>NC_138086.1:19493591-21993591 GCF_964212035.1 Myotis nattereri | reverse complement strand
AATGTGATAGGGGAAGGGATTTTTGTTTTTCTATCTTAAATAATATTGCAAGGAATATCATGATGCATATTTCTTTCTTATTTGAAATTACTACTTTAAGAAAGATTCCTTGCCCTAGCTGGTTGGCTCAGTGGATAGAGCTTCGGCCTGCAGACTGAATGATCCCGGGTTCAATTCCGGTCAAGGGCACATGCCGGGTTGTGGGCTCGATCCCCAGTAGGGGGCATGCAGGAGGCAGCTAATCAATTATTCTCTCTCATCATTGATGTTTCTATCTCTCTCCCTCTCCCTTCCTCTCTGAAATCAATAAAAGTGAAAATAAAAAATTTAAAAAAAAGAAAGATTCCTAGAATTAGATTTGTAAGATCAAAGATTATAAAAATTTGGGTCATTTATGAGTTTTTCAAAATCATGTTCTTTATTTTTTATAGTGACTTTTGTGTGAAAATGATGTTTTAAATGCTGATATTCAAATTGAGAATTGAATAAATATGTATTTTTTTATCTTGGTTTTGCTGCTCATTAGCTATACGCGTGTGAATGATCTACTTAACAGAAAACTAGGAATGTCTTTTATCTTTTCATTTTACAGATTTCATCTTAAACCACTTGAAAGCATTTTTGCTAATTCTCTCTTTAAGGAAAAAAATTTAAATTAGAGTTATAAACACAGATTTTTTTTTTTTTACACATAAAAGTTTGGTTTATTAATCCTCTCATGAAAACTCTGCACCATCACACCACAGATAAAGTCACTGAAGAATCTTTACTTCTTTTTGCCAGCACCAGCATTGGCCTTTGCAGTCCCCCTGACTGTCTTCATTCTGTTCTTGCGTGCCTTTCTCTGTTTCCTTGAGGTCGTCTTTTTTTCATATAGGCCATGTCTTACAAGTCTGTGTTTGGTTTCATTTTTCTTTGCATAATCCAAGGAATCGTACATAAATCATGCCAAAGCTAGTTGTCTTGCCACCACCAAAGTGGGTTCTGAAGCCAAACACAAAGATGACATCTGGTGTGGTCTTACACATTGTGGCTAGTTTTTCCCGGATTTCTGTCTTGGGTCCTGTTGCCTCCCCAGGGTGAAGGACGTCAATGACCATTTGCTTCCGCTGAAGTCTTCTGTTGGTCATGAACTTCCTGGTCAGGATAGTGACTGTGTCATTCATGATGAAGATTGATCTTCAAGCAGCCAGGAAGGAAAAGAACACAGATGTTTTTAAAGGGCTACATCCATGATAGATTTTCATGCTGATTTTCAAAAATTGTTTTCTCATTTTTAGATCATTATGCATGTATTTTGCACCTACCTCGATTCCAGATTACCTCCACATCCTAAATACCCTGATGGAAAAACATTTACTTCTCAGCACTTTGTTCAGACACCAAATAAACCAGGTATAAGCCTCTTCTAAAAGAATGAGTTGAACTTTTTACATGCAATACATCTGGTGATTTTGTTTGATTTTCATGTAGCATGTTTCCTTTACAGATGTGACAAATGAGAATGTCTTTTGCATTTATCAGAGTGCTATCAACCCTCCCCATTATGAGCTAATCTACCAGCGTCATGTCTACAATCTTCCAAAGGTACTTCTAAATGTAGAAGCTGCTATTATAGAATGTCATGGATGACTTGCTTTGATGATGTTTTTAAAATTAGACTCTCTTGTTTATGGAATAGGTAAACTTTTTAAATTAGGGAAAATGTGTTTCTTGCTTCAGCCCATTTTTAACTATAAAATATATGTTTAATTGGGGAAAGTATAAAGAAAAATCACTCATTTTATTACTTAGAGGCAGCTGTTAACATTTTGGTGTATTGTTTTCGGTAAATTTCATTTTGCTCTTTTTCTGTACTTTTTTTTTTAGTCCTCACCTGAGGATATTTTTTCCATTGATTTTTCAGAGAGACTGGAAAGGAGGGAGGGAAAGATGAAGAGGGAGAGAGAAACATCAACGTGAGACAGACACATTGATTGGTTGCCTCCTGCATGTGCCCCGACTAGGGCCGGGGATGGAGCCTGCAACCCAGGTACTCGCCCTTGACCAGGAATCAAATCCTCGACCCTTCATCCTTGGGCCAATGTTCTAACCATTGAACACACCAGCCAGGGCCCTCTCTTCTTTTTTATGGGTTGAAATCATTTATGTAAATGATTTTAAAGATTAACTTTATAATTTCCATACCATTAAAAATCTTCGTAATACTTTTTAAAATATATTTATTTATATTTATTTACTTATTTATTTATTTTAATATATGTTTATCGATTTCAGGGAGAAAGGGAGAAGGAAAGATAGAAACATCAATGATGAGAGAGAATCATTGATCAGCTGCCTCCTGCATGCCCCTTACTGGGGATTGAGTCCACAACCCAGGCATGTGCCCTGACCTGGAATTGATCCCGTCACCTCTTGAGTCATGGTTGATGCTCAACCACTGAACCACATTGACAGTGCTCTAATTCTTAATTACCTTAAATATTGCTGAATATTCATCTTTATATGTATAGCTATCTGCATTTTGGGTGATTTCTTTAGCTCAGAGTCCAAAAGTAAAATTCTAGGTTACAGAATATCTTCAAGGCTTTTAAAATCGGTATCAAACTACTTTATAAAAAAGGGAATTGTACCAATTTACACTTTATCGAGTGTTTTGTTTGTTTGTCTTTAATATGGAACACTTCACCAATTTGTGTGTTACCGTGCACAGGGTCCATGCTAATCTTCCCTGTATTGTTCTAATCTTCGTATATGTGCTTCTGAAGCCAGCATTACCCAGGGGTTTTATTCTTGATTAACATCAGTTCTTTTGATGACCTTTGCAGTTATTTTTGTTATCAGTGCCTTTACTAAGAAATTTTTACATTGACTATAATTATAAAATGTGTTCTCCATCAGATTCCCAAGGAAGAATATTAATTTCATTTTTTCAATTTTAATATTTCAACTTTCTAAAAGTATAAATATTTTGGGCCATTGAACTTCCTTTGAAATCTTTTTTTTTTAAAGAAACACTGTGTTTTAAAAATTATATATCTTTAGATTCTTGAGTGAAAAGACTGAATCAGAGTAAGTAGGTACAAGTTGATCAGTGAATTGAAAACCTAAGTTACGAGCTAGTTTAAAGACCAGAAATTACATATCATTGCGTGATTTTAGGGCTAGCAAAATGCTGCCATGTAGTCACTTGTAGATAAAATAAATTTATGTTTAACCTGTTACTTATATTGTCATTAACATATAATTGAAGTATGATTTAAAGTTTTTTAATCCCCATACTTTTGTTTATGCTGTTAATTTTTGAGATAGAGCATTTTGTGTGTATAGTATGCAGGGGCTCCAGCCTAACAATAGCTCTCTTCCAGGCCTTTATAAATGCTACTCTCCATGTGTAGAAACTTCCCAGTCTGTTTACTTTCTGCTCATCTTTCAGGTCTCAAGTTAAAAATCTCTTCCTCAGAAAGGCATTCCCTGGTTCACCAGTCTGGGTCAGAGGCCCACATGTGTTCCCATGGCACCTTCCCCCTCCTCCTCATAACATTCATCACAATTTTTGTAATTCTGAATTTTCTGTCTGCCTTTTACTAGACTTTAAGCTCCTTGATTTAGTGGATCCTCTCTGTCTTACTCACTTCAGTATTCCCACTTCCTAGTACAAAGTAGGCACTGTCTTTAATGAGTGAATGAAAATCTGAGTTACATGGAATTCTGAGTTTGTAGAATGTGAATTGATAGGATCTGCATTTATCTATCAGACTGAATCTTTTGCTTGGTTTAGTTTTTTTGCTTGTTTTTTGTTGTTGTTTTCTTTTGCTTGGTTTAGTTTAAATCTTGCTGTCTTTGTCTTTGTTCCAGGGCCGAAATAATATGTTTCATACATTATTAATGTTCCTTTACATCATAAAGACCAAAGAGTCAGGAATGCTTGGGTAGGTATTTGTGCTTTAAAAACACAAGTACATAATTTATTAACTGATTTTCTTCCTTTAAGATTTTGCAGGAGTTTCAAGTGGTGACTTTGGGAAGTGGGCTTGGGCAATATAGGGAACTGCTTATTTCTGTCATCAACTTTTAGCACTATATGGTTTATTAAATTATGAGTATGCATTTTGATAAAAAATTTTAAAATGTATTATAAAAATGCCCTTCAAAAATGGTAATTTCTAGCCACGGTGGCTCAATTGGTTGGAGCTTTAGACATATTTTAAATAAACAATGAAGTTTTAGTTTTTTGTCTTTTTGTTTTGTTTTGTTTTTGTTAATCCTCACACAAGGATATTTTTCCCATGATTTTTAGACAGAGTAGCAGGGAGGGTGAGAGACAGAGAAAGAGAAACATCGATGTGAGAGAGACACATCAATCGGTGGCCTTGGTTCAGGCCGGGGATTGAGCCTGCAACCGAGGTACGTGCCCTTGACTGGAATCAAACCCAGGACCCTTCAGTCTATGGGCCAACACTCCAGTCACTGAGCCAAACTGGCTAGGGCTAGTTTCTGTTTTAATTGAAAATTTATCTTTTCTTCTGTAGATCCAAATTGATATTTAGATGCATAAATGATTTGCCATGATGGTGTGAATCTTATGTTGAGTGCCATATACAATTTGTTATAAAAATGTAAAAGCTTTAAAAGTACTCAATGAAACAATAATTTACTCAAAGGCCAAAAAACAGATTGATACAGTGCTTATCTTTAAGTGTACAACTTATATGTAGAAAATGAAACATTTTTGACCAAGACTAATTTGTGTTTTATTTATTTTGGGGTTTTTTTAACCAAGGAAAATAACTTTGAATTAAATTTAAAAGTATGATTGCTTACTCTTTTTAATATAGTCTAAAATAACGAAATGGTTAAAAACTACTACCCTGTATCTTAAAGGAAATAGCAAGTGGCTCAAATATACTCCATTTGGAATCATGCCCGTAAATCAGCAGATTGATCCAAAAACATTTTTAATTTAATGCCACGTATCTGTGTCGTTACTGGAATAAGATGAATGTCTTACTTCCAAAGGGGAAAAAATCTAGACAGAATTGACCACATAGTAATGTAAGTGTTCTGTTCAGCGAAAGACATCATAAATAAAGTTTAAAGTTAAATGTCATACTGAAACAAAGCATTATAGTTGCAACACATATAGCAAACCTAAGTTAATATTCATCACATGTAAAGCATGTAAGTTAATTAGAAAAGACAAATATAGAAAGTGGTCAAAGACACAAAAGACTTTTTCATAGAAAATGTTAGGCAAATGGTTAATAAACATGAAAAGATGCTTAGCCTCATAGACAAGCCCAAATTAAAACATTTTTCTATCAAATTGAGATTTATCATTTGTGTGTCGGTGAGGGTATGAAAAAATAGGAAAATAATGGCTGATAGAAATTACCTTTTTTGAAGGGCATTTTTGTAATAATATATTTTTAATTTTTATCAAAATGAGTACATACTCATAATTTAATAAATCATATAGTGCTAAAAGTTAGTGACAGAAATAAGCAGTTCCCTGTATTACCCAAGCCCACTTCCCAAAGTCACCACTTGAAACTCCTGTAGCTTGTCATTCTGGTATTACTCCTATGATTCCAAGTAATAGAGGTGTGCAGCTCTCTCTTGATTCTTCAGTGTTGGACATAGTTGATTGATTTCTTACTCTGTTAGATGAGTAATTTATCTCTCTTATAGCCCTCTTGTCACACTTTAAATACAGTTATATTACTCTCTGGAGTAGAAACCGATTTTTCTTTTGGTTAATCCTCACCCGAGGATATTTTTTTTCCCATTGATTTTTAAAGAGAGTGGAAGGGAGTGGGGGGGAGAGAGAGAGAGAGAGACAGACAGACAGACAGACAGACATCGATGTGAGAGAGACACATCAACTGGTTGCCTCCCGTACACACACCCCTCCGCCCCCCAACTAGGGCGGGAAACGAGCCTGCACACAAACCTGTGATCCATCAGTGTGTGGGCCACCACTAACCACTGAGCAGGTCAGCTAGGGTGATTTTTCTTTATTTATTTTTTAAATATATTTTTTATTGTTGATAGTATTACAGATATCTCCTGTTTCCCCCCCTTACTCCCCTCCTCCCAGCCCCTACCTACCCCCTCAGTGATTTTTTTTATATGTGAAATATGGTTTAGTTTAAGCTATATTAATGCCCATATGCAAACCCACTAAAGCATCTCTAATATTGAAAAATTCCTAATTCAAGTCAAATAGGTAAATGTCTCTAAGAGGCCTGTCTCTGTATTCTCCATTTAGAAAAATTTTATTACACATTCACTTTAGTAGGTAAAATTCATTGATTTTACCTACTAAAATGATCCTGTTAACTCTACCTGATATAATAGTTATTGAGGCTCACTGAAAAATTAATTTTCAACACTGTAAATTCATTTATTCTAAATTTGGGTTTTAAGCACAATTAAGAAAGTAATTACTGTTACTAGAATTCATCTGATAAACCATGTGGACCATAACTTATTATAGAATACTGTTAAATGTCATCAGTTAAACATGTACTCTGTGTTTAGTTATATGAGAAAAGACCTTCAGTGCTTGGCAATCAGTTTCACTAAAACTTCTTTCTTTTTTCTTTATAGGAGAGTTAATCTTGGTCTCTCTGGTGTGAATATTTTGTGGATTTTTGGCGAGTAGTTGGTCATTTAATTCCAAACATTTGGACTTTTATTTGTCTGAATCAGAAGTTGAATCTAAGTATCTCTGAGTCACCACCTCTTTTGTTTTATGACATGTGTATATTACAGACTCTTTAGATTTAATGAAAAATATTTATTTTGGAAACTTTCTTGTGAAAGTATGTCCTATATCTTCAACAACAGACATTACTCTCGATTTTTTATCACATTTCAGATTTTTCAGTTGCTTACAAAACTGCAACCCTTCAGGGATTGTTGTTAACCTAAAGCAGTGCAGTCCCCCTTAATTAAATAAAGATGAGTCCCTTTTCATTGTAACTTTCAAATAAGAATCATCTACCTGATTCTTCCCCACAAAAATTGACTCGTCAATTACATTATTTAGTGTAAGTACTTAATAAGAAACAAGCAAATTGTCTGCCTTTTTTCATCTCTATCTTTTCCCAGTGTTTGGCAAATCAGCCCAAGACCCATGTTTTAAAAATGAAATCAACTCCTAAGTAATGGATTAGTTAGTTCCTATGTATTTTTTAAACTTGATGAAAGAAGTTTGACCACATTGTGCTTAAAAAGTCAACTCTTCGATTAAATTTAGCTAATAGAATTACTATTTGGTCTTAGTTAAGAAGCTGAGGACATCAAGAAAACTACTGCTTTGTTTTTTGTTTTAATCCTCACTCTATATGTTGTTGTATTTTCATTGATTTTAGAAAGAGGAAGAGAGAGGGAGAGAGAGAGAAACATCAATTGGTTGCCTCCCAAACACGCCCCAACCAGAGTTTAAACTGGCAACGTGGGCAGTGCCCTGACTAGGAATCTGACCGGTGACCTTAGGTTCATGGGACAGAGCTCCAGTCAACTGAGCCATACTGGCCAGTGCTGCTTTGGTTTTAATAACTCAAGTCAAATAGGGAAAATTTTCTAAGAGGCCTATCTCTGTATCATCCACTTTAAAAAGTTTCATTCCATGAGAGTTCTCTTTAAGATGATATGTTTACATTTTTTAGGTATTCAAAATATCTGGAGAATGAGAAGTTACCAGGTTTATAAGTTTTGCATGACTATTTTTTTAATGTGTATATGTAGTACCTCTAAGGCCAGCCAACAATTGCATATATTTTCTGGATTGCCATATTAGACTATTCCCATCACCTGGAAATAACTAAAACCAGTATCTTCTGAATAACTGCATGTCAGTATTTTATGTGCAGCCCGTTTTGTATAATTTGTAAATTTTTTTAAACTTGTTTCTGTTTTTTAAAAGTCTTATGTCCACTGGAAAGGTGTTTCTATCTTTTAACTGCTTTTGATATATGTTGATATGTTTGCTATGATATTTTAGAGGAAAATGTTAATTAAACGTGTTAAATATGAGGACATGTTATGGTCTAAGTCTGTTTCATTTTGTTGTTGTTGTTAATCCGCCCCCAAGGATATTTTTCCATTGATTTTTAGAGAGAGTGGAAGGGAGCGGGAGAGACAGAGAGAAACATCAGTGTGAGACTCTCACATCTATTGGTTGCCCCCCGGGGCTGGGATCAAGCCTGCAGTGGAGGTACATGCCCTTGACCGGAATTGAACCCGAGACCCTTCAATCCGCAGGCTGATGCTCTAGCCCAGTGGTTCTCAACCTTCTGGCCCTTTAAATACAGTTCCTCATGTTGTGACCCAACCATAACATTATTTTTGTTGCTACTTCATAACTGTAATGTTGCTACTGTTATGAATCGTAATGTAAATATCTGATAAGCAGGATGGTCTTAGGCGACCCCTGTAAAGGGGTCGTTCGACCGCCAAAGGGGTCGTTCGACCGCCAAAGGGGTCGCGACCCACAGGTTGAGAACCGCTGCTCTTGTCACTGAGCAAACCCAGCCAGGGCTAATTCTACTCTTTCAATAGTTACTAAAGGTGTCATGGGATAACAGTTGCTTTGCTGTTAGACTATTTGGTGCATATTCTTTATTAAAGGCCATAAAGAGAAAATGTTAGCAATACATAAAACAAAAATATTTCTTTATAGGATTTAAGGCATCTTTTAGTCCAAAAATTCAAAGCTACAATATTTTCCTTTTTTTAAATGACTGTCAAAAAATACAATATACTGTAAATATACAAGTAAAAAAGGCTAGGCCTAAAAAAGAAAAGATATTCTGTTTGCATGCTAAGTCTAGTGGGGCTTACTGTACTCTGGGTAGCCTTCCTATATTAACTCATCTTCACAAATGTTTGAGCCAGCTTATGCTTTAATGCAGCCTTTATTAAAAAATTCACACTCAGGAAGACAGTGTACTACAAATACGGTAAATTTATTGGTCCTATGTTAAAAATGAGTAAGTATTTACTTTTCTCTAATTAAATGTTATTTATAGGATATTTTTCACAAGTTTTTATTGCTTGACATCCTTGTGGGCTTAAATCTACTAATCTTCTAGATTATGTTCACTATATCATTTATTCTTTTTTCTCTGGATATGAGCCTTGAATTCAGCCAAATTTGTTTAGGGGAATAGTTAGGTTATTATAATTTAGTTCCTACTGAGTCAGAAAAATGCTATGTTGCTTGGGTTTCTCAAACTGATACACACTTTAAACTGATTTTAATGGTGAGGACATGCAGCATGTGGATGGCACTTTCTAAACTCAGGTTTGTAATAGAAACCCTTTAAATGTGGGCATTCCTCAGAGGTCAGTCTTCGGTCCTCTGTTTCACTGTATTAGGCTTTTCCTTAGAGATCTCAGTCATTCAACGACTTCATTTATCACTTCTCTGCACTTGAGAGTCTCAAGTTCATCACCAACCAAAACATCGCTCATGAGCTCTAGTTTAAATTTCCTGTGACCTGTCAGACATTTCCACTTAGGCATCCTGCAGGCTCTGTCTGAACTGAATTCGCATCTGCTGAAAACAGCTCCCTCTTCTAACATCCCTTTTTCTGTTCAGTGTATCAGCAGTTGCCTACGCTCAAAACTCTGGTGTCATCTTTGATTCCTTGAGCTCCCTGGGTCCCCAATCCAATCAGGCAGCAAACCTCATTCATTCTTTCTTAACAATGTCTCTTGCAGCTGTCCCTTTCCATTTCTGCTGCCGCTATGCTCATTTACACCCTTATCAACTCACATAGGACTACTGCAACAGCCTAATTAATCTCACAGCTTCCTAATGGTTGCCATGCTTCCAGATTTTCCAATTCATCCTGCACATTCTCTTCAAATTCATCTTTCTAAAACACCTGTTTGATCATTTCATTTCCCTGATAAATTCCTTAGCCTGACATTTAAAGCCCTCCGCAATCTGGTCCCAAGCTAGCCTTATCCCCCAGACCTTGGCTCTAGCTGGTGCAGGCTGCTCCTTGCTGGGCCCCCTGCAAGCTACCTCTGGTCATCCTGATCACTCCCTGGGGATGCCCCGTCACCTCCACAGTCTACCCTGCTGACAGACTTCACTCTAATGAAACTTCCTACCTTTTGGAGCTGGTCCTGACTACTCCAGCTGCCAGCCATTTCTCCCCAGGGTGATTAGATCTGTGCCCCTTTCTTGGTACCCAGCAGTCATATGAATGGATTCATGAATGACTTCTAGTCTCTCTAACAGAGTATCCTTATATCTTGCTTCATCCTCATAAAAGAACAGTTTTTGTACAGCTGTACTGCTTGTTGAAGAGAACTCGGTGAAGACCGCTGCTTTTTGAGAAAGGCTTACATTCATCTCTTTGAAGGACAGGCACCTTTTGAGCAGCCCAGCACTGCGGCTTTCCTTTGTGGCTAGGTAAGGAGGACACGCTCCTGGACAGCTGCCGCAGGGGGGCTGCCTGAAAGTGAAAAGTGAAGGTGTTAGGAAAACGACACCACCAGTTCCATGGACTCTTGGGGTCTTCCATTGCACTCAGCAGCACACTGTCCCAGCTGCCACAGGGCCCACGGGAGGGATGGGAGAAGCTACCGGTTCCCGTATCCCTCCAGCTGTCCCGGACAGTGTGTGAGGGCAGGCAGCAGAGGGCTGAGCTCTCTGGCAAGAAGGCTTCGGGGAAGGATCTGTGTGGGGCCCTTGTCTGCCACTTAGAGGGATTTGCACAGTCAGCACCTGTGCTTCTTGGGCCCAGTGACTGCCAGGTCTCTCGCTGGGTATGACAGTGGCTCTCTGCTGAATTTGCAGGATTAGTAGGCATTAGCTGTGAGCCATATCGCCAATTTGTTCCCTGGATGGCCATCAGCAACTTCATTTCCACAGTGAGTGAGCTGCACTGACCTGGGGAACAGGTTATTGATTCTATGGGGGTGGCACCTTATTTGGGATTAGGGAGAAGAGTCTGATACAGCAGGATGGACATGGAGAACAGCTTTGTGTGTCCCTGGGACCCTGTCCACCTAGGACAGCAGTGACCCCAAAGATATTTCATAGCAAAGTCACACACAAACAACCCTGGGCACTGCTATGGATGAAATTGAAAGCTATAAGTAAGTTTTTTCATGCCCTAAAAACAAAATGAATATTCCAACGCCTGTCAAACTAGGACAGCTAGTGGCCTAAATGGGCTGTAACTTGTGAGGACTGAGCTTTGTCACTGACTGGGGCAGGGCAATTAACCTTTACACTGTGATTTCTGATTAACATAAAGATGCCTCAGATCATTGAGAAGCTAAAAGTGATAGTACTTTTAGGTAGTTTTTTTTTAAAAAAAAAAAAAGCATTTAAAAGTCTCTCAAAATAACATTAGTGTAAACATAGGAAATGGCCCCTTTGGCTTTGTAACACAACTATCTCATTTTGGGGTCGTGCTGAACTACAGATCTTCATGGCCTTGACACCCCAACCATCCTAGCCCAACTGTATCTGTGGTCTCCTTCCTCTGTCCTTTGCCCCACCCCCCCCTTCTTCTACCCCCTCAGACAAGGCCATCCCCAGTCATAACAGTACTGTCCTTGTAGCCTAGCGGCTGGGCTTTCTGGTCTACCAAGAAAACATTCTCCTTTCCCATTTCTAAACCGGAGGGAAAAAATAACAATCCTGAATCAGACTCTGCTTTCATGAACTGCGACCCATAGGAGGCAAGTCAGAAGGTGGTGATCTGCTTTGTCGGGGACAAAACTTGTTTTTTCAGGAGCAGCAGCCAGGCATGCTTCTTCCTCAAACACGTGGTGTGTAAACGAGTCAGGCAGCTCTGTGATAGTTTTGGCTCAGGATACAGGCATTAGCTTACTGAGCTCCAACTCCAAAGAAAGGCTCCTTGTGTTCCGAATGGGGAGGGGTATCTTCCCCTGGACAGCCTGAGGGGCGGAGAGGGGTCCAGCTAACTCCTGGAAAGTCTGAACTAAAGCCACCAGCCCCCAAACCTGGTGGTTTGAGAAAGTGTTATATAGCTTCCATCTCAAGTTTGTCACCCGCCCTTAAAAAGAAAGTCAGGGCAATGTTCTGCTTGAGTTCTTTAAAGTCTTTTTTATGCCATTTTGAACATTCCTGGAGTTAAATGCCTTAAAGTGGTGGTTAGACTCCACTTAGACCAAGCGCCTTGGACAGAACTCGGAGGCAAAATCCGCATCCTAGAATAGTGTCTCTTCAGTAAGACTAGATATTTTCCATGTAGCCAGAGTAATTACGTTTCCTCGAGGTTACTTATTACTCTGGATACGTTGCTGCTTTTTCCCACCTTGCAACTCTATTTCCCCACACATCCCCCCTCTCCACTCACCCACCCCCGTAGTTTCTATTAGAGAGGGAGCTGTGAGTGTTGCTGGCTTGCTCTCCTGCCCCTATCCTGGCAGGTGCAACAGTGGAGCAAAAGCTAGAAAAACACCCAAGGCAAACTGCAGGTCTCTTGGATGAAACTCCTGTAAACAAGACTGCAGCTTCCTTGAGAGCAGGTGTGTATTAGATGCTTGGTAAATATGTGTTGAATCAATAATTAGGTTAAGTAAGCAGAATTCATTGGAAAAGCAAGCCTTTTTTTGGACTGAAATTTTCAGTGAGCACTTTTTTCATGCTGAAGGGCATGGAGAGCTCTCTGGCTGGTGAGTATAAGTGTGATAGAGAAGAGAAGCAAGTCCCTGGCAATTGGCAATTTGATCAAAACTCAGAAGGGAAGGCCAGAGGGCCCACTCTGCATGTCCATGCATTCCTCTGTGGTGGGCTCTATGAAAACATTGAATAGTATAGGGTGTGTATATGGCTGGGGGTGGGGGAAGCCATCTAGATACATATCTGCCAGTAGTTTCTCAGTAAGATGCAAAATTGGTGGCATCACAAGCCCTCATAGCTGGGAATGTATTTGGGTGAATGCAAGGTATGAGGGCTGGGAACACTCTGATCCAGTCACAGGACACCATTATCCTGTTCTCTGAAACCATAGAGTTTTCTCCAAATATGTATGTAGCAACTACAGGATGTATTTTCTGAGCTGTTTCTCTGGAATCTGCCTTCTCCCATGGGGAAATCAAGATAGCCTTAGTGGCCCTGGCCCATGTGGCTTGGTTGGTTGGGCGGCGTCCTGTGCACCAAGAGGTCACTGATTCAATTGCTGGTCAGGACTCACACCCTGGTTGCATTGTGGGTTGGATCCCCATAGGGCAGTGGTTCTCAACCTTGGCTGCACATTAGAATCACCTGGGAATCTTTTTAAAATCCTGATTTCTGGGCCTCATTCAAGGTTGAGAACCACTGCCATAGGGAGTTTGTTGCGGGGGGTGGGGAGGGGGTGCAGCTAATCAAAGTTTCTCCCTCTCCCTTCCTCTCTCTGTAAAATCAATAAAAACATATTAAACATTTTTTAAAAATCTTTATTGTTGAGAGTATTACAGATGTCCCCCTTTTTTTGCCCCACTACCCCCTTTCACCCCATTCCTGCCCCGCCCCAGGCCTTCACCACCCTACTGTCTGTGTTCATAGATAAACTATTTGATTAATCTCTTCCCATCCCCCAGCCCCCTTCCCTCTGAGATTCACCAGTCTGTTCCATGTGTCCATGCTTCTGATTCTATTTTATTCACCAGTATATTTTGTTCTTTAGATTTCTTGTTCACTTATTTTGATTTTTGGATTCAATTGTTCATAGATATGTATTTGTTGCCATTTTATTGTTCATAGTTTTTCTCCTCCTCCTCCTCCTCCTCCTCCTCCTCCTCCTTTTTTTTCAGCTTTTTATTGTTTGTGAAGCTCTTTATCTGACCTTCAATTCTAGATGACAGCTTTGGTTGTAGGCCCTTGCTATTCACCACTTTGAATATTTCTTGCCAATCCCTTCTGGCCTGCGAAGTTTCTGTTGCAAAATCAGCTGACAGTCATATGGGAGCTCCCTTGTAGGTAACTAACTGCTTTTATTCTTGCTGCTTTTAAGATTCTCTCTTCGTCTTGGCATTTTTATTATGATGTGTCTTGGTGTGGTCCTCTTTGGGTTCCTCTTGTATGGGGCTCTGTGTGCTTCCTGGACTTGTAAGTCTATTTCTTTCACCAGGTAGGGGAAGTTTTTTGTCAATATCTCTTCAAATAGATTTTTAATATCTTGCTCTCTCTCTTCTTCTGGCACCCCCATATGCAAAGGTTGGTACACGTTCCCAAAGGCTCCTTACACTATCTTCATATTCTTGGATTCTTTTTTCTTTTTGCTCTTCTGATTGGATGCTTTTTGCTTCCTCGTATTTCAAATCATTGATGTGATTCTCAGAATTCTCTACTGTTGAATCCCCATATATTATTCTTTATTTCAGTCAGTGTATGCTTAATTTCTGACTGGTCCTTTTCCAGTTTTTTGGCATTCTCACTAAGATTCTTGAAAGTCTCACTGAGTTCCTTGGAGGTCTCAAAAAGATTCTTGAGTAAACTTACAACATTTGGTTTTGAACTCTATATCCAGTAGTTTGCTTTCTTCCATTTCTTTCATTTGGGACATGTTTCTTTGTCTCTGCATTTTGGCTGCTTCCCTGTGTTTGTTTCTATGTATTGGGTAGAGCTGCTACATCTCCTTGAGTTAGTAGAGTGGCCTTGTGTAGTAGGTATCCTATAGGGCCCAGTGGCTCAGCCTCCCCAGTCACCTGAGCTGAGCACACTAGGTATGTCCCTGTGTGGGCTGTGTGCACAGTCTCGTTGTAGTTGAGATTTGATTGCTGTTGGCATTACTGGGAGGAATTGAGCTCCAGGCCAATTGGTTGTGGGAACCAGCTGCGACTACAGTGGGAGAGCTGCTGTGTAGTAGACACCCCTATGGAGCAGGACTTGCTTTAGTGGGGTTTTGGTGCTCACTGAGTCTGACTTTGGAATGTATCACTTGTGGATGTATAGAATTGTAATCTGCTATTGGACTGAAGCTATCCACCAGGCATACTTGTTCTAGAGCCTCCAGGGAGGTGCAAAGTCAGCCACTGCCTGGAGCTACCCAGCAGGAGCAGCAGAGGGATTTGCAGATGTCTGCTATTTGCTATTTGTATTGGGCTTGTAGGTGCCCAGGTGAGGCCCAGATGTGAAGCAAGGCAGCTGGTGCTAGTGCTGGATTATGGGCCTTTTACTGATAGGTTCAGGGCATGCTGTCACCAAATGGAGCTTGTTTCAGAGGTTTTAGTAAAGTCTGAAACCTGAGCATGGACAGGCCATTCATATGGAAAAGCTGTTGCAAACAGCTTGGGTGGGGCTGCAAATTCAATGAGGTGGGGTCTCAGGGAACCCCCAGGGGGTAAAAAAGTGTGCTCCAGGATGATGGGGACTCAGATATGGCTGCCAGTCAGCCCAGCACAGGAACAGTGACCCCTGGGAGCACCCCCATCTGGGAAAAAGCCACCCCCAAGTTCCTGCCCTGATGCCAAACAATCCAGTTCCTCCCCATATGTATCTAGGTTCCTTAAAGCCACTCGGTACTGGGAATCCAAGTAAGTTCGTGTGCTGGTCCTTTAAATGGAAGCTCCCTGTCACTCAGCCACAATCCATGCTGTTTTTCATTGTCCGTAGTTGCAAGTCTGGAACCTTGGGCTGGGGGTCTGTTGTGGGGCTGGGACCCCTTGCTCCTCACAGGCAGCCTCCACAGAGACTCTCTCTCTCCCGATTAAAAAAAAAAAAAAAAAAGCCACATGTCGGGTCGGACCAGCCTGTTCTCACCTCCACTCCTTCTGTCAGTCTCAATGTACTTCTTTACTTTTTTTAGTTGTAGGACCTCCATTTAGCCAGCTTTCAGGCAGTTCTGAATGATGATGGTTCTGTATTTTGATTATAATTTTAATGTGGTTCTGGGAGGCGGCGAGTACTGGTACGTACCTACGCTGCCATCTTGGTTCTCTCAAACATTTTTTTTTTTTAAAGATAGCCTTAGTCCGGTTCAAATCCGGGTACCCCCGCCAAAGGAAAAAAATAAATAAAGATAGCCTTAGTCTAGTCCAAGCATGTCAAACTCGCAGTCCACGGGCCACATGCAGCCCACAACGAATATTTTTGCAGCCCAGCCAATATAACGGTATGTAAGAAATTTTTAATAAAAATAACTTAATTTTACAATACCGTATTATACATAATTATTAGTAACAAACCACAACATTCGCTAATGACTGATTACTATAATCGTGTTTATTCATTTCCCTTACATGCAGGCGCACCGTTTCTCTCCACTAATACCAGCAGTGAATATTTTAGCAGCCGATTGCCATGCCATTAGTCTTGTACTGACTTGTTTGGTGTGTGCAACAGGAAATATTTCACTTTTGGAGAACTAGAAAAATAGGTTTATTTGCATTACACTTATGAATTTGTGCAGTTATTCAGTGTCTGGTAAGTTAATGTTCAAGAAAAAATATTAATTTTTATTAAAATGTTTTATTATTTTATGTTAACGATGACTCATTTATTTTAGCTCTTTGTATTCAGCATGTCTCTATCGAAATAAACCTACATTTCTATGCAAATTGAAGCTTTTGTTTTTTTGTGGCCCAAGAAACTTAAACCTTGTCTATTTGGCCCATGTTAGCCTTTGAGTTTGACATGCATGGTCTAGCCAGCCATGGGCAAACTACAGCCCGCGGGCCAGATCCGGCCCATTTGAAATGAATAAAACTAAAAAAAAAAAAAGACCGTACCCTTTTATGTAATGATGTTTACTTTGAATTTATATTAGTTCACACAAACACTCCATCCATGCTTTTGTTCCGGCCTTCCTGTCCAGTTTAAGAACCCATTGTGGCCCTCCAGTCAAAAAGTTTGCCCACCCCTGGCTAGTCCATGGTCATAGTCTGCCTCCTGACCAGGGCAGTCTGACAAATGCGTACCCTGGTTATATATACTTTGAACATTTATGTACCCGCGTTTACCGAGTGCCTGCAATAAACAATGTGCAATGCCCCACACTCCCCCAAAATATTGTTACTCTGGTTCACTGAGCCCAGGAAAATATATCCTAGGAAAATAATCAACAGGGAAAAAAAAGTTATGCCTAATGATGTTTGTTGTATGCATTTTGTCATCTATTCACCTAATAAATACTGATTGAAGTAGTTTGCTAGGTGCTAGGAATACAGAGAAGACTTAGGATCTTTTTTCCCCCTCAGAAAGCTTCTAGTTTATAATAGCCCAAACCAAAACACATCCAATACCCAGTGCTAGATCAACTCTGTGAGATACATCCTTGAATGAGACACTTACAGACTTATTTTGACACTCCTACAATTTTCAAAAGACTGTAGGAAGATGGGGAAAATGTTGGGTAGAAGTCAAAACAACGTTGTCTGTCTACTGTGATTACAATTATAGAAAAATATGCATTCAGATAGCCAAGGCCTGGAAAAGAATATCTTCTTTCACTCACCATCCCCTTTACCCCAGTCAGATGTGAACTCACTTGTTGAAATGGGAATATGAATGATTGTATTTTCATTTTCAATACTTTTCTCAATGTTACAATCGAAAAGGGCCAGAAAAAAAAGGGGGTGCAGATCGAATTTTGTAGGTCAAAGGAAGAGAAAGCTCTGCTGAGTGAGAACCGAGGAGGGAATTCATGGGAGAAGTGGCGATTGAATTTCAGTCAGAGGAGGAAGCGGCCAGGCTCCGGATGTGAGGACAGGCAAGGAGAGGCTGTCTTTGGGGAACTGCGGGAAGATGGGGTGGGAAGGAAAGGGGGACCTTCGTTCTGAGTAAGGACTGCAGGCTATATTTGTAGAGACACTCAAGCTTTTCAAGAGGGGAATTAAGTCAAAGCAGAGCTGAAAGAAGCTGAATGACCACAGGTGGGCAGAAGCCAGAGCGGCTGCAGGCAGGAAGGCCTGTGAGGAGAGCATTTGTGGAAGCCATGAGCACAACCTGGGAACCCGGTGCACACAAGTCCAAGATTTCAGTCCAGGTGATTATGGAGATAGTGGCACTAATAACAGAAGTAGAGCCGGGAGGCGGAGGAGCTGGTGCAGAGCAGGAGAGAAATTGTAAACACGTGGAGTCTGAGCTGCCACTGGGACATCCAGATGGAGAAGACAACAGGTAGTTGGACACGTAAGTCTGAGTCTTAGTAAGGGATCCCCTTTATGGCAAAACAATTTGAACGTATCCCTCTCGCTGAGTGCTCTTCCCCCAGCGGTCTGTTACAGCTCAGATAGCACCTCCTCAGGCCCGTTCCTGTCACCCTAAAATAGCACCGCTGTCACTCAGCACCCCCCTTACCCCACTCAGCGCTTCTTCATTGCACATGCCTGAGCTTTTACTTATCTGCTTCCCCCACCAGCATCTCCCATCCCCTTTAAAGACGGGACTCTGTTGGAAGAACTGAACAGTAAAGGGTAACTGTGCCCTGGCCGGTGCTGCTCAGTGGTTAGAGTATCCACCCACACACTGAAGGGTCTCCGGTCCAACTCCTGGTCAAGGGCAAGTACCTGGGTTGCAGGTTCGATCCCTTCCCCATCAGGGCCCCTGTGGGAAGCAACCAATAGATGTGTCTCTCCCACATGGATGTTTCTCTCTCCTCCTCTCTCTCTCTCCTCCTCCTCCTCCCTCTCTTCCACTCTGAAAAATAATGGGAAAAATATCCTCAGGTCAGGATTAAAATAAAAAAATTAAAGGGCAGCTATGTGCCAATACACCCTCACGTAAATTTCTATTGTGAAAGAACAGATAGCATGTGTTTTTCTGACTGCTTCGGATCTTAGCCTAGAGGTTTAAAATGTCTCTGCCATATGACTCAGAAGAAAGGAGACGCACCCACTGTTTCTGAAGGCTCCTGGATGGTGGCAGACACTCCCAGGTACATCCCCTTGGCCAGCACTTAGTCGCTTGGACACATCTAGCTGCAAAGGGTTCTGGGAAAAGCAGTTTTTGTTCACAATGGCCACGGCCCGCTCATTATCCTAGCACAGCCTGCCTTCCCCAGGAGAAAAGCGAAGCGTGCCCATCTGACACCTCGCCTGCCTGCTCCCTGCGACACATTCATCTGTCCTCGCCGCTGCCCCTGCTGTGCCGCACCCCACCCCCAGCTTCCTGCCCCAACCTCCACCAGGACAGCTGTCCATGTGCCTGTCCCCACCCCATCCAGTGCTGTCCAGGTGAGCATGGCACCTGGAGGCAGGCCATGTGCCCTCCACACCACCCCCTACCCCCCATGGAAAAGGAGAGGGTGGGGATTAGCAGGCTGTCACCACAGGAGATGTCTGGCTCCAAGGAGAATAACTGCACTGCATCTGGGACCACCATCCCCTGGAACAGTTCAACTCCCGCCAGCATTGTCTTCATTGGCTCACCCTCTCCCCCTGCCCCAGGCACTGACACTGAGGACACGTTCAACTTCTGTTTTCCAGGTGCCATCACCCTATAGAACAGAACATCGCAGACACGTCCACGCGGCTTCTCCTCGGCGGGCATTCCAAGCACCGTTAGCCCGCATCAGCTGCAGAACTGCGGGCCCGTACACAACGAAAATGCGGCCCCTTGCTCAGTCGTGTACAGACGGCCACAGCAGAGCGTTACACTTCTGAGTGGAGGGTCCGGCGTGACTGTCCAGGTGGCAGGCCTGGGAGGCCACTCCGTTTAGCCCAGTAGAACAAAGGAGCTATTTCTATTGTGAAATACCACGACCAAGCGGTGTTTGCTTTGCAGACCAGCTTTTAGGCGAGTTGTTATTTTTCTTGTCACAGCCTAGAAAGCTTAGGCGTGGTCTCGGGCACCCAGCAGCTGGATCGTCTCCTGTTACAGAAGCCCAGAGGGGCCTGGGAGAGCCCAGCGTCCCCTGGCTGCACTGCAGGAGGTAGTCTGCCTCGGGCTGGCTCTGTGGGGCCAGGGCAGGGGTATCTTTGACATTCCCAGGACCTACTTGGGCTGGTCCCTTCTCCCAGCCTCTGGCCAAAGCAGAGACACAACCAGGGGCCAGGTTTTGGCTTTTGACTCCCTTTAGGGGAGATGCCACCGATCACAGAAAGGCCAAATGGTGGCCCCAAAAGGGAGTGCTTGGCCACTGCGCTCTGCTACTCCTCTCCACGGACCTCCAGGCTGGGGGTGCGGAGGACACACACCTGCCTCCAGGTGCCAAGCTCACCTGGACAGCACTGGATGGTGCCAAGCTCACCTGGACAGCACTGGATGGTGCCAAGCTCACCTGGACAGCACTGGACAGGACGGGGGCTGGGAGGGGAGAGACAGACACATGGAGAGTTGTCCTGGTGGAGGTTGGGGCAGGAAGCTGGGGGTGGGGTGCTGCACAGCAGGGGCAGCAGTGAGAACAGATGAATGTGTCACAGGGAGCAGGCAGGCGAGGTGTCAGATGGGCATGCTTCGCTTTTCTCCTGGGGAAGGCAGGCTGTGTGAGATGTGAGGCGAAGGAGAGGGGAGTGATTAGCAAGCAGTGAGTGAGTCATGCATCCGGTCCCCTAGGCGGCCGCGTGCACCACGGGCTCTCCTGGGGGCAGGACCTGGTGCCAGGCTGCGCAGCTGGCATTGGAAAGGTGCCAGATTATCTGGGGGGGCCTCAGGAGCTGGGGGCCGGGGATCTAATGGCCACCTGCTCCTGGCTTGAATCCCAAGGCATCTCTGCCTCTGGGGGGATACCATGGGGCAGCCCTGACTTAGCAGGCCTGATGCCTCCCCAGCCCCCGCCCTCCAGCCCTTACCCCCCAGTCCCCCTCCTCCTCCCTTTCCCGCACCACACACTGAAGAACTAGAGTTTCTAAAGAGCTTTGAGCTGTGCCCTTCACTCCCTCGCCTCCCTCCCCCACCTGGTGGCCCTTAGAGGACAAAACCTGAGCCCCAGTGGGAGCAGAAGCCCAGGCAGTGCCCGTAGGGCATGCCCCGCACCCAAGGGAGGAAAGGGAACCTCCGTCCAACATGCCCAGGTGCTCTCAGCATCGACAGCTTCTGTCCTGGCCTCTCCATGACACCCAGGCTGCTGACCACGTCCTTCTGGTGACATGGGGAGTTGTGGGCAAAAGACACCAACTGTTTTTCGTCCCCTGTTGTAGGCTCAAGATCTGGGAGTAGCTCACTAAGCCGCCAAGCCCCATCCTGCAGGCTCCTGGTCCCCCTCCCCCTTGCCACAGGGAACCTTGATGGACACCTCTCCGGAGCTCTCTGGGTCTTAGAGAAGCATCAGAGGGGCCTGAGGGGTGGATGGCCATGGGCAGGGGCTGTAGCTGGGGTGAGAGGAAGCCTGTCGCCGGAGGGACTGTTTAGAACAGTGATGGCGAACCTATGACACGTGTGTCAGAGGTGACACGCGAACTCATTTTTTTGGTTGATTTTTCTTTGTTAAATGGCATTTAAATGTATAAAATAAATATCAAAAATATAAGTCTTTGTTTTACTATGGTTGCAAATATCAAAATATTTCTATAAGTGACACGGCACCAGAGTTAAGTTAGGGTTTTTCAAAATGCTGACACACCGAGCTCAGAAGGTTCGCCATCACTGGTTTGGAAAGTGGAGGAGCTCCAGGAGGAGCTTGTGTTTCTAAACTCTGCCTCCACGGAGGCTGCTGCTGAGCTGTGTCTGTCTGTGCTGGGCAGGGAGAGGGAGGAAGGTCCCTGTGGCTATTCAAGCACCAGCTCCCCCGGCTGAGCCGAGCTTCTGTCTGGATCCAGGTTACTGGGTGCCCCATCCAGAGGTTAGCCTGTCCACAGCTGTGCCAATGGCTCCCAAGGATGAGGGGGGTTTTCACACCCCGTTAGTGGTCACTTATGTTTGCCCCTCTCCTGCCAGAAGCTGCTCCGCCCGTCGCAGAGGAGGGCATGGGGGGCACCAACAAGCTGGAGGAAGCTGGAGGCCCCTCTGCGCGGCCAGCCCTGGGAGAGGAAAGGGCCAGGCCAGCCCCGCCCAGCCTCCATCCTGCCCACCTGCTCGGGGCCTCGGGAGAAGGGATCTGGCTGCAACACTTCAGTCTCATTTCCGTCCTTCCTCCTCCATCTGCGAATGTATTGAACACAATGTGCTCGGGGCCTCGCTGCTTCCACCTTTGGCTAATCACTTTCCTCCCCTGTATCTGTTTTCTCCGTCTGCAAAATGAGATCGATAAATCTCATTGCCGAGGTGAGAGGCTGTTTCGCAGCAGAGCTGCTGGAGGAACAATAGCCCGGGGCCTTCCCCCGCCTGCGCAGCGAGGCCAGAGTGAGGCGATGACGCACGTTGTCCCCAACGACAGAAGCGGGCAGTGGGCCATCGTCCTCGCCCGCTCGCTGCCTCAGTGCCTCACAGCGCACTTGCCTGCCTGCATCACAGGTTCCAGCCGGAACCCGGCCCGGGATGGGGTGTGTGCGTGCGTGAGTGCATGTGTGTGCGCGTGCGGTGTGGTGGGGAGGAGCGTGCGGTGTGTATGGAGGAGTGTGCGGTGTGTGGGGAGGCATTGGGCATGGAGGGTGCTGCCTGTGGAGGAGGCTGACACAGTGGAAAATCCCCGCCTTAACGTCCCCTTCCTGAGGTTTCTGGGGAAGGGCCTTGGTTTGAGCTCCTGAAAGAGTGACCCCCAAAGTGCGGCCGCAGCAGCTCTCACAACAGAACCACCCTGGGCCTTGTTGAAGAGGACGCTCTGCGCTCACCCCAGGTGACTGAGGCAGGACCTGCGTGTGGACGGGGCCTCAGAAGGTGTCCTCCTCAACAAGGTCCTCTCAGCCTGTGTGCAGCTGGGTGTTCTGCACACTCCACCAGGTGGGTGCACACCCACCCCACCTGCAGGGAGCACTGTGGCTTCCCTCAGCAGCCCCTGCCCCCGCAGGTGCTGGGCGGCCTGGCCCGTCCTGAGCTTCATAGCAAACAGCTCCCCGGGTTGCAGTTGCCCCCTGCACGCTAGTGTCCTTGAACTTTCCCCGTCATCTCTGCTTCCCGCCTCGGCCCCATCTCCTGAAGCCTGGCGTTGATGCGTCGGAAACGTGCCCCGCCGGCTGGCTCCGTGCTCAGGTCATGTTGTGTAGATCTGTGTTTCCTGGCCCTTTGAGAATATCCTGTTTCTTTTGTTTCCTTTTCACTCCCCAGGGTCGAATGTGGGGTTCTGGACACAGCTGGTGCTAAACTGCCTGCGAAATGAAAAGGTGGCAACCTGGAGTGAGGCTCGGAGAGGCCCCGTGGGCGGTGCCGGAGGGGTGGCGGGCCGCTGGCTGCAAAGCCCACACACCCGCGCTGCCTCCTGAGCACCCGCACCCGGCGCCCGCACCCCCTTCACTAGACGAGGCTGAGGCAGCTCTGGCAGCCCCGGAGCAGGTGTGGGTGCAGCGCAGGCAGGGCAGCAGGTGGCCCTCCTGGGTCCGCTTGGCTGAGCCCTGGGTAGGCTGGGGCGGGCGCTTCCTGCCCAGCAGGAACCCGAGCCCCCAGGCCCGCTGCTGTCCGGCTGCTCCAAGCTCCTCTGCAAGGAACAGGTCCTGGCCTGCACCCCATGGCCCGTCCCCAGGCAGCAGGGCCT
The DNA here is from genome assembly GCF_964212035.1 of Myotis nattereri. NCBI lineage: Eukaryota > Metazoa > Chordata > Mammalia > Chiroptera > Vespertilionidae > Myotis > Myotis nattereri. The sequence continues at coordinate 21,970,102 of NC_138086.1, read as the reverse complement.
AGGGGACTGCCCCCTCCACCCCGCTGGAGCAGGAGGATTTGGGGGCTTTCAGGGTCAAATGTCTTAACAGGCCTCTTAGCTTCCCTACCCACCAAGCTGGGTCCAGTTTTAATTGAAGCCATGAAGCACCGAGTCCCACGGAAGCCATTGCGAGAGTCTCTGGAAACAGTGACTGACTACACGCCCTGCGGTGAAGAGGGTGAGAGTGGCTCGAGGGGCGCCAAGGCCTCTGGTCAGCGAGTCCCGGGTGCCCAGCTGGGCGGCTCCATCTCTGTTCCGGGTGCTCTCTCAATCCTGACCTCATTAAGAGGAAACCAAAAGGACTATATTATCTGGCCTCCATCTGGCCTCTTGAACTTTAAGGACTTTACTCAGTAGGACGTTAAAGAAGAAAATAACTACAGTAACTAGACAGCCGCCAGCTGGCGCTCCCGGCGGCCTTGCCAGAGTGCACGGGGAGTGGACATGCCACCTGGGCTTGACCCCCCCACCCCCACCCCGGGGGACAGCGAGCGAACACACCATTGTAGGACCCAAGTTGACAACAAAACTTACTTCCCAAATTAATAAAAGCGGTGCCCCCAAACTGCTTATATCCAAGACACCTGCTTCCTGCATCCCACTGACCCCCCAAACCAGCCCACCTCTGCTCCCTATTCTGGGTCCAAACTCCCAACATGGAATTTAAGAGCTCCCAGTGAAGAAGAAAGGTGGAAAATCTAAAAACAGGAAGTAAATTCCAGTGGTTGAAAAGTTGTGGAATTGTTCCTCCAAGGCCAAGAGCTCTTCCTGGAGCCCTCCGCTCTCACGGGGAGAACCTAAACCTGAGTCTGTGAAGGAAAGAGGGAGGGAGGCAGACCGCCGGGGGGCCATCCCGGAGGGAGCAGAGAAGAGAGTTGGTGGTTCATGTGGCCTTCGAGTTTGCAAGGAGCCTAAGTTCCTAGACCTGAAGGCCTCCCTGAAATTCCCTCACACCCTCCTCCCGCGAAAATGACTAGCCCCTACTCCTCTGCCGTGCCCCACCTCAGACTCCTTTTCTGCAGCCCATGGAAGCCCGTAGAAGCTTCTTCCACAGCTGTGGAAGCTCCACCTGTGCTGGTCATGCACCCAGAGGTCATCGGCATCTTGGCCGTTGTGCCCTTTCTGAAGGAACTGGCCGTCATCCTCCCAGGAAGCACCCCAGAGAGAGACCCTCACAAAGTCAGCAAGGGCCCGAGGGAAGAAGAGGTCTGGGGGGTGGTGCGGCTCCAGCTCCGTTGCTGGGACCAGAGCTGCTCCCAGGCTGTTGAATGTAGCATCAATGGCCCAGGGAGCAGCTAACTGGACACCTACCAATGTCCTGGCACTTTCCAGGTCACCTCGACTTTCTTCTTGTGCCTGATCCTCACAACCTTTCCAGGCCAAATTTTCATATTTTATTTAGTTAGTTCGTTCGGCTAATCCTCACCTGAGGATATTTTTTCCATTGATTTTTAGAGAGTGAAAGGGAGGGAAGGGGAGAAGGAGGGAGGGAGGGAGGAGAGAGAGAGAGAGAGAGAGAGAGACGTTGATGTGAGAGAGACTCATCAATTGGTTGCCTCCGCCATAGACTGGGACTGGGGATCAAACCTGCAACCCAGGTATATGCCCTTGACAAGAATCAGACCCTAAACCAGCCGTGGGCAAACTACGGCCCGCGGGCCGAATCCTGCCCGTTTGAAATGAATAATACTAAAAAAAAAAAAAAGACCGTACCCTTTTATGTAATGATGTTTACTTTGAATTTATATTAGCTCACACAAATACTCCATCCATGCTTTTGTTCCGGCCCTCCGGTCCAGTTTAAGAACCCATTGTGGCCCTCGAGTCAAAAAGTTTGCCCACCCCTGCCCTAAACCCTTCACAGGCCGATTCTCTAACCTCTGTGCACACCGGCCAGGGCTGGCTTTTCTAATTTTAGAGAAAAGGCAGGCACGGCCCAGAGGCCACATTCTAACAAGAATTGCTGGGACCCAAAGCCATGTATTGTTTAAAGCTCAGGTAACCAAGACACCTGGTCAGCTGGGGCCAGGTGCACAGGCACCGGAGCCCCCTCCACCGCCGGCTTGCTCTCTTGGGGCAGGCTCTCCCCGAGTGGAGGCCGCCACAGGCCCCCACAGCTCCCTCTCAGAGCAACCCCAGGAGGAAAATGCCGAATCTTTTTCATTCTTTGCAAGAAAGTATTGAGAATACTCTTTCACCTACTGTGGAGAGTGGCCACAGTGTTTGGACAGGTTCAAGCCTCGGACCAATGAGCTATAGTTGTAAGCTCGACCTTATGGTCCGAACCTGTGGTCCCACGTGGCTAAGTGATATGGGCTGTGGGAGGTGCAACAAGTAAACAAAGCTTGATCAGGTGCATGTAATTGAGTAGATTTGAAACCCTCGAGAACGTTGTAAACATCTTGACCACGCCCTTACTTTGCCTGGCGGAATCCGGCTATAAAATAAAGACTGGGCTTTTCGGCCGTGGTGCCGTCTCTCCATCAGAGAGGAGCATCCCACCTAGCCCCAGCTTTATTCTCTTGCCTTTTCTAAATCCTTCACCGCCCCTCCTCAGGTTCACCCATGGCCGTGCTGGCTCGGCACACCTACCACCTAGCTTTGTCATATCTTTTCATTCTGTCCTAAGCCAGTGTGTGGGGTTTTTTTAAATTTTTTAAAGAGTCATATAAAAATGGGTAAGCTGTGGTACATCTGAACAATGGAATGATATTTGATGCTAAGAAGAAATGAACTATGGCCCTAGCTGGTTTGGCTCACTGGATAGAGCATCGGCCTGGGGACTGCAGGGTCCCAGGTTTGATTCCGGTCAAGGGCATGTACCTTGGTTGCAGGCACATCCATCCCCAGTAGGGTTTTGCAGGAGGCAGCTGATCGATGTTTCTCTCTCATCGATGTTTCTAACTCTCTAGCCCTCTCCCTTCCTCTCTGTAAAAAATCAATAAAATATATATTTTTAAAAAAGAAATGAACTATGAAGCTGTGAAAAGACATGGAGGAACTTTAAATGCATATCATTACTAAGTGAAAGAAGCCAATCTGAAAAGACGACATATTATATGATCCCAACTCTACGACTTTCTGGAAAAGGCCAAACTATGGAGACAGTAAAAAAAAAAAAAAAATCAAAAAAAAATCAGTTGTTGCCAGGGTTAGAGGGAGGGGAGACTAATAGGGAGGATGTTTGGGGCAGTGGGCAGTCTGTATGACACTATAATGGTGGATACACGTCCCTGTACATTTGTCCAAGCCCAGAGTGTGCACCACCAAGAGTGGGCCCTAACGTGAGCCATGGACTCTGGGTGCGAATGCTGTCAGCGTAGGCTCCTCGGTTGTAACAAGTAAACCCTCTGGCACTTGATGTTGACAGTTGGGAAGGCTGTGCCTGTGTGCAGGGGCATATGGGAAATCTCTGCACCTTCCACCCCATTTTTCTAGGAACCTAAAACTACTCTAAAAACATTAGTCTTTTAAAAAAAACAAAAAATACGGAAACATTAAAAACAACGACACCCAAGTCTCCACAATGCCTAGTCGGCCATCAGGAAGTACCACCAACCAGGCGGCTTCAACAGAAATGTATTGTCACTGGGCTCCAGAGGCTAGAAGTCCGAGACCAAGACGTCAGCAGAGCGGGCGCCTTCTGAGGGCTCCGAGGGAGAGCCTGCCCCATCCTCTCCCCAGCTCTGGTGGCCGGCTGGCAAGCTTTGGTGTTCCTCGACTTGAAGAGTCACCGCCCCAATCTCTGCCTTCCTGTTCGCGGGCAGTTCTGGGTGGGTGATCAAAGTTCCCCGTTTTAAAAGAACACCAGTGATATTGGATTAGGAACCAGCCACCGTAATAACCTCGTTTTAATTGGATTGCCTCCCTAAAGACCCTGTCTGGGAATAAGGGCGCATTCTGAGGAACGGGGAGTGAGCGCCGCAGCGGATCTCTTTTTGCAGGGGACACGAAACTCCCACCGAGGACACAGCCTTGCCCCGACATGTGGCGGCTGATTGAGTGCCGTGTTGCTCTGGACCCTTCAGACTGTTTATAGCCCTGGCCCAGTTGCTTTTATTCCATCTCGGAGCTCTCACAAGTAATTTCACAAGTGGGCTGCAGCTCACACCTGGCTCTCATCAGAGCGGCCTGTCAGCACGCAGTGTGGCTAGACACATTTTCCAGGTGTTGCAGGACAAGTCAACACGTGGCGGGGCAGCCTTTGTTCAGCAGGGGCCCAGGGGCCTCCACCAATCACATCCAGAGTCTGAGAGACGTGGGCACTCCCAGAGCTCCCCCCGCCCCCGCCCCCAACGTATTATTGTGCCACAGAACCCACGCCAGACATTCCACGGGGCAACTCCAATGTGAATTCTCTCGAGATCTATTACCCAAAACATACTGTCTGACACAGTCATTTTTATACCTTTTAGAGCCCTTTTTGCATTGCTGACTCCAAGAAGGCTAATTAATTATTTTAGACACCGCTATTAAATTGACGCCGTGATTAATCTGATAATCCTTTTTATGAAATTACCTCTGAAATGCTAACTTTCCATCTTTTGAAGCTCAGTGTGCAAATTACTATGAAGATTACATTGTACCAGCTTTTGGCTCTGCAAATCTTAATGGCAGTTTTTTGCCAAAAGCAATAAAAGCTGTCCTGAATTTATCAGGTCAATCAGGAAAGAGGCAGGCAGGCAGGAAATTGAAGGTGACTCACGCTGCAAGTGGGAGTTCTGACTGACTGACGGATTGCTAGAACCTGCTGTTGCTGATTAGCTACAGGGACTTGACGCCAATGAGAGGAACCGTGGAGCTTCATGAAGCAGGGGTCACGCGGAGCCCCTTCTGTAGGTCTCAAGGCTCCCTCCCCACCCCCATCCTCACATCTCCTCCCAATGCACCAGCTGAGTGTCTTGGTGGCAGAGACCTCCATGTGAGTCGCCCATCCTGAGAAATCCCCCAAGTCCTCAGCCTGGGGTCGGGGCAGGGGCACACCTTGGCTATTGCCCTCCAACCCTGCTGTACCCCGGGGGCAGGCTCTTGGACCTCAGGGTGACTTCGGTCACTGCAACCATGCTATCAGCGCTGTGGCATAGAAGGCGTCTCACATAGAGCCTGCTGGGGCTACCGGACCTGGTATAAACAGCAGCATCCATCTTCATTTTTTGTTTAAGGTACTTTTTTTTCTTGTTGTTTTTTAATCCTCATCAGAGGATTTTTTTTTAAAAAAATTGATTTATAGAGAGAGTGGAAGGGAGGGTGGGTAGGGGGGAGAGAGAAAGAGAGAGAAACACTGATCTGAGAGAGACACATCGATTAGTTGCCTCTTGCACCCTCTGGACCAGGACTGGGGATCAACCTGCAACCTAGATACCCGCCCTTACCCAGGAATTGAACCCGAGACAAACTCGAGGCCCTTGAGTGCACGGGCCAACACTCAAACCACTGAGAAACACGGCCGGGGCAGGCTCTTCTTTCTAATAGTAAGTCCTGTGTGCATCTCATGTGTGCCCTGCCAGGAGAGGGTTAGATCACTCTGACAGCCTCTTCTAAGGCTGCAGTGCACCTTTCACTTGTTCTGAGACTAGATAATAAAAACAAAACCCACTGAACCTGTGGCCTCATTTATTCACCCACCCATCCCTGCATCCATCCATCCCTGCATCCATCCATCCCTGCATCCATCCATCCATCCATCCATCCTTGTATCCATCCATCCATCCTTGTATCCATCCATCCCTGCATCCATCCATCCATCCATCCCTGCATCCATCCATCCCTGCATCCATCCATCCATCCATCCTTGTATCCATCCATCCATCCTTGTATCCATCCATCCCTGCATCCATCCATCCATCCATCCTTGTATCCATCCATCCATCCTTGTATCCATCCATCCCTGCATCCATCCACCCATCCCTGCATCCATCCACCCATCCCTGCATCCATCCATCCATCCTTGTATCCATCCACCCATCCCTGCATCCATCCATCCCTGCATCCATCCATCCATCCTTGTATCCATCCATCCATCCTGTATCCATCCACCCATCCTTGTATCCATCCATCCATCCCTGCATCCATCCATCCATCCCTGCATCCATCCATCCATCCTTGTATCCATCCACCCATCCTTGTATCCATCCACCCATCCCTGCATCCATCCACCCATCCTTGTATCCATCCACCCATCCCTGCATCCATCCATCCATCCATCCTTGTATCCATCCATCCATCCCTGCATCCATCCACCCATCCTTGTATCCATCCATCCATCCCTGAATCCATCTATCCATCCCTGCATCCATCCATCCATCCTTGTATCCATCCATCCATCCTTGTATCCATCCACCCATCCCTGCATCCATCCACCCATCCTTGTATCCATCCATCCCTGCATCCATCCATCCATCCTTGTATCCATCCATCCATCCATCCTTGTATCCATCCATCCATCCCTGCATCCATCCATCCATCCTTGTATCCATCCATCCATCCTTGTATCCATCCACCCATCCTTGTATCCATCCATCCATCCCTGCATCCATCCATCCATCCATCCTTGTATCCATCCATCCATCCTTGTATCCATCCATCCATCCCTGCATCCATCTATCCATCCCTGCATCCATCCATCCATTCAGCAATGTATATTGAGCACCTACTCTGTGCAAGGCTCTGGGGAAAACAGACAAAACAACAACATGACAGAGACAATTCCTGCCCTCCTGGCACCTTCATTCTAACAAAGGAAGTGAGACAGTAAACAAGATAAATACTGAGATGGTGTTCCATTCTTTAGGAAGAGGATCTGCGAGTATTGGAGGAAGGTGTTGTATACAATTTATGTAGAAGGATCACTGGAGGCCAGGCTGACTCACCTCATCCTCGCCCTGGCTCTGTCTCATTGAAAAGATGACATTTGGATTAAAGGAGGGAGAGATTGAGCCATGTGGCCCTGATGCGGGAGCATGTCTGACGGATGAAGGATCAGGAACGAGGCGCTGTGATTGGAACAGAGTGAGCCCAGGGGCAGGGGCAGGAGTTAAGGTCTGAGACAGTCGGAATCCATGGGCCATGACGCGGCATATCTGGGTGTTTTGCAAGGGAAACGTGCGTCTGTCTGCTCTGCTCTGCTCTGCTCTCGTCCCCCCCTGGCGCTCCCTCCCACTCCTCGTTCTGTCCTGAAGGGGTCTCGCAGGCAGACTGCAGTGTGAGGGCCATGCCGAGGGCGTGGGCTGGAGAGCACGTGGGTGCGCGTCTCCTGGGCCCTGAGCCCCTGCCAGGATTCTGTTTGGTCTGGGAAACCCCTCCAAGTTCTTTGTTTTCCTGGGGCAGGAGCTAACCACCTACATCCTGCCTCTGTCCTAGGTTCCCCGCGCACAGGTGAGAGCCGAACAGCGAGAGGAAGGCTCCTGGCCCATTGGTGGTGGAGCAAATGTGCGTCTTGCACCCCGAAAAGGTTTCCGATGGCCTCACATTGCTCCTGGGAGAAGACCCCCGCGTGCGACAGGGCTCCCTCCGCGGCTGGAGAGCGACACGGTCCTCCGCTGGGGCGAGGGGGGCCCCCTCTGAGACACACACACACCCCCATCCTGTGATCCTGTGCAGAGTGACTGTTCCCATCACACGCACCTCCAGCCAGGAGGCCACAGGGAGGGGTTGGCCTTCCAGGGGCCTCAGGGGGAGCGGAGGGCCCGGGAGGCCTGCGAGGGGCACCGAGAAGGGGCAGCGGGGACCCCCCAGCTCGCCCGCTGCTGGGGACCAGCGTGGGCCTCCGGTTCAGACAAAACCTGCTTTGGACCCTGCGGCCCCAGGTCCCACCTCCGTGGCTGCCCCCGGGCTGCGCTGCCCGCAGGAGGACTGGGGCAGTTTTCTGCTCCCTGAGTGTGAGGACTGAGCCCCAGAGCATGTCTGTGCACCCCCAGCCTTCCTGCTCGTCTGCCTTCCACTGGGGTGCCGGCCCCCCTCCTCCCCCTCCCCCTGCACCCCCACCCGCAGCCCACCCCGCCGGGCCTGTGCAGGGGCCTCCCTCCCCCTTGTTTTCCTCGTGAGCCTGTTCTCCCGGTCACTCTGACATCCGAGAGCACCTCGGCTGCCCTCTGCGTTGCCATGGAAACGGGGCATTCTTTCCCTTCTCCCTGTTTACCTTGGTCAGGGACTGCGGCAAAGCCCAGCCTGTCGGGAGGAGGGGGGCGGCGGGCGGGGGAGGGGAGGAGGGGGAGCAGCCACTCCAAACCGGATCATTCCGGTCCAGAGCGCCGCTCCGCCGGGCGGGGCGGGCTGGGAGGCCCGGGGCCGCTTCAGTCTGGAGGCGGCTCTGCCCACCCCTCCCTCCCCCCCTCCCCTCCCTCCCCCTCCCCCCCGGCCCGCCTCCCCTCGCCGCGCGGGGTGGGAGCCAGGCCTTTGTGGCGCAGCCCCGGCCGCTGGGCCTCCGCTCCGAGCCGGGCAGTTGCTCGCCCCCCGGGGCCCTGCAGAGCGTGGGCGTGACGGAGCTGAAGCCAGCCCGCGCTGGCCCTGCAGCTCGCCGGGTTCTCCTGCCCGAGGGGCGCTTCGCCCCAACCCCTACCCGCCCCCCGCCCCGGCTCCCCGCTCCCCGAGCTCCCAGGATACAAGCCAGACTGCCCGCTCCCGGGCCTCCTGCCCGCCCCCACACATGGCCCCCTCCCGCCCCGGGACACCGGGGCTTCTGGAAGGCTCTGGCCCTGACGTAGGAACAGCCTCTCTCGTGCGCTTTCCAGCTCCTCGTGCACGTTTCCCGGGCCCGCAGCGAGGCGCCCCTGGTTTGTGTCACGCAGCCCCCTTGCCTCGGCCTCCGGTGGCCTCCCTGTGAGCTGGCTGCCCGCACCCCAGTCATGGAAGCCCCCCGAGGGCAGCCTTCGGGGCCGGGGCCGGGCTGCCAGGGGCTCGGTAACCGGCCCAGAGGGGGAGCGCCAGTCCCGGCTCACCGGCCCCGCTCCACCACCCCCACCCCCGCCCCGCTTCCCGCCCCGCTTCCCGCCCCGCTTCCCGCCCCGCTTCCCGCCCCGCTTCCCGCCCCGCTTCCCGCCGGAGCTCGGGAACCTGGCCGCGCGGCCGCCCCCTCCTGGCGGAGTCCGACCGGCCCCGCGTCCCGCCGGGGAGGCCGAGGAGCCCGCACCCGGCCGCCTCGCTGCGCAGGGAGAGACCCACGCGGGCGCCCAGCCCCGGGTGCGGCGGGCCGGGCGGGGGCGAGGGCTGCGGGCGGCGGGGGTCTCCCTCCCGGAGGGAAGGCGGCGCTGGGACACCCCTTCGTCTTCGCGCCCGTAGCCCCAGCGCCACCCTTCCCCCCACCCCACCGCCGTCCGACGGGGGGCGAGGAGGGAGCGGGAATTCGATTCTCCAGACACCCTCCGAGGCCTTCTCGCTCAGGACTGGCTGTCACCCGCCCAGAGGGTGACAGTTCTTAAAAGGAAACTTCTCGGGTTTGCAGGCAGGGCCCCCCTTTCCTGAGCTCTGCGGATCTGGCCAACCCCCTTGGCAAACCACTGGCTTGTCTGGGCCTCCCAACCTGTGAAATGGGCCAAGACCTCCAGGCTGCCGTTCCAGCTCCGGGTTGCTGAGGAGAAAATGAACCGTGAACATGCTTGGCTGCCGTGCGGGAGGCCGAGGCTGGGCTCTGCGATCACGGTGAGACCAAGCAGCGCTGCCGTTCAGCCCCCCTGCCCTGGTGCACCCCGCGCACATGCCCCCTGAGCGGCCTCCAAGGCCTCTTACTTTCCAGGGCGTCTGGGCAGCGCAGGGGGAGCAAGAGGCAGCTGCTGCCACCCTGAACCGTGGCCCGACCTTGGCTGTGTCAGTGCACACGCCGCCTTTTCCTCTAGGCTGAGGCTTAGGGAGGAAACGGAGACCCCAGAAGCCTGATGCATTTGTGGTTGGCAGAGCTTTATGGTGGTACCAGCAGCCCGACGCACGAAATTCGTGCAAGCGCTCAGCCCCACCTGCCAAGGTAGCTGCCTCGGCCCTGGCAGCCCCAGCTTCGTCTGGAAGGACGTCCAGTCTAGTTAGCATATTACGCTTTTATTATTATAGATGGAGGGGATTTTGAAAACACCCTTCGCAGTCATGGGGACAGCCACCTCAGCTCCGATAGCAAGACAGCTTTAGGTGGAAGGTTCAAGAAGGATTTGCCCAGCTGACGTGCGTGGTTCAGTGGTTGAGCGTCCACCTATGAACCAGGAGGTCACGGTGTGGGATTCCTGGTCGGAGCACATGCCCGGGTTGCGGGCACCATCCCCAGTGTGGGGCGTGCAGGGGGCAGCCAGTCAACGATTCTGTCATTGATGTTTCTGTCTGTCTGTCTTCTCCCTTCCTCTCTGAATCAATAAAAATAAAAAAGGATGAACTGATCAGTCTGTCCCCTCTAAGGTGACAGACTGAGCGACAGCTGCTTTCTCTTCTTTACACAGCTGCCAGGTGCAAGACTGCTCTAAAGCTCCTGGCCTGGTGGGAGGTCCGGAAATAAGTGGCCGGCCTCCCCCCCTGCCTGCCCTTGTCCGCAGCCCTGGTGTGGGCCAAGTGGTTGCTGCCCTTCCTGAGCGGGGCTTGGCATCTTCCTTCCTGCGGGAGCTGTGAGGTCTTCCTGCGCAGCTGACTGCTGCAGCGGAGCTGGCACACACTCTGTGTATGAGAATCTGAGCGAAGTATCTCACTTCTGCCTTTGCAGCTTCCGGGCCAGACCCCCAGGGCCTGTGCAGGATGGATGGATTTGCTGGGTCTGCTTTGTATGTCACTCAGAAACCCTCTACCTCCTCTCACCTCGCTGTGTTTATGGCATAAAAGACCGTCTGCCCTGGAATAACGTTCTTGATTTTATGAATGGATGAAATAATGAGGAATAGGCTCTGGGTGGTAGGATGAAACCACACTTGAACCTGGAGAGACTGGGTATTTTTTTAAAAGTCCCTCCCTCCCTGCATTTTTCCTTCTACTAGCTTCCAAGGTTGGCTTTTAAATCAAAGAATCCCCCAAACCAGTCAGGCTTCAACTGAATCAATGAAGAAATTAAAAATACTAATGCTCCCGCTCCACCCTTTGCAACACCCGGTCATTTACAATTGGACCCAGATTTACAGCATCCTGAGGAACTGAATTGGAAGAGCTATGAGGGGTTCTGCTTTATCAAGCGGGGGGTGGGGGGGGGGGTGGGACAAAACCAAAACCAAGAACATACTTAAAAAAATAAACAGCTGTCCCCGCAGCCCTTCCCTCCCTACCCGTCTCATTACTGTTCGCTCTTTGGGCTGCTTTTAGGAAACCGTCCTTTACATCTCTAATATGCTTTACTGGTTATTGCTTCGATTTGAGACACTCCATATATTGCCTTCCTGCTATGGAAGATGAGGACTTAGCTCACTTACATAATTCCACCTCCCCTGCCTCACCCTCTTATATTTAACTCCTTAACTGTAATTTTAAGTAAATACTTCACCTGTGTTTCTTGTTCCATCAGCTATAGAGAACAATAACAATAAATGCCTAATAATGTTTACTACATGCCAGGCAGCACTTTACATATACCTGCTCATTTAAGCCACATAATAATGTCAAGAGACAGGTTACTATTACTGGCCCCATTTTAGGGAAAAGAAAAGTAAGGCCATCTTACTATTATTTTAGTGGTTCTCTGTGCCACGCCAGCACGGCCAAGGGTGACCCTGAGAGGGGGCGGTGACGGATTTAGAAAAGACAGACAAGAAAATGAAAGCTGGGTCTGGGTGGGACGCTGTCCTCTCTGATGGAGAGCCTCTCTGCTGGAGAGCTAGCAACAGCGCCACGGACTGCAAGCCGTGCCTTTCTTTTATAGCCAGATTCCACGAGGCAAAGTAAGGGCGTGGTCAAGATGTTTACAACATTCTCGTGGGTTTTGATCCTACTCTATTACATGCACCTGAACATTATCAAGCCCACATCACTCAGGCACGTGGGGCCACGTGTTCCGACCATAGGTTCAAGCTTACAACTACAGCTGTTGGCTATAATTGTGCTGGGAGGGCCCTGCCCTCCAAGCTGGGACTTGCACGTGGCAATGAGGGGACTGTGCCCTCTCATCAGTCCAAGGCTTGAACCTGTCCGAACACTGTAGCCGCTCTCCACAGTTCTCCAAGAGGGAGAGGAGGTCAACGCAGGGGGCCAGTCTGCCATCTTTACAGAGTTTTAGCAGAACAAGGACTGGGAAGCATTCATTCTGGCCTTTGCTCTAGTTCCCTGCTGGATAATTAAGAACGGCAGTGATGCCCTGGCCCATGCACCAACAAGGTGGTGGGTTTGGTTCCTGGTCAGGGCACATACCCAGGTTTCGGGTTCGATCCCCAGTCAGGGCGTGTGTGGGAGGCAACTGATCAATGTTTCTCTCAAAAATCAATAAAAATTTAAAAAAATTAAACCAAAAAAAAGAATGACAGTGACAAGGTAGCAAGGTCTCTATCAGTCATCTCAGCCGGCACCAGGCAGTTACTCAGCTGTGGGGCTTGGATTCCCATATGCCACAAACCAGCTAAATGGAAATCAACTAGGAATTTGTTCAAATTTCACCTACTAAACCAGAATCTTTGGGATTTTGGCCCAGGACTCTGTGTTTTTAACAAGCTTGCCTCATGGTTTGGAAACCAGTGGGTCACAGGTGGGCCAGCAGCTGGGCTGGCTCTGTTGCAGCTCCAGTGCCAGCACCATCACTGGGAGCCTGCACTACCACGGCACTCACAGTAGACCTGCCCCTGCAGCAGGACCCGTGATCTGAATCCCAAGATCAAGGTGACGAGCTAACCCGGTCCAATCTTAGTGTTCACGTGTGACGCTCACCGTTATGCTCCAAGCCTTTGGTCATAATCACAGAACATGAGATCTGAAGGGACGCTACTCCGGGCATAAGGGAGTGGGGAGCAGCTGTGGGAGAAGGGATCCTCTTAGAGCAGTGGTTCTCAACCTTCCTCATGCCGCGACCCTCTAATACAGTTCCTCATGTTGTGGTGACCCCCAACCATAAAATTATTTTCGTTGCTACTTCAGTTATGTGAGTTTGCTACTGTAAACAATATGTAATTATATATGTGTTTTCCGACGGTCTTAGGCAACCCCTGTGAAAGGGTCATTCGACCCCCAAAGGGGTCGCGACCCACAGGTTGAGAACCGCTGTCTTAGAGGGTGAAGTGATGCAAAGCACAGGTTTGCAGAGGGAAACGTGTGGAAGAGCAAAGCCAGAAGTAGGAACTGGTTTCATCCCCAAAGGACCTCCGTGAAGGGCTCAGCTCCTCCCGGGGCTTTTCCCTTGAATCCTAAAGACGGTTGTGACTCTGTACTATGTACAAGTTCACAACTTCCCCTTTCAATTCTCTATGGCTCCTCCAACCATTCAGAAAAGTGTTGATGCGCCCTGACTGGTTTGGCTCAGTGGATAGAGAGTCGGGCCGTGGACTGACAGGTCCTGGGTTCAATTCCTAGTCAGGGCACCAAAAAAAAAAAAAGGAAGGAAAGTGTTGACGCGTCCATACAAACTTGTGTAGTGGCAGCCTGCGGAACATACAGGCGGCGAGGAAAAGGGAGTGGGACCTGCCCCACAGTCACACCCTTGCTGACGTCCTGAGGGGACTGGTGACTGTTGTTGTCCAGGAGTTCCAGATGCTAAGCAGAGAGAAGCAGCCCCCAGTGAGGGGGGTGGAAGGTGGATGACCCACAGAAATTAGAGAGAAAAGTGGACCGTGGTGGGGTATAAAGTAGGTGGTGGTGGTGACTGATGCTTAGGTCACACAGGTGAGCTCACATACCCACAGATTACCATCAGTCAATCAAGATAGCCTTGAACCACATAGATTTGGATGATTTATTGATCATGTTATTTTTAGAAAACCAACAGCAAAACACTGACAAGGTACATAAATACAGATTGGACATTTTAGGGTAAATTCACTATATTTCCTACCTGTTTGTAGGAACCCAGGTAAGGTGGAAAAGCTGTCCTGCTCATACGGCATGCACACCAGACTGCAAAAGGACTTCCACACTATTTAACGGGACTGTGGCAATAGCTTTATAATAAGGCGAGCATCGCGTGTGGCCTAAGCATACCCTGTACGAAGAGCCACGCCCAGGCTCACCCTCAGAGGTTGTGTGTGGGGGAGGTTTCCCTTTCTTGCCGAGGTTCTTCCAGAAAATCCTCATTGGCAGGTGCCTTTACAGGAAGATGCTGGCGCTGTCCCTGCTCAGACTCCGTACAAGAAAGTGGCTCTAGAGAAGGTCAGTGTGTTTCTGATGCCTCCTTTGTATTCTACATGTGCAACTAGTACAACAGCAATTACTAAGCTTGGTGAGACTGCCTCTGACTCACCCTGTACACTAAGCAGGGCCCTTAAGAAACTTCTAAAAAGTGGGGGGAAAAAATCAAAAACATGAAAATTATACTAAAAAGATGGCACCACTTTTGAAGCACAACTCAGAATTTTTTATAACATCAGACAAGACAGGAGGTTGCTTTACACCAAACCTAACAACCTTAGAAGGAAACACCATTGCTGGGCATGATCTGGTGGCGACGAATGGAACGCAGAGGTTACAGACCTCGACTGAGTCTACCTCAGGCCTGGCCAACGCTCCGAGAGTCCTCAGGTATTTTGGGAACCAGAGCTATTTAAGCTAACGGGGACAGTTTTGGGAGCTGATGATCATGAGACCATAAACCCTTGCCCATCTTGAAGCTCAATGCCAGAACAGTGAAGAATAAGGAAGATGGCATTTTGTGCTACATCAGAGTGCTGTCAGGTAGCCAATTCGGTAACCTGGGCCTCGTTCTAGATGTCTGTAAGACCACCGAGAGACAAGGGGGTTTTACAGAAGTAAGACAGCATAGTCTCCAAAGATAATTCAACCTCTCCTACATGCTCAGCAATATGGCTGGAAAGGAAAAACTAAGACTCCTGCATGGATAGTGGGAAAGCAAGTATATGTCAAAAGCTAAAGAAGCGTGTGGACATGATGGGTTTTCTCCTCCTCGCACACTGCGTAGCCTTCCCATAGGTGCTGAGAGTTCTATGATGGTTAGACGACAGATGGCCTAGAACTCAGGGCAGGGAACTATGCCAGAGCTAAACTCAGGATTACCACCAGTGGGTCTAATGTCAGCCGATTGCCCGAGCTGATCAGGTTGCTTGTATGTCTACTGGTTTCCAAGCCCGACCAGGATTCTTCCTTTTCCATTTCTAACCACGCACAGCTCCACCCATTGAAGAGAAGGTGCTTATGGGGACAGGGGTAGGAAGGAAAAACTCTATATGAATCAAGTGTGATAGAAAAGTTGAAACACTGATTATCTATGGATTTCAATGATCTGTGCTTTACTCTTGATACTCTGGGTAATCAAAGGTCACTGTTAATATACCTTTGCTTAGAAATGTTAATGTTTATTATACATCTAAATCTAGCTATGTCATAGACATGAACAGTTTAGAGCGAAGTTTCACATCATGTCACTAGGGCCCTGAAAAAAGAAGATTCTGCCAGTGGAAAGGGTTTCAGTTTGGCCCCCTAACATTTCAATCTAGTCTATATTGTTTTATAGATTTTTCCAGGATGTGGAAAACACTCTATTAAATTCAGAAAGCATGATTTTCTTTACGTAAAGTCTGACATTCACAGATAAATTAGTATATACATGGGAGAACTGGTAGTATTAAATATTAGGTTTTAATTCTCCACGTAGGAAACTCTCACAGATAGACTTCCTCGTTCCTGGGCAAAGAAATGTAGGCAGATAGGCACACACGAGAGACTACAAAGATGACTGGGGGAAGTCTCAAAGCTAACAAACCCAGGGCTGGAGTAACAAAACACTGACCTGAACATCCAGCTCTACCAAGAGTTGGCTTGAGCCAGCCGATCCCAACTCAAATTCTGGTTATAGTTTGACTCTACAGCGATGAGCTGGCTTCCCCAAGAAAGTTGGCTACCTGCCTTATAGTCATATCCTATATATAATCTGTACATATCCGTATGTGTTTCTTTATATTGCACTTAAACTTCAGGGCTGCAGTAAGATAGCAGGGAGTACCTCAAAGAGGTGGAGAAGCAGCAGGCATAAACTTTCCTAAGTCAAGTAAGTGTCAGGAATTCAGAGTGAAAGTTCAAGAATAACTTTAAAAGCTGGTTATAGATATACTAAAATGCCTGGTGGCCCTTTATATAAAATCCCAGCCATCTACATTGAAGTCATCACACACAGTCTCATTTGGCATCCAGAGCATGTGCATAAAGTGTAGTTCACAGCACTCGGAGCTGGTCATACTACATCATGTTCACTAGTGTTATATTAGAAGAAGACATTTTGGACCAAAGATATGTACGTGTATGAAAACGTCACACACAGGTCTTGGAGGTCAGGCCTCCAAAGTCTACCTCAAAGATGACGGCTCTTAGGCGGCTTTACAAAAAGAACGCCAGCAAGTATGGACTGAGCCAGGCTTCCTTTCTCTCTCTGTGTAGAAGAACTAGAGACCTACTTATATCCCAAGAGCCATGAAAGGAGAAGCACTCAGTCTTTGGTCCCTGTGTAAATCCATGACAAAATCCGTTCACCACCCTAGACTGCACGGCTTGTTTAATCCTAGAAATATTTCCCCCAATGATCCAAAGACGACACTGGAGTCATGCAGCAAAGCTTTGTTTTGAATTAATGGGGCTGCTCAGACTGACTTGCTCTGGAGGGAGCTCCTCATAGCAACAAGCCTAGCAGTGGATGGAAAGTAAATGCCAACCAAACAGACTGGTCATGGCAAAATGAGGGTGGGGCCTCTAGAGGACTGGCTCCTTTTCCTGCCTCTCTCCACACCCCTTACTCCCTGCAAAAGGACCCAAACTCAGAGATGAATGGTTATTATAAGACCTTGCCAAACACAGGCTCCATAAACTCAACCCCACACGGATGGGATGTTATAATAAGGCCTGCAAGTTAGGAGTTCAAGTCTAGAGGCCACAATTTTCTCTTCCCTAGCACTGAACATTCAATGGTAACTTTTAGGCCTAACTCAAAGGTGATTTTAAATCCACACATGAGCTAAAGATATCCCTTATGGGATGAAGGAAAAAGAATAACTTTAAAAGCTAAGTGAGAAAGAGGCACTTAAAGGAAAATGTGTCCTAAATCTCTCATCCGAGTCTCCTATGGTGAGGCAACCAATGGGATGACCAGCACTGTGTGCCTTTAGCACCTTTCATGCGCCCAAGGCCTTCCAAATGCTGGACTACTCTAGCAGCGTGATGGCGGAGCAAGTGAAAATTTAAGTCATTTCTTTCCTAGAATTAAAAACAACACAAAACAAACCAGAACTAAAATTTCGCATCAAAAAGCGAATGATCCTGTTTCATTCCTTCCTCGTGCTAGTTTTTTTTGTTTAGAGAGTGGAAGGGGTGGAGTAGAAGAGAGAGAGAGAGAGAGAGAGAGAGAGAGAGAGAGAGAGAGAGAGAACACATCGATTTGTTGCCTCCTGCACACGCCACAACCAGGGCCTGGGATTGAATCTGCAACTGAGGTACGTGCCCTTGACAAGGAATGGAACCCGAGACATTTAGGTCCCGGGATGATGCTCTAACCAGGGCTCCTCATGTTAGTTTTTAAAATGATGCTTAGTTCTTCAGGAAAGATGGCCTGTGGCTTTTTCCCCCAGGACCTTTTATCCATTTACCAGACAAGTACTCACAGCACTATGCACATTAAAGCAGATGGAGAAGGAGGCGATAAGTTCAGAGAAAAATCAAGGGCCAATTGGCTTTCTAGAGATAAACCTGTCACCTAAGAAAATGGCAGGTGCATGGCCCAGAGTTAGAGAAGAAGCAAGTTCTGAAAGGAAATGGGCACCGTGACAGTCGAAGCGCTCAGCCCAGAGCAGAAGCCCTCCCGGCCCTGCTCTCCTCTGGCCTCTCATGAGCTTACATTTATGTCTCACAGCATTTATGCCACATACTTAGGGTCTACAATTCCCCACGAAGAAGAAGCCAAAGTGATACTTGAAGCACTCATAAGCACAGGAGAATTTCAAAACTGCTCAAACAAAGAACTTGGACCACCACTGTTTCTTGATGTGAAGCATTCTTGGTGTCCTAATGTCTGAGAGCCACAACGAACAGCACCACTGTGACACACGTTAAGTCTTTCCACAAGCCACCTCTAACGAGTGCTGGCACCACAGGATGAAAGAAGAAATCACCCATCAAGGTTGCTGAGCTGCTTAAATTTCCTCCTAAGTCAAAATTTAGGTTTGGGTATCTCTGCAGCAAGATGTCTACCACTGTGGCCGTCAGAACCAGCTCTCCAGATGTATCTTTGAAAGCGGAACGTTAAACACTAGCTTTACACACGATCTGCACGTCTCTCAAGGCTAGCCTTCTTGTTCTATCCCCCAAACGTCTTGTTGCAGGATTTAAAATTTTTTAATTTTATTTTTGTTTTCACTGATGATGTTGCTTTCATTTATAGAGCATTGGCTGACATGGTCATATGTTCAAAACTTCTTTAAAAAATTCGTTATCTTATCTTGATTCATAACATTATTAAGGTACTTTCAGACTTTCCCTCAATGCATCAAGGAAAAGGGAGTATGTGAGTGTGTGTGTATGTACTGGGGTAGGAGGGAGAAAAGCAAAGAAAGAAACACAAGGGAAAGTGAGATTCCATAAACTTAAAACCAAAACCAATGTACAGAAAGGCATCTGATGTATTTTCTGAATAAGGCCTTGATCAGGGTAACCAATCCTCTTTGTAGCACATTCTACACTGCCCATAAATAAAGGAGTCTCTTTAATTTAACATTTCCAGTATCAATGAACAGTCCAGAAATCCTCATTTCAAGCGCTCGATGAGTCCCTGTGTGAGTCCAAGGTGCAGAAGCTGTGTTCGGGAGAGGTTGGCTAGGTTAGGGAAGGCCGCAAGCAGCTTCTCCCATGCCAGTTCCAGCAAGCTAGGTACCACCAGCCAGATCTTAAACAACGAGCCAGTCCGTTTGTTTTCGTGGATGTTCACCACTCCTCCATGAATGTACATGCAACCAGCCTATGAACAAATGGCAGTCAAAGAGGATAAATTCAAATGGGAGAGAAACAGACACTAAGACCAAAGAAAAAAAAAATTCAAAGTGGGCTGAATTGAGATGAGGTGAAACAAAAAATTTCTCACTGATCCCAACGTAGTGCAGTGATCACGACTGGTTTAAATAATGAATGAGATCATAAGGGGGAAACTATAGATTGTTTTAGACGTCAACAACTTCAACAAACATTAAGGTTTCTCTCCATTGTGCCTAATACTGGAAATATAGAGATGATAATCAAGGCTTTTGCGTTAAAAAAAAAACTAGAAGAATTCTCAATAACCTGGCATCATGGGGTAAATCTATTCTGCCATCCAGGAAACCCCTCTGACAGCACTGTCAGGGCCCGAATGCTGCATGTAGCACTTCTTTTACATTTATGATGCTCTCTTAAACTTGTATATGATGTTTTCTCCCCGCTTCTCAGGAGAAGCGCGAGCTTTGGAAGAACTTTTTAAAAACACATTCTTAATCCAGAATCTGCTGATATCAGAATCTTTTTTTCTTGCTAATATTCCTAAAAAGATTTCTTTATCTGCAACTATGTAAGGAAGATATGAAAATAAAAACTTACTGGTGTAACAGCTGCGCAGTGAAAATAAACGGGCTCTGGCATGGTAGCTGGGAGCTTTACCCATTGAAAAGTCTGCAGATTCAATTTCCAGATATCTCCCAGGATCACTTCTCCATTATAGCCCCCACAAATAAACACATCTATCAAACAAAAAGAGAAAGCCAAGATCACACAAAGAAAAGGAGCCACAGCTCTAGCACACGGCTAGTTGACCTGGGACCAGTTCAGATTTCCCCAAACCACAGAGGACTTCAGCTGGGTGGGCCTCCTCATGCTGCCGCCTCATCCCTCGATGGACACTATGTTGGGATCTTTGCTAGGACAAAGGAAGCAAACCTCTAAGGAGGCTTCATGTCTGGGTTCCAATACCTGTGGGTGCCAGGCATAGAAAGAAGTAAAAAGGTCCAGGGCACAAACAGGAATGCACATGCTCCATAGGGGAGATGGCAATGGGGCTCCAGGTGATCAATACCATGCCAGACTTAAGGCCAGGTTTGCCTTACATAAATCTAGGCTGGGATGGTGTGGCTCAGTTGGTTGGGCGTTAGCCCATGCACCAGGAAGTTGCCGGTTCGATTCCTAGTTAAGGGTACATGCCCATGTTGCAGGCTTGATCCCCAGTGGGTCATGCAGGAGGCAGCCAATCGATATTCACATTGATGTTTCTCTCTTTCTCTCTCTCCCTTCCTTGCTCTCTAAAAATCTGTAAACTATTTTTTTATATTTTTATTGATTTCAGAGAGGAAGGAAGAGGGAGAGATAGAAACATCCATGATAAGAGAGAATCATTGATCGGCTACCTCCTGCAAGTCCCCCACTGGGGATCAAGCCCACAACCTGGGCATGTGCCCTTGACTGGAATCGAACCTGGGACCTTTCAGTTCGCAGGCCGACACTCTATCCACTGAGGAAAACTGGCTAGGGCATAAACTATTCTTTAAAGTAAATAAATAAAAGAGCAAAGCTTCTCAGCTAGGGGAACTACATTCCTCCACTGGACACCTCATGTAATCATGCAAGAAATCTGGTATCACACACTGGGTTCCCAGGGAAGAAGAAGAAATCTGGATTTCTTTAAAAGTGAAGCATTTTGATTTTTAAGTGTTAGTCAGTAATTCAAAAAACTTTAATACACATATGAGTCAAATAAAACACATCTGCAGACCATCAGTTTGTAAACTCTTCTTTTAACGTCCTGGAAAGAATCGACTTATCTGCACGTAGAGACAAATGCTCTTTATGCAGACATTAACCTGAGGAGAAACATCTGTTTGGCTGTTCTGATTGGGGGCACAAATGAGGCTCTTCCAAGTTTTCTTCAGCCCAAAGAGGACAGTCTGAAGACCCATTTGATGTGTATTTACATCAGAGGGAAAACACCTTCCCAAAATCAAAGTTTTTCATTGCGCCTGTTTTGTTTGTTTTTGGCTTTATGGATTCAGTTAGTTATAACTAATTAGACAACTTGTAACAAAGGCTTTGTGAGCCTTCAAATTAAATGCCCAGAACTAAGGCTGAATTCCGTCTGTACGGTGCCTGGTCTCAAAGAATCAAAATAATAGCTGTCTTATTTCAAGTCTTGATTAAGTTGAAGCCAATACTTAAACAAACGATAAAATACACAGGAAACCATTTTGACTAGGATTCAAGAAAAGTACAGCTCCATTCATAGAGAGGCAAAGCTGAACAATGCCACTATCTGTAAATCTTATCCAAAAAGCAGAAGCATAATAAAAAGAACCTCTGTACAAGAGACGGCAGCATAATCCCGGGAAAATCCAAACAAAGCTGCTGAAAGGATGCAGGCTATCAAATCAGTTATATACAACTTCCTCCCAGAAACACATGGAAGGTGCTATATCAAACTATAAAATAAGCTGTAAATTAAAAGACAGAAAGGTTATCCAAAGAGGAGTCATTTATCACGCTTAGATAAAGTAGCTGCAGCTGCTCTCTGAAGCCACACAATGCCTTTGCTGTAATATGGCCCAGGAATAAGCTCACAGTTCTGTTTGGCATCAGACAGAGAACAAAATAAACTTTACGATATAATACTCCAGAAGGAGTGATTACAGTTTTAATACAATGTTCACTGAGGTCTCTATTGTTCCCCACCATAACCACCGACATCTGCTGCGGTGGGGTGCTGAAAATCAGGGGGTACAATAAAAGCTTATTTATCACCAAGTCTTGAGTTCTCTGATAACTGAAGGAACCCAAACATACGAGTTGACTTTATAAAAACTGCTGAGAGAAGCATAACTTTATGAATTTCCTCTTAAGTTGAAACTATAAGAAACAGGCTGTTCCCAGAGTTATGTGTCTTGTAAGGAGCTGCTATCATTAGGAAATAAGGCATTCTCCGTACATATAATTACAAAAATGGAACCAGAGAGTTATTTAGAACCCTTACCGTTTTTTATCTGAACACAACTGTGGCATCTTCGGGCTGCAGGGAAACCTGCCAGACACATAAGCACAGAAATTCCGTTGTTCACAGAGATAACACTGATACGACACAGTGACAGACATCCTACGAGCAACTCACCTAAAACAACCCCTTGGCTGCAGTCAGCAAACACTGCCCAGCCCTTCAGTCCTCCCTGATGGCACTAACACAAGCCAACGGAAGTCTCGTCAGAGCGGCACAATGTTAAGGTGCAGGAAAACACACGGGGGTGGCAGAGGTCAGGCTACTAGCGGGTTTCCCAAGCCCTCTTACCCACAGACAGGTAGACAGATCTTGATTTAAGTACCTATTTCTTATCCCACCCATAATCCCTCACTTGCACAGAATTCGGCAATTCCCTTTAAAAGTCTCTGCTCAATTGCTGAAGAAGAAGAACTGGGCTCAGGAATACAAGTAATTTCTAATAACAGTTCAACAGATATTTTACTTGTCATATAACTCAATAAAATTAATTTTTCCCTTCCAAAACAAGTGAAGTATAAAATACATTTGTTAAAGATAAACGGGTCAATACTATAAGTTTACCTATTTTTTCATGGGGTTTTGTTGCAATTTCCTCCCATGCATTTGTTTCAAGGTTGTATGCATGGATCTTGGAGAGAGAGAAAAAGAAGATACACACCGATAATGTTAGCTAGCCTGAAAACTGGATTTTAAACAACAGCCTGTACAAACATATATTCTTTTTTGAAAAGTCTTCTTTCCCTGTTTTTATCT
Source organism: Myotis nattereri (assembly GCF_964212035.1). Classification (NCBI taxonomy): domain Eukaryota; kingdom Metazoa; phylum Chordata; class Mammalia; order Chiroptera; family Vespertilionidae; genus Myotis; species Myotis nattereri. Next base: position 21,947,244 of record NC_138086.1, on the reverse strand, counting down.
GATTTATTGCTAATTCTAAGACAAAACATTAACAGTTAAAAATTAAGCATATAGATTATCTCAATATTTAAAAACAAAGAAAATAATGAAGAAAAAAATTAGAATTTTGCAACTTCCACATTTTCTACAATAAATATGTATGATTTTATAACAGAAAAAAGCAAGTGTTGCATATAAGCCTAACCAATGGACACAGACAACAGGGGGGTGAGGGCATGAGTGGGGGAGGTTAAGGAGCAACGGGGGGATAAGGACACATATGTAATACCTTAATCAATAAAGAAATTTAAAAAAAATAAATATGCAAACTGCTTAGAAAAAAAAAAAAGAAGAAAAAGAATAAAGCAAATGTTGGTAAGAAAGCACCCGAATGCAGTTTTAACCAAACTGAAAAAGATCATTAATGTTCCAGACAGACCAGGAGCTCTGCATCCTACTTTAGATTTCCCCTGGATACGTGCATTTAGAAATGCCACAGGGATGGAAGAACTGAAAGCCCTTCAGAGCTCAGCTTTCTCAAGTTAGTGATGCATGGCCCTAAAAATGCCTGTTCTTTTTAGATACAGAGCACTGATGATGATAAGGATGTGACATTCTGAGAATGCTGGTTCCAATTCCAATTAGTTGCTCCATTCAAGCTACTATTTCTTCCTTTTAGTCGTTTTCCTCATCCAGCGTGAGAGGATAATTTTCATGAAGTATATTCAATGTGCGATAATGCAGCTGTCAAATGGAGAGCATATTAGGGGCATGGAGCTCAACCTTACATGATAAAGAGCATGCAACATAAAATAGATGTTAATGAAGAACCTTTTCAAAACTTAAGATATCTATAGTAACAGAATTATCTTACTTAGCATAGCACATGCCTCCCTCTACACTTCTCCCTCTTTTCTCTCTCTCTTTTAAAAAAAATATATATATACCTTGTTTAAGGAATAAGCTGTCCAGGAAGTACCACCTCCCAAGATGTAAATCCTCTGTCCATCATGTGCAATTTCATGTCTGTATCTGAAATACACAATAAAATACGTTTATAATTAAGTGAAAAATGATCTACCTAAGATTTAGCCACTAGGCTTCTTACTGGATTATTATTTATAATAATAAATTATTAGAAATAACCTAAGTGTTTAATAATGTGAATTGGTTAAATAAATTATAGAATATACATAAAATAGATTAGTATGTAACCAGAAGATGTTGGCATACAAAATAATTAATATGTTGAGAATTAATATGTTGAGAAGTTGTTTTTATGTCACTAACTGGGGGGGGGGGGGGAGTTATATAAGAGCAGATAGGCTGTAATTCCATTAAAAATGTATAGATAATTGCAGGCTCTCTCTGGAGCAGGCCCACGCCTTTCTTTCTTCCCTTTCCTGGCACCTTAACATTGTACCGCTCTGATGAGACTTCTAATGGCTTTGTGTTAGTGTGCAATAAGGAAGGACTGGAAGGGCTAGGTCAGTGGTCAGCAAACTGCGGCTCGCGAGCCACATGCGGCTCTTTGGCCCCTTGAGTGTAGCCACGAAGTTTCAATCGCACTGTACGTGCATGCCCGCACGTGGTATTTTGTGGAAGAGCCATATTCAAGGGGCCGCAGTTTGCCGACCACTGGGCTAGGCAATGTTCGCTGAATGCATCTTTGCTTCTCTCCTAAATTCTAAGGGTCCCCATGAGACTTGCAACCCAGGGGAGCCATGAGCAGCGCCAGCAACCCCTGAACCTGTCTCCAAGGCCGCCTTTCCTCTGACTTTTTTTTTTTTTTATGTATTTGGGTGCTCCTGCATTGGGTGCATATATGTTTATCAGGGTTATATCTTCTTGTTGTATTGATCCCTTTAGTATCATGAAGTGGCCTTCCTTATCTCTTGTTATGGCCTTCACTTTGAGGTCTATTTTGTCCTGCCGGGGTCCAACCCCAACAGGTCCAGGGGTCCCCAAAGGTGTGGACGGAGTTGGCGAAGAAGGAATGACACGGAGACAGCGTTCAGTTGATCAGCAGCCTAGCCAGGATCTCCAGCAAAGTTCTGGTCTCGATCTCCAGAGAGGTTCTGCTTAGGATCTCCAGCCAGGTTCTGTGTCCATGGTCTCTTGCTAGGTTCTCCAGCCAGGTTCTTCAGGTTCTCCAGCCAGGTTCTGTAGCCATGTTCCCTCGCTAGGTTCTCCAGCCAGGTTCTGTCCAGGTTCTCCAGCCAGGTTCAGTCACCAGGTTCTAGTCAGGTTCTCTTGCCAATTTCTGTAGTCAGGTTCAGTCCAGGATCTTTTGCCATGTTCTCTCGCTAGGTTCTGTCTCTAGGTTCTGAGGCCAGTTTCTGTCCAGGATCTTTTGCCATGTTCTCTCCAGCGAAGTTGTTCTGTCTCTAGAGAACGTTCTGTGTAGGTTCTGTGCCAATTTCTGTCTCTCTTCTGTCTTGTTGCATCTGTATTTATACCAGTTGATTCAATCCTATCAATCTCTATTACAAAGGTTAGGGCGTTTCTTATCTCCATTCCAGGGAGTAAAGATTATGTAGCTTAAGCATGATTGTTCATAGTTAAAGTGATTAATTACCCGCCTGGCACTTAGTTAAGAGGTTTTATTCCCTCCCTAACTTCAGGGGAAAATCCCTACCTGGGGAAACAACCTTTCTCGGAGAGGTGACCTTGGTTAAAACACAGCGCCAAGAAGGTGAGCAAACATATTAAGAACAGTATGCCATATATGCCAGGTCCCTTGAAACAGCAAGCATGGACCAGCTCCCGGCATTGTCCGATATAAGTATTGCTACCCCAGCTTTTTTTTCATTTCCATTTGCCTGAAAGATATTTTTCCATCCCTTCACTTTCAGTCTGTGTGAGTCCCTTCTTCTGAGGTGAGTCTCTTGTAGACAGCAAGTGTATGAGTCATGTTTTTTTATCCATTCAGCCACTCGATGTCTTTTGTTTGGAGCATTTAGTCCGTTTACATTTAAAGTTATTATTGAAAGGTACTTGTTTGTAGCCATTTCTTTTTTTGTGTGGCTGTTTTCTTTCTGAGCTTTTTATTTCTTCTTTTTACACCAGTCCCTTTAGCATTTCTTGCATTGCTGGCTTGGTGGTGATAAACTCCCTTAGCCTTTTTTTGTCTGTGAGCTTCTTATTTCCCCTTCAATTTTGAATGATAGCCTTGCTGGATAGAGTATTCTTGGATTCAGTCCTTTGCTTTGCATCACTTTGTAAATTTCTGTCCATTCTTTTCTGGCCTGATGTGTTTCTGTTGAGAAATCATTTGATAATCTAATGGGAGACCCCTTGTATGTAACTTTCTGTCTCTCTCTTGCAGCCTTTAAGGTTCTCTCTTTGTCCTGAACATTTGCCATGGTAATTATGATGTGTCTTGGTGTGGGTCTTTTCGAGTTCACCTTGTTTGGGACTCTCTGTGCTTGTGTGATTTTTTTTCTTCCCCACCTCTGGGAAGTTTTCTGATATTATTTCTTCAAATAGGTTTTTTAACCCTTGTTCCTCTTTCTGTTGTTCTGGCACCCCTATTATTTGTATGTTGTTTCGTTTCATGTTGTCCCATAGCTCCCCCTTTAAGAGGGTGCCTGAACTTTCAGCTGCCACTCCCTGGCAGACAGCACCCCACTGATTTTCACAGCTTGATGCTACGTGGATACCTTCCTCAGCTTTGGTGCTCTCTGCTGGGGAGCCCAGTTCCGGGATTAGATCTCAGAATTCTCAGTGGCACCTCCCCCTGCTCCACCACCAGCTGAGTTAGCTCTCCAGGACTTCAGTTCCCCTCCATGGGTCACGTCTCTGCCCTCTCCTACCAATCTCTATGCCGGCTCCACCTTTGGTCCTTGGGTATCAGGGTTCTCTCCTGTGAGTTTTCCATTGATTATTCAGGAAGCCTTCTCATATTTCAGTTGTAATTCCAGCTTGTTCCTGGGAGCATGACCATGCAGCATCCTCCTACTCTGCCGACATTTTTAATCTCTCCTCTGACTTTTCAGTGAGCTAGCAGCAGCCCCACCATGGACCACTTCTTTCCTCTACCATTTCTGGAGAGCCAAAGCAGAGCACTGCCTAGGCACTCTCCTGTTGCTTCTTGTGCCCCAAGCCCTGTGTCCCCAGTTTTAATAAATGTACTCTCAAAAGAAAAATAAATGATAGATACATAAATATGCAAAGAAAATGATTATAAGGTGACATCCAAAATATTCCAAAATATTAACCCTGGTTATCTCTGAGTTTAGATTTTGCTTTATATTTTCTTCATTTTGCTTATTTGTATCTTCTAGATTTTCTATAATCTTTTTGTGATAACTTTGCATAAGGAGGGAAGCTATTATAGAGATTTAAAAAGTGATCTTCCTACATTTAATTAGAAACTCTAGACCAGGGGTGGGCAAACTTTTTGACTCGAGGGCCACAATGGGTTCTTAAACTGGACCGGAGGGCCGGAACAAAAGCATGGATGGAGTGTTTGTGTGAACTAATATAAATTCAAAGTAAACATCATTACATAAAAGGGTACGGTCTTTTTTTTCAATAGTTTTATTCATTTCAAACGGGCCGTATCCGGCCCGCGGGCCGTAGTTTGCCCACAGCTGCTCTAGCCCATGGGCTTTCAAACTAAAATACTTATTTAACAGATACAAAGATACCAGGAAAATTATGCTATACAGAACTGTGAATATAATGTGAAATGCCTACCAGAACTTTTATCCAAGCAGCCTAGCTACAAGCTGAAACAATTTATAATATGTCCATAAAATAATTCAAAGAAGGCAACCATATTAAAATGCTTTGAAAACTTCATCTATTATCTCCTTTCCATGAAGGAAATAAAATGCTGATAAAATAAATTACATAAAAATTATTCCATTTCCCAAGTCCTCTCATGGTAAGTTCTGCAAGTCAGCCCACTACTATACTAAAATAAAGATAAATTCTTCCTTAGCATCTATATACCATTTTGCTTAAAGACAAACAAAGAGACCTTAGATTAAACAAAATAATTAAAAAATTATTTACTATACCCTTGCTTTTAAACTAGAGGGCAAAAGATCATTCTAAGTTTTCCAGTGAGTTTAACTCTAAGAAGCAGAAACCACTATCAGGAAAGAAAAGTGAAAGATCTAGGGTCTACTAGAAGGCAACTAGAGTGAATCATGTGCTGTCTGAGTGTTTAACAGAGAATTTGAAGAACCCTCCACCCCATCCCTCTCCCTCTCCCTTCTTTTCTCCCTCCATACCTCCCTTCCTCTTTCTCATCCATCCATCCATCCAATCAATTTTCATTGAGTACCACTATAGTAATGGCACTAAGCCCTATACTGATGATACAGGTGTGAGCAAATGAGCCAAAGAATCAAAATATACAAATTAAGATGGAAAATTAAAAAAATAACTAGAAAGTAATTGTTTTGCCTGTGATATGAAATTTAGTTACATTACTACCATTGATTTCTTCTTCAAAGTGTTACTATCTTCCTAATGCAGGAATAGTTGAGTATAAGAGAAAATAACATGAAAAATAATTCTAGAGCTCAGAGGGAAATATCACTCCCTTACCAGAAGATCCTTCTTTAATGATGAACTGGAATGTAACAACCAGTTAGCTATTTTAATCAGGCCAAAGGATTTTCTTCAAACCGTATTACCAATATGTGGAAAAAAGTCAAATCTTAGGAAGAAAGAATAAATATGCTTTAATCTTAGAACCTTACCTCTCTTCTGGAAGATCACAGGATAGGTTGTTTGGTTTCAGTTGTGTCCACTCTCTGGTATTAAGATCTAATTTGTGCAGGTCTGTGCTGTAAATATAGCCAGTTGTCCCTCCAAAGACATAAAGGGAGCCATTGATGATAGCCATGGCCTGAAAAACAGGGAAAGGTGAAAAAGACTGACTCGTTAGCACTTGATTAAAGAATATAAACTTATTAAATACCCCCAAATCAGGTTTTATGAAATTCTCTTGTATTTTTAAAAAATATTTTTATTGATTTCAGAGAGAGGAAGGGAGAGGGAGAAAGAGACAGAAACACCAATGATGAGAAAGAACCATAGACTGGCTGCCTCCTGCATGCCCCCTACTAGGGATTGAGCCCAAAACCTGGGCATGTGCTCTGACCAGGAACCAAACCGTGACCTCCTGGTTCATAGTTTGACACTGAATCACTGAGCCACACCAGCCGGGCCTCTTGTATTTTTTTAACCTTCTAAAACACAAGACCCTTAATGAACTAAAGATTTTAGAGAACACAGAGATTATTTTTATTTTGAGAGAGAGACGGGAAGGGAGAAGGTATGGATAAAAGAGGGAGGAACATCGATGTGAGAGCAAGACACTGATCAGCTGCCTCCCATATGCCTCCCAAAGTGGAGCCCCAAACCCAGGCAACGTGGGAATCCAACAGGCAACCTTTCAGTGCATGGGAGCCACACTAAGCTACACTAGCCAACTGAGCCGCACTGGCCAGGGCACAGAGATTATTTTTAGAAAGGTAAAGTTTACTCAACTGGAAAGCCAGTTCCACCTAGATTGGCAAGGGGGTCAGAGGATCATTAGGGCTTCTGGTCAACCAAAGAATTTATAGATCATGGACGTGAGCATTTTCATTAAAAACTGCTTCTCGCCTGGCCAGCATGGCTCAGTGGTTGAGTGTCAACCTATGGACCAGGAAGTCACAGTTCAATTCCCAGTCAGGGCACATGCCCTGGTTGCAGGCTTAATCCCCAATGTGGGGCATGCAGGAGGCAGCCAATCAATGATTCTCTCTCATCATTGATGATTCTATCTCTCTCTCCCTCTCCCTTCCTCTCTGAAATCAATAAAAACATATATTTTAAAAAGAAAAAGAAAACTGTTTCTCTTCCTAAGCAATTTGAAGAAAAATGCTCTCAAGCAAAAGGAGCAGAAATGAAAATAAGCCACCAGAATTCCTTAGGTAAGATCTACTAGTAGAGTTGACAGTCAGTCCCCAAAACTTGACGTTTTCCACCAGACTCTCTTCTTCAAAGTAAGTTTGGCTATTTTTATTGTCATTTAAGAGTTTAAATGCCTCCTGTTGTGAAATATAGAGTTATCCAGTATGTGCCTCTACACATAGCCAGAAGCTATTATCAGTACTGATGTCCGCCAGTCAAGTAAGAAACAAAGACTGATTATTTTAAGCTTAGCCATTATTCTCAAAGGGTCTCTGATGTATGGTGAGTTGCACCCTAACTTTTTGGACATATCGTTTCAAACCTAGGTTTGAAGCACTTGAACCTAACTGGAAACTAATCTCTACATACTGTGTTTTGGCTCAGATCTTAACGAAGTGCAGGGATCACATTCTCTGCTACTTAGGTAAAAAAAACTTCAAAGAATCCTTTCACTCTAAAGATGACAAGACCCAGACCATATGGAGCCCAATTTCTTGGGGATGGGAGTGAAGGTGGGGTGGGGTCCTGACATTTAAGAAACTTCCATACAGGTCTACATCATAATCCTAAATTGGATTAGAAATAAAGGAGAGAAGGCAAGATACCAGATTTACAAATTACAATTTCACATCAGAACTAAAAAAACAAATATTAACTACAGTGAATTTACTCTCCACTTAAACAATTGGTAGTGCCCTGGCTATGTGGCTCAGTGGTTGGAGTGTTGGCCCGTGTACTGGGTTCCATTTTGGTCAACAGTACATACCTGGGTTGCAGGTTTAATCCCCAGCCCTGGTCCCTGGTCAGGGTGCGCGTGGGAGGCAACCAATCAATGTGTCCCTCACATCGATGTTTCTCTCTTTCTCTCTCCCTTTCCCTCCCTTCCTTCCACTTGCTCTAAAAATTAATGGGAAAAATATCTGCGGGTGAGGATTAACAAAAACAAACAAACAAAAATTGGTAGTAATATAAAGATTCTGACATTGTTTGTTCCCAGAACTAGAAAAATCCAAACAAATAATCCACCATGACCAGCCATAGATTGGTACCTGTCCATATATACGACTGGGTTTCTTCCCCCGACAGCTGAGTAAAGCCCATCTCTTATACTTCACATTACAGACATGGACATCATTTCCGTTGCTCTCACCAAATGGGATGCCTGTACCTCCAAACACTAACAGGTTGTTTCCATGCAGCACAACTGGGGAAGAAGCACAAATTCCGTTTATGTACTGGGTACCTAAAATGTATTCCCACACAAACTCAGAATATCTGAGAAACTCAAAATGTCTGCTTAAATGCCCTCAGAAGATAGCTCAAACCACTGACATCTAACTACTACAGAGTTCTGCAAAAAAAGATCTAATTCATGCTATATGGAATATATCATACTAGAGGCCCGATGCATGAAATTCATGCACGGGGTGGGAGGTGTGTCCCTCAACCCAGCCTGCACCCTCTCCAACGTGGGATCCCTCTCACAATCCAGGAATGCTGGCTCACAACCACTCGCCTGCCTGCCTGCCTGATTGCCCCTAACCGCTTCTGCCTGCCAGCCTGATCACCCCCTAACCACTCCCCTGCCAGCCTGATCGATGCCTAACTGCTCCCCTGCCAGCCTGACTGACACCTAACTGCTCCCCTGCTGGCCAGATTGCCCCTAACTGCCCTCCCCTTCCAGCCTGGTCACCCCCAATGGCCCTCCCCTGCAGGCCTGGTCACCCCCAACTACCCTCCCATGCTGGCCTGGTCATTCCTAACTTCCCTCCCTTGCCAGCCTGGTTGCCCCTAACTTCCCTCCCCTGCAGGTCTGGTCACTCCCAATTGCCCTCCCCTGCAGACCTGGTCCCCCCAACTGCCCTCCCCTGCAGGCCTGGTCCCTCCCAATTGCCCTCCCCTGCAGGCCTGGTCCCTCCCAATTGCCCTCCCCTGCAGGCCTGGTCTCTCCCAACTGCCCTCCCTTGCAGGCCTGGCCACTCCCAACTGCCCTCCCCTGCTGGCCTGGTTACCCCCAACTGCTCTCCCCTGCTAGCCTGGTTGCCCCTAACTGCCCTCCCCTGCTGGCCTGGTCCCCCCCCCAACTGCCCTCCCCTGCTGGCCTGATTGCCCACAACTGCCCTCCCCTGCTGGCCATCTCGTGGTGGCCATCTTTGTCCACATGGGGTTGGCCATCTTGTGTGTTGGAGTGATGGTCAATTTGCATATTACCTCTTTTTAGATAGGGTAACAATATTGAATGATATGAACGATACTACACCACTACTGCTCAGGACAATGCGAGTGTACAACGAAACAGAGGAAAATGAAGTATCATCTTTGTCCAGCAAAGACCAGTGGGACTCGGAATGAAAGGGTAAAAGAATCACTGTTTTTGCCAGGGGAATGATCTCTACATTTGATCACAGCTGGTAACTTTGGTGTTCTTCTCTGTATCTCTTCTATTCTTGCCAACACACACACACAGTCACACATACCTTCTTTCCTTCTCTGATGGCAAATACTCCCAAAATAGTTCTACCATTTTATTTCCATGGCATTTTTACCACTCTTTCAGTAGAGTGTAAGAGTCAACAGCATGGGCTCTAGAACCAGCAAAAAGCTAGGTTTAAATTCCTGTGTGACCCCAGGAAAGTTACTTAATCTCTAAATTAAATCTTCACAATAACCCTGTGAGGTAGGAACTATTATCTTCTCCATTTTATAGATAATGAAACAGAAGGGGTAAGTGGTTTAAATCACTTGTTGAAGGTTTCCTAAAAAGAACCTTGCCAAATTAGCATTCAATCCTGGCAGTTGGCTCCAGGGCCTGTATTCTTAGCCACTACCCAGAGGGCCTCTCTCAGCCTCAGCTTCTTCATTTGTACCATGGCAATATATCCAGTACCTGCAGTAGGGATGTTATGAAAATTAAATTGATACCATGTGTGAACTATCCATGAACAGGGTTTAATCATATTACAGTGTTACCATAAATTATTAACAAAGAACAAGTGACATTGAACAGGACCTCTCAGACAGTTCATGAAGTCAAAAGTTCAGAACTGCTTGCACTCACGTGACATAGATGCCAATTCCCGGGGCATGTACCCATCTGTGCCCATCTGGTGCCATACTCCTGTAGCAAAATGATACCGCCAAAGCTCCCTGAAGAGAGGATAGTCTTCATTATCTGGCCCTCCTGATTCATCATAATCTGGGTTATAACCTCCAAATACATATAGATTGGTATTATCTGCCACACAACGATGTCCACTTCGTGCAGGTGGAGGTCTGTGGCCTAGGAGAGAGGAGGACAGTTTTCCACAGATGGTCCAGCAGATTAAAAGCATAAACAAAATTTGGTAACAATCTTTTTAGCTTTAAAATGGATCAGGGAAGATTTATAACATGGATGTACTTTTTATTTGCTTGGGTTATTTTATACATTCCCACACACTAAAGATTTTAGGGAGCTGGTCTCCATTTCTATTTCATATGACTACTTTCAGATTTTGATAACTGTAAAAAGATTTTTCCCAAGGGAGGCAAAATAGCGTTATAAACTCAAGAAAATGGCTGATAACTTGAAATTTTCAAGAAACGGAAGAGAAGGGGTTTAATAATCCAAAAGCTAAAAGGATAAATTTTCTTATTTCCTTAGAGGAGAAAAAAACACAGGCCAACTAAATTTAACTGAAAATATTAGAAAACTACATAAATATAATCACAAATGTGAATGAGTCATGTATAAATAAAAATACACACACATAAAAACCTATTATTTTTCCACAATATATAATAATTCACTTAAAAAGAAAACTGGTTTTTCAATGAGTTACAGCAAAATGTAGAATTTAAATACTCCAGATATTCTGTCAGTTAACAAAAAATATCCTTATATTTATCTCAAAGGGCTCTTAATGAGAGCCCCACACTAGGAAAAGCTGTTTCTACAATTATATTTGAAAGCTTTCTGAAGTTTCAATTATGTCAACCAGTTCACTAAAAATTATTTCGGGATTATTTTAGAGTAAAAAAAAATCCCAAAACTTTACATTATTTCTATTATCCTTATAATTTTTATACCAGTCTACACAAACCGTTACATAGCTGCAGAACCAAATATGCTTAAATATATATATTGGATGGTAAGAAGCTACTACTGTATAGTTGACTGTTACCCTAAAGACTTATCTACTTTCACATATTAGGAATAAATACTAGTATGATGTTAATTAATATTTAGGACAATGCTGGATACCTAATAAACATCTGTTATATAAATAAACATTTATTACCAACCTAACATAAGACTCATATATTTATTTTTTAAATTATAATTCCACTTCCTAGGGTATGCTTTTAAACAAGAACTGAACGAAAATTGTACAGATCTAGAGAAACCAGAAAACAAACAAACCACAAAGTGTTGAACACTCAAGTCCAAACTATCAGTCCTGAGTCTTTAATGGTTCCTTACTGCTCAACGTCCTCAACCAGCAATTTAGAGCCTTTCACGACCTAGTCTTGTCCTGAGCTCTTACACTCCTGCTTGTTTAAATCTGTCTCTCTGCTCGGGAAACTGAGTCCTTCCCTTAGACCTTGGCCTGGTCTGCCTACCCTTCAATGTCTAGTTGTGGAAATACCTCCAAGTACAGCCCATACACTCCTTCTCATCAGAAAACTAAACAAACCCTAGGGCCCTTATAGTTCAGTACCCTAGTACTCAAATATTAGGGTATACAGGTACCATTAATAAGATTATTATACCATAATTATGTAAATACATGCATACATATAATATTAGGCAAACTATAATCAGAAAATTTACTCATGAGCTGTGAATACTTCAGGTAAAGAACTCAATTTCTCTTTTTAGGAATCCTGAAACATAGAAAGTGTGGTGTGAAAGAAAGAGCAAGGGCTCCTACAAATGTCTAGATTTGAACCCAGGTTCTTTCTGTTACCTTGAGCAAGTCACTGACCCTCACTAACTCTCAGTGTCCTCATCACAGATGTATTATACCGGACTCTCTCACTCACAATTATGTCTTTGAGATTCATCCACGTTGCTGGGGGTAAAGGCCACCTGTTAATTTCCATTGCCAAATAATATTTCCTGTATAAACATATACCACAATTTATCCAGTCTATATTGTAGGAATGGACACTTGGGTTGTTTCAAATTAGTGGCTCTTAATGCTATAAACATTTTTTGTACATGTTTTCAGGTGCACGGGGCCCACACTTGTTGGCTATAAATCTAAATATGAAATTTCTGAGTCAGATGTATGAAAATCTTTACCTTTACTAAATAAGGCCAAACTTTTGTTTACAAAATACTTAGTATTGGTATTGTAGTTTTAATTTAGCAATTCCTGTGGGTTTGTAGACTTATCTCATTGTGGTTTTAATGTGCATTTCTCTCATTACAAATGAGGTTGAGCACCTTTTCATGTTTATTGGCCAACTGAATTGTTCCTTTTGGGAAGTGCCTGCTTAACCTTTTTATACATTCTTCTATTGAGATGTCTGTCTTTTTTTTTTTTTTTCACTGATTTGTACAAATTTGTATGTATGCTTGAGTTACATTCACTTTTCACCCTATGTATTTCCATATTATTTGAATTTTAATAAGCACATACTATATACTTATAAATTTCAAAACAAAAATTTAAAAGATCTTTAGCAGTGTTACTTTATCCCTACCCACACTTTGTTTAAATCATCTGAAACGTTACAGAATGTTAGATACATACATACACACACACATATATTATTATTATTATTCTATATATTTAGAAATCTTTTCTCTTTAAGTTTTTGTTGATTTCAGAGAGAGGGAGAAGGAGAGGGATAGAAACATCAATGATGAGAGAGAATCATTGACTGGCTGCCTCCTGCACTCTCCCTACTGGGAATCGAGCCCACAACCCAGTCATGTGCCCTGACTGGATTCCAACCATGACCTCCTGATTCATGGGTCCGACACTCAACCATTGAGCCACACTGGCCAGGCTAGAACTCTAACTTTTATACGAGGCTTCACAGTTCCTTAATATAGATGCAACTCTAAGTGTTATTGTTTGCTCCTTTGCACAATACTGCTTCTTATATCCAAAACTTTCTTTCTTAGATTTTCCATTTTACCAGGAGTACCTCTTCAAGTAATTTTCTCAAAAACAGTGTATGTCATAAACTTTCAGAGTTCTTATTTATTTTGACCCCTATTTAAACATTAGTGAGGTTGGGTATAGTTCTGCCTTCAAAATAATTTCCCCTCAGAACACTGAAAGCAACCCCTAGCTGGTTGCTCAGTGGTTAGAGCGTCAGCCTGTGGACTTAAGGGTCACAGGTTCGATTCTGCTCAAGGGAACGTACCTCAGTTGCAGGCTCGATCCCCAGCCCGGTCAGGACATGTGCAGGTGGCAACCAATTGATGTATCTTTCTCACATTGATGTTTCTCTCTCTGTGTCTCTTCCCCTCCCTTCCACTCTCTCTAAAAATCAATGAAAAAATATCCTCGAGTGAGGGTTAACAAAAAAAAACAGTAACACTGAAGGCAAACTAGTTTACAGGTAAGAAATGCAACACCAGTCTGCTTCTTAGTCTTGAGTCTTTCTCTATAATCTGAACTTTATCTCTGGAATCATGAACAGTTCAGTAATGTATAGACAGATGCTTTTGTTTGTTGTTGTTGTCTTCTAGCTTGTTCCCTAGTGGGCCCTTTATACTTGAAAACTCAGAATCTTTATTCAATGTAGAAAAATACTCTATTTTCTCCCTTCCTCTGTCCTTCCTTTTGTAACGCTATGAATGGATACTGGATCACACAGAACGGTCCTCAAAGTATACTTTTCCTATGTACTTTCTTTTTTTGTCTTCTTGCTTTATGGTCTGGATATTTCCTTTGCTTTATTTTCATAAAGGTTGGCCTTAAGCCTATATATTATTTAAGCCTCCAACTGCATATTTATTTCAGCAATCAAGTTTTCAATATAGAACTAATTCTTTAGTCATTCCTTTTTCTCCACGGTATTGGTTTATTTATGGATCCAATTACTCTTGACTGAGGAAACCTCCTATGATCAGAACTTCCTGAAGTTCCAATCTGCTTCATCATGACCTCTGCTTTCAGCACGGCCAGCTATTATATTTGTTCATCTTAGTCACCCTCTTTCAAGTCTCGTTTCCCTCAAATATCTGGCCATCTATTCATATTAATAAATGAAGGACTATATTGACTGACAATTGTAGGAGATATGGGTTTCCTCAATAGTTGTGTTACTGTCTCCAATCTCCACGAAGAGAGAGAAGTAGGGGAAATAACTGTTTTAGAGACAGTCCCTTAATTATTTGCCCTAATATTTCATCTTTCTCAAACCTTCTCCTTCCTTCTACATTTGCTGACTCTAGGCTTAGAGTTTCAGAAAAGGGGCCCTACTAAGAAATTCTCCTGACTTCCAGCATGCCCCGGGAGCACTCATTGAGGTTGCATTTTATTCTGTTCTCGTTTCTCAATCATTATAATTCCAACTACTTTCTATTACCCTGAAATTCCACCAATTTTCTGGTATAATAACAATAATAAGAACGATAGCAGCTAACATGAATTGGCTAAATGGAAAAACTCTCTTAGGTGTTCTTTGCTCATACTCTCTCTCTCTCGAGCCTCACAACAACTCTAGGAAGTAGGTACTATTATCATTATCCTAATTATTTTTGTTGTTGTCAATCCTCACCTGAGGATATTTTTCCCCATTGATTTTTAGAGAAAGTAGAAGGGAGAAAAGAGAGAGAGAGAGAGAGAGAGAGAGAGAGAGAGAGAGAGAGACGACATATCAACTGGCTGTCTCCCACACTCACTCTGACAGGGGCCGGGGATCAAACCTGCAAACCAAGTACATGCCCTTGACCGGGAATTGAACCAGAGACCCTTCGGTGAGCAAGGTTGATCACACTGGCCAACACCATCCTAATTTACAGCTGAAGAAATTGAGCCCCCCAAAATAAGAAACTTGCCCAAAGTCACACAATAGGTAAATGTCAGAGCCTGGATTCAGACCTAGGTAACCTGACTTCAAAGCTTCCCTTTTCCATTTTTCAGTACAATTATGATTTCTTTTTTATATGTCAGTTTTGTCATTTTCAGTAATATCTGAAAAGCATGGAAAGGTAAATGGGTATGTTAGGTTCATCAAAGGAAACTCATTGTTTTCACTGTATCAGTATTGTTTTCACACCACACAATTTTAATTGGTAGAAATGTATTTTAGAGATGGCACAAGATTGAGTGAAGGACTCTAGTGGTAGAAAACAAGCCATATGCATTAGTGCTCAATCAGTATCAACACAGGTAATGTGGAGGATTCCCAAAATGAGAGACCTACAAGTGGAAATTTCAAAAGCATAGATAAGGTTTTTTTAATCTAAGTAAACACTAAACAGCAGCATTTTCATATTCTCAGAAACTCATTTATTTACTGTCACCACCACCAAAGAGAAGTTGAGACGTACTACATTTTTAGTCCCATCCTATTCCCTGTCAGTGGCCTTACAAATAATACAATTCCACTCAAAAGCACTGTCCCTGCCCTTATAGAGCTTACAGTCTATGGCAGGCATAAGCAAGTAAACAACTATAATTCAGTGTGATAAGTGCTATGATACAGGCGGGTACACAGGGTGCCATCAGAACAAAGAGATGGGCCTTCCAAGACGGTTTCCCAGGAAATAACTCATAGACTGAGTGTTCAATCTAAGAGTTAATCTCCCTAAACCACTATTATTGGTTTGGGGAGATTAAACTAAATTTGTCATCTTTCACCTCAGTCTGCTCCTCCATCCATCTATATAACACCTTGTGACAAGCACAATGGTCCATACAGAAAGCTGGAAGCTTTCTTGACTTTTCCCTCCTCCTCTTCAATAAGTCGTCTCAACTAATTCCACTTCCTTAGATTTCAAATCAATTCCCTCCTCTCTATTCCTACTATGACTGCCTTACTTGTAGCTGCCATCATTTCTCACCTTAATAATTAATTATAATCACCTTCTCACTGGCCTTTCAATTAAATTTCTTCACTAATTGAAAAACAAACAGATCCTGAAAACTCCCATTCGGTGGTGCCCCACTTGACCTGGGCCCTCTCCAACTTCTCTCCACACTCTTTCCCACTGAGCTGGACTTCCTGCAGCTCTCTGAAAGACCATGCTGTTTTGCCTGATTGCCTTTACTCAAGCTGGTTGGTCCTGTGGTTTGAGATGTTCCAACACTCCCTTCCTAACACCCACTCAGCCTTTAAGCACATCTCTCCTGAAAGGTCATCCTAATGGCCACCCTCTCTCCATCCTCCCACGAGCTGGGCCAGGTACCTCTTCTGTATGCTCCCATATCATACTACCTCATCAGGACACTTATCACAAAGAATTGCACTCAATTTATTCTGTAACTGTTTCTTTACCTGATTCTCTATTATCTAGATCACTGAGCTAGCACAGTGCCTGTTAGTTAGGAGGCAATCAAGAAATACTGAACAAATGAAAGAATGAACGAACGAACGAACGAACGAACGAAGATAGTTAAGTCTGTGAAAGCTGATGCGATAACTAAAGGAGATAATGGAGAGGACAGAACGTTGAAGTAATACCCACCTTTAGTGGGTAGGAAGAAAGAAGCTAGTGAAGGAAACAGAATGAACAATCAAAGAAGTAGGAAGAAAACATCTGGGATTGTACAGTAAACTAACCCAAAAGAAGAGAAATCTAAGAAGGTGCAGGTGGGTCAACAGCATCAAACACTACGAACAGGTCAAAGAAGGTATGAACTAAGACAAGGCCACTGATTTAGAGGTGGTCACTGGTGACCTTGCTATTGCTAATACTGAGTTTACTCCTGCCTCATTCTTAGTACTGTCAGAGACCGTCTTTCTCAGCCATTGTTTGAGGCAATTTAGGGCTGACAAAATAATCAAAGGTATAAAACTTACCTGTGCTAATCTCCTTTTTTCCATGATTAAAAAATTGAAAAACAGAGAATACACAGAAGTAAATCCCACCATCCAGATATAACACTACTTCCTTTGTATTTTTTATGTTTATATTTGTATAAAATTGATATTATATTAAATTGTATATCCTAATTAAACAATTTCTTAATTACATTTTAAATTTAGTCAGCCTAAGTTAGCTTTCTCATTGTAAATCAATAAATTAACATTCTAATTTATAACACAAAAAAGAAAAAGATGTTACAGAATTAAATGTGCCTGCTTGGCCATGTGTGTGCACTATGTTCTTTTTGTCACATAATACTAAAATTACCTCTTAATTTGTATCAATAAAATAATTTTTTGATGCTAACGGATAGCACACCACCCTAAGTATCTTATCTTGACCCATTTAAAATAGATTTTTATTATTTTCAAATTCTGGAATTTGGCTGTTAAAATAGGTAGGTACTAAAAACATCTATAGCAGCAAGGTTTTTTTTAGTTTTTTAAAATATAATCTCTTTAGTTAAAATCAGATACACTGATTTATAAGTAATTTAATAAAGTCTAAATTACAACATTAAGCATGCTTATCTGACAATTTGTTAATCTAGAAATAGTGTGAACCAGAGTTTTCAATTCTCTTCTGAAATTTTCTTTTTTCACTATGGAGTTATTTTTTGTAGAAAAATATTAAAAATAGAAGGTATGTGGGGGGAAATGGGAGATATCAGTAATACTGTCAATAATGAAAATTTTAAAAATTAATAAATAAAAATAGAAGTGAGGATTACAAGGTCGAAGAATGTGAACATTTTTAAGGCTTTTGATACATAGTGGCAAACTGAATTCAAAAAGGCTGTATTAAATTTACACCTTCTTTAATATATAAGCTTCATTTTCCCACAACCTTGCCAACACTGGGTATTCTTATTTTTAGTCTTTGCAAATCTAAGAGGTGAAAATGATATCTATTATTTGAATTATCATGCTTATAACAATAGTGGAATATTTGTTCATATTTATTGAACTTTCTTTTTTTTATCAACTGATATTCTTTTACCTATTCATGTTCTTTTACCTATTTTTCTAGTGGGCATGGGCATTTGTTTTTAAACTGTTGATTTACAAAATCTCTTTATATATTCATAATATTAACCATTTGTTACAAATACTTCCCCTTATATCTTTTTATTTATTATATTTTACCATAAGAGGTTTTTAATATTTTAGTCACATAAATTATTTCTTCCTTTAAATCATATTTAGAAAACTCTTTCCCACACCCATATTTTATAAATTATTCAAAGTTCTTTTTAATATGGTTACAGTGGAATAATAGTGATATCAGTGAGATTATTTATTTCTATCATCTAATACACATTAAGTGATTCTAAGTCCCTAAAACTTAATTACAATTCCAACAGTGGTCAATATGAAACACGGGCTTAAATTTGCTCTAGACTTATCTTATTCCAATCTTGGCTGTTTAGACAATTTTTAAAAACCAGAGTTTTGAGTTTATAAAATTCATTCCAAGTTCCCTTCAACCCATATGAAGCACAGATCTCTTGCTAGTTACACCCACCTCTCAAAAACCTGTTAGGGATCCTTATGATGGGACAGGACTGAATGAAGCGCCTCCTAACAGGGTCCCATCGTATTTTCTTCTTACCTGTTACCACAATTATCAGCAATAAGTCAGACACATACAACACATGGCAAATAATACATAGTTACTGTAGTTATAAAGACAGAAAAACAGGAAACAAAACAATACTTGAATACAGAAAGAAGTGATGTAAAGTAGCATTTAACCCTGTTTTAGGAGTCAAAACAAAATTAAATTAATATTAAAGCAGTGATGAAAGTTTTCGGCTCATCCCCAAAAGAATACAAACAATTATGTGCACCATTTTCCATTTTTCAGAATTCTGGGTCAAAAGAACATGCATTCAATAATCACCAATGCCATCTTGTGGCAAAAATTCACAAGCTTTACAAACAGATTAGAAACCAAGACATTTTTAAAAGTCAGTGAATGTAAAAAAAAAAAAAAAAAAAAAAAAGTACTGATTAAAATTAACGTAGGCTCCTGTTCTCTTCCAGGTTTGGCATCCTTTTATAAGTTTTATGGTTAAGAGGATAAAATAAGGGGCCACATTCTTTAAATATGAAATAATCTCTTGGCACTTCCATTGGCCAGGGGTGAAGGGATTCATCTGCCTTCCCAAGGAGCAAATTAGCCATCTTAATCCAATTAAAACTTGTTTTCTTACAAAATAAAAGAAAAATGGGAAACATTATAAAACTGTGAAATGGGTAATTTTGTTTCTACCCAAAATTTTGATAGCTCCCAAAGATAGCTCTAATTAGCAATAAAAACAATTAACATTTGTATGGAATTTAAAGTTTACAAAGAGCTTTCACACATTACCTCATTTGATCCTCACAACAATCATGTACAGATTCAATGGTCATTTCATTAAGTACCTGCTATGCCTTGAGTCCTAGGCGAGGCTCTAGCATAGGGAAAGAAAGCTATGACTCCTACCCTCAAGAGCGCATGGCCTTGTGAGGAAGGCAGATGTCTAAACAAATAATTTCATTACAGTGAAGTAACTGCCAGAACTGGAGCTACAGAAACTCTTGGAGGAAGATATTATCTTATTTTACAAGTAAGGAAGCTAAAGGGAAATAAGTGGCAATGCTAGAGTCAGGATTCAAACCCAGGTCATCTGACTCAAATATCTGCCTTCTCTCCACTACACCACACTTAACCTGTCTCAAATTTCTTAAAAAGCATATAGTTTTTGGTTTGGGCAATTGGAATATATTTAAATGCTCATCAGCAAGGTCTGCTTTGTTTACTGCAGTACTTGTACATTGAGATACACAAATTCTGTGTAATTAAAAAATGGCATTACCTGCACTTGTGTACTTATTGTGAAAACGACAGGCTTGTGGGCAAGAAGAAATTTATTTTGCAAAAAGGGTTATCTTTTAATCCTCTGTCTTTTAAATCAGTTGTTCTCAAATGTTGGTCTACAGAGCACTGATTGACTAAGGTGAAGATTCAACCGTCCAACACAAAATGAGAAAAATATGGATAAGGCAGTGAGTTTTTTTAAAAGCTAAAATGTTCCATTTAAAAACCTGTCCATTTTTCAGAGATTAGAAACATTTTGTTATTAAGCATTCTTTATTTTATGAGATGGAGGTTGTAGAAAATGGTAGTTAGTTTTGTTTTTTTTAATATCCTTTCTTGGAAAAATAGAAAATTTGCAAGCCTTGTGTATCCCCCAAATACATATACTTCTAAATTTACAGGTTTATGACATTCAAAAGCCTGTAAAACCACAGGTTTAAATCAATACAATATTTGTTGATTCCTCATAAATCCAACATTGTAAACCACAGACTGTCAAAGGATACGTAAGATGTGTAAGAAACTTCCCTTGACCTCAAGAAGCTTATATTCTAATTTGGGAGACAAGACAGACACATAAAACAATTATATAGCAATACAAGACAGAATATAACAAGTGATTAGCTTAAAACTTGACATTTTTATGTACCAAAAGCATTAAAATGTACATACCCTTTTACCCAGCTATTCCACTTCTAGGAATTTATTCCTAAAGAAACAATCATAGATGCATGGAAAAATGTAGGGACAAAGATAGTCACTATAATATTATTTATGATGGTAAAAAGTTATAAATACTTTCAATGTCCAATGATAGGGAGGTGGTTAAGTATGCCAAATAAACATACTTAAATATGTTCATATTCTATGTAACACTAAAAAGTATATACAAGAATATTTACTAACATACAAAAACATTCACAATATACTGCAAGTGAAAAATGCAAAGTACAGAATAGTACTCGATTATGACACCATATTAATAATGAAAAAATTATTTGTATATATTCATAAAAAATATAGGAAGCATATACACCAAATTTCAATTGTGGTTATCTTTGGGTGGTTATTATGAGTGCTTTTTGTTTTTTTCTCCTTAGTGCTGGTCTTTATTTTCCAAGTTTTCTCATTGAGTAGGCATTACTTTTGGACTGGAAGAAAAACAATACCATATTACTTTAATTTTGTTTTAAAGCTATGGTTTAAAAAAATACTATAAAGAAATATACTGAAGTGTTTACAGTGGTTGTGACTGGGATTGAGGGTAATCACTTCTTTTATAATATCCAAAAAGTCTATGACATATTATTTTATACTGGAAAAATATTTTTTAAAATTTAGAATAACAGTGAGGGAATAACAATGAAAATTATTGAACCAAAGTTATAATAAAAATCCTTTTATGATGTTTTCTCAGAGCTCTGTCAAACATTTTTGGCCTGTTTTTCCCTTAATAACCAACGTAAGTCTACAGGCATAGACTAATGTTGCCTCTATAGAGGTTATTCAAACAATGTAGACACTGACTTCAGAACCCATGTTTTCTTCCTTCTCCCAAAGAGCAGAAAACAAGAAAAACCAGCAACATCACAAATATATGCCTTCCCAATTTCACGTAAATATATTCCTGGTCTGAAGTTTTATTTACTGAAGCTTTCATTGTTATGTATTTAAACCGCCAATCTTCATTTATGATTGCATCTACTCTTCAAAACAAAAACCATAATTTATTCAATCATTTTATAAATATTTCATTTTTTGCTAGATTTAAAAATTTTTCTCTTTATTAGATTTCACTAAAAATGATATAATCATTGACTGAATCAAGATGGTAGGCTAAGAACACTGCAAGCAAACTTCCTTTCCCCATTAACCCCACAAATAACAAAAATGCCATTTTTTAAAAAGTCAATCATCAAAAGAAACCAAGAAATGTCCTTAGTGAGCTAAAACTATGAGGAATCACTGAAAGATGAAAAGCTGATAGAATCAGTTTAAAGGAGGAAACCACAATCGTATATGCAAGTGGTTGGAGTCCTCAGTATAAACTAAGCCCAGAGGTGGAAGGCAGCAGGAAGAACGAAAACAATTTACAGGATTTACAGCATGACTGGCTGGAGGGTAGCACTGAAGTCACAAAGCAGGCCAACCTCTCCCACCTGTTTTACCTCTTTGGGTCAAGCATTATAGAATAGAGGTGTAAAGGTGTCACCCTGCCAGGAAAAACAGTGAGTATAAACACTTGGATGAGAGAGACTGGACAGAGCCCTGGGTGGACATTAAGCCGGAGGCAGAAGTAGAGACACATTAAAGAAGACTGGTAATTGGTACACTCCATCTCACTGCATATTTCATCACTACCCACAATCAATGGATATCGGCTGCAACACACACTATCATATTCATAGGAGGCTAACCAGGATGCTCAAACAAAGATGAATGAGCACAAAACCAAGACTCGAACATGAAAAAGGCATTCATGTCACAAATAGAACTCACACTTAAGAAAGAGACAATACATTAAATAGAATAAGACCTTAGATTAAGTACAATTAATATCTTCAGAGATAGGCAAGATAACATTTATTTAAAATAAAATCAATTGGTCCTGGCTGGCATGGCTCGGTTGGTTGGGTGTTGTCACGTGCACCAGAAGGTTGCTGGTTCGATTCTGGGTCAGGACACATGCCCCGGTTTGCAGGCTAGATCCCAGGTAGGGAGCATGGAGGAGACAGCTGATCGATGTTGTGCTCTCACATCAATGTTTTTCACTTCTTCCTTCTTCTCTCTCTAAAAAGCAATAAACTATTCTTTAAAATAAATAAATGAATGAAATCAACTGGAACTCTTTGAAGTTAAGTTTTTATCACTGAACTAAAAAACTTAAATAAGAACTGAAAAAGAAGAACAAATTAAATTAGTAATCTGAAGCCAAGAAATTCACCAGAATACAGTATAGAAAGAAAAAGAAGTGAAAATCATTTTTAAATTTAATATGTAAAAGAGAACTGAGTAAGCTCTATCAATTGTTCAACTGCCTTTCTTGCAGAAATGCTAATCCTAAACTTCATATGGAAATGTAAGGAACCCAGAAAACCAAAACAATCTTGAAAAATAACTGAACTGGAAGACTCACACTTCCTGACTTCAAAACTTACTATAAAAATACATTATACAAAACAATGTAGTACTTTCATAAGAACGGACATATATTAATGGATTAGAATTGAGAGTCCACAAATAAACCCTTGTGTCTATGGTCAATTGACTTATGACAAGGGTGACAAGACTATCCAATGGGAAAAGAATAGTCTTTCAGCACGGTCCTGGGACAACTGGATATACTTTTAAACCTAGAATTATATATCTACTCAAACTCTCACTCAAGTGTGAGAGTACAATTAAGACATTTTTGAATCTACAAGGACGCAAAAATTTTGCTTCCCTCAGATTTCTGGTGAGAGAAATGCTCAAAGATACATATCTGGAATAAAAAAAAAATCCAAAATAATAATCAAGGTACAAGAAGAGTAAAGCAAAGAAACCAGCAAAGCCTTTAAGTGTTGATTTGAAATAAAAAACAAAACACAACAGCTTACTAATATTCAAAACTACACTATATGATATTGACAGGAGTAATTTTGAGGGTAAGAAGAGGGGTTGGGAGAAAGGAAAGCAGGTGAATTATAAAGTCCTTGTCTTATTCAGAAGAAAGAAATAGAAACTGATTAACATAAATATCAATAGAAAACATAAATTTAAATATTAAGTAAAAAAGATTAAGAATATTAGATGGCTTCACTTCAAACATTTAAGAAGATATAATGCCTACTCTACACAAACACTTTGGAGAACACAGAAACTCATTTGTGAAACTAGAAGAACCCTGATATCAAAATCCGATACAGACATAAAAATAATTGCAGGTCAACATCCTTATAGACACAGGCACAAAAATTCTAAACAAAATACTACCAAATCAAATCAAAGTTACGTAAAAAGGAGAATACATCATGGCTAAGTGAAATTTATTCTAAGAATGTAAGGCTGACTTAACATTCAAAAATCAGTATAATTCACCTCACTGGCAGAATAAGGAAAAGAAACATATGATCCTCTCGATAAATATAGAAAAAACATTTTATAAAATTCAATGCCAAGTAATTGTGGAAAAAAGAAACTTATGCTCACACAAAAACTTGTGCACAAATGTTCATAGAAGGTTCATTCATAATAGCCAAAATCTGGAAACAACTTTCCAATGGATGCAAACTGCGATACATCTATACTATGGCATTACTACCAAGTATCAATGTACTACTGATACATGCAACAACTTGGATGGCTCTCAAGGGAATAAAAATAGCCAATTTCAAATGTTATATATTTTATGATTTCATGTGTATAACATTCTTGAGATGATAAAATTATAGAAATGGAGAACAGATTAGTAGTTGCCAGGGGTTGGCTATAAAAGGGTAACATGAGGGTGCCTTGTGATGGATTTGTTCTATATCTTAACTAGGTGGTCACACAAATCTACACCTATGATAAAACTGTTTAGAACTCAATACATACACAATACACACACACACACACACACACATGCGCACTTGTAAAACGAATGAAATCTGTGTAAAGTCAGTGGATGGTATATCAAAGTTGATTTACTGGCCCTGGCCAGGTGGCTCAGTTGATTGGAGCGTCGACACCAAAAAGGCTGTGGGTTTGATTCCTAGTCCGGGGATATGCCTAGATTGAGATGAGTATGGGAGGCAACCGATTGATGTTTCTCTCACATCGATGTATGTCTCTCTTTCCTCCCACCCCTTCCTCTCTCTCTAAAAATCAATAAAAACATATCCTCGGGTAAGGATTAAAAACATTTTTTAAGTTGATTTGCTGGTTATGTTCATTGTACAATAGTAACAAGATGTTATCATTTGAGGAAACTGGATGAAGAATATATAGATCTCTCTATTATTTCTTTTTTTTTAATATATATATTTTATTGATTTTTTACAGAGAGGAAGGGAGAGAGATAGAGAGTTAGAAACATCGATGAGAGAGAAACATCGATCAGCTGCCTCCTGCACATCTCCTACTGGGGATATGCCCGCAACCCAGGTACATGCCCTTGACCGGAATCGAACCTGGGACCTTCCAGTCCGCAGGCCGACGCTCTATCCACTGAGCCAAACCGGTTTCGGCTATTATTTCTTAAATTGCATGTGAAACTACAATATCTCAAAGTAAAAACTATAAAAAATTAAATAAACAAAAATAAAAAAATTGATGCTGATATTGGGCAGACTGCATTCAAAATGATATGCCTGAAACAACAAATATTTTAATAATGAGAACTATTGATAGAGAACACACTCTAAGAATTCTGACTTAGGTGGCTAGAGCTGTGATATGGTCCTACCACTTTATACAATTCAGTATCTATAAAGAATTTCAAGAGAAGCAAACTAATACTGGATTTAGAATCACTGCACAATTGTGCGGATTGCTTACTGCACAAGAGCTCCACGCCAAGAGGCTAAGTGGGGGTGATGACTAAAGTCCAGTCCGTACTCTACTCCCCAATGCACCCACAGCATTTATGTCTACCTGAAAAAGGCATTTTTTAAAATGTTGCACAATGGTACACTTTGGGCTAACAGTGACCCACTTGTTAAGTAAATAACTTTCTTTTAAACATAAGAGAAATAATGTTTATTGGGTGTCTATTCCTAGCACTTGTATATACTCATTTTTAAATTTCTGCCTTTCAAAACAAGGAAATCTGAGCCCATATCTTAGTTCTGTTGTGCTGCTTGGGTATAGTTTATTCCTTAGGAGGCCTCAGTTCTTTCTCAAATCTTTTTGAAACGAAGTGTATAAATCATTACAAACTAAAATATGAGTTACAGTACTGTATTGTTCTGTTATGGTTTAATTAGTCATGGCATTGTGTGTGTGTGTGTGTGTGTGTGTGTGTGTAAAAACAACTGCATTCCTTAGTAATACTCTTCCAAGAACTTACTTAATCCTCACCACAACTCTGAGATACATACTATAATGATTCACAATTTACAGATCTAGAAACTAAGATACAGAGAGGTTAAATAATTTGCCCAAGGTCTCTTAACTAAGTGAAAGATCTGGGATTTAAACCCATGAAGTTTGGATCCAAATCACTCTTAACCACTCTACAATAATGCACAATTCAAGTTGGCACCTGAAAAACTGTCTAATAGAGGCATCTGATAAGATACTTGTTGAATAAATAAATATAAAAGTAATGATTCTCAACCAAAGATATAACCCTCCCAACCCCACAATGAAGTTGCTCTCATCTCCCAAGATTCTGTCTAGTCTTATCCCCCAATATACCATCATATTGCCACTTTATTAAGAATAAAAATTATAGTTATAAGTCATTGTAACTAATGAAATAACTAATATTTCCCATCCTTTAAGTTTTTAGGAGTCAAAAAATGGTTAAGAACAACTGTGCTGGCAATGTAAACACGCACTCTGATTCTTTTAAGGGCCTTCAAGCTAGGGTGTGAGAAGCTGTTGACTGCTTACTGGCTTCTACGGTACTTCCCTAATGCACACACACAGGAAATGTATCTTTAGGGAGTTACATTAACCAAAGATCTTATTTGCATAGTAGAGGCCCAATCCATGCACCTGTGGGATCCCTCTGCCTGGCCTGCGCCCTCTTGCAATCTGGGACCCCTTGGGGGATGTCGGAGAGCCAGTTTCGGCCCAATCCCGCAGGCCAGGCTGAGGGACCCCACTGGTGCACAAATTCGTACACCGGGCCTCTAGTGAATACAAAAATAAGTGGAACAACAAATCGATCTCTCTCTCTCTCTCTTCCTCTTTTTCTCTCCCTCTAAAAAGTCAGTAAATAAAAAATTAAAATAAAATAGCATCATCACGTTCTTTTCTTTTTGTTTTCATTCACTGATTTTTTCTTTGAGAGAGAGAGATAAATATCACCTTGTTGTTCCCCTTATTTATGCATTCACTGGTTAATTCTTACAGGTGCCCTGATTGGGAATCAAACCCACAACCTTGGCATATTAGAATGATGCTCTAACCAACAGAGCTACCTGGCCAGGGTCTCATCACATTCTTAACGTTTGTGATGACTGCCAAGACTGAAATAAATTTTTAAATAAAGCCCCACCCTTTGGATCAGTTGTATCTTTTGAAAGACTAACTATAAATATACCATAAATTATATGTATACCAGATAGTCTCTAAAGCTCTAAAAATAATACAATTCTCAATGAAATCAGAAATTTTCCAAGCCCTAGTTGGTTTAGCTCAGTGGATAGAGCGTCGGCCTGTGGACTGAAGGGTCCCGGGTTGCGGGCTCAATCCCTGGTGCAGGAGGCAGCCGATCAATGATTTTCTCTCATCATTGGTGTTTCTATCTCTCTCTCCCTCTCCCTTCCTCTCTGAAATCAATAAAGAAATATATTTAAACCAAGAGTAGGTCAAAACTTTGGAAAACATTTAGAGCAAAACCATCTTCTCTTAAAAAAAGAAAGAAATGTTCCAAGAATGTAAGAACTCACCTAGTGCAATGGTTCCAGAGATGCTAGACTAGCCGGCTCATTGCAAGCTTATTAAAAATAGTAATAATTAGCCCCGGACAGTGTTTCTCAGTGGTTAAAGCATAGGCCCTAGCTTTAAAAGGGTTGAAGGTCCAATTTCCAGTCAAGGGCATGTACCTAGGTTTCAGGTTCCATCCGTGGCCCCAGTCGGGATGAGTGCAGGAGGCGACCAATCAATGTGTCTCTCTCACATTGATGTTTCTCTCTCTGTGTCTCTCCTCCCTTCCACTCTCTCTAAAAATTAATGACAAAATATCCTCAGGTGAGGATTAACAAAACAAATAAACAAAAAAATATCAATGGAAAAAGTATCCTTGGGCAAGTAGTAACAAAATAATAATAATAACAATAATAAAAACAAAAAGCAGATTTCCAAGTCCAACCCAAGTAGGTCTAGAATATTAACTTTGGTGGGGAATCAGGTTCCACTGAGACTAGTAAAATTCATTGGCTCTCTCTCCAGAAAAATGCATATATACTCACAATTTTACATATGATAAACCAGTCCCAAACTCATGAATTGCTGGACCCAGGTTAAAAAAAAAAAAAAAAGAATTTAGACCCAGAATTTTATGGTTATTTTCAAAAGGGTAGTTAAATGGAAGAGGAATAAATTTATTCCATATTCTACCAGATGACAAAGCTGGGAGAAACTCGTAAAAGCTGCAGTTGAATTTATGGAAACTCTTTGTAATAATTAAAGTCAATAAATAATCTGACAGTTCTCTTAAAGCAATAAGCAGGTTGAAATAAGTAGACCTCTTTAAAATGAAGGTTTAGCCCCTAGCCGGGTAGCTCAGTTGGTTAGAGCACCGTCCTGATATACCAAGGTTGTAGGTTCCATCCCAGGTCAGGACACATACAAAAATCAAACAATAAATGCATAAATAAGTAGAACAACAAATTGCTGTTTCTCCTTCCCCTCTTCTCTCTCTCTAAAATAAATTTAAAAATAAAATAAAAGTTTAAAAACAAAAAGATTAGAGCTATTATAGAAAGAACTCCCCACACTGGATAGAAGTAGGGCAAGATGACTTCTGAGATATTTCAATTTTAACATGTTATAATCCTAAGGAGTTTTAGAAGAAGAAGAAAAAAAGGAAAAATATAAAAATTTAATTTTAAACCTTTTTTACTGCTTAAAGGTTGTTTTGTGTTGAAGATTTTTTAAAAAGACTGCCTGCATTTGTATTCTGTGTGTAGCTGTGTCAATGTGCCTGTCTTGAAACGTAAACTATTGCCAAAAGATGTTTTTAATTTAATATCACCTCCTTACTTTTTATCCCCAGCAAAACTTTATTCTTTAAAAGAATAAGTATAGAAATCATCCTACAACCCTACAAAATAACCCAATCAGTTTCCTTACTATCAACTAAAATTTGTATCCCAATTATACTGAAATAAAACTTATAGAATAACCCACTCAAGAATCAGAGTACAGCCCTGACTGGTTTGGCTCAGTGGATAGAGCATTAGCCTGCGGACTGAAGAGTGGTCCCGGGTTCGATTCCAGTCAAGGGCATGTACCTTGGTTGCGGGCACATCCCCAGTGGGGGATATGCAGGAGGCAGCTGATCAATGTTACTCTCTCAACGATGTTTTTAACTCTCTATCCCTCTCCCTTCCTCTCTCTAAAAAAATCAATAAAATGTTTGGGGGAGGGGGGGAGAATCAGAGTACATTGTTTGGTCTTTTCTTGCTTCTTGGATTTCTTGCACTCTAACTTTAGTATTCAGAGAATAACCTCTCTTCAAAAACATCCCTGAGGGAGAGAGAAAGAGAGAGGAAAGACTATGTATTAAGTAAATGTAGATGTAGGAGACTAAATATGAAAAAAAGATTTTTAATCAATACATTTTAACAATGCCTGATGAACTAAAATTTTGCAACCTCCCTCCTTTAAGGAGCACCAAAGATGGGTAGCTCTATAGACACAGAGCCTTCCCTATTTCTGTAAGTAAAACTAAAGAACTAAGCAGAAGGAAATCCTCAAATTCTAATGTTAAATAATTATACTGAGAAATGTCATTTATTACTTTTACTACTCATTCTGTTCCTTAATTAAAACTAGAAAAGTAATCAGCTTTGAAAGTGAAAACACAACTGTTCTTTATGAATTCACTTCCCCTTATCTCAAGTCACCACTTTCTGTTGGCAAAGGCAATATCTTTCAAGGCAATACCCAGACTTAACTAAAGGTAATAAAAGCTTGTGTTAGACTAATTCTAGCAAAAGGCAACAAGGCATTCACTAAACAACAATTTTTTAAACAGTTTTTTGTAATTGATTTCAGAGAGGAAGGGAGAAAGAGAGAGACAGAAACATCTGTGATGAGAGAGAATCATGGAGCACTGCCTCTTGCACGCCCCACACTAGGGATCAAGCCCACAACCCGGGCATTTGCCCTGACTAGGAATCGAATCCAGACCTCCTGGTTCATGGGTCAACATTTTAACCACTGAAACACACTGGCCAGGCTCAACTTTGAATGCATGATATTTTAAAAACTGTTTTAAAAACTCTAATATTTAAAAACAAGCTACTCTAAAAAATTGATAATAATTCTGTTAATGTAACAAGCAGAGAGCCAATAAAAATATCTTAAATGCAAAACTAAAAAATATCAGATACGAATACTGCCAAAGTAAACATGATGTCTAGTAAGACATCTGTAGGAAGCATTATATTTGGAAAGAACAGCTATTCAAAGGATAACATTTGTCAAAGGATAACATTTCACATCTATAGACGGAGAGATAAGTTTCAAACTTCAAATCACAATTGATCAGAAAAATTGATGTAGTTTTAAGAAGTTATTTCTCTTCCTGAAAGGTTTTCTCAATATTTTGTTTTATATATGCATGTGTATTTAAAGCTAAATATATTACCTCTTTCTAAAGTACCAAGTTTAGCCCTGACCGGTTTGGCTCAGTGGCTAGAGCGTCAGCCTGCGGACTCAAGGGTCCCAGGTTCAATTCCGGTCAAGAGCATGTACCTTGGTTGCGGGCACATCCCCAGTGGGGGGTGTGCAGGAGGCAGCTGATCGATGTTTCTCTCTCATTGATGTTTCTAACTCTCTGTCCCTCTCCCTTCTTCTCTGTAAAAAAATCAATAAAATATATTTAAAAAAAAATAATAAAGTACCAAGTTTAGAGTGCACTTTAGAAATTTCATATTCCTCCATCAGGTTTGAGGGGTTTTGCATGTTTTAAGGAATGTGTTTTATGTGACACCAAGATGTTTGTAGTTAGCGTTTGATCAATAACACATCTGATTTAAATTAACTGAGTTGACAGTTTGTTGAAACCATATGGCAGGAGCTACTATGGGTAAAAAGGGAAACAACTCAAAAAAAGTGCCATTCAACTCCAAAGATTCTTATTTCGCTTTTTGTGCTAGTTATACTTCTAATTTTACTATCTAGTCTTATAGACAATTCAATTATCGTATCTTACATAAAGCTTGGAGCAAATTCACTAACAGTGTAGCAAATATAAAAGGGAAGTGCATGAGATCAGGCTGGACTCTAAATGCAACAGGAAGCCACTTCTGAGCTGGGGAGCAATAATCCTAGCTGTGCTTTCGAAGATAATTCTTTTTCAGCACAGAGGAAAAGGAAGACTGGGAATAGGAAATGAACACTGGGAATGACAGAAACATTATGCGTCTATTCCAGGTTAAGGCAGTGGAGGCCTGAATTACAGTACTATCAGAAAGAACTGGGAAAGACAGGCAACAAGGAAGAGCACAACACAATGGTGAGGCTCATGGGCCTTAGAACTACACTGATCATGTTCAGATCCTGGCTCTGTCCCTTGCTAGCTGTATGGCCCTCAGCCTCAGCTTCCTTCTCTATAAAAAAGAGACAATAACAGTCAGTTATGAGTAAAGGTTTATAGCTAGTGATATTATTATGGGAATAAAACATAAGTACTTAATGATTAGCTGGATGGGAAAAGTTGAGTAAAAGGAATAAATATATATGTGAGTTTTTAAGTTCTATAACTTGAAGAAAACTTTAAAAACACAAATATGAAAGAGTAAGTTGGCAATATTTATCACTATGTATTGCAGCAATGTTTTTATATGGAAGACCAGAAACAATCTAAATAACTATCATTTGTGTGGCTGGTAAATTATTGTACATCCATACAATGCAATACTGTTAGCCATGAAGAAAAATCAGATCAATCTAATGTGCTAATAGAGATCAATCCCCAAATTATATTTTTAGTTAAAAAAAAGACAGGTTCAGAAAAAATACCTTATGTTGTACTCTAATTTGTTTAAAATTAAAGATATCATATACCTATATGCATATATGTGCACATTCTATTTCTGAAAAGATACGTCAGAAACTCTAATAGATGATACCTCTGGAGTGAGACTACAGAACTAGGGACCTAGGGTATAAAGGACATTTTTGTCTTCCCAGTATATTTTTTTAATGAAAATATGTTTTTATTGACTGTAAGGGAGAGGGAGAGAGAGAGAGAAACATCAATGAGAGAGAAACATCAAATGGCTGCCTCTTGCAGGCCCCCTACTAGGGATTGAGCCCACAATCCGGGCATGTGCCCTGACCAGGAATCCAACCTGCAACTTTAGGTAGACAGGATAATGCCCAACCAACTGAGCCACACCAGCCAGGTCAAGCTGTTTTGTGTGTTGTTGTTTTTTTATCTCTCCCAACCTATCTTATTCAAAGAATTTAAGGCAACTATTTGTTGCAAATATTTCTATATAACGGACATTAAAATGAAAGAAATAAATTATAAGGTTGGAGAGGTAAAAAGTGGTAAACAGGAGATACAGGGTAAGGAGGAAAAATTGACAAGATTTTGGGACCAATTAGATAAGGGATAAGCAAAAAGAAGAAATATGACCACATTTTCAAGTTTCAGGCTTGAGTCACTAAATTGATGAGATAGACATTAAATCAGTCGAGATAAGAAGCACAGAAGAACAGATATGGCAAAAAAGAGGATAAATTTGTTTTTGGACATGTTGAATTTAAGGTACTCATCAGTCACTTGGGTGGCAATGTCTAGTAGCCATGGGCAAACAGGCCAGGAAAAGAGGTCTGGGTTGGAGACAGATTTGGCCATGGCCAGGATATTATGATGTCAGCGATGGAAAATAGAGTAAGAAAAACAAACAAACAGATATATTCTCAGATACCAATATTCAGGGCAGATAAAGGAGAGCTAATGACAAGTTCAAGAAATAAAAGGATAACTAAGAGCTCTTTTAAAACAGAGACTTTGTCTAATCATTTTGTATTGCCAGGCTCTACTAAGGAGGTAGTCAAAACAAAATCTAGACAGGTTGGATAGGATGAAGACTAAGCGGTCTCTAAAGGATTCAGTAATTAGGAAGTTATTACCTTAGCAAGAGCACTTGAGTAGAACGATGGAGGCAGAAGTGAGACTACAATAGATTGAAGAGAAAAAAGAAGAAAAAATTAAAATAAACAACAGACTATTTCTTTCTGAAAGCTTGGCTGTGAAGGCAAGAAGTAAAATAAGACATTGTCTCGGGAAAAAAACCTTACTCATGTGATAAGTTGAGAAGAAACAGATTCTACCTGATAAAATAACAGAAAATATAAACACGTGTTTATGAGTAAAGCATGTAAATATAGAAGTTTTAAGAGAATCCCGCTGCTACTAGTTATATATAATTTTTACATAGTATTAAACAAAACATTCACTGATAAAGAACTAAAAAGAAAACAATATCAAAATGTTGATATAGTTGTCTTTACGTGGAATTACTACAGATGATTTTCCCTTGTTTCAAGTTTTCAACATTTTACAAATTTTAATGAGCTTATATTCCTTTTATAGAGGTGGTTATAGGGGTTGGAAGACAACGAGCTTTACCAAAATTAATGATGTTTCAAGGGCAGAAAAGATTTAAGATAATTTAACTCAAGGAAGACAGACAATAGTAAGAGATAAAATATAAGCAGGCAGAAAGCAGAAAAGAAATAGAAGGGAAAAATAAAACCAACACAGAAGTGAAATCTCATTGCAGGTAATACAAAGGAGGACAAACACTGCTCAAAACATAGTAAGGGATATGGACGACAGGACTAAGAAAGGCAAACAAGATATAAATGAACTCTGAAAACCATAAAACATTATTGAAAGAATGAAAGAAGACCTAAATAAATGGGAAAACTTCCCATGTTCAGGTATTGGAAGACATAACATTATTATTATACTCCTGAAAATGATGTGCATATTTAACACAATCCCTATAAGACTCCTAGCTGAGTTCTTCAAATTGGCAACCTGATTCACAAATTTAAATGGAATTGCAAGGGACCCAGGATAGCCAAAAAACCCTGAAAAAGAATAAAGTAGGAAGACTCACACTTTCTGACTTCAAAATTTTCTACAAAGCAATGGTAATTGAGGCAGTATAGTATTGGCACATGGATAAACATATAGAGCAATGGAATAAAATTGAGAGTCCAGAAATAAACTACTATATGTTTATGGTCAACTAATTTTTTATAAGATTGCCAATGGGAAAAGAATAGTATTTTCAACAAACAGGGCTGGGACAATAAGACAGCAGGTTGAGATAACCCTTACTTCACAAAAGCATGAAAACTAACTCAAAATGAATCAAAGATATAAATGTAAGAGCAAACTATAAAACTATAAAAAAAACCCACAGGTAGGTCTTCATGATCTTAGATTTGGCAAAGGATTCTTAGATCAGACACCAAAAGCAAGAACCACAACCACAAAAGTAGATAAACTGGACTCCATCAAAATTTAAAACTTTTGTCCTTCAAAGGACACAATTAAGAACATGGAAAGACATGGGAAAAATATTTACAAATCATGTATCTGATAAGGGACTTATCTCTTGAATATATAAAAAGCCCTTACAGTTCAATAATAAAAAGACAAGTAATCCAATTAAAAATTAGCAAAGGATCTAACCGACATTTCTCCAAAGAAGACATACAACTAGTCAACAAGCACGTGAAAAGATGCTCAATGTCAATTACATCTCAAAAAATCTGGAAAAGCCCAGCCGGATGTGGTTTAGTGGTTGAACATCGACCTATGAACCAGGTGGTCACCAGTTAAATTCCCAGTCAGGGCACATGCCTGGGTTGCAGACTCGATCCCTAATAGGGGGCGAGCATGAGGCAGCTGGTCATTGATTCTCTCTCATCACTAATGTTTTTATCTCTCTCTCCCTCTCCCTTCCTCTCTGAAATCAATTATATATATATATATATATATATATATATATATATATATATATATATGGAGAGAGAGAGAGAGAGAGAGAGAGAGAGAGAGAGAGAGAGAATATATCTGGAAAAGAAAGAAGAAAGAAAAAAGATGTTCAACATTATCAGTCATCACATAAATGCAAATAAAAAAACTACAATAAGATGCCACTTCATATCCACTAGGATGGTTGAAAAAGTCAGGTAACAGCAAGTATTGACAAGGATGTGGAGAAATTGGAATCCTCATAACACTGCTGGTAGGAATATAAAATTCCAGCTGTTTTGGAAAACAGATTGGCAGTTCCTCAAATGGTTAAACATTGCATAGAATTACCATATGACTAAACAAT
Source organism: Myotis nattereri (assembly GCF_964212035.1). NCBI lineage: Eukaryota > Metazoa > Chordata > Mammalia > Chiroptera > Vespertilionidae > Myotis > Myotis nattereri. The sequence goes on along the minus strand of NC_138086.1, from coordinate 21,912,207 downwards.
TCTACTCCTAGATATATACCTGAGAAATAAAAACATATGTCCACACAGAAATCTGTACACAAATGTTAATAGCACCATAATTCATAATAGCCCAAAAGTGGAAACAATGTAAATGTCCATCAATGGATAAATGGATAAATAAAATATGGCATATCCATACAATGGAATATTATTTAGCCAAGAAAAGGAATGAAATACTGATACTTGTGATGAACTTTGAAAACATTATACAAAGTGAAAGAATGCAGTCACAAAGGATCATATAATATATGACTCCATTCATATGATAAATAGGGAAATCTATAGAGACAAAAAATAGATTACTAGTTGCTTAAGGCTGGGGAGGGAGGGAGGTAGAAGGTGGGCAGGAGGATAAGGAAGTGACAGCTAAAAGATATGGGGGTTCTTTTTGGAGTGATGAAAAATGTTTTAAAATTGCACATATCTACCCTAGCTGGTATTGCTCAGTGGATAGAGCATTGGCCTGCAGACTGAAGGGTCCCGGGTTCGATTCCGGTCAAGGGCATATGCCTGGGTTGCTGGCTCAATCCCCAGTCGGGGGGGCCTTCAGGAGGCAGCCAATCAATGATTCTCTCTCATCACTGATGTTTCTATCTTTCTTTCCCTCTCCCTTTCTCTCTGAAATAAAAATAATATTTAAAAAATAAATAAAATAAAATTGCAGATATCTAAATTGTACACTTAAATGGTAAGTTGCATGGTATGTGAATTATATCTCAATAAATCTATTAAAATATAAATGGAAATGTTCAGAAAAAGTTTAAAAGGATTAACTACTCTTGTGCTATAGAAAACAAATCAAAAATGGAATTGCAAACCATTTATAAAATAACTACAACTATAACCCACAGGACACAACTACAGCACCATACAAAAGAAATCATAATTTAAATACCTGGAAAGAATGAAAAGAACATTAAGCATCCAACATAAGAAGAGAGAAAAACAATCACAAAACAAAAACTAAAGGAAGGATTTAAAACAATGAAAGAAAAAATTAATAAATAAAAAAAGAGAACTAAAATTTAAAAATCCAAGAGCTGGCTCTAAACAAGAAAAAGGGGCAAGGCCTCACATGTACAAAATAAGAAGTGATAGTGAGTAAAGTGATAATGTAATCAAAGACACAAGAATTTTTTTTAACTCATAAAAGGATATCTTGCTCAACTTCACACAAATAATTTTGAAAACTTGGATGAAATAGATTCTTTTCTAGGATACTAGTAATATAAATTATCAAAGCTTCCCCCAAAAGATATAAACCTTAAGCAATTAAAGTATCATAGAAGTAGAGATCTTGCCAAAGAGCTACTATCTCCACAAAATACTCAAGGTCAAATAATTTCATGGGCAATTCAACCAAATCTTTAACTTTAATACCATTTAACCAGAGAGTGAAAGAAAAGGGTAAAAAAAAGCATAGAAAAAGAAAGAAAAGTTTGAAGTTATTTTTATGCAAGTAGCATAATTCAACAAAGAAAAAACACAGAAAACTACAAGCAATTTAGCTTATGAGGAGAAATGCAAAATTTCTGAATAAAGTTTAGCAAACAGAACCAAGCAATATATTTAAAACTAGAGGCCCAGTGCATGGATTCGTGCACCAGTGGGGTCCCTCAGCCTGGCCTGAGCCCTCTCGCAATCTGGGACCCCTTGGGGGATGTCAGACTGCTGGTTTTGGCCGATCCCTGCAGGCCAGGCCAAGGGGCCCCACCGGTGCACGGACTGAGCCTCTGCTATGCATGTAAGATCTTTGGTTAATCTCTTCCCACCTTCCCCACTCCCCACTTCCCTCTGAGATTCATCAGTCTGTTCCATGTTTCTATGCCTTGCATTGAGCGTCTGCCCCCTGGTGGTCAGTGCATGTCATAGCTACTGGACAAACGGTTGCTTAGGCTTTTATATATATAGAATATATAGATAATACAGAATGACAGAGTGAATGGATTAAGGAATATGAGGATGGTCCAGTAATAGTAAATCTATTAGTACAATTCACTACAATATTAGATCAAATGAGAAAAATTACCTTAGTTCTCATAGGGGCTGAAAAGGCCTTTGACAAAATTTACTTCCATATTAAAAAATCTGAATAAAATGGTAACAGCTGACTACTTTCACATGATAAATATGTATACTTTAATCTAAAGTCAGGCCAAAGCTTAATAGGAAAACACTAACAATATGCCACTGAAGTCAAGAATAAGACAAAGATCCACTACTATCTTATTGTTTAATATTTTTGGACAGTACTAGACAAATCAATTTGATAAAAGAAAGAAATAAGTTTTAAAATTGTTAAGGAGATAAAATATCTTTATTTGATAATTTTATAATTATTTAACTATAAAACCCAAGGAAAACAACTCTCTTATTTTTTCTTAAAGATTTTTTTAAAATTGATTTTTAGAAAGAGGAGAGGGAGGGGAGAAAGAAACATCTATGTGGGAGCAAAGCATCTCTTGGCCACCCCTGTATGCCCCTCCTACCAGGGATCAAGTCCTGGGCATGTGCCCTGACCCGGAATTAAATCGGCAACCTCTTGGCCCAGCTGGTGGGGTTTGCTTTTTTAATGTTGACCCAGAAACCAAGAGGTCACTTGTTTGATTCCTGGTCCGGGCACCTGCCCAGGTTGCAGGCTCAATCCCCAGTAGGGGCATGCAGGAGGCACCTGATTGATGATGTTCCTCTCTCATCGATGTTTCTATCTCTCAATCCCTCTTCCTACACTCTCTTTAAAAATCAATAAAACATATTTTTAAAAATAAATAAACTGGCAACCTCTTCATGCACAGGAGGACACCCAACCAAATGAGCTATACTGGTCAGGGCAACAACTATCTTTTTATTACTATTTACAGAAAGTATTATAATTCCAAAGGTATCTATGTACAAATTAATACTCAGAAATTAATAGCATTCCTATATTCAAACAAGATAAAAGACATAATAGAAGTAGAAACTCCATTTACAACAACAACAAAAAGAGAGAAAATACCCAGGAATAAACAAAACAAGAAATGTGAAAGGTTCATATGAAAAAAATTTAAATCTTATTGAGGGATGCAAAAGAAAACTTGAACAATAAAAAATGAATATGTACCCTGTTCTTGAACAGAAGATTGAACCGCAAGTAGATGTCAATTATATCTAAATCAATCTATAAATATAATGCAGTACCAATAAAAATACTAACAGGATAGGGTAGGGTAGCTTGATAAACTAATTTTAAGTTTTATGGAAAAATAAACAAGCAAGAATATCCCTGGGAAGTAGAATGAGAGAGGACTATAATCAAAGAATGAAGTCATTAGGTATAAATAGGTAAACTAATCAATGAAACAATAAAAGTCCAGTAGAAACCAAAATTATATGTAGGAACTAAGTACACCTATGGACAATATTTCAGTAGTGTGATAAGGGGGTAGCCACCTGGAAGAAAAGTGAAGTTGGATTCCTATACATCTCTATACTCTACACAACTTATATTTTGTATGGATAAGTGTATTTAACTTAAAAATAAAATTAGAAAAGTATCAGGAGGGAAAAACAAGAATTTTAATTTTAGTTAGAAATAATGTTGAAATAGAGAAGACCTATCTTATGACACAAAACTTAAAATCCAAAAGTGATTGATAATTACAACTATAAAAAATTTTTCATTTCTTTTAAAGTTATACACTATTAAACAAAGTCAAAAGCCAAGTGACAAACTGTGAAAAATGTCTGCAACATGTAGCAAAGACCTCAAAAACATTTCCTAAGAACAGGGTCCCCACAAACAGGATTAAACATGCCAATAGAAAAATGAACAAAAAATACATATCCAGATGAATAAAAAATATAAGCAAATGCTATAAATAAAGGAAACAAATATGGTTCTTATACCTATTGAAAAGATGAAAAAAATACCTATTACACTGGCAATTTAAAAAAGCTTGATAACCTACTCTGATACCAAGGGTATGGAAAGTCAATACTCCAACAACAATAGTGGAACATAAACTGGTACTGCCTCTGTGGAGGGCAATTTGACAAAATCTATCAAAATTTAAATAGTACAAACAACAACAAAAATAGAAAAAAAATTTAAATAGTACATATCCTTTGACCTGCAATTGAACTTCTAGGAATATATCCTAAAGACAGACTCACTCAATGTACAAAATTATATATGCACAAGAATATTCATTGTATCATCATTTGCATTAGCACAACTGTATACATTTTAAATGCCCAGCCAAACAAAGAAATGCTACCATCCTCCCTCCTCTCCACCCAACCCCACATCTCTCTGGCAAGGATGCACAAAAAAATTTATCACTGGTTGCTTCTAGGAAGGAAGCCAATTAGCTGAAATCAAAACTAGAAGGAAAACTTGCTTTTTAACACATGCTCTTTTGTATCATTTGGATTTTATATCACAAACATATATCACATTTTAAAACCTTAAGATTTCAGTATTTTTACCCAGCTTTACCAATTGTTACATTTTCCCTCCTCCTTTTTTAATCCATTTTCTAATTCCTACATTACCAATGTTTTAACTGTTTCCCCAGCTAATACTGTACATGGTATTTAATCAAACTCACAATTAATCTTAACTTGGATTCCACTATCCCCATCATTTCCTTGCTCCAGAGCTCTACCACTGCATCTCCTTTACAAAAAGCTCTGTTCCCTATTCTTTGCGTGTATGGAGATGATGAGTTAGTAAAAATCCAGGACCAAGAAGCTATGAAATTCCTTGGCCTATGGGGCAAACAGTCACTACTCTATTTTAAGAGACAGCAAAAAGAAGAGGCTGCTCAAACAAGGTTTCACAAAATATCACCTGTACTGTCACTATGGAGAGTCTAGTCCACTATTTTTATGTTTCAGAACTTGATTTTTATCCATTTGTCCAGAGTCAGTGGAGCCTATAGGGAAGGGGTGGGGAATGTCTGGCTCAAGGGCTGTAGCAGGCCCTCAAAATCATTTGGTCTGGCCCTGCCAAGGCATTAGGGGTGAGTTAATTAAGTGTTTGACCACAGGCTCATTTTTAAGTAGATAATTTTGTATGGCCTTCAAATGATGTTATAAATATCAAATGGCCCTTGGCAGAAAAAAGGTTCCCCTCCCCTGCTCTAGAGGAATGAACAAATCAATCAAATTGAATTTACAAGAAACTAATTGCTTACACATGCCAATGTGTTAATTTAGAATTTAAGAATATATATGTATGTAAGTAGTTATGTGTATACACATATATCACTTGAAGTGAGTATATATACAGGTGTGTTCCCTAAAAAGGTATACACATTTTAACAGCTGATAGCTCAATTGATGTTTCTTTGTTTTCAGATTTAATCCACTGGAATTAATAATGGTAGCCAAAGTGTGTATACATTTTTGGGGCACCGTGTGTGTGTGTAGAGTATCAATTCATGCATATCAAGGAATCACACACAAATGGAAAGTATACCCGGTAACCACATGGTCCTATGAGTGTGTATAGGGAGAAAAGAATAAATCAGAAGGTCTGAGAAGACTTCCCTGAAAAAACAGTGTGATCAAGCTGAGATCCAATGGAAGAAAAGTAAAAATAAAGAGAGAGAGAAAATGGTGAGCAAGTGGGTTCCTGAATGATGGGAGAGCGGGTGCAATGGCTCCATGGCAGAAGGGAGCATGATATATCTAAGGAGGTGGGAAAAGATTAAAGGGCAAGGCCGTATGATGTAGAATTAACTAGAGAGTTAACTACAAACTGTGTAGTGCCTTTTAGGCCATAGTAAGGATTTCTGCCTTATCCTAAAAGCAATGAAAAGCTAGCAAAGGGGTGTAAACAGAGATGGGAACAGATGTGTGCTAGCAGAAGATCAGCATGCTTACGAACTGCGGGCAAGAGTAGAATCAGAAGACTGCTTAGAAAGCTACTGCAGGAGACCTACGTGATAGATGATAGCAGCATGGACCGGAGTTAGGGCAGAAATACAACAAATAGGACTTTGTAACTGATTATACCCGAAATGCAAGGGAAAAGAAAATGTTAAAGAGGATGCCCAAATTTCAAATTTGCATCACAACATGGGTCAGGGTGCTATCACTGAAAGAGAGATGCTCCAGGAAGACCAGATGGTTCAGTTTTGTTTCACTGAGAGAGAGATGGAGGGGAGATGCACAAAACGTAAGAAAGGGATCTGGGTGCTCAGAATCTGGAAATCTTTGTAGAAAAGGATGGAAAATGGAAAATGGGGTTAGATGCAAAGGAAAGAGAACATTAGCTGCAAAAACTTAAACCTCTATTTATTTATTTTTTACCTCCAGGTTCAGCCACAAAACAGGCCCAGACATTTCTATCCCTCCTCATCACCTAAAATCTTTTCAAACATCTCAAAATAAGGGGGGAGGGTAAGCTTAAATGCAATACTTAGGAAAAGAAAGCATTGGTGTGAAAGAATTTCAAAGTATATATTGCGATATCAGATGTTCCAATTCTGAGAATAAAGAAAAGACAGAGGCTGCCTACTTGGGGAAGAAAGGATGAGAAAAAGAAAGAGGCTGATGATCCGAAGGCCTGAATTCTCACAGTTTAAACACGTTTATCTTTACCTCTGGACAAACAGCCTTTCTTGGCCTTTGGTGCTAAGGGAATACAGAAATAATAGCTCCACACTGAGGCCCCTTATCAGAAATCATGGCTTCCACTGCCACCAAGTGGTGGCAGTGAGGAAGTGCATCGACCAGGTTCTTGAAGCCCGGAAATGTCTCTATGAAGCCTAAGGTATAATTAATCTAAGATCAAAGACCTAAAGATTTCAGTAGTAAAGGGCAAGCCTGCGATAGGTTTTGGTAAGAGACTTATCTTCTAATGTGTCAACACACAAAAATGTTAGTTTCTGTTATTAACTCGGGGTGAGGAAAAAAGGACTCCTGTTTTCTTTTTCATGTTAAAGAAAAATCACATACCATTTAGTGACTGCAAAATACCCAATCTGATACTATCAACTCAAAACCAACTCCTGGTACATTACACACTTGACCATTTAATAGTACTTCAATGTTCATTTCAATGGCGCATTAGGAATGGGCTAACATGTATCTCTGCCACACATCAATAACTGTATCACAGACAGCAGCAACTGTCTCATTGCATGTGCAAAATTCCCTTTGTTATCTTCAAATGAATCAAATAACAATTTTCGACTACGTAAAAGTACAAGGCACGGTAATAAATACAATTCAAAAACCATCATGTTCTCAAAATCCATCAGCTACATATATCACTGATAAAACCAACTTCAACAGTATTCACACACAAAACACGGTGCATGATTAACACACCATCCTGAGAGTTCTCTTCGTGGTAAAAAGAAAGCTTGCCCAATTCATATTTGACCTTCTGTGTGGCATTTACTTCCCTGCCCTCCTGCTACTACGCTGATCATTTACTTATAAATGTATAGTTTCACAATGGTCTGGACATACAGATCAACTGGACTTGTCTTTGTTTTTTAAGGCATCTGAACTGGATGGAGGAGATGGAATTGTGGGCCAAAACGTGAAAAATAGACTGGGTACATTTTTCCAATTCATAACCAGCTGTTTTTTACAGAGTAGACACGGCACAATTTTGTCAGTCTGTTCTTGATCTTCGTTTTCTTCCCTTAAAAATCCAGCCACACTAGCCATTCTGCCTCTGGACATTCTAAAACATGAATAATGTAACTAATTTTCCCTGATTCTCTTGGTTCTTCTGTTTCCCACCCACCTCCCAACAACCCCTCCACTCCACGCCTACCCCCCCCCCCTTTCTTGGTTCAGAATGCCTAACTTTTTTTTTTTTCTACACACTCCAGATGGTTTTTACAAAAATTACTCTTTGGAATGCTCTTCCCTCTTCTCTCCTCAATTTAGCACCCCTTGAAAAGACAATGTCCACAGCCAGAAGCCAGTGTCTTTCTTTTACAAGATCAAACTGCGGGAAAGGACGAGACTAGGAACCGAGTGAGCGAAACATTTGGGGATGTCAGTGAGACAGCGGGCTCTCCTTTGAAAAGAAAACACAACTCTCAGCACAAAGCTTTCGAACAGAGCAAAAGTCCGTCCCCCCCCCCCCCCACCTCCCCGTGTGCTCCTGTTCCCTCCCTGACCTCAGAGACACCTTTCCTTTTCTCTAAGCCCCGGCCCCTCGGAGATGTGTGGGGCCTGCCTTTCCTCCTCTCAAGGGAAAGAAAGCCAGGGAGAAAAGCAAAGGTAGCAGCCACCTGCCCGCCGCGCCCGCGAGCTGTCAGGGCCACGGGACCCCGTCCCACGACTCACCTGGCAGGTGCGGCCGTCCGGAGAGTTGCACGAAGCGGTTGAGCTGGCCAGTCCCCCGACCCCCGCTGCCCCCACTGCCCCCGCCGGCCCCGCTACCTCCGCCGCCGCCACCATTGCTCGCGGCGCCTCCTCCCCTCCTGCGGTTCCTGTCCCAGCCCTGGGCGGCCGACATGACCCGCTAGCGATTGCCGCAGCTCGGTCCCGGCAGCCCTTGGCCCGGCAGCACTAGCCGAGCCTCCTTGCAGGGCTCCTCTAGAGACCCAGGAGACAGGGAAGGGGGAGCGCCCGGTTTCTCCAGTGACCAATGACTAGCTGACTTCGTGACAGGCAGCCAATGGCCGGCCGTCTTCTTGGCAGGTGTAGGGAGGCGGGGAGAGACGTGGTAACCATAGCTATGGTTGGAAAAAGTGGGGTCTGAGTAAGGCAGAAGCAGCCGCTCCTCGCGCGCACCCACCGCGGAAGCCAATCCGCGGCGACGCCTGCGGGGGCAGGCGGGCCAATCAAAGGCCGAGTGAGCGAGGCCACGCCTGCGGGAGAGCGGGCGCCGGCTAGTCCTGGAGGAAGATGGAGCAGCATCCAGCGGTTCTCAACCTGTGGGTCGAGACTCCTTTGGCGGTCGAACAACCTTTTCACAGGGGTCGCCTAAGACCATTCTGCATATCAGATATTTACATTACAATTCATAACAGTAGCAACATTATAGTTATGAAGCAGCAACGAAAATAATTTTATGGTTCGGTCACAACATGAGGAACTATTTAAAGGGCCAGAAGGTTGAGAACCACTGGATATGCACATATACACATAGGTGCAGACCGTACTCTTCCAGCTTTACCGACGGAGATCCCTTTCCCTGGCCTATGACACACAGAAAGGGCTCTTTTGGGGGGAAAAATCCAAGGGCGGAGGCAAAACTTAAATGTAAGGAGGGATTCCCGGGTTCCATTTCTCTTGTCTTTCAGTGGACCGACAACTCCCTCATTCACTATAAGCCACGTCCCGAAAAAACCATTTTAAACCTGCTTTGCAAACATGGAAAAATGTTCCAGCTCGCCGGTAATTATAGTAACACGAATTAAGACGCCCCTCTCGCCTCCCCAATGAGAAACCGGCTCTGGATCATTACGTTAGTAAAGATTTTTTTTTTAAAGTAACACCCAGCCGAGAATAGAGGGCCAAGAAAAAGGTAATTTCATAGCTGCCGATGGCTACGTAAACGTTTTTGTTCGATCAAACACCTTCTGCTCGTAGAAAATGTTAATCAGCTTAAAGACAGGAACAGTTAATGGAAGATCGAGATCGAAGAAAATTGTAGATGTACGGGTCAGAAATGCCTATTGTTCCAAAATTAAACAGAAAATGTGGCTTTGAACTTACCGGGCGAGGTGCAAAGTGGGAAAATACAGATTGTTCACTGATGTCTATCAACGATGAGGGAAAGGCTTATAAATTGCGCAAAGGAAACAAAACTTTTCAAGGTTTTCTCCCTGATGGTGTGTGTGTGTGTGTGTGTGTGTGTGTGTGTGTGTGTACTGCTTCATATGAGAGAACCTCATGTGATGCAGAGAAAAAAGAAAATGTGCGCCCTGACCAGTTTGGCTCAGTGGATAGAGCTTTGGCCTGCAGACTGAAAGGTCCCAGGTTCGATTCCGGTCAAGGGCATGTACCTTGGTTGCGGGAACATCCCCAGTGGGGGGGGTGGGGGGGGGGTGCAGGAGGCAGCTGATGGATGTTTCTAACTCTCTATCCCTCTCCCTTCCTCTCTGTAAAGAATCAATAAAATGTATTTTAAAAAAAAGAAAAAGAAAATGTGCTAGAGCTGAGGATGCATACATCTTGGTGCGAATTTCATGGGCCACTAATTCCACCTTCTTATTATTCTACTTCAGTCCCTGTCACCAGGTATTTTACCCATTAAGCACTATAACACACTGCTTACGAAAATATTGGAGACCTGGAAAAAAACGTTTATGGCTCTAAAATATAAAAACCAAATTTAGTAAATGTTACTTTTCTAAAGAGTGACCAAATAGCAGATAAAGTAAATTTTATTTTTCTAGAAGTACCTATTCCAAGTAAATAAAGAGTGAATGATAGAATGTCACCATTTTGCAGGCCCCGATGAATTCAGAAATCAACCCATTGAGCATTAACCATCCTAGCATCACAAAATGAAAGATGAGACTTGTGTCTCTACAACAGAAAGATACAATGAAGTGTCTTGTAGGAAAAAATTGAATCTTAATCTCATCACACGTCTCTATCTAACTACCAATTTATAGAAAATACATAGGACGAGGGGAAATACTACAGTGGTATATTTTTTAAAAATGCTGCAGAGATACAAACAGCAAAATTCAGATTATTGAAATTCTACAGGATAAACAAACAAGTTTCTTCAACAAATAAATTGCAAAGGAAAACGATCTGGAGGGAAAGATGCGTAGGTTAAAAGGAAACTTGTGAAGGTTGTATAACTGTGAATACACTAAAAATCATTGTACTGTAATGGTTGTACAACTTTGTTAATATATTTAAACCACTGAGGTGTACACTTGAAAGGGTGAATTTTATGGCATGTAAGTTATATCTCATTTTTTTAAAAATGTAATAATATAGGAAGAGAGAAGTAGATGGGGAGCTAGATGAAAGAACATTAACCATTAGCTGAAGCTGGGTGATGAGTACATGAGAATTGTCATTATATTGCTCTGTCTACCTTTGTATATATTAGCAGGTCTTCATAATAAAAAGGAAAAAATAGTCTAGAAAAATAAGATTATATTAACAAACAACTGAAAATTATCTCATAGTTTTATGTATATGTCAGTTAAATTTCAGAAACAAAATGAAAGATTTATTCTTGACTAAATTTAAAGCATTACATTATTTTAAAAGCTTTTTTAAAGGTTAGAGCCAAATTCTTTTAGCATAGAATGTGAGTACACTTTGCTGGGTATTGACATGATTTGGAGAGGGACCTTCAAAATAAGTGCACACAGACAATATGTACCTGCTAACACAATGTAATAGCAAGTACACAATATTGCCTATGAAGTAATAATGCCAACAATATTAACTTCAATCTAATCAAGATTTAACCTATAACATCCACTTACAGGAACTTTCAGGGGGGAAAGGAACAAGTTAAATGACATGTGAAACAATCAAATTCAAGGGGACCGTCTCCACAATATCCAGCCTAGTCTCGTCAGTATAAGTCAATATCATGAAAAACAAAATGGGAAAAACCAAGATGGCGGCATAGGTAAACACCGGAAATGGCTGCCTCCCACAACAACTTCAAAAATACAATGAAAAGACAAAACGGACATTATCCAGAACCACAGGAAGGCTGGCTGAGTGGAAATTCTACAACTAGAAGAAAAGAGAAAAGCACACTGGACTCAGAGGAGCTGCGGAAGTAAAGTGCAGAGGTACAGAGGCTCGAGCGAGTGCGGAAAGGGGCTGGTACCTGAGGACGCGGCTGTCTTTTTGAATCGGGAGGGAGTCACAAGCTCCCGACTGCTCTGAACTCCAGTTCCGGGAAGTCTCTGGGGAGCCAGGACTCATAAGGGGAGAAACTGGACTGTCTGGCAGCAGGCAGAACTTGGAACTTGTGGGCGGTTTTCCCTCAGAGGTACTTGCAGCAATTTCCGGGACACTGAGATGCGGGCCCCTTAGGGCAGGGCTGAGGATCCGCCACAGCTGCTTGCTCCGCCCTGTTGATTCCCTGAGACCCCGCCCACCCAGGCTGCAGCAGAGGCTTTTGCATATGAATGCCCTGGTCCTTTGCAATCTGAAAATTACCTAACAAATTGCAGCTGAGCCAGACAGACCCAGAACTGCCAAGAGAAGGCCCAAGGCCCCACAGCAGCTTGCATTGCTTCACAGCTGGGCCTCATCTGGGCACCCCCAAACCCCCCAAAAAGGAAGGAGAATCTGCAGATCTCTTCATAGCTCCTGCTGGGTAGCCTCAGGCAGTGGCTAAATTAGCACCTCCTTAGATCCAAGAGCCAGTGTACCCCGTGGTCAGAGTGGGACCATCCAGAATACAACTCCTCAGATCCATAAGGGACACACTCAGGGGGCAGACTCAGTGAGCACCAAAGCCCCATTGAAGCAAGTCTTGCCCCAGAAGGGTGTCTTCAGCACAGAAGTTCTCCCACTGCAGACACAGCTGATTCTCATAACCAATTGGCCTGGAGGTCAATTCATCCCAGTGATAACTACAACAATCAAGGTTTGACTACAACAAGACTGTGCACAAAGCCCACAAAGGGGTGCACCAAGAGTGTCCACCTCAGGTAATTGGGGAGGCTGAGCCACTGGGCCCTATAGGACACCTAGCACACAAAGCCACTCTATCAACACAGGGAAGCATAAAAAATGCAGAGACAAAGGTCACAGAAATGGAGGAAAGCAAACGACTGGATATAGAGTTCAAAACCACAGTTATAAGGTTTTTCAAGAATTTTATGGCCAAACCGGTTTGGCTCAGTGGATGGAGCGTCGGCCTGCAGACTGAAAGGTCCCAGGTTCGATTCCGGTCAAGGGCATGTACCTTGGTTGCGGGCACATCCCCAGTAGGGAGTGTGCAGGAGGCAGCTGGTCGATGTTTCTCTCTCATCGATGTTTCTGGCTCTCTATCCCTCTCCCTTCCTCTTTGTAAAAATCAATAAAATATATTTAAAAAAAAAAGAATTTTATGGAAACCGCCAATAAATTTAGTGAGACCCTGGAGGATATGAAAAAAGACCAACTAGAAATTAAGCTTACACTGACTGAAATAAAGAATAATATACAGAGATCCAACAGCAGACAAGAGGTTCCCAAGAATCAAGTCAAAGATTTGAAATACAAAGAAACAAAAAATACCCAACCAGAAAAGCAAAAAGAAAAAATAATCCAAAAATATGAAGATAGTGTAAGGAGCCTCTGGGACAACTTCAAGCGTACCAACATCAGAATTATAGGGGTGCCAGAAGAAGAGAGAGGGCAAAATATTGAAAACCTATTTGAAGAAATGACAGAAAAGTTCCCCTACCTGGTGAAAGAAATAGACTTACAAGTCCAGGATGCACAGAGAACCCCAAACAAAAGGAATCCAAAGAGGACCACACCAAGACACATCATAATTAAAATGCCAAGAGCAAAAGACAAAGAGAGAATCTTAAAAGCAGCAAGAGAAAGACAGTCAGTTACCTACAAGGGAGCACCCATACGACTGTCAGCTGATTTCTTAACAGAAACTATGCAGGCCAGAAGGGAGTGGCAAGAAATATTCAAAGTGATGAATAGCAAGAACCTACAACCAAGATTACTTTATCCAGCAAAGCTATCATTCAGAATTGAAGGTCAGATAAAGAGCTTCACAGATAAGAAAAAGCTAAAGGAGTTCATCACCACCAAACCAGCATTATATGAAATGCTGAAAGGTATTCTTTAAGAAGAGGAAGAAGAAAAAGGTAAAGATAAAAATTATGAACAACTAATACACATCTATCAACAAGTGAATCTAAAAATCAAGTGAATAAAAATCTGATGAACAGAGTAATCTGGTGATTATAATAGAACCAGGGGCATGGAAAGGGAGTGGACTGACAATTCTTGTGGGGGAAAGGGGTGTGGGGGTGCAGGAAGAAACTGGACAAAAATCGTACACCTATGGATGAGGACAGTGGGAGGCGTGAGGGCAGAGGGTGGGGTGGGAACTGGGTATAGGAGAGCTATGGGGGCGGGGGAGAGGAACAACTGTAATAATCTGAACAATAAAAATTTAATTAAAATAAATAAATAGCAAACAAAAAAACAAAATGAACTAACACAAAAACAAAATGGGATGGTGGTAACCCCTAATGAAATAATAGATCTAGGCAATGATAATCAATAGCTCCTAGCATAACAAAAAGAAACAACCAGACATTATGTGTCTGCTGACAGAAGTACACATAATCGTCTTTGAAGGAGTCTTACAAAAAGAAAATCTGAATAATATCAAACCATTAGTATTAACTACCAGTTTACAAGAAATAAAGGGGACAGAAAATATGTTCAATGGTATCTTGAGGATGTAACCTCCCAAATATATAATGTGGAAAGCTGTAAAACAAGCAGCCTATTTTCTTCAACATTATATTTCGAGGAAAAGAGAATCAACAGATTAATAGTTTTAAGAGCTATATCAATCAAATGTAGTGTTTGGTCTTGTTTGCTTTTTGATTAGAATGAGCCAACTGGTTTTTTTTAATGGAATCATTGTTAATTTTTTTTTTAGGTATTGTGGATATATTTTTTTAAAAGAGCTATTTTAATATAAATACCAATTTTAATGGAATCAGTTAAATAAAAAATAAAATAGAAAAACAGCCTGGCTGGTTTGGCTCAGTAGATGAGCACTGACCTATGAACCAGAAGGTCAGAGTTCAAGTCTCAGTCAGAGCACATGCATACTGAAATATTTACAGGTAAAATGCTATAATGTCTAGGATTTGCTTCAAAATAATCCAGAAAAGGGGGCTGGGGGGAGACAAAATGAGAATGTAAATTGTCCTGGCTAGTGTGGCTTAGTTGGTTGGAGCATCACTTCATACATCAAAAAGTGGTGGGTTTGATTCCTGGTCAGACTCCTGGTTGATATTTCTTTCTCTTTCTCCCTTCCTCTCTCTGGAATCAATTTTAAATATATATATATTTATTGATATAAATATATAAATATTTAAATGTATTTAAATACATATAAATATAATATTATATATTTATTTATATAAAATATATATTTTAATATATATAATATATATTTTATATATATTATATATATATATTTATATATATATAATTAGAATGTAGATTAAACAAGGATGGCCAAGAGTTGATACTTAGTATAGCTGGGTGATGGGGTACTTGGAGTTAATTGCACTACTTTCTTTTATGGTTTAAATTTTTCCTTTATAAAAAGTGTTTTTACTAGTTCTTTAAAAAGCAATTCCAGATTAAAGGGAATTTACAACAAATTGTATGTAGTTCTCTTGAACAAGTAAACATAAAAGATAATTTCAGGAGAATTGGAAAATATTTGAATTTGGAAAGGTCATTAGAAACTATTAGGAAATTAATGTTATATTTATTAGGTGTGGTCATGATATCAAGGATAGCTAATACAATCTCTTTACTTTTTTTTTTTTAATATATTTTATTGATTTTTTACAGAGAGGAAGGGAGAGAGATAGAGAGTCAGAAACATCGATGAGAGAGAAACATCGATCAGCTGCTTCCTGCACATCTCCTACTGGGGATGTGCCCGCAACCCAGGTACATGCCCCTGACCGGAATCGAACCCGGGACCCTTCAGTCCGCAGGCCGACGCTCTATCCACTGAGCCAAACCGGTTTCGGCAATCTCTTTACTTTTTAAATGCATAATAAAATGGTTAAGAATGGGCTATCATGCCCTGGTGAGTGTGGCTCCGTTGGTTGAGTATCGTCCCATGCACCAAAGTCACCTGTTGATTCCCAGTCAGGGCACATGCCTGGCTTTCCCGCTCAATCCCTAGTAGGGGGTGTGCAGGAAACTGAGACTCCATCTAGCTCTCTCTCCCTCTCCCTTACTCTCTCTCTCTAAAGTCAATAAAAACGTATTTAATAAAAAAATAAAAAGAAAAAAGAATGGACAATGATAATGCCTTAAGACAGCAGGACCATCTCCACTCTCCTGGTGCTTACCCAAGAACACAGCGTGACGAGCAGTAAGAACTCTCAGTTCACACTAACTCGGGAAAAAAGGCAGTCGGAATTAGCAAGAAGTCTGTATTGGGAATATTTCTAGGGAATTATATTTTATAAATGTTGAGTACATACAGTGATTCAAATGAATTTCCAGAATTGTTTTCCCCCAGAGATTCTATCATGACAACTTGCAAAGCGGGGAAGTAGAGGATTGGGGGAGTGGTAAAAGCACTTACTAGCCCTGACCCATTTGGCTCAGTGGATAGAGCATGGCCTGCGGACTGAAAGGTCCCAGGTTCGATTCCGACCAAGGGCATGTACCTGGGTTGCGGGCACATCCCCAGTAGCAGGTGTGCAGGAGGCAGCTGATCGATGTTTCTCTCTCATCGATGTTTCTAACTCTCTATTCCTCTCCCTTCCTCTCTGTAAAAAATCAATAAAGCATATTTTTTTTAAAAAAAGCACTTGCTATATTATGAAATCTAGTTTTATTTGTCAAATTGGCATCTTAAACTCAGCACTGTGTGACCCAGTGGCTTTCAACTCTCCCTGCACATTGGACTAACCTGAGGACATTTTGGAAAATACTGGTGTTCAGCTCCATCCAAACCATTTGGATCAGAATCTCTGGAGCTTGGGCATTGGCCATATTTTCAAAGTTCCCTGCGTTATTCCTATGTACAGCCAGGGTGAGAACACAAGTTTCACCCTCTGTACCCCAGTTTCATCAAGTGCAAAATGTGAGTAATATCTTCTGTTTTAGCTGCAACTGAGAATTATTGTGAGAGGTCAATGAAGTAGCATATGCAAAAATACATGGAAAGTATACTGTTTTATGTAAATGTAGGGTCATGTTCCCATGTTAGCAATCAATGTATAGCAATCCTTTAAAAATGTCTACTTCTTGGACCGTTGGTTAGTTTGTTGTAGATTAAATATGACTCAAGATCATATAAATTCCTTGGTGAAGAGTCAAATGTGACTAACTGCTTATCATCAGCCCAGATCAAATTAGCATTGATATGGAGAAGCCCAAAGTAATGAGTCTTTAGTTTACTTAATTATGAAAAGCATAAGCATTTATACATGTAAGCATTACACACATAAGCATTACACATATAGATGTCATAGAAATGCAAAACATAAATTGTAGCTCAAGTTAAGTTTGGCTGCCCAAGGAAAAGAAAAAGGAAAATGAGGGCTCACCTGTTGTGAACTAGACACTTTCATGTGTATTGACTCTTTAAATGGGCAGATTAGCCCTGGCCAGGTGGCTCAGCTGGTTAGAGCATCATCCCAATATTCGAAGCTCGGGGGTTCGATCCTAAATTAGAGCACATATAAGAATCAACCAATGAATGTATAAATAATGTACAAATTGATCTTTCTCTCTCTCCCCCCTCTCCCTTCCTCTCTCTCTGAATTCAATTTAAAAAGATATTTTTAGCCGAAACCGGTTTGGCTCAGTGGATAGAGCGTCGGCCTGCGGACTGAAAGGTCCCAGGTTCGATTCCGGTCAAGGGCATGTACCTGGGTTGCGGGCACATCCCCAGTAGGAGATGTGCAAGAGGCAACTGATCAATGTTTCTCTCTCATCGATGTTTCTAACTATCTCTCTCCCTTCCTCTCTGTAAAAAATCAATAAAAAATATATTAAAAATATATTTTTAAATAAAAATAAAATGGGCAGATTGACCTACCATAGTACTTTTTTAGTAATTTTTTAAAATATATTTTTACTGATTTCAGAGAGAAAGGGAGAGGGAGAGAGAGAGATAGAAGCATCAATGATGCAAGAGAATCATTGATTGGCTGCCCCCTGCATGACCCCTACTTGGGATCAAGCCCGCAACTTGGGCATGTGCCCTTGACCGGACTGGGACCCTTCAGTCTGCAGACTGGCTCTCTATACACTGAGCTAAACCGGCTAGGGACCTACCATCGTATTTTTGAAACATTAAGTCATGAAATCAGTTTATTGGGTATAACTAGTCACGTTAAAATGAAATACAGTGGGAAAATAAAAATATGAGTACAAGAAAAAATGAGGATTACAAAGAGATCAGAAAGGTTTAAAATACCTTGCCTCTAGGTATGCAAGTTGGAAGGAGGACTGGATGAGCTATAGAAACTTTAATCTCCCCTCTCACAATGTTCAAGCAGGTATTTGATCAACATTAGGGCAGGTAACATAGGCCACAGATTGAAAGAAAATATTTACAAAAGACTTACCTGAGGAAGGACTTTTAACCAAGATATAAAAATGATGTCTTAAAACTCAACAATAAGAAAACAATAACTCAATTTAAAAATAGGCCAAAGAGCAAACACATACCTCACCAAAAAAGATATTTAGGTAGTGAAAAGATGTTCAGCAGCATGTGTCATTAGGGAATTGAAAGCTAAAACAATAATAAAATACCACTACACATCTATTAAAATGGTTAAAATCCAAAACACAGACAACACCAAGTGGTGACAAGGATGTAGAGCAACAGGAGTATCATTCATTGCTGGTGGGAATGCAAAATGGTGCAACCATTTTGGGAGACAGTTTGGCAGTTTCTTGCAATACTAAACATACACGTACCATACAATGAAGCAGTCATGCTCCTTAGTATTTATCCAAAGGAGTTGAAAACTTGTGTCCTCACAAAAACCTGTACACAGATATTTATAGCAGCTTTATTCATAATTGCCAAAACTTGGAAGCAATTAAAATGCTCTACAGTACATGAATAGATAAATAAATTGTGGTATATCCATACAATGGAATATTATTTAATGCTAAAAAGAAATGAGCTATCAAATCATTGAAAAGCATGGAAGAAATTTACAATCATACTAGAGGCCTGGTGCACGGATTTGTGCACCGGTGGGGTCCCTCAGCCTGGCCTGTGCCCTCTCTCAATCCAGGACCCCTTGGGGGATGTCGGAGGCCCGGTGCACAGATTTGGCCCAACCCCTGAAGGCCAGGCTGAGAGACCCCTCATGCACCAGGCCTCTAGTATGCATATAAGATCTTTGGTTAATCTCTCCTCGCCCTCCCCCTTCCCCCTTCCCTCTGAGATTCATCAGTCTGTTCTATGTTTTCATGCCTGTGCATTGAGCGTCTGCCCCCTGGTGGTCAGTGTGCATCATAGCTACTGGTCAAACAGTCGAACGATCGAAAGTTTGGACTGTTGCTTAGGCATATATATTTTATATATATATATATATATATAATATATATATATATATATATATATATATATATATATGAAAGGAACCACTCTTAAAAGGCAGCATACTGTATAATTCCAACTCTATGACATTCTGGAAAGGCAAAACTACGAAGATAGTAATAAGATCAGTGGTTGCCAGGAGTTTGGGGAAAGGAAGGGATAAATTATTAAAGAATGGGGGATTTTGGGGACAATGAAACTATTCCGTATGAAACTGTAAAGATGGATAATGTCATTATGTTTTCCAAACCCATAGAATGTACACCTAAGAATGACACCTAATGAACTTTGGTAAATGATGTATTAAAGTTGGTTTAGCTGTTGTAATAAAGGTACAACTCTGTTGCAGGATATTGATGGTGGGGGAGACTGGCTAGATGGGAACTCTATTTTCCAGTCAGTTTTGCTGTGAACCTAAAACTGCTCTAAAAAATAATATTTTTTATTTTATTTTTAGAGTTTGAAGTGAAAGGAGTTTATTAGTGAAGCAGTGAGACAGAGAGGAGGCCACAGACAGAGCAACCTAAAGTCTTTTAATGTAAAAAAGGGGGGCCCTAGCTGGTTTGGCTCAGTGGATAGAGCGTCAGCCTGCGGAATGAAGGGTCCCGAGTTTGATTCCAGTAAGGGGCCCATGCCCAGGTAGTGGGCTCAATCCCCAATAGGGAGCGTGCAGGAAGCAGCCAATCAATGATTCCCTCTCATCGTTGATGTTTCTATCTCTCCCCCTTCCTCTCTGAAATTAATAAAAATATATATATTTTTTAAAGTGGGGGTGGGGGTGCAAAGGGACCAGGATTATCTTGAAACACCTTGCCTGTAGGTGTTCAAGTTAAAAGGCCCTGTTCTGGAGGACTGCTTGAACTAGAGAGCATTTAAACGCTCTCATGATTCTCAGGCAGGCATTTGATTTGCATTAGCGCAGGCAACTAACGTGTTTCGCCAAGGGTTGGGATCCCAGAAGTCTGGTAATTTGAACCTTGTCTAAGAAATGGATATGGGAATTTTGAAGGCAATTCTTTTCCCCTCCCACACCCCCACTTAAATAAAATAAACTAAGTTCAAAGCTCCCACATTTCTTTGTGTAACTCTGGACTCGAAGGCTGACTCTGCCTTTGATATTTAGAACAAAGACCTTGGCCCTGTCTGGTGAGGCTCAGTTGCTTGAGTGTCATCCCTTGCACCACCAGAAGGTCACCCATTCGATTCCAGTCAGGCCACATGCCCAGGCTTCAAGTTCTATCCTAGGTCAGGGTGTCTATGGGAGGCAACCCATTGATGTTTTTCTCTCACATCAATTCTCTCTCTCTCTTTCTCTCTCTCTCTCTCTCTCTCTCTCTCTCTCTCTCTCTCTCTCCCCCCCCCCACTTCGTTCCTTTTCTCTGAAAATCAATAAAAACATTTTTTTTTAAAAGACCTTGGGCCTTGCAAAGGTAAAACCAAGATTTCATTCCAGAGTAGAGAAGGAATTAAACAACTCTGAGATGGCATTGTAAAGGTAAGCCTCATCGAGGAGCTTAGGTTGAATCCTAATGGATCGAGGAGCCATGGAAGTCTTGAAGCAGAGAGGTGACATGATCAGATTGGTTTTCAAAGATCACAGCAGTGATTGGGTTGAGGATTTGTACTGGAGGCTGCCCGATCCCGTGGGTGAACCTGCTGTAGACAGCAGCTTCAGCGAAAAGAACTCTCCTCCGAAATATCTTCTACCGGCCACATACACATCTGTCATGCCACAGGATGCACGTTTAAGAGCAATACGATGAAAGATTGGTATTCTTGTTTGGGCTATGATTTAAATGTAGTACTGCCCCAGCACTAAGCCACGTAATCTTACAGCCATCAATTATAATAACAGTGCTTGTGTAGTGGTGTTTTATAGCCAAAAGATTAAAACAGAAGTCAACTGTAGTTTATTGTTATTTAATAAGTTTTCTTTTATACTTGACATCAGGAAAATGACATGATGTGACACAGTAATATATTGCATTAGTTTTTGCAGGCTAATGAGAAGAGGACAGAGGCTCCATATAACATGTAAACATGCACTCATACCAAATGAAGGCTGCATGATGTCACAGCAGGAAATCCCAATCAAGTTTCATAGTGGTCCTAATGCGCCAAGTTCAATGAAAAGTGGAAGTTTATTTTTTAAAACTGAACAATGGTCCCACATTTTTATTTTTTTAAGTATATTTTATTGATTTTTTACAGAGAGGAAGGGAGAGGGACAGAGAGTCAGAAAAACATCGATGAGAGAGAAACATTGATCAGCTGCCTCCAGCACACCCCCTACTGGGGATGTGGCCCTGACCAGAATCGAACCTGGGACCATTCAGTCCACAAGCCAACGCCCTATCCACTGAGCCAAACCAGTTAGGGCTGGTCCCACATTTTTAAAGTTATGTGAATGAGTCATTTGTTTATTTATTTCCTCCAATAATCTAATAGAAAGTTCTGGGTTAAAACTAGACACGTTTTTTTTCAACATCTGCAATATTGAACTTGAAGTTCAGATTTTTTTTTCCTGTTCCCAATTCCAATAATAATTGGCTTCTATACTCATTTGATGCGGCTTTATGTAACACTAACTTAACTACAAGGAAACAAGACAATTTTATGAAAATATCAAGTGACATCTCGTTAAATTGACGTTAGAGGAATGCTCTCTGGCAAACATTTGTGAAGTATAACATCCAATTATCTCAAACAAGTAAACAGAGCCTTGAAATTATTAATATCATTTTGCATTTTTGGTCTAACAAGCTTAAATGAACAGGCACTCTCTGCATGTGTTAATATTATTAAAACTAAATTGCACAGCAGATTAAATAGAGAAACTAAATGGGGACACATTTTTCTATTTTTCCCCGACATTGGTAATTGTAGTTTAGCAAAGCAACATCATTCATCAGAGTAAATTAATGTCACTAATATGATGTTTTGAGTTTATGGTTATTTAACTTATAAGCTTATTTTATTTTATGTTTTATAAGCACTGTAAGCATAATAAGCTTATAAATAATTTATGCATTTAAATAACATTTTGATAAAAATAACTTGTCAACATTGAGGAGCCTCTTTTTCTGTTTAAAACAAGATGAACAAAATTAAAAGGTGATATGAACATTACTCAATTTTAAGAAATATGGGTCTACCAAATTCTCCATCTTGCTTAAGTTAAATTAGTTTTCTAACGGGAAGTCAATAATATTCTAATTAATATACTACCTATAGAGTTGTAAGATATAGATGCAAACCGTAAAGTAAAATTCCAATGTAATATTTACTATACAAAGTAGATTCTTAAGAAATGCTTTTTTAAAAAAATTGATTTCAGAGAGGCAGGGAGAGAGCTAGAAACATCAAGGATGAGAGAGAATCATTGATTGGCTGCCTCCTGCACATCCCCCACTTGGGGAGGGGATCGAGCCCACAACTTGGGCATGTGCCCCTGGCTGGAATCAAACCTGGGACCCTTTGGTCCACAGGCCAACGCTCTATCCACTGAGCCAAACCAGCTAGGGTAGAAATGCTTTTTAATTACTCAGCTGGGAGAGGTAAAATAATATAAGAAAATATAAACTTGTTCCCTAGTGGTTTGACTCTGTGGATAAAGTGTTGGCCTACAGACTGAAGGGTTCCAGGTTTGATTCCAGTCAAGGGCACATGCCTGAGTTGTGGGCTCGATCCCCAGTAGGGGGCGTGGAGGATGCAGCCAATCAATGATTCTCTCTCATTGATGTTTCTCTCTCTCTCTCCCTCTCCTTTCCCCTCTGAAATCAATAAAAATATATTTTAAAGATAATAATATATAAAGTTGTAATAGTCCCAAGATTAGTCCAATAGCCATATGGGTAACTACACCACTATGTCTTTAAATTCAATTTTAATTTTTAAAATGATGACTATGTCTGTATTATGTAATCATCCATAAATCCTATATAATAACAACGAGGTAATATGCAAATTAACTTTCACGCCCTCACAAGATGGCTGCCTACAATCAGGCCAGCAGGGGGGTTAGTGAGGGACGACCAAACGACTGAACAAGCAGGCTGCGTGGGGCGACCAGGCTGGTGGGGGGGGGGAGTTGGGGGGCAACCAAGCCAGCAGTGGGGGGCAATAAGGTGTGACCAGGCCAGCAGGGGGGTCAGTTAGGGGCTATCAGGCTGGCAGGCAGGGGGGCAGTTAGGGGTGATCAGGCAGGCAGGCAGGCAGGTGAGTGATTAGGAGCCAGCAGTCCAGGATTGTGAGAGGGATGTCTAACTGCCGATTTAGGCCCAATCCCAACTGCCAGGGACAGTTGGGAGATGAGACATCTCCCGAGGGGTCCTGGATTGGAGAGGGTGCAGGCTGCGCTGAGGGACCCCCCCCCCCCCCCCCCCGCACAAATATTGTGCACCGGGACTCTAGTAGAGGAGTAAATAGAAAAAATAAAAATCTTCCCGTCACTCTCCACCTGGTCCTACTTTCCACTCCAAAAGACAGTTTGGTGCCTGTCCTTCCAAATCTTTTTCTCTGTATTTACATACACTTATGTGGACCTATACAGCTATACTATTTTCGTTTGTTACATAAATGGGATTATACAGAATGCATACGGCGGATGGCTTCTCTTTTATACAACATATCTTGGATGTGTTATTATTTTTGAACAGGACTTTTAAATTCTTTTTTAAGCTGCAGCCATTCTTCCGTCACCTTTGGTGGAAACATTAAGAGTGAAGACCTCTTAGGTTTGCCTTTCTGCTGGTGGACTCTGCTGAGTAAGCATCGTTGGAGTCCCCCCTCCGCAGTCCTCATGTCTAAGTCAGAGTCTCCCAAAGAGCTGGAACAGCTGCAGAAGCTCTTTATCGGGGGAGTTGAGCTTTGAAACTACCAAAGAGAGTCTGAGGAGCCATGTCGAACAATGGGGACATTCGCAGACTGCGTGGTGAAGAGAGTGCTCCAGACCAAACCAAGTGCTCCAGAGGCTTTGGGTGTGTCACCATGCCACTGTGGAAGAGGCGGAGGGGAGAGTTGTGGAACCAGAGAGGGCTGTCTCAAGAGAAGATTCTCAAAAACCTGGTGCCCACGTAACTGTGGGAAAGATTTTAGTTGGTGGTATTGAAGAAGACACTGAAGAACATCACCTAAGAGATTATTCTGGATTGTACGGGGAAATTCAAGGGATTGAAATCGTGACTGACCGAGGCAGTGGCAAAAAGAGAGGCTTTGCTTTTGTAACCTTTGATGACCATGACTCTGTAGACAAGATTGTCGTACAGAAAGACCCGACTGTGAGTGGCAGAAATAACATCTTGATGCTGATGGGAACATTCAGTAGAGGGGACTTGGCCAATGTCCTTGAGTAGGCAAGAGGGGATTGTTAGATCTCGTGGATAAGGTTGGCCTTAGAGAGGAACACAGCGTATAGCAGGGTTTCTCAATTTCCACACTTTTGACATTTTGGGAGAGGTACTTCTTTGTTGGGGAGGGAGGACTATCCTGTGCATTGTGTTAAAATGTTTTGCAGCAGCTTGATTCGCCTTCAGGGGGCTGATAACAAACCTAGTAAATCATCAAAATGAGATCATAAGTGTTAATGTACACTGGACATGAAAACAAAGACCCGTTTAGCAGCAGACATTGGTTTACTCTGCAGCCTGTGTTTTCTATTTCCCCTTTCCTCTCCAACCCCTCCCTTTTTTTTTCTTTTTTCTTTTTAGGTTTTTTTCTTTTTTTTCTTTTTTAGTTTTGTTTTTTGTTTTGGGGGAATTTTGTTTTGTTTTGAGGGTTTGTTTGTTTTTTTGTCTTTTTTTTTTTTTTAGGGTTTTGTGGGGTTTTTTTGTTTTGTTTTGTTTTGTTTTTAGTTTTTATTTACTCTACCTAGTATGGCTTTTTAGTTGCTTCTCAAGTCAGAAAACTTTTCAGAAAGGTTTCCCTGTGCATTTGCACCAGATGGATGTTTGATGCTATGAAAAGCTTTCCATATCATCAGAACTAATTTGTGTAGATTTTTGCATGGAAAAAAAAATCAAATTTCCCTCAAAATAGACTGTGTTGCAGTACACATGTTGCCATAATAGTATAAAACAGTAAAATGTGCTTTAAAAATACATCCTTTTCATTTTCAGAGATAACATAAAGATCTTTGCATGAGGTAAATCTACAACATAGTTTATTTTTAGATTTTGTTAAGTCCTGTAAAGAAGAAGAAAAAAGTTTCACTTGTAGTAGAATACCGTGCTGTGTTTAAATGTTATTTGTTTTCAAATTTTGTTTTCTATGAAAATGATATGGAAACTTCTAAAATCGAATTTGGTGCATATGTACTGCGGAATAAAGACTGATGAAGAGGTTTGAATAGATGTACAAATCAAAAAAATAAATAAATAAATAAAAATAAAATAAAATAAAATGTTTTGCAGCATCACTGACCTCTACCATCACCCCAGATATCAAGAATGTCTCCAGAAATTGCCAATAGCCCCTGGGAGGCAAAACTGTGCTCACTTGAGAACTACTGATCTATAGTAACAGGGGGGAAGGTAAAGTACTATCAGAGAATGATAAGACAACCACTCAATAGCCTATCTAATAAAGAGGGAATATGCTAATTGACCCTCACGCCATTGCAAAGATGGCAGTGCCCACAGCCAATAAGGAGGGAATATGCTAATTGACTGCCCCACCCTCAAAGATGGCGGCGCCCACAGCCACAGAGATGGCCGGCAGGGGAGGGCATTTGTGGGTGATCAGGCCAGCAGGGGAGGGCAGTTGAGGGCAACCAGGCCTTCAAGGGAGGGCAGTTGGGGGCAACCAGGCCTGCAGGGAGGGCAGTTAGGGGTGACCAGGCCAGCAGGGGAGGGTAGTTGGGGGCGACCAGGCCTGAAGGGGAGGGCAGTTGAGGGGGAACCAGGCCTGCAGGGGAGGGAAGTTGGGGACAATTGGGCTGGCAGATGAGCAGTTAGGCATCGATCAAGCTGGCAGGGGAGTGGTTAGGGAGTGATCAGGCTGGCAGAAGGAAGCTGTTAGGGAGTGATCAGGCTGGCAAGCAGGTGAGCGGTTGGGAGCCAGCAGTCCCGGATTGTGAGAGGGTTGTCTGACTGCCAGTTTAGGCCTGATCTCACAAGGGTCCCAGATTGGAGAGGGTGCAGGCTGGGCTGAGGGACAGCCCCCCCCCCCCAGTGCCCAAATTTCATACACTGGGCCTCTAGTATGAAATAAAAAGACAAACCTGAATTTATTGCTTATACTAGAGATAGTCATAGCCATGTGGGTCAGGCATGGCTTCAAGCAGACCAACCAGACTGCCAATCTCATACTGGATTTTGAGAAAGTGGGTAATTCAGGGATTTGTGAACTTTCAGGAGTCTAATTGTGTTGACATCATCGTAGAAGTGATAACTTGGGTGAAACTATTGCTGACTGGCTGGCACTCAGGGGCATGTTTACTGAAGTGAGTCTTTCTGATTGGCTTATTTTCAGAATCAACAGGTAGTTGTTGGCTTGCAAAAGCATGTTCAATTGATCAACTGAACTTAAAACTGGCTCTGATTTCTGTTTGTTCCCATGGGACTCTGGGGAGTTAAGAAATTCTCAGTACTCTGTATGCTAGTGGATAGATGTGGTGGTGGAAATTTGTGGAAGTTTTCTTATGCTTTAATTTTTTAAAAAGTGAAATAGGAAGTAAGGCCCTCAGCAGACAGGGAGAATAGCTAGGTGTAGGTGTTGAAGGTTTAAGAAAAGAGGTATAAAATAGGTATGAAAGTAGGAGAGGAAGTGGATTAGGCAGCGGTCGCCAACCTGGACCACTGGTGAGGACTTTTTGGTGAGGTCCAAAAAGTTGGCGACCACTGGACTAGAGAACTGTAGTATGATTACTGTGCAGAATTAAGGACCCATTGAGGTAAAAAATCCTAGATAATAAAAGCTAATATGCAAATTGACCAAACAGTGAAACGACCGGTTGCTAAGACCTGCATTGACCTCCAGGGGGCAAATGCTCAAAGCAAGAGGTGCCCCCTGGTGGTCAATGCGCTTCCACAGGGGGAGCACTGCTTAGCCAGAAGCCAGGCTCAAGACTGGCAAGGGCAACGGCAGTGGCGGGAGCCTCTCCCACCTCCGCAGCAGCACTAAGGATATCCGAATGATGGCTTAGGCCTGCTCCCCAGGGCCAAGGGCTCCTGGACAGCGAGAGTGTACAGGCTGGGCTGAGGGACCCCCCGCCTCGAGTGCATGAATTTCGTGCACCATGCCTCTAGTATAGAAATAAATTAGCATGTCGTGCATTTTTCTTTCATATTCAGTTGACTGGGTGCAGGAGACGTGAACTTAACTGTGATTGAGGTTTTGCCAAATAAGTATTATAAAGCAAGAAAGGTTCCAGGAACTTGAGAGGGTATTCAAGATAATGTATTATTTTGAGCTTATTTTGCGTTTTATTATGATATTGTCAAACATCTCAATAGTAGAAAGAATAATATAATGAATCCTCATGAGCCTGTCACCCAAATCCAACAAATAAAACATTTTGCAATCTTCTTTCTTTTTTTTAATTGATTTCAGAGAGGAAGGGAGAGGGAGAGAGAGATAGAAACATCAATGAGAGAGAATCATTGATTGGGTGCCTCCTGCACACCCCCCACATGGGGGGGGGGGGGGGTTGAGACCAATACCTAGGCATGTGCCCTGACTGGGAATCAAATCATGATCTCTTGGTTCACAGGTCAATGCTCAACCATTGAGACAAGCCAACTGGGCTGCAATCTTCTTTCATCTATTCTGCCAGACATTTTCTTTTCCTCAAGCATTTTAAAGCAGCCCGGTTCTTTAAAAAAATTTTTTTTAATTAAAAAAGAATTTTAAAGCAAATCCCAGACTGGTTCACTCATAAATACCTTAAGATGTATCTGTTACAAATAAGGACTTAAAAAAACAAACCATAATCACAATGCCATTATCACATGTAACAAAACTAACAATAATTATTTAATACTAGAGGCCCGGTGCATGAATTCGTGCAGGGGTGGGGTCTGTCCAGCCTGGCCTGATAGGGGCTGATTGGCTGGGCAGACCAGGAGAGGGGATGTGGGAGGTTGGCTGGCCCCCACAACCCTGATCGGGGGCGAGGCCAGCCTGCCAACCGCCCATGGTCCCTCCCTCCGGCCAGCCCACCCCCTGCAGAACTGCTGCAGAACTCCCAGTGGAGGGGACAATTTGCATATTACCCTTTTATCATATAGGAAGATTAACTAATTCTCAGCTCACATTCAAATTTTGCAAAGTGATGATAATGTTTGCTGACAAACTTAAGCTACCTAAGGAGAGAAGAAATAAGCTGATGAGGTTTGGTACAGTGGGAGGTGGTTAGATCAACAGGTTAAAGGTCCTGGTGGGTGGGAAGATAATTGAAGTTAGGAGCCCACAGGGAGTTAGCTGAAGGGGTGGGGTGGGGAGGTCCCATTTTCATCTGCCCACTGCTCAGCCACAACAGTCTTCTTTTTCAGTTTATTATATGAGACAAACTCCTGCCAATCACTATCTCATCCATTTTTTAAAAATATATTTTTTATTGATTTCAGAGAGGAAAGGAGAGGGAGAGAGAGATAGAAACATCAATGATGAGAGAGAATCATTGATCAGCTGCCTCCTGCATGCCCCCCACTGTGGATCGAGCCTGCAACCCGGGTATGTGTCCTTGACCAGAATCAAACCTGGGACCCTTCAGTCCAGCGGTGGCCAACCTTTCGGACCAGGGACCACCAGTGGTCCACAGGCCTGAGCTCTATCCACTGAGCAGACCAGCTCAGGCTACCTTATCCATTTTAGCTCCAGCACCGGATACTCTCAGGAGACTCTGCAAACTAAATTAGGTCTTCCTTTTATACCTTTCTTCTTTGGAGCACTTACAATTTCAAAACTACAGAAAAACGTGTTTGTTTGAAGTCGAAGTTCGCTAAGAACTATGTCTCCTTTGTTCACTACGGTCACTGCAAGCTCCTAGGGCTGCGTCAGTAGGACACGCCCAATAAATGTATTTGTTGGACAAAGGAGGAAGTGTTCAATAATGCCAAATGCCACAGACTTCTAAACCCACCTGTCATACGGTTTCTAAGAAGGATTCTAAATTATCTATCCTCAGGTGACAGTCGCCAATTCCTCGCTTGTAGGAAGCTAGCATTTAGGCGGCCCATTTAAGTTCATTACTTGAAGACTACATTGGGCCCTTGTTCCTGCTTAACTTGGAGAGACAGAGCTCTAAACTCCCCTTTATCAGCCCCAAAATGCTCTTGCATAAAGGAAACAATTAATTAAGGTTCAATCTAAACACCCGAGCCCCCGCCCCGTGGTGTACCAAGCCCTAAAGCGGCCAAGGAGGGGTGGGTGCCGTGGGCATGCGCGGAAGGGTACCTGGAGAGGGGATCTGAGCCGCCCCAGAACGGAAGTCCCCGAGCCTTCAAAGCCGCGGGGAAGTAACTCGGCAACGGACCAAGATGGCGGCGCCCAGCGAGGGGACAGCGTTTGCCGCGGGGATTGAAAAGACTTGGGGTGCAGTTGTTCGCTCCCCAGAAGGGACTCCCCAGAAAATCCGGCAGCTGATAGATGAGGGGATTGCCCCGGAAGAAGGAGGCACTGAAGCGTGAGTTCGCGAGTCCACCCTGGTCCAGCTCCGGCTGATTGGAGAGGGTTGTCCGGCCTGTGGGGATCCCCTGGGTGGGCGACTCCGGCGGCGAGGATGGCTTCGTCCCGGGATCTGAAAGAGACTGGGGTCACTATCGGCTTTAATCTCCTCGGGGTGTGCGGGGTTGCCAGGGTTGGGGGAGAAGGAAGAAAGAAGACCGCTATGTGCACCTGACTGCTCTCAGTTGGGCTTCTTAACCTGTTTTGAGCTGTAGACAGCTTTGGCAGCCCGCTGCAGC
Source organism: Myotis nattereri (assembly GCF_964212035.1). Taxonomy (NCBI): domain Eukaryota; kingdom Metazoa; phylum Chordata; class Mammalia; order Chiroptera; family Vespertilionidae; genus Myotis; species Myotis nattereri. The sequence goes on along the minus strand of NC_138086.1, from coordinate 21,882,033 downwards.
TTACGAACCCCTTCTCGGCATCTTATTATTAAATGTACAAAGTAAATTGCATAGGATGATGCCCGGCCGGTGTGGTTCAGGGGGGCAGCATCGAATCATGACCCGGAGGTGGCCAGTGGGGTTCCGGTCGGGGCACAGCCGGGTTGCGGGCTCCCTCCCCGGCGGGGCTGCGGGAGGCAGCCCGTGTGTTCCTGCCGCCCGCCCGCTCCCTGCCCCTGTCTGAAGCAAATGAGTAAATAATGACCTAGGGTGCTAAAGGAAGTCGATTCTGTTGGAATCAGTCATGAAGGTCGTAGAAAAAGGGGATGCAGTCGCGTACTTCATTACTAACGCGTTAGGTACTCTCTAGCCATCCGGCCGGTCTGGTAGCTGCCACAGTGTTGAGGTAGTGATGTCAGCATCAATGATATTTCAAAGCACGTGCAGCCACCATAATGTGACAAAATGTCTGTAGTTTCCATTCGTCACGAATTCGCAGGGATTGCCGATGCTGCCATGGTTTTATTACCTTCATTCGTAGTTGAAAGAATGCTGAATTTCAGTTAGAGGTTAGTAAAATAAGTGTCATTTTTTTCCCCCTCCCAAGTTTATGAGTCCTCAGGTTTTCCCAAGAACCGCACCTCCCTGAGGCTCTCTGAATCTCCGGGAAGAATTCTGACCATAAATTCCTTTCAGTTACAATAGTGGGTGGAATCCTGTTTCTATTAAAATGACTTTTGTCTTCAGCAGTGCCGCCAGTACCTCTCCCGCCCAGTACATCTCCCGCCCAGTACCTCTCCCCGGTCGCTGTTGACATACCTTTCCCTGCAAATAAAATAATGGTTTTTGCTGGTTTTTTTCTCCCTGAAATTTTTTTCATGAAATTGCCTAAAGATCTTTACTTTGGTTTGACTTTTCAAATTAGTACGTTGATGGGAGGAGTGGGTGTCACTGCCTGGTCTAGGTAGGAATGCCAGGATTGTTTTCTTCTACTGTTAAACGAATTAAATGTCTAAGGTGGTTCAATTACATAATGCACAGAAGCCCAGGGTCTTATTTTGTGTTTACTAAAGTTGTGCAAAATATGATTGGGGAGCACAAGTGAACTAGGGGAACGGTTAGCCACCGCAGAGGTAGGGATTGCTTGGAACCAGGGTGTGGCCACACGGAAAAGAGACGGAAGGATTGGGATTCTATTTAGCAAGTGCTGTCATCCAAGACCCCCTTCGGGTACCCAGACTCCCAGGCGCCCAAAGTCCTTTATTTAAAACCAGAGGCCCAATGCACAAATTTGTGCACAGTGGGGTCCAGCTGGCCCCGATCACCCCTATCGGGTGGGGGGGAGGGGTCATGCGTGGTTGGCTGGCCGGCCCTGCCCCCTCGTTGAACGCGAGGTCCAGGGGACAATTTGCATATTAGCCTTTTATTATATAGGATGACATAGTGTTTGCATATAACCTGTGCACATCGCCCATATACTTTAAATCATCTCTAGATTACTTATCATGCCTAATATAATGTAAGTAGTTGTTTACGAGTCTTTAGGAAATAATGACAAGAAAAAGGTCTGTACATGTTCAGTGTAGACACAACCATCATAGGCCTAATTACATAGTTCACGTCAGCAAAAAACATAACATTTTCCCCCCAAATATTTTATATCTGCAGTTGAATGAATCTCCAGATGTGGACCCTGTGGATACAGAGGGCTGACTGTATTGTGAAACCACTGAAACTCTTATCAGAGGAATTACACGGCTGAAATGGTTTTCAGCAAGGTTAAAATCCAGTGCGGTGTGGTTGAGGATGTGGAGTGCAGAGAAGCTAGATACAAAATGTTTAAGCAAAGTGATGCTATGATGCCATGAAAGGATTACTAATAGTTCTGCCATTTTATTTTAGGAAAGAGACATCGGCCACATTCCAGTCAGTTAATGGATCACCCCAAACAGAACAGCCACCATTGGAATCTACAAGCAAAGAAGCCTTCTTTAGCAGAGTGGAAACGTTTTCTATATCCTTTTTGTAGTTCTTGCGAATTGTACTTCTGCCTGCTCCTGGAATTGTTACTCCCCAGGAATAACACTACTTGCTCTGATGTTTTAAATTTAAGAATTAAACTTGGGCCCTAGCTGATTTGGCTCAGTGGATAGAGCATCAGCCTGTGGTCTGGGGGGTCCTGGGTTTGATTCCGGTCAAGGGCACATGCCCAAGTTGTGGGCTCGATCCCCAGTAGGCAGGAGGCAGGCGATCAGTGATTCTCTCTCATCATTGGTGTTTCTATCTCTCCCCTCTCTCCCTTCTTCTCTGAAATCAATAAAAATATATTTAAAAAATTAAACTTGGTAAGAAATGTTTAAAAATATGTTTTTGCTAGAGACCCAGTGCACAAAAATCATGCACTCGGGGTGGGGGTGTGTGTCTCTCAGCCCGACCTGCGACCTCTTGCAGTCTGGGAGCCCTTAGGGGATGTCTGACTGATGGCTGACATCCTTAGCGCTGTTGTGGAGGTAGGAGAGGCTCCTGCCACTGCTGCTGTGCTCGCCAGCCGTGAGCCTGGCTTCTGGCTGAGCGGCGCTCCCCCTGTGGGAGTGCACTGACCACCAAGGGGCAGCTCCTGCGTTGAGCATCTGCCCTCTGGTGGTCAGTGCACATCATAGTGACCAGTTGTTCCCCCATTTGGTCGATTTGCATATTAGCCTTTTATTATATAGGATTGATATCAGAGAGGGAGAGAGAGAAACACCATGATGAGAGAATCATTGATAGGCTGCCTCCTGCAAGCCCACTACTGGGGTTGGAGCCCACAGCCTAGGCATGTGCCCTGACTAGGAATCGAACTGTGACGCCTGAGCCACACCAGCTGGGCTTGGTAAGAAATCTTATAGGAAAATTAGTATCATAAAATGTCATCTCTCAAAGGAACATTTTAGATCAGCGGTTCTCAACCTGTGGGTCGGGACCCCTTTGGGGGTCGAACGACCCTTTCACAGGGGTTGCCTAAGACCATCAGAAAACACATATATAATTACAAATTGTTTTTGTGATTAATCACTATGCTTTAATTATGTTCAATTTGTAACAATGAAATTGGGGGTCACCACAACATTTTACAAAAAAAAAAAACAACTAAGAGCCAGGGAGGAGAAGCAACAATAATTAACATTTTTATATGTGTTCTCACATATATTGTCACATTTGATCTTTACCTTAAACCAATGAAAATAAGGTATTATTATTATTATTATACTCATTTTACTGAAGAGGAAGCAGTTCAGGTAGGTTATGTGACTTGCCAAAAGTCAACTTGCTAGCAAGTGGCAGAGGCAGGACTATAGCGTAAGGCTCTTGGCAACCAAATCTAATATTTTTTGAGACTACTATACTTTTTGTCATTTTCTAGATTTTCCTCTGTATATTCTCTATTGTTGAATAACAAATTACCCTAAAACTCAGTGGCTTAAGACAACAGACACTTATTATCTCACAATTTCTGTGGATCAGGAATCCAGGCACAGCTTAGCCAAGTCCTCTGATTCAAGATCCCTCACAGATAGCAGTGAAGGTATAGGGTGGGGCCTGCAGTCATCTTAGGGCTTGGCTAGGAAAGGATCTACTTTCCATCTAATGTGGTTGTTGATAGGGTTCATTTCCTTGTAGCTTTTGGATTGAGGGCTTCAGTTATATACTAGCTGTTGGCTGGAGACCTTCATGTTTCTTGCTTCATAGGCCTTTCCATGGTAGCTGGCTTCCATCAGAGTGAGCAAGCGAGAGAGAGCAAGACAGAAGCTGGACTCCTTATAACCTAATATCAGAAGATATTCCATCACTTTTGCCAGGTTCTATTCACTAGAGTGATTTTTTTTTTTAATATATTTTATTGATTTTGCACAGAGAGGAAGGGAGAGAGATAGAGAGTTAGAAACATCGATCAGCTGCCTCCTGCACATCCCCCACTGGGGATATGTCCGCAACCCAGGTACATGCCCTTGACCGGAATCGAATCTGGGACCTTTCAGTCCGCAGGCCGACGCTCTATCCACTGAGCCAAACCGGTTTCAGCGAGTGATTTTTTTTTTTAATTTAAATAGTTGTAGACTTACAGAAAGGTTGCACAGGTTACAAAGAACTTTCTTTCTGAGATACTTGAAAATAAGTTGCCAAAGAGATACCTCATTGTCCCCCAAGTATTTCCTACAAATAAGAACTTTCTCCTATATACTCACAATGCAGCCATCAAAAAATATTCATACAACTATTATCTAACCCTCTGACCCAAATTATTTCATCTATTGCCCCAATAATGTGTTTTTTTGTTTTGCACTTTATTGATTTGATAGAGAGAAACATCGATTTGTTGTTCCACTTGATCAAACCTGAAAGCTTGCCCTAGCTCGTTTGGCCAGTGGATAGAGCATTGGCCTGCGGACTGAAGGGTCCTGGGTTCAGTTCCGGTCAAGGGCACATGCCCCAGTTGTGGGCTCGATCCCCAGTAGGGGGTGTGCAGGAGGCAGCCAATCAATGAGTCTCTCTCATCATTGATGTTTCTCTCTCTCTCCCTCTCCCGTCCTCTCTGAAATCAGTAAAATATAGTAAAATAAAAACAAAAACAAAACCTGAAAGCTTGGTGAATGGGAACGACACTCTAACCAACTGAGCTACCCAGCCAGGGTCCAGTAATTTTTTTTATAGCAAAAGGATACAGTTGAGAATTCTCAATTTTTCCTTGAATTTCATGATCTTGATACTTTGAAGATTACAGGCCAGTTATTTTGTAGTATCTCAGTTCATATTTGTGTGCTATTTCCTTGTGATTAGATTCAGGTAATGCAGGAGCATCACAGAAGTGGTGCTGTGTTCTCATTGCATCCTACCAGGTGGCACACGATTTTGATTTATCCCTTTACTGGCAGTGATCACTTTGATACTTGATAAAAGGGAGGGTCTGTCAGTCTTCTTCATTATAAAGTAATTAAAAAGTGTTTTGTGGTTGGCCTGCATAACTCAGTGGTTAAGTGTTGACCTGTGAACCAGGAGGTCACAGTTTGATTCCAGTTCAGGGCACATGCCCAGGTTGTAGGCTTGATCCCCAGTGGGGGCATGCAGGAGGCATTCAATCAATGATTCTCTCTCATCATTGATGTTTCTCTCTCCTTTCTTCTCTGAAATCAATAAAAATACATATTTTTTAAAAAGTGTTTTGTGAGGAAGTGCTTTGAAATTAGGTAAATAACCTCATCAAATTTATATAATTTATTTGTAGCAGCATGGGCTCATGATTTCTTTTAGTTAATAGGTTATAATCCATTACTATCATTATGTATTTGGGTATTTCAGTTGTCCCTGGACTAATTTTTTATTTTAATACAGTATTTTTTATTTTATTTATTGATTTGAGAGAGAGAAGAAGAGATTGAGAGAGAGAGATTGAGGGAGATTGAGAGAGAAACAGATTTGTTATTTTACTTATTTATGTATTCTTTGGTTGATTCTTGTATGTGCCCTGAGCTGGGATTGAACCTGCAACCTTGACATATTGGGACAATGCTCTAACCAGCTGAGCTACTCAGTTAGGGTCTGATTTTAAGAAAGTATTTAGAACCATTTCCTTTTATTCTCTTTTGTTCTCATTGGATATAAATTTATTACTACTTTGGATATGGTAATTTATTTAACTTAAGCTAGTTAAGTGATTCTATTACTTTTATTCTAGACTAGAGGCCTGGTGCACAACATTCATGCACTGGGGTGGGGGTAGGGGCCCTCAGCCTGGCCTGTGCCTTCTCGCAGTCCGGGACCCCTCAGGGGATGTCCGCCACCGCCTCTGCGCTCACCAGCCATGAGCCAGCTTCTGGCTGAGCGGCGCTCCCCCTGTGAGAGCGCACTGACCACCAGGGGGCAGCTCTTGCATTGAGCGTCTGCCCCCTGGTGGTCAGTGCACGTCATAGCAACCGATCGTTATGCTGTTCGGTCAATTTGCATATTAGCCTTTTATTATACAGGATAATCCCAGCTCCTTTAACATTTATGTCTAAATTCTGTTTTCTAGCCCTGGCCAGTTTGGCTCAGTGGATAGAGCGGCGGCCTGCGGACTCAAGGGTCCCAGGTTCGATTCTGGTCAAGGGCATGTACCTTGGTTGCGGGCACATACCCAGGGGGAGTGTGCAGGAGGCAGCTGATCGATGTTTCTCTCTCATCGATGTTTCTAACTCTCTATCTCTTTCCCTTCCTTTCTGTAAAAAATCAATAAAATATATATATTTTTTAATTCTGTTTTCTAGCCTTTGGCCCTCCTTTTGCTGATACTGGAATGTTTTCAAATTCTCATATTCCTTATAAAAATATAGAACTTTCCTACATCTTCTTTCATGTTTTATCCCTTTTTCTCCATGTGCTGTGAAAAAAGAGCTCTTTAGGTAAAATATAAAAAGCTGAATGTTGAATATTAAAGATCAATAAGTGTTTCAGGACATTTTCCCAAGCACATACCTATAGATGTTCTTGATGCTCTCAACCTATTGAAAACACATAGACTAGGCCACACACATTAGTACATAACAATCAAATTTGGGGCAAAGGGTCCCTGGCTGGTATGACTCAGTTCGTTGAAGCGTCATCCCGTACATGCAAAAGTCAAGGGTTTGATTCCTGGTCAGGGCACATAGCCATGTTTTGGGTTCAGACCCCGGTCAGGGCATGTGCAGGAGGCAACTGATCGATTTTTCTTTCCCACATTGATCTCTCTCTCCCACTCTCTTCTTCTCTCCCGTTCTCTTCCTCTCCCTTCCTCTCTCTCTAAGATCAATTTTTTACAAAAAGCATGTCCTCGGGTGAGGATTTTAAAAAATCGGGGGGCAGGGAGAATAATGAGGAATATTAATTTTACTGAATATTCTTTGGAAGGTAAAAGTGGATGTGGTACAATAGGAGAGCATAGGTGAGTGGTGAAAAGTATTTCTGCTTGCTTGGTTTTCACTACGCCTTGTTGCTTAGGCACATCCCAGTGCTTTTGCTAGTGTTCATCCCTAGCAGGTGCATGTGAATGGCTTCTGTATGCCACCCCACACCAGTAATAAAGTAGACATTTTATTTTATTTTACTTTTTAATCCTCACTGGAGGATATTTTTCCATTGATTTTTAGAGAGAGGGAAAGACAGAAATATCGATGAGAGAGAAACACATCGATTGGTTGCCTCCTGCACAAGCCCCAACCAGGGCCCAGGCTGGGGAGGAGCCTGCAACTGAAGTACATGCCCTTGACTGGAATCGAACCCAGGACCCTTGAGCCCGCAAGCCAGTGCTCTACCCACTGAGCCAAACCAGCTCAGGCTAAAATAGACATTTTATTATTTAAAGTATTGCACATTTTTAAAATCCTCACCCGAGGATATGATTTTTATTAATTTTTTAGAGAGAGGGAGGGAGAGAGAGAGAGAGAGTGAAACATCAGTGTGAGAGAGAAACATTGATTGGTTGCTTCTCGTACATGCCTTTTCTGGGGATTGAACCTAGAACCTATGTATATACCCTGACCAGGAACCAAACCTACAACCCTTCAGTGTGCTGGACAACGTTGCAACCAACTGAGACACACCAGCCAGGGTTAAAATAGACATTTTATTTATTTATTTTTTAATATATTTTATTGATTTTTTACAGAGAGGAAGTGAGAGGGATAGAGAGCTAGAAACATCAATGAGAGAGAAACATTGATCAGCTGCCTCCTGGACGCCCCCTACTGGGGATGTGCCCACAACCCAGGTACATGCCCTTGACCGGAATCAAACCTGGGACCCTTCAGTCTGCAGGCCGACGCTCTATCCACTGAGACACACCAGCCAGGGCTAAAATAGACATTTTAAACAAATGAAATACATAGGGCTTCCTAGAGAAAAAGTTAATAACTTTTTTCTCTGCTTATTACTTAAATGACCTGTATGTGTCTGTTCTTTAAAAATAGTTGTTTTTGTTAATCCTCACTCAAAGATATTTTTTCTATTGATTTTTTTTTTGAGAGAGACAGTGGAAGGGAGGGAGGGAGGGAGGGGGAGAGAGAAACATTGATATGAAAGAGACACATCGATTGGTTGTTTCCCAAACACACCCTAACTGGAGCCAGGGATCGAACCTGGAACTCTGGTATGAAAATCAATGCTTTAACCACAGAGAAACAGCAGCCAGGGTTAAAAATAGTTTTAAGCCCTGACCTGTGCAGCTCGGTTGGAGCATTATCCTGTACACTGGAAGGTCGAGGGTTTGATTCCTGGTTAGGGCAAATACCAAGGTTGCAGGTTCAGTCCCCGGTTGGGGTGTGTACGAGAGGCAACCAGTCAGTTTCTCTCTCACATCAATGTTTCTCTCCCTTCCTCTCTAAAATCAATTAACATATCCTTGAGTGAAGTTTAAACCCTGGCCTTGAAGCTCAGTTGCTTATAGTATCATCTTAATACAATACACCAAGGTTACAGGTTGGATCCCCAGTCAGGGCACATTCTAGTATAAGAATCAACCAATAAATACATAAATAAGTGGAACAATAAATTGATATCTCTCTCTCTCTCCCTCTCCTTGTCCTTCTCCCTTCCCCTCCCTCCCTCTCTGTCTCTCTCAAATGAATAAATAAAATATTTTTAAATAAAAATTGTTTTAACACTTTTTTACTGCGTTTTCCCTCAGTTTAATATATTTATTTCTGTATACATAAAGAATAAGTGAAAGGTTTAATTTCTGACTTACTCAATTTAATGTACTTGGAGTGTTGTTTTTCTTAACATGAATACTCTTTGAAATGGGCAGGTAAGCCCCCTGAGCTGTCTCCACTTGTCTGTGCAAAATATGGCTGGGTCACAGTTGAATGTGATATGCTCAAGTGCTCCAGCTGTCAAGCTTTTCTCTGTGCCAGTTTACAACCAGCTTTTGATTTTGACAGATGTAAGTATAAAATACAAATTACATTTCTCTCTGTATTCAAAGATAGAGTCTGCTACTTTTTCAGAAAAGACTGGCCACTTGTTTGATTAAAGAATGTATACCACTGTGTAGAACAAGGTGAATTTGTATTAGTCTTCACTGTATGAGCGTCAGTCATTCCTTTTATTTTTCTTCAGCATTCCTTTTTTAAAAAACTAAACTAGAATGAACTTGCTTTTATGTATTCTGGGAAACTAACAGTAGCATGTTTACTTTATGGTTCCAAAATTTATGCTTAGGCAAAGAGGCAGGACTTGGTGAAGGCTCACACTTTGGAATGCCTGCCTTATAAGATACATGATACGCTCTTTGTTATTGATCTTAGGATCTGGATTTAAAACTTGTTTTGTAGAAATAGTAAGATGATGCAGTTGCTAATATTTCATATATTTTGTAATTTTCTTAGTTATTTTTATGTTTGAGTCTATATTCTTAAGGCTTTGAATCTCTATAGTGTTGTTAAAGCTTTGTTTCCTCTGTGGGCTTCAGATAAGGAACGATGTGCCGAGCTGAAGGAAGCCTTGTGTGCTGCCCATGAGAAGTTCTGTTTCTGGCCAGATAGCCCCTCTCCAGGTACTTACTTCCAAGATTTCCCATTTACCATCTCTTCTTGGTCATTGCATTTCTAATATTGTATATATATTTATGAAAATCTAATTAAAGTTCTTGATCTTTATCAAGAACTGACTTACATTCATTCACTTATTATGTTACTGCTTAACTTTATTAAGTGCATTTGACATGCCAAAGGCTTAGCCATGCATACATTATCCCATTTAATCCTCATAGGGGCCCTGGAATATAAATATTATCAACCCAGTTTATATATACATACACACACACACACACATACTAGAGGTCCGTTGCAGGAAGAGATTCGTGCTATAGGCCTTCCCTTCCCCTGGCTGCCGGTACCGGTTTTCCTTTGGCACCCGGGACCCAGGCCTTCGCTCTGGCCGGAGCTGCCTTCAGTCTTTATTTATACACACACACACACACACACACACACACACACACACACACTCACACACTCTAGAGGCTCGGTGCACAAAATTCGTGCACGGGAGGGTGGGGTCCCTCAGCCCAGCCTGCACCCTCTCCAATCTGGGATCCCTCTCACAATCCAGGACTGCTGGCTCCCAACCGCTCACCTGCCTGCCTGGTTGCCCCTAACCGCTTCTCCCTGTTAGTCTGATCACCCCCTAACCACTCCCCTGCCAGCCTGATCGACGCCTAACTGCTCCCCTGGCAGCCCGATTGCTCCCAACTGCCCTCCCCTGCCAGCCTGGTCCCTCCCAACTACCCTCCCTCCCCTGCAGGCCCAGTCACCCCCAACTGCCCTCCCCTGCAGGCCCGGTTGCCCCCAACTGCTCTCCCCTGCAGGCCCGGTTGCCCCCAACTGCCCTCCCCTGCAGGCCTGGTCGCCCCTAACTGCCCTCCCTCCCCTGCAGGCCCGGTCACCCCCAACTGTCCTCCCCTGCCAGCCATCTTGTGACCACATGGGGGCGGCCATCTTTGTGCTAGGTGTGATGGTCAATTTGCATATCACCTCTTTATTATATAGGATATGTTTTATTGTTGAGAATATTGTAGCTATATCCCATTCCACCCCCCGCTTTACCCCCCACTTTCCAGATCTTACTACCCCCCAGGTTCAACCCAGTTTTTAGGTGAGGAAACTGAGAATCTTAAAACCAACTAGTGAGGAGCCATAACTAGGGTTATCTACTTTCAAACCCTCTGCCCTTCCTGTGGTAACAAGGGGCCCCGTGTTCTGCCTTGGCTTCCTTTGGTGCACTAACAGCCCTAATGATGGCAGTTTGGTTGCTAAGGAAGACTCACAGAACCTGAAATAAGACTGATTGCAAATCTACAGTTTATTACAGTAAAATGGCACAATCTAACAGCAGCATTGAAGGAAGAATGTCGTCACAGCCAAAGACTGTCCCCACAGTGGTCTGGACCAGCCAGGTGCAAGCACCTGTTCTCGCTGTATAAGGGCCATGGTAGGATACACTCCTGAATCAGGGACCACTGATATGGGTGCAAAACACTGTAGAACAAGAGAGCCCAAAATGAGATCTCAAGTGTAATTTTTTTTTACATATATGTATTTTGCTGGTTATATAACCAGACTTAGCTGCAGAGCCCTCTGGGTACAAAACTCTTTGGACCAATGGTAACCCATATATTTCATCCTTGACCAGAAATCAGTGAAATGTAGATATATTTTTTAATTTTAGTAGGATAGCTGAGGCTCATTTCAGGGTTACTGATGACTAGGAATATTCCACGAGTGACCACAAAGAAAAAAATATATATAGAAGGTGACTAGGGTGCCATCTACTGATAAATGGAGAGGTGATAGGAAATAAATTACTAAGAAATAATATTTTAAAATGAAAATGACAACACTTTGTAAAGTATATGATTGTTTAACCATATGCTGTACACCTGAAACTAATACAAAATAATATGGAATATTAACTGTAATTGAAAAATTAAATTTAAATAAATTGAAATTCTGAGATCCAAATTTTTAGTTTTAAGTTATGGAGAAGACAGTCTTAGAAGATGCCTCTGAAATTAATAGATGATACTATACACATGGGAAATCCCTCAGGCTGTCTGACTACCTCATCACGTGAGGAAGGTTAACAGAAGGAAGTCACTGAGGCACACCAAGTGGATAGTGTAGGTTTCTCCCAGCTGGCTTTGGTCTCTAAACATCCATTTTGCCTACAGTAGATTTAGGAGCACAGATGGTTATGGTGTTAAATATCTAAAATAATTTTAGCCCCTTGGAAATTGATATAATATAGGCATGAATTTATTTTAATATTATCTTTATGAAATATGGTACATGGAAAGAGAATGTTATTGGAGTAAATTGTAAGTAAGTTTCCCAGTTAGTGTGATTTGGGGAAAGGCTCTTGAAAGATAAAAGCTTCAAGTGCCTCACTGAAGAAAATGGAAGATGACTGTGTAAGAAGGATTTCCTGCTGTTGGCCTGGTTATTTCATTGTGTAGTACAACAAACTCAGTCCTATGAGGATGAATTCATCTGGGGCCAGTGTGCCCAGGCCAAGTTTTTAAGGGTCTGCCTGGAGTTCTGTTGGTGAATCCCAACTCTTATCGCTATTCACTTCTTTCTTGATCCTGTTCATAACTTCAGCTACCACTTACTTACAAACCTCTAACTCCTATCCAGACCCCTCTTCTGAGCTTGACTTGTATCTTTCTAAACATTTCTACTTAATATTTTGCAGGTACCTAGAACTCAACATAAACAAACCTAAATTCTTCATCTGATACTTAATACTTGGTTCTCTTATGTTTTCTCCATGAGGTAAATGACACTAATCTCCTCCAGTTGTTTTAGCCAGAACCCTGGAAGTCATCTTAGATGTCTTCCCCATTACCATCACCTCTCCTGGTCCAATCCATTCTCCCTCTTTTTTTTTAGATATAATTTTATTGATTTCAGAGAGGATTGGAGAAGGAGAGAGAGATAGAAACATCAATGATGAGAGAGACTCATCGATAGGCTGCCTCCTGCACGCCCCTCACTGGGAATCAAGTCCGCAACCCAGGCATGTGCCCCTGACTGGAATCGAACCCAGGACCCTTCATTCCGCAGACTGATGCTCTAGCCACTGAGCCAAACCAGCCAGGGCCATTCTCTCTCTTAAGTAGATCTCAAACAGGACTTTCCAATTATACTATACCTGGGTTTGGTTCTTTAACATTCAAGAGACTTGAGTGGAGAAAGGAATACCCACAAGTATTTATACATTAATGCTTAAATGTATTAAATATATTCAATAAATACAATTTTGAAGATAATATTTTTCTAACACTTAACAACAATTACAAACTAAATTAAATCCCTTTAAAATTTTTAAATCACAATCACTAATTTACTAGGGCTGATTGTTTTGAACATATTAAACACTAAAAGTAGACAAATATTCACGTATGTTAATTATAAAAGGTATATTTAAACTTATGTTAAAACATTTGCATGATGGATTTTATTTTTTCTCTTTCACCTTAGTAAGTTTTTATTAATATGTTCTTTTTTTCTAAATATAGTTTTATTGATTTTAGAGAGGAAGGGAAAGGATAGAGAGAGAGAAACATTGATGATAGAGAAACATCGATAGACTGCCTCCTTGCATGCCCCCCTACTGGGGATCCAACCCGCAACTCAGGCATGTGCTCTGATGGGGAATCGAACTGTGACCTACTGGTTCATGGGCTGACACTCAACTACTGAGCCATACTGGCTAGGCTATTAGTCCTTTCTTAAGTTTGTAGCAATCAGACCATACTGCAAATTAGAAGAGGATGATCAGAAAGATGTTGGGACCTGGTTTCTTCTCCCAAGTTACGTCAAACCTAAGCCACTGGTCACTCAAACAAGTTTCATTTTTATTTTAATTTTATTATTATTTTTTTAAATATATTTTTTATTGATTTCAGAGAGGAAAGGAGAGAAACTTCAATGATGAGAGAGAATCATTGATTGGCTGCCTACACACGCCACACTGGGAATTGGGCCTACAACCTGGGCATGTGCCCTGACCGGGAATCGACCCTTGACCTCCTGGTTTATAGGTTGATGCTCAACCACTGAGCCACACCAGCTGGACATCCTTTTTATTTTTAAACCTCACTTAGTTTTTTAAAGTCCATACTTTTTCCTTTGTTTTAGTTTTTTATAACCTGACTTTTCTAGTAAAATGATGCATCATTTTAAAGTGATGTCATGTGTTTTGACATATTTGGTTACTTGCAACAACTTTAAATAATTTAATAATATTAGAGACCAAAATTTGGTTGCTATTGATAGACCAACTGGTGGACAAAAATGCTACCGTTACTATTTTGGGGCCCCTTTTAATAACAAAACTGAAAAATATTTTTTTTAAAACAGCATGTTGTGGTATAATTGACATAAAACTGCCCATATTTAGGTATACAATTTAATAAGTTTTGACAAGTTTGTACACTCATGAAACTGTCGCTACAGGAATTCTACTTAACATCATGAGTTTATGTTCATTTTCCCAATTTATTATACCCACAATAATGAGGTTTTCAATTATTTTTTTAATGAGGTTTCATCATTTAGAGTTTTAAAATACTGATTCTCTTTCCTTTGTCCTTATGCCACTGGTATCTTACAGGAATTATTACTTTATATCACTTTGATGTCTGCTAAGCTTATTTCTTTGCACCCAAAGACGCCTTACAATCTCTACTCCAAACTAATGCGTGTTATCTGTAACATCACTTTCTTCTTTTAAAAAATCTTTCAGTAATTTATTTTTTTAATTTTTCTTGATTTTAGAGAGAGAGAAACATTGATTTGTTTGACCACTTATTTATGCATTCATTGGTTGATTCTTGTATGTGCCCTGACTGGGGATCGAACCTGCAACCTTGGCGTGTTAGACCAATGCTCTAACCAGCTGAGTTACCAGGCCAGGGATTCAGTAATTTCTCATCACATACATTAATGAAGTCATGGTCTGGCCACTGTCTACATGAACTTTATCTCCTGCTACTCTCCCATAGGCATACTGTGTTCCAACACTGTGAAACTACTTAGAATTCCCCAAATGTGCCATTCTTGAGCCGTTGCTTTACCACACTATTGTTGGTCTTTCGAATTCAGGTTAGACTTGACTGCTTCTGAGAAACCTTTCCTGAGACTCTACTTTTTAAACATAATCACAGAAGTATCGTCACCACCCCATAAAAAAAAAAAAATCAGTAGCCCTGGCCGGTGTGGCTCAGATGGTTGAGCGTCTTCCTGTGCACCAAAAGGTCATTGGTTCGATTCCTGGTCAGGGTTATGGGCTCAGTCCCAGTAGGGGGTGTGCGGGAGGCAGCCAGATGTTTCTCCCCCTCTTTCTAAAATCAATAAAGACATATTTTTTAAAAAATCAATAATTGTTAATATCATAAAATATCAGTGTTACATATCCCATGTGGTTTTTTGTCTGTTTATTTTTAATCCTCACCCAAGGATATGTTTTTATTGATTTAAGAGAGAGGAAAGGAGAGAGGGCGTGAGAGAAACATGGATCAGTTGCCTCTTGTACCCACCCTGACCAGGAATCGAATTTGCAACCT
Organism: Myotis nattereri; assembly: GCF_964212035.1. NCBI lineage: Eukaryota > Metazoa > Chordata > Mammalia > Chiroptera > Vespertilionidae > Myotis > Myotis nattereri. The sequence continues at coordinate 21,866,939 of NC_138086.1, read as the reverse complement.
AGATATGTGCCCCAACTGGGAATCGAACCCACAATTTTTTTGGTTTACAAGTCGATGCTCTAACCATCTGAGCCACCCAGCTGGGGCTCCTCACAGTGTTATACTTTTTTTTTCTTTTACAATTTGCACCAATATAATCCTCCAATTTACTTTTTCCGCAGATCGATTTGGGATGTTGCCACTGGATGAGCCTGCTGTTCTTATTAGTGAATTCCTAGATCGGTTTCAAAGCCTTTGTCACTTGGACCTTCAGCTTCCTTCCCTGAAGCCAGAGGACTTGAAAACTATGGTGAGCTTTTCTTGACTAGCCTTCCGTGGCCTCAGTAGCCACCAGCATGCATATATGAAGCATTTCTTTTAATGACAAGAGGACGCAGATTGCTCTGAAGAGAACACCTGGCTTGTGACTCAATTGTCCTTTTTCAGTTTTCGTCAGAAAGGTGGCTGTTGAGCCTGGCCGGTGTTGCTCAGTGGTTGTCAACCCATGAACCAAGAGGTCACAGGTTTGATTCCTGGTCAGGGCACATGTACGGGTTGTGGGCTCAGTTCCCAGTGTGGGCGTGCCACGGGCAGCCGGTTACTCTTTCTCTTTCACAAATGTTTCTATCTCTCTGTCCTCCCTTCCTCTCTCTAAAATCAATTAAAAAATATTTTTTTAAAAAAGAAACGTGACTATTGAGTGTTTAAGTAAATGGGTTCCATTTAAACTTTTAAATATGATTCTTTAAGTGGCATAAATTCAATTTTATCCTGATTTGTTACTTAAACTGTTTAACAGAAGATACTGAAATGTTATTTCATACGGTTTATTTACTATCATTTCCCAAAGAAAGTGCTAGAGGAGAAGTTATAAACTCCCTCCTCTCTTGTGAATAGAAATCTTGAAATGTTCTGGCCCGTCTGTACTTTGAATGTGTACTGTCTCATTTCCTCACTGGTAAGTACTTTGAAAACAAGCTTCATTGTAGGAACTAGAAGCTATTATTTTGCTTCTTCACAATGAGAGGTAGTTACGGATTTTAGCATCAAACCTCTGATGCCTATTACAAATTTCACCCTGTCCCTAGCCAAGGTAATTTTTTTTAATCCTCATCCGAGGATATGGATTTTTTTAAAAATTGATTTTGAGAGAGAGGAAGGGAGAGAGAGAAATTGATGTGAGAGAGAAATATCAGTTGGTTGCCTCCCGCATGTGCCCCGACCAGGGATCAAATCCACAACCTATATATGTGCCCTGACTGGGATTCGAACCTGCAACCTTTTGGTGTATGGGACGATACCCCAATCAACTGAGCCACCCAGCCAGGGCCCACGGCAATTTTTTTCCACCCTGTCATCGTTCTTTAAAAACTGTGGCAAGGTCTGTTGTTCTGTCAAAAAGTAAATCCATTGTCAGGCCAAGATATAAACAGTGACCTTTTTTCATTATTTGGGTTTGAAGTTTACAGGTTTCAGAGAAAATGTGCAGTTGGTAAACTGAAAACAAATTGGTAGTATGAAAAGATTTGGTGGTTCCAGGAAAACTGCCACCTTCTCAGTCAGCAGATCTGGGGCAATTCAGAAGCTCCTGTGTGCCGCCGTCACCTGGCGCCGTCCCAGGACAGCTTCTCCAATGAGGAGAACTGTCTGTGTTTGTCATTTCTGTCATGATTTCTGCCTTGAATTATCTAGGTGTATTATATGTATAATTTTCTTTTCACGGTGACTAAAACTTGAAGCTTTTTTTTGATTCCTTTGTAGTGCTTTACAGAAGACAAGATCAGTCTTCTCCTGCACCTACTTGAAGATGAACTTGACCACGGAACTGATGAGAGGAAAACTGCCACCAAATTAGGCTCAGATATCCAAGTCCACGTCACTGCCTGTATTCTCTCTGTGTGTGGCTGGGTAGCATGTAGGTTAGTCAGCAGATTTGGCCAGGGGGCATCATGCACCCATATACCTCAGTCACTAATAGTATTTGGAGATCACGTGGTATTTCCTATAAGGAAAGTAGAGACAGAGAGAAACTGAAGAGGTGGGGGCATGAGGGGACAGTTAACCAGAATTCGAACTCAGAAATTTTTGAACATACGTGAACTTTGTTTCTTTCACTGTCACTTCCCAGCTGGGAATTTGTGTTCCTATAAACAATGAAGCTCCTTTCTACTTTCAGAAGGGAAGAAAAATGAGTTCAGTTGATAAAAACTAGCAAAGGAAACACCAGCTGGAGTCTTCTAGGCCCCCATGTTGGTGTTTCCATTCTAGCTGCTCAACTTGGCGTAGACTCCCTCTGAGATAGAAGACTGTCAGAACCAAGCTTGATTTATTTTAATATGCTTTCTTTGGTAGATAAAGGAATAATTTTCATTTAAAAGGGAAAAGTTTTAAGAGGGATAGAGAAGTTTATAAAACATAACTTTTAAAAGTCTTGCCATAGAAGAGCACACCAAGACTAGGTATTTTCATAGGAAATAAATGGCAGATGATGACCGTGGGGGTCCTGAGATAGAGGACTGGCGCCCTGGAGAAGACGTGTCCCCAGTCACTGGACTGTTGCAGAGATTTGTTGGATGAGATAAAGCATACTTGCAAATTATTACACCTAGTTCCTTGGAAATATTACCCTTTGAGAAAACTCTCTTTTCTGTTCCTACCTAGTTCTTCCTTGGAACCCATGCAGCTCTCCCTGATAACGTGTTCACACTGTATGAGGAAAGTGGGGCTCTGGGGCTTCCAGCAGATTGAGTCATCTGTGATCGACCTGGACACATCCTTTGTCCTCACCAGCTCCCCCATCCCTGGCCCTGAGGGGCGGCCGGAGCGCTTCCTCTTGGTGCCCGAGTCTCCTCGGAGGATGATGACTCGGAGCCAGGATGCCTCGTCTTCCCCAAGTTCAGAGCAGGTATAGACTTGATGGGCTTGTTTGAGGTGAACTTTTTAAAAACAGCATTCTTGTCCCTGGCCAGATAGCTCAGTTGGTTAGAGCCTCGCCCTGATACACCAAGGTTACAGGTTCAATCTCCAGTTAGGGCATATGCAAAAATGAACCAGTGAATGCATAAATAAATGAAACAACAAATCAGGGTCTCTCTCTCTCTCTCTCTCTCTCTCTCTCTCTCTCTCTCTCTCTTCCACTCTCTATCTCTCTCCCTTCCCCCTGCTTTCCTTCTCTCCTTTCCCCTCTCTCAAATCAATAAATAAAATTTAAAAAATAAAAACAGCATTCTTGCCAAAAATGTTGTTGGTGGAAAAGTTGGGAGTTCACTTAGGAGTCAGTTCTAACCACACTGATACCACATAGTGGTTTTATTTACCAGTTGCAATGGAAAAGCTAGATTCATTGTTTTGTATAGAAATCTAATATTCTCAGAAACTAAATTCTTATCATTTAAACTCTAAAGCACTTTCACATGCTTCTAGAAATACTTCCCCAGACCATAGTCACTAAGAACATTGGTGTATTTCTATTATCATCTCCCCTTCCTCAGGCTGAAAGGAGCCCAGGACCCATCTTCTCTCGAACTCGGAGCTGGGACTCTTCCAGTCCTGTTGACCGCCCTGAGCCAGAGGCCGCTAGTCCCACCACCAGGACCCGCCCAGTGACCCGGAGCATGGGAACAGGAGACACCTCTGGCCTGGAAGTGCCATCCAGTCCTCTTCGGAGAGCCAAACGAGCCCGCTTCTGCTCGTCCAGCAGCTCGGTGAGTCCACCTGTACATAGGGAAACCACTGAGCACAAAGAGCATGCGACACCCTCACCCACAGCACAGAGAAGCAGGCGTGCGCTCTTCCTGTAGCTGAAGGCTAACCATGTGAATAAGTTTAAAGATGGGGGACCAAAGGGAAAACATCGAAGGATTTTGTCATTTGTTTCTTTGGGATGGATTCTGGAGAGGTAATAAATATGTCAGGGTAGGACAGCAGTGAGGTAGAGGAACAGACCAGACACTAATAGTGCCTCTGAATTTATGTAGCAATACCCTTCATTAACACTGTCTCCTTGTCCTCCGTCAGGACACGTCTTCACGAAGCTTCTTTGATCCCACCTCTCAGCATAGAGACTGGTGCCCTTGGGTGAAGATCACACCTGGCAAGGAAACCAGGGAGAATGGTGGAACTGAGGACAGTGCCAGCGCCCTGGCAGAGCCAGGCTGGAAGGCAGTGCTGAACATCCTCCTGGCCCATAAGCAGTCTAACCAGCCAACTGAAACAGATGCCCTGGTGAGATGAGCCGTTGTCTGGAGTGTGTGAGGCACTCGCCGTTTATGGGTTGAGGAGCAGAGCTAGTCCTATAATTAGCACCCTGCCTGCGCTCAGCTTTCGTAAGTCCAGTTAGACTCCGTCTGGCTTCATCCTGGAGAATAGGCGTGGAACTGGTTCGATCTTTCTGCACTTTAGAATATGGCATTCTAGCAGGTTCTGAGAAATTCTTTTTGTCTTCTCAACTAAAATGTCTCAAAAGGAGGAGGAGTAGAGAAATAGAAATAGATGACTAGGCAGCTGCTCCAGCCTCATGTGGCGGAACAGCTGCTTTTTCCATCCGTTGCTGTCACTGGCATTTGGATCCTGGCCCGTTAACTTAGCTGCCTGGAGCACGGTGCTCTGGCGCCAAGACTGCCGTTTCATTCCTCACAGCGGGCAGGTTACTTTGGTTACTTTGCCCTGAAACACGGCCCCAGACATGTGCACTGAACCTCAGCTAGCCGTCGCAGTCATGACTGCTGCCAGTCACAAAGACGGGAAGCGCCAGTCCGTCATGACAGCTGAGAAAACAGGGCAGGTGTTTGCTCTGTGCAAAGGCTGGAAGTGATAAGAGGTGGGCATTAAGGAACCATGACAACTGGGTTCTCCTCTTTGCTGGCTCATTCCCTAAGTTGCCTTGTAGCCTGCCTGGTATAAATATGATAATTTCTGACCTCTGTTCCCTCCAAAGACAAAGTAAAATAATACTCGACAGATGTTTACAAGAAGCATTTCCAGGCTTGGTTCTGTAGGGTCACAGGATTCCACTGGAAGGAACTATAGTGATGCTAAAAGCCCAAGGATGTACGTTTGTACCCTTAGTAAATGTACAGATGAAGGTTTTTCCAAGTCTTTTCAGGAAAAAAAAATCTGCATTTTTCCAATTTAAAAACTTGAAAATATATAAAGCTATCTGAAGAATAAAAATTTGACCTACCTCTCAGATTGGAAAGATTAGATCTCTCTTTGCACATAAATTCTCTCTGCCTAGAGCGTCATGAAATAATGTACTGCCAGTTTTTATTAACTTCCTCCCTCACTTCAGACTAACAAGAGATCCCACAGGCCCCTTTTTTCTTTTCTTTTCTTTTTTTTTTTTTTTTTTTTTGGTAGTGGGAAAAGTTGGCCTCATAATTGGCCCTGGGTTCCAGGACTTTTGAAATCCTTTTTGGCAGCTTGTCTTTTAACCTCCCCACAGCTGCTGTGGCTGGGAAGTACAAAGCTTAATGAGGCTGTGGTAAGGGATCTTGATGTTGGAAAAAAGTTTACACTGTTCTTCAACTTGCTTGTTTCAACTTTGTCACTTTATTAACTAAATTGCTCTCAGTCTCTAGTAAGAGCTCAAACTTTTCCCTCCTGCGACTTTCTTTTATTGAGACACTCATGCACAAAGAGATAAGAAAACAGTGAGAGTGTCATTACGTCAGATATCGGAGTGACTTTATGGATTATCTTGTTAGATATTGTTTGTGCTCTCACTGCTTGTGACTCAAAGGCAGAGAGAACCAAGTGCTCGAAATCACTGAGAACTTTTTTATCTTTTAGGGAATTGTTTTGTCTCCCTGTAACACCATTTCTCAGAATCTCAGATCACTTCATAGGCAGGATCAAGTGGCAATGAGACTCTTCCTATTCTTAGCTCTGCTGGCTAAAACATGAAGCTGAGAAGACCAAGGTTATAGTTTAAACTCTTAATGGTCATTTACCTTTGTTTTATTCCTTGGCCTTGGATTATATCATTAACTCCAGCTGGGCATCACGTAAATGTGAGTCCTTGTTCACAAGAAATAATGAACTAGGACCAATTCAGCATCACAGATAAGAAACCAGAGAAAAATGTGTGCTGCGCTCTGGTGGGTCAGAAGTGTCATCCTCACATAGAAAGATTAGGACAAATACAGATATTTGGAGAGAAAACATGAGCCGTATTTTAGAAACTTAGAGTGTGATAGCAAGAATTTAACAATAGAACACAAGCTTCTTGACTTTTATTCTGGCTTTAGGTACATATTATGTATAGCACTATATAAAGTTAACTTGCTTTACTCAGTCTTGGCTATATCTAGATCATTGTTGGAGAAATGTACAGACCAAGCCTAATGCTGTTATGTATCCTTCATCTCTGTGAAAAAAGTTTAGTCTCTAATAATGAGCTTTTCTACCCATAGAGTCTGTCTGAGAAATCAAGGAAAGTATTCCGAATATTCCGGCAGTGGGAATCTTTATGCTCATCCTGAAGCTATCCCAGCCCTTCCTGGAGAGAAGTGGAATGAGTGACGTTGAAAAAGAAAGCCTGCATCTCCTTGGATCAGCGGATGCCAAGTCTGTCTCCGTTTGGTTTAATCGGAAGGAGCTCCTGCCCTTCCAGAGGCACTGAGCGTCACCGCCTGCGTCGGACTGAGGGGAACCCGTTCCCACACGGGGATGTGGACCTGATGAGGCACAGCAACCTGGTTCCATGGAACTAGACGGAGGGCCAAGTACATGAGCACTTTCAGTGTCTTTAGTGTGAGGCAGTGTTTTAAGGATTCATATATCCCAAGAATATGACTATGTGTTAATAAATTTTTGGTAAAATTTTTATGCTGGACAGTTGTTTTCCTCCTTGCCTGCTGGGCTGATGTAATGGAAGCAGAAACAGAAAATTTCAGTGGATCAGTAAACAAAGTCAAATTTTTAGTTTTCAGATTAGCTGCAAAGCCTAAAATTTATTTGTGGTTCTAGTCAAAGAACCACAGCCAAGATGATGTCCATTATGTCACCAGGAATATCTCCTGATGTCTTCAGTGAGTAGTAAGCCGATCATTCTCTCTTCACTTTAATAATAACAATAGGAGAGGAAGGCCCTTCAGAAGAGACCCTTCTCAGTGTGCCTTCTAATGCCTGGCTCCCCTGAGTGGGGCTCCCAAGGCTTTCATGCTGGTGGGAGCATCAGTCACCATGGTGAAGACTGACCCGCCCCATCTAAATAAGACTGTCCACTATAAAGAAGCCATGAAGACTAGAAAGTAGTTATTCTCTGAAATGTCATATTTTCTTTCAGTAACTGGTTGGTTGGCTTTATAACCAGGGGTGGGCAAACTTTTTGACTCGAGGGCCACAATGGGTTCTTAAACTGGACCGGAGGGCCGGAACAAAAGCATGGATGGAGTGTTTGTGTGAACTAATATAAATTCAAAGTAAACATCATTACATAAAAGGGTACGGTCTTTTTTTTTTTTTAGTTTTATTCATTTCAAACGGGCCGGATCCGGCCTGCGGGCCGTAGTTTGCCCACGGCTGCTTTATAACCCAGACCATTTATACTGAAGTATTTTATTTATTTTTTAATTTTTATTTTATTTTATTGATTTCAGAGAGGAAGGAAGAAGGAGAAAGAGTTAGAAACATCAATAATGAGAGAATCATTGATTGGCTGCCTCCTGTATGTCCCCCACTGGGGATCAAGCCTGAAACCCAGGCATGTGCCCTGACCAGGAATTAAACCATGATCTCCTGGTTCATAGGTTGACGCTCAACCACTGAGCCACACTGCCAGGCTATCCTAAAGTATTTTAAAGAAAGTAATAATTGCCAAAACCGGTTTGGCCCAGTGGATAGAGCGTCGGCCTGCGGACTGAAGGGTCCCGGGTTCGGTTCCGGTCAAGGTCATGTACCTGGGTTGTGGGCACACCCCCATTAGGAGATGTGCAGGAGGCAGCTGATCGATGTTTCTCTCTCATCGATGTTTCTCTATCTCTCTCCCTTCCTCTCTGTAAAAAATCAATAAAATATATTTTTTAAAAAAATAAAGAAAATAATAGACATTATAATATTTCACCCATGCTAAACTTTATGAAAAATAGAACATTTTTCTATGTACTGTACCCAACAAAAATTAATAATCCCCTAGTATCATCTAATATCCAGTCCATATTCAAAATTTTTATTTGTTCCCAAGATGTTCTTTACATTTGATTTGTCCAAACCAAGATTCAGTTCAAGGTCATGGTTTGCATAAATGTCTTTAAAGAGATCTTTTTCCCATGCATAATTTGATTTTTTCCCTCTCTCCCCCTCCCCCCCTTTAGAGAGAAAGAGACATCGAATTGTTGTTCCACTTATTTATGCATTCATTGGTTGATTTTTGTATGTGCCCTGACCAGGGATTGAACCCAAACCCTGGCACTTCAGGATGATGCTCCAACCAACTGAGCCACCTGGCCAGGGCCATCCATGCATATCAGATTTTAAATCTGTCATTTCTAATCCTGACTTTTAAAATGGTAACTAGTGTTGCTCTCTCCTCTATCAGTGGGAGAGGCCATTAGAAGCTGCTTCCAGGTTATTTTTCGGGAGGTGCTCTTCTGCCTTTGGCAGTGCTGATTGGTGTGACTCTTCATCATCGTCTCCATGGTCCCTTTAGAGCAGCTGTTCTCAACCTGTGGGTCGCGACCCCTTTGGGGGTTGAACGACCTTTTCACAGGGGTTGCCTAAGACCATTGGAAAACACATATATAATTACATATTGTTTGTGTGATTAATCACTATGCTTTACTTATGTTCAATTTGTAACAATGAAATTGGGGGTCACCACAACATGAGGAACTGTATTAAAGGGTCTCGGCATTAGGAAGGTTGAGAACCACTGCTTAGAGGTTGACTAATGGCAGTGCTAATGTTTACAGAAATGAGACCTTTGCTCCAAGGTGGGAAGCCATCTGGTGACTGAGCTTGAAGTCTGCCCTCTAGAAGCCATAGCTTCCAGGTGACCATTTCTTAAGGAGTGCTTACATTTTCCCACAATAATTTTAAATCTATACCTCCCTCCAAAAAAAGGACTCACATTTCTTTAAAGTTGGCAAAGCTCCACCGTTTTTGTTTGTTTGCTTGTGTGGGTTTGTTGTTGTTGTTTAACTATAAATGGAAACAGGTTGGAATAGACATGGTGTAATTCAAGAAGCATTAGGTCTCCTCCACGTGTGAGGCCCTGTATATAATGCAAAACTAAATGACTGCTTGGTTCCTACCTTCGAAAAGCTTATAGCCCAGGCTGAAAGACACATTTGTACACAGACGTTGCACAAGATAGAGTGTTAAATGCTCTAGGAGAATTATACAAGAACTTAATTCTCATGTATGGAATTGGAGAGAATTTCAGTCAGGATATAGGTTTGAGACAGATGAGTGGGAGGTGTAGGCGCCATGAGAACAGGGACCTTGTCTTTTTTACAATCTTAACACTTAAAAACTGCACATGGTAGACACTTAATAAAAGAAGAGCATTTGAGGCTGAAGGGACATTGTAAGTAAATAAGCAGAATGTCACACGTTCCTGAAAGAGCAGGTATTCTGCTGTGGCTGGACCTTCGCATTCTACAGTAGAAGAGAGAGGCCAAGACAGTAGAGATCGGGCCAGACTGGAGTCTTGTATGTTATACTGAGGAGGAGTTTGGTCTTGATTCTGTGGTAAGAGAGAAGCTGTTAGATTTTTGAGCAGGGCACTAACATCTGTGCTTAGGAAGATCACTCTGGTGTCTGCGTATAGTGTGCATTGGGGAGACAAGCAGGCTCTGCGAGGTATGACGGCAGGGGAAATGGGTAATTGATAGAAATGTCCGCAGTGACTTCAACATGATCATTTTGGGTGTGAGGAAGAGGGGAGGAATCAAGGACGACATTGAGGTTTGTGGCCTAACCAATCAGGATAGGGAACTCAGGTGGAGAGGGAAGATAATAGTTAGGTTTTTAACATTTTGAGTTCGGTATCTGTCTAGAAATGATGTGCTAGAGACTGGCCGGCGTGGCTCCGTAGTTGAGCGTCGACCTATGAACCAAGAGGTCAAGGTTTGATTCCCAGTCAGGCCACATGTCCGGGTTGTGGCTCGATCCTCAGTGTGGGGCGTGCAGGAGGCAGCCGATCAATGATTCTCTCTCATCATTGAGTTTCTATCTCTCTCTCCCTCTCCCTTCCTCTCTGAAATTGATAAAAATATTTTTTTTAAAAAATAAAAATTAGAAAGAAATGATGTGCTTGAGGTCAGGAGAGGAGGATTCCGTGTGTTGAAATTGAATGCTCAGCATGTATAGAACCATGTAAAGTGAACCCATCAGCCTTATTGTCTTCTCACAGGATCTTAATGCCAGCCTGTTTAACTGTGTCTCTGAGGGCTCAGGGCTCCCTGTCAGAATTCCTGGCAAATACACTACAAGGCTGGACTGAGTATTATACTTTCAAACAATGATGGGTGTTCTCAGATGGGGTGCTGGTTCGTTTTCTGTGGGATGCCCGGATAGCTGTTAAAACATTATTTCTGGATGTGTCTGTGAAGATGTTTCAGGGGGAGATGAGCATTTGAATTCGTGAACTGAGTGAGGAAGCTTGCCCTCACCAGTACCCGTGGGCATCATCCAATGCACTGATAGCCCAGAGAGAACAAAAAGACAGAGGAGGAGCCGATTTGCTCTTTGCTTGAGATGGCACATCCATCTTCTGTCCTTAGACATCGGAACTCCTGGTTCTCAGGCCTTCACACTCAGGCCAGGACTTACACCGCTGGCTCTTCTGGTTTTCCGGCCTTCAGTCTGGGGCTGGAACTATACCACCAGCTTTCCTTGGCTCCAGCTCGCAAAAGGCTTCTTAGCCTCTATAATCCTGTGAGCCAATTCCCATAATAAATCTCCTACATATCCGATTGGTTCTATTTCTCTGGAGAATTCTTACCAATACAGATGGGATTGAGCTCATGAACTTTGTTCCCAGAGCATCTGTGGTCTTCCACATACTAGGACATCACTTCACCCCAGGCTGTTCATTCTTCTTGTGGCTTGTTCCAAAGTTTTGATTTGGCCTTTCTAAGATCCCAATTTGGTTCTTTATTTGAAAAATGTTTGGGTTTTTTGGCAGATCCTTTTAAAGTAAATAATGGCCTAAAATATTCTGTTCTTTTCATATTTCATCTTTTTCTTCTTTAATATCTACAAAGGGAGCATTATATCATCATCCTAAGGACTTTCCCCACGTGCACTAGCCACACTGGGCAGCTTATGGGGATGCTATACAACATCTGTGCTCATTGTCTCCTGCTGAGAAAGAGAACTTTCAAAGCCTTCCTCTCTGCCTCGCACGTCAGAGCCTTCTTTTGCCACCCTGATCCCAGCGTCAGAGCAGGTGGGGGTAGCTCGAAGACCCCCTGCTATTCAAGGCTAGTCAGACTCCCTAGCTTGGCCAGTCCTCCCAGCCTTCAGACTCTTCTTGTATTGTTTTTCTCCACTAAGGCCTCCAGGATTCTGTGTTTTATTTAAACAAAGGTTGCATTTCCCATCTAGGTTGATTTCGTTTTCACAGAGGGAAAGACCGAAGCTCAAAGACTTTTAGTAACAAGCTCTGCCATCTAGGTAGAATGTGGCAGAGCCGCACTCGCTCCATTTCCCAGCCGTCTGTTCTTTTCATTATAATACAGCTGGGATCCCTTCCAGCACGGCAGTCCTCTGATCCTCCTTCCCAAGTACAAAGTCAAAATCTGCCTCTCACCGCAGCAGGGAATGCCTTGCATCTGCTCATGGGACACGGCTGTCCAGAAGTGAGTCCTTTGCCTGGCCCTTTAAAACTTTAGCCAACTTCAATACACTCGGCGGCTGGAACATTCCCTCTGGGGGCTTTTCTCATTTACCCATCAAACGCAGAGACCGGTTGTGGCTGCCCTCAGAGCCAGCTTTTACATCCGTCCGCGGCCTTCCATTTTAGCAACAAAAACAGCTGCCTGTATAGCTTGACCAACAGCAGAAGTTACAAACACTTCCCCCTCCTCAGTTTCCCGGCTATTTTTAGTCTTATGCCTGTTCTGGGTCTTCCTTGGCATATGTGGCTGTTCTCTGGGCCCGCTGGCCCATGCCCTCAGAGCAGAGGCTGCACCTGAGCCCTTTAATTAGAACCCATTCATCCCGGCTCCATCCCGGCTTTTTCTCTCGTGGCTCCTTGGCTAAGGTGGTGGTGGTGATAGCCTTTCTTTCCACCACGCCTCTCTAGTCCCGTCAGCATCACGTAGCTGAAGCCAATTAGTAAGAAAGGGAAACGGGAACAAAGTTTGTAGGCAGGTCTCTGGGGAGGGCTGGTAGCTTACCCAGAGCTTACCCGAAGACTCAGGCCGTGTGGATCATATGCTTCTCAGCTTTCTGTCCTCCCTCCTGTCAGCTCCCTGTCACTCTCCCGGTGGGTAGGCCCAGAATAAAACGGGCTGTTTGCCACAGCCCTCAAGAAGGTGGAAATAGGAACATAAAATGTCAGACCTGGAGGGAATTCCAGATTTACAACGGGGCCTCACTGGTCTCATGAGGAAACCAAGGTCCCTGAGATAAGAAAATCATTTTTAGCCTCCACGTCCATTTCCCAGCCAATCCTGCCCAGCCGTAACGAGACCCAAAGGGGAAGAAGGAAACCGCATGAGAGTACCAGAGGGGCCCGTGGCGTTCAAGCCATTTTGAAGTGACAGTGAAGCAAAGACTGCGGCGGGGGTCAGCCTCTGGGACACGAGAGAGAGGAAGATGTTTGAACGGGAGAACCCTGAACATTGATATCCTCACTCCTGCAAGCAGCTACCACAGCAAGTAGACACTACGCATTCTACCTGCTACATAGCTCACCTCGCGCAAGGTCACACGGCCGGTAAGTAAAAAGGCCAGAATTCAAACTCAAGCCTGTGCTGCTAACTATACTGTCTGCCTTCTCACCAAAAATAGAGTTCAAAAGAGGAGAAGTTGTATACATGAAGATGTTCAGCACGTGGTTACTTATAATAAGTTGAAAATAATCTGTAAGTTGAAAACAGCCCTGGCTGGTGTGGCTCGGTTGGGCATCACCCATGCACTGAAAGGTGCCAGTTTGATTCATCATGGTCAGGGCACATGCCTGGATTGTGGGCTTGATCCCAGCGGGGGTCATAGAGGAGGCAGCTGATCGCTGTTGATGTTTCTCTCTCATCTATGTTTCTCTCTCTCTCCCCCTCTCCCTCCCTCTCTCTCTGAAATCAATAAAAACACATTTTTAAAAAAAAAGTTTTTCTATTAAATTGTTTTTCTGATTCTTTTTGTATGCCTTTGATATAAAGTAGGTGAGAAACCATCCAAGTAATAGCAATAAGTGACAACACTAAGATACAATAATAATAAAGTTGTATGTTTTTTGTTCTTTTTGTTGTTAATCCTCACCCGAGGAGACCTTTTCCATTGATTTTTAGAGAGAGTGGAAGGGAGGGGAAGGGACCGAGAGAGAAACATCGATGCGAGAGAGACACACCGATTGGTTGCCGCCCACGTGCTCCCCAGCTGGGCCGGGAATCGAGCCGGCAACTGAGGAAGGGGACCTTAGCCAGTGCCAAGCCCACGTCCCTTCAGTCCACGGCCGGTGGTCTAACCACTGAGCCGAACAGCCAGGCAATAATAGTTTTATCTTGAGAGCTGCCAAATAATATATTGCCTACTTTTGGTAAATATTCTATATGCAAACAAATATATCAAACACATTCTTTGTAGCTTACTAGCTCCTACTGGCGATCATTTTCCACAGTTTATAGGCTGGGCAGGAAGGCTACCTGTTCTAAATCACATAGTAAGACTAGAAAGAGCCCTGGCCTCCTCTCCGCCCTTCCTTCCATTCACCTTCAAGCCACCTTCACTCCAGTGGGGAATCTAGTTCATCCTTTTCTGGGCTGGGCCGCTTCATAGCTGTTCAAAAGGAATGGCTGCAGCCCAGCTGGCATGGCTCAGTGGATAGAGTGTCAGCCTGTGGCCTGAAGGGTCCCGGATTCTATTCCGGTCAAGGGCACATGCCCGGGTTGAGGCTCGATTCCCGGTAGGGGACGTGCAGGAGGCAGCAGATCAATGATTCTCTCTCATCATTGATGTTTTTATCTCTCTCTCCCTCTCCCTCTCTGAAACCAATTTTAAAAATATTAAAAAAAAGAAAGAAAAGAAATGGCTGCACATCCACATTCACAGCAGCATTATTCACAATAGTCAAGAGGTAGAAGCAGCCGAAACCGGTTTGGCTCAGTGGATAGAGCGTTCGATTCCGGTCAAGGGCATGTACCTGGGTTGTGGGCACATCCCCAGTAGGAGATGTGCAGGAGGTGGCTGATCGATGTTTCTCTCTCATCGATGTTTCTAACTCTCTATCTCTGTCCCTTCCTCTCTGTAAAAAATCAATAAAATATATATATATATTTTTTTAAAAAAAGAGATAGAAGCAACCTAAGTGCCCATGGGCAGGTGAATGGATAAAGAAAACGTGGTGTGTACATACAATGAAATGTTATTCAGCCTTAAAAAAGAAGTAAACCCTGCCCTAGCTGGTTTGGCTCAGTGAATGGAGCGAAGACCTGCGGACTAAAGGGTCCCAGGTTCGGTTCTGGTCAAGGGCACATGCTCGGGTTTCCGGTTGACTCCCCAGTGGGGAGTGTGCAGGAGATGGCTGATCAATGATTCTCTCTCATCATTGATGTTTCTATCTCTCTCTCCTTCTTCCTTCCTCTCTGAAATCAATAAAAATATATTTAAAAAATAAAGGAGTCGGACTTGTAGAAAGTCGAATGTGGTTACCAGGTGCTGGGAGAAGGAATATGGGAGTTGGCATTGAGTGGGTACAGAGCTTCAGTTTTGCAAGATGAAAAAGTTCTGGAGTTTTATGCACAACAGTATGCATGTAGCTAACACTACTTACTGTACGCTCAGATATCGCTAAGATGGTAAATTTTATGTTATCTTGTTTTTGGGTGTGTTTTTACCACGTTAAAAAGAAAGGAAATGGCTGCTTCTACTGCGGTCCACCTTTCATATGGACAGAACAAGACCACTCTTGAATTCTGTCCCCTTAATCCCTCCTGTTTGATTTGGGCAGCAACAGTCGTCACCCCTCTTCCTCTGTTGGTGTGTCTGGTACGTCCTGGCTCGGGGTCATGGCTCAGCAATGCCATGGTCCTGGTCTTCCATGAGCTTCAGTTGCTTCTCTAATACGGGAAGAAAATGGATGTGAAACCAGAAGCAAGACCTTTCTTCTGTAGATCCAAAGAAATTAGATGTCAAGTGAAAAGCAACTTTTTAGATATTAAGTGCCTAGAAAATCTCCCCTCCTTAACCATCATGCCAGGTTCCCAAAGAACTGCAGTCACTGTAGCCTGCCTGCGAGTCCAGACCAGGTGTGTGGCCCCAGGGCCCAGCAGTAATAAAGCAGTTCCTTCCAGAGCCACTAGATGGCCCCCGTGCTCCACATCTGACTTCCTCAAACTCAGTGGTTCTCAACCTTGGATGCACATTAGAATCATTTGGGAATCTTTTTAAAATCCTGATTTCTGGTCCTCATCCTCCGGAAATTCTGTTTCTTTGTTATGGGGTGGGGCCACAACATTAGTAACAAAGAAACAGAATTACCGGAGGATGAGGCCCAGAAATCAGGATTTTAAAAAGATTCCCAGGTGATTCTAAAGTGCAGCCAAGGTTGAGAACCACTGCAGTCTAGCTGGACTCGCAGAGACCAGGCAAACCTGCCTCCGAATTTATACTCATCACTAGCAGACCAGCATTGGTGGACAATGCTTTTCAAATGAATTATTGTCCCTTTCAGCATCATTTTTAAAATTTATTTTAGAGAGAGAAAGGAAGAGGGAAGAAGAGGGAGAAGAATATTGGTGAGAGAGAGAGATATTGATCGGCTGCCTCCTGCACACCCCCACCAGGGATCTAACCTGAAACCCAGGCATGTGCCCTGACTGGGATTCAGACCGGTGACCCTTCGGTGCACTGGATGACGCTCAACCAACTGAACCACGCCGGCAAGGGTAGCATCATTCTTACTTTGTCATTTTGTTACAGGTCTTCTCTCCTAACCAAACTCACATTCCTTGAAGGCTGAAGCTGCTCTGTTTCTACTGCAGGCTCAGAGAGATAGACCAAAAACACTTATTTTTTAAAATATATTTTATTGATTTTTTACAGAGAGGAAGGGAGAGGGATAGAGTTAGAAACATTGATGAGAGAGAAACATCAATCAGCTGCCTCCTGCACACCTCCTACTGGGGATGTGCCTGCAACCAAGGTACATGCTCTTGACCGGAATCAAACCTGGGACCTTTCAGTCTGCAGGCTGATGCTCTATCCAGTGAGCCAAACCAGTTAGGGCCAAAAACACTTATTGAAACAGCAGGGAGCAATATGGAGAGAATGGATGTTTATTGAGATAAGAAAGGGGGGAAAGCCGGTTTGGCTCAGTGGATAGAGCCTCTGCCTGCGGACTGAAGGTCCCGAGTTCGGTTCTGGCCAAGGGCACATGCCCAGGTTGCAGGCTCAATCCCCAGTAGGGGGTGTGCAGGAGGCAGCCAATCAATGATTCTCTTTCATCATTGATGTTTCTATCTCTCTCTCTCTCCCTCTCCCTTCCTCTCTGAAATCAATAAAAATATATTAAAAAGCCCTAACCAGTTTGGCTCAGTGGATAGAGCGTCGGCCTGCGGACTAAAGGGTCCCAGGTTCGATTCGGTCAAGGGCATGTACCTTGGTTGCAGGCACATCCCCAGTAGGGAGTGTGCAGGAGGCAGCTGAATCGATATTTCTCTCTCATCGATGTTTCTAACTCTCTATCCCTCTCACTTCCTCTCTGTAAAAAATCAATAAAATATATTAAAATATATATGTGTATATATATATATATTAAAAAAAAAAGAAAGGGGGAAAATGTCAGGGTTAGGACCCTGTGTCCAGGATTAAAGGCCAGGGTAGCAAGGACACGAAGCAGACCAAATGGTAATTCAGCTGCAAGAGGAAACCCAGGGGCCGGTAAGCCATTGGCAGCCACGTTGGCACACGGGCGGCAGCCCTCCTGAGGGGACTTCCTCATGGAGGAAGCACCAACCAGAAAGTGAGCAAGCCGCCAAGGAAGCTCTGAAGACATGTTCACAGGGCACGGCACGCGCCTGACTGATGTCATCGTGGCCACAGTGCCGCCGAGACCCAGCAGATGACCCTTTGATTGTGAGGATTCCAGAGTCTGTGACTAATGCTAATTAACCCTGACTAATTAGCACTGAGCACAAAGAGGCCAGTGTCTCCATGAATCAAGTGGGGAAACTGAGGCATGGAGTGGGGAAGCAGCTTGGCTCTATTAGTCAGGGGCACCAGGCCGCGAGTTTATCGCTGTCCTGCTCACACGCCCTTGAAGCTGCCCTTGAGAGTCAGGAGTAAACACTTCCCACGGGGCTGCCCAGGGGAGGAGGAGAGGGGCCTTTCCTCAGGCTGTTTACAGTCTGGGTAGAGACATTGGACTAGAACCTCCCCGGGGCATAGCAATCCCCGCCCCCTTCCTGCTTCTACTGGCGGCCAGACTCAGCAATGACAGCCAAGATCACAGGTGGTGGTGTGGCTGGGCCAGGCACGGAAGCCTGAGGTCCTGTCAGTGCTCAGTCTTCCTGCGCTGCAGCCCCCGTGACAGCAGGAGAGAGGTTGTATCGTGTGGGAGTTCTGGTGGCCTGGGTTCGAATCCTGGGTTCACTGGTTACCAGCTGTGTGCTTCTGAGCCAGCTACTCCATGCCTCGGTTCCTCCATCTGTGAAATGAGGGGAGTGCTAGCAGCTATGAGAATTAAATGAGACACGTGAAGTGCTTCGAACAGTGTCTGGCACATAGTAAGTGCTTAGTAAATAGTAGCTTTTTTTTTTTTTTTTTTTTTTAGTATTATTTAAACAAGGCAGGTATGACAACCCTTAGCTGCACACCTGGCCACTCAGCTACCCTGTTGGCTTCAGCCCAATCATCTCTCTTGCCACGTTTCTCCAATTTGCCTGGTCTTTTGTGTCTCCTGAGGCCAGGGAGCACTGACACAAGAGGTGCTGGGCTCAGGAGACACATGCCAGTGTTTCCTCACCGCACGCCCTTGCTCTGAGTTGGGCTCTTTTAGCCCAACAGCCTCCGTGACATCATCAGACAATGCAGGGGCCACGGGCTCAGCTCCTAGCCCAGCTCCAGAAACATCTAGGGCAACAAGACACAGGCCAAGATAACCACATTCCTGCCAGTCCCTCGGGCCCTGGCTCTGGGCCTGGCAAGCCCACCCTCAGAAGGTGGTGGTACAGCGATGACAGGATAGCTCATTAGAGTCATCACCCTGCTGGGATGAGAACACCAGCTTGTTTGTCCAGCACTTCTTACCTGAGTCATCCATCCTGCAGCCACCTGCGCCAGGGGTCGGTCCAGCAGGCTGCCAGGAGTCGGGAACCTTC
The DNA here is from genome assembly GCF_964212035.1 of Myotis nattereri. Classification (NCBI taxonomy): domain Eukaryota; kingdom Metazoa; phylum Chordata; class Mammalia; order Chiroptera; family Vespertilionidae; genus Myotis; species Myotis nattereri. Next base: position 21,848,472 of record NC_138086.1, on the reverse strand, counting down.
TGCACACCGAACCTGGTGAGTGCCCACACTTCCTGCTTGCTCTCCTCGCAGAAAGCAAGTCCAGGCAGCTTGGTTTCGGAGGCAGAGCGCCAACTGAGCGAAGCCTGGCCAGGCTCAACAACAAGCCAAAGCTCCAGGGCCCTTTCTGGGTGAGCAGAACCAGGGCCGAGGTCCCTGAGCCTTTGGAAAAGCACTTCCACACATCAGAGATGAAACCAAGAGGCAGAGAAGGGACAGGGCCGCAGCTTCGTCCCTGCCTCCGTGCCACCAACACACCACTGAGCGCTCCCTGGGCCCCCCTTAGGGCCATAGCACTCCCCAAGCCAACCCTGCAAGTCACCACCGATCTGAGCTCAACTCCCACTAGTTCAGCCTGGGGTTTTCCAAAGTGAAATGAGGACGAAAATTGATGCTATATTCACAAAAAGCGTTTTCAAGTTACGATAAATTAGCCCTGGCTGACTGGCTGAGCGTCATCCCGATACACCAAGGTTGTGGGTTTGATCCCCAGTTAGGGCGCATACAAGAATCAACCAATGAATGAATAAGTATCAATACTAGTAAGTGAAACAACAAATCGATGTTTCCCTCTCTCTCTCTCTCTCTCTCTCTCTCTCTCTCTCTCTGTCTCTCTCTCTTCCTCTCTCTAAAACCAATCAATCAATAAAAATAGAGTAGAACTAGAAATGCTTCTTTGAAAGGTATCCTATATAATAAAAGGCTAATATGCAAATTGCCCAAACAGAATGACCAGTCACTATGACGGGCACTGACCACCAGGGGGCAGACGTTCAATGCAGGAGCTGCTCCCTGGTGGTCCATGTGCTCCCACAGGAGGAGCGCTGCTCAGCCAGAAGCTGGGCTTACGGCTGGCAAGTGCAGCGGCAGTGGCAGGAGCCTCTCCCACCTCCACAACAACGCTAAGGATGTCCAACTGCCAGGAGTGGGCCTAAGCCATCAGTTGGACATCCCCCGAGGGCTCCCGGACTGCGAGAGGGCACAGGCCTGGCTGAGGAACCCACCACCACCACCAGTGCATGAATTTCGTGCACGGAGCCTCCAGTATAAAGTGGAAAAGCCCCCTGCTCCCTCTCTGCCTCACTGTGTGAGGGGAACAAGAAGGATGTGACAGAGGAGTAAAGGTGTGGTCCCCCTGAGGAACCTGGAGGAAGTTTACAACGTTGGGTGATTTCCACAGCGGGGCCCATCTGTGGCACAGCTGGTAAAGGCCAAATGGGGACACCTGTGGTGGGGACAGGAGACACAGGAAGCAGTGTTTTAAGGCAGTAATCCCCGAAGCTTAGGAATGTGGTTCTCTCCTCCTTTAAGACAGAGAGCTAAAGAGCCCCATAAAACAAAGCGCTGGCCAAGAGGCCACTTGCCCGGGGCTGGGCCCTGCCTCCCCCCAGCTGTGCCTGCTGCTTGGCTCCCTCTGCCCCTGCAGCTCCCCCAGTAATTGGAGGCTTGGGGGTGGCACCCCTGCCGTGCAATCTGTGCCCCATTAAAGCCTCAGCATTCCTGTAGCCACCCATCACCCTCGTGCTTTCTAGTTTGGCAGGAAGTAAGGCTGACGACAGCTTATCCCCTGCAGGGAGGGAGAGGCGGGAGGGTGGAGGAAGGCCTAGTTCTGGCCTTGCTGACAAGAACATGACCTCAGTGTCATAATGACTGGCTTTCTGGTTCACCTGCCAACCGAGGGTGACTCCCAGCCCTGACCTTTGAAGGTCCTGGTGGGCAAGGAGCAACCAGGGGCTTCCTGCAGCAGAGGTCAGCCAGGGTGGTCCCGTGATCTTCTGCATCCGCTCAACAAGGCCTCGGGCTTGAGCCCCAGGACAGGCCCTGGACCCTGTGGCTCCAGCAGACTCTTCATCACCACATATTCTGGGGGAAAGTTGGGACATGTGGTCTGACGAGGAGGACTGAGTTCACGAAAATGACATGGCCATTTAAACACAGGACGGGGGCCCTGCCAGGTGGCTCAGTTGGTGGAGTGGCGTCCCATACACCAAAAGGGTTGCAGGTTGGATTCCTGGTCAGGGCACATACCTAGGTTAGGGGTGGATGGGAGGCAACTGATCGATGTTTCTCTCTCTCTCCCTCTTTCTCCCCCCCTTCATCTCTCTCTAAAATCAATAAAAACATATCCTGGAGTGAGGATTTAAAAAATAATAATAAAATAAAATAAAAGTTGGGACACACAATCTCCATGTGCCCAGTGCTCAGTACTCCGGAGGCATCGGGGACCCCTGAGCTGGGATAGGGAACCTGGCTGTCCCAGTGCCCCAGCTCTGGCTGTCACTCTGGTGACCTTAACAAAGTCAGTCTCCATTTCATTCTGTATCTGTCCAGTCAGGGTGGGGATACTTATCAACTTACCGCTGAGGCCAGGCAGCCTTTGGGAAAAGTGTGGGAGTCTATCATGGACACACACTCACACCACACAAGCTACTTGGGGGATCGGAGGTGTGGCCACGGGTTCAGGTGAGGTGACCGTGGTATCTGAGTCAAGAATAGGGAACACACTTGGACAGTGTTTCTAAGTGGTTAGCGTTGCCCCATGCACCAAAGGGTCTGGGGTTCAATTCCTAGTCAAGGCACGTATCTGGGTTAGCAGGCTCAAGCCCCAGCCCTAGCTGGAGTGCGTGCTGGAAACAACCAATTGATGTATCTCTCTCACATCAATGTTTCTCTCTCTCTCTCTCTCTCTCTCTCACTCTCTCTCTCTCTCTTCCCCTTCCACCCTCTCTAAAAATAAATGGAAAAATATCCTTGCCCACCTCCCCAATTTAGTGCTAAACGTTGTTAGTGCATCTCAGAGTTGTAGTGCTCGGTCCGAGTCTCCCAAAGCCCTCTGTGAATGGTTTGGTTAGCTTCTGACCCTTATCCTCAAACCATGGAGCCTAACCCTAGACCAAGGATCTGACGAAGAGGGGGACACCTTTTGGTCAGGCCTCCTGTCCACCAGGATTCTCCCTCTACCCTTTCTCTTTGGCACCCCAAGGCCATTGTAGCTTCTTGGAGCCAGGACGCACCCAGCATCTCCATTTCAGAAGTAACTCCTTTACGTTTCCATATCCACAAGTTCAAGTTCAGTGCTTTCTCCTGAAACAGGAACTGGGAGGTCTCAGCTTGCTGAAGCTTTTTCCAAGGAGAAGCTGGTTTTGATGGTTTCCTTAGGCTCTGAAAATCTTAGGGCGGAGTTTCATCAGAGCATGTTCATAAGGGCTTGAGGAATAAATGAAAGGGAGTATGCAGCTGAGCACTGGAAAATGTGAAATCATGTGTCAAACACCTGTGATCTCTCAGAACTTCCTAACTGCTTCATCTACCCCCCACTTTGTTAGGTCTTCCCCAGGACTGTACCCCCAGTAGCTGGCACAGTGCCTGGCACAGAGAACGTGCTTAGGAAATATTTGTTGCATGAATGAACAAGGAGATGCTGGTAGTTGGTGTAGAAGTTTGGAGGCAGAGCTCACTTTGTCTTGCAACCATAGTGTGGCCACAAGGACACCTGTTCTGATCCCTCTGAGAACCTGCTTTGATGGGGGTCTGGAAGACATGATTTGCCATCCTCTTTTTTAAAAATATTTTTATTGATTTCAGAGAGGAAGGCAGAAGGAGAGAGAGAGATACAAACATTAATGAGGAGAGAGAATCATTGATTTGGCTGCCTCCAGCGCACACACACCACCTCCCCCGGGGACTGAGCCCTCAACCCGGGCATGTGCCCTGCCCAGGAATCGAACTGTGACCCCCTGGTTCACAGGTTGACGCTCAACCACTGAGCCATGCGGGCTGGGCTGCCCTCCTCTTGATGAGAAGGCAGACCGGTGTAGGAAGTGAAAGGGGAAATTACCTGAGGGCTGGAAAGGGGAAATTTGGGGCTATGTTTAGGCTGAGAAGTGAAGAAGGGGCCCGAGTGCAGCAAGTATGTGATCTGACTCTGACACATCGGGGACATTTTGACATAACATACACTCTGCGGCTCCTCTCCATCTCACCTGATGCTCTTAACACGGAACAGGTAAACGAGAGAACTTGAGTTTGGAAATTCTTGAGTTTATTTATTTATGTATTAAATATATTTTTGTCGATTTCAGAAAAAGGGAGAAAGAGATAGAAACTTCAAGGATGAGAACCATTGATCAGCTGCCTCCCTGCACTCCCCCTGTTGGGGACTGAGTCCCAGTGTGCTCTGACCGGGAACCCAACAGTGACTTTCTTGTTCATAGGTCGATGCTCAAGCACTGAACCACACCGGCCAGGCCTTGATTTTATTTTTTTAATTAAAACAAAGGTAATATTTGCCTGTCAGGGGAGATGCCATGATCATGAAGGTGGTTTCCCAGGGTGAGGCTTACCCATTGCACTCCAGATGTGCTGACCCCTGCGATTTCCCCAAATGTGAGAAACTCAACTGCATCATTTGTGGTAGTGGGGGGCTGCGTTCGCGCTAAAAGAAAAAATAAAGAAAGAAATAAAATAAAATAAAGGTAAGCAACCTTGTAAGGAGCTTTATCATTCACAAAAATGTTACCCGTTCATTGTCTCATTTAACCCTATAACAACGCCATAGAATTAGGTAAACAGACATTAGCCTCAACTTCCTTTTTCAGTCAGTAAATGGAGTAAAGACTCTAACCCAGGGCTGTCCGACTCGGGGCCCTGTACTCTGTCTACTGTATTTTACTTGTTATCGATTGCATTACAACACTACAACAGGGAATTAAAGGAAAAGGCTGTCTGAAAACACCTTGTAAAACATAAAGCCTTATCCTATGTAATAAAAGCCTAATATGCAAATTGTCCCCTTAGGAGTTCGACCGACTGGGAGTTCAACCGCTCGCTATGACGTGCACTGACCACCAGGGGATGGCACAGAACAAAGGAAGGCCCTGGCATCTGGAAGGTCCCGATCGGCCCTGATCTCCTGGCAGGCCTAGGGACCCTACCCGTGAATGAATTTCATGCACTGGGCCTCTAGTGTTTTCATAAAATATTTTTTAAATTGTGTTATAGCATATGGCCAGAGCTACAGCTGGTCCATATGAAGTCTTTCTAGCAGAGAATGAACTGTTTGTATTTTGACCAACCTATCCAACTGTACATGATGAATTTATGGTGTATGGGGAGAGGGAGCAACAGATCTGAAGTCACAAAATCTGGGGTTTAAATCCATCTCTGCCCCTACTAGCTTTGTTACAGTGAGCTTGTCATTTGCATCTCTGAACTTCAGTTTCCACATCTATAAAACTTAGATATTAATTATACCGTTACTTTTATCACAGCATTATGACGAGGTTTAAGTGAGGTAAGATACTATTTGAATGAATATATACATATACAGGGTATCCCCAAAAAATGAATACATTTTTTTTTCTGATAGCTCAATTGATATTTCTTTCTTTTCAGATTTAATCCATTGGAATTAATAATCATTCAAAGTGTGTATACATTTTTGGGGGACACCATATACCTACAGTCCTCGGGTTACATTGGACTCGACGTACGTCATTTCGTGGTTACATCACCATCTCCCATTTATTTATTAAAAAAAAAAGTTCCATCATTTCAATGTATGTACATATGTGCTTTATGTTTTTTATTATTTATTTACCACAAGTAAAGGTCAGGAATTGTTACCTTTCTTTTAAATTTTTTTCTGTTTCACTTCGTTACTGCTGTGTATGTGCTCCATGTGAGTGACGTAGGTGCTTATGTAAGTGGGTTCCGACTTACGGTGAAAATCGTGTTACGTCGTTCTGTAGGAATAGATCTCCGACTTAACCCGAGGACCTACTGTATATACAGAGGCCACGGGGCACAAAATTCATGCACAGGTATGGTCCCTAGGCCTGGCTGGCGATCAGGACCCATTGGGGCCTTCCTTCCCCCAGCTGCTGGCTGCTGGCCAGGGCCTTCCTTCATTCTGCACCGCCCCCTGGTGGTCAGCACACATCATAGCAAGTGGTCAAACTCCCGCAGGGACAATTTGCATATTAGCCTTTTGTGATATAGGATATATATATATATATATATATATATATATATATATATATATACACACACACACACACACACATATATAAAGTGATCTATGCATTATAACTGCTACTTTGCCTTTTGCTTTTTTGTTTTATGGTGGGGGCGATATTGGTGATGGGCATACTTCCCTTAGAGTTTCTAAGGCAGTAGGCAGTAGACCAGTCATCATCCACACAGTTCCTTCTTCCTGAAAGGACTTAGCTTTTTTGGATCTGGGAGTCGGCTTGTGTATCTCCTCCAGCAGCGGGAGGTAAGGGCTCTGCAGCCTCAGATCTGTTGAGGGTGTGTATTTCCCCTGCGGGCAGAGCATGTGTGGTCCTCGCCAGCTTCCGGGCTGGGGTTTTGCAGGGTGGGTATCCTGCATGGTCTGAGCCTTGGTTACCCTTCATTCAACACAGAGTAACCGTCAGGGATTGGGTGTGAGCTCATAGAGAGAGCCCTCAGAAAATACTGAGTGTGAAAAATGCCACCTACCCTTTTGAAGAAAGAGAAAAGGAAATGTTTGCATCCTAAGTTAAGCTGGGGCGGGGCTCAGCCCTCCAATCAGGTGGCAGCACGAGAGTGTCAGTTTCTGTCTGGCTGAAGGCTTGGGACCCTGAGAGCACTGGAGCTGCTAGTGGGGCTCTGGGGGACCGCCCCTTGATACGCTCTTGTTTTCCTTATAAGATTTCTTCCTATTTTTCCCCCCTAGCCCAGACTTTTCACCCAGCTCTTCAGCTTTCCACGGCCTCCTGGCTGTTTCCACTTGGATGTCCTCTTGTCACCTCAATTCAGTACAACCGATCGGCACTTCTTGTCATCTATCCGCGCCATCGTTTTATCCTAGCCACTCAGGCCGGAAACCCCAGAGTCCTCTTTAATGTTTAATGTCCCCTTCTCTCTGGCCACCATCAATCGTGGTCTCCAAACCCTGTGGCCTCATCCCTCCTGCATCTCCCACAGCCTGTGTATTCCCTTCCCCACTGTCCTGCCTCCCCTGGCCCAGACCCTCTTGACATCCTGTCTAGATTGCTGCCCAGGATGGCCCTGCTCCGGACTTTGCCTGGTCTGACCCACCTTGCACACACTCCTGCCAGACGAGTTGGTCCATCATTCTCAAGATCCTTCAACAACTCCCCATTAGCCATGGAACTGGCGCTTTCTCAGTCTGATTCCAACAATCTTTGTCCATTTTAATTGCATGAGAATGAAAATTCTCTTCTAGCCACACTGGTCTATGACTATACTTCCTGAACAAACCGTACTCAGCCCGGTCTGCGTGCCCATGCCCTCCTTTCTCCCAGGAGTGGAATGCCCTTCCCTGTGTCTCTCTCCTTGTCTGCACTGAACCCACCCTTTACACTCAGCTCTCATCCCAATTTCACACTAGCTCACACGATTCGTTGCTCTGAACCCCTACAGTATTCACTGCCTGTAACACACATTTATTTCTTGCTCATTTTTCAGGCAACATCTTTGCTACATTATAATGATTAAGAATGTGGGCTCTGGCCCAGCTGGTGTGGCTCGGTGGTTGAGCATCGACCCATGAACCAAGAGGTCACTGGTTTGATTCCTGGTCAGGGCACATGCCCAGGCTACAGGCTCAATCCCCAGTGGAGGGGTGTGCAGGAGGTAATGTATAGATGATATTTCTCTCTCATCAATGTTTCTATGTCTCCCTCTCCCTTTCTCTTTCTAAAAATCGGTAAAAACATATATATATATATATATATATATATATATATATATATATATATATAATGGATTTCAGAGAGGAAGAGAGAGATAGAAACATCAATGATGAGAGAGAATCTTTGACTGGCTGCCTCTGATTATAGCTCTTTACCGATTATAGCTCCTCTTAGTACTTGGTGTATCACTTCATTCATTCATTCAACAAGCACTTATGGAGCACTGACTGTGGGTCAGGCACTGTAGTAGGTGCTGAGAATACAACGGTGGGCAAAATGGACACCTGCCCTCCACAGTGTATGACCCAGTGGACCAATGATGACCATAAGGCAATGACATTGGTTTTCTAACAAACATGCAGAATTAAGACATCAAATAAATGAGTCCTCCCCTCCAAATGTCACAACAGGAGGTGATCCCCTCCCATCCCGCCTCTAACAAAGCTGCCACTGTTCAGAGGTTTTGTATGTTTTTTAAATTATTTTAATTTAATTTTATTGATTCTAGTGAGGGAGGAAGGGAGAGAGACAGAAACAGAGAGCGAGATGTGAGAGAGAACATTGATCAGTTGCCTCCCATACAGGCCCAACTGGGGACCAAACCCGCAACCTCGGTATGTGCCCTGGCTGGGAATTGAACCCGTGACCTTCTGATGAATGGGATGATGCTCCAACCAACTGAGCCACACTGGCCAGGGCAGGCTGTGTATGTTTTTGTTTTGTTTTTTTAGCTTTTCTCTCGAAATCGCTTTTAAGAGCCTCTAGCATATTCTCTTGCATAACCTCAGTGGAGGCAAAGCTGTAAGTGGTCTGTAGCAGTTCTGACTTAGACATAGTTAAAAGGCGTTCAGAGTTAAGTCTGGCCAAAAATTAGTGTGATAAAGCTAGGCAATAACATCGCGGGCAGAACGTTTTTTAAAATGTGACTCTCTGGAGACTGATTCTTGTCAGTCTCAAAAACTATCTCTGGAAGCAGCTTCCAAACTGGAGGGCCAAGAATGTTCGGAGCCACAACAGCATCGCTGTTCAGCCTTCCAGAGGCGAAAAGGGCAACCGTTATTTGGATGTGAAGTTCCAGAGAATGGCTGGGCTGTTACACTCCACAACCTTTGAGTTCCTTCCAAACTTGAGAACTTATGGTTCTATTTTTGTATAAAAAACAATCTCATTACTTCATACGGATGAGCTCCCAGGAGGAGGACGGGGCTTTAGGCGGCATCTTCCCAGCCCCCTGTCGGTGGCCCAAGGGGCAGCCTCCCCTCGGCTGATGGCGCCTTCATCCTCTCAGGCCTGCCCCGCCCTAGCTGTGACCGAAGGCAAATTGTTTGCCTCAGTGTCCTCATCTTTAGAATAATAATAAAAATTACTATTATCACGAACACCTTGTAACTACTGCACAGGGCAGTCGTGAAAATTAAATGAGTTAGGACAGTGCGAGGCTATCTTTGAGAAGAGTGCCTGGCGTGAGCTCAGGCCCAGTAAATGAATGAGTCATCCCTAATGATGATGTTAGTTCTTGAGGCGCAAGGACCAGGCATGCTCTTTGGTTTTCATGGTTTCTAGAATGGAGCTATCATCACGGTGCAGGCTCAGTAAAACTTTACTCCAGAATAAAGCACACACACGCACCCCTCCAAGAGCTCTGTGTCCTGACATACTAGTGCACACCTGTTTACACAGACACCAGCCCCTTGCCCGCTCCCTTCCTCTTGGGTACTTGCCTGTAAGCATGTCTTCTGGGGGCCTTGGTTCCCAGTGGTCTGAAGACTCAGGGGCAGTTCTCTGCTCTTTGGCAGGCAGGCAGCAGTGGGGTTTGGGGAGCAGGGTGCATCAGGAGTGCGGTGGGAGCAGGAAACAGAGGGCCCTCTATTTTAAGCACTTGCCTCACCTGTTCCATGGGGACCATCCAATCACCATTTAAAATAGAGCCCTCCTGGTGGCCAGGGCGGGCTAGCAAGGCCTGCTGGGTCCCCGCCTACCCATGTGGCCCTGAGGCTGAACCCTGCGGCCTGCAGGCCTGGCTGGCTGCTCTGGAGAAGAGTGGCTTTGTCTTGGGATCAAGTGGTACCTACCTGGCTAGTTGGGCACTGCCAAGGGCGGTGCTGAAAAGAAGGCTGTGGTTCCCAGAGGGTTACAACGCCTCAGCGGCCTCTTCCTCACCCAGGAGGGCCTCGGGATCCCTAACCAGCTGGCATCTCGCTGGCTTGGTTTTATTTTTAGACACCTGTGGTAGGTTGGGTCATCTCCAGTCCTGAACACACTCCCAAGACACCAGCAGCATTTTCAGCAACTCAGGCCATGTCTGTCTCCTCCCCAGAACTGACCCAGAAGCAGAAAACAAACAGGGCACAGGAGAGCGGGGGAAGGTCAAATGTCTAGCTGCCTCTGGGAGGGGACAAGTCTTGGCCTGAGGTGACCACCTTCTCTTCATGCTTGACCAGGTCCAAATAGTTCTAGGCCCAACTGTGCCTGAACAGAAGGGCGCTTGGTCTCCAAGCCTCTGGCCCTGGCAGGCCCGAGTGGGCCTGGCTGAAGGCCCGGTCACAGCCCTGGGGACACTGACAGCCCAGCCTTCCTCAGCACAGACTCCTCCTCCAGCAGGCCCTAGTCATGCGGGTCTCAAAACACAGGTGGCTTGTTAAAATCACCTGATGGCCTGTTAAAAACACAGATGCCTGGGCCCCACTTTAAACTCATTAAACCAGAGTCTATGTGGTGGACCCGGGCGTCTGGATTATGGCAGCAAGTTTCCAGGTGACTCTGATTCACACCCAACTCAGAGTCAATGCCCTCCTCAGCAGGTCCTCTTTGATCTTCACCTCCTTGTTTCATTGAACCTGGAAGCCCCTGGGGCCCAGCGGGGTGCCACAGATCATGTCGGACTCTAAAAAGTAAAGTGTCTGCTGAAATCATGCAGACACCAGATCTCCAAAGTGAAGACCTTCCTATCTGCATAGGGTTGATGCTTCTTGCCTATCAGGCTCTGCTTTTTAAATGTAAAATGTGAGGATTATGAACAAGAGTAATGGGGTCAGGAGAGGGCACCTGGTATAGTTAATTTAGGCAAGAGCACTTCTTGAGCAGCTAGTCTAAGGCAGACATGATTTCAGGCACTAGGGATAGTGCACTGAACAAGCCAGAGTGGGTCCCAGCCCTCATGAAGCTGACATTCTGGTGAGAGACAGTTAATAAATGAGCAAATCCTCTATAATAAAAGCATAGTGTGCAAATTGTCAACTCGATTGGGAGTTCAACCAGGAGGAGGGGCTGATGGGGGGCGGGGGGGCGGGGGGGAAGGAGGGAGGCCCTGGTCGGCGATGGCAATGGTGGCAGGTGGCTGGGGGAAGTGAGGGAGTAGCTGGCTGGCAGCCGGCAGCCAGAAACCAGCAGATGCTAGGGACCCTACTAGTGCACAAATTTCATGCACTGGGCCTCTAGTAAGTACATAAAATCACTTCAGACAGTAATTGAATCAGGATGTTCTCAAACACAAGTAACAGAAGATTCCAACTGAACCAGCTTAAATGATAAGAGTACTGCCTACCCCACTGTTATAGACAAAACACTGAATTGTGGTCCGTCCCCCTTCCCCTCCACCCCCCTTTTCAAGTTGAAGTCCTAACCTCCAGCACTTCAGAATGTGACTATATTTGGAGACAGGACCTTTAAAGAGGTGGTTATGTTAAAGTCATTAGGGTGGGCCCTACTCCAAGATGACTGGTGACCTTATAAGAAGAAGAGATGAACCCTGGCTGATGTGGCTCAGTTGGTTGGAGCATCATCCCATATACTGAAAGGTCGTGGGTTCGATTCCCAGTCAGGGCACACACCTAGGTTGTGGGTTCCATTCCCAGTTTGGGGCGCGTACTGGAGGCAACCAATCAATGTTTCTCTCTCACATTGCTATTTCTCTCCCCCTCCCTTCCTCTCTCTCTACAGTCAATAAAAACATATCCTTTGGTAAGGATTAAAGAAGAAGAGATGAGAGGTGAAGCCCTGGCTGGTAGCTCAGTTGGTTAGAGTGTCAAGGTTGCTGGTTTGATCTCTAGTCAGGGCACATACAAGAATGAACCAATGGCCCTAGCTGGTGTCCTGAATGGTTAGAGTAGCCGTGGGCAAACTACAGCCCGCGGGCCGGATCCTGCCCGTTTGAAATGAATAAAACTAAAAAAAAAAAAAAAAGACCGTACCCTTTTATGTAATGATGTTTACTTTTAATTTATATTAGTTCACACAAACACTCCATCCATGCTTTTGTTCCGGCCCTCCGGTCCAGTTTAAGAACCCATTGTAGCCCTCGAGTCAAAAAGTTTGCCCACCCCTGGGTTAGAGCATCGGCTGCGCACTGAAGGGTCTCAGGTTCAATTCCCAGTCAAGGGCAGCCAGCAACCAGCAGATGCAGGTTCACTCCCCACCCCCAGTCAGAGCGCCTTCGGGAGGCAACCAATTGATGTGTCTCTCTCACATAGATGTTTCTCTCTCTCTCTCCTCCCGCGCCCCCCCCCCCCCGCCCTCCCTTCCTCCGTTCCACTCTCTCTGAAAAGCAATGGGAAAAAATATCCTCAGGTGAGGGTAAACAAACAAATCAAACAATAAATGCATAAATAAGTGGAACAACAAATCGATATTTCCCTCTCCCCCTCCCTTCCCTTCTCTCTCTAAAATCAGTAAGGAAATAAAAAAGAAAATGAAAAGGAAATAAAAGAAGAGATGAGGACACAGACAAGTACAGAGGGAAGACCTTGTGAAGACAAGGGAGGGAGACACAATCTCCAAGCCAAGGAGGAGGACTTAGAAGAAGCCAACCCTGCTAACACCTGGGTCTCAGGCTTCTGGAGTCCAGAACTATGAGAAAACAAATTCTGTCGTGCAGCCACCCAGTCTGTGGGACTTACGGCATCCCTAACAGACGAACATACTCAGCCAGCAAGAACTCCCGTGGTCAGACAGCTCCAGGTTTGATTAAATCAGGGAAACAATGGCTTCCTCAAGTCCCTTTCACCCTTCTGCTGTGCCATCTTCTGCGTGGTGCTCAGCTCACGGCGTGGTATAAGTTGGCTTTCAAAGTTCCAGGCATGACACTCAGGTAGGACAACATTCCCTGGAAGAAAACAGGGACTGTTTCATGCTACGTGTCTCCTCTTCAGAAAAGCAAAGCTTTTTCCTCGCAGCCCCCCAGTCAAGTCCCCTCACATTTCATTGGCCAGAATGCCATCACATGCCCAATCCCAAAGCAAGTGCTGGCAAAGGGGCTGGGAGCCCCATAATTGGCTTAGACGAGTTAGGATTCACTTTTGAGATGGGGGAGGGGGAGCGGTCACCTGAACAAAATCAGAGTTCTGTCAGCGAGGCAGAGGAGAAATGGCCTTTGGGGAGGCAACCAACAGCGTCTGCTATGGAGTGCTCTGCAGAAAATAAAAGCAGGCTGACGTGAGAAAGACTAATGGAGGTGGGGCGAAGGCGACAGTGTTAGTCAGGGAGGACGGGAAGGTCATCTGCAAGCCAAGGAGAGCGGCCTCAGAGGAACCCACCCCTGCCGGCACCTTGATCTTGGACTTCCAACCTCCAGAACTAGGAGACAATAAATTTGTTGTTTAGGCCACAAAGTCCGTGATATTTTGTGATGGCGGCCCTAGCAAGCAAACACAGTGACGCACCATGGAATCTAAGTGGATAAGAGGGACATAAGGACATGAACAGCATGTACATGGTGACACTGGAGTGTTGCTCTGATGAGGTTGAAGAATCAATGGGGTGGAAGGTCCTCAAGTTAGTGGGCTGAAAAAATAGGAAGTGATGATCAGAGTGAAGGATTCTCGGACCCTCGGTCTGTCAGCTCGTCCTCTGGCTGGCTTCTTAAATGGTCTCCATTATGGTTGACCCAGTTCCGGGGTCACAGGCAGACTTAGCAACATCTCACAGAAGAGGAGGCACTATTTCTTCCATGCACCTTTAAAGCAAAAAAAAAAAAAAATCTTTCCCAGGCCCAGCCTGTGTGGTTCAGTGGTTGAGCATCGACCTATAAACCAGGAGATCAGGGTTTGATTTCCAGTCAGGACACATGCCCGGGTTGCAGGCTCAATTCTCAGTAGGGGGCGTGCAGGAGGCAGCCGATCAATGATTCTCTCTCATTGTTGATGTTTCTATCTCTCCCTCTCCCTTCCTCTCTAATAAAATATATTTTTTAAGATCCTTCCTAGAATGCCTACTGCTGTCTTTCCTTTATGTCTGAGTCAGAAATTCTTCCACATTTCCATTCCTACACAAATCTCTAGCATGGGCAAAAGATGCTCATGACTGGGTTACTGAAGCACGTATCTGTGTAAAGGAAACAAAATTGGAGTTGTTGTAGCAAGAAGGAAAGGGTGTCTGTGTGCTCAGTAATTTTTGCTATCAAGGTGTGGTCGCTGGCATGGGCTGAGGCTTATGTGTTGAGGACATGGCAGTCCTGAAGGAGGGAGAAGTGGTTTTAGGGAGGTCCTGAGGTTATCTGACCCACCTCCGGACTCTATGGTATGTGAGATGTTGAACCTCTTCTCTCTTCCCTCCCGCTCTCCCTCCAGCCACACAGAAGTACCAGGAGTTCGTCTAACACGTGTGCTGTGCTCTCTCTGACCATCGTCTCCCCTCCTGCCCTTTAATTGAGCTGCTTCTTCCCCACAGTCCTCTTGCCCCACCCCAAACCCTGCCCTAGCCTGGCTCACTTAGATGTTCTTAGGGCTCAGCTAAGGGTCACCTCCTCCATTAAGTCCTCCCCAATTTCCTCACTTTGGGGTAGCATCCCACACATGTACTAGGTATGAACTGCTCAACAATGAAGATGGTAAATAGGTTACTTTTTAAAAGATGTTGTTGGCATTCATTAAAACCACCTCAAGCTCACCCCCCTGGATTGGAGAGAAGCCTGATATCAATTGTGTCAGAGATGGAGTCCGTGCCCTCGGATCACCACTCGACCCTGGAGTGTTTAGAAGGGGCCCCCCGGGTCCTGGCCGGGTAGCTCAGTTGGTGAGAGCATCAGACCGATTCACCACGGTGGGGAATTTGATCTCTGGTCAGGGCACATACAAGAAGCAACCAATGAAGGCATAAATAAGTAGGACAACAAACAAATCGATGTTTCTCTCTCTCTCAAATCAATATGAAAAAAATAAAAGGGGTCCCCGAGACTCCCCGTCCCCCAATAGGAAGAGGCCCTGGTGGCTCTGCTGTTTCTGCTCCGAGAGCCAAAAGTGCTGCTTCAGGTCTGGTTCTCGACCCCCTCTCGACATTGCGGTCCCAAAGCCTCTACCAACCTAGTTCTTCCTCATCCTTGGATTCTCCTGGGATTTGGCTGCTGCCCCTTTCCAACCCCCACCTCCACAACCCTTCCTTAGACAATAAATTGCAATCTCACTGATAGGGGATTTATAAATGACCTTCACCATCTCCTCCTATTATCACCTCCTGGAGGTAAAGATTTCCCAGAAATCTAAGGTGCCTGTTTACCATACAGGGAGGGGGAAATACCTTTCATTCCCTCCTCAGGTATCCAGAACCACACAAACAAACACAGTTGATTTTCAATTGTAATCGACACATCCACAGGTATCATGCTACATACATCATACATTTATAGCTCATCCTAACCAAAAAAAGAAAAAAGAGGTGACGTTCACCTGCGCTGTAATTATGCATGTCTCAATCTTCCTAATGGGCTTAGAAATATCTTGAGAACAGATACCCCATATTACAAAGCTTGTATCCCCAAGATGAGCACATAATAAATGTTGGATGAAGGAATGAATTGCCTGTGGAATTCAGAATGCTCAATACAACATTGTGCTTACTGGCCATGCTACAAGGCTTAAATACCAAGGCCTCGGGCTTTCTCTTTTACCAAGAGAACTCCTGATTTTCACAGCCTGATAGCAGCTTGTCCTCCCAGACCAGGGACAAGTTTGTTTAAGGTGGAGTGTTTGTACGGGAATTTTCTATCATATTTGGCCTATTCTTTGACAGGGTGTAAAGATCAGTACCCTCCCCAGCTGGCATGGTTCAGAGATTGAGCATCGACCTATGAACCAGGAGGTCACGGTTCGATTCCTGGTCAGGATGGTTGGTTGCAGGCTTGATCCCCACTGTGGGGTCTGCAGGAGGCAGCTGATCACCGATTCTCTCTCATCACTGATGTTTCTCTCTCTCTCTCCCTCTCCCTTCCTCTCTGAAATCAATAAAAATATATTTTTAAAATATGATCAGTAGACTTGACTTTCCTGATTCTAGGCAGTTAATAATCAAAGTGTTAATAATTTAGGAAACGAATTTATGTGAAAAATTTTCTGCCAAGAAAAACGTTGGAAGACCATTTATGTGAATGAGCAGGGTGTTTGTTTGCTTGTCTGTTTAAGTGTGTGTGTGTGTGTGTGTGAGTGTGCGCGCGGGGAGAGTGTTTTTGGGTTTGCTCCATAAAAACCTTGGCTTCTTGGTGTTAATACAACTGACCAAATGAAATGCTCCCACCTGTGCTGAAAACGAACGTCATTAGCACTTTCAAACCTCTGCCTGCCCGTCCCTGGGGCTGGTGCCATTTGGGGGCGCGGCCCATCTGGTCTCCAAATGACCCAATAAATGTATCATCTCTTACCTTCCTTCAGCAACCCTAACATAAGCCGTTGTGGTTGAGTTATGAATTCCTAATTTTCCTCCTGTCTTCTTGCCTGGCTCTCTCTTCTTTGCTTCCATTTGGGGTAGCAGCAGGGGCCTGGCAGGAGGCTTTGGCCTCAAGAGGAGCAAAAAGCACGGAGACTGGTGGTGAGGCAGGGGAATGAAGTGTCTGCTGGGGTGGCAGCAGCTGGGCCCTCTGGGGACTTTGCCTGGCACCTTCCTTGTGGGGAAGACAGGCATTCCCAGCAGCTACTGTACCCCCTTTCCTCTCTTTCAGTATTTGAAAATGTGGGGTAACCTAGAAGTCACCTGTGTGCCTGGCACAGCCACCACTGAGGGGAAGGGACTGAGGGCCTCCAGGGGAAGGATGGGTAATCTATTCAGAGGCAGGAGGAGAAGGGAACTGGCCTCAGGGGATCAGAAAGTCTACCTTTAACTCAGGGCCTATAGGTTGCTTCTGAGGCAAGAGATACACGTAATGCATCAAAAGGAAAGATCCCTCAGGGGCTGGAGCGGAGCAGCCTGAGGGGAAAACTCGGGACACTGTGTTGTCCTTCCTCAAGTGTGTCCTCTCCTCCTCCCTGTGACCCTGCTCCCCGTGGCTTCTCTGCTCAGATAAATAGGGTGTGTTTTCCACCTGTTTCCCAGAAGGGACCTCAGGAGGACACAGGCTGCCTTCATTTTGTTTCAGTGATTCGCTGATTCATTCAACAAATATCCCGCTGACCTTCTTCTTTCATCAATAATTCCCAAGCATTTTCAATTAGCGGGCTACTTCAGGGGAGGCAAAATACCCCTTACTAAAAGCGTAACTGACCTCCATGCTTCCCAGACTTTTTCATGTCCGGGCCCACGTCATGGTGAACCGTCATATTCGTGTGACACGGAGGATGAGCCGACGTGGAAGGCTGCAAGCCGTCACCAGGCGCCAGCTGCTGCAGGGCCGGGGGGGTCCGTCTGCACACCTGTAGCCCACATTTCAACACGCCACTGGGATTTCCAATCTGACCCTTGCTTGAGGCGGAGCCACTGCGGGGGACGGGGGGGGGGGGGGAATCCCTAGAATACATGTCATCTTTTAACAAAAGCATTCATTTTAAAAAGCATGCCTGCCAGCAACACAATGATGACCTAAACTATAATGTGTATGCCCCAAACAAAAGATGGACATGCTAATATAATGCTGACACCCCTATTCCTATAAAGCCCCTGCCTGCCTGCTATGCCTGGACTACGCTCGGAGAGCAGTTCGTGGGCGAGAGGCAGCCTGCTCTGGGCCAAAGAACAGTCGTGGTCTCTAGATATCGATTCTCGCACGCAGGGGGCATGAGAGCTCATGATCATCACAGCCATACTCATAGCAATACCCTCCCCAACTACCGCAGGTTCTGAACTGAATGATAACCGGGCTTGAGAACCAGATAAATTGAGATGAAGACATAGCTTAATTACTGATAAAGCTGAATCGGAGAAAATGTGGCTGGTACCTCCATTCAAACAGGATCCCTATATTTTCCTCACAGAATTAAATGTACAGTCTTCGGCAAAGCAGGGCAAACACCCCCATCCTTCCTGCCAAGGCCTGGGGGCTCCCCCCGCGGAGTGCAGGAGGTAGGGAGGAATCAAACTATTTTTTTTTTCCAGTACCATTCCCTCCCAGAGAAGGGAGCAGAAGTTCCTGTTCGCAAGGTATGAACGAGGGATGGTGAAGATAACCCAAAGAGCCTTTGAGAGTTTAATGCAGCTCGTCTGTCTTCGCTTCCTAGAAAACAGAGCTTGAGGCAAAGCCCAAGGGTTAACGTTTCACAGGGGAGGTTTCAAACCCAGGGCAACAGGAGGGAGGTGAAGTGCCAGAGGGAAGGACGGAAAGCAAATAGAAGCTGGCTAGTTGCCTCGCAAGAACATCCACATGGTTGCCACTCATTCACTTGGGCTATCTCCAAGGATTGGAAGAGTCGGGAGGGGAGACGTAGGAGCAGCAATTGGCAGCTGCTTCCAGGCCTCCCTCTCTTTTTGGTCAAAGTTTACCCCTGGAGTGTTCCTCTCCTGTCTGGGTTGTAGGGGCCCCTCTGAGCAGTTGCTGGGCAGACAGGGGCTCCTGGAGTCCGGTGAGCGGGACTTGAGTGCTGGAGCTCCCACGGGGAGGCTGAGACAACCCTGGGCGAGTTAGAGCAACAGCAGCAGCTGTGACTGTAGGGCCACAGAGAGAAGCCGGTGCTGCAGGGCAGGGCCTGGCCAGATTGCTTGGGAAGGGATGGGGCTTGGCCAATCCAGGAAGGTGTACATACTGGGCCCAGAACACTGACTTACTGTCTTATTCTGAACTCGCCCGGATGATGTAGGCAGTCAGATGACTGCAACTTCGGTAAGCTCTGGCTTTACAAAAAGGATGTGAATCGAGAGCTTTCTTGTGTCCTCTCTCCTCACGATGAGATGATGCAACTGTCTGCAAGGGCCCAGAGGCCGTAAATGTTTGAGCTGGGCCTGCAACTGTGCAAAAGGCCTGGATCATTGGCCCAACCACTAGCCCCAAAACATGGCATTGGAACAGCATCATTTTTATTTCTTTTAAAGTTTTTCAAGTCCTATTTGGTATCATTATTATTTTTTTTATTGAGATATAATTCATATACTCTAAAATTCAACCATTTAAACTGTACAATTCAGGGGTTTTACTATATTTGCAAGGTTGTACAATGAGTAGCACAATTAATTTTAGAACATCATCATTACCTCCAATGAAATCCCATACCCCTTAGCAGTCACTTCCCATTTTCCACATCCCTAGCCCAGGAAACCACTAACCCACTTTTTGTCTCTATGCATTTGCCTACTCTGGACATTTCATGTGAGTAGAATCATATAACATGTGGCCTGTAGTGATTGGCTTTTTAAAAAAATATATACTTTTATTGATTTCAGAGAGGGAGGGAGAGGGAGAGATAGAGATAGAAACATCAATGATAAGAGAGAATCATTGATTGGCTGCCTCCTGCACACCCCCTAATGGGAATCAAGCCCACAACCTGGGCTGGTGCCCTTGACCACAATCGAACCCGGGACCCTTTGGTCCCCAGGCTGACATTCTATCCACTGAGCCAAACCAGGTAGAGCTGTAAGCATTATTTATATATTCTGGAGAGTATGTTTGCAAATACTTTATTCACACTGTGGGTTGTCTTTTCACTTTTTTTTTCTTTTTCGAATATGTTTTTAGAGAAAGAGGAAGGGAAAGGGATAGAGATGCAAACATCAATCAGCTTCCTCCTGCACGCCCCCCCTACTGGGAATTGAGCCTGAAACCCGGGCATGTGCCCTCACCGGAATCGAAATTGTGACCTCCTGGTTCATGGGTCCAACACTCAACCACTGAGCCACACTGGTTGGGCAATCTCTTCACTTTCTTGATGTGTCCTTTGAGAAACGAAAGTTTTTAATTTAATTTTTTAAATTTATTTTTATTGAGTTCAGAGAGATAGAGAAACATCAGTGTGAAAGAGAAATAGTGATCAGCTCTCTGGGGCACGCACCCTAACTGGGGATCAAACCCAAAACCTGGGTATGTGTCCTTACATGGAATTGAACATGCCACCTTTTGGTGTACGGGACGAGTTCCAACCAATTGAGCCACACCGGACAGGGCAAAACATTTTAATTTAAAAAAATATGTTAGAAAAAAAAAAAAAGTTATCCCTAGCTGGGTTGCTCAGCTGGTTGGAGTGTTGTTCAGATACACTGATCAGGTTCAATCCCTGATCATACAAAAATCAGTCAATGAACACATAAATAAGTGGAATGACAAATCAATGTTTCTCTCTCTCTCTCTCCCTCTCTGCCTCCCTCTCTCTAAAATCAATAAATAAATTAACTTTTATAAATAAAAATTATGTTGATGCATATCTTTTTATTACTTTATGTATGCATATATCAATGTATACTTTTTTTGAGATATAATTGGCATATAACATTATATTGGTTTCAGCTGCACAACATGATGTGATATATGTATATATTGCAAAATGATCATTTTTAACTAAGAGGAAGGTGACTGGATCAAACCAATCATTGCAGAGTCTGGTAACAAGCCTCTCCCCTCCCCCTGCCCGCTGTCACAGGCCAGTCCTGAGAGCACATTTCCTGGACCCTTTGCCATGTGACCACTGGAGGAAGGCCAAGGCAGCCAGTGTGCCCTGAGTAAAACCAAACTGCCTCTTGAAAGCTTGGGAGAAAGTCAGCGGGGAGAAATTTGGGAAAGAAAAGGAACTAGGAGTCCCAGTTTCTCACTTTAGCTTTCTTTTTCTTTGGTCAGCTAAGTAAATCCCATACATCTCACTTTCCCCTAATGCAACTCCACTTCTTCTTCAAAATTAGCAGAAGAGCCCTGGTTGGCATTGAGAGGAATAAGAAAAATTTGGTTAAATCTTTTCACACTTAACGTTCCTGATTCAGTGTAACCTTCCTGATTAGCCCGTTTCCCCCCACCGTCTATCAGGGGTGAGCTGATGAATTCCTCAAGTACCCCGTGACAGCTGGGATTGGAATTCAGGATCCCAGAGTTTGAAGCCATCTCCCACAGGGCTGGAGCCTCCCCATTCCTTCCCAAAGAGCAGAGTTCACACATTCTACCTTTATATCTATAATAATAAAAGCATAATATGCTAATTAGATCGGATGTCCTTCTGGATGTCCTTCCAGACCACCTACTGGACGAAGCTGGAGCTGTGAGGGAAGCCCGGGTCCTGGGTGCCAGAGGGAAGCCGGTGCCAGCAGCCGGGGGAAGGAAGGCCTACTCTTGCATGAATTTTGTGCATCAGGCCTCTAGTATATGTATATATTATTTCAGAGAGGAAGGGAGAGAAAGAGACAGAAATATCAATGATAAGAGAGAATCATTCATTGATTGGCTGCCTCCTGCACACCTCCCACTAGGGATCAAGCCCACAACTGGGATCAGGAATTGAACTGTGGCCTCCAGGTTTATTGGTCGGAGCTCAATCACTGAGCCACACCGGCCGGGCCACACATTCTACCATTTGAGTGCAAATGTCTGTTTTAGCCACAGAAAATACAAAGATGAATAAGACAATTCCCACTCACGGTGCAGTAAGGAAGCTGGATGGGAAACAAGTAGTCACTCAACCACACGACACCCACGAAATAGCAGGGTTCTGTACACGTGGAACCTGGCAAGGCTGCCCTGGACTCAGTGGATGGTTTCAGATGGGCATCTCTGTTTGCCCTTGAGGGGGACCTTGACCTGTAACAGCCACACAGGCTGGCGGAAAGGGCAAGCTCCACATTTGGTGGGATGAAAGGCGACTCCGTCCCAGAGAGGGCAAAGTCGCACCTTTAGTGGGAAGAGAAGTTGTGGTTCTTCTCGGTCAGCAGACCGGAAGGTAAAGAAGCTTCCTTCTCTCCTCCTCAGCACCTCTGCCCTGTTCAAAGGAAGGATAAGACAGAGGAGACGAGGAGACGGGAGAGGAGGGAAGAGGACGTTCTCTTCCTCTCTCTTTAAACATTTACTGTGATCTGGAGCAACAAGGAAGATTTAGGACTTCAAAAAAAAAAAAAAAAGCCTTAATTGAACTATAATTCACTTATATAATTCACTCAAAGTGTACAATTTAATGGTTTTAGTATATTCACAGAGTTGTGCAACCATCACCACAATCAATTTTAGGATGTTTTCATCACCTCGAAAAGAAACCCTGCATCCCTTAGCGGTCACCAGCCTGCCCCCCGTTCTTCCTAGTCCCCCCAGCGAGAGGGCACTACCTCTGTACTGGACATTTGATATAAAAGAAATCATACATGCATTTCTTTTGGGCCTGGCCTATTTCTCTTTGCATAACATTTTCAAGGCTCATCCTTGGTATAAATATGTATGAGTATTTCATTTATTTTTATTGCTCAATAATATTCCATGTGTATGAATATATCACATCTTACTTACTATTCATCAGTTGATGGGCATTGGGTTGTTTCTACTTCTTGGTATTATGAATAATGCTGCTTATAAATATTCGTGAACGAGTTTTTGTGTGGAGTAGGACTTTTCTGCTAGTCCTTATCAATCTTTATTAACTGCCTATTGTGTACATAGCACAGAGATGGGAGTGGGTGCACAAGGGGATGCAGGAGGGCCGAGACCCAAAAGCACTATAAATGTAAAATGTCATTCCCCAACTGTCCTCTGACTGAAGAGATATAAAGTCAAAACACATTATGTGGATCCTCAATGAATTCTGACTCAAAACAAACAAATAAAAGCCATGGAGAGGGTAGCTAAGAACACCTCATTGTGGCCCTGGCCCATGCGGCTCAGTTGGTTGGGCATCGTCCTGTACACTGAAAGCTTACCGGTTTGATTCCAGGTCAGGGCACATACAAGAATAAACCAATGAATGAATAAACAAGTGGAACAACAAATCGATGTTTCCCTCTCTCTTCCTCTCTCTTTAAACGAAATAAATACTATAAATAAGATTTTTAAAATGCACACACACACATGCCTACATGCAGGTAAAACAGAAATGGCAAAATGTTAGCAGTTGTTAAATCTGGATGATGGGGATTTGGGTGGTCATTGTACTATGCCCTCAATTTTCCAGCATATTTAAACATTTCCAATAATAAAATAAAAATGAATAATAAAATAAAGATCTAAAAATATTACAAAAAAAAACAAAAACACAGCAAGGTAAGGAGATCAATGTACCTTTTAAAACAGCGGGTCAGGGAAGGCCTCTTTGAAGTTAGGACATTTGAATGAAGACCCGAGTGCAGAAAGCAGCGAGTTGGCCATGGGACCTTAGGAAAGGGCATTCCAGAAAGAGGGATATAAGCACCTAAAGTGGCTGAGGAGATGGGAGGGGGCAGGAAATGAAATTGAAAGCTTAGCCAAAGTCCAAATTATACAGCCTCACAGGGCGACAGAAGGGAGATTGTGGTCTCAGTTTCAGGATGACCCAGTGAAGAACTGTGAATGGGGAGTGCCTTGGGCTGAATCATATCCTAAGACAGCTCTCTGGCTCCTGGGTGGAGAATAGACTGCGAGATGAAGGTGGGGTCAGGGTGGGCAAGAGTGGAAGCAGAGAGGCCAGTCAATGCAGAGGATTTATTGCAGAGGGGGCGGTGTCTCAGGTGAGGTGGACGTGGGGAGAAGGGCACGGGTTTGGCAAATACGTTGAAGGGAGTTCTCATGGCGTTTGCTGACGGATTGGATGTGAGAGAGAAAAAAGTCAAGGGAGACTCCAAGGATAGTGTGAGCAACCTGCCAAATGGTGGTGCCTTTTGCTGAGATGGCAAAGCCCCGAGGGGGTGCACAGACTTTCCTCTTCACAGGAACGTTAATTTGGTTTATAATAGCCTGGAAGTCTTCACAGTTATAATTATGAAGGAGGTAAGATTTAGGTAGGGTTTTCCAAATAACGAGTTCATCAATGTCAACAAGTTACGTTTTTCATTTGTGTCAACAAACAGGTGGCACAGCAGAGTGCAAGTGGCAATGGGCTTTGAAGTTAGGGATCTAGATTTGAATCCTGATGCTGCTGCTTACCACCTAGGTGAACTTGGGCAAATTACTTAACTTCTTTGAACTTGAGGCTCTTCATCCATACAGGTGGCAAAATAACCTGCCAGGTTGTTAGGTTGTAAGTCACACACCTTGGCACAGCACCTGGCACCGAGTAGGTGTTCAATATATTCCTGCCACTCTATAGAGACCATTAGGGACTGCTACAAGCTGTTAACGTTTTGGTACCTTTTCAGATAGAGTATTACTTGCTTCCTTTTATTCATTCAATATTTGAGGATTTACTGTGCTCCACATGCTGATCCAGGCATTGGCAGCTGTATAGCCATAAATGAAACAGACAAAATGCCTATCTTCATGAGCTTACCTTCTGGTGAGAGGAGACAAACAGATAGCTAAGTAAAATACAGTATGTAATATGTGATATGGTGGTAAGTCCTAGGGAGAAAAGCTAAACAGGGAAGGAGAAGAGGAGGTGCTGGTAAGGTTCTATGGAGATGGTGATATTTCTGTTTTAGACTGAGAGAGTGGCAAGTGCAAAGGCCCTGGGGCAGGAACTTGCTTCTGTAGGCCTGGGAAGCCTGTGATGACTTTGGCTTTAACACAGAGTGAAATGTGTAGCCCTTGGAGGGTTTTGAACAGCGGGGAGACAAGATCAGATTTATAGTTTAAAACGATCACTGGCTTCTAGCTGAGTAAATTCAAGGGTTGAAGAGTTGAGGCCAGTTGGGAAGCAACTGTAGTAATAATGCTGACTTGGTAGAGGTGATGGGATAAAGATCCTGGATATATTTGATAGTAGAGCCAACAGGATTCCCTGATAGATTACATATAGGGCAGTCGAGAAAGAGAGGGGTCAAGGATTGTAGTCCCAGGCCTTTGGCCTGAGCAGCTGAAAGGATGTACTGACGTTGACATATTTGACTATTCTTAACTTTGGAAATGGTAATCTCATACATTTCAACTTAATAGATGCCATTTAATGAGATGGGTAAGACTATGTGAGGAAGGGGTAGAGAGGTTGTCAGAAGTTGATTTATGGGCATGAGGGAGTGTCTAATAGGAAGCTATAGGTATGTGTCTGGAATTCAGGGGCAAGGCCCCAATCAGAAAGTACATTAGGGAGTCTGAGTATAGATGGCAGTTTAAGCTCTGAGCCTGGATGAGGTCACCTAGGATTTAAATGTAGATAAAGAAGAACAGAGGCCGGAGGACTGAGCCTGGGGCATCTGGCATTTCCAGATCAGGGAGGTGAGGAAGCAGCAAAAGAAACACAGGTGGCCATGACTGGCAAAACAAGGGCTCCACACAGGGGAGTTGGCCCAGGTGAGGGCTCCTGCAGGTAGGCGTGAATAATGTCCAACCTTGCACCTTCTTTGAGCCTTGGCATTAGAAAGTAAGTCGTGTGTGTGTGTGTGTGTGTGTGTGTGTGTGTGTGTGTGTGTGTGTGTAGAGGGGACGTGATAATATCTTATATATGACTAGCACTTGGGAGGTTGCACCATCTCTTTTATTTGACCTAGGCAAGGGGAGTGTAGGTGCTATCATCCCATCGCACGTACAGGTGCCTAAACTGAGGAACAAAGTTTAGGTTACTTGCCCAAATTACAGGCACACCTCATTTCATTGCACTTTGCTTTATTGTGCTTCATAGAGGTTGCTTTTTAAAACAAAATCCCCAGTCAAGGAGTGAGGATATTTTTTCCATAGGGAAGGGGTTGGGGAGAGAGAGAGAGAAAGAGAGAAAGAGAGACATTGATGTGACAGAGACACACTGATTGGTTGACCCCCTCCTGGACACACACACGCACGCACACGCACACGCCATGACCAGGGGCAAGGGGTCAGACCTACAACCCAAGTACATGCCCTTGACCAGGAATCGAACCCAAGACACTCCAGTGCGCAGGCTGATGCTCTCACCACTGAACCACGCCAGTGGATGGGGTGGATGTTGCATTTTTTACAAATGAAAGGCAAGACCCTCCACCAGCAAAATGATGGCAGCTTGCTTTATTGTGATCCTCCCTTTATGGCAGTGGTCTGGAACCGAACTCACATTATCTCCGAGGTTTGCCTGTACATCAGTCGTAGGTAGCTGACTTGGGACTGGAAGGAGTCTTCTGTCTCTAAGTTTCCAGCTCTTTGGGGGTTGAATCATGCTGCTTTCGGGGTTGGTGTCTGCCCTAGGAGCCTGCTGCAGAGGCAGCAAAGACAGGTGGAAACGACAGCAAAGCAAGAGACGAAATCTTTGCATCCTCGCTGCTGTGAGGCCTACATGTTCCTGTGCTCCCAATGGCTGCTTCTGTAGGAACAGATTGTAACAGGGTTACATGGAGATAACTTGAAATGAGTTTTAAGCTTTTATTTCTATAGCAGCGAGGAAACTGCTGATATTATTGCCCATAGAGCAGTGGTTCTCAACCTTCTGGCTGGTCCTTTAAATACAGTTCCTCATGTTGTGACCCAACCATAACATTATTTTCGTTGCTACTTCATAACTGTCATGTTGCTACTGTTATGAATCGTCATGTAAATATCTGCTATGCAGGATGGTCTTAGGCGACCCCGTGAAAGGGTCGTTCGACCGCCAAAGGGGTCGCAACCCACAGGTTGAGAACCGGTGCCATAGAGGGTTCTGGACTTGTGATGTTAGGTGCCAAGAATGTCAGCTCAGATGAACCTATTTCCCACTAGCAATGATCAAATGGGATCAGAAGGCCTCATCTGGGGGACTTTCACATGGGGTGGGACAGTGATAAATTCACTTTGGTTTCAGTGCCGTTGGGTTCACAGGTCCCCTCAGAGATAGCGTCTGGGCTGGGCTCTTTCACGCCACAAATGATTGGTTTCATCTTACTTCCGCTTCGTGTCTTGCTCAAAGCATTGCATTTGCTCCAAACTTATTTTCTTGCCTTTGAGAAGCTGCTCCTGAGATCAGAGGCTCTGCTGGTCAAGCTTGGCCCTGCCCCGGGGAGAGATAAACAGGCCCAAATATGCTTCCCAGATTGCAACACTGGTGAGTCAGGCAGGTCGGACAGCTGCTCCCCCACGGGGGCCCTGGTTGTTCCTGATAAGGAAGAACATGGCTCATGCCAGCACGCTGCCATGTGCGCGCGCACATATCAACAGACACTCCTGGGCCCGGTGTTGTTTTAGAGTAAATTGTTGACATTCTGAATGGCTGAACATTGGGGGAAAAGGTGAGCACAAACTCACTCCGCTCGAGATAAGCTCCAGGTTTCATAAGCCCAAACAAGTAAAACTATTTGGTGTCATTTGGCACCATTTGGAGCCATCTCTTGAACCTACCTGCTCAAGGGCAGGGTTCAGGAGTCCTCACACTCTGGAAAGAGGAGGGGACGGAGGTGGGGCGGGCAGTCAGAAGAGGGAAGATGGATTTATGAAGGAGCAAATGGCAGAAGGCCCAGAGAGAAAAAGGCATATCATAAAAATGTGAACATATCTTCAAAAAGAGGAGAAATTGACCCTATGACATCTGTAAAAAATACCCCTTAAAATGTGAATGCCATTTTCCTTAAATAATATACAGTGTATAAGGAGTGGGGCAAGTGGGGGGGGGTGTTGATATTAATAATACAATAATACCGCCACCCATATTATATTACACCTTGTATGAACACTTCAGGTTAACTTTATGAAAAGCAATTTGTAGTTTACAAGGGGCTTTTCCATTTCCTCCATCAGCCCACTCAAGTTATGAACCACATTTTACAGATGAGAAAATTGAGGCTCCAGGAGGATATATGCAATTAACTGAGGCATAATTAAGAGCTGGGGAGGGACAGGTTTGTCCTAAGTAACCCAGAGCTATGATGCTTACTAGACACAGTGGGAAGGGTGATTCATTTTCAATGACTGCTCAGAGCGCTAAAGCTCCATTGCATTTCTAGGCAGAGTGACTCTAACTTCTCCAGTGTTGTCCAAAACAAGTTTCCCGAACTAACAATCCTTTGATTAGTTTTGCTTGATGCTTGGATCACAGCAGCATCGCATCTGTGAAGATTAAAGCACCAGGGGAAATGTCTAGAATCCACCCCATGCCCTTCTTTCTCAGTGTAGCATCCTTGACCAATTCTTTCTGTTCTGGAAACAACACCTTTGGGCCCCCTAAGCTTGCCATCTTGCTCTCAGGTGGGGAAGAAACACCCTAATTTGCATAGGACATTATGGAAGCACAGGACCCACCCCGAGGAGTCAGACAGGTGTTTTGAAAATGCTAATGCCTAAAGCAGTGGTTCTCAAACTTTGGCCTGCGTCGGAATCATCTGTGGAGCTTGTTAAAGTCATGGATGTCCAAGCCCCACCTAGACTTTCTGAATCAGAATCCCAGGGGTGGGGCCTGTGAACTTCACAAGCTCCCCAGGTGATTCTGAAGTTACCAAAGCTTGAGAAGCATGGTCTCAGCACGGGAGTGGGAGTTACAGGTGAAGGAGAGTGGGGAGCCATGCTGGGAGAGGAGGCAGCAGCAACAGGAGCCTGAAGGACCTAGAGAACAGTCAGGAACAATTTTCTGCTCCATCCTTATCTTCCTTTAACAAAGAGGAAGGGTTAGAAATATAGAGGGTTAGAAATCGCTTCATTCAGGCACGTCCTTCTTCTGGCAGAATTATCATGTGCAGTACGGATGACGAATGCACACCTTTTAGAAGCAGTTAAAATAGCCCGTATTTTTCAGCAAGTAGAATAGAGAGTACTGGGGGCTGGGAGGAGTGAGGAATGAATGAGGAGTTACTGCTTAATAGGTACAGAGTTTCTGTTTAGGGATGATTAAAAAAAGTTCTGGAAATGGATGGTAGTGATGGTTGCACATCATAGTGTATGTGTTTAATACTCCTGAACTGTACACTTCAAAAGTGTTAGAATGGCCCTAGCTGGTTTGGCTCAGTGGATAGAGCGTCAGCCTGTGGACGGAAGGGTCCCAGGTTCGATTTTGGTCAAGGGCACATGCCCGGGTTTTGGGCTTGATCCCCAGTGGGGGACATGCAGGAGGCAGCCAATCAATAATTCTCTCTCATCATTGATGTTTCTATCTCTCTCTCCCTCTCTCTCTAAAATCAATAAAGATATATTAAAAAATAAAAAAAGATTTATTTAAAAAAGTTGTTAGAATGGCAAATTTTGTTATATTTAGTGCGCGCGCGCACACACACACATACACACACACACACACACAAATTAGCCAGTCTTTTTGAGAGATGTAATGACAAGAGCAAACAACATTCAACTTTAGCTGATTGCTGCTGCCTCAGATGTGTGTACGTGTGTGTGTGTGCATGTGTGTGAGGTTAGTAAGGGGACTGACAAAATAAAAATGGATTCATAGAGACCTAGCTGGTTTCGTTCAGTGGATAGAGTGTTGGCCTGCCGACTGAAGGGTCCCGAATTAGTTTCCGGTCAAGGGGATGACCTCAGTTTCAGGCTCCTCCCCGGCCCCAGGCCCTGGTCAGGGCTCTTGCAGGAGGCAACCAATCAATGTGTTTCTCTCACATTATTTCTCTCTGTCTTTCCCTCTCTCTTCCACTCTGTCTAAAAAAAAAAAATTAATGGAAAAATATCCTTGGGTGAGGATTTAAAAAAATGGATTCATAGATGAAAATTTTGAAAATCGATGGCAGTGAAAAGAGAGCGAGGGAGAGAGATGCCTAGAGCACCTTTTCCTGTCCCCTTTGCTTGGTTAACTCCTAGATTCCACATCACTTAATCACTCTTTTGGAGTGCCTTGTAGTGTCTCTCACACTTCATTGAGCATATAAATCACCTGCTGACCTTGTTAAACTGCATATTTTAATTCAGTAGGTCTGAGGTGAAGTTCTAGTCTGCATTTCTTTTTATTTATTGATTTGAGAGAGAGAAAAAACATCCAATGTGAGAGGGAAACATCGATTGGTTGCTTTCTAAGCATACCCCAAATGGGGATTGAACCCACAACCCAGGTATGTACCTGGCCAGCTGGGAATTGAACCCATAACTTTGCCATATGAGGATAATGCTCAAATCAGCTGAGCTCCAGGGCCTGGGCCTCCAGCTTGCATTTCTAATAAGTTCCAGGTGATGCTGACACTAGATCCACAGACCGTATCGGGAGGGTTGTGTAAACTTAGTCATTCTTAGTTCACCATGATATCCTTATGTCCAGCAGATTATTTAGTATACAGTAGGTGCTCAATAAGTATTGAATGAATGACAGAGTACTAGGGTTGGTATAGGAGTTTGGAGAGCAGACGATCTTTGTCCTGAACTACAGCACATTTAAGGTGTTCCTGTTTCTATCAGTTATTACCTCATACCCTGTTGAGTGAGGATGTGAGTACTAAACTATGTTTGGCTTTGTCGCCTTGGTGCCTCAAATCTAATCCTTGAAATAGTGGTTCTATACACATGAAGGGTACTGAACCCTGGTTTGCAGGCTCTGAGGAAGCCTTGCTATAGTCCACAATCTCAGCAAACAAATTCCATCCAGGGAGGGAGCAGAGTGCAGGGAGCCTGTTGGTGTGGTAATTTTCCAGATTTTGGGCCTGAGTAATTGCCATCTTGGCCTCCTTAAATCAAACAGACTTTTTAATAGTGTCTGTGAGAAAGGGGCTCATTACACTAAAACGCATGAATATAATATGATTGCTATTATTTACTCTTATCGTTTACGAGGACGATAACGACACTGGCAGTTGAGCGATTGTGTGAGGAAGTAGGGGGAGGGGGGCAGAGGGTTGTGCAGGCAGGAGAAAGAGAAACTACATCTCCCAGAATCCCCCAAGGAAAGTCCACGTTGCGGCGGCGGCCCACCCCTTTCGCCCGCGGGACCCGCCCCCGCCGATGACGTCACAGAGGTGACGTCACGGCGCCCAGAGCGAGGCTGGGGTAGAGAGGCCGACTGAGCTGGAGTCGTCTGCTGGTCTTGGAGGCTGCTAGGGAGCCAGCGAGAGGGTGAGCGGCGAGCAGACGAGAGAGCGAGAGCGGGCAAGAGGCAGCGTCGCGCGGCGCAGCGTAGCGCCGGAGCCGGGCCGGGCCGGGCCGGGCCGCGGCGGAACCACAGCCGGAGAGGAGCAGCCCGAGCCGGGCGCCCGGGGTCCCCACCCCCACTCGGCCGGACAGTGCCCGGTGTTCCCCCGTGCGGGGGGCGCGGCGGCGGCTGACTGGCCCCGACAGGACCGCGGGGGTGTTGCCACCTCCACCGAGGAGCCGGCGCGGCCGCGGGCTCCTCAGAGCCGGGGCCCGGGGCCCGTGACAGACGGCGGGGGAAGGAAGAGAGGCGGCGGCGGCGGCGCAGGCGACGGGGAGGCAGCGGCGACACCATGTCATCCCCCAGTCCGGGCAAGCGGCGGATGGACACGGATGTGGTCAAGCTGTATCCTTCGTGGAGGGGGGATTCGGGTGTAGGCAGCGGGCGGTGCGGCGATGCCTCGGGCGCCCCGAAACCCAGCCAGGGCCCCGGGGCGCTCCAGGCCACTGTCCGGGCTCGCTCCCTCCCTCCCTGCCCCCAGTGCCTACGGCGGCTCCTTGGCACCTCCCAGGAACCGAGAGCCTTTTCAGCTCCCCTTTATCTGCAGAACCCCGAAATGTGCGTTTTTCCTCGCTCTTCCTGCACCCCCCCCAGTGCCCGTGACTTTGCTCCACGACGTTTGGACTCCCAAGACGGCTTTTTTTTTGGGGGGGGGGAGACAAGATCGGCTGTCTCTCCCCACCACCTAGCCCACCTTCAGGGTCTCTTTCCTTTTGCTTGCCCTTGATTTGGGAACTGGAGGTAGGAATTCCCGAGAGGGGAGCCTTTCTCCCTTTCTTGAGATGTCTCCATTCTCCCCACTCGCAGTGCTGCTTGAACTGGGGTAACTCGAGTGACCTCCTTTATCCCTAATTCCTTTCTATATTAGGAAGAGAGTAGTCTGCTCGTTGCCCCTTCTTGTAAGCGGAAAAGAGCTCCGGGTGTTGTCAATCAGAGACCCCTGCTGATTTTCCTGGCCCCTAGGAGAGCCCCACCGTGTTTCTTTCCCGTGACAAAGCCTATCCCACCCGTAGCTGGACGTGGCGGGGGCCCCCAGGGCCTCCAGCAGGCCACCTCCGTGTTGTGGCGGTGACAGCTGGGGGCAGGGAGGGAAAGAGGTTCTCCTTGGCCAAGAAGCCCCCGTCCTGGCCACTTAAGCCAACTCCCTCTACGAAGACAAGGTTCTTGGGGAGTAATTGCCAAATGACACCTTTTATTGTCCTGTTCCCCCGCCCCCCAACTTTATACACTCTGGAGGTAGCAGTGGGAAAAGCTGTAGCTGATAAGAGTCCTCCAGGCAGTGGTTTTGGTTGGAGTCCAGACTGATTATTTCATGACAACTAGAGAAAGTCGCGAAGGTTCCTCTGACAAATGGAGAACATTTTTGAGGGGTAATTTAGGAGTTGGGGGGAGGGGGAGAGGAAATGAGCCCAGTTTTCTGAACAACTCACCACGGAGGAGAGGGGGACACAGGGGTGGGAAGTGTTAGCGTGTGAAGCAGTTAAAAAGTCCTGTCTCCTGCTGCTGCTGCCTCTCTCTCACCCCCATCCCCCCACCATTTCCCCCTGTTGCAGGGTTTTGTTTATATAACTCAAGTTGTTTGGCTAGATTGTTCAGGTGAATTCCTTCTTTCATTTGTTACTGTTTTTGATTGGGCATTTCACCTCTATAGCAATCGAAGATGGTTGTCAAATACTAAGTTATGGAATTCGCTGAAGTTTTAAACAAGTAGTTTTTGCATTTCGTTTTTTGGGGAGGGAGGGGAAGGGATGGGAGGGAAGTTGCCTGGGCAAGAGATTTTTCTTTTCATAATCTTTTTAGGAATAAGAAGGTGTTTATCTCCTCACTTGGGAAAACTTGGCTAGACCTTAGGAACAGATAGACTTCTAAGTTTTAGGGTTTCAAGTTCGGAATTTGGGGGAGGTGGGAGTAGAGATTAGAGAGAGGAGCAAGTAATAAAATACAGATTATGTACCACACGTATTTCCAGGCGTAAGCGAGACTCTCTGAGCTGTTTGTGGCTCTGATTGAGTTTTGTAAATGTGTGAATGATACCAGTAATGTTGGCTTTTCATAAGGTTTCAGGAAAACTTGTAACTATGGCAGTGTGTACATTTTACACAAAGCAGTTTCGGGTTTTTTTTTTGTTGTTGAGAAACTAGGAAATGACATGGTGGCAGATTCTGAGATATTTTTATCCTGACTTGAGAGTTACTGTCACACCTAATGTAAATTTCTACCTAATGTTTAATTGGGATGGGGGTGGGTGAGAGGAGGCCAGCTGGTTTTGATCCGTGTCAGATTCTCAAATTATATACATATATTTTTAGAAGATTGAGGAGAAAGGGTGAGGCCTAACTTGACCTGATGCCTTTTTCCATACAGTGCCTTTTGTTCATTTAGTAGTTGTGGCATCTAGAATGATTACCGCGTTTAGGAGCCGGGGTGTGGGGGGCGGAGAGGGAGAGGAAAACAGACAAAGAACAGCAGGGTGTCTTTCTTTTTTCCTTCCCCTAAGTGGCTTGTTTCATAGCTTATTTTTAGTAGAAGATGAAGAAAGGCTAAGATGCATTGGCCTTCTGTTCTTTCCCCACCTTCCTCCTTTCTGACAAAAGAAAGCTGAGGCGCTTTAAAATCATAGATCTCTGAGATAGGACAACCGTCTGGGGATTTAAAAGGCAGAGGTTATCTTTTGTGTTTGTTATTTTCTGGGCTCACATAGTTTGGAAGTTAAATTTTTCGCTATTTCCTTTTGTGTGTGCATGTGTCTTGTGGGGTAGAAGGATTCTGTGGCCTCCTTTCTCTGTTGAATTCACATGAGTAGGCCCAAATGGAGCCAACAGTTTTTGAGCATGGTATATTTAGCCAAAAATGTAAGGGGGAAAAAATGGCCCAGCCCACTATGAAAATGAGTACAATTGTGTAAAAGGGCTGGGGGTTGAAAAGGAAAGATAGAGGAGAGGAAGTAGAAAAGGTCTGAAGGAATGTACTTGCTTTTTGCCCCTCAGTGTCCCTTGGTGATTTCTTTGGTGTGGAGGCTGATAACTGGTTTCATTGCAGTCTCCTGTTTCAGCCCATTTTTGGATGTCTCCTGAGTGTAATTATGCCACCACGATTTACAGCCTCGTAGGGAACCTGTATAATAGGAGAGTAGTGGTGTGGGGGTAGGGAGGGAAGAGGATGTGTAACAAATTGGCCACTGCCTTCCACCACCTGGCTAGGAGACTCCGGTTCTGGTTGTTTATAGAGCCGGGGCATGGTAGGAGAACTGACTCCCAAGTTATACAGGGAGTGAGTGTTTTGCACCGATTCTGGGCGACTATGTTCTGAAACTCTGACTCATTCATTGTTTCTCTTCTGATCCTTTGCTGAGTGTTGTGCAAACCTCTCCAGGAGCCTAGAAACTGATGCACACACATGACTTTGGGGCCTTGTTAAGAATGTGTCCCAGTCAAGAAATGTGCAGTTGGCCCCAATCCTGTGGAATGGCTGTGAATAGTGTGGCCATTTGTCTGCAAAGTCAGGTAGATTAGTGATACTATGCTGTTTCCAGTTTGGCAACCTTTGAGGTTTCCATCTCAAACCCTGCTGATTATTTAGATTGTCTGAGAACTGGGACTCTGGTGACCTTAAATCGTGATTTGCCCTAAAGGAATATCAGTTTAAATTCTCCCTGGTGGAGGAACAAACAGCTCAGATTACACGGGTTTCCTTGTTGGTGGGGTCAGACGGCTCACCCTGTTGCACAGCCTGGTGATCCTTTTATCTGTGAACCAGTGGCCCCTGCTGAAGGCTGGAGCTGCTTGTTTTGGAAAAGCGTATGCAGGCAAAAGGCCGCAGGCACAGCTCCTCACAGCTCATTGGCTGCTCTGTTACTACCCGGAAAAGGAGGAGGGGTGGAGCTACCACCAAACAGCTGATGGAGTGTGTGGCCAGAAGAGTGTTTACATGCAAAAGAAGTTGGTGGCTGGGGAGGTCTTGTGGGTGGTGTTACAGGATCAAGTGCGTTTTCAAGGTTTAAAAGGAAGCGAGGAAAATCTGATCTCATAGAGTGAAAGAAATGTTCAAGGCTAAATCAGAAAAGTAAATGTGATAATAATGGGAATTTGGCATACACTGTACTTGTTATTGTGAGATTTTGGAACTTACTTTATAATACCAAGAATTTTCAGATTCCTTTTTTCAGAGGGAGTGCAGAAATTTAAAACAGGATATGTTGCTACCTTAAGTATACTTAACTGACTCATGCAGAGATTTAAAAGTATGGTAGAAATGTAAGCTTCCCCTGCAAAAGTGTGCAGAGTTCTAGAAAAGGGGCAATGACTTACATTAAATTCATTAACAGTGTTAGTGACTCCTACAGAATCCTGGCTATCTGCCTTAGGGTCCAGAAGCTTTTTTTATTTTTTTTTAAAAAGATATTTTATTGATTTTTTTACAGAGAGGAAGGAAGAGGGATAGTCAGAAACATCGATGTGAGAGAAACATCGATCAGCTGCCTCCTGCACACCCCCTAATGGGGATGTACCCGCAACCAAGGTACATGCCCTTGACCTGGGATCTTTCAGTCGGCAGGCCGACACTCTATCCACTGAGCCATACTGGTTAGGGCGGGTTCAGAAGCTTTTAATAACAGTTCATCCCCTCAAATGTTTGAGTACCCCCTTGATGCCAGGTTTGATGTAAGGTGCTGGGGGTTTAGTAGGGAAAAATTCAGTGTGGGTAGTCATGATGCTTCTGTAACTAGTCAAACTTTTTTTTTTAAGGTTAGCACTGTATTACCCTTCTGAATAATTTGTATTTAATTTCAGAATTTACTTTTCAAGGAATAGAAAGGTTAAAATGTAAATTTTATGTGATGGGATGTATGGGAATCTGTGTTCCTGTTATTTAAAAGATGTTAAAAAAATGGAAATAAGAAACATTAAAATGTGTAGTCATTTGTCTTGGACATCAGTGTTAGTATTTTGCTATTAATCAGTAGTTATTCTATTCCTAAGTTAGTAATCTTTGTTATTCTTTGATTTGTGCTCAAAGTGTAGACAATTATGTAATATTTTAACTAGCTCCAGCGTCAGTTGGGAACTTGTGTTTTGCCTTTTATTTCCTTTGGCCTCTATTTTAGTGAGATGATGAGGTAGAAGGTAGAACAGTTTAATGGTTTTTAAGCTCAAAGTTAAGGCTTTGGCAACTCCCAGTGTTCTGAATTTGTCTCCTCTGCCTAGATTTTGGTGACAAATATAACATACTAGTACTTATTTTGGTTAAGCAGGTACCTATATGAGTAAGCATTCACAGCTTCAAGACATCTGATTCCTGCAGTGCAGTTCTAGTAAATTACACGCAAGCCTAAAAAGTCGGCTTTTGGGGGGGAAATCTTTTGCACATGTGACCTGTAAAAGTCCCTTACCCAGTTTGTGTGCATGTGTTAGAAAACCATGGATTTGTTGATTCCTAGTGTGTAATTTCCCCAGTACCTTGGCCTACATTTATATATAGTGTTTATAATTTAGTATCTTGTTTAGTCTTAACAGATTTAATGGTTCCAAGAATCATTTGATTTTTAGGCATATAATTCAGACCTATAAAATAGCTTTTCTTTTCTTTTTTTAGAGAGAGTGGCAGGGAGGGAAGAGGAGAGGAGGGAAAGAGAGAGAAACATCTATGTGAGACACATGGATTGGTTGCCTCCCTTACTTGCCCTGACTGGGTCCACAGGGTGGGGGATTGAGCCTGCAACTGGGGTACGTGCCCTTGACTGTGAATCGAACCCTCGACCCTTTGGTCTACCAGCCGACGCTCTAACCACTGAGCAACCTGGCCAGGGCACAATAGGTTTTCAACTGTAGACCCACAGTGTACATTTTCATGAAATACTTCCATGAAAAAAACTTAGTTGGGTTATACAAGTACTAAAATAATTGAGGAAAATGTAGGTTACAAAAAGGGAAAGAAAATAATTATCTATAATTCTACCCTTTAGACCAGCGGTTCTCAACCTGTGGGTCGCAACCCCTTTGGGGGTCAAACGATCCTTTCACAGGGGTCTCCTAAGACCATTGGAAAACACGAATATAATACTGTTTTTGTGATTAATCACTATGCTTTAATTATGTTCAATTTGTAACAATGAAAATACATCGTGCATATCAGATATTTACATTATGATTCATAACAGTAGCAAAATTACAGTTATGAAGTAGCAACAAAAATAATTTTATGGTTGGGGGTCACCACGACATGAGGAACTGTATTAAAAGGTCGAGGTATTAGGAAGGTTGAGAACCACTGCTTTAGACAGTGGTTTTCAATTATCTGGAGGTTTGTTAAAATAGGTTGCTGGTTCTCACCCCTGGAGTTGTCCCATTCACTGGTCTAGAGTGTGGCCTGATAACCTGCATTTCTTTTTTTCTCTTTTTAAATATATTTTTATTGATTTTAGAGAGGAAGGGAGAGGGAGAGAGAGATAGAAACATCAATGATGAGAGAGAATCATTGATTGGCTGCTTCGCCAATGGAGATCGAGCTTGCAACCTGGGCATGTGCCCTTGACTGGAATTGAACCTGAGACCTTTCAGTTTGGAGGCCATGCTCTATCCACTGAGCAAAACCAGTTAAGGCAACTTGCATTTCTAACAAGTTCCCTGCTGCTATTGCTGCTGGTCTAGGGACCACAATGTAATAACCATTGTCTGTAAATGTTAACATTATGATGTGGTTTTTTTAAAATTTAAATTCTTTACTGTTTAAAGTATTACATAAGTCTCCTTTTCCTCCCATTGACCATTATGATGTCTTTTTCATCAACCTTTACACACACACGCACACACCACCAGGATATATTTTTCAACCTGTTGCTTATACTATGCGTGCCGTTTTTTTGCTTAATATTTTTGCAATTATTTTTCACAGTTAAAAATATATGAGACATAATGAATAACTGATGTAATATAACATTCATTGGTGTACTTCTTTGTCATTTTCTGTGATAAATAAGATTGAAATTAACCTCATGCATAAGTCTTTTCCTTTATTTTTGGGTTATTTCTATTTTCTAGAAATGGGATTCTATAGCCAAGAAGGTAAACATTTGAAGTAAAATATTTAATTAAAAATTTGGGGGCCCACATTCAATGGGTTTTCATTTTGTTCTGTTGTGTTTTTCTTGGTGTCATTTCAGCACTGAAGCAGCCAGCCTGATATAGTGATGAAAGATGAGTTCTGATCTCTTTGTTGAAACTTTCATGTTTTTTGTGATAATGGTGATCTTCAAATTAGGGATACTTTTGTACTTCTTCCTTTTAGTTTTTATTTAATTGATTTTTAGAGAGAGAGAAACATTGATTTGTTGTTCTACTTATTGATAATGATATGTTCATTAGTTGGTTCTTGTATGTGCCCTGATTGGGGTTCAAACCTGTAACCTTGTATATCAGGATTATGCTCTAGCTATCTGCGACACCCGGTTGGGGTTCAAGGTTTCTTGGATTATAAAATCTTAGTTGAGGTAATATAAATAGAAAATTAGATACAGCATGTGCCTGGTTCGTGTTACCTTAAAAGCAATTGGAGTACTACTTATATTAGTGAAAATAAATGTAGCTGTTTTTGTTTAAATTGTGCCAGTATAACTTTGGTTATCTGGATAGTGCTTTCAGTTGACTTTATATTACATAGACAATTTCTGAAAGATTAATTTTAAAAATTAAAAAATGCAGATAAACATTTCCAGTGTAGTGTCTGTCTGTAGAAGGTTGATTTGGTAGGAATCATGTCTATGAGAGACCACCAGGTGTGATATAGTTGCATATATTGTTTTATGGTCTTATAGAGAGTACTGCATCTTTGCTCTTTTGCTAGTTATTTATCTAAATCTGTGAATAAATTAGTAAATCTCCTAATTTAGCAACAAAGTTTTGAAACTACATAACCCTTTTTATGTCACTCCATAGGAAAATAAACTGGATTTTAAAAAAATATTATTATTAACAAATGGTAAATTATGTATAGCTTTTGGGTCCCACAACTGTCAGCTGGTACAGTCGTCCCCCCCCCCCCTTATCTATCAGCAGGGTATATGTTCTAAGACTCCCACTGGATGCCTAAAACTGCAGATAGTACTGAGCCCTATATATACTATGTTTTTGCCCATATATACATACCCTTACCAGCTTCTCTTTGGCCTATCTGAATTGCCAGCATCACTACTCTTGTGCTTAGAGGCCATTCATTATTAGTAAAATAAGGGTTACTTGAACCCAAGCACTGCAGTACCTTAACAGTAGATCTGTTAACCAAGATGGCTACTAAATGACTAATGGGTAGGTAGTGTGGACAGCGGGGATATGCTTGATGATTCACACCTGGGGTGGGGTGGAGCGTGACTTCGTGAGATTTTGTCATGCTACTCAGAAAGGCATGCTGTTTAAAATTTCTGGATTGTTTATTTCTAGAATTTTCCATTTATTACTTTGACCATGAATAACTGAAACCACAGAAAGGGAAACTGCATAAGGAGGTGGGGGTGGGGGGAGGAACCACTGTACTTGGTTAGATCACTAATCCAAACTAAGGCTCCTACAATGAAAGCATGCCATGATGTAGGTCTTAGATATTTCAGATTTTTATTACAAATTATATTTACATTCAAATGGATGAGCATAGGAGGGAAATGCATTTTAAATGCTTGAGGCTTTTTCTGACAAAAGGAGTTTTAGCTATCTTAACTTGGTGGCTGATCTCAGTATTGCTGTAGAGTATATATAAGTATATTAAAATGTAGAACATAATATATGTTTGATAACAGAATCATTGATCTTGGCAACACAATTTGACATTATTAGCAACTGTTAGTTTTACCAACTAATTCATTCAATTCGCCATAGCTACCAGCTTGATATAGAGGGGGAAAAAAACCTGTCTTTTGCCTTTCTATTCATTTGTATTCTTAGGGATTAAAAACAAAAACTTCTTTTTTTTTTTTTTAAAGTCAGATTTGTTTTATGGGTGGAAGGAGGAGAGGAAGTAGGGCTTTTGAGTGTGTTCTTTAGTCTAATTATCTGGATTGCTGCCCATTTTTTCCTGGCAGTAAAGAATAGCAGTTCTTGAATGCTGTCTTTGATTATCAAATGACATATATTTAAGTATACCTGTATTGAGTCATTCATGCTTTTGTGAACACATTTGCTTTTATCTTTTTTTCTGTAGGCTCTTGGGTTAGAAGAGTTAGGTACCAGATTCTTTCTGTCTTTAATTAATTGTGGCTTTTCCTTTGAGACTTAGCTAAGAATTGTATAACATGTAAACCGTAATACATCAGGAAGACTGTCGGTGGCTTGTAAAGACTATATTATGATTTCATACAGTATTTCAAATGTATATGTCTGTTTTCTATTAGTATTCCTAGCTTATATATATATTTTTTGTTAAATATATTTTATTGATTTTTTACAGAGAGGAAGGGAGAGGGATAGAGAGTTAGAAACATCGATGAGAGAGAAACATCGATCAGCTGCCTCCTGCACACTCCCTACTGGGGATGTGCCCGCACCCAAGGGACATGCCCTTGACCGGAATCGAACCTGGGACCCTTGAGTCCGCAGGCTGATGCTCTATCCACTGAGTCAAACCAGCCAGGGCCCTAGCTTATATTTTGACTAATTTCTAGAAATCACGCAAGACAGTTAAATTCATTGGCAGGAAAATACATAAATAAACCTTTAGGGAGAAGGTATTTCCAGATCCTTTACAGTATCTTACATGCAAGGTTATTAAAAGCAGTAGTGAAGCCAGGTCCTTTTTTTCTAGGAATTTGGAAATCAGAGAATACTTGGCTTATTTCACTTTGTGCAGCTAGGCAATTATTTATCAAACTCATACTTATTTATGCTAAAAATGTATAGTAGTTTACAACTTTGCTACATACCTTCTGAATGTAAGACTAGGCTCTGCCATAGATTTGCTTTAGTTTTTAGTGAAGTCAGGCACACTGGAACGTGGCGCCTGAATTTTGTGTTCTTATATTTTCAAGGTATTGGTCTCTCTTCATCTATGAAGAATTCGTTTTTTCTAAGCTAATATTATACAGTCCTGTCAGTGTTTCTGAGATTCAGAAGCTACTATTTCCTTTAA
Source organism: Myotis nattereri (assembly GCF_964212035.1). Classification (NCBI taxonomy): domain Eukaryota; kingdom Metazoa; phylum Chordata; class Mammalia; order Chiroptera; family Vespertilionidae; genus Myotis; species Myotis nattereri. The sequence continues at coordinate 21,807,440 of NC_138086.1, read as the reverse complement.
GTCCTCAAGGTAGGAAGCCTAGAGGTCTCTATCACCCAGTATCCTCCTGTGCTCTTCAGAAAAGGTAAAAGGGAATAGTAGTCCCCTGTCCCTATGGGAGCTCATTCCCGGCAGAGTTTTGGCCCCTTTGCATCTTATAATTCAAAGAATGACTAACAGAATGTCTGCTTGTGCTTATTCTCTGTTTTTGGGGGGTGACTTAGTATAATTATATATATTCAAGCCTTTGAACTGGATTATCTTAATTGACAGAGATACGTCTTACCTTTTATTTGATTGATGGGAAATAAAATTTGAAATTATATTTTTTTACAGAATAAAAAAAATAGTGTATGACTTGAGTGCTTTTAAATTGGGGCTTGCCTTGGTTTATGTGACTCGGTTGAGCGTTGTCCTCTGTACTACAAGGTCACTGGTTCAATCCCCGGTCAAGGCACATGCCCAGGCTGCCAGTTTAGTCCCCAGTGTGGGGCATGCAGGAGGCAGCCAATTGATGTTTTTCTCACATTGATGTTATTATCTCGTTCTCGCTCTTCCTTCCTTTCTCTAAAACAAAGCAAACCCCCCCCCCCCAAAAAAATCCACATTTAATTGGGGTTTATTACTCTTTTTTTAAAATATTTTTATTGATTTCAGAGAGAAAGAGAGAGGGAAAGAGAGATAGAAACATCAATGATAAGAGAGAATCTCTGACCAGCTGCCTCCTGCATACCCCACACCAGGGATGGAGCCTGCAACCCCGGGCATGTGCCTTGACCAGGAATCGAACCGTGACCTCCTGGTTCAGAGGCTGACACAACTACTGAGCTATTCCCGCTGGGCTTATTACTCATTTGAATGAATTGGATAAAATGTAATGATTTTAGTCTGTTCTGGCTGTTTTAGTTCTTAAATGTCATTCTTAGAGTGTTTGGTCAACTCTGATGAAGTTCTGATGACATTTTATTATTTAAAGTGAAATTTTAGAATCTTACATAGATTTTAGCATGTTTTTCTATGTGGAGAAAACTTGCAATGCAAATAATAGTATTACAAAGCAATGGTTACTTTCTGAATATAAGGGCTCCTCTAGTTGAAATTAATAATTGTATTCTTTCTAGGCAATATCATTTGTGGCCTTATGTAACAGTTTGTGAAATACTGATGCTTGGCTATAAATTCTGATAACTTTGTTTTTATTATTGATAGGAAAAAAAGCCAAAGTTGAAATGTCTACTTTTTTATTAGTGAATTATAAAATCAGTTTCGCCACTTAGTGGTCACTTTCGTTATGTGAAAAATATAATTAAAACAGGATAGCCTAATGCCTCAGTTAATCTTGTTTATGAATTTAAGAGTCATAAATAAAAACGAAATGACTTAGTAGGTTTTTATATAAACGTTCTGGTATCTCTGTACAACAATAGATTACATGGCATTGTGTTTTGTATTCTTTTTTAACTCTTTTTTGTGTTGTTGTTGAGGATATTTGTGTTGAGGATATTTGTCCATTGATTTTTAGAGAGAATGGAAGGGAGGAGAGACAGAGAGAGAGAGAAACGTTGATGTGAGAGAGACATATCTATTGGTTGCTTCTTCCTGTACATGCCAAATTGGTGAGGGCATGTTTTAGTATTCTTGAGGTGTCTGAGTTGTATGTGCTCTGTCAATTTAAAAAATGAAATAAGACCGTAAGAGTGCCTGATTTATAGAAGCTTTTATCAGGCTAGAATGGCAGCATGCTGTTCCTTTCAAAATTTTATATATTTAATTACCTAAATTACGTACTTTTTATTTTAATCCTCACCTAAGGATATTTTCCCATTGAGTTTTAGGGAGAGTGAAAGAGAGAGGGAAAGACAGACTGAAACATTGATGTGAGAGAAACACATCAGTTGGTTGCCTCCTGCATGAGCCCCAACCGGGGCCCGGGCTGGGAAGTAGCCTGCAACCAAGCTACGTGTCCTTGACCAGAATCGAACCCGGGGCTCCTTGTTCCTCAGGCCACTGCTCTACCTACTGCACCAAACCAGCTAGGGCTATATTTTGTTTTTTAAAAGGTAAATTAGCCGAAACCGGTTTGGCTCAATAGATAGAGCGTCGGCCTGCGGACTGGAGGGTCCAGGGTTCGATTCCGGTCAAGGGCATGTACCTGGGTTGCGGGCACATCCCCAGTAGGAGTGTGCAGGAGGCGGCTGATCGATGTTTCTCTCCCATCGATGTTTCTAACTCTCTATCTCTCTCTCCCTTCCTCTCTGTAAAAAGAATCAATAAAAATGTTTAAAAAAAAATAAATAAATAAAAGGTAAATTAGGGGATGGGAGTATAACTGAGTAAAATAATATTCCCAGAGCCAGGATAGGATCCCGTCAGTGTTTGAAACAGTTCTGTATTTAAGCATTTAAATATTTTCCCATTATGCTTTTTCCAATTTTGCAGAAAATTTAGGTGCCAACATTTTTATTGATATTTAAACTCTGAGTGCCTATAGTGGATCAGTTTTGCTTCATGTTTTAGTATCTTTAAACTTTTTATTTTAGATTTACAGAAAAGTTGTGAAGATAATATAGAAATTATCTCTATGTTACCATTTTTTAAAAATATATTTTTATTGATTTTTTACGAGAGGAAGGGAGAGGGATAGAGAGTTAGAAACATCGATGAGAGAGAGAGAAACATCGATCAGCTGCCTCTTGCACACCTCCCACTGGGGATGTGCCCGCAACCAAGTTACATGCCCTTGACTGGAATTGAACCTGGGACCCCTCAGTGTGCAGGCTGATGCTCTATTCACTGAGCCAAACCGGTTAGGGCCTATGTTACCATTTTATGTTGTCAAAACTAAGAAACCAGTGTTGGTACACTAAACTCCAGGCTTTATTTAGATTTCACCAGTTTTTCCATGAATGTTTTTTTCTGCTCCAAGATCCAGTCCCGGATACCACATTACATATCATCGTCATGTCTCCTTAGTCGAGTTCCTCACGCCTTCACTGTTTTACATCACCTTAATTGTTTTGCAGTACTGGTCAGGTATTTTTTTGGAGTGCTCTTCAATTTCTGTTTATGTGGTATCCCCCTACCACCACCCCTCTCATGATTAGACATCATCATAATAAGGTTTTAAAATTTGGCCAGATTCATTGTGGATGTTTGGAAAGAATACCACAGAGGGGAAGTGCCCCCTCATGACTGCCCAGGTTACGGTAACCTTGATCCACGTGACTAAGGTGGTGCTTGCCAGGTTTCTCCACTGTAAAGTTACTGTTTTTTCCCTCTGTATTCTATTCTTTGGAAGCTAGTCACTAAGTGTGTAGTTAAGGTGACACTCAAGGGAGCTGGAAGAATTACACTCCATCTCTGGAGGGAGTAATTGTTAACTTTTGATAATTAATGTAGCAGTGCATTCATCTTAGTTGTTAGTGGCTTTTGTATAGAAGTTATATTTGATTTTGAATGAAGTGTAATTGGTACTGCCTCTTTGGAAATAAGATCAGATATAAATGTATGAGGATGTGGTCTAGAAGCACACAGATTTGGTGGATTTGTTTAGCTATTTGCATGGTAAATTTAACTTTCTACATTTGGCTGTTTTTAGATCTATAACATTTATATGTGAAGATAAACTTAGGATGAGTTGCAAACCTATTAAGAGCATTAAAACTAAAGGAAATATATCATCTTAAAAAGTTTTAGATCAGAAAGATAACTTGGGGCTAAGGTAATATAAAATGCTATTACAGTCAGTGTATCTTTTTGTTACTAACTAGAGCAGGTTATCAAAAGTCATTTTGTTACAATGCTGATGAGATACTGCAGGAACTAAACTCTTATTTATATTATTTAGCCTATAGTAAAATTGGTTTCTTTAGCCTGGCTAGTGTTGCTCAGTGACTGAGCGTCCGACCAATTCCCAGTCATGGCACATGCCCGGGTAGCAGGCTTGATCCCCAGTGTGGGGTGTGCAGGAGGCAGCGATCAGTGATTCTCTATCATCATTGATATTTCTATCTCTCTCTCCCTCTCCTTTCCTCTCTGAAATCAATAAAAATATATTTTTTAAGGTATATACAAAGCTTTATTTTCTTGAGCAGAGTATATTTAGAGCCAACGCTATAAAGCAGCAATAAGATATTAAAATTTTGCCTAACCCATTTGATGTAGGTTAAAAAGTTAAGCCAAAGTATTTATTTCTCAGGGGCTTCCTTGAAAATAGTGAGAAAAAAAGGTAGAAACTGAATGTTAGTGGGAAATATCTCATTCGTTACAAATACTATAGTGGTAATAAATTATTTATTTTGAGATTGTAGAGGGCAGTTCAGAATTTATGTATCAACTCAAGGGGACACCTGGGTTTTTCTGTTGTATATAAGTCAGAAGTGTTTATAACCAGCTGTTGATTGATTTGGTTACCTTGGTGGTACATTTTCAGACCTTTGCCCTTTGCCAGCATCTGGATGTCATGTAGATGCTAAGAGTCAATAGTGTGACACTTGGGGTCATCCTAGTGTCTTGATGACCCTGGGCAAGTGTTCAGCTGTTTTGCAAATTTATTTTTTATTGAGAGAGAAAGGAAGGGAAAGGGAGAGAGAAGCATTGATATGAACAAAACAGGGATCAGCTGCCTCCTGCACTCCCCCCATAGGCGATCAAGCCCACAACCTGGGCATGTTTGCTGACCATCAAACCAGCAATGCACAGGACAACGCCCAACTTAGCCACACTAGCCAGGGCTCAGCTTTTTTCTTTGTAACCTCTTTTCCGTTGCTTACTTTCTGAAGTTTACATGCCCAATAGCCCTTTTTAAAAATCAAGACTATTTTTTTAGAGAAGTTTTAGGTTCATATCAAAATGGAAGGAAGTATAGAAAGCAATTTCCCATATCCTTCTTGCCCCCCATTCATGAACAGCCTGCTCCATTATCAACATCCCTCACCAGAGTGATGCATTTGTTATAATTGATGAACTTACATTAACACATCATTATCATCCAAAATAGTTTACATTAGGGTTCACTCTTGGTATTGTACATCCTATGGGTTTGGACAAATGTATAATGGCTTGTAACCACCGTTACGGTATCATAGAGTATTTTCACTGCCCTGAAATCCTCCGTGTTCCACCTAGTTCACACCACTCCCTAGCAGCTACTGATTCTTTTACTGTCTCTGTAGTTTTGCCTTTTCCATATGTCATATAGTTGGAGTCATACAGTATATAAAGCCTTTTCAGATAGGCTTCTTTCACTTAGTAATGTGCATTTAAATTTCTTTCGTGTCTTTTCATGGCTTGATAACTCATTTCTTTTTAGCACTGAGTAATATTCCATTGTTTGAATGTACCAGTTTGTCCATTCACCTTAGTGAGCCACTTTGACTAAATAGAGCTAGTACTATTAATGGTTTCTAATTTTTTTCAGATTCACCTTTGTACTTTTTTCAAAAAATCTTTTAGTAGCAAGTAGCTAAATTCTATCCTGCTGGCCCATTCTATCCTCATTTCTACCTTTCTTGTTCTCTAATAACTTGTTCAGTAATGTGATACTTCTCATTCTAACATTTATTCTTGTAGCATCTTGCTTTGAGATGTTATGACCCATTTTTTCTGAGATAAAAACCCGGGCTACACAGGTTGGTTGAGTGTTGAGATCATAGAGTAAGTCATCCTAGTGATGGGTTTGGAGCCAACTAGGCTTTCTTATGCTTTTATCCCTTTTAATGTGCAAGTAACCCATATCTTATTTTATTTTTTAAATGTATTTTTATTGATTTCAGAGAGGAAGGGAGAGGGAGAGAGCTGGAAACATACATGATGAGAGAGAATCATCAACTGGCTGCCTCCTGCATGCCCCCTACCGGGGATTGAGCCCGCAACCCGGGCATGTGCCCTTGACCAGAATCAAACCCGAACCCTTCAGTCCACAAGCCCACGCTCTGTCCACTGAGCCAAACCAGCCAGGGCAGTAATCCTTATTTTACTTAATGATGACCTCAAAATACAAGAGTAGTGATGTTGGTAATTCAGATATGCCAAAGAGAAGCTGTAAAGTGCTTCCTTTAAGTGAAAAGATAAGTATAGGAAAAACAGTATATATAGGGTTTGGTACTCTCTGAGGTCTTAGGCATCCACCAGAGGGTTTTGGAACATATTCTCCACAGATAAGGGGGCTACTCTATGTTGGAAGAGAAGTTGTCATGTTATAAAGTCTAAGATGTACTTCATTTGTCCTTAGCATAGTGTTGGCATAATACTATGATCTTTGATAAAATATTTGAATCAGATTGAATTGAATTGTACAATAAACCATGTAAATATACTCTTAGCCAAGAAAGAAAATTGGTGGGGTGTGAAGATGGCAAATGTTTTCATGTTAGTAAAGAATGTCAGATTTGTACTATATGTTACAGCTTCTAAGACATTTTTTCTTGCATCTTAACATCCTTGAAATTGAGATATCTTCCAATTGGTGGTGAGTCACATTTTGATTGTCAGCTTTTTTCTTTCATGTTGTGTCATAAAACAGTGTTGTGTCATTGATATGATGAAATAGTGTAGTGCCTCCTTTTGTGTGGAGACGAAGAAACACAATGGATATAGCAGTTTACTTCTTGGGCTATAGGATATGCTGTATTAAATGTTATTTTTATCAGACACGGAATTGACTCTGGACAGCTGATAGTGGGCACCCATTGCTAGAATATTTCATTAATAAAGCAGTTATCTTTATTTCAAGCTAGAAGACTAGACTTCAATGCCAGAATTCTGGCTTTTAAAATAAAATGTAAAACTTACAAATTTTGTTTTTTATATGCAAAGTCTTTTGCCTTTCTTTCTTTCTTTCTTCCTTTTTTTTTTTTTACTTGTGGACATTTTAATGAACTTCCCTCCATGTAGCTTCAAGCTACCAGAACACAGGCCCCACCAACACCCTTAATATTCTCCTTGGCTCTTCTGCTGAAGAACTTGGCCTTCACAGTGACAGGCTGCTTTGGGAGCTTTCCCTTCCCCAGAACTTTGTAATAGCCTGATCACACCACATCAGTGATAGGAGCAACTCCAGTCTTGCTCTTGGCAGCATTTGCCTGTGTCTACTCACTGACCAAGGTCCACAGCTTATCAAGGTTGACAGTTGGGCAGAAGCTCTGGTTCCTCTTCAAGTGGTAATGCCTCATACCAACTTTCCCAAAGTAACCTGGGTGATTGATATTTGTCGAAGTTGATCCTGTGATGATGCAAGCCACCAGCATTACTCTGCCCGCGCGCCCCCCCCATCCCCCTCCCCCCCCCCCCCCCCCCCGTGCTTCCTGTGCTTGCCGATGTGGCCGTGGCTCACGTGGCCCCGAAGTTTTCAGGTCTTCCTTAGTCTGGATGGCATGTCTGTGGCCGAGCTGCCTGCCTTTCTTTTTAATCATATTGTTGGTGGGAACATAATGGTAAGTATTGAGTTATTCCATTTCTGTGTAAAGCAGGCCTTGGGAGGCTTTACTGCGTAGCTCTTGGAAAAGGAGTGAAGAGTAGCAGAATAAATTTTTAAAAATTTTCTTTTAATTAAAAACATTAAATTTATTAATACTTTACTGAAACTTGAGGAGTTAAATCACAAGTTTACTTTTGGCTTCTGTTATTCTGAATCTAAGCACTGTTAATATTTATTCTACATGGTTTTATGAAGACCTAAAAGGCACAGCTGCTCATTTCTTAATCTTGAGAGCTTTTTCTGTTCTCTCGAATAAGTCTATTTAAAGATAAGTTATCAAATCCTATTATTAACACTGCTTCTGTTAATTTTATATAAAAACGAATAGGACTATAACACGGAGATACAATTGATTCTTGAATAACATGGATTTGGACTGCACAGATCCACTTAAATGTGGATTTTTTTTCAATAACTACATACAGTACTGTAAATGTAATTTCTCTTGTGATTTTAACATTTTCTTTTCTCTAGCTTTATTTTATAATACATATAACAAAAAAAGTATGTTAATTGCCCATTTACATTATCTCTAAGGCTTTCAGTCAACAGTAGGCTATTAGAAGTTAAGTTTTCAGGGAGGCAAAAGTTATACATGGCCCAGGTGGTGTTGCTCAGTGGTTGAGTGTGAACCTATGAACAAGAGGTCACAGTTCAGTTCCAGTCAGGGCACATGCCTGGGTTGCCGGCTCGATCCCCAGTGTGGGGCGTGCCGGAGGCAGCCAATCAATGATTCTCTCTCATCATTGATGTTTCTATCTCTCTCTCCCTCTCCCTTCCTCTCTGAAATCAGTTTTTTAAAAAATTAGCTGGTTTGGCTCAATGGATAGAGCGCCGGCTTGTGGACCAAAGAGTTCCTGGTTCGATTCTCAAGGGCACATACCTTGATTGCAGGCTTCTTCCCGGCCCAGGCCCTGGTCAGGGCATGTGTAGGAGGCAGCCAATGGATGTGTTTCTCTCACATTGATGTTTCTCTCTGTCTTTCCCTCTCTTTTTTACTCTCCCTAAAAATCAATGGAAAAATATCCTCGGGTGAAAGATTAACAAATAAATAAATAAGTAAAGTTATACATGGGTTTTTGATTGTGCAGAGGGTCAGCACCCCTAGCTCCTGCATTGTTCAAGGGTCAGCTGTATAAAGATACTACACAAATAAAGACTATAGGCACTTAAAAGCGTAAAAATAAGTTTAAAAAGAGGGTAGAACCTTGGAATAGGGTGGAGTTGAGTGTATCAAGCCTTGAGAAGGTTTCCTGAAGGAAGCTGAATGTCATAGAGGCAGGAGCGAAATATGCAGGCGGGTACCTGTGAGGATGGGAGGTGTCTGGTGGCTTAGCTTGATTTAAAGATCAGAGGTTGTAACTTAGTCCCTGTTAAGATTGTGGTTTTATAGTGCAGTGTGTGTGACCAAGATTATGAGGGTTGATGTAATTTGAATAGGCTAGCTTTTTCCAATTTAGGATTTTTTTTTTTAAATATATTTTTATTGATTTTTTTTTTTTTTTTTTTTTACAGAGAGGAAGGGAGAGAGATAGTTAGAAACATCGATGAGAGAGAATCATCGATCAGCTGCCTCCTGCACATCTCCTACTGGGGATGTGCCCGCAACCCAGGTACATGCCCTTGGCCGGAATCGAACCTGGGACCTCTCAGTCCGCAGGCCGACGCTCCATCCACTGAGCCAAACCGGTTTCGGCCAATTTAGGATTTAATGGACACTCAGGGCTACATCTGATACTTAGTTGGAGGTATGATCTCTCATCATCTGTCAACCAAAGGAGGACTCTTAGTAAAGAACATACCCATAGAGGTTGTTAAAATCTGATTATGAGTTGGCAGGGTTTTAATGTTGTTGTTTTTTAAGTATATTTTTATTGATTTCAGAGAGGAAGGGAGAGGGAGAGAGATAGAAACATCAGTGATGAGAGAGAATCATTGCCTCCTGCACGCCCCACACTGGAGATCAAGCGTGCAACCTGGGCATGTGTTGTGATTGGGAATCAAACCATGACCTTCTGCTTTATAGGTCAGTGCTCAACAACTGAGCTACACTGGCTGGGCTTAATGGTTTTTATAGAAGGAATGCATGATTTTGTGACACATTTTATGAGAAATGATTAAGATAATACTTTGGAGTGCATAACTATTTTTTTCAGCTATGTACTACATTTGAAAAGTAAAATAGAGTGGATTGACCATCAGTTTCAGTCACAGATTTGAATTGCATCTGCCTTTGTTTCCTCATCCAAAACATGAAGAAAATACCACATTATAGGATTGCTTGAAGAATCACGAAATAGTATATGTGAATACATTTAGTATGTAATTGCTTAGTGAATAACTCAGCAATTGCTTAGTGAATAACTGGTTGGCTGCTAGTAACAGATCTGAAATAATGTAGCTATAACATGGAGTTAGCAGGTAGGCACATAAGGGCAACGTTGATGTCCTTAGGGACCCAGATTCCTTCTGTCTTTTTACCCAGACTTAATGTGTGGCTTAGTTTTTCAAGGGGCCACTCCTACCATACATTAATGTTTCATGCAGGAGGAGGAAGAAAAGGGTGAGGAAGGCAAAGGTATAAAAACTAGCTAAGACTTTATCACCCTCCAGCTTTTTTTTTTAGTTGATGAGAGAGAGAGAAACAGAAACATCCATTTGTTGATCACGCACTTATCTGTTGACTCTTGCATGTGCCCTGACCAGGAGTTGAATCCATAACCTTGGCATATCAGAATGACACTCCAGTCACTGACCCACCTGGCCAGGACTTGTACCCCCTCTCCCCCAACTTTTAAGAAGCTTTTCTGGGTGATCTTCCTTACAAATTGCACTTTTATCCTGGGCAAGAGATGTCAGCTGACGGAGGTGCAAGAGAGGCTAAGAACCATTACTTTTGAACTGCCTTTAATAAAATCGGAGTTTTATTAGTAAGGAAGAAGGGGAGAATAGATACTGGGTTGGTTCACCAGCAGTGTCTGCCACAGTGAATGTTAAGTTTTATTTTTTCTTTTATTTACGTATTTGGGAGCATCATTTAGGCCTGGCTTAGGCGACCCATGCCTTGAATGCCAGTCCATAAAATTTCTCTTACCTTTATCCAGTGTCTTCTAGGTTTTGCTTTGCTAGAAGACGGGGCTTATATGATAAAATTACTTACTTTTGGGCATTAAGGGAAAAGAAGAAATATTAACTTGGTTCTTTTTATTTATAGTTTAGCTGGTATCTTCAAACTTTAGCTTGAGGACCTAATGTGGGAGTTTGGTAGAGGAGAGGCAGCGTCTAGTGTGAAAATTGCCTGGTAGACCATCCAGGGTTCTTGCCCTTGGCTCTGCTGCTCAGTGCCATGGGGCCTTGTGCCTTTCGCTTCCTTTTTGGGTATCTGTTTCCTTACCTATGGAGTAAGGCGTTGGCTGGATGATTCTAAGTCGTTGCAACTTGAACATTCTGTTTTTATTTGTAGACATTTTGTATATAACTCTGGTTGTTTTCATATATAAAATGTAAAAAACTTTCATAGCCATATGTATTGCCTTCTAGGGAATAGAGAATTGAAAGTAGTTTTTAACAAATTTAAAATCTTATTTTGAATATAATTATCTTTACAGATGGATATGGATAGTTAAAATAAGTTCTGCAGTTTATTACTTTCTTGGTATGAATATTGTATGAATATTTACTAGGGTATTTAGAAGTATGAAATAGAAAACCTTGACATCTTCCTTTCTGACTTTGAAATATGGTAATAAGATGTTGCTTCATATTTAGAAACCTGCATTAATAAAAGTTTGAGTAGAAAAAGCCCCTATCTTATGCCAGTAGCACTTGTTGCCCTTTCTTTTCTAGAAATGCATCCCTAAAATTAACCCTTTGAGTGCCAACCAATATCCTAGGAACTATGCTAAAATTGCCAAGGCATTTTTGCTGATTTTACAGCAGCTTAGGAAAAAAATTATGAATCGCAAGTAAATGAAGTTACATATTCAAACACTTAAAGAAACCTTTACTAACATTGACATATTTAGCAATATCATCATCACTAATAAAAGCAGACTTAGAACTGGACGCCATTTCGAAGCTTTGATAGCGCTCCCGGAACTTTTGGCGAAAGACAGGATGAGCGCCATCGCGCTCCCCGGCACTCAAGGGGTTAAGTATTGTGAAATTGTAATTATTAAAATGCTATCCAGTGTTAACTCATCACCTGCTGACCTGAGAATTCAAATGCTTTGTTTACCGTGCTTGACCAACTCTACGACAGCGTCAGTTGTTGCCATAATTACAGATGCTGGAATTGAGGTGAGATGTCACCGTCCTTGTCTGGTAATGAGGAGCAGCCAACTTAAGCTGATTTTGTTCTTTGGGGCAAGTGTGTACCTGTTCATTATATGTTTTACAAGAAGGAATCTTATGGTTCCCTTATGTTTTGTTTCAATTTTGTTTTTCATATAGAGCAGCGGTTCTCAACCTGTGGGTCACGACCCCTTTGGGAGTCAAACGACCCTTTCACAGGGGTCGCCTAAGACCATCGGAAAACACATACATAATTACATATTGTTTTTGTGATTAATTGCTATGCTTTAATTATGTTCAATTTGTAACAATGAAAATACATCTTGCATATCAGATATTTACATTACGATTCATAACTAATAAAATTACAGTTATGAAGTAGCAACAAAAATAATTTTATGGTTGGGGGTCACCACAACATGTATTAAAGGGTCGCGGTATTAGGAAGGTTGAGAACCACTGATACAGAGTATTTCTTTTTTTCCCCCCCAATATGTTTTTATTGATTTTTTAGAGAGAAAGGGAGAGAGAGAAACATTGATGAGAGAGAAACATGGTTAGGCTGCCTCCTGTATGCCCCCTATTGGGAATTGAGCCTGTAACCCAGGCATGTGCCCTGACTGGGAATCGAACCGGCGACTTCTTGGGATATGCTCAACCAACTAAGCCACACTGACCAGGCAATATAGAGTACCTCTTGAAAGGCAGTATGGTTTAGTAGGTGGGGTAAGGCCCTTGTTCGAATTCTTTCAAACAGTTAACGTATAGTTGCATAAAAAGTGTCTAAGCTTGTTCAGTAGCAAGAAAGGGCTGTTTTAAATTATGATTAATATTGCAGAACCAATTCTAGGTTGGCAGTAATATTTGCTTAAAATATAGTGGTAGGCTTTTAACTTGGCCTTATTGTAGATCCTTTTTCTTTTATTTATTTTTATTTTTTAAAGGTTTTTATTGATTTTTACAGAGAGGAGAAAGGAGAGGGATAGAGAGATAGAAACATCCATGAGAGAGGAACATCATCAATCAATCAGCTGCCTCCTGCACGCCCCCCACTAGGGATCGAGCCTGCAACCCGGGCATGTGCCCTGACTGGGAATCGAACCAGCAACCTCTTGGTTCCTGGGTCGACGCTCAGCCTTTGAGCCACACTGGCTGGGCATAGATCCTTTTTCTTTTCAACATTTTTAGTTTTTTTAATTGATTTTAGAGAGAGAGGAAGGCGGGGAGAGAGAAACATTGATGTGAGAGAGAAACATTGATCAGTTGCTTCTTTCACGTGCCCTTACCTGGGATAGAACCCAAAATCTTAAGTATGTGCCCTGACCAGGATTAGAACTCACCACCTGCTGGTGTATGAGATGGATGCTCCAACTAACTGAGCCACACTGGCCAGGGGGCACTTTTTCTTTCAGCTGTCACATTTTTATGAGTAAAACTTCATCTTATTCTGGAAGTTAGTTGATATGGGTGATTCAGATAAAATTGCATAATATGGCAGTATTAAGTTTTTTGTTCAATAGAAATTGGAAAAAAATTTATTTCAGAGAGTAAGGGAGAGGGGGAGAGAGAGAGAAACATCAGTGATAAGAGAGGGTCATTGATCGGCTGCCTCCTGCATGACCCACACTGGGAATTGAGCCTGCATGGGACAATGCTCAACCAACTAAGCCATACTGACCAGGGTGGTGCATATTTTCTTTCAAATTATTGTTTTGGGTTTCTTCGGGTGTATACCCAGAAGTGGAATTGCTGAGTCATAAGACAGTTCCATTTTTATTTTTTTGAGGAACCTCCATACTGTTTTCTGTAGTGGCTGCACCAATGCCGCATTCCCCCAAGAGTGCACGAAGGGTCCCTTTTCTCCACATCCTTGCCAACACTTGTTTATTGATGATAGCCATTCTGACAGGTGTGAGATATCTCATTGTGGTTTTCGCATTTCTCTGATGATTAGTGATATTGAGCATCTCTTCATCTGTCTATTGGGTATCTGAATGCTCTCTGGAGAAGTGTGTATTCAGGTCCTCTGCTACTTATTTGCTTATGTTTATATATATATATATATATATATATATATATATAGAGAGAGAGAGAGAGAGAGAGAGAGAGAGAGAGCGAGCGCGCGCTTCCTTTGTCATATATTAATTGACCATATAGGTGTGCATTTATTTCTGGGCTCTTTATTCTATTTCACTGATCTCTGTTTTTATGCCAGTACCAATCTGTTTCGATTACTATTGCCTTGTAGTATAGTTTGATATCAGGTGGTGTGATCCCTCTAACTTTGTTTCTTTCTCAAGATTGTTGTGGCTATTCAGGGTCTTTTGTGATTCCATATACATTTTTGGATTATTCTAGTTTTGTGAAAAAAAAAAAAAACGCCATTACCATTTTGATAGGAATTGCATTGAGTCTATCTATGGATTGCTCTGGTTAGTATGGGCATTTTAATCATGTTAATTCTTCCTATTTATAACACTGTATATACTTTCATTTGTACCTTCAGTTTCTTTCCTCAGTGTCTTATAATTTTCTGAGTACAGGTCTTTTACCTCCTTGGTTAAATTTATTCATAGTGTTGTTTGTTTGTTTGTTTTTTTGAGGCAATTATAAATGGGATTGTTTTCTTAGTTTCCCTTTCTGGTAATTCATTATTAGTGTGTAAAAATGCAATTGATTTTTGAATATTTATTTTGTATCCTGCTATTTTACTGAATTTCTTTATCAGTTCTGGCAGTTTTATGGTGGGATCTTTAGGATTCTCTATATACAGTATTATGTCATCTGCAAATGACTGTTTTACTACTTCCTATCCAATTGGTTGCCTTTTATTTCTTCTTGTCTGAATGCTGTGGCCATATTAAAATCTTTTAAAAATAGATGAATCCACTTTTCTGCCCTTAGAAAATGTGGAATGGTGAGTACAGATGGACCCTTAACCTGGAAGTCAAGGCTTGATTCCCAGTCAGGGCACAATCCCCAGTGGAGAGTGTGCAGGAGGCAGCCAGTTGATGTTTCTCTCTCATCGATGGTTTTATCTCTCTACCCTTCTCCCTTCCTAAAATCAATAAAAAATATGTTTTAAAAAAGGAACTAAGACCTGAAGTTAAAATGAAGCCCCATGTGAAATCTTACAATTATTTTTTTACTTTCTTATATATGTGCATATCCATAAGTAATAGGTAGCATTGTTAATGCATTTGTAAATAAATGATGTCATACATTTTAGTTCAGTATTACCTTTGGGATTCATCGATGTTGATAGAAGTAGCTCAACTTTGCTTTTAATTCATTTATAATAAGTTACATGCATGTACTTTATTTTACATATCTATTTTGTTATTGTACATTTTGGTTATTTCCAGTTTTTCAGCATTATATATATTGCTGTAATGAACATTTATGAATGTATTTTGAGCACAGATGGGTGGGCAGGTTTTTTTATTTAGTAGATACAATAAGAGTTGTGCTTTATGTTCATACCCAGCATATATGTTTTATATATGCATACTAGACACTGTACTTTTACAAAAATGATATTTACCCATATGTTTGTGAAGTGCACCCATGAGATATGTATATGTATATGTATATCCCCTCATTTAAAAAAAATATGCTAATCAGGCACCACATTTGGCAAATAGTGGTTAATCTCTATAACCTGAAGCAGAATTGCTGGCCTTAGTGGTAGTGACAATCATTAGCTTTGCTAGAGAAGAAAATCTTACTCTTCAAAGTGGTGGTAGCAAACTTTACATTTCCATTAACAGCATTTGAGACTTACTGTGTGTGTTTTTTTCTATCAAAACCAACACTTGTCTAGCTTTCTAATATTTGCCAATATAATGGATGTGAAATGGTATCCCAGTGTTTTCTAAGTCTTTTTTTCTGATCAAATATTCTGAGTGCCATTTCTCTGTCAGACGCTTTGCAAAGCAGCAAAGATGCTACCAAGAGAATTGAGGCATGACTTCTCCTGTTCTAGGAGAGGGAGGTTAGCTTCGTCAACCTGTAAGTGTCAGAGACAGAGCAATGTGCAGTCCACTTGGAAACACGGCTGTTGTGAGAGATGAAGCTTGACCTTGGTTTTGAAACATGAGGAGGTGTTTTCAGACAGAGTTGAAGGACATTCTAGGTCAGGGGTGGGCAAACTTTTTGACTTGAGGGCCACAATGGGTTCTTAAACTGGACCGGAGGGCCGGAACAAAAGCATGGATGGAGTGTTTGTGTGAACTAATATAAATTCAAAGTAAACATCATTACATAAAAGGGTACGGTCTTTTTTTTTTTTTTAGTTTTATTCATTTCAAACGGGCTGGATCCGGCCCGGGCCGTAGTTTGCCCACAGCTGTTCTAGGTGGAGAGAAGGGTACTGGGCAAAGGCATGGAGCTGTAAAACCACATCATTCAGAGAACGTACTGAGTGTTAATGACTGTGCGTGGAGTCCTAGGATTGGGAGGCCTAGGAAGAGGCAGAGGGGAATCTGCAGATGGGTGGGCAGATTGAAGGAGTTTTGTACTGCAGGCACTGATAGTAATTGGTGAAGATTTTAAGCAGAGTATTAACAGGATTTTTTTTTTTTTAAGTCTAGAAATGAATTTTGGTATTTTATTTTTATTTTTTAAATATATTTTATTGATTTTTTCCAGAGAGGAAGGGAGAGAGATAGTCAGAAACATCGATGAGAGAGAGAGAGACATCGATCAGCTGCCTCCTGCACACTCCCCACTGGGGATGTGCCCGCAACCAAGGTACATGCCCTTGACCGGAATCGAACCTGGGACCTTTTAGTCCGCAGGCCAACGCTCTATTCACTGAGCCAAACCAGTTTCGGCGAATTTTGGTATTTTAAAGATTCTGGTCAATGAAGGTTTTTTTGGTTTCACTTGTTAGCTTGCCTCTTATTTCTGTGCTTTGGAAACAGGCTGATAATAGAAATTTGTTCCTTTGAACTGAAGTTGGTCATTGATTTCTAAAATAAAGATCATTGTAGCCTAGCATATGATATATTTGCTCTTTTCTATGCTGCTTGGTTTTAAGTATGACAACAGGTAGTCTTCAGGGTATTTTCTTTCTATTGTCAAATAAGAATGGGTGTAGGTTTGTACAGGGTTGGTAATTTTAAGAGCTTGTATTTTAGGACAGTGTCTTTCATCAGGATATTTTCAATCTTTCTTTCATTATTGCTGTATCATAACAAGTATGAATATAGTCTAAAGAACTTCCTTTAAAAAGCTTGAGTGACTCTTATTAAATCAACTGTGTGTGTGTGTGTGTGTGTGAAGATGAGGATAGAAGAGATAGATCTCTTTGGGATCCTTGCCACTTTTGGCATTCCATAGCTGTGAGTCCTGTTTAATAGGAGCACTTGTCTGGCTTTACAGCATGAATGTTGAGGCCTGCCAGCCTTTAATTTAAATAGCAGATTTAGAGACCAAGTTGGAGAGAGTTGTACTATTTTGAAATTCTCAGTGCCTTAAAAGAAATAAATGTTAAACATATAGCACAGAACAGCAAACACTTTTTGGTGTGTGCATGCTTGGTATTTGCTCTTGGTAACCTCACACTTTTGTTAGTTTTAAGGAGAGTATTCAAACATATGTTCTTTGATATGCAGGGCAACAGTGAGTACTGAACAGATGTTATTTTTTCCCCAAAGATATTATTACTGATTTAGAGGGAGAGAGAAGGGAGAGGGAGAGAAACATGGATGTGAGAGCAAAATATTGATCAGCTGCCTCCTGCATGTCCCCTTCTGGGGACCGAGCCCATAACTGAGCATATGCCCTGGAATGGAGCCAGCAGCCTTTCGGTGCATGGCTAAGTGAGCCACACTGGCCTGGGCTGCACAGATGTTATTTTTAATTTAGGAAACTCAGAGGCAAGTAGATTTTTAAAAATTAATATGTTTTAATTTTTAGAGAGGAAGGGTGAGAGACAGAAACATCGATGATGAGAGAGAAATATCATTCAGGAGAGAAACGTAGATCCGGTTGCACCACAGCAGGGATCAAATCCACAGCCTGTGTATGTGCACTGACTGGGAATCAAATCAACGGCCTTTTGGTGCATGGATGATGCTCAACCAATTAAGCCACACTAGCCAGGACTGCAAATAGATTTTTTAAAAGAACTTTTCTAAATCTTGCAGTTCAAAGTTTTAGTTGTCTTTTTTAGCTACTTGATACTTTAAAATACATACTTCTTCCCTCCATAATCTCTCTAAAATAAAAGCTTTTTATTAGTTTAGTACTTAGTCCAGGGAGAGTGCTTACTGAGAGAACCATATCTGGGATTAAAAGATCTAGACAGCCCTATCTAGACAGCTGGTTTGGCTCAGTGGATAGAGCATTGGCCTGCGGACTGAGGGTTTCCGGGTTTGATTCCAGTCAAGGGCACATACCCGGGTTGTGGGCTTGATCCCTAATAGGGGGCGTGCAGGAGGCAGCCAATCAATGATTCTCTCTCTCATCATTGATGTTTCTATCTATCTCTCCTCTCCCTTCCTCTCTGAAATCAATAAAAATTTAAAAAAAAAAATCTAGACAGAAACTTGGCCAGTGTGAGTCAGTGGTTGAGCATTGACCTATGAAACTGGGAGGTCGAAGTTCCATTCCTGGTCAGGGCACATACCTGAGTTTTGGGCTTGATCCCTAGTAGGGGGTGTGCAGGAGGCAGCCCATCAGTGATTCTCATCACCGAGGTTTCTTTCTCTCTGTCCCTCTCTCTGAAATCAATAAAAATATATTTAAAAGATCTAGACAGAAGTTTGTGTCACCCAACATTCCTACCTTGCCCTTTCCTTTCAGAAATCCCCGGTGTTGATTCTCTCAGCCTTGTCGTCTATGAGCCACCCAGCTTCCAATATATACACACAAATACAAATACACATACAATTTAACAGCTTAACATGTTAACACTTTGGCAGCAGAAAGTGGGCTGACTCAGTTGGATACAAGGTGACTGTTCTAAAATAAATAAAATGAAACAGCACAATCTTGAATTTATGGGCAACATCTGAGACTGAAGAAATGAGAGTTCTGCAGGTGGTTTGGCCATTAGCTGTGAGCATGCTAGAAGTGGACAGGATGTTTTCTCTGTAGTGTATAACCTTGAAGTCTTGCATCTATTCCCATTTCCCCAGGAATGAAATTCAAAACAGAAAAGCTATTTTCCTTCCATTAGCTTTCAAAACAAAAGTAACGTTTGTAAATTTGAATTAGACTGTTGCATAGTGCTAAAGAGGATGGCTCTGGTCCTGGATTGGATTTTTGGTGAGGATTTTAAAAATTCTGTTAGAACTTGAGCATAGATACATGGTTTAAAAAAATAAGATGAGCCCTCACCGGTTTTGCTCAGTGGATAGAGCATCGGCCTGCGGACTAAAGGGTCTTAGGTTCGATTCCGGTCAAGGGCATGTACCTTGGTTGTGGGCACATCCCCAGTGGGAGGTGTGCAGGAGGCAGCTGATCGATATTTCTCTCTCATCGATGTTTCCCTCTTCCTTCCTCTCTGTAAAAAATCAAAATATATTTTAAAAAAGTGAGATGAGGCTGGCTGGTGTTGCTCAGTGGTTGAGTGTCTACCCATGATCCAGGAGGTCACGGTTTGATTCCCAGTCTGGGCACATGCCCGGGTTGCAGGCTTGATCCCCAGTAGGGGGTGTGCAGGAGGCAGCTGATCTATGATTTTCTTGCATCACTGATGTTTCTATCCCTCTCTCCCTATCCCTTCCTGTCTCTGAAATCAATAAAAAGCATATTTAAAAGTAAAATTAAAAAGTGAGATGGAAACAAAAATATTAACCACTTGTACATATTCTGTAGCAAATGGCTGAGAAGTTTAAACAAATCTGTTAACGTCTGTATTCCATGAGCATGTTGATTTCTGTGGTGGATAAAGACAGTGCAGTACCTGAAGACTGTTCTCCTATTTTTCTTAGCTCCCCACTTGAAGTGGAGATGTTTAATGTAGAGGCTTTCTATGTTAAGCCAGTAATAGTGCCCATGAAAACTTTGTGTTCTCGCCTGTTGGGTAGCTCAGTTTCTTAGAGCTTTATCCTGATAGGCCAAGGTTGCGGGTTTCCTGGTTAGGGCACATACAAGAATCAACCAATGTGCCGTAACCTGTTTGGCTCAGTGGATAGATAGAGTGTTGGCCTGCGGACTGAAAGGTCCCAGGTACGATTCCGGTCAAGGGCATGTATCTTGGTTGCGGGTGCATGCCCAGTGGGAGGTGGCTGATAGATATTTCTCTCTCATCGATGTTTCTAACTCTCTCTCTCTCCCTTCCTCTCTGTAAAAAATCAATAAAATATATTTTTTTAAAAAAGAATCAACCAATGAATGCATAAAGTGGAACAAGTCGATGTTTCTCCCCCACCCCCTCAAAATCAATAAATACATTTTAAAAATTAAAAACAACAACAACTTTGTGTTTTAGACATTAAAATCCTGAATTAAATCAATGTGATTATCTGCCTATAAAAAAGCTGAAGTTATTTGAAGAAAAATTAGCAGGCTCGGGAATATAAGCCATTTGAAAACTTAAAGTGCATCTGAGAAAGCCTTCTGAGAGTCAGAAGATTTTATGGATTTCTTCTGGCTTGTCATTAATAATTGAACTTGGTGTGAAAGACACATTTTAGCTGGATGCATTTATGAGACTGCTAAAGGACAAGGATTTTTTATTATAGATTGTCACTGTCTCTGCTCTGTTCCTATGTCCTGAACTAACAATTGAAAGAAAAACCTGTGGAACTCAATATCTTATTGCTTTCTAGATGGGAGTGGGGCTCAAAGGTGACTGCATGCTGGGGGTCGGGGGGTATCTTTTGGAAGACAGGCAAATTGGGGTCATGGGCCACTTAGCCAAGCCTGTTTGCTTCTGCTTTGGCCACAGGTGGCAATCAGGCTGTTTGACAGTGTTGAAGTTCTGCTTCCAAACATCCACCTTTCCGGTGTTTCTTCCTGGTGTTCTGAAAACCATAGGTGGGGGAATAGTCTCATTCTGTTTATAGGTTAAGGGTGTTGCCTGAATGCACCAGAAGTATTATTATTATTATTATTATTATTATTAAAAACATAATTTTATTGATTTCAGAAAGGAAGGGAGAGGGATAGAAACATCAATAGGAGAGAAAAATCATTGATCGTCTGCCTCTTGCAAGTCCCACACTGGAGATCGAGCCCACAACCTGGGCATGTGCCCTGACTAGGAATCCATCCTGTGCCTTCTAGTTCATAGGTCGATGCTCAACCACTGAGCCATGCCAGCGGGGCCACCAGAAGTATTATTTAATATTTATTTTAAGACAACAGATGAAGAAAACTTTCTAAACTTCCTTAACAAAATGGAGCCAAGCCACTGGTTTTTCTTGGGAAATGTGTTTTTACACGCCTTTAAAGCTATAAAAGTTAATTTCATAGCCTCAGGGAAAGATATTGCTTCCCCTAAAGATCATTTTTAGGAGAGTTGGAAACTGAGTTGTCATTTGGTCTATAACTTAAACTGATAAAAAGCCTCTTTGAGGACTTACTTTGTGCCAGGCACTGTGCTTTTTTTTTTTTTTTTTTTTTTAAAGCACCTTAGATATCTGATTTAATCCTCAAAATAATTCCGAGTGGTAGCTCATCTTGGCCTTTTTCCTCTTTTAAAGATGAGAAAGCTGAGGTGTAGGCCCCCGTCTCAGGCCAAGTAAGTTTCGGATAAACTCAGGACGCCTGACTCTAAACCACTGAACTCTACATTACACTGCTTATATTTCCTTGGACCGTGTGGCAAGGTTGGTGGTCTTGTTTTCCCAAGGGAGCGGGCTCAGAGTAGATAAAAGTAATTTACTCTCATGGCTAGTGTTGAAACCAAAATTCAAACCTGGGTCAGCTCGAAGTGAAAGCCTGTGTTCTTTCCACTGAGCGTATCATATTACCTCTTAGGGTACATTACTGTAATATCTGATTTACTAGGATCTTTTTATTTCTTCTGTTGGCTGCCATCAGTTTATAGAGGGGTTGGTTTAAAAACTTCATTTGTGAGATGGTGGTTTGGAACTCAGAATGCATTGTCTGCTAGCAATGGGTGCTGTACCTGGTTGTGGTTCTGAGGCCATACCCCATTGCAGACTTCACCTTCTTATGCCTGTGATACCAACCTGGGTTCTAAGACTTGCCTCCAGTTCCAGAGGAGGAAGAGAAACAGATAGGTGTTCCTAGTTGTTTCCAGATTCCATTTGACCCTTTACGAATGTTACTTCCCTTGGTGTAGGTGGCAAACTATGAAGTATGGGGTTGAGGGTGAGTTCGAAGCCTCTGAGGTCAGACCTGGTTCAGAGTGTGGCTGCACCAGTGTTACCTGTTCTCCTACCCACTGTCTGCTGGATGACCTGAGATGAGACTGTGAACCTTTCTAAGACTCAGGTTCTTCATCTAAAATGAAGGGATGCCCCCATGGGTTATTATAGGACTTTGAATGGCACAAACAATCATTAGATGTTCAGCATGGTATCCGGACATGGTAGATGTTCAGGAAATGATGGCAGTAATGGTGGAGATGGTGATTCATTCTGCTTTGTGATCCATCTTCTAATTAAATGTTGTAAATTTTCATATACTTTAAAATCTTAACTTTAACTGTAAATTCACTTGTTTTGTTGAACAAAATTTTTAAGTGTTGCACATACATTTTGATGAATGGCTTTGATATTAAATCAGCAACTTTCATGAGCCTTTTAAGTTCTTGTTGCATTTAAACTTAATGTACTTTTTGTTTCTCAGATGGAGAAACTGAGGTAAGAAGTAGGGATGAGCCAAATAGTAAAATGTTGGGCTTTGTGGGTCATATACTCAATGCTGCTATTATAGTACAGTTGCAGCCACCAACAGTATGTAAGTAAATGGGCTTGGCATGGTCCAATAAAACTTTATTCACAAAACAGGCCATGGGCTATAGTTTGTGGACCCATAGACTAAAGGAGCATACTTAATTCTGTCTCATCATAAAAATCCACATTGTCCTACGGTCTCTCTGTAGGTGGAAGTAGGTTTATTAAAGGGTTTTCCCGGGGGCTTCATCCTCAGTTTTCACACAGCACATTATTTGCTATAAATTGATTCATCTATACACACCTTCAGTTATTTTCCTACTCTAGATTAATATAGCTGCTTGCCTTCCAAACTCTTCTCCAAGAATATCTCAGCAGGTTCCTAAAACTTAAATATGTCTCATACTGATTGCATTGCTATATCCTCCAAAATCAGAATAGTGTGTGTGTGTGTGTGTGTGTGTGTGTGTGCGCGCGCTCATATGTTACCCAAGTGGGAAACCTGAGGTCCTCTTAACTCCTCCTTCATCCTGTTTATTCTGCGCCCTTGATTGTTACGCACCCCCTTCTCTTCATCCCTGCCACCAGTGCTTTATTCAGGCCCTCGTGCTCTCCCTGGACTGTTGTTGCAAAACATCTCACAACTTCAGGGCTCCCTGTATCTAGGCTGTCTCTTTGTTGCTCTCCTGTTTTTAGTACATCTGATCATGCCACTTCCTGCTTAAAACCCCTTAATTGTTCTTTAGTGCCTGTGGTTTCAGGCCGATCTTGGTTTAAGAATCATTTCAATAGAGAAGGTGCAGTGCCTTCCTACCGTGAAGGTCCAAGTTGTGGTGCTGCACCCACTCCTGCAGTACACCAGCCTTCCCTTGCACTTCTGGCGTTAGAACTTTCATTTATTCTTCAGTATTTACCTCCAGCTTTGCATCTACCTCAAAGCCTTCTTTGTACCACTCTCCACATCTCTACATTTGCCTTAGATGTTTTTCTTTTCTTCTGCATGCTTTAATAATAGCACTCTTTGTTTTCCCTTCTGATAAGCAGTTACCACTCTATAATCCACTGTGTGCTTGTGGTCCAACTCCCACTGCTTTCAAGCTGTTCATTGGAGGATAAATCCTGTATCTTCTATACCTTTATCCCCAACTCCAAAACTGTACATTGTACATCTGGGCTTCGACATTTTGAAGAAGGGTAAATATTTAGTAGTAAAGAGTTGGGGCCACATGTATAATTTTTTTTCATTTTGGGGGTGTCTTCTTATTTCTACTTTCCCAGGGGAATTAAAAGCCAAAGGAAAATAGCAAAAAAAGAAAAGACCCTTGCTCAGCCAGCGTTGAGCGCCTTTCTGTGCACCGGAGGGTTGCCTGTTTGATTCCTGGTCAGAGTACATGCCTGGGTTGCGGGTTCAATCCCCCATGGGAGCATGTATGGAAGCCAGTTTATCGATGTTTCTTACTCCCTTCCACTCTCTAAGCATGTCCTTGGGTGAGTTTTAACGGAGGGGGGTAGAGAAGGGGAGAAAGAAAAGACCCTTGGGCTAGGGTCTGTGGTACAAAGATGGCCTGGGGCTTATAATTATCCCCTGTTGGCTCTTCATGGCCTGGCAGCTCACACCCTAGAGCAGTGGTTCTTAATTTGGAGTGCAGATCAGAAATTCATGGAGTGTTTCATCAGAGTATACATGTCTAATGAATACCTACCACCCCTTCTCCCCACCTAGTTATCATTAGGGCAGGGGATGTCAATACCATAGTGATACTTAACACACGTTTCTTCCTATTTCCAGTTATTTCTCCCACTTGACATTCTCTCCCTGCTTCTTATTCTCATAGTTCTTCATGAATATTCTCCTTAAGTCTTCTTAGTTCCTTTCCACTGAGAGAGGGGCTCTCGGTGCAATGAAGTTTAAATGATGAACATGTTAGCTTCTCATTTGAGAACTCCAAATGCATTTACATTTTCTAGTAGAAACATTGGTATAGATGAGGATTAATATGCTAAAGTAAAATAATGTACCTCAGATACAAATGAGTTAAGTTGACTTTTATTTTTGAGAAATTACATTCTGAGTTGTAAGTAATGGAGTTAAGAACTTTTGAAACAAAACTGAAGTCTGTTAAGGACTCATGGAGTCATTGTAGAAAACAACATTCTGTATCTCTGACTGCATCCCCCTTCTGTACCCCGATTTACATTTACAGATAGAGACTCAGGAGCTCCATGTAGGCATCCTTTCTTGGGAGGAACCCCAGGGTGTTCCTGGAAGGTGGGTTGGAAAGTGGTGTAAATTTTTTTGGTTCACATTTCAAGGAGGTGCACATTTCAATAGAGATTTCTCTGCAGCTGAATCAGTTATTCGCTGTCATAGTTATACGAACACTTAGCCGGTTTTGAGCCTGTGCAGATAGTTAGCTGGAGTCTCTAAAGAAGAAACCTCTTTATTAACTGACTGCTTAGTAATCTGCATAACAAATGAGCCATTTTACTTCAGAGATGTGAAATAGCCATCTATAAATGAATAGTTTTTGAAACTAAAGTTGTTAACACAAAGTTCATCTTTTCACAGTAGGGTTTTACCAGAAATTGCTCTTTACTCTATTGAAGTGCACTAGTTTGAAATAGGAAAGCATATTCCAATAATAGACCCATGCAATTAGCCGTTATTATAACAGAGTAAATGCTGGAATTTTTTTGTGCGTTATCTTTATCAATTGGTGTTAGTCCCAGGGGAACCACATAATAGCTAGAAAACCTTGATTGAGAGACACAAAGGTTTCTGTCTTACTCATAGGCATCCTTTTGTTCTTGAATTTAATAAAATGTTAGTCTCTTAAATCTTACTTTTTTGGTAACCATCATCTGATGGTAAGACTAAGGAATGATACTTAATTTTATTAACCAAATGAAATGGTACCTAATCATGCACTTCCTTCCTGCCACTGGGGTGGGGGGGTTGTGGGGGTAAAGGCCTGATTTGTAGCATTTGCTTATTTCTAAGATGTAGAAACCCCACCATGGCTGATTTTAGACTACCAATGTGATGCCACTGAACTTGAAGTTGGAAAGAAATGCATATAACCAGCTGGTTAGTTCACACTGCTGAATTAAAACCTCAGCTGTCAAATGTTCAGAATTTTATAGCCTATGTATTTTTTCAGCCTGTATTTTTAATACTTATCTCATTCCTGTTTTTACCTTTGTCTTTTGTTTTGTTGTTGTTTTAATTGGCCATTCTGCTGTATAATTTACATACAATAAAATTCAACAATTTTAAGCATAAAATTTGATAAGTTTTAACAGATGTATGCCCCACCACAATCATGATATACCCTATTACCTCTTCTACACACAGTTGTCAGATTAATTTTTCTAGCATCTTGTTTTGCATCCACCTATATAAAACCATCACTGGCTACATGGTCTTTATTGGATAAAGTACAGAATTCTGCAGCCTGGTCCTCTACTGTCTTGCCTCTTGCCTGCTTTTCTGGCTGTATGGACTACTGCCTCCCTACATAAATTTCTTATTAAAATAACACACCTTCGTGGCAACAACAACAACAACAACAACAACAACAAAAACCAACAACCAAAAAATCACTGGTTCCTAGCACAGATCCTACATGTATGTCTTTGCTCATGTCTGTACCCTGCCTGCAGTAATTCTGTCACCTCATATTTCTTCTTGTTTTGACTGTCTTGCCTTTCCTTATGAGTCTAGTTCAAACCCCATTTTTTTCTTATACAATTCAGTCTTTAGTAATAACTTCCTCATACGACCTATTGTACTACTACTTGGCACTTAACTTTGCAACTTCTAAATGGTCCTTGATGACAATAAACTTTTCAGTGGCTCTTCCAACTCATGATAGTGTAGGGGAGAATAGTATTGCTATATCATAGACCTCTTAGAGGATAAAGGTTTGGTTTGTCTCAGAGTAGAGTAATGTCTCTCAAAAACAGTGTTAGTCATTAAAATACCCATTGGAACTTTTATCTCTGTCTTGGAATTCAACCAAAGGTGGTTAGTATCATGGACTTTGAACTCTTGGCAAGATTTAAACATTTAAAATAGTCCCAAAAGAAAATTCTTTGTTCCTTTCAGCCAGTTTTATTTTATTTTTTGAAGTACTAGTAAGAAGTCAGGGTGTACCTCATTGATTTCCTTCCTGTCCCAGGAAAGCCATATTATGGTATTCTGAAAGAACTTTTGTCTCTTTTTTGGTAACTTTACTATTAGCAAATAGTTTTTCTTTTTATTTTGAAACTTGGTAATTTCTTTGTAAAAAAAAAAAATTGCACATGTACTTGTTGAAATCTGGCAGTGAACAATAACCCAACAAATATTTAGAACAGTTTTAGATGCCTGTCTCTATTTCACAGTCTACCTTGCAAGGTTCCTCTTCTGTCCTTTAAATATGGATTTACTCACGTCCCACAGTTGGTCCTCATCTCTTGTTAATTGAAACAGCTTTCTTGTCTGATTTTATCTATTGCCTGAACATAATTGTCTCAAAAATTAAGATTTCGCATCTCTTGGGTTTCAGCTTTGGATGGCCAAATGAGTACTGGACATTTCCACTTAGTTGCTCGTCACAGACTACAGATTTAACGTGACCCAAGCAGGACATTTCTGTATCTTACACCTCTCTTATTGTACTGTTCTCTTGCTGAACAATATTGCCATCCCCAAATAACTTGAGCCTAAAACCTTGGAATCATCTTTGGCTTGTTCCTCTTCCCTTACTTTCTCTGTCAGAGCCACCTCAAATTTTCTTTGTTTTGTTGTTAATCCTCACCCGAGGATATTTTTCCATTGATTTTTAGAGTGAAAGGAAGGGGGGGAGACACACAGAGAGAAACATCGATGTGAGAGACACACTCGATTAGTTGCCTCCCGCACGCACCCTGACCAGGGCCAGGGATGGAGCCTGCAACTGAGGTACATGCCCTTGACCTGAATCAAACCTGGACCAGTCCAAGGGCTGATGTTCTATCCACTGAGCCAAACTGGCTAGGGCTCAAATTTTCTTTTTTTAGTTGATTTTGTTTGTTTTTAAGAGAGACAGAGACACACACACACACACACACACACACACACATCAATTTGTTGTTTCATTTATTTTAATGCATTCATTGTTCTTGTATGTGCTCAGACCAGGGATCGAATCCACAACCTTGGCGTATCAGGACTATACGCTAACTGAGCTACCTGGCTAGGGCTCTACCTCAAATATTTTTAAGTCTTTTTCCTTGTCTCCGTTTGAAGTCAGGCTAACGTCATCTTTGTTGGGAGGGAGATTCTCCCCCTCCCCAAATATTCAGTTAGTGAACTATGAGCAGGTCTACTTCCCTGGCCTCAGATTAGCCAAGCTTATGAGTCTGAAAGGTAAAATTGGAAAGCCAGTATGCAATTTTCAGTGTGTACCAGTTTGTTATCTCCTAGACAGAGCTAAGAGACCATACCATAACTAGGTTATCTGAGAAGGAATCAGAACAAAAGCAGTGAGGTGAATCAAATGTTTAATGGCCTGTCTTAATCAGATGATTAAGACAGGCCATTTTTTAAAATATATTTTTATTGATTTCAGAGAGGAAGGGAGAGGGAGAGAGAGATAGAAACATCAATATGAGAAAGAATAACTGATTGGCTGCCTCCTGCACATCCCCCACTAGGGATCGAGCCTGCAACCCAGGCATATGCCCTTAGACCAGAATTGAACCTGGGACCCTTTAGTCCACAGGCCGATGCTCTCTCCACTGAGCCAAATGGGCTAGGGCGCCACCATCTCTTAATAGGGCAATTCCTTCTGACCAGAAAACTCATGTCTATGAGCAAATGCTCGTCCTCCTCCCCTGCCCAATTGCTTCCATGGCCCTTGCCAGCCTTTCTTTAAATTCTTCAGTGCTTGCAGGGTGGACCCTTGCTGTCGGATACCTTGTTTCTTTTCTTTTTTTAAAAAAATATATTTTTATTGATTTCAGAGAGGAAGGGAGAGAGCGATAGAAACATCAATGATGAGAGAGAATCATTGATCAGCTGCCTCCTGCACACCCCACACCAGGAATCAAGCCCGCACTTTGTCATATGCCCCTGACTGGAATCGAACCTGGGACCCTTCAGTCTGCAGGCTGACACTCTGTTAACTGAGCCAAACCACCTAGGGTTGATACCTTGTTTTTTTACATGTATGAGTACATTCATTTTGGCTCTGCTTGAATCTTGCCAGGGGAAACCAAGTTTTCTCTTTCAGATGGCTTACAACCTCTTCTTTTTCATTCATTATGCGTTGATCTCAGGTTAAACTTTGAGGCCCACCTTATTACATGTGTTTGGAGAAAACTTGATTGTAGCTGCTATGTAAGAACAAAAGGCTAATTTTCCCTTGTATTCAGCTGGCATCACTACCTCCTACAAACACCTTTCCCTTCCCTACCCTCCTGGGTTTGGGGCACCCTCAGTATGCCTCTTTAGCACTCTCCAAGTAACCCTTATTATAACACTCATTTATTTCACTGCTAATTGTTTGCTTGTCTACTTCTCCAATAGAACTTGAATATCTGAGGGCAGGAACTCTCTTATTTCCAGATCCCAGTGTCTAGCATAGTGCCTGGAACCCATTCACTTTATCCATGTAACCAGTATTTGATGAGCACCCACTCTATGCCAGACAAAGAACAAGTTAGATAAGATTTCCTGCCCTCTGGGAATATGAATTTTGTTGGAGGTGAAGAGGATTTAAATAAAATAGTACTTATGGCCAGACCTACAAAGAAACAGACAATAGGCTGAAATAGAGAATATTTGTGGAGTATGTTGGGTTATATACTTCGGGTGACTAGAAAGGAGGTGACATTTAAGACCATAAAGGGCCTGGCTGGTGGGGTTCAGTGGTTGAGCATCGACCTATGAACCAGGAGCTCATGGTTCGATGACTGGTCAGGGCACACGCCCGGGTTGCAGGCTTAGTCCCCAGTTGGGGGTGTGTAAGAGGCAGCCGATCAATGGTTCTCTCTCATCACTGATGTTCATATGTCTCTCATTGATTATATCTTTCTTTCCCTCTCCCTTCCTCTTTGAAATAAAAAGACACACTGTCAAGGATAAGAAGCAGCAAGCTATCTGTAGGAAGAGGGAAGTGAGGACTAGCCTGAAGTAGTCATTGCAAAGGCCCTAAGGAGGACAAGAGCTGCTTGTGCATTAGGAAATGAAAGACCAATGTGGCTGGAAAGGCAGAGAGGAAGAATATGGTATGAATATACTGTTTCAGTATATTGTGGGCTCACATAAATGAGATTAGGCAACTATTGATACAGTGATTTGTGTAGATTAGTTTCGAACTAGTACTTGGTTATCTGTTAGAATTGGTGATTCTAAATATTTATTTTGCATATTCCTTTCTGGAAAGTTAATTTTCACAAATAATGACTGGAACAAAACCCTTCGAATTTTAGTCTTATGTGCAGCATATCCTACAATTGGCCAGATACTCTTGGGGAGTTTCTTCCTGTGCCTGCATTTCTATCCCTGGGGAACTTACAATAAAGACAGATAAGCCATCTGTATCATATTGAGAATTTTCACTGATTGACCATAGTTATTTTCTGCATTAATGCAGAATCATCATCTGAAAACCAATTCAGGGTAAGCACAGCAGAGTAATTTAAACTTGTATGAGTACTGTATTTGAATTGTGTTTATTGGTGTGTTAACTTACTTTAAAATATTTTTTGGGGGGGTTTCTGTAAGTGCAAGGCTTCTCTCCTTCCCTTCTCACAAGCTTGTTTTGTGTCTTTCACTACACCAGATTGAATATGCATTCTTGGGCTTAAGGGGAAGCAGAGTATTTTGGCAGACAGTGAGTAGTAGCTCTACTGCTCACCAACAATCTTACCTTGGAAAGTGGCACAGCCCAACCATTTGTATACTGGAAAAAGTATCTGCACAGTAGGGTTGTTGAGAGGTTTAAGTGAAGTAACATATGTAAGACACTAACATCTCTTGGTAGAGGCTTGGTAAATATTTGGCATTTGTTAATCTTCAACTACCCTGTGGGGTAAATATGATTATCTCCACTTTTGTAAATGTGAGGAAAGAGACAAGACTTAGAGAAAATGTCACTTGCTGTAGGTTGGTGCTTCTCAAACGTTAATGTGGCCCGGCGGGTGTGGCTTAGTGGTTGGGCATTGACCTATGAACCAGGAGGTCATCGTTTGATTCCCAGTCAGGGCACATGCCCGAGTTCGGGCTTGATCCCCAGTAGGGGCATGTAGGAAGCAGCCAATCAATGATTTATCTCTCATCACTGATGTTTCTATCTCTTGTTCCCTCCCTTTCTCTTTGAAATCAATAAAAAGTATATTTAAAAAAACACACAAAAACTTTAATGTGCATGTTAGTCACTGGGGGATCCTAATTAGTCTGGAATGGGGCCATTTTCTGTTCACCACCTTGAATAGCTAGGTTCTAGGCTACTTTTTTAGGAAGTGGTGGAACTGGGCCTCAAACCCACTTTTGCTGAATGCAGAGCCTTCCACCATTCTATAGATCCTCCTTAACTCTCATCAGTGGAACACGGGTTTTATTGGGGGCCTGTAAGTTGTTTATTTAATAATCCCTTAGACTAGTAAGAACTTGAAGTTGTATTTCATTCATTAATTCATCATTACTTAGAATCTTTTTAGAGTACATAAAACATGAGGGAATATTACTTAATGTTGTCTTATTATCTTACCTTTTAATGTCCCATATTCTTCTTATCTACCCCACTGCCAACCTGCTGTTCTTCCTGCCTTCCCTTTTCCTTTTGTGGGAACAATGTCATCTACCAGGTCAGAAACATCAGATACTCTTGTGTTCTCTCTCTCCCTCACATACAATTAGTCATGAAGTTCTTTCAGTTCTTAGAAATCTCATTGAAATGTAGCTTCTTCTCCAGCCTCTGCTGCCTTCACCTATTCCCTGTCCTTGTTCTGGCCTTTCTCCCACCATTGTTTCCCTGCCATCCTCTGAAGTCACTCTGGGGTTAATCTTCAGGACAAGTTTGATTATGCTACACACCTCTCCAACAGCTTTGTGATCTAGAAGCAGGAATGGGGAAACGTTTTCTGCAAAGGGCCATTTGGGCATTTATAACATCATTTGGGGGCCATACAAAATTATCAGCTTAAAAATTAGCCTTTTTTATTTGGTCAAACATTTAATTAACTCATTCCTAATGCCTTAGCAGGGCCAAATCATGATTTCACAGCACGTAAGTGGCCCCTGGGCCAGACTTTCCCCACTCCTGATATAGAGTGTAGCATGGGTAATAAGAGCACATGCTTGAACTAGACTGCCTATGTTCCAACCCTAGCTCCACAACTTACAGGCTGTGTGGGCCTGGGTGGATTACTTAACCTGTCTTTGTAATAATAACTTGTCTCCTTGGGCTCTTGTGAGGGTTATGAGTTAGTAAAAAGGCTTAGAGTAGCGCCCAGCACATTGTAAATGCTAAAAGGGCTAGCTGTAGTTAATATTTGTGACTGAAAAGAGGAAGTAATAATTTAAAGAATTGGGAAGGGGCTGTACCAGCATAGAAGTTGGGCTAAATGCCAGCTTTGGAACAAGTTATAGGTTAATAATCCCCTCATTAGCAATTGTTAACATCAGCATAAGACTGAGCATATCTATACTAATAAAAGGGTAATATGCTAATTAGAGCAGACATCCTTCGGGACATCCTTCTGGACAAAGCTGCAGTGGCTGCCTGAGGCTCAGGCAAGCCACAGATGATGGCTGCCCCTGCAAGGGCTGGCTCAAAGCTCAGGCAAGTCACGATGGCTGAGCGAGAGCTGAGGCTCAGGCAGCTGCGGCGGCCGGCAGTGGCAGCAGCAGAGGCATGATGGGGGTGTCGCCTTCCCCTGATCGGCCAGTCACTCCCCACAGTCTGTAGGACATCCCCTGAGGGCTTCCAGACTGTGAGAGGGGGCAGGCCGAGCTGAGGATCGCCACTCCCCCCCCGCCCCAGTGCATGAATTTTTTGTGCACTGGGCCTCTACTTAAAGATAAAAAATCACATGTACTTAATTCTTCTCAAGATTGAAGAGATGTAATTTCAATTTTGTAGGTTATTAACTAAGGTAGACTAAACTAACATGTACCCTGTTAAATCGTAGGATACTGATTTTGGTATATTAATAATAGCAGATACTGAGCCTTTCTTAATCCTGTGATATATTTACTATTACTCCCTTTTTACACTAAGGAAAACCAAGATACACAGAGGTTAAGTGACCTGCCCAAGACCATTACGGCAAGTAAATGATGAAGCTGAGATTAAATCTAATGAATGAGTCCACTCTGTAACCACTAGAATTCTAACCTTATGATATTACAGAATCTCTATTGAAAAGAGCCCTCTTTCTTTGGCATTGGGGGAGCTTTGTAATCTGGTGATTTTGTGAAAATGAGTGGCAGGAAGGTTAGTTGGGTATTAGGACTTATTTGCTGTCTTCTCAATCTCCTCAATGTGACTCTTCAGTCCTGGATTTTGCCGTGTAGATAATGCTGATGTTTAATATTTTCTATTTATTTTAAATTGCTGTTAGTGGTTCATTTTAACAGAAAAATTGAGGATTAGTCATGGGCAGATTGCAGTCAGGTATTGATCCCTGTCTCGTTTCCTTTTGTCAACTAGCATATTCATGAGTCACTTTCCTTTGCCATCTAGCCAGCATGTGCTTAGAGAATGCATGCTACCTGATCAAGCCCAAGAGTAAGAAAAATATATTTGTGAGAGAAAACATTCAAATATTCATCTTGACATGTTTAAGCATGTTGAGACAGTTCTATCAGAGTTAAGGGGCAGATTAATGATAGATACATTGGTTTCTTGTTTGCTTAGTTTTTTTTAAGGCAGTGATTATTTCCTTAGAAAAAGAAAAAACTTAATCATCCTATACTAATAAAAGACAAACATGCAAATTGACTGTACTTTTGCTACGCCTTAAGCCATGCCCACCAGCCAATCAGAGTGACTATATGTAAATTAACCCAATCAAGATGGTGGCTGGCAGCCACGGAGCTGGAGCAAGCAGGAGGCTTGCTTGCTCCAGTGATAGAGGAAGCCAAGGTTCCCCGCCTGCCGAGGCCCAGCTCTGAGCTCCACTGAAAGCAACAAAGTTTCAATTATAGAAGGTAAATAAACCCCAGATACTTGCCGTGGCCACGGAGCTGGAGCAAGCAGGAGTCGGTTGCCCCTGGTGATGCAGGAAGCCAAGCTTTCTGCAGGCCTCCGCTAAAGGCAACAAAGTTTCAATTATAGAAGGTAAATCCCAGAATAAAAGAAAAAAAGGAGAGGCTGGGAGCTTACGTCGCCAGGGTGCTTGTCCAGCCTGAAAACGGCGCTCAACTCCTCACCCAGACTCGCCAGGCACCCCAGTGGGGACCCCCCCACCCTAAAGGGGGTGTGACCAGCCTGAAAACAGCCATCAGCCCCTCACCCAGGTTGGCCAAACCTCCATGGGGTGAGGGTCCCCACTGGGGTGGACATCCTCCGAGGGGTCCCACACTGCAAGAGGGCATAGGCTGGGCTGAGGGACCCCCAAGTGCACAAATTTTTTGTGCACTGGGCCTCTAGTCTATATAATAAAAGGCTAATATGCAAATTGACTGAACGGCAGAATGACCAGTCACTATGACATGTACTGACCATCAGGGGGCAGATGTGCAATGCAGGAGCTGCCCCCTTGTGGTCAGTGCGTTCCCATAGTGCCGCTCAGCCAGAAACCGGGCTCATGGCTGGTGAGCACTGCAGCTGTGGCGGGGCCCTCTCCCACCTCCGCGGCAGCACTAAGCTATCAGTCGGACATCCCCCGAGGGCTCCCGGACTGTGAGAGGGCTCAGGCTGGGCTGAGGGACACCCCCCACCCCCTCCGAGTGCACAAATTTTGTGCACCAGGCCTCTAGTATAATATATGGCTTGGCAGTGAATAATATTTACATGGTCATTGATATCATAATCTCTGAATATCAATTTGACCAACACTGGTGATATAACTATATTCCATGGTTAGGGAGAGGGAATGTGGGGGGTAAGGTGAAAATCCTGACTTCCATAATGAGAAAGTTATTTGATAATATTTGTAACTAGAAAATCAAGTAATATATAAGAATGTTATTTAGTTATATGGACAGTAAATACCATTTTAATATGTTTGAATTTTTTCTATAAGATCTTCTTGTTTTAAGTAGTCGGGTAAACTATGGCTTTTAACTTTTAGTAAATTGGAGACTAACATATAGTTCTTAAAATGTTGAATTTCTGTTGTTGACAGATTCAAATCTGTGAAAACTTACTATTTTGTATACTGTAATAACAGAAGTAGTTTGGTATAAGGAGCTATTTAAAATATTAGGTCTACCCAAGAAATGTTGAGATTTGATTGTCTTTGAGATAGTTAATGGAAGGCGCTGCATATCTAGTGCATTTTTGTTCATAAATCCTGAAGGGTCACCTTCTCATGCAGGTGCTGTGTTAGACAAAAAGGAGAGAGGGTCAACAGAGTGCATCCTTTTCCCTTGGATGACCTAGCTAGGGCTGCAGTTGAATTGGTGAACAGCATGAGAGAACAAGAGACGGCAGTTTGAGGTACAGGTGGCAATTGGGGTTGTGTTTGAAAGCTTTAATAGCAGTATTAGAGAGAGAGTGAGGAAAACCCATTGGCTGATATGATGGTGGTTAAAAAGTAACTGAATACAATCTTTTGAAGGACATTTAGGCACTATCAAAATTTGGTATTTATCCCTTTGACTCTAAAGTTCTTTCAGAAATTGCAAACAGAAAATTGGAAAAGTATAGCAAGAAATATCTACTGGGTTGTTCATTATAACATTGTAATGGCAAAAAACTGACAACAACCTACCTGTTCACTAATGGATGCTTAGTTAAAATTGATATTGTGGCCCTGACCAGTTTGGCTCAGTGGATAGAGCGTCAGCCTTCGGACTCAAGGGTCCCAGGTTCGATTCCAGTCAAGGGCATGTACCTAGGTTGCGGGCACATCCCCAGTGGGGAGTGTGCAGGAGGCAGCTGATCGATGTTTCTCTCTCATTGATATTTCTAACTCTCTATCCCTCTCCCTTTCGCTCTGTAAAAAATCAATAAAATATATTTTTTTAAAATTGATATTGTGTAGGCATTAAAAAGGGGATGTGGCCCTGACCGGTTTGGTTCAGCAGATAGAGCGTCAGCCTGCGGACTCAAGGGTCCCAGGTTCGATTCCGGTCAACGGCATGTACCTTGGTTGCGGGCACATCCCCAGTAGGGACTGTGCAGGGGCAGCTGATTGATGTTTCTTTCTCATCGATGTTTCTAACTCTCTATCCCTCTCCTTCCTCTCTGTAAAAAAATCAATAAAATAAATTTTAAAAAAAGGGGGGATGTGACTTAGATCTATAAGTATTGATACAGAAAGATGTCCTCCAAATACTACCTGGAGAAAGGTGTTTACAGACTAGTTTACATCTGTGTTTCTGTGGTGATGTGAATGTAGTTATGTATAAACATTTCTGTATAAAATACAAACAATG
Organism: Myotis nattereri; assembly: GCF_964212035.1. Taxonomy (NCBI): domain Eukaryota; kingdom Metazoa; phylum Chordata; class Mammalia; order Chiroptera; family Vespertilionidae; genus Myotis; species Myotis nattereri. The sequence goes on along the minus strand of NC_138086.1, from coordinate 21,771,295 downwards.
GTAGTATTTAGGCAACACTGTAGTGTCTGGGCAGGGGGACTAAAGGGTTAGGGGGCGGAAAAGCTGCTTTATCCCCCATTCACAGTTTAAAGCCTAAAACTCAATACTTCACTAGATGAGATTATTTAGTTGTGTTGAAAGGTGTTCTCAGAACTGTGCTCTGCCCTCTGATTTTGGTAGCAGAGAACTGTTTGTCTCAGTGGCACCTGAGCCTATCAGTCCTACTTGTCCCCATGGTACAAACATGAGAAGGGGAAACCTTATAGTTTTGTCACCTTTTCAATGCCAAATTTTCTTACTATATATACACCCACTGTCGTATGTGTCAGGTTAGTTTTCTCTTGTTTTGCTAAATAACTTTGATTTTTTTTCACATTGTTTAATTATTCAGGAAGCACCCTTTGTGAGAACTTGATTTTTTATTTCCTTCCTGTACTGCATAACAATACGATCTTTATTCTCTTGCTGTTTATACATATTTAAATCTCAGACTTCTGTTTAAATTATTAGGCTAGCTTCCATATTATTTATCACTTCCATATCTAATTATACCTGACAACCCATTTCTTACTGTGGTAATCATTTCTATTGGTCTTAAGCTAGCAGTCTTACTAGCACAACTGGAAAACTTCCTCAGCTCTATCACTGTTATTTGTGTGATGCTTAAAATAGCTCCAACCACTCTTCATCCTGTGTCACATTGCACACCTAGTTAGTAGTCCCCTTTCACCTCACATCTCTTGACTCTCTAGGGCAGTAGTTCTCAACCTGTGGGTCACGACCCCTTTGGGGGTCGAATGACCCTTTCACAGGGGTTGTCTAAGACCATCGGAAAACACATATATAATTACATAATGTTTTTGTGATTAATCACTATGCTTTAATTATGTTCAATTTGTAACAATGAAATTGGGGGTCACCACAACATGAGGAACTGTATTAAAGGGTTGCGGCATTAGGAAGGTTGAGAACCACTGCTCTAGGGTCTTTTGCTTATTTAATAATATTATGGGGTTATCCTATATAATAAAAGGCTAATATGCAAATTGACTGAGCAAATTGACTGAGCAGCAGAATGACCGATCACTATAAGGGACACTGACCACCAGAGGGCAAACACTCAATGCAGGAGCTGCCCCTGGTGGTCATTGTGCTCCCACAGGGGAAGCACTGATTAGCCAGAAGCTGGACTCACAGCTGGCAAGTGCAGCAGCGGTGGCGGGAGCCTCTCCCGCCTCTGCGGCAGTCAGACACCCCCCGAGGGCTCCCAGACTGCAAGAGGGTGCAGGCCAGACTGAGGAGACCTGCCCCCACCCCCACTCCCTAACCCCTAAGTGCACGAATTTCATGCACTGGGCGGGCCTCTTAGTTTTCTTAAAATAGGGTGTTTTTTTTAAAAGCAACTTTTTACCATTTAAAATTTTTATTTCTTTGGCTTATTTTCACTATGGACTTAAAAAAAAAAAAGCAACATCCCAGTTTTTGTTGAATGTTTTTATCCTAGTTCTTTCATTCTAATTATTTATAAAGATAATAAATACAGGTTTTTTATAATAGCTACTTGAACATATCAAATAGGATATTTGCCTAATGAGTACCTTTTCATATAGTTTTTTAAATACATAATTTTATTCATATTTTTATTAAAGTATAGTTGTCTCGGATAATTTTTTATTTTTATTTTAAAATATATTTTATTGATTTTTTTACAGCGAGGAAGGGAGAGGGATAGGGAGTTAGAAACATCGATGACAGAGGAACATCGATCAGCTGCCTCCTGCACACCCCCCACTGGGAATATGCCTGCAACCAAGGTGCATGCCCTTGATTGGAATCGAACCTGGGACCCTTCGGTCCGCAGGCCGATGGTCTATCCACTGAACCAAACCTGTCAGGGCGTCGGATAATTTTTTAGCAGAATTTCAAACAAGAAGACACTGCTCTTTTCCATGTCACTTTAGATTACCTTTTCATCCTTTTGTTTTTCTATACTGTTTATAATTGCTTCTGCCTCTCATAAGTCTTCCAAATGGATAATAGAAACTAGGCTCAATAGAATGAAGGCAAATTCATTTGTTTTGGAGTGCAGAGTTCTCTCTATGGTAGACAGCAATTTAGCATTTTATCCAATGTATTCATCCATAGTTTGCCTTTTTTCTGTATAAAATCTTGACAGTGATCTTGAACCTTTACGTATTTCTTTGCACAGTTACTGCTTTAAAAAGCCTGAGTCTGTGCTGCTTTCTTTTCCCTTATAATTTTTATGAAATCAAAGTTATTAATATTCGACACTCTCTATGTTTAATGCATGTGGAGTAGTAAAGGGAACAGTACCAAAATCAGGCGTCGGTCATTAATAATCTGGACAAGCACTAGGTAATGAGGAGGCGCTGTGACCAGAGCTTGAGAGCAATGATTTGTAAGGGTAAAGTCATTTTGTATGTGCAGTATGTTATTTTTCCCCCTTATCTTTGAGTTTACAGGCAGTATATTTGAATTTGAAAGAGCTTGCTTTAAGAAGTTTTCCTTGAGCCCTGGCCAGTTTTACTCAGTGGATAGAGTGTCAGCCTGCGGATTGAAGGGTCCAGGGTTTGATTCTGGTCATGGGCACATGCCCGAGTTTCAGGCTCAATCCCCAGTGCGGGGCGTGTAGGAGGCAGCCGATCAATGATTCTTTCTCATCATAGATGTTTCTCTCTCTCTCTCTCTCCCTCTCCCTTCCTCTGAAATCAATAAAAAAATTATATAAGAAATTTCCCTTGAGATTATTGAAGTCATAAAATTATGATGGGGAATCATTGATCTCTAGAGATACAAGCTTATAGTACAGAGAAAGAAAAGAAGAAGAGCCATGGCCTGGGTTGTGGACCTGGGTCTTTAAGTATTTCCATGACTTTGGGATGTGTTTACTTAAGAGGATGACCACATAGCTAAGACCCTTCCCTCCCCCCCACTTCTGCTCATTTCTGTGATCCATTGTTTTTCACTCTTCTGTAATCTTCATCTGCTAAATGGGTACCACTGTTTGGTATTTATTAATTTTTTTTAAAATATATTTTATTGATTTTTTACAGAGAGGAAGGGAGAGAGATAGAGAGTTAGAAACATCGATGAGAGAGAAACATCGATCAGCTGCCTCCTGCACATCTCCGACTGGGGATATGCCCGCAACCCAGGCACATGCCCCCGACTGGAATCGAACCTGGGACCTTTCAGTCCGCAGGCCGACGCTCTATCCACTGAGCCAAACCGGTTTCGGCTATTTATTAATTTTTTATGTATCACTTTGCAGTTGTATTATATGTCACTTAAAGAGGGCCAAAGAAAAATTTTCTTTAAAATGTCACTGATTACTGTGAATGATTCACGTCCCTTGACTAGAACATTTGTGGGTAAGGATTATTAAACACTTAGCTTAATACTGTTTTCATTGCAATCCACATGTCAGGTGTTAGGGTAAAAACTGGTCCAGTGTATTTAAAATGAATAAAGGTGGCCTGGCCAGCGTGGCTCAGTGGTTGAGCATCGACCTATGAACCAGGAGGTCACAGTTCAATTCCCAGTCCAGGCACATGCCTGTGTTGTGGGCTCAGTCTCCAGTGTGGGGCATATAGGAGGCAGCCAATCAATGATTCTCTCTCTTCATTGATGTTTCTATCTCTTCCTCTCTGAGATCAATAAACTATATAATAAATAAAATGAATAAAGGAAGTAAAGTTCTCAAAGATTTTCAGAGAAGAGAAGGACATTGGAAGCATGAATACCAAGTGCACTGCATAGGCATTCCATAAAGCCCTATTAAATTTCGCTTAGTGTCCTAACCGGTTTGGCTCAGTGGATAGAGCGTCAGCCTGCGGACTCAAGAGTCCCAGGTTCGATTCCAGTCAAGGGCATGTACCTTGGTTGCGGGCACATCCCCAGTAGGGAGTGTGCAGGAGGCAGCTGATCGATAGTTTCTCTCTCATCTATGTTTCTAACTCCCTATCCCTCTCCCTTCCTCTCTGTAAAAAAATGAATAAAATATATATTAAAAAATAAATAAATAAATTTCACTTAGTAATATTTATGAGAAGCTACTTCATGGTGTGCTTTGTCCTTTGTGGATGGTGCAGCAAAAAGCACAGAAGGCACAGCCCAGAAGGGGAGGTCAGAATTTTAAATAGCTGTTACCATTAGGATTTTGTAGAGGGTACCTGGCTGTTTGCATTTTTTTGTATCATGGGGAAATTATATGCTGCCTATGACTTCAAAATTTTCAAGTTCAGATGCTGTTGTCATCCTTAAGGTTTTGATTTGTTTTTCTTTAGCCTAGTATGATTAGGTAGTCTGCCTTTGGAGTGACAGGGTTCCTTCTCTTCACTTCTCTGACATGTGAATAGTGGGTTCATCTGCCTCTATACTGAGAACAGAAAAACTGGAAGTTGTGATTAAGTACCTTTTAATGTGGAACTTAGTGCCTTCTAAAATTTTTCAAAAAATATATTTTTAAAGAGTTTTTCTAGATCATTTGTTTGGATTTTCATTGAGGACTTGATGTGCCTGGGGTGTCTTGTGTCCTGAGAATTTTTTTTTCTCTGCAATTCAGAGTTGTATTCCAAGTTTGCACATTTTAAACTGGATGTTTGACTGGCTAATAGTTCTTTGACAGTTGAGTATCACCTTTTCATAGAAGTACTGGTATAATCAGATATATACATCAGTTTTCTGATTTTAAAAAAGAACAAATGGTAGGTATGGGAAATTAAATAAAGGCAAATAATTTATTTTTATTATGAGATTAGAGGCCCAGTGCACCGGTGGGGTCCCTCTGCCTGGCCTGTGCCCTCTCACAATCTGAGACCCCTCGGTTTCGGCCTGATCCCCGCAGGCCAGGCTGAGGGACCCCACCAGTGCATGATTGGGGACTGGGGAGGGACCACGAGAGGGCTCCAGGGTCTCGCCCAGTCCCTATGGGCAGGACCCCAGCAGCAAGCTAACCTACTAGTTGGAGCGTCTGCCCCCTGGTGGTTAGTGCTCATCATAGTGACTGGTCGAATGGTCAGACCCTTAGCATATTAGGCTTTTATTATATAGGATTTTTTTAAGTGTACAAATTAAAGGTTAGTTTAATGAATCCCCATCACCCAAATTAAAATTTTGCAATTATTGGTATTTTCTCGCGCACCTATTTCTCTTTTTTTCTGAAATATTTTAGGACATATCCCAGGGGTTTTCTTAAATAACCATAATGCCATTACATTTAAGAAAATATGCAATTCTTTGGGAAGATGATTTATTTTAAACATACTGTATCTCCTACCTTTGAATCAAGCTATAACAAGGAAACCAAATTGTGAAAATTAAGCTTTTGATTAACCTTTCATGAGTTAACAGTAATATATTTTTAATTAGCTAATATACTGTTAGTTTATATACATGGATTTATAAATTTTCAGTTAAAAGTAAACAAAGGTTCACTGTTGCTGTGAAATAGCAAAGCAGTGATGTTTGTTTATTAAAGATCTATTTCTATTTTATTGATAGCCTTCTGATTTCTAAATATTTTGAGGTACTTAACTGGAATATGAACTTTTTAGAAAATATAAATTTTATTTCTGTTTTGACTGTATTTCTTTGATCTCAAGATGGCATCGTTTTACCATATTTTTCTTTGCTTTTCTCTGTTACTTTCTCTGCAACTGGTTTATCTCTGACTATTTGACTTTGTAAATCTGCTTTTGTAAAACATTCTGTTGGGGGTGGAGTGGGGCTTAGTTTTCCTATATATCTTAAACACTTTTTTTCTAAAATCTGCCGAAACCGGTTTGGCTCTGTGGATAGAGCGTCGGCCTGCGGACTGAAAGGTCCCAGGTTCGATTCCGGTCAAGGGCATGTACCTTGGTTGCGGGCACGTCCCCAGTGGGGGGTGTGCAGGAGGCAGCTGGTCGATGTTTCTCTCTCATCGATGTTTCTAACTCTCTATCTCTCTCCTTTCCTCTCTGTAAAAACTCAATAAAATATATTAAAAAAAAAAATTTAAAATCTATTTGAAAAAAAGTATTTTCCTTAACTTATGACTCAATTTAAAAAAAATTTTTTTAATCTCATTACTTGGGAATCTGGTTGCAGAATGATTCATCCAGGGAAGAACTAAGTAATAGTGATGATTTTCTCATTTTAAAAAATAACATTTACTTGGAACCTGCCAGTGTTTATTTTGTTTCTGACATGGAAGCTTTAAATGAAAGCATAACACTTGAGTGGGAAAAAACTGTTTTCTAAGGCAGTGTGATTTTTGGGTTCCTGGGTGGTAATGAACATGCTTTTTGTATAACTAAATTTTGTGACTTATCTATATAAAAATATTAAAATATGTACTACTTTTTACCCCTTAGATAATGAGCCTTTAAGTGTTTCGTATATCATAGTAAATTGTCAAAATTTTTTGCTTTACTTCTGGACAATACATACTTATTTTGAAATGGCTCTTTTTAAATATGAAACCTCCCCCAGAGGTTGTTGGCAACTTCAGCCAGCTAACCTAGTTGTAAATCCACAAACGAACAACTAAAACTTACCTACTTTATGTATTTTGTTTATTGGAGGATGTCTTTCTTAGAATGTTTTTTTTAATCTTCACCCAAGGATATATTTTTATTGATTTTAAAGAAAGGAAGAGAGAGAGAGAGAAAACATTGGTTGGTTGCCTCTCATATGTACCCCAGTGACTGAACTCTCAATCTAGAATGTGCCCTGCCCAGAAATCGAACCTGAAACCTTTTGGTATATGGGAGGATGCTCCAACCAACTGAGCCACATTAGCCAGGGTTACCCTCTTTTTTGTGTTCTTTTTTTTGGCAAAATACAAATTAATTCCCATATGATTAAAACTTCCTAAGCAACACTCAAAGTTTTTACAATATCGTATGGGAATTAATTTAGTTAGAGTTTTGTGTACTTCTTTTACGTTAAAAAAATTCCTATTGTGTCAGATGTAGGGTCAGGTACCTTTGTAGATCTTTTATTTCATCTTCTTCACCTTTTTTAGAGGTTAGGAAACAGGCTCAGAGATAGTGGTTTACAAGGTGACTCCTTTTAAATCATGAGTTTTCTGTCTGCTTATCATATTGCCACTTGGTTTATACATTTATACTTTAAATTTTAATGTGTTCAAAACTGAATTTAGCATCCTGCATAAAAAACTTGTTCCTTCTGTCCTGTGTTCCACTTTGTTATTAATAGTATCATTTCACCTGTCTGACAAGGCTAAAGCTATTCTTAGATCTCAAACTGGCAGCTTCAGATTGTGGCTGTCTTGCATCTTCATTCATGTGTTCATTTTATAAATACTAATTTGTGTGCCTACAATGTGCCAGAACTCTTTTAGGCTCTAGGAATGTAGCAGTACACAAACCAGCAATCCTGTAGACTATATAGTATATTAGGGGTGGGAATGCAGCTGTGTGCTGTTGTACATATGGTGATCCCAGAAACTTCACATTGGAGCACATGTACTTTGTTTACATTTTGAAATTAGGAGATTGACATAGAACTCTAGTTTCTTGGTTCCTCATGAAAATGAGACATTCTAGCAACACTGGATTTTCTCGTGGCTGTCCCATGTCTAGTCAGTTGCAGAGCCTATGAAGTCTTCTTTTCATCTTCTCCAATCATTCCCACAGCTGTTATTTTAGTTGAGACCTTAAACATTTCTCTTCTGCTTGTTTGCTTTAATTCTGTTGATCACACCTTCAGCCAGTCCTGCACATATAGCTCAGTGATCTCTGTAAAGCACAGTTATGTGCACAGTAACAACTGTCTCCCTGTTTGCCTGATAAAACCTGTTTGGGGCTCTTTATAATCTGGTCTTGACCTACTTTCTAATTCTCCCCATGGTCCACTCATCAAAATAAAAATGCAGTGGTCCCTGTTCTCTGGACCTATTCTGTGCCTTTTCTGTCTTTGCTTTAAATGCCTTTCCCCCTCTTCGGCATGTCCAAATCACACACTGGTTTTAAGGCCTGTGTAAATCCTTGGCTTCCTTGGCAAACCATTGCTGTCTTTGCCTATAAGCTGTAAGAAATCTCTTCCTACTCTAAACTCTAGTAGCGTTTTATGCAAACTCTTTTTTAGCATTTACTCCTTAGTGGACAGATCTCATCTTCCCTTGATAAACTTTAAGCTTCTTGAAGGCAGGTTGTGTTGTAAGAGGAGTTTTTGTTTTCCTTAAGGCACTTATGTGTAGAATATTTAGTAAACCAACTTTAATAGAAATAGAGTCTGTGACCTTTGTGGATTGGATAGATGCTAAGTCAGCATAACAGGTATCTATTTTTGTAGAAAGCTTAAAATATTTTGGGGGGAAGGATGCAGGTACTAAAACTGCTTGAGCTTATGACACAGGTGTTGTTTTGTTAATTGCTCTTTATGTTATATCATTGCTTCTCTCCCAGATCAAGATAAATGAATAAAAAGATGCCCTTATTCTTATTCTTTATATGTATGTATTTCATCACTGGTAGAAGCCTTTTCCCTCCCTTTTTCTGTCTGTTATTCTTTTCCCCATGTCTATTTTCTCAGTAGCTTTTATTTCTCCTTTGAATGGAGTTCCCTGTCCTCCTAATATGACCAACACTAACCTTTAAAAAACTTTAAAAAAAATTAAACTGCCTCTCAACCAGGAGCCTTTGCTTATTGTACATGACTATTTTCCCTTACAATTTAAACAAAGGCACATACATCTTTAATTATTATTTTGCCCAGAGGCTGTTTGTCATAGATATTCAAAAGCCATGTTCATCTTCCCTCAGTGTGGTTGGATTTTTCCTAGACATCCTTTTGAAGGCACTGAAATTTTACTTTTCTAGAATATCAGCTATTGATTTACTATCTTGGCAAAGTATTCTATTTTATTTTTTTAAATTGGTGTTCAACATTATATTAGTTTCAGGTATGTAACACAATGATACAGTATTTATATATATTGTGAAATGATCACAATAAGTCTAGTTTTAACATTCTATCTAATAAAAGAGAAACATGGTAATTGGCGTACGACCGCTACCCTTCCCATTGGCTAATCAGGGTGATATGCAAATTAACTACCAGCCAAGATGGCGGCCGGCAGCCAGGCAGCTTAAACTAAACATGAGGCTTGCAACTAAACGGAGGACTGCAACGTTCCCCACCTGCCTTGCCGGCCTCTGAGCTTGCAGTTTAAGAAACATTGTAACAAATATAGAAGCTAAACAAAACCCCAGAAACCAGCTTTCAGCCGGCTGGGATCTCAGAGCTGGAGTTGATACAGAGTTTCAATTATAGAACCTAAACAAACCAGATACCTACTTTCAGCAGCTGAGGCCTCAGAGCTGGAGCCAAGCCTCAGAGCTAAAGCTGGCCCAGAATAAAAAAGAAAAAAAGGAGCAGTTGGGAGCTTCAGTCCCAGCCTGAAAACAGCCCTCAGCCCCTCACCCAGACTGGCCAGGCACCCCAGTGGGGACCCCCATCCTGAAGGGTGTGTGACCAGCTGCAAACAGCCATCATCCCCTCATCCAAGCTGGCCAGGCACCCCAGTCGGGACTCCCACCATGATCCAGGACACCCTTCAGGGCAAACCAGCCAGCCCCCACCAATGCACCAGGCCTCTATTCTATATAGTAAAAGGGTAATATGCCTCCCAGCACCGGGATCAGTGTGACAGGGGGCAGCACCCAAACCCCCTGATCGCCCTGCGGCTCTGTGTGTGACAGGGGGCAGGGCCACAACCTCCCTATCCGCTCTGTTCGTGACAGGGGAAGGCGCCCCAACCCCCTGATCGGCCCTGCTCTGTGCCTGATAGGGGGGAGCTCCCCAACCCCCTGATCACCCTGCGGCTCTGTGTGTGACAGGGTGCAGCGCCCCAACCCCCCACCCCACGGCCCTGCTCTGTGTGTGACGGGGTAGAGCCATAACCTCCCCATCGGCCCTGCCCTGAGTGTGACAGTGGCGGCGCCCCAAACCCCTGATCGGCCCTGCTCTGTGGGTGATAGAGGGCGGCGCCCCAACCCCCTGATCCGCCCTGCTCTGTATGTGACGGGGTGGTGCCCTAACTCCCCTATCGGCCCTACTCTGTGAGTGACAGGGGGGAGCTCCCCAACCCCCTGATGGGCCCTGCTCTGTGCGTGACAGGGGGGGAGCTCCCCAACCCCCTGATGGGCCCTGCTCTGTGCGTGACAGGGGGGGAGCTCCCCAACCCCCTGATCGACCCTGCTCTGTGCATGACAGGGGGGAGCTTCCCCAACCCCCTGATGGGCCCTGCTCTGTGCGTGACAGGGGGTGGCGCCGCAACCTCCCCATCGACCCTGCCTTGAGTGTGACAGCGGGCGGTGCCCCAACCCCCCCAATCGGCCCTACCCTGAGCATGACTGAGGGTGGCATCGCAACCTCCCAATCCGCCCTGCTCTGTGCATGACAGGGGGCAGCACCCCAACTCCCCAATCGGCCCTGCTCTCTGCCACCCGGGAGCAGGCCTAAGCCTGCAGGTCATTATCTCCCAAGGGATCCCAGACTGCGAGAGGGCACAGGCCAGGCTGAGGGATCTCCCCCCCCCCCCCCCAGTGCACAAATTTTTGTGCACCGGGCCTCTAGTCTATCATAACATAGTTACATAATTTTTCGTGATGAAAACTTTTAAGATCTACTCTTAACAACTTTCAATTATGCAATACAGTATTTACTATAATAGCCAAACTGTACATTACATCCCCATGACTTATTTTAGAACTGGAAGTTTGTACCTTTTGATCTCTTCATCCATTTTACCCACCCCCAGACTAGTCTTATCTTTCAATATAAAGTCTTTGTTTTCTTATATACTTGCTATTTTTTTCTTCCTCAGACTATGTATTGGATCTTAGGAAAACGTTGGATCATTTCATGAGCTTTCAAGAGAGCTATAGTAGCTAAGTTCTTCTAAATTGTTTATGCTTGTTAAATACTTTAGTATTTAATGATATTGACTACATTAATTTTTTTAGAACTTTTATTATGGGATATTTCAAACATAAATAAAAATAGAACAATAGAATGAACCCCCATGTACCCATTACTCAGATTCAGTAATTATCAACTCAGGGCCAATACCATTTCTTCTAAACCTTTCTGTCTTGACTCTATCCACACTGGGTTTTTTTGGTTTTAATAATGTTTTTATTGATTTTTTTTTTTTTTTTTTCACAGAGAGGGATAGAGAGATAGAAACTCAAGGAGAGAGAAACATCATCAATTGGCTGTCTCCTCCTACTGGGGATCCAGCCTGCAACCCAGGCAATGTGCCTCAACAGGGAATCAAACAGACTACCTCTTGTTTCATGGGATGATGCTCAATCCACTGAACCACACTAGCTGGGCCATACTGGCTTTTTAAAAAATTTTTTTTTATTTATTTCAGAGAGGAAGGGAAAGGGAAAGCTAGAAACATCAATGATGAAAGAGAATCATTGATTGGCTGCCTCCTGCATGCCCACTAATGAAGATTGAGCCCACAACCTGGGCATGTGCCCTGATCGGGAATCAAACCGTGACCTCCTGGTTCACAGGTCAACACTCAACCACTGAGCCACACCAGTGGCACTAGATTGGCTTATTTTGAAGCAAATCCAAGACATAATGTATTTGTAAATATTTCCATTTATAACTCTAAAAGAGAAGGATTTTTTAAAAAAATACATACTTTTATTGATTTCAGAGAGGAAGGGAGAGGGAGAGAAATAGAAACATCAAGGATGAGAGAGAATTATTGATCGGTTGCCTCCTGCACGCCCCCTACTGGGGATCGAGCCTGAAACCCAGGTATGTGCCCTTGACCAGAATCGAACGTAGGACCCTTCAGTCCGCAGGCCAACTCTCTATCCAGTGAGCCAAACCAGGTAGGGTGAGAAGGATTCTTTATAAACATAACCCCAAAGTATTGTTTTTATGATATTTTGCACATTAACGAATATATCATGCTGTTTTCAAGACAACAAGGTAGTGAAGGTTGCTGAGTTTCTTCAACTTCTGTAGTGTGATTAATTTCACGGAGAATTGTCAACAAACTGATCTCAACATACAGAGAAAGAGAGTGGTGTACAAATTGCTTCTACCTTCTTCAGAGAAGCACATTTCTTCACCCCAGTTCCTCAATTGTATGGATATAGTTCAGAGAGACCACCTTCTTTTATTTTATAAACTCATTCTTAGTAAACTTCGGAAACAATGCTGTCTGAATCCTAGGTCCTTGATCAGTTAACACCAGTCCTGTGACACAGGCTTACACCTTGGCTCCCTTTCTGGAAAATTCCAGAACTATATAAAAATCATTTCTAAAATCCTGATAGACATGTTTTGCCAAGAATGTCAGTTATCTCTTGACAGTTTGGCATTAGCCTTTAAATATTAGATTGTATAATCATAATGCCATTCAGGGAAAATAAGGCAGTGGGTGGCTGACATTTTAAAAGTAAAATGAACTTGGGTTCCTAGGAATGTTAATCATTAGTCTACTGAAAAATGCTGATACTATTTTTTAATAGTGAAATGATAAGTAAATAAAAAGCAGTATTTTGTTGCTTTGGCCAGTGTTTCTCAGTGGTTAAAGCATCGACCCGTGCACTGAAAGGGTTGTGGGTTTGATTTCCAGTCAAGGGCATGTACCTGGGTTGCAGATTCAATTCCTGGCCCTGGTCAGGGAGCATGCAGGAGGCAACTAATCGATGTGTCTCTCTCACATTAATTTCTATCTCTCCCTCCCTCCCCCCCACCCCCTCTCCCTTCTATCTCTAAAAATCAGTGGGGGGAAAATATCCTTGGGTGAGGATTAACAAAAACAATATTTCACAAATAACTTAGATGAGAGATAAGTAAAATGTAATTTTATGGGTTTAACACGTTTACCAGAATAATATCTGAAGGATATTTTCAAGCTTTGAAACTGAGAAAGTAATGAAGGAAGCTTCTAGTGAGTTCTCACCAGTCTGCTAGCCTGACAAGCACATCTTAGAAATAGATCATTACTTTTGTCATTGTATCCTGCCTTCTCATTGCCTTCCTTACCCTTGACCTTGCAGCAGAGAGGAGAAAATCATGGCCTCTACCATAAATACACATGGTAACAGCAGTCTAGTAACTTTATATATTTTTTGTGGACAAGTCATGCATTTGTGATGATGGAATGGCTTATTTTTAATGTAATTTTTCATTCAACTAAACTTAAATTCTTTTTTTCCATCTAACTTAGTATCTGTACCCCATTCCAAGGCAGCATAAATTTAGCATAGCTTCTCATTTTACCAACTTGGTAGAAGTTTTTAAGGTTTCACTTAGTTTCCTTTTAGCTTTTTATATGAAATGGACTATAATAACTCTTTAATTTACAGCAGTGGTGGGGAACATCTGGCCCTTGAGCCATATAAAGCCCGAGAAATCATTTGGTCTGGCCCTGCCGAGGCATTAGGGGTGAGTTAATTAAGTGTTTGACCAAATATAGCAGGTTAATTTTTAAACTGATAATTTTGTATGGCCTGTGAATGATATTACAAATATCCAAATGGCCCTTGGCAGAAAAAAGGTTCCCCACCCCTGATTAACAATATAGTGTGTAAAGACAGACCCAGTGTCTCTGGCATGTGGATTATATCAGGGATTATGGGAAAGGGGGTTTGAAGCATTGATTTCTAATCATGGAAGAGAGATTTGGAGTGACTATTTGGAAAGGAGAATCTTCTTTGGAAAATGGATAAAAGCATGGACTGTATCCCAAACAGACTACAAAATGGAAGAAACCTGGATTTATTCATCATGTAAAGGGTAGAAAAGATATCTTCAATTTTCTAGAAGAGACATCCATGTGGATAATTCATAATTTTAAATGATTAATGAAGAGTAATTGCCAGAGATCAGTGCCATTCATAGCATATTAGTTTTGGTCGATAGATTCTTCTTCTACCGATTTTTATATTATAAAATTAGGTTACAACTTCTTTTTGTTAAACTCATTTACTCTTCTACCTTACTCCATTCTTTCATTAATCTTGTAAATTTGTTTAGTTTCGTTTAATGGCTGGGATATCTTCATCTGTACTACTATATTCAGTTGATTGCTTCGGATATCCCACATTGAGTGGAAACATACATCAGTGGAGCTCTGGGTGGGTAGAGGTAGACACTAGTAGCAGCCCATTGTATAAATGGTTTATAATTCATTTAACCAATATTCTATTGATAAATATTTAGATTATTTCCATTTAAAAATTTTAATAAACATAGTACCAGGCACACTGTCTTTAGAACTTTTTATTAATAAAATATATACAAAAACTGCATAAATAATTTTTGTAGCTCAATGATAAATGGAACAATAAAGGTGTAACTAGCGCCCTCAAAGTCCCTGAGGGTGCTCAAAGCTCTTTTCCAAATATCAGTCTCCACTAGCCTAACCACTATCCTATCTAAACATCATTGATTCATTTAGCCTGTTTGAAATGTGTGTAAATGGAATCTTACTGTGTATGCTCTTTGGTATATCGTTTCTTTCACTATTATATCTGTGAGACGAATATCTACGTTTATGTGTGGCAGTTCATTTTTGGGGGGTATATTATAGTCTGTTGGGTGACTGTATGTACCATAATTTATACTTTTTATAGTTGATGAACCTTTGGGTTGTAACCTAATTTTTGAATATTACAAATAGTGCTGTGAACATCCTTAGGCATGTGTTGTGGTGAACCGATCGATACATATGTGTCAGGAGAAGCACTGATGGGCATAGGGTGTGCATATGTGCAACTTTACAGCGTCAAGTATCCAGTGATTGAAACCATTTCATACTCCTACCAGCAGTGCCTGGTTGTTTTTGAAGCATAATTTCGTAGGAGTGAAATTTGAGTAAAAGAGTAAATTAATTTTAAGTTTTGGGATATAGTGCTAAATTTGTCCTCAGGAATACTAATTCATACTCCACTGAACACTAGGTTTTATCTAGCTTTCATCTTTATCAATTTATAGTGAAAGATGTGTCATTTCTAAACTGAGTTGAACTTTTTATAGCTTAATTTTGCTCATTTGAATTTTCTTCTGTTAACTTTGCTATTCTGGCCTTTTCTTTGTTGGGGTGTTTCTAATTTTGCTTACTGCTTTGTAACAACTCATTTTTTTTAAATAAAATTTTTGGTCATATGCTATACTTCTTTTTTTTTTTTAGGTTTTTTTGGTTTTTTTTAATATTTTTATTGATTTTTTACAGAGAGGAAGGGGGAGAGATAGAGAGCTAGAAACATCGATGAGAGAGAAACATCGATCAGCTGCCTCCTGCACATCTCCTACTGGGGATGTGCCCGCAACCCAGGTACATGCCCTTGACCGGAATCGAACCCGGGACCCTTCAGTCCGCAGGCCGACGCTCTATCCACTGAGCCAAACCGGTTTTGGTTGCTATACTTCTTTTACTTCTTAGTTTGTCCTTTGATTTAACTGTCTTTTACAGTATAGAATTTTTAAATGTGTGTGTGTGCTTGCATCTGCTATTCTTTTCCTCTGTGGTTTCTGGCTTTGGTGCCAGTCTTGGGAAAGCCTTTTTACCCCCAAGATTTTTTTTTTTAAGTGTTTTCTTTGATGACTTTATTGGTTATATTTAATATTTAGTGTAACTATATTTGACTTCTTTCACTAACACAAGGGTACTTTTTAAAGTTTTAAAACAATTTAAACATGTACGCTTCTATTTATTTCACTAGCATTAGCTTTGGAATATTTTGCAGGTATCAGAGGGTGACTCGTCAGGAAGAATGTAGTATACCAAAGCATACATGTATGTGTCATTTGACCATGAGACATAAAGCCAGTTTTCCATTGTGGATACTATTTGAATGCTTTCAGTGTGCATGTTACTAAAGTAGTTAGATCAACTTAGCATAGACTAAATCATTTTATTTAATGTCTATAGTGGATATTGTTCAAGGCTCTTCAACAAGACTTTGCCAAAAATAACCCTGGTCTCTCTGTTCTGTGGCCTACAATACAGGATTGGAGAGACCAATACTTCATTTCAAACCTTTAAAAATACAATTTTTCTCTATTTAAGAGATCATTTAAAAATGTTTTGGATTATTTCTCTTTTGCATAATAGTACATGCAGTTTGTACTGCTGATTTAGATGAGACCAATCTGTCATATATTTTTAAAAATGTTACAGTGGCCCTAGCTGACGTGGCTCAGTGGTTGAGCGTCGACCTGTGTGAATCAGCAGGTCAGGGCACATGCCTGGGTTATGGGCTCAATCGGAGCGTGCAGGCGGCAGCTAATTGATGATTCATCATTGATGATTCTGTCTCTCCCTCTCCTTTCCTCTCTGAAATCAATAAAAATATTTTTAAAAAAATAAACGTTAGAGTGGGCTTTGTGAGTTCCCCAAAGCCCTTACCACCACCTAAAATTCCTATCAGAGTTATTATTTAGACCATAGAGCAGAGACATAAAACAGATACTAGACCAGCAGCCCTCTCCTCTACTGAAATGGATTGGTTTGGTTTGTGTAATTGAATCCTAGTACCTGAAAGGGGTGAGAATCTCAAGGAAAGGTAAGTTTTTGAGGAAGAGAACACAGAAGTGTTAGTCCTTTGTGATTATAGCCCCAGAGTCCCCCAGTCTAAGGGGGATGGAGGTTCAGGAGGGAGGGAAAGTGTAGGTGAAAAGAAACACTTTAGACAAGATTTAAACTATTATTTGTTTATTTTTCTGGTCTTTTGCATTTGGTAGCACAGTACTTGTAGCAAGGTTGTGTCTATTTTGACAATTTGCTAAGCCAGGGAGAAAATTGTGGGGACTTTTCTTAATAAATCCATAATTTTGGGAGCATAGCATTTTTAGTTTAGGAGAATGGGTGTTTTCCCTGAGTATTTGAATTCGACTAAAGGGGATAATGGATTTATGTTAAAGGCTCATTGGGGATCAGCTAGAAAGGAGAGAGTATGAGGGGAGAAAAATTAAGTACCTGTTTTTCATTTATGTGCAGGATGTACAAAAAGCCGTCTCATGCATTTTACATATTTAACCCATTTGATCCTCATAGAAATCCTATGAAATGGTGTTTTCCTGAATTGTAAGGAGAGAACAAAGACTCTGGGAGTGAGTTCACATTATTTTGCCTAGGCCCACAAACCCAGTAAATGGCAGTTCTGGGATTTGAACTCCAGTTTCTGAATCTAAAGCCCATTCATATGCTTTTCACAAGAGTATATATTGCCTTCTAAATTACCAGATTTATTATATCTCTTAAATATTTCATCAGTTTTATATAAATGTTGATGACACTTAAAATGGCATAACTAAGATGTCATCTTTAGTTCTTCTAGATAATATAAAGCCTGTGTGATTTCCTTTACCTTCCACCTTAGCATTGAGAGTAAGCATGAGGTTACGATCCTGGGAGGACTCAATGAATTTGTAGTGAAGTTTTATGGACCACAAGGAAGTAAGTACATGCGTTGGTCTGTGTTCTTCTATTACAGTTTTTATTCTCTTTAATAGACAATGAAAATATCCAAGACAGGTGGTGATATATGTGGTTTTTGAAAAGTAAATTTTGAACTTTAGAATCAGAGAGGAAATCTCGCTGTTATCATAGTTACTTCATACGCTTTTTTCTCTTATCTGTATGTGACAGTATTAAGCATGAACTGTAGATTCTGGGTTTTGTATGGATGACTATAATGATGGCTTAGGGAAATGTGTTTTGTTTTATTTTTGTTTATGATATGTGTGTTTGGGAGGGGGCATGGATTGGATTGAGATAAGAGGTTATTACTTACCAAATAATTGGATAGTGTTTAATACTTTGAAGAATCAGATAACCTGAAGGGAGAAAGTGAATCTTTTCTCATTTTCTAACTAGATTTTTAAAGAAAAGTACTTTAATCTGAACATAGAAATATAAGAGGTCCCTGACTCTCAAGGGAATTTGCAAGGTTATCAAAAGAGATTAGGATTTAATGTTTAATTTACACTCGGGTTTATTTTCTAATTTGGAGACATATTTTAATGCGTAACACTTTTACTTTTCTTTTAGCACCTTATGAAGGCGGAGTATGGAAAGTTAGAGTGGATCTTCCTGATAAATACCCTTTCAAATCTCCATCTATAGGTAGGTAATTACCCAGTTTCTCTCCTTAAAGAGTTTTGATATTAAAGAGAAAAAGGAAAAAAAATCCTATGTTTTGTGGGAGATAATTCCAGAAATGGCTTGTTAACTGAATTTTTCCTTTTTTTTACTTTGGTTAAATTAGTCAGTGATGTTTTATGGGGCTTCCATAGTGTGACAGAAGATGTTTAAATATACCCTTTGCCTGATTGTAATGACTACAACTCTAGATTTTTTTTTTTTCAGGGTCAGATTAAACAATTGTAAGGCTCACTCACTGTCTATTCAGGCTACAAGCAATATAATAATAAATATATCTCAAATTTCATTTTAAATGCCAGATTGTTGGAATTAATACTATGTAGTTTCTATTTTAATTCTGTCATTTAAAAATCCTCTCTGTATCCTACTTTGTTGTTGTTTTTTTCACTCTAGCTCTGGGTACCTAACAGTGAAATGACCATTTTCAATTCTCTTCACTCCTAATCTTTAGTCCTTTAAACAGCTGAAGAAACTCACGTAGCAACCCCAGTGAGATTGTATAAAGAAGTTTTCCTCACCTTCATCTTCCTTATGCCCAAAGGGGTGATATTTTTAAGGTGTCACCTCCAGTAAGGCCCTTGTGACAATTTAGGTATTTTTGTGTCAGATGCAATAGAGGTATATCTGATTGAAGGTTGACACCTTAATTATTTTGAGATTATAAAATGGTAGTAATTTAGCTAAGGTAGTAACGTAAGCCAGTTTTTAAAAATATAATTTTTATTAATTTCAGAGAGGAAGGGAGGGGGGGGAGAGAGAGAGAGAGTGTGAGAGAGAGAGAGACATTAGTGATGAGAGAGAATCATTGATTGGCTGCCTCCTGCATGCCTTCTGCTGGGGGTTGAGCCCCCTTGTGCCCTTGACTGGAATTGAACCTGTGACCCTTCAGTCCGCAGGCCGACGCTCTATTCACTGAGCCAAACCGGCTATGGCTTAAGCCATTTTTTTAAAATTTCATTCTGTAGATTATTTTAAAATATTCTAAAATATTGGCCAATTTTAAGAAAAGGAGAATATAAAATTGGAATATATTGGACATTCTCTGACAGTCACACCGAGCCTCATGTTCATAATTGCCTGATTTAAAACATCTTGCTGCTGCTGTGGGCTTGTCTTTGGAACTAATAGGAGATTAGACACATTCGCCTGCCCCAACAATAGGGTTTTTAAAAGAGGTAGATCAAAGACATTCTGAGCTTTATGCTTTGATTTTAAGCCCCCACAATTCTGCCTAGGATAAATAATGCAGAAAAGTTAGGATAGTCACAGACTAATTCTCAGCTGAATGCAGCAGCCTCTCCCCTGACATTTAGCTATTTTATAGGCTTTAGAGCTTTATACTATAAAAATGCTACAGAGCATCTCTCATTTCTTCTCAAGCTAGGAACTGTTAGTTTTCATTTGAAAAACAAACTGGTGATTTCCTCTTATGGTCTCTTGGGTGAGTTTTCTAAACTCAGTAACTGAGAAGAAGTACTTTGTGGATAATTGAATTGGAAGTATCCCCATTGCTACAAGGGTCTCTAAGCTTCAGAGTTATCAAATGTTGAACTAGGAGGGAGCTGTGAGGTGTTGAGTCTTTGAGACAGGATATCTGCTTTACTATCTATGTGGTTGGCAACAGCCCTATCCCAGTGCCATTCTAGGGTAGTAGGTTGCACTCAGTTTGGGACAACTTTTCTATCATGTTGTGCTACCCTGTCCCCCATTTACTTCTGGACTTGAGGGTGTTTCTTTATGTAGGTATTTTAAACCCTTATGCAGTTGAGTGATGTGATCTTTAAACCTTTACAAACAGAATTCCAAACCATATAAATTCATTCAAAGACATTTCATAAATTTACTTAGACCTATTTACTTAGACTTAAAAATTGGCATGCTAAATCTAGTTTTGTTACCCTAGATTCCTAATCAGAAAAGAAACAGTATACCTTGTTGAAAGGAACAGTTAATCTATAGAAATGCAATTACATGTATCCTAAAGAAATGTAGTTATTTCTCAAATCTTGTCTTAACATACTTTTTCAGGTAATAAAATTGTTTCATCATAACTTTCAAAGTGAAAATATCTACACTGTGGACATTGTTAATTTATTAACTAACGATGTAGCAGAAACCTATGCACTTTCTTATATTAATGCTGTAATGTGAAATTGGTTGAGACAAATGACTAGGCTAATTTAACTTCTTCATAATTTTTCCTCTGCCTTTCTGAATGCTTTGAGAACTGTGTAATACCTACAAATGTGTACCATCTTCTCTTAAGGAAGTAGATGGAGTTGAAATATTTGTACAAGCTGCCCTTGTTTCCTCCAAAGAAAGATTGCATAAGAGAGTTTTAATCAGTTGTGTTGGGTGACCCATTTTCAGGTCATCAACAATGTAATTACTGTTGGAATGTGCTTTAAACACTTCAAGGGGTAGTGGCTCACTTAGAATAAGCAAGGCTTCCTTTTCAAGTAGTATAGATAGTTTTAGAATTATACAGAAGGGCAAGGAGATGAGAAAAACCCAGCCTCAATGTTCTTTATAAACCCTGCCTCTTATAGGGTCTAGGCAGGCATACACTCCTTCCTGAGCCAGATTTTGAGCTCTTAAATATTAAGATGTATAAATTTAGATTAAGCCTCCTTAATACCTAGAGCTTGGAATTTAAAATATTTATGAATATATTCTTTTTTGTTTTATATTTATATATAAATATAAATGTGTGTATATATATGTATACACCTAACCCTAACCCTAGCCATATATATACATATATATATATATATATATATATATATGTACTTTTTAATTGTATAAATGCTCCATATCCATGGTAGGAATGTAAGAAAGTCCAGGTGAGCAAAAATTAAAATGTCTCATAATCCTATCCCTCACTGGATATCATTATTACATCCTGGTGTATGTACTTTAAAATATTTTTCTGCATATTTAAGTATATATTCAATATAATTTGACATGTTTATCTTTGGGGTGTCCTCCAAACATAGTTTGAGAGAGTTTTCTGTATTTACATGATTTCATGAGGTATAACTAAAAATTTCCTTTTAAAAACAATTTGCATCTTTAAATGTTTTTTCAAAATAGTAATAAAGCTACCTCAAATCCTCTTTGGAAAGAAAAGGGATATAAATAGACACTTTGGGAGGTTATGAATTTACTCTTACAATGCCATCATTGTTCCAAACATCGTAAGCTCATCTTTTGGAATTTTACTTTCTCTTTGAATATCGTAAATGATGGCAAACCTTGATGCTTTGAAGCTGGATATAAATTTTTGAAATGGCTAATGGTCATTTAATCCCAGAGAATAAGGTGAATGGGAAAACTGAGTATCCTTAATTGGAGTAAAAAATTATGTATGATTATGAAATTGACTTAAGTAAAGGATTATGATTTTCTTATAAACTGACCCTATGGGAGTTTTCAATGAGAAATTATAAAACTCCTTTAATCCCTTTAACATCATTGAAATATTTGCTTAGTTTTCCTGGTGGACTGCTTTGAAATAAATCATCTTTGATTCTTTCAGTTCTGATTTATTTGAAAGTTCAGTTACTTTTATCTTTCTCATTCAGAAACATTCCTAGAATGCTTAGCAGTGCTGCAGGGTGTCTCCAACTGTAGCGTTAGGAGAGTATGATTGGTCAGTGTAGTGATTCTGGCCCTGGTTTTCCTTGACCGTGAGAATGATACCATCTGAACTGTTGCTTCCTCTTCTAGAAAATGAGATATTATAATTAAATGAACTCTGCATGTTTGATATTGACCAGTGTATAAAATACTCAGGATGTTTGGCATTCTACTGGATAATTAGGAAGGTTTAGGGAGAGAATATATCAATAGATGAATATAAATAAAATATATCAATAAATAAAATATTGCATATGTTTTAGTTACAGTGTGCCATTGCTTTTTAGGAGAGGGGTGAGGCGGCGCCTCATTTGAGGGGAGAGAGTGTATAGAGGAGATATGTGTTTCATGTGTTGAGAATAGTCTTTACAAAGCTTCAGAGATGTGAAAGTGCACATGAGATCTGTAGACATACTCTTTTGAAACCCCAAGTAATTTTCAGTCCATGAAAATTTTGTTCTAAGCAAAGAAGTTGCTACAGAGACTGCCATATTCCATACTTCAGAGTCACAGTAGTCAGCCATTACAGATGTGCTCATCTAGTAAGAGAAAGCTTTTACCAAAGAAAACATAGACTTGCAGTTGCTGTGGGGGTGAGGTAAATAAGTGATTTCATAAAGAGGGTAATATAGAGCAATTATTTATAAAAATAAAGAATAACCAATAAGCATAGGATATAAAATGGTTTTATGTCTAATCACGTAATGCAGATTTATTAATGAGAGAATATATGACTTATCAAATGATAGGTTAGATGTTATTGGTAAAAGGTATGAGATGTAGCCATACCTTTTACTGATCAATAAAGATTTTATGTTTTTTGGGTCATTTTACTTAAAAATTAAATTATCTAAAGGGAATATTCAGAGATGTGCTCTAAGATTACTGTGCAAGAATATGTACATTGCAGTGTTGTTTTTAAAACTTAAAAGATGGAAGCAACTTAAATGACCCAGTTGACAACAGTTAAATTATGATACAGCCTAATGAACAAAACGTTTTACAGCCTTTACTCATGTTTTAACACATCTTTAAAGGTACACACGGAAAAATGTGTAACTTTATATAGTGTAACTATTTTTTCCATGTAAATTCCAAGTATGAATGACAAAATATTGAGTATATTAAAGACATTTTTCTGTAAATTTCCAAATATTCTACAAGTTCCCTTTTGTTCTAAAAGTAAATGTTTTTAAACATATGGCAAATACATGTTTTTTAAATATCCTGTCTGCATCCTTGTATGAGCCTATACTTTTCTTGTCTTCTACTCTAGAAAGCCATCGAGCTATCTGTGGCCAGAATGCCCACCTGGTGGCTTGCTAAGGACCTATTGCCCCCACACGGTTTCCCACCAGCTTCCTTTCTTTTTTCCTTTCACTGTTAATTATTTATGTGCATAAGTGTAAATACTGTTTTCTTTCCTTTGTCTTTCTGACTATAGTTTAGCTTACTCCATCTTGTGTACTGTCTTTACACCTTTACACTTAACTATTTACTCCTTTCTTTGCTTACCTTTTTCCGTCTCTTGGGCTGTTGTCTCCAGCAGGTCCTACTGCTTCTCTCTTCAGTCTGACTGTTCCCCTTGCTCAATTTTTCTCTTCATTTGAACTAAAAAAGGGCCCTGTACATAGCTAGTAATAACAACAGTACTACTTTCATTAAAACTGAGGGAAAATATATCTTCTAATAAAATATAGACACGAAATAGTAGATTTGAGTTTTTTAATGGTCTTGAAAGTACCTTGAAGTCCCCTCCAGGATATACCGTAGTCTTCATCAGATCATACCTACTTTACTTAAACACTTTGCATTTAAGAGAGTTGTCATTTAACTTTATTTTTAAATTATTACTGGCTAATATAGTAACAGAACTGCATTCTACTAATTTCAGATAGAACTATAGAATATTTTAGAATCTTTTGTAAATAACCTTATGACCAGTCTGGGTACTCGGTCACTATTTACTTTTTTTTTTTTTTAATAGAAAACTATGTTGTAAGATCCAGCTAACAAGTCTAGAAAATAACCTTTGAAATACTGTTTATGTGTATCTCTATATTAACAGTGAGGAACAGCCTCTCCCAGGGGCAGGCTGTATGTACTGCAGGCTGTGTGTCTGGACTGCAGTTTGACGATACCAAAGCTGAGCGTGTAGAGAAATGGTTGGGTTGAGAACAGGATTTTGGAGGGACCACTTAATGGTTTGCTGAATGCTGATTAGAATGCCCAGGAAAAACCTCTGCTCATTCTGCAGAGGAATTGGATGTCAGTAGCATATAACATGAATAAGCCACACCCGCTGAGTAAATGGAGACAAAGTGAAAAAGTCATAGGCAATAATAATAGTTAAAATACTGTATGACACTATACTAATGGCCTTCACAATTAGGTCAGATTTTCATTTAAATGGGGTGGTTTAGATCAGGGGTCCTCAAACTTTTTAAACAGGGGGCCAGTTCACTGTCCCTCAGACCGTTGGAGGGCCAGACTATAGTTTAAAAAAAAAACGATGAGCAAGTTCGTATGCACACTGCACATATCTTATTTTGAAGTAAAAAAACAAAACGGGAACAAATACAATGTTTGTATTTGCATGTGGCCCGCGGGCCGTAGTTTGAGGACCCCTGGAGATCATCCTGTTCCAAGGGAAACTAGATTAAATAACATGTCAGAGTCCCTTTCTAAATCTCCCAATTTGCTGTAGGTTTTTTTGTTTATTTGTTTTTTCTAATCCTTACCCAAGGACAAGTACACTGATTTCTAGAGAGAGGGGAAAAAGGAGAGAGAGACAGAGACACCGATGTGAGAGAGAAACATCAATTGGTTACTGGTATGTGTCCTGACTGGGAATTGAACTCTCAACCTTTCAGTGTACAGGACAATGCTCCTACCAACTGAGCCACACCAACCAGGGATGCCATCGGTTCTTAATTAAAAGATGCTCTAATAATCATTGCATCATATTCTTTTTACTTATGCCAGCAATTCAGGGAAGCAATTTAACCTTTTTTTTAAAAATATTTTTTTATTTATTTCAGAGAGAGAGGGAGAGAGAGAAACATCAGTGATGAGAGAGAATCATTTATTGGCTGCCTCCTACACACCCCACCCTACCCTCACCCCTTGGTTCCTAGGTCAATGCTCAACCACTGAGCCACACTGGCTGGGCTGATTAAACCTCCTTTACTGCCCAAATGGCATACTCTTCTGTCATTATTATTTTTATTTCACTATGACCAGAAATTACCTCACAATATCTTTAGAATGGAGTCTTCTAATATGGTATAACTAAACTAACTATAAAGTTTAGAATATTTACCATTTTATTTTGTGTCTTCATAGGTGGAAGCATTATATTCCTTCAGGAACTAGTTTGAGTAACTTAAGTTTAGTCAGGGATGGACCAGAATTTAGATTAGAGGAGTGTGTGTCATTCATGAGAGGTTTTGGATTAGTCATTTAATAAAGGCCTGCTTGAATCACCGTATTTCCAGAAACAGAATGAATTCTTAGACTGAGAAAGCATAATTCCATTAAGGTCACCTGTATAGTTCTCTACTTTCATGAACTTGGGTTTGAATTTAATTCCTGTCTCAAACAGTTAAATAATTGCTACTCTGGTAGTGATCTATAGCTTTTGAATTCCAGTAGAGAGAAATTTCTAATAGGGAAGTTTTATAAACTTTCTAGATAATGCTGTGAGAATGTAAAAATTGGCAAAAGTTCTTTTTACTGATTTTTTTAAAATGAAGTTTTTCAGGATGGATTTTTAAAAAGATTTTTGTCGGGCAGCTGACGGTCTCCTAGGGCTTTTAAGGCCAGGTTAAAGGGTTGAGTTTCATTTTTAATGAAATGGGAAAGCCATTGAAAGATTTTAAGCATATTTTAATGGTCACTCGACTGATGTAGGGAAAGAGTAGAGATACTCGTAGTTTGGATCATGGTTTTGGATCAAGAGGCCAAAGCTGAGAAGAAACTCCCCTGTAGATATACATTGCTTTGAAGAAATTGGCTAAATTAAGGAAATCATACAAATGTGCATGATACCAAGAGGAAGATATAAGGGAGGTTTTGCTTGTTTTGTTTATCTTAAAATCTTTATTGTTGAAAGTATTACATATGTCCCCCTTTTTCTCCCATTAACCCCTATAGCCCGCCCTGACTGGAAATTGAACCGTGACCTCCTGGTTCATAGGTTGATGCTCAACCACTGAGCCACACCATCTGGGCTGAGCATACTTTTTTTTTTAATATATTTTTTATTGATTTCAGAGAGGAAGGCAGAGGGGGTGAGAGAAACGTCAGTGATGAGAGAGAATCATTGATTGGCTGCCTCCTGCTCGCCCCCTACTGGGGATCGAGTTCACAACCTGGGCATGTGCCCTGACTGGGAATCGAACCTGTGACCTCCTGGTTCATAGGTTGATGCTTACCCACTGAGCCATGCCAGTCTGACCAAAGTTGGTACATTTGTTTACTTATATCTCTCTTCCTTGCTAACCCATAGAAACTCCATGAAGGCTGTCTCTGGGTCTGTTTTACTAACAAGCCCTTCTCTCTGTCTCAGAACCTGATACAGTGCCTGTTCTGTAGAAGAATACAGTTGACCCTTGAACAGCGCAGAGTTAGGAGTGCTGACCTCCTATACAGTTGAAAATCACATATAAAGTTGGCCCTTTGAATCTGTGGGTTCCCAACCAAGGAGTTGCCCCTTAAACAATGCAGGTTTGAACTGCATGGGTCAATTGAAAAACTCCTCGTATAAGTGGACCTGCACAGTTCAAACCCACATTGTTCAAGGGTCAGCTGTATTTGTGGAGTAAATAAATGAATGCTTACTTAGTGACATCCTCAAGTCGTAAGTTTAGAGGATGTGAATGTTTGGTTTCCTCCAGTTGTAGATGGGCATTTGGGGAGAAGGTCAGGGATTTGCAAAGGATTGTTAGAGAATGGTGATGGTAATGGCTCTTAAATCTTAAGTTGAGCAAAGGAGAAAGGAGAAAGATAGGGCTGATAGGTAGGAAGAAAAGGGAGGATCAATGGATTAGAGTTCACAGATGAAAGAATTGTTGATGGGGTAGGAAGCTCTTTGACAGGGATTGGAGACTGGTGGGGAAGGGGGTGTTTGAATTTGTGAGTTGGGAGGTAAGGCTGTTGGTGGAGATGAAAACATTCAAGATGTGTCCTGGGAGTATGAAAGAGATAGAATAGAGGAAAGGTCACTGAGGAGAAACTTAAGGAACTGACTGAGAAGCCAGGGTGTCTGGAGTATGGTCTGTAAAGGTGATAATGTCACTTAAAATGACAGGAGTTGGGGGGAAAGAAAGACTTGGGGGCCGGGTGTTCAGGGACCGAAGAAACCAGTGGTCAGATTGGCCCTATTAATGAAAACCTGCTGTTAGCGGTCTATAATATCTCAATTCATTCAACTTCTTCTTATTATTAGCCAGAGTAAAAATAGTAGTTAGCTTTCCTTCCCCCTCCTCCAGTCCACCTCTAAGGGCAGCCTTGCCTTTGCACATGCTTGCTTCTGTTAGAAGTGTCCACTTCCTTCTTGAATCTGGCTTATGTCAATTTTAATTTTGCAATTCTTTATTCTGTACTGTCTATTTGTTAAATAAAAATCCTATCTAACTTGCTGTTTAGGTTAGCCCCTGCTTTAACTAGAGCAGGAGACCTCTAGCTTTTGTCCTGGTTATTCTGTCATCTTTTTGGCATTAAATCCATTCCTTCCACTTGAGGATTAGTACAATGAAAACATGTATTCTTGGCTTCATTTTTCTTTAGTTAAAGTGAAATTCTTTTAAAAACAAGTAAAAAAATAAATAAATAAAAACAAGTCAGAATATTGTCCTAGTTCCCTTTGTAAAGCTTGTTCACACAATTTAAGATTTGTTTATATTTCTGATGCTGGTGAAAACCATATTACTTGAAGGAATTTCAGAGATTATACCATCCAGGTGCTTCTTCTTAAGGATGGTAAAAATGAGACTCAGGAAGGTGGAGGATATATAAACTAACTAGTTGCAGAGCCTGCCTTCTGGCCTCCAGGCTAGTGTTTTTCCCCCAAAAAACAAAATGCAATCAGAGTATTCTTTTTAATAATAAATAGTAGAACAACTGTACTTTTCCATTTTCAGTGTGATGGGGTTTTAGGAAACCCAGTGTCCCATAATCAAAATATCTTCTACTACTCTTTACAATTCCTACAGGATTGAGATATGGATGGGTATGTAGAAGTAGTATTTTTATTTTTACCATGAGGAAAATGAGATGAAATTACTTGCTTGAGCTCATTAAACTAATTGTAATATTATTGAGTGCTTACTGTGTACCATTTATTGGTCAAATGCTATATATATATTAATTCACTTAGCCTTCATGACAGTCCTGTTCTCTGTAGATACCATTATTTAACCTAGCTTTGTGATTAAGGAAATAGAAAGGTGGAGGTTGAGTAACTCTAACTTGCCCAAAGTTCGTAGAGGGGAACTTAGGCGGTCTGACTGGAGTCTGATTTTTTAACCACCATGACTTTGTGTGTTTTTTTCCCCCACCATGACTTTGTTTAATATAAGTGGCAGAGACTTAGAATTGGGTCTCGAAATTTGAAGTCCAGTGTCTTCTATATTTTACTGCCTCTGACCATGAAAATAAATACCGCCTGACTCAGTATGGTTATATGAATGACTAGGAAAGTGAAAGATAAACTGTGGAAACAGGAAAGTGATTACAATCTTCTAAAATGAAACTACAGAAGAGTAGGTTTTGGTAATCTGCTAGGTTGGTAGAAGGTTATGCTGTTGAAGGATAACACTTCACCTTTCTTAGTTATAAATGACGTTTTCTTATCCACCCAGCCCAGTCCTCCTCAGGCTCCATATTATCAGAGAGAAAGGAAGAAACAGAAAAGAGGACCCCTTGTTGAGTTTAGATCTCCTGAACACACACAGGATCAGTTCAGAAGTTCCCATGACACAGGGCATTGAGAGTGAGCTCCTTGCTTGGTTCCTCACCCAAGAAGAGACCGGCCCAGGTCCATCTCTCCCGAGTAGGGAAGGCTCAGCTCTCTGAAGAGACTTCTACTCAGGTGCAGGCTGCCATGGGCTGAGCCTGGCTGTCTGAGGTAAGATGATAATCTATCAAATGTGCATTAATGCACAGAGCTGGCAGTGTCCCCAACTCTAATCACCTCCTCCTGCATGCTAGGAATGGAGATCCAGGTTGTTGTCCTTAAAGCGTATATAGTCTGATATACTGATAGGCAAGATAAGATTCAATCTTTAAGTATATTTTAAATAATTATACCTACTTTAAAAAATAGAATTAATCAGTTTGATTCTGAATGATCTCCTTTATGTGGGCATTTGTCCTGATGATGGAATATTAGAATAATTTAATGTATTCTGTTGTTTCTCACGGACTTTATAAGCTTATAATTAAATTGCATCAGCCACAGCTGCCTCAACCATCTGCAGTCCAGGATCATTTTATCCCTGGGAGAGAGCTATTGTTTTTTGCCTTTGGCACTTTTTCACCTATTTACCTTAGAGTTGGTTTACTTTGTTTCATGAGTCACTCGTTTGATCTCTCATATTTTGAAGATTATTCTAAATGAAATTTCTGGATAGATGACTGGCCCTAGGTAGTCTTTCATTCTATCCACAAATTTAATCATTAAAAATATCCTCATAAGTAAAGGAAGCTAAGGTGAAAAATACAAGGAGTCTTTGCCTCTTTTATTTACATATTGACCCCAATATCAGAAGTTACTTAAAAGTGTGTGCAACTTTGTACAGATCCCCTCTTGAGATTGACACAGAAACAGGCTGAAATGAAAAACAGTTCTTCAGCATGACTGGGCACAATGTTGTTTACTTTCTCTGCCGATTAGCCTATGGGTCAAGAGAGTTGTTATTCTAGAGCAGTTGAGTGTTAGAGTGAAACAAACCAAAAGCAAGGCATTTTCTATTTTAATATTCTATGCAATTATTGTTTTAAATATGTAGTTTTGCATCAACTAAGTATGATTTGCATTTCTCCTCCAGAATTATAAATCACCTGATTCCCTTTTACTAAAAGAAAAAAAGAGGTGGTGAGCTTTGTAGTTAAACATTTGTCTTATTATCTACCCTTTTTCACAAGTGCTTGAGCCATGCCAGAGAATAATTGTCCAAAAGATTTAAAACAAAGGAGTTCTGAATTTTCTGTGGTTAAATCATTGAAATACATAATTAGGAAATATCTAGTAATGACTAAAATCTTGTCATGTAGATTAAAAGTGACTTGTTGCGCCCACTTATCATGTTTCCATAAAAGCAGTTTTCAAAATATATTCTCTTAAAATATCTTCAAAATAGTTCCTGGTTGAATGGAAACAAGTGTTGGGAAAATTCTCCTGTTGCAGATGTATTCATTAGTGTGGTGTGAGCGTTGCCAAAAGGAAGGAGAACATGCCAGGGCAAACATGCTCAGCCCTGAGAACGTTCCTTCTCTGAATTCCTAGCCTGTTCTTTCTCATCGGCTCCCCTCCTCGTCCAAAAGTTCAGTTCCATTGTTGCCCTCGTTATCCAGAATGTGAATGGCTTTTTCTGAGAACAGATGTGCAAGAGATATATATGCTCACTTCCAGTTATTTGCTTTGGGTATTTTTCTAACAATTGAGAAGCCCTGTATAGGAAGCGAGCACTGTAGTCTGGAAATGGTTAGAGTTGATTGGTCTGGCTGTGCTTGCTCCTCAGAGGCCAGGTTATAAACCCTGTTTTCTGCCTACTTTGGAAGAGTCAGCAGATTTTGTGTCTCTTGGTGGTATTTTAGTATGTTGGTAGCTTTGTATTCTCCAGAATACTTCTTTTCCTAAAAATGTGTCTTATAGAATAAATTTTCTTTAAGGACTTAATCTCTGGACATTTCCCCTTAAGTCTTCTGTATTCAGAACTCTGGCCATTGTTATTAAATCCTACATTTTTAGAGCTGATAATCCCTTTACAAACAGAATAATGTTGGATATTGTAGAGATTATATAGTCTAGCTACTTCTCTTTGCAGGTAGAGAAACAGGCCCACAGAAGTGACGTCGTCATATATTAGGACCCCCACTGGGTCTGCTGCAGTTAATAGCAGAGTTGAGACTAGCCCCAAGTCTGTTAGTACTTTTCTCTTTTTAGTCTGATTCTATCCCTGTCTCAGATAGTGTTTTATACTTAGTAGGGGCACTGGGGACTGGGTTCCAACGACCATTTATTACTTAAGAATATGTTTACTAAGTCCTTTTTGCCCCTCTCTATTATGTACTCTTAGACTCAACCAAGTCAAAAATCTAGATTTAATTGAAAATAGTGTGGAAACTGTATTGATTCCAAATGTAATTTCCAAGCCTTGTACAAGGAGGGAGGCACTTTAACCTTTCAGAGACAGTTTCGATAAACATATAGAGGTCTTTCATCAGAGCTTTTTTCTTTTTTTTTTTTTTTAAATATATTTTATTGATTTTTTTACAGAGAGGAAGGGAGGGAGAAAGAGAGTCAGAAACATCGATGAGAGAGAAACATCGATTAGCTACCTCCTGCACATCTCCTACTGGGGATATGCCCACAACCCAGGTACATGCCCTTGACCAGAATTGAACCTGGGACCCTTCAGTCCACAGGCCGACGCTCTATCCACTGAGCCAAACCGGTTTCGGCATAGCTTTTTTCTTGACGTATACTTTTGAAGTTCTCTGTGACATAAGTTGCTGAAACTTCATTCAGTCTTGGGATCTGCTTTTCCCCATCATTCTTTACCCAGCAGGCTTCCCACCTTACTCAATGAAAGCCAGCATCCTTAAAAGGGCCTACAAATACTCATCACCTCTCTGTTCTCACGACTAGTCTTCTGTCCTTTATTCACTCCACTTTAGTTTTACTACTTACTTACTTTGCTGGTCTTCTAACACATCAGGCAAACTCCTGGTGCACTTTGCACTTGGCTATTTGTGCTATGTGAACACTCTTCCTCCTAGATAATGAATAATCCTCCCTCATCTCTGTCAAATTAAGTCAGCTTCTTTGTAAGGCCCTCCCTGACTATCCTATTTAAACATTGCAGCCCCCTCCCCAGCATTCCTATTCTGAGTCCCCTTCTTTTTTTATTTAGTTTAATTTTTTAAAATATATTTATTGGGGGACATTGGTCAACATGAACATATAGGTTTCAGG
Organism: Myotis nattereri; assembly: GCF_964212035.1. NCBI lineage: Eukaryota > Metazoa > Chordata > Mammalia > Chiroptera > Vespertilionidae > Myotis > Myotis nattereri. The sequence goes on along the minus strand of NC_138086.1, from coordinate 21,739,280 downwards.
TGTGGGTTTCTGTGTTATAAGATCTGTATATTGCACCATGTGCCCACCGCCCAAAGTCAAATCTTCTTCCGTCACCATATATTAGGACCCCCACTGGGTCCATTGCTTTGCTGTGTTTTCTCCATAACCCTTGCCACCCTCTAAAGCAGTGGTTCTCAACCTTCTGGCCCTTTAAAACAGTTCCTCATGTGGTGACCCCCAACCATAAAATTATTTTCGTTGCTACTTCATAACTGTAATTTTGCTACTGTTATGAATCATAATGTAAATATCTGATATGCAGGATGGTCTTAGGCAACCCCTCTGAAAGGGTCGTCCAGCATCCAAAGGGGTCGCGACCCACAGGTTGAGAACCGCTGCAAAGCATTTGTTTTTTTTAATCCTTACCCGAGTATAATTTTTTCCATTGATTTTTTTAGAGAGTGGAAGGGAGGGGGGAGACACAGAGAGAGAAACATCGATGTGAAAGAGACACATTGATTGGTTGCCTCCCGCATGCGGGATTGAGCCTACAACCACGGTAGGTGCCCTTGACCGGAAATGAATGCATAACCCTTCAGTCTGCAGGCCAATGCTTAAACCACTGAACAAGACCCGCACGGGCAGCACTTTCCTTACAGCACAGGAAACTGCCATACGTGTTGCTTCACTAGGTTTTATAAAGGAGAATTCTAGCAGAAGCAGGATTTTAAGTATCAAGATGAATTTTTAAGTTCTTAATTGTAGCTTCAAGCAAAATATTTTTCACATAATAGAAGAAGTGTCTTGAATTAAACCTTACAGTGCCTAAACATTAGTGTTTTCCATGCACCAGAAAGTTTCTTGGCAGTTGTGATAGTAGTATGTTCCTAATATATGTAACTAATCTTGAGGACCAGTTGCCTAACAACCTGAGGATCTTCTGTTTTTTTGTAATGAATTTGTATTATTTAAACAAAGTGTTTAAAATATGAGACCTCAAATAAAATAGTTGATTTCAGTGATGCTTTTCCTTAAAAGATTACAGCACTAGATAACCTATGTATAATTAGGTTTACTTTAATATTTTTTTAATAACCGTAACTTTTTTTAAAATTGATTTCAGAGATAGAAACATCAATAATGAGAATCATTGATCGGCTGCCTCCTCCACGCCCTGATCGGGAATCGAACCGTGACCTCCTGGTCCATGGGCTGACACTCAACCACTGAGACACACCAGCTAGGCTAATTAGGTTTATTTTAGAATGTTTGCTATACTGTTTATAACTTTTATTTGAAAGCTTTTTTTTGCTCTAGCTGGTTTGGCTCAGTGTATAAAGCATCGGTCCACAGACTGAAGGGTCCCGGGTTCAATTCTGGTCAAGGGCACAGACCTCAGATCCCAGCCCTGGTCAGGGTTCATGTGGGAGGCCATCAATCGATGTTTCTCTCTCTCTCTCTCTTTCCCTCCCTTCCACTCTCTGAAAATCAATGGAGCCTGACTGGTGTTGCTCAGTGGTTGAGTATCAACATGTGAACCAGGAGGTTACTGTTCAATTTCCTGTCAGGGTTGCAGGCTCGATCCCCAGTGGGGGGAGTGCAGGAGGCAGCTGATCAATGATTCTCTCTCATCATTGATGTTTCTGTCTCTCCCTTCTTCTTCTCTGAAATCAATAAAATTATATATATATATTTACATTTAAAAATCAATGGGAAAATATCCTCAGATGAGGATTAACAACAACAAAAAAATTTGTCAAAGTTTTTTTTCAGCTTCACATTGTAGACATTTTGGCAAGTCAGAAAAGTAGTTTTAGAAATAATGGGGGTCTCTAAAGTTGACTGCCATGGACACTTGTTTGTTTCCCTCTGGCCTTTTTACATTGCTTGTGATCCTATGTCTGGAATGGGAGTGTGATTTAAAAATGGAAGTGTGATTTGAAAATGGGAGAAAATATTTCCACCACAAAGAATTAAGCACTGTTAGCAGTTGTACATATTTGCTTGCAGTTTCCTTTCATGTGTACACTTTTTAAAAAATGGAGCAAATAATATACAAGCACATTCTGTCTTTTTAAAAGGCATATAAGTGTTATAGATAAATTCATCTTTAATTACCATTCCCTATTCTGTTTCCTAATTCCACCATTGGCCCTGCACTCTCACTGAAGTAATTGCTTTTGTAAGTTTGATATATATTGGTCCAGTACAGTTTCCATACTTGCTACCATAGAGAATATGTAGCGTTGCTTTGTTTTAGTTTCTTTAAATGGTGTCATGCTGTAAATATATCATTCTGCAACTATTTTCCCTCTCAGGTTTGGATCTATCCAAGTTGGTACTTACTGATCTAGTTCATTACTTTGGCTGTATAGAACTCTCAGTATATGGATATACTACAGTTTCTCCAGTCCCTTTTGATGGGGTTAAATTTGTTTCTTAGCTTTTATAAATAATGCTGCAGCGAGTAATCCTTATAGGCCTTCTAGAACACGTGTGTTAGTGTTTTTCTAGGATCATGTAGATTGGTATCCTGCTTTTTCTCCTCTTAACCTTAAAACATGAGCATTTCCATTGGCTTTCATATAATCTCTTCGTGAACACATAACTCTTAAATCTAGACGTTGAAACCTCTTTCATTTCCATAATGAAAAATTAATATGAAATTGTAATTGGACATAAGGCTTTTCTTTCTACATCAGAGTAATTTAAACATTGCATGGGTTCGCTTAATAGTAGTATATAAAACATTAAGCTATTTCAACACAAAGGTTTAAAAAGTAAAAATGAGAAGCATAGTTAATTCTTGGAGTGGCTAGAGCAAGCAGAGACTGGCATACCTGGGATTTCGTATATTATCCCCCTTTTCTAAGTCTAAAGAAGTTTCTTAGGTTTTTCTGAAATGTCCTGTCATGACTCATCCTTGAGGGTCTTCCTCTGACGCCACTTCTCTGCATCTTTCCTGACAGCTTCCTCTTCCCTGACTGTATCAGCTCTGTGCACACATTACAGCTACTTCTTCATGTCTCTTATCCCACTGCTACAGCAACCTCCTCGAGACTAGTGTAGTCTTATTTATTTTGTACCCTAAACAACCACAGTGCCTGAAACATAGGCGTTGACCAAATATATTTTGAATAAAGGAAAGTGAGACCATGTGAGGGGGGGGTGAGAGAGTGGGAGTGGGAAATAAGGATGGTCACTTTAGTAAGGAATTTCAATTTACTGAAAGTGAAATGGAATAGGAAGTTTTGAAAGGAAGCGAGGTGATAAGGGTGGTAAAATGACAGCTTTGACAGTGGATCTCTGTTTTAGAATATTGCCATCTGCATACATACGGGCTGATTAAATCACCAGTTTTACATTACAAAAATTCATTTCTTCTTGGAATTGAAATATCGATACATTTGTTAAAGTTTATACTTCTTTTTCTAGGAATAAATTTTTAAAAAAAACAACAAAAAACTTGGATCCCTGACAGACCTAGCCATCTTACAGAATTTTTTTTCTTCAACACCTTGCCTCATTCCTTGGTTGCCCAAATTTTAATCAAAATTGGGTTTCCTGGAATGAGTAGACTAAAGTTAAAGGAAACATTTTGGTCACCGCTCTTATGAAATCCTTGTGGTTTGGAAGCAGTACTCCTTTAGCATTTCAACAGTTTCATTCATGTTCCGCACACAGTGTAGCAGAACGATACCAGTAACTGAGCTTCTGAAAGAGAAGTTCAAATGCAGAACCTCCTAATTTAGAGATTGAACAATAAAACTTGGGGGAGGGGAGTCAGACAGTAGCTTTCTTAACTTTTATCAGGACACTAGTTATAAACTGTCAGTTTTCTTGGCGAGTACCTTCATAACTCTGAAAACCATTTCTTTTAATGATCATTTTGTATAAGAGGCTGCATTGCTCTCAGAATTTGCGCATTTTTAAAATAGAACTCTAATGTATTTTAAGTAAATGCCATTGTAAGGAGAATATATAGTCTTATCAGTATAAAAAAGATCTAAGATTGAAAGGTAATGAGTTATGAGTATCCTCACCTTTTCCCAATCTGAAAATGTTTCCGATACAGAAATACTTTAATTGTTCTCTGGGTACTTTTTGCTGCTAATTAACATCTCTTTTTACAGGATTCATGAATAAAATTTTCCATCCCAACATTGATGAAGCGTAAGTAACTTTAAAAATGTTTAAATCTTAGCAGCAACTGCTCTTGATTAGAGTTCATCTCTCTCTTCATTATACAGAAGCTTCAATTATCTTTTTGGATTTTATCAGCAGATAGGACTATCTGAATGGTCACTTAGACTATAAAGTCCCAGGAATATGACATTCTAAACCACTTAGATCAAATTCTATTGGATGCTTAGTTTTTCCATTGTCATGAATGGGTCCTTCGTTTTCCCTGAGAGCCAACTAGCATTTGTAATATTCCACATCTCCATTCTCTGTTAGACACAATTCAGAGATCTGTTTTTAATATACAGATTTATTATTTTCAGCCCTTTCAGGTATTTCTCAGTTCATGAGAGTAAAGCAAACATGATTAGTTTCATTTCAGTGATTGAATCTTAATTACCCCTTTATTTCTTCTAATATTAGTAATATTTTAAATGTGATACCAGTGCCTCCTATTTTGTTACTTCGGTGATGTTTAGGATACATGATTATTTATTCTGCATTTTTTTTCTTGTCTTGGCTTTAAGTTTTGATATTTCATGCACATACACACATACACATACATGTGGGGTATTCTGAACACTGTGTGAGTAGGTTGTATACATGCATCATGCCCCATTGTCCTTTAATACTTCTATGTATCAGTCATCCTAACAGCAAGGATAGTCTCTTATGTAAGTGCAATATAGTCATCTGACTCAGGAATTGAATATTAATGTAGTAGTACTTTGAACCTACTGCCATATTCTCGCAATGTACTTTTTAGCACTTCGTTTCTTTTCTCTTTTTTTCATTTAGTAAAGGCTCCAGTATTGCATTGCATTTAGTTGTCATGTTTCTTTAATCTGGAACAGTCCTCAGCTTTTTATAAAATTGACGTTATTAAAGAATATAGACCAGTTATTTTATAAGACAACTATACCTCAATTTGGGTTTGTTTGACATTTCTTAAGAGTATGCACTTAAGTCTAGAAAACCACAAAGTGAGATTGTGTCCTCCTCAGGGTATCCTGTTCAGAGGCATTTAGGTTTGTCTGCCCCTGGTTACCAGTGTTAATTCTCATCACCTGGCTCAGGTGTTGGTTTCTCCATTGTATAGCTATTGTTTTTCCCTTTCAATCTGTACGGAGACACTTAAGACTTTGCATACAGGATGGGGCAGAAGTAGGTTTATAGTTGTTTGTATGGAAAATAATAAATAATAAATAATAATACAAGAATAAACTCTGTTTTGCATACTCACAACTGTAAACCTACTTTTGCCCCACTCTGTATTGTATTCTGCTTTTCTTCATACTTTCCCCAAGTGGGATTTTTTTTAATGATCTATTAAAAGTATTTTTCTTGATAAATAAAATTAGTTGCCAGATACATGCAACTAACTTTCTAATTTTTAAAAAATTGCCATTCTTTCCATCTGTTTCAGGTCAGGAACTGTGTGTCTAGATGTAATTAATCAAACTTGGACAGCTCTCTATGGTGAGTTTGGCCATGGAATATTTTTTAGAGATGTTGAGACACTGCCTTAAAAAAATGTTGTTTGGCTTTTCTTCTCTGATTTAAGATGTTTTGTTGGGAATGGGAAGGGATTTTGAAGGCCTGGATGGGAAAGTTTTGATCAGTGAGAAAATTTTTTTCTCAAGTTCAAACTTTGGTTTAGCAGAAGTTTAAAATAATCTTGTGTGATTCTGAAATTAAGGTATAGTGATATACATATGCAGACATAGAGATACATATTAAAATGTTTGCATATCTGTGTGTATTCAGAAGCACATTGTATACATGTTTATCTGTAATATTTTTTTAGAAGAACATTAAATGATATATTAAGAGTTTTGGGGTATCATCAGTTTCAAAGGCCTAAACCTTGCTATGGAGCAAATAATAATTTAGCTTTACCTTTAGTGCTGAAGTTGACATCTATGTACTGTGAATCAACAATGAATTCTCTAATTTAGCATTGCAAAATACTATGCTAAATATCACAGAGAAATATAAGGAGTATCAGGCCTTTTCTTCCTTAGCTTGTAACTTGATTGGGGAACTAAAAATATTTTAAAATATATTTAAAGTTAATTAGGAATACAACAAATTAGTATGTTTTTTCCCCCACATATCTGAGTCCTCAGACATCACAGACTCTCCCTGCTCTCATGCCCTACCCCATAAAGCTTCCCCTGATGCTCAAGCTGGCAGTAACCTCTGGCCGCTCTTAATGTGTTATAGCTCTTTCTGTGGCCTGCATTTACTTTGTGTTTGTTGTTTTGTCTATGTTTTTTGAGCTACTAGATTCTTTCCTGCCTTAATTTGTGTCTAAGGTGTGCATGTCCCATTTGTCTAAGTCCTGGCACTCTTAACACCGTGCCTTGCACCAATGCATTTGAAAGAATGAGTGATACAAACAAGCAATCGCTGAGAGATACAAGAAGAGGGAGGAAAGATCACTTTAGGTTGGGGTTAACCAGGGAGGGCCTCCTCTTGTTGAAGAGTTGTGAGTCCTTTTAAAGGTTTAAGGTATCTAAGACATCTTTTTCCAGCCACAATCTGTGAGAACTTTACCAGGCACACTTATGCAAGGATAGTACATGAGAATCACAGAGGAAAGTTGCTTACCAGCAGCGCACAGTTAGTCCTTTTTTCTCCTCCTAATTGTGCCATTTAAGAATGATCTGGCCCTAGCCAGTTTGGCTCTGTGGCTAGAGCGTCAGCCTGTGGACTGAAGGTGTCCTGGGTTTGATTCCGGTCCAAGGCACATGCCTGGGTTGCGGGCTTGATCCCCAGTATGGGGCATGCAGGCAGCAGACGAACATTGATTCTCTCTCTCTCTTCCTCTCTGAAATCAATAAAAATATTTTTTTTAAAAAAAAGAATTATGTGTTCTGCCTAGAGTTCTTCTCTAATCTTTGTATGACTGTACTTTTCTCACCTCAAACATTCCTACCTAGAGAAGCCTTTTTCCCTAGCCACTCCATCTAAAATAATAGCCAGGCATAGCACAGCACTCTGTTTTAAAAACCTGTCTTTCAAACCAGTATTTTTTTTATTGGCTATCTTGTCCTATTAGATTGTAAGCTCCACTGGAGCAGGGATTTTGTGTGCACATTTGTGCACACATGTACACACACATGTCTAAAACAGTGCCCAGTATTGTTTAACGAGAGTTTTGGGGAAATTACACTTCTTTACGGAAAAGAAGTGACAAGAAAGAACATATACTCTGAAGTTGATTAAATGGATTCCTTTTAAGATTTTTTTTGCGGCAGGCGGTGGGTAAAAGTGTCTCATGGCAGGCTGCCTGGAATATCTGATGTAATGATGTCTTTTCTTAAACTGCATTCACATTTTAGAAATGTACATAACAAAATACTGCAAGCTGGTTCCAATTACAATAAAGTAAACGACGTTAGTTTAACTAATTCTTTTACTGTTGACTAGATAACCTTTGTGGAAGAGGTTTGCTAATTCTCAAGCACCTCACATCTCAGAACAGATTATTTTTATAATAACAGCTTTATTGAATTATAATTTACATACATTAAATTCACCCATTTAAAGTGTGTGATTTGATAGGTTTTAGTATATTTGCAGTTATTACTACTTTCTCATTATAAAACATTTTTACCACCTCAAAAAGAAACCCATTACCCTTTAGCTATTACCCCTTTATCCTCCTAGGTCTAGCAACAACTGATCTACTTATTGTCTCTCTAGATTTTCCTATCCTGAGCATTCCTTATAAATAGAATTATACAATATGTGGTCTTTTGTGACTGGCTCTCCCCCTCCCCATTGCATATGATCTCTTCATGATTCATCTATGTTGTAACATGTATTAGTTCTTCATTCCTTAATGGAATATCACATTTTTATCCATTTATCAGATGATGGACATTTGGATTGTTCTTACTTTTTGGCTGTTATGAATATTTGTGCACAAATTTCAATGTGGACATATGTTTTCATTTCTCTTGGGTGTTTTACCTACAGGCAAAATTACTGGGTGGAATTTCTGTAACTGTTAAACCATTTGAGGTACTGACATACTGTTTTCCAAAGTGGTTTTACCATTTTACATTCCCACCAGCAGGTGTCAAGTGTAAGAGGTTCAGAACACACTTTAAAGCAGAAGGCCAGTCCGGCTGATGTAGCTCAGTTGATTGAGCGTCATTCCACGGAACAAGAGATCCTGGGTTTGATTCCCAGTCAGGACATATGCCTGGGTTGTGGACTTGATCCCCAGTGGGGGGTTGTGCAGGAGGCAGCTATCTCTTCTTTTCCCTTCCTCTCTAAAATCAATAAAAAATATATTTAAAAAAGAAAAAGAGCAGAAGGCCAACATGACTAAGTTTTCATCACATATATAAAATGTTAGAACATGTTCTTGTATTACCTTGCAAAGCATTTAATAAGTAACATAAATTAAACCTGATTGGTCAAAGTGAACTTTTATTTTTGTATTACATGAGTATGAATTATGTTCCATGATACAAGAGCATGGACATACTAACATTACAGGTAAGTGCAGGAAACCAGAAGAAATATATTTAGAATATAGTCGGAAGTATATTGTGCATGGGAGAATTGTTTTGATATTTTGCTCAAACCCAAACTATTCCTCAAGAAGATTTTAGAATTTTATTTAAACTTGTTTTTTTTTTCATAAAAAGTTTTAGGAGCAGATAAATACAATTTATATCAAAGTCCTGATAGAAAGGGCTGGTTCAATTTACCTTGTTTCTTTTACTTTACTTTTATCAATTTTAGAAAGGAAGAAGAGACAGACAGACAGACATTGGGTGGCAGTCTAACTAACTGAGCTACCTAATCAGGGCTACCTTGTTTCTTTTAGACTTACCTGATCTTGAGATCTAAACTGAATTTTTATTATAAGTTGCTAAAGCCTCTGGCATTGAAGGTTAATTCAAAATTGTGGTGAATTCTGAATTACTCTAATTTGTGCTATAAATTCTTGAGAGAATCTTTACTCAAAAGACAAAAAAAAAGTCTAATTTAATATAAAACAACTAATATGAGAAAGTTTTGTCATATTAGCACAAATACTCAACTGAAAGCAAAAGGCTTAGCTTGGCCACCCAGCACCTCTACTATACAGTCTGGTGGGGAGCAAGGAGTTATTTGGGAATTTCCTGCAATTAACTTTGCCCCAGGGCATGTACTGTGCAAAGGATATACATTTGTTTAGTATAATAGCAATTCCCAGTAGAAATTTCAGATTTATACTCATCATAACTTGGAAATAAACAGCGTTCATGTTCGTAGCAAGTCTAGTCCTCTATTCTCCCCACCCCTCAAAAAGAAATTTGATTTCTGGTAGTCCCATTTTATTCATAGCTCCTGTTCTCATCCTGGTTTTCCTAGCCAAGTATACATGCAGTTTGTTAATTCAGAAGCTCAGAATTGGTATAATTGTAGTTTAATCACTCAGCAATTTTTAACTTTATATTATTTAACCTTGCAAGAAAACTAATTACAGTGGGTAATTTGGCTAATTTTCTAAAAATATTTGTCATCAGTATGAAGTTACTTATTGAGTATGAAGTTTCTATTGTTATACTTGTGACATTAAAAGGAAAAGTAGCAGATGCCATCACAAAATAGATTTATTTTGGCTTCCTGTATGATAGCATCTTGTTTTTTTTACATCCCTTCCTGCTTGCTTTTCCAGACAGCAGTGATAAAAGCTCTGGAAAACTTAAAATGCAGCCAAGGGCATCTGGATTTCAGTTTCAAAAACAACTGTAATTTTAAAGATTGATAGAAGCCAAGTTCATTAAGCCATAGGTAGCTTTGTAAGTTCCCCTTTGTATTTTTGTTTTCCTTTTTACTCCAAGATCTGTTTTATCTATAGTTGTCTTTTCGATCCAAATTCTTGGAAGCTCAAGTACCTTTGCTGCAATACAGCTTTAATTTCCCTTCCACCCATCTGGGCCATGCATACTTGACCCCTGTAGATTGTGTTTATCTTTCCAACTTTCATTTTACTAATTTCTCAACTGACTTGGTAAATTATTTATTTTGTAGACTAAATTGTGAGCATGGAAGGTGGAAGGCAATTTTCTTTTAAAATCAGGCAGTTTATAATTTTATTCTCACCGTTAGGTTACTAGCCAATGGACTGGATACTCTTCTTATTTTCCTGGTGAGAAAAATCAACTTTGGGGAAATTACTTTCCCTAGGTCATCTGGAGAGTCAATAACAAAGTGACTACAACAAAAGGAATGCTTCAGGGATTTTGAGATTAGAGTTAGACAAAAGAAACAAAGTTTCTTTTACTAGACATTTAGAAAAATTTTAAACAATTTATTTTCTAGTACTACTAGTGAACTGTGGCCTAATGAATTTAAGCTGCTAAATGACTAAGTTTCCCATGTTGGAAATATTTATTCCATCCCTCTTTTCAGTTAGCCTGTGAACCTTTCCAAACAATGCAAATTTTGGCTGAAGGAGTTTGACCAGGGGGCAGGGCTGGCCAGCCAACCACCCGTGGCCCCTCCCCCAAGCCGGCCCCACTCCCGATCCCATTTGTGCATGAATTTGTGCACCGGGCCTCTAGTCTTAAAATAATGCTTTATGTTGAATTAGTATTTTCTAACTATGTTTCTAGACTTTTTAGTGTAGTTAAATAGACAAAAGATATATGTATCTGTCTGCATGGATGATTGGCCTACAACTACTGTTTGAACAGGCTTGAGAACACAGTACTGATGCATCCATGTTGGAATCACAAAAATGATCCTGCCTTTGAACAGCTGGATGTTATGCGTCTCTGAGACAGGCCAGGTACAGTGGGAGAAATGTCAGCTGTCGTAGATAAAGGAGAGATATGCTGAGTTTTGGATTTGACGGTTTCAACAGTACTTAGCTCCATCATCCACTTCCTTTGTGTGCTTGGAGACATTCAGATGTGGTATGGGTATGAGGCCCAAGAATTTAGCTATACATAGAAAATGGAGTCTCTTGGCCCTAACTGGTTTGGCTCAGTGGATAGAGCGTCGGCCTGTGGACTCAAGGGTCCCAGGTTCGATTCCGGTCAAGGGCATGTACCTTGGTTGCGGGCACATACCCAGTAGGGAGTGTGCAGGAGGCAGCTGATCGATGTTTCTCTCTCATCAATGTTTCTAACTCTCTATCCCTCTTCCTTCATCTCTGTAAAAAAATCAATAAAGTATATATTTTAAAAAAGAAAAAGAAAATGGAGTCTCTTGAACAACTTAGCAGAAATTCATTAAAAATACCATATTCACATTCAGTGGTGGTCAACATTAAAACCATGGAGTGATCCAGGCTGTGAGATCATGGGACATGGGCCAGACTATGAGAGACAGCCACGACTTTGTTTTACTTTCTTTTGTTTTTTTAAAAATATATTTGTATTGATTTCAAAAGGGAGAGGGAGAGAGAGAAACATCAATGATGAGAGAGAATCGTTGATCGGCTGCCTCCCGTATGTGCCCTACTAGGGACCAGCTGGCAACCTGGGCATGTGCCCTGAATTGGAATCAGACCATGACCTCTTGGTTCATAGGTCAATGCTCAACCACTGAACCACACCAGCCAGGCTGTTGTACTTTCTTTGGGGCTATAGTTTCAGAGTTCAATTGTGATTATATGGATTTGTTTTCTCTTTATTTGCATGTGATCACTGTGTATAGGTAAAGTCTCCATGCATAGCCAGTTATCTTGTAATTGCATGAAATTATCTTGCTCTTTTTTGATGTTAAGGACAAATTAAGTTATTGTCTAGTAATTAAAAACTTGAATAATGAGTTTTAGTATGACTGTAAGAATACTCAAGTAGTTAATTAAACATTAACTGCCCTCATTTCTGGAAGGTTAATAACAAACCCTATCACCATGTCTTAGCTTGCAGTGGTTTATGGTAAGCAGGGATAGTAAGTGGGAGAACTAGGATGACCTCCAAAGAACACTTAAGTAAAGTGGAAAGTGTTTTGAGATTGACATGGCAACAAAGGGATTGTTTTTCATGAACAAAAGCCTGTTTTCATCGTTCTGATCTAAGTATTCGCATTCATTTTATTCTGTAGATCTCTGTAGTTAAAATACATTGTGGAGAGGGAGCCGCATTGAGGTAATGGATGCGAGATGATTTTCTAAGTTGGTGGAATGCTTTAAACTGTTGGCGTTACATAACTACATACCGCTCATTGGTAATCTGGCACTTAGCCAAATGTGTCTGGTATTTCTCCAGGGTTTAGTACCCTACATCTTTGACATTTGTCCTTTCCCACGTAAAACAGAAATACCTATTTTCAGCTTGGAATACTTAAAAACAGTAATGCTTCCACTAGTGAGATTAGGTATATTGTATATTGCAAAATTCTTTGACTGTCTAATTACTAATTCTTATTAATTCCTACTAATCTTTTTTTCCTTTTGAGAGGGGTGAGGAAGGAGGTGCTTGTTTTGTGCCTGCATGGCTCTTTTCACGAGACCTTATTCTGTCTTTTTAAAATCCACGTGGATGTCAGGCTGGTGTGCGCAGTGGTTTAAGCATTGACCTATGAACCAGGATGTCATGGTTTCCATTCTGGTCAGGGCACATTCCCTAGGTTGAGGGTTCGGTCCTCAGTGGTGGGCATGCAGAAGGCAGCCAATCAATAATTCTCTCTCATCTTTGATGTTACTGTCTCTCTATCCCTCTCCCTTCCTCTCTGAAATCAATAAAAATATATTTAAAAAATAAAAATCCCCATAGACTACCTGAGAACATACGTAAATCTGATGAGTTCAGACTTTTTGTATATTTTATCCACACAAAAGACCCTCTCAGTTAAGTAACCAGATACATTCTCGAATTTATCATCTATTAAATTGGTGGCTGGATATATTCCATTAGCAGCATATTAGCACTTGGTAAACCAAATATAGCATGGCTAGCCTTATAGCCTGCTGGTTCTGACTTGGTACTACAGAAAGTCTTTGTGGTGGTCTGCTTCAGCTCACCACATGTTTGCCTCAGTGGGGCTCCCAAAGGCCTGAAATTAGACTTGTGGTCTCTAGGTTTTTCATCTGTTGTTCACCTCTAAGGAGCCAGCTCCCCTTTTGCTGGAACACAGTTCAACTTAATGGACTCGATGTCCACAGTGTGTTAGGTGATACAGCCTATAGCTGTACAGAAATAAGCTTTTCCTCGTTGAAGTTGGGTTCAAATTATTTATTTTAGAAAATAATTTTTAATCTCAAAGCCGTTTCTTCTTTCATGCCCTTTCTGTCTGAGGGCATCTCTCCTGATGATTGGCTTTATTGAAGTTCTTGAGGGAATGTCAGTCTCCTAGCACACGCTTACTCTGTACATACCACCTGCTTGATCAGATGCAATGCTAACCCTCCAACTGAGGGTATAGGTTTCTGACTACTACTCTTGAGGGATAGAATTTCACTGTTTCTTAGTGTTCACAGACTGTAAGCAGGAGAACATTAAAATAAAGGACACTCAAATACATTGTTAAGTTGTAACTTCTTAGGAACTGATAAGAGTAGAAAAGTAAATATCTATTAATTACAGCGGGGCCTTGACTTATGAGTTTAATTCGTTCTGTGACCGAGCTCATAACTCAAATTACTCGTATGTCAAATCATTAAAGTGAACAAGTGAGACACGTGATGCTGGGCTGATGTTGTGGCGTTCACTGTGACGTTCGCTGCGCCAACTAGCAGTGGGGTATCTGAAGCTGGTTCATAACCCGAATTTTAGCTCACAACTCAAAGCAAAAAATCGGCCGAGAGATGGCTCGTATCTCGAAAAACTCGTTAGTCCGGACACTCGTAAGTCAAGGCCCCACTGTAATCCCAAATTCTTAAGTAACTGAAGAAAATCTGGAAATTTTATTTATCTGCCCTGTTTCAATCTTACCAAAGAACTTGGCTGCATATATGTTTGGATGTATTTTTTTATACATATAATAGATAGTCCCCCCCCCAAAAAAAACAAACAAACAAACAAACAAACACTTGTTGAATGAATGAAATGGAATTTTATGGTTTTATTTTGGATACATTATAAATTCATGACTTGCTTAACAGTTCATAATGAATTAGTTAAAGTTCCTTCAAAGATGAGCAAAAGTCAGTCAGTGGGATTTTGAAAGGTCAGCTGCTAATTTTCTGTAGAAAATCAAGGATAATATATAATAATCCTATATAATAAAAGAGTAATATGTTAATCAACCAAACGGCAGAATGACTGGTCACTGTGACGTGCACTGACCACCAGGGGGTAGACGCTCAATGCAGGAGCTGCCCCCTGGTGGTCAGTGCCCTCCCACAGGGGGAGTGCAGCTCAGCCACAAGCCGGGCTGATGGCTGGCATGCGCAGCAGCCCGCCTCCGCGGCAGTGCTAAGGATGTCCGACTGTGGCTTAGGCCCTTGCATAGCATGCTTCTGGAGTATGAAGAATTGTGAAGGAGAACTTGCTCTTGATGAGAATTGACATGAGTGTTTTAAGGAAACTGATTACAAAGGCAGGAGTTAACAGCCTGGAAGGTCAACCAGCAGTTGGTTGCCTTGATTCATGGCTGGAATGTTATATTGAGCTTAATGTCGTTACATGGCAGGGGTAACAGAAGAGGAACTAGAAGCATTTTATTAGGACAAATAGCAAGTCTGGGAAACGGACATACAGGAAGAAAAGAGAAAAGCCTAATCATGGTCCTTCCAGAGATTTGGAGCCAAGGAATAAGGTCAACCTAGCTATTAGGAGAAAGGAATTAATTTTTTTTTAAATATATCTTTATTGATTTCAGGGCGGAAGGGAGAGAGAGATAGAAACATCAGTGATGAGAGAGAATCATTGATCAGCTGCCTCTTCACGCCCCATACTGGAGATCGAGCCCACAACCTGGGCATGTGCCCTGATGGGGAATCAGCTGTGACCTCCTGGTTCATAGGTCAATGCTCAACCACTGAGACACATCATCCAGGCATGAATTGATGTTCAGAGAAATAATTTTAGGCATGTTGAGTTTGATAAGACCAAAATACAAAAGGCTGATTAAAAAGAATTGGTAGTTATCAGCATAGGCTTACTGTAAGATGATGAGCTTCCCAGAGTGAGAGAGTATGGAGGTAATTCTTAATACTGATGTCTTTCCAAACAAGCTTTTCTGTGTTGGTTGGTTTTAAAAAGAAGGAACGAACCCAGGTCATTGGGCATCTGGGAGAAAAGGAGTAGAATTGGAAAAGGGGTGAGAGGTGGCATTTGAGAAGGATTTGATGGTTCTAGGCTTCTGATCATGACTACTGTATGATGGTGGTGTTTTCTGAGTTACAGCATATTGGGTGTTAAATCTGAACAACAAATGAAGATTATGCAAGTTGAAGTCTCTGAGATGACTGCCTGCGTGGTAATTGTGGTGTCTGGAGGGGCAGACCACCTGAAACTTTGGGCGTCCACAGGGTTTTACCTGAAGATATAGCATGCTTTACAAGAGTTTTCATCTTAATTTTCAAAGGAAATAAAGAAGAAATAACTTATGATCACTGGTTCATAAACAGCCAAGAATAAAACATGAGATGTGTGATTCATCCCTCCCGTGTTTTCTCCTTTAAGCAATGAACCATCTTTTTGTGAGTTACCTGGAGTAGGGTAGCTTTACTTTAAGAATTGGTGCTTTTCTTTTCTTTTTTCTTTTTTCAGTGTGACTCATTTTAATTAACATGTATTCCTTAAAGGATACAAGTAGATGAAATTTCTACTCTAAGAAAATGGCATATTTGTATAACTATTTTAGACTAGTCCTCTTTGATGCAGTTTGAACTCTATTTTGTAGTCATTTATAGTAATATGTAATTCTTCCTTGTAAGGAACTGCAGTATTATACTTCTTTTTTGCAGATTATACTTCTTTTGGGGATGCAGAGAGAAGGAGACCTGCCCAAGGCCTAAGAACCAGTCAGTAGAAGGCCTGAAATTAGACTTGTGGTCTCTAGGTTTTTCATCTGTTGTTCACCTCTAAGGAGCCAGCTCCCCTTTTGCTGGAAACAGTTCAACTTAATGGACTTTGCTCTACTCGATGTCCACAGTGTGTTAGGTGATCCCCATCACCACCTATTCTACTTTAAAGCATCCCTTTAATGCCTCTCTAAAATGGATCCACTTTTTCCTGCCCATGGTTTGGAATACCTCCACTTGGAGGAAGTGATAGTTACTTAAAGGGTAGACAGGAAAGAAAGAGGAAAGGGTCAGGGAGGGATCCTCAGCTAGAGCCTCTTCAGCATTGCTGCCAAGACAGTATTTTCTTGAACCAAAGAAGCCACAAGCAAATAGCCATCTTCTCATTCAGTCCTTGAGGATAGAGGTTACATAGGTAGGTAGTGTTTTCTGGCTTTGTATTTCTACACACACACACACACATTTCACCCAATCCTAAGAGTCCTTGGGGTGGGTATGAGACCTCAGTATTGTGAGTAAATCTGATGGACAAACAGCCAGGACCTAGATTCACCCATAAGCCATTGCTCTTGACTGGGATAAATGATGCTGCTTTAGATAAGAGATCAATATGATTTGAGAGTTCCTAAAAATTAAATATAAATGATTAGTTTATGTGTCTAAATGGAGGCATGAATGTTGTAATATTGTTAACATGAATACCAATAAGGTCAGGCTGAGGAGTCCGTCCTAATGGATTGCATTTTGGTAAGTACTGATTTAATCCAAGGCCGAACTCGAAGCTGTTTGTTCATCGTGAACCATACTTCTCAGGAATCTTGGGACTTCCTTAACAATGAAGGCAGCCAGTAGTGGAGCCAGCTGATTGTAGTGTGTAGATTGGGTGACCCATGTCTGCCTCTCTCCCTTTCAAAAAGTGGAAGTTAATGTGTGTGTTTTTTAAAAAGACTTTTGAAATGATAGATGTTTTTATTATTAACAATTCTAGGGGGAAATGTTCGTTATGATGCATTTTTCCAAAGATGAGTATCTTTATTTCATTTTTTATAGATTAGGTCTCTTCTGCCAACATATTTATTTGAAAGAAGATTTTGTGCACATCTGCATGTTTGAGAGATTTCTTTGGGGAGGATGCTGTTGGTGGGAATCACTCTGTTAGCCCCTTTAAGGAATGCTTCATTGCTTTAACATCCTGGCCTTCAAAGGCTGCCACCTATAGCCAAAACTGGGCTGCATACCTTCCCTTTTCTTTTTTTT
The DNA here is from genome assembly GCF_964212035.1 of Myotis nattereri. NCBI lineage: Eukaryota > Metazoa > Chordata > Mammalia > Chiroptera > Vespertilionidae > Myotis > Myotis nattereri. The sequence continues at coordinate 21,721,948 of NC_138086.1, read as the reverse complement.
TAAACTTAATTTTATTATTATTTTTTAATATAAGGAGTATGCTGGGTGTTAAGTATCTCCACAGACCTGCCTGGGAATCCAGGGGCAGGCAAGTGTTTGTGCAATCTGTGCCAAAAAGATGCTACCAGGGAGATGACAAGACCTCGGTTCCTGTCCTCTTGAGGGGAAGATTTCAATCAAGAGACAAAGTGTAGAGAAGCAAGGAAGAATTTATTGACCACCGCAAAAAATATACTTAGGAGTGTGAAACACAGAAGGGCATAGAAGTAGCAACAGGAGAGCCTGGCTGGGCTCCTCTGGCTCACTGGGAAGTCAGAGAATAGGGCGCCTTGGAGACAGGTTTAGGGGAATAGCTGGAGCATGCAGGGAGAGTGCCATACTTCCCTTTTCTGCTCTTCTGTGTTACAGATGTGACAACACATCTGTGAAATGGATAAAAAGTATGTTAATGCGGGAAGTAGACATACGAAGGAAGAATCAATTATTGAGGGTTCTTTTATTTGTTTGGAACAAATACCTAGGCAGAGCCACTTATTGGGAGCTTAAGGAACTTAAAGTAGTAAAATCTTCCTGGAACACATGAAATATCTAGTTATGAAAATACGTCTGCAATATTTGAGGCTTGAAGCACTTCTGAACATTACTTAGAGCAAGTAAAACCTGTACTTTTTTTAAAATTTTGTTGTATGCTAATCTTTCTGCACAGGCGTGTAGTAAGGACATGAGAAGCCCCCAATGCACTGTGTGTGGGTATCTGTGAACAGCCTGGGCTACTTCCTGTGGTTGCGCTTTTGAAAACAAGCACCTGCCTCTGTGAAATGTAGGCAGCTCAGCCACAGAAACGCCTAAACACTTAGAGACCATCTTGCTGGTCTTGAACTTGTGAAAAAGAAAAGCTTTGAGGAGAGGGTGGCCCTCTCTGAGGGCATGTGATTTTGATGCAGACATGGAGAGCTTATGCCATCATGAAGTTAAGACAGTCAGTATTCATTTTATCTGGTAACAGTGGCAGCATTTTAGATAGGCCCAGGTTTGAAAACCAGTCCCTTGGGCAAGTTACTTAATCTCTTTCTGCCTCAGTTTTCCCATATACAAAATGAGGATATAATGATACCTACCTCATTGGCTGCAATGAAAGTGTCTATGTAAACTGTTGCTGCTGTTATTACTATTAGTGTTATTGTAACTCTCATTCTTCCGTGCTCTGGGGTCATGTTTAATCTGTAGAACTGTCACAGTCCTTGTTTTTCCTTCCTCATTTGCCTTACTTTCAGCATCTTCTACCACTGTATTAATAACCCACCCAAGGATAAAGAGAGGAAAAGAAAAATCTTCAGGCTTGTCATGTTTTATTAAATGTGTCACACATATATAGGAGTAGAAAGGACATATTTATAGGAAAGTGCTATTTTTAAAGGTTAAAAAGTGTAAAGTGTCATTTGAGGTGTGGAAAGTAGAAATTACAAGCCTTTTGCCTTGACCCAACTTTTTAAATATTCTGTGTATACAATGCATATTGTACATAGTTATAATTCTAGAGGACATACCATTTTATAGATTTTCACCACCCGGCATTACAACCTAAGCATTTTTCTCTGTTTCTTAGCCTTGGCAAACAGTTTTCAATGTTTTTGTTTTTGTTTTTTTATCATGGATAATTATTGGTTGTATATATTGCCTCCTTTAAAAAATTATAAGTAAAATGGCAGTGAAAATCTACTGCAGATGGTTGGGGTTATCTTAGGAGATTTTTTTTTTCTGTTTTGATTAGGAATCTGTGTTTGTTTCCTGATACATGGGAATCTTACTGTAACGTGGTTCTTTGGCAAATTAGCTTTATGAAGATGAAATAGCCCCAGTCCATGTAATAATACCAAGCCTATAACTTGGGGTTAAAGGTAAACCTGCTGTGTGTCAATATCTCTGCATGAGACCAGGACTGTGCTAGACCTGAGCTGTCCAATATGAGACTGGTCACTTGTAGTTATTTAAGTTAATGAGAATTAAGTAAAATGAAGGTCAGTTCCTCACAGTCACACTGGCCTATTTCATATGTTCAGTAGCCACGTGTGGCTAGTGACTACCATATTGGACAGTGCAGATACAGAACGTTGTCATCATTGCAGAAAGTTCTGTTGAATAATGTAGCCTTAGCTTATTCTCTGACTGTTCAGTTCCTTAATCTTAACAGTGACAGGGAAGAGCCACCTATTTGTAGGGTTTTCTAGAGCAGAAGTCGGCAAATACTGTCTGCCTGTTTTTTTAGTAACATTTTATTGGAACACAGCTACACCTGTTTGTTTACCTATGGCTGCTTTTGTGCTACAACAGCAGAGCTGTGTTGAGTCGTTATGACAGACCAAATGTGGCCCACAAGCCCAGAGTGTTCACTCTCTCTTTACAAAAAGTTTGCCAATCCTTTGATCTAGACCAGGTTTCTCAACCTCAGCACTAATTAATTATTTGTTTTGAAGGACCGTCCTGTGCATTGTAGGATGTTTAGCAGCATCCATGGCCTCTGTGCATGAGATACAAATAGCACCACTGCCCCCTCCCACACCCAGCCAAAAATTCCTCCAGACATTGCCAGACATCTCTGGGGAGCAAAACCACCCCACCCCCTGCTCTGAGAACCACTAATCTAAAGTGATGTGGCTTGACAAAACATCCATTTATAATACTATAAAAAAAATCTTTAGAGAGCTGAATAAATTAAAAAGTCATTTTATGCTACATTAGCAATCTCTCCAGAAACAGAAATGTTTCCTTTAGCATGATAGAGTAACTAGAGTAGGGCAGGGGAATGGGTGCACTGAGGTTCCACAGTTCACCGTCTGCTAACTGGGGAGCAAATAAGATGGAAGTCACATCATCTTTGAAGTTGATGGGGACCTGTGGTTAATTTTGCAGGCTTTCTGGTCTACTTGATGAAACACAATATAACTGCAGGGCTTTTGTTAACTGGGTGTGTAGATGTCATGTGTATATACCCAGTACCTTGTGCTGAATCTGGCCAGAAGGAATTAGTAAATATTTATTAAATGATTATTGATAAATGCAGTAAATTAGTACTTATCTGTCTTATTTGTGATTTTAAGTTGTCCATATAAGTTCTTACCCTCATTACCCAAAATAATTGAATAACTGGTTATATTTACCTTCATTAGAAGTTATGAGAATTGGATTAAATGTCAAGACCTATAAAATTGTGTTCAGTTCTTTTAAGATCTGGTGCTTGAATACTTTTCAGAGTGGTGATTTTCAAAGCTATAGAAAAAAGCTATGTTAAGAGATCAAGTACTCACTTTGTAGGAAAGTAGAGTATTGGGGCACAGGTTTTAATTAATACACAATGTATATAGTATTTCTGAATTCTCATGTAGAAAATGGGGTGAATTAGAATTGGGAAAATTGCCTTTCAAAGTGAATATCAGGCATACCTTTAGTTCTCCAAATTAAAATTAAATTAAAAAAATTTTAATTGGTATTGAAAGGGATATACAGTGTATAGCACAGATAATGGAGCACATGTCCATGTGGTTAAATATCTAGGAAGGTAAGCCGTTTTGACTACTGAATTCAAGTGAATTTTAGGTGAACTTGTTTGTTCCGTGCATGATGTATTTCTGTTTGTTTTTTCAGATCTTACCAATATATTTGAGTCCTTCCTGCCCCAGTTGTTGGCCTATCCCAATCCCATAGATCCTCTCAATGGTGATGCTGCAGCCATGTACCTCCACCGACCAGAAGAATACAAGCAGAAAATTAAAGGTAAGAAGGCAAATCGTTTAACCTAGAGAAGAACTTAAGTCTATTCAGCTTTGATCAATGATGGCCCTTCTTAGTTACTAATAATTTTTCTCAGGCCTAAAAAGACATAGCTGCTGGCTGGAGCAGAGCTCACTAGCCTCTGTAGTTCTGAGGGTCAGAGGCAACCTTTGGAAGCTGCAGTACCAACACGAGAGAAGGGAAGGAGAGAAAGAGCAAAAGGAAAGATGGAGCCGAAGCCGGTTTGGCTCAGTGGATAGAGTGTTGGCCTGAGGACTGGGGGGTCCCGGGTTCGATTCCGGTCAGGGGCGTGTGCCTGGGTTGCGGGCACATCCCCGGTGGGAGATGTGCAGGAGGCAGCTGATCGATGTTTCTCTCTCATCGATGTTTCTAACTCTCTACCTCTCTCCCTTCCTCTCTGTAAAAAATCAATAAAATATATATTTTAAAAAAAAAAAGGAAAGATGAGAAAGTGGGAGGCTTAACTGTTGGGTGGTAGAAGGTATAACCCTGCCAGAAATCCATGTGGACACATGTCCAAAAGAATTTTTGCCTTCATTTACTTCCTCTTATCTTGTAAAGTTAGAAAATTAGACTTGAGAATAATGATTAATTGGAAGGTATAATCTCACATGAATTTAATAGACAATTAATCATCCTGGCCTTTCAATAAAACAGTTACCTTTGGGAGTTGGAAAAATAATTGCCAAATCCATCATTAGACTTTTAAAGAATTATATTTTACCTATTGAATTAAATATATCCAGTTAAGCCCTGGTCACTGGGTTCAGTGGTTAGAGCATTGACCCATGCACTGAAAGGTCACAGGTTCGATTTCTGGTCAAGAGCACATACCTGGGTTGCAGATTTGATCTGGGCCTGGTTGGGACATGTGTGGAAAGCAGATACTTGATATGTCTCTCTCACATTGATGTTTCTCTCTTGTTATTCCTCCCCCCACCCCCCAACCCTCCCTTCCATTCTCTCTAAAAATCAATGGGAAAAATATCCTACGGTGAGGATTAACAACCAAAAAAGTATACTCAGTTGGCTTCTTGGTCCAATACTTTGGGAAGTTTTCATGTAGGCATATTTCTCTGCCACTGCACATACCTTGCCCCTGATCTATGGATTTTTCTGTTAAAACCTGAAATGTACTGTTAAAGTTAGAAATGTGTTAGTGATGGCAGCACTAGTTTCCTAATTCTTTAGGATTTAGAATCCCATTTTCCCATCTTAAACTGTTTACATGTTAATGGGACATGAATGTCATGAGAACTTTCATATTGAAAAGTCTAGATACATAAAGTTCTACCAAAAAAGAAAAGAATTCATAGACCTCTTCGTCTTAACAAATGGAAGGCATTGGTATATACCAAATATTTAGCACAATTTGCCCATCTGCCTAGCAGTTCAGAACATTATCTTCTGCAAAGCAGTGCCCTCTGAGGTGCATTTGTAAGAGATGGCAGTAGAAATAATTCATGAGAACTTGAATACATAGGTCTTCACTCTGCAGGTCTGAGACAGGAGCATTTGGGGCTACTGTGGATCATGGTCGGTTTCCTTCTCTTCGTTTTCTCATTTCCTCTGGTCTCTACAGGGTATTGTTCAGTACTGTTACTGAGATAAAATAAAAATAAATCTACTCTAATTTACTTAGGTCTCAGGTGCTTTGCAAGTTATCTAATTTATGTGGCAGAATATCTACATAGCCAAACAAACAGGTATCAAGAAAAAGGCAGTCAGTTTCAACCAGATAAAATCCTATTATGAGACTATTAAAAATTTGACAAAGGAATCACTTAACAGTGTCTACAACCCACAGACAGAACATGGTGCAGAACATATGTCTATAGTTCTGTGTTAACTATGCTGCAGCAATTGAACACTACTGTTTTAGTACACACCTGCTGTAATACCAATTGCAAAAGGAACCTAGCCTACATTTTTATCTTAGAATGGCTAGCTCTAGCTTAGGGAACTCTAGCTTTCTGAAATGTTAATGCTGGCTATCATTTTGTCTTCCTTAGTAATCTGAGAAAATCATGACTGTCAGACCTGAGCTCACCCCAACTTCCTACTGTACCCTTATTCCCTCCAATAGGAAATAAGAGATGTCCCATCTTATTTCTCAGACTACCCCCACCAACCTGTGATCTTGTTTTCCCATGCATCCCCTTTTTCCTGGTTCCACCTCTTCCCCCAGACCAGTGGTCGGCAAACTGCGGCTTACGAGCCACATGCGGCTCTTTGGCCCCTTGAGTGTGGCTCTTCCACAAAATACCGACTTCTGCGCATGGGCCACGAAGTTTCAATCGCACTTGACATGCGTGCCCGCACGTGATATTTTGTGGAAGAGCCACACTCAAGGGGCCAAAGAGCCGCATGTGGCTCGCGAGCCACAGTTTGCCAACCACTGCCCTAGACCAGTGGTTTTCAGCCTTCTGGCCCTTTAAATACAGTTCCTCATGTTGTGACCCAACCATAAAATTATTTTTGTTGCTACTTCATAACTGAAATGTTGCTACTGTTATGAATCGTAATGTAAATATCTGATATGCAGGATGGTCTTAGGCGACCTCTGTGAAAGGGTCGTTCGACCACCAAAGGGGTCGCGACCCACAAGTTGAGAACCACTGCCCTAGACTCTCAGAGGCACCCTCATTTCAGAAGCCTTTATCTGCTCCTGTGGATTCCTTTAGGAGTCTTGCCATTTCATTCCTTTCATTTTCAAACTTCTTGCTTCCTTGCCTTAGACTTCTGAAGTCTAGTTTTGTTTTCCCTCCTATACTGAATCTGTGATCTCATTTCTTCCCAATCTTTTGGAGCCTTCTCAAGACCTGTTTTCATGGACTTCTCTGCAGCTTTGGTATTTTACCTCTTACCTTTCTGAAAACATTTCTCATTCCATTCCCAAAAATGGTCATTCTCTTTAAGATTCTGTCCTTTATCCCCTCTTCCGCCTACCCCACTCCTTGGGAAGCCTATTCAACCCTCACAACTTTAAACAATCCCCTCCAGCCCAGCTGGTGTGGCTCAGTGGTGGAGTGTCGACCTATGAACCAGGAGGTAACAGTTCAATTTTCTCTCAGGGCACATGCCCAAGTTGTGGGCTCGATCCCCAGTAGGGGCCATGCACGAGGCAGCCAGTCAGTGATTCTCTCTTATCATTTATGTTTCTCTCTCTCCCCCTCTTCCTTCCTCTCTGAAATCAATAAAAATATATTTTTTAAATTAAATCTTTATTGTTCAAATTATTACATCTGTTCCTCTTCCCCCCCCCCCCCGCCATAACTCCCCTCCACCCAGTTCCCACCCCACCCTCCACCCTCACTCCCCACCCACTGTCCTCATCCATAGGTGCACGATTTTTGTTCAGTCTCTTCCTGCATCCCCCACACTCCTTTCCCCATCAGGAATAGTCAGTCCATTCCCTTTCTATGCCCCTGATTCTATTATAATCACCAGTTCATTCTGTTCATCAGATTATTTATTCACTTGATTTTTAGATTCACTTGTTGATAGATATGTATTTGTTGTTCATAATTTGTATCTTTACCTTTTTCTTCTTCCTCTTCTTAAAGGATACCTTTCAGCATTTCATATAATAGTGGTTTGGTGGTGATGAACTCCTTTAGCTTTTTCTTATCTGTGAAGCTCTTTATCTGACCTTCAATTCTGAATGATGGCTTTGCTGGATAAAGTAATCTTGGTTGTAGGTTCTTGGCATTCATCACTTTGAATATTTCTTTCACCAGGTAGGGGAAGTTTTCTGTCATTATTTCTTCAAATAGGTTTTCAATATCTTGCTCTCTCTCTTCTTCTGGCACCCCTATAATTCGGATGTTGGTACGCTTGAAGCTGTCTCAGAGGCTCCTTACACTATCTTCGTATTTTTGGATTCTTTTTTCATTTTGCTTTTCTGGTTGGGTGTTTTTTGCTTCTTTGTATTTCAAATCATTGACTTGATTCTTGCGATCCTCTAGTCTGCTGTTGGGAGTCTGTATAATATCCTCCATTTCAGTCAGTGTATGCTTAATTTCCAGTTGGTCCTTTATCATAACATTGAGGGTCTGACTAGATTTCTTGAGGATCTCACTACATTTATCGGCAGTCTCACCAGCCTTTTCGAGGGTCTTACTAAATTTATCGGCGGCTTCTAGAAAGTTCTTGAAAAACCTTAAAAATGTGGTTTTTGAACTCTATATCCAGTAGTTTGCTTTCCTCCATTTCTGTCATTTGTGTCCTGTTTCTTTGTCTCCGCATTTTTTTATGCTTCCCTGTGTTGATAAAGTGGTTTTTCCGTGCTAAGTGTCCTCTAGGGCCCAGTGGTTCAGCCTCCCCAATTACCTGAGGAGGACACTCTTGGTGCACCCCCTTGTGGTCTTTGTGCACAGTCTTGTTGTAGTTAAGCCTTGATTGTTGTAGTTAACACTGGGAGAGAATGACCTCCAGGCCAATTGGCTGTGAGAATCAGCTGTGTCTGCAGTGGGAGAACTTCTGTGCTGGAGACACCCCTCCGGGGCAAGACTTGCTTCAATGGGGCTTTAGTGCTCACTGGGTCTGCCCCCTGAGAGTGTCCTTTAAGGGTCCGAGGACCTGCAAACTGGTTGGTCCCACTCTGACCACTGGGCACACTCGCTTCTGGATCTCTAGGGAGGTGCTAATCTAGCCTTTGCCTGAGGCTACTCAGCAAAAGCCTCTGTGCAGGGCGTGGGCGGGGTGGGTCCCACGGGATCAACAGGGCAGAGCGAGCAGTTATGGCTGCTCTCAGTCCTGCCGTCAGAGGCTCTGCTTCTCAGTGTCCCAGCAATCGCTGCAAGCACCTCTGAGAGAAAGCTGCCGGATGCCAGACAGTCCTGCTTCTCCCGTATGAGTCTGGGTCCCCAGAGACTCGCCCAGAACTGGAGCTCAGAGCCTGAGACTCCCTCCCGATTGAAAACGACAACTGCGCGCTCAGCCGCCAGCCCACTCCGTGTGCGCCTCTGTACCTTAGTATTTTACTTCCGCACCACACCTCCTCTGAGTCTCGGTATGCTTTTCTCTTTCCTTCTAGTTGTAGAATTTCCACTCAGCCAGCCTTCCTGTGGTTCTGGGTGATGTCCGTTCTGTCTTTTCGTTGTATTTTTGAAGTGGTTGTGCGAGGCAACAAACTCTGGTGTTTACCTATGCCACCATCTTTTAGATATCCAATAAAAATATATTTTTAAAAAGTAAAAATAAAAATAAATAAATATACACACACACACACACACACACACACTTTTTAAAATTAATAAATCCCCTTCAGGCAGATGATTTCCAAAAATGTGTCTAACAGGGGGGAAATGGGCCATATGTAATACTTTCAATAAAAGGATTTAAAAAAAAATAAAACAAACATGTGTCTAGGTGTGACTCTCCCCTGAGCTGCTCGTGGACATTTCCACACCTAACATCACACAGAGGTCGGTGTGTGCACCCTTTACCATGAGCGTTACCAGCACTCGTACTGAGCTGATGCTGTTTTACCTGTGAATATTGGACTGTCTGTGGAACAGGCCGTCATTGGCACCGTCATTTCCCGCTCAGCCTTCACTGAGTGGCATCTCAGCTTGCCATCCAGGCGCTCTGCCACTGTGTGCGATCTACACCTTTGCCTTTATTCCTCTAAATGCATCAATATATGACAGTAAAATTGGATGAGTTTCAGGTACCCAACTATATCCTCTTCCTTAGTTAGTCAGGGAAAGTTTCAGCACTACAGAGAAACAGATGATAACTCTATACCCACCCCCTAACTAGATGAACCTCTACATTTTGCCTTATTTGCTTCAAAATTTTTTAAAGAAAGAAAACAAATGTAGCTCTTTTAAGATTGTATTTTCACATCCCAGCCACTTCCTTCTCCCTCTGCTTTTGGCCAGGCGCTGGCTTTCCCCTGGAGTGGTGGCTCCTGCGCTGCAGTGGAGAAGCCAAGCCCTTCAAGGGTCAGTGCAGACACGACTCCTTCCCTCTGATGAATTCAGCAACTAACTGCCTTTTCTCCTCATTAATGACCTTGCTCTTCATTTTCTCTCTCCTGAAAGGCCTTGTCCTAGTAAGCACTTAATCCGTAAGTGTTTCCTTGAATATACTTAATTAAGAAGGCTGATAGTATCAAATTACAGTGTCAAAGTGCAGCAGCTTATTTCTATGAAGTAGCCAGCCCATTAGAGAGTAAAAATTTCTAGGGCTTTAATAAACATTTCTCTCGCTCTAAAAGGTAAGCTAATGTCAGTTTCTACCTAGTTAGGGGCTTTTTTCCCCCAACTCATTATCTCAGCGTAAAATTTTGTCACTATGAATTTGAAGTCAGAAATCTGTAAACTTGTTTTGTAAATACCAGATTTGGCCAATATAGTCTCTGTCACATACTCTTCTTTTTCTCTTTTTAAACAACCCTTTAAAAAAATATATTTAAAAGAAATTATTATCTAGCCTGGCTGGCATGGCTCATTGGTTGAGCATCTACCTATGAACCACGAGGTCACCGTTTGATTCCTGGTCAGGGCACATGGCCAGGTTGTGGGCTCGATTCTCGGCGCGGGGTGGGGTGGGGAGCATGCAGGAGGCAGCTGATCAATGATTCTCTCATCATTTAAATAAAAAATTAAAAATCCTTGTCTAGGTTCCCACACTAACTTACTCAGATTTGGCAGGCCCATTTGGCCGTTTTTCTCATCTTCCTCTTATTTTGCCCCTAAGTAATCCCATGGGAGGAAAAGCAAAGCCTAAGGATATGAGGATGTGTGTGTCTCCCTGCTGGCATTCCGAACAGGAGTCTAACTGTCTTGTCTCTTCATATTGTGCATAGGCTATTTACTTGAGAGCAGTGTGCACTTAGAGGTCTTGGAACAAGTTGACTTGTGTGTTCAGCAGTTCCTAACTGTTTGTTCAGCCTAGGTCACAGCAGCACAAATCTTCAGGTAGATAACACATGGTGAAGTCACTCCAGGTGGCTGTCAGACAGCAGCTCCTTCCTGAGCAGATTGAGAGAAGCTTCACCAGCTGCTTCAGAAACCTGACAGGCAGGACCTGTTTAAACTAAAATCTATTCCTAACATAATAGATTTGGCCGGCTATAATTATATCACTGCAAACCTAAAAATGATGGGGGATTTCCTTATAAATTACTATGGAATCACAACTAGTCCAGTGCTATCTGGGAAGTGAATAGTTCTATTAATATAGGAAGTTACAAGAAAGTGCAGAGAACAGATTTTCCCAAACCATCAAGTTTGGAGGAGGGCAGCTGCACTGGAGGTTAGAGGGCGGGAGGCCGTTTCACGCTGGGCATCGTCCTGGATATCTGCTGACCTTCCTGTGCCTTGCAGCCAAGGCCGAAGGGTGGTTGGCTGCCTTGTGTACATCCATCTGAGGGTCTTCACCCACCTGGTAGGTGTTCTTACATCTGGGAGGTGATGGCCCGGGGAGTTCTAGATGGTGAAACAATATATTTATTCCCCTACAAGTCCCCGTCCTGCTTTGCCTCTCCGCCTAATGGGGTAAAATTCATAAACTCCAAAGTCTTCCCTTCGTTTTCGTGACCACAAATGTTATCTTTGTTACCCCCCATCCACCCACCAAACTTGGGAGAGCTGGGACTTGCCAGCATGGGGGTCACGAAGCACATGCCTGCCTGCTCACTGCCCTGTGTTCTCTTTGTCCCTGTCCCCTGTGCAGAGTACATCCAGAAATACGCCACGGAGGAGGCACTGAAGGAGCAGGAGGAAGGCACCGGTGACAGCTCGTCGGAGAGTTCTATGTCTGACTTTTCAGAAGACGAGGCCCAGGATATGGAGTTGTAGTAGAAAAGGCACCTGCTTTTCAGAAAGACTATTATTTCCTAACCATGAGAAGCAGACTATAATATTCATATTTAAACAAAGCAATTTTTTTTATTACTAAACAAGGTTTTTATGAATAATAGCATTGATATATATATATTATATATCACCCTTTAGATCTTGATTTCTTGGTCATTTCTCAACCTGAGGTGCATAGCATATTCCCACATTCCATTTTGGTAGCAATATGCGGTCTGGATGCATGCATTCATAAGTCCATTTGGCCAAGTCAGCCTGTGTGCTACTAACTGTCAAAAGAAATAGCCGCTCTGATAGGTAGACAAGTAAAAATAACAGGAAAAAGTTGCTTCTTTTATTGATGGTTCCAAAGAAACAAACCAAACCAACCAGCTCTTGGATGTGAAGATAGAATAGTGCTTTTTCAAAACGGAAAGGAGGAAACTGGGAGGCAAAGGCCTGCTGTGGGAGCGTGTAGAGCCAGCACGTCACGGAGCTGCTCCCTCCTGTGATCCAACCTAGGTGGCCTCATTTCTGTGGAGTAACAGTGTAAACAGGGAGCTGATTGGAGTGTTGAAACTTAAAACAATTTTTGACTTGGATTTTAAGTACATTTTTACATGTAGATTCCTGCCCTTCTGGCTACTCGGCCCTGCAGCCACGAGTGTATTCCTTTGGAGAACCTGTGGGAAGAGTTTTCTGAACTTGATTCTTTCTGTGGTAGAGCTTGCAATCCAGACCTTTTTTGAGAGGACAGGCCGGGAAGAGAAAAGTGACTGGGAAATGTGTCCTCTCCAGCACGTGCAGTCACATCCTCATGCGATTGGCCCCTTTGAGACGCTCCCCTGGCTGAGAGCTTTAGATCGGAGGGTGGCTGTGGGTTCTTTGATTGGGGTTGGGGTTTGGGTTTTGGTGCGTGTGTGAATTGTGCTTAGGTTACAGATTTAATCTACACCTGCCAAGAGAGGGCCTCCTCCTCGGATAGCCGCTCGGTGGACCCTTAGACTCGGGAGGAAGACCCTTCTGGTGGCTGCGACTCCTGGGTTCTCCTCCACGTTTTGGTTTTGGTTTTGGTTTTGGTTTTGGTTTTCCTGCTGCTGCTGCTGCTGCTCTTGGCAGCGGCCTGGTCATCATCTGCTTGTGGGAGTGGGAAATGGGTAGTTTAGACCCAACACATATTCTAAATTTCAAATGAGTAATAATTGGAACAAATAAAGTATCTTGTACCCAAAGTGACTGTACATGGGGAAAACACAGCTTTTTTCAGAGTGTGACTGAATAGAGGAGAGGAATCAGAAATGTGATGTAGTGAAACAGGTGAGAAGGAAGAAGTCTCCTCCCTGTGTATGTTAAGAGGAAATCAGACTGTTTACAGCGCCTGCTATGAAATGTGTACTCAGCTAACCACATGTCCAGGTTGCCGGCAGTTTCTTTCAGATCTGAGTGTTGCCTGCGGGATTTGGAGGCTCTAGAGAGCACCTCTGAATTCGTCCTGTGTCGCAACCAGCAGGACAAGAACAGAAATAGCCAGTCCTAAAACCTTCTAAAGACAGTTTTTGAATGTCCCACTGGGATAATTTAATTTTTCTTTCTGATGTGTGTTTTTAGTTTAGAAGTGCTATATTCCACAAGATTTGAGTCAATGAGGTTGGAAGATATCCTATCTTTTTTAGTCAAAAAGCACAATCAATCTTTTCTTTGAAAATCTATATAAAGTACAACTTGCTTTTAGCATGATTATTTTCCTAAATAAAAAAAAGACAAAGAATTTACTTATTTTATGTTAATTACGGGCATGAAGCAAAAGGTTTTCTTTACAAAAATTAAAAGTGCAGTTGCGTAGGGCTGTGGTTAGTTAACTGTACTGAGTTGCCGATCTAGCATTTGTGGCTTGTTGGAAGGGTAGTGTTAACTATTTAACATGTAACGGTGTACTTAACTCTTATCTAGCACGTTGTCTTCTCATTGCTTTGGGGGAGGGAGGGTCTGCTGGCACTGTCTAACTTGCTTACCTGCTGAATTAGCAGTTTGCTTGTGCTATAACCGTTATTGTAGGTGCGACTTAGGGTAGGCTTAAAGTGCTGGGTGGTGATTTGAGTTCAAACAATAAAAAATTGTATTTTTTCAATATTGTATAAACAATAGTGTTCTAATTACCTTTCAAAAAAATAATCCTTTTAAATCCTGTCCCAAAAACTAGCAGAACCAAGTTTAGGAAAGTTATGTGCCACAGCTCTGCTCCGCAACTGAATCCATTTTTTTCTTACGAAAAGACACCAGCTTGCCTGTGAAGAAAGCTCGGCACTGGAAATGTGGTAGTGCAGAATCCCAAGTGAAGACGGGGAGGGGGTTGCAGACGTTAAGAAACAGACCTGACTGTGGCTGCTGTGTGTGTGTGTGTGTGTGTGTGTGTGTGTGTGTGTGTGTGTGGTCTCCGAGTCTGTGGGTGAAGGTGTAATTAGGGCTTCTCTATTAGTACTGGAAGCTTCCAGAATTGCTACTCAAATCACTCATTCTGTGCAAGTCTGTCTCATCGGAGCACTAACCTTGGTCCCATGCATGTTTTTCACTCTGTGTGGGTCTTTACCTCTCCACTTCGAAGTGGACTTTGGGTAAGTTGAACAGAATCCCTTCTTAATGCTAACTTTTTGTCCCTTCCCAGTACCTGGAAGAGGTGGGAGTAGGAGACCATACTAACAGGTACAGAGGGGGCTGGAAGAGGCCTGGCGTGGATCTGAGGACTCGGGGCCCCCAGAAATAGATGGTTGAGTGAGGGGTGTTTCAGCACCAAGCACCTTTCCAGCTGTCCCATCACAACACTCAGACGCATCTGGAGCCCCTCAGAAGGGCTGGATGTTCCTGCTTTTAAAGGTGGTGGTGGTAAGTCAGGGTTGCTTCTGGCAGTTTCCCTTCCTTCCTTAATGCTCATCATTTTTAAAACTCTACCTTGTGGTTTACCAGCGCCTATTCAAATGACCGAGCTCAAGCTCTCGCCAAACACCAAGCAAGGTGGCTGCGGCATTGGATCCACAGCTTTCCGCAGCCCAAGCCCCAGCCTTGCGGGTTGCCTTTATTGGTAGCCAACCTAGACTAGGGCATTTTTGCTCTTTTAGTCTTCAGTCTCATTGCCCTCCTTGACTTGACTGTGCAGTTTCAACCAGCATTTTATACTAGTGAGATAATTACCAGAAGTTGCCATGTACCTAACATTTTTCTTCCACTTCAGAAGCTGTTCTAATTGCCAACTGGCTGATCTAAGCTCTCGGAGGGTGTTTCCCCTCAAAGGAATTGTTCCCTCTCAAAAGTCTCCCTGAAGCCCTACTTGGCCTTGGCCGATGACACCTGCTTTTTATTACGCCTCCTGGTGGGATGGCTGAGAATCATGAAAGACACAGCTTTCACTAGCTTCCTTGCGGCAAGCTTCCGGGAGCTAGTGTTTGATTTTGTGGCCTGTGACCCTTCTGTGTTCTAGGAACTCGGTTAGAAAAGCGAAAGCCATTAACAAAAGTAAGTTTTATTTCACCAGCTTCCTAACTGGGCTCACAGCCTTGTTGGCTGAAATCAAAGCATTTCTGACTGGGCACAAACACCTGGTCTTCTTTGGACTTCTGAATCCATGTTCCTGTTCCTCTGGCCACGGACACCGTGGCGATTCCATTAGGGACTGGCTGGAGTGGAGGCCCCTGGGGGAGAGGGAGGGGGAGCTGACGGCCCGCAGGTGTGAAGGTTCCCCATTCACCGAAGGAAGGGCCAGGACTCTTAATTCAGCAAACACTGGCCTTGACTGTGGCCTTGGGAAGAAATGGCCATCGTTTACTGATTGTATTTGGTACATATTGTGTGATACTTGAAGAGATAAAAGGGACTCGCCAGCCCTTAGTTGAAATCTGAGCTCTTTACCACTTATTTTTTCCTCGCCCTAGCTCCTCCCTCCCATCTTTTTCCTAGCATTGTGATGATCTAGTGGGCACTTCTGTCAACAGGACAAATGCCTCCTCTGACTATAACCTCTTAATAGTTGTGTATAATGAAAACTGTAAACTTTTTTTAAATAAAATGTGCATATACCTTGGCAAATGGCTGGACCTTGATGAATGAGATTGGCCCCATGATTACTTAGCCTGTTTTTATTGACGGCCTCCCTGTTCCTCTGGCTCCTCTGCCCCACAGCTGGCCTCTCCTTTTCCTTTTCCTGACTGAGAAGCTCTTACAAGGCGGACTGGACTAGCTTGGGACGGGAGTGTCACTGCAGGGCAGTAATCACCAAGAGGCCTTGCCTCCCGAGGCCTGTCCCTGGAGCAGCAGGTGCCTGCTGGCTGTGCACAGGGCTGGCCGCGAGGCTTCCCCGGAGCCCTAAAGAGCCATCTCTTCTGTGAAGTCCTGTAGCCTGAAGGACCCCAGTGACCCCAAGTGGGTCAGCAGCCATGGCTCCCATGTTAGCCCAAACCTTCTAGACCCCGGCAACTAATGCTTCCTGCTGGGGGGCCAGTCTTCCTCACCCCGTTCCCCCCGTGCCAGGTGCTGGCCTCAACCAGGGAGGGGAAAGCAGTGGGTATTCATCAGAAGTTGACCACTGCATTGTCGCTGCATTTCCATTCCTGAGGTGTATGCCCTCAGTGGCCACCAGATGGAGATATTGCCTAGTTTATTGGAGAATCTATTTGTTGGATTTTGTCAGCAGACTCTTAAGACAAAGGGTTCCTTTGATCACATCTTCTCATTCCCCCAACTCTCCACTGTTTCTTCTTATTCATTCCCCCCACACGCCTTTTTTTTTTTTTCCTGTTGCGTCCTCATGTATTCTGCAGTAAGCCCAGCTTTGTATCTACGAGGGGGAGAGAGGTAAAGCCATCTGGGACTGTCTGTGCGAGTAGCACCTCAAGCTCTCCTGTGGCAAGTAAACCTCAAGCCACCCTGGCTGCCTCCAGTGCTCAGAAGCAAAACATTGAACAGGTTCTTTGCAGGTGGTCTCACTGGCCCCTCAGCCAAGGGTGGGATGGGCCAAAGGACCGAACCAGCAGTGTGAATTCTAGTCTCCTCTCTTGCACTAACTAGCTGGACAGCCTCAGGTTCATCTGTAAAAATAAAGTACCCTAAACTAGTAGGTTCTGACACTGACTCAACTCCACCTAGGCTCTGAAACATCGCAGGATATAGTATTCAGAGAGAGGAATCAGTCAACCCGAGAAACCAAGGTTCATGAGCAGAGGGTGAGTTTTGGAACCCAAAGAGCTTTGGGAGTTTAGAGCGCCTGTTTTCCAGCTGAAGGGAGAATTAGATCTGTGGGTCATGTAAGTAGCCATTCCATGGTGGTCACACATGGCAGCTCCTTTAAAAGCTGCTTTATGGGGAGTCCCAGTGCATTGGGGTTGGGGGGGGGGGGCGGGTGCTGGCATCTCATCTCCTCACCCACCCGTAATCACGTCCTCATCCTCAGCCCTGCTGCTGCCTGAGGCCTTGCCCCTTCCCGGAGAAGGGTACCTGGGGTTTCTTCGGCATATTGTCCTGGGAATTAAGTTCTCTGCCATCTCTGAAGGCTGCTCTCTCCCCTGGGGATGCGTTTCCGTGACGTGGCCTGGTACTTCCTGCGCCCCACCTAGAACAGGGCCGGGGGGACGGGGGGGCGGGGAGGCCGCTCACAATCGGCCCCGCAGAGGCCCTGCGGCACCTGCCGTGAGCAGCCTTGCTGATGAGAAAAGCTCGCAGGCTTCGTAGGGACCCAGATCCCAGGATGAGCCTAGCAATCCATCTTGAGCTGCCCCTGCTGTCCAGTGTCTCTCATGGGGTTTGTGCACACAGAACTTGGAACTGAAGAGTTAGTTACCCTGATGGGGTTTAATGCTAGAAGCTAAAAGACAGAGTGTTTCCCCTCTTGCTCTGTGTGAGGGGTGTGTGTGTGTGTGTGTGTGTGTGTGTGTGTGTGTGTCCCATGGTGGAAGATGTTTAGTTTTGAAGAAGGAGCACTTCTTGGACCTGGGTTCCTCAGAGCTCTTTGGGACTCAAACTTGGCTCCTAGGACTGGTGCCAAGTGGTGGCAGGAACAGCCTTGGGCTTCCTAAGAGAGACCTCAACCTTCTGGCTGCCTGGTCATTGCCAGTTGACCTGGAGAGGGGCCGCTGGACAGCTATGGGGTTAGGCCTTCAGGTCTGTCTCAGCTGCTCTTCCCATGGCTCCTGCTAGCTACGTTAGCTCGTGCAGAGCAAGCCGCTCCCTTTGAAAGCTTCAGCCCAGATTTCGTTCTATCCAGTTCTATAAACAACGAGTTAGGCGCCTGCTGCAGGCCGCTGGTGTGCGTTTCAGAGTGGAACAAAGATTTTCGAAGTTGCACTTCAGCAGAGTTCAAAAGAACGATGTGCTGGTAGCAAGTGAGCATCCCAGAAACATGTGCAAGCCTTCTGCGGTGCCTCCTCGGGGGAGAGCCATCAGCAGAGGCCAAACAGGGCTTCCCCCTGTGGTCCTCACACTGGCCCTGGGAGCCTTGGAGGAGTAGACCCGAACGTGGCCCCATTTCACATTAACTGCTTGTGAGGCGCCAAGAGACTTGGGCACAGTGAGTGGCACAGTCAGTGTCGGAACCCAGGGCTTCAGGACAAAGATGAGTGTTCTTTGCACGAGCCATGCTGTGCCAAGGCAGGTGCCCATCTAACACCCGTGGGGGCTGTGGGCCCCGTGCCTAAGTGAGCCTGCCATCTGGGACTCCCACCAGATGCTCCCAGGTTGACCCTGTGAGCGTGGCTCCCTCCTGCCCTGGGGTCGCATGTGCTTGGTCCCTGAGGGTCAGGGCCTTTCCCCACACAGATCCCCATTTCCACTGATGGTAGGGTCCCCAACCCCTGGGGCCTGCAGTAGAGCCAGGAAATAAAAATCAGATTTAGCCCACCCACTCCCTACAGCAGAAATATCGAAATAGAATGCCATCTACAAAAGTAATTTAAAACTTTCTAGTGGTCACATTAAAAAAAAAAAAAAAGGTAGCCAGGCTGGTGTAGCTCAGTGATTGTCAACCCATGCACCAGGAGGTCGCTGGTTAGATTCCAGACCAGGGCACATGCCTGGGTTGCGGGCTCCATCCCTAATAGTGGGCGTGCGAGAGGTAGCCAATTGATGTTCCTCTCCCGCTTCCTTCCTCTCTCTGAAATCAATAAAAACATATTTTTAAAATGTAAAAATAATGTTTTATTCAATATATCCAAAATACTCTAGTGTGTGATTACTTAAAAGGAATGAGGTGGGCAAAGGACCTAAATAGACCCTTCTCCAAAGTGGACATACAGATGGCCAAGAGGCATATGAAAAAACGCGCAAAGTCACTGATCATCAGAGAGATGCAAATTAAAATGACAATGAGGTATCACCTCACATCTGTCAGAATGGCTACCATCAACAAATCAACAAATGACAAGTGCTGGTGAGGATGTGGAGAAAAGGGAACCCTAGTGCACTGCTGATGGGATGCAGACTGGTGCAGACTTTATGAAAAACAGTATAGAGTTTCCTCAAAAAATTAAATATAGAATTGCCGTTTGACCAGTGATCCCACTTCTAGGAATATATCCTAAAAAAACCGAAATACCAATCAGAAAGAATATATGCACCCCTATGTTCACAGCAAGCAGTACAATTTATAATAGCTAAGATCTGGAAACAGCCCAAGTGCCCGTCAATAAATAAATGGATAAAAAAGCTGTGGTACATTTATACCATGGAATACTATGCAGCAGTTAAAAAAAAAAAAAAGGAAGAAGAATCTCTTACCCTTTGAGACAGCATGGAGGGACCTGAAGAGTATCATGCTAAGTGAAATAAGTCAGTCAGAGAAAGACAAGTATGTGGATCTAAGTAACAAAATAAACTGATGAACGGAGTAGATCCAGAGACCCGAAGCATGGAACAGAGTGCAGAATCTCAGAGGGAAGGCGGGGGAGGGTGGGGGGGAGGGAGTAATCAACCAAGGACCTTGTATGCATATATGCATGGCCCATGGCCACAGACAAAGGGGCAGTGAGGGCCTGGGGCTGGAGGCAGGGGCAGGCTGGAGGGGGTCAATGGGGGAAAACTTTCAACAATAAACAATTATCCTATACTAGATGGCCAGTGCACAAAATTTGTGCACGGGGGAGGAGGGGTCTCTCAGCCCAGCCTGCAACCTCTTGCAATCCGGGACCCCTCCGTGTAAGTCTGACTGCCGGTTTAGGCCCGATCCCTGCAGGATTGGGCCTAAACCGGCAGTCAGACATCTCTCTCACAATCAGGGACTGCTGGCTCCTAACCACTCACCTGCCTCATCGCCCCTAACCATTCTGTCTGCCTGATCGCCCCTAACTGCTCGCCTGCCTGCCTGATCACCCCTAAACACCTTTGCCTCAGCCCCCGCCCTGTGGCTTCATCCGGAAGGATGTCCGGAATGATGCCCAGAAGGTCGTTCAGCTGTTGGGTCTAATTAGTATATTATGCTTTTATTAGTAGTAATATGCTAATTAGACCGGGAGACTGGCCAGGGAGGGCAGTTGGGGGCCATGAGGCTGGCCAGAGAGGGCAGTTGTTGGCCATGAGGCCGGCAGGGGAGGGCAGTCGAAAGCCATGAGGCCAGCTATGGAGGGCAGTTGAGGGCGAGCAGGCCGGCAGGGAGGGGGCAGTTGGGAGCGAGAAGGCTGGCTGCAGGGGGAGTTGGGGGTGAGCAGGCCGGCAGGCAAAGTAGTTAGGGGCAATTGGGCAGGCAGGCAGGTGAGCAGTTAGGAGCCAGTGGTCCTGGATTTGGAGAGGGATGTCCACTGCCTGTGGGATTGGGCCTAAACCGGCAGTTGGACATCCCCCAAGGGGTCCCAGAATGGAGAGGGTGTAAGCAGGGCTGAGGGACACCCCATCCCACCAAGCACGAATTTCGTGCACTGGGCCACTAGTCCTACATAATAAAGCCTAATATGCTAAGTATCCAGTCAGCCATTCAACCAATCAAAGCATAATATGCTAATAATATGCTAAAGTTGCTCAACCTCTCACTGTGATGTGCACTGACCACCAGGGGGCAGCTGCTCCCACCAGTAGGTTAGCTTGCTGCTGGGGTCCCACCAGTCTGAACTGAGCAAGATGGAGCCCTCCTGCAGTCCCTCCCTGTCCCTCCCTGGCCCCAATTGTGCACCAGTGGGGTTCCTCAGCCTGAGCTGCACCCTCTTGCAATCCAGGACCCCTCGGGGGGATGTCGGAGAGCCGGTTTCAGCCCGATCCTTCAGGTCACTCCCTTGGGAGCGCGCCAGTGGCAGGGCTCATGGCTGGCGAGTGCTGATGCGACAGCACGAGCGTCTCCCTATTGGGACTGATTGGGCGAGAGCCCATGGCAGTCACAGTGGGGCCGGGATGAGCAGAGCTACAGGTGATGTTGGACTGCGGGTTTCAGCCGATCCCTGCAGGCCACCCAGAGGGACCCCACCCGTGCACGAATTTGTTTAAAAATAAAAAAATAAAGCCCTAAATTTAAAAAAAATTAAAATGAATGAAGTATTTTACATTCTTATTTGTGCACTAAGGATGTAAATCCAGTGTGTACTTTCACAGCACATCTCAACTTGGACGCTACATTTTCAACGTTCAAAGTGACTACCTAAAATTTCAAAGTGTCACAGAAAACTTTCCAAGGCTTGCTCTTAAATTTAAATGAAGTGAGATGAACAGTTGGGTTCCTCTTCGAGTGCTCAATAGCCCCATGTGGCCGTGGCCACCTACCCGCAGCGCAGCCTGCAACCCTCCAGGTAGAGCTGGCATTTTTAGAAGCAAATAAATCCCAAGAGCGACTTTTATTGTGGGTTTGGAGCAGGACCCAGAACCCCACACTCAGAGACTGTTCTGGGGTCGCGCCGTCCCGCGCACAGGGGAGCCCGGGGCAGGCTCGGGCGGCGGGAGGCGCACCCGGGTCTCGCTGCGCGCGGCCCCTCCTGTTGCGGGCGGATAGGGACCCGCAGGGTCACGGGAAGGACCCTCAGCGCCCCGGCCGAGGGGCTGCCCGGTCCCCTGGGGTGGCTTCCAGGGCTCGGGGGCGCCCCTGCCCTGCGCCCGCCGCGCGCTGCTGGCCGCAGCCCGCGAGCAACCCGGGGCTGCGGTGGTGCCCGCGGGGACGCAGTTGGCACACGAGCGCGGGGGCTCTTCCCGCAGCGGGTCCGGAGGGGCGCGGCCGCTCGGCCGTCCTGGCCGCGTGGGTCCGTCCCCGCCTCGAGCACCAGAGGGCGCCAGGGCCTCGCGCTGCGGCCCAGAGTCCGGCCGGCCCTTAGGTTCCCACGCCCGCCGCCCGCCGAGCCGGTGCGGAGTGGAGCCCGGAGGCCCCCGGAGGCGCGCATCCCGGGCCCTTCGGTTCCACCCCGGGGCCCGGCAGCTGCCAGGAAAACCCGCCAAGGCCACCCAAACACTGAGCCCGGGAAGCCGGCTCCACCCGGGGGCCCAGCCGCCTGACCCTCCCGCTCATCTCGGCCTCTCGCCTCCCGCCCCCCCCCCCCCCCGCCAGGCTCCTGGTGGTCGGGGCGGAGGGCAGGGGGAGCCCCAGCACGTGGAGGATGCAGATGAGGTTTGGGACTCCGGAGACCCGGCCTTAGGAGCCACCGAAGGCCGCCCCAAAGGCCGCCCTGGCCACCGGGCATCAGTGCAGCCACCCTTCCTCTCCGCCTCACCTGGAAGACAGCAAAGCCAGCGGGAGCCAGGCCCTGCCCAGAGGTGGGGACCCGAGAGAAGGGAGGGAGACCTCCTCTTCAACATGATCTCTGAAGGGGAAGACCCCTTCCCCCCCCCCCCATGGAAAGGGGGTTCAGCAAAGAGAGGCCGCACCCAGGTGCTTACCACCCCAGTGCCGCCCCCGTCTGAAGCCAGGGGAGGGAGAGGCAGCTCACCTGCTCAGCCCATCCCCCAGCCGACCTCCTGGACAGGGAGGACTCAAGGTCATGGAAGCGCCACGGGCCACAGGGGGGCTTCCTGGAGGAGAGGGCTCGCCAGGGCCTGGCTGGCTGGGGAGGAACTGGATAAAGGAGGAGAGAGGCGGGCACCCCAGGTAGGGGACTGGCCAGCGGTGTGCAGAGAGGCAGGAATGGACCTGAGGGGAGGGCGGAACAGGGTGGGTCTCCGGGTTCTGGCTGGCCTGGCGATGGTGATGGAAAAGGAGTTGAATGGTGGCTTGGGCCAAATCAGACATCAGAAGCACAAGCGGGGATAAAAAACAGAGCCATGGGCAGGGGCCTGAGGTGTTCTCCAGAAGCAGAGGGCGGGGTGTCCCTGGCCGGTGTGGCTCAGTTGGTTGGAGTGTCTTCCAGGACATCGAAAGGTCCCAGGTGTGACTCCCAGTCAGGACACAGAGCGAGGTTTTGGGTCCCATCCCTGGTCCTGGTCAGGGCAAGTGCAGGAGGCAATCTAGATCCTCTGTTTCTGTCTTTTTCTCTCTCACCTTTCCTTTCTCTGTCTCTCTCTTCCCCTCTCTTTCTTCCCATCTTTCTAAAAAAATCAATGAAGCCCTGGCTGGTGTGGCTCGGTTGGGTGTCGTACTATGCACTGGAAGGTTGCGGGTTCAATTCCTGGTCAGGGCACCTGCCCAGGTTGCTGGCTCCATCCCCAGTAGGGGGTGTGCAGGAGGCAACCGATGGATGTTTCATTCCCATATCAATGTTTCTCTCTCTTTCTCCCTCGCCCTACTACTCTCTCTTAAAATCAATAAAAATATTTTTTAAAAACCAATGATGCCCAGTGGGTGTGGCTCAATTGGTGGAGCCCTGTCCTGGGCACCAAGAGATCACCAGTTTGATTCAGGACACAGGCCTGGGTTTCAGGCTCCATCCCCGGGGGCGGGGGCATGCAGGAGGCAGCTGATCTATGTTTCTCTCTCATTGATGTTTCTATCTCTCTCACCCTCTCCCTCTCTCTCTAAAAAAATCAATAAAAACATTTTTTTTACAAATTAAATTTTTTTAAAAAATTGAACAAAGTAGGAGGATCTCAATACCAGATATCAAGCTGTATTACAAAGCCACTGTTCTCAAAACTGCCTGGTACTGGCACAAGAACAGACATATAGACCAATGGAATAGAATAGAGAACCCAGAAATCGACGCAAACCACTATGCTCAATTAATATTTGACAAGGGAGGCAAGAGCATAAAATGGAGTCAAGACAGTCTCTTCAATAAATGGTGTTGGGAAAATTGGACAGATACATGCAAAAAGATGAAACTAGACCACCAACTCACACCATACACAAAAATAAACTCAAAATGGATAAAAGACTTAAACGTAAGATGGGAAACCATAAAAATACTAGAGGAATCCACAGGCAGCAAAATCGCAAACATATGCCAAAGCAATATCTTCACCGATACAGCTCCTAGGGCAGTGATGGCGAACCTATGACACGCGTGTCAGAGGTGACACGCGAACTCATTTTTTTGGTTGATTTTTCTTTGTTAAATGGCATTTAAATATATAAAATAAATATCAAAAATATAAGTCTTTGTTTTACTATGGTTGCAAATATCAAAAAATTTCTATATGTGACATGGCACCAGAGTTAAGTTAGGGTTTTTCAAAATGCTGACACGCCGAGCTCAAAAGGTTTGCCATCACTGTCCTAGGGCAATGGAAACTAAAGAGAAAATAAACAAATGGTACTACATCAAAATAAAAAGCTTCTGCACAGCAAAAGAAACCATCAACAAAACAACAAGAAAGCCCACTGCATGGGAGAACATATTTGCCAGTGTTATCACCAATAAGGGTTTACTCTCCAACATTTACAGGGAACTCATACAGCTTAACAAAAGGAAGATAACCCAATCAAAAAATGGGCAACAGACCTAAATAGATACTTTTCGAAAGAAGACAGGAAGGCCAAGAGACATATGAAAACATGTTCGAAGTCACTAATCATCCGAGAGATGCAAATCAAAACGATAATGCGGTACCATCTCACACCTGTCAGAATGGCTACCATCAACAAATCAACAAATGACAAGTGCTGGAGAGGATGTGGAGAAAAAGGAACACTCGTGCACTGCTGGTGGGAATGCAGACTGATGTAGCCACTGTCAAGAACAGTATGGAGTTTCCTCAAAAAACTAAAAATGGAACTCCCATTTGACCCTGTGATCCCACTTCTAGGAATATACTCCAAGAAACTAGAAACACCAATCAGAAAGGATATACTCACCCCTATGTTCATAGCAGCACAGTTTACCATAGCCAAGATTTGGAAACAGCCTAAGGGCCCATCAGCAAATGAGTGGAATAAAAACACTGTGGTACATCTACACAATGGAATACTACGCTGCGGTAAAAAGGAAGGAATTCTTACCATTTGCAACAGCATGGATGGACCTGGAGAGCATTATGCTAAGCGAAATAAGCCAGTCAGAAAAAGATAAATATCACATGATGTCACTCATTTGTGGGATATAATGAACAACATAAACTGATGAACAAAAACAGATCCAGAGACAGAGAAGCATCGATCAGGCCATCAAACCTGAGGGAAGGTAGGGGAGGGTGGGGGTGAGGGGGAGAGATCAACCAAAGGGCTTGTATGCATGTAAGCCTAACCAATGGACACAGACACCAGGAGGGTGAGGGCATGAGTGTGTGTGTGGGGGTGGGGGATGGGGGGCGGCAATGGAGGGATAAGGACACATATGTAATCCTATCTGATAAAAGAGAAACATGGTAATTAGCCGTACGTCTGCTACCCTTCCCATTGACTAATCAGGGCGATATGCATATTAACTGCCAGCCAAGATGGCAGCCGGCAGCCAGGCAGCTTGAAGCTAACATGAGGCTTGCTTGCTTCAGTGACGGAGGAAACCAATGTTCCCCGCCTGCCTTGCCGGCCTCTGAGCTTGCAGTTTGAAACATTGTTACAAATATAGAAGCTAAACAAAACCCTAGAAACCTGCTTTCAGCCAGCCGGGATCTCAGAGCTGGAGTTGATACAGTGTTTCAATTATAGAACCCAAAAAAACAGATACCTGCTTTCAGCAGCAGAGGCCTCAGAGCTAGAGCCAGAGCTAAAGCTGGCCAGAATAAAAAAGAAAAAGCAAAAAAGGAGCAGTTGGGAGCTTCAGTCATCCGCCAGCCTGAAAACAGCCCTCAGCCCCTCACCCAGGCTGGCCAGGCACCCCAGTGGGGACCCCCACCCTGATCCGGGACACCCTTCAGGGCAAACCAGCCGGCCCCCACCCATGCACCAGGCCTCTATCCTATATAGTAAAAGGGTAATATGCCTCCCAGCACCAGGATCAGGGGAGCCGAGAGGCCTCCTGGCACCGGGATCAGCGTGACAGGGGGCAGCGCCCAAACCCCCGGATCGCCCTGCAGCTCTGTGTGTGACAGGGTGCGGCGCCCCAACCCCACCCCCCCACGGGCCCTGCTCTGTGTGTGGCGGGGTAGAGCCATAACCTCCCCATCGGCCCTGCCCTGAGTGTGACAGTGGCGGCGCCCCAACCCCCTGATCGGTCCTGCTCTGTGGGTGATAGAGGGCGGTGCCCCAACTCCCCTATCAGCCCTACTCTGTGAGTGACAGGGGGCAGCTCCCCAACCCCCTGATTGGCCCTGCTCTGTGTGTGACAGGGGGTGGCGCCGCAACCTCCCCATAGACCCTGCCTTGAGTGTGACAGGGGGCGGCACCCGAACCCCCCAATCGGCCCTACCCTGAGCGTGACTGAGGGTGGCATCGCAACCTCCCAATCTGCCCTGCTCTGTGCATGACAGGGGGCGGCACCCCAACTCCCCAATCGGCCCTGCTCTGAGCCCGACCAGGGGCTGCACCTAGGGATTGGGCCTGCCCTCTGCCACCCGGGAGCAGGCCTAAGCCAGCAAGGCATTATCTCCCGAGGGGTCCCAGACTGCGAGTGAGCACAGGCCGGGCTGAGGGACCCCCCCCCCTTCCCCCCCCGAAGTGCACAAATTTTTGTGCACCGGGCCTCTAGTAACTTAATAAAGAAAAAAAATTTTAAATCAATGAACATGTCCTTTGGGTCAGGTGAGGGTTTAAGAAGAAAAAAAAAAAAAGGCTGGTGGAGAGGGAATATGAGACAAGTTACAGGTCAGGATGGTGGAGCAGGGGTGACAGGCAGGAGCCACCAGGGCCTGGAGCATAAGGACAGGAAGGGTAAAAGAGGCCTAGGGGTGTTCACTTCTGAGATTGAGGGAAGACCAGCTTCCGCCGGGAGTGTGCGCTCGCTCCCGCTCCTTCTTGCTGCCTTGGCTGCCCTTTGGAGAGACGCACGGGGCTGGGCACTGAAGCCAGAAACCCGTGTCTTCTCCAGACTCAGTCAGGCTAGGAATGACCCCAGCCCGGGCCACGTGAATCCCGATGTCTGACCCTCAAAAACGGGAATAGGTGATCAATTGTGGTTTCATGCTTCTAAACGTGGGGTGTCATTACACAGCCATAGGTATCTGATACTCTCTGACTGTGGGACCACTGCATTCGCCATGGACTGCTCACCTCCAGGCTTATTTTATGTGAGGAAGAAAAATAATTTCTATTATGTTTAAACTGTGACTTTAAAAAGATATTTTTCGTTTCCTATTTCTTAAAACTGAACCTAACCTTAAATGATTGATAATAAAGACGGGAAGTAAGAGTGGAGTGGAAAGTTAGGTCCGGCTGTCACACGTCATGCTCCAGGAGCAGGAGGAGGAAGCAGGGAGAGAAGGCCTCATCTCCGGCTGCAGCGCCCTTGAAGGCTCCTGCTTAGAAGCCTCCTCCACGCTCCCACTGCTGCCTCCTTGGCCAAACTGAGACACAGGAAGTGGGGAAGTGCCCGCCTTCCGCTGCACACCCTGCCCCCTGAGTATAATTGGAGTTCCACTCATGCAATATCTGAATCTTGTGTGTTTGGATCCTGTTGAAACAATCAGCTCTTAAAAAAAAAAAAATTATGAGCCCTAGCCGGTTTGGCTCAGTGGGTAGAGCATCAGCCCGCAGACTGAACGGCCCCAGGTTCAATTCTGGTCAAGGGCACGTACCTTTGTTGCAGGCTCAATCCCCAGCCCTGGTCAGGGAGAGGATGGGAGGTGATGTGTCTCTCGCACATCGATGCTTCTCTCTTTCTCTGTCTCTCCCCCTCCCTTCCATTCTCTCTAAAAATCAATGGGAAAATATCCTCAGGTGAGGATGAACAAAAATAAATTTTAAAAAAATGAGACAGCTGGGGAAATACGAGCAGGAGTGGCTATGTGATGATATAAGGAATTATCATTGTGTTTTAGAGATGAAAGGTTTTGTGTTTTATATGGTGTGTGTGTGTGTGTGTGTGTGTGTGTGTGTGTGTGTGTTCAAAGACTACCTTTAAGAAGTACATATTGAATTGATGGATGAAATGATATGATGTTTGGATTTGTCTCCAAATAACCCAGTAGTGGGAGGGATGTAATTGATGAAACAAGATTAGCATATGTTAACAATTGCTAAGTGGTGGGTACGTGGAAGTTCATTATACCATTCTCTCGACTTCTGAATAGATTATAAAATTTTCATAATAAAAGTTCCTTTAAAGTCCTGCGATTAAATAAAGTATCGATATTTACATTTTAAAAACTGGGGTTCTAAAACATTGGAGTTCTTTTACTAAGGAATAGGGGAGGTTGACTTTGGGGACACCTGAGCAGTCTCTGCCGGGTACTGGCAGCTGAGCTCAATTCCTGACAGAGATGGCCCGACTGTCCCAAGTTCTGAGGTCCTCCAACAGGCCTGGGCCCTGCCCTCCAGGCCATGGCACCAGCCAGACACCGGAATCGCCTGGTACTTACTGGATCCTGCTGTGTGGCCGGATTTGCATTCTGGGCCTGGGAGGAAGAGAGGAAGGGAAGAAGGGGTGTGATGGAAGGCACGAGAGGCCCAGGCCCTGGTCCCAAGCAGTGAATAACTTCTTTGAGCCGACAGTGCCAATAGGTGGCAAAGTGTTCCAGGGGTGCTCTTCAGCGAGGTGTGCAGGAAGGCTGCCTGGAGGAGGAGGCAGGGATGACCTGGGCCTTGACTTGACTTGATCAGGAGGGAGACCCACCTGGCGAGAGGAGCCTGTGATCAGGGGCCGCAGCACTGAGCCTGGCTGCCATCTTCGTCCCAGGGGGCTGAGGGGGGCCATGGCTCTGTGCCCGTCTGTGTCCCTGGCAAAGGAATTAGTTCTGAAGGATAAAAAGGCAAGCCACAGCGTCTCCCTAGTAATAATGACAATAATCACAACAGCAAAGACGGCTCGTGTTTTCAGGTTCCAGACATGGAGCGAAGGGTTTAATTTACATCAAGGCCAAGAGGCGGTGTGATTGGCCTGCGGTAGAACACCTGTTACTTTGCCTGCCCAGCATCTGTTCCTGCTGCTGGTATCAGCACTGCTGTGCTGTGTGGGGAACTACCCCTCCTCACTCGCTCTGGCCCAGGTGGTGTTTGGAGTCTAAGGTCCCCCTTCCCCTCCCTTCGCGGGTGACCCTGCCAGCCAGTCAGGTGCCCGGCTCTGAGTTCAGAGAGGAGCTCTGCCCCCGCCCCTCCCCGCCTGGCACTTCTGCTGAGACCCCAGGAAAGAGCAGACCCTTCCCCTCTGGGGATGCCAAGCTGGCAGGAGGGGGCCTGGAGCAGGGCCGGGAGGGCCTGCCCGAGAACCTCCTCCCGGGGCCTTTCTTTAGATCAGAATGTTAAAGCCTGTTTTGTCGAAGCGCGTGACCCTGGCTCTCTGTCCTTTGTGAGCTGGAGTCCTGACTGCTACACGCCTTCAAAGATCCCAGCGAGGAAACTAGAAGGTGCAGTTACCAGCCCGAGGTTACCGTGTCTGCTGAGAATCTAAAACAGCCACACCCTTGAGGACAGACTTCTGCAAGTGCAGATAACAGAATAGGTTTAAGCCAAAGCCTTAAATAGGAGATGGTGGCCTCCAGGTAAGATGACCAATCGACCACACAGGTCGTCTCACTCCCTACCAAACCCCACTAGTGACAGTAAAAGGATCCAGAAGGGGGTGGGGTGGGGGCGTGTGACAAGGAACAAAAGGAAGGAAACGTGGACCGTAGCAAACAGCCTGTCGGAAACTAGAAAACAGGTGTGCGTGAACTTACTCACGTGACGGGTTAAACGCAAAACGAAACAAAAGATTCTTCTCATCAAAACCCTGTTCCTAACCCAGCGAGGAGGGAAGCGATGAACTGACCAGTTTTCACTGCAAAAACTTCTCAAAGGCTGGGGGCTTCGGGCTCCTTGGCCCTGGGGGTGCAGGAAGGGCTGTGACAGGAGGAAGCGGAGCCTATCGCAGTTCTGTGCAGCAGGCCAGGGGGTTCGGGAAAGAGCAAACCAGCGCCCACAGCCCAGCTCGGGGGAGGGGACCTCAGTGGAAAGCAGGGCTTACAGTGAACGCCAGCACACGGAACAGGAAGACCTCCCCGCCCCCTCCTCTCAGAGCCCAGAAGCCCGGCCACTGGGCCCATTGCCCCAGCCAGGCAAGGCCAGGGGTCCTCCTGAGCGCTCTGACCAACGCAGGCGGGAGGACCAGCGAGACAGCACCGGGAGTGTCTTACCCACAAGGGAGAGCTCAGGCCCAACTGGCGTCACTGGTGAATCCTTCCAAACATTTAAAGAAACGCTCGTACCAGTTTTAAAAACGCTCACCAACAAACTAGTAAAGAGGGGAGCACTCCCCACTCATTCCATGAGGGCAATATCATCATGACACCAAAACCGGACAAAGACATCACAAGAAAAGAAAAAGAGAACTTATATAATTTTATATGTCAATTATATCTCAATAAAATTTTTTCGGGGAAGTTGCCTGGACCCAGACATACGGGCTCATGTGCTGCAGCTCTGGGAGGACTCGGGCTGAGAATGGCCCCCAAAGGAAGCAGGATGAGGAGGAAGAAAATGCACCCCAAATTCAAAGACCGCGTTTGCAAGGTTCTGCAAAAAAGCCTATGTGAAAAAAACATTTTGATGCAAAAATTTGGCAAACGGCGCTCTAGCAAGTGCTGATTTAGAAGAATAAATTCACGAGAAACAAGCGCAGAAAAGGGAAAATTCTTAATCTGGTGTGATAGCAGCAGGTAAAATAAGTACTTGATGGCCCTGCCCATGTGGTTCAGTGGTCGAGCATCAATCTATGAACAGGAGGTCACGGTTCGATTCCCAGTCAGGGTACATGCCTGGGTTGCAGACTCGAGCCCCAGCAGGGGGTGTGCAGGAAGCAGCTGATCAATGATTCTCATCATTGATGTTTCTATCTCTCCCTCCCTCTGAAATCAATAAAAATATATCTATTTTAAAAGGTGCTGGATGATGTATATCACACAGTTTTCTATCAAAGGAAGAAAATTCAAATCAACCAAGAAGAGAGATTAAAGAACAAGAGAACCAAGTGGCTAATTTTCCTGTCACATGAAATAAGAAGAGCTAAAGTCATTTTTTTTTTTAAAAGTATGGCCCAATAGAATCTGTACACTTTTGTTCTGTGATTCCAGCAGAGAGAACTATATCCAAAAATTCGGCTGTAGTAAAACATAAAATTCATCCTGATCAGAAAAATATGAATGCTGACCAGTATGTTGTGTTTAAGGATGAGAGAGCGGCTACTAAAGCACTGGACAGGAACGGGGCCCAGGATGCTGGTGGATGTCGCACTAGAGCTGATCTCGCATCCGAGACCTCACCGAGGGACAAGCCATCAGTGTTTGTGTGGAACCTCCCGCTGAGGCCTGTGGTGGGGACCGCTTTTGGGCTGTGGGAACATCGTGGCGGTGGGATCACAAGAGGCCGCTGACAGGCGTGGGCAGAGGACTTGGCTCATCTCCCTCTGAAATGAAGTAATTCTGCACTGAGGGGAAGAAAGCTCAGGCACGTGCTCTCTTAATAAAGAAAAGTTAAACCCCAGTTTGAAGGCTGTCAGTAAATCTAAGAAGAGACTTCATTTTGCTTCAAAATATGTCGGACATTCTAAAAATTTATTTATTGAAGAAAAAGCTGTTCTCAACAAAAAGAAAGAGCAGAAGAAAGGTGGATGGACTAAGAAACAGAAAAAAACAACACAGAAATAACATTTCAAAGCTTTATTTTTTTTCTCACTGAATACTGGTTATAAAAATGTGGTGGAGTCCCCCCCCCCCAAATTTTTAAGGTGAAAGACAATCCATAGAATGAAAGAAAATATTCACAAATTATATATCTGATAGGGGACTAGTGTCCGGAATATATAAATAACTACTACAATTCAACAATTAAAAGACAACCCAACTTTTATTTTTTTTATTTTTAAAATATTTTTATTGATTTCAGAGAGGAAGAGAGATGGAAAGAGAGAGAGAAACATCAATGATGAGGGAGAATCACTGCTTGGCTGCCTCGTGCAGGTCCCACACTGGGGATCAACCCGCAACCTGGGCACGTGCCCTGGCCGGGAATCGAACCCTGACCTCCTGCTTCATAGGTCGATGCTCAACTGCTGAGCTACACCAGCTGGGCAAGACAATCCAATTTTTAAATGGGAAAATGATTTTAATAGACATTTCTCCAAAGAAGACATAAAAATGGCCAATAAGCACATGAAAAGATGCTCAGCACCCACTGGAATTGCTGTAAGAAAAAACGATGAGCAATGACCAGTGTGGACAAGGATGTGGATAAATGGGAGCGCTCATGCATTGCTGGTGGGAATGTAAAATGGTGCAGCCGCTTAGGAAAAACAGGTTTCCAATTCCTCAAAAGGTGAAGCATAGAATTCCCATATGATTCAGCAGCTCTACATGCTCAGGAGAATTGAAAACATGTTCACAAAAAACATTTTCACGAATGTTCATAGCAGCATTATTGATAATAGCTCCAAAGCAGAAAAAACTCCAGTGTCCATCAGCTGAGGAAAGGAGGAACAAGATATGGTTTATACAATACAATGGAGTGGTATTCAGTCTTTAAAAGGAAGGAAATAGCCCTGACCGGTTTGGCTCAGTGGATAGAGCGTCAGCCTGTGGACTGAAGGGTCCCAGGTTCAATTCCGGTCAAGGGCATGCACCTTGGTTGCAGGCACATCCCCAGTGGGGAGTGTGCAGGAGGCAGCTGATCGATGTTTCTCTCTTATTGAGGTTTCTAACTCTCTACCTCTTCCTTCCTCTCTGTAAAAAAATCAATAAAATATACTTTAAAAATAAAAAAATAAAAGGAAGGAAATGCTGACATCTGTATGTTATAACATGGATGAACCTAAAAGCCTTATGCTGCCCTGGTCGGTGTGGCTCAGTTGGTTGGGTGTTGTCTCCTGCACTAAAAGACTGCTGGTTCGATTACCAGGCAGGGCACATGCCCAGGTTATGGGCTTGATCCCCAGTAGGGGGCGTGCAGGAGGCAGCCGATTGATGTTCTTTTTTTTTCTTTTTCTTTTTTTTAAATATATTTTATTGATTTTTTTACAGAGAGGAAGGGAGAGAGATAGAAACATCGATGAGAGAGAAACATCTATCAGCCGTCTCCTGCACACCTCCTACTGGGGATGTGCCCGCAACCCAGGTACATGCCCTTGACCGGAATCGAACCTAGGACCTTTCAGTCTGCAGGCCGACGCTCTATCCACTGAGCCAAACCGGTTTCGGCTCGATGTTCTTCTTGAACATCAATGTTTCTCTTTCTTTCTCCCCATCTCTCAAAATTCAATAAAAATATTTAAAAAACAGCCCTAACTGGTTTTGCTCAGTGGATAGAGTGTTGGCCTGCGGACTGAAGGGTCCCGGGTTCAATTCCAGTCAAGGGCATGTAACCTTGGTTGCGGGCACATCCAGGGGGGGGGAGGCCGGGGGGCTGGGGTGTGTGTGTGCAAGAGGCAGCTGATCAATGTTTCTAACTCTCTATCCCTCTCCCTTCCTCTCTGTAAAAAAATCAATAAAATATATTTTAAAATATATATATTTAAAAAACATTATGCTATGTGAAATAAGTCAGACACAAAAGGCCACATGTTGTAAGTGAAGTGTCCAGAATAGTCATATCCATAGAAACAGACAGTAGATCAGTAATTGCCAGGGACTGGGTTGAGGGAGGAGAAGGAAATGACTCCCAATGGGTAACAGTGTTCTTTTTGGGGTGATGAAAGTGTTCTAAAATTAGATACTGGTCATAGTTGCATGGTAACTATGAATATAGTAATAACCACTGGATTGTATGCTTTAAAAGGGTGAACTTCATGGAGTATAAATTGTATCTCAAAAAAAGCTGTTATAAAATATTTTTAGAAATATCTCTCTTAATGAGAGGAATGGGCTGTTTTTGTTTGTTTTGCAATTATTTTTAAATTTTTTTTATTGATTTCAGAGAGGAAGGGAGGAGAGATAAACACATCAGTGATGAGAGAGAATCATTGATCTGCTGCCTCCTGCATGCCCCAAGTCCGAAACCCGGGCATGTGGCCTGACCGGAATCGCACCATGACCTCCTGGTTCATAGCAGGATGCTCAACCACTGAGCCACGCCGGCCGGGCTTGCAATTATTTTTTATATCCGTGGTTTTAGAACAGAATTCAGGAATAATTGTTCCTATTTTTCAGGTTTAGAGATGTAAGCACTGAGAAACTTTGTTCACATAGATCAGGAGATGGGAACAGCAAGCATTCTGATACAACAATTTCAATCAATTCGTTGAATTCTTTCTGAATTATAGCCAAAATCATAGAGTAATCTTTCATCACAAATTATTTTTAATGCTTTACCTGCTGACAAACCTATTCAGTTCTCCTCTAATTTGCTGAAAGTAAAGAACTGGAAGTCACCTGAGACCGGCCGGGAAGCCAGGACAAGTGGGATGGGGAGACAGACAGAGAGCTGAGCGAACCCGCTGAGAAACTGACAGCAACACAGAAGGCGCCTCCTAGAAATGACATCCAGGCCTCAGCCTATCTCAGCGCCAGACCCAGAAAAGCAGCAGAACCAGGTGGGAGACACCAGGACCCGCTTTGGTGACTGACGACCCCCTGCCCTGACACGGACCAATCAGTGGAGACCACGGCCCTGGAGGCCCACACCTAGAAAACTGATGACTGTTCTGCTGACCCTCCCCCGAGACCTCCCCTAAGATTCCCGCCTGCAGGAAAGAAAGAAAAGCCTCGAGACAAAGGACCAGAG
Organism: Myotis nattereri; assembly: GCF_964212035.1. Lineage (NCBI taxonomy): Eukaryota > Metazoa > Chordata > Mammalia > Chiroptera > Vespertilionidae > Myotis > Myotis nattereri. Next base: position 21,687,253 of record NC_138086.1, on the reverse strand, counting down.
GGTGCTGTCCCCCTGGGGGGCACCCCCACATCCCTGCCATTCCTCTCCTCTCCTCTCCCCCCACTTCTTTCCCCAAGGGCATGCATCTCCTAAACTCTAAAGGTTCAATTCCTGGTCAGGGCACATTCCTAGGTTGTGGGTTCAATCCCCAAAAGGCAAACCAATTGATGTTTCTCTCTCTCTCTCTCTCTCTCTCTCTCTCTCTCTCTCTCTCTCTCTCTAGCAATAAAAACACATCCCCATGAGGATTAAAATAATAACAACAGTGATAATAGTAATAATAATAATTCATGATGGAATAAGAAGAATGGTAACTGGTTCAAATGAGAATTTGAGGAATGAAGATTTATAGTCAGTCAGTCAAAAGGATGCTGAAGATCATTTGCTAAGTTAGGAACAGAACTGCTTCATATCTTACAGGGCATTTGTCACTCTCCTGAGCAAAAATCTGCAAGTTCACAAGTACCTAGCAAGTCCGGCCCCTAATCAATGGTGAGTCACTCTACAGATATGTTCTCCGGAAACGAGCAGTCACACTCTGCGCCGATACAACACTGAAATGACATGCAGCCGCCCTTTCCCCTGATCTCCACATTCTGGATAATGTGTCCTTACACTCATTATTTAATTGTCTGTGCTACTAAAATGATAAGTCATCATTTGAAGAATATGATAAAGAGCCCTAACTGGTTTGGCTCAGTGGATAGAGCGTTGGCCTGCGGACTGAAAGGTCCCAGGTTCGATTCTGGTCAAGGGCATGCACCTTGGTTGCAGGCACATCCCCAGTAGCAGGTGTGCAGGAGGCAGCTGATTGATGTTTCTCTCGCTCATCAATGTTTCTAACTCTCTATCCCTCTCCCTTCCTCTCTGTAAAAAATCAATAAAATATATATTTTTAAAAAGAATAGAATATGATAAAGAGACATAGGACTCCTTCAGTACACATGTGCTCATGTGTGTTTCACACTCTGCTATTTGGCTTTAGGGAATAATAACAAATAAGTTTGTATTAAAAAATGAGAAATAATGCCAATAGTTTTGTGAGACATCTAGATCAAACTTTTCCAATAATGTTAATGAAAGAGAAAACATAAGAACTAATTGGTTCCCATTAAAATACCAACAGCATATTTCACAGACCTAGAACGAACTCTCCAAAAATTCATCTGGAACAAAAAAAGATCCCGAATAGCTGCAGCGATCCTGAGAAAGAAGAACAAAGTAGGTGGGATCTCAATACCTGATATCAAGCTGTATTACAAAGCCACGGTTCTCAAAACTGCCTGGTACTGGCACAAAAACAGACATATAGATCAATGGAATAGAATAGAGAGCCCAGAAATGGACCCGAACCAATATGCTCAATTAATATTCGACAAAGGAGGCAAGAACATACAATGTAGTCAAGATAGCCTCTTCAATAAATGGTGTTGGGAAAATTGGACAGATACATGCAAGAAAATGAAACTAGACCACCAACTTACACCATACACAAAAATAAACTCAAAATGGATAAAGGACTTAAATGTAAGACAGGAAACCATAAAAATACTAGAGGGATCCAAAAGCAACAAAATCTCAGACATATGCCGAAGCAATTTCTTTATTGATACAGCTCGTAGGGCAATGGAAACTAAAGAGAACATAAACAAATGGGACTACATCAAAATAAAAAGCTTCTGCACAGCAAAGGAAACCATCAACAAAACAACAAGAAAACCCACTGTGTGGGAAAACATATTTGCCAATGCTATCACTGATAAGGGTTTAATCTCTAACATTTATAGGGAACTCATACAACTTAACAAAAGGAAGATAAACAATCCAGTCAAAAAATGGGCAAAGGACCTAAATAGACACCTTTTAAAAGAGGACATTCAGAAAGCCAAGAGACATATGAAAACATGCTCAAAGTCACTAATCATCCGAGAGATGCAAATCAAAACAACAATGAGGTACCATCTCACACCTGTCATAATGGCTATCATCAACAAATCCACAAACGACAAGTGCTGGAGAGGATGCGGAGAAAAGAGAACAGAACACTCGTGCACTGCTGGTGGGAATGCAGACTGGTGTGGCCACTATGGAAGACAGTATGGAGCTTCCTCAAAAAGTTAAAAATGGAACTCCCATTTGACCCAGTGATCCCACTTCTAGGAATATATCCCAAGAAACCAGAAACACCAATCAGAAAGGATATATGCACCCCTATGTTCATAGCAGCACAATTCACCATAGCTAAGATCTGGAAACAGCCTAAGTGCCCATCAGTAGATGAATGGATTAGAAAACTGTGGTACATCTACACGATGGAATACTATGCTGCTGTAAGAAAGAAGGAATTCTTACCATTTGCAACAGCATGGATGGAACTGGAGAGCATTATGCTAAGTGAAATAAGCCAGTCAATGAAAGAAAAATACCACATGATCTCACTCATTTATGGATAATAAAGACCATTGTAAGCTGAGGAACAAAAATAGATACAGAGGCAGAGCAGCATTGAACAGGCTGTCAAACTACAGCGGGAAGGCTGGGGAGGGTTGGCTGGTGGGAGGGGGGGTAAGAGATCAATGGAAGGACTTGTATGCATGCATATAAGCATAACCAATGGACATAAGACACTGGGGGGTAGGGGAGACCGGGGGAATGTCAAGGGGGGGGAATGAGACATATGTAATACTCTTTGTAATACTTTAAGCAATAAAACAAAATTTAAAAAAAAGAACTAATTGGTCTGTCAGCTAGCAAATAATTTTATTTTTGTTTAAATAAAGAGAAAATATGTAACATTTTATTAGATTAAATAAAATAAGGATTAATTATAATGTAAACAAAATATTACATATTTACAAGTAATACTTTATTACATACTTGATAAGGTAGTTTTAAAATATATATATATATATATACATATATATATATTTATTTATTGCCCAGCTGCGTGGCTCAGTGGTTGAGCATTGACCTATGAACCAGAAGATCATGGTTCAATTTCCGGTCAGAGCACATGCGCTGGTTGCGGCCTCCATCCCCAGTGTGGGGCGTGCAGGAGGCAGTTGATCAATGGTTCTCTCTCATCATGGATGTTTCTATCTCTCTCTCCTTCTCCCTTCCTCTCTGAAACCAGTAAAAATACATTTTAAAAATTATATAGATATAGATATAGATATAGATATAGATATAGATATAGATATTCATAAGTCAACACTCAACCACTGAGCCTCACTGGCTGGGGGATAAGGTAGACTTATAAATACCTTATTGAATAAAGCACTCCTAATTTGGCAAAAGCATCATGTCTAATTTTTCAAATGTATTTTATAGTCCCCCCCAGATCTGCCATTACGCTTAGGAGAAGGGGTCGTGAACTTGTATTAGGAAGATGTTCTTCTGAGACAAGGCTTTATGCTGAGAACGGAGGCTAGCTGAGAGCAGCTCCTCACGCTTCGCTGTGGTGTGGCAGGGGAGCTGCTGTTTACATTCAGAATGTGTTCCTGATGCTGGCTGTGCCCTGGCCCCCACGGGAGCTTTTCTCAAGAGCAGTAACACCAGTTAGTTATGTGCGGTGAAACGTCATCACCACACCCCCCAGGCTACAACACACCAGACTCTGCAACCCCAACAAGGACCAAACTGCAGTTTTTATCACCTGCGTCAGCCTTAACCGACACACGTGTGTGACAAAGGAAGACCCAGAGCAGAGGACAGGGTCCCGGCCTGATGAAGCTCATGGGACGCTTTCCCTAAACCAGATTTTCAAACAGTGCCTGATTGCATCCCCGGAGGTTTTCATATGCAGAGGCAATGCACCTTAAGACCCATAGTTGGAGCCCGGCGATGGAAAAGTGGGCATGGGAAATCTCTTTTTAAAAAACATGCTCAGCCCTACCTGGTTAGGCTGAGAGGATAGAGTGTCAGCCTGCAGACTGAAGGGTCCCGGGTTTGATTCCAGTCAAGAGCATGTACCTCTGTTGCAAGCTCGATCCCTGGCCCCGGTCGGGGCACGTGTGGGAGGCAACCAATCCATGTGTCTCTCTCACATCGATGTTTCTCTGTGTCTCTCTCCCTTCTTTCCACTCTCTCTGAAAATCAATGGAAAAATATCTTCAGGTGAGGATTAAACAAAAATAAGATAAAAATTTAAAAACCGTGTTCATATTGATTTTAGACAGAGAGGACGGGAGAGAGAGAGAAACATCAACTCACTGCCTCTTGCAAGCAGCCCCATGTGGGACTGAACCCACGGCCTGGGTGTGTGCCCTGACCGGGACTCGAAACAGCAACCTTTTGGTACAACCAACTGAGCCACACCGGCCTGGATGTGGTGAGGGAAAGAGAAGAGTTAAGGATGAAGGGTGAACTTCCACTTGAACTGGGTCGTGAGAGGTAGCAAGGATTCCACCCCCTGAGACGGGAGGTGGGGAAGAGGGGGTTGAGGAGAAAAGGAAAGGATGAGTTTGAGAGGATCATCAGCAAGTGAAAATGTCAAGTAGAAAGTTGTGTAAAAGAGGCTGGTGTTCAGGGTGGAAACATACAATTTGGGAGACGGGCACCCAGATAAAAACATTAAAAACCCATGGTATTAATGAGGTTACTTTGGGAGAGATGTGGGTAGAGATTCTCCGTACCTCCTTACTTGTTTCTAAAACTTTATCTCATATTAAATATCTATGTTCATTAGTTTTTTTTTTCAGTTATTGTTGCTTTTATTTTTCTTGGCACCATATTTATTTTAAATAATATTGTTGCTTTTTTCTACATTCTGATGGTGTAACACCTTGTCTAAGGCTGGGCCACCATTTTTCCATAATAAAATCTGAACATTTTATTGCCTGCTTATGTCTTCAGACAAATTGTAGGAGCAATTTGTCAAGATTAAAATAGCTATTGAGCCCTAACTGGTTTGGCTCAGTGGATAGAGCATTGGCCCGCAGACTGAAGGGTCCTGGGTTCGATTCCGGTCAAGGGCATGTACCTTGGTTGTGGGCACATCCCCGGTGGGGGGTGTGTAGGAGGCAGCTGATCGATGTTTCTAACTCTCTATTCCTCTCCCTCTCTGTGAAAAATTAATAAAATATATTTAAAAAAAATAACTATTGAGATTTTTCATAAGGATTGCAAAAATATGTAAATTTGCTTAAAGACAATTTATATACATTTTATTTAGTTCAGTCTTTTCAGGAACAAAGAATATTAGTTTTAAAAAATATTTTGAATCAGTAATACATGAGCACAGTACAGATTTTCAGAAAGTTACAATTTATGTAGTAAAAATTAAATCTCTTGCCTCTTTCTTACAAAACTAAACAAACCTCTTATTATACAATCCAGCAATTGTGCTTCTTGGTATTTACCCAAAGGAGCTGAAAACCACGTCCACAAAACAACAACAACAAAGAACCTGCATACGACCCTGGCTGGAAGTTCAGTTGGTTAGAGCGTCGTCCCAATACATCAAGGTTTCGGGTTCGATTCCTGGTCAGGGCATATAAGAGACTCAAGCAATGATGAATCAATAAGTAGAACAACAAATTGATGTTCCGCTCTCTCAAATCAATAAAAAATAAACAGGTAAATAAAACAGCTTTATTTTTTAAAAAACACACACCTGTACCTGGATGCTTATAACAGCTTTATCCCCAATTGCCAACACTTGGAAGCAACCAAGATGTCCTTCAGCAGGTGAGTGGTTAAGTAAACTGTGGACCATCCAGGCAGTGGAATATTATTCAGTGCTAAAAGGAAATGAGCTATCGCCCAGCCGGCATGGCTCAGTGGCTGAGCATCGGCCTATGAACTAGGAGGTCACGGTTCAATTCCAGGTCAGGGCACATGCCCGGGTTGCAGGCTCGACCCCTGATCGTGCAGGAGGCAGACACTCAATGATTCTCTCGCCTCATTGATGTTTCATCTCTCTCTCCCTCTCCCTTCCTCTCTGACATCAATAAAAATATATTTAAAAAATAAGAAGTAAATCTCTTTGTTCTTCCTACTTCTCCATACTCAGTTTCCTTCCCCAGAGGCAACCCCTTTTGCAGCTTCATTGGTGCCCCCGAGACGGCCGTGTGTATCTAAGCAGAAGGGACAGGTTTTTTATATACAAATGGAAGCAAATCACATACTGCTCTGTGTGCTGCTTCTTACATAGTAATAGTTCCATATCAAGGCATAAAGAGCTGCTTCATTCTTTTAAACAGATGCATAATATCCCACTTACCAATCCTTTGTTATAGTAAAGTTCTAGTTGGGTCTTTTGAAAAAAAATTTTTTTTTAATATATTTTTATTGATTTCAGAGAGGAAGGGAGAGGGAGAGAGAGAGAGAGAGAGAGAGAGAGAGAGAGAGAGAGAGAGAGAGAGAGAGATACATCAATGAATCATTGATTGGCTGCCTCCTGCACACCCCCTACTGGGGTTTGAGCCCGCAACCTGGGCATGCGCCCCTGACCAGAATCAAACCTGGGACCCTTCAGTCCTCAGGCCAACGCTCCATTCACTGAGCCAAACCAGCCAGGGCTGAAAAAAAATTTTTATTTATTGAATCTAAAGAGAAGAGAGGAATGGAGACAGAAACATTGATTTGTTGTTCCACCCATTTATGCCTTCATTGGTTGATTCTTGTATGCGCCCTGGCCGGGGATCGAACCCAAAACCTTGAGGTATCAGGACGATGCTCTAACTTCTAGTTGGTTCTTTTTCCTGTCTACTATGCCACTTTTAAAAAATAGTTTCCTCTTCCTTGCAGATCTTTCCAAGTTTGTCTTTCATTTCTATAAACAGAGTAGACATGTTTTTTAAGAGACTGGGTCTGAAAATTCTAATATCTGACATCTTTGTGGCACTGTTTCTGGATCTGTTTTTTCCTCTGGATTTTTTGCCATTTTATTTTATTTTTATCTGTTGTTTAATTTTTGGGGGTGACAGTGTTTAATAAAATTATAGGCTTCAGGTGTCCAATTCTATAACCCGCATCTACCATTTTTTGCTGGGTGTCTCACTCATGTCTCCTCAGCACATGATCCCAGGTGAAGAAGGTCTCCCGTGCGAAAGGAACAGCGAGCACAAAAAGCGATGAACACGAGGGTGAATCTCAGTGAGCGTTTTGTTATGTGTATTCCCCCCCAAACCCCCTCCCCCCAAAATAGGTAGAATATCTGATAAACACATAACAAAAAGCTTTTAGAAAACAACGAATGGGATGTGCAGGAGGCAGCTGAACGATGTTTCTCTCTCATCAATGTTTCTAACTCTCTATCCCTCTCCCTTCCTCTCTGTAAAAAAATCAATAAAAATATATTTTAAAAAAAGGACAGACACAGGACTGGATGTGCTATCAGCTCTGGGAAGGGGCTGTGATGGAGACGGGCAGGGCAGGCGAGGCCCAGCGCTCAGGGGAGACTCCTTGGAGGAGCGAGGCTCTAGGAGGGGATCGGGCTGGCCAGGTTGGGGCCGGAGGGGGGGGGGGGGCGGCGGGGGGGGGGTGGTATGTGACATCATCAGAGGCTGAGGAAGAGGCCTAAGTGAAAGCAGAGGGTGGAGGGAACCACTCAGCCTGCTGACTCTGGTCCTGCAGCGTGAGGAGGAGGGCGGGCAGGGCCAGGCACTGGTCCTGAGACCTGGCCGCCATGAATGGGCCTGAAAATGGCGTGTCTGGGGCTGTTCTGCAGGCAGGGAGCCCGGTCACCTCATCCGTCCGTCCGTCCGTCCGTCCGTCCGTCGGTGGGGGAGAGGGTAGTGTGGGCTTGGACCAGGGCGGAGGCCCAGCAGAGGGGGCAGCAGAGGGAGCGGTGCAGATGGGCTCAGGGCGTTTAAAGGGTGGAATTAGAAAGACGGTGATGTGGGGACAGGGAGATGGCCCCGATGGTCACAGCTGCAGGGAAAGCAGCAGGTGGGGCACGTCAGGACCTGGCCAGGGAGCCTGTGAACCCTCTGGGTGAGGGAAGGTCTGGGCGAGGCCGGGGATCTGCCTCGCTGTCCGCTGTCCGGGTGGAGGCTGGGGGCCAACAGGTGGCCTCCCACGGGCGTCAGGGTACCCAGCTCTGCTGGATTATTTAGCCGCTGCTTCTCGGCTGTGGCTGCGTCCGCAGGGCCTGGGTGGGTGCTAGAAAGTCCGACTGCCCTGCTGGCTGCCCAGGAAGCAGGGGACAGGGGGCCCCTGAGCCCCCAGGGAGAGAGCCCCCCTCACTGCAGCCAGGCCTCTGAGCTGCCACCTTCCCTCCAGCCACCTCCCAAGGCCCAGAGCCTGGCCCTCTGACTGCTGGGTGGGGCCTGGCGCCAGGAGTGGGCTGATGGCCATGAGTGCTGGAGGTGGGTGTGTCCTCACCCTGGCCAGGGCTCTCAGCTCCCATTGTCCCTCTGCTGGTGGCTTTGGGCAAGGGGGGCCCTCGGGGCTAAGCTAGCTGGGGCAGCAGCCCTGGTCCCGACCCCTGGGGCCTGGCAGTGGGCAGTTGATGGAAACCCTGGGCCCTGTGAAGGCCTCGGCCAGAGAAGGCCACTCTGGTCCTGCAGCCCCAAGACCCCTCTCTCTGCGCCGCCCCCTGGCCCCCACCTAAGCCCATCTTGAGCCCAGAGGTCAGCCTCCACAGGTGTCAGCGGCTCTGTTCAGGGCAAACTTGGGGGTGCTCACAGCCTGGGGGGAGGGGGGGAGGCAAGAAGGAAGTGGGCCAAGCTGTCCTCCTTCCTGGGGGACCCACAGCTGGCCACCCACAGAGCCTGGGCTGCCACCCCAACCCTGAGGATTAATCTGCCCCCTTCCCCACAGCACGGAGCTTTCTGAGTGTCAGGCTGTCTGAACCCCAAGGGGTGTGCCCCGCCCGCTCCCCTCCCACGCAGCCCAGCCCCCGCTGATGGCCTAGTCCAGGGGTGGGCAACTTTTTGTGAGTGCGTGCCAAAACCAGCAAAATCTCTGACTCAAAATTCTTCTGCGTGCCAACCCTAATTTTTTGAGAACTTGTTACGCCTACTTGATATCTCTTAGGTGTACGTATGTGAAGGACCTTGAAGAAATAATAACATTCATTCGAGCGACAAAAACACAGTATATGATGATGAAAAATAATTTATTTTTTAATGTATACATGTACACTGATAGTCCCACAGAAAACTTTATGACTCTGTTTGATATTATCAGTGGGACTTTTGCTGCTGCATCACTGATGATAGAGATTTTACATCAGGTTTATATTTTGTGACCTTCAGAGATATGCACGAGCTACTACTTTCATCCGTCAGGCTACTCCTATTACGAGACTTAACAAAATTCATCACTGAGAACAAAGATTCACAAGCATATGTGGATGAAACCAAAACACTGGTCAGATCTAGGAAGGCAGGGAGAGTTAAGGCAGAGGCATAGAAATTGCTCTTCCCCTCACTCGTCAATCCATGTCTATGGTCTTTAAGATAACTTGTTATGTAAAATTATTTATTTATCTAAGATGCACCTACACTGAATTTATCTGAAAAATAAAAAAGTCAATATTAAGAAAAAAATTGTAAATGGAAGATTATAAGAGAGGGTTTCACGTGCCAGCAAAAGTTACTGGCGTGCCATGTTTGGCACGTGTGCCAGGGGTTGCCCACCCCTGGCCTAGTCCCTGGAGGTGTGTTTTCCCCAGTGGCTGTGTGTTCAGGAACAGGGTCTCACTTCTTGCGGGGGGTATTACAGGGCTCCGAGGAGAGGCATTTTGGGGTGGCCAAGGCCTTTCTGCCCAGGGGCAGCTGTGGAGACAGGTCACAAGCCCTAGGACAGAGCCTGTGTCCCTCAGGCCACCCCAGGGCTGCTGTGGGAGAACAGGGACCCTGGGGTGGTCAGGCGGAGAGGAGGGAAGGCTGCTGCCCCAGCCCCAGGGTGAGATGAGCTTCCCAGGGCCTCCTCCCTCCTCCACTTGGCGCCCCCAGAAGAACAGTTGGGGTGAGCACTGCACCCCCACCTGCCCCCTGAGCTGCGGTTGCCCCTCCCTCTGCCCTGCTCTTCTCAAATCTTACAATCTTCCAGGCCTACTCGGTCCAGGCTCGCCCTCAGGAGGCCTCACAGCTGCACCTCTGCTGCTGCTGGGCACACGGTCCAGCCTGGTCTGCCTGTGGCCCTGCGGTGACCCCCCACCTGCTGTGGCCCCCATTGGAGCAGAGACCAAGTCCAAGGGCCCAGAACTCCAGCGCCAGAGGCAACCTCAGAACAGACCCATCGCTCCAGCAGGGAAAGTGAGGCCCAGCCCAGGAAGGCCTTGCACCCAGCACAGGGTGCCGAGGGGCCTCCCCGGCCGCGTCCTCACCCCGCCGTACTGGAAACCTCTGGAAGAAGTGACGGTGTGAGCCATGTGCACCCAGGATGTCGGCGGAGAGACTTGCTCGAGTTTCTCTTCATTTTGATGTGGAGACCGAGGACCAGGGAGAGAGGTGGTGTCCGATGGCTCCACCACGGGTTGGCGTCTGGAGGGCAGGGGGCACCGGGGCTCGAGTTACTGCCCCCCTCTGGAAACAGGGCGCGGGGCCAGCAGGATCAGTGGCCATTACTAATGCATGTGCTGGCTGTGGCCGGGCGGCCATCTCAGCCTCCCCAGCTGGGTCCTGGGGGGGGGGGGGGCCTGGAGCCCAGTCCTGGCCTCAGAGACAGTCCTGGGGAAATGCTGAGACTGGCCCAAGGGGACAACCAGCTCCCACAGCCTGGGAGCTCAGACCAGCACAGAGGAAGGCTCAGGCAGAATCCTGGTCTAACGTTCTCAAGTGGCGTGATCCCTGCTGCTCCCCGCCTCCCTGGACGCGTCTGTGTCCAGCTGCCTCCCTCCCGGCGCTCTGGTCCCTCCTCAGATTTGAATTTCGTTTCTGCAAGGGAAATGATCTGTGCTCCTGCCAGGGCCTCCACCCTGGACAGTGCCTCACTCCTCCCGGGGTGCACCCCAGGGCCACTCCGCTGTATGAAGCTCCCCCGACAGGCAGCTTGCTCCCCCCTGGAGCCAGGGTCAAGGTGCTCCCTGGGTGCCTGGGCCTGTGGCTCTCCTGGGCGGGGCCTGGGTGTCCTCACCTGGCGTTTGGTTTTATTGGCCGGTGTGTCTGTCTGTGCCCTGCCTTGTCGCAGCAAGGATTCCTGTGAGGTGCCACTGCCCTGGGCAGCGTGTCTCAGGTGCCTGGGCGCAGGGTTTAAGTGACGTGCTCAAGGCCAAGCAGAATCCATCCAGGGTCACACGCTGACCTCCTTATCGCCCGCCCAGGGTTCTTTCCACAGACGCCTCTCGCTGCCCATGAATAATTTGCAGCGGCTGGCAGGGCGGTCATGGCTGCATCCCTCTTCTCACTTTTCTGGAACATCGACTCCAGCCTCTCTGCTCTCCCTCTGGCAGCTCCTGCGAGCCGGGGACTCGGGCACCCCAAATTCTTCCCGATTCTTTCCCCTGCTGGGAGGGAGACAGCCAAATATGGCGCTCACTTTCTCAGGTGGGCCTCCCGTCTGCCCGTGTGATCCTGATTAAGTCTCATTCCTAAAATCATTCAGGTCTGGCCCAAGCCCAAATACACACACACTTACACACACACACACACACACACACACTCACACACACACTCACAGTTACACACACACACTCTCACACTTACATACACACACTCACACACACACTTACACACACACTCACACTTAAATACACACACACACTTACACACACACTCACACTTACACACTCACACACACTCACACTTACACACACACTCACACTTACATACACACACACACACACTCATTCACATTGCAAAAGCACCTCCAATAAAACATTTTTAACTCATAATTGGACATTTGTGAAAACAACAGTAGGAGGAAATGTACCTTTGCACTCTGTATGCAAAAACAAGTGTTGAAGAAATAAATAGGACGACTGAGAAAAGAAAGACTCCTTCATATTGACAGGGCCTTGGGGGGGGGAGTGCGGGGAGAATTGACGACAGGAGGCTGTCTCCTCAGCTGAACCTGGGTCCTGAGCTCCTCTTCTGGGGCACAGCCAGAGCACTGCTGACCTTCCTCTGTATATGCTGGAAACTCACACTTCCTAACACAGAGTTTCTGATTGGACCCTTTGTCACCTTCCAATCTGGGGGGTCCCCACTGGGCAGTCTGTCCCACCCCTCCTCACATGCTGTTGGGCTCTCAGGTTCTGTCTGTGGTTCCATGTCTGGCTCAGGCATCAGGCTTTGGTGCAGCTGATTGTGGACAGGCTGGCGGGGGGCATTTCACTGAAGTCCAGGGCATGTCCTGAAAGGAGCGTATACAGAACGTAACCGTGGGTCCAGAGCGCCGAAGATACCAGACGTGGTTGTTTCCAGGGGCTTCAGACAACTGTTTGTAATAGCAAACATTAGCAGCAGCCCAGTGGTCCCCACGGGACACAGCTCAATAAACTACGACACAGTCGCACAATTTTTTATTTAAAAAATAAAAGAAATAAAAAAATGTCTGACTACTTGAATGGAGTGACCTCCCAGGTATACAATAACATTTTTAAAACTTTAAAGGTGGGGCAAAGATGGATGCTGGATGTATTCGACGTACTTTGTTTTGTAGGTTTGGCTCAGTGGACAGAGCATCGGCCTGCACATTGAAGGGTCCCAGGTTCGATTCCAGTCAAGGGCAGGCTCGACCCCCAGCAGGGTGGGCATGCAGGAGGCAGCCAATTGATGATTCTCTCTCATCATTGATGTTCTTATCTCTCTCTCCCTCTCCCTTCCTCTCTGAAATCAACCATATATATATATATATATATATATATATATATATATATATAAATTTTTAAGAACACAAAATTAAATGTAAATAATTTGTAATAGTAAAATAATGAAACCAAAATATCAATCAGTAGTGGGCTGGCTAAGTAACTTTTGCTACGTTCAGAAAATGAACTCCATGCAGCTGTAAAAAAGGAGATTGGCTTTTAGGTACTTTTTTCTTTCCTAATCCTCACCCGAGGATATTTCTCCGTTGGTTTTTAGAGACAGTGGAAGAGAGAGGGAAAGACAGAGAGAAATATCGATGTGAGAGAAGCACATCGATTGGTTGCCTCCTGCACCCACCACGACCGGGCCTGGGCCAGGGAGGAGCCTCAACTGAGGTACGTGCCCCTGACCCCAGGACCCTTTGATCCTCAGGCCGATGCTCTATCCACTGAGCAACCGGCTAGGGCGGCTTTTAGGTACTTTTATGAAATGATACTGTGCTGGACAATGCATAGAGTACACTACAGTGCATATATGTAAGAGCGGATATAACATTGATATCTGCCCTCATTTAAAAAAAGATGGAAGGATAATAGGGTACTAATAAAAGTGGCTGGAAAGGGGGAAATGGAGACGATAGAGCGTAGGTGGGAAGATTTTTTCATTGAGTATTATTTAAATGTTACCTCAGGTTTTGACTATGTAAATGTATTTTACCTCTTTAAAAATAAAACTAATTAAAACATGATTTAAACCTAGTAGTTGATTGTCGACCTATGAACCAGGAGGTCGTGGTTCGATTCCTGGTCAGGGCACATGCCTGGGTTGCAGGCCCAATCCACAGGAGGCAGCCGACCCATGATTCTCTCTCATTGTAGATATTTCTATCTCTCTATCCCTCTCACTTCCTCTCTGTAAAAAATCAATAAACTATATATATTTTTTTTTTAAATATATTTTATTGATTTTTTACAGAGAGGAAGGGAGAGAGATAGAGAGTTAGAAACATCGATGAGAGAGAAACATCGATCAGCTGCCTCCTGCACACCCCCCACTGGGGATGTGCCCGCAACCAAGGTACATGCTCTTGACTGGAATCGAACCTGGGACCTTTCAGTCCGCAGGCCGACGCTCTATCCACTGAGCCAAACCGGTTTCGGCAACTATATATTTTTTAAAAATCCTAAAAATCAAAAGTGGAATAAAGCAAAGGAACCCTTGTACCTACTAGCAAAAGGGCAGAGCCACAAGGAGTGACACTATAGCCAGTGACTGTGAAACAGTCATTTGACTCTATTCCCAGCAGAACACACTCTACAACTAAAGGAGCGGAAGACACTAAATTGTTTTAGCCGTCATGCTGGCAGGGGAGGGGTTGGGTTTGCTATTCGGAGGGCAGAGAAATGGAGTCCAGACTTTGCAAGTTCTGGGTCCCCTCTTGCCCAGGGAAAGCCTTCTAGACCTTCTTAAACAATGAACCCCAAGAAAGGCAGGAGCAGCCCTCGCCCCAGTGCCACAGCCCCAGGTGCCCATCCACACAGGGTGCTGGGCAAATGCGTGCCTGTGCCTCCAATGAGCTGGTCTGGGGCAGGACTGAGGGAGGCGGGGGAGGCCGTGCCCACGGCCAGTCTGGACCAATGTTTTCTCTTAGCTGGAGGCAGGAGGTGAGGAGGGAGCCGCTGGGCAGGAGTGATGCTGGACACAGCGCGGGCAGACCACCATCCAGAATGGCTCCCAGACTCCCTATTCCCTCACAAAAGCAGGTAACAGTGCCGACCCCGAGAGGGGTGGTGTGGGGATCATGCGGAGGATTGCCATGAGCTGTCAGCACACAGTTACTAAGCGGCCACTGCACAGGAGCCTCATTAGCATCGCTGGGAGGTGGAGGGGACTGATGTCAGCAGGGAACGCCAGCCCCCTGCAGGGACAGGCGCCCTGTGGCCTGGGGGCAGGAGAAGTTTGGGAGATGGCTCTGGGGGGCACCAGGAAAGTGGGAGTTCAGGTCCTGAAAGCAGAGAAGCCCCTTGAAGGAGGAATATCTTAGTGAATCTCACCACTCAGTTCATGGGGCGTCATGCAAATTAGGGGTGCCCTAGGCAGGCAGGCCCCTGGTTCGAGTCTGATTCTCCAGGGCTGGGGCATGATTCCGAAGAGTTGTAAGGAGGAGATCCTGCACCCTTCCTCGTGTTCAAGGTGCCTGCCATGAGGAAGTCCTGCTTGGTGTCTCTCCTGAGGCCCTCATGCTGCAGCCTGGCACACGGATGGCCCTGTGCTGGGCTGGGAGACAGGCAGAGGGTCCTTGGGGAAAAGCGCTTATCAAGATGGGAGGCCCCTGTTCAAGCTCCATGGTGACAGCTACATGCACCCTCGGTTTGTAGGGCAGGTGGGTGGGGAGGGACCCCGCTGCTACCTGGAGGAGACAGGGCCAATCTTAGAGCTCTATTCTCAGCGTCTGTCAACTTCAAAAGCAATCTCCTCCATTGCTGGCGCCATTGGCTGGAGCCCTGGACGAGCACATGCGTGCTGGAAGCAGGTGGGCACAGTTAATGCGCACACGGCTTTATGTGCTCTCGGTGGTAAACAAAGATAACCTGATCTCTAAACAGTCATTTCCAGGCTGCCCCTACGCTCCTACCCACCGCATCGCCTCTGCTCAGCGGATGGTGGGCTTGCTTGCTCAAAAGACCCCAGGGCCTTTCCTTCCTGACTCGATGGAGATCCAGGGTGGTCGGAATCATATTCCAGAATGAAGGCGCCCCACCCCCCCATCCCCCGCCCTGGCAGGCAGCTCTGCCAGGAAGCTCCTTCCTGCCCTCCTCCCAGCCCCTCACCTGCTCTGGCCTCTCCCTGGCCCACAAGCAGCAGGTCCTGTACTGCTGCAATTGCCATGATGATCTGTGAGACCTGGGGCCTCTGGGCCAGGCTGGTGGAGGGGGATAGAGGCGCCTGGTCACCCAGCCCTGACTCCTCCACATCCCCTAGGCTGGAGCTGCTCCTGCCTCCTGCTGGGCCTGGGCTGGCTGAGCTCCTGCGCTCTGTGTGCAGCTCCTGAGGCTGCACACCCCGACCCCAATCCTCCCAACCCCCAATCTCCCCCCCTCCCAGACCCCTTGTCTGTCCATGGCTCTGAGGGCAGGACGCTGCCATACTCAGCAGGCCCTTCCAGGGGCTGACAGTGCTGAGCCCTCATGGGAACCCCGAAGCATCGAGGCTGACCATGGGGGGTCCCAGAGCAGACACCACTCGGCCTGGAGGTCAGAACAGCAGTGCCACAGGGCCTGCTGTCGAACACGCACTGCACATACGCCGAACGCTCACCTGCCCAGCTCACGTCCTCTCCCGGCAACAGCCCTGCGGGGCGGGCGCTGTGCCCCCATGGGCTGCAGCTGAGAAAGCAGACGCAGAGCTGGTGCAAGCTGAGCTCCGAGTGGTCCCCCACTTTTGACCCTTGGCCTCACTGGACTCCACACAGCCCCTTGAGGTGGGTACTCTCGTTATCCCCCAGGTGTAGAACAGGAAATGGGGTACCGGCCAGGACCGGCCAGTTTGGACTCGAGTCGTCTGAGCCCTGAGCCTATTCTTGCCCTGGTCACCATAGTGCCATGCTGCCTGGCCCTCAGACTCACGGCCAGCCATTGGAGGAGCCAGACATGAACTGGTTTGGGACCGTGGCCATGCACCTGTGACTTCTCTCCCAGCCCCAGCCCTATAGGGTCACTCCTGGAAGTTCCTACACAGCCCTGGGGGCTCCCTCCGCCCATGCCCACAGCCAGCCTCTTCTGGGACATCCATTTCCACTTTTCCGAGCTTTCTACCCGCCCCCTCTCCTCCTGCACTCTCTGCTCCAGGGGGTCCTCTGCCATTTGCTACCACAGCGCTCTCTTTATGTCGAGGCCCCCACATGGAAAGTCCAAACTTTCAAGATCCCCCCCCCACCCCCCCACCCCCCCCCCCGCAGCTTTTTGTTGTTGTTAGTTTTTTGTTTTCACCACAGCTTTATCCCCCAGGCGTCCTGCCAGACAAGCAAGGCTCCCACCAAACTAGACCTCAGATCACAGGCCCCGGGAAGGCGGGGCCTCCCCCAGGCTCTGGAGAATGGGACTGGCCCAGATGCTGCAGAAGGTAGAGAGCACTTCAGGCTGGAAGTAGGGAAGGCTTCCAGGAGGAAGCAGCTTTTTAAAAAATATGTTTTTATTGGTTTTTTAGAGAGAGAGGAAGGGAGAGGGATAGTGAGATAGACACACTGATGAGAGGGAAACATCATCGATCGGCTGCCTCCTGCACGCCCCCTACTGAGGATCGAGCCTGCAACTCGGGCATGTGCCCTGACTGGGAATTGAACCGGTGACCTCTTGGTTCCTGGGTCAATGCTCAACCGCTGAGCCACACCGGCCAGGCAGGAAGCAAGTCTTAAGCCAGGTGGACTGGGAGTGGGTGAGGAGGCCTGGGGCAGAAGAATTGGCATGGGCACAGCTGAGGCAAGAAGTCTGGTCTAGGGCCCTTTGGCCAGTGTAGGGCGTCGGTCAGAGCTGCCCCTCAGAACACAGGCGAGGGCACTGCCATCCCTCATCCTTCGGGAGGGGCCTGGATGCCCTGGCATGGCAGACGGGAAGTGGGGTGGGCTGAGGGGTACAGAACTGACAGCCTCCCTGGAGGCGGAGGTTTCAGAACCCCTGAAGGGCGACTGGGGCCAGGAGTCTGTTCCGTCACTGAGTTGCTAACCTGCTGTTACTTTGGCCAAGTCACTCCTGCCACCCAGTCCTCATCTGTGATATGGAGAAGAGTGGGGGCTAATTAAACCAACAGTCATTGCTCAAAAGTTTTCTGGCATTTGAGGCTGGAAGCTTTTCCTTAAAGTCTGAAAAACAATGGATGAAAATAGAGCAAGTCGCCCTAGCTGGTTTGGCTCAATGGATAGAGCGCAGCCTGCGGACTGAAGGGTCCCAGGTTCGATTCCGGCCAAGGGCACATGCCTGGGTTGCGGGCTTGATCCCCAGGAGGGGGCGGGCAGGAGGCAGCCAATCAATGATTCTCTTTCATCATTGATGTTTCTATCCTCTCTCTCTCCCTTCCTCTCTAAAAATCAATAAAGTATATTAAAAAAAAAAAATAGAGCAAGTCAGTGGGAGAAGTAGGGAGCCCAGAGCCAATCAGCTTCCTCGCTTACGTCTGCCCAGCGAGGCAGTAAAACAACCACTGCCTTTAGCATCCGGCATAACCACTGACTCTTAATCCTGACCCAACCCATGACGGTCTCCTGATCCCAACTGCCCACCTCAGCTCAGGACGGCCCCTCCTGGTTGTTTCCGGCCTTGGGAGGGGGACAAACGCCCTGGAAGAGAAGGAAGAGCCACCTCTCAGGGTGCTGGGGTCCAACCCCAGCGGGTCCAGGGGTTCCCAAAGGTGTGGACGGAGTCGGCGAAGAAGGAATGACACGGAGACAGCGTTCAGTTGATCAGCAGCCTAGCCAGGATCTCTAGCCAGGATCTCCAGCCAAGTTCTGGTCTGGATCTCCAGCGAAGTTCTGCTTAGGATCTCCAGCCAGGTTCTGTGTCCATGTTCTCTTGCTAGGTTCTCCAGGTTCTCCAGCCAGGTTCTGTAGCCATGTTCCCTCGCTAGGTTCTCCAGCCAGGTTCTGTCCAGGTTCTCCAGCCAGGTTCAGTCACCAGGTTCTAGTCAGGTTCTCTTGCCAATTTCTGTAGTCAGGTTCAGTCCAGGATCTTTTGCCATGTTCTCTCTCTATATTCTTCTCTAGGTTCTGTGTCTAGGTTCTGTGCCTCTTGGTTCTGTCTTCTAAGTTCTGTGTGTTGCTGTCTTGTTACATCTGTATTTATACCAGTTGATTCAATCCTATCAATCTCTATTACAAAGGTTAGGGCATTTCTTATCTCCATTCCAGGGAGTAAAGATTATGTAGCTTAAGCATGATTGTTCATAGTTAAAGTGATTAATTACCCACCTGGCACTTAGTTGAGGGGTTTTATTCCCTCCCTAACTTCAGGGGAAAATCCCTACCTGGGGAAACAACCTTTCTCAGAGAGGAGACCTTGGTTAAAACACATAGTGCCAAGAAGGTGAGCAAACATTTTAAGAACAGTATGCCATATATGCCAGGTCCTTTGAAACAGCAAGGATGGACTGGCTTCCGGCATCAGGGCAGCCACATGGCCCCAGGTCCGCGGGCACCAATATTGAATCGTCTGGTTTCTGAGCACCCAGGGCCCTGTCGCCTGGAGGGGGTGAGGGGCCAACCCACCGGGGCCTGGAGAAAGCAAGCAGGACCCAACACACCTCACCCGGGAGCCGAGCCTTAGCATCCGGCTTGTTGGCATTTATGACCGTGAGTGCACGTGTGGCTTCGGTAATGGGCACCAATAATGTCTTACAGTTGCACAACCTTTGACCTAGAGAGGCCACATGTAAGAGTGTATCCTTAAAACATTCCTCATTTGTGTGATTGCAGGAAACTGGAAATGACCCAAATGTCCTTAAGATGGGCTTGATAAGCTAACGAGTAAGCCCAGCATGAAAGATTGCTCAGCGACTCATTGTCATAGAATGTAATCTTCCTACAGGGGGAACCTAATCTTCCTATTCAGTGAGACAGGTAAGACACAAACCAGTGTATATAAAATGGTCTCATTTTTTATTTAAAACAAAACGCACAGGGCCCGGCTGGTGTGGTTCAGTGGTTGAGTGTCGACCTGGGAACCAGGAGGTCACTGTTCAATTCCCGGTCAGGGCACATGGCTCAGTTCCCAGCAGGGGGAGTACAGGAGGCAGCCGATCAATGATTCTCTCTCATCATGGATGTTTCTGTCTCTCTCTCCCTCTCCCTTCCCCTCTGTGAAATCAATAAAAAATATATATTTTTTAAAATATATGGGAAAAAAGGCCGGAAGAGCCCGCAGTGGGTGCTGATCAGCAGTCTTCCAGGGCCTGTGACATCTGCTTGGTCTTCTCTGTCTGCAACTGTAGGGTTTACTTCTGTGATGTGGTGGGTGGGGCACCAAACATTCATTTTAACGTTAGAGAAAAAGGAAAAATAAAAATCCAAACCTGCCGGGAGGCACACCCATGGCACGAAGGCGCCTGGCACTCCACTGCTGCCCGCCCCTCCCTTTGTCCATGGCTCCTCTGCCGCTCACGTGGCCAGCGAGGAGGGTCTCCCTCCCACCAGCTGCGTTTCCTGGGCTCAGGGCTCAGGCGGGAAAGGGAGTGGCCCGCAGGCCGCACAGCAAACCCACCGGCGGCTGGCAGCTGGGGAGGACATCTCAGGTCCAGCTCTCAGCGCTCCCAGCAGTTGGGGTGGGTGTGCAGGGCCCTCGGAGACTGGGTGGGAGGTCCCATCTGCCTGGGGCTTCCTCCCCTTTGGCTAATTATCATTATCATGTGATAAGATACTGGAGGTGGCTCCCGGCTGCAGAGGCAAAGAGCAGAAATGTGGACCAAGGGTCTCCGATTTCCGTGCACGGAGCTCAGGACTCTGCGTAGATGACTGCAGTTAAACCCATGGGGTAGATATGTTTGCGCCCCCACCTTGGAGATGAGGAAACTGAGGCTCACAGAGGTTAGGTCGCTTGTTTAAGGTGATGTTAGCCAGGAAAGCCAGCAGATGCTCCTAGCCACGGGGGTGGGTGGGGTGGGGTGGGGGGGCTTGGCTGAGTCTTCCAGCTTGTCCCAACTGTCTCAGTCCTTTTTCTGGGGCGGAAGGCGATGGAAGGTCCCTCCAGCCTCTGCTCAGCTGGGACCTGGGTGGAACTGGTCTGGGAAGCCCTCTGCTCTGAGGCCCTGCCAGCCCTGCCGCAGACAGGCTGTTCCTACCGCCTTCCCCTCCCCTGGTCCAGGACGGTGTTCACCCCTTTAGGGCACATCCCAGCTGCCCTTCGCATGGTCCTCCCGAGGCCCGGTGGGAGGGGCTGTGGCCTGGAGCAGGGCCTGATGCCCTCGGCTCCCCTTGGGGTGGGCCTGGGTCCTCAGCACCAGGTGCTGTTCGTGTGCTGACCAGCGTCACCTGTAAGGCGGCGGACCCGCAGGAGGGAGGCTGAGGAGGGACTGTCTCAGACGGACAGTGAAGGGCCGGACGGCAAGAGTTGAGCAGATGGAGACAAGAATGAGAGCTGAAAACAGAACCAGCAAGAGCAGGTAGCAGAAACGTCACAGAACCTCAAGGGAAAGATAGGAAGATGCCCACCGGGCCCGGCACCTCGTGTCAGCCACTGCGGGACCCGGGGGTGGGGCGGGGGATAGGATGCCGGTGCAGTAGCAGATTTGGCAAATAAAAATACACATTTCCAGTCATATTTCAATTTCAGATGCACAGAGAATGCTTTTAGTATAAGTATGTCTTTGGCAATATTTGGGACATACTTAGGCTAAAAAACAATTCATCGTTACCTGAAATTCCAATCTGACCCACACCGAGTTTTGCCTGGCAACCCTAGACCGGGGCCTACATTTTCCTCGGCTGCTGAGGCCACTCAGAAGGCACCTGATTGCAGCCTGCGGCCACTGACACCCACCTTCACCCAGCCAGGAAGGGCCTCCAGTCACGTGACATTCCCAAATCTTGTCTTCCTGTACATCGGGGCCAGGGTAGGGACATGCTGACCCTAACAGGGCTCTTCCCTCAAGTGCCAGCTCAGAATTAGAAGCCGCTATGCCGTGACCTGCATGCCCCTGTCCAGTGCTCCTAGAAACGGTGCCGAGGAGCTGCGGGTGGATGTGTTGGGGGGGGCGGGACCTGAGAGGCTGAGCCTATGGGTTCCTCAAGGGGTGGGTGGCAGCAGGGGGTCTGGCACAAGTGCCCAGGGCATGCATGGCCTCTGCGAAGGGTGTCCAGGGGCCCAGGCATGGAGGGTTCAATGAGGGAAATAGACTGCCCACCCCAGGCAATCTCTCAGAACCCCATAGAATGCCCTGGCTGGAAGGGAGTTCAGATTCCTTGCTTTATAGATGAGCCCCGAGGCCCAGAGCCTCAGGGTCCAGGGCCACCTCACAGCTTTGGCCTCTGACCATGACATGTTGCTGCCCCTCTGGGGGGTCTAGCATCTTCTACTTAGCAAAGTTCCCTTCCCTCCCTTGTCTCTGGACGTGCACGGCCGCTCCTGGCACAATGGAGCCGCCAGCATCGCCCTGTTTGCACAGATGCAGAAACTGAGGCACCTGGGAGAGACTAGCCCAGTGGTTCTCAACCTTCTGGCCCTTTAAATCCAGTTCCTCATGTTGTGACCCAACCATAAAATTATTTTCGTTGCTACTTCATAACTGTAATGTTGCTACTGTTATGAATCGTAATGTAAATATCTGATATGCAGGATGGTCTTAGGTGACCCCAGTGAAAGGGTCGTTCGACCGCCAAAGGGGTCGCGACCCACAGGTTGAGAACCGCTGGACTAGCCCAAAGGCCTGCAGAGGGATGGCCGTGGAGCCAACTGGAGTCAGAACTGCCTTGGCTGGAGGCAGAATGAGGAACCCCAGGGCAATGCGAATTCTTCGGCCAGTCCAGGTGGGGACCCAAGGAAGGTACCCAGCTTCTGCAGACAGAAACTCAAGTTCATGGCATGCTCAGATGATGGAATATTTTCTGTATTTGCATACTCTCTCTCTCTCTCTCACACACACACACACACACACACACACACACACGCACACACACAGTCTTGGTAGGTCCCCATTCGTGCTGGAAGGGACTCGGCAAATTTTGAAAGATAACAGGGGTGCCTGCAGCGCCCCTCGCGGGCAAGCTGTGCCCCAGCCTGCCCTCTGCAAGGGTCCGGGCTGGCCGGGAGCCCAGGGCTCTGAATTCCCCGCTGCCTGCTTGGCTCGAGTGAGTGCCTTCTGAGTCTCCCCTGCCCCTCAGTTTCCCCACCTGTGAAGTGGGTGGAAATACGCTGTCATCTCAGGCTCCAGCAGCCCGGGAGTGATGCCCTGTTTGATTACCAAGTGGATTAAAAGTCTTGTGCACTCGATACAAGTAATTCTATCCTGTACATGGATAGTTTCGTTGACAAGCAGCCTCAGGTGGCCTTTCACCAGCCTCCCTGCCCCTCCCCTCAGGCCCCCGCGGGATGGGCTGTGAAGGAAAGAGAAAGGCGATAGGCTCCTCTGGCGCCCCTGAGGTATCGCTGTTGCTCTTTCTTGCTGAGGGCTCCAAGGAAGACCAGCAGGCTGAGCACCTAGGCGGCCCCTGTCCCCGCCCGCCCTCCCAGGCTGGGAGTGGTCTCTGCCTAAAGGGGTGCGAACAGCCCAGACAATGGCCCGGTTCCTGCAGAAAACATGGAGCACCTGCCTCGGCGTCCCTCCCCAAACCCAACGCACCCTGGGCACCTTTTCTGGAACCTGTGCCCTTGATCAGAGAGAATCCCATTTCATACATGCTCAGAGCTGGCCTCTGGCCGAGACCTGGTCCCTCCTTGTCCCCTGGACACTCAGGTGGAGGAAAAGCGTGAGCTTCGAAGGCCCGTGGTCTGCTCCTGGCCGTGCACGCGGGAAGGGCTCCTTGAGTCCCCGAGGTCAGAGTGCGGGCAGTGCCCAGGCACCCAGCTTCGTCAGCCAGTGGTTCGTGTGTGTTGTCCCCTCTTTCTGTGGGGATCCGGCGGTTCTTTTTCAGAAGGTCTTTCAGTGTCTGCTCCTCCCGGAAGCAGGCCTCCAATAAACAAACAAGTACATCATTGAATTTCGTCCCAGGAGGTCGGACATTAGTGGAGCAGCGATACCACCCCCACAACGACCACCATTTCTCCCTCCCAGGGGGCGGCAGAGGGCCATCACACGGATATTTAAGCCTCCGGTGGCCTCTGCAGCCGAAGGCACAGGCTGCAAATGGCTGCTCAGGGCAGCCTCGGGCTGTGCAGGCCGGAATGTCTGGGCCTGGCCTGTTCCATCTCAAAGCGGATCTCAAAGCCGAGAGGAAGTGTCGTGGACCTGGGAGCAGAGGGATGTTCTCCAAGACCCTGCGGATGCTGGATTTGGAGACACAGCCCTAGAGGAGAATTTGAAATGCATAGCTTTGTGGCCAGCCTCTGTCTTACCTTCACTGGCGCAACCTGCCAGGTGGGGGCCTGCCTAGATCTCGGGCTCCCTCCCTGCCACTGGAAGCCGCAGGGCCCGTCCAGGGCTATCCGCACCCTCTCTCCTCACGCACAGCGGACAGAGGGTCGGCATGCCATTCAGACAGACTCAGTTCCGAGTCCCAGCTCCACCCCTTCCTAGCTGAGTGGCCAAATTATTGACCCCCTTCAGCCTCCATTTTCTCATCCGGAAAGTGGGCATAATAATGCCAGCCTCACACAGTGCAAAGCCGCCACCACCCAATAAGTGTAATTTCCCTCCTCCTAGGCTTTTAAATGAACTGCAGTCCAGAAAAAGAAACCGTGTTCATGAACAAATGCCACTCGTTTATTCGACAAGCACTTAACGAGTGTCTGCTACATGCCAGGCGGGTACTGTTACCACCAGAGCCCTGGGACGATCAGAGGTGGGGTCTGAGCTCGAAGGTGGCGAATACGCACAGGGACACACAGCCTGAGTCTAATATGACATTTGGGTCTGGGTTTTCATGATGAGAACAGAAGGCCCTGAAAATGTGAAGAGTCTTCAGGAGGAATAGCTGCGGCCGTGTGGCTCTTCCACAAAATACCACGTGCGGGCGCGCACGTACAGTGAGACTGAAACTTGGTGGCCCACGCGCACAAGGCGGTGTTCTGTGGCAGAGCCACACTCAAGGGGCCAAAGAGCCGCATGTGGCTCGCGAGCCACAGTTTGCCGACCACTGCTCTCTTCTCAAGATGGAGGGCAACCGGAAGCAAGGTGTCGAGGAGTCCTCCAGGCAAGGTCAAAGCCACGTTGAGAAAGCCGTTCTTCACCTGTGGCTGAGCTCGAACCGGCTGGGGCGGGCCGAGGCCGAGGGCAGCTGGCTGAGCGAGCTGCCGTGGCCCCAGTGGAATTAAGCTGGGCAGCGTGGTCTCCTTGGATCCTGGCAAGGTGGAGGTCAGAGGAGCCGTGCAGGGACAAATGGTGGAGCCATTTGAAACCAGGGTTCCAGTCTCAGGTCTGCCACTCACTACTTGTGGAGCCTGAGCAAGTCCCGCGACCTCCCAGAGCCTCAGTTTCCTCCCGGGTCGCAGAAGTCATGAGATGGAACGTGCGAGAGCTCTTCGTCAGCAGCACAGTGGCATGATCGGGCTGGAGTGAGAACGCCTGGGTCTGCGACTTCCCCCACCAAGTGCCCTCTGACAAAACGCACATTCCCATCAAGTCTCAGATTTTCCCGTGTCACGGCGATGGGAAGGAAAGTGCACGTGTTCAGGGAAGAATTGTGTAAAGCAGTGGCTCTCAACCTTCTGGCCCTTTAAATACAGTTCCTCACCTTGTGACCCAACCATAAAATTATTTTCGTTGCTACTTCATAACTGCAATGTTGCTACTGTTATGAATCGTCATGTAAATATCTGATACGCAGGATGGTCTTAGGCGACCCCCGTGAAAGGGTCATTTGACCGCCAAAGGGGTCGCGACCCACAGGTTGAGAACCGCTGGTGTAAGGAATTGTGTAAATTGGGATCTAAGGGCCTCAGTCAAGGCTGCTTGCTGCCTTGGCCCATCCTCGGCCTGGGTGCCGCCCTTTTCTGTGGCTCCAAGGTGCCTGGGCCCTTCACATGGCACTTCACTCCAGGACCGTGGTCGGCAAACCATGGCTCGCGAGCCACCTGCGGCTCTTTGGCCCCTTGAGTGTGGCCACGAAGTTTCTATCGCACTGTACGTGCGCACCCGCACATGGTATTTTGTGGAAGAGCCGCACTCCAGGGGCCGCACTTTGCCAACCACTGCTCCAGGACATTGCCCATAACACTGCAGGGCCAGGACCTTCT
This sequence comes from Myotis nattereri, assembly GCF_964212035.1. Taxonomy (NCBI): domain Eukaryota; kingdom Metazoa; phylum Chordata; class Mammalia; order Chiroptera; family Vespertilionidae; genus Myotis; species Myotis nattereri. The sequence continues at coordinate 21,661,677 of NC_138086.1, read as the reverse complement.
GCCCAGCCCCTCAAACGCACCCATCCAGGCACACAGCACATGAAAAGATGCTCAGCTCCGTTAGGAAATGCGAATGAAAACCACAAGGAGCTACACACCCTCTCCAGAACGCTAAAATGAAAAAGTCTGGCATAGCAAGTGTTGGCAAGGATATAGAGCAACTGGAACTCTCGTTTCTCTCAGGAGCGAGACAAGGGAAATGAAAATCAATGGTAGCACATTGATAGCTTCAAATTGCCATGGTGGGAATATTTATAGCTCAGAAATCAGCAAATGCTACAAATCAGGGTTTCCTCCCACCCCAGAGAGCTGGTTGTTAAACATTTACCCACACAACTTCTGGTTCACACAGAGACGTGTACGTGATTGTTCATATTAACTTTATTCGCGATGGCCAGACATTGGAAACAACCCAAATGCCAATCAATTGGGGGAACAGATAAGCAAACTGTGGCGAATCCATTGACAAAGTGGAATATGACTCGGCAATAACAAGGCGTGAGCTACTCATACACACGACTTGGATAAATCTCTCAGCCATGACGCGAAGTGAAAGCAGACAGCTTATATACTCTAAAAAGTTGGACATACCCTCTATGATTGGGTTTATATGAAATTCTAGAAAAGGCAAAACTACATCAATAAAAAGCAGGTTAGTCATTGTCTGGTGTAGGAGAACTGGAGACGAGGTGGGTGGCAGGGAGGGGAAAAAGACTGACCTGGAAGGGGCATGAGGGAAATTTTAGGGGTGATGGACATGCTCTATATACTGACTGTGGTGGTGGTTACCCAGGTGCATGTGCTTGTCAAAGCTCATCTCGTTGTACCTTTAAAATTGATTACTTTACGTGTATGTAGTTGTCTAAACCAAATAAAAAAAACTTACCCATTTTGCATCCCATGCCCCTAGGTGCTAACAGATATGTGAAGGAGGTGCCTTCACAAGTGGCAGCCCTAATGCCAGTCTCAGAGAGACTTCAACCTGATGACTGCCTCGAGGGCAGGCCGGTGGGGCCTCGGCGAAGCAGGACCTGAGCCAGCTGGGGTCAGAGATGACAAGACTGGGCAGAGGCTCCTGCCCCATCTAGGTGCCACCCTCTCTGCCTTCTGCCCTCTGCCTGAAGATGTCTGTAACCTCTGCATGCTACTGACAAAAACCCTGTCTTTTCCCCTAAAGGCTGGTGGAACTGAGAAGACTGGGGTCACTGGAGTTTAAAGGAAAGACGACTGGAGGGAGTGAGGGCAGGGAGGGACCAAGACCGTATCATCCCTCACCACGTGTGCTTGAAAGGTTAGCATATGGCAGATAACAACCAGCTGTTCTCTGTGGGCTCCAGATGGATTCAGAGAAAGATGGCCTTCATTGGTAGCAGGAAAGACTTGGGTGGGACATAATGATGAACTTCCTGAGAGGGTTCTTGAGAAAGTGGACGTGTGTGCACACTCATGTGGGTGGGTGCAAGCACGTGAGAGTGGTATGTGTGTTGTGAAGTCAGACCAGGGGATGAGGGCACTCGGTATATAGAATTCCTCTCTCTGGAGCACTTTAAGAGTCAGAAAGACAAACCCCATTCTGAAATGAGCCTCGGTCCCTCTGGGGTGGTGACGGAGAGATGGACCCAGGCCCTTTCTCTAGGTACCTTGGAGGGCCATTAGTGGGCTGGTCCATCAGTAAGACCCCCCAAACCAGAAATCTGTGGAGCCAGATGGGTACTTACTTCCATGGCCCGACGCCCTCCCAGAAGGCCCTGTGCACTTTCCTCCCATTAGGGCAGCGGAGACCATCCATCACCAGCGGGGATGGTGATGTCACGGCTGCAGGCCTCCGAGTGCAGGGGAAGGCTGCTCCATCCCCTCCGAGGTGCTAAATCATTCATGGGGCAGAGAGCCCTGGTGGCAGGAGATTTACTGCCGAGGAAACACTTTAGGGACTTGTGGAAATCAATTCCTTAAAGAGACCCCATCAGCGGGCAGGTGGCCTCAGGCTGAGGCGTGGGTGTGTGACAGGGACCCAATGAAGTGGGACCTGGGGGAGCTTCCCAACCCAAACAGAGGAGGCAGGGAGCCCAGGGCCTGTGCTCCAGGGTAGGTCCAAAGTGAAGGCAGATTCCAGCACCCTGGGAGGGAGGGAGGGGGCGACTCCCAGCCAGCCAGATCCTGCTCCCCCCCCCCCACCCCATGGGGCTTCTGTGCCCATACCACAGGGGGCTCTGAATGAGGAACGTTGTTGGGATGCGCTTGCTCAGTCTGTTGGCTCACCCCACCCGACCCGACCCCACTCCACCCAATCTCGGCTGGAAGGGCAGTTTCAGGCCAGCTTCGGTTTCTCTGAAGAGGAAGTTGGAGCATTACCCAGCATGCTCTGGCCTCAGAATGTGAGTTCCTAAAGGCACAAACTGCGGAATTCCAGGCTTGACGCTGCGGTTGCTGGGGGACCGCGTGCTAATTTAACCTGTAGGAGCACCTGACGTCTGGAAGCAGCTTGGGACTCCTGCTGCCCGCCCCCTCCAGCACACGGTGGGATCTTCACACCTCGCACAGCAGGGCTCCTCTGCTCCGAGCCCAGCCCAGCTCACCTGTCTCGGTTCCTATGGCTACAGCACCCCTCCTGCACGTGTCTTGGGCAAGAAAAATGAAGGGATGAAAGAAGAAAGCAACAGCATTTTCAAATCAGCTTTGGAAAAAGAAGAAACAGCTCCCAATTTACAGAGGAAACGGGAGGCTAGAGGGGGAAGTGACTCAAGCGAAGTCCAAGTCCGTGACCCGAGAAAATGGGAAGAGGGACGGCCCCTGGAAGTGACATTGAGCGGTCTCTGCCTCCCTCGAAATGCCCCGGGCCCCTGCTAACAGGGGTGAGGTCCGCCAGCGGCTTTGACGGCAGGTTCTGGCCCCTCTTCTGTTGCCTGTGCCTCTGCAAGATGGGCCTCACTTTGCCGCAGGGCAGTCTTGCGGGACCCTGACTGTGATGGCGCTCCTGCTCATTTATTCATTTATTCGCTCACAGTATTCACAGAGCCGCTTCTGAGTCCCACACAGGGACACAGCAGTGAGCAGGACAGACTGGCCCTTGTCCTCCTGGGGCTTGGGTTTTACATCACCCTGGGCCAGTGCTACAGACCTGGTCAGGTCATCACCCCAATCCCCCTCCCCCGCTCCCACCCGAGGAGGTTTGGCGGTTCCATCTGCACAGGTGCTCCCAGCAGCTTCGCTTCCACCACATGGTCAAAGCCTGCTCCTTCCTAGGGACCCCAGTCCTCAAGGCAGGGCTACTAGTTGCTGCACCAGCTGCAGCCCCACCGCCTTAGCCGGTCCCTCCCTCAGCTGCCCTCAGTCTCAGGGCGCAGGAGCGGATCCCCCCGGCGCAGGAGCGCAGGAGCCAACGCTGCCGGCGCTTTGTGAAGAGCAGATTCCAGGAGCGATCAAAGAGCGTCAGGAATTCCAATGTCCCCGTCCCCTCACCCACGTTCAAGCCGCTCGGCCTCCAGCTCCCACAGCCCCTCTCAACCCGGCTCGCCTTTTCTCGGCCCCTCCCCCGGCATCATCTCCCAGGCAGGAGGGGCTGCCAGCTTGCAGCCAAGGACTCCCGAGATCATGCTCCTGCCAGGCATCCCAGCAGTTGCTTCGCACCCACTCCTCAGCCTCGTCCCCAGGAAAATCTCTGCACTTCCCGGGGTCCCCGCCCACCCGCGGCTAGAAGCCTGGAGGCCTAGAGACCAGAGCCCCGCAGAGGCCTGGGCGGTTCTGAGGCTCGGAGCTCCGCGGGCCCCCACCCCAGGTGGACCCTCGGCGTTTCCTTTTTAATCCCCAGCTCCCGCCGCTCTCTCCGGGCCCGCAGACCCACCCCGTGGGAAAGGCTGCAGGCAGGCATCGGAGAGCTGGGCTCTGGTCCCGGCTCCGGCCCCAACTCGGGGCCTCGCTCGCTGGGCATTGGTTTCTTCGGCAGAAAACGAGGGTGTGGATCAGACAAACCCCGTAGCCCTGGGAGGGTCGGAGGGGACGCGGGGTAAACCACACGGACCCAGGCAGGAGACACCCCAAGGCAGGAGACACCCGCGAAGACGCGGAGGCTAAGAGCACCCCGAGCCGGGCAGGAGCGGCGCAGGCCGTCGAGGAGGCGTCTGCGGGAAAGCGCGCACCGCAGGGGCAGGGGCAGGGGCAGGGCCCGGGGCCCGGGGGTGCGCGCCCCGACACGCTACGGACTAAGAGCGAAGGAGCGCAGGACACGACCTCCCAGACGCAACGCCACGCCAATGCGCAGCTGTCTGCGAGCAGGGAAAGGGCCGCCCCATCCACGTCCGCGCAGGAGCTGCGCGCCCTCCTCCAAGAAAGGCGGACAATGTGCCCCCCTCGGATTTGGGTGGCGACCGCAGGACTAAAAAGAACTGTGTCCTGAGGCAGCATTCGTGCTGCTTTTCATTATTCGATTCCCCCAACAGTGACCCCAGCAAGCTCCCCACTTTCAGAAGAAGGAGCCGAGGCTCAGAAAGGTCGGGCAGGCGGCCAACACACACGGGTGGAGTGATGACACAGGGAGATTATTCTAATTTGAGGCCATTAAGTCTTAAGACCCGGAAGCATCCCAAAACTGAAATAAAAGCGTTTGTCTGGTTTGGGGGGCTGAGCTCTTCAGCTAAATTTCGCTTTGGGCTGGAGGAGTGAAACGCGGCCTGTGGCCAACCCCAAATCTAGGTCACTGACGTTCCAGCATCTGCTGAAGGTCGCGGGCCCCTCTCCCTTCAACGTCAGACCAATCTCTGCTCAGAGCCTCCGGGTTCCAGCCCGAAGGCCCGGGAGTGTCTCAGGGCTGCAGGGCCGGGGCCTGGGCTCTGGGCACGTGGGGCCCCCCAGGCTGGCTCCGGGTCAGAGGCTGGGGCCCGCCACGCCGGGTCCTGCCGGGTGAGGAGGACGGGGAGGCTGGGTTTCCAGCCCCGAGGGGGCCCGGCCGAGCTCAGGCCCACAGGGCTCCTTTCCAGGGGGGCCACGAGCCAGTGTTCTCCTCGAATTTCCAAAAGGAGGTGCGACGCGTAAACTCAAGTTTATCCTGCAGAGGAGGAAATGCAGGCTGGACTCCATCCCTCGCCCTGAGACCCCCCACCGAGTGCTCGGTCCCCTATCTCTGCCAGCCATCTTCCCCGCTGAATCCGGTCAGGGACACGCCTGGGGTGGGCGCTCCAGCCTCAGCTGACATCCGGGCCAAACTCGGGGCGGGGGAGGAGATGTCAACTGGAGAGAAAGGTAGACGACTGTGCTGCAAAAAACGCCGGAACGGAAAACCCGGTGCGCCTCTCTCCCCGCCCCCACGCCCTACTCCCCAAGCTGCCACTCGCGGTCGGTCTGCTTACGGTCTGTCCGGCTGGCTCCCCCTCTCTGATTCCACCCCTCTAGGCTTCAGTACCCGAATCGGATGAAAACAAAAACAAACCAAAACCCATTCCTGCAGTTTTTTTTAATTGAAAATTTCATACAAGCAAATGGTAAACACACATACACACTTCAATAGTCCAGAAAGACAGCAGGAGTGCCTGTCTCCTGGCCCCCAGTTCTCCTGCGGGAAGTCACCCCTATCTGCCGGGTTGGGTCTGGGGGGAGAGGGGCGGAGACGATGCCTACAGATCTCACCACCTCGCCACCTCCACCCCCATTTATATTTCTACACAAAAGGATGCTCATATGTCCTTTGAGTTTTCCACTTAAGAACCAAAATATTTTCCAGGACATATAACGGCCACGTATGTAGGGCGTCCCCCCAAAAATGTAGACACACTTTAACAGCTGAAAGCTCAATTGATGTTGCTTTCTTTTCAGATGTAATCCATTGGTATTAATAATTATTCAAAGTGCGCGTTCGTGTTTTGGGGACACCCTGTCTTTTCCCCACTCTTTTAAAGGGCTGGCCTTTCCTTTGTCTGCCTCTGGTGTTTCTGTGTTGTTGTTGTTTTTTTCTCTTGTTGTTTTCTTTCCCCCAAACCCCCTCTACTTCCCTCCAACACCCGCTCCCCGCAGCCAGAGCCAGGCCACCTGGTCCCCAGCCCTTTGAGAACAGCAGAGACTGCACCGCTGGGAGGAAACGCACAGACGCACAAAAACCCATTTTTCATTTTTCGAGAAAAGTCCGGCGGTTGGTTGAATTTCGAGGCCCTCTGAGGGCGTGAGCGCACGTCTAGATTCTAGAACAAAGCCCTGAGGGCTGGAACCTGGGCCTGGACCCAAAGACAGTGCGGCCGCCCCGAGTTTCCAGCATGTGGCCCCGGCGGGGAGTGGGCTGGGGTGGCGGTGAAATCTCGAGGGGCAACACTGGAGCCAGAAATACGGCGGGGGGCAGGCACCAGGGAGGCATTTCCGCGGGCGGGGTACAGGGTCTGTGGCAGGGATGAGGCAACGTTTATAGTTAGAGATTTACGGGTCCGGACGCAGCGCGTGCCCACCGTGCCTCCGATTGATTCCCCTGAGCCGTGGGAGTCATTCTCCCCGTTTTGAAAACGGGGGGAACAGGCTCTGGAGTTCGCGCAGCCGCCGGCAACTGAAGCGCGGGAGGACGGGAATCAGGGGTCCCGGCCCCCCGGGGACTGTGCCAGTTCCGCACGTCAGGGGCCGAGAGCCCGGTCCGCGCGGGGCGAGACCAGCCTACGCGAGGCGATGCCAGAGCTGCTGCCCCCTAACCCTGCCGCCCTGAGGAGGGAAGGGAAAGGACGCCGGGAGGGTTGGCCACGTCTTCACGCATCGGCTTCCGCACAGACTGCGACTGCCCTGGAGACGGCGAGGCGGGAGGTAGGCCAGTGAGGTGGGCGGCGGCGGGGGGGGGGGGGCGGGGGGGGAGCAGAGAGCAAAACCAAGACCCCAGGAGGAAGAAGGGGGGCCGTGTCGTGTCCGGGGCAGAGGGAAGGATGCCCGAGACGTCCAGGTTGGAGCAGTTCTTCCTAAAGGCACAGGCGTGCTTCCTGAGTCTGACCCGAGGGTCGAGGAACCCACACCGCGCGTCGCGGAAGCACGGCTCTGGCAGAGTGGGGTGTTGGTGGGGAAGCGGGCAGGGTCTCCCTCGTGGGAGGAGGGTGCCTTTGTGGGGCAGGCAGACGTGCGCTCTCCGGAGGGAGGGCGGCATGCAGGCGGAGTAGGGTGCGCAGGGCAGGCCAGCAAAGTGAGGACCTAAGGTCGTCCCGAGCCACCTCCTCCCCGATTGTGCCCCGAGCGGAAAGGGATCCAGGGTATCGGGTCCCCGGGGGCCGCCCCCTCACCATTCAGGTCCAGCTCGGGTTACCGGCCGGGCCTGCTCCCTAAAATATGTATGAGGCTTTTGCGGGTGCAGTTTCGCGGCCCCTCCCGGAGTGGGGTTGGGGGCATCGGGGCGCACCGGGAACCACGGGGGGAGGAAGCCACGCTGGCTGCCGCGGCCGTCTCGGCTTTCAGCGGCGCATGTAAGAAAAGGTGGAAACTGGATCCGTCTCGGCGGCGCCCCCGCCCCGCCAGCACCGACGGCCGGACCGCGCGGCCCGGTCCGCGGCTCGCTTTGCGCAGAGCGGTGTCTGGTTCTCAACAGCAGGTGAATGGGCCCGGGCGGGGCGCGCCGGGCACTGGGGCGGGGCGCGCGCTATAAAAGGGGCGCGGCAGGCCGCGGGGGCCACTCGCAACCAGCGTGGCCTGTGCTCCCGCGTCGCAGTTTCTGGCACACCACGCGCTACCACCCAGCACCCCACAGCCCTTGGGGACCAGGTAGGGCGCGTGGGGGATGCAGCCAGAGAAATCCAGGGCGACCTGGCTAGGCGGGGAGTGCGTGAGGGCCAGAGAGGGATTCATGCGGACAACCCCCCACCCCACCCCACCCCCTCTTTTGGAGTGTTGGGCCCAGTGCTCTGCTCAGGCGCATCGAACCCATATCTGGCTGCGCTGAGGGACGAGGAGGCCTCGGGACTCGCCTAGTCCGCTCGCTTGGGGTGGAGGTCTGCTCTCCTCCTCTGGCAGCCGCATCCAGGGGCGGAGCAGGCCCCGCCCAGGAGTCGGACCTATTGAAGGGTTCGTGTCCGCACCGTCACCCTCGGCTGGTCTCGTCTCCCGAGCGAGCACCAAAGGCCCCCCCTTCCCCCGCAATCACCACTGCCACTCCCTTCCTTCGCTCGAGTCCAGGACGCGGTGCTAACGGTCTCCAACGTGATACAAGAGGCCCTGAGATTGGGTGGGGGCATCGGCTAAGCACCCTCCTTTTCAGGGGCTTCGCAGTCGCCAGACCTACGGGGGTCGGTAGGGAGAACTGGGAGCTAAAAGGGAGGGAGACGGATTAACGTTTCGTTTTAATCTGGTTTGAACTGTGGTTGCCGTCTGGGGCGGCCAGGCGGGGCTGGGGCTGGGGCTGGGAAGGACGCCCCAAACGTCAGGGGGCGGGAGGGCGCTCCGGTGCCCAGGATGCTGGGCAAGGAGGAGGAGGCCACCCCAACGCTGACAGCCTCCCATCCCCCGCCCCGCCCCTCGGAATGCTCGGAGGAGTATCGGAGCGAAGGACCGCAGAAAAGGATCAAATCCACATCCGCGCCCCCGCTTGGGCCCGCCCCACCCCCTCTCGGGGGGGCCGCTGCCGCCGTGGGGAGAACGAAGGGGGATGGGGACGGGTCTGGGGGCGGCTCCCCTCCCCCTCTCCCTTCCCGGACAGGCAGCCTTTGTTCCCGGCGGCGGCGGCCGGGGCCAGACACCTGTGAGGTCAGCGAGTGTAGGTGGGTGAGAACGTGGCGGGCAGCCCCTCATCCCCACTCCAGCCCCGCGCGCCCGGGTCCCGGTGGGCCCACGGACAACTCAGCCAGCCAAGCGCACTTCTGCGGGGGAGACGGCGGAGAGCCGTCCAGTGGCCCCCGAGTGCGTTCCAGCTCCAAGCTCCCTTCCCCTCCCCCAGCCCAGGGTCGGATTTCCAAGCTCGCTGCGCTACACACACCTCGGCTAGCTCCGGGCTCAGAGGGCGGTGGGACGGCAGGGCGGCGGGACACACCTCGGCCAGCAGCACCCTAGCCTGAGGGCAGGAGGCAGGGCCCCAGGGCCCCAGGGCGGCGGCGAGACCCCTGGGGACTAGACTGGGCCGGGCAGGGCGAGCAGGCGGGGCTCCAGTGTCTCCGCAGTCCCAGTCGGGCGGGTCCTGCGCCGCGCACCAACCGGAGCCACATTCAAGGTGAATCACCCCGGGCCCGCCCACTGCCCCGCCCTGCTCTCCGCACCTGAGCCAATGGCGCGGCGCGGGGGGCGGGCGGGGCTCGGGGGTGGTGCGCCCTCCCGGAGTCATTATCCCCGCACTCGGCCGAGCGTCCGCACCTCTGCGCTGGGACCCGTAGGCCTCTCGGGCCGCGCCGTCCGGGGCATCCTTCCGCGCACCCTCTTCCTCGGGCTCCGGGCCCTTCGTCTCCCACCCAACCGCGCCTGCCGCGCGGAGGTGGCTCCTCCTCAGGTGGCCGGCAGGGGCCTCCCCCAGCAGACCTGTCACCCGACACCCAGGAAGCGCGCGGCCCCATCCCGGCTCCTCTTTGTTCCCCCGCCGGGCTCCGCGCTCGGGCGCCGCCTCCTCCTGCGTCGCGCGGTAGAGGTTCGGGGCACCGCTCTCGGCCCGACCCGGGGCGCCTCAGGTTCCGTCCATCTGGCCCGCTCCGAACCAGGGCCCTTGTTGCCTTGTTTCTCCCATGTGGACTCCGTGCGGAGCTGGGAGGCGGCGGTGCTCCCCACTCGGAGCCGGCGCAGGTGAGTGTCGGGGCGGGGCCGGGTGGAGCCAGCTCCGGGCGGGGAAGAGATGGTGGAGGCGGGCGCCCCGGGGCGAACGGTGCTAGAACCCGAGCTGCGGGCGGCCGGCCGGCCGGCCTTCGGGGATGACGAGGCAGTGCCGCCTCCTGGCTCTCCCGCGCCTTCCGTCGGAGGCGCCCACGCGGCCCTGTGGTCCTGGGCCCCCCGTGGAGACTGCTGCGCCCCCGCGGTGGCCCGGGCGGGGGAGGCCGCGTGGTTTCGTGCGGATTGGGTTTGGCGAGTGCGTTTCGGCTCAGGCCAGAGCACCTCCCAGGGGAACGAGCGGGTTCGCCCCGGCGCGTAGCCGCCCTGCGCGCTCAGGTTGGAAGCAAAAGGCTGCGAGGCGGGCGGCGACCGGGCAGGGGGAGTCGGTGACTCGAGAGCTCGCTAGTGCCTTAAGCCGCATCGCAGGCTTCGACGCAGGCCGTGACCCGCCCAGTGGGTGCGGGGAGATCCCGCTCCTCGGCCACCCATCCTGGCAGCTCTGAGCACGCTGCTGAGACACCCTCCTCCTCATCCCTGCTAGCCCTGGGGAGCACCCGGCCCCGCTGGGCTGGGGTCCGAGTGGGCGGCCGGATGGCGCGCCTGGGCCGCCTCTCCGGCGCGCACATCCTAGGAATGGACGGCGAGGGCGCGGCCTAGGAGGCGGGATCGCTCTCTTCCACGGGCCCTCCCGGCTCTGCGCTTCCCCTTCCCCCAGTCCCGGCATCCGCGCGCGCGGGGGGCGGGGGAGGGCATCTAATACTGGCTCAGAGCGATTAGGGGCCGGCGGTGTCCTCGTCGGCTCCCCACCCCCACCGCCACCCCCTGGGTTAGCGAGGACCCAGCTCCCCGCCGTCTGCCGGATTCGCAAATCTCTTGAGGATTAAAAGCCCGATTTTCCTCCTGGAGGCCAGGTGGCCAGTGTCTGCGCTATGCCCTTGGTCCTCTGGCGGGGTCACTGGGCTCCCCCGGGTGCGCACCGCCCTCTGCCCATCCCGCAGTGAGCCCGACGGGCACCATCGGCAGATCTCCCTCCTAGACGGAGCCTTCCAAAAACTCTGTCCCCACCACCGGAGGAGCGCAACCGAAGGAACGCTGTCTCCCCCCGGCCCCCGTCCCCACGCCCCCACGCCCAGATCTGAGCGGAGAGGGGCCAGCGCATCCCCTGTGAGGCTCTTGGTTTGGGTCCTGGCCGCCAAGCCGCAGCCTTCTCTGCTGGTTTCTTTGCCGCTCATGGCCGCCCCTTCCTGCACTTCAGGCCCTGGCCCTGCTCCTGGGGAGGGGAAGTGGACCCTCTGGGGTTGGTTTTATGCAAAGAAGAAAAAAATCTGGGGTGCCATTATTCCTTGTGAGAATTTCGTTTTATTCCTTTTCCTCTGCGAGGCTGGTTAACGGGACCCATTGGCTCCCGCCCGAGCCCACACAGCTCCAGCCACTGCACTAACGGAGAGGAAGGTACGCAGGTGACCAGGGCCTCCACCAAAACAGCTTTGGGCCACTCCCCTGAGACCTCATGGGGAGACAAGGAGGCAGGCACCTAGCCCTGGGCATGTCTGAGGGACATCTCCCTCTCCCCCCCCCCACCCCCTCCCCCAGCTTCCATCCCCTTGGGCCTCCCAGACATTGGATGGAGAAAGAAGGGACGTACCCGGCTGGGCGTGGGGTGTGGGTGATGCAGCTCTGATCCTGGACTCCGGAGTCCTTGTGTAGATGTCAAGTGGAGAACCTCAGGGCCTCCTGATGGCAAGAGACCCTGGATCTGGGTGCTCACGGCCTCACGTCCCAGTGACTCCACTCTCCGACCCCGTGGGGAGACAGGGAAACCTTAGCTACACCCAGAGGTGTCTGCAGATGGCAGAGTTGAGGAGGGGCAGTCAGCAGAGACCTAGCAGCATGTGCAGGACACACACGCAGAGACCCTCATCCCCTGGGCGCTTTGGCGCCAGTGCCACCAGCCTCCCACCTGGCCCGCAGGCAGGTCTTCCTGAGGCTGAAGCAGCTCATGCTCTTGTCTTTGCCTGGAGCGCACGCCTGGCCGGTGGGAGCCAGGGACCAGCGTGCTCCAGGTTCTCCCCTTCATCTCCCCACTCCCAGAAGTAGATTTCTGGTCCTTTGGACCTCAAGGTCAGGGCCATTCCCCTTCCCCGGGGAGGGCAGAGGAGTTGCCCTGAGGACTCCTGGGAACCAAAGGCCTGTGTTCCCTTTTGACCTTTCTAATGAGGCTTTTGTTGCTTATGCTCTCCCAGCTCCCCTGGCCTTCCCTTTCGGGAGAGCAGGGACACCCTGCTTCCTGAGGGCCCGGGCCTGCCCCAGCCGAGATCAGAGAAGGGATGCAGGGCTCGGGTGGGCCGGGATGGAGCTGCGGGTGTGGCAAAGCCGGCACTGCGGCACCGCGCCTGCCGCATTCGCAGTCGCAGGGGTGAGGCAGACGCAGGGGAGGAGCCTCCCTCAGAACTGGCGCTGGTGGGGGATTTGGCCTTGTAAGCTGTTCTCTGCGTTCCCTCCCAAATCAGTTCCAAGATGAGGCAAACGGAGAGCGAGTGTCTCCACAGAAATGCCACCATTAGTCAGAGGGCACCCAGCCCCTGGGGATCGGTTACAGCGCGCCTTGACCCGCGGCCCCTTTTATTTCTAGGGCTGGGAGAAAGCAGCATCCGTAACTACAATCCTCTGTTCTCAGACCTCCCCCAACCCCCCCTCCCCACACACACACCGATTCCTTGGCGGCCTGTTGCCAAGTCAGTACCGTGTTGCCCACCCTCTCCCCACCAAAGTGAAGAAAGATGAAGGAATTTAGGATTCTGTGTCTTTAGCCCGGGAAGGCTTCTCGTTGTTTAGAGTGGAGGCCTTGGGGAGAGTTCCAGGAGGGTCTGCGCACCCCCAGCAGAGCTGCCTGGATACCTACTGCAGTGCGGGTTTGGGGTGGACCCACATCTGCATTGCAGTGGCCCTTTGGGTGAGTCTGACTGCAGCAGCCTGAGTTCTGTGGAGACATAACTACCTCCAGTGGACTCTGCTAGCGCCCAGCCCGTCCCTTCTCCTTTTCTTCTGCAGGGTTCAGAGTTGTAGGGAGGGAAACTGAGGCAGAATGCCAGGGAGTGACTTCCAAAGCCCTCGATCCCCTGTGCTGGGGTGGCCTCTGGAGCAGTGAGCATGTGTGAAGCAGGGCAGGGGTCCCTGGGGTGGGGTGGGGGGTGCACTGAGCAGTGATTTGGGCGCATTTGATGATGGCAGAATGGGTGAGGATTTGGCGGAGGTGCCAGAGCCAGTAAGGCTCCTAGCAGCCCTGAGGTCATGGAGAAGCATCGCCAGGGGGTTTGTGGTTTCTGTGCCAGGGGGCTCTGACCCTTGCAGGGCACTTTTCTGGCTACCCTGCCCCCTGGGTTCCAGGCTGGCCTGGAGTAGGCGGGGACAGCTGTTCTGCAGAGCCCGCAGCCCTCCTGCCCTGGGCGCCAGCTCCCTTGAGACCAAACCTCTCTCCTCTCTCCCTTCTTTTCCCTCCTTCCCCAGGGCCCTGGGCACCAGAGGCAGGGGGCCACCACAGCGACGGGCATCTCTCTAAGGCAGCCACTCTGGCAACCACTGATGCAACCGTTCCTGGCCCCTCCCTTGCCTCCCTGCCTGCTTTCCTCTGCAGTCCCCTCAGAGCCGGCCAGAAGCCGTTCCCCCGGCTGGAGGTGAGCTGTGCCCCCCTGTGTCCTTGGCCGTGGGACCTCCTGCCTATGGCCGGAGGCAGAGATGCCCGGGGGCAGTTCACAGTCTGCTCTGTGAACTGAGGGGTGGGAGTCTGGGGAACAGCAAGTCTGGTTTGCCCCCTCGGGCTCTGTTTCTGCCCCAGGACTGGCTGGGGGTGAGGAATAGTGGAGACCAGGCTGCTTGGAGCAGTATGCTGGTATCTGCCCCACGCAGAGAGGCGGATCTGGCCAGCCGCTTGCGCTGTGGGCTGGGTTCACTCCCTCTCCCTCCTGGGCGAGGGTGGGCTGGGTGAGGGTGGAGGGACTGTGGGCGGGCCTCCAGGTTGAGATCAGAAACACCTTTTTGGGGGGACATCTCCCCCCTCCAAAGGCAGGAGTTCAGCCCTTCTCCCACTGTCACTATCTCCTCCAAGGTCATCTTGTTGAGCTTGTGGGGGCGGGGGGCGGGGGTGAGGAGGGCTGCCGGGCGGGTGTCTCTCTGCAGGGTCCGCGGCCGGAGAGCGCGACTCCTGTTCTGTGTATGGCACTGGTAGAATTCACTGTGAACAGTCTCGGTCAGTGAATTACCGAAGGGCCATAAACAGAGCAGAGACAGATCCACGAGTTCTCAGGAGCACCTCGCCCCTCTAGCCCTGGCCTGGACGTCGGAATGGGGCTGCCTCCGGGGGTGCAGGGACGCCAGGAGCCCCTCCAGCGCGTCCCCGAGGGCCAGCACCACTACCATCTGCTTGGCCGATTTTGGCACTAGCACATTTTTGCTTGTGTCTCTCCGCTCCGAGCAATCATGTGCAGTGCCAATATGGGAAAAGCGGGCACGGCGGCCGCATTTACCTCCCCTGCGTCTTGTGTCTGGGCCCCACCGGCTCCTTGCCGACTCCCTGGCCCATCTGGCTCAGCTGCTGTGAGGGCCGCAGCCCCGTGGGCAGCCAGATCGCCTTACAGCGCCCGGGGCCACAGCTGATCTGGAAGCCCTGCAATCTGAGCTGGGCCAGCAGATGGGGCCGCCTGCGGCCGGGGAAGGGGGGTCGCCATCTGCAGGACCAGCCCGGGTGGTGCCATGGGTCAGAGAGGGCCCGCTCTGCCCTCAACACACCCTGGGCAGCACAGGGCCTGGCCTTCTGTGGGAGCTGGGAGGCCGCTCCGGGCTTGGGCAGTGGCCTTGAGGTCAGACTGGGTGATCCTGGGGCTGCCGTCCGGGGTGAACATCTGACAGCATTGAGAACAGGGTTCTTGGTGGGCTTGGGGTTGGACTGTATGGTTCTGGCCCTTTCTCTTGAAGGGTCTAGGGCAAGGGCCAGTGGCCCCTCACATACCACCCCCTGGACTCGGGTCTCTAGATCCCTGATCTGGGCTGTGGTTGCTGAACCTGCTGTCCATCAGTGTGTCAGGTGGCATTACATATGTCATCTCACTGGCCCCCACCACAGCCTTGTGGGTTGTGGAATTTTTTTATCACTTTATAAACGGGGAAACTGAGGCTCTGAGAGCAAAGGCCTGACCGAACAGGCCGGTCCGTGAGCGGTAGAACGGGACCCGTGTGGCTCTTCAGTCGCCAGCCACCGCTGGTGTGGGGTCAGCCTTACTGGTGGGTTTTGTGCTATGGAGCCCCAACCCCTTAGGGTTGGAGGCACCTCAGCCCTGAACCTAAATTAGGGCTTGGGCTCCCATAGTTACCTCAGACAGCAGGGATGGGGGCTCAGAGGCCTGGATCCAGCTGGAGAGAGCCTGGCCAGTGTGAAGGCCTGGTGACCAGTGGTCATCGAGAGGCCAGCTGACCTGGGACACTGACCAGCTGGGAGCTGTCAGGCCTGAAGTCACTGCCCCATCCCTGGTGGAGCTGCCTCTATGGCGGAGGCTGTGGGGGAGGGGGGTGGGGGCGGAGGGGGACAGAGGAATCCAAGAGGCTGCAAAGCTAGAAGCTAGGCTACCACCCCCTCCGCCCTGGGCTGCCTGGGATGCACCAGGCCTTTTCTCCCTGCCAGTTCCCTGGGTACCACCCAGGGAGGGGCCTCCTGTTAGTTCCTCCTGGGTGTGGTGATGGAGTCCCTGTGCAGAAGCTCTTCTGAGCCCTGCAGAAAGGGAACTGCTGGCTGATTTCAGGGGGGAGGAGAAGGGAACCCCTGTCCCGGTCGTGTCCCTGCCGCTGGGTGTGCCCCCTCTGAGGGCCCAGTCCCTCTCCTTCAGGGCCCAAATGGCTGAGCTGCCTGAGGGCCCCACAGTCTGGATTGGAGAGACCTGGGGGGCTGTGGCCACAGAGACCAGCAAGGGGAGGGGGTTTGGAAGGCCCGTGCGCCTGACCGTTTTTTAGAGCATCCTGGAACCTTCTGAAGTATTTGGCCGCATTTCTGTGCCTTCCTGTCTAGCAGGAAGGGGGTCCTCCCAGCCCGAGGGCAGAGCAGCTGCGCTCAGACCCGGGTGGTCTGCAGCTGGGCTCCACTCCTTCCTGTGGTTTTGCTTCTACTCCTCACACCTGCCCAGGTGGGCGCCTTTGCTGAGCCCTGAGGAACAGGTTCTGGTTGGGGTACAGAGGAGCCTCCAGCCTCCATGTCCAGCTGCCTCTGGGGGCCCAGCTGCAGCCTTGCTCCACCCTGAAGGGCGGGTGGGTACAGCTCCCGGGGGAAGACCTCCGGCCTCGGCTCCTGGCCTGGGCAGAGTTCACCCCCAACAGTGACTTCCTCAGGCTGCGACCCCTGAGCTCCTCCCTTTTCCCTGCAGCAGGGGGAAGTAGGGGGGTGGCGGGGGGGGGGGGGGGTAGGAGGCCTGCCTTCACCTCCCCGCCCACTCCCTCCTTTGTGCCTCAGCACCCTGTCCACCGGCCTGGCACCCAGGAGAAATGGACCAAAGGTTGTGCCCGCTCCACAGTCACCTCTCGGGTGTGGAGATGTTTATTCCATACAACGCCTGTGCCCCACAGGAATTCCTACAGCCTGACTCCAGTCTCAGCCGCTGCAGCTAAAAGCATTTTCTGGTCAGAGTGGGACGGTCTCTGAGAAGCACTTGGCCCTGATTCTCGGTGTTTTTGAAGAGCAGCCACTCCAGGTGCCTGCGCCCCCCGTGCAGGGCCCCTTGCTTGTCTGGGGTGCTTGGCGCTTCCGGAGGGAGGGAGAGGGCCGCTCCTGGAGGGGCTGTGCGAGGCGGCTTTGCCAGGCTCCCGCCCCTCCCCCACCGCCCCATTTGCTTGTTCAATCCGGCCATTATCCTGGTCCGTGCCCTGGCTCTGCGAAATGTGATCTGGCTCCATTGATCGCCGGTGGGGGCTGCGAGGTGCTGCCAACGAAGCCAGGCTGGTACCGCCTGAAGGCTCCCCTCCCAGTGGCGCCAGCCCTGCCCAGCCCCTCGGGCTTCCCTGGGAGTGGGAGAGGGGTCTGACCCTTCCCACCACCTGCACATTCCACTGGGGGCGGGGGAGCTTCGGGCCAAGTCGCTGCCCCCCTCTCGCGCCCCCCCCCCCCCCCATACCCTGGGATTGGACCGAGAGCCCATTCCTGCTGTGTCCTCACGCAGACCTTCCACCCCATGGGCTCGAGCTCACTCCGCTCGGTGCTGTAACCTTGACCACGAAGCCGATTTCTCCGAAAAGGAGTCTCCCCACACAGGGCCCAGGCCCCCGCCTTGGTGGGAATGGGCCGGGTGAGCAGGACCCTGAGGGTGGCCTGGGTTTGTCTGCATCTCTGCTCTTTCCAGGGCGTCTCCCCACAGCCCTGTGCGATGGTCCGCCTCAGGCGTCCCCTCCAGCTGGGGCGTGGGGGTAGGAGGGGTGGACTGCCCAGGGCCAATAGATCTTCCCAGGGTTTGGAGGGCTGGCCTGCCTGCCAGTTGAAGCCTTGGGGTGACTAGGGGGCTGCAGCCTGCTTAAGCAGACGGCCTCACCTGGGGTGGGGACACAGAAGCGCTGTCCTTGGGTAAGTTACCTGGAGGCCTGGGGAGGTGCCCTGTGGGGAGTCAGATGGCAGCCAGCCCTCATAGGGTGTATGGGTGGGCGGGCGGGCGGGTGGGTGGGCTCTGTGGTCAGGACAAGCTGCATGGACAGGATACTCCCTCCGCTGGCTGGGCCCATCTGCCGTCAGCTGGCCGAGATGAGTGTTGTCAGTGGGCCCAGAGGCTGGCTGTGCTGGTCCTGGGTGCAAGGCCCGAGCCTGGAGTCGGCCACCATCCCCAGGGGGGAGGCCACAGCAAGTGGAGTGGTTTGCCTCTTTGGGGCTTGATGGGCAAGCATATTGGGTACAGAAACTCTCACCTTCCTCCCCTCCAGTGGGTCAGCTGGTGAGCTGTGGGCCCTAGGATGACATAGGAGGGGTCTCCCCAGGTCACGCGGGCCCGTGGCATGAGTGCTGGGTAATGAGCAGAGTGCAGCTGCGTTAGCTGTCCCTCCCCGAGGACCCAGGCAGAGAGGACTCCCTGGTGTGGAGGTGCCCGATCCCAGAGCCCCGCTGGTGGTCTGGAGTGGAGGTGCCCTCTAGGGTTCCGCGAGAGCGGGTGGGTGCAGCTTGAGGTGCCCTCTAGGGTTCCCCGAGAGCGGGTGGGTGCAGCTTCCTGGGCCGATGCTGCCCCCGGGGTGTCCCGTCCTTCCTGCCCAGGGGGGCTGCACAGGGACTGAGGGGCAGGGGCACCCATACCAGGACCTTGTCCAGGCTGTGGAGAGGACGCCCATGCCTGGACCACCAGGCCTGTGCTCACTGTCCCTGTCTCTTTCCCAGCACAGGCCGCCACCTCCCAGGCCCACCACTGCCGCTCGCCTCCCCCCGTTTTTGGCAATGGTAGAACTCACACTGGTGAGGTAATGGGATCCGGTGGTTCTAGACTTGCCAACTACGGTGTGAGGGCCCCGCGGGCCACCGCTGCCAGCCACCGACGAAGGGCCGCGCCGTGCCGGGCCTGCTGCCCTGGGAAGGAGGGACCAGCTCTTGTCCCCAGGCCGCCGGGCAGTGGCAGAGGGTGGGTGCAGCCGGAAGTGACACTCACTGTTTCCCTGCACCCCCCTGAGGTCACAGGTCTCTGAGTCAGCTGGGACGCCATCCTCCAGCCCTCAAGGGTGCTACCAAGAGGGCTTGGGGTCCAGCCCATGGGGAGGGGCGGTGGGGAGGGTTGCAGGAGGAGGGAACATCCGGGGTGCAGGTGCCCTCACTCAGCTCGTCCCTCGGGTGATGAACCTCCTGACCCACTGCCTCAGAAGGCCCTGCCGGGTGGGCCCTGAGGCCTGGAAGGAGGGTCTCCTCCCCTCCCACACATCACGGGGAGCAGGTCTCCCTCTGGGCTCCTGGAGGAGGGGATGGATAGAGGGAGGCCTGACCAGGCCTCCACCCAGTGATCTTGCTGAGACAGTGGGGGAACGGAGCCACAAAGGCCCAGAGGTGTGAGGAGGGGCGTGTGTACGTGCAGGACGGCCCCCTGGGGAGTTGGTGGCCTGTGGGTGGGGCCTCTGCCTCAAGCTGCAGCTCTGCTGTGCGGATGGGCCCTGAGGCTCCAGAGCCAGGTGACAGAGCCTGCTCCCACCTCCCAGAGCCCGGGTGACAGGGGGCGCTCCTGGAGATGGGTCACAGGGCCAGGCACCTGGCTCGGCTCAGGCTCGGGTCATGAGGGGTGGGAGTACGGTGGGCAGACCTGTTCGGGAATTTCTGTGCCAATGGAAAGCTTGAGGCAGCTAGACTATAGAGTGGCAAGTATGAGTGTGTGTGTGTGTGTGTGTGTGTGTGTGAGTGAGTGTGAGTGTGTGTGTGTGTGAGTGTGTGTGTGTGAGTGCGTGTGTGTGAGTGTGTGCGTGTGTGAATGCGCGCGTGTGTGAGTGTGTGTGTGAGTGCGTGTGAGTGTGAGTGCGTGTGTGTGAGTGCGTGTGTGTGAGTGCGTGCGTGTGTGTGACTGTGAGTGTGTGACTGTGTGTGTGTGTGTGAGTGTGTGTGTGTGTGAGTGTGTGTGTGTGTGAGTGCGTGTGTGAGTGTGTATGTGTGTGTGACTGTGTGTGTGTGACTGTGTGTGTGTGAGTGTGTGAGTGTGTGTGTGTGCGTGTGAGTGAGTGTGTGTGTGTGTGTGAGTGTGAGTGGGTGAGTGTGTGTGTGTGTGTGTGTGAGTGAGTGCGTGTGCGTGTGTGTGTGTACACGGTATAAATACGATGCCAAGGCCTTTCCCTTGCTCCCCAGCCCAGGCCTGAGCAGACTCCATCCCATGCAGTTCCGGCTCTGCGCCCACCAACCTCTTCTTCCCTCTCACCTGCCTCAGGGGATCGTTGTGGTTCCAGCCACTGGGGCTGGTGGGGGAGGGTACGACCCGCAGACCTCCCTGCGCCCACCCCGGGCCGCCCAGCTCCGTGCTGCTGCCACCTCAGGGAGAGTGGGCCTGAGTGAGGAAGCCTGGCGGAGTGGCTGGCGAGAGGACGTCCCTGAAGAGGGCATCTGGCCGAGCTCATAGCGCCGGAGAGGGAAGGAGCTATCCTTCCTCGACTGCGGTTATTCTTAAAAACCTGGTAAGTTATGTGCCCGCCATGAGGAGGACATGGGTTCGTTTCTCGTTGCCAAACATTTATGAAAGCGCTGCCTACATGCGGGGCACTGTGTCCGCACGCACCACGGCCATAGCTAGGAACAGGCAGTGGGGGGCGGGGTGCCCTTGGGGATGAGTGAGGGTGAGAAAGGAGGAAAGAAGCCTGAGGAGAAAGCTCGGGTTGCCCTGGGGGTCGTGCCGGGCTCGAAGGCGGCCACTGTTGAGGGTCTTGCAGGCCATTTTGTTCTTGAACCCGAGGGCAGTGGGAGCCATAAAAGGTCGAGGGGATAAGATTGGGTGAACATGGAGAATGAATGGGGGGATGAGGCAGCAGCATGGGTCTCTTGTGGGGGTGCAAGTGCTGATCCAGGGGAAGAGGATGGCCTGGACAGACGGAGGCTGTGGGGCTGGACTAGTCAGAAATTACCCAGAAACAGACTCCCAGGAAGGTGAGTGGGGATCCATCCTGCCTTAAAGGACTCCGTTCCCCAGCTTCTGAGCAACTGAGAAGACGCACGTAGTCGCGCGCACCAGCAGGCGTGATCCAGGGCAGTGGACGGTCTGCACGAGCGTGCCCCGTGGGCCTGCTCACTGGTACATGTTCCAGTAAATGTCACTGAAATGAATGTATAGTCAAAGCTGGTGCAGGTGAGCAGAGCAGGAGGCCAGAGTGGTGCTCCGGCCCCGTTCTTGCCTGTCCCTTCTTCCAGGCTGGCCGGCCTGAGCTGAGAGGAGCCAGCGGGAATGAGAGTAATCTGGGCCTTGGCAGGGAGTTAACGAAGAGCTCGGGGGGCTTTGGACAGACTGCCCTGGTAAAAGCTACCAACCTCTTTAGCACTTGCCATGGGCTGCGTTTTTATGATTTCAATTCATCCTCACGCCACGGGCCAGCCAAGATCAGGACGTGGGGCGGCGGGGAGCCGGGGAGCAGAGCCCTGGTGTGGCCTCGGGGAGTTGGGGTGCTCCGCCCGCAGGGCTGTGGCCAGCAGACACCGGCCTTCTGCCCGTCGTCCTTTCAACCACTGCAGGGGCTCGTGCCCTTCCCGGGAGCTGTGGTTGCTGAGGGTGGTGGCCTGGGCACCATCACCACTATGGAGTCTCATCCCAGCTCCTTGTCCCTGCTGCACTGGCCACCTGCACTAATCTGACTGTGGCACCCCTCCCCCCCTCCCAACCCCCCGCCCCCCAGGAGAAACCCAAGTGCTTATCTATTTAGCAAGGCCCCGCGTGCCCTGGCCTGCCGTGCAGTCCACCTCCTTTTTTAGAATTATTTTTTTAATTGATTTTAGAGAGGAAGGGAGAGGGAAAGAGAGATAGAAACATCAATGAGAGCGAATCATTGATCGGCTGCCTCCTGCACGCCCCCCACTGGGGATCAAGCCCTGAGCCCGAAACCGGGCATGGGCTCTTGACCAGAATCAAACGCGGGATCCTTCAGTCCGCAGGCCAATGCTCTATCCACTGAGCCAAACCGGCTAAGGCTGGTCCACCCCCTTCTGCTCCTGGCTTCCCATCATGCTCTGCTAGATTTCATGAGGGTGTCTTGGCCCCTCACCTTTGAGTCTGCAGTCTGGTGGCTGGAAGCTGTCTGGGGGCCAGGCTGTGTCTCACTCATACTCGCATGCCCAGTATCTGGCATGTGACAGGGAGACTCTGGAATTTTATTTTTATTTTTTTAAAAATATTTTTCTTTATATTTTTTTCTTTATTTTTTAAAATATATTTTTATTTATTTTGGAGAGGGAGAAGGAGATAGAAACACCAAATGATGAGAATCATTGATTAGCTGCCTCCTACACGCCCCACACGGGATGGAGCCCACAACCTGGGCATGTGCCCTGACTGGGAATTGAACCATGACCTCCTGGGTCATGGGTTGACGCTCAGCCACTGAGCCACGCTGCCGGCCAGGCCCGACAGTGTTGTGACTTCCAGCTTCCTATACTCTGCGTGACCTGGGCACCTCCAGGACCCTTTCACCCCAGAGCCCCAGTTCTTCAGGAAGGGAAGGGAACCTCATGGTACAGACAGCCCATAGGCCTCCCCTGAGGCCGGAGGGAGGCCTTCCCAGGTGCTCGGGGCCCTCACCGCTCTACTCTGAGGACTGAGTTGGCAGGGGTCCCACGTCTTCCAAGAGTCCTCAGGCAAAGGGCCATCAAAGCTCTGTGACCGGCTCCTGGTGAAGACCAGCCTGTAATACAGAAGGAAGTCGCTGCAGGGAGTTGACTGGTGTCCTTTTGGATGTGAAGGGCATGGCCCGGGCTTGCTGCTGGAGCCCGTCAGCCAGTGTAGACAGGGCCAGCCTGGCGCGCACAGACAAACTGAGGAGGCGGGATAGGCATAGTGACCCTGCGGGCAGAGTGGACAGAAGAGCTTCCAGCTACAGACGCAGGAGGGCCTGAGCCCAGACGAATGGCCCCCAGGGCAGGGGTGGTCCCGGGCCTGGAGTGAAGGTAGTGCCTACACTGAGCCGTGGGGAGCGGACCACAGGAGCGGGAAGTGGGAAGCGGCTGGCTCCAGGAGGAGGACCAGCGGGGCCTGGTGGAGCCCAGTGACAGCAGGAGGGCCGGGAAGGGGAGGGAGATGCGGTGGAGAAGCCTGGACACACCTCGGTCTGGAGGCGACATTGCCACAGTGTGGCCCCTTTCCCTCCAAGGTCATTTGCCACCAGGATACAGGCAAGGCCTACGGTTGACACAGCCAGGACTACACAGAACAGTGGTCTCATTGGGGGTGAGTTTGCTCTGCCAAAGGATATTTGGAAAGATCTGGAGACACCTGACTGACAGGTGGAGGTGGGTTTGCTCCTGGCATCTAGTGGGTGGAGACCAGGGACGCTGCTCAACGCCCTACAGTGCACAGGACAGCCGCCGCAGCAAAGGACTGGCCCAGGTGTCAGTAGAGCCGAGGCTGAGAAATGGCAGAACCGAATGATAGGTTAGAAGCAGCAGGTTGACATCTGAGAAGAAAAAGTGTAAAACCCTATGTTTAGGTGAGAAAAAAAAATTGTACAAGGGCAAGAATCGGGAGAGCGGACTGGACTGAAGGTGGAAGGGCTGGGGACTTGGGCTGAGTATTCACCTGGCTTGGAATCGAGGGAGGGACGGCAGCAGGTCACCGCAGGCGAGTGAGCCTTGGTCAGCGAGCTGGACAGTCCGGGTCCCCGCCTGCCCTTCCACAGATTACTATATTGCAGTGACGGCGGACCTATGACACGCGTGTCAGAGGTGACACGCGAACTCATTTTTTTGGTTGATTTTTCTTTATTAAATGGCATTTAAATATATAAAATAAACATCAAAAAACATAAATCTTTGTTTTACTATGGTTGCAAATATCAAAAAATGTCTATATGTGACACGGCACCAGAGTTAAATTAGGGTTTTTCAAAATGCTGACTCGCCGAGCTCAAAAGGTTCGCCATCACTGCTATATTGCTAGCTTGGTGACATTTAAAAAAATATTTTAAAGCCCGGCTGGTGTGGCTCAGAGGTTGAGTGTCACCTATAAACCAGGAGGTCACAGTTCAATTCCCTTTCAGGACCCATGCCCGGGTTGCGGGCTCAATCCCTAGTAGGGGAGTACAGGAGGCAGCCGATCAATGATTCTCTCATTGATGTTTCTATCCCTTCCTCTCTGAAATCAATAAAAATATTTAAAAAAAAATTTTTTTTTAATCCAGCCTTTTACATTTTCACTGGGAGACATTCAGGAGAGCTAGCCCAACTGATTATTATTTTTTTAAAAATATATTTTATTGATTTTTTACAGAGAGGAAGGGAGAGAGATAGAGAGTCAGAAACATCGATGAGAGAGAAACATCGATCAGCTGCCTCCTGCACATCCCCCACTGGGGATATGCCGGCAACCCAGGTACATGCCCCTGACCGGAATCGAACCCGGGACCCTTCAGTCCGCAGGCCGACACTCTATCCACTGAGCCAAACCGGCTTCGGCTGATTATTTTTTTATATTAATTAATTTTCCTAGTCTACTTTAGAACTAGAAACAGCTCACGGATCTCCAGGAGAAGTTGGATTTGGAGACGAGCGATGAAAAGGTTTGGGTGGGAATGTGAAAGCTATTTGCAAGTATTCGGAGGACTGGAGACCTTACAGTCCCTCACTCCGAAGGCAGTGGGCAGTGGGCAGACGTGATGAGCAGGTTCTCAGAGGAGAACTCCGAGTTGGTAGATGGGGCCGTGACTGGCCGGCGCTGGGTGCTGTGGTGAGTGGCAGGTGGGGGTGGGGGTGGGGGTGGGGGGCTGGACCAGATGCCCTGTCACTGTCAAATGCCAGCTGATGATTAGGCTGGTTCCTCACCCATGTGGGGTCACTTGCATCTCCCTAAGCCCCCGGCTGTCATCTGGGCCGCGTGCAGCCACACTTACACAGGCGTTAAATGTAAGTGCTGTTGTGATGCACACACTACCAGCTAATGGAAGGGTTTTTGCATTCAGAGTGTATGTACCGTCTCAAACAGCAGATACTGGGAAGCCAGTCGCCATCGTGGTAGGGATGGGGCCCCGGGGTATTGGTGATCAGTCCCATAGACGGGTTCTTAAATATATTTTATTGATTTTTTACAGAGAGGAAGGGAGAGGGATAGAGAGTTAGAAACATCTATCAGCTGCCTCCTGCACATCTCCTACTGGGGATATGCCCGCAACCAAGGTACATGCCCTTGACCCGAATCGAACCTGGGACCTTTCAGTCCGCAGGCCGATGCTCTATCCACTGAGCCAAACCAGGTTCTTGAAGCTCGGTCACAAGTGTGGCAAAAGCCTGACCCTGACCTTCCAGGAGTGGAGGCCTCCCCCTGCACGGGTTCTCAGGGTGAGAGGTCAGCCAGAAAAAGAGGCAGCAGGCCTTGGGGATGGGGATGGAGGCAGCAATGAAGGCCCCCTCTTCCCAGACAGGACCCTCTGCCCAACTCCATCAACAGACACTTCCGGAGAATCTTCCCCTGCTTCCCACTGGCACCTTCCCTGCCCCATCCCGGAGGTCCCTGGCTTCTGGGCACCAGTCTCCTGCTGTCGCAGCTCTCCTGGCAAGGCCTCATGGGGGCAGGGTGGGGCTGGAAGCCTTCAGGGTGAGACGAGCCAGGACAGCTTCCTGTGAACGGTATTGGGGAGCTAAGATGCAGACTAGCGCAGCCCCTCCTGGGCCAGTAGAAGCCTTTGTTGCCACCGAGGAACCCATGTGTCAAGTGTCTTCCCTTTATGGAACCAAAGGCACTTGCCCTGGTGAGTGTGAACATAGCGCTGTTTTTTTGTTCATCCTCATCGCAGGATATTTTTCCCATTGCTTTTCAGAGAGAGAGGAAAGGAGGGAGGGAGAGAGAAACATGGGTGTGAGAGAGACACATAAACTGGCTGCCTCCTGCACCCACAACTGAGGAACGCGCCCTACCTGGGAGTCGAACTGAGACCCTTTGGTGTGCAGCCCAATGCTCTGACCACTTAGCAACACTGGCTACGGCGAACAGCGGTGCTTTTCTGACTGCAGTTACTGCCTTGACCATGTCCTGTTGGCTCTCTTATTTCCTAATGACATTTTGAGTGAATTCCATAACTTTGTAAACATGGTCCATCAACTCCAGACTAATTTGTAGCTTCAGTCTCAAACTTGAGTTCAACTCCGCCCTCTTCCTCGCCCCCAGGGAAGACAGGACCCACCGTGTTTGGGTGCAGGGTGGTCTGCCTTGTAGACAGCACCTCCGCTCTCTCCACGTGGTCCAGGTCCTCCAGGATTGGGAGGTGGAGGTAGATGGGCAGGGAGGATGGGAAGAGGAAAGCAGCAATCATAATAGCTAAGTACTTTCCTCAAGATCAGTGACCTTAACAGCTGCTCTGTCAATTCCCTAAAGATCTTATATGGACTGAGAAGGGACCAGTTAGGGTGGTGGCTGGGACAGGTGGCAGGGCTGGTGTTGCCTCTTAGTAAGCCCTGGCTGAGGAGGGAGGCTCCTACCGTTGGCCATTCTCTAGCCCAGGGGTGGGCAAACTTTTTGACTCGAGGGCCACATGGGTTCTTAAACTGGACCGGAGGGCCGGAACAAAAGCATGGATGGAGTGTTTGTGTGAACTAATATAAATTCAAAGTACACATCATTACATAAAAGGGTACGGTCTTTTTTTCAATAGTTTTATTCATTTCAAACGGGCCGGATCCGGCCTGCTGGCCGTAGTTTGCCCACGGCTGTCCTAGAGAGTGGGGTGGCGGGTGGGGGGGGGGGGGGCTTTGTCCTCAGTTGTATTTCCTGCTAGGCAATTCCAGGGAATGGGAAAAGCCCACAGGACCTCTGCTACAGCCGTTTCAGGTGGCTCACCATACTTGTCTCATGCTCACCCTTTCCTGAGATGGGCAATGGTCTGTGAAAAAGCACTAACATGCTACAGTCCTGTGGTCCCTTCCAGAAAACCTTCACAATTGCAGTGCTTTCAAGTAATGCCCAAGGCGTTTAAAGCCTGAAGAAGTCATCAGCTAGTGCTCCGCTGTAAACATGCAGTGGAAGGTGCTGAATGTAAAATAAGTTGGAGTTCCTTTAAATTAAAAAACAAACAAGTATTTGGTGCTTTGTTTCTTTTGAGTAATTGATGGCTTGTTCTTTTCTTCTCCTAACAGGACCCTCGTACCAAGAGCAGAGCTAACTGAGAACTTCATCCTATCAACAGTGCCTGACCCCATCGTTGGCAAATGTGTGGCCTCCTTTTATTTGGTCTTGATTTCTCATTCCTATTCTCTTACTTCATTGTATACATCTTCTATGCTTCAAATTATTTTGGGGGGAACATTTTAAAAAAAATTCTCACCTGAGGATATTTTTCCATTGGTTTTTAAAGAGAGTGGAAGGGAGAGAGAGACAGAGAGAAAAACATTGATGTGACACATGGATTGGTTGCCTTTGCATACGCCCCAGCCAGGGCTGGGGGTCAAGCCTGCAACCTACGTGCGTGCCCTTGACCGCAATCGAACCCGAGACCCTTCAGTCCCCAGGCCAACACTCTTTCCTTTTTTCCACTGAGCTGAACTGGCTAGGGCGGGGGAAAAGTTTTAAAAACAACACCTTTCCTTTTGGCTGGTTGGGGAGGGGGGGTGGTGGTTAGGAAAATGTTCTAAAATTAAGATTATGGTGATAGTTGCACAACTTTGTAAACACTGAAGACCATTGATGGGCTTAATAGTAAGTAAATTATCCCAACAAAGCTGTTTCTAAAAGCCTTGAGGCTATTGGGGATGGTGGGAAGGGGCAGATGGGCTGCCAAACTATGCCTTTATGGCTCATTTCTGCAAAAAAATTGGTAAATTCCAGAATTATAGGTGAATTTCTACATAAGGTATAGATGAAAACTTTTAGGTTTTGAGAATCTGGATGGTAAAGCCAGGGCAGGAGGAGCTCAGAGAGCAGAATGCAGTGTGTGTGTGTGTGTGTGTGTGTGTATGGGGGGCGGAGGGGGAGAGATGAGCCCCACCAAGAGTCAGCAGTCTGGGTGCAATGACACCAGCGTGTGGCACTGGGCTTCTCCAGGCCTCTAGGCTCTAACCTTTCGTGGCCTAAACCAGGTGTGGTGGCTACTGTCTCTCCCTCGCAGCTTTAAAGTTCTCTTCTGCACAAAGGCACCAGGGAGCACAGACGGGCATAGAACCAACTAAGAGTCTAACTACTTAGCCAAGGTTTGGCTTGGCCTCCTCACAGGGAACTTCTTGGGCTTTAACATTAACTGATCTCTCTCTCTCTCTCTCTCTCTCTCTCTCTCTCTCTCTCTCTCTTGTGTTTGGGCCTTGGGCTTTTTTTTTTTTTTTTAAGTATACCTACTCATTAAAAAAAATTTTTTTTATTAAGATTTCAGAGAGGAAGGGAGAGATAGGAACATCAATGATAAGAGAGAATCGATTGGCTGCCTCCTGCACTGGGGCTTGAGCCCGCAACCTGGGCGTATGCCCTTGACCAGAATCGAATCTTCAGTCGCAGGCTGACGCTCTTTCCACTGAGCCAAACCACCTAGAGTGGGCCTTGGAACTTTTAAAGGAAAAAACATAATGTAGCTGCTCATGCCCAAGAATGTGTTCAGGCACCAGCATCTTCACTAGCCTTCACCCTTGGTAAAACCTCAACAGATTTTTCTTGGGAATAAAATTAACATTTTCACATCTAATTATTTAACAATATTAACATTGAACTTTTGCAGGAATTTTTTAGTAATAAGAATGTGTGGAGTGGATGTTTTGCATTCTCCAAATTTTCAGGGAAACTGGGGTCACTCATCTGATGACATGTATTGAGAGCCTGCTGCATGCAAGTTCCTGTGTGTGTGCATATGACGAAAAGGCCCAGCCACTGGGAAGCTGCTCTGGGTATGGCAAGTCCTTCGAAAGGACCATGGATGGCACCACACTTACCACTGGGAGAGGCTGCACATGCTGCTCAGCGCTCACCTGGAGGTTATCCTATATAATAAAAGCCTGGGTGGCGTCATGTGCGACGTCATCACAAGATGGTTGGCAGGGGAGGGCAGTCGGGGTGACCAGGCCTGCAGGGGAGAGCATTTGGGGGTGATCAGGCTGGCAGGCAGGTGAGTGGGTAGGAGCCAGTCGTCCCATAGGGATCGGGCCTCCACTGGCAGTCGGACATCCCCCACGGGGTCCCAGATTAGAGTGCAGGCTGGGCTGAGGGACACTCCCCATGCACGAATTTCATGCACTGGGCCTCTAGTTTTAAAAATGAGACTCTAGACCAGGGGTGGGCAAACTTTTTGACTCGAGGGCCACAATGGGTTCTTAAACTGGACCGGAGGGCCGGAACAAAAGCATGGATGGAGTGTTTGTGTGAACTAATATAAATTCAAAGTAAACATCATTACATAAAAGGGTACGGTCTTTTTTTTTTTTTTAGTTTTATTCATTTCAAACGGGCCGGATCCGGCCCGCGGGCCGTAGTTTGCCCACGGCTGCTCTAGACGCACAGCTTGTTTTCTGTTGCCTGCCCCTTGTGTGGTTGGCACAGAGAGCAGAGCTTCTAGAGACAGACATAGCAGAGTTCGACCCCAGACCTTTCATGAGTTCCACATTCACCTGGGGAGACTGCCAGTTCCCACACCAATAAAATGGAATCTAACAGGGCTGTGGAGAAGATTAGAAATAAAGGTGTAAAGTATTTTGCAGAGCAGCCATTTAGTAATTGGTAATTATTCATAACTATTCGTTTCCTAAAGGGTAGGTAAATTCAAAACAAATCTGAGTTGACACCCAGGTGGGTTAATTTGCACCAACAATTTTATTCACACGTGCATTACATTTGGGGGGAGGGCAGATTCTAGCCTTTTCCACTAAGTAGTAAATAAGCCAGTGAAGCCTCTGGACAGGGCTGGGGCTGCAGGCCTGTGCCTGCCAGGCTGCTCTGGGCAAGCCCCAGGCTCAGGGGATGCAGGTTTGCCCTCTGCTGATACTATCCCTGCCCCTTCCCCTACCCTCTACCCACTCAACTCAGCAGAAACACACTCCAAGGCAGTTTTGACAGATGTTTGTTAATGGCTCAGCGGTTCTCAAGAGGGAGAAACTCAAGTTCAAAGTGGGTTGAGGATGCACTCAGGGCCCAGGAGCCCAGGAGTGGAATGGCGGGTGGAAAGGCCTTTCTCCAGCTATTTCAGAGTCAAGTCCTTCAGTCACATCTCCCCCGGGACTGCCTCCACCACCCCGAGCAGATCTTCCCCGGGAGCTGCCAACCTGGAGCAAGTGGCAGGGGCCGGCGGGAAAGCAGGGCGGGGCCCCTGACTGGCATCTGAGCATCAGCTGTGCTGAGGCCACAGCCTGGCTCGAGCTGATGACCTGGGCGGCCCACAGCCCTTTGAGATTGAGGGGAGAGGAGAAATGTGAGCCCTTCTCCCCACCCCACGCAGCCTCTGCTCCAAATCATTGTCAGTGTCTTCCCTGTTGAATGTTGGTGCCGACACCCAAGGGACCCACCAGGGTCTTGGTACAACTCCGCCACACCCTCAGCTGAGGCTTCGGGGCCATTGGAGAGGAGGGGAGGGGAATGGCCGCGGACAGGGAGGAAGGTGAATGCCGCGGTGCAGGCCCGCTTCCACGTTAGAAATGCTGGACACGAGCCTCACTGGGGTCTGAGTGAGGGGTGGGCACCCCGGCAGCCTGAGCTACAGGCGAGCTCCCCCTCTTCCTTGACTTTCTGGCTGTCCTCGGCTCACCCACTGAATTCGGGTCACGCTAGCAGCCACCAGCATCGCCAATGGGTTTCTCAGATGTGGGACTTCGAGCTAAAAGTCCGTAGCCCAGTCTCTTGGTTTCTTTGAAAACCAGATCCTTGTCCTTGGCCCAGATGCTACGCTTAACGAAGACCCCTAATGAGATAACAACTCACCCTCTACAGCGCTTGGCTCAGATGGGGTCTCACCACACGGGGCTGCCGGGATCTGTTCACAGCGACGTCTCCCCTTCGCATCTGGTTTCTCAAGGGCAATGGCCATGCTGTATCCACTTGGCACATGACAGCATTCAGGATAAACCAAACTGACCCACGGGCCAGACCTGGTCTACAGCTGGGCTTTATTTTGCTTGCAGAGTAGCTAAAGGATTTTTTATTGTTGCAATTAGGAGATTCACTCCTAAGTCTGGACTCATTGGCTTCTCTGGAAAATTTTGAAGATGGGGCTCCTGGGTCCACAATCCTCCCGCACTCAGTAGGCTGTCCTCTTTGGACACATGCTCCCCACCTGCCTGTCTCCATCATGCCCTTTCCTCTCACACCTGAACCACTTCCACTTCGTGCACTGATTTCACCTACCTGGTCCCTGTGGGCAGCAGAGTTGGCAGCTCCTTTGGTACCGGGCAGTAACGGAAGCCAAGGTCTCCACCAGGCTCACCAGGCTCCACACATGCTTGTTGAAAAGGCGTCTGGGTCTTGCCAGGCTAACAGGATGTATGGTGTATCGTAAGGCGCCTCTGAGAAGGCGTTCCCATGAGGAGGTACTGCAGGCAACCCAGCTGTTCATGGGTGGCCAATGGCAGTGATGTTTGGTTGGTTTGGCTACAATCAAGCCTCGTTCTCTGGTCCGTCCTCCTGGTTGAAAATAGGTGACGATGTGCCACTTGTGCAAGGGGAAGAGGTGGCACTGGCTTTATCAAGCCACTGTCATCCAGGAAAACACCTGGTGACTTCCCCATTCAAATATTCCAATAATCATGACCTGGACACTGACCCAAATATCCAACACCAAAAATAAAGGGGTGGTGGAGGTGGCCAGGAGGCATCATTCCAGGCTGAGGCATAGAGTGGCACAAGCTTGGAAGTGCAAAACCATTCTGGGGGGAAAGGAGGTAGGAGGGCCTGAAGCTGAGGATGAGGCAGGAGGGACGTTAAAGCAGTGACTGTGAGAGAACCCAGGATACCCACTGCAACACTGACCACTCCCGTGGGGAGAGCCCACGTGCACAGGCACTGTCACCCATCCTGACTTAAAAAATGTTTTATTGGCCTCGGTTTGGCTCAGTGGATAGAGCGTCGGCCTGTGGACTCAAGGGTCCCAGGTTCGATTCCGGTCAAGGGCATGTACCTTGGTTGCGGGCACATACCCAGTAGGGGGTGTACAGGAGGCAGCTGATCGATGTTTCTAACTCTCTATCCCTCTCCCTTCCTCTCTGTAAGAAAACCAATAAAATATATTTTAAAAAGTGTTTTATTAACTTTTGAAAGCGAGATTTGCTCCACTTACTTATGCATTCATTAGTTGATTCTTGTACGTGCCCTGACCGGGCATCGAACCTGCAACCTTGGTGTATGGGGATGATGCTCTAACCAACTGAACTACCCAGCCAGGGCTGCACCCATCCTGACGTTTAATGTGGAATGCAATAAACCCCTAGAAAAAGGACTCCAGCATTGAGTTTCTCAAACCGCCTTTAGGATTCTTCAAACTAGATGCTCCTGCCCAGGTCAGCATTTCATAGAACTGAGTTAATGGAGCTGCTCTGGTGACGTAAACGGGCAGGAGATCCTGGCACGCTCCTTACAGAGCTCCACACGCACCTTTTACAAAGCAGAACAAGCCACCCCAAGGCTCCTAGAGACTAAGTGCTCCTATAGAGATGAACAGTCCCACTACCTGTTGCCAATTTTTGACTATTTATTGAATGAGGCAGTAATAGACAGAATGGAAAACAACACAGAATCCATGCTCTGCTACTTGGGTTTTGCTTTTCTTCTTCTTCTTGGCAATTTCTCAAACTAGTAGGAGGTTATTTCACCACAAAGGATCATGGACTTTAAAGTCCTTGGACAGCTTCACAATGGCGGTAAAAAATAATTATAAAAATAACAAATTATAGAACTAGACTGTTTATATGTAAATTTCCCTTCCCTCCCCCCATTACGTACAGAAAAAAACATACAAAGAACATTGGATAATTTTATATAAAACAAGCAAATACAAGAATCTGAAACTTTTCTCAAAGGCTGAGCAAGACAGGAATAATTTTTTAATGTTGCGTTAAAAAAACACATTAAATACACTATCACACAGGGGGGGCCCGGGAGGAGGGGGAAGAGTTGTCCCTGTACTTGAGGAGCGGAGATTTGGCCTGTCGAAAAGTCAGGTGAATGTAGCCCCTGGCGACGCAGGGCTTGCAGCTGAGAAACCCGACTTGAGTTAGAGACCCAGGGGCACCGTGAGGAGGCAGCTGTGTGGGGCCTGGGCCCACCAGGACGCGAGGTCCCTTCTGAGGGCCTGATCCCGGAGCTCAGGAAACACCCGTCCTTTCTTTTCCCTTCTTACGCCCCAGCCCGGCGTGATGGCCGGCCTTCCCGGCAGGTGCCTGTCAGCTCCCACCTCCTCTCTGCAGAGCTACCGAGTGAGAGGAAGTAGAAAACTGCTTCCACTGGTGAA
The DNA here is from genome assembly GCF_964212035.1 of Myotis nattereri. NCBI lineage: Eukaryota > Metazoa > Chordata > Mammalia > Chiroptera > Vespertilionidae > Myotis > Myotis nattereri. Next base: position 21,628,884 of record NC_138086.1, on the reverse strand, counting down.
CCCTGTTTTTCTCTCCCTCCTTCCTTCCCCTTCCAACCCTCCCACTCGCCCTCCCGTTCTCTCCCCCTCCACACACCCACACAAACAATGCGCACACACTCCTCAAACCCTTAATACTTCTGTTACCTTCAGTTCATATACATGACCACTTCAGGACTGACCTTAAACCCAGAGCAGTATTTTAACAGTCATGAGATCAAGAGGTTTCCTGCGAAGAGGAGATGGGAGGTGGAGGAAACCTTGTCCCTCCCTGGGAGCTTGAAGGACATTGACCTGCCTGTGGCAAGGTCAGCACCTGGGCCAGCCCGAGGAGCGTCTCAGCTGCCTGGCCATGGGGCCCCTGGACCTTGCAAGCACAATTTCTGGAACCCCCCAGTTCTGGAACTTCCTTCCTCAGGTGAGTCCAGCAGGGAGAGTTCTGGGTGGCCACTGGGAGGCAGCTTTGGTGAAGGCCATGGTCACCTCCACCTGAGTTTGTCAGTAGCTCAACGCATGACCCTGGTATGAACAAAAATCAGTGACTGTGTCCGGCCACGTACCCTACACCCACTAAACTGGGTGAATTATTTTCTTCCACAGCGCACCTTAATTTCATACAGATAATTCCATGCGGGTTTCATATATATATATATATATATATGTATATATATATGTACACATATATACTTTACATATATGTAAATGTGTATATCCATATGTACACATATACATATATTCACATTCGCACATACACACACATAAGTATACACACAAGTTTTTGCAGAAAGAAGTCCTGCCACAATTTGGCTTTTTAGGGACAGTGAAACTGACAGCGCAGTGTCTTCCTCCACCAATCCCAGAAAATCGAGTGGTGCTTTAAAAAATGCAATTCCAAAATCCGCTGCCTTTCTTCCTTTTTTAAAAAAGGGTTAACAATACTTTTCTTCCAAAGTCGAGAGACTTAATTCCATTTGATTGCACCTCTGCAATGTGTGAGAATTCTGAAGTAGACTAGAAAACGATGCCACGATCTGGCCGCATGTCACTGTTCCAACGTCACCACTTCCACAGCCTGGCCGTCCATGGTGACTGTGCTGTCTGCTATCCTGGTGGTCACAGGGGCCATGGCCACCTGCACCGGCCCGTTGCCTTGGGCGAGGCTGGTTACCACAGTCTGGTACATGCTCACCGGGATCTGGACCAGGCCTGGGGAGAGAAGGGGAGACTGTTGGTGATCAGGCTCAGCTTCAGATGCTGGCTGGACGGGGCAACCAGCTCCATTCCTCAGGGAATCGCATACCCACTTCCACACACAATTATACCCCCTCTTTGCCCCATTTTAATTCTTTAAAACAGATAATCAGGAAAGAAAAGTTAGGGGAAATTGTGGAAACATGTCTCAGAGCATGGCCTCCCCAACTAGCCAAGAGATGACGCCCCTGCCTCCAACTTTAGGAAGCGTAGCCCATCCCTGTCCCTGCCCGGGAGCTTTAAGGACAGTCACCTGCCTGAGTAAGTGACTAAACCCCTTCCCACAAGCCCACCCCTCTGCTGCCTTAGTCGCCCTCTAGGAAAGGCCTCTCTTCGTTGTCTGATATTCTGCTACACTAACTTCGTCAGCCCTCTTTCTGCCTATGTTCAAATTTCTCTCAGCTTGACAAAACATTTCCCTCAATCCTATCCTGGCTCTGGCCACTGTCACTTCACTTAGAGTCAGCTTATTTAAAAAAAAAAAGCAGAGAAAAAAAAAGCCTAGGTCATAAGTTTTCTGATTTTTGGATTTCACAGACCAGTAAAATTTTAAAATACATTTTGGGGTCAACTTAGAAAAAAGAAAGACCCCTAACTACCTCCTCATATTCCATTACTTCATAGCAGAAAGGAAGAAGTATGTGATCTCAGAAGAGGGCAGTCCTTCCTAAGAAGGGAAAGCTGGTCATTTTATATGACATTAAAAAAAGGATTTCCATTAAACAAAGCAGAATAAATGCATGCATCAAACTCCTTTTCCTCCTAAAACTAAAATTATAGTGAAGGGGGCAAAGGATAGAAATGAGGGAGGTCAGCATATGGTTGGAAGACTCAAAGCAAATATCAAGTGATTCTGCCTCATCAGAGAAGTGAAAACTGCAACTCCAGTGTCCACGGAGGGCTCAGGACAGGGACCCAGCTCCTGCAGAAATAGGGGAAGAGGCAAAAACAGGGAATAGCGGAAAGTTTGCATTCAACCAACTGGACCAGTAGGCCACACCACACCAGCCTTGCTGTTGACAGGACATCGGAGTTCACCCGCACTGAGGAAATGACCTGGAGAGGCCCAAGAAAAGACCTGTTGTGATGTTTGGCAGGTGGACCGGTGGGTAGGTGGACGGGGGAGGAGAGGAGACAATGACAAACCTGGCTGCCACTGTAATACTTACCCCAAGGACTCCTGGCCCCTAGCTCTGCCCTGCACACCCTGACAATCAGCCTCTCAGCGTCTCACTCTTAAGGAACAGAGAGAGAGCAGGGACAATGTGGGGAGCAGCAGAAAACAATGCCCCCAAATCTAGTATCTTCAAAGAGAGAAGATGTTTGTATCATAAAAATGAGATGCTTTTATTAAAAAGGAATATGGGAAAATTTTTAAGTAAAAAAATCAAATAGATGATATACATTCCAAAAAATTATATGTAGATAAAGTCAAGGAAATCTTCCAGAGAGTAGAAAAGATTAAAAGATGGAAAGTAGGAGAGAAAATATGAGACTTAAGAGGGTGAATCTCTGATAACAGAGTTCCAGAGAGACTAGAAAAAAACAGAAGGTAAGAAATTATCAGACAGTATGTAAGTAAATACCTGTAACTGAAACACGAGTTCCAGCCTGACCATGCCCACTAGATGCTCAACACAACAGATGCAAAGATTCCCAAAGATGGCAGAAAGAAAAAGGAGCCATCTACAAAGATCTGGGAACATAAATAATATTGTGGGACTTCTCAGAAGCGGGCCAAGAATGCCTTCGGATGTCGGAGAGGAAAAGGTTCTTAGTCCAGAATTCTATCGCCAGTTCATGAAAAATGGTAACTATGTTAATGAAGGACGGGGCAGAATGAAGACATCCTCAAAACGGGCCACCTGCACACCTTCTTGGGACCCTCTCAAGGATGCACAGAAAACTCAGGAGTGGCCACAGGATCCGGGAAACAGAGAACCCACAAGTTGTAACGAGCTCTGGGGCAGGATGGGGGACCCAGGGTGAGGGCTATGCAGCAAATTTGAGAGAACAGAGGGGGAAATGGCATGACCACACATCCACCCCAATGTATCACGACCACTGCTTTCATCTTCTCTTCTGGTCAAAACAGGCGAAGTTAATGAAATAACCCAGAACATGCAGTAGTGAGGCCAGTGTGCGATCCTCTGAAGAACCCACACTGGCAAATAGCAACCACCCAGAAGGAAAGATCACTTTCATTTCACTGCTCTTGCTGCCAGGCTCGATTCAGTTAAAAAAGCTTCAAACTTGGGGACTAAGCCACACACTTTACAAACACAGTGACTACTGTGAGCTGGGGGTTCCTCCTAACAGTGAGCAACCAGGGTCTGGGCTGGGGTGGAGAACGTACAGAATTGTCAGTCAAATCTCTTGTACCCTGTTTTTTCCCCCCCTCCCCCCTGGTTTATGACATATTTGGGTTTCCTCTGATGTGGGGCCATGTCCAACATGTTAACACAGGTTGAGTATCATGGAAGATTTGCCCTAGAATAAAACGGAGAAAGGTTCTAACGCAGAATTACAGGTACTGCTATACCCAGATGATCTTTTAAACACAACATGATCTTGTTGTCCTCTTTCACAATTCTTCAGTGGCCCATGGGATATAAAGTCCAAATCCCGATGCAGGCATTTGAACCCTTCCTGTCAGCCCCAGTGGTCCAGTCCGCCTGGTGATCCACCAGCCTTTACACCCAGCCAGGCGAACTGCTTGATTATGGATCTCCACACACACCTCCACACAGGAGCACCGTGACTGCCGCCTCAACTAGCTACCCTCTGCTTGTTCTGCGAATGGGCTCCTATTCTTCCTTCAACAGCCAGTTCTCCGTCCGGGCGCCTCTGCTCCTGGGCTCCCACAGCACTCTGTACCGGACTCCACGGAGGCAATGGTCCTACTCATTATTGCTGTTTGCATATCTTGTCTCCAAGGAGCCTCTCAATTCCTGCGGGAGGGATGGAGTCTCCATCTGTGAGTCTCTAGCGATCGGCAGGAGAGCAGTAAATGTTTCCAACACTCACGATGAAACCTGCCTTCTGAGGGGTCACAGGTGTCTGTCCTTGCGACTGAGTGATCGAACTGGATGAGTCTTGGGGTGACTAGGCTGTTTTAGAATGGGAGCTCCCGGCCCAGAAACAGCATATTATTCAGCACCCATCCAAACAGAACCACTTTTAAAGATTTCATCTCCTGTACTTTACCCCACAATCAGGGAAGAAATAAATTTGGCCTCTACACCTGGGTGATGAAATGACTTGCATACAGAGCTATCTCGAGAGGGAATAACTGGTAAAGGCAACTACATATCTGAAAAGCTTTTCAGAGAGAGAAATGCCATATATAAGGTAATTTCATAACCTCAAATGTCTTGAAATCCCAATTCCATTATCTTCTACAGGCAGTTTCAGTCCATCGCTACCTTAAATAAATGCATTACCACCTCACTGTGGGGATTTTAGAATCAGTCTCTCTCCTCCCTCACACTCCCCTCCCCAAAGCCACTGCGACACGGATTAGATTAAATCGTCTGTGTCTCTGACCTAGCAGCCTTTATGTCCACGGCGAGGGAGGGGGAGGGGACTGGAAGCTTGGAAACCCAGCAGGTACTAAATCGCCGGCTGCCCTTGGAAGAGATGATTAAATGCTGAGGTACAGTCATCCGGCTGGGGTTGTCCCGGCATCTGCTCAGTCTGGCCCTGATTAGCCCTAATCTAGAAAGCGTGTGTTAATCTGAGCTTGCATTCTGGGTCATTTCAATTAACCAAGCAACAGGAAACCCTTCACATTCTACTTTAAGGGCTTGAAGTCCTTCCTTTTGTTTTTCAGAGAGACTCTGTACAATCTGAGTAATAAGACTCTTGACATTTGTAGAGCACTTTTCAAAGCTTTCCGACACCCACTGCACATCATCTGGTTTCTGCTGGGACCCTGCAGAAGCAGGCAGGCAGGCGTTCTGCCCTCTCACGGATGACAGGCGAGCTCCTCTGGCAGACCCATGGACCTACACAAAGGCTTGTACTTCAAGCCTCCCAATCTCTAGTACCCGAATCTTCAAAGCTGTAAGAAACCTTAGTTCACTCAGTTTAGTAAATCCAGTCCCCTTTCTTTTTCTTTAAATGCAAAAGTAAACAGATAAAAGGTTTAAAGCAAAAACACATAGACCGAGAGAGACCGAGTGGTTATTTCTCTTGGGAGTCTCTCCATGCGACGGAATGCCCAAGCGTGGCGCACTGGGGCCAGCAGGGGCTCGATGCTGCCTCTCCTCTCAGGCTTCTAGGTAAGGTTTATACAACTGGCCAAATGGAACAAGAGGCCAAAGGTGACTCAGGAACTTCAAGTCCCACCCAGCACAAGGATTTCCTTGTCAAACAGCAGTCAGAACAAAATCCCTGGAGGAACTGCTGGCTCGGGGATCGCATTTCCCTGTAAAAGACGATGAGACCTGCTCTAGTTTTCTACCAATTGGGTATCACTGTTGAGCCCAAGTGGTCAAACATACTCCCCTCACTCTTCTCCTACCTCAGCAAGTGGCAATGACATCTTTCCAGGTGCTCTGGCCAAAAACCTTGAAGGCGAGTCATCAGCAAATCCTGTCCACTTCCTTCAAATACAGACAAGAATCCAACCCCTTTGCTGCCACCCTAGGCCCACTCCTGCCGCCTCCTGCCTGGGCTACGCTCATCTTCCTTGTCATCCTGCTTCAGCTCTTGCTCCACTGCAGTCTACCCTCTGCACAGCGGCCAGAGAGATGGCCTAAAATTCCCACACGAGGTCATGAATACGGGGTCATGTTCTGAAAATTCAGACCATTTACTCACGGTAAGTGGCGTTGCTCTGTAATCTGCCAACAGGAGGCCAAGGGTTTTGTGTGGTCTGTCTCTGCTGGTGGCACCGCCGGGGAGTGTGCAGTGCACCACGGGCACCGAGGAGTAACTTTTAGAGTCACAGCCTTGCACACTCATGAAGTGACTACTCTATTCCTGCCCCCTCCCGAGGTAATGCGCTTCATCGCTTCCCTGCTGTATAATGGCACACACACACTTACACACACACATACTTTTGGTGGCTCTCCACTAAGGGAAAAATAAAGTCCAAACAGCTAACAGTTGAGGGATTACACCGCCTTTCCCACAAATACCCTGCATATCCCTTCATTACAACCATATCTGTCGCCTCAGTGTACCCTCACTACCACGTGTTTGCGCAGACAGGTCCCTCAGCCCAGAGTCATCCCGCGCCAATGGAAGTCCTGCTCTAACAAGTCCCACTTTTTTCCTGGGTTTACCTCAGACATAACAGCCCACTGGGCTCCCTCTTTCCTGTGATGTCAATGCCTTCACCATCCATTTGGCATCAGCTCTGTGCTAACCAGTTTCCAAGTAGTTACTGTTTATTTTCTGTATAAATCTGCTTACTTAAGGTTGTTGGCGAGATACTATCTTTGAATACTGAGCAACTTGAACATAACAGATGCTCCTGAATGAAGTGGGATTTCTCCACAGTATTCTTCAGCTCCTGCAGCCAAATGCGGTTCGGTTGTCCAGGTGCATTTTGTGGGAGGTAAAATAGGCTCTTCTATTGCCATTAAAGGCTTCCCCGTCAGAAAGACCTCCATGTGCATCCTGGCCTGGCCACGGGCAGGCTCTGAGCCTCACTTTCCTCATATGTAAAACAGTAAATACTTATTTCACAGGCTTGCTGGGAACTGGATGTGCCGACCTAAAGTCCGGGACAGTGCCTGGCATCCAGTAGGTACCTAGTAAATGTCAGTTGCTTTTCAAAGATGACTTGGAGTAAGGGGTTTGAGGAAGTCTGGCTGGGGGCACAGACGTTAGACTGAAGTTCTCAGGAAGCAGAAAGAAAAGCAGAGACCCACAGATCTCCTTTCAGCAGCAACGTGCTCCTGCCAGGAAGCACATCACTCCCCGAGGCCTTCAAAGATGTAAAGATTAGAGATAAAAGGCATGAAATCAGGGCAGATGGACTGGCAGGCAGCATCCTCTCTGAAATGCAGTGATGGCCAGAACTGGCACTGACACGGCACCAGGACACATGAGGTAGCTGGCGATCCAGTGCCCTGGTGAATAAGTAATCCGGACTAAATCACTAATCAATGTTAAGGATATGAAATATATGATCAGGGCCAGTATGACGATGCCGTCACTCTGATAAATTTCTAAAGCCCTTCAGAAACTCATAACAGGCTCAAGCCCAGCAGAGCACAGAGCTGCAGGCCTGGTCAGGGTCACCCGGAACCACAGACTGCCCCCTCCTCCGCCCCCGACAAGATAGAGCAGGACAGACGGCCCGAGGAAGAATGGGCCTTTCATTTGCCCTCACAATCCGGGAAGCCTTTGGGAATTGTTGTTTGCTGTAACTGAATCTTCCAGCCCAAAGGCCTTCCAAGTTGGTCATGGAAGTATCTTTAGTTAGAAGAAAAATATTGATGGTTGTGAGAGAAAAATTAGAGAGCTAAACAAATAAATTATCAACGAAACACACCAGTTGGTAGAAGAGAAGTAATTCTTAAAATCCAAAGGCTTTAAAATTTCCAATGGAATGCCTTCTGTGGTCTATGGACATGAAAGCTAAGTATATGTCTCAGGTACACATTGGCTTAAATGGGGAGCCAGAAGACTGTGTGACCGGAAAGAATGGAAATAAATAAGAAATGAAACCATGTGTTACCTAAGTAACTTCTGGAATTTTTAAAGAGCCATCAAGGGCATCAACAGGTGTCTCTAGGGGTGGCAGGCAAGAGGGAAGTCCTTTTAAAAAGTTTATTTGTGCCCTAGCTGGTTTGGCTCAATGGATAGAGTGTCGGCCTGTGGACTGAAGGGTCCCAGGTTTGATTCCGGCCAAGGGCACATGCCTGGGTTGTGGGCTTGATCCCCAGTAGGGAGCGTGCAGGAAGCAGCCAATCAATGATTCTCTCCCATCATTGATATTTCTCTCTCTCTCCCTCCTCTCCCTTCCTCTCTAAGATCAGTAAAAAATATTAAAAATAAATAAATAAAAAAGTTTATTTGCAGGCTTGAAAAAATTTCACATCAGTGACTGACATCTAAGGGCAACCACTGTTACAGGAAAACACAGGCATGGTACGTGCTGGTACAGGAATGGGAGAACATCAGGTAAAGAAGTAGTCCAGGAGGCAGGCGGCAGGTGAAGAGGCTGAGAGTAACAAACAAGAACCAGATGGAGAGAGGACAGACACAGGGCAAGAAAAAGGTCATGAAAAGAATGTCCGTATCGAATGAAAAGGAGATCCAGGTAACCCTCAGGATGGTAAGACCAGGGGAAACAGAGAAAGCATTGCTCTCCCAGTGGTTCTGTTTCTGTTATATTAGCTGCTTCTGGGACATTTAATCTTCCTTTTCCGTGTTTCCTAAGTCTATCGCTTCTGGGTGCATTTAAGGGATTTATGGATTAAAATATGTATTACACCTGGCAAGTACTGCATATCCTCATGAAGCCAACAGCAGCCTCACAGGTGCCTTGGTCAACAAGCTCTTCTCAGCATCCACGGTTTTCTCTGCATTTGCTAGACAATAGGAAGCCTCACTGGGAAAAACTACTTTCTGGCATAACTTCTGTAGCAGTGACTTTGTCTGGGTAGGACAGTGTCACTGTATCCTTTGCCTGATTTTGCAGGCCACCAGCAAACTCCTCTTGCCCCCACCCCATGAGCCAAATGTTAAAAACGAATTTAGTTTATTACAAACATATTTTGGAGATAGAAATTATTTCCTCTTGAAATTATCACATGCCTAGGAACACTAACGGAATCGAGGTTGGGGGCTTTGGTGTTCAGAACCACTGTGGTTCCTTATCCTGCGGACTGAGCTCCTAATGTGGGGCTGACGCAGCTGACCCCAAGGCCTGCTGAGGACCCGACCACGAGGGCGAGAACCTGGAGTGGCAGGAGAGAGGAACGTTCACCGAAGGCTGGTGGAACATGCATGTGCTCGGAGGGACATCTGATCCGACTACAGAGAAGGGCAGGAGGTGCTTAGTCAATTCCCAGGAGAAACCATTGGGAAGAAGGGTGAGGACAACACTCAAGGGCTCCCAAGTCTATGTACCAGTGGACAGGGTATGGGCAATATGTGAGGTTTGGATATTTTTAAACAGAAAGTGGAGCCAAAATCACAGAAACCTCAGGAGAAAGTCACCAAGCCATCCGAGTTTACAACAGTCAGGTATAGAAAAGAATACCGGGAATTATCCAGAGTTAGGAGCAGAGATTCATTTTCTGTTATTATTTTCAAATTTTTTTATTGTAGAGAATTTCAAATAGGCACAAAAGGAGAGACTAGTACAAGAAACACCCCCCACCTCACCTCCAGTGCCCACCATCTAGCCCTTGCCTCTTCTAAACAGGGTTAGACTGAGGCAAAGAAACTTCCAGAGATGTTCTGATTTTCTACCCCTTCACACAGCACAACCTGTAGAGTACCGTTTAGAAAAAGTGCACCAAACTTTCTATGAGTACTTAGGGCAGAATTCAGCTTGCTTAGGCAGCGAGACCCTGCAGACAGCTGACTGGAAGGTGGAAATAAACGGACAGTTCCAGGGTTTGGTCTTCACAGAGAAAGAAATGGATCTCAAAAAACTGCATTCTGTTTAGGTATTTATCTTGCTTTCCTATCTGAGCTGTATTTAGTATAAGCGCATTGTTAATGGGGACAAGTTCTTTTTTTTATTTATTTCCCAGAGCTTTCCCAGCTTTATTAAAGCATAACTGACAGACAGGAATTGGGTGAAACTTGTTTTGATATATGTATATATTGTGAAATGATCAGTACATCCAAGCTAATTAACATATTCATCACCTCACATAGTTAGCATTTCTATTTCTCCTTCTTTGTGTGTGGTGAGAACAATGAAGAGCGACCCTTTTAGCAAGTTTCAAGTACAGAGCACAGTTTTTAACCAGTGTCCATGCTGCGTATTAGGTCCCCAGAACTTACACATCTGACATCACTGAAACTAGTCCAAAGAACTATGTCACCGTGCCTGCAAAGCGGTGCATGGATTTAAATAAAGGTGACAAGACTTGTGGTAGTCAGTCAGTCAGAGGGATGCCACAGGAATTCAGGTGAGAACAGAAAGGACTAGGTATGAAGAGGAAAGAAGGGTCTCACAATCAGGATGTAGAATCAACTGGGCAGCCTGACATAACAGAGCCCTGAACCCATGCCTCTGGGTCCGTGTCATTAATCCCTCCTCTAACTTACTGGGCTGCCCTCTGCACACGGTGGCCCTTCTGGGTCTGATAGGTGGCCCTATCTAGGCCTGCTAGATAACCCTTCTTGGCCTCGGGTCACCCTAGGTTGGGATCCATGAAGGCAGAGTTGCTCCACCCTCGGGAGAATTCTAGCTAAAAAAGGCATAAGGAGTAACACCAGAGAATCACCACTTTATCACTCTTACCGATATAATGGATCTATACGAAATCATTAATGGTTACTGAGACCATTGGTGACCCGCAGGGTGTAGCACCCGGAGGGGCAGCCTCTCAGTTACCCCACCTCCAGCTGCTTCATTCTGTCTCTAAAAAGAAGGAAGCCTCAGTCAACACCCACTCGCGATGGGCACAACCTGCTCTACAGACGCCTGACAACAACACAGAACTTGGAAAAAGCAACGGCAAGAGTGACATCCACCCGGGAAGTTTCACAAATCCTCCGGCAAATGCGCCAGCACACGGAGCGCTGTGGGCGCGCTTTTAAAGTAGATCTTACAGTCAGCTCTTCCTGAGCTGAAGGGAGGGTGGTTCATTTCTCTCTACACTGGAATTTGTGACGTATTTTCTTGCAGCAGACCTACTTTCCTAATTATGTCTTCCTTCAGCTTATATGAATACGAATTTGTATTCCTGAAGCGCTCAGCCGCTGTGGAGGTGGAGATGGTCCAGGCTTCCTCTGACTTGCTCAGAGAAATTGTCTAAGGACTTAAAATGTGTCACGAGTAACCTGCATTACAGACCATCTGTATGTGGCATATAAGAGTTGAATATAATTCTATTTATAAAACCAACAGGCCACTTCTGTCTCTTGGGGCTGCTATGAGAAGAAGTAACATTTTATTTACATGATTGAAGTTCTTGAGATGAAAGACACTCCCTAAACTTGAGGGAGTATTGTTTCATCTAGGTTCTTTCTCAGGCATCAGAGCAGCCATGTAGCAGCTACCAGGGGCAGACAAATGGAAAAGCAAGATTAAAGGTCCTGCCCATGATCCCCAGAGTTGCTGAGAGTGGACGTTGTGCCACCAGCTCAGTGTTGCACCCCAGGAGTGTTGTCCACACTCCACGCTGTACACAAAATGAACAATTCACACACACACTCCTGGCCCTGAGTGTTCACATGCCCTTTTGTTAGTCAGAAGCACTGTTGAATGAGAAAAGAATTCTCCCCTCTCCCTTCCGCTCTGAAATCAATAAAAATATATTAAACAAAACAAAACACCCCACGACAATGAGGTACCACCTCACACCTGTCAGAATAGCTATCATCAACAAATGAGATGTGATGGTGAGGATGTAGAGAAAAGGAACCCTCGTGCGCTGCTGGTGGAAATGCAGACTGGTGCAGCCACTGTGGAGAACAGTATGGAGTTTCCTCAAAAAATTAAAAATGGAACTCCCATTTTACCCAGAGATCCCATTTCTAGGAATATATCCCAAGAAATCAGAAACACCAATCAGAATGAATATATGCACCCCTATGTTCATAGTAGCGCAATTTACAATAGCCAAGATTTAGAAACAGTGTAAGTGCCCATCAGCATATAAGTGGATTAAAAACAGTGATACATCTATACAATGAAATACCACGCAGGTGTAAAAAAGAAAGAACTCTTGCCATTTGCAACAGCATGGATGGACCTGGAGAGCATTATGCTAAGTGAAATAAGCCAGTCAAACCTCAGAAGGAAGGCAGGGGATGGTTGGCAGGTGGGAAGAGATCAACCAATGACCTTGTATGCATATATGCATAACCCATAGACACAGGCCATAGGGGGTGCAGGCCTGGGGTGTGGGCGGGGGTGGGCTGGGAGAGTCAATGGGGAAACAAGGGGACATATGTAATACTTTCAAAAATAAAGATTAAAAAAAAAAGGAAGAAGAAAAAACAGAACTTTCTAGTCCAACAGTAGGGCTGTGAAAGCTTAAGCAAGGCAAGGCCAGGGAGCAGGGCAGCAGAAAGCAGACATTCCTAAGATTGTGAAATGGGTGGGAAAGGACATGAGATTCTTGAAGGAAAATATTTTAAATATAAAAAGATAAAGTTTATAGTCTAAGTAACATGGCTGAAAGGAGCTGCTCCAAAAACATTCAAGCAAATTTCCTTTTCCTCCTCCAACAAGGATGACATAGAAACACCAAGGCTTACTACTTAAGCGGTCAAGACATTTAATCTTGGAAGCCATGCTGCCCATTAGAACTCACTGTGAAGACAGATATGTATGTTCCCCGTGTGCTGACCAATATGGTGGCTACAGAGCACCTGCAATGTGGCTAGTGTGACTGAGGAACTGAACCTTTGATTTTAATTAATTTACATTTAAAGAGCCAGTGCACAGCTCTAAAAGCTTTCCAGTATTTCACTGTACAGATGTACCACTATTTTCCGGTGAGCCAAGTCCACACCATACATGTGCTTCAGTCATACATAAACTGCAGAGCATGGTCAAGAGCTGCCTTTGTTTAGATGGAAACTCAATCTGAAATTGGATGCTCTACATTCACCTAAAATATATTTTCCTGGCATTTCCCTTATTTATATCACAGGCTTTTTTCCTTTGCTGCTCTACCCCATCCCCACCCCCACTTATTTTAACACCCCACCCCCACCCCCATGGTGAGAAACTTTATCAGCATTTGAGAACAATAGAGTATGGCTGTGCACTAGAAAGCTTCAAGCAGTAAGGAGAGGCTGGGCTGGCAGTCAGGAGAATTGCTGGACGCCTCTCTATGAGCCAATCTGATAGCAGGGTCTTTGTAGTCTCGCTCAGAGCAGTGTCTCAGTTTCCATATATAGACCCCTTCAATGATTCTCAGGTCCAATTGCTAGCTTTACCACCGAAAAGATGTTTTTATCAATTTAACTTCAAAAACCCTATTTAGGCTCTGTAAATCTCTAAATTGGAGCCTTGCTAATAATGAAGATTTGGTGTAATTATAAAGTCACAGGCAATTGTGCTGACAAAGCCAAATCTATATGTCTCTTGCTGGGCCTTTGCTCTCGGTCTGACCAACAGGAGGAGAAAAGAGGCTTTGTCAGGAGCAGATGTGCAGTGGGAGGCCCTGGGAAAGCAGATCTGTTGAATGAAGCAGGTGCCACTTAGACATTCACTTTACTGACTCCAACCACAACCTCCCCTTCATTTGATATCCTGCTCTTGGCAGGAGGATGGGGAGAGAGCATCACACAAAAAGGAAGCATGTTTATCCTGTTCAGATTACTGCTCTGCCAGGCTGCTGCTGCTGGGTTCTGCACACTTGCTCTTTATTAAGCAAATGGCAGATCTGGGAAGTGAATCCCTGTATTTACATAGGTAACCTGAGAGCCAGAGGGCCCCAAACCATACTGGCTGTGATGTGCAAGCTATCAGAGTTAATAACAGTACACTGACATTCCTTCAAAATCCTAGTGGAAACATAAATAAAAAGAGGAAAGTCCCCTTTACCCAAGAACCTAAAACACTTCATTCTGAAGAATTTTTCATGTCAAGAAATTCTTGTTCTTATGCGAACAGTGACTGATCCCAGTTTTACATGCTCAATTAGAACCCACTTTTCAATCCATGTATTGAATAGAAATGACTGCAATGAAACTTGTTCGATTATGGCTCTGAATTTGGTATGCTACACACACACACAAATCCCTTTACAGAGTATTACCTGCAATGAGGCACCAAGATTCTGTCTTGGTTACAAGGAGCTGGAATCATCTAAGACCAGAATCTGTCTTTCGAATACAAAGACTCAGAAAGATCTGGGGACCTAAAGGGAAGGAGAATGAGATAACGAAACATGTAACTTGACCTTCAGGACACTGGGGATGGAGGAGACCATGGTCAGTGGTGTCCATCTGCCAGATGGCAGGCATGTTCTTGGGAATCTCTGCCCAGAATGTCCCTGGCGCATCAGTTTCCTCAAGCTGAGAATACCTGGCACAGTCAGACCAAGGAGCAGATCAAGGTAGGCCACTGTGGCTTGATAACCTGCTAATTCCCACTGGGCTTCAAGGAGCCAACTCTGGAAGCAGTCAGCTTTTAACATGGATAGCATCTAGAAGCTTCATCTGAGGGCCATGGCCATGGCTCAGATGAGTCCTAAGAATAGAGACCAATGAACAGTGGCCAAACATTTCATTGTAAAAGGCCCTCTTCTTTTCTAGTCTTTAAGTCTTCAAATAGCAGAGCCTAGGTGAGCAATTCCTGGTGCACATATCACGAATGCCCGAGGCCACCCCGTTCTTAATGGTAGAGGGAGGGGACACCTCCCCTCTGGACTTGCAGACTGGGCAAGGAGAGAGATGACCCTAAACCCATAACACTTTCCAGAGGCCTGCTCCTTCTGAGGGTATCCACAGGGCAGCATCTTTGCAGGAGACAAAGGCACCCAAGAACCCTGACAACTGGAAACCCCTCCAGCTGGGGCGATGTCTGATGAGTGCCAGGAAAGGCCTGATAATTCGGAGAATTGAATCTGCTCTGTCTCCCCAGCATGCCTGAGGGACAATGCTTCCACCAGTGAAGGAAGAAGGCTTTCTGAAGAGGGGTTCTCAGTGTGAGAGTCACTACCTGCTCCCTCCAATGGAGGCCCAGTGGACCAGAGCCTAAGAATGTGTTCCAGAAGTGCTAAAAGCAAATCCTCTGAAGACTGATTCCCTTCCCATCAGTGGTGTTGAAATACTAACAGTGGCATAACAGTTACTGCATGCTCATGATGACCCAGGCAGTAACGAGAGTAGGACGTATCTGCTGTCCCCAAAATTAGTGACATCAACATATCTCCCTCGACGGGGAGACTGGGGAGTCAGAAAAACTGCCGCTTCCCTCCAAGAGCTACTCTGGTAGGCATTTTGGACTTCAGGAGATCATTATGAAGGCAGTAGGCAAGGAGGACAAACTTCAGTGCTACGAAAGGGCTGGGTGAGTAACACCTAGGGGGCACAGAACTGTAAACCCCCTTTGGATATTCTAGAATTGAGAGCCCCATCGCCCATCTCCATGTCACCATTCCTTATAAGCAGCATGCTTCATCGTGAAGTCTGGAATTCACCCAATACCAATGGCTTCCTTCAGCCTTGTGACCCACCAGGCTCTGGATGTTTGACATTTGGGGTGGGGGTGGGGGGGTCACTATAAATCCATTAGAGTGCGTGCTTGAATATGCCTGTAACCAGGAAGAGAAACCTGTACTTGTGAGGCATCTAAGCTGAAATGTGCAAGTGGCCGGGGAAGTGGGTGTAGGCATCGCCACTGCCTCCTGCCACAGGTTCTTCTGCTGGCGACTCTAGTGCACAAACAGGGCAGTGCTTCTTGCAGCCCTGCTGCTCAGCTATTTACTGGCTTCGGATTATTGCAGTCACGTGGTAGGTTTTTTCTTGTTTTGTTTTTAAAGCAAAGCCATGCTGTCCATGACCTGAGGTGACAGGGAAGCAAGGCTCAGGAAGCGTGTGTGCTGTCCTCTCCTGTGCAGAAGGGGCACAGCTTGCCAGGAGGCAGCAGTGTTTGTGCTGCAGCCTTTAGCTCAGCCTGTCCAATAGAACCTTCTGCAATGATGGAGATGTTCTGTATCCTTTTCAGTGCCCACTAGCCAGCTACATGTGCCTATTTAAGTGTAAACGTGAATAAGTTAAAATTTTTTTAAAAATTCCGTACCTCAGGCCATGGTTACTGAGCACTTGAAATGTGGCTAATGTAACTGAATTTTAATTAACCTGCTTTTAAATGTAAACAACCACACATAATAAGTAGCTACCATACTGGACAGCACACCTTTAGATCTTGGGTTTTGATGCCATTTATTTGCCCCTGTAAGATTTATCATGACACTGACTTCTAAAGACAGGGCTCATAAGCTCTGTCCCACTCACCTTACTGAAATAATGCCGAGAGAGCTTGCTTAGTGGTGGTAGTAGTATTGGAAGTAGAAAAAAAAGGAAAAGAATGGAAAGAGATGATAATAGAAAAATAATTATGTACAACACTTATAGTCAAAAGGCAAAAATAGAGCGAAATTGAAGTTATTTCCTGGTATGACATCCACCAATATGTTTCCCAGAATGAAAACTATTCATCTTAAGAGAACAGTTAGCTGACTTAAGTGGGAAAACCCTGTCTGCAAAGAAGGCGTGTTTCCTGCCTGGCCAGTGTGGCTCAGCTGGTTGGAGCATTGGCCCGTACACCAAAAGGTGGTGGGTTAGATTCCAGTCAGGGCACATGCCCAGGTTGCAGATTTGATTCCCTGTCAGGGCAAGTGTGGGAGGCAGCCGATCGATGTTTCTCTCTCTCTCTCTCCAAAATAAATAAATAAAAAGACGTATGATTCCAAAGGGGAATCAGTTGTAAGACGGAGGAATCTTCATTTGCCTTTTCTTACGGACCGGGCAAGGCCTCAGCATGGGTGACATCATCCTAGAGTCTTAGCTTCCCGTAAGGCCTCCCTATCAGTAGAAAAGAGGGCACTTAACTTACAGAGGGTGGTCCAAAAACCCAGACCTGCAGCCTGAGACTCACTGCTCACACAAAATACTGATATTTAGGGGCCTGCCTGCCTCGAATCCTGGAGGCACTGAACTCATCGTTTGTTTGTTTTTGGATTAAAGGTACAAATAGCAACATAGTATCAAAGAGTACACCATCTTTTAAAGCTATTATTATGCTTACAATGACTGAAAATGCACTTACAAAAAATCTTTATTTAAACTTTAATCAAAATACTGAGGCATAAAGTGATTTAATGTACCCTTTTGGGGAGCAACATTGACATATTTCCTAAATTTAATTTAACATTTACATTTCCACTGGCCCTTCTGGAAACAAGTCCATATACTAATGTGTCCAGAGAATGAAGAACACAGAAAAAGAAAGAATGAGAGGTGTATTTTACAGTGTATCAAGATGAGGACTGGCATATCATCTCTTAATTTTAAAGAGGAACTAGAAGAGGAAAACATGTAGTAAGTAATAATGGATGATGGTGGCGGTGATAAGGGGAAAATGAAGAAAGTCACCTGTCATGATGGAAGTTAAAATACAATGCAGTTGTAAGATCTGTAGAGAGATTATGCCATTAATAGTAACAAAGGCTATACTAACTACTGCAAACTATGTGCTGGAAGGGAACAGCAGTCCTTGCCCAAGAAGTGTGATATAATCAAATCCAGGAGCCATTAAACAATGTCACCTTCTGCCCTAGCTGGTTTGGCGCAGTGGACAGAACGTCGGCCTGCGGACTGAGGGGTCCCGGGTTCAATTCCAATCAAGGCACATGCCCAGGTTGCGGGCCGATCCCCAGTAGGGTGTGTGCAAGAGGCAGCCGACCAATGATGCTCTCATCATTGATGTTTCTCTCTCTCTCTTTCCCTCTCCCTTCCTCTCTGAAATCAATAAAAATATATTTAAAAACAAACAAAACAAAAACAATGTCACCTTCAGTCAAGGTTCTTTCATTCAAGGTTACAGAAAGGGCTTCTGATCTATTCCCATTTTTATAGTACTCACCTCTGAGCACAAACGCTTCACTTGCATAAAGTATTTGCATCTGTCCTAAAGACAGGAAAGCAGGGTTTGCAACAGTGCTGTGTGCCCTGTTCAACTTACTCATTTGGGAGAACGATGGAGAAGAAATTTGTACTGACAGCTGATAATAATGTCATGTTTACCTGTGTCTATGTGCCCAGCACTATGCTAAGCACTTTACAGGAATCATTTTGTTTAATGTTCACAATTATCTTATGAGCATGGAACTATCATCCTAATTTTACAGTTAAGGCTCAAGGTAGTTAATTTGCTTGCCTAAGATCACAGTTTGGTGGTGGTGCAGCATTTAGAGTATCCAGCTAAGAGTTCACCACTACAAAACCAGTATTACATGAAATGTTAAAGGGAAAAAGAGGAGGAGGAGGAGGAAGAGGGAGAGAAATAGGAGGAGGAGGAGGAGGAGATTTATCAGGATGATCACTTAGTATCATAATAATAGGCCAAGAGGCGTCATGCTGGGACGGGTAGGTCATGGGTGTGCCCCACAGCCTCTGTCAGCGCCTCAAGCCCCAGCAGCAGTGGCAGCGGCGGCAGCAGCACTCGCATGAGCAGTCCCCAGCAGGCAGTGCATTCCATCAGCGGCCAGGCCAGCGCACGCGCATGGGGGTAAAGTCTCCAGGTGCCCGCTTTCCCGCAGGCCTGAGCCCCAGGACAGCTGGGGATGAGCTGGTGATCCCAAAGGCCTGACAGCCCAGTGGGCGGCGGAGGCGGCTTTTGGCCTGGGGACTGGCGAACAGGCAGAAGATGACCCTGAATGCAGGAGGCTAGGCCTAGGGACCCTACCTGCACGATTTAATCCTGTGCTGGGCCTCTAGTGTTACATAAAGTCTAATCACTGGGGTGTATACCTCAAATTAATATAATACTGTATATCAACTGTAATTGAAAGATAATTTAAAAACAAGTAAAATAAACATCAACCACCAAAAAAGGAAAGATTTTGCCCTAGCTCATTTGGCTCAGTGGATAGAGCGTCGGCCTGCAGACTGAAGGGTCCCAGGTTCAATTCTGATCAAGGGCATGTACCTTGGTTGCAGGCTCATCTCTGGCCCTGGTCGGTGCTGGTGTAGGAGGCAACCAATCAATGTGTCTCTCTCACATCAATATTTCTCTGTCTCTCCCCTCCCTTCCATTCTATCCAAAAATCAATGGAAAAATAGCCTCCAGTGAGGATTAACAAAAACAACAACAAAATATTTTCAAAATGAGTACCAACATGATCCTAATTAGGTTAAAATTTTTTATGAATGGGGGTGAGGGGAGGCCATATTTTGAAAACTCAAAATGCTATTCTCTATAGTGGGATTATAGATGATTTTTATAATCAGGGCCAAAAATAAAAATAAAAACAACCCCCTAAACAAACAAATGCTATGCCTCCTTTTTTCTTGTGGCAACTTTAGAGAAAGTGTCGGCCATTAAAAAAAAAAGGCTGAACTTTCTTAGCAGCTCTGGTAAGAGGCTGATGGGACAATAGTTGAAGCAGATGACTGCCATTAATTTTGTTGATTAACTAAGAACTTCAGTTATCTGTTTTTACCCCCCACCTGGCTTTTAGGAATGAAGGATAGCTGCATGAATCTGCCATAAGATCTTAGACAGAAGAGTACTTCTGAGGTGGCCAAGTGCCAGTATAATTCTTATTTTTCATTATTTTTGCTAAAATAGGAAGAGAAAATAACAGGATCTGGTCCCTGAGGATTATGAACAGTGGATAGCAAGGCTGGGTGGAAGGTGAATATCACTCAAAGAGCTCTTCAACCCTGTGTAAGCACACCCGTGTGGTCCTGGAGTATAGCAGCATAGGGGTTCTAGGCTACAGAGGAGTAGAGTGAGGGAAAACCAATGGGCAATTTAAAAGTTGTATGACTTCTTATATTAAGGTATGTTAGGGAGGGAAAAGGAAGAAATAACTGTGTTAAAAAAACTAATAAAGGAACTCATCCAGAGTCCTTTCCCAGCCAAAGGTAATTCCATCTGCATCTCAACGAAAAGAAAGGCACCTGTGAAAATCTTTAAATTGAACCTACCATGAAACTCCATCCTGAGAGATCAAAGACCCATTTACTGCAACTAAAAAAGGGAGAACATAAATGAAATAAAGTAATACCAGTGCCTGAGTAGCCCCTTTAGAGTTGGGATGGGGTAGGGTCCAGAAAAAAAGGGGAGGTCTTCAGGGCACAAGGTTTCTGTGAGCTCTGTCCCAGTGACCTGGAATTTAAACTTCTGCTATGCATGGGTCATGATCTTTAACTTGAAAACCACTGTCCTACCGGACACTGCTTTCATATCCGCACTGCCCCAGCCATCTCTCACTGGGTATTGTACTCCATCAAATTCCACACATTCTAGTAATGGTCCTCCATCCCCTCTAGTTCCATCCGAGAAGATGCTGAAAAATTTCTGTCTCGGGCCTGAACAATATCCAAATTGCCCTTAGAAGAGTCATCTGCTAGTAGGATTTTTACTTAAGCCCTATTTGGGAACCTGAGGTGCATTGCTCCCCAGTGGTATCTGTTTCAAACAGCACCTTGTTCTGGTGCTTCCTGTTAATAAACTCTCCCTGATAGTACCCTTGGTCTGCTGGTAGACTCCTTAAGCTTGTCATCACAGAAGTGACAAATGTTGGTAACAGGACACAATCTGAAAGAATAATGAAAAGAGAGCTTCTATAGTTCCAGTCCCAGGGTAAATGCTGCAGCACTATGGGTGAAAATGTTAGCAGACGGAGGAGCATCAGAATTATTTGGATCATATCCAATATGAGTCATTCTTTGGATACCCAAAGGAAAAACGAAATAATCAATTTTCACTTAAAATTGCTGGGATGAGGCACAGCTCAATGGTCTCATTTGATATAAAAAAACTGCTTGGAGAAGGTAATAATTCCAACTGCCAAGTCTGAGTTCAGCACATGTGGGCAGTCACAAACTGGGGATGGCCTGCTTTGGGGAACCACTGGCTTTTAGGATTAGACCAGAATTTTCTCTTATCACAAATGTAGCCAACAACATAAAATCAACACAACTGATTCACACAACCCAAAGCTACTGAAGAGGCAGCTTCCAGGAATCAGTAGTAGTGAGTGTGGTTCAACTTCACTGCATGGCTGAACAGGTCTGCTTGACTAGAGCGAGACTCAGAAGGTCCTTCGAAAGGTGAGGCTGGGGAGGAGTTCAGAACTATAAAGCAGTCTGTTCTCCTCACCCACACAGGGCAAGACCATTACATTAGAAGGCATAACAAAGTCTCTTATCAAACCCACACAGAGCAGCAGTCTTAGCAGTTCTACAGGGAATAATAGCATCTGCACTTCAAAAGAATGTCACATAGCTAGACATCTTCCCTTTCATTTAAGGTGGGTTAGGACTCAGGTGAGGAACAGAGAAAAGCAAGCAGGATTCTGGTTAAAGCAGGTTTGCCTTCATTCTATCTATACTCCTTTTCACCCTAAACATATGTGGCTATGAGATGCCCTTTATCCTATAGGTTCTCACCAAGATCATCTCTGTCTCTATTTGGGTTAGTTCAGGGAAGCCCCTAGACCTATAGAAAAAGCAGGCTATAACTTAGCATTTGATATTTCTTTGTTTTTTTAAATAAATGATTCTTAGAAGCCACAATGGCTGTTTATATTTCCTATGTTATTCTTTTTTAAAAATATGTTTTTAGTTATTTATTTGTTAGTTCTCACCTGAAGATATTTTGTCTATTGACTTTTAGAGAGAGTGAGGCACGGGGGAGGGAGGGAGGGAAGACAGAAAGAGAGAGGAAAAAAAAAGAAACATCGATATGATAGAGACACATTGATGATAGAGATACACCAGTTTCCTCTGGCAGCCCAGGTACCCTGCCCTTGACTAAGAATTGAACCTGGATCCTTAAATGTGTGGGCCGAGCACTAACCACTGACAAATATTGGCCACAACTGTTTTTACTGATTTTAGAGAGAGGCAGGGAGGGAGAGAGAGGGAGAAAAAAACATCGATGGCTGCCTCCTGCAAGCCCCCTACATGGGGTGGGGCCCCACAATGCGCAATGCGGGAATCTAACCGCAATGAGGGAATCTAACCTGTGGGAATCTAACCGTGACCTCTTGGTGCACGGAATAACGGAACAACGCTCAACCCACTGAGCCACATCAGCCAGGACTCCTATGCTATTCTACTCTGGGATACAGAAGTACTTTCTTCTTCCCACTTCCAAAGGAGGACACAGAATCATTCTTCCTTCAAAGACTTTTCTAACTAAAATCTTATTCAATTCTTAGGGACTACCCTAAAAAAAGTGCCAGGGACATTTTTCAGCCACTAATGCCATTAAGGAACTTTCTGCCTGGGAACTGTAAATAAATATATCGGGTTTTCTCCTCACTTGGTCTTCCACAGCAGTATTACTGTCTTTGTGGAGGTCCAGTGATGGCGAACCTATGACACATGTGTCAGAGGTGACACGCGAACTCATTTTTTTGGTTGATTTTTCTTTGTTAAATGGCATTTAAATATATAAAATAAATATCAAAAATATAAATCTTTGATTTACTATGGTTGCAAATATCAAAAAATTTCTATGTGACACGGCACCAGAGTTAAGTTAGGGTTTTTCAAAATGCTGACACGCCGAGTTCAAAAGGTTCGCCATCACTGGACTAAACCAATTTAAAAAAAAAAAAAAAAAAGGAACTTTCTGCCTAAACAAATGTATGTTATTATCTATCCTCTTTCCAGGACTTTAACAACAAATATACAAAACCACAGAGCATCTTATAGACATGTCTAATCACTCTGTTCGAAATTAACATAATATTGTCTGCCAACTGCAACTGAAAAAGCACCACAGGGCACCTAATCTGACCTGCTTAACCTGATTATATAGAATTTAAAACAAAAGCCTAATAAACAATCACATATTGTCTCACACAACAGGGCTGGTCCTCCTCTTAGACCCAGACTCCTTTGGCACTTCCCTGGGCAGCCCATCTCGGTAACTGACGCCCAGAGCCTGTGAAAGTGGATCTGAAGCGCTGGGCTGGAGTTGTACATTTTTGCTGCCATATTTCTATGAACGTTATCCCTTTCATTTATTCAGGAAATAATCAATATCCTGGAAGTCAAAGAGCTGGGAAAGAAGGGCAGGGTGGCAGGATGCTATTGGCTAAATCCAGGTCCTTGGTGAGGCCACATTAACAGGAGGCAGAACCTCAGCACCACCTGGAAAGGCACCTCCAGCATAGCCTACTGCCGCCGTGTGAGATGGTGGCACCTTTCTCCAGAGAGCACATTGCACCAGCCACGATGCACGCGCCATGGAGAGTCTCTGCTATAGGAAAGGCCACTGATCTCTCCCACAGGACAGCAGATTTTAAAGTACCTCTCAGCAAGTCCTATCATAGCAAAACAGTCGCTTCTCAAATAAGCAATTCAGTTAGGTAACCACTACCATGGCTCCCCACCACCCTGCCCCACGAAACCCCAAGTCTCCCACTGGTGAAAAGAATCAGGGGCTCCTAGACTTTTCTGAGGCATCAATGGCCTACCACTAGAGAAAAGCTCAAATCAAAGCTCAACCTCTTTCTGAAGGGTTTGTCAGTCATGTCATGAAGGTTTAAGTGGAAACAAGGAAGAAATTGAATGAAATATTTATGCTCTCTCACCATTAGCATCTTGGACGCCAGTAAGTGCTCCAACGGCTGCTGCGGTTTCCCCCGACAGGACGATCTGTCCCCCGCCTTGCAAGGTGGCTTCGGCCAGTGTGGCGACAGCATGGGCGGCAGCTTCACTGCGGGTACAGAACAGGAGAGGGGGTGCGGGTTGAATAAAGGCACAGCACTGCAGCTAGAGAAACCACCCTTCCTTGGACTCTCCACGACTCCGTGTTGTGAGCCTACCAGCAGGCACACGATTCCACTGCTACTGGACAGAGCCAGAGTAATTTTTAAATGATAATAAAGAGCCAGAGAAACCCCAAGTCTTACCTACAGTATTTCTAAAGCTACTGTGAGAGTTTCTTTAAACCTAGGAAATGGGTGTTTGAGGACAGAAAGCACGCATTGTAAGTCTCCTCTTTATCGATAGCGACTGAGTGCTTGTGAGCCAAGTGGAGCTCTGATCCATATTCACAATGGAAAAACCATTTTGGTTGTCAATCACAAGGTTTCCTTTTTTTCTTCTCTCTTTACAGTAACACAAGACAGATAATCACCTGAAACTGCCCTTTTGTAGCCAAGAATAAATAATAATCTGAGGAGTCAGCAACCTGGATTTGCTATTGAATTAATATTAAATAATAACAATTTGGCTTATATCCATGATTTTAAATACAAAGTAATAGTTAACTACTATTCTGCAAAGTCCAACTCTTCCCTTTGTCTCACTGTACATGCAGGCAGTGCTAAATTAAGACTTAAAATTTTAAATGATCACTATAAGCCCAAACTCCTTGATTCTAGAAACACAATAAAATAATAAACCTCCCTTCATTGCAAAACAAACACTCTGTACAATAGATATTAACCATGTTTATAGTGAGCTCTATTCTAGCAGTGTGTCCCATTTTTCTTTTCCTTGCTATATGCTTTTACTCTATGCATACCCACTTTTATTTATTCTATGATGCTATCCTATCTAATAAAAGAGAAGCATGGTAATTAGCGTACGACCGCTACCCTTCCCATTGGCTAATCAGGGCGATATGCAAATTAACTGCCAGCCAAGATGGCGGCCGGCAGTCAGGCAGCTGGAAGCGAACATGAGGCTTGTTTGCTTCAGTGACGGAGGACTCCAATGTTCCCCGCCTGCCGCTGCTGGCATCTGAGCTGCAACTCTAAGCAACTATGTTACAAATATAGAAGCTAAACAAAACCCCAGAAACCTGCTTTAGTCGCTGGGCTTCAGCCAGCAGGATCGCAACACTGTTTCAAATACAGAAGGTAAACAAAGGCCAGAAACCTGCTTTCAGCAACGGAGGCCTAAGAGCTGGAGCCTCAGAGCTAAAGCTGGCCCAGAATAAAAAAAAAAGAAAAAAAGGAGAGGTTGGGAGCTTCAGTCACCCACCAGCCTGAAAACAGCCCTCAGCCCCTCACCCAGACTGGCCAGGCACCCCAGTGGGAACCCCCACCCTGAAGGGTGTGTGACCAGCTGCAAACAGCCATCATCCCCTCACCAAGGCTGGCCAGGCACCCCAGTGGGGACCCCCACCCTGATCCAGGACACCCTTCAGGGCAAACCAGCCAGCCCCCACCCATGCACCAGGCCTCTACCCTATATAGTAAAAGGGTAATATGCCTCCCAGCACCGGGATCAGTGGAGCTGTGACCCTCCCAGCACCGGGATCAGCGGAGCTGAGAGGCCTCCCAGCACCGGGATCAGCGTGACAGGGGGCAGCGCCCAAACCCCCTGATCGCCCTGTGGCTCTGTGTGTGACAGGGGGCGGGGCCACAACCTCTCTATCGGCCCTCCTCTGTTTGTGACAGGGGAAGGCGCCCCACCCCCTGATCAGCCCTGCTCTGTGCCTGATAGGGGGGAGCTCCCCAACCCCCTGATCGCCCTGCAGCTCTGTGTGTGACAGGGTGCAGTGCTCCAACCCCCTGATCGGCCCTGCTCTGTGTGTGACAGGGTGCGGCACCCCAACCACCCGCCCCCCACGGGCCCTGCTCTGTGTGTGGCGGGGTAGAGCCATAACCTCCCCATTGGCCCTGCCCTGAGTGTGAGAGTGGCGGCGCCCCAACCCCCTGATTGGCCCTGCTCTGTGGGTGATAGAGGGAGGTGCCCCAACCCCCTGATCCGCCCTGCTGTGTGTGTGACTGGGGGCGGTGCCCCAACTCCCCTATTGGCCCTACTCTGTGAGTGACAGGGGGGAGCTCCTCAACCCCCTGATGGGCCCTGCTCTGTGCGTGACAGGGGGGAGCTCCCCGACCCCCTGATCGACCCTGCTCTGTGCGTGACAGGGTATGGAGCCCCAACCCCCGTTAAACTATATAATGTTATTATTTTATGTGTCATTAAGAAAGAAAAGAGAAATTCCTGACAATTGTAAAAGTAAGACTATAATTTATCATCCATATTTCAGAGATGTTAAAATGTGTGTGTGTGTGTGTGTGTGTGTGTGTGTGTGTGTGTGTGTGTGGCGGGGGGAGGGGATAAATTTTGCACCTCTCCTGGGAAAGTATCAGGTACCACTTCGCACGTTACTGAGGAAGTATGGAAAGTAGGCATATTAAGAGGAGGTGGTGTCATTTAGTTTAGCAGAGGTGGACAAAGTCATGGGTTTGACACCAAATGAGTCAGTTGACTCAGCTTTGTTCTGAGGCTGCAGACTTTGCCGAACTATGACAGTCACAATTATAAGCTGGAGGTGGGGATGGGCGAGGGGCTGTGGACTGGTTAAGGTAAACATGATGACTGTGGGCAAAGCAACATGTATCATAATGTTACTTTTGTCTAAGAAAGTCAGCAGACAAGTAAAGCAACTGCCGTAACATCCCCCCTGGGGAAGACTTCTTGGTCACTAAAAGGATTCTAGGAAGCAGTAAAAGAAACTGAATGAACAGAAAAGTCTCATTAAAAAGAAAATTCTCTTCTTGTTACTTTTTTTAACTTTTATGTCTTTATGTGTTTAAAAGTTATTTTTTTCTAATAATAAAATACATGTAAGCCCTAGCTGGTTTGGTTCAGTGAAAAGAGTGTCTGCCCTCGGACTGAAGGGTCATTCATGGGTTCAGTTCTGGTCAAGGGCATGTACATTGGTTGCAGGCTTGTTCCTTGGCCCTGGGTGTGTGTGCAGGAGGCAACCAATCAATGTGTCTCTCTCACATCGATGTTTTTCTCTCTCTATCTCTCCCCCTCCTTTCTACTCTCTCTAAAATTCAATGGAGAAATATCCTTGCGTGAGGATTAACAAAATAATAATAAAATACATGTAAAAACTTGTAAAACTTTCATTAAGTATAAAAAATTTAAACTATACAGAGATAATAGTATTTCCTTCTCATCTTAAACACAACTTTAAACAGATAATAATCAGAATCATACTGTATACAGTTGTATAGTCTGCTTTTTTCACCTGACATTGTATTGACCCCACATATTCTTTGACATTTATTAAAATTAATAAATTAAATTCTGAAGTGCTGACTTTTCCCTTTTGACTTAGTTCAAGGTCATGATTATATATTTCAAATTTATTTCCTTCATAAACAATTTTGGGATATAATTGAGGTTGAGCAAAAAGCTGAACAAAATACAGAGTTTACATGCAGCCCATGTAAAAGTTAAGACAATCCTTTATGCTGAAACACAGTTCTTGGTGAACTGATACTCCCCAGCCAGTCACTCCATAGTGTCTGTAACATGAATTTAGAGCCGCAGGGGAGCCTTGATCCGGAATTACTACTACTAAGGCTATTCTGTACAAACCACATGGCAAATTTTAATTTCAAAGTACTTCGTAAGTATCAGAGATAGTGAAATGAAGTACTATTTAGTGCCTAGATTCTTTATTGTTATTATTTTTCTAAAAAACTTGTGTCAAATAATACCAACATCCTATTTTACAGTGTTAACACTCTGACCTGAGACTTCATGGGAAGCTAAAAAGTATGTTTTTTGAAAAAAGCTGCAGCTGTGTGGAGAAGGAAGCTGCAGATGAGAAGTGTTTCTGTGGAAAAAGGATTTTTGTTTACAGGTTACCTCGGCCACTGCTCATTCCCAGTTTTTAATCACAGTTTACAACAATCTTATTTCTATGACTATCAAAGGTGATGCCCTGTCCACTCTTATGCACTCCGGACACATGCTTTTAGTGTGGAGTTTCACAGGCAGTGATGGGGAGGGCAGCTACCCAAGTCCTCACATGAAAGTTTACCTGTAGCCAATTACTCCTATTTGATTTTGCCAAAAGCTCTAAATATTTAGTCATTTTCTTTAATACCTTTCTAAAATGTTAAGGTAAGTGCGCTCTCCCTTTCGGGAGCATGCCCATGCCTTTCCTCTCCTAAACTCTTAGGGTCCCCACGAGACTTGCAACCCAGGAGTAATGGGCAGTGGCAGCCCATTCCAGGCGAACCCTCTGAACTTGTCTCGAAGGCCCCCTTTCCTGACTTTTCAGCAGCCCCAGCTTGGCTTATTTCTTTACTGTGACTTTTTTTCTTTTTAATATATTTTTTATTAATTTCAGAGAGGAAGGGAGAGGGAGAAAGAGATAGAAACATCAAGGATGAGAGAGAATCATTGATTGGCTGCCTCCTGCACGCCCCCTACTGGGGATCGAACCTGTAACCTGAGCATGCGAACTGAACCATGACCTCCTGGTTCATAGGTCAATGCTCAACCACTGAACCACTGTGACTTTCACTTCCCAGTGAGCCAACAGCAGCCCCACCTAGGCTCACTTCTTTTCTATAAGGTCTTTAGAGAGCCACAGCAGCCCCGCAATCTCTCTCTTGTAGCTTCCTCTATCCTAAGCCTTTCTTTTTTCACTATCCCCAGCTTTAATAAATGTACTCTCAAAATAAGTAAACAAATAAATAAAAGAATCAATAAAATGTTACAGTAGAAGAAAAGCCGGGGACCACCAACCACCGAAGCAATCTGGGCTGCCAGGGAGGAAGGGTCCAATGGAGAGGACGGGTCCACAGGTCAGTGAGGTTAGTTTCTGATCCCCCGTCAGGAGCCACAGGCAAAGCAGCAATGGATGGATGTTTTACATGAGGCATCGAGACAGGGGGTGACTCCAGTGGTCAGCAAATCCAGTTCCAAACTTATTCTAACCACTTATACTAGATTTCATAAAAAGTGATCAAACGCTACAGCTAGAAATAGATTACCTTTACTTAAAAGGTGAATAGGCATTAAAATGTCTCTAAGCTACCACTTCACAATTTTTTGACAAAAGTCATTTCCTAACTTTTTATTTGCAAGTGTCCAACCTTCTTTACAAGAAAAAAGCAGTTACACAGTCCCTGCCCTCCATTTCCAGAGAGGATTTCTGATCTAGTTTGTCCATCCCATTTTACTGGCAAATAAATAACAGTCCCTATATGAAAGCCACATTTTATTTTAATAATATCTCTATTTTTAACTCAACAGTATTTTCTTTATAAAAAAAGGCAAGAGTAATTGTTTCTTTGGAAATTTGACTCACTTCTTTTTTAAGCAGTTTCTTCACAGCAAAAGAACAGCAACTCTAAATTCCTTAAGAGGAATCAACTGAAGCATTTGTTTCCTCACAGCACTGAGTCACAGCACTGCACACAGCAGACAGTAAAAACTGTCTTGGTGTCAACACACTGAATTTCTACTGAGGCAACTGTAGGTTCAGCCTACAAGTATTTATCATGTATGCAGACTGACTTGTTTAAGGGGAAATATAAATCTAGGGCAGCTTAACCAACAAACTGAACCTAAAAGTAATCACTACATTGCAACAGCCAAATGATTCCTCTTCCTTTCCTCTAGCTGTTCAGGCTGAATAGCTCTACTTTTGTTTGGAGCTGTGATGCTCTGTTCTTCACTTTGATTCTCTCCTCATCTCCTTCCTAAAAGTGTTGAATTATATATTTGGAAAATAATTAAAATTAACTACTTTCCAGACATTTTCATGACAGTTTATCCATAGCCTCTTTGGCTTATAATAATGCCAGGGTGGGCTAAAGGCTGTCTGAGTCCAGGGCCCGTGTTCTGACTTGCTATACAAAAGTCTTCTGGCAGCATGGCTGAAAAACAGGTCTGTCCTGCACCTGTCCTGATCCCCTTCCCCCTCTAACAGATGAAGGCGCCCTCTGCCTTCTTCTTCCCCACCTGACATCCCATGCAGCTTGCCTCTCTTCTCACTCTGCGCCCACATCTGCTGTTTACAGTGCAGCAGAGGTGCAGGTGATTATTAGAGAACCATGCTTGTCCCATCTGCACCTGACACAGACTGCTAGGCGGGAGCAGCTCTATGAACTCACTTTGTTACCATAGGAACAAAGACCAGATTTCTTAGTGTATTTTCCCTAAGATGACTTCCAGAGCGCGTCTCATCCCTTAGGGAAGCAAACACCAAGGACGTATGTCTTCAGTCCAATCCTCCTGCCATTAGACAGCGGGTTACTTCTCTTGGAATCAGTAAGCCCCTGATGTTCCCCTAACAGCCTGCTACAGCCTAGTCTTCGCTGTCAAGTGTGGTTTCTTCACCCACAGCAAAGGCTGCAACACACCATCCCCCAGCACTCACCGGGGCGTTGGACTACTTGATTGCAAACAGATTTCAACATCTCTTTCCTCCTCCCACATGCCACAGTGAACCACATTCTCCTTCCTTTGGAGTAAACACTACAGCCACTTCGGCTGCATTTGAGTCTGTTAACAAGCTCTCCCGGGAAACCAATACCCTCCTTGCCTGTAGAAATAAGCCCTGGTCCGTAGGATGTGCCTCATAGTTTCCACAATGGGCAGGGTTTCCAGGATATTCTTCACTGGAAAGCACTGACTCAATGAAATAAAGTTTTTCTGGTCTTTAATGGTGGGTAAAAGGGAGGGGGTTCTCATTCTGGCCAAGGCTTTCAGGAAGCCTCTCAAAGCAAAGAGTGGGATTGGGCCAAAGTGTGAGAAATAAAGTGACACTTTCACATTATTGAAAAGCAACATAGTTCAATGGGCTAAGAAAAAAGTTTCAACTGCAGGTCACTCAGGGACTCAGTGGGTGACTCTGGGAGGACAACCGTGTGTGGTTCAGTTTCTGTGCCTAATCAACCCCCAAGTCCTGGCCATACTTCCTTCAAAACCAGTCACGTCATCTCCATTGGTACGACTTTAGTTTTCAGGCCTTTGACAAATCACACCTGGACTGCTTCTTCCAATCTGGTATTCTATTTCTAATCTCTTCTCACTACAAACTATTTAAATAACTATAATTCCTGAAGTGCTAACTATGGGCTGGATACTTTGTTGAGAGTCTTATATACATTATCTTATTGAATCCTTTTTATTCTACATGATGAAAATCATGCTTATTATAACTATGAGAAGACCCAGGTTAGGAGTTAAAATTTCTCAAGATCAAATGGCTAGTAAGTGGCAGAGCTACGATTCAAACCTGAATCTATGTGACTGCCTAACCTCCTCTACAGCCTCTGGAAAGCATTGTACATAATCCTAGCAAGGCTTTCTAATCTCTATCACAACCGACCTAAACTTTAGCTTATTTTCATAGTTTGGAGGTGATCCCACTCC
The DNA here is from genome assembly GCF_964212035.1 of Myotis nattereri. Lineage (NCBI taxonomy): Eukaryota > Metazoa > Chordata > Mammalia > Chiroptera > Vespertilionidae > Myotis > Myotis nattereri. Next base: position 21,597,654 of record NC_138086.1, on the reverse strand, counting down.
TCTGAATTTCTATGATATCCAGCCTATACTACACAATTCAAGAGTTGATTACACTCTGAGTAATACTGCTTGCTAAATGTATTACTTAAACCAATCTTTCCAATGGTTTCATTGAAGGAGACATTACATTTTAGAGGACTCTTCATTTACAACCTCACCTAATAGAGTGCTGGGATGTCACAAGAGTTCAATGACCACCGAAGACTAACAGCTGCTGTATGGCGGTGTTACCTTGTGCCAGGAGCTGAAAAGGGTCTCAAATGCATTGACTCCTCTAGTTCTCACAACACCCTACAAGGTAGGTACTGCTATTACTCCCATTTGACAGAAGAGGAAAGCCTGGGCACTGAGTTCAAGTCTATCACCCAAGCTCAAACAGCTAGGAGGTGACAGAGCTGGAACTCAAACCCAGGCAGTCTGGCTTCAAGATGCACATGCTTCATTATTAGTTACAATGCCTGAGTCCACTGAAAATAAAATTGTGTCAACAGTGAAGAAGAAGATTATATGAGGATGATCTTTTCTGTCAAGAACCAGTAGAAAGAACCAGTAGGGAATAAGACAATTTAGTTTTGGAAACTACCCCTTACTGGAGTATCCCATTCTGCAGCATCCTTCCTAAACACACCTAGAGACATAAATTCAATGATTTCTCCCAACAACCCAAAACTTATTTCAAAGTTTTTAATAAGCAAGGGAAACACATTTCCTGAAAAGTCAGTAAAGTCAGCTCTCAACCAGCTAAAACATGGATTAATATCCCTAACAAAAAACAATTTCTTTCATAGGGTCAAAGGGAAATCAACCCTGAAGCGTCTTAATTTCTTATATCCTTTAGTCCCTTTGAAAAATTCAAACCTTGCTGCTTTTGGCCTAGTAATAGGCACAGGATGGGATAAAAGAAAAGGGACCCATGTACTTGACCAGCAGGCTTGAGCCAGAAGTCAGAAAAGCTGGATTGGTTGCTGGGGTGGGGTTGGGGGAGTGGGAATGGGGTGAATGAGGGCTGATTAGAAGTCAACTTACAATATCCTAAGGGCTAAGAGCATTAAACTCCAATGGCCAATTGTGACAAACTGAGGTCCATTTCTCTACAACCGGTATGGAGGGACAGATTCGCCACGCTCATTTATTCTCCCCACCCCTGCCTCCACCTGTTGAGCGCCATGGTGACGGTGGCCCCCTGCTGCATCTCCTGAGAAGCTGCCACTGCGGCCTCTGCCAATGATGCCACTGCCTGTGTGGCCTCCGAAGCTTGCGTCGTCTGGATGGTCATCTCACCTCCTTGTAACGTGGCCCAATTTTGTTCCACCTGAAGCAGAAAAGACACGATAGTAAAGAATCAAAGTCACAAAAGGATTATGATTTTTAAGTCGTTTTTCTAATAAATTGTTATGTGCTCAGCCAAATACATTCATACTTTTAAATGACCATGACCTACAATGTACAGACACGGTTTTAAGTATGCTATCTGTTGTGCAAAAGGGGGTGCGGAATTAGAACATATATTTGAACTCGCTTATATTTACATAAAAAATTCTGGAAGGATACCAAAGAAACCACTGAAAATATTTTCCTTAGTTTGTGAGCTGAGGTAGGGTGGGGTTGAGGTAATAACTTGAATAGGAGTCAGAAAGCAAGATTTTCCACTGTATACTTTTAAATAATTTTTGAAATATCTTAGCCTTATCAGTTACCTATTCAAAAATTTTAATTTGGAGCATAAATGTAATTAAAATATATTCATACTATACCAAAGGGAATATAATGCCAGAACTCTAGACTCTTTGCCATTACTGTTACCTATTTCTTGTATATCTTTGCAGGGATATTCTTTCTATGTGCAAGCATATTTACATACAAATACTCCTCCTTTCTTTTTTTTAAAAACAATATATTTTTATTGATTTCAGAGAAGAAAGGAGAGGGAGAGATAGAAACATCTATGATGAGAATCACTGATCAGCTGCCTCCTGCATGCCCCCCACGGGGGATCGAGCCCGCAACCCAGGCATGTGCCCTTGACCGGAATCGAACCTGGGACCCTTCATTTTGCAGGCTGACGCTCTGAGCCAAACCAGCCAGGGCTCCTCCTTTCTTTTAAAAAATAAAAAGTGGCAGTATATTCAACGTATCCTTTGGACCTTGCTTTTTTCACAAATAATACATCTATGAAATGACTATCTTGAGACATAAAAAAACTACTTCATTCATTCAGGATTCACAATAATGGCTGCACAACATTGTATTATATAGATACAACATGATTTATTTAACCAGCCATCATTTAATGGGCATTTACAGTTTCCAGTCTTTTGCTATTATAAACAGTACTGTGATGAATAGCCTCAAATACTACTTTGTACATTTTGAGTTTATTTATAGAGTAAATTCCTAGAGATGGAATTGTACATCAAAGTCATTTTGCATTTTTATTTTTGATGGAAATTGCAATGTAGCAAAACCTGCTTTGCTTTTATTGGGGAGGAATGATGAAGAAACAGAATAACACACTACCAGTTACAGAGTAGATGAGAATACAGCTTTGCTAGACCTAGCACAGGTTTTATCAACTGTGTACTATTAACATTTGGACCAGGTAATTCTTTATTATTTTTTTAAAATATATTTTATTGATTCTTTACAGAGAGGAAGGGAGATAGAGAGTTAGAAACATCGATGAGAGAGAAACATCGATCAGCTGCCTCCTGCACACCTCCCACTGGGGATGTGCCCGCAACCCAGGTACATGCCCTTGACTGGAATCGAACCTGGGACCTTTCAGTCCACAGGCCGACGCTCTATCCACTGAGCCAAACCAGTTAGGGCCAAGTAATTCTTTATTGTCAGAGGCTGTCCTGTGCGTTGTGGATGTTTAGCAGCATCCCTGGCTTCTACCTGCTAGATGCTAAAAGCACTCCCGTTATGTCAATCAAAAATATTATCTTCACACATTGCCAAATGTTCCTCTGAAGGGTTTGTTGGGGGTACTCGTGATTGAGAACTACTGATTTTAGTACAATGCCTTGCATTTAGAGACTTCTCAGCTCTGGATATCTAAATCTAACCACTTTAGTCCATTTTGCTCAATAATCACCAGTTGATTAATTATTCTCCCTCAAAAACAAAAAGCAGCAAGGCAAAATATGGGAGGTGATAAATCAATCAGCCGAGGTAGATATTTCTATGGACTTGAGTCCTCAGGACATTAGCTGTGCTTACTGGATCTCTTGCTGTTCCCGCTTCACGTAACTTGTGCCCACATGTTACTGTGTCCCAAAGAAAGTTCCACAAATTCTGCTTTGGTTCTTTTACCATACTCAGATTATGACACTGCTTCTCAGGATGTTTGTCAAAAGCCCCCCAGAGAATGAGATATTCCTTTGAGCTACCTTAGTATTTGTCCTGGGTTCTCATAGGCAATGGACTGTGTCAGCAAGTCTTCAGGGCCCATCACTAAGATGCGGAGACATTCTAGTTCCTTCCCTTGGAGCTGCAAAGTTGCCCACTCAGAAACTCACAAAACTCTTGACTTTCTCAGGTATTACCTCTTTGATCTCATTACTCCGATGAGCATCACTGCAAACAATGCCACTTTAGATGGCACGTTACACTGCCAAGTAGTAGATGCTCCCAAGATTCCACTCAAAACATCAGTGGGAGTTGGCCAGCCCTGTCACCTTTTGCCATTAAACAGTCTTCCTTTTTCCAGATCTGCCCCTCAGTATTTTTGCCCATCCCACTACTGAGCTGGCCTGGTACAGCTCTCCCAAGCATTTATACTCCAATGGCAGTAACTTAATATATAGACATTTAATTTTTTAAATGTATTTATTGATTTTTGGAGGGGGGGGGGTAAGAGAAACATCAATTTATTGTTCAACTTATTGATGCATTCATTGGTTGCTTCTTATATGTACCCTGACCGGGGATCAAACCCACAACACTGGAGTATCAGGGCGATGTTCTAACCAACTGAGCTACCCAGCCCGGGCCTGATATACATACATTTAGTTACAACTACATCTGTAGTGAAAATGACATTAAAATGTCGCCATATACAGTATAATTTAAGGAAGGTAAATTATAGGCATGAAAGATTAATGGATGTTGGTAAAGGGTGGAGAGGAAGTAGGAAAAGAAGCAGTCAGATTTCTATAAAAAAAAAAAAGGCAGGTGATAAATCAGCTTAGGTATGAACACTTCTTTGGAATTCCTATTTTTGAGTCTCAGTGCTTTAGTTGTATTTGCTTGAGCTCTTGTTGCTCTCCCTTTCCATCTGTGTGGTTATCTATTCCTGGATGTCACCATGTCCCAGAGAAAGGGCCACAAGCCCTAGAGGAAAGATATTCAGAAGATGTACAGTTAGCTTCTATGCTTTGCTGAAAAAGACCCACTACAGTGAGGCCCTTTAAACTGTGGCTACTCATATCCCCCCTCTAGTCACAGTTAACCACCTGTGGCTCTCCCACACTTTCAAATGCCATGCAGCATGTCCCGCTCCCTTTGACAGGAATACAACTCCCATCCTTCCAGCCTGTCTTCCTGTCCACCTTCTTCTAGTCTGAGCTCAGGGGAGATTGCAGGAGCAAGACAACTGCACTCCCCTACGGTCCAAGGTTCAGGGCCTCTCCTCTGTGTTGCACAGCACTCTGGGCTTGCTTCTATAGGATCCTTCTCTCATTGCCATTGTTTGGTGGTGATTTTTTTACCACCTACCTATGTGCTCCTTAAGAGCAAGAGCAGTCTTTATTTTAGTATCTATGGTGCCTGACAATGAATGTGTTTGCTGAAGGGATGAATGAAGAACATACTCCTTCATTCATATTTTCCTACTTTTTTTTTTAACCTGTATTTCAGGTAAATAATATTCACTAAAAAACCCACCTAAAATAAGTTGTGCTACTTCAAAACTGTTACATGTGTTGGTGGTTCAATTTAAAATTTATGCCTCTAAGGTTTTTGTACTTTGGGTTTTTTCCTTCTAACATGGTCATATATACCATTATTATCAGATTTCTATTATTTCAAATTTTGACTTTTCTGATACATAATACAATTAATATCACCAACACCTATTGGTGGTCTAATCATACACAGAATAAATTCTCAAATCCATTTGTATTTGTAAACATGCCATCAAAATTAAAATTGTATAAATATTTTGAAATCAACATATTTATCTCATATTATTTGGAAATTCTATTCTTGTTCATTTCTAAATGTCTACCTACCTTTTTGTGTGTCCCTAATTAGTTATAAGCTGCCTAAGTTTAGAGACTTTTGTTACTGGATATTCCAGCATACAGAGTACTCAAACAGATTTGGAAGACCATATATTACCAGAACAGACAGGCCCCCAAATAATTCTTCCATTTGGACTAAATGTTACCAAATGTAACTAACCAGATATTAAAGGTAGTGTGATCTAATGAGCGGAGCTCTCACTGGCAAGATTGGGATAATAAATGACCTTACAACTTCTAAAAGTATGGGTAATGTTTACTTTTGTAAAGTACTTTTGGGTTTTTGGGAGGAAAAATGCTAAACACAAGGCAGCAGAATGTTTTTACTGAGTCACCTGAGGTAATGTTTCACTGGCTTGATGTGGTCTTATCTGCTTCAAGTCAGTGAGATATTTCAACTAATTACCGTTCTTATGGCTCAAAACTAAGATGCTAACATCCATGTCAATCTCTAAGAAAAATCAGAAGCCAAACAAAATCATACTACAAAATCTAAAAAGGTTTGCCACTTTCTGAGATAACCTATGCTTCTCTTTATCTCCTTTTTGTTTTACTGGAAGGGAGGAAAGAGATTTTTTTATCTGACTGACTGGGGATTAATCAACAGGCTACTTACAGGTCACTCATCCATTCCCACAACAAATGACTTAAAAATAATGTTAGTTTGCTGAAAAAGCCAGAGATATGTGACTGAGATTGTTTATCCTTCGTGCTTTCTGTGAAATTTTGGCATTAATGATCTTTGAATACGGGAAGTTATTTAGTAAAATGGGTTTCAAAGACTCTAGAGAAGTGTGTAAGAAACACAAAGTTCCTTTCAATCTGGAAATGTACTTGGCGGTCTTTTCTACCTTTCAGACTGCAAGGAGTGTCCTCTAGTTTTAGCGTTTGGGGACTGATGAATTTTCCCCTTAGCTAATCCATACTCTTTCATAATGTTTACAAATTTATAAAAGTAAGTATCTTGTTTTCCTTCACCTTTCTTCACTGGAAAACCAAATGCTAGCTCCTGCCCCAAACCTTTCCAGACTCCCTAACTGTTAACATTCTCTCCTGAAGGCATAGATCACTTTGCAGCATCGCTTACAGCCTGGACCATAATTCATTTATGCAGACATTTCTCACCCCCACCAGACAGGAGCTCCTTTAGAGCAGAGTTCCTAAGTCAACACATCAATTGCACATGGCAGGGGCTCAATAAATGCTGGCTTCCCTTCATCTCACTAGCCATGAGAACCTTATCAGTTCTCTCCCCTTCCTGAGATGTACAAGTGAAAGTGACTTCGTGCTGTTCTGAGTAGAAATGCTCCTTGTTTTGAACAAGGGTAAGATAATTTTGACTTTATTTCTAATACTTCTCTATGACATTTGTGGGCTATTTTTCAAATTTCAGGCACATACCATGTTTTAGGGAAAAAGCTCATAGTGACTTAGTGAACTCTTTCCTAAACTTCGCTGATAGCTCACAGCTCTAGACAATGTATTAATGAGCTTTTAACACTTATTCTGGACTCTGGGCAAGTCTCCTAACTTCTACATGTTATAGTTTTCTCATCTATAAAGTAAAGGTGATAACAGAGTTTATGCTTCATAGGGCTGAGTGCTTACTTTACCAAGTACTTCATAAAGTACTTCTATCTTTAGGTTAACATTCCATAATTACCTTGATTTTGGTAGGAAAGGATTTTCCTGTGAAGCCTTTTCAAATGCACATTTAAAATGTAATAAATCATGTCTACTGATTTACAAATATATTTACCCTTTCAAAGAATGCTTTTGTCAGCTCCAGTTTTAATGATCTAATTTTTAAAATAAAACCTAAAATTTAAATTCTTTGAGATTCACAGTATAAAAGTATTAAATGGATAATCCCCTTTTACAGTATATTAAACAAAATGATATATTATAAATATAAAATTGTAAATTCCTAATAGTTAGGTCTAATCATAAAAATCCACAAATTTCAACTGTTATAATTAATATACATGGCATAAGATCCTTTGTAAAAGGTTTGAATAAAATATTGCGACAGATATGTAGGCAGCTTTCATCTCTTCATCTCTTCACTTCTCCCTCACCTATATATCCAAGTACTTATTTTTACTTCTTATTGCCTTTATTGGGGTGACACTGGTTATATTCAAGTATTTAAGCAGATGCAGACAGTATCCTCTTTCTTACCTCTCCATCTGCCACAGCAGAATAATTCACTTGGGCAACAGTGACTGTGGTTGGCAATTCTGAAGCATCAGCCAATGTGGCTACTGTTGCCCCTGTACCAACCTAAAGAAATGTATGGAAAGCAATTAAGTGTCAGTGGATGAGTCCTTCTACTTCTCTACTCAGAAGTTAATATTTATTTAATCCTCAATTCAGCATAAATAACAATAGGCTTTGTAATAATATGAAATGAGTTACAAAATTGTATCTCAGACACATGAGTTTCAGAGTTTTACTTCAACCAAATAAATCAGTTTTAGAAGCTATCACATTTTACTACTGTGCCCAATGTCAGTCCATCAACTTTTTACTCTTACCCCAACCTGAATTTTAGAGGTTCCCTATCTACTAACAATTCTTAGAGGTAATGCAGAAGGAATATTTCCTGGTTATTGACAAAGTGAAGCAATAAAAAAAAATTTGGAAGTGTCAAGAAAAGCTATTTAAAACTGTTTTTAGCAAAATGCAAACAATTTAGAATATTACTCAAAAATGAATTTTCAGTAGGAAGATCTTGGGGAACTGTATAAAATTCATACAGGAGTTTGGAGAAAGGAAACTTTCTCCACTTGGATGTGAGGTGCTCTCTGATCTGCCCCAGAAGCCACAATCTGGTAACCATAAGGTTTACTCACCTGGATAAGTGAGACAGTGCCATCAGGGTTACTAAAGGTCTGGACTACGGTCTGTGATGGAACAAGATGGGCTATACTGTGTGTGGTTGTGGCCTGTGTTTGTGTTTGCTGATCTTCAAAAGCATACAAAAGGTCCTCCCGCCCATGCTGTTTATAACAGTTTTTAACTATGGTCCGTAGTGCTTGGGTCCATGAAACCTGTCACCAAAAGACCAGAAAAGCACATTAAGTCACAAAAATGGTGGTTATTCAGTCCCACTATGGAATAAGCAGTTGACCATTTATAAAGACAAAACAAACCTTGGACAGAGTAAACTCTCTTTTTCCTAAAGAAACTCAATACCAAGTACCAACGATTTCCCACTTTTGGATTTTAGTTATTTTATTCTAACCTGTGGCCAACTCTTAAAACTTCTGACAAAAGATTACTCTTTTCTCAATAATTTTACATTAAGATTCTCAATTTCCAAACTAACTGAAAACAAATATGCAGAAAAAGGATGACATCTAGTACTTCACATCTCTCTAATTCCACATTTATATTTTTCAACAGCGATTCTTGCTAACCAGAACTAAAAACATTTCTAAGTTTTAAAGGGATTAATAATTTTATTACAAGTTTCTTCAGTTTTTCCCTGCACCTCATAAAATTAAAACTGCTCCGAAAGGCCTATGCAGAGAGAGGTGTAAATTCATGAAAAAGGCTATGCAAATCAGAGACTAACTTTTTTGGGGGGACAGGCTTGACTATAACACAAACGTTTCTAGACTCCTTAGCATAAGAAATAGAAAGACAAAAATTGAGGGGGTTGATTCAAAATGGAAAAGCAACAAGCAACTCAGGCCAGAGGACTCACCCTCTGCTTTTGCTCTTCTGTGCGGACATCGCTCCGGACATTCGCCCACGGGATATCTTCAGGCCACCAGATGGGCTTGCAGCTTTCTTTGCCCCAGCCTGGTTTTCCCCGGCCTGTGGAGTACTTGAGCATCTCTGGAATAAATGCCCGAAGCTGGGCCTGGAAGACAAGGGTGTGGTCAGCGGTAGTCATGAAAGATATCTGGGATGTGTTTGTGTCTCCCACCAAATTGTATGGTTATCACACAGAGAGCCTTCCTGGAAGGCTGAGGGAGCTTCAATATGTGACTGATGAGCCCACTGTTTTCCACATGTTACTATAGCTCCACAAGTGATTGAGAATTATACATACGTGAAGAAAACCTTAAGCTGTATTGCATAGATTTGTTCCTGTAAGATCAAGAATACCTGTCCCCAAGTTTGATTTCTGCCTCCCAAGATACTACTGATGCTACAGCTTATTTCCTTTCTACAGCTTCCACGAATTTAAGGTGTCAAACAAAATCACATTTTCAACATTGTTCTGGAGGTAGTTATTCAGGGCAATTAGATAAGAGAGAAATAGGAGGTGAGGAGCAGGTAAATCATTATTATTTATAGATGAAATGACTGTGTATATAGAAAATCCAAGAGAATCAAATGAAAGACTACTATAAACATAAGAGAATTCAGTAAGGTGGTTGGTTACAAAATATATGAAAATAAATAGGTTTGTCCGGCCAGTGTGGCAGTGGCTGAGTGTCAACCCATGAACAAGGAGCTCACAGTTCAATTCCTGGTCAGCACAAGCCCAGGTTTTGGGCTAGATCCCCAGTAAGGAGCATGCAGGAGGCAACCAATTGATGATTTTCTCTCATCACTGATGTTTCTATTTCTCTCTTCCTCTCTCTGAAATAAATAAAAAACATTTAAATAAATAAATAAATAGGCTTTACTTAATAAAAAGGGAAAATACCCTAACATTCTTCTAGGAAGCTATGAGTAAGCTAGACCAATGTCTATGAGTCTGACATATGGAGATAGTGAAGTATGTGTGATCTTAAAAACATTATGGACTTCATTTAGATTTATTTTACAAATTGAATCCAGACCAAACAGGTATTAAGCCAAAGAGACAATTGCCATTCTTCTTTTTTAAAAAAATATGTTTTTATTAATTTTTTTAGAGAGAGAGGAAGGGAGAGGGATAGAGAGTTGAAATATTGATGAGAGAGAAACATCACTGATTGGCTGCCTGCTGCGCCCCTCCTCTCCCCCCCAACTATTGGGGATCGAGCCCACAACCCAGGCATGTGCCCTGATCAGGAATCAAACCTGTGACCTCTTGGTTCCTGGGTCTATGCTCAACTGCTGAGCCACATTGGTTGGGCACAACTGCTGTTCTTTATCTCCTGGCACAGTTATTACGCTGTGTGTATGTTGGGGGGAGAATGGAAGCCTACTTTGTGAATGTTCTTAATTGCTGACAATGATTTCTGGCAAAAGAAGCAGTTTATCAAGCTATAATCTTCCTTCCCAGACATTCTGCTTTCCTTATAACCTGATGGTCTACAACACTCCAGAGATAAACCCTATCTCCCAGCTAAGGACACATCCATATTGCCTCTATAGCTTAAGACCAAAGGAGAGGACAAATTTAGCAATGAGTCAGACCCAAGGACACAAGCCTGTAGCTGTCAAACAGAAAAAGAAAAAACAAACAAAACAGAAATGGGAATGCTAAAGTATTAATGAGAGATGAATGCAGCAACACTTTTATACTGAAGATCCTATTTAAAGATCAGGTGTTCCTATTTAAATATTATTCTACCAGAAGATGACACAAATTATCACATAATAGGGAATCATGAGCCCAAATCAGCCATGTTTACCTAATAAAGGAAGCTCTGGTTGATAGTATTTACATTCCTAATTCTTGTGCTGAGTCTGCCATTTCACCTCTCTTTCTAAGTCCCCCCTCTCCCAGACAGTCTCCTGTCTACAGGATATGATATAATACACTCCGTTATATTTGGCTCTGCAGCATCAAGCAGCAGGCTAATAGAAAAGTATCCATTTGCAAACCCAGGCTATCGGCCGGCTCATGAGGTCACTCCTTCAGTTATTTTAAGAAAGTGCATCTCAAAGTCATTTTCCCCTTTATCCTGGTTTCCTACGAGTGTGTCCTTTTCTAGCCTCAGATAGATACACAGAGAAGGAAAGGGCTTAATCCTCACACTCAACATTTACATTTCTTCATAAAAAAAAACAATGGTTTTCTCAGATGCATAAATAAAATAAACTGATACCACAGACTTTTATAAGACTCCCTCCCCCCTCCTTCTTTTAATCCCATTAAGTCTCTAGAAGGGGAATTCTTTACATCCGTACTAAGTAGAGTTTGGAGAAAATGAAATAAGAAGGCTAAACATTTCTAAACTAATGAAAGACTAAAGCTTCCAGACAGAACTCACAGCTGAAAACGCCTGGTTGACAGTCGCTCAAATCTTACTTGGCGTCCCATATAGTCTCCAATTCTGATCGTTTCCTCAGTTTCTGACCCCAGCCATTTGCACCAACAGTTTCCCCTGCTCCTCAGTTCTAGGTCACCTTGGCACCTGGCTTCGGCTCTCTCACGCCAGGCCTACCAGTGGGTTTCAAGAATTCACTGGTTACTCGAAGGGTGAACACAGCACCAGCCTGCTCACTTAAACCCTCCATTCCCCTCTGTCCAACTACTTGTTTTCTCAAGGCCTTTGTCTTTGCCAGTAGACATCCAAGCTCAAAACCGCAACACCCATCTAGCCATTCATTGCAAGTTCAATTCTTTCTTCTTAGAAATGTCTGTGATAGTCATCTCTTCTTTTCCAGTCCCACCTTCACAGCCCAAGGTTAGTGTATGCTTCTATTTGACTTTCTTGGGGAACTCCCCTCTCTCTTTTTTTAAATATAAAGGGGCCAGGGAGGGACTCAGGAGGTTGGCCTGTGGGGGTGGGACTGCGGGAGGGCTCCAGGGCATGTCCAGCCCATCTCACTCAGACCCGATTGGCGGGACCCCATCAGCAAGCTAACCTACCGGTCAGAGAGTCTGTCCCCTGGTGGTCAGTGCACGTCATAGTGAGCAGTTGAGCGGCCTTATCATTAGCATATTATGCTTTGATTGGTTGAACGGCTGACTAGCTGACCAGACACTTAGCATATTAGGCTTTTCTTATATAGGATACACACACACACACACACACACACACACACCCCTCCCCCCCCCCCCCCCCCCCCCCCCAGGGAGAGATAGAAACAACGATGCACACCCTCTACTGGGGACCGAGCCCACAACTGGGCATGTACCCCAACAGGGAATCAAACTGTGACCTCCTGATTCATAGATTGATGATGCTCAACTACTGAGCCACACCAGCTGGGCTCCCCTCTCTTCCTCATCACACATATCCTTGACAGAGCAGTTCCTTAAATATTACATAGCTCCAATGCTTAAAACCCCTCAAATGGCCTTTTGCTATAAACAACCAAACTATACTCCGCTGTCCAGCTTTTTTTGGGTCCCCCCTCAATTTGGCCTCCTATGACCTCCAGTTCCCAGTAATTCCCAGCAGGCAGCCTTGTTCCTCATTACACAAGTCTCTGCACTATCTTATGGACTGCTGAATCCATTCATGTTTCTATGCCTTTTGATATGTTCTCCTTACTGGACTACTTTCTCATGCTACTATTCCAGTGCCACTGTCCATTCCTATTGCCCAGCAAGTCCTACATCCGTTGTGAAATATATCTTGACTACTTTTTGAGTCAGCTTTTTGCATACATCAATAAGAACACGAGTTCTATACTCAAACAGCTATGAACCTCAACTCTCTCTGAATCTTAATTTTGTCAACTGCAAAAAAGGTAATGATAATGGCAAATATACAGGATTAATTGAGAATCTGAGGTAGCTAATAATACATAGTGACTTGGTATTAATAGCTACTTTATTATTATTTCAATCATCAGCCATCTTTTCAAATTCAAAGAAATAGCCACCATTCTGAAAATGGTTTTCTAATACTAAACACACTGTGATACGCACAAAGACATTTATCCTTAGTTTTTCAAAGCAGGTTTAGTGGAAAAAATGCAAAAGGAGGCCTAAGAATAAGCTGATATGTATCCGTCCATGTAAACATGATTGAGGGAGAAATAAAAATGCTAGAATCAGGAAGGAACAAAATGAACATTAGGACAATTCCTTGCCTTGAGGAAGCAAGCTATTACCAACCCACTCCAATGCACAGGTACTTCAGGTGATTTATTTTGCTGTATCTCTGAGCATTAAAAAAAGGTGTACAAGAAAAAAAAGTGTACAAGCAGATTACTAATGGAAATCATCGGAAAATGGGACTCCAAAATTAGGGAAAAGAGAGAAGGAACTAGGAAACATCTCAAAGATGTTTTGTGTGCTAGAAATCTCTGGATGGAAATGTTTCAAACTCGTAGGAATAAGAGAGAGACAGGAAAAACAGAAGCAGCACAAAGGGAAGGTTACGTCCACAGGCAACTCCCCCCCCCCCCATTAAGTTAAAAAACAGAATCATAGGGAAATTAACTACTGGTGTACAAGTTCCTATTCAGAAGCAGATCTTAGCTTTTTTTTTTTTTTAATATATTTTATTGATTTTTTACAGAGAGGAAGGGAGAGAGATAGAGAGTTAGAAACATCGATGAGAGAGAAACATCGACCAGCTGCCTCCTGCACATCCCCCACTGGGGATATGCCCACAACCCAGGTACATGCCCTTGACCAGAATCGAACCCGGGACCCCCGAGTCCGCAGGCCGACGCTCTATCCACTGAGCCAAACCGGTCTCGGCGATCTTAGCTTTTTAAAAGTACGAATTATCAACTGCACAAAACTTCTATGTCAAAACAAGAGGTAAAAAAGCACCTTCTAATATAAAAGTTCACTTTTCAAGTCTGTATACTTTGGGGATGAAGGACATTAAGTACACAGAGATAGTAAGATTTAACTGAAAAAGGCAATTTTCTACCAGTCTATCTTTATATTACCCCACATGAATAGTGCTAAGGCTACACGAGCCATCAATAAGGGAAATGAGCTGTCCAGCAGAGAAAGAGTTAAATGATTCTTTCCAGAATTCAGCACTGTGCTCTCATTACCAGTTGGATTAATTACTGGTGCTGGAGAGTTTTGGAAACCCAAGCTATTCAATGTGCTTATTAAAGAAGGTTTGTCTTTAATCCGCAGGGGAGACAATCAACAGGATCAGCGAAGGTAAAGCCTGCCCTCTCAGGCTGTCCTCTAATTGGGCAGCAAAAGCTTTCCTGGCCCTTATTCTCATTTTTGACCTCTAGATGGGCTTAAAGTGTCCAGCTTTCTCAGTAAACCCACCTCAAACCAGCCAAGAGTAGAAAATACCACTCCATCCAGGGCACATTCAGCCAAGAAAAAAGGTATCAAATTCATGCCAGTGGCAGTCAAAAGGAAAGATTATGTGGAAACCACAGATGGTTTAAAAAAAAAAGATTTTCTAAAACTCTAAAAAGTTTAATCTGGCTAAAATAACATAATAATTCTTACTCTCCTAGTTTTCCACTTGTAAATTCAGTTAATTCTTTGCTGTCCAACATTGCATTATCTTTATATATTCCCAAATCTTCTTTTCTCATTCCTCCTTTGTTCTGCATGTACCCTAGTCCAGGGATTTTGAGGTTCCTGATTGTCCATTTATTTTCAGTTCCCAAGAAAAGGCTTTTCAAAACAAAATATCAGCCAACTCCCCTCTACTGAAGAGGTCAAAGAATACGTAATGAATTTACAGTTGCTGAAATCAAATCATGTTGAAAGGTGACTTTACTATAGCTTACAGGAAAACAGGAATGTGGCAGGGAAGGAAAACTGGAGAATTTTCAGACTGTAGCTTCATTATTTTCATTTAAATTATGAATTCCAGTTTGACAGACCCAATCATATTCAAATAACACTTAAAGGGCAGAGGAAGAAAAGCAAAATGATTTTTTTTGCTCACTATTTGGGATTATCTTTACCACTGATCTCTGTTCAGAGAAATAATGAAAGTGGCTTTCCTTATTAGAAACGCCATTCCCTAGCAGTGCTAGCAGAAACACTGGCCTCTCAATCTCATTTTCCCATAAAACACATTCCTATAGCAACAGGGGAAGAACTCTGGACGGAAAGGTAAGTTTAGAGAATGCAAGGGACAGTCAGTGAAGATACTCATTTAGAGACTCCTCTTTCAAGCCAACACTTCTGCTCCTCTACATCCACACCCAGCCAACTAGCAAATGGTCACTCTCATTAACCAAAATGCTCTTAACACTCTGCCTTCTCTTCGAGTCTCACGTTGATCAATTTCTGCTAGCTTATACTGAATGTACTCTTTTGTACAAATATTTAAATAAATAAAGTCAAAGTCCTCTTTTTGATTCACCCCCCTCCAAACCAGTCACCTGTCCAGAGGCATTAGTCTGATAAACATCCTTCCTTATCAGTCAAATTCTATGCATTTACATAAATATATACTGGAGAGACAGTTTGACGTGATGAGAGAAAACACAAATGGTACCATACTGTACATACTCTACAACTCACTTTTCCCACTCAACATTTCAACATAGAGGTCTCATTAGGTAGTACAATTAAAATAATCTCATTAAAAAATAATTGCCTAGTATTCAAGGTGTAGATTTTTCCATTTTCTTTAACAGTTCTATTGATAAATATTTAGGTTGTTTGCAGTGCATGTACATGCTTCTTTGTGCACACAGGTGTGTAGAATGTATTTCTCTAGCAGAAAGTGGAACTGCTGGTTAACGAGGATATAGGCACTTAACATTTTAATAGATACTGCCCAACTGTCCTTCAAAAAGACTTTGCCAATCCCAAATACAATGCATGTTGATCCTCGTTTTTTCATACCTTCCCTCACATTTTATTATTACCAAGCTTTCTTTTTTTCGCTCATCGGATGTGGAAGAAATTGTTCATTTTTATTTCTTAAATATATTTTTATTGATTTCAGAGTGGAAAGGAGAGGGAGAGGGAGATAGAAACATCAATGATGAGAGAGAATCACTGATTGGCTGCCTCCTGCACACCCCCTACTGGGGATTGAGCCTGCAACCTGGTCATGTGCCCTGACAGAAAATCGAACCGTGACCTCCTGGTTCACACTCAATCACAGAGCCTTGCTGGCTGGATGAAGTTGTTTATTTTAATTGTCATTACTAATGAGGTTGAGAATCTTTTTTATGTTTATCGATTGTCTTTTCATTTGTGAACTGGTTAGAATGCTTTGCTTATTTTTCTAGTTATCTTTTTCTTAATTTGAAGAAAATATCAATCTGTTCTGGACATTAATTTTTTGTCATATAATTTGTAAGTATTTTCCTCTAGTCTAGTTATATCTTGAATATGAGATTTATGTGCCTATTCCCTTCCCCTAGTATTCCTAAATATACCCTTATTTTTTTTTACTCTAGTCACAATAAGCCATGTCCTATTTAAAAGCACATCCAATTTTTTGTTGCCTTTATATTCTCTTAACCTCATCTTGTCTATCTAATATTTACAAAATGTGGGATGGTACCATATACATAAACACTTTTAAAAAAATAATTTTAGACAGTAAGGAAAACCTATTTTGCATATAGATTCTGACTATAGTAAGAAGCAGCAGTTTCAAACTGTTATCCACAATATTGGTTCTCAAAGTTGGTTGCACACTGGAATCGCCTTGGGACATTAAACCTACAGATGCCTGAATCTCATCCCCAGAGATTCCGATTTAATTGGTCTGAAGTGTGGCCTGGCACTAGAATTTAAGTTCCCCAGGTGATTCTATTGTGCAGCCAAGTTAGAGGACCACTAAAATAAAATACTTTTTATCCAGCCCTGCTTCAAATACTTTTATATATTGGGGTAAAATATACACAAAATTTACCACTTAAAATATATAACTTAGTGGCATTAAGTACAATCATAATATGTACAACCATCACCACTATGTATTTCCAAAACTTATTCATCATCACCCCATTAAACAGTAACTCCCATTTCTACTTTCCACAGCCCCTGGTAACCTCTACTCTACTTTCTGTCTCTCTGAATTTGCCCATTCTAGATACCAGTAGCTCATGTAAGTGGAATCACACGATATCTGTCCTTTGTGTCTGGCTTGTTTCAGGTAGCATAATGCTTCTACTCTTTGAGTAGAAGAGGCCAGACCTATGCTTTTTCAAAACAAAACAACACTCAAAAAACCTAAATTGAAAACTAACGTTTTCTAAGTAAAACATGTCAAGCCCTGTGAATAACTTCTTCCTGATGAAGCAATCACTGTGCTGAATGTTTCTGAAGGTTTCCCTGAAAACTGGTGAAGAATTACTATCCTGTTGCATCATCACTCCAAGGGAATATTAAAGCAACAGAGACTGCCCCGGTGAGAGTAAGAGAGGACAGTAAGTTCAAGGTGGGGAGAGGGAGCAGAGAAGGGAAAAAAGAGTGGATTTCAACCAGTAATAAAACTGGTCTTTCCAGAGATATTTCTTCTGTAATTATAATGTTTGCCTGAATCTCTTCTAACACAAATTCTAAAAATATTCACAACCTCCTAAGAACAAGAGAATCCTATAGGACTCAAGTGTGGTAAGAGCAGAACTGATGTTCCACTAGCAAAATCATAATTATTACTTAAAGACTCTTTTAAAAAACTCCTTAGAGTCAAAGTGTAGTCTGGGAATCAGCACTTAGGCATCACCTGGGTGCTTGCTTCGAGGAAGAACCTCCGGTCCCATCCCACACCTACTGATTCCACCTGCATTTAAACAGACTCTCAGGGAGTTCCTATGCACTCTGAGTTTGAGAAACATGTCTCTGGTCTGAAGTATTCTAGAAAATGTTGCTAACCAGGCTCTCAAAACCCCTGAAAAAGAGGACTTTATTATTTCACTAGAGGCCCGGTGCACAAAAATTTGTGCACTCAGGGGGGAGGGGGCGTCCCTCAGCCCAGCCTGTGCCCTCTCGCAGTCTGGGACCCCTCAGAAGATAACGACCTGCTGGCTTAGGCCTGCTCTTGGGTGGCAGAGGGCAGGCCCAATCCCTAGGTGCAGCCCCTGGTCAGGCTCAGAGCAGGGCCGATTGGGGAGTTGGGGCGCCGCCCCGTCATGCACAGAGCAGGGCAGGTTGGGAGGTTGCGATGCCACCCTCAGTCACGCTCAGGGTAGGGCCAATTGGAGGGTTGGGGCACTGTCCCCTGTCACACTCAAGGCAGGGTCAATGGGGAGGTTGCAGCGCCACCCCCTGTCACGCACAGAGCAGGGCCAATCAGGGAGTTGGGGCGCTGCCCCCGTCACACACAGAGCAAGGCCCATCAGGGGGTTGGGGCACCGCCCTCTATCACCCACAGAGCAGGGCCGATCAGGGGGTTGGGGCGCCGCCACTCTCACACTCAGTGCAGGGCCGATGGGGAGGTTATGGCTCTACCCCATCACACACAGAGCAGGGCCCGTGGGGTGCGGGGGGGTTGGGGAGGTCCCCCCTATCAGGCACAGAGCAGGTCTGCTCAGGGGGTTGGGGCCCCGCCCCCTGTCACACACAGAGCCGCAGGGCAATCAGGGGGTTTGGGCGATGCCCCCTGTCTCGCTGATCCCAGTGCCGGGAGGCATATTACCCTTTTACTATATAGGGTAGAGGCCTGGTGCATGGGTGGGGCCGGCTGATTTGCTCTGAAGGGAGTCCTGGATCAGGGTGGGGGTCCCCACTGGGGTGCCTGGCCAGTCTGGGTGAGGGGCTGAGGGCTGTTTTCAGGCTGGGAGTGACTGAAGTTCCCAACCGCTCCTTTTTTTCTTTTTTCTTTTTTTTATTCTGGGCCAGCTTTACCTTGAGGCTTGGCTCCAGCTCTTACGCCTCCGCGGCTGAAAGTAGGTTTCTGGCCTTTGCTTACAATGTTGCGAATCTGCTGGCTGAAGTCCAGTGGTATTTGTTACAATGTTTCTTAAACTGCCCGCTCAGAGGCCTGCAGCCGCAGGCGGGGAATGTAGGTTTCCTCCAACAATCCTCCGTCACTGAGGCAAGCAAGCCTCATGCTAGTTTCAAGCTGCCTGGCTGCTGGCTGACATCTTGGCTGACAGTTAATTTGCATATCTCGCTGATTAGCCAATGAAAAGGGTAGCGGTCGTATGCCAATTACCATGTTTCTCTTTTATTAGTGTAGATTGTAAATGAATTCTGGGGTTGGAGAATGGACACCAAATTAAAATTTCTTCTAAGTCTTCCTCAACCTCCTTCACTTCTTATGCAAGGAGGCAGACAGATATGGGAGTTCTATCTAGCCAGCATGCTTCAAGTTGCCTAGTTTTCATTATGTCATTAAAAATACAACAGAGCTATGTGTTTTTTTACACATTAAAGGACTTTATCAGAACTCTCTCCCTCTCCCTTCCTCTCTGAAATCAATTAAAAAAAACCTTTTTTAAAAAAAGAGTATTTTATCAGGATCAATATACATTAAAAATATAAGAACAGAAGCTTTTCAGGTAAACATTCTATTTACTAATATAGAATTATACTTTTATTTTTATTTATTTATTCCTTAAATATATTTTTATTGATTTCAGAGAGGAAAGGAGAGGGAGAAAGAGATAGAAACATCAATGATGACAGAGAATCATTGATTGGCTGCCTCCTGCACGCCCAACACTGGAGATCAAGCCAGCAACTCTGGCATGTGCTCTGACCAGGAATTGAACTGTGACCTCCTGGTTCATAGGTTGACACTCAACCACTAAGCCACGCTGGCAGGGCATGTTGCTCTTCTTTCCATGTAAATTCCAAGGACAGCTAATATCATTTATTCAATTACACTGTCCCCAGATTTTCCTATCCTATGCTAGAAGCCTTGTGCACAAAAATTTGTGCACTCGGTGGGGGTCCCTTAGCCTGGCCTGTGCCCTCCTGCAGTCTGTGACCCCTTAGGGGATGTCCATCTGCTGGCTTAGGCCTGCTCCCCAGAGGATCGGGCCTAAGCTGGCAGTCAGACATCCCTCTGGCAGCCCGGGAGTCCTCGGGGGATGTCCACTTGCCAGCGGAGAGCAGGTCTAAGCTGCAGTCGAATATCCTTAGCGCTGCTGAGGAGGTGGGAGAGGCTCCCGTCACCACCGCTGTGCTGGCAGCCGTCAGCCTGGCTTGTGGCTGAGCAGAGCTTCCCCTGTGGGAGCACACTGACCACCAGGGGGCAGCTCTGGCTTTAAGCATCTGCCCCCTTGTGGTCAGTGTGTGTCATAGTGACCAGTCATTCCCAGTCATTCTGCTGTTAGGGTTAATTTGCATATTACCCTTTTATTATATAGGATAATAAAAGGCAAATATGCAAATAGATCGAATGGTGGAGCAACTGAACAACTGGCCACTATGACATGCGCTTGACCACCAGGGGGTGTGTGTGGAGCATGGCAGGCACTGGCCATGCTGGGAGAGTGGAGCAGGTGAGCAGGGGCGCCAGACCAAGGCAGGGCGCCAGTCGCTGTCATCAGGGTGAGCCTCTGCTGGTTACTGAAAATTCTTTGCTCCCACGTGCCACGGTCCTACCCAGTGCTCATACCTGCTGCCAGTGTCAGCCCCGCTCGCACCCGCAACCGGTGCCGTAGCTGCTGCTCGTACCCGCTGATGGTGCTTGGCGCCATCAGCTGATACCAGTGGTGGCTGCCAGCCCTGATTGCCCCTGAGGGCTTTTTCCACCTCCCCCTGCTCCTGAGGGGCAATCGGGGCAGCAGCTGCCACTTGCACCTGCTGATGGTGCTGGCCCCAATCGCTCCATGCTGTCATTGGGTGCAAGTGGGGCCAGCGCCGTCACAAGTGGGAGCAGTGGCGGGAGCAGGGCCACCAGCAGACAGGGGACTGGGGGCCGCGGCAGGAGGGGCCAAGCGGATGGGCCAAAATCAGGTGCACGAATTCGTGCACTGGACCCCTAGTCCCCCCCCCCCCCCCTCTCTCTCTCTCTCTCTCTCTCTCTCTCTCTCTCTCTCTCTATATATATATATATATATATATATATATATATATATATATATAAAAGCCTAAGCGACCAAACAACCGGTCAACTGGTTGCTATGACATACACTGACTACCATGGGGCATACACTCAATGCAGGAGCTGCCCCCTGGTGGTCAGTGCACTCCCATAGCCAAACCCTGTGGCTGGCCGGCCAACCTTCCCGCGGTCCCTCCCCTCAGCCGGTCAATCTCCTGCAGTCCCTACCCCTGGCAGGTCGGCCCCCCTGATCAATTTGTGCACCGGGCTTCTAGCTATAAATAATGCCGTGAACATACCTCCATGTAAGCATTTTAAATTGTGACATGCATGCCAACCTGCCCTTTGAAAAACTCATATTAATGTACATCCCTATTGATGAATAGAGAGCTGTCAGCCTGCTCTCTCTGAGTCTGTCTCTGGTTTTGTTAGTTTTATTTATTAGATTCCAGATATGAGTGAAATCATATGGTTCTTGTCTTTGATTGGTTTATTTCACTTAGCATAATGCTCCTCAGGTCCATCCATGCTGTCACAAAGGGCAAGATTCCCCCCCCCGCCTTTCTTTAAGGCTGAGTAGTATTCCATTATGTAAATGCACCACAACTTTTTCTAGTATTGGGACACTTGGGCTACTTCCAAATCTTGGCTGTTGTAAATGATAGCTGGAATGAACACAGAGGTGCATATAACATATAAATATATATAAGTATACATAAATATAAATATACTAGAGGCCCGGTGCACAAAAATTTGTGCACTCGGGGGGGGGGGGGAGGGGGTCCCTCAGCCCGGCCTGTGCCCTCTCGCAGTCTGGAATCCCTTGGGAGATAACGCTCTGCTGGCTTAGGCCTGCTCCCGGGTGGCAGAGAGCAGGCCCAATCCCTAGGTGCAGCCCCTGGTTGGGCTCAGAGCAGGGCCGATTGGGGAGTTGGGGCGCCGCCCCCTGTCATGCACAGAGCAGGGCAGATTGGGAGGTTGCGATGCCACCCTCAGTCACGCTCAGGGTAGGGCCGATTGGGGGGTTGGGGCACCGCCCCCTGTCACACTCAAGGCAGGGCTGATGGGGAGGTTGCGGCGCCACCCCGTCACGCACAGAGCAGGGCCAATCAGGGGGTTGGGGCGCTGCCCCCTGTCACTCACAGAGCAGGGCCCATCAGGAGGGTTGGGGATCCGTACCCTGTCACGCACAGAGCAGGGCCCATCAGGGGGTTGAGGAGCACACCGCTGTCACTCACAGAGTAGGGCCGATAGGGGAGTTGGGGCACCGCCCCCTGTCACACACAGAGCAGGGCGGATCAGGGGGTTGGGGCGCTGCCCTCTATCATCCACAGAGCAGGGCCGATCAGGGGGTTGGGGCGCCGCCACTCTCACACTCAGGGCAGGGCCGATGGGAAGGTTATGGCTCTACCCCATCACACACAGAGCAGGGCCAATGGAGGGGGGGTTGGGGCCCCGCCCTCTATCACCCACAGAGCAGGACCGATCAGGGAGTTGGGGCGCCGCCACTCTCACACTCAGGGCAGGGCCGATGGGGAGGTTATGGCTCTACCCCGTCACACACAGAGCAGGGCCCATGGAGGGGGGGAGGGGTTGGGGCGCTGCACCCTGTCACACACAGAGCAGGGCGGATCAGGGGGTTGGGGTGCCGCCCTCTATCACCCACAGAGCAGGGCCGATCAGGGGGTTGGGGCGCCGCCACTCTCACACTCAGGGAAGGGCCGATAGGGAGGTTATGGCTCTACCCCGTCACACACAGAGCAGGGCCCATGGGGGGTGGAGGGGTTGGGGCGCTGCACCCTGTCACACACAGAGCCGCAGGGCGATCAGGGGGTTGGGGAGCTCCCCCCATCAGGCACAGAGCAGGGTTGATCAGGGGGTTTGGGTGCTACCCCGTCACGCTGATCCCAGTGCCGGGAGGCCTCGCAGCTCCGCTGATCCCGGTGCTGGGAGGCATATTAGAGGTCTGGTGCATGGGAGAGGGCTGGCTGGTTTGCCCTGAAGGGTGTCCTGGATCAGGGTGGGGGTCCCGCTTGGGTGCCTGGCCAGCCTGGATGAGGGGATGATGGCTGTTTGCAGCTGGTCACACACCCTTCAGGGTGGGGGTCCCCACTGGGGTGCCTGGCCAGTCTGGGTGAGGGGCTGAGGGCTGTTTTCAGGCTGGTGGGTGACTGAAGCTCCCAACCGCTCCTTTTTTTCTTTTTTTTTTTATTCTTGGCCAGCTGTAGCTCTGGCTCCAGCTCCTAGGCCTCCGCTGCTGAAAGCAGGTTTCTGGACTTTGTTTACCTTCTGTATTTGAAACAATGTTGCGATCCTGCTGGCTGAAGCCCAGCGACTAAAGCAGGTTTCTGGGGTTTTGTTTAGCTTCTATATTTGTAACACAGTTGCTTAAAGTTGCAGCTCAGAGGCTGGCAAGGCAGGCGGGGAACGTTGGAGTCCTCCATCACTGAAGCAAGCAAGCCTCATGTTCGCTTCCAGCTGCCTGGCTGCCGGCCGCCATCTTGGCTGGCAGTTAATTTGCATATCACCCTGATTAGCCAATGGGAAGGGTAGCAGTTGTACGCTAATTACCATGTTTCTCTTTTATTAGATAGGATTTTATAAGCCTCATCCAATGATATACTTCCATTAATTTTGAGAGAGAAAAAAACATTGATGTGAGAAACATCAATCGGCCAACTGCAATCATGGTATGTACCCTGACAGCCTTTTTGTGTACAGGATGCTCCAACCAACAGAGTCACCTAGCCAGGGCAGTGGATATATCTCCAACCCCCCCACCCCCACCCCCCAACCCCACCAGCAAATTAGAAAAATTTAATGACTCCATATATTCTTTATAATTAGTGTTTTGGGTTTCTCGGGATAAATTCCCAGAAATAAAATCTCTGGGTATAAGGCAGTTCCATTTTTAATTTTTTGAGGTAACTCCATACTACTTTCCACAGTGGCCACACCAATCTGCATTCCTAACAATGGCACATGAGGGTTCCCTTTTCTCTACATCCTCACCAACACTTGTTGATTTATTGATGACAGCCATTCTAACAGGCGTGAGGTGATACCTCACTGTGGTTTTAATTTGCATTTCTCTTATGATTAGTGATATTGAGCATTTTTTCATGTCTATTAGCCATCTGTATGTCCTTTTTGGAGAAGTGTCTATTCAAGGTCCTCTTTTCCATTTCTTTATTGGATTGTTTGTTTTTTTAGTTTAAGTTTCATAAGTTCTTTATAAATTTTGGATATTAATATTATCAGGTATATCATTAGTGAATATGTTCTCCTTTTCAGTAGGTTGACTTTTCATTTTGTTGATAATTTCCTCTGCTGTACAGAAACTTTTTAGTTTGATGTATGTAGTCCCTCTTGTTTATTTTTTTGTTTCCCTTGCCTGAGGAGATACATCAGAAAAAATACTGCTATGAGAAAAGTCCAAGATTTAACTGCTTCCTATGTTTTCTTGTAGGAGTTTTATGGTTTCGAGTCTAACATTTAAGTTTTTATTCCATTTTGAGTTTGTTCTTATGCATGGTGTAAGAAGGTGGTCTAATTTAGTTATTTTGCACATATCTGTCTAATTTTCCGATTACCATTCTTTGTCAAATATCGACAATATAGGCTTGGATTTATTTCTGGGCTCTCTAGTCTGTTTCATTGTTCTAAATGTCTGTCTTTATGTTAGTATCATGCTGTTTTGATTACTATGGCCTATAGCAGTGATGGCGAACCTTTTGAGCTTGGCATGTCAGCATTTTGAAAAACCCTAACTTAACTCTGGTGCCGTGTCACATATAGAATTTTTAAAATATTTGCAACCATAGTAAAACAAAGACTTGTATTTTTGATATTTATTTTATATATTTAAATGCCATTTAACAAAGAATAATCAACCAAAAAAATGAGTTCGCGTGTCATCTCTGACACGCATGTCATAGGTTCGCCATCACTGTCCTGTAGTATACTAGTAGTTTGATATCAGGTAGTGTGATACCTTGAACTTTGTTCTTTCTCAAGATTGCTGCGGCTATTTGGGTCTTTTGTGGTTCCATGTAAATTTTTGGAATAATTATTCTAGTTCTGTGAAACACAACATTGGTATCCTGATAGGCATTGCACTGAATCTATAGATTGCTTTGGGTAGTGTGGACATTATATTTATTTATTATTTATTTTAATATATTTTTATTGATTTCAGAGAGAAAGGGAGAGGGAGAGATAGAAACATCAATGATGAGATAGATCACTGATCAGCTGTCTCTTGCATGCCCCACACTGGGGACTGAGCCTGCAACCCGGACATGTGCCCTGACTGGGAATCGAACTGTGACTTCCTGGTTCATATACCACT
The DNA here is from genome assembly GCF_964212035.1 of Myotis nattereri. Classification (NCBI taxonomy): domain Eukaryota; kingdom Metazoa; phylum Chordata; class Mammalia; order Chiroptera; family Vespertilionidae; genus Myotis; species Myotis nattereri. The sequence goes on along the minus strand of NC_138086.1, from coordinate 21,572,305 downwards.
GAGCCATGCTGGCTGGGCAGTAGTATGGACATTTTAATGATGTTAATTCTTACTATCCATGAACATGGTATATGCTTCCATTTATTTATTGATTTGTATCTTCTTCAATTTCTTTCTTTAGACTTATTTTCCAAGTACAAGTCTTTTACATTCCTGGTTAAGTTTATTCCTACGGTTGTTTTTTGTTTTTAAGTAATTTTGAAAGGGATGTTTTCTTAGTTTCCTTTTCTGATAGTTCATTACTGGTGTACACAAATACAACTGATTTCTTGATATTTATTTTATATCCTGTAACTTTACTGAATTATCAGTTCTAGTAGTTTTTTTGGTGGAATCTTTAGGGTTCTCTAACAGTATCATGTCATCTGCAAATAATGATAGTTTTTCTTCTTCCTTTCCAATTGGAATGACTTTTATATCTTCTTCTTGTCTGATTGCTATGGCTAGGACTTCCAGTACTATGTTGAATAAGTGGTGAAAGCGGATATCCCTGTCTTCTTCTGATCTTTAGGGAAAAGCTTATAGTTTTTGCCCATTGAGTATGATGTTAGCTGTGGGTCTGTCATACATGGCCTCTATTACACTGAGGTATGTTCCTTCTATTTCCACTTTGCTGAGAGTTTTTATCATAAATGGATGGTAGATTTTATCAAATGCTTTTTCTGCATCTATTGATATGATCATGTGGTTTTTATCTTTCATTTTGTTTATGTGGTGTATCACATTTATTGTTTGAGAATGTTGGGCCAACCTTGCATCCCCAGGAATAAATCCAACTTGATCATGGTGTATGATCTTTTTAATGTATTTGTTGGATCCTCTTTGCTAATATTTTGTTGAGGACTGGAAACAACAGTTTCAAATGTTTTATCTCTAACACGATAATCAAACTATTTGCTCTGACTTTTGTGGCAATCAACCAATTCTCGTGATTATCAGTGTCCAGGATTATTTCAACCTAGCACCTCAACTGTGACAAGAGGGGGAAAATGCCCATCACAGGACAGGACTCTACCTAACTGCATTCTCAATTAGAAGCTTATTTGGCTTTAGATGTACTTTATACCTGAGATACAGAATAAATTCTTTACATCAATTAGATTTTTTAAAAAATCACCTCATGTTTTCTTTAACCAGTCAGAATGGCCCTAGGAACAGAACAATAGCAGGTATGAAATGGCAGAAAAAGTTTACATAATGCCTTCCTTTTTGAACCATTATTTAGAGATCATTCAAGTATCCACAGAAAGATCTCAATTGAGCTTTATATTTATAAAATGTTGTATTACTTCAGACCAAGTCTCTAGTTCAGACTTCGTAGGAAGAAAAGTGTCCCTCCCTAGCAGCAGCAGCAGCAACAGCAGCAGCAATGTCTGTACTGAGCGAATCCCATTCAGGAACCTCACAATTCAGTTACCCACTACGCTGGATTCATTTCTGCTCTGACCCCTGCATCATCCACTAGAAGATACTGACCAAGTATTATTTAGAATACACATGTTATTTAGGTGTTGGGCAGCTGTACTGGACAGTAATGAAAAACAGGAACTAAGACCCTACTGGAGAGACAGGCCACAGATAAGTACAGCAGGTTCTCAAAGAATGCCATCTCATTATAATATTGATGAGATGCTATGGGCACTTGACTCTTGTTTATATCAATTAGCCTATGGTAAAACTGGTTTCCTTGTATGTCATTTCGCTTAAAGTTGCAGAACCTATCAAAAATGTTAAGTGAGAACTTATGTTACAAAGACAATAAAATACAGGATGTATTAGGTAGTGACTTGATGGGAGAAGAAAACTTCATTAGATGAGATAAGAAAGGTGATATCTGAGCTACACTTTGAATAAGGTAAGCTCCATCACACAATGCTCTGGGAGAAAAATGTTGCAGGCAGAGGGAATAGCAAAAGTAAAAGAATGAGCTTGGGTGTCTAACAAAAAGAAGAGGGCTAGTTTGGCCGTAGCACACTACCTGAGGGGAGGAATGGACAATGAGGTTGAAAGAGGTCAGATTACATAGGGTCTCAGAGGCCATAGCAAAATCTGATTTTGAACCGAGAAATAGTGGAAATCCACTAAAGGGCTTAAACAAGAGTGACATGACCTCATTTGTTGTTTTTTTAAAATCTCAGGTGGTTCTGTTGAGCATGGCCTGCAGCAGAGCAAGAGTGGCAGCAAGGAGATCAACAAAATTGATCAACTGAAATAGTCTATGTGAGAGATGATGAAGGCTTGAGCTAGGGTGTGATGGGAACTGAGAAGAATAATCAGATTCAAGGTATATTTCAGAGGTGAATTGACATATCTTGCTAGTAATTAGATGTGGTTGGTAGGGGGATGAGGGCAAAACAGGGAAATCAAGGATTTACTTCTATGATGGGATATGAGCAACCAGATGGACAATGGCATCATTAACTGACATGGGTATAGGGGAGGAAGAGATTTGGAGAGTGCAGTGGGTGGGGGCATTTATAGGTTCTGTTTTGGGCATCTGGTATTAAGGATCTAATAGTAGTGGTATGAGCTGGGGTATAAACAGAATATAGATGAGATACAAAGTCCACAGGACAGGATTAGATCACTTGGAGAGAAATAAAGATAGAGCTCTGGAACATGCCAACACAGACCAGGTAAGAAGAGGAAGAAAAGCTATCAGAAGAGGGAGGATCCACCGAGTAGGAGAATATTCAGGAGAATGTGGGGTCACAGAAACTGTTAAGAAGAAAGAAGTAATCAACTGTGTTAAATGCTGCTGGAAGACAGGAAAAGGAAAGAAAACTCACAACTAGATTTAGCAATGTGTATTAATAAAATAAAGTGAGAAAATATGTTATAAAAAGGCATTTAGCTTTGTTTAAGCTATCACTTTTAAAGTTAAAAATTTTTAAAGAAACAATCTCAGCAACATTCCTGATGTATCAGGCTCAGTACATTCTGACTTCCCTTCTGAAAGGAAGAGGAGGGGAGCAATGAGTAAGGTGTCCTGAGCTTTCCATCCTCATTCCCTGGAGAGGGAGCCTTCCTTGGCAGTAGTGTGGTGGGACTCAGAATGTACACAGACAGAGGAGCAGCTCAGCCCAAAAGAGGCAAAAGTTTACTTGCTCCACTTTACTGTGATTCATCCAAGTCCTAACAGTCTCCTTTCCAAACCAACTCCAAGCTAAGTTTCTTTAGCTAACCCAAGGACCCAAGAGGCAGTAAGAAACTGCCAACAGAAGGAGGAGGCTACATCCATGTCCCTGGTGGGGAGCCTTCTTCTGGCACAACATTTTCTTTTCCAAGGCTTCTCCTATTTCACTATAAGCTCCCGGCTGAATCTCACTCTAGTGGGATCACTGAGGACAAAACCAAGGAAAGTCACCTGAGGCCCACCCACACCGGTGCCACTGTCTTTGTGTCTCCTCACTTCTCACCCCTTACCTGGGTCATTTTATCCACAGAGACTGGAATTCCATCGATGGTGAGAGGCGGCAACTCTGAGTTAACTTCCTGTGGCACAGGGGCGTGTTCCGCTAGGGCGGACTCCAGGTCTTCCAGGATCATGCTCTTGTACTTACGCACCTGCAGGGAATTAGGGCAGGAGTAAACAAGATGCCCAACAACCAGGGAGGGATGGTGCAAAGCAGTTAGCAAGTGGGTGGGGCTGGTCTCCCTCAGCCAGTACAGAACCCTAAGAACAAACACTTCCACAACTAGCAGATAAAAACACCCACTGGCCCCAAAGACACCACAATGTACAGAATTAAATGAAAAGGAATTACAGGGAGCCCTATCCAGTTTTCTCAGTGGTTAGAGCATCAGCTCATGGACTGAAGAGTTGTGGGTTCGAATCTGGTCAAGGGCACGTACCTCAGATGCAGGTTTGCTCCCCGGGCCTGGTCAGGATGGGTGGGGGAGGCAACCAATCAATGTGTCCCTCTTATGTCGATGTTTCTCTCTCTCTGTTTCTCCCCCTCCCTCCACTCTAAAAATCAATCAATGGAAAAAACATCCTTGGGTAAGGATTTACAAAGAAAACAACAAACAAACAAAATTTACTGGTAACAACAGTAAAAAGGAAAAAAGGTTTTACAGAAATACTGCTTCTCAGTTAAAATCATGTTTTCTGTCAATGCTGGCTCCATCACTTGTTCTAGATCTAATAGGAATGGCTTTCATTATATGGCATTTCCCGGACCATTTGATAAAACCTAGCTGTGGCAGTTAAACGCCAAAATCATTTTCAAGATGACCAAAAGCTTGTCTCTAAAACTTCTGTTACTTTCCTGCAAAGCCAGACTACCAAACAGATTGGAGATTCAACTGCAAAGAAGCTGACATCAGACAAAAAACACACAGAGGTAAATACTGTAGCTGGGTGGCAAAGGTGCCACTGTTAGTAAGGCCCAAGGCCAGAGAGAGCCCCACAGGTCAGGTCCTCCTCCTTTCTGGTACTTCCTGATGACAGAGGTGAACTTCAAACCCATGATGCCTTTGTGGCTCTGACAAGCACTGGTCTGAACCAGTATTGTTCTGAGTCCACTCTTTCCACTGCTAGTGAAAGGACTCTCAAAAGACAGAGAACTTAACAGCAGCACATTTGTACGTGCACACATTCTTCTATGGTGAGCAGAAACGGTAGAGAGACACTGGATCCTACAAGCAACAATAATAGGTTCATTCACTTACAAGAATGCACAAGGGGGATGAGAAAGCCTTTGGGGATAACAAAGAAGCCATGGAATTATGAAAATGTGACAACATGGGATAGACAATTAACTTGCATTCAGATCTCAAGCCATTAACTTAGGAAAAAAGGGAAGATAAAATGAGATTTGCTCAGAAGTTACAACAATGTTTGAGTCCTAGGTTTTCTGCTAAGTGGACTGGACTCTCAATCAGGACATACTTCCTTATAAATATCTCATTATAAGGATTAAAAAAACAAAGATTCCCATACTCCACCTCCAACATGTGAAAAAGTAAAAATTATTGTTGGCCACAAAGAACAACTTTTGCAGTTATAGAACTTTGCAAATAGGTCAACAATGAAATGGATAAAAGAAAAATAGTGCAAACATGTAGAATCATTATCACTCTAAAAATTCAGTTTTATCCTAGTTTCTAATAAAAAAAGAAATTTTCAAAAAATTTACTAACTTATTTATTGTAATATAAGCAGCTGGTGCTGCCATGGCAACTTTAAGGATTTACATTTTCTGGTTTCTAGGTTTCTGTATCCCGGGTAGAGTTTTTATACTACCGACCCAGAGAAAAACTGAACCTTATAAACCTAGGTTCTAGTCTTTTTAAAAATATATTTGTATTGATTTTCAGAGAGGAAGGATAAGGGAGAGATAGAAACATCAATGATAAGAATTCATTAACTGGCTGCCTCCTGCACACTCTCTACTGGGGATTGAGCCCACAACCTGGGCATGTGCTCTGACCAGGAATCAAACCGTTACCTCGTGGTTCATGAGTGGACTCTCAACCACTGAGCTACCAGGCTAGGTTCCAGTCTTTGAATTTTAATGTATCAGGTTAAATCATTATATTAGTAGTAGGATCATATAGTAAGAGTTAATGATAATATATAAAAGTTAATTTCATTGTGCTGAAAACACCGGGCATTACTAATCTAATAATTTGAAATTATTAGATTATTACTATGTAATTAGCTAGTTTCAAACTATTTCATCCATTTTTATGGGTTAGTAAACTACAGGAATTCATATTCAGGCATTTAGCTAAACTTATCAGTGCTAGATAATTCCTTAAAATTATCTTGAGATTAAAAACAAAACAAAACATGGTAATTAAAGATGGCGGCATAGGTAAACACTGGAAATTGCTGCCTCGCACAACCACTTCAAAAATACAACTAAAAGACAAAACGGACATCATCCAGAACCACAGGAAGGCTGGCCGAGTGGAAATTCTACAACTAGAAGGAAAGAGAAAAGCACACTGAGACTCAGAGGTGCGGTGTGGAAGTAAAGTGCAGAGGTACAGAGGCGCACGTGGAAAGGGCGCACTCAGAAAGGCTGGCAACTGAGGACATGGCTGTCTTTTTCAATCGGGAGGGAGATACAAGCTCCCAACTGCTCTGAACGCCAGTTCCGGGCAAGTCTCTGGGGACCCAGACTCATACGGGGAGAAACTGGACTGTCTGGCATCGGGTGGAACTCAAGGACAGCTTTCTCTCAGAGGTGCTTGCAGAGATTACCACAGAACAGTGAGACCTGGGGCCTCTTGGGGCAGGGCTGAGGATCAGCCATAGCTGTTTGCTTTGGCCCTGTTGATTCCCTAGACCCCACCCCACCCAAGCTGTGCGCAGAGGCTTTTGCATATGAATGCCCTGGTCCTTTACAATCTAAAATTACCTAACTAACTGCAGCTGGTCAGAGAGACACAGAACATCCAAAAGAAGGCCCAAGGCCCCACAGCACCTTGCATTGCTTCACAGCTGGGCCTCATCTGGGCACCTCCAAACCCCAAACAAGGAAAAGGAATCTGCAGATCTCTCCGTAGCTCCTTCTGGGTAGCCTTAAGCAGAGGCTAAATTAACACCTCCTTAGAGATCCAAGAGCCAGTGTACCTAGTGGTCAGAGTGGGACCATCCAGATTACAACTCCTCAGATCCATAAGGGACACATTCAGGGGGCAGACTCAGTGAGCACCAAAGCCCCACTGAAGCAAGTCTTGCCCCAGAAGGGTGTCTCCAGCACAGAAGTTGTCCCACCATAACCACAGCTGATTGGCCTGGAGGTCAATTCCTCCCAGTGAAACCTACAACAGTCAAGGCTTAACTACAACAAGACTGTGCACACAGCACACAAAGGGTGCACCAAGAGTGTCTACCTCAAGTAATTGGGGAGGCTGAGCCACTGGGCCCTATAGGACACCTAGCACAGAAAGCCACTCTATCAACACAGGGAAGCAGCCAAAATGCGAAGACAAAGAACAGGTCACAAATGACAGAAATGGAGGAAAGCTAACTACTGGATATAGAGTTCAAAACCACACTTTTAAGGTTTTTCAAGAATTTTCTAGAAACCGCCGATAAATTTAGTGAGACCCTCGAGGATATGAAAAAGGACCAACTAGAAATTAAGCATACACTGACTGAAATAAAGAAAAATATACAGAGATCCAACAGCAGACAAGAGGATCCCAAGAATCAAGTCAAAGATTTGAAATATGAAGAAGCAAAAAACACCCAACCAGAAAAGCAAAAAGAAAAAAGAATCCAAAAATATCAAGATAGTGTAAGGAGCCTCTGGGACAACTTCAAGCGTCCCAACATCCGAATTATAGGGGTGCCAGAAGAAGAGAGCAAGATGTTGAAAACCTATTTGAAGAAACAATGACAGAAAACTTCCCCCACCTGGTGAAAGAAATAGGCTTACAAGTCCAGAAAGCACAGAGAACCCCAAACAAAAGGAATCCAAAGAGGACCACACCAAGACACATCATCATTAAAATGCCAAGGGCAAAAGACAAAGAGAAAATCTTAAAAACAGCAAGAGAAAAAAAGTCAGTTACCTACAAGGGTGTACCCATACGATTGTCAGCTGATTTCTCAACAGAAACTATGCAGGCCAGAAGGGAGTGGCAAGAAATATTCAAAGTGATGAATAGCAAGAACCTACAACCAAGATTACTTTATCCAGCAAAGCTATCATTCAGAATTGAAGGTCAGATAAAGAGCTTCACAGATAAGAAAAAGCTAAAGGAGTTCATCACCACCAAACCAGTATTATATGAAATGCTGAAAGGTATCCTTTAAGAAGAGGAAGAAGAAAAAGGTAAAAATAAAAATTGAACAACGAATACATATCTATCAACAAGTGAATCTAAAAATCAAGTGAATAAATAATTTGATGAACAGAATAAACTGGTGAATATAATAGAATCAGGGGCATAGAAAGGGAGTGCACTGACAATCCTCAGGGGGGAAGGGGTGTGGGTGGTGTGGGAAGAGACTGGACAAAAATCATACACCTATGGATGAGGACAGTGGTGGGGGGACGGGTAATGGCAGAGGGTGGGGTGGGAACCAGGTGGAGGGGAGCTATGGGGGGGGGAAAGAGGAACAACTGTAATAATGTGAACAATAAAGATTTAATTAAAAACAAAACAAAACAAAAAAAAACATGATGGTAGGGCATCCCTCAGAGAAATTTACAAAAAAACTTCACATATGACCACAGTATTTTTTAATTAAATTTTTTTCGATTACTGTTTACATTCAATATCATTTTGTATTAGTTTCAGGTGCACAGCACAGTAGTTAGATACTCATATATACTTTACAATGTTCCCCAATACTTAAGTACCTCCTGACACCATACATAGGTATTACAATATTATTGACTATACTAGAGGCCCGGTGCATGGATTCATGCACTGGTGGGGTCCCTTGGCCTGGCCTGCACCCTCTTGCAATCCAGGACCCTTCAGGGGATGTTGGAGAGCCGGTTTCGGCCCAATCCCTGCAGGCCAGGCCAAGGGACCCCACTGGGGCACAAATCCGTGCACCGGGCCTCTAGTATGCATATAAGATCTCTGGTTAATCTCATCCCACCCTCCCCACTTCCCTCTGAAATTCATCAGTTTGTTCCATGTTTCCATGCCAGTGGTTTCCACTCCTGCGTTGAGTGTCTGCCCCCTGGTAGTCAGTGCACGTCATAGCTACCAGCCAGTCGACTGGTCACTAAGGTTTTTATATATGTAAATTCCCTATACTGTATATATCCCCGTGACTATTTTGTGACTACTAATTTGTACTTCTTAATCCCTTCACCTTTTTTACCCAGTTCCTCAACCCCTCTCCCCTCTGGCAACCATCAGTCTGTTTTCTGTATCCATGAGTCTGTTTCTGCTTTGTTTGTTCACTTATTTTTCTCTTTAGATTCTGTATATAAATGAAATTATATGGTATTTGACTTTCTCTGTCTGACTTATTTCACTTAGCATAATACCCTCTAGGTCCATCTAGGCTGTTGCAAGTGGTAAGATCACATTCTTTTTTATGGCTAAGTAATATTACATTATAGATATGTACCATCACTTTTTTATCCCCTCATCTACTGATGGGCACTTGGGCTGCTTCCGTATCTTGGTTACTGTAGATAATGCTGCAATGAACATAGGAGTGCATATATTCTTTTGCTTTAGTGTCTTGGGTTTCTTTGGATATATACCCAGAAGTGGAATCACTGGGTCACACGAGGCAGTTCCATTATAAATTTTGTGAGGCACCTCCATACTGTGTTCCATAGTGACTGTACCAATTTGCATTCCCACCAACAGTTCCCTTTTCTCCACATCCTAACATGTTTGTTGACTTATTGAAGATGGTTATTCTGACAGGTGCGAGGTGGTATCTCGTGGTTTTAATATGTATTTCTCTGATGATCAGTGACAGTGAGCATCTTTTCATAGGTCTATTGGCCATCTGTATATGTCCTCTTTGGAGAAGTGTCTATTCAGGTCCTTTTCTCATTTTTTAACCAGACTGGGTTATTTGTTTGTTTTTACTGTTGAGTTGTATGAGTTCTTTATAAAGTTTGGATATTAACCCCTAATTGGATGTATCATTGCTGAGTATCTTGTCCCATTCAGTGGGTTGTCTTTTCATTTTGTCTATGGTTTCCTTTGCTGTGCAAAAACTTTTTAGTTTGATGTAGTCCCTATTGTTTAGTTTCCCTTTTGCTTCACTTGGCTGAGGAGACACATCAGAAAAAATATTGCTATTGGAAATGTCTGAGAATTTACTGCCCATGTTTCTTCTAAGAGTTTTATGGTTGGTTTCAAGTCTTACATTTAAGTCTTCAATCTATTTTGAGTTTATTTCTGTATGTGGTGTAAGAAGGTGGTCTCATTTCATTTTTCTGCATGTATGTGTTCAATTTTCCAACGCATTTATTGAAAAGGCTATCTTTGTGTTATTGTATATTCTTGTCCCCTTTGTGAAATATTAATGGACCATGTAAGCATGGGTTTATTCCTGGGATCTCTATCCTATTCAATTGATCTGTCTGTTTTTATGCCAATACCATGCTGCTTGATTGGTATGGCCACAATCGTTTGGAAGTTGTTTATTTGTTTTTTCAATGTTTTTATTGACTTGAGAGAGAGAAAGGAGAGGGAGAGAGAGAGAAACATCAGTTGCCTCCTGTATTCACCGACTGGGAATCGAACTCGAGACCTTTTGGTGCATGGGACAACGCTCAAACAACTGAACCACATGGGCCAGGGCTGGAAGTATTTTTATGTCTGTTTTGTGTTATTTGTATTTTCAATATACATATAAATAACTTTTCTTTCTTCTTTAAAAACTACATATAAACATATGCACATATAAATGAAGTTTCTTACTCTCATTTCCTACTTCCCCATCAATCACTCACTCACACACTCCCTCCCCCTCCAGGTGCTCTGATTAGCCTCTTCTCTTAGTTCTGCAGGTCTGACCAGGATGGGGAACAAGGGAGGTGACTTTTGCTGTTCAATAGCACCAGAATAATGCCTTTAAATGGCCTCTTTCCTCCCCAGAAAGAGCTAGTAGTAGCAACAGTGAGTGTTTGCTTATAAACAACCATCCTGGCCTTTCACAGGACTGTAGAGAACTGGGAGCTAGCTCTATTTGTTCCCCTTTAGAAGAGAAGGCAAAGACTAAGAAAATGAGACTGATTTTGAAACTTCATATTAATACCCTGGACAAATCTATGGAAGCTGTGGTTCTCTATTACCTTCAATGCAAATCCTAGAGAGACTTAACCTGGCTTTATTATTCAGAAGTTGGAAAACTTGGGCAAATCACTTAACCTCTCTGAACTAATACTCTCATTTACAAAATGAAATATTAATATACCTACACTTCAGCGTTATTGCCAGAATTGAGAATATGTATACTTTAAAGCTTTGTAAATCGGCTATACTAAACAAGCATTAGTTACAACAATCCTCTGCACTCAACAATTCCATAAGCATGTAGAAAATGCAGATTTACTTTTAAAGTAGAACCAAACTCTATATATGGTTCTATAACCTACTTTTCTCATTTAATACATTTTCACCATCTGAAAAATGTTAATAGAAAGATCTGGGTCATCATGTTTAATGGCAGTGTAATTATCCTATCTATAGATGAGCCATCAATTTATCTAACAACTCCCTTATCTTTGAAGTTTGAGGTTACTCTCAATTTTTAAAAATACTATAAAGATACTATAAAGATAGCGTGACTAATACCCTTACACATACATCTTTGCTCATTTAACCAATTATTCCTTTTTAAAAATATTTTTTGTTATTGATTTCAGAGAGGAAGGGAGAGGGAGAGAGAGAAATATCAATGATGAGAGAGAACCATCAATTGGCTGCTCCTTGAACACCCCACACTGGGGATCAAGCCCCCAACCCAGGCATGCGCCCTGACCAGGAATCAAACCACGACCTCCCGGTTCATAGGTCTACGCTCAACCACTGAGCCATGCTGGCCAGGCCTAAGCAATTATTTCTTAAGAATAAAATTTTAAAAGGAAACTGGGTTAAAAAGTATACATTTGGGGCACTTCTTATAACTTTTTAAAAAACAGTTTATTGATTTTTACAGAGAGAGTAAGGGAGAGGGAGAGAGAAACATTGATGTGAGAGTGTAACATCAATCAGCTGCCCCTTGCATGCCCCTATAGGGGAAAAACCTGAGTATGTGCCCTTGACTGGGAATTGAACTAGCAACCTTTTGGTGCACAGGACGACGCTGAACCAATTGAGTCACACCACCAAGGCTTTGGGGCACTTTTTATACCAGTAGCCAATCTGTCCTCCAGGAAATTACACCAATAATCTGCCTGTTTGACATGTCAATTTATATGTTTTAAAAAACTATATTTTTTATTGATTTCAGAGAGGAAGGGAGAAGGAAAGAGGGATAGAAACATCAATGATGAGAGAGAATCATTGATCGGCTGCCTCATGCACGCCCCGTACTAGGAATTGAGCCTGCAACCTGGGCATGTGCCCTGATTGGGAATCAAACCGTGTCTTTCTGGTTCATAGGTTGATGCTCAACATCTGAGCCATGCTAGGGCAAGTTATACATCTTTTTCATGTTTGCCAACATGGGGTAATTTGGGTAGAACACAGTGTGAAGAATTAAAATCCTAAAAAATATAAGAAATATTTCAATCTATTATAAGTCCAGTACATTTTTAAATCACCCATCAACAAACTCTTAAAATAATAAGAAATCCACATTCCAAAGATGCACAGTCCTATTGAATTTTAATTTTTCCAGAGTTCTCAGCAGCTCCAGCTAGAAGAGCAAAAAGGAAGAATGATGATGGCTTCAAGAAACAGAAAATGCTAATGTCACAGTTTTTAAATTATTAAATGAGATAATACATGCCAAGTGCTTATAACTATACCTAGAACATAGTAAGCACTCAATAAATGTTACACATTACTATAAAATCTAAATTATTTTTAACTGTTAGTAATGTGAGAGTATGTGCAATATAGTGCATAATTGATTATGGTAAACAATGGGGTCTAATTCTTTAATACTTGCCTATAATTCAGTGTATATAAGTTTAAGGAATATTCTGTACCTTGAAGGTATAACAAAAGTCACCTTTTCACTTTCTTAATATTATCATTTGTAGCTACTTTGAACATTTGTAACTGTAAGTATGCCACATAAATTAAAGAGTTCGGTTTTTATTTGGGTTGTTATTCCAATCTGAAAGAAATCTTTGTCTTAACAAGGGAGTTTAACCCATTTATATTTATGGTTTATAACATAAGTAGTTTCACTAATATTAGCTTGTTCTATGCCTTGTGTTTTGTTTTGAATTCCTTCCCTTTTTTCTATCTTTTGTATATAGCCTTGGTTTTCTTTCCTCTTTAGTGTTCTGGAAGAAATATTTTGCTTCTTATTCTATTGGTATTTATTCTTTAGCCATACTTATTAAATGTCAGTCAATGGGAAAATATCTACTTCTTTTTACCTTATTTTAGTCTATCAAACGACTGTTTGTTCTTGTTTCATAAAATCTATATATCTTTTTGTATTATATGGACAATTCCACCAGTTTTCTAAAGCTTTCTTTTGTATTTTTCAGTGAGGAATTTTCAGAAGTATTTTTCTGAGTCTTCTAGGTAAGTCTTTTTTGTTGTTGTTGTTAATCCTCACCCAAGGATATTTTTCCACTGATTTTTAGAGAGAGTGGAAGGGAGGGGGAGAGAGAGAGAAAGAAACATCCATGTAAGAGAAACACATCCACTGGTTGCCTCCCAAAAGCACCCTGATCGGAGATAGAGTCTGCAACCAAGGTACATGCCTTCGACCAGAATCAAACCTGCGATCCTTCAGTCCGCGGGCCAATGCTCTAGCCACTAAACCAGTGGTTCTCAACCTGTGGGTCGTGACCACTTTGGCAGTCGAACGACCTTTTCACGGGGTCACCTAAGACCATCCTGCATATTAGATATTTACATTACGATTCATAACAGTAGCAACATTACAGTTATGAAGTAGCAACGAAAATAATTTTATGGTTGGGTCACAACATGAGGAACTGTATTTAAAGGGCCAGAAGGTTGAGAACCACTGCACTAAACCAAACTCGGCAGGGCTTTTAGCTGAGTCTTTTTTCACAGATCACATTAGTAGAACAATATTTAAAATTTTTAATACTGCAGAAGAGAAGACATGCCCAGATTTCTGGTCTATCAACAGTATGATACTAAGGACTGCTTGTCAGGCACCATTGTGATCTAGAAGCTTTCCACCATATTCCTTTAAGGAAAGGTCCTAATATGCATCCTATTCTAAGGTCTCAAGAATTCTGGGGAAACCTCAAAATGAAACTTAAAAACATTAAGGAAGAACCACAACATCTGTGTGTGTGGAAAAACACACAAAACAACTAATAAAATCTCAAGTGATTAGTAATTCTGAATCCTTGAAATGTCCACATTCAATATGGGAGAAAACTGACAAATGTAATTTTAAGGAAGTAGATTTTATCCTAATAAAAACAAAATTCAATTTAAATCTGGACAGATCTTTAAGTAGATTTTATCCTAATAAAAACAAAATTCAATTTAAATCTGGACAGATCTTTATTCTACTAATAATTCAAAGTTATTTCAGCCAGAGAAAAAGTAGTTCATATAAGTAAATAGTATTTTCATAAAGTTACCTATGGACAGGTATACAATCAAAATATTTAAGTATATATCAAAATTAAAGCAATGTTAAGTCAAATCTTGAATAAATGTAAGAGATTTTAAATATGCAACTCGAATATCAGCAATGAATAAAGTGCTCCCAGCTTTGCCTCATAAAGTTTATATATCTTGGAATTATCTACCATTTTGTTTCTGACATAAATCAGCAACTTTCTTACAAAATTCTACATTGATTTCTTAACAAACAGAATACCATTTTTTCCCTCTGGTGAGGTAAAATACCTTGTCATTGGAAGTAGAAAGAGACATAATCATTTTTATTTTTATTTGCATAAAGTGGTTTGAAAACCCCATTCCCCACTCCCATCCTGGATGAGAGGATGTTAGAAGTAATAATTAGTATGCTACACAGAAGATCATAAGAATGTGAACAACAACTCACAGAAAGTAAAGGGTATCTGAGAACACAGCTCAGTTCTCTTACCACATTCTCCAATGGTGCTGCACCAAATACTTTAAAGACTGGGTTGGGTTTGGAGGGTGAGATACAGAGGACAATAGCTTGCTGTCCCACTCGAGTAGTATATTCATCTAATGTGGCTCGAAGTTTCCTGATTCAGGGAATGAAAAGAGAAATTATAAATCAGTTTAAAAAGAAAAATTATAGTGATGACAGACACAAAATTTACTTTGACTTGAGACAATTTATTCTGACTAGATACATTAGTCTATCCTTTTAAGGGACTAGTGAATCATGCCAATTCAAATGAAGTGAAGCCAATATATCTAAAATAAAGTTTTCCATCTTTCTCCAAAACCATGTACTGTTTTATCTATTTTCCTCATAGCAAATATATGTCTATAAATAATACATTCTAATTCCTCCTGCCTGTACTATCATTAAAGGAAATGAGAAGAATTGCCCATCTAGTGATATATAACCTGTATGTTTGCTGAAGCTACTGTTAGTACTTTTCAAGCTTTCCTTTAGTTTCGTATAATCTTCTTATGTTCTTAATGTAGACTGTTTTCTAGCTTTTATCACATGTCATTCACATGGGCTGGCACTCCACTAGGAATCAACATTCCAATAAATACTAGAAAATTTGGATGTAGTATTTAAAATACTATAAGAAAAAAGTTCTAGAACATTTTATAAATTTCTTATCATCTATAATAATAAAAGGGTAATATGCTAATTAGACCGGATGTCATTCCAGATGTCCTTCCTGACGAAGCCGGGGTGGAGGGAAGCCAGTCCGGGTCCCAGGTGCCTGCGGGTGGCCGGAGGGAAGCCAGGGAAGCCAGCCCAGGTCCCGGGTGCCTGCGGGTGGCCGGAGGGAAGCCAGTCCAGGTCCTGGGTACCTGTGGGCGGCCAAGAGAAGCCAGCCGAGGTCCCAGGTGCCTGCTGGTGGCCGGAAGAGGGAAGCAGCCCGGGTCCTGGGTGCCCGCCGGCAGCCAGAGGAGAGAAGCTGGTGCTGGCAGCTGGGGAAGGAAGGCCTATTCTTGCACGAATTTTCATGCATTGGGCCTCTAGTACATGAATACATGTTATGCAATCAAAATATTAAGTCCTTCATGTATCACACCTACATACTAATCTTTCTTTGCTACCTACAAACTCTTCTGAAGAAATAAAAATGAGCAAAAGACAACATACCAAACAAGAAATTTGGTGGCATTCCTTGAAGGAATGGTCTGTATTATACTCACTGTCTCTAATTCCTCCCTTCCATTCTCTCTTGAAGACACACCAATCCTTTTGTTTTGCCACTCTTTTGAAAATGTCCTGGTTAAGTTCAATCATGACCCCCATGTAGCTAAATCTAAAGGTCAATTTGCATCTTATTTGACTGTCAGCAGCATTTGCTAGAGCTCATCACGTGCCCTCTTCCTTGAAATACTTTTTGCACTTGGTTTCCAGGGTACCACTCTCTTGGTTTTCCTCCTGGTGCACTGGTTGCTTTTTAGACTCCTTTGCTAGTTCCTTTCACCTCTCCAAACTCTAAAGGGTATGCCCAGCCCATGTAGCTCAGTGTCTGAGCATCAACCCATGAATCAGGAGGTCACAGTTCAATTCCTGATTAGGGCACATGCCTGGGTTTCAGGCTCAATAACCAGCAGGGGGAGTGCAGGAAGCTCTCTCTCATTGATGTTTCTATCTCACTATCCCTTTCCCTTCCTCTGTCTAAAATAAAAATAACAAAAATATTTAAAGGGTACAGTGCTTCAGGCTTAAGTCTACACTCACTTCCTAGGTGGTCTCTTTCAGACACATAGTTTTAAATACTACCTATACTGTTTATATCTTCAACCAAGATCTCTTTTTTAAATATATATATATATATATATATATATATATATATATATATATTTTATTGATTTTTAGAGAGAGGAAGGGAGAGGGAGAAAGAGAGAGAAACATCGATATGAGAACAGAACATTAATCTGCTGTCTCCTGTACTCCCCCTACCAGGGATTGAGCCCACAACCCAGACACATACCCTGACTGGGAATCGAACCAACAAGCTTTAGGTGCACAGGACGACGCCTAACCAACTGAACCACACCAGCCAGGGCTAAGATCTCTCTTTTGAATTCCAGATTCATATTTCCAACTGCTTATTCTATATCTCTATTTAATGGTTAAGAGGTATCATAAACTTAACCAAAACCAAATTCCTAATTCTTCCCTCAACCCCATACCTGCTCCTCTTCTGGTAAGTGTCAACTCAATCCTTCCAGTAATCAGACCAAAAAACTTGAGGTCACCCTTTAGCCTTTTCCCCCTCTCACATCCCACATCCAATCCATCAATGAATCATGCTGGAGCTGATCTGAAATACAATCAAAACCTGACTGCCTCTTTCCCCCTTTGCTGCTGCTACATTGGTTTAAAGGCGCTATTACTTCTGGCTTGGACTACTACATTAGCCTCTTAATTGGTTTCCTTGTTTCCATTCTTATACTCCTAGAGGCTATTGTCAATACAGTAGCCTAAATGACCCTTTTAAAACATACGTCAGACCATATCATTGCTTTGGTCAAAAGCCTTCACTGACTTCCCACCTCACTCAGTGCAAGAATCAAAGCCCCAGTATTGGACCAAAAGACCTCATGATGTGACTCTCCACTACTACTGACCATACCTCCTCTCATTTTCTCTCTAGCTATTCCTCAAACATGACTATCATGTTCCTTTCCCGCTTGAGAACCTTCCTCCTTTCTATTCCCCCTTTCCCCAGGGGAAAAGCTCTTCCTTCCCCATTAACACGGTTGCCTTTTCACTGACTTCAGGTCTCTGTTCAAAGGTCTTATGAGCATTTCCCAGACCAACCCTATTAAAAAAAGAGAAACTACATAGTCCTCCTAACCTTTATTTTTCCTTTCTCCACTTCATTTTCCTCCATAGCACTTATCATCATCTGACATATTACATATTTGTTCACTTTTTTCCCCCTTCACTAGAATATAAACTCTTTAATGGAATGTTTTGTCCACTATTATATTCCCAAAGCCTAGAACAATGCCTGGCACATAGCAGGCATATAAATTTTCTGAATTAATTAATGTAATATTATACATTGGTTAATCATATTTCTAGTAGCATTTATTTAGTTTTGTAAGAGTACTTTGAGGTCTAATTTTGTCATCAAAGGATCTAACTTGGTATCTTTGGTGAACCTAATAATGTATGTTCTAATTGTATCGTCCACCCCATGAAATATTTGAGAAATAACAATATGGATAAAAACGCCCTCACCGAAGCAAACGTGTTTGCTGTCTCTTCCGGATAGATGGATTAGACTCAAACACATGAGGCCGTTTCCGTTTCTTTCCTGTTGCCACAGCAGCAGCAGCAGCCATTCCCACAGG
Source organism: Myotis nattereri (assembly GCF_964212035.1). Taxonomy (NCBI): domain Eukaryota; kingdom Metazoa; phylum Chordata; class Mammalia; order Chiroptera; family Vespertilionidae; genus Myotis; species Myotis nattereri. The sequence goes on along the minus strand of NC_138086.1, from coordinate 21,554,236 downwards.
ACCTGAAATAATAATGTATGTGCTGAGATTATGCAGAGCCTGTTAACTCTACAAGACAGAACACAATTAAAGCTACAAAAAAAGGTAGCACTATTTCCTAATATGTTATCAATAAATATAAAATATTCCTGATATTATCTATATATTTCACTATTATTCAACATGAATTATATTTCAATCTACCAATAAAACTTAAAAAATGAATCTTTTAAAAAAGTGAATGGCATGCCTCCCACCACATACCAGCTTGAATTTTATATAATGATTTTTGTTTTGTTTTGCCAGTATACTGATACTGCTAAGGAAATATTCTCACAGGTGCTAGATGATATTGCAACATTGAGAGGAAGCTTGCCAGAACAAAAAGAAAAATTACAGATTTCAAATTTCATTTACATTCCTGTGACAGCCAAATTAAGGAAGTCAGACATAATCACTCATACTTGGAATTCTAACAACAATACCTATAAGAGGAGTAGAGTATCTGGACAAGTATCAACTGAATTAGAAAACTTTCTCTTATATATCAGAAAATTGTGCTCCAAATAGAGTTGTTGACCAAAAGGTCAAAATGATGAAAGCATCCTGGTAGGAAAGAGATGAAAACCTATCCCACTCTAGGGAAAAAATGGTAATAAAAATTGGTCTGTTTTGCCCTGAAACTAATGAATAAAATAAAAGTAGGCCATTGAGAACTACTGGAGTCTCTGATTCATGAAATCTCAAACATATCAAAGACATTCCTTTTTTAAAAAAATACTGTTATTGATTTCAGAGAGGAAGGGAGAGGAAGAGACAGAAACAGCAATGAGGAGAGAGAATCATTGATTGGCTGCCTCGTGCACGCCCCACACAGGGAACTGAGCATGTACCCTAACCAGGAATTGAACTGTGACCTCCTAGTTCCATAGGTGAATGCTGAACCACTGAGCCATGCTGGCTGGACCTTTTTTATATATTTATTTTTAACAGATGACTCACCGGTATACTTATTTGTGAATCCATAAAAGGCTTAAATAAAAATTAAGTTTAATCCTTCACATTTATACTGGCATAAATGTTATATATGTTCTAAGTGGCTCAATTAAAATAAGCCTTCCTGAAATCTTCTGCTGCTCTAATGCTGTTTAGTAGTATAAGTCTGACTTAAATAAACCCTTCTAAAAGAGACCCAAAGCAAGTAAAATGAATGATTTCTTTATCCACCTTTCATCATAAACAGCTGGGAGAGGGGGAAAATCTTAATGATACATTTTTCCCAACATTTTATTTTCTTAATTGTGGTAAGAGCACTTAACATGAGATCTACCATCTTAACAAAATTTTAAGTGTATAATACAGTATTGTTAAATATAGGCACAATGTTACACAGCAAATCCCTAGAACTTAACTCTCTGCAAAATATGCAAAAGAGGAAAATGAACAGTCAATAAAGATCTGAAATGGTGCTGTATCTTGTCTTCCTGCACTGGCTGAAACCTCTACCTCAGAGCCAAGCAAATTAAACCAATAGTAAGATACTATTTCATACCCACCAAACTGCCAAAACGAAAACTGATTGATAATACCAAATAAGGTGAGGACTAGAAGCAGCAGGTACTCTAGTACACTGCTTATGGGAATGTAAATTAATGCAACAATGTGAAAAGACATTTGGAATATCTAGTAAAACTGAAAATGTGCTGATCCTTGCCTTCCAATTCCCTCTCCTTCCTGGGTATATCCTCAAGCAATGGTTTCCAAACTGCAGGTTTCCACCCTATGGTGGCTCATAAATAATTTTTTGGTTTGTTTTGTTTTTAATAAAATGCAATAAAGTGAAAGAGAATAGAACATATCAGATATTGTGTTCCCTGCAGTAGGGGGTAAGTATTACTTCATGAAAAACTGTTATTTCATTTTATGTGCATTTGAGATAACAATGTAAAATGTATTACTGTGCGATATTGTCAGAAGAGTTTGAAAACCAATGCCAAGAGAAACCCTCACAATATGCACAAGAAAATATTTAAGATGATTTTAATTTGCAGCAATTATAACTGCAAAATATTATAAACAACCTAAGTATTCTACCAATATATGAAACAGCCAGATAATGGACTACCAAACAACAGTTAAAATGAAAACATATAGTCATATTCAACATGAATCTCAGAAAAAAAATACCAAATGAATAAACATAATGTTATAAAATGATAACATCAGAGTAATACCATTCATATAAAACTTAAAACATGCAAAGCAATGCTAAGTATTATTTACTGATATACAGCAAAAACATAAAAGAAATGGAAGAGAAAGATAAAGACCAAATGCAGAACAGAACAGGTTACCTCAGTGGAGGGAGGGAAATAGGATAAGAAAAAGCAGCTCCCTATTACCCCTTCCTCTTCATTGACCTTACTTCCTTACTTTCTTCAGAGCACTCAGTACTTTCTGAAAATATCTTACTTTATTATATACACCTTCTCCCACCACTGGTCTGTAAACACCTTTAGTAGCAAGCTCTCGCTGGTCTTATTCATAGTACCTATATGTAGAAACAGAGTCCACAGTAAGTGATTGTTGAATGACTGTACAGTAAATCCTTTCTACCAGCTGGGCCTCAGTTTGCACATCTGCCACATAAAAGAGTTAAGCTAAAGTCCTTTCCTAATCTCACCACTATGACAATACAGTACAGTAATACAGCAAAACTGTCTCAGAAGCATCCAGGAAAGAAGCTGACCTGGGTTCACGATGTTAGGATGCCCTCTTCTGGAACGTATAAGAACTTCAAAAATGTATTTTACAAATATTTCATGTGATTTGCTGCTACGAAGCTTTATTTTTAAATTCACCATTCCAGAAGTATACAATAGATAATAACTTATGGTAAAAAGATTATTCTTCATTATATCTATCTTCCTCCCCTTAAATACAGCATATATTAAAAAGATGTTTATTTTGGCTATTCCTGATCATTGATCTCCTGTCCAGTTTTTCCTAAACATCTAAGCCCAATACAGTATCAGATCCACCCAAGTATGGTTTAAGAATCTTCCACATAATGCTAAATATACAATGTAAATAACAAAGAGAATGGTACAAAGTATAGCTCAGCTTTAAGTAATTTAGTGGCCCAGAAAAAGTCTTAAAACCTTAAATTGGATTAAGATGATCCAGGATTGCTAGTGCCCTCAGACATCTGGCAGAAGCAAATAAAAATCCTCTCGAGGAGGTTAATATTATTCTAGATATCAAATTACTTCTTATTTTTACTTTAATTTTTCAATTACAGTTGACATGCAATATTATTAGTTTCAGGTGTACAAGCCAGTGATTAGACATTATATAATTCAGCAATCATCCCAATAAATCTCATACCCATCTGACACCATACATAGTTATTATCCAAATTACTTCTAAAACTCATCTTCCTGCCCTAGCCATTTTGGCTCAGTGGATACAGCCTGGGCCTGTGGACCGAAGGGTCCCGGATTTGATTCCAGTCAAGGGCATGTACCGCGGTTGAAGGCTCCTCCCCTGCCTGGGCCCTGGTTGGGGCTTGTGCAGGAGGCAACCAATCGATGTGTTTTTCTCACATCAATCTCTCTCTCTGTCTTTCCCTCTCTCGTCCACTCTCTCTAAAAATCAATGGAAAAATATCTTTAGGTGAGGATTAAAAAATAATAAAGGTAAGTAAGTAAATAAATAAATAAATAAAATTCATCTTCCAAACACAGCATCTAGCATTCATTCAAATATAACGAGTAGGCAGTTCTGGTCAAGATGGCAGCATACTCGCCTTCTCCCACAACTACATCAAAATTATTACAACTAAACTATAGAATAACCATTATCATTCAGAATTGCCAGAAATCTGGCTAACTGGAAGTCCTACAACTAGGGAATTAAAGAAGCCACAGCAAGACTGGTAGGAGGGGTAGAGATGCCGGATGGGCTGGTCCCCCCCCCCCCCCCCCCGTGTGGCAGATAAAAACTGGGAGGGCTATCTCAGTTGCAGAGGTCCCTCTTGAGGAGTGAGGGGTCCCAGCCCCACACCAGGCCCCCAACCCAGGGTTCCAGAGCAAGGAAGAGAAGTCCCCATAACTTCTGGCTGTAAAAACCAGTGGGGAATGAGGCTGAGGGCGCTAGAAGGCTGCTGGAGTCCCACCCAGTTCCTCTTAAAGGACCTTTGCACAGACTTACTCAGATTCATTCTCTCTGAGCTCCAGCCTTGGTGTGTCAGCTTGAAAGACATGAGACCTATGAGGAGGATCTGAACTGTCTGACATCAGGGCAGCTTTCTCCCAGACCTAAGTACTGGCAGAGGCCATTGTTTCTTTACTGAGCCCTTCCTCCACATTGCAAGCAGGCAGGTGCTATATCTGAGACTCCAATAACCTGGCTCGCAGAGTTTGCTCCGCCCTGGTGATTCTCTGAGGCTCCACCCCACCCAACTTTTGGGCCCACCCAAGCTGTTTCCCCTAGCTTTTCCAGACAAGGCTTCAGATTTTCCTAAACACGCAGGCTCTGGCTTCAGCATGCCCCAAACCTCTCACTAAGTGGCCGTAGGCTCAGCACCAGGCAGCCGTTCACAGACTGGCCTTGCCTGGGCACCACCAAGCCCAGCACAAGTAGCAGCCATCTGCAGATCGCTTTATAGCTCATGCCAGGTGGCCCGGGCAGAACACAGGTGGCCCGGGCAGAACACAGGTGGCAGCTGCACCTCCTGAGAGGCCCCAGAGCCAGCACAGCCAGTGGATATCTTCAGCCACTTCGAAGCACAACCACCCAAAACAAAGACCTCCATAAGTGACACACTCAAGGGGTGGGCTCAGCAGGCACCAGAGCCCCACTGAAGTCAGTCCTGCTCTGTGAGGTGGGCTCCAGCACAGCTGATCCTCCACAGTGGTCTGAGGTCAGTGGTCACATCCAGTCCTTGCAGCTGAACAGCCATGGGGTAGATCCCTCCCACTGACATGCCAACAGCATTCAAGGCTCAACTACAAGAGGAGGGTGTACACAGCCCACACAGGGGTTGGGAGTGGGGGGAGCACACCTTGCGTACCCAGCTTGGGAGATGGGGGAGGCTGTGCCACTGGACCCTAAGAATACTTACATTAGGCCCCTCTACCAAGCCTGGGAGATGAAGCAACTCTAACTAATACATAGAAACAAATGCAAGGAGGCTGCCAAATAAGAGACAAAGAAACATGTCCCAAATGAAGGAACAGAACAAAACTCCAGAAAAGAACTAAACAAAATGGAGACAAGCAATCTATTAGATGCAGAGTTGAAAACAATGGTTATAAAGATGCTTAATAAACTTAGTGATAACCTCAACAGTATAACAAAGTACCAGTCAGAAATGAAGGATACACTAACTGAAATGAATAATTTACAGGAAATCAATAGGAGAGTACATAAAGCAGAGAATCAAATCAGCGATTTGAAATATAAGGAAGCAAAAAACACCCAATCAGAACAGCAAAAAAGAAAAAAGAACCCAAAAGAATGAGGATAGTGTAAGGAGCCTCTGGGTCAACTTCGAGGATACCAACATTAACATCACTGGGATGCCAGTAGGAGAAGAGAGAAAGCAAGAAATTGAAAACCTATTTGAAAAAATAATGACAGATCGCCCTAACCGGTTTGACTCAGTGGATAGAGCATCAGCCTGTGGACTCAAGGGTCCCAGGTTCGATTCCGGTCAAGGGCATGTATCTTGGTTGTGGGCACATCCCCAGTAGGAGGCAGCTGATCGATGTTTCTCTCTCATTGATGTTCCTAACTCTCTATCCCTCTTCCTTCTTCTCTGTAAAAAATCAATAAAATATATTTAAAAAGAAAAAATAATGACAGATCAACAAGCAACAAATATTGGCATGCAATGTGGTGTGATCAAGTGATAATCATTGGCCGAACACTGTCTATGTGCAGTGACTCTTGGATTTAAATATGTAGACTATAGGTGTAGATATGCAATATTTATTTATGTTGGCGAAATTACTAGTGTTTTTTCCAACATATGGCCTATTCACGAACAACGACAACAAAATAACCTATTTGTTCATAAGCAAATTTTGGTTAAAAGCATTTTAAAATTAATAGGATGTTAATGTTCACACATGCTATATGGACTGGAAATTTTGCCCGTTAAATCCAAAGACCAATAAATCTAGGTCCACAAAATTGTGTTTACTGTATTCCAAAAAATTCAAGAGAAGGGAAGACTCTCAAGCTCATTTTATGAGGCCAATATTATGCTAATCCCAAAACCAGATAAGGACACTACAAGAAAGAAAATTATAGGCCAATATTCCTGATGAACATAGATGCTAAAATCCTCAACTAAATTAGCAAACCAGATTCATCAATACATTAAAGAGATCATACATCATAATTAGCTTGGATGTATTCCAGGGATGCAAGATTGGTATAATAACCACAAATCAATAAACTTGATATATCACATCAAACAAAATAAAGGATAAAAATCACATGATCATATCAATAGATGTAGAAAAAGCATTTGATAAAACCCACCACCCAATTACAATAAAAACTCTCAGCAAAGTGGAAATAGAGGGAACATGCCTCAACATAATAAAGGCCATATATGACAAACCCACAGCTAACATACTCAATGGGCAAAAACTACAGGCATTTCCCTTAAGATCAGAACAAGACAGGGATGTCTGCTTTCACCACTCTTATTCAACATAGTACTGGAAGTCCTAGCCATAGCAATCAGACAAGAAGAAGAAATAAAAGACAGTCCAATTGGAAAGGATGAAGAAAAACTGTCATTATTTGCAGATGACATAATACTGTATATAGAGAACCCTAAAGACTCCACAAAAAAACTACTAGAATTGATAATGAATTCAGTAAAGTAACAGGATACAAAATCAGTTACATTTTTATACACCAATAATGAACTATCAGAAAGGGAAACTAAGAAAACAATCCCATCCACAATTGCTTAAAAAAGGAAAAAAACAAAACACCTACACACAGATAACAGAAGGAAAGAGGGGTGGGGTGGGGGGAGGTAGAAGAGGATAAAGAGGGAATAAATGGTGACAAAGGAGACTTGACGTTGGGTGATGAACACACAATACAATATACAGATGATGAAATACAGAACTATACACCTGAAACTTATATAATTTCATTAGCCAATGTCACCCCAATAAATTCAATAAAAATTTAAAAGAAAGAAGTTCAAGTGTTCTAAGAAACTTCCATTATCCCTAAAGAGGACACAAGTATCAATTATATAATACTTGGACATAAGTAAAGTATGTATGTTATAATTTCTAGGAGTACCCCTAATAGCAAAAGTATATATAACCTCCAAACTAACAAGAGAAAAATAAAAACTTTCAATCACTCTAAAAGGAAAAGAAAGCACAGAACAAGTGAGATAAAGAGAAAGCATACAGTAAACACGATCAATTTGAACTTAAATATATCAGTGATCACAGTTAGTATAAATGGACTAAATGCTTCAGTTCAAAGTCAAAAGATCGTTAAGATGGATGAAAATGAAAAAACAAAACAAAACACAAAACAAGTCATATCACCAATAGTATAAGATTCTAGGACTTAAGTCTCAATATAGCACCGGCACAAAATACAAGGCTTAAAACAAAATTGTGAAGATACAATATGAAGATAAATGTGAGAAAGCCTACATCCTAGGCTCTTCCAGATATGCAGGGTACCAGAGTTAAGCAAAAAATAAAGAACTTCCAATACAAACAACATTACCTGCAGCAGCCAAATGGGCTGTTACCTCGTCGGCGGCTGTGGAGTTGAGTATGTCGGAATCATCGTAAGAGGTGTCCTCTGGTGAGGAAGGCGAGTCTTCATCAGCACTCAGCATACTGTGTTCAGTGTAGGTAGCCACATGGACCTGCTGTACTTGTTGGGCCACTGCATGGGCTTCTATGGTAGCCATGTGTTCAGTTTGGGTCACTCCGTGCTCCTCCATGTAGATCTACTGTCAGAAAAAAGACAAAGAACAGAATTCAGTGTGTAATGTAACACAATACTTAAGTGATATTTTCCCTAAGAGCAGGAGAAACCTTTGATTTCACTACATACCTCACGATACCTAGTCATGGGAAAAGGGAGGCACCATTCAAATATGACCCAAAAATGGTAGAATATTTTCCTTATATAATACCTTTTGATGGAAATTCACTGTGCTAATTTTATACCTGAGGTCACAAAACAATAAATATTCAAATATTATACATAACAGTAAAAGACAATTAAACATAACAAAAAAAGATATTTAAAAGATCCCAGTGACTTGACATTTGACACTATAGACATGAAAACACTTAATAAGTAAATGAAATATTTAACATTTTCTTTGTATTTCATAGACAAATTGGAGTTAAATTTCCGCCCCCAAAAAACTGCAATCATTCAAACTGGATTTTCTGCTTATAAACTGTGCTTCTTGTAAACCCTAAAATGATGCAGTGATTTATAAAGATAAAGATTTGCTCTTCTAGTGCACTTATTATCTGTTCCCTCTTTCCCCAACAACTATAGAGAAGTGCATTATCTCTAAAAAAAAATTTTTTTTAAAAGCATACATACATGCATATGATTTAAAATAAAAACATTCATATTACACATATTATTCTATAGTTTGCTTTTTTTCTTATTACAATATACCTGGACATCTGATATGTCAAAACATTTAGATTTACCAGACCTTTCTAAATAGCTGTAGAATACTGCATTGTAGGATGTGCCATAATTATGCAACCAATCACCTACTGATACATGGCAAGGCTGCTGCTTCCAAAATCTTTATTATAAACATAAGTGCAATAAACATACCTGTATATAAAACTTTGCATATTGGTTCCTCAAAAAAACTTCAAAGAATTACTATATGACCCAGCAATTTCACTCTGGGTCTATATCTAGAAAACATGAAAGCAGTCTCAAAGGGCTATTTATACATATCCATGTTATTAACAGCAAAACTCAGAATAGCCAAAAGGTAGAAGCAACCCAACTATCCACTGATGGGTGAATGGATAACAAAATGTGAATATTTATACAATGCAATACTATTCAACTTTTAAAAAGAAGAAATACAAACTAGGAATAGAAGGAAACTTCCTCAACCTGATTTTAAAAATCTACAGATATGCCCTAATCGGTTTGGCTCAATGGATAGAGCATCGGCCTTCGGACTCAGGGGTCCCGGGTTCGATTCCGGTCAAGAGCATGTATCTTGGTTACAGGCACATCCTCAGTATAAAGAGTGTGCAGGAGGCAGCTGATCGATGTTTCTCTCATAGATGTTTCTAACTCTCTATCCCTCTCCCTTCTTCTCTGTAAAAAATCAATAAAATATATATCATACACCTAAGTGTAAGATACAAAACTCCTAGATAACATGAGACAATCTAGACGACCATGGGTATGGCAACAGTGTTTTAGATACAACACCAAAGGCATGATCCATGAAAAGAAATAACTGACAAAGCTGGACGTCATTAAAATTAGAAACTTCTGCTCTATGAAAGACACTCTCTATGAAAGAGAATGCATGCATATTTAGAGTTTACCCCACAAATAGGCAGCCATATAGATATAGAAATATGACCTTTGTGGCTATAAGTAAAAATATAATTATTCACGCGAAATTCTTTCTCAATTTATTCTACTCTATTATTAAGGTTTCCTTTTCCTTCTTTGAGGACTTTTAAAATCCTTTGTTCCTCTGTGTAATTGCTTTCTTAAGCCTCGTCCTGATATCTTTCTTCTTTAGGTCAACTATTTCCATGTAGCTGCCTAACTTTTTACTTTTCTAAGGTCTAAGGTCCTTGATTTCTGTTTTATATTCTGGTGCTGTTTCCAATTTCTTTTTTTTTTTTTGGGGGGGGGGGGTCTAACTTTTAATTATGTCTTTTCACTCTCACATCACATACATATCATAACTCATCCTTGTGACTCAAGTGATTCTTATCCTTGGAATTATTTGATTGTCTCAGGGAGTATTCTGTAGTTCAAAATAAAATTCAATGTAATTACAAAAAGGATGCCATAAATCCAAAAAGATCTAATAATTGTCTCTATCTTTTGAAACCCCTTTCTATACTTTCTTTTGATCCTGAGATCATCTCCCAGCCTTGTAGTTCTGTGTGGCATAATACCTTCATAGATAAACTCACACCCTCATTTCTTCAAATGGAGCTTTGAACAGGTACCTGGTACAATAATAAGCATTAAATATAGAGAGAAAAGAAGAAAACATGGTAAAATATTAACATTTGGGAAATCTGGGTAATGATAGTTTTTTATACTACTTTTGCAACTTTTCTAAAAGCCTGAAATTATGTCAAAATAAAAAAAATTAAAGAGAGGTTTCTTCCATATCCTATGTTTGGTGTGTTTCAGAATATTCAAGGGAATATATCCTACCTCCCAGATTTGTCCATATCTAAAATGCAATTTAATACTGTTTAAGTCACACAATTAAAAATAACATATGAGGGAAAGACAGCATTAAAATACTATTTTCCATCCATTTCCCTGTTTTCTAGACTAAGAGATGAACTGCTTAGGGCATTTTAGAATTCTGGGTACTTCAAAATTGTTTTTAAATGATTTGGGATTAGATGGCATCTAACTGCTTTTCAAAGGGATTTGTACACTATGCACTTGGCATAATGGATTTCAATTATTTTCTCAGAATGCAATTACTGCATAAATCAATAGCTGTCTGCTTCACAGGCTTGTCACTTTTGTCCAGTGCCTCACTCCCCATCCCATCCTTCAGACTCTCTAACCATTTTTATTCAGCACACTCTGTGAAAAAGCAAAGGCAAAGGTATTTCAAACTTCTTTGAAGCAAAGTGGGATACTTGTCAATGATGCTTTCAATGTTTTCAAAAAATAATGTATAAAATAGGTTGCCTAAAGCCTGATATGACTAACATATACACACTGCTGGAGATCATCATACCCACCCTCCCCAAGACATTCTCAGTGATGCCTTTTAGCACTCATCCATGAGGAATCAGATTCTCTGGATAGCAAAACTGATAGGAACGGCTAATGGTTGAAAACATATTAGATAATATGATTTGTTTAAAAAAAAAACACAAAACCACAGGACAGACTATTACTCCATATCCAGAACCCCTAGATGTTATCTAACCTCTAAGTCTCAATTTCAACTCTTTTTAATGAAAAGAAAAAGGTAATTCCTTTACTCAAAAGGACATGAGGATTAAATGAGACCATCCAGGTACACAGTGCCCAGCACATATGCTTAATATTATTATTATGCCAGAATTACTATGTTTTTATGATTCTATCCTTCTTGACTTATTCTCTGACTATTCTCACAAGGGCTGGGCCTCAATTTCTTCACCTTTAAATCAGACCTCCATCTCTGTGTTTTGTTTTGTTTTTAATTGAGGACAAAAGATTTTGAGTCAGGCATCTAAAATGCCCTCTTTCTTTCTTTTTTTTTAATTTACCTAAGTAACATTGGTTAATAAGATTATATAAGTTGCAGGTATACAACTGTATGATACATTTGTATATTCAATTGTATGCTCACCACACAAAGTCCTGTTTCCTTCCATCACCATATATTTGACCCACCTTTACCCTATTCATCTTCCCCTGTACCACCCTTCCCCATTAGCCACCATAATGTTGTCTGTGTTTATACATTTTTTGTTTGTTACTTTTTTTTAAATGTTTTGTTTTTTTTTTAATATATCTTACTGATTTTTCACAGAGAGGAAGGGAGAGGGATAGTGAGTTAGAAACGTCGATGAGAGAGAAACATCGACCAGCTGCCTCCTGCACACCTCCTACTGGGGATGTGCCTGCAACCAAGGCACATGCCCTTGGCCGGAATTGAACCTGAGACCTTTCAGTCCGCAGGCCGACGCTCTATCCACTGAGCCAAACCGGTCAGGGCAATTGAAATGTTTTTAAAAATATATATTTTTATTGATTTCGAAGAGGAAGGGAGAGGAAGAGATAGAAACATCAATGATGAGAGAGAATCATTAAACAGCTGCCTCATGCAGGCCCCACATTGAGGATCAAGCCCACAACCTGGGCATGTGCCCTGACTGGGAATCGAACTGTGATGCTCAACCATTGAGCCACACCAACTGGGCAAATATGTTTTTTTAACTGATGTTAGAGAGAGAGGAAGGGAGAGGGATAGAGAGATAGAAATATCCATGAGAGAAACACTGGATCAGCTGCCTCCACATGCCCCTATTGGGGATCGAGCCTGCAACCCAAGCATGTGCCCTGAAGGGAAATCGAACCTCTTGATTCATGGGATAGATAACACTCAACCACTGAATCACACCAGCTGGGCTGCTGTTGCTTTTTGTTTTATATCCCACATATAAGTGAAATCATATGGCTCTTATCCTTTTCTGCCTGACTTATTTCACTTAGCATACTTTCAAGATCCATCAGTGTTGTCCCAAATGGCAGTATTTCATCTTTTTGTGGCTGAGTAGTATTCCACTGCATATATGTACCGCATTTTTATCCAACCATTGGTCAAAGGACACGAGTTGTTTCCATGTCTTGGTAAAAAGCCCTTTATTATATTAACTCTAACAACTGAGATACAGTTCTCCCAGACATAAAACAAAGAAACTACAGGCAACCGTCTCTAGCATCATTTCCTGACAGTGTACAAAATGGAGAACATAGACCTGACAGTGATTCTTCTGAACAGATGTGAAAAACAAAATAAAAGCACCAGCAACACAGAATTCTAAACGCCACACCAAATTAAAAAGGCATATCTGTCTATCACCTGGAGCCAGTGATGGTCAGCAGATTAGTCAACACTAATGTAACATGGTAAGAAGTTCACTAAAATCTCTTTCTTAGCCTGGATCATCACCTGGGGATGTAACATGTGCTTTATCTGAAGGTTCTTCTTTATTATATGAACTATAAAGGGGGGGTGCATTGTGGTACAGAAAAGTCTCTCTTTTGCCATTCCAGGGCAATAAGAGTGGGACTGAAAGATAATGGAAGAGAGCACAGAAAAATCGGGTTTTCTGCTCTCAGCACCCTGGTATTGAAGTTCATAATACCAGGGGAGATTTGGGAATCTGGATAAAATGTCCAAGAGAGTTAAATTTAGTCTAATCCACACATAATAGATGAGATTAAGTAAAGAGAGTAATTTAAAAATCAAAGTAGAAAAAGGCAGGCCAGGAAATCTAATCAAGGTATAACGAAATGTAAAAGAAAGCATTAGTCTAATCAATGACATTATCATATCAAAAGAAAAGCTGCAAGAACTGCCTAAGGCAAAGTCTCAGAGTAAGACAGTATCTACAGTCAAAACAGAAACAGAAAAACCCAGAGGCTCAACTTACATTCCCAGACATGTCCAGAATCTAAACTTTTAAACTAAGACAGAAATTTTACTAAGCAGAACAGACTTTCTCAAAAAAGCTAAAAATAGGATTTGATTTTTGGGGGACATAGGGTAATGGGTCAAAATCTCACCAAAGCAGGAAAAATAGAAAACAATTGCACAAGAAAGTCAAAGTGAAAACAGAAGCAAGGTAAAGTGTGGCTTAATTCTACTCAAAATAAGAAGAACCCATCTGACCATCCTAGGAATATTCTCTTTCGAATAGCCCAAGGGATATTGGCCTTGCAGAGAAAAGCATATCCTCCTCCCACGCCACTGGGCTCTCTCTACAGAGCAAAAACCATATAGTCACGTATGCAGCTATTGTTTTCCATTTTCAGACTCCAACTATAGATACAAATATGGAAAATCAAACAGAATATAAAAAGGAATGTAAAAGTTATGAACTATGACAATGAAGAAATGATGTAGGAGAGGGGTGGGGTGGTGGACAATGGTCAGGAGCACCAACACCCTATTTGTACACAGTGATGGGAGTCAGGGATGCTATCAAGAAGAGATGGAAGAACTTAGTATTATTACAATATAACTATCAACAATAGAGACAGGAAGGTAATCCTTATTTACAAGGAAGTGAAAAATACCCAAGTTTGAAAAATCAAGAAAAGATGGTATAGACATATTACCTGGAGTTATGCGGAAGTTGTTTGATAACACTATAAACTATAATAAAAAACAGTTAAAGAAATTGTCTCTTAAAAAGTGGGAAGGGGTAGTGGAAGAATATGGCAAAAGACTGATTTTTATTCTAAACCCTTGTATTTGATCTTTTATCATATGAATTTATTACTTTGACTTTTTTTATTTTTTATTTTTATTTTTTTATTTTATTGCTTAAAGTATTACAAAGGGTATTACATATGTGTCCACTCCCCCCCCCCGCCCTAGACTTTTAACAAAATGAACTTTAAAAGCCAATAATTATAATATCCTTTTGAAACTTAAAACTAATGATGTTAGAGCAAATTGTCATTAGAAAAATCAAGTCCCTTTCTTATGCTAAGAACCAAGAGAATAACACTGCTCAAGTTTAGAAATAGTTTTTCCTTAAATAAAAGAACAAACAAAACTGAAACAGAATCAGACACAGAGAACAGACTGATGGTTGCCAGAGGGGAGGGGGGGCCTGGGGACTGGATGAAAATGGTGAAGGGACAGTCAAGGGGATGGAGAGTACAGCATAGGGAATATAGTCAATAATATCGTAATAACTATGTGTGGTACCAGGTGGGTACTGGAAATATCCGGGGGAGCACTTTGTGAAGTGTGCTGTATACCTGAAACTAATACAAAATAATACTGAATGTACATTATAATAAAAAAAGATTAACATATCACCCCCCCCCCCAAAAAAAAGAATTGGTTAAAAGAAAAGAAATAGTTTTGCCTTGAGTAAGAATAATTTACTAATTTGGAGCATCTGAAAATAACAAAATTTTGTAAGGCTGCAATCACATAACAGTTTTCATTTAAATATATTGATGAAATTTATAAATATTCATTAACATTAATAACAGCCCAAGGATCCAGTTAATAATTATACTTTTACATAATATGTGAGAAAAACAAGCTTAACCACACAACTTCATAATGACTTAAGGAAGAGTGGAGGTTTTGTGAAAACAATATTGTAAGCTCATTGAAGGCAGGGCTTGCGCCCATCAAGTCTCTAATAATAGTGCTATCATAATTTGCTCTTTGCTAAATGCTTGGAGGTACTTGGTTGCAATTTTCATTACTAAAGCTAAAATCCAGGCAATAACAATTTCTTCCCTATAAGGTTGTGCTGGCTATTCATCTCTTCTCTTTCTTTACTTGATCTGAACTGCTCTACACCCAGCTCTGGGCTTGGTCAGCTAACCTTGTTTATCAAACTTGCCTGCCAGCTTCCAGGGGGAGGCAACATTGTGAGATGAAAAGGGGAGGGAGAAGGGATTTCCTTGCTGTTTTCATTCTTCAGTGTTGCTCCAGCTGTGCCCCTCTCTCCCCTGGTAGCTGAGCAACAGCTGCATGGCATCCCCCTCAGAGGTCAGATTACCAGCTGAGTGGGTGCGGCCTCTGAGCTCCCAGATTCTTCTGTTCCCCCAGCCCTGGTAGCTGCTTCCTCAAGTTATTAGTATTCAGATTATATCAGTGTCTACTTCTTGCTTTTTCAACCTGTGTAACCAATTCCCACAATTACATTCTTGGAAATACCTCCTATGGTTTACTAGGCTCTGACTGATATAAAGGGAAGAAAAAAATGCACCCTCATCAGATATTACTCAGTGCTGGTAAGCAGTAAAATTTTATATTGATTTGTATATGTCAATAAAGTGACTCTAAGGGCATTTTTATAAGACCATCACTAGGGTTTCTGTTTCCATACACTGATGGAAGTTGAATTCAAAATCCTGAGTTTGATGAATCATTAAAATGAGACTGTTACAGAGTATAAAATGCCTCATGGAGAGAAATGGGCCCGGCCAGTGTGTCTCAGTGGTTGAGTGTTGACCTATGAACCAGGAGGTCATGGTTCAATTCCTGGTCAGGGCACATGCCCAGGTTGAGGGCTTGATCCTCAATAGGGAGAGAGTAGGAAAGCACAAGGAATTTCTCTCTTATCATTGATGTTTCTATCTCTCTCCCTTCCTTTCTGAAACCAAAGAAAAAATATATTTAAAAAAAAGACAAATTTATTTGAGGTGGAGGGGGGGGAATGGGACACTTAGAAGTGAGAACGTACAAACAATAAACACAGACTGTCTCTTTGAGTCTATCTTACCTATGCTTTAAGTAAAGTACTTAGTAAGTCTAACATTCCAGTAAACCTTAAACTTGACATCACAGTAATACAATAAATGTCTTTTTACAGAAATAGCAATAACAAACAGTCACAAAAGTATTTGTCATATACTTCAATGAATGGACTAGATTAGGTGTTTGGACAAACTAAAAGAATACGTGGTAGCAATGGCAGTGTTGATCTATCATTTTAACTTCTTTTTTAAAATATATGCCCTAGCTGTTTTGGCTCAGTGGTTAGAGCGTTGTTCGCCTGCGGACTGAAGGGTCCCGGGTTCGATTCCGATCAAGGGCACATGCCTGGGTTGTGGGCTTGAACCCCAGTAGGGAGCATGCAGGAGACAGCTGATCAATGATTCTCACTCATCATTGATGTTTCTCTCTCCCTCTCCTTTCCTCTCTGTAAAAAAATCAATAAAATATATTTTTAAAAAAAGAATTATTGTGAGGATCATGTATGTACAAGGGCTTAAAATGAAACATGGTATATAAGTTTCTGATTAAGTGTAACCTGTTTTGTTGTTATTATTATTATTCCACATAAAAGAATAGGTAAAGCATAGAAATGCCCAAAGGAAAGTTACATGATTTAGTTTTACATTAGGCAAAAAAAAAAAAAGTAAGATCACAAACTAGGAGTTTTGACCATATTAGGATCTCTATCAAAGGGTAGCTCTTGACCTTTTCCAAATTATGAACCCTTTTGAGGACACGTGAAAGCTACAGATCCCCTCCCTAGGAAAAGGCATATACCTACAAAATTTTCCAAAATATTTCAATGTTTAAACTCAAATCATAAAAAGATTATTTCATGATGATATAGCTATACCACAGATGAAACACTAGAGGGTGCCACAACAATATAAAATATAAAGAAAGCACAGGGAATTTCAGGTTACTCAAATTCAACTGGAACAAACATCCTTCCATATAAAATAGTTAGTGAATCTACTTCACCAAATGCTTTACAATACATCAATTCTTCTATAGGTTTTAGATCAGCACTGATCTAAATTTCTGTGATAACAGACATGTTCTAAATTTATACTGTCCAAAACAATAGCCAATAACCACATGTGGCTACTGACCACATGAAATGTGACAACTATGACTAATGGAATAAAACATTTAATCTTATTTAGTTTTAGTTAATTTTATATGTTGTTTTTTGTTTACTTTTTTGTTAATCCTCATCCGAAGATATTTTTCCATTGATTTTTAGAGAGAGTGAAAGGGAGGGGGGGGGGGGAGAAACATAGATGTGAAAGAGACACATCTCATGCGCCCCAACCAGAGCTGGGGATCAAGCCCTTGACCAGAACTGGACTTGGACTCTTCAGTCTGTGGGCCCACACTCTATCCATTGAGCCAAACTGGCTAGGGCTAGTTTTAGTTCATTTTAATTTAAATGGTCGCATATGGTTGCGGCTCCCACAGTGAACAGTGTAGTTCTACATTTTATTTTTAAGTTTTGAAATGACTTGCTTCTAATCACAGGCTATTACATATCATTGCTAAAGAAATTTCCAATAGGGTAGGTTCACACAATAATTCAGATCAATCTGTCCCTTGTGAAAATTCAACATTGCAAGGATAGAAGGACTGTCACTATCTCTCCTTGCCCCACTCGTGTTCACAATCAAAGAAAGGGAAAGCTTTCTTTTACTCATTGTAGAAGACCCTACCGACCCAATTCCCTGTGTTTCTTAAGTCCCTGGATTATATGAGCTTTAAAAAATAAGTGCAGCCTAGCTGGTGTGGCTCAGTGGTTGAGCATCGACCTATGAACCAGGAGGTCATGGTTCGATTCCCAGTCAGTGTCCATGTCTGGGTTGCAAGTTTGATCCCCAGTGTGAGGCGTGCAGGAGGCAGCCAATCAATGATTCTCTCTCACATCATTGATATTTCTCTCTCTCTCCCTTACTATCTGAAATCAATAAAAATATTTAAAAAATAAGTACAAATTAATAAAGTTAAATAAGAAAGCTTTTGCCATTTAAAAAAAGAAAACACACACACATATTCTAAAGATAATCACCAAGGCTAAGGGAGAACTAAGAGGGAAAGACATCGAGTAGATAGCATAAAGGAGAAGCAGAGTCTTCAGCCAGGTGCCAGAATAGAAGAAAACATAAGCAGAGGCAACAGCTTATAAAAGCACATAGCTTAGTAAGGGGGCATCAAGAACACCCAGAGAGCAGACTCAGACGTCTGGGAACCAAAGGAACACAGCCCTTGGCTACCTCTACACCAGATCATTTTCTTTCTTTTTTTATGTTTTTATTACACCTGTGGGAAACAAAGGGGGTGGGGGGTGAGGGAGAGAGAAACATCGATGTAAAAGAGAAACATCAATTGGCTGCCTCTTGCACACCACCTACTGGGGACTGAGCCTGAAACATGTGCCCGGACCAGGAATCTAACCAGTGACTTTTTGGTACATGGGATGATGCTCAACCAAATGAGCCACACTAGCCAGGGCAGATTCTTTCTTTGCACTGCAATCTAATCAGATGACAATAGGCTAATGTTGACCCAACTGTTAAAGAGAAAACTACTCTATCCACACTGTACAATACCGTACAGCTTACAAATCTGGTATCTGGCTCAGTACCCTGAATTGAGAAGGTACCTAATTAATGTTAATGCCAATGATAAAAAGGATTAGAAAGTGCATCCTCAAATATTCAGATACTTATTAACAGCTACAACTATCAATAAAAAGCAGGTGAGTTGCTGAAGCCATCCCTGTATTAAAACATGATGGATAGGAAGTTTAGTAAACCCAGGCATTAATTTGCAAATGGACCAGAATGCAGCTGGCTCTTTTTGCAGAAAAATCATTTGTCCACAGCTGCTCCCCAAATTACCAAAAATCAAATAAGTAGTTGTCATGTGATAGCAGGATTAGAGGCTGCCTCAATTTCCATTAAGAAGAAATAACATAAATTGCCACAAGTCCCACCCCTCAGTCTCAGACAAGCACAAAGGACACTTTCATTCAGATCTGCTTACTGTGAAATATAGCATTGCTGCCTGCTTCTATAGTGGGCCTCAATCCTGCTGCATCTGTCATTACACAACCAACGTTCAGTTAAGGCTATTTCTTAGATTCTGAAGACTGTTCAATGCATGAAGTTTCTTCTGAGATAACTGAAATTGTCTCTGGATAAAATTATGAAGGTATAAGAGTCAATACTACTAATCTATAGATCGCTATGATTCTATGTTCCTCTCATTCCACAAATATTTACTGAATTCTTATCAGGTACTAATAGTTTATTTTAACACTAACATTCCAAGAAAAACTGACTTGCAACTGTAATGTTTTTATCTTTAGTTTAAAACTTTTTCCTATCATAGAAGTGACACATGTTCTTTTTGAATAACTGATAAAATACAAGTAATAAAAAACAACAAAAAAGAAACATAAATCACCACCCAAGATGGCCACATTACAAAGTTAACAATGTGGTGTATACAGTATGGGTCTAGCCTCCCCCTCTTCCCACCAAGTTTCTTATATACTGGTTGTTTTTTTAAAACAAACGTGAGGCTACAGTGTATATACTACTTTATAAATATTTTAATGTGATAAATAATTAAAATTTCACATCATTTTTAAATGTTTACAGAGCATTCCCTGTAAAAGTGTACAGTACTTATTTTACTAATTCCCAAAAGTCACTCATTTAGATTGTTTTCAATTTTTCACTATTATAAACATCACTGAAGTAATTCTGTTATTTAATAAACTAGAGGCCCGGTGCACAAAAATGTGTGCACTCGGGGAGGGGGGGTACTCGGGGAGGGGGGGGGGTCCCTCAGCCCGGCCTGTGCCCTCTCGCAGTCTGGGACCCCTCGGGAGATAACGACCTGCTGGCTTAGGCCTGCTCCCGGGTGGCAGAGGGCAGGCCCAATCCCTAGGTGCAGCCCCTGGTCAGACTCAGAGCAGGGCTGATTGGGCAGTTGGGGCGCCGCCCCCTGTCATGCACAGAGCAGGGCGATCGGGAGGTTGCGATGCCACCCTCAGTCACGCTCACGGTAGGGCCGATTGGGGGATTGGGGCACCGCCCCCTGTCATGCACAGAGCAGAGCAGATCGGGAGGTTGCGATGCCACCCTCAGTCACGCTCACGGTAGGGCCGATTGGGGGGTTTGGGCACCGCCCCCTGTCACACTCAAGGCAGGGTCGATGAGGAGGTTGCGGCGCCACCCCCTGTCACGCACAGAGCAGGGCCAATCAGGGGGTTGGGGCGCTGCCCCCTGTCACTCACAGAGCAGGGCCCATCAGGGGGGTTGGGGCTCCGTACCCTGTCACACACAGAGCAGGGTTAATCAGAGGATTGGGGAGCTCCCCCATGTCACGCACAGAGCAGGGCCCATCAGGGGGTTGGGGAGCTCCCCCCGTCACGCACAGAGCAGGGCCGATCAGGGGGTTGAGGAGCTCCCCCCTGTCACTCACAGAGTAGGGCCGATAGGGGAGTTGGGGCATCGCCCCCTGTCACACACAGAGCAGGGCGGATCAAGGGTTTGGGGCGCTGCACCCTGTCACACTCAGGGCAGGGCCGATGGGGAGGTTATGGCTCTACCCCATCACACACAGAGCAGGGCCCGTGAGAGGGGGATTGGGGCACCGCACC
Source organism: Myotis nattereri (assembly GCF_964212035.1). Classification (NCBI taxonomy): domain Eukaryota; kingdom Metazoa; phylum Chordata; class Mammalia; order Chiroptera; family Vespertilionidae; genus Myotis; species Myotis nattereri. Next base: position 21,533,345 of record NC_138086.1, on the reverse strand, counting down.
CTGTCACACACAGAGCAGGGCCAATCAGGGGGTTGGGGAGCTCCCCCCTATCAGGCACAGAGCAGGGCTGATCAGGGGGTTGGGGCACCTTCCCCTGTCACGAACAGAGCAGGGCGGATAGGGAGGTTGTGGCCCCGCCCCCTGTCCACACAGAGTCACAGGGCAATCAGGGGATTTGGGCGCTGCCCCCTGTCATGCTGATCCCGGTACCGGGAGGCCTCGCGGCTCCGCTGATCCCGGTGCTGGGAGGCATATTACCCTTTTACTATATAGGATAGAGGCCTGGTGCACGGGTGGGGGGCGGCTGGTTTGCCCTGAAGGGTGTCCTGGATCAGGGTGGGGGTCCCGCTTGGGTGCCTGGCCAGCCTGGATGAGGGGATGATGGCTGTTTGCAGCTGGTCACACACCCTTCAGGGTGGGGGTCCCCACTGGGGTGCCTGGCCAGTCTGGGTGAGGGGCTGAGGGCTGTTTTAAGGCTGGCGGGTGATTGAAGCTCCCAACCGGTCCTTTTTTTTTTTCTTTTTTATTCTGGGCCAGCTTTAGTTCTGAGGCTTGGCTCCAGCTCTTAGGCCTCCGCTGCTGAAAGCAGGTATCTGGTTTGTTTGGGTTCTGTAATCGAAACAATGTTTCAACTCCAGCTCTGAGATCCCGGCTGGCTGAAAGCAGGTTGCTGGGGGTTTGTTTAGCTTCTATATTTGTAACAATGTTTCAAACTTCAAGCTCAGAGGCTGGCAGTGGCAGGCGGGGAACGTTGGAGTCCTCAGTCACTGAAGCAAGCAAGCCTCATGTTCGCTTCAAGCTGCCTGGCTGCCGGCCGCCATCTTGGCTGGCAGTTAATTTGCATATCGCCCTGATTAGCCAATGGGAAGGGTAGCGGACATACGGCTAACTACCATGTTTCTCTTTTATTAGATAGGACATCTGTCACCTAAATGAGTAATGAATGGTTTACTAAACTAAGTCTTTATTTACATATACCCGCTATTTCCTTAGCATTAAAAGGCCATAAAACTTTGAGTAATCATACAGTTATGATTCTGGACTTGCTATTATGGCAAGCATAGAAAGGTAATGCAGTAAAAACAACAATCTAAATATAAAGACAATGACATAATACTTGGTGGTGGACAGAGGGCAGAATGAAAGTCTTAACCTTGACAATAAAAGGATAGTTCCTAGAAAGTGAAATACAGAAAGAGGGAAGTACAGGAGCACTTATAACCCCATTTTACAAAATTACAAGTTGAGACCGTATTGATTGTTGATGGAACAAAAAAAAAGTTTAGGAGCAACCGAGATCTTGCTCCGCAACATTGTTCTAAGTTTGGCTCAAATAAAGGCTTATAAAAATTCTAAAAATTTTTAAATAACAGTTTACCATTTAAAATTATAAAGAAACGTCATAAAAGACTATTAAAAAAAGAATATAAATATCAAAAAATTGAGATGGAGAAAGGAGAGGGTAGAAAATGTCAGTTAAATTCTTATTCTTCATATAAAATATTCAGATACTGTTGATCTAAAGTTGATAAATAAAGAACAGAAGTTTACACATATTAATTATGAAGTCTCATGGAAGTAACTCCACGAGAAGCTAAATTCAGAAATAGTAAAATAGTTTTTAAAGATTGACTCTGGACTGTAGAGGCTAAGGATGAAGGAAAGAGATGAGGCAGGAAATAAGATTTTTTTTTGATTTGTTAAAAAGCACAAATAATATCCTTATGAAGGCTGCCTGAAAAATCTGTAACTATTCACTTTGGTTTCCCTAACTATATCCTCTTATCCTGAAAACTAGTCAGACCCAACTGCCTACAGATCTTTACTTTAACAAGAGGCAAATTTAAAATACGTAAGACCTTGGAGACTATATAGTCTGATTTCATTTTACAGATTAAGTTGAGACCTAGAAAGTCTGAGTTAACCAACGTCACATCTCTAGTTGTGGCAAAACCAAAATTCGAGCCCACATCTGGTGCCTTCCAATCAAGTACTCCATCTTCTCCATCACAGACCCACCCACTCTGTCCTAAAGCACAGTCTCTAACCATTATTGGCTTAGACTCCTTAATTGCTATCCTACACTATCATGTGCATGTCTTTAAGCCAAAATTTGGGTTTTACTGAGGGTTCAGTGAGTTAGGATTATAAAATAATATGCATATTGAATTGATTTTTCAAACTGCACCTGCAGTCACCCATCCTAGTCCCTGGTACCTGTCTCCTGCTCCCCCCACCATCACAGCCTTAGAGGACATAGCTACTTTGAGGACTGGTTCCTACAAACTGAGGGTCCTGACAGCATGCTTCCCCACTATAGGAACAAATGCAATTCATGAAATTCCCAAAGCAATGTCTTTTGAAGCTACAGTCTTCTGTGAACATCAGAGCAGTCAATTGATTTCATGTTTTTCTTCATCCATAGCAAATAGTTTAGCTAATTACCCACTCCCACGTTCAGTAGATACAAAGGGAACAAAACTGTTTAACAACAATAACAAAAAAAAAGGCCAAGGATGCCCTAACCCAGTGGTTCTCAGCCTGTGGGCCGCGCCCCTTGGGGGTGGAATAACCCTTTCACAGGGGTCGCCTAAGACCATCGGAAAACACATATATAATTACATATTTTTTTGTGATTAATCACTATGCTTTAATTATGTTCAATTTGTAACAATGAAAATACATCCTGCATATCAGATATTTACATTATGATTCATAACAGTAGCAAAATTACAGTTATGAAGTAGCAACAAAAATAATTTTATGGTTGGGGGTCACCACAACATGAGGAACTGTATTAAAGGGTTGCGGCATTAGCCCTAACCGGTTTGGCTCAGTGAAAAGAGTGTCGGCCTGCGGACTGAAAGGTCCCAGGTTCGATTCCAGTCAAGGGCATGTACCTTGGTTGCGGGCACATCTCTAGTAGGAGGTGTGCAGGAGGCAGCTGATCGATATTTCTCTCTCATCGATGCTTCTAACTCTCTATCCCTCTCCCTTCCTCTCTGTAAAATATCAATAAAATATATATTTTTTAAAAAAGGGTCACAGCATTAGGAAGGTTGAGAACCATTGCCCTAGCCGGTTTTTCTCAGTAGTTAGAGCGTCGTCCCATAGACTGAAGGGTCTCAGGTTCGACTCCGGTCAAGGTCAAGAACACCTCTATTGCAGGCTTGATCCCTAGACAGGGCCTGTGCAGGAGGCAACCAATCAATGTGTCTCTCTCTCTGTCTCTCCCCCTTCACTTCTACTCTCTCAAAAAACAAAAAAAAAATCAACGGGAAAAAGAAATTTTCAGGTGAGGATTAACAACAACAACAAAAAAGACAAGGAGCTGACTTTTGAGGAAAATAGAGAATTGTGCACACAACTTTTATGATTGCAATCATTATCTACACTAATAAAAGAGAAAAATGGTAATTGGCGTACGGCACTACCCTTTTCAATGGCTAATCAGGGCTATATGCAAATTAACTGCCAACTAAGATGGCAGTTAACTGCCAACAAAGATGGTGGCTAATTAGCATATGTAGGCACAATGCAGGGAGGCGAAAGGGAAAGCAGGAAGAAGCCCCCTGCCACTGACAGTGATCTGAAACCCAGGGGGGAGCTAAGAGGTGGGGGGCAGGGCAAAGGCGGCCCTGCCCCCCAGCCACGATCGGAGAATCAGGCGCCTTTTCCGCCCTGGCCAGTGATAGCAGGAAGTAGGGGTGGAGCCAGCGATGGGAGCTGGGCACGGTCGAAGCTGGCAGTCCCGGGAGCTAGGGGTCCCTTGCCTGGGTCTAAAGCGGAGCCCACGATCGCGGAGCCGCTGCAGCTGCGGGTCCCCGCTGCGCAAGCCGGACGCCTCAGCCAGAGGCGTTAGGCCTGGGCAGGGGTGGAGCCTGCAACTGCGGGGAGCTGGGGGTCCCCTGCGCAGGCCTAATGCCTCGGCCAGAGGCGTTAGGCCTGGGCAGGGGCAGAGCGGGAGATCGCGGGGAGCTGGGGGTCCCCTGCCCAGGCCTGACACCTCTGCCGGAGGCCTCAGGCCTGGTCAAGGGGACGATCCGGTGATTGGTGATCGGAGGGTGATGAGGGCCAACTCCTCTGGCCGAGGCATCAGGCCTGGGTGGGGGGCGGAGCTGGGGATTGGAGGGATATGATGGTCCCCTTGCCCAGGCCTGAAGCCTGGGTCAGAGGCATCAGGCTTGGGCAGGGGGTGGAGCAAGCGATCAGAGGGAGATGGGGGTCCCCTGCCCAGGCATGATTCCTGGGCCAGAGGCCTCAGGCCTGGGCGGGGGTCAGAGCCAGTGATCAGGGGGAGATGGGAGGCCCCTGTCCAAGCCTGACACCTCTGGCAGAGGCGTCAGGCCTGGGCAAGGGGCCGATCAGGCGATCGGAGGGTGATGGGGGTCTACGCCTCTGGCCGAGGCATCAGGCCTGGGCAAGGGGCAGAACCAGCAATCGGAAGGGTCTGGGGGTCCCCTGCCCAGGCCTGATGCCTGGGCCAGAGGGCCAGAGGCATCAGGCCTGGGCTGGGGGCAGAACCAGTGATGGGGGGAAATGAGGATCCCCTGCCCAGGCCTGACGCCTCTGTCACCGAGGCGTCAGGCCTGGGCAAGGGGCTGATCCTGCGATTGGAGGGTGATGGGGGTCAACGCCTGAGGGCTCCCAGTATGTGAGAGGGGGCAGGCTGGGCTGAGGGACACTCCCCCCCCTCCCCCGGCTCCACACCCAGTGCACGAATTTCGTGCACCGGGCCCCTAGTACTATTTTATAAAAATTATTTTAAATAGTATGAAAGTCCCTATTATTTATAAATTACTTACATAAATTATTATTTATATAAACTTAGAAATAAAAAAACACACAAAAATGAAGGCCAGACCAATCACTGGAAATCAAGTATATGCAAAAGAGTCAAGATCTAACAACCAAAACCTCAGTATTCACAGTGCTCTATTTTCCACAAATTTTGCAAAATATATGGGTAGTGTATTTATTAATTTAAAGTAAGACTGATTGTTTAAAAGCAAGCTTTCTCACACACAGAGTGGGGCATAAGAAGATCAGTGGCAAGAGCAACAGTAATACAGATGAGACGTGAGCCTAACACTCACTCATCATTTTGTGGTTTACCTCCTGTGTCTCACTCCCTCTGATCCACTGTCAAACTAAGAGCAAAAGAGCACACACATACAGTGTGGTGGTAGCAGAATGTTGAGGGTATTTTATTTTTTGAGGCTTTTAAAGAAGTTAAACAATGCATATGAAAGCACTGTGTATAACTTCAACATGCTCCAGAAACAAGGCATTATTTATGGTAGAGCAAGAAAGTGAGGCAGAAGAGGAAATGATTAGTTGCATTTGTTCACGCAACCATTCATCCAGCACTTGAGTGCCAGATTATAAGGGTAGAACTAAAAGCAGCTGCACGTCTGGTCAGAGAAAAACCATGTAAACCAAAGCAGCCCCTCATACCTGTTGTTTGGTCCACACTTTTTTATGTGTTTGGTTTTTAAATGTGAACTACTGACATTTAGCATAAAAGTTCTAGATTTCTGACTTCTCTTGAAAAGTCAGAAAGATGTGGGAACACCAGGAAGCAGTAAGTACTGTTAAGAGCTTGGGGCTCCAGAGCCAGTTCTGCCATTTTGCTAGTTTCATGTTACTTAACTTCTCTGTATCTGTTTCCCATTTATCAACTAGCGGTAATGTATCAATACCTTCCTCATAGTGCTGATATGAGGATTAATGAAACGAAACATTAAGTAAAACACTTAGCAGAGTGCCCCTCCCCGATAAATGCTAATCATTATTATCATTTCAGGTTGGCAACAACTGACTGGTTCGGGGAAGGAGAACAAGTTCTCTTTAGGATGTCCACTCCTGGACTGCCTCACTCACTTACAATGCTTGCTTGGTCTAACTCAGGGGTGGACAAACTTTTTGACTCGAGGGCCACAATGGGTTCTTAAACTGGACCGGAGGGCCAGAACGAAAGCATGGATGGAGTGTTTGTGTGAACTAATATAAATTCAAAGTAAACATCTTTACATAAAAGGGTACGGTCTTTTTTTTTAGTTTTATTCATTTTAAATGGGCCGGATCCGGCCGGCCGTAGTTTGCCCACGGCTGGTCTAGCTGCTCTAGCATCACAGGTTGCAAATTCTAATAGCAACAAAGACTGCAATGCAATGTATAAAGGCAAAGGAAGATAATTATAAGGAGAGGTTAAGTAATCCAATCAGTCAATGAGCCTTACTGGGGGGCAGGTTCTAGGACAAGATACCCAGTGATGAGCAATAAGGCAGAGTCCTTAACCTTAAAGAACTTCCATTCTGGCGGCAGGAACCATAAGAAAGACATTTCAGGAAGTGACATGTACTATGCAGAAGTAAAATAAGGCCATATAATAAAAAAGTGGCAGGAAGGGGGAATGGTTTCTGGTGAAACATTTGATTTGTGATTTGAGTGGATGAGAAGGCAGCCATGGGAAAAGCCTGGTGAAAAGAAGGAGGTGGGAAGGAGACAACATTGGAAAAATCATGTAAGGCCTCTACATGTAGGCCTTGGAAAGGAGTTTGGATTTTATTCTGGTCAGGAAATATTTTATAGAGTAGCTATTTGAGAGCTGTTGCTAGGTGTGGAGTGGAAGTATTAGGAACAGAGGAAACAGAGTGGCATTATGATCAAGCATAGAGTGTACCAGAGGTTCTGCTTGCAGGAGGTCAGATGGTGGGGTCTTATATGCTATGCAATTATTTTTATTTTATCTTCTAGCTCAGTGATACTTAATATTATGAAGATCCCTTTATAACAACCAAAACAAGTAAAAAACACAAAAAATAAACCTCTATTTCATGACAGTTGAATTTATTCAGAAAAACAGATAATAAAAGGGTATGTAATAAATTGGTGTTTTGTACGGGGTTTTTTGGGTGTTTTTTTTTAACTAGTAAGCAATACTTTTGAGAGATAGAGTATCTACTCAGCCGACAGATAACCCATAGATCACAAAAGCCCTCTGTACAACTCCTGGCCACCCTTCCCATTCTGGGCTACAGGATGGAAGCATTGCTAAAGGTGATGAGTAGCATTCTGCAAACATTCTAGACGAATGGCCTGGGAAGGACTGAGTCTACCCAGTCAGGTAACTAATTCAATGGTCCATGAGGGAGCACCAATGTGGCCTCAACTAAGACAGTGAGGATGGGAAAAGCGTATGTGAAATATTTAGGTGAAATGGAAAGAACTTAGTAAACAATTGGATGTGAAGAGTGAGGGGAAGGTAACTCCAAGACGACTCCCATGTTTCTGCTTGGGTTAGTGAGTGGGTCATTAATCAAATCAAGGAATAGTAAAAGAGCAGATGTGCAGAGAAAGACAGTGTGTGACAATACTCATGCTAGCTGTCTCAACAGATACCTAGATCTGGAGTTGTGGTGCAAGTGTAAATTTGGAAATTTCAACAAGGGACGGTAATGAAATCACAGAGCATGAATAAAATTGACCTGGTGTAATATGTAAAGAAGCAGGAAACTTGGGGATATTCAAAGGGATATCCTATCTAATAATAGACAAACATGGTAATTGACCGTACCTTCGCTACACTTCCCATTGGCTAATCAGCGCAGTATGCAAATTAACCGCTAACAAAGATGGCGGTTAATTTGCATATAGTGGCTGGGAGCGAAGACTGAAGACAACATGGAATTGAAGCGCTACAGAAGGGAGCAAAGTAGAGGCGGTGGAGACAGGAATGGAGCCAAGGCTGCGGAGGCGGGAGGCGGGAGGGGAAACCCAGCCGCAGCGGCTGGGAGCGGGAGCGAAACCGCTGAGGCGGGTTTCGCTCCCTTCTCTGCTTTGCTCCAGTCACAGGAAGCCCTATTCTTGCAGGAATCTTCCTGCAACAGGCCTCTAGTATATATATATAGGAGAGAAAAACAAAACAAAACATGTGAAAGAGAGTGAGAGGACATTAGAAGGAAAAGTGAAAGAAAGCAGGAGATAGTAGTGCCATTTCTACATGGTACTGTAGAAATCAACAATATTAAATGCAGTGAAAGGAGTTGAGATAATAATGCCTTGCCAAAAGAGCCACCACATTCACATTCATTCAACATACATAATAATCACTTTCTGTGTGTCAAATATTGGTACAGAAGAGACAACAGTGAACAAAAAGTCCCTGCCTTCTTGGATTTTACATCTTATCAGAGGGAGATAAACAATAAGCAAATATACGTATATATAAAATAAAAGCATAATATGCTAATTAGACCAGGGCTGCGAGGGAAGCCGGTGCCTGCAGCTGGGGGAAGGAAGGCCTACTCTTGCGCAAATTTTGTGCATCGGGCCTCTAGTATATATATAATATGTTAGGAAGAAGGAAGGGGGAATAGAGAGGGGGAGGTTGGTCAAGAAATGCCTTTCTGACAAGTTGATCTTAGATCTGCAGGAAGTGAGGGAGACACACAAAATACTTGGGGGAAGGAAGAGTATCCAGGCACCAGGAACAGCAAATGCAGATACCGAGGCAGGAACCTGCTTGATGTGACCAAGGATTGGCAAAATATCCCCAGGACCTGAAGCACCCTAAGCTAGGGGAGAGAAGGCAGAAGAGGTCAGAGAGGTTAGTCAGGATCAGGCTTGTGGGACCTTGAAGGCTACATTAAGATCCTTGGATTTTACTCTGAATGAGAAGGGAAGTCTTTGAATGTTTTTGAGCAGGGGAGAAATATAGAATTTTCTGACTTATATTTTGAAAGGCAGGCTGAAGGGAGAAAAAGGGTGGAAACAGGAAAACCAATTAAAAGGCTACTGAAAGATGAGCATGGCCTGGACCAGAGTAGCATAAGTGGAGATAGATGGTGAGAAGTTAGGTTTTGCATGTGTTGAGGGAAGAGCTGCCAGGATTTCCTGATGATCTGGATGCAGGGTGGTACAATGAAAGAGAGGAGTCAAGAATGACTCCAGCCCTAGCCGGTTTGGCTCAGTGGACAGAGCGTCAACCTGCGGACTAAAGGGTCCCAGGTTTGATCCTGGTCAAGGGCACATGCCCGGGCTGCGGGCTTGATTCCCAGGAGGCAGCCAATCAATGATTCTCTCTCATTGATGTTTCTATCTCTCTCTCCCTCTTCCTTCCTCTATGAAATTAATAAAAATATTTTTTTTTAAAAAAGAGAATGACGCCAAAACCGGTTTGGCTCAGCGGATAGAGCGTCGGCCTGCGGACTGAAAGGTCCCAGGTTCGATTCCGGTCAAGGGCATGTACCTGGGTTGCGGGCACATCCCCAGTAGGAGATGTGCAGGAGGCAGCTGATCGATGTTTCTCTCTCATCGATGTTTCTAACTCTCTATCTCTCTCCCTTCCTCTCTGTAAAAAATCAATAAAATATATTTAAAAAAAAAAAAAAAAAAAAGAGAATGACTCCAAGGTGTTTTGTGGGGTTTTTTACAATATATTTTTATTGATGTCAGAGAGGAAGAGAGAGTCGAACCGTGACCTCCTGGTTCATAGGTCGACTCTACCACTGAGCCACACCAGCGGGCGACTCCAAGGTTTCTGATTTGAGCAATTGGAAGAACATAACAGCTATTTACTGAAATGGGGATGAATGTCAGAGGAACAATTGAGATGCCTATAGATAGCCATGTAGAAATGTTGAGTAGGAGATTGTGAATTGGTGGCCTAAGTGTTATTTTTTAACTGCTTTTAGATGCTTTAAAACTGCTTTTTAAAACTATTTTTAATAGCTTTTAACATTTATTTTTACTCCTTTTTAAAGAACATAATTAAAAACTGTGCTTACATTGCCTGGCCAGCGTGGCTCAGTGGTTGAGCATTGACCTATGAACCAGGAGGTCACGATTCCTGGTCAGGGCACAAGCTTGGAGTTGCAGGCTCAATCCCCTAGTGGGGGGGGGATGTGCTGGAGGCAATTGATCAATGATTCTCTCTCATCATTGATGTTTCTCTCTCTCTCCCTCTCTTTTCTCTCTGAAATCAATAAAACTATATATATTTTTAAAAACTGTACTTATACCAGGCTTGAGAGGCTGTTTGCAGAGTGAGCTAAAGGTGAATACTTGGATCTCAGCTAAAGGACAGTATTCCAGTTACTGAGCTATCAGCAAGTGGACCTTTTGAAAGTCATGATCTTCTTCAAAAAGGTTTTTCTTGTGTGAAAAATGAACTTTTGCCCAGCCATCCTCTGAATTATCAGAAAAAAATTTCCAGCTCAACCAAGGTAAAATGAATTTTTCCACACTGAGAAACATCCAGGGTCTATTTGCTCCACTAAAATTGCAAATGGAATTCAAGACAGTGCAACAGGTTCAGCGTCTTCCATTTCTTCCAAGCTCAAACCTTTCACTGGATATTTTGAGGGGTAATCATGAGACTATTGGATTTGAAGATATTCTTAATGACCCATCACAAAGTGAACTAACGGGAGAACCACACTTGATGGTGGAATATAAACTTGGTTTACTGTAATGCAGTGAGTAACCATGGAAATGGAGGGGCTACATCTTGTTTATAGTCGTCTTTTTACTATAATTTTATGTATACAACATTAAAAGTACTGACACGTGAAAAAAAAAAACTGTACTTATATTCTTAGAAATACTGAGGTTAATATTTATTATTTAGGTACATTAATTTCTCAACAAATCAGTTATAAAAGTACCATTAGTACCTTTTCTAAGGAAATAATGTACAGTAAGTCACAATTACTTATCATATCTCAGTTTACAAATTTCTGTCAAACATTTTTCTTTATTAATGTCAAAACAGTGTAGGAAAACAAGGTTAACTACATCAATTAAAGTAACAATGTTAGAGAGATTCAAGAATGAGCTCTGTAAATTACTATACGAATAGTCTTTCTTCTTTTTTTCTTTTCTTTGCATCTTTTCCTAAGAGATAGGTGAAGTATAAGCAGAAAAAAGCCAGACTTGGAATCAGAAATGCCTTGTTTTCTAGTTGCATAATCTTGGGAGAGGGGATCATAAAATTTCTACAAGCTTCAATTTCGTCATCTGCAAAACTGCAAATGATAATGCTAGTAAGCCGTAACCGGTTTGGCTCAGTGGATAGAGCATCGGCCCGTGGACTGAAAGGTCCCAGGTTCAATTCTGGTCAAGGGCATGTACCTTGGTTGCGGGCACATCCCCAGTAGGGGGTGTGCAGGAGGCAGCTGATCGATGCTTCTCTCTCATCAATGTTTCTGACTCTCTATTCCTCTCCCTTCCTCTCTGTAAAAAATCAATAAGATATATTAAAAAATAATAATAATAATGCTAGTAAAAGTGAACAGGTAGTGCTGGGTGCTTTTCTAAACACTTCTATATGTATAATCTCATGTAACTTCACAACTCAATGAGGCATTATTTATTATTAGCCTTACTATATGAGGAAATCACAAATAGAGGCTTTCAGAAACAAGATTTAAATCTTGGCAATGTGCACAGTGCTTTACAGTTTACAAAACATGTTCACATTTTAATTTTAAAAGTAGGTAGAGAATAGTATTTAGACTGAGCAATATGAAATTGCTTTTTGTAGGTTCAAAATAGTCAAATATCAGCAACTTCATATGATTCAACCATAACTATTATGCTATGGCCACTTAAAAAATGTGATGTGAAAATGTTTTTTTTTTACCCTAAAGCACTATGGAAGGTATTATTTTAAGCAACAATAAATAGAACCACTGTAAGAATTATTAACACAACTGTGAAATTGAAAGGAATATGAAAAGGAATTGACAATAAATATTAAGTTATATTTAAATTACACATCAATCAATAATCAGAAGTCCATTATATATCCAATCCAGGTTTCCATTTGCTGCCTTAGTATTTTCTGTTCTTAAATCCTCACCCAATGATATTTTTCCATTGATTTTTAGAAAGAGTAGAAGGGAGGGGGAAGACTGAGAGAGAGAAATATCAACTAGTTGCCTCCCACACCAGCCAGACCAGGGCTAAGGATCGAGGTACGTGCCCTTGACTGGAAATGAACCTGGGACCCTTCAGTCCAAGGGCCAACACTCTATCCACTGAGCCAAACTGGTTAGGGCATAGCCTTAGTATTTTTGAGGATTAATTTTCTGAAAAATATGGAGATAATCTCAAACTAACAGTATTTTCCCCATAATACTCATTACCTCCTTATGTACTATTTGTTTTTCTGTTTATCTGTTTTCTCAACCCCACATAAAGTTCATCAGAGCAAAGATTTTTCTGTTTTATTCAATGCTTTACCCCCAGAACCTAGAACTGTTTAAGGCTCACAATAATCACTCAAATTCATTTGCTGAATAAATGAGAAATTAGAACTCCCTAAATTAGTCAGAAAGAATGCATAAAATACATTTTTAAGACAAAGATAAGTAGTACCCAGAGATTTTGTAATGTAAATAACAAATTTAAAAAAAAAACTCCTGCCCTAGCTGGTTTGGCTCAGTGGATAGAGCATCGGCCTGCGGACTGAGGGGTCCCGGGTTTGATTCCAGCCAAGGGCACATGCCTGGGTTGCGGACTTGAACCCCAGTGGGGGCGTGCAGGAGGCAGCCGATCGATGATTCTCTCTCATCATTGATGTTTCTCTCTCCCCCTCTCCTTTCCTCTCTGAAATCAATAAAATATATTTTTTTAAAAATAATAATAAAAATAAATAAAATTAAAAATTCCTTTCTAAATTGCATAATAATTATCCCTACCCATAAACACTTCAAAAGTGTCAAACATTGAAATTCTGAATAGTACCCACTCAAAAATTAAAATCCCCATAATTACTTTGTGAGCAATCTGTAAAATAAACTGTATCTTGAACTACATACAAAGTTAAATTTAGGACAACATATATTCAAAGTTACAGACATAGGATTAAGTAGGAAAAATCATCTTAGAATCCTAGATAAGGAAAGAAAGTAAGAGAAAAATAAAAAAGTACGTTTCAAGACTGAAATCAATAAAATTTGTAAAGTGGTTGAAAACAAAATGACTTCATTTAAAACTACTAGTAAGAGTAACATTTCATTTTAGAACTAGAAGCTCAATGCATGAAATTCATACAAGGGGCCTGGCCCTCACAGCCATGGCGCCTGACTTCGACCGGAAGGTCGTCCAGATCATCTGGACGGTTGTTGCTCTGTTTGGCCTTCAGTCTAATGAGCATATTACGCTTTTAGTATTATAGATTTGTTGAACCTGTACAAGATATCCCTAAACTTAAAGGTGAGGGGAAGATATGCTATCCCAAGTTTCTAAAGATCAAAACCTCCTGCCCTAGCTGGTTTGGCTTAGTGGATAGAGCCTGCGGACTGAAGGGTCCTAGGTTCGATTCCGGTCAAGGGCACATGCCCAGATTGTGGGCTCAATCCCCAGCAGGGGACGTGCAGGAAGCAGCCGATCAATGATTCTCTCTCATCACTGATGTTTCTATCTCTCTCTCCCTTTCCCTTCCTCTCTGAAATCAATAAAAAGATATTTTTTAAAAAAGAACAAAACCTCCCTAAATAACATTTATACTATATTTCCTGTCAAATTTTTTTCTCATGATTATCAAATGTTGCATCCATTTAGAATTAAGTATTTGAAAAAGTATAGAGCACTGTACAGAAAATAACAATAATCTAACCTATAAGAATAAAAAAATATTTTCTCACTACATTTCTCAATGTGATCTTTGATACAATATTAAATAACAGTAGGGGAAAGGAATCTTTAAATGTAACTTAACATATACACTTATCAGCAGTCATTGGTCTTGGCCACAACAGACATCCTGCAGCTGGCTGTCAAACCACCAAAAGCTGCTGTCACTCACCTTCCTAATCTCTTAGAACTAAGCTCATTTGGGTCAAAACAAGTCAATTGCCTTTCTCTCCAACAGTAATATACTGGAATAAAAGTGTCAAGTATAATTCTGGCTGCCAAGATTTTGTTAAGGACAGACTTGTAACTAGTAAAGTGGTCCTTAAATTAAAGCTATTGCCCAAAAGAAAAGAGTTATCTGCATTTGTAGCTCGACTGGAATAATATCTCTGAAGTTTTGATCTGTAATCAAACCAGAGGAAAGGGAAGCAACTGGTGAAAGCAACCAATAGCATAACCTTTAAAAAGAATGAATTAAAAGTAAACTACTGAAAGAAAGAGTATGCCAGAAGCAATCTAAAAATAATAAAAGCCTAATATGCAAATTGTCCCCTCGACGGGGAGTTGGACCAGGAATTTGACCAGGGGGTGGTGGCAGGCAGCTGGGGGGGGGGAGGGGGCAGGGGGGGACCCCAGGCCGGCAGCCAGCAGCCCCTAGGGACCCTACCTGTGCATGACTTTTGTGCACTGGGCCTCTAGTTTGTAAATAAAGCCAGTTATACTTTAAAAATAGATTCCATGTGATGCACAACCAGAAATACTCACTCTGACTCAGTATAGTTACAAATCATTACTACAGGGAATACTACAGAAGTATTAAAGGACGAGATAGAGTGAAGTGTAGTGACACAGAAAATGTCCACAATATACACTGTTGGAAATCGAAAGAAAACAAAAAAACAGGATACAAAATCTGCTAGAATGAGTGTGGTCTCATTAAAAAAAAAAGGGGGGGGTAGATATAATTATGGGCAAACCAAATTAACTAAAAAGATACACTGAAACTGTTAAGAATGCTATCCTCTGCAGAATGGATTTACAGATACTTTACTTCTATTTTATGTTTTTCTCCCTTTAAAATGATAATGTAAAAGAATAAAATAAGGTAATTACTTTTATAAGGGTGTGTGTGTGTGTGTGTGTGTGTGTGTGTGTGTGTGTGTGTGGTTATTCTGGGAAAGAAAAGACAAACAGCATAATAAGGCTCTCTTCCCCTTTACCAAATGAAAAACCTGAGGGTGGCCTCCAAGTTCAGAGATATATATATATACACACACTATCAAAGCTGCATGATGTCCTCTGGGAACCCTTTCTTTAAACAGAATCCTATGTAGAACCTCAAAATGTAAGATAAAGTGTAGCTTCTATTATTGAAGGAGCTGGAGAACAGAGAGCTATAGCCATCCATTGCCCTCACCCCCTGCAGGATGCTCTGAGGCTCCTTACGACTCCACAGAGCACAAGTGGAAACCCCCAGTTAATCAAAGTCTTCCATTGTGCAGTTGGGAAACTGCGGTCCAAGAAAATTAGCCACCTGTTAAGTCCTCTGCCTTCCAGATTGCCCCTAAGGTCATTCTATCTACTGGGAATTATAGAAATACTCTTTGGGTTGTGTCTTTTCCAGTATATACAGAAAAGCTTAGAGAAAGCTAAAAACAGATGAATTGGCTCCAAAATACCAAAAGAAGACTGAATAATCAAAATTAATAAATGTCCAAAAAAGAAAAAGAAACACAAAGGTCCTTGATATTTAACATGATTTAAGTAAACCACAACTCTCTACTGGGTTTGCAAATGTATGCTTTTCTATTGTCTGAGGTTCAAGCGCAGCTATACATCTCCATCAAAGTAACACAAGCTGGAATCTGCCACTGAAAAAAGCAAATAGAAAAAAGGCAGCAACAGGACAATTTTGGAAACTAAAAGGAGAA
The DNA here is from genome assembly GCF_964212035.1 of Myotis nattereri. Lineage (NCBI taxonomy): Eukaryota > Metazoa > Chordata > Mammalia > Chiroptera > Vespertilionidae > Myotis > Myotis nattereri. Next base: position 21,517,770 of record NC_138086.1, on the reverse strand, counting down.
AAGATAGTCAAGTAGATAGATAACTGGAGCTGCCAGAGATAACGAAGTCTGACTTTGGAGGGTGAAATCAAATTCAAAAAGGCTTCAACAGCCTAAAATAATGAGCAAAAACCTCAAAAGGTAAATTTTAATTGGTATAAACACACTATTCTGAACTTTGGTCTCAAAATAACACACACACATTTCAGAAAAGCATGGGTTGATGAAGACTTGTATCATCATTTAAAAAAAAAGATTCAGGGACGCTGGTTCACACAAAACTTAGTATGGAAATAGGCATCGGGTGACAATCAGCATATGTTAAATGTGGACAACTGAAGGGGAATTCTGCATTAGCCTCATCACACCTGTATTTAGTGCTGGGCACTTTAGTTTTTAAAGATGTAAAAAAATCCCATATTTCACTATGAAAAGGACCAAATATTATAAGGAAGAGTTGGAAAAACAGATGTCTAAACCTAGAGAACTTCTGCTTTTCCCCAAAAAAACCACATTACTCAGGTATGCAAAGGAATGCTTGCCCTGTGCAGAACCTTAGAGGATTTTTGCTTCCTTACTTTCCGCATGCTAGTCTGTCAAGACACATGCAAGACTCGCTTCTCTAGTTCCCGAGGAGGCTGTCTATGCTTTGCATGGAGAAACCTAATGATGGAAAACTCACTGCTTCCTGACAACCCACTCCTTCACGCCCATCAGAAAAATCATCTGTTGACCAGAATTCTGCCCTGCCATACCTAACTTCTTACCTACTTTTTATTATTAGGGCCATATATTTGTAATTTCTATTCCTAATAAAAGTCTTTCAATACATATATTTTTATAGTTTACATATATATTTTTTAAAAAATATGGTCCATATATGTACATAGTTTATAGTTAGTAGTTACATAATGCTGAATATATTTGAATGTATAGAATGCATGGTGGTGAGAAAAGACTGAAGAGATCAGGTCGGGGGTGGGGGAGGCCGCTTCATCTAATGAAGAGATAATGGTGCTGGTGGAGCTTTCCCGACACTGTCACTGATGAGAGAAATGCCTAGGACTTTTCTTTCTTCACTTTAAACAATGGTTTGCGGAGCTCCTGTTTGCCGCAGTAGCCTATAGTGACACTAACTCAAATCGTCTGTCATGCTCTTCTTGCTCCCTCCTCCAAGTGGCATGGTATGCTAATAAAGGCCTAACTAAAACGTACACTTGAATTCAGAGGCTCCTATGACCAAAAAAAGTTCCATACAATTCAGGAATCGGTGCTTTGCAGTGACACTGAATTGCCCAGAAAAAATATAAACAGTACGTAGTATTCTGGTTTAAACAGTACAGAAATGCTCATTGTAGGCTTCTTTTTCATTTTTTAAGACTATTTTTTTAGAACAGTTTTAGGTTTGCAACAAAGTTAGTTGGGAGGTACAGATTTCCCATATACCCTACCCTCTTGACCTCACACATGCACAGGCTATCCCATCATAACTATCACTCATTAGAGTGGTACTATTTTTTTTTAACCATGAATGAACTTCCACTGACACATCATAATCACCCAAAGTCCATAGTTTACCTTAAGGTTTACTCTTTTTTTGTTGTTAATCCTCACCCGAAGATAATTTTCCATTGGTTTTTAGAGAGAGTGGAAGAGAGAGGGAAAGACAGAAACATCAATGTGACAGAAACACATTGATTGGTAGCCTCCTATACAAGCCCCAACCAGGGCCTGGGCCAGGGAGGAGCCTGCAATCAAGGTACAAGGTGCCCTTGACTGGAATCAAACCCACAACCCACAACCCACGACCCTTCAGTCTGTGGGCCCACGCTCCATCCAGAGGCAAACCAGCTAGGACTGATTTTTTTTATCTCCATAGTTTTGCCTTTTCCAGAATGTCACAATAGTTGTAATCATACAGTCATGTTATTTGCTTGTCAATATACACAGGAAATATTTTATGTAAGATTAAATATTTTACGATTTTTATTGGAGATAGAAGTAACAACTTTTTAAAAAGTAGAGATGAGGAATGGAGGCAGGGAAAGACTGGGACTGTTCCTTCCTATTTCTGCCTTCAGTGTTACTGCCCTTTCCTACATCCTAGCCCTAAACCAGAAATAAGACTGTCATAAACAAATTATCTAAAAAAAGAAGGAATGTACTATTTAGCAAACTCTAAGATTATCAAAAGGTAGCTAGATGGATTGAGACATCACACTAAAAGAGAATATATCCTGCCATCTAATCACCCAATTCTGCCCTACCCAGTTTGGCTCCTTGGATAGAGCATAGGCCTGTGGACCAAAGGGTCCCGGGTTCAAATCCGGTCAAGGGCATGTACCTTGGTTGCAGGCTCCTCCCTGGACTGGGTCCTGATCAAAGCTCCTGCAGGAGGCAACAAATTGATCGATGTGTTTCTCTCACATTAACCTTTCCCTCTCTCTTCTACTCTCCCTAAAAATCAATGGAAAAATATCCCCAATTGAGGATTAACCAAAAAGAATATACAAACATAAAAATAATAATAATTATAATCACTCAATTCCTTGCCCCCAAAAGGGAAAGTATAGCCCATAACCACACTAGGGTATTCTATAGGGCAGGTTTCCTTAAAGGGGAAATTTACTCAATTGAAACTACCTGGCCCTAGACAGTTTGGCTCAGTGGATAGAGCATCAGACTGCGGGCCCAAGGGGTCCTGGGCTCGATTCCAGTCAGGGGCACGTACCTTGGTTGCAGGCTCCTCCCCAGCCCCAGGCCCTGGTCTGGAGTGTGCAGGAGGCAACCAATCAATGTGTTTATCTCACATTGATATCTCTCTCTATCTTTCCCTCTCTCTAAAAATCAATGGAAAAATATCCCTGAGTGAGGATTACAAAAACAAAAAACTATCTACCTGAATCTGCAGCTTATATGGACACAGGAATTTTATTCCGTATTCTTCATAAAAAGTGATTTGTTTTTAACATTCACCTCTGTAACCCTTTTTGAAAAGACTTTATAGATCAAGCACAAGCAGTGACCTACTGAAATTTCAGTTAGAGGTTTGCTTTTTAGATCAGATCCACCTTAGTGAGGGTCCTCTTTGCTACAAAATTAAGGATCTAAAAAGTAGAGGACTCATTAATAGAAGAAGCCTAAAAAGGCTCGAGTTGTTGGCTCTGTAGGTACTTACACATGTGCATCCTTTTCCTGTGCATTTCTGAAACCAGTTAATTCCTAGTTCAGTATAACCTTACACTTCTTTATTTCATGGTTTGCATTTAACAAGTATGTTGAACACTCCACTAGTTCATTCTCTTCCACAATTGTCTGTGGCAAAGCTGTGTAATCAGGACTGCCTGGATGGCTGTGAGACTGCCTATTATTCTACTTAGCAAGTTTTGTCCTGTTTAAATGTCATCATATCACACTCATTAAACAAATATTCTTTCAACAACTTTTCTGTGTAAAATCCTGGACCAGAAACTGCAGGGGGAGAGAGGGCAGGGATGATTGATCTGAATAATTAGTTTAACTCTTAAACAGCTTACAACATTCTCAAAGTGAACCACAGAACCCTGGAGGTCCCCACTGATACTTTTTCCAGAAATCCATGAGGTCAAAACTATTTTCATAGTAACCAAGACATTATTTGCCTTTTTTCACAGTGCTTATATCTGCATTTATGATGCAAAAGCAAAGGTAGGTTAAAGGTAGGGCACCTTAGCACAATATAAGGCAATGGCAGCACACTGTAGTAGTAATCACTACATTTTTCACCTTTGTATACTCACAGTTGTTGTTTTGTTTTTTTTTAAAAAAAGAGCCAATTTTATTTAAGAATGTGTTGATATAAAAGTAAAAATTATTAATTTTAGCTCTAGTCAGTGTGTCTCATTAGTTAGAGTGTCAATTCCCAGTCAATGGCAAGTACCTGGGTTGCTGGTTAGCTCCCTGGCCCGTGTCAGGGCATATTCAGGAGGCAAACAGTGTGTCTGTCACACTCTCTCTCTTTCTCTGTCTCTCTCTGTCTCTCTGTCTCTCTCTCTCTCTCCCCCTCACGCCCCCTTTCCTTTCCTCCCTTCTACTCTCTCTGAAAAGCAATAGAAAAAATGTCATGTGAGGATTAACAAACAAAATTAATTTTATTGCCCTGACCGGCTTGGCTCAGTGGACAGAGCATCAGCCTGCGGACTGAAGGGTCCCAGGTTCGATTCCAGCTGAGGGCACATACCTGGGTTGTGGGCTCGATCCCCAGTGGGGGACTTGCAGGAGGCAGCCCTGATCAAAGATGTTTCTCTTTCATCGATGTTTCTATCTCTCTATCCCTCTCCCTTTCTCTCTCTCTAAAAATCAATAAAAACATTTTTTTAAAAAGCAGATATAAGAATCCAGCTGTCTTCTATCAAACCAGATATTAAAGAGATTTGCAAAAACTGTAAAAAGTGCTATTCTTCTCATTAAATTTTTTTGGAAAATACAGTTTGTTAATAAAAATATTTCACCTATTTTAACATTTAGTGGATGTACTATTATTTTTTAAATTAATTAACATTTTCAAAATTTCTGTTTCAATTTCTAATGCAACAAATATCGAAAGTTATAACCCACATAAACAAACGCTCTGGAGTCCTCAATAATTTTTAAGAGTATAAAAGGATCTAACTGGCTTACAGTGTAATAAGACGGGGAAGAAAAAAAACACACACAAATAATAACCCAAATTAGAATGTGATGATGCCAGTCCTACTACTCTTGGACATTCCAGCTCTTCCTAAACTATGACACCTACTAGGTTACTGAAATAATTTACTTAGCCTTGCTGTCAATATAATCAAAATGAGTAATTCATTTAGAAAGCATGAAGAGGGCTCAAGCAGTATTATGATAATGTGTTAAACCAATCTGAATTGATGAGTTTTTCTTTACTCACCTTCTAAATAAATGGCCAGAAATAAAAATTCATTTTATTTCCCTGGAATAAACTTAATAAACCTATAAAGAGAAGTCTTTCACACAAAGGACTACATAATATACAACTCTTGGAAATGTGTCTCACACAATCAAATTAGTAATAGAGAGTTATGGAACTTGGTTCCCTGCCTCTGAACAATGGCAGGGAGGGAGGAGATGGGGGACTAGAAATCCTACATTGGTGCTAAAGATCAGGATATCAAAGATGTCACCCGGCCAGTGTGGTTCAGTGGATTGAGCATGGTTCCACGCAACAAGAGGTCGCCAGTTCGATTCCTGGTCAGGGCACATGCCTGGGTTGTAGGCTCGATCTCCAGTGGGGAATGTGCAGGAGGCAGCCAATGACTGTTTCTCTGTCATTGATGTTCCTTTCTCTTTTTTTTTTTTTTTAACTATTTAGAGCAGTGGTTCTCAACCTTCTGGCCCTTTATTTTTATTTATTTTTTTAAAATATAGTTTATTGATTTTTTACAGAGAGGAAGGGAGAGGGATAGAGAGTTAGAAACATCGATGAGAGAGAAACATCAATCAGCTGCCTCCTGCACACCCCCTACTGGGGATGTGCTCACAACCAAGGTACATGCCCTTGACCAGAATCGAACCTGGGACCATTCAGTCCGCAAGCCGATGCTCTATCCACTGAGCCAAACCGGTTAGGGCTGTCATTGATGTTTCTATCTCTCTCTCTCCCTTGCTCTCTCTCTCTCTCTAAAATAAATAAAAACATATTCTTAATACAAAAACAAAAAAGATATCAAAGATGTCATTCAAAAAAGGAGAACCATATGCACATAAGCAATCATTTGTGGTTTAAAACACACACACACACACACACACACACACACACACGACACACATTTTTGCTTATCCTACTTTGAGGGACACAGAAGAATCTGGTAGTGGTGGCTATTTCTCAAAAGGAAACTCTGAGGAAACACTTCTTACTGTATTCTTTTTATACTGTTTGATCTTTTAACTATGTACATGTAATAATTAATCAAAAAAAATATTTAAAGCACCATTTCTACATTACTCATTTCTCTAGTCTTTTACTTCAAATGCAAATTAATAGTAAATATGGATATCATTAAATGCTTATTTGTTAAATAAGCAATGGACACACATCTCATATATCTGACAAAAAGCGTCAATAGCAAGCTATCCATTAACCTGCAAGTGATCAGCATTGATTACCTGAAGGAATACCTAATCACCTGATTACAGGAGTATCTACTAATGTCATCCTTCTCCAACATAACTGATATAGTTGCTACTTCAATTGTAACTCTTTTCCTTTTTAAATTCACTAAAGCATTTGTTTTAAGAAATATTCTCTGAATAGCAATAAAGTAGGTTAAGTTTAAAGATTCTTTTAAACCATGCAGCAACATTAAATTCAGATTTAGTTCCTATGTACTAAGCCTATGACTTGATCATGTAACACCTGTAATACACAATGCAAACGTGACAATGTGCACTTGGATCTAAACAACTAACTGCACAATATATAGATTTAATAATTATATCAATGAAAAAGGCTTGGGGATTTTAACCAATTCTAAGTTTAAGGAGCCAATCTTATGCTGTGGATACAAACATAAAATCTAATTCAAACTTGGGATACATTAATCAAAGTGGCTACATGGTGCCCAGGATACAGAAAAATTAGACCCACTCTAGTTTGTACTTACCAGAACAGTCCCACATCTTATACTAGGTTCACACAACTCTAGGGTCCCTGACAAAGTACAGTAGGGTCAGGGTAGTTTGGTGGAAGGCAACATTTAATGAGCTAGCTATCATGTATCAAGTACTTCACATGAATTTTCCTTAAATCTTCACATATCAATGACATAGGCATTATTATCCTGGTCTTAAAATAAAGGCGATTTAGACTTAGGAAGGGTAAGTAACATGCTCAAGTTTGAAAAGCTATCCTGGATTTAAGCACAGAGTCCTAGGAAACTAGTACAGCCCCCGCAACTCTCTCTCTCCTGTATATCCCATTACCCTTCCAAGAAGGCTGAAGGTCCTAGAAATATTTAGACTAAAATAGAGACAATTCAGAGGACTTTATAAGAAAACGGGAAATATATTTGTTTTTGGAAGTCCTAGAGAACAGAAGACAGACCAGCAGGTAAAAGTTACAGGATGAACTTTCAGTTGAAATTAAACTTTCTAACTATCTGAATGTCTTAAAGACTAAACAGACTTGGGGTAAGTTGTAAATTTCCTATCACTGGGTAAGTGCTGGAAAAGTACAAAAATGAGGAAGACCTTGTAAAACTTCCCTGAGGAAATGATGCTTGAGCTGAGACCTGAAAAAATGTGTAAGATTTTGCTAAAAAGGAGAGAGGAACAGCTTTCGAGGCAGAGGGAACAGCGATAGGAAAGGCCTTACGGTTAGGGGAACATGGCTGATACAAAATGAGTCCCAAAGGTAGGTGTGGCCACATGAAGGAACTTTGTCATCATCCTAAATTCAATTGGAGATGTGATCACACCCATGTCTTTAGAAAAGATCAAGTCATTCTGGCTGCACTGAGAATGGACTAGTGCTCAGAGTGGACGCAGGTGGACCAAAGGTTATGCAACAGTCCAGGAAACAATGCCAACTCAGATAAAAGTGGTAATGGTGGCCCTGGCTGGTTTGGCTCATTGGATAGAATGTTGGCCTGCAGACTGGAGGGTCAAGAGTTTGCTTCAGGTCAAGGGCACGTACCTTGGTTGCAAGCTCAATCCCTGGCTCTGGTCGGGGTGTGTGCAGGAGGCAACCAATTGATGTGTCTCTCTCACATCGATTATTTCTCTCTCAGTCTCTCCCTCTCCCTTCTACTCTCTCTAAAAATCAATTGAGAAATATCCTCTGATGAGGATTAAAAAATAAGTAAATAAATAAATAATTCTATGTATAATAGGATTGTTTTTTGTGTTTTTTTTTAGGTGATATTGGTGGAACTGAAGAAGACAATTTGAGCTTACTTTGAAAGTTATACAGGATCTGCTGATATGGAAAAAATAAGGTTTTTGTTCTGAGAAATGATGAAATTATGGTTCCATTCACTGAGGTAAGCAAGAGTGTAACAGGGCCAACTTTGAGAAGGAACTTTCATTTTGGGATGTAGTGCATTTGGGCATCCAACAAATGTCAATTAGGCCTCTGGGTATAGAATTCTGGAACTCTATTGTTTGGCCAAATCTGAGTAAGTGTATTTACATGGAACAACTGCACAATGTTTTATCTTTAAGGGAAATAATTTGTCATAAAATCATCAGTATTCTTTTAAAAAGGTAATTTCAAAATCATGCTAACCTAAAAGACAGGATTCACTACTGTACCAAAACCCCTAAATTAATACTAAACAAGATTACCTCTTTAAAGAACATTAGATATAAACCATTCATTTGGCTACAAAATGGATTTCTTCAGAATAAAGACAGCTCATCATGGTAAATTCTCAAGTTAGAATTAGCTACTCTTCTCACATCTTTCAGACATGGAAAATGAAGACAAAGTTTAAGATGCAAAAAGTTCAGACTTTTTATTCCCAAAATTTTCACCTCCCATTATATTTGGAAGATACTGATTTAAGCATCTTCATTATCAGGTATAAATGATTTTTTTTTCCTAGAAAAGATCCTAATCTTCAAAGTAGAAGGGAAGAGAACAAATCAGATTTTTTTTTCTTCCGACACACCTCCACAGGCTTCATTCTATACTTAGATAAAAAAAATAACCAGCCGAAACCGGTTTGGCTCAGTGGATAGAGCGTCGGCCTGCGGACTGAAGGGTCCCAGGGTTGATTCCAGTCAGGGGCATGTACCTGGGTTGCGGGCATATCCCCAGTAGGAGATGTGCAGGAGGCAGCTGATCAATGTTTCTCTCTCATCGATGTTTCTAACTCTCTATCTCTCTCCCTTCCTCTCTGTAAAAAATCAATAAAATATATTTAAAAAAAAATAACCAGATTACTTTAGCTATTAATTGGCATAATTAAGGGGCTATTTACCCTAGAGTTGCTTTCCATTCTGCCTTAAAACACAAACAAAAAACCAGCTACCAGAGATTAAAGATAGAAATAAATGCAGGAAAGCTAGGTTACAATTCTAAAGAGAATCCACTGTATATAAACTCTTCAAAGAAGTTAACTTCGATCCTGGCCGGTGTTGTTCAGTGGTTAGGTGTCTACTCATGAACCAAGATGTCACTGGTTTGATTCCCTGTTCGGGCACATGCCCCTTTTCGGCATCAATCCCCAGTAGGGGGCATGTAGGAGGCAGTCAATAGATGTTTCTCTCTCATTGATGTTCCTAACTCTCTATCTTTCTGCCTTCCTCTCTAAGAAATAAATAAAAATACATTTTTTTAAAAAGTTAACTTTGAGAAAGATTCACTTATCCTTTACATAAAATTAGAATTATATACATCACATACACATTGAGGGGAAAGCATGAATTAGATTACATAGCATTTTAGATTTGTACTCGGCCTGGCCTGCAGGGATCGGGCCGACACCAGCTTTCCAACATCCCCCAAGGGGTCCTGGATTGTGAGAGGGCAGTTCTCAGGTGAGGCACCCTGGAATTGGGCTCCCTCCTTTCTGGTTATATGTTAAGGATATATCAAATATCCTTAGAACCACAGCTGCCAAGTCACCACAGCTTGGCAGCTCCTGCCCCCTGGTGGTCAGTGCACATCATAGCTACCTGTCGGACAGTCGCTTAGGCTTTTATATATACAGATATACTTATATGTATAGAAAATATTTTGAACTCCCCATAGTTAATGCTAAAAACAAGTAAGTATATTTTTTGTTATAGTCAAAGAGATTTTTTTTATTTGTATAAAGTATTACGTATGTCTCCTTTTTCCCCCAATCAACTCCCCCCCCCCCCACCCCTGAGGGCAAGCCCCCACTGCCCCAGTGTCTGTGTCCATTGGTTATACTAATATGCATGCATATAAGTCCTTTGGTTAATCTCTAACCCCCCTCCCCTGTCCCTTGTCTCTGGATCTACAAATAAGTATTTTTTTAACTTCTGTATTATACTGTTGCTGTTACCAATATCTAATTTGCTCTCAATTGGGAATATAACAATTCAGAAGGCCCCAGGGTAAAATAAAAAACCAGTAATATATTGGTTCACTTCAGAAACTACCCTGCAAACAGGAATTTTACCTCAGGAAATAGGAGGGCAGAATGGAAAAAAAATGCAAGTTAATATGTGAATGAAATTGAGGTTAACCCAGGATTTAGATTTCATTCTTCACTAAGTAAGCTTTCATAGGCAAGCCCTTCAGCCCTTACTCCAAGTTATACTTACTTCAGCAAAACCACACAGAGCATGAAAGAGACAGTAAGCATTTCCTGGACAAATATTGTATTTGGAGAGAAACTTGTTTCAAACATCTTTTACATTTTATCAAAACGAAGAGATTTAGCCCTAGCCGGTTTGGCTCAGTGGATAGATCACTGGATTGCAGACCAAAGGGTCCCTGGTTTGATTCCGGTCAAGGCCACGTACCTTGGTTGCGGGCTCCCTGGCCCAGGGCCCAGGTCAGGGCTCGTGCGGGAGGCAACCAATGGATGTGTTTCTCTCACATCAATGTTTCTATCTTTCCCTCTCTCTTACACTCTTCCTAAAAATCAATGGAAAAATATCCTCGGATGAGGATTAACAAAAAAAAACCCAAACAACACAAAACAAAGGGATTTATCACTGCCCCATTAAGAAAGTTTCAGAGAAAGCCCAGCCAGCAGGAGTGGTTCAGTGGTTGAGCATAGACCTATGAAAAAGGAGATCACAGTTCGAATCCTAGTTAAGGCACATACCCAGGTTGCTTGATCCCCAGTGTGGGGCATACAGGAGGCAGCCAAATCAATGATTCTCTCTCATCATTAATGTTTCTCTCTCTCTCACCCTCTCCCTTCCTCTCTGAAATCAAAAATATATTTTTTAAAAAGTTTCAGAGCAAAATAGATATATCAAATATCCTTAGACTTTACTGTTTCAAAACAGTATGCATAGTATTACTATATATATTAGCATAAACAGTATGCATATATACTGCATGTGTATGCACACATGTGCATACATGTATACTTAGGGAAATATCCAAATCCACATATATTAAAATATTATTAATTATTTGGATGGATATTAAAATATTGTTAATTATTTGGATGGTAGAATTATGATTATTTTCAATTTTCTTGTTTTCCTACAATGAACACATATACATGCCTTTTTAAGAAGAAAATATCTTTATTGTTTAACATGTCATAACAACAGACTCAAAATTTTAGAAGGAATTTTTATTTACAAGAAGCTTTAAATACTATTTCTGTCCTCTTCATTTTTCAAATAGAGAAACAGACCCAACGAGGATAAGTGACTTACCTGCCCAAAATATGATAGTGAATCCTCAGGGTCATAATTCTATTATCCATACTTATTTTTCTGATTACAAAGTTAATGCGTTTTCATAAAAATAATTTGAAAAGTAATGAAAGGTACAAGAAAGAAATGAAAATCACCAAGACACAAAAACCAAAGATAACCTTTAATATTGAAGGGGTTGTTCTCTTTCTAAAATGTCTCACTATAATAAGAATATATAATACATTTTCAATGTGGGGTAAACTTTCAAAATATAGAGCCAAAAATTAAGGGAGACAAAATTTTTTTAAGCTGTCACATAATTGGTGATAGAATTACTTCTACTTTTTTTTTAAAGAATAGTTTATTGATCTTCAGACAGAGGAACAGAAACATCGATGTGAGAGCATAACATCAATAGCTGCCTCCGCACACCCCCCTACCACCCCCTACTGGGGGTCAAGCCAGCAACCCAGGCATGTGCCTTTGACCAGAATCCAACCAGCAACCTTTTGGTGCACAGGACAACCCCCAATCAACTGAATCATATGGGCCAAGGTAGAATTATTTTTTCTTTAGACTTAGTACCCGAAGCCAGCTTTACATCCAGATACTAGTTCTATGAGGGTGTTTTTACTTAGCAAACCTCGGTTACATCTTAACTTGTGGGCTACTTTTATAAGAAAGAGCTATTACAAAGAATTTTATTTCATAATCATTTAATGAAAGACAAAGGACCAGGAGGTGGAAGAGAGTTTAGGGGGATAAATGGTGATGGACAGAGACTTGACTTGGGGTGATGAACACACAATACAGTGTACTGATGATGTGTTGTGGAACTGTGCGCCTAAAACCTGTATAATTTTGTTAACCAGTGTCACCCCAATAAATTCAACAAAAAGGAAAAAGAAAAATAAAGTGAATAAAGGAAAAGAGAATACTCTAGTTCTATTTAGGGATCTTCTTTGTAGATTTAGTGAATGTAAAGATAATCCACAAACACAAGCTAATTACAAGTGACATAACACAAATTTTCTATGTTAAGATCACCCAATATATTTATTCAAATCATTCTTGAATTACCAATACTTTTACAGAATATCATATAAAACATTACCAATTGGCATTAATTATAGAAAAAAAAACACATGGGTTAAGAGCAAATATATTTACAAAAACAAAATCATAAATAAGTTGCTAAACCACCATTAACTCAGTTAACAAGACATTTAAAAATACTGTAGCTTTTTTCATTTTATCTCAACCTTTTAAAATTTACTTTCCATATATTTTATAATGCACATAAATGTATTAATACGGCAGTATATTAACATCATTTATAAATAAATGTGATTCACAATGTGTGTTCAAAATTTTACTTGTAAGGGTGACAACCAGAAGTTGGAAATCACTGCCACAGAATATAGGGCTTAGCTGACAAAACTGTCTAATTTAATTTCAAAGATCCAGAGATCATAGTAAGCAAGTAAAAATGACCAATTATCCAAAATTTCAGAATGGAATATTCTGGAAATCAAGTTCTAGAATGGAACATTATGAAATAATTTGGTTAAATTTCTAGTTTATTAATGACAAGAAATGTGAGCAATCTGTTAGCATTAAATCATCTTAGATCTCAAAGCACTCCATAACTGTCATATTTCAGAAAGACCCTATAACAGAGACCACGGTCTTTCATTTCATGGTCAGAAAAATTAAGCAAGAAGAGAATAAATTTCTGGCCCCAGAACACTAGATTAAAACATTTGTACATTTTTTAAAATTTCCAAAGAATAAGCAACTCCCAACTAAAAATGAATTTTTGAGCACAATCTATTAGCTTTCTTTCAAAACTCACTTTCTCTTTAAAACAATGGTAACTTGATCCCCCACAAGGTCTATTGTATATAGTGCATGAATAGACAGCCATGTACTAGTTGAATCCTGGAATATTAACAAAACAAAACAAAACATACAAAAAAGAGTCCAGAAGACTTGGCCAAATTCTAAAATTGGTTAAGCTTTGCTTTGGCCTTCCACCTCCCTTCTGGTGCTACTACTCCTAACTCCTAGAGCAGCTTCATACCTTCCCAAAGTTCCTCACCTGAGACACCCACTCAAACTTTCTTTCCCTTGATTTAACACAACCAACACTTGACTTAATCACTAACATTACTGAAAAGGGCCTTGACGTGTGTGTGTCTCCAGAATCTTTTGAGCCCGGCCGGTGTGGCTCAGTGGTTGAGCGTCAACCTATGAACCAGGAGGTCATAGTTTTGATTCCTGGTCAGGGTACATGCCCGGGTTGGGGGCTCGATCCCCAGTTGGGGAGTGTAGGAGTCAGCAAATCAATGATTCTCTCTCATCATGGATATTTCTATCTCTCTCTCCTCCCCCTTCCTCTCTAAAATCAATGGAAATATATTTTTTTAAAAAGAAGAATCCTTTGAGAATCTCTTTCTGGACCCACTAACCAGAAAAATCACATAGGCACACACAAAAACTGTTCATACAATTTCAAGAGATCAGGATCATAGGGCCAAAATATATCCATAAACCCTAGAACTATAAAACCCAGGTCAAAACCCTTGCACATAACTGGAAATAATATAAAACCTTGCCCTAGCTGGTTTGACTCAGTAGATAAGAGCATCGGCCTTTGGACTGAAGGGTCCTGGGTTCAATTCTGGTCAAGGGCACATGCCCAGATTGTGGGCTCTATCCCCAGGAGGGGGCGAGCAAGAGGCAGCCAATCAATGGTTCTCTCTCATGATCGATGTTTCTCTCTCTCTCCCTCTCCCTTCCTCTCTGAAGTCAATAAAAATATATTAAACTAATAATAATAATATAAAACCTCAAAACTTTTCAAGAGGAATCTGTATTTTAAGAGACTATAAACTCAAACATTCTATACCAGGGGTGGGCAAACTTTTTGACTCGAGGGCCACAATGGGTTCTTAAACTGGACCGGAGGGCCGGAACAAAAGTATGGATGGAATGTTTGTGTGAACTAATATAAATTCAACGTAAACATCATTACATAAAAGGGTACGGTCTTTTTTGTTTTTGTTTTTTTTTAGTTTTATTCATTTCAAACGGGCCGGATCTGGCCCACGGGCCATAGTCTGCCCACGGCTGTTCTATACCATGTACTCAAATATATAAACTCTAATTGCTATAACTTAAGTCCTCTCTCAGTGATTTTATCCTCTAATTCCCATGAAACAAGAGGACTGGACTTATTTCTAAGCATGGGTCCTCTATTAAATTGGATTTTATAGGTCCTACACACCTATATTCAATGATGCTCTAGAGATATATTGTTTATCATGATTCTTGGTAAATCAATAAATACATATATACATACAGGAGTGGGCAAAAGTAGGTTTACAGTTATGAGTATGCAAAAGTTTATTCTTGTATTATTATTCATTCTTGTATTATATATTTTTCCACATAAACAGCCATAAACCTACTTCTGCCCACCCCGTACATATGTATGTATGTATGTATACATATATACATACACACACATTCAGAAAATGTCTTTTAACTCTTGATTACTACATCCAGTTTTCATCCCAATGAGCTCTGTAGTAGACTGCTCAATTTCACTTTGCTAAATTCCCTAATAAAATTCCTTTAATCTCTAGCCTCAGCTTCTTCAACACACACCAATTATCTTTACCCATTCCACTTCAACTTCCCTCAAAAGGCTCATCTACTTGAGCCTTACATGTAGATGCCCCACAAGGTTTCTCTTAGTCTTTTCCTCACTCTTGATATTACATTCTTTTGCAGTTTTTACACTGGCATTATGCTAATGAATACAAATCTTTTTTTTTTTAATAAAGGCATCATCATCTATTCACCAACTAAAACCTTTAACTCACCCCATGCTCTTCCCAATCAAGTCACAACTTCATCAGCTTCATTTTCCACTACTCCCTATGTACTGCAAAATCTACTTGCTATTTCTCAGACTATCAATGCCCTTCCTCGAGCCTCTTTTCCATCAGTAATACTGCCACTCACCCTTCAAAGTCATACTTCAACATCCCCTACATGAAAAGTCTTCCCTAACCTCACTTATTCTCCCTGCATCACACCCATGCCTTCCCAGAGGGAATTTCTCCCTCCCTCAATAATCCACACCACCTTTTCAGTTCTCAACAAATTGTATTATAGTTAGTTGGGCCTTCAATCTTTCTCCCCTACTAGACAAGGCCCATGGTTTATTTGTTATTCTAGCACCTAGCACATGCCTGGAATATTGCATGTCTTTAATCAATGTCTGGTGAATGAAGGGCAAAACTCCAAAGTAAGGACACACTTAAGGTTATTTCTCAATGGCGGGTACACCTCATCCTCTTTTGAACATAAAATAAGGATTAAGTCCCCCTAGTCCCTAGCTCCTCATTTCTAGTCCACTGCTTAGTTGTAAGCAATGTTTCATAAGGACATTTCCTCACTTCCTCTTGTTCTTCGTAGGCTTAGCTGCCAGACTAACCACATTAGCATTCAGTACCAGCAACAAAACAGACTCTCCAAGTTCTGAAATGCAAAGACTGTACCAACAGTAAATTACAAGCTCTTTTTTGAAAATGGTCTTAACGTTTATGCATACAAAGCTCATTCTTCATGACTCTGAAAAACACTTGGCAATTTATCCAACAGGCACTACTTAAGAGTTAAAACGTTCACTTAAACTGTCAGCCAAACTTTTCACATTTGCAACCACAGAAATCAGCATGCATGAATTAATCTAAATACTACACTTACATACTAAATACATTAAAGCGGATAGTCTAAATCACCAACTGATGACCCATACAAAAGTAGCTCCTTGAGCTTCTTTTCAAACCAGTGTATCTCCTAAATTCCAGTGATCATCCCAATCTATAAAACTAGATTATTTTGCCAGTATCAGTTACTCTTTCCCCCACAAACTTTCCCAACACACACACACACACACACACACACACACACACACACACACGGCTTCCTTAAGAAATATTATCTGGCCAAAACCGGTTTGGCTCAGTGGATAGAGCGTCAGCCTGCGGACTGAGAGGTCCCGGGTTCGATTCCGGTCAAGGGCATGTACCTGGGTTGCGGGCACATCCCCGGTAGAGGATGTGCAGGAGGCAGCTGATCGATGTTTCTCTCTCATCGATGTTTCTAACTCTCTATCTCTCTCCCTTCCTCTCTGTGAAAAATCAATAAAATATATTAAAAAAAAAAAAAAGAAAGAAATATTATCTGGTTCAATAGCAGTTTAAGGCAAGTTATGAGATCTGAAATTCTGGAGATTTGGCCAGTTTATCTTCTAAGTGATTGCCGTTCATACAATACAGATTTGCCTCAAGAGAACACAAATATTTTACGTCTGTCTGAACTGCCCCCTAATTGTTTTTTTTCTTTTTTTTGTCTTTTAAAAATATACTAAAATATCTCTATAAAGTTGCAATTCTGACTTTTCTTTAGGTCATATTAATATTCACATTTTAGGACATTGTCGGTGTACAGGTGACATGATGAAAAGGAAAAAAATAAAACTTTTGAAGCTTTGGTAGCTAACTAAACTGCAATGAGTGGGATCCAAACTAAATTAGCCTAATTCTGAACTGCACTTCAGAAAAAAGTATATATTCCAAGGTATATATAAGCCACTTATTTTCCTTGAGCAGTCAAAAATTAATTTGCTAAGTTGTGTCCATATTACATCAAAATAACCAGACAAAGCTTTTTGGTTACTCCAGGATTAACAGTTTCCAAATAGTTGAATGTTGTTGTAATCTTCTGGAAACACCTGAAATTGATTTGTTTCACCTCTTTTTACTATTTCTCTTTCAGTCTGTTCATTTTAGTACAAAACGGATGGATAAAAATACTAACTGAAAAACCAAGAAAGTGGATAATCTACCCCTAGCAAATAAGTAAGGAACTATGATACATAAGGCACAAAAATTAACATGTCTCCAAAGCAGCAAAAAATACTGATTGGACTTAGTCTAAATAAAATATTTCTAAAATAAGCTTAACAAGTGGGTTTCTTTTCCACTGCTGTTTTACTAAGCATTCACGGAAAATTATATTTGGATAAGCTCAGACTAAAAACACTAGCTTTAGCTCTCAAGGAAAACATGAAAGAACAGAGAAAATGTCCTTTAGTATAGAACATTTTCTGAAATGTTTTTTACAAAGTCAAAGATGATATTTGTAAAGCTGACTTTCCAAATACTATGTATATATGTATTAATAAGCATCAAGCAGAATTACAAACATCTAAATTCAAGTATCACATTTCCAGCCCCAGACAGAATACATGGAAATGCTGCAGGTAGACACTTCTGACACTCCACAACCCACACTGGAACCGAGTGGATGAACAGGCCTCACCTAAAGATATGACAGAAACTGAACTATGCAATAATTTCCTGTTCTCCAGAGGGCTGGAGGGTGTGCTTCTAAAGACCTTCCAGAGACCAAAATATCAGCACGCCTTTTTAAATATTTGTGAAAAAAATTTTAACTTCAATAATTACTGTTCATTATTATTCCCCAAGACATATAAAAAATTAATCCCAGACTCCACAGAGCTTAAATTTCCCTTAAAAACAGTCACCCACTTGTGATTATTTCAGAGAAAATACTTTTTGAAGATAACCCAATGGTGTGATTGAACCTACCGGCAATGCAAATTCATGGGAAGTTGGCCTTCAGCTCCCTAGCAAAATCAGAGATGGATGCATAATTGTCATTAAATTAAAAAACTGTACACTTTTGGGTTCCATTAAAATATACATGAATTGGGAGGTAAGCCTGAAATCCTTTCTCCTTTAATTCCTTCTATATCTGAACAAGGGCCTTCATTACCTTCTATCCTATACTTTCCTGAGTCCAGAAGCTAAATTTCCATAAACCTAGTAAGAAAACTATTTCCGTGAAAACTCCTGGCTTGGGGTATAAGAAAAAAAATTTTTTCCCTAAGTGAGAATATGACGACTGACTATTAGCAAAAAGTCATTTTCCCTCATATAAGCTGAGTTTGAGATAGGGGTTGTGGGAGGAAGGTGCCATGAAATCACAGAACTCTAAATAAGGATGCTGTCGGGAGAAAAACATAAGTCCCTTGACACAAAAATTCTGCACACAATTTAGGGCCCAAGTCAAGAGTAAGTATACTACATTACATGGGATAACTGTGCGCTTGCTTTTGCACTCGATAAAATAAGAAAATTACACTCAGATGGAGACACAGAACTACTCATATTTTCCCTCCCTTATAGGATAACACGTCAAGAACTTTCAAACACAACCACAGGGAGTCGGGTCACTACTGAACACACACACACACACACACACACACACACAGCATCTTCAAGATCCTCTCTCCCTCTTCCAGTCCCTCACTGTTCACGGACAAAGGAAAATGAATTTTTTAAAGAGTAGGCAGAGATGAAATGAGAAAAGGATCCCTGTGGCCGCAGACGACGCCCTGGGACCACGATGACAGGTTCACCCAAACTGCCTTTCACCCTAAGAGCGCCCCAACGCACTGTCTCTACACACTAAGAAAATGCGCATTTTGCTCTGACCACAGAAATACTTAGGCACAACCGACACTAGCTCTAAAAGCAAGCAAGTAATATATTCAACTCTAATGCTTGGGGAAAAAAGTGATGGGGGCCAGGCAACAGCTCCTCCAACTGGCTGGGGCACAGTTACCGCTGGAAGCCCTAAAAATATAAAGAACTGTTAAACAACTTCCAAGTTCTGACGAGCACAGAGAGGTGCACGGCAGAAACTTTGGGGCCAGCCCCGACGACACAACAGGTGAGAGAGGCGACGGACAGCGCTGCACGGTGGGGTAGGTGACACGCAGGGACCAACCCCGGAGGTCCCCGAAAGGCCGGGAAGATGGTGTCACCGTCATGCACACGACCCTCCGGAGCCCCGGTCCGTCCAGCGGCAAGGGGTCGCTTCCTTCCGACGGTCGCGCCACTCCCCCGGTCCCTCGCCCGCACCCAGGGGACCACCACCCCCGGCAGAGAGGAGCCGCGGTTCCTCCCGGGGCAGCATGTCAGCCGTGGAGGAAAGCATCATGTCGCTCCTTCTGTCTGCATACAAAAGGACTTTGCGCCCTCCTCCTCGAACCGCCGCCGCCGCCGCCCGAGCCGCCTTCTAACTTGCAAGAAGGTGGGCAGCGCGCCATGTTCCAGCGTCCCCCCGTCTACCTGGGCCACCAGCCCACGCCGCCCCGGCGGGAGGGAAGCAGCGGAGGCCGCCCCGGGAGCCGCCTCCTTCCCCGCCGGAGACAGCGGCTCCCGCGCCCGACTCGGCCCAGCCCGCCGCGCCGCCCGCGGCCCAGACCCAGGAAGGGCCCCGGGGGGCGAGCCAAGAGCCGCGGCTCCGGTCCCGCGCAGCCCGCCCACCGCCTGTTCCCCGGCCCGGCGCGCTCTCCCGGGCCTCCCGCTCCCGAGCCCGCGGCAAGGCCGGGCCCGGGCCCCGGGTTCTACGCCCGAGAGGAGGCCGCGGCCCCGAGAGCCTGGGGCGGCGAGGGAGGCCGGAACCCCGGGGCTCTCGGGCGGGCAGCGCCTCCCTCCCGGGCCCGCCAGGACGCCTGGGGCCTAGTGCGGCCTGCGCATCCTCGGAGTGGCGGTTTGACGGGGCCGGGCCGGGGCCCCCCGCCCCAGGCAGGCCGGAGGCGGCGGGGGCCCAGGCCCGGAGCCGGGGGCGGCAGGGTGCCGGCTGCGGGGCGGGCCGGCCGGCCGGCGGGCGGGCGGCGTGTTGCGGCTGCGCCGGGGCTGAAATAGCTGGAGATTGCGCGGTAGGGCACTCACCTCAGAGCGGCTGCGCTACCGTGGGCCTGCGCCGTGGAGACTGCGACCGCGCCGGCTCCTCGCAGCCTCCTGCCACCAGCGGCAATGGCGAGCGCTGCCGCCTCTGCCGCCGCCGAGGGGGAGGGGCGGGAGGGGAGCACGCACGCGACGCACGGGCTCGGCTTCCCCGCCCGGCGGCCGCCATGATGGGGAGGTCGGCGCTGCCTTGGCGGGCTCGGCCCGGAGGGGCCCCGGGGCGTAGGGTCTCCGCAGCTCCCCGCGGGCTCCCCACGCTCACCTTTCGCTTCAGAGGTTTGGATGGGGTGGCGGCCACGACAGCAAATGGATTAGTCCAACGTGGACGCCCCGGGAGAAGGGGCGCGGGCCGCCCAAGATGGTTGCTGGTCTGGAAATCGTAACATTTCTCGCCGCACACCCCGGGAATGAGGGCTCCTGAAGCGGCAGAGACGCTCGGAAAGCGGTTTGCCTGCGCTCTTCTCCGCGCTGCCTGCCGCTCGCATCCTCTCCCGCTCTCTGCAAGGACCTTAGCTTCCCCATCTCAAACCCTCCCCAGGTGTTGAAAAGCAGACGTTTTTGTGCAAAGCAATAGATTCATCTATTCGCTCATTCATTCATTCGCTCATTCATTCATTCATTCATTCATTGGGCGAACGTTTTTGAGGACACTTTCTGTGCCAAGTATTTCTCTGGGTGTCCCCGCAGATGCACCGGTTAGGTCACAGCGGTTCTCAACCTGTGGGTCGCGACCCCTTTGGGGGTCGAGCGACCCTTTCACAGGGGTCGCCTAAGACCATCGGAAAACACATATATAAGTACATATTGTTTTTGTGATTAATCACTACGCTTTCATTATGTTCCATTTGTAACAATGAATTGGGGGGGGGGGGCGGGTCACCACAACATGAGGAACTGTATTAAAGGGTCGCGGCATTAGGAAGGTTGAGAACCACTGGGCTAGGAAGACGAAGCCCTTGCTCTTGAGGAGCTGGAGGGAGGGAGGCCAGAGCAAGGGGGACCCCAAGCAGGTGCCCGCGAAGCAGGGAGCCGTGCCCAGCAGGAGAGCAATCGCGTTTCGGAGACTTCTTAGAAGTGGTTTTGTTCTTTGTTTTTAAAAGTGTGGTCGGGAGACTGACTACCTGAATCGTAACCTTTCGGGCTGATTTAAGTGTAAATCCTGGGCCCCCATTGGTGTCTCCAGAACCTTGGCTGCTCGGTGCAGGAACCTCATTCCCACCGCCCCCTATCCATCCGCTCACACCTTCTCCTGGTTGCTCTCATGGCACCGTCGTGTAAGAACCATTGCCTGGGGAATTGCTAAATATCCAAAGGGCGTCAGAAAACAGCTCCACAAAATTAGAAAACTTTAATTTTCTTTATTTTTTAAAATATATATTTGTATTGATTTCAGAGAAGAAGGGAGGGGGAGAGAGAAGCATCAATGATGAGAAAGAATCCACGCGGGCCAGGCAGGAAACTCGTTTTCAACAAAATTAAACATCTCTAAAAACGGAATGTCTTGCCCTAGCCGGTCTGGCTCAGTGGATAGAGCGTGGCCTATGGACTAAAGGGTCCATAAATCAATAAAAATATATTTAAAAAAATAAAAACGGAATGTCTTTTTATTCAGCGATTTCTAAGAAAGTGGCTTGAGTGTCACCACCTACCACCCAGAGACTCAGGTCAGAAACCTAGGCGTGATCCAATACTCCTTTCTCTCTCCCTCAAGTCCCCATCATCAGTTAGATTTTTAAAACTGTCCTTCCTTGTCACTTCTTAACTTGGCTCAAGCGTCTATCATTTCTCACCAAGATACTGCCAAAACCTCTTCCTGGTCTCCCTGCTGTAGGAATTGCCTTCTCCAATCCATTCTACACCCTATAGCTTGATTGTTGTGGGAGGGGTTTTTTTTAAAAGTAAATCATGTCATTTCCTTGCTTAACAGGCTTAGTAAGATCCCATTACCCATAAGTTAGAGTCTAAAATTCTTTGAGGTGACTTCAAGGCTCTTCATGACCTCATCCGATGCTGCCAGCTCTGACATCATCTGTCGCAGACTTCTCCACCAGGACAGCCAAGCTCTCAGGTCATACAAGACAGGAAGCTCTCCCACCTCACAACTTTCGCAAGGGCTGCTCTCTGCACAGAACTTTCTTCTCTACTCTTTTTTTTTTTTAATATATATTTTTATTTCAGAGAGGAAGGGGGAGGGAGAGAGAGATAGAAACATCAATGATGAGAGAACCATTGACTAGCTGCCTCCTGCACGCCCCACACTGGGGATGGAGCCCACAACCCGGGCATGTGACCTGATCGGGAATCAAACCGTGACCTCCTGGTTCATAGGTTGACACTCAACCACTGAGCCACACTGGCCAGGCAGAATCTTTTTTATATGACTTCTCAGTTCAATTCACCACAGATTTGGCACCCTACCAAGTATGCAGTGCCTGGTGCACGGGATACAGTGGGAAGCATGGGCACTGTGCGAGCTGATTAATGCTCCTCCAAGTCAACTGGAATACACTAACCCCCATTTACTGCTTCACTTACAACACTGTTAATAAATTTCCCTAACCATGCCAAACAGCATTTTAAACATAATATTTTCTCCTTATTTTTAAATACTGTATTTAAATATCTGAACTGACAAATAAAACCTCTTTATATAAAAACAGCAGCTGACCTATTGAACATTCACTAAAAGTCAGGCACTGTTGCAAACTCTTGTACGAACTCATTAATTCTCTCACAACAACCTCATGAAATAGGTATTATTATACTCATTTCACAGGTGAGAAAACAGGTACAAGAAGTTTAAGTTAGCCCTGACTGGTTTGGCTCACTGGATAGAGCGTAGGCCTGGGGACTGAAGGGTCCCAGGTTCGATTCTGGTCAAGGGCATGTATCTTAGTTGCAGGCACATCCCCAGTGGGGAGGTGTGCAGGAGACAGCTGATCGATGCTTCTCTCTCATCAATGTTTCTGACTCTCTATCCCTCTCCCTTCCTCTCTTTAAAGAATCAATAAAATATATTTTTTAAAAAAAAGAAGTTTAAGTTACTTGCTCTTAGTCATCTCTCTAGCAAATAGTGATTAATGACTCTTAGAAATCTAATATAGGAAACAAATATAGTGAATGTGAGATTCTCTAAATGCTATTTGCAACCTAGCAGAATTCTCTAATACAAGTCTAAGATTAATTAATTATATATTTTTCATTGGAATCACAAAGCTAATTTGTCAGATTCTCTAACAATAAATTCTCTAAATTTTACATTGAAAATACCTAATTGCACAGAATATTAACAAAGCTAACACAAAAATATGAATACTATGGATTCGACATTTTCATCATTCTCATATTTAATTCTGAACCTTCTTAGGATTCAATGACAATGACTATTGAGGTTACTGTCTCAAGCCGAGACTGGGCTTACCTTTGCAAGAGAAGGGGGACTCCTGTCGAAGCAGGCTGAGGTTGTCTTTTGTCAGAGATTTTTGACCAATATGTATGAGAGATCCTTCTGCCATCGCTGTGAACACACCAAGTCCCTTTTATATGATGTGTGCCAACAGGGTTCTCCCGGAGCCCACCCTTCAGAGTAGATTCCTGTGATGCCTCACCTAGTTCTTTCTGGACCTGTTGATTAGATTACCTGGCGGGGAAAATCCTGGTAACTGCCTAGGTTCATTCCCTCTTGATTAGATCCAAATGATCTCTTTATTGGGTGACTATATTTGATGTTATTTTCCTATTCTTGCTTTGTCTGGCATAATCCCAAGTCATTCTAATGATTGGGGGGAAAAAAGTATGTTGAGCCAGACTGTAGAGGGTCCTAAAGACCTCTTTAAAAATTGGTTCTTAACTCAGAAGGCAACAGATAGCTTTTGACAATTTTGAGTGAAGCACGAACAAGATCAGATTAGATTCACCATGAATCCAAATTTGAGTTGAGCCACTGGTCCCTAGAGGGCACTCAAGGCTTCCCCCTTCTTCATTGTCATTAGAGTGAAGTCAGGATAGTGACCAAAAAATTACATCCCACTCCCACCCCCACAAAGGAAAAAAAGCTTGCTAAAATTGGAGAATACAGAGTAAGTTACATTTTCTAGGGATTGAGCCTTTGCAAAGTAAAAGATTCAGCACGAGTGAGTGCAGTCTCCCACCTTCACAAAGTTTTGAGTGGTAACAAGGGCTGCCCTGGCTCTACTCTGATGCACCCCAGCCAGCATCCTCTCTTTTCCTCTCGAGAGGTTGCTAGCCCCTGGGGCTACTGCCCACCTATGAAGACGGGACAGCCCCAATCTTTGGGCAAAAAGGCTGCAGATTAGTCTTTCTCTTCAGTTTCTCGGGTAAGAGTGGCTTTTTGTCCCACTAGAGAGTAAGATTCTAAGACTCATATTTGGGTACCGATGAGAGAGAATAGACAGAGACATCTAGAGTCCAGACTATCTTTCCTGACTTGTATATTGTGGTTTGAGCTAATAATACCCAGCTAATAATAAAGTTTTATTTTGCCTGGTTGGGTCATTGTTCCCTATACATGTATTTCCCATGGGGACCTCATGGGAAGGGGAGATGTCTGGCTAAGCCAGGATTCAGGCATTCTCAGATCCCTAACCAAGTATCTTCTTAATACCACTTACTATCAGTCCTTGAAAGACATGCTGAATTCCCTAATGGACCAGAATTAGGCTGGAGATGGCTAAAAGAAATGAAAAAAAAACAAAAAAAAAAAGAAAGAAAAGACCAATGAAGGAAAATTCAACACTTCGTAGTAACTGATGAGATATTTGGGGACCAGGAGGGCAAAGGTCAGAAGTAATTCCAACGTTTTAAGAACTAAATGACAAAAGACGGTGGTATCGTCGACAGTCATCTAAAGGAACAGCCAATTTAGGTGCAAAGAGGATGTGTTTGGTTTCAGACTGATTGAATGACGGATGGCAACGGGGAAGCCACGTGTTTCGGAAGATTACTCTGGGCACAGTCAGCGGCATGGAATGAAGGTGGGGAAGGCTGAGGCAGAGCAATCGACATGCGTGCAAACTGATGGAATAGATATTTGCACAGCCCTGAGGGTGAGTGCCTCCTTAAGCTTTGCACCTTAGGTGCCTTGCTAAGTTCACCCCACTTCTGGCCCTGGTTATAATGAGGGTCAGGAGGACTTCATTGAAAGATAGCCTCTAAGCTGAACCTCGGGGTAGGAAGGATTGGATTTAATAGCAAGATCGTATACCTCAAGGTGAAATAATATAGAAAATATTCCCGTGAGATCTCACAAGGGCTGCTCGAGGATCATCAGACTCTTGAATTTGACATAAGAGCATGAAGAAAGAGGGAGCATGTTGGGCCCAAGTTCCTCTGCCATGGACCTGACCTCTTTGGACGCTGGGAATTGGAAAAAGACACGAGCATGCGTAGGTGGATGGTTTATTGCATACAAAGCAGCCAAAAACCGGCTGGTCAGTGGCACCTTTATACCAGCTCACACAAAAGAGGCCTGTGGCAATTAGTGACATCTGTGTTACATTAACATAAGTAGGTCACCCTAATGGTTTGGCTCAGTGGATAGAGCATCAGCCTTTGGACTGAAGGGCCCCAGGTTCGATTCCAGTCAAGGGCACATGCCTGGGTTGCAGGCTCAATCCCCAGCAGGAGGCGTGCAAGAGGCAGGTGATCTCTCTCATCATTGATGTTTCTATCTCTCTCTCCCTCACCCTCTCCCTCTCTCTTTCTCTCTGAAATCAATAAGAAAATATAAAAAACAAAAGAAATATATAAGTAGATTATATAAGGGTATGCCCATGCAGTACATATAGGGAGGGGAAAGGATATCATACAAACAAAGAAATTAAAGCACAGTAAGTCAATAGACTCAGCATTCATTCAATCCAGATGTTTACTTATTTTTATTTTTTTTTATTTTCACCCAAGGAAATTTTTCCATTGATTTTTAGGGAGAGTGGAAGAGAGAAGGAAAGATAGAGAGAAACATCGATGTGAGAGAAACACATCGGTTCATTGCCCCCTGCACGAGCCCCGACCAGGACCTGGGGCAAGGAGGAGCTTGACCAAAATCGAACTCGGGACCCTTTGGTCTGGAGGCTGATGCTCTATCCACTGAGCCAAACCAGCTAGGGTGAATCAGATGTTTATTGACAGTCCTCTACATACCAGGCATGCTCCTAGGCTCAAGATACACAGAGATAAACAAAGTTTCTTCTCTCAAAAAATATATAGCCCTGGCAGTGTTCTCAGTGGTTAGAGCGTTGACCCATACACGGAAGGGTTGCCAGTTGGATCCCTGGCCCTAGTGGGGCGCGTGTGGGAGACAACCAATCGATGTGTCTCTCACACATCAATGTCTTTTTCTCTCTTTCTTTCCCTCCCTCCCTTCCACTCTCTCTAAAAAATATCAATTGAAAAAAAATATCCTCAGGTTTAACAACAACAATTATACATTATCAACTCTGGCTGGGTGGCCCAGTTGGTTGGAGCATTGTCCCGTACACCAAAAGGTTTTGGGTTCATTCTTGGTCAGGGCACATACCTAGGTTGCAGGTTGGATCCCTGTCGGGGTGGGTGCAGGTACAGAAGGCAGAAAGTCGATGTTTCTCTCTCTCTCTCTCTCTCTCTCTCTCTCTCTCTCTCTCTCTCTCAAATCAATGGACCCTTGGGCGAGGATTAACAAAAGAAAGAAAGCAGTTTAGGGAGGATTATATTCTGATAATGGGAAAACGTGCAAAGGCCCTGAGGCAGGGGTGCACTCAGTATGGTTGAATGTTTAAAGAACCAGGGAGACCCAGCCAGCGTGGCTCAGTGGTTGAGCGTCAACCTACTGAGAGACGTTAGCTTGAAATGCAGGCATAGGACAGGGGTCCGGTGGAAAACAAAGGCAGGTGAAACATAGGCAGGGGCAGACATGGCAGTCTGAGCAGGAACCAACCAAGCAGAAATAATACAATGTTTCTGGCCTCAAAGCAGGAGGCATGGGAAGCCAAGGGAGGACTCGCAACAATAAGGTGTGCTGACACAGAAGCAGAGAACGTTCAGGTTATTGCTGGGCAAGAACAATGCGGGAACCAAGCAGGTGACGACACAGGTAGACATAGAAGCAGGCATGTAGCAGATATATACCCCTGGTCTGCAAGGCTTCACCAGGCAGCCCACTATTGGGCCCCATCCCCGTGCGGGGAGCCTGAATCTGCTTGTCATACATTTTCCACACTTTTGTTTAAATCTTCTGGTCCACAGAGCTCGTTCTTTTGACGTGGAAGAACATGACCCCGGGAAAAACCCTCAGCTCACCATTCTGGTTATCACTATGAATCAGGAGGTCACGGTTCGATTCCCGGTCAGGGCACATGCCCAGGCTGTGGTCTCGATCATAGTGTGGGGTGTGCCGGAGGCAGCCAATCAATGATACCCTCTCATCACTGATGTTTCTATCTCTTGCTCCCTCTTCCTTCCTCTCTGAAATCAATAAAAAAGTAAAAGAACCAGGGATGTCACTGATGCTGGAGGAGAGGGATGAAGAAAGAAACAGCAGGGGCAAGACAGAGCCAGGCGCCAATCCTTTAGAACTCTGTAGAATGTGGCAAAGGCTTGAATGATTTGGTATCATAATGAAGTACACACTGAATATTGACTTTTAAAAATATATATATTTTTTTATTGATTTCAGAGAGGCAGGGAGAGGGAGAGAGAGCTAGAAACATCAACGATGAGAGATAATCATTGATCAGCTGCCTCCTGCACGTCACCTACTGGGGATGGAGAGCTCGCAACCCAGGCATCTGCCCTGACAGGAAATCAAACCGTGACCTCCTGGTTCTTAGGTCCACGCTCAACCACTGAGCACACCAGACAGGCTGAATATTGATTTAACTCCAAATTATGACAAGAGGATGGAGGTTGTGCCAAACTGTCAGGTCTTCATCTACCATAATAAAAAGTCAATAGATAACATCTAAAATTAGTAAACCAAGAAATATACGAATAAGCATATTATTTGGAAATGTGGAGATAACTACCAGAAGAAACAGCTAAAAGAGTTGACACACTGGTTGCCTCCAGAGAGGACCCTGGCTGGGTGGCAAGGGAGTAGGGAAAGAGACCATTCTTTATTGTTATAAACCTTTTAGGATAATGTACTTTAAAAAAATCCTTACCCAAGACATGTGGGTTTTTTAAAATTAATTTGAGAGAGAGAAATGTGAGAGAGAAACATGGATCTGTTGCCTCTCGTACGCACCTCCACTGAGGATCAAATCTGAAACCTAGGTATGTGCCCCAATCAGGAATTGAACCCACAGCCTTCTGGAGCATGGGACAACACTCCGACCAACCAGGCCACCTGGCCGGGGCAGAATAAAAGCTTTTAACAACCACGTGCCATAATGCTTTGACAAGACAGAAAACCCCCAGGTCCTAGTTTCATAGGCAATGACGACAGGGATGACCTCCTATCTGGCTAAAGTCTGGCCCTCTGTGACTGTCACCCATTGGCCTGGAGCAGCTGTGTGGCCAGTCCAGGAACAGCTTCCCCCTCCCACGCTGGTCCCAGGTCATCATGCATGTGAGGCAGATCTCCCAGGAAATGGAGGTGGCCCAGCTGCTTTGACTTCCTCACCAGACAAGGATTCCACATAGAACCAACTCAACGCAGCGATAAGCGGCAGCCACAGCTGGGGGCTATGATAAGGGATGAGAAACCCTTATCGTAGGTTTTGAACTTAAAAGCAAACCGACCCAGGCATTCGTATGCAGCCTCACAATGCAGTGGCCCACGTTGCGTGGGAGAAGTTGGGAGAGAAGAGAACTGACATTCACTGCGTATCCACTATGCTCTAGTATGTGCTAGCCAGGCGCTTTAGATATGTTATTGCATTTAATCCTCAAAAACAACCCTGCGTTTAATGCCACTGAACTGTACACTTAAAAATGGGTACGATGGTAAATTCTATGTTATGTGTATTTTACCACAATTTAAATTAAAAAACAACCTTGTGTGGAAGCTATTGCTCCCATTTTTCAGAAGAGGAAACAGAGAGGCATAAGAAATTAGACCCAGCCGGTTTGGCTCAGTGGTTAGGGCGTCGGCCTGGGGACTGACGGGCTCCAGGTTCGATTCCAGTCAAGGGCACATGCCTGGGTTGCAGGCTTGATCCCCAGTAGGGGGCGTGCAGGAGGCAGCTAATCAATGATTTTCTCTCATCACTGATGTTTCTATCTCTCTCTCCATCTCCCTTTCTCTCTGCAACCAATAAAAACATATTTAAAAAAAAGAAATTAAATAACTTGTTCAAACTACCCAGCTAGTAGGTGTCTGAGCCAGTGTGGACTCAGGTTTGTCTGGGTCAAAGCCAGTGGCTTTCGGCCCTGTTGGGTGATAAGGTAAATGCTAAATGAAACGGAAGGAATCAGCTCTAGGAGGAGTGTATGGTCTTTCTTCAGAGGCTCACAGTTTTGCCCGCTGCCAACTTGGCACTCCTCCCTGGCGTCGTGAGCAAATGCCAGCGTGAGGCTGATTAATTAACAGTGCCCAGCGCTCAGCAGCTCTGGGAGAGGGGCCGTGACCACTCTCACCCACGAAGATCAGTCGGCGAGGGCTGTGAGTGTCTGCAGCACGTGAACACGCAGCTCTGAGACGTCTTAGATTCTCCACGGGAGGTTCCTTGCACTTGGTTTCAGGTTCTGAATTAGCTGAATTTTCAGATGATGCAAATCCAAGTCATTCCCTGAAGGAGTTGGAGGAAATGAGAAGAACTTGACAGAGGACAAAGAGAACATCAGCCTATATAGGAGGAAGGGGGAGGGAGCGCCAGGAGGACAAACGAAGGTGTAAAGAATAATTATAATAATAATACCATCCAACACTTTTATGAAGCATGCAATGTGTCAGGTACTGTACTAAGCACTGTATATGTACCAATTCATTTAATTCTCACAATCACCCAATGAGGTTACTATCAGTCATTATCAGTCAAAGACTAAGTGGTTTATAAAGCATTGAATTATCCGATATGCCAATTTCCACCTAGTGGGAGAGTACTATTTATAACAGACTATTAAAACTAGAAACAGTACTATTAAAAACTAGAAACCTCCCAATGTCCAACAGCAGGGAATATTAAAGCCATGGAATTTATGCAGACAAAAAGGATAAATAATAATAATAAGCAGTATTTGCTGAGTGTTTGCCATCTCTGTGCATGTTTTGCATACATCACGTCCTTTAATCTTTTTTTTAATATATTTTATTGATTTTTTACAGAGAGGGGGAGAGAAGGGTAGAGAGTTAAAAAAATCGATGAGAGAGAAACATCGATCAGCTGCCTCCTGCAAGTCCTCCACTGGGGATCGAGCCCACAACCCAGGCATGTGCCCTCGGCCAGAATCGAACCTGGGACCCTTGAGTCCGCAGGCCGACGCTCTATCCACTGAGCCAAGCCGGTTAGGGCTGTAATCTTTATATATATATATATATATATATATATATATATATATATATATATATATTATTGATTTTTTACAGAGTACAGAGAGGAAGGGAGAAAGACAGTCAGAAACATCGATGAGAGAGAAACATCGATCAGCTGCCTCCCGCACATCTCCCACTGGGATGTGCCCGCAACCCAGGTACATGCCCTTGACCGGAATCGAACCCGGGACCCTTCAGTCCGCAAGCCGACGCTCTATCCACTGAGCCAAACCGGTTTTGGCCTTTTTGTTTAATTTCTTTGTTGATTTAAGATTCCTTTAATCTTTTTGAAAGAATGTTTTTATTCATCTCAGAGAAGAAGGGAGAGGGAGAGGTAGAAACATCAATGATGGTGCCTCCTGCACCACCCCCGCAACCCTGGACATGTGCCCTGACTGGGAATCAAACCGTGACCTCCTGATTCATAGGTCCACACTCAACCACTGAGCCACACGGCCTGGGCCTCCTTTGATCTTTACAACAACCCTGTAAGGGAGGTCTGTCTTACAGGTACGGAGACGGAGGCTCAGAGCCTTCTGAGGTTAGCTAGAGTAGATTTGAAACCCAGATCTAACTTCAGGATCCAAGCTCTTCCTACTATGTTATCCTGCCTCCAACGACTGGAAGAGAAAAAGTGTTGCACAAACTGCTTCTCATCAGGATTGCAATTACATAAAACCTGAGGCTGTGGGGAAATGCCAGTGACTATGAGATGTGAACTAGGAAAGGGAGTCATTTGTGTGACATGAGTGAGTGTTGTTCTCTCCGAATATAATAGTTAAAGGCAGCCCAGAACAGGGCATTCTTTTCCTCACCTTCATTGGTAACAGTTCCCTGTGCCACTTGGAGCACCTGGGCCTTCATGTCCCAGGTTCCCAAAGGGAGAGAGGAGGCAGAAAGTGTCGCTTTCCTTCCCCCTGTTCCCCGGGACCCGCAGACCTGCACTGACACGCTCTTCGCTGAAGTCACACCTGCTCGGAGCAGAGACTGGCTGGGACGTCTCTGTCCCGTTTCATGTTTCGGTTACGTCCCGAGCCTTCTGGGGGCCGGACACTTCCCTCACGCAGTCTCTACAGGTCATGGCCACTGGGTCCTTATATGCACTCTCCGTGGCCCAAAGGGTCTTGGAGGTGACACCTGGCTCCCCCGACGTCCACAAAACGGCCCCTCATCCAGAGCTGCTGCGAGCGTAGCCGAGCTTCCTGATGGTTCCAGAGCGGAGAGGAGAGAGGCATTTACATCAAAGCCACACAGTGCCATCCTCTTTCTTACAATTTCTTTGCCCCTTTCACCAGTCCTGGCTTCTCACCACCTCTCTGGCTCTTCTCTCTGCCTTTCGCTTCTCCCTGTCGTTCTCTCTGCTTCACTGGTCTCCTCCCAGGTCAGGAGCAAAGCTGGTAATTCCTCCCTGAGCTTCGAGCAGAACGGCTTCCCCTCCTCTCCTTGCAAATTCCATTCCCAAGGTCACACTCAGTCCCCACGAAACTCAACAAGGTTCTCCCTCAAAAGACACGCCTTTCCTAAGAAGAATTCTAGTAACAACTATTCAGAAAAAGATTTTTTTTTTAAAAAAAAAGACTTTTCCGTCCTAGCTCAGCTGTGGGCAAACTACGGCCTGCGGGCCGGATCTGGCCCGTTTGAAATGAATAAAACTATTGAAAAAAAAGACCGTACCCTTTGATGTAATGATGTTTACGTTGAATTTATATTAGTTCACACAAACACTCCATCCATGCTTTTGTTCCGGCCCTCCGGTCCAGTTTAAGAACCCATTGTGGCCCTCGAGTCAAAAAGTTTGCCCACCCCTGTCCTAGCTGGTTTGGCTCAGTGGATAGAGCATCGGCCTGTTGCCTGCAGGATTCCGGGTCAGGGCACATGCCTGGGTTGCAGGCTCAGTTCCCAGTAGAAGGTGTGCAGGAGGCAGCCGATCAATGATTCTCTCTCATCATTAATGTTTCTATCTCTTTCTCCCTTTCCCTTCTACTCTGAAATCAATAAAATTATATTTTAAAAAATATAAAACAATGAAAAAGACATTTGCCACCATCTGAGGTCAGCTTACTCAGAAAACAGACTCTGAGATGGGTCTCTGTGCAGGAGGTTTATTGGGACGTGCTCCTGAGAACAGCCTCTGTAAGGAGTGAGGGGAGCAGGACTGAACAGAGAGAGAACTTCAGCTTTGAAATAGTTGCAGTAAGAGTTTTAGAAAGTTCTGGAACTAGAACGATCCTTTGGAGGTTATAGCGCTGAGGCAAGGCCTTCAAACTCCCCCTTCCATGCACACATTGATCAGTCACTGGACGCCAGGCGGCCCCCTTGGCTGAGGACAAGCCCAGATAGGGACACAGCAGAGCTGCGGGCGCTCAGCCGGCAAACTCCTCACAGCTGGGGAGTGAGTGTCTCCCTCCTGAAGGGGGTTGTGGATGGCACGCCATTGCCCCTGAAGTAATCATTTTTTCAAAAGTATGAAACAATCAACATGCCAATCTACTGAGGATTTGGTAAATAAATGACGGTTCATCCATGCCAAAGAATGCTACGCAGTTGTTTGAAAAAGTTCGGTTTGTGCCCTAGCTGGTTGGCTCAGTGGATAGAGCGTCAGCCTGCGGAAAGGGTCTCGGGTTCGATTCTGGTCAAGGACACATGCCCGGGTTGTCGATCCCCGGTAGGGGGCGTGCAGGAGGCAGCTGATCAATGATTCTTTGTCATCACTGATGTTTCTATCTCTCCCTCTCCCTCCGTCTCTGAAATTAATTTTATTTATTTTTTTAATATATTTTATTGATTTTTTACAGAGAGGAAGGGAGAGAGATAGAGAGCCAGAAACATCGATGAGAGAGAAACATCGATCAGCTGCCTCCTGCACATCTCCCACTGGGGATGTGCCCGCAACCCAGGTACATGCCCTTGACCGGAATCGAACCTGGGACCTTTCAGTCCGCAGGCCGACGCTTTATCCACTGAGCCAAACCGGTTTCGGCTGAAATTAATTTTAAAAATTACAAAAAATACATAGGGTGGGGCAAAACTGGTGATGCAAAAACACTTTATGCTTGTATTACTATTTATTAATTATTGTATTATTTTCCATACGAACAACTGTAAACATGCTTTTGCCCCACCCTGTATGTACATTCTAAAAATATCTAGTCCAAACTAAAAAAAAAAATTAAAAGATAAATAAAAAATAAAAATATCTAGTCCAAAATTAATACTGACCACTTCTAGAGAGGGGATTATACTAAGTAATTAACAATAAACATCCTTATTATAATAATCTTGACAGTAAAACTTTTCTTGGGGTGGAGAAGGAGACCAAGCCAAATGAGGCCAAGTTGCAGCTGATCAAATCCAAGACAAGGGAGTGACTTTTCTTGCTTGACTTGAATTTCTCTTGCCTTCGGTATTCTGTAAAAAATGGCATTCCTTGCCACTTCCTGCCTTAGGCTGTGCTGCAGCCCGCACAGCTGTTGAGCAGCTGTCACGTCCGTGGGAGCACAGAGGTGGCTTGTAGCACCTAATGGGAAGGCTGCTGGCTTTGTGGCCAGTGCGGGAGGAGCAGTAAAGCTGGGCCGCCCAGATTCCACAACAACGTGCAGCAAATTCCCAGGCTGCAGTCACCGCCCAGTGTCCCAGGCCGCTCCCTCGCCACCTGTCATCTCGTCGTCATCATCGTCAAAATAACAATTACCACTTACTGAGGGTTACCATGTGCCAGATGATGTACCAAGCACTTTAGTCACCTCACTTCTTTTTCACAACAATCTCATGAGGTTATCTTGTTTGACAGACAAGAAACAGAAGCTTTTGCACAACTTTGTGAATATACCAAAAACCACAAAACTGTACACTTTTTTTATGTATTTGTTTGTTTGTTTTTATTGAATTCAGAGAGATGAAGGGGGGGGGGGTGGAGAGAAAGATCGATGTGAAACATCCATCGGTTGCCTCCCTATGTGCCCCAACCGGGGATTGAACTCCTCACTTTTTGGTGTACCGGAGGGTGCTTCAACCAGCTAATCCACCTGGCCAGGGCTACACTGTATGCTTTAAATGGATGGATTATATGGTGTGTGAATACTATCTCAAATCTTAATAAAGCTGCTGAGAGAGAGAGAAAGAGAGAAAGACAGAGAAACTAAAGTTCATACAGGTTAGATAACTTGCCCAAGATCACCGAGGTATAAAGAGAGAAGATATTGTTAACAAGAAAGAAGCAGGCAGCCCGGCCGGTGTGGCTCAGTGGTTGAGTGTCAACCAATGAACCAGGAGGTCACGGTTCCATTCCCGGTCAGGGCACATGCCTGGGTTGCGGGCTGGATCCCTGGTTGGGGCATGCAGGAGGCAGCCAATCAATGATTCTCATCATTGATGTTTCTATCTCTCTCTTCGTCTCCTTTCCTCTCTCTGAAATAAAAAAAAAAAGAAAAACATAATGAGAAAGAAAGAAAGGAAGGAAGGAAGGAAAGAAGGAAGGAAGGAAGGAAGGAAGGAAGGAAGGAAGGAAGGAAGGAAGGAAGGAAGGGCAGGCAATGGATGCTGGGCAGTGTCTGCTACACCAGAATCTCTCAGCAGCGTGCGGCAGACACTGGGGTTCTCTTTGTCACTGACAACCTCAGTGCATGGGGACAATAGAGGGCCTGGGCGGGCAAGCCCTCTGGGCAGCCACTTTGAGCTGTGAGCAGCAGCATCAGGGCGCCCCAGAAAAGTTTTTATCTATTTTTTAAATCCTTTGCCTTTTCACCCTAGGAAGGGAGAAAAGAGAGTGACGCCTGTCCCTGCAAGCCCCATGCGGAAAACGTCCCACCACACCGAGGGCTACATCAGTAGCTGCCACAAACCACTGTGCAGGAGTTGGAGAAGGGGCAGATGAGCTGCTGGGGCTTATGTTGCTGGCGTCCTGGGAGCCCGGCCCCCAGCTAAGGCCATGGAGAGTGGGTGCGGGCAGGTGGCTGCTGCCGCTGGAGAGACAGCACCTGGCTGGGTCCCAAACCTCTGTCTCCACCCACAGCAGCTTCTGTCCTTCTGCAGCCCCTGATCCCCTTGAGCCGGATCCAACCGCTGTGTGACAATTGCTCTAACCACACGGGCATGCCTGCTAACCAGACCTTCAGCATTATCTTTAAATGGTTGGGGGGGGGGGTGGAGAGGGGGGGAATAGTCGGTACAAAAAAATGTGATGGGTTTGAAATCCTATGCCTTATCACAAGAAATTTCCAGAAGAGCTGTTAAACTCGTGAAAGATAATTTCAACTGCTATAAAAGTTTGAAGAGTGGTAAAAATGCTTTAAAAATTTTAAATCTCTTCCTTGGGCAAAATTTCTCACTGATGGTGATTAGCAAGAACTTGAATAGATTATTACTGCAAAATCTTCATTGGCAATTATTTATCTCCACTGCGAGCATCTGAAGAAGAACGTGGAAAGGAGCTCTGCTCAGCAGCGTCTGCGGTTCTCTCCGCAGAGCGGTGCCGGGCCCGCGGGAGCCATGGCCGCCTGTGGAGCGGGGCAGCTGGACTGGGCCCGGGCCAGCCTGACATGTGCCGGCGGTGAACATACACACCAGACCTAGTAAGAAAGCGGGAATGTAGAATATCTCATTAATAATTTTTATATTGATGACATATGGAATCAGAATACAGTAGACACTTTACATTAAATGAAATATAAAACATTTTAAAGTTATGTTTATGGAAGTAAGATCAAGTTTCTCGTTACATTTTGGAAATATTTTATTTGGATAATTTCATACAAATTCAGTATTTACTAAGTTCTCTAATTACTTGATATTTTATTTGCCTAATTCTTTAGTATAAAGAAAACATAATTACTTTTTCCATGGAGCCCCAGGAGCTGCCCCCAATCCCCCTTCCCCCAGTTTACTTGAACATGCTATATATTTCCTGTGAGTGCGATGACATGAAATAGGCTCAAAGAGGGCATTTTTGAACATCAATATGGTTCAAAAAGTCATTTTTGAGCATCTTTAAGGTTCAGAGAAGGCATTTTTCAGCATCTTGCCATGCCAGGAGCCATGCTGGATTCTGAGGATGCAGAGCTGTACATATGGTAAATTGCATTAAATATATATAGCAACAACTATGCAGGGAAATCTTTGTTGTCCCACTAAGAAAAGAAACATCTGGTGAAAAGCTCGCAGCAACCTGCTCTGTTGGCCACAGAATCTGTGGGCACCTTAGTAAGGCCTGGACCAGCCACAGAGCAGACGGCCAGGAGGCCTCAGTCTGAAAAGAGTGACAAAGAGAGATGGGGCCTTTGCCTTTTTGAGCTTTCTGGTTAAGTCGAGCCCCTGGCCTGGCTCCTTATTGCACGTTTCCACTACACGAGGCCTCCTTGCTGTCCTGCAAACTCCAGAAGCCCTGGCTCAGCTGCTGAGCATCTGTGTGTGGGTTTCCTATAATCCTATGCCCGAGGCGAGGCCTGTCCAGAAGTCGGAGGTGCTTGTAAACTTGGTTACTTTTCACGTGTGTGACTTTGGCAAACCATTGCGATCTCGTTATGGGCCAGCTCAATGCCAAGGCCGACTTTCTGTTTCCAGCCTCGCCCCCGGGGTGGAATACTGCCACCTCCATAAAAGGCCTCTGCAGTGCAGGAAACCACCTGTGTAATTCGGGTAATTCGAGACGCTGGTATTTTCTCAGCTCTTCTGAGGTGGAGCCCAGGAGACTGTCCATCTGGAAAACCATCAGGGAATTTTGGAGGTGACAGAAGTCAACGTTAGATCCCAGACGACAGGGTCTCTTCCTGGAAATGCAAAGAAGCAGTATGGCATCTGCCAGATGAACACCGCGTTCTCAAATTCTGTATGGCCTGCGTTTGCTCTGCGATGGAACTTTGTCATCACTTTCTCCATCTTTGCCCCCAGATACCTAAGTAATGTGCCTAAAACAATTGGTATACAAGGGTAGGTGGCATACATTACCATAAAAGCTATGTATTGGTATATGTGTAGGTACAGTGCAAGGGATATGCTTAGTTATAAGAAGTGTTGAATTGAGATGACAGGGAGCATAGATATTATTTACTGTTAAGTTGTTTAAATACTAAACTGTTAAGAGCAGTTTACCACCCTGGTTGGTGTTGCTCAGTGATTAGAGCATTGGTCTCAGATTTGATTTCCAGGCAAGGGCACGTACCTGGGTTGCAGGCACATACCTGGGTTGCCAGTTCAGTCCCCAGCTCCCCTGTGTGGGAGCCAACTGATTGATGTTTCTCTCACATCTGTGTTTCTCTCTCTCTCTCTCTCTTCCACTCTCTAAAAATCAATGGAAAAAATATCCTTGGGCGGTGGGAGGCGGGGGAGTGAGGTGGGGATCCGACCTAGTTTGCAAGGACATGGCTAAACGCACCAAGAAGATTAGAATCTTTGGTAAATATGGGACCCATTATGGTGCCTCCCTCGGAAAATGGTGAAGGAAAGTGAAATCAGCCGGCATGCCAAGTACACTGGCTCCTTCTCTGGCAAGACCTAGATGAAGAGACAAGCTGTGGGGTCTGGCACTGTAGTTCCTGCATCAAAACAGCGGCTGGTGCTGCTTGGACCTACAACACCACTTCTGCCGTCACAGTAAAGTCTGAAGGAGTTGAAAGACCAGTAGAAGCTCCACAGTTTGAAACATTGCTAGCCTATAATAAATGAGTTAATTTACATAACAGTTACTTTGGTTTATTAATTTTATTATTTAGACATTCTGATTTACATTGTATTAATCTTGCTTTCTCAAAAAAAGACTTGGAAATTAAAATCCATCTAATTGTTCAGTAGTCAAATGATCCTATATAATGAAGAGGTAATATTCAAATTGACCATCACGCCTTCACACAAGATGGCTGCCCCCATGTGGTCAAAAGATGGGCGCCACAAGATGGTCGGCAGGGGAGGGGGGAGGGCAGTTGTGGGCAATCAGGCCAGCAGGGGAGGGCAGTTATGAGCCACCAGGCCTGCAGGAGAGGGCAGTTGGGGGTGACCAGGCCGGCAGGGGAAGGCAGTCAGGGGTGACCAGGCGGCAGGGGAGGGCAGTTGTGGGTGGTCGGGCCTGCAGGGTAGCAGTTAGGTGTCAATCAGGCTGACAGGGGAGTGGTTAGGGGATGATCAGGCTGGCAGGGGAGTGGTTAGGGGGTGATCAGGCAGGCAGGCAGGCGAGCGGTTGGGAGCCAGCAGTCCTGGATTGTGAGAGGAATGTCCGAGGGGTCCCAGATTGGAGAGGGTGCAGGCTGGGCTAAGAGACACCTTCCTTCCCCCGCGCCCCCCCGCCCCCCAGTGCACAAATTTCATGTACCGGGCCTCTAGTATATAACATAAAAATATGTGCCTTAGCTTTTTATAAGTCTGCTTATGCCAGTTCAACTTCTTTGGGATACATGGATTCAAATTGTGTAAACTTGTTTCTAAGTCGCAGTTAATTTTTACTTCAAATGTTTCTAAAGGTCTGATGGACATATATTTCTTCTTAACTTTTGGTGTTTTGTGTGACCATTGTATCAGCATCTTCAGAAAACAGTGAAATAGTTAGAATTTCAGAACAAATTTTGCAAATCATACCATGCTTCATTTTTCAGTTTGCACACAAGGATTTTCAGGAATGAATTATTCAATTTGATGTAGACGGTCACATTAATAAAAAATAAAGTTGTACCCTAGCAGGTTTGGCTCAGTGGATAGAGCATCAGCCTGCAGACCAAAGGGTCCCAGGTTGGATTCTGGTCAAGGGCTCGTACCTTGGTTTCAGGCTCCTCCCCACCTGGCCCAGGCTTGTGCAGAAGGCAACCAATGGATATGTTTCTCTCACATCGATGTTTCTGTGTCTTTCCTTCTCTCTCTAAAAGATCAATGGAAAAATATCCTCAGGTGAGGATTAACAAAAAAACAAACAAAATATTTCACCTAGAAGCAGATGTAGATAAAATAAATAAATAAATAAAAAATAAAGTTGCTTGTAGACATTAATATATATATATATATATATATATATATATATATATATATATCCCCTCAGGTGAGGCTTAACAACAACAACAAAAAGTGGTTTACCTCTGAGGCATGGGGGAAAAGTAGTAAAGGGAGATGTTCCCTTTTTCCTTTATATATTTCTGAATTTTTAAAATTCTTTACAGAGCATGTGTATTACCTTTATAATTTAAAAGAATTATGTGTTGCCCTGCTGAGTGACTCAGTTGGTTGGCACGTCATCCCATACACCAAAAAGTTTCAGGTTCAATTCCCGGTCGGGGCACATACCTAGGTTTCGGGTATGTGATCCCTGGTTGGGGATGCCCAGGAGGCATTCGATTGATGTTTCTCTCTCTCTCTCCCCCTTTCTCTAAAAATCAATAAACGTGTCCTTGGGTGAGGATTAAAAAATAATAAAAATAAAAAACTTATGTGGAAAATTTTAATGTTTTCAACCAATTTTTAATGATATGGGAAAATATTGTAAAAAGTGAGAAAAATTAGACATAAAGTCATGTATACAGGATGATCTCAGCTACAGAAAAATGCATGTAAAATTGAGGGAGGAAATATATCAAAATGTTAATAGGGACTGCCTCTGGGTGGCAGGATTATAGGTGGGTTTTTTCTGCACCTACCTTTCCCTACTTTCTAAATGCGCCTTATTATTCTTATAATTAGAAAAAGGTATTCAGCAGGTCTGCCAAAGGTGCAGGGCAGCTTGTAAACCCAAGCAGCCGAGGCAGGCAAAGTGCTTCTACTCTGGGTTGCTGGTACCCGCACTGGGTGGCGTGATGGCCCAGCATCCTTGGCCACCTAAGGAAACTTCCCTGATTACCAGGAAAGAAGATGGGTTTTCTTCATTTGGCTTTTCTGATAACGTTGCAAGAGGAAAAAGGAGAGGCTGATACCAAAGATGGAGAGAGTCTCCTGGCAGAGAGAGTGGGATTTCCAAAGGGCCAGGTCATGGTGTGAAGGTGAGAGCGCCAGCCCCTCAAGGGAAGGGGCCTGGTGGTGGGTGATTTCAGAGAGGGAGGGAGAGAGAAATAGAAACATCAATGATGAGAGAGAATCATTGATCGGCTGCCTCCTGCAAGCCCCCCACTGGGGATCGAGCCCACAACCTGGGCATGTGCCCTTGACCAGAATCGAACCTGGGACTGTTCAGTTCGTAGGCCGACACTCTATCTGCTAAGCCAAACCAGCTAGGGCTCATTTTGATTCTTAATTTTCATCCCAGAAAGTAACTCCGACTTTATTTGTGGGGAGTTTGTCAAACCCACCCCCCCATTTCCTTCCTGGAGGGCATGATGTATGGGAATCAATGGCCTGTGCGTCTTGTGCAGAATCGGGGCAGAGCTCTAGGGCTCAGCGCCTGCTTTTCAAATGTTCACGGAAATGTGATCACTTGGGTGGTCCTCAGAGCCCTCACAGTCAAGCCTCCAAACTCCCCCGTTAAGTGGGCTCAAAATTAGCAGTCAGATCGCATCCCAACGCATCCGCATCCGGATAAAGCAGGGGCCTTTGGGCGTTCCCAAGTTAGTCAAGCGTGTGACTGTCTTCCAAAGTCTGTGACCTCCAGCCGCTGGGAAGGGGTCTCCACCCAAGAAGTAGGGTTGTTGTCAGGGATACCTGAGAAGGTGCTGCAAAGCCCCACAGGAATCTAAACCACAGCACTGCCGCCTGCAGCCCTTCCGCCCCGTGGGTGAGGCCCTTACAAGGGTACGCTTCTCCCCCTTCTCCCCTCGGTACTGTCTGCGGGGTCCCTCCCCCGGCCCAGTTCAGGGGCCCATCTCCACTTGGGCTCTGGCAGCTACTCCTCCCATTTCCTCCTGCTCTGCTGCTATCCAAACAGCCTCCAGGGCCCCATCGTGTAGATCCTCAAACACATCTGGCTACAGCCTTCTCAGCCCCTTGGGAGTGGGCCACGCCCTGCAGATTGCAGACTCGGCCTGGCTCTCGGAGCCCTCACAGCCAGGCCGCCAGCCTTCCTCCAGCCTTCTCTTCCATCCCAACCCTTTCCTCCCCACCGCTGCCGCTCCCGCTCCCGCTCCAGCCCCAGCCACGTCCATCTGTGCCCTGACTCCCAGATTGAAAAACCAGCCCATGTCACATGCTCTGCCATTTTGGTCAGTGTTGCCATCATCCTGTGTCATCATATTGCTACTCTTACTAACATTCCAAACTGCAAATGGTCAGCTAAGAAAAGAAAGGCCAAAGCATGCTGAAAGCTGAGCTGATCACTGAAGTTGCAGAATTAATTGTACGGGGAAGAGACGAAGAGAGGGCGGGGACCAGCGGGTGCTCGGTGTCCTGGGGCTGAACGGCTGCCTGCTCACCCCGATGGCTGGAGGGCTCAGACGGAGGTGGGTCATGGCCGAGCAGCGGAGCCCAGTCACCTTCCTGGACCTTGTCCCCTCTCCCTAGTTGTCTGGTACCTGGCCCTCGGTGACTTAGGGACGGGGGACAGAGTCCGGCGGCAATCACCTGATAAAAGGAGGCGAATGGCGTGGGCACTGGTTGGTTTGCCTATCACAGGTGCGCTCACAGGCAAGCTGGTTGCTACCGCCAGAAATTGGGCAGTCCCTCCCCAGGTCTGCAAACCCCAAAGGTGTCAAAACAGAAAATAAAAAGGAGCATGTCAGAAGTGCCAGAGCAGCAGGGAGTCTTTGGGGGGCTGTAACCTCCCCATGAACCCCACCCAATGAGGTGGGACAGGAGAGCCACCACAGGCATGTGAGAGCCGGATCCCCAGGTGCCCTCACAGCGCATTCAGTCCTCTCCCCTTACCCGCAGGGCCCAGTGCAGGGTGGACGAGAGCTTGAACTTCACCGGCTGGTTACTACTGTGTGACCATGGGTAAGTTACTTTACTCCTCTGAGCCCGAGAGATAACTGGGAGAATTAAACAGATGTGTTTACAGAAGCGTATCTACTTAGAGATGCCTAACTCCTGCCTCAGAGACTCCTTCGTGCTGCCTAAACCTGGATTTCCTGGCTCCACCCAGATCTTTGTTAACTTAAAAAAAACAACATTCAAACCTGTAAAGAATTTTTGTGAGTTTATTTGAGCCAGTCTGTCGACAATTGCTGGGAAGCAGAACCTCAATGAATTAAATAAATGCTCCAGAGAATGGCAGGTGGCATCTGTATTTATACATTGCAATCAAAGGAGGGACATAGGTGGGTTACATGAAATCCATTGGTGATAGACTAGAGGCGAGAGAAAGCAAAAGCAGGGCGGGGGGGGGGAGGGGGGCGGGCGGGGAGAAACCCCTGGGATTGGATAAAAAGTAAAATGATAGGCACATACTTAGGTGGGTGCAGGAACAACATGATAACAATGAAGGAATTTGTGGTATCTGTCCTGGCGCCCAGCACATTAGGTTGTGCCCCACAGGTCCGGAAAAAGGGAAGTTACAAGTTACCCAGACATGTCAAGGGTATGTTATCATAGATGCAAAAAGACAGACAGGCTCAGTTAAGGCAAAGGTTGACCTTGTCAGTGAAGATACCGGCCTAGGACGTAACTGCCCTCCATAACTGCTTTTAGTTCAAGTTTAATTTCAGACCATCCTTTGTGGTGACTTTAGGTCTCTGAGTTTGCAAGAGCGCCATGCAGGCCCCCCTGAGCCTGTCAGGTCAGCACGTGGCCCCTTTCGCCCACACCTCCATGGGGCTAGTGCCTGGGCCTTGGCACTCTGTAAATTATAGAGAGATAGCAAGGCCAAGAGAAGTGTCTGTCTTAAGGAGGTCTCAGGGAACAGTAGGGAGACTATGGGGCAATTTGGAATCAACCAACGCCTTAGGCGGGAAGCCTGGTGGGTGGGCCTCCACCACGGAACTAGGAAGGCCCAGGACACAGGTACTGCCCCGGGCGTGAGGAGTTCCTTCCGGTGCCACACACAGAGGGCTGGCACCCTCCAGCTGGGTCCACACCTGCTGTAGCCCCAATACTGAAGGTAGAGGTATTCGGTAAACACACGACAGACACTATTTTCAGCTCTGTTCGGCCCAGGATGAGAAATAGTCACGTCCTCAGAGGAGAATGGAAAGGCCATATCCTTTTCAAGTTCCTAGCAGTGCCTGTACACCCCAAACTGTGGACTACTTACTTGTTTATTTATGAATGAACACTTTTTAACACAAGCTGATTTCTCTCGGTCATCTTTTATCTACAAATCCCATGAAGGCTAAAAAATCCAGAGTGCCTCTCCTTTCATACTCACTCCTTCATCCCGCCTACTCCCAACACAAAGATATCTTTGTATAGTTTCTGACGAGAGAGCAACATTTCACTGATGTGATTTCACAGCATTCTGCAGCTGGCACTCCCTGTCACCGCCTCTCGGCCAGCCCTGTGGCGGTGTGAGCCCAGGGCTCGGACCCCAGGGCAGCCGTTGGCGGAAATGCCTGCCTCATCCTCCCCGGGCTTTCTTGAAGAAAGTGAAGTGAAATGAAACCCTCCCACACTCCTTTAAAAGCGTGTACTCCACATTCCAGTTGTCGTAGTAACACGCTCAGGCGGCCGGGTGCCTTTGTGTGTCTTGGTGCTGATGGACGAACAGTTACCATGAGAACAAGAGTGGTTTTAAACACAGGGAATCTTTCCGTGCTCATCTTTGTGCCGTGTGAAAAACAAAAACCCACGTCTGCAGGGACAGCCTCAGCAAATTTAACAATGGAATGTGAAATCTTCGTCCAAGGGGGCCTAGAAACCACTAGACCAGCCGTGGGCAAACTACGGCCCACGGGCCAGATATGGCCTGTTTGAAATGAATAAAACTAAAAAAAAAAAAGACCGTACCCTTTTATGTAATGATGTTTACGTTGAATTTATCTTAGTTCACACAAACACTCCATCCATGCATTTGTTCCGGCCCTCCGGTCCAGTTTAAGAACCCACTGTGGCCCTCGAGTCAAAAAGTTTGCCCACCCCTGCTCTAGACCATCGGTTCTCAACCTGTGGGTCTCGACCCCTTTGGCGGTCGAACGACCCTTTCACGGGGGTCGCCTAAGACCATCCTGCATAGCAGATATTTACATGACGATTCATAACAGTGGCAACATTACAGTGATGGAGTAGCAACGAAAATAATTTTATGGTTGGGTCACAACATGAGGAACTGTATTTAAAGGGCCAGAAGGTTGAGAACCACTGCACTAGACTTT
Organism: Myotis nattereri; assembly: GCF_964212035.1. Classification (NCBI taxonomy): domain Eukaryota; kingdom Metazoa; phylum Chordata; class Mammalia; order Chiroptera; family Vespertilionidae; genus Myotis; species Myotis nattereri. The sequence continues at coordinate 21,472,978 of NC_138086.1, read as the reverse complement.
CACTCTACTTGTTCTCTGAATTTTATTTTGAAGAAAAGGTGTATTTAAAAAAAAAAAAAAGATTCACTTGCTTTATTGTCACTGTTGAATAGATTAGTTTTAGATGCATAGTCCTACCTTCAGCCTTCAAGACCAATTTGTCACTCCTGCCTCACAATTAGAATCCTTTCCTGAGCGATGCTTCTCTCTACGCCCCCAGCCCCATGCGGTGACCCACTGGGGATGGGACAGGGCCAACTGACCAGGTGTTCCCCATATTTCAGGCCCAAGGTCCCTGCATTTATTCTCTGAATGTTTGAAAAATGTGAGCTCTTCAAGTTCAAGGACATAACACATGCTTCTTCAGAATTTTCTGCATGGTCCCATTTGTTAATTGATTTGGATTTAAGCTTTCCATTTGGATGTACAGAATTAAGTTTCAGCTGAGAAATCTAACTAGTTAATTTCAGAGGATTTGTGTGTGGGAACAAACTTGAAGTTTTAAAGAAACCAACCCCACAGTCTGAATAGCAGGCTGTGTTAATGACACATTCTTTCATTAGTTCTACTGATGTAACTAACATCCTTTGTGCACTTACCACATGCTAAGCACTGGGCTGAATACGTCACATGTATTATGTCATGTAATCCTCACAGCACCTCGCACACACACACGCAGCCTGGCTGTGCTGCAACAGCCGGCTGTCGTTGTCGCCTTGGTGGGTGGGCTCCTGAAGGCCGCCCTCTGGGAAAAGGCAGCCCACAGCTGCACACACCCAGCAGCAGACCGCCGAGGAGGCCGAGGACGAAGGACATAGAGAGACAGAGAAGGGACCAAGTGGAGCTGAGCAATTCATCCAGCACAGCCAACAGGTGGACCTGAATCATGGACACTGTGTTTTACAGCTCTCCTGGTGACCTATTTGTGGCAAACGTGACTATGCCATGGCACAATGGTGACCGGTGCCCCAGAAGCCAGGGACCAGGAGGCCCAAGAAGACGACGTCTGAGGGGCAGCGGCAGGGGCAGCGTCCTGAAGCTCATGAGATGGTAGACCTTCGCCTGCCCGCCCTCCCAGCCCTCACGCCCTCCTTGCGCTGAGATTGCCATGAGCCTGACCTCTGATCCACAGCTTCTCTGCCCCATTTTTCATGAATGTATTTTACGTCCTAGTCCGGGAGAGAAAACACAGGTTGAGATAATTGGGGAAGACTGTTCAGAGTAACAGATCCAAGGTGCAAAATAGCGGGTAGAAAGCGCAGACTCCAAACCAGGGAAGGCAAACAAGGCCCATGGTGAAGTGTTTTCTGTAGGAAGTGGGTGGAGGGTAAGGGGGGCGGGGGGAGGGGGGGTGTCTGGTGGCACGTGGTGTGGCTCGGAAGCCTGGAGGGCGATTTGTGCAGGAGGATAGAGAGACTACTGTTTTCTCCACATCATAAGGAAAAAATGAGAAATAAGTCTGCATGCAGAGGGAGGGGCCCGAGTGAGGGAGGAGTGCTGAGGGGGGTCCTGTTTTATGAGAAAGTCCCCTTCCTTCATCTCGTCCTCCCACCTCATGGGAGGGCTGCCTGCACTCGCCGTCCTCCCCCTCCCACCTCTATGGAGATCTAGAATGAAGAGGGAAAAGCCTAGAGATGGATTGACTGCTTGTTTTGTATTTTTTTTTATTATGGTAAAATATAAATAATATAAAGCTTACCATTTTAACCATTTTAAGTGTATAATTTCATGGCATTACATACATTCATAAAATATAAATATAAGCCCGGCCAGTGTGGCTTATTGGTTGAGCGTCGACCCATGAACCGGGTCACAGTTCAATTCCTGATCAGGGCACATGCCTGAGTTGCGGGCTCAATCCCCAGGCGGGGGCGGGCAGGAGGCAGCCAATCAATGATTCTCTCTCATCGTTGATGTTTCTATCTCTCTCTCCCTCTCCCTGCCTCTCTGAAATAAATAAAAACATATTTTAAAATATAAATATAAAATTTACCATTTTAACCATTTTAAGTGTACAGTTTCATGGCATTAAGCACAGTCACAATTATCCATTTAGGACATTTTCATCATCCCAAGTAGAGTCTCTGTACCCATTAAACTCCCAGTCCACACGCTCCTCAGCCCCTGGTAACCACTATTCTACGTGCTCTCTCCAGGAATTTACCTATTCTAGGTGACTTACATCAACGAATCACACGGCATTTGTCCTCTTGTGTCTGGCGTACTTCACTTAGCATAATGTTTTGAAGCGTCATCCCTGCTGCAGCACGTGTTAGCGTTTCTTCCTTTTCAGGCTGAGTAATAGTCCATTGTCGGTGTAGATCATTGGTTTGTCCACGCCCTGCTGGTGGACACCGGTGTTGTTCCCACCCTGTGCTGTACGTTGGTGCACAGGGGTCTGTCTGGCTCCCTGCTTTCACTTCTTTTGGGGGATATACCTAGAAGTGGAATTGCTGGATCAGGCGGTAATTCTATATTTAACTTTTTGAGGAACCATCAAACTCTTTTCCACAGTGGCCGCACTCCCCTTGAGCGATCTAAATGAAAGCAACGATTTGCTCCGAAAGTCTCACGTCAGTTTGGCCTGGAAGGACGTTCCAACACGCAGATTTCAAGAGGCGAGAACTTCCCCGGCTGTGAATATGGGAGCCCCATCTTCGCCACGGGTGCCATGGTGAACTGGGGGCAACCGGAAGAGGGTGACCAAGAGGGCTCATGCCAAGGAAAAAGGAGGTGGCCTGGAGAAGAACCGCTGTCTGCAGAATCCTCATCGCAAGAGAAACAAAATGCGTCATTATGGATGGGGACAGACGTTCACAAACATGGGGTGCTCATTTCACAAAATAGCAAGTCAGCATGCTGTATGCCTAAACCTAATGTAATACTGCATGTCAACTATACCTCAATAATAATAATAACAAAAGTAAAAGACTGGTCTCCAAAGGGGTGAAAGGCTGTCACAGGCAGAGTGGACAGACCTTTCTGTAGCCAGGAAGACAGAAGGGGGAAGGCTGAGTGACATCACCAGGAGACCAACTTTGGCTAAATGCTGCCTCCGGCGCTGGGAGGCAGGGAGGTGGGCAGGGACCTGACCACGGGGCGCTGGTGGCCGTGGTGCGAAGTTTGATCTTATCCCAAGAGGAACGGTTCGCCCTGGGCATGTTTGAGGCAGAAGAGCAATGAGCTCACATGTGTGTTTGTGTGCGGTTGGGATGGCAAGTGAGGAGGAAATCAATCTCACCACCAAACGCGTCCCTAACTCAGCGCTGGGTGGCCCCGCCTGCCCAGCCTTCGGGAGCTCTGGCCGCCGCGGAGACCGGCTTCAGGCGAGCGGCACCGCCGGGCTCCCGCTGCAGCTCAGGGACGCACGCCGCTCCTCCCACCACCAGGGGGAGACACAGAGGCGCTGGGCGCAGCCGGCTGGCGGAGCGCAGGCCAGATTCGGACCGCAGTTTGGTTTGTGCACCGGCTGAAGTCTCTCTTACTGCCGCCCGCCTTTACTCTCATGTCCTCTTTTATTTTATTTTATTTTTTTCATCTCCTCTTTTATAGAGGAGACTGAGACAGGGGGCCCTCGTCCAGCGGCAGATCACGGCCCCTGTTCCCATTCCCTCATCCTCCCTGCCGTCTCTGCAGCATGCAGCCCCACAGACTCCCCTTTTCTTCCAGGTCTCCTCACCCTCTCCTCCTCTTCCATCAGCGAAGTTCCTCTTCTTCCTTCTGCCCTAAATGCAGGGACTGTTCCAACGGTCCCTAACTTGGTGCTCCTTGCTTATGTCTCTGCACTATCCTGACCAGCTCTTGGGTCCAACCATGAGTTTGCGTTGAATATGTCTAAACCCACCTCCCTGGCCAACATCTCTCTTAGGAGCCCTAATCCCAAGTTCCCCAGTGCCTGGAGGACATCTCCCCGAACATTCCATGGCCGCCTCACCTCTTCCAGGAAGATGGTCTGATTCACCTAGTTTGTGTTGTAGCCAGGTGCCCAACTCAGGTGCAATCGGCTGAGGGCGGGGGGTTGGATGGAGGAGGGACGTGGTACGGAGCATAGCCAAAGTGGGCAGCACGGGGAGAACCCTGCAGACAGGAGAGGAGAAGCAAAAACACGTGTGCCAGAGATAGGAGGGGACCCAAGAGAGACCTGTGAAAGGGGCCAACACAGCAGGGAGTCGTGAGAAGGGCGTGAGCACAAACGGGGCATTATGTCAGCAATTACCAAATTCCATTCATTTGAAGACACTTTTTTTCCCCACATTTGAACACGGTGTGTCGTACAACTGATGGCATTGGTGGTGGGTCTTCCCCCTTCCTTCTTAGTGGTGCAAATTTATTTTTTTCCACATGTGTTCACTATCTATGATTATCCTAATAATAAAGCCTAATATGCTAAGTGTCCGGTCGTCCGTTCAACCAATCAAAGCGTAACATGCTAATGATATGCTAAGGCCGCTCAACCGCTCGCTATGATGTGCACTGACCACCAGGGAGCAGATGCTCCGACCGGTAGGTTAGCTTGCTGCTGGGGTCTGGCTGGTCAGGACTGAGCTAGTCGGGCTGGACACACCCTGGAGCCCTCTCACGGTCCCCCTGGCCCCCCCCCTCCGCTGGACAACCTCCCACGTCCCTCCCTAGCCCCAATTGTGCACCGGTGGGGTCCCTCAGCCTGGTCTGTGCCCTCTCGCAATCTGGGACCCCTTGGAGGATGTCAGAGAGCCAGTTTCAGCCAAATTTGTGCACCAGGCCTCTCGTATGTATATAAGAAATATATATGAGCATATATGTCTGTTTATATGTGTATATATATGTATGTATTTGTATTACATGTGTATATAATATATACTTGTATTACCTATGGGTATATTTATACACAGAGCGTGTGTGTGTGTATATATGCAAATGTGACAAAACATTAGTTTCTGAATCTGGGCCAATGGTTCTTAACTAAGGGTGATTTTTGTCCCCCAGGGGACATTTGGTGATGTCTGAAGACATGTTTGGTTGTCTCAGTTGAAGATACCAGCATCTAGTGGGCAGAGGTCAGGAGTTGCCGGAAGCCGGTCCATCTTTGCTGCTTGACACAATCGCTGCAGGAAAGAAACATCTGCACAGCATATGTTTCAAGGGACCTGGCATATATCGCATACTGTTCTTAATATGTTTTCTCACCTTCTTGGTGCTATGTGTTTAAACCAAGGTCACCTCTCCGAGAATGGTTGTTTCCCCAGGTAGGGATTTTTCCCTGAAGTTAGGGAGGGAATAAAACCCCTTAACTAAATGCCAGGCTGGTAGTTAATCACTTTAACTACAAACAATCATTCTTAAGCTACATAATCTTTACTCCCTGGAATGGAGATAAGAAACGCCTTAACCTTTGGAATAGAAATTGACAGGATTAAAATCAACTGGTATAAATACAGATGTAACAAGACAATAAACACCAGAACTTGGCTGGAGATCCAAACCAGAACCTGGCTAGAGAACTTGGCTAGAGATCCTGGCTAGGCTGCTGATCAACTGAACGCTGTCTCCGTGTCATTCCTTCTTCGCCAACTCTGTCCACACCTTTGGGAACCCCTGGACCTGTTTGGGCAGGCAATTTTGTCCACCTGGGGAGGTACACAGACCTGTGGAGCCGGTCGGAGGGGATCTGGAGAGTCGTCCGAGGGTGTGTGGACTTCAGCCGCTGAGTTTCTCACTTCAGATCTCAAAATGCATCGTGATTCCTGTCCATTGGATTGTAAGGTTTATGTGGGAAATCTTGGGGACAACGGCGACAAGACAGAATTGGAACGGGCTTTTGGCTATTATGGGCCACTCAGAAGTGTGTGGGTTGCTAGAAACCCTCCCGGCTTTGCTTTCGTGGAGTTTGAAGAACCCTGAATGCAGCTGATGCTGTCCGAGAGCTAGATGGGAGAACACTATGTGGCTGCGAGTAAGAGTGGAACTGTCTAATGGTGAAAAGAGAAGTCGAAATCGAGGCCCGCCTCCCTCTTGGGATCGTCGTCCTGGAGATGATTATCATCGAAGGAGTCCTCCACCTTGCCGCAGATCTCCAAGACGCAGAAGCTTCTCCCATAGCTGGACCAGGTCCCTTTCCAGAGATAGGAGAAGAGAGAGATCACTGTCCCAGGAGAGAAATCATAAGCCGTCTCCATACTTCTCTAGGTCTCGGAGCCGATCTAGGTCAAATGAAAGGAAATAGAAGACCAGTTTGCAAGATGAGTGGTGTACAGGAAATAACTTCATTTGACAGGAGGATGTACAAAAAATTCAAGTGTTGTTTGAGACTTCATAAGCTTGGTGCATTTTTTAAAAAATAGATTTTATTGATTTTTTTACAGAGAGGAAGGGAGGGAGAGAGAGAGAGAGAAACATCGATCGGCTGCCCACCTCCCACTGGAGATGTGCCCGCAACCAAGTTACATGCCCTTGACTGGAATCGAACCTGGGACCTTTCAATCCGAAGGCCAACTCTCTATCCACTGAGCCAAACTAGTTAGGGCAGCTTGGTGCATTTTTAAGATGTTTTAGTTGTTCACATTTGTTTGTTTGGAAAAGTGACACATAAAGATGGAATTCTCTATGGTTTGAAATGCATCATATGAGGCATGTAATATCAAGAATTGTTACCTTACAATGTTCCCTTAAGCAAAATTGAATTTGCTTTGAACTTCAGTCTTGTGTAGACTGATAATAAACCTCTTAACTTCTGCCCAGCTAAAGTGTGATGTGGAATATTGTGGAAACAAAACTGGCAAAATTGGATGTAAGACTTTCCAAAGCTGTGACCTAATATGTAGCTGTAGTTGGACAAGCAGTTTTCAAAAGCTGCGGTGAACACAAGCCAGCAGATAAAAATTAAAGCTGCACCCTTAAACTAGATTAGAGGTTTAAAAAAATCCAAGTAGTCTTTACATTGAGCAGATGTCCAGTTAGTGTAGAATCTAAGAAGTTTTAACAAAGTTAGTTTACCTTTGCTTTCGGTCATAAATTTAAGTGATTGCTATATATGAATACATGACTATTGGTAACATTCTTCACTTGGAAGTTTGAGACTATTAAAGATAACAGTGTCCTGCCAGTTTAAGGGTACATCGTAGAGCTGAACTTTGAGTTACTGTGCAAAATTTTTTTCCATGCTGTCATTTGTAATGTTTTGTGAGAATCCTTGGGATTAAAGTTTTGGTTACAAAAAAAAAAAAAAAAAAAAGATGTGGGGAGCCAATATAGGGTTAAGCCTCAGACTGACCTGTTGACAAAGTCACAAACAAGTCTTCCGAGTCTTAAACAGCCCAGTCTGAGAGGTGGCCACTGATTTGCATGCGCTATCATTTAAAAAATAAAAAAGGGGGAATTTGCCGGAAGCCGGTCCATCTTTGCTGCCTGACACAGTCGCTGCAGGAAAGAAACATCTGCACAGCATATGTTTCAAGGGACCTGGTATATATGGCATACTATTCTTAATATGTTTTCTCACCTTCTTGGCGCTATGTGTTTTAACCAAGGTCACCTCTCCAAGAAAGGTTGTTTCCCCAGGTAGGGATTTTTCCCTGAAGTCAGGGAGGGAATAAAACCCCTTAACTAAATGCCAGGCTGGTAGTTAATCACTTTAACTACAAACAATCATGCTTAAGCTACATAATCTTACTGGAGATAAGAAACGCCTTAATCTTTGGAATAGAAATTGACAGGATTAAAATCAACTGGTATAAATACAGATGTAACAAGACAATAAACACCAGAACTTGGCTAGAGATCCTGGCTAGGCTGCTGATCAACTGAACGCTGTCTCCGTGTCATTCCTTCTTCGCCGACTCCGTCCATACCTTCGGGGACCCCTGGACCTGCTGGGGTTGGACCCCAGCAAGGAGTGCTGCTAAACAGTCCACAATGCACAGGACAGGCACCCACAACATGAATATCCAGCCCTAAATGTTATAATAGTGCCGAGGTTAAGAACCCTGGGCAGCCCTAGCTGGTTTGGCTCAGTGGATAGAGCTTCGGCCTGCGGACTGAAGGGTCCCGGGTTCGATTACGGTCAAGGGCACATGCCTGGTTTTGGGCTCGATCCCCAGTGGGAGGATGTGCAGGAGGCAGCCGATCAATGATTCCCTCATCATTGATGTTTCTATCTCTCTCCCCCTCTCCCTTCCTCTCTGAATCAAATATATTTAGTAAAAAGAACCTTGGTCTGCGTAAAGGGTCTGGGGAGTCATCATTCTTTCTTTCAACCTCTATGTAGGCTTGAAATTTTTTTTTAAAATATATTTTATTGATTTTTTACAGAGAGGAAGGGAGAGAGATAGAGTGTCAGAAACATCGATGAGAGAGAAACATTGATCAGCCGCCTCCTGCACATCCCCCACCGGGGATGTGCCCGCAACCCAGGTACATGCCCTTGACCGGAATCGAACCTGGGACCTTTCAGTCCGCAGGCCGATGCTCTATCCACTGAGCCAAACCGGTTTTGGCATGAAATTTTAAATGCAAAGTAGGTATAAAAAAAAGACAGGAAAAATTTGTGTGACAGAAAGGTGAGGCCGTGAAGAAGGACGTATAAGCACATTCTTTCCAGGATCTTGCTTATAAAGGGAGGAATTACAGCAACAGAGAAAGAAAGCACGCATCCTGTCAATCACACTACCACCCCCTGTCCCCCATGAGGAATCACCCTGGTGTCTGTGTTTCACAATTCCTGACCAGTCATACCTGTACCACCCCTCAGGCATAGCTGCTGGGACCAGCAGGAGACGCCTGACCCCGCCAACTCATCCGCTGGCTGCTACCACAGAGCCTGGTCCAGGGTCAGACAAGGCAGGTCTATCAGACTCTCTCTCCTGTACAGACCAGAGAACAAGGCATGTAGGAAGCTGACACTCGAAGGAAACACAGAGCTGGAGTCACAGGGGTCACGACAAGCTGAAGCTACGAGGAACCTAGAGTAAGCAGAACTTAGGAGCAGAGAGCATTGGGCACAGACGGGGCATAGAGTCAGCAGCTGGCAGCATCGGTGGTCTCACTACAGAGGCACAGGAGTGAAGGACCATCGCTGCCACCGCTGCTGGTGCTGAGCTCTCTGGCACCGTCTTGGATCCTGGTCCCAAGGGGTCTGGTTCCCCCCTTGTCATTCCTGTTGACTTTGCACATGCTCTGCCCCCTGTGTAAATCAGTCCTAGTGAGTGCCTTCCAGGGGCAGGTCCAGCTGTGTGGGGCCTAAAGCTTGGGAGTCGTCTTTAAGAAAAAGAAAACAGCAGCAAGAATACAGAGTCACTGCCGAAACCAGTTTGGCTCAGTGGATAGAGCGTCGGCCTGCGGACTGAAAGGTCCCAGGTTCGATTCCGGTCAAGGGCATGTACCTGGGTTGCGGGCACATCCCCAGTGGGGAGTGTGCAGGAGGCAGCTGATCGATGTTTCTCTCTCATCAATGTTTCTAACTCTCTATCTCTCTCCCTTCTCTCTGTAAAAAATCAATAAAATATATTTAAAAAAAAAAAAAAGAATACAGAGTCACTAGGGCTTCATAGCTCACGGGGACTGCGTCCGACGTCTACTCCTCTTCAGGTCTCAACTCCAACATCACTTCCTCGGTAACACCTACGTGCCCTCTCCCCCTCCCCAGCTGGGCTAAATCCCTCCATGTTCAGTTCTGTGCAGTCCCAAACAACAGCCACTAGCGACACGTGGCTATTTAAATGAATTGCCATTAAATCAAATAAAATATCCCAGACCTTCAGTCTTCACTAGTCACGTGTGGTTTGTGGCTATCATTTTGGACAACACAAATAAAGAACATTTCCATCGTCTCAGAAAATTCTGTTGGACAGTTGCTGGTATATATGACCATATCACTAGTGATGACACCCCCTCCCCCTCCCCCGCCCACCTCAACACTGTTGGCCTCATTGCTGTCACCCCAGTGCCTGGCACAGAACAGGCCCTCGATAAATATCCATAGAATGAATGAATGAATGAATGATGAATGAATGAATGAAGGAGCCATTCTTACTGTTCCACACATCTCCTTTCAAACCTGCCCGACTTCAGCCAGCCCTACCCATGCTTTTTAAGCAGGGAAAGCGCCTCCCTTTTCCGAGCCGCGGGAAGCAGCTGGCGCAGAGAGCGAGCTTGAAAGTCTGGAGAGCAGCTCTGACAACATTTTGACATATTTGGTGTATTCTTGGGCTTTTTCCTACATGGTGATATGAATATATCCCCATATATGGGAGAGTTCGAATGTAAAATTACCTGTTTGGGATGGTAGGATACGGAAGTGTTCAGGGAAAAAAAGGCAGGTACGCGATTTACTTTAAGCTGCTACAGAAAGAAGCAGGGGGTGCAGATGAATAGGGCTAAATGGGAGACGGTGTCAGAGCTGGTGGGGGGTTTGCACTCCTTTCTACTCATGTGAGTTTATAAGTGCTTCTGAGAAGTGAATTTCCAAATGTAAAATAAAAAAAAAACATTCAGCCGTCAGCTCTTAAAGTTCCACTAGTTGCTTCTCTTTGCTTTCTCGGTTACGGCCTCACTTTCCCTGGGGCGGGGGGCCTCGGGGCAGCTTTGTGCTGTGTCTGTGCTTGCAGGGTGGGCCGCATCGCTGAATACCGCCCCTGGGTTAAGTGTCTTGGTGGTCAGCTCCACAGGCTGGAGACGTGGAGGTGCCGGATCAGGATGGTCACTGTGGTGCAGTGCCCCTTGGGAGCCTTGTAGGGCTGGGGGACTGGACACAGGGAGAACCTTCCACAGGGAGGAGGCTTCAGTAAGAAATTGGTTCTATTTTGAATATTTTTTTAAAATTTTTTTTATTGATTTCAGAGAGGAAGAGAGAGGGAAATAGAAACATCAGTAAGAGTGAGAATCACTGCCCTAACCGGTTTGGCTCAATGGATAGAGCATTGGCCTGTGGACTCAAGGGTCCCAGGTTCGATTCCGGTCAAGGACATGTACCTTGGTTGCGGGCACATCCCCAGTAAGGAGTGTGCAGGAGGCAGCTGATCGATGTTTCTCTCTCATCGATGTTTCTAACTCTCTAACCCTCTCCCTTCCTCTCTGTAAAAAATCAATAAAATATATATTAAAAAAAAAAGAAAAGAAAAAAAGAGGGAGAATCACTGATCAGCTGCCTCTTGCACGCCCCCTATTGGGGATCGAGCCCCCAACCCAGGCATGTGCCCTTGACCGGAATTGAACCTGGGACCCTTCAGTCCGTAGGCCGACGCTCTATCTATTGAGCCAAACCGGCCAGGGCTGAAATTGGTTCTGTTTTGAACTTTTCCTGTGCCTTTACAGAGGAGGAGCTAGACTCAGAAATGTGGGTAGGGACACTTTCCCCTAAAAGGGAGATCAGCTCACCTGCTGAGGGCGAGGTCCAGAGAGGGTGGGTAGGAATGGTGATGGGGGTTGGAACTCGCGTAAAGATGAAGCACTCCAGATGCTGCAGGAATGGGGGGTGGGGGGGCCCACAATGTGCTCTTTGACAAGTGCCCCCGGTGACTGGATGCACATTCACCTTTGAGAAGGGCCGACCTAGTTAGTGTGCTCACAAGCAGAAACCACTAGGCACAGCCCAGCAGTCTCTAGAAGTGTGGGAAGGTGCTCCCCCTCCCAAAGCCTGTGGGCAGAGAGCAGAAAGGGCCCCCTCCCGGTTAAGAGGAGCACCAACCTTCACCGGAGTGAGGGTGCCTCTGGCAACTAGCCAAGGGCACACCCGGGATCTGCACAGACGGTGCAGCTCCCAACTCATGTGGGTTGTGAGCCCCCACTTCCCTAGTACACAGACTCCTGTGAGTTCCTTTCTTCTGGGATCTTATGAAAGCCCGAGTCCTGGGCTGCAGCCTCCTTTAGCCGGCGACGTGAATCTTTGAGATGCCCGCCAAGCAACCTGCAGCATCGTCTTAAGTAACTCAGACACACTAGATCATGCCTGGACAGGTGATGCTTCGAGGAACCAGAGCTGTGAGCGGAGACGGCAGTGCGGCTGTCAGCGTGGGGGAAGTGGCAAGACGTGCCAGGGAGGCGGAGCAGGAGGCAGGGGTGGGTGCTGGGCGATTCAGAGATGGTGCTTACACTTCAAAAAGCCTTTGCTTCCTCCTTTCACACTTGGGGCTTTTAGGTCTTTGAGGAGGAAGAACTGCAGCTTTATCTCTTAAGTGTCTCTGCCCAGGCTAGGGAGAGCCTATAATCTCAATAGGATGCCCGCGGCAAATTTCTGGCACCAACTCCGTAACTCCGGTCAGCCAAGTGTAACAGAGCCTGCGGAGGTGGCAAGAAGATGTAAGCGTGCAGAAAACGGAACAGAAGAGGCAGGTGGCACAGCACAGAGGGGCGAGGCTGTGGGTGCCTCTGAGCCACTTGCTCATATGCCCTCCCCCGGTCAGAGCAGGGTGGCCCCCTCCGTCTCCAGCGCTGTCTGCAGCCAGTTAGAATCAGGCCCTAGCTGGTTTGGCTCAGTGGCTAGAGCGTCAGCCTGCGGACTGAAGGGTCCCAGGTTCGATTCCGGTCAAGGGCATGTACCTTGGTTGCGGGCACATCCCCAGTGGGGGCTGTGCAGGAGGCAGCTGATCGATGTCTCTCTCTCTCATCGGTGTTTCTAACTCTCTATCTCTCTCCCTTCCTCTCCGTAAAAAAAAAAAAAAAAAGAATCAGGCAAGAGTGAGACTGCCGAGAAGAACATTATAAAAACATAATACGTATCGTTTCTCCCGGAAAAGCCAGGGAAAGGGAACAGTGCCCGGGAGAAGCATGCCCACCAGCAAATCCCGTGCTTTTCGCCGTCTTCTCTAAATAACAAACCCGCGTTGGCAAAAGAAAACGCATGCAAGTTAGAACTGCCCTTTGAGAGCCAAGTTTAATTCTGATCCAGGACTGTAGAAACTTGTTAAAGTCCTCCTGATTACACCACGCTGTGTAGGAGTTGCTCAGTCTTTACCCCCTTCACTTCTGAAAAACCAACCTGGCTGACCGCACCCGGATTGAGCCGAGGAGGTAAAACGCGTTTCTTTATCATTAACTACCACAGAAAGCTTCCATCTCAAGCTGCCTTTAGCAAAGTCCATTTTGCTTGCACTGGTTGTATTACCCTGATTTCTCTTCTCCCAATCTCTCTGAGAGAGAGAGAGATGCTGTGAAACGCGATCACTTAAGTCTTGTTTTTCCCTTTCTTTGCCTTGGGGTCCCCTGGCCAGCGGAAGCCCCGCAGGTGCAGGCAGTCGGCCACGTTGTGGGCGATGTAGTAGAGGTTCAGCATCGCCGCTGGGTTGAGGATGTCCACTTCCTGTTTCTTCTGCTTCTTCCCGCGAGACTTGGCCCGGCCTTTTCCTTTTTTCCCTTTACCTGGCTTTCAAAGACAAGTATATATGGGGCAAAATTAGTTTTCAGAACCTTGACATAATTTTCAACATATCCTATTGAACTTAAGAAAAATAAATAAATTCCTAAAAGGAAAAATTATAAGAACCAAAACTTTTGCATGGAGTGGGGGGGAGACACAGGCCATGTAATTCACCAAATGCATCTGAAGCACCTCTGGGTTAAGAGAAACCCAGCCTAATGCATGCAGGGACCTTGCTGCCATTCTTTTTTTCTTTTCTTTCTTTTTCTTTTTCTTTTTCTTTTTTTTTTTTTTTGAGAGAGAGAGAGAGAGAGAGAGAGACATCTATTTGTTGTTCCACTTATTTGTGCATTCATTGGTTGCTTCTTTATGTGCCCTAACGGGAAATGGAACCTGCAGGGCTTATCAGGACGATCCTTTAACCAACTGAGCTACCCAGCCAGGGCTCTTATGCGCATTCTGATTGGAACAAACCACCTGTAAAAGGACATTTGTTAGGTGCTTGGGGAAATTGGATAACATTGAGAAATTATTAATTCTATTAGGTCTGATATTGGCATTGGGTCATGCAAAAAATGTTTACCCATTTCAGAGAGGCACATTACAATCAGTAGGAATGAAATAAAAGGAGGCCTGAGATTTGCTTTATTTTATTTTAAAATACATTTTTATTGATTTCAGAGAGGAAGGGAGAGGGAGAGATAGAATCATCAATGATGAGAGAGAATCACTGACCAGCTGCCTCCTGCATACCCAACGCTGGGGATTGAGCCCACACCACCTGGGCATGTGCCCTGACCCAGAATCAAACTGTGACCTCCTGGTTCATAAGTTGATGCTCAACCACTGAGCTACACTGGCAGGGTGAGATTTGCTTTTTTTTTTTTTTTAAGTCCTCACCCCAGGATATTTTCCCATTGATTTTTAGAGAGAGTGGAAGAGAGAGGGAAAGACAGAGAAATATCAATGTGAGAGAAACACATCGATTGGTTGCCTCCTGCACACTCTGGACCAGGGCCTGGGCCGGGGAGAAGCCTGCAACCAAGGTACATGCCCTTGACCGGAATCGAACCTGGGACCCTTCGGTCCACAGGCTGACGCTCTATCCACTGAGCCAAACCGGTTAGGGCAAGATTTGCTTTAAAATACTGCAGTTTCCACCCCTCTGCCCCCCTCAAAGACAGATGAAGCAAATGTGGCAAAACCCTAATAATCTCTAAATAATCATTTTACTATTATATTTTTGTATGTGTATGGAAACTTTCATAGTAAAAGTTAAATTAAAAACATTTGATAATCAGGATGCAAAGCTATATTTTGGCACTTGCTATGTGGTCGTCTCCAGCTCGTTAAGCAGCCGTGAGGACTAAGGCGTGACTGTAAGGCACTGAGCACCGAGGAAGCAAGCACTCAGCAAATGATCAGTGCCATCACTTCACCACAGCTAATCCTCAGAGGCGGACACCAAGGGAAGTAGGCATCATTCAGCTCAGCAAGGTCATGGCAAACCCACAGCCACCAGGCTCAGTGCCTGTGTTTTTGCCACAACTACACCGCCAGGCCGATGCGCACTGGGAAAACGAACCTGGGAATAAACAACGCCCGGAGTTCTGCCAGAGCTGCACGCAGCTGAGGCGACTTCTCTATGCCCTATGACCTCCCCGCCCAGAAAGTAACAGTTGGAATTTAGAAAGTGTCTGTTCTGGGCAAGGGAAACCCGAGGAATGGGTAAGTTATTAAGGACCCCTGCAAGGGCTAAATATTCGTATAAAATAGATGCTCTGTTCATAGCATGGCATCTTAAAAATGTCCGGAGCTAAACAAAGAGAAACATAGTCGATGTGTCAGAAAGACTAAAACATATTTCTGTTAAGTGAAATGGAGTACATTCCTAGACATAAAACCCAGGAATGAAGGTGAGAAGCGTCTTGCAATACAGAGGCCCGTCTTGTGTGATGAAACCCAGGTGAAAAGACAGGATCTGGAAACCGGAAGATGACCGCATCCCTGATGAAACATGCCCCTGGGAATGTACGGCCACACGCTCTGAAAGATTCGGGGACTTGGCTTTTTTTTAATGACTTTATGCTTTTCCTGCATGTCAACCATACTCGACATACCTGGAATCACTGCAAAAAAAATGTATTTTGAGCTCTAAAAAGGTTTGAGAACTAAAATCCACACAAAAGTTTGGCATTTTTATTCACAGTTTTCATCTTTTTGTAGAAATAGGCAAACTGATGCTAAAATTCATATGGAAATTCAAAGGACATAAGATAGAGGGTTGACACTTTGTATTCAGAGTTCTCATCTTTTTGTAGAAGATTCTAACATTCATATGGAAATTCAAAGGACTTTGAAAAAGAAGAACAAAGTTGAAGGGCTAATACTACTTTATTTCGAGAATTATTATAAAGCTACCGTATCCACACACTGTGGTACTGGTGTCAAGAGACAAACAGATCAATGGGACAGAGTGGAGCCCAGAAGTAGATCTACACATATAGGAACAACTGATTTTCAACAAAAGTGTCAAAGCAATTCGGTGGAGCAAGGGTAACTTTTTAATGAATGTAGATAGAACAATAAATATCAATGTGCAAAAAAATGAACCTCAATCCATACTTGCACCATAAACAAAAAGTAACTCAAAACAACTCATAGAGCGAAATAAAAACCAGAAACTAAAAAACCTCTGGAAGAAAATAGAGGAGAAAACCTTTGTGACCTTGGGTTAGGCAAAGATTTCTTGGATATGACATGGAAAGCACATCTGTAAAAGAACAAATTGATAAATTCTTCAGCCCTGCCAGTGTTGCTCAGTGGACTGAACGTCGTCCCATACACCAAGAGGTCATCGGTTCGATTCCTGTCAGGGCACATACCCAGGTTTCGGGCTCGATCCCCAGTAGGGGCAGGAGGCAGTCGATTGATGTTTCTCTCTCAGATGAATATTTCTATCTCCCTCTTCCTCTCCCTTCCTCTCTCTAAAAACCAATAAGAACATATTTTTTTTAAAAATAAATTGTTGCCCTAGCTGTTTTGGCTCAGTGGATTGAGCGTCGGCCTGTGGACTGAAGGGTTGCGGGTTCAGTTCTGGTCAAGGGCACATACCTTGGTTGCAGGCTTAATCCCCAGAGTGGGGTGTGCAGGAGGCAGCCGATCAATGATTCTCTCTCATCATTGATGTTTCTCTCTCTCTTTCCCTCTCCCTTCTTCTCTCTGAAATCAATAAAAATATATAAAGAAGAAAAAAATGATAAAAAATAAAAATGATAAAAATAAATGTTCTTAAAAAAATAAACTGTTAAGACATTTCTTGTTAAATCTTTTTTGGGTCAACTAGTACATTCTACTTTTTAAAATGTTTATTGATTTCAGAGAGGAAGAGAGAAGGAGAGAGAGAAACATCAATGATGAGAGAATCATTGATTGGCTGCCTCCTGCATGCCCCACACTGGGGATTGAACCCACAAACCAAGGGCAGGACCCCAGTCCTCTGGCTGCCTCCCTCGAGGCCAGACCCTGGGTGGGCACACATCGGCCTGGGTTCCTGATCTGAATATGGAAACCAGCTCAGAACAGCGAGGACAAAGGAGATGGAGAACCCCTGGGTAACACCTGGACGTAGGCTACTGCCAGAATCCAGGCAGATGGCAAAGAGGGCCTGACAACCAGTGGCAGTTAGGATGGGAGGCAGGTTGCAAGAGAGTGGATGAAGGCTGAGGAATAGGAGTGCTTGTGTTTGAGGTCAGACGGATGAGCGTGCTATTGGATCGTGCCAGTGAGGCCCGAGAAGGCAATGGTTAAAAGAGCTGGGTCTTTAACACAGTTTGAAAAGGCTCTCTGGTGGCAGGATCCAAGTGGAAGTTGAAAATGGAGGTTTGACGTTTGAGGCTTAACATGTGAGCAGATGACATGGAGGTGAGATGAAGGATGTTGCAAGTTTTCCTGGGCATAAAATGCAAAAATTTCTTACATAAAAGCTCTCCTTCAAAGCCTTTCCTTAAACCGGAATTCCTTGAAATTAGCCAGCGGTCCAGGTCGCACCTGGGCTCATTTTTAATTAATTAATTAATTTTTAAAATATATTCGTATTGATTTTATTAGAGAAAGGGAAAGGGAGAGAGAGAGAAACATCAATGAGAGAGACATCAACCCGCTGCCTCCTGCATGCCCCCTTCTGGAGGTTGAGCTGCAACCAGGGCATGTGCCCTGAGGGCCAATCCAACCTGCGACCTCTTGTTGGGTCAAGGCCGAACCACTGAGCTACACCGGCCCGGGCTGGGCTCATTTTTCAAATCCACAGATAAGAACCCCGCACGGGACCAGGGCAGCTGCAGCAGCAGCAGCTAAGTGCCTGGCCAGTCCCTGCTGGCGACGAGGGGTTCCACACCACGTGACCAGCCTCTATTTGACACATAAGCCATCTTCTGGGTGAAAAAAAGGGGCTCAACAGAACCCAGGAACTAAAACCAACCGGCTCGTAGCGGGCTCGGCCTGGTTCTGATGCTGCAGTCAGTCCTCTTCAGAGCAGACCCCCCGGGGCACCCTCTCCCCTTCGTCTTTACCCAAGTGTTCAGGTCGCGGGGCTGGGCACCACCCACACCGCGAGGAGCCGAAGGCGCCAATCTCGCGGCGTGGATACGCAAATCTCTCTGACGGTGGATTCTACAAGGCAGGCGGCGTGAAGCTCATTTAGCAAGAGCCTCGGAGTCTCTCAGACTAAAAAAAGGCATGTATTACCATGGTAACGCCTTTCTCAGTTGAGCAGGTGAGTGTGGCATGTATTCCCAATCCGGGAATGAAGAGAGCGCCCCCAGGTTCCCGTGTCACCTAGGGGAGGCGTCCCCGCGCCCATTCCTGGCGCGCCCCCGGTCCGGGCCGCCCCACGCTCCTCCACCCGGCTGCCTCCGGCGTGGCTTGTGGGCTGCGAGCCACCGAGCTGCCGCCACGCCGGCTCGAGCACCCGCCTCCCGGCGGCGCCGAGGTCGCAGGCTGCAGACTCGCAGCGCGCACAGAGCAGGGAGCGGACACGCGGGCGGACGCCGGCAGCCGGAGTCCAAACGCCAGGCGGCGCGCCGAGGGGGCGGGGCCGCGCATTGTTTACCCGTTGCCAGGACACCGGGGCCGGCGCTCCACTGCCCCGTCCCCCCGGCTGGCCCCGCGCGCGTCCTGGAACCCGCGCCGCCTTCCTTTGGGCCATTTTACCTCGCGCAGTGGCGACCGCGGCTACGGCTACGAGCGCCTAGAACCCCGGCTCGGCGAGAGGCGTCCGGATTTGGGCGGCTGGACCCAGCTCGGCACCCGGCAAGGCGGTGCGGGGTGTCTGTGGTACTGGTGTCGGAGGGGGCCCCCTCGGGTGTGAGTCTGCGCCTGGCCACTCCACGGGCTGACTTTGGAAAAGTCTGAGAAGACTCCGCGACCTCTTGGAAAGTGAGATGAAGCTCTGAGAGTTGAAGTGAGAGGAACATGGGGAAATGTTTGTAAAAGAACCTGATACAGACCCCCAGTGAGTACGAGCCTGAAAGTGCGTATTATCTGCGTGGATTTGGCCAGAAGGGGTAGAGTAGGTGCAGTCCCGCTTCCAACCTCTCGAGTCCATCCTCCGCTCTGCGGGGAGGGCTACAGTTTGGGAGCAGAACCGGCATTCTTCTTTTAAAATGACTTATTCCTTTAAAAAAAATTGATTGATTTTAGAGAGAGAGGAAGGGGAGGGGGGGAACTTGGATTGGCTGTTCCATTTAGTTATGCATTCATTGGTTGATTTTTTTAAAAAAATAGAAATTTATTTGTATTATTTGTATTTCAGAGAGGAAGGGAGAAGGTGAGAGTGATAGAAACGTCAGTGAGGAGAGAGAGTCATTGCTTGGCTGCCTCCTGCATGCCCCACACTGGGTATCGAACTCACCACCCGGGCATAGAGCTGTGACCTCCTGATTCAGAGGTCAGTTTAGGCTGGATGATTCTTGTATGTGCCCTGACCAGGGATCAAACTGACCAAACCCCCAACCTCGGCTTATTGGGATGATGCTCTAACCCACTGAACTCAGGGCCAGGGCCTGACTGACTTCTTCTTACTCAACAGTTATTGATCCGCCTCCACTGGCCAGACACTGAGTTCTAGGCCCTGGGAATGCTTCCCTGCATGAGTCAAAGTTCTTGTTCTTAAGGGTATTTTTTTGGGGGGGGGGTATAGAAATGGAGGACAGGGCAGACATAACAATAATAGATGTAACAGAGGCTATGATAGTGGGTGTATTAAGTTGATGTGCTGTTTTACGTTGGCGATTGGGGATGGTCTGAGGAGGTCATGTTTAAACTGAGATTTGGATGATCAGGTGCAGTCAGCTATGCCAGGACCAGGGACAGGGCACTGCAGACTAAGGCAGGAAGAGAAAAGGGGCCTGGAAGCAGGGAGGGGTCCTGAAAGGCTCTGCGACCAAGAATACGGTGTTTTGTTTGCCTTCTTTTGTTGATGACCTGGCTTCCAAAGGGGTAGCGCATGTGCCGGTATCTATGCTCTCATAATCCTTTCCCTAATCGTTCCCCAAAAAGCAAAGTTCCAACTACTTTCAATTTACCTGGTAGTTTCTTCATGAGTCCCTGTGCCCTTCATATGGCAGATTCTCCTGTCCTCTGCCGTGGCTTTCTCCTCTGCGGGCCCCTTGTAATCCCTGGGTGGGGACACACTCCCCACATTTCTTTGGATCATCACAACTCTCTCAGGTTAACCCCCTTTGGGGTCACTCCCGAATCTGTTTTGGCCCTGCTTTCCTTGAGTTCCACGTTTTAAGATTCATTCATCTCCAAGTACACCAGTGGTTGGGAATGGCACGGAGTGTGTGTGTGTGTGTGTGTGTGTGTGCGCGCGTGTGCGCGCGCGCAGCGGAGGGAGCGGGGTTGACTCTGCAAAGGGTTAAGAGGAACATCTGGGAGCGATGGAAATGTCTGTGTGTGTGTGTGTGTGTGTGTGTGTGTGTGTGTGTGCAGCGGAGGGAGCGGGGTTGACTCTGCAAAGGGTTAAGAGGAACATCTGGGAGCGATGGAAATGTCTGTGTGTGTGTGTGTGTGTGTGTGTGTGTGCAGCGGAGGGAGCGGGGTTGACTCTGCAAAGGGTTAAGAGGAACATCTGGGAGCGATGGAAATGTCTGTGTGTGTGTGTGTGTGTGTGTGTGTGTGTGCAGTGGAGGGAGCGGGGTTGACTCTGCAAAGGGTTGAGAGGAACATCTGCGAGCGATGGAAATGTCTGTATCTTGACGGTATCGGTAGTTATACCCGTGCAGGGCTGGCTGCATAGCTGGCCTGGCACAGTACAAGATGAAAATGAAAATGTAGGGAAGCAGGAGGAAAATGCCACTAATGGTACTAAATTATAAAACTCTTCCTTTTTTCTGTGCTCTCTCTCAACCTATCATGCTACCTTTCTATCTATTTATTTATTTACTTATTGCTATTTAATGTTGTATTTCCTAGGGAACAGGGACACTCACTCCCCTTTCTAGGTATCTTCCCTTCCCTTTCTAGGTATCTCCCCCCACCCCCCACCCCCACCCCGTGACCTCCAAGAAAATGCAACTTCTGTGCTGGGTTGTACTGGATACCTGGATCCTGATGGGCGAGATGCTCACATGTCATTCTCTGAATGTGCTGCGGGGGGGAGGGGGGGGGGGTGCAGCCATGCCCTGAGACCTAGGTACCAGCCTGACCCTGAGGTTGGGGGTGGGGGTGGAATGGGTGGGAGTCAGGGTTAGTGGAGTGGGGGCTGGCAGATGAGACTCAGTAGGAGTTCATGCTCCAAGCCCCTCCACCCAACACTGTCCCATTGGACTTCATTTACAAAACACAAATTCAAAGATAAATTAAGAATTTCAAGATTGTGAACTCAAGAGCGTTAAAACCTAAGCACAGGGACCTTCTGAGAGTAGCACCCTATGTGATCCTTGGTCACATGCCCATGAAAAGCTGAACCTGCACAGGTGTGTATATTTGTCAAAATTCATTATATTCAAGTGAGTGCAGTTTGTTATACACCCTCTGTCCCATAATAACAGTCGCAAGTGAGTATTTAAACAGGAATTATTGGCGAATGCAGCTGTAAGTTATGTTGTAGCGCAAAATTGTGAAGCCTTCGATCAAAATCAGTGTTTCATGACATCTGTCATTTGTTTTGACACATCTTTCAATTTTTAGGTTAATCTAATTATTATGAATTATAACTATTTTTCTAATTTCATCCGCTGATCAAAATCAATTGTTTTATTTCAGTTGCATATCAACCCATTGTAAAAGTAAGATGGAAAAAGGAGAGTTTTCAAGCAAAGATCGAGTTGCGATTGTCCAGTTCTTGATGCATCAAGAGAAAAAGGAAAAGTTGCAGAAGGGTGCAATTACGTTAGCTGCAAAACAATTTAAGTGCAACGGAATGACCATATCAAGAATTTGGAAACGTGCTTCTGAAAATAATTGTCAAGGAGATTCTTATGCTAATGTTGATTCTTTGAAAAAACAAAACTGTGGACGTACATGCAAAGATTATGGAGAAAAACCTGAAAAACTTAGACATATTCCT
Organism: Myotis nattereri; assembly: GCF_964212035.1. NCBI lineage: Eukaryota > Metazoa > Chordata > Mammalia > Chiroptera > Vespertilionidae > Myotis > Myotis nattereri. The sequence goes on along the minus strand of NC_138086.1, from coordinate 21,451,100 downwards.
CTCAGCAGAAGAGGCACCATATTAGCCTTTGATAACATTTCTCCCGAAATACTGGATAATACGTTTCTGTCACTTCAACAAGTTATGCTGGAAGCAATGAAGAACGATGGCTCCAATAATTTTAAGCTCACGCATGTAGGGAAAGCAAAGCTTCGTGGCCAAGGGGTCCTACCTACAAGTTTAAAATGCAGTAACGAAATTATTGAAAAATCCAGAAACTATCTGAATGCTCAAAATAAAAATTAGGAGTACTATTTTTTAATTTATTGTTTAATTTAATCTAGTTTTTTGATAATAAATGTTGTGTTCTATATTTATTTTCTTTTGCTACTATTATTATGGGACAAATTACATTCATCAACTGCTACTATTATTATGGGACAAAGGGAGTACATCAATTATACTTCAATGAGGTTGATATTTAAACTTTAGCTCTCAGGAATCTAAACCTTTCCATATTTAAAATCAAACACGTTTCATATCCAAATATTTTGGATAATGGCATCAGGAGCCATCTAGGACCCAACTGTACATTGATCATCTCTCACTCCTTCTGTCTAGAGCTCACGCCCACCCACACCTACTCGAGCCACCTCCTGCATTGAGCTTGCTCACTCAGTCCTCTAATGGCTTTATGGTCTGCGGGTGATGCCTCCTCTGCCAGGCTCAAACCTGCCTGTGTGGCCCCTTCACTCCTTGTCAAGTCCCCTCTCTCTGAAGACTGCCTTTTCTCCTCGGACTCTCCCCAGTGCCTCCGACCACCACCCATCAGGTCTGCGCTGGTCCCGCCCTCAGGCTTCTGCACTCCATCCTGGTATTCTTTCTAGAGTATAGATGTAATCATGCCTCACCCATTTCAAAAACTTTTAATGACTATTTCCTAGAAAGTTAACTCCTTGGTATGGTATTGATGGACTTTCAAAATCTTGCCTCAACCTGCTTTTCTAGCTTTATTTACCCACATGGTCCTACAGGCCTTATTTTGTGCCACACTTCTCCGTCTCTGGGATTTGCATTTTCACACCTCCCAGCCTTTTCTTTCTTCCTTCTTTTTTTTTTAAAAAATATATTTTATTGATTTTTTACAGAGAGGAAGGGAGAGGGATAGTTAGAAACATCATATGAGAGAAACATTGATCAGCTGCCTCCTGCACATGCCCTACTGGGGATGTGCCCGCAACTAAGGTACATGCCCTTGACCAGAATTGAACCCGGGACCCTTGAGTCCGCAGGTCGACGCTCTGAGCCAAACCGGTCAGGGCCAGCCTTTTCTTTACATGATCTATTTTACCTGGAATGTCTGTCAAAAGCCTATTCAAATCTCAAGGCTCAATGCAAACTATACCATCTCTGTGAGCTCATAAATCATCACCAACACTTTGTGCCCATTAAAGTCAGCCAAGTCCTCCGCATAGAGATACATTGACTTGTCTCCTCTTCTCCGCAGCGGGCAGCCTCTTTCAGGCTCATCTTTGCATGCCACAGCAGTAAAAATAGTCATTAATGGAATAATCTCCATGAGTCAGTGGGAAGTATTATCACCTTAATTCTGCCAAGCCCAGCAACTTCTTCATTCTCACTGACCTCTGGCTAAGTTAATGTGGCTCCCCTCCTGCTGTCTCCCCTCTTCTTTCTGAGACAGACGTGCATTGTGCCTGCTCACTTAGTCACCTAATGCCTAACTGCCGCTCCTGCAAGTCACGTGGCTGATCTCAAAGCCCAGCCTCCGCCTGCTGCCATGCCTCCTCAGCGTCCCCTCACATGATGGCTTATCTCATAATGTCAGTGACTGCCTCTCTGGGGATGACAGTCTCTATCATGGAAGAATGGCCCCCACCTGCACGCCAGTCCTCAGGCTCCATTATTCCCTGGACTTAGCCTCCCTCAGTCTCCCCTGTCAGTGGCAAAACGGCCCTCCCAGCCGTCTGCCCTTGGGCAAATAATGGTTAACACTGCAGGAGCACTGACGTCAGACACCGCGCTGAGCATCACACATTGTCACTTCGCTCCAGCCCATGCGGTAGTTTCTGTGAAGTTCTCCGCTGTGCACAGGAGGTTAGAGAGAGTAAGTAGCTTGCCCTAGTTCACACAAGCAGGCAAAGCCAGCTCTGTCCACCTGTGCAGCCTGTGATGTTAAACACCAGCATTACTCAGGAAGTGCCCTGGACTTGAGGCCAGGAGATGTGGGTTCAAGTATTGAACTCACTACTTATTTTTTTTTTTTAATTTTAAAAATATATCTTATTGATTTTTTACAGAGAGGAAGGGAGAGGTATAGAGAGTCAGAAACATCAGTGAGAGAGAAACATTGATCAGCTGCCTCCTGCACACCCCCTACTGGGGATGTGCTCACGACCAAGGTACATGCCCTTGACTGGAATCGAACCTGGGACCCTTCAGTCTGCAGGCCGACGCTCTATCCACTGAGCCAAACCGGTTAGGGCAACCTCACTACTTATTAATTAAGCAATTTTGAGCAATTATTTAAGCTTCACTTTCTTCCCTTGGGTTGCTATAAAGGTAATATGATAGAATGCATGTGAAAGTGCTTTGTGAATTCAAGTTGTTTCGATGTCTTGCATAAAAACATATAAAATTGGCCCGGCAGGCATGGCTCAGTGGTTGAGCATCAACATATGAACCAGGAGGTCACGGTTCGATTCTTGCTCAAGGCACATGCCTAGGTTGCAGGCTCAATTCCCAGTGTGGGGTATGCAGGAGGCAGCCAATCAATGATTCTCTCTTATCATTGACTAGAGGCCCAGTGCATGACATTTATGCACTGGGGGTGGGGGTGGGGTCCCTCAGCCTGGCCTGCACCATCTCACAGTCTGGGACACCCGAGGGGTCTTTAGCGCTGCGGAGGTGAGAGAGGCTCCTGCCACCACTGCTCTGCTCGCCAGCTGTGAGCCCAGCTTCTGGCTGAGCAGCACTCCCCCTGTGGGAGCTCACTGACCACTAGGGGGCAGCTCCTTCATTGAGCGTCAGTGCGTATCATAGCGACTGGTCAATTTTTTTTTTAAATATATTTTATTGATTTTTTTACAGAGAGGAAGGGAGAGGGATAGTTAGAAACATCGATGAGAGAGAAACATCGATCAGCTGCCTCCTGCACACTCCCTACTGGGGATGTGCCCGCAACCCAGGTACATGCCCTTGACTAGAATTGAACCCGGGACCTTTCAGTCCACAGGCTGACGCTCTATCCATTGAGCCAAACCGGTTAGGGCATAGCGACCGGTCAATTTGCATATTAGGGTTTTATTATATAGGATGTTTCTATCTCTCTCCCTCTCTCTTCCTCCCTGAAATCAATTTTAAGAAGATATATATATATATAAAATTGGGGGTGGTGGGTAGGAAATGGATGGGAAGAGGTACTAATTTTCAGTTATAAGATGAATAAGGTCTAAGGATCTAAAATACAACATGGTGACTATAGCTGATAATACTATATTGTATGATTGAAGTTTGCTAAGAGTGGAACTTAATTCTTAAAACCCCAAAATAAACAAATAAATAAATAAATGAGGTGATGGATGTGTTAACTCAACTGTGGGAATCCTTTCAAAATGTATGTGAATGCCAAATCATCATAATAATTTAAGTATATTACAATTTTGTCAATTATACTTCCATAAAGCTGGGGGGAAAAAAGGTATAAAGCATAAGAAAGCATGTTTGTTTTTTTGTTTTTTTTTAAATAACTCTTTTTTTAAAAAATATATTTTATTGACTTTTTACAGAGAGAGGAAGGGAGAGAGATAGAGAGTTAGAAACATCGATGAGAGAGAAACATCAATCAGCTGCCTCCTGCACATCTCCCACTGTGGATGTGCCCGCAACCCAGGTACATGTTGACCGGAATCGAACCCAGGACCCCTGAGTCCGCAGGCGGACGTTCTATCCACTAAGCCAAACCGGTTTCGGCAGAAAGCATGTTTTATCAGTGGACAGGTGGGACATAAAGTGAATGGTCTAGTGATGATCTGAACAACTTCAATGGCGGCACCATTTTCTATTGACCAAATGGCTCTTCAGACTTTGCACTGGAGAAAGCCTTAAAGGGAGGTGAGTGAGGAGGGCTGCTGAGGTGTGTGGCTGAAAAGCAGACTTCATTATAACTCAGAGCACAGTTACTGTTAGAATCAAAATATCATTGACGCCGTGGCAGGGTGGCTCAGTTGTTCGGAGCGTCCTCCCATACACCAAAAGGTTGTGGTTCGTTTCCAGTCAGGGCCATACCTAGCTTGTGGATTGGATCCCCAATCCATGAGAAGGGGAGGCAACCATCAATGCTACTCTCTCATATTTATGTCTCTCTCTATCCCTCCCCACCCCCTTCCTCTCTAAAATCAAGAAACATATCTTCGGGTGAGGATTAAAAATTATATAGCCTGGATGATGTGGCTCAGTAATTGAGCATCGACCTATGAACCAGGAGGTCATGGTTTGATTCCCAGTTGGGGCACACACCCCGGTTGCGGGCTTGATCCCCAGTGTGGGGCATGCAGGAGGCAGCCCATCAATGATTCTCTCTCATCATTGATGTTTCTTTCTCTCCCTCTCTCTTCCTCTCTGAAATCAAGACATATGTATATATATCATTGACAACATATGCATTTTTCTTAAGTACCAGTCCACTTAAGAATCACTTCATATTTAGACTTAAGATCTGTTTATTCTACAAGAACTGAACAAATCTTCCGTATAAACTGGAAGATGATGTTAAATTTAGATAACTATTCAAATTCACATCCCAATAGCACTAGTTAAATTTATCTTTTTATAAATACACATCCTTATGCCTTCTTTATTAATAGTAACATTAACTGTACTGTTCTTTTAAAAAATATAACATTACCAGAATTGAAGCATATATTCTTAGAACATCAAACTTAGAATATTCTATCACTATCTTTCTTAGAAGTTACATTTAAAAATTCCTGTTTCCTACTTTCTACTCTAGTGTCTTCCTCCCTCTCTCCCTCCTTGCTGGGGCTGACCAAGAGCCCCCCCACCCCCCAACAATGGATGAACAGATTACTCAGACACAGTTTGACTGTCAAAGAGAGGGCTCAACTCTCACCCCCCACCCTCACCCCCTCGCTCTAGTGGCCAGGGCAGCCACTATTGCCTGCCTCATTAGGCCTTTATTGGAATTTTTATCTTTAGTGACCTTGGGAGGTTACATTGTCCTCTAGGCAAGGGCATCCAGGGATTAAGCATGGATTCCAGTACACACTGGGGGTCTGCATACGCACAGGCTTGTTTGGGATGGTCAAGGAATAATTAGGGGCGCCGCCTTCGACACTCCCCTAAGTCTCCCCTAAGTCGGAATTCCGATAAACAGGGCAGGCGGCCTTCCACACACTTCCCTTTGATCAGAATGTCCTTCTGACAACTTTCCAGCCAAGTCTCTTATGCTCCCAACACCTCCTTCCCTCCGCCTTCTTTTCTTTTCTCCCCTTTTTATTTTTATCTCATTAAGTTCAACAGTATAGCACTGCATTCATTTTATCCACTATAGTCCTAATATTGAAGAGGGAATTGCAAAAAAAAAAAAAAAAAGTTCTTTGAAGGTAATTTCCTCTGTCAGCCATTAGGGACCCTGCAATTGAGAGCCTTGGGGTGCAGTGAGGCCAGTTGGGGCAGGCTGGGAAGACATTATCTAGAGCAGGGGTGGTCGGCAAGCTCAGTCAGTATTTTAGGCTTTGCCGGCCTTATGTCCTCTTCTGCAGATACTCAGTTCTGCTGTTGTAGAATGAAAGCATTTATAGGCAACATGTAAACGAATGAGCGTGCTGCGTTCCACTAACACTATCATGGGAGCTCAAATTTGAATTTCATCCCGTTTTCATGTGTCATACAATATTTTTCTTCAATGGATTTTTCCTCAACTATTTAAGAATGTAAAAATCATTCTTAGCTCATGGGCTGTATAAAAGTGTTGGTGGGCCAGATTTGGGCCATGGGTTGCAGTTTGCTGATCCCTGATCTAGAGAATTAAAATCCTATTTTTTATTCTTGCTGGGGGATTCTATGAAAGGGAGGGGAATGAGGTGGGAAATTACAATTGAACACTCCTGATTAGCCAGCATTGTTCTAAGCACTGTATGCGCAGTGACTCATTTAATCCTTACAATTCTAGAAGGTAGATAGCATTATCCCCTTTTACAGACCGGAAACCTAAGAAATTAAACAACTCGTTGTTACAGAAGAGCCAAGAAATACCAAGCACACTTCCTAGAGGAAGGGAGGAACCCATTAACACTAGTGACTAGTGGACTCCGGGAATAACTTCCAAATCAGAGTGAAGTAACATAAAGAGGCTTCGCTTTTTATAATCTTCTGGGGTCTTTGTCTTGCAGATATGATATGGTTCTGCCCCTTTTCGTGGGCTTACAGGAAGGTCCCAGGTGTTGGATAACAACCTTCTTCCCCGCCCCCCCCCCCTCCTCGCCCCCAGGGCAGTGACACGCCTTGCAAGACCAGTTTCCGGGAAGGAGGCAATGACCTTAATTATAGGTCATCAAGCATGCACACTGAGCTTGCTGGCATGAATTCCAATTGCTAGCCCCCAAAATATCAGGGTTACATTTGCATTAGCCCTTTCTAGCCTCCTCATTGTCACTTACCACACAGTCAATGGAGTCCGGAGCCTTGAAAGAATAACTCACCAAGTTCGGTACAGCATCCACACTCAGTCTGACCCATGATGGCCTTTCTGGGTAAAATCCCTCACATTGTGCTGAAGACATTTCCATGGGCCTCCACATGGAGCATCTTTGTCATGCCAGCTCCATTAAGCATTTGAACAGAAAGTTACAGAATGTTCAAAGTAGTGTTTCCATTTGAAGACAGGAGGACAGATGGCACTGTCTTATTTAGTAAGGAAGTCACTGTCATCAAAGGTGTTTGAGCAGAGGTTGGATGACTTTTGCATTTTTGCAGTTCCTTAGAAAGATTTTGGTTATTTTCTATAAAAGTAAAATTTTTAAATTCTTGCTTTTTGATATTTAAATCTAATCATAAAGGAGTAAACAGTCTGAACACCTCCCTGTAGCCCACTCAGGCACAATCTCATTACCTTTACAGCATCAGGCAGTCTGAAAGGCCAGAGCTGCTGGCAGACTATATTTCAGATTGCTTTGGCTTATTGCTATGAGAATTGAATGAATCTCCCTTAACCTCATACCATCATAACTTACACACATCCCATTCTTCCCACCTACATCTTTTCTTCCAACCTTTCTTCCTAGTTGAAAATATTTGCAAACATATTAGGAAAGAATTATTTGATTTAATATATTAAATGTATAGTCATTAAGAGAATACTGATATAGATAGATCTCTAGGATAAATGATTTTTCAAAAAGTATAGAATAGACTATATTGTGCTCCCACTTGTGTAAAAAATTGGTGTGGAGATGGGTATCATGGGAATTTGCTTGTTATGCCCAGATTTCAGGATCCCCAAAAGACCACCAGGGAGCCAGCCGAGTCCCATGCAAAAGCAAAAAGAGTCTTTATTCGAGCTAGCTCGAGCTCTCCATCCACCACACTCGCCGACGCAGTGGCAGGGACAGAGAGAGAGAGAGCCCTGTGGGAAGAGGGGTTTTATGGGGGGGGGGGGTTGGAGTAAGGGGAGGAGAGAGGACTGTGGGCCCTGCCGATTGGCCAGGTGCAAGTCGGGGTCTTGTTACACAGGATGTGGTTGTGTCTATGGCGCGCACTTCCCTTGATTGTCATTGGTTAGTTTAAAGAAATCCTAGGTGTGGCTAGCAGAGGCTTGGGCTTCCAGGAAGCTCCTTGCTGAGCACATGGCTAATGGCTGCTGCCCAAAAATGGAGGATCCGGGGTAAGATGGAGGGCGGACAGAAAATAGGAAAAGATATTGATAGTGATGATTTCTGAAGAATGAGAAAGGGGTCTGGGGTGGGAGGTTGCATTTTTCATTGTGAACTCTGAAAAATTATTTGAATTTTTACATTTGAATTTTTATCCAAAATACCCATACATACATGTATTATTCAACTTTACACCTTCTCCCTCATGTCACAAAATCTACCCAGCCTGAAACTCTTTCTTTAGACTCTCCTTTGACTACATCAATAACCAGACATATTTTACAAATAAAAGTAACTTCCCCTGGGTCTTGCCTTATACCTCTAATAACGATAGAGGGAGAGTAAATAAATCAATATTGCTATATATTAGGTGTTAGGTGAGTATATTAGTGGATTGAATGGTGGTTCCCCAAAATACCTCGTTATGCCTGCCTCATCCTTGGAACCTGTGAATATTACCTTACGTGGTAAAAGATTAAGGATCTTGAGAGCAGGTGCTTATCCTGGTGGGCCCTACATTCAATCAGATGTGTTCTTATGAGAAAGGCAAAAGAAGTTTGGGAGAGAAGGGGAAGCAAGGTGACCATGGAGGCAGAAGTTGGAGGGATGTGCTGTAAGCCGAGGATACCTGGAGCCCTCAGAAGTTAGAAGGGGGGGGGGGGGGCTTAGGTTTAATGCGGGGTATGAGGACACATTTGTAATACCTTAACTAATAAAAAAATTAAAAAAAATGTTGCTAAAATTAAAAAAAAAAAAAGTTAGAAGAGGCAAGGAATGGACTCTCCCTAGAGCCTTTGGAGAGTGTAGTCCTGCTGACACCTTGATTTCAGACTTCTGGCCTCCAGTACCGTGGAAAAACATATTTTGTGTATGTTTTAAGCCATTTAGCTTCTGGTAACTTGTTACAGTAGCCCTTGGAAATTAATAGTGGGAGAAAGGTACAATTAATAGCTTACGTTAGGATTTTGGATTCTATAAATGTTTATGGTGCTTCTGGCCTAAATAATACCTTAAGTTGACTAGTATTGAGGTACTTGATACTGTTGTAGGCACTTTAGTTGTTACTATAGAAACTATGAAGTAGTGAGGTTCTTATCAGTGAAATAGTCGAGGCTAGATGAGCACCTGGCGAGTGCTATTAAAGGAATTCTTGGGTGGAGGTTGGCCTAGATCAGTGGTCGGCAAACTCATTAGTCAACAGAGCCAAATATCAACAGTACAACGATTGAAAATGAGTAAGCAGGAGGAGGCCAAGAGGAAGACAAAGGTTATAATCCTAGATAATAAAAGCCTAATATACTAAGTATCCGACCGTTTGTTCAACCATTGGACCAGTTGCTATGACGTACACTGACCACCAGGGGGAAGATGCTCCGACCGGTAGGTTAGCTTGCTGCTGGGGTCTGGCGATTGGGACTGGGTGAGACAAGGCCAGACATGCCCTGGAGCCCTCCCGCGGTCCCTCCAATCGTGCAACAGTGGGGTCCCTCAGCCTGACCTGCGCCCTCTTGCAATCCGGGTCCCCTTGGGGGATGTTGGAGAGCTGGTTTTGGTTTCGGTCCCATCTCCACAGGCCAGGCCGAGGGACCCCACCGGTACACAAATCTGTGCACCGGGTCTCTAGTGTATAGATAATAAAATCATGCTGTAGCCATATTTACTCTAAATTTTTTTATTTTCTCTTATTGAAAAGCATCATATAAAATATGTAATTAAATATGTAGTAGTATTAAACACATGTAAGATACTACTAGCTGCTATGGAACCTACTGTGTGTTTTACAAATGTTTATATCTAAGTTCTATATTTTGTAAAATGTTACTTTATTATAGGAAACATTCTTATCACACTAATACAGAAAAGTCTGGCCTGGAATTACACTATAGGTAGAGTAGATGTTAACTGGCCATGCCCAGTATTTCTGAGGTAATGGCAGGACTTTCTTAGCCCCTGAAAATCACCCCAAACACACTTATCACCTAGCTTCCCAGAGTGCCAAGTATTGCAAAGTTCATACTTGATCTAGCCTGGATGTTAAGGTAGTTACTTACCTCATTAATTAGAGCATTAATGAGATTAAGGTCATGACTTTATTGTATGAACCAGTATCATTTCCAGAACCTCAGCTGCATTCCTAATCTCAGCTAGTTTTATTGTAAATATGGGCCATCTCCAGAAGGACTAGAGGGACAAATTCAAAACTCACCACCACTACTTAGGGGAGAAACAGAAACCATTAAAACACTTGTCTATAGGATTATTTTTATAAAACAATGATTACTCTTAGAATGAAGAGCTGGGGGAACTGTGGACAAGGAAAGACAGGAAAGCACAACTAAAAATATCAGCAGAAAGCACTGAAATGGGTGGTTTCACATGCTCGCTGGAAATGTCAAACTTCTCAAGGATCGCTAAGAAAGTCTCACTACCAGTCTCAGGCGCTCACTGGGAGGCGGCAGTGACTACGTGTCTGGCAGTCTGGTTGCAGCTGCTTCCCTGTAGGTGAAGTGTGCTGCTCTGGCCCAGTGGTTGGCTTGTCCATGTTACCTGCTGTAGGCCAATGGCATAGGAACAATCTGACCTGTGCCACATCCAAGCAGGAACTTTAAATGTGCTTGCGTGGTACGGTTTGGTCGCTTGCTCCTGCCCTTCGCTACGAGAAAACTGTGCCCCCGGCAGGGGCTGTTCTATCAGCCTAGGGCAGTGATGGCGAACCTTTTGAGCTCGGCGTGTCAGCATTTTGAAAAACCCTAACCTAACTCTGGTGCCGTGTCACATATAGAAATTTTTTGATATTTGCAACCACAGTAAAACAAAGATTTATATTTTTGATATTTATTTTATATATTTAAATGCCATTTAACAAAGAAAAATCAACCAAAAAAATGAGTTCGTGTGTCACCTCTGACACGCGTGTCATAGGTTCGCCATCACTGGCCTAGGGCCAGAGGAAGATGTGCGGAGCGGAGTCAAATCTAGCAGAGTTCAATCTGAGTTGAGCAGAGCTGCAGCTGATTTGTAAACCCATGAACAAGAAATAAAGGTTTGTCATAAATCACTAAGATTTTGCAGTTGCTTATATTAGTCTACTCCCAGGGAATACTAAAATAAGACTTTATATATTCATCCTCGTTAATTATATCCTTCCTTTCTATATCTAATATGTCTTTAATATTCTGTGTTAAAGAATTTGAAGACCAAGTTTCTAACTCCAGTTGAATTTTTTTTTATTAAAGTGCATCAGTAAATAAACAGTGTTAACAATCAATACAAGCTTTACTGAAATATTCACAAATAAAAACCCTCTACTTGCCCCACCAGCATGGCTCAGTGTTTGAGCATCGACTTATGAACCAGAAGGTCACGGTTCGATTCCTGGTCAGGTCACATGTGCTGGTTTCGGGCTCAATCCCCAGTAGGGGGTGTGCAGGAGGCAGCTGATTGATGATTCTGTCCCATCATTGATGTTTCTATATCTCTCTCCCCCTCCCTTCCTCTCTCTGAAATCAATAAAAATACATATTTTAAAATCCTCTACTTAATGAATCACTCAAATGATGTTCTTCTATGAAGTAACAGTAATCACGATTGGAAGCTAATTAATCTGAATTTATTCCTAACCACACACATGGATTCTCAAATTGGGATATTCAACCTGGTTAGCTTAACGTACGGGGCTGGCTGTCAATACCTGAATCCTAGTCCCAGCAAGTCAGTGGAAAAATGATGCGATTTGAAACTAATCATTTATTCTTGGTGCCACAATTTCTCCATCTGCACTGAGAATTAATCTTCCCTTAGAGAAGATGTGTAAGAAAGTATGAAATGTTAAGACTTATCATACTTCTAAGCCTCAGAAAGCACTCACATGCATATTTTAAATGTATATGTATTGATTTCAGAGAGGAAGGAAGAGGAAGAAAGCGATAGAAACATTAATGATGAGAGGAAATCATTGATTGGCTTCCTCCTGCATGTCCTTGCCTGGGGATGGAGCCTGCAACCGGGCATGTGCCCTTGACCAAAATCGAACCGGGGACCCTTCAGTCCGCAGGGGGACACTCTATCCACTGAGTCAAACCGGCCAGGGCAACATGCACATTTTTAAAAGGGCAACTTATTTGTACTTGACACAAATTAATACCATACGGCTTTAAACGAAATAGATGACTGTTCTTTCTATGAAAATTATCTTTTTACTGAAATCACATTAAAATTATAGTTTAATAGGGTTCACAAGGATATGCTGAGTAAATTATTTGGATTGCAATGAGGACTACCATCCTATTCAGGCAAAATGTACAAAGTATTTAAAGAAATGTCATGCCTACACATTTACATGACCCATCTATAGACACAGAAACCCTGCTCCCTGACAGCACAGGGAGGAGAGACCCAGGCTTTGCTGGTTTGGTGTCGTTCCTTGGGATATGGTTTGAAACTCACTCATGACTCCAGAGAGGTTGTGGCTGACAAAGGACAGAGTATAAATAAGCCAATTTTGATCAGATCCCCTGGCACGATTAACTGCCTGGTGCTGTTATAAAACAGATTCAGTAATGTCTACGTTGGGGGAAGGAGGATTTAAGGTAAAAAAGCCTGAAAATATAGATGACAAATGTGGGGCCAGAAGAGAAATAAAATGATCCTGATTGAATCAGACTTTTCTAAAAACCTTGTTTCTATGGGAAGTATGTGATTCTGCTGTAAGAGAAGTTTAAAGAGGTTGGTACAACAACCCTTATATTTTCAAAGAAATGTGCAATACTTGCCAGTAGAAACAGTTTTGCTAAATCTCCACATGACACTTTGAAACCACTAGCAGGAAAAAAAAAAAATCATTATTAATCAACATAGAAGAAAAATGGTAAGCTGTCTTGCTGTTCAATAATTGATCATGCAAATGGCCATGCCATATCGATAAATAAAATCTGCAGTTAACTGGTCATTTAAAAAATGAATTGGATGAAAATGAATTTCTGCAGTGTACTCAGACATTTTAAGACTAAGGTAGTTTCAGAAAAAACATGGAACATCCTTCGAGGAGGCCTGTTTTGTGCCGGTTGTGACAGAGCACTCCATGCCCTATACAGAGTTCACAAGAAAATAATATTCACATTGAACATAGACCTCTTAGAGAATAAAGGGAAAACACTTTACACAATATACCTTTCTATAACATGCAGTGATTGGGTAATAGTAAATCATCATCCTTTACAAAGAAGGTGCAGGTGCTCCAAAATTAGAGTTAATGACTTTAGAAAGAGGTGTCAAAATTTTAATTCTCACCCAAGGATATGTTTTTCATTGATTGGTTGCTTCCTGTACGTGCCCCGACCAGGGATTGAACCAGCAACCTGGGAATGTGCCCTGATGGGAAATTGAACCCGAGACCCCTTGGTGCATGGGATGACCCTTTAACCAACTGAGCCACACTGGCCAGGACTAGTGTCAAAATTTTAAATAAAAAAAACAACTTAATTTCAAAGTTGGTTTTGCCAAACCTCTGGTAAGTCCTAGGAATACAGGGTGAGCAAGAAGAAAATGTTCTCCCTCTTTTATGACGTGCACCTCTCATTACCATGATGAATGCCATGGACCAGATGCCATCATAAACTTATTTGCACACTTGGGGCCAGCAAAGGCCAGGCTGGTTCTAGGTAAAACTAAGCAGAGCACAGTCCCACAAAAGAGCATGTGAAGGACTGATCCAACGGGAGATTTCCAAGGTCACCTGGCATCCATATGACCCCAGAGTGAGTTCATCAAGTTTCTGTGATTCAGGATCCTGCCTTGCACTGTCTACAGGCCGCCCTGAACCCACTGGATGTCCTTGGACTGGGACGCTCTCCCCGGGACAAGCATTTCCAGAACTGGAAGCGAAGGCTGAATGAGCAGGGCGGGCAGAGCACCATTTATCGGAGCCAACCCCCATCTAGCAGACGCTTGTTGACAAGAGCTTAGTGATTCTGGAGCAGCTCTTCCCAGCAGATGGGCTGTGAAAACACCTCTCTTTCCAGCCAGATCTCATAGGAGCAGTGGAAATCCTCGGGCAGGTCCAGCCTCTGCCCCAGCACACTCTGCAGGCAGTTATCCACAGGTGAGAACTCCGAGTCCTGAGGCCTGTCATACCGGCGGCTATTAAAAGCCTCAATGTTGGCCCTCAAGGTGCATTCTTCTGCTTGGAAGTCCCATGGCCTGGCATCGATGTCTGGCGGGAGGAGAGGAGGAAAAAGATGCATCCAACTTAGGACAGAGCTCGCCTTACCACAGAGCATGGTCCAGAGCAGTGATGGCGAACCGATGACACGCGTGTCAGAGGTGACACGCGAACTCATTTTTTTGGTTGATGTTTCTTTGTTAAATGGCATTTAAATATATAAAATAAATATCAAAAATATAAGTCTTTGTTTTACTATGGTTGCAAATATCAAAAAATTTCTATGTGTGACACGGCACCAGAGTTAAGTTAGGGTTTTTCAAAATGCTGACACGCCGAGCTCAGAAGGTTCGCCATCACTGGTCTATAGGATACCAACAATGGAACTGCCCAGAATTTCCTTTTCTGGAAATGAAAAAAGTAAGTAAACAACATGCTGCCACTCAGGTTTAAAAAGTACATACGTTAAAAAAATACCCACATGCATACGCTTACATACACAGACTATCTTTGGAAGGATAGGCTAGAAATTGGCAACAGTGATTACCACTGTAAGGACCCTGAGGGAGGTATCTTTTATTTTATTTCCTTTTCTTTATTTCACTTTCTTACTAGTTGTATGTTCAGTAAGTAAGTCCTCACTTAACATCATTGATAGGTTCTGCAACACAACAAGGGACACAATTTTAACATAGGCTAATGGATAGAAATGAGTTAGTTAGAAAGGCATCTCATCAATGTTATAATGAAACAATGTTGAACAAAATGATGCTATTTGAGGACCAGCTGATTATATTTTCAAAATGGCAACTCAGTTCCCTTCTTGAGCTTTCCTCAGGGATGAGTTTCCCATTTGAATGGAATCACCAGCTCTGAAGGAATGTGAAGAGGCAGGAAGGGGCACAAGAAGAAGAACTAGAATGAACCAGTTATTAAAGACTTCCTGATTCCTGGGACCTCCCCCAGCTTATATTAACATTAGGAGATTAAGTCTTCCGTGGAGGTAAAAACAGAAAACAAATAATCTACTTTGTTTCTATTTATCCCACTTAGACTCTTATTTCAGAGCCAGAGACACACATTTCCCAGATCTCTTGTTCTCACACTCAATGGTTTATCATAAGTAAATGCAGTTAGGACTTCAGCTCATGAGGCAGCAACAACAGATGTGCCATTTGCAGGATAAAACATTTTCACATTTTAAAAATCGATGAGAATTTAAATAGTTAATTGTGCTTTATGTCTTATAGTAGAAGTTGCATCCTGACTTGTTATCTGCCAGTCAGATGCTTCCCTTAGTTCTCTGCACTCTTTACTGCAGCATCCTCTCAAATTCAGGCCTGTTACAAATCCCAGCAAAGACAAGTCAGTAGTCATCTTGCCAAAACTATTAAATGCAATCATGCAAACAATGCTCAAATCCCACTACAACAAACGTCAATACAATGAAGAAGCTCTCCAAAATATATTCTTCCAAACTCTGGTCAATCTTAGCATAAGTCTTGGTAGGTTAAGTAGGTATTACAATATATTACAATATGCAGCTCCCAACATGGCCAAGAATGTACTATAGCCAAAAAGTTTTTTTTAAAATATATTTTATTGATTTTTTACAGAGAGGAAGGGAGAGAGATAGAGAGTTAGAAACATCGATGAGAGAGAAACATCGATCAGCTGCCTCCTGCACATCTCCTACTGGGGATATGCCCGCAAC
Source organism: Myotis nattereri (assembly GCF_964212035.1). Lineage (NCBI taxonomy): Eukaryota > Metazoa > Chordata > Mammalia > Chiroptera > Vespertilionidae > Myotis > Myotis nattereri. The sequence continues at coordinate 21,435,376 of NC_138086.1, read as the reverse complement.
CCAGGTACATGCCCCTGACTGGAATCGAACCTGGGACCTTTCAGTCCGCACGCTGATGCTCTATCCACTGAGCCTAACCGGTTTCGGCTATAGCCAAAAAGTTTTAAATTGAATTCATCAAACCTTTAGATCTACTTTCAGTTTACAGGTAATACCAGAGATAGAGCAGAGATTTTCAACTGGTGCTGTAAGAGTTTTTTTTTAATTTTGTTTTATTGCTTATAGTATAACAAAGAGTATTGCATATGTCTCCTTTCCCCCACCCCTTGACCTTCCCCGGCCTCCCCTACCCCCCAGTGTCTGTGTCCATTGGTTATGCTTATATGCATGCATACAAGTCCTTCGAATGATCTCTTACACAAGAATTTTTAAAACATGCAATACCTGACTATTTAGCCACGGGCACTGACCTCTTTTCCCTTAGACCAGGGGTCCTCACACTTTTCAAACAGGGGGCCAGTTCACTGTCCCTCAGACCGTGGAGAGCTACGGCTTCCACGGGCACCTGAAGGAACCAGGAGTGGGAATGGCTCTGCGGAAAGTGGGTGCCGTGGCCAAACCAGACTACGTCATCACTTCTGGTGGCAAAAACCTTAATAAGAACTGAGAGCACATTGAAAACGACAGTTCTCAGGTAACCTGGGAGAGAAGACTGAAGAAACTACAGCTGATGGTGGGAAAACTCAGACCGTCTGCAACTTTATAAATGGCACATTGTTGTCATCCCAATCCACCAAGGTTGCGGGTTCAATCGCAGTCAGGGCATATACAACAATCAACCAAGGAATGCATAAATAAGTGGAACATATCAATGTTTCTCTCTCTTTCTCTCCAAAATCGGTCATTGGTTCAACATCAGGAATGGAATGGGAAGAAAAGTACAATAATGAGAAGATTGGAAGGCAGAAAATTAGTGGTGGAATGTGTCTTAAACAATGTCACCTGTACTTAGACCTATGAAAAAGTAGAGTAAAAATTCCATCATCCTTCTGGACAAGAATTAGCTGTGAGGATAAACAAGCTCAGTTCAAGGAGCAAATCTCTCCAGGCTGTTTTGTTTTTCATCACTGTGTTCGGTTACCCTTATCGCAAACATTTTGCGTACAACTATTTCCGAGTGCTGGTTTAATTAGGATCAACCCTTTGGTTAGAAAATAAATGTATTTATGCTAAAAAAAAAAAAAAAGCAAGTACAATTTGCTTTCATTTTAATAAAAAGTATGTGTATACATATATGTATATATACATATATATATGAAAAGAAGAGATCTGGAAAAATATACAATAAGATGTTATCAATGGCAATCTTTGGGTGGTACAAATATGGGCTAAATATAATAATATCAAAAAATGTGCCCTGGCCAAGTAACTCAGTTGGCTGAAGCATATCCCATACACCAGGGTTGATTCCTGGTCAGGACACACACCCAGGCTACAGGTCTGATCCCCAGTCAGGGTGTGTGCTACTGATTGATGTTTCTATCTCACACTGATGTTTCTCTCTCCCTCCCTCCCTCCCTCCCTCCCTCCCTCCCTCCCTCTCTCTCTCTCTCCCCTCCCCCCGCCCCTCTCCCTCTCCCTTCCTCTCTCTAAAATCAATAAAAATATATATTTTAAAAGTTTGCTTACTTGTATTTTCTAACTGCTTTGTAATAACAAAAGGTTATTTTAATTTTAAAAATCTCTCAGAAAGGAAAAAAATAATAAAATAAAATAAGGGGAAAAAAATCTCTGAGAGAAACCTGTCATTTAAAGGAATGTTTTGGCCCTAGCTGGTTTGGCTCAGTGGATAGAGCGTCGGCCTCCAGATTGGAGGGTCCCAGGTTTGATTCTGGTTCAGGGCACATGCCGGGTTGCAGGCTCGATCCCCAGTAGGGGGTGTGCAGGAGGCAGCCAATCAATGATTCTCTCTCATCACTGATGTTTCCATCTCTCTCTCTTCCTCTCCCTTCCTCTCTGAAATCAATAAAAATATATTAAAAGAATAAAGGAATGTTTTTCAAGCGGGTAATTATCTCTCATTTTAGCTATTTAATAAAATGGATTTTCATAGGATGGGGTACATGCTGGACTGGAGCAGTGCCTTAAAGTTTGTTGTATCAGCACCTAACCTATAGTCACATATTTTCTTATGCAAAATATGTAACAATTCACGCCACGAGAGTAGAGTAAATGTTTCTTTAGCTTTGTTTCAAAACCAGGCAACTCCTGGATGTCGGAGCTCTGAGAGAACTCACCATTCCCGTAAGCCCAGTCATCATTCATACGGTGGCGCACTTTCTGGTAAATGGCCGACATGGTTTTCATGTTGCTTTTCCTCCACTGGCGCCCCAGGTACTTGGTCTGTATTTTTAGCAGCTTCAGGACATAAAGTTGCAGCATGGCCTGTTTGACCTTGAGGGCCCGCTTTAAGATTGGAGCAGATTTAAACACCACCAGCATCTGCTCATTTAAAGAGGGATGAGAGTGAAGAAAGAGAAATAAAAATATAAAGTTACTTGGAGTTCCCAACTCATAGACAAATTAAACTAAACCTGGCTGACCTGAGATTACACGGGGGAGCTTTTGGAAATCTATGGTCCAGACTCCACTTAGATTTAGTCTTCAAGGAGGTCACTCCATTTATATTTCACAATTAAAAGTTTCTGATATCAGTATAGAACTGCCTCATTCTTTTTCATTGTTGTATAAGATTGTATTATAAGGATACACCATAAGTTATTTAACCAGTTGGTCCCGTATTAATGAGCATTTAGGTTGTTTCCAATCTTTCATAATTACAAACAATGCTGCAATGAATAGCCATAGAGCTGCATCGTTTGGGACTTGTGAATATAGCTCAAATAACAATGCTAACTTCCCTACCAGAGGGGCCCTGAGGGAAGATCCACACCCAGCTCTCTAAAAAGCAATGTAAATATTTCTCTCATATAGAATAAGTGCCCAGAATTAGAAGGGGCTAAATTTTTTCAAAAAATATTTTTATTGAATTCAGAGAAGGGAGAGGGAGGGAGAGATGGAAATATCAATGATGAGAGAGAATCATTGATCGGTTGCCTCCTGCACGTCCCCTGGGGATAGAGCCTACAAACCCAGGCATGTGCCCTGACCAGGAATCAAACCTCCTGGTTCATAGGTCGACACGCAACCACTGAGCCACACTGGCTGGGCAGGAGGGGCTAAATCTTACATAGCATTCAGTGTGTGTCTATAGAGAATACAAAGCAGGAAGTCCATACAAATTAACTGAAGATTTTAAAAACTCAGTGAGATGGACACCTCCATGATCAGAAGTCCCACTCACCATGGTTCTGGAATGCTTCCATTTGGTCAGTTTATTGAGCAGTCTCAGAAGGTTGATGCAGGAGAAGAGGTTCCTCCAGCAGAACTGGTTGTTGTCTCCAGCTTCCTGTAATAAGGCATGCCCGTCATAATCTCAACATCCACAAGACTTATTTCCATAGATGCCTGGAAGTCACTGTTGGTCAATTTAGATGAGGCCTTCCATATAAAATGCTACCTCCTCACTATCCTGCTTTTCACACACTGCTTTCATCTGGTTAGAAACATGACACACGAACATAGGAACTTCATTCAAGCAAGCTTTCTTGTGTAGCTTTCTAATTTAGAATCAGAGAAGAGATGCTTTCTACCCCGTACACTTTGCACTTACATAAGCTATGTTTGTAACTGCCAGGAGTTATTCTGGGAGATTTCAAACTATGGTGTATGGGTCTGGTATTCATTGTGGCTGGATTTTTGAAATCAACCCCACCCTCCTTTATCAAACCATATTGCAGCAAATTGCTTAATTCTCCAGCACAGAAGAAAAAATGGCAGATGGTTAATTCTAACCAGGTGTTTCTCTTGTATGTTTCTTGATTACAAGAAGTAACAGATGGATGTCAGATTAGAAACAGGTATATACTCATAGAAACATCATTCAGGGACAAAAATAGAGTCCTTATGGATGTGGAGGCCTATAAATATATACTGGTGGCAGAAGCTATGTACATCAATGAGTACGCATGGTGGCCAAACTAACATCTTGGAAATTCCTCACGTCTACAAAGTGATAACATAACGTAGGAGTAGATGTATAGACGTGAACTGCTGTCTGGTGAAGGGGAAATTACCCCTCCTCTTCCAAACAGATTTGAAGCAAGCAAATGTAATGTGGACTGAACATCCAAGATTTTTGAGTGTATTAGGTTAATATACACAAGACTACGGATCAAAAAGTTTCAGGGAAGGGTCAATGGGGGGTGGGGAATATGTAATACTTTCAACAATAAAGATTTAGTAATAATAAAAAAAAAGTTTTAGGGAGCCCTGGCCAGTGTGGCTCAGTTGGTTGAGCATTGTTCTATGCACCCAAAGGTCCCTGGTTCCATTCCTGGTCAGGGCTCAAGTCTGGGCTGTGAGCTTGATCCCCAGTAGGGGACATGCAGGAGGCAATTGATCAATGTTTCTTTTTCTCTTTTCCTTTCCCTTCCTCTCTCTCTAAAATCAAATTTTAAAAAAACATTACCTAGCCCTAGCTGGTTTAGCTCAGTGGATAGAGCTTCAGCCTGAGGACTGAAGTGTCCTGGGTTCAATTCTGGTCAAGGGCACATACCTCGGTTGAGGGCTTAATCAGAGAAAAACTTTAAATGTTATTTAAAGACTATCCTATACACTTAAAAAAACAGTACATTTTCTGTTTATAATTATTAATTGAGCCTGAAAAAGAGATAAATCTTACTCATATAAATATTAGTCTTTTCTGAATACAGAAGCCATCAGTTTAGACAAATAAACCATTATATTGAGCACCTATGTGGAGTGAACTTGCTAGTTACTTAAGCCTGTTTACATAAGTTCACACAAACAATACAAAACAAACTGTGGTTACCAAATGAGACCACCAGGTGCCACTGTTGCTTCATAGAAAGGAGATGAAACACCGACCATGAATTTGTATTTTATTAAGATTAGACAATGCTTTCACCCACTCTTGCATAAAAATAAAGTCTTCTCAGAAGCATTACAATTAGCTAAGTAATTTTATGCTTATATCCCAAAAGGTCATTCTGAAGAGATACAGAGAACACATTGTACCAAGAAACAGATTCAGGCCCTGGCAGGTGTGGCTCAGTTGTTTGGAACATTGTACCGTACACCAAAAGGTGGCGGGTTTGATTCCGGTCAGGGCACATACCTGGGTTGCGGGTTTAATCCCTGGTGGGGGCATGTATTGGACATAACCGATCAGTGTTTCTCTCTCATATCCATTAAAAAAAAGAAATAGATTTAGGTCATAAAAGCTAACTATTTTCAAATACCCTACAAATAGAATTTTAATACTATCCATGTGCCACTTGTTTCTCATTCCAACTTTGAATGGCAGGGATGTAGGTCTCCACCCTTGCTCTGCTACATTCAACTGTAAAATTTTGTTACTTACTTCTCTATCCATAAAACAGTAATACCAACCTCATACTTGTTTTAAAGATTGACTAATATGATGAACATAAACAGGGTTAGACACTTATGAGCTCTCTCTGCAAGGGTAAGGAGCTCCTCTTGGCTGCTGAGACCACATCTAAGTAAGACAGCAGTTCTGCCCTGGTGCTAAAAAGGGTGCTAGACTTAGTGTCTCAGGACATGGGTCTTTCTCTAATTCAGGGTCTGTCATGAATAAAGCATGAACCATGAAAAGTCATTTTGTTCAATGGACATTTCTCATCTTTGAAATAGAGGTTTAGGCCAAATAGCTCTCATGTCCCCTCCAGCCAAAAATCCTATGGTTCTATAAAACCTGTACCACAGAAGGTATCATTCTGTTTTTACATAATAGACTTTAAAAAATATATTTTTTTATTGATTTCAGAGAGAAAGGGAGAGAGAGAGAAACATCAATGATGAGAGAGAATCACTGATCGGCTGCCCGCTACGCCCCCTACTGGGGATGTGCCCGCAACCAAGGTACATGCCCTTGACCGGAATCGAAGCTGGGACCCTTTAGTCCACAGGCTGATGCTCTATCCACCGAGCCAAACCGGTTAGGGCAAAAAATATATATTTTTAAAAAGAATAACTCTGAGGGACTTTTCTGACTTGCCTAGAGCTGTTTCCAGGATGAAGAATTTTCTGGGTCATCCTTCTGCGGCTATATTGACTTTTGCCTCAGAGAGATGTAGGCATTTTGGTATTTTCCGAAGTACCACTCCTGGGTTTTATAACCCGAATGGAAATGAAAAGCGCATAGCCCATGGCACAGCAGAAAGGCAGATAATTATTTGGGATGACCAGCGAGATTCTCCTGCCATTCTGCGCAGATGTTCTCATTCAGTTTCAGTCTCATTATCTTCCTAAATGTCCTCTCCTCCTCAGTGTTTTTCACTGACCCCTTTCTTGACAAAATGCTATGCACAGCTTTTCCAAACTGTTCTCAACTGGGTCAGCAGCTCTAAACCCCTACTGGCTCTGTGCTATTGCCAATATGCCTTTGTTAATCTGAGACTCCCAAACCAGGGCATTATGGAGGCAGAGAAGCAATGGAAGAGCAAGTGCCAGCCTCTGCTACTTGGCATTTTCAAAGGCTACCGAATCCGCATCTGCTTACCAGACTCTCCGTAGTAAGTTCTGGCAAATCCTGGATGGTACAGCAAGGGTAATCCAGGACCGAGATGCTGCAAGATGCAGAGATAAGGACAGGCTTTGGGTAAATGGCAATGGCAGGAAACAGCTGTATGTTAAAGGGCAGGGGTTAGTTCTCTCCAGCAGGCCCCATCTATTTCTCAAATTGCTTAGAGACCTTGGCTGAAACCGAGGGCTTTGGTGCCAGGCAACTCCAGCTCTAGTCTCCTCTCCTCACTGAGAGGAACTAGTTGAGAGGAACTAACAGAGTTCTTTCAGGCTGGCCCCCATCTGGCAAAGGCAAAAGAGAGCAGAAAGAGAGCCCTGTATAGCCACCTTTCTCCTTCCTTCTTTAAAGGAATATGTAAACTTGTCTGCAGTTGAGTTTCTGTATTTAAGTATATGCTTGTGTATATGTGTGAATATAACTCTGCTCCCAGAGATGCTGCTAAAACTTGTTGCGCTTAACAAACTGGATGTGAGGATGCAATGCAGACTTCTGTGTCTTTCTGAAAGCCAGGCGCTCTCGGGAATAATCACATAAGCTACCCTACAGGAAGCTTGAGACAGAGGCAGCAGCCTACAGAGGGCCAGTCTAGTAGCTCAAGAATGGTAATAGCATCTGCCTCCAAGGGAGCTGGAGGCTCGGTGGGGAGCCCAGGGAAGCAGGAGAAATAAGGCACCACATGATGACAGGAACACAGTCACTTAAAATGACCTTTCTTTCCTCTTCTCCCTTCTTCATGGGTGCAATGCAGAATTGAGATTAGGTAATCTCTAGTGCTTCTCCTGGTTGGGACATTCCATGAGGTTTTAAACACCAATCTTGCCCTGGCCTGTGTTGCTCAGTGGTTGCTCAAGGGTGTTGCCCTGGGGACCAAAGGGTCACGGTCAAGGGCACATACCTGGGTTGCAGGTTTGATCCCCAGCCCCAGTTAGGGCGCATGAGGGATGGAAACCAATTGATGTGTCTCTCTCACATCAATGTCTCTTTCTCTCCTTCCCTCCTTCTCTCCCTTCTACTCTGTCTAAAAATCAATAGAAAAAATATCTTCAGGTAAGGATTAACAAAAACAAAACAAAACAAAATTTAAAAACCACCAATCTATCTGAACTAATGCAGTTGGAAATAAGAAGACTATGGGGTTCCTTGGACCTGTCTCTCTATTTCGAAAGTCAAACTCTATCCAAACAAAAGGCAACAATTTATTCCACTAGAAATGTTTACCTTTGTCCAAGAAACACACAAAGAAAACCAAGGGAACAAAGGGAGGAGAGGAGAGGCCAATGGCTCTCTCTACAATGTTGCTCATCATCTTAATTCACTCCTCCCAGGGTTGCCAGTTCTCTGCTGCTCCTTTAGGAAAAACATCCACTCAGCTACCCACCTTCCACTGACAAAGTCCCATGGCTAAGTAGGTGCTGGGGACCAGGAAACAGGGGCGGGAAATCAAAAATGGATTTATTCTAATCTCAGTGAACTGAATTCTAGCCTAAGGGGGAATAAAAGACAGTTACAAGTTCCTACAATATCTAGGTTGTAAGAGCCATAAGGAAACTGTGCAATAATGAGCTGTGGGTGCTCCAAGTTCCTCAGGGATTATGCACCAGTGAAATATACTGTGGGTGGTAAACAGGAGGACCATCTTATCCAGGCCAACCTTAGCAAATGGCATCGTCTGGCTCTTTCAACTCCAAATGATCTCGATGGACACATATTGGATTGTTTGCCCCTCCTCTTCTAGGCCCAGGAGTGCATTTAGCTCCTGAACCCAACTTCCCAGCCACAGTTGACTGCGCCAGGGACAGACCTGTAACCCTGGGAATGTGGAACAAGGACTGAGAGCCAATTCAGTCTGAGTGGCATGGGGCAGGGCATGTTGAGCTCATGCGGGCATATTTCCGAGAGTGGCCTGGGAAACAGACACTACTATTTGCAAGTGAGAGAAGACACTGGAGTGGAGTACAGAGGCTTGATGTCCATAGACAGAGGAGGAGGACTTCCTGGGCTCCCTACAGACCAACCCTGAGCCTCAGAGCTGCGTCCCTGTCCTAGGAGCCTCAAGATGATATACCTCACATTTCCTCCTAACAAATTACTACTATGCATGAGCCAGGTCTAGCTGGTTTTAGTTACTTAGAACTAAAAAGGTTGACTGATCCACAGAGGCGCCTTTGTGAAGCTGTGGCCCTTACCTCACCCAACCTATGCTTCCATTTTCCCTGGTAATTCAACTAGCAAGTCTTAGTGTTAGTTTTATTTTTATTTTTTGTTAATCCTCATCAAAGGAAATTTTTCCACTGACTTTTATAGAGAGTGGAAGGGAGGGGGAGAGACAGAGAGAAGCATCGATGTGCCTCCTGCACACACCCCAACCAGGGCTGAGGATTGAGCCTGCAACTGAGGTACATGCCCTTGACTGGAATCAAACCTGGGACCTTTCAGTCTGCAGGCCAATGCTCTATCCACTGAGCCAAATCAGCTAGGGCTCAGTGTTATTTTTAAGGCGGCCAGTGCATAAATCTCCTGTAGTTGGAAAAAAAACAAAACCAAAAAACCCCTGAATTCTCAAATGCTTCCTTCAAACAGTAAAAGTATTTAAATCACTCTCATATATATTTATCTTAACTAATGCTTATAAAAGCTCTATGATTCAGTCAGAAGAGGTATTATCTTCATTTTAAAGATGGAAATACTGTGGCTCAGAGAAACAAAGTGTCTTACTTGAGATTACATAGCTAGCAAATGGCAGATCCAGGCCAGGAATCGAGGTCTCATGACTTCAGGTTCTGTGTGTGTGTGTGTGTGTGTGTGTGAAACTACATATAAGTAAGCCGCCTCTCCCTGGAGGAATCTCAGGCAGTGCTGACATACTGGTGAGGCAATATCTCCTAGGCCCTCTCCACTCACGCCGAGTAATCCGCTTCTACTTTAGAAACTTTGCCTCTATTAAAGCACTTCTGGTAAACTCTCCTGATTCACAGGCTTCCAGTTCTCATGGAAACAGCCAAGTAAGGAACAAGGATCTGTTCTGTGACTTTCCCTTTCTGCCATGTCCCCACTTGGCTGGAGGAGTGGGAAGCAATTTGTATTCACAATTGTGATCAGAAAGCAATTTGTGTTTTGATCCTATCTTTGCTGCTTACTTAACAAGTCTCACTAGCATGTTAATCTGGAGCAAGTCAATTAACCTGAGTTGTTTCCTAATTGGTAAAATGAGAAATAAAACTTGTTGTAATACCACTTAGGACTGCTTTGGAGATTAAATAAAATAATGGATAGAGAAATAGTGTAATTTTAAAAACTACAAATTGATCTATAACATTTTACAGTAAAGTAGTGTAACTAACCCAACTTATGATTTATACTAAGATCGGGGCTGGCCAGACAAGCCATAAAGCTGAAATTTTATCGTTGTAGTTTTATTACTTTGAGTCATGACATTTTTCAGTTTTTAAAATTTTAAAAATACAAATATCTTTGTGACGAGGCCAAATCATATACCCCAGAAGCTAACACTTCAAGGAAATTAAATAGTAATCGCTCTAAAATAGAACTTGGGACAGCAAAACTGACAGGCTCAGAAATAATGTAATTTTTCTCAATCATCCCAAACTAGCCCTTTTGAAATAAAAGTGTCCAGAGTCCATACCTGTTTTTAGCAGTGATGTAGGACAAAATATTTTGATTGAAGAATTTCAGGATCAATGGAATGCAGTTGGCAAATACCAAATGTTGTGATACATATTCAAACTGAATTAAAAGATCAAAGTGGAAAGGGCTGCTTATTTGGGGGAGAATAGAAGATCTGTATGAAAAACAGGCAAATATAAATCTAACATCCATCCCTAAAGATATCCACTGGCCGCTTGTGTTATCAGTCTTTCTGCCTGGGAACGGGGAGAATCGTCTCCAGCTCGCCCATCCTCCCTGGAGGGGGACAATCAGTAGTGTCATATAGGTTGCAAACTCCTGACCGAAAGCACAAAACATAAGCCGGAGAGAAAGCCCTATTACCGATCAACAGAACTGCAGTGAGATTTGCTCTTAAGCTCAACAGGAAAAGAAGGCAACCCCAAGGGAGTCGTCTTCCACACCAAAGCTCTGGCTCATAGTGTTTCAACTGTGACTGATACAGCAAGGACAGGTGCAGCTCACCCCCAGCAGCTGCTGGCATCACTCAGCCAGCATGGAGACAACACATAACCAATGGGCCACTGGAATGTGGGCTCCATGCCAGTCTGTATGGTTCCCTGTACTTAGAATATCATATTTTAATGAACGAATCAACAGAGACTGCACTGAGGATAAGTCGAGGATCTCTCTGATGAGCGTAACACCACAGCACAGGGGCTCCACTTTGCTCTCCTGAATCTGGATGGGGTTTGTGTCCAGGAAGACTTAGTGGAGGCAGTGTCATGAAGTTATGCCACCAGGATTTTGCCCAAGATACACTGAGGAGCATCAGACACAATTTTCTCCAGATCCAGAACCCAGGCTGCTAGGACAGTGCAGAATCTGAGGTGAAAAGACAGAAAATTGTGCTGTTTTAAATCCCCTACTTCTTCCTGATTACCAAAAAGCAGCCTCGGTAGCAAGCTAAGCTGCCCTCTGCCCCTAAATGTGTGGTTACGGGGGAAGCGTCAGCTGGTGCTGCCCATTTCTCTCTTTCGCTCAAATCTTTTCCCCCTGGCAGCTGACCCAGGGTTTTTCCCCAAAGCCCCAGATGGAGGAGACGATACATACTCTCTATCAAGTGATGGAAAACTTTTTTCAGTTTTAGATGTGTCTGTAGCCTTGTCAGGATTCACTGCCACTGACACACACTGGCAAGACCCATCAAGCCACCCTCCTGTCTGGCTGTTGACCCACCTACTGCCACCAAGAGAAGCAAACAGAGCAGACATCCTCCGTTCTCTGTCCTACTAGGACCACTCTCTCCCACCAGGCCCAAATCCTCCCAGCCCTGCTGCTGCTCAGCAGCATGAGCAGACGTGTGAGCACCCAGACACGCTAACAAACCTACAGATGTCCCGGAATGTACTAAAATAGTCAAACCTGCCATGGACCCAGACCCTGCAGGGCCTCCCCTGCACTCTAAGGACCTGCTCTTCCACCAGCAAGCTTGGTTTTGACTTCCCAGGAGGAAAAGAGAGCAGAGCCTCTGTGCAGGAATGAGATGCCTCCTCTCCCCATGGTCTCACCACAGCGACCATCCATTACTGCTTCCATCTTCCCCTATACTTTGTTTATGGCAATGTATGCTGACAGAAGAACCAAGTCTAAACTCCTCAGCACGGCAAACAATGTGTTTATGAGGAAACAGGCTAACCTTTCCTAGCTTTGGTTTCCTCCTCTATAAAACAGGCATAAAGTAAGACCTGCCTCATAGGGCTGAGAGAATTAAATGAGATCCCAGACAAGCTTAACAGAGTGCCCGGCCCGTTATAGGTACTTAATAATTGTGTGCTATCACATGTGTTATGTGCTCCCTGTTGTCCCCTCCAGCCTTACGGACTTTTACAAATTAGCTTTTCTGCTTGAAGTGCTTCCTGTCCTCTTTCCCTGACAACTCCCACAATGTAGCTAACCTCTCTTTAGGGCTCAGGTTGAAGTCACTTCACCTCAGGCTAGATTAGGTAGTTCCCTATCGGCCAATGCTTACTGTGCTTATCACTCTACGATCGGATATTTATGTATCTGTATCCTTTACAAGACCTCTAAGCCCTTAAGAGCCAGAAACATGCTTTATTCAGAATTAGATCTCAAATGTTAGAAAGGTGCTTTGCATAGAGAAAACCATTCTCAACATGCTTCCCCGCCCCCCGCCCCCCCGCGCCCCATTTTTGTAGAATGCTTGACTCCTACCACCCATTGTTTTAAAGCTGGCTGGGCAGAGATTCCTACCCACAACTCTCAGATCATGTTCAAAGGTCATAGACATCAACACCTTTCTAGAATAGTTCCCCACGTCCCACACCATATCTCCACCCCAAGCTTGTACAACAGGCATTTTGATTCCCTGAGTGAGACAAAGAAAAGGCTGAAAGATACTCAGCTGGATTACAAGGGCCCTGGTGTCCCTTCTTTAGGAGACGGGGCTAGTGAACACGAAGACCCGTGGGGAAGCGCTCCGAGCTGCTCACCTGGTAGATGTGGTTCAGTTTGAAGTGCTTGAGGAGCAGCAGGAGCAGGGCAGAAATACTCTTTACAATGATCTCCTTGTGCCTGTTCACATCGATGCCCAGCTTCATGCTCTGGAGAACAGTGACGCTACAATAGGGATAGGAGGGGTCAATGCCGAGGGTGGCTGGAGAGAGCTTCTACACAGTACGTGTTTGGATCAGATACAATGTACACAGGAGAGCCAGAGCTTAGGAAACCTGAATTTCTGTGCTAGGGAAACCGCCCGAGTTCCTGCTAATAAGCCTGTCTGGAGAAATGCTCCTCTGAACTCTGTTTCTCTCTCTCCTTTGGCAAGCTCATCCCTTGGCAATGTCCACCCACATACCTGTGCAGCCAGTCGCTGGCACGCATGCTGCCTTCCAGATCCTCAATTCTGAGCTAAAAGGAGCACAGCAGAGAGCACTGTGGTGGAAAGGGGCTACTGCTGGGGGAAGGGAGATCTCTTTGGAGATAATCCCTGTGTTAACCAGGTGAGGTGGGAACTAGAGAGACCTCGCGGACAAGACAGCTAGTATTCAGCAGCCGCCACAGTTGAAGCACTCACGGCATCTCCTCAGGCAGGACATCTGCCAGAATATTGATAGAGTCTGTCTTAGCCTTGGAGGTGGGAGCTGCAGCCAGCAGAATCTTAAGCAGAGCAATCTGGAAAGTAGAAAATGAGGAATCCATCCCATGCAACAAGGCTATTTCTCAATGCCTCAACAGTCCTACGGGAAGTGTTCTAAAGTCTTCCTCTAAGTCCTTCTCTCAATGACCAGACCGCCCCAGCCTCCAGAGGGGCAACCAGGTGTCCAGTCCTGAGAGGCCTGCCTGTGAGAGTCAGGAGCCAGAAGGGAGCTGACAGGCTGCTGTGCTTCAAGACTGCTCTTTCCAAAGAGGAAGATGGGAAAGGCAAAGTGAGAGGGACAAGGCCTAGAAATAAAGTGGGAGGCATAAGCAAGATTTCACGTCCTCTACCCTTTCCTTCCTCTAACCCTGACCATCAGCATCCTCACCATTCTTAGCCTGAGGCTATCTAGAACATGACAGACCACAGCAGACCCCAGAGGGACGAGGGCCCCCAATGCGCCTGCACAGATCCCATCTTGATCTCTATCCCCCCAAAAGGACTAGGGAATACCGCCGAGTCCCCCTTCCTCTTGCAGGAGCCGGAGGAAAGCTCAGAATTCTAATGTGTTAGAGAAAGCCTTGACTGAGGAGTGAAAGCTCAGGAAACAAGCTGAAATGATGGACATCTCAGCGTGAAATGACTCTCAGCTGTCTGTTCCTTGAAGCAAAGAAGGGCAACTTCTTACCACGTCCTTACCCCACCACCCTTACCATGTACTGGGGGAGGCTACACAGCATGCCCTGGTAGAGGATTTCACACGGCGTCTCTGGCACTACCTCTTCCCCCTGCGGCAGGAAACACACAGTTACCCAGGCCATTTCCCAGTTGACCAAAGGCTATGTGAAGTGTGGCATGCAAAGAGCACTGAGCTGGGAGTCCTAGGTTCTACACTCGCTGTGTTAATGTTTCCTTACATGACCTTGGGTAAGTTACTTTCCCTATCTGGGTCCTAATTTCCTCTTCTGTAGCTCAGTGGGCTGGGCTGGATGACCGCTGAGGGCTCTTCCAGCCCTAACAAGCTATGATTCTGGTTTTCGCATTATCTGGAGTCGACCCAAATTCTTTTTTCCATGTCCCAGCTGGATCAGGAGTCAAAACTCCCAACTAGGAGACGGCTCAGACCACTGCTTTGCTGAACACATAGGGACTTAATTCAGGCTGCAGGTATGCCTGGGACACTGGGAACTGACAGCCTACACAGAGCCACTTCCCAGGGTGTCAATCTGAGGCCACCTGAGAGCACTAAAATGCTCTGGAGCCAGAAAGGAAAGGCAGGTGACTCAATAGAGAGGGTTAATAAGACAGATGGGTAACCTATGGCCTGGAGAAGCAGGAAGGACTATTGGCCGATAAGCTTTTAGGTGTAAACTATTTTTACTTCTCTACTAGCCCCTACAACATCTCTTTCTCCTTTCTGACCAGCCCCCTCATGCACAACTCTCTTCGTCCTTTTGATGACCCCACCTAAGCCCTTTGTCGGAGTATGGAGACAGACTTCCAGCTCTCAAAAGGGTACTCAAGGCCACTGTCATCTTTGGGCAATGCAGTCCTTCCTCACCCAAGGTCTGTCTATTACAGGGCAAGGGTCAGTGCCATGAGAACCTAAGGCAGGTAACTTAGCCCCTTTCATCCCACACAACTCAGCTATGCTTAAATAAGCAAAAGTCTTAAATGGACATTCAACAAAGCCTGCAATCCTGTGTGCTTGCCTTCTGCTATCCAAAATGCCCATTTCACATCTTACCCCCTTTCTCAAATCAACCCCCTTGTCCCACAGCCCCTCAATAGTTGCTAACCCTGCCTCATACTTCATGGAGAAAACAAGCAACCGGACAGGCACACCCTCATCTTCTCTTTGCCAAATCTGCCAGAGTCTCCACCTTCCTTCTTGACATGAAGGTGGAACCACCTGTGCTCCTATGAAAGGCCAGCCCTCCACCTGTGCTTAGATCTCCCTCTTTTCCTTTGTCGAATGTAGCAGTTCTTATGTACCCCCTCCCCGCTGGATCATCTCCTTAGGACGTAAACATGCTCTAGTGCCACCCAGCTATAAGACATTTTCCCTCGACCCCACATCCTCCTTCAGCTCCCATACTTGTCCTATTCCCCTTCTCCCAGTAAAACTTCTGTGCTGTATGTCCACTCTCTACCGCCTTTTGTTACATTCCTTTTTCAACACACCAGCTAGGCTTCTGGCCCCACCACTTCACTGGAGGTTGCTCTTTTCAAGGTCATCAGTTTTCTTCATGCTGCCAAATTCAATGGACACCTTGTTCTTACTATGCTCCATTTATCAGCAACATTTGACATGGAAGATCACTCCCTTCTTTTTTTAAAAAAAATATTTTTACTGATTTCAGAAAGGAAGGGAGGAGAGAGAGATAGAAACATCAATGATGAGAGAGAATCATTTATCGGCTGCCTCCTGCATGCCCCACACTGGGGATCGAGCTCACAACCTGGGAATGTGCCCTGACTGGAAATGGAACCATGACCTCCTGGTTCATAGGTCGATGCTCAACCACTGAGCCATGCTGGCCAGGCCACTCCCTTTTTGAAAGATTTTTATTTTATTAGCTTTTATAGTATCACAATATCCTGGATTTTCTCCCACCCCCCTGAGTGTTTTTCTTACTCTTTTTTTTCTTTATTGATGAAGGTATTACATACGCGTCCTTATCCCCCTATTGCCCTCCCCACCCCCCCCTTATTCTTCTTTGTTGGCACCTTTCCTGGCTTATCCCACCCTCAACAAATTGGTGTGTCCCAGGGTTTTGTCCTGGGTTTAATCCTCTTTTCTATATCTACTCCCTCCCTGGGTTATCTCAGCCAGTTCTATGGCTTGTAACACTGTCCAAGTCAACAGTTTCCAAATGTATTTCTCTAGGCCCGTCCTCTCTCTGGAACTCTAGACCCATATATCTAATCGCTTGGTTGCTCTGCATGAGTGTCTAACGGATATTTAAAACTTACTATGACCGAAATAGAACTGTTGATAAAACAGAACTCCCTTCTTGGCAAATGGTGCTTATTCTTGATTCCTCTTTTTGCCTCTCTATCCACATCCAATTGAACTGCAACTCTTGTCAGTTATACCTCCAAAATACACCCCAAATTCATCCACTTTCCCTAGCTCCACAACTGCTACTCCGGCACAAGTCACCATCATCTCTCACCTTGACTACTGTAATAGCTTCCTAACCGGTCTTCCCACTTCCACTCTTTCCTGACCCAGTCTTTACACAGCAGTCAGTAGTTTCTTAAAAGATAAATCAGATGTCACTCCCCTATTTAAAATCTCCGAAGGTTTCCCCTTTGTATTGGGAATCAACTTTAAGCTCCCTATTTTGCTTACAGGTCCTGCATAAAATTGGTCCGGACCTTCTCCTACAAGCCTGCCCCTCCCGTGCTCCAGTGGGCTGCACACCACCTGAACGGCCTTTATTCACTATATCTAATGCTCTGAGCTTTGCTCTTACCTAGTTAAAAGCTGTTCCCTCTGCTTGGAATGCTCTTTCCCCTGATGTTTCTATGGCCACTCCTTCTTGTACCTCATATTTTAGCTCAGTGGTCGGCAAACCGCGGCTCCCGAGCCACATGCGGCTCTTCCACAAAATACCGACTTCTGCTCATGGGCCACGAAGTTTCAATCGCACTGTACGTGCGCGCCCTCATGTGGTATTTTGTGGAAGAGCCACACTCAAGGGGCCAAAGAGCCGCATGTGACTCGTGGTTGGATGCCAACCACGGTCTTAGCTTAACTGTCACCTTCTGAGAGTTCTACCTACCTTGACTATCCAATCTAAAGTAGTCTGTCATATAATTCTATTTAAAATTTCTTCATTATGTCACCACTCTCTGATAGCCTTGTTTCCTTAATTATTTGTTTAGCTTTTTTCTCTAACTTTGACATGTTGTGAAATTAGAGACCTTGTCTTGCCTGGCACATAGTAAGATCCCCAAAGCATGCACACATGCTCTGTGACAACACTGCAAACATATTCCCCCTGCCCCCTTCCTGTGCAGGGCCCTTTCAACTCACCAAAGACATGGGGCACTTCTCCAGCTCCTCCTCATTCTTGATCTGAACATCTGCGATGGAGACGTATTTGTGCTGGGGAAGATAAGACATCAACAAGAGGCTGAGGGCCTCAATCTCATGTGTACCAGCCTCTTGCTTAACTTCCCCAATGACAAGGAAATGTCCTATTTATGGATCTGTCATCCCAAATAGGCCATGAACTATTTGAAGGCAGGCGTCTCATTCACCTTTGCACCATTAACACTGAGCGAAGTGCTTCATATACAGTGTTTGTTTGTTCCATGTTTCCAATTTGTTGAAGAGCAGCAGATACCTAAGCATTTGCCTTCAGCCAGCCAGGAACAGGCCCTTGTTTCTGCTGCATGTGCACGTGGACATGGAGTGATGATGATGGGGTAGGGGGGATTCAAGGTCTGTGTATCTTAGTCTTTGTGCTCACACACTGTAATGTAGAGCAGTAGCCTGCGACTCAGTCCTGAACCTTTGGAAGTTAGTCGTCTTACAGGCAGAGAGAAGTGAGAGGAGAGGAAGGGAAGAATGAGAAGAGAGAGAGAGAAAGGTGGAAGGAGGGAAAAGGAATGAGAGGAAGAAAGAATAACCTCATCTATCTGAATGAAGGAAACTGGTAAGTAGGGAGAGACCCGATTTCTTCCTCTGTGGCCAAAACGCCTTCAGGGAAATGTAGAATAGATTCAGAATGTGTCTGGTAGAAGAATCCTGCCCAGTTCGAGGGCCCCACTAATCCAACAGCCCTGATGGCTCACTATCCCTGAAGACTGAGCGCCCGCCCCGGTCACCTGCTTTAGGGTCTTCACACTCTCATGGATGGGCCTGGGTAATCCAACCAAGGTATCCGTGTCCCTGTGAAATGCAAGGCAACTAGGTAAGCTTCAAAAGTATAAAGAATGACTCATTCCCCCTGGAGTCACATAGACCATGCCACTTTCAGCTTCCAGGTCCCCTGTGATTGCTTTAGGACACAGAAAATTACAGAAATGTTTGAAAATAAGGTTTCTGTATAGTCTGTTGAGGACTCACTTTGTCTGGGAGTGGCAGGTAGCCCAATGCCACTTTGACTGTGAAATACCAATAACAATGCCTTCTCAGGTTTTGTAGAGGCCAGTGGGAAGGATTCATGAGGGTGGGGAGATGGGGGGAAAAACTAAATCTGTTCTGACCATGTCTCTTCTTCACAGAATCCTGGCCCATTAGAGCAGGTAGGGCCCTAGAGACCTTATAATCCAACACTCTTATGAGGAAATTGAGGCCCAAGAGGGAAATGACTTGTTGCTCAAGGCCCTACACTAGTCAAGAGCGTAAAAGTTCTTTTAAGAAACTGGAAGGAAAAAATTCCATGGAAAGAACCCAAAGTAGTTACTGGGAGTTGCCCATGGCCTAACAGTTCTAGGCTGCACCGTGACTACCCAGCAAAATTTCTCATTCCAAGCCACCACTCACTCTGGCCCCATAAGAACCACTCTATAGCCATTCTGACGATTCAGTCACTTACTGCCCCAGAGTGAATCCGATGAACTTGTTCCTGCTTAGCTCCAAGAAGTGCTCAATGTCCTTCTGCCTGAGAGGACGGTGGAGATGAACCCCAAAGAAGGGAAGAAAAGCAAACCTTGAGAGAGAGAACCTTTCTGGGCTCCTGCCCCTCCAACTGGAGGACCGGAGCAGTTGGGGAAGAGAGCAGCCAACAGAGAGAACTTCAAACATAGGAGTTCTGACTCTCAGACCAGCTTATTGTGCCTTTAACACAAAGACCATACCACCCTGGGTCTTCAATGACCGAAACCCCAAAGTTCAGGGTCCCTAACTTTCAAACGTACCTGACCTTTGGGGCCCAGGGTAGGCCCTTGGGAAAAGCCACCCGCTCAGCAGAGAGGGTTGCCTGTGAAAGTGGAGGTGGTACCAGAGGGTCCTGTTCTAGCAGGTCTAACTCTCCGTCCAAGGTTCGTTCTCCATCGCCAGCAGGCTCCTCTTCCTCTTCTGTGGCTGGTTCCTCCGTCTTAAAGAGATCTCTTTCATTGTAAATGTCCAGGCTGTCCTGCTTAGTAAGGAGTTGCTGGGGTGGGGGAAGAAAAGTATGCAGAGATCTCACCCTGGGCATCCTTGTCTGAGGTCACCCCCTCCCCGACAGGCTGTTAGAATTCAGGAAACATGCAGTAAAAGAACCCAGCTCTTGTGAGAATATCCCTTTCCAACTTCAACCCTACTGTCCCCACCAGGCCCGATCCCAGGACAAGCAGCTCTCAGACAACCAAGCCAATAGAGAGGGAACAGAGCACAGATAATCCCAAAGTCACAGCTACTTAGCTTTCAGAAAGAACTGATGCCATTTTTTTTTTTTTACACCAGCACTTTCCTTCCTAATTATGCTCTGCTTAAGTGAACATTCAATTAGTTTGCCTTCTGTGGGCATACACCAGCTGGCTGGCTGAGGAAGAAGAGAACAGAAGCTTGCTGCTAGGCAGAGGGAAGCGAGTTTGGAATTTTAAATTTTGTCACAGAAAGAAAAAGATTGGACAGAAATAGGCCAAAAAGTTAACAGTTACTGCCTCTAGTTGTTAAGATTGTGGGTGATTTTTTTCTCCTTTCTTCTCATTTTATATTTGTTCCAAATTTTCTATAATGAGTAAACATTCCTTGATAAAACAAAAAAAAAATCAAGGTTAAAAAAATCTCACTGAAGATAACAGGCTAGATAACTGAGTGTGACTGTCTGGTCCTGACACCGATAGTTGGTGAACTCAGGGAGATCAAACAAATGAGTTCATGGGAACATGGTTGGTCTCAGTGCAACTTGTCATTTCGACCTTCCAGAGATGCAGACTATACCTAGAATCCTAACCTGTCATCTCCCAAATGTAAGCCTTTCGTTCTGGGACCAGACAAACATATGGCTGACCCAGAGTAAACCTTCTTGCTGCTGAGAAAATAGGAAAGTGCCACACATCCAGGTACAGGGATCCTCTAGGAGACCTGCTCAGGTGCTTTGGGTCCTTATACCCTAACCCAGTGGTCGGCAAACTGTAGCTCGCGAGCCACATGCGGCTCTTTGGCCCCTTGAGTGTGGCCACGAAGTTTCAATCGCACTGTACGTGTGCACCCGCACGTGGTATTTTGTGGAAGAGCCACACTCAAGGGGCCGCAGTTTGCTGACCACTGCCCTAACCTAACTCTTGTTCTGGTGCTAAAGAGCTCAAGGTGCGGAGGTCCAGGTCAACGACCCTGTGGCGAGACCTGGATCTACAATGCGATATCACAATGTTACATCATGATAGTGCAGGCACCTGTCAGGGCTGGGGGATAAAAGCCAAAGTATAGATTGCAAGGTTTCAGGTTGGTCACAGGGCCAACCAGGGGCAGGATGAGCTGGGTCATTTACTGCCCTTTCCTCCCACATCCAGAGCAGCTGAGAATCTTGATTTTTGGACAGCGAGTGTCCCACCATCTGCTTTAGTGCATACCCTTCGAGAACCACGGCGGCCTCGCAACTTGGAGGGTGGTGGTGCCAGCTGAGACTCCCCCAGGTCCAGAGTGTAAGAGGGCGGGGAGGCGGCACGCATGCTCTTCACCACCTGGATACTGTCCTCAGCCAGTGGCGGCAGGCCCAATTCTGCCCGCTTCTGTACTTTGAGAGCCTGTAGATGCTCAAATCCACCGAGGGTAAACTAAGGGGTAAAAAAAAAAAAAAAAAAAAAAGGGACAGAGAAGCGAGGGGAAGGGAGGGAAGTCAGAGAGAGCAAGGACAGGAAAGCATGGGTGGAGAGGAACAGCCACCACCTCCAATCCCCCTCAGACCCCAAATTAAGTAGTAATAATAAAACAGGAAGGGGCAAATGTGGTTACTAGCCCGGTCTGAGGAACTCAGGCACCAGGACAAAGCATTATTTACTGACTCAGGGTTGGAAATATCACCAGAAATTAGGAAAGGGACTCTGAGGGGCCTCCACTAAAAAAAAATACATACAACCCAGGAAAATGTATCTCCCTCTTTAAGAAACACATCCAGATGCTAAACCCAGGCACTCTATTCCTCTGCAGTTGGGGTGGAGGGGGGTGGGGGGGCAACTGTCTCTTGAAGTTGGGGAACTTTAAGAGACAGTTCCCCCTATAAAGCCAGTCCTGTGGGGTGGGAGCCAGAGAGGAAGGATCAGGTGAATAATTAGTAACAAAACTACAACCATACATTTATAAGGACTTCGTGTTCATCTGGATGGAGGGCGGGCACTAACCCCCCCATTTTATAGTGAGAGAAATTGAGGCACAGAGAGTTGCCCAAGGTTGTCAGTATGAGCAGAGGCCAGATTTCCCAACTCTTAGCCAGTGTTCTTTCCACAAAACATCAGTTCTATCAGGGGGAGATGCAATGATACCCCAATTCACAGAGTGGCCAATCTTGTCAGTCCAACAGAACCGGATAACCTGCTCTAACGAGAACATCTGATTTCTCTAGGACAGCCTAGATCAGTGATGGCGAACCTTTTGAGCTCAGCGTGTCAGCATTTTGAAAAACCCTAACCTAACTCTGGTGCCGTGTCACATATAGAAATTTTTTGATCTTTGCAACCATAGTAAAACAAAGATTTATATTTTTGATATTTATTTTATATATTTAAATGCCATTTAACAAAGAAAAATCAACCAAAAAAATGAGTTCGCGTGTCACCTCTGACATGTGTGTCATAGGTTCACCATCACTGGCCTAGATGTCCCTCCATTGGTTAACAGCTGCCGGAGTCTTCTGCCTAGCTCCTGCCTGCAGAATCAGAATAGAAGAACCTGAGGTAGCAGAGGGCTCTGCTGATCTGATGAGTTAGGAGGAGAAGGAGCCACTCACCATGACCACCTTCCAAAGCAGAAGCAGGACCTTCTTTATGGGGAAGTGGGGAGCCAGGCCACTACAGAACTTGGTAACCATGGAGAAAAGCAGAAGGGCAAAAGGCTCCTCATTATGCATGGAGAAGCCTGGAGGGTGTGGAGAGAGGCAAATGAGAAAGTGAGAATGAGGGAAGGGAAAACCTGCCCAGTAATCCTGATTCTGGACACGCTCACCACCCCTAACGAATCTGAGTACCGCCTGACCAGTGACCGCGTGGCTCAGTGGTTGAGGGTCGATCTATGAACCAGGAGGTCATGGTTCGATTCCCAGTCAGGGCATGTGCCTGGGTTGCAGGCTCCATCCCCAGTGGGGAGGGCATGCAGGAGGCAGTCGATCAATGATTCTCTCTCCTCTCTGAAATCAATTTTATATATATATTTAATTTGAGTACTTGGTCCTGAGAAGGAGGCTTAGGGAGTCCCCAGAGGGAAGCCCCTCCAGGGCAGGAAGTGAGGCCCTGGAGGTACATGGCTCACCTCCCACAGCTTGGGTGGATACCAAACTAAAAGTAACAGTAATAACGATGTTACTTCTGGCTGAAGGACTCAATGCATTTTGAGTCACTGTCCCACATCAATGAATATATTTTAAAATCCTGTTGGCTTTCATATCTTATCCCTCTCCGATGACACCAACTTACATTTTTTCATGTGGGATTCATGATAGAATGGAAGAGGGGTGCCTATCCCCATTTACAACCAAAGGAATTATGGTACAGAGAGGACATTTGGTCCGAGCTCAGACACAGGGGCAATTCAGGCAGGCCCTCATGCCTGCTGTACCGTATCTCTGTCCTAAAAGGATGTTAATTAAAATAAAAATAAAAAAGGAAAGGCTGCCTGTCTCTCTTCGGCAGATGTTAGGCCTCCCCTCCACCACCAGCCCCAGCCTCACCCTTCCTTAGGACCACTTCTTACTCAATTCAGTGCGGAAGGTCTCCCTGGCCGTCCTCCACCCACAGGAGTCTGTTTCTCGCTCCAGGCGGATATTTTCCACCAGTAGGTACAGGACACTCAGCAGCACCCTGGGGTTATAGAAGGATCACAAGAGGTGCCCGAGGCAGCTCCCAGCCTACAGTCAGAGACCTCAGTGATGGTCTCTGTGGGAGTCCAACCCAGTGGAATTAGCAACTTCGAGTGGTCTGGTGCATCAGGAATTTGAGTAAAGAGTAACCCATTGCTGACCACCCCATTCCAATCCCACGGCTAGCCCCACTCACCGGAGCTCTGTGCTATCAGCAATGGAGATGGCTGGTTTTCGAACAGCACTGCTACAGGCCTGGCTGTTGCTGCCATGGGAAGGAGGGAGAAAATGAGAATCCATACGGCCCCTTTACTCACTGTGTTCCCACCGATCATACACACAAACATGAGTGCCTGCTATTCCCTGGCTATGTAGCTATATAGAAATTGGTCTAGCCCTAGCTGGTTTGGCCCAATGGATAGAGCATCGGACTGAGGACTGAAGGGTCTGGGGTTTGATCTGGTCAAGGGCACATGCCTGGGTTGCAGGCTTGATTCCCAGTAGGGGGCGTGCAGGAGGCAGCCGATCAATGATTCTCTTGCATCATTGATGTTCCTAGCTCTCTCTCCCTCTCCCTTCCTCTCTGAAATCAATACATATTCTAAAAAAAAGAAATTGGTCTAAGGTAAAGGAGCCCATAGAATTCCTCTGTCACCTCAGCATAGGACATGAAGATGGGCAAGGGTAGGGTTTGTGATATTCCCTCCTCTTGTAATCCCCACTGTGGCGGGCACCAAGTAGATGCTACACAACACTTGATGGATAATAAACA
This sequence comes from Myotis nattereri, assembly GCF_964212035.1. Classification (NCBI taxonomy): domain Eukaryota; kingdom Metazoa; phylum Chordata; class Mammalia; order Chiroptera; family Vespertilionidae; genus Myotis; species Myotis nattereri. The sequence goes on along the minus strand of NC_138086.1, from coordinate 21,411,233 downwards.
GACTGCACCCTATCTAAAACTCCTGGGTGATAGACATGAGATAAAATGAGGGTTCACTACAGTGATTAGAGCAGATAAGGCCACCCCTAGAGCTATAACCCACGAGGGAAAGAATTGGGCACGTGATAGGAACTGGCCCTGTCCCTCTTGGGTCATATTTTCAGCCAGAAGAGCTTTCTTCATGGATTCCAGAGTTAGGATGAGCTGAGAAGGGTTGGATAAAAAGGCAACACACCCAAGATAGGCCTCTGAAGCCCAGGATTGAAGCTGTAAGTGGGGCAGAAGCAGCTGATGAGCCCAACCTGGGGGAGGACAGAATATCAGAGAATATGGCTGAGAGGAGGAGAACTGTCAGTGTAAGCTTTGGACCAACATGTGAATAGACCCAGCTCCACACAGGGGTCTCTATGGTAAGGGACTCAGCATAGGACATGAAGCAGCCTAGGACAGGAAGGGGGTTGTCTCAGCCAGCCCCCCCACTAAGGCTTCTTACTCGATTTCCATGTGGAGTAGCTCCAGGAAGGCTGAGAAGGTCCCCATCTGATAGAGCAGGAAGCAGTTGTATCTGGACCAGTGTAGCACATCGACCTCTGAATCACATTCCCCAAAGGTGCCTAAAGGACCAGACAGTGCCACAGGGGTGGAGGGGGAGGGACTATCCCAGTTCTTTCCACTCTGCCCCATGATTTTAGGACCATCTTTCAACACCCTGTCCAATAATTTGGCTGACAAGTGTAGGGCAAGGGTCCCCCAGACCTTCCCAGAATGAGGCAGGGGGGAGGAAAGGCAGACTCCAGTTAGGTCCAATGTGCTCATCAATGGCCGATCTTAAGTTTGAGTTCTCTGAGAAGTAGATCCAGAGATGAAAATTAAACCACAAGCATTTTATTTAGGTGATCCCAGGAAACACCAGCAGTGAGGTAAGGAAGAGAAGGCAGCTCAGAGCTCAATTCCAGGTGGGGAGAAGCTCTGGGAAACAGTATAAAACACACAACCCAAAATCATCTTACTCAAGAAGGGTGAGGCAGTCGGGCTATTCGCTCACTGTCCACTGTCAGTCGCTGAGGAGCGCTACTGGACCGGGGGAGCACATTAATTCCCCAGCACTCCTGGCAACACTATGTGTGCTGCAGAGAAAGCCCTCAGGCAGGAAGGTGAAGGCAGAGGCATCTGGGAGTTGGTCATAGTACCAGACCCAATAGATATGGTTGGGCATTTGTTTGCTATAGTCTTCCCTTCCCCTTAAATCATGTCCACTCTCTTTCCTCTCCATTTATGACTTTTACAGTTTTTAGCTCTCAACTCGTCAGTTCTGCCAACAGTCCACTTATTTATAATTTCAGGGTTAATTTTACTATTCCAATTAGGCTATCTTATTTCTTTCCAACACCTGGTAACAGTTCTTTTCTGGAAAACTTTCCTCAATCTTACTGAGTTCTGATCATCTCCAAATTACTCACAGCATCCACTCCTGCTGCTATTTGGCTTGAACCTTCTAAATGCCAACAAGAAACAGTGCAGAGGGTCCATACGTGCACCTGTGGCACACCCTGCCGCCCTCCGTGTCAGGGCCAGGTCACCGATGATAAAAGAAGTCTCCGTGCTCAGCTGGTAGTACTTTGGCAGCTCTGGCCATACTAACACTCTTGCTAGTCTCCAGATACAATTATAGCCCAGGTTAAGGAAAAGAGAAGCCATAAGAAATCCTGATATGCCTGGTAAGATAAAGGTTGATTCTAAGGGATCCAGAGCAGTAGCTACTACCATCTCATCTTCTTCATAAGCACCAGGTCCCGCCTAGCATGTGACAAGATCTGTCCTTAAAAGGCAGGGACCTTGCTTTTCCAGCATGACTTGCCCCATCCTACGCCTGGTAACACCATTTTTATCCCTAGTCTCCACCCCTCTAAAGTTGGCAAAGGTGGTCACTCACCTTGGGCCAGGTAGAGAACAGCTCGGGCCACCTTCAGTCGCCGCTCTCTACTGACCACCTCCAGGCGGTCCAGGAGTCCCATCACATAGGCCTTCTGGGCATCTTCCTCCAACTCCAGCCATTCCTTGCCCTGTACTGGGGACAGGCCATATAGATCCAGTGTCAACCACTGCCTTCCCTTCCTGGAACAGCCCCTATCAGCATAGCCACCTCTGATCTCAGCTCCCTAGACATTCTTCTCTTTAAAAGCTGTCCTTATTTGGCTGAGGAAAAATAAGGGATGGGAAAAGTAAATGACCCAAAACGTTCTTGCCTGAACCTACTTTGCTGCCTCATCTTCTTGCACATCCCCTCCATCCTCCACACACAGCTTATACTGTTCTATCTTCCTGTCTTTCTTCAAGGTGTTCCCTCTATATTCCTACTTATGCAATTCCCGTTCATCATTACAGATCAAATACAAAATTACTTATTTCCCACAAATGCTCCAGGAAGAAGTTCTATCCTTAAAGACACTTTTTACTTCTTTTTTGACACTTACCAGTTTCTCTTGGCCTGAGCTAGTTTTGTGATATACACATCTCCCTTCTGCTATCTAACTATAATCATCTCTTTGAAGACACTGCAAATTCACCTTCACCCCTGCCTCCTGCATCTCTGGCACGGAACAGGGTACTCACCACACACTTGTTGAGTTGAAAATTGAATTGCCACTGACCAAATAAGGGAATGGAGGTCTGAGAGAATCAGTGTGCACACATGAAATTATTAGATTAGAGGCCCGGTGCACGAATTTGTGCATAGGTGGGGTCCAGCCAGCCTGGGCTGGCGGGGGGCGGGGGGGGTTTGGGGATAGGGTGGGGGGAGGGGACGCAGGAGGTTGGCTGGCCAGCCAGAGAGGACAATTTGCATATTAGCCTTTTAGTATATAGTATGCTATTGAGAGTGAGGCAGAGTTGGAAGCAAGGGTTGAACATTAAGGTTAAGGACGAGGCTAAGCATAGGTTCTACCAGTCAGCAGGGCACCAGCCCAGCCCCACCTCCCTCTGCCCCCCTGGCCCTTTACATCAGGGAAGGGGACACAGCTCTGGCTTCTCTTGCTTCCACTCCAGGGCCTCTCCCCCTGAGATATAGGAAACTCTGTCCCATATGCAAGGAGGGATAGAGAAGTTATACGGTTATGGAGCGGATGAAGAAGGATCATACTTTGTTTTAGTTTTTTTTCTAGATCAGGTGAAGGTATCATGAAGAAAAAAAATAAGGGTCTGGAATCACCTTGAGTCTTGAAATCTTCTTCAAAGCACCTCCTGTTAGTGGTGAATTCCAGGTTTTCAGTGTAGCTATACAATTCTGTGCCAGGAAAGACAGGACAGTTACAAACATTTAATAGACCCTTACTGAAGGGGTCTGGAGTAGAGAGGGCAGCATGAAAGAGCTAAAGCTTCCAATACATTCCTGTGTCCAATTCAATCCAGAGTCAGCTTCCTCCTTTTTGGAGCAGTTAAAAATAGCCACTTGTGTCCCTGGGTGATTAAACCATCAAACCTGTCCTCCTCCTGCCAGCTGGCTGACACAGCAGAGAAGGCCGGCTTCAACATTTGGTGAGGGCCAGGAGGAGGGTTGGAGCTGAGAGGGCTCCTGTTTCTTAGGGCTGCAACCCCTTCTGTTTGTCAACCCAGATGGGGATTACCCAGTCTCTAGGAAAGAGGAGGGCAATACAACTCCTGAAACTTAGAGGCCAGGGTGAGGGCTGAAGAATAAGCATTAGATGGCTCTTTGGGTTTAGAGCCAACTCATTCTCTCTCTGCTAAGTTTCCTCGAAGGGTATAGAAGTTTAGGTTCCTGCTCACAGCTACCCGGGCCCAGGAAAACCTAACTTTGTTGACAGTAGCCTCTCAATACAAAATGCTTATAAGAAATATAAATGCCCTTTCTCCTTACACACACACACACACACACACACACACACACACACACACGTCAGAAAATTATACCAGTACCCTCATCTTACAGAGGATGAAGAACTGAAGCTAAGAAATCAATAGGTGATAAAACAGATTTCCTCAAAACCCTGTTCCTTAATTGAGATCCTTGCTGGAAATTTAACTAGATCACAAATCAAGAGAAATTCACTTATGTTCCAGCCAGTTATCTAATGGCTGAGAAACACTTTGTCTTGGAGCCAGAGATTTTAAAAAAAAATTTTTAGAGAAAGGAAGAGAGGATTGGGGGGGGGGGGGGAGGGGGAGAGAGAGAGAGAGAGAGAGAGAGAGAGAGAGAGAGAGATTGATTGCTTCCTGCATGTGTCCCAACCAGGGATTGAAACAGGCAACTTGGGTATGTGCCCTGCCCAGAAATCAAACTCCGCCACCTTTTGGTATATGGGAAGATGCTCCAATCAACGGAACCAGGCTGGGAGCCAGGGCTTTTGAGTCCTGAGTTCCAGAATCCTGGAGTGACCAGAAGCAAGTCCCATCTTTGAATCTTAAATTCTTCAGTCATTTTTGGAGTGTGTGTGTGTGTGTGTGTGTATTTAAGAGTAGAGCACAAACCCAATCAGAAAAGGGAGCGGTTTCTTAGGTACTAAACTTTTTTGCTTTTATTTTTAAATTTTAGATCCTGAACTTTCATATACAGATAAATATAGAATACATATGACACCTGTGTATCATCTACCCAGATTAAACAAATACTAACACTTGTCATATTTGCTTTAGACATTTAAAGTTCCCTCTTCCTCTCCAGTCTATTTTATTTCCCTCTCTAGATGTAACCACAATAATGAAATCGGTGTATATGCTTCACTCGCCTATTTTTATTCTTTTATTACTTATGTATGTGCCTGTAAACACATAATATTGTTCTGTTTTAAAAGTTTTTATCCAAGCAGTATCTATCATATTGTATAAATTATTTTTTCTTAGAAACCCTTTTTATTATGTGTCTTTAAATAGTTTTTTATATGAAAAACAGCATGAACACATCCATTCACTTTATGGATACTGCTCTCAAATGTGCAACTGCACTGCCTAGAAACATCTTTTAGACTCATGTTTATGCAGTTTGAAGCATGTATAATTTTTTTGTCATTGTTTCTTTCCCCGCTCAACACTGTTTTTAATATTTATTAACACTGAAGCATATTGCTACAGATGGATAATTTTAAGGACTATGTGACATACTACAATCTATCCATTCCCCTACTAAGTGGTCTTACATTTCCCACAATGGCTGCAATCAATATCTTTGTACATGTTTTCTTATGCCCAAGTGTTTTTAAAAAGTGTACATCTAGACCACTGGGTCATAATAGGTGTAGGTTTTCAACTTTGCTAGATATGACCAAACTGCTTTCCAATTTTATTATACTCTGCTCCCTCATGCCAAGCAGTGTATAAAAGTACTCATTTCTCTGCGCCTTCACCAACCCTAGGCTTTTAAATTTTGCAATTTGATGAATGTAAAATAATATCGCATTATTTTAATTTGCTTTTCCCCATTTACTTTTTAAATTATTATTATTGATTTCAGAGATGAAGGAAGGAGAGGGAGAGATAGAAACATCAATGATGAGAATCACTGATCGGCTGCCTTCTGCATGCCCCCTACTGGGGATCAAGCCCACTTGATCCTTGACTGGATCAAACCTGGGACCCTTCAGTCCACAGGTCAATGCTCTATCCACTGAGCCAAACCAGCTAGGGCTAGTTGAACATCTTTTCATGTATTTATTGACTGTATGGTTTTCTATTCTATAAATTCCTATTCATATTCTTTGACCATTTCACCATGTCTCTTCTCTCCCTACCTCCCTTCCTCCTTACACACACACACACACACACATTTTGTATTCTAATTTTTTGTTGGTAATTAAACTTAGCCATTTCAAAATTTATTCCCTGTACTTATTCACAAGAACTTCTTTAAAAACATTTGTCTCTTTTCTTTGAAAAAATCATATCTCAAAGTATCACTTCCACGTGACAGAATATTTAACTTTCACACCATCTCCACCCAAAGCTCATTTATTAATAACTGGAATTCACAGCACGTGTAACATGGAGGCCCTTAATGTGAGGACATCATGTTTAGCCCAAGCTAAAAACCCAGAGAGAAGCAGCCCAGCCCTGAAAGGAGAATGAGATCACACCACTCCACTCTGAGGCTAAAGGTGATATGCCCAGCCTTGCTCAGCTGGCCAGCTGTCTATAGAGCTTTTCTTCAGCCATTGCTGAGATTTATTGAAAGGGCAGGTGTTGAGGGAAGACAGCCAGATGGAGCTAGAAGAGAAAAGGAGAGAGACAGAATGGAACAGAGAAGGAGAGGGTGGCAGAAAGAAGGGGGCATGCAAAGATACGGGTGAATATGGGAAGAGAAAGAGGAGAAATAGGAGAAGGTGGAGAGAAAACAGATTTGAGAGTGCACCAAAACAGAATACAGAGTGTGAGCGGACAAGAGTGACAGAATGAGAGGATGGAGAGTAACACAGCCACGGGAGAATTCACAGGAAGAAATGTGAACAAAGATATTTACCACTGAAGGGTGGCGAGAAGAGGGAATGTGCAGAACAGCTTTTGTTCTGTAGCCACTTGTTGAGAACAGACAAGCTGCCAAGGGAGATGACAAGCCCCTTCCCTCTCCCTCTTGGCCACCTTCCACTCTCTACAGACCCATCTACCTCATACCTGACAACTCTGCTGCGTGCCCATCTGCGTCTCCATACTCAAATTCCAGAGTGGGGCAGTCCACAGAGCCCTGTAATGGAGAAATCTTTGCGGTAACTTGGGGAAAGGGTTGACAAAAGGAGGTTATACCCTAATTTCATCCTCGTCCCCTCTTGGGGGCCAAGGTTAGATCAGGGAGGCAGCTAGAAGAGTTCCATCTGTGCCTTTCATCTAAGAGGTAACCTTCTACAAGCCAAAATTTGAGGCTCCATGCTGGGAGGGGCTGAAGATTCCTATGTAGAATCAGAAACTGGGTAATGGGCCAGGATTGTGAACAGATATGAAAGGTATAATCTGTGCCCATATCTGACCTCCATAAACACAGACCAGAAGAGCATCTAGCTGATCCCCAGAAAAACGAGATGAACAAAAACAAGAGGTGAACTGTGTTCTAACTTCAGTTCTGTCATTAACCCACTATATGATTTTGGGCAAATATCATTCTTTGGATCATAATTCCTCATCTGTAAAAAGAGGTCCTTCAGCTATAATGTTCCAAACTTTAGGGCTGTCAAATAAGGTAGCATTTCTGCTCCACTCTGTATTAAAGACTAGATTTCCGATGATTGTGTGGGTATAAATTGTTTTAATATGATCCCCTAACCCAGTGGTCGGCAAACACACTAGTCAACAGAGCCAAATATCAACAGTGCAACGATTGAAATTTCTTTTGAGAGCCAAATTTTTTAAACTTAAACTATATAGGTAGGTACATTGTTATTAACTTAATTAGGGTACTCCTAAGGCTTAGGAAGAGCCACACTCAGGGGGCCAAAGAACCGCATGTGGCTCGAGAGCCGCAGTTTGCCAACCACGGCCCTAACCTGTTTAAGCACGTTGGGGTATATTCCTACTAGTATGTATTAATCTATCCGAGTTTTTAAAATTTTGAATCTCAGCTCTTTGACATACTGTCACATATTATGTGATCTTGAGCAAATTACTTAACCTCTCAGTGTGGTGTAAGAAAATATATTTAGTCTTTGCCCCACCTCCCTCCCATTTCTGGCACAGAGCTCCTGAAACCTCTGGAATTTCCTGAGTGATGGGAGTGTCTGATATTTATAAGGGGCCTTGTCAACCACTTGTGTTGAAGCTAATGAGGTGACTCACAGGAACCCAAAGAGTTTCAAAGGAGGGGCTGGCCCTACCTCAAGGGAGGGGAGGAGGCTGGAGACTGAGTTCAATCACAAGGCCGGTGGTTTAATCAACCAAGCCTAGGTAATAAAACTTCATTTTAAAAACCATGAAACAATGAGGTTTGGGCACACAATGCCCAAATTTTCCTCATTTTGCCACAAACTCTGTCAAGGACTTTGGGAACCAATTAAACCAGGGGATCTGGCTCAAAGGGGCCAGAGGTGAATCCTTTGGTAAGTGAAGAATCTTTTTATTAAGCAAATGATTACCATCTAACTTTCTTTTTAAGTTGAGAAGTTCATACCTAAAAGCCATCGTGAAAGGGTAGGTCAACAGTGCCCTATAAACAGTGACACGTACATAGGAGACTCTCTTGACTTATGCCAAATAATCGTGTTTCAGTAATTCTTTAGAGCCCCTAGAGAGGAAAGAAAACCATCTCTCCTGAGGACTATCTTACACGGGAAAGCAAGAGGAGGGAGGGAGGGAAGAGCCCGCGGTCATCTGAGGCTGGCACCAGGGTGTTGTAGTGATACTGACAAGTAGAAGCAGCTCTCCTGCTGCAGTAGAAGGTAGGGGAAAGCTAATCTTTCCAGCCAGCCTTTTGGCAGGCAACGAGCCCAGATAGAGAGGATCACTGCAGTTGTTCATTTCCAAGCATGGCAAGTGCAGCTGTAGGCAATCGGGAGGTAAACTGCAGTGCAGGTGGAAAGCTCTGAGTCTCTGGATACTGAGCTCACTGGCAAAGGTAAAGTACTATCAGAACCTGTTCCTGAAGCAGTGGTTTTCAACCTTGGCTGCACATTAGAATCACCCAGGAATCTTTTTAAAATCCTTATGTCTGGGCCTCATCCTCTTGAAATTCTGTTTCTTTGTTACTAATGTTGTGGCCCCAGCCCATAACAAAGACCTAAAGGAAGACTCGATAGGTAGGGACAAGGCTTCCGGCGTCAGGAGTTTCAATTCACTCAAAGAACATGTCATTCTGAAATTATGTTAGTTATTAGCATACTGTCTGTCTCTCCACTCCCACTGGAATATTAGCTCCGAAGAGCATAGATGTTCTCTTGTTCACGGCTGTATTCCTAGCACCTAAGACAGTGCTGGGCGTATAGAATAACTATTCTCTCCCCCCAAAATACACCACATTGGAGCAAGAACAATGTGTCTAGGGGGGAAGGAAGCAAAGGGTGCCCTAAAAGGCCAGGTTGGTACTGAGGCAGGGGGGAGATGACGTGGTGGATAGAACCCTGCCTGATCTAGCAAGGCAGGAGGGCTGCACTATGCCTCTGAAAGTGGTGCGACTTGGGGGCCAGTCTTTTTACCTCTCTCTACCTCTCTCTTTAAAAAAATGGGATGGTTTCCTCCTCTGTCTGTATCAAAATGGAAAGCATACATGAAACCCCTTTGGAAACGGTGAGAGAGCATTCAAATGGTAAACCCTGGACTTGGATGCTTAAGGCCGGGCACTCAGGTCCAGCTCTGCCCCTCCATGTGGCGATGTGCAGTGCTAAGAGCTGCTTGGAACTGACCCGTGACATGCACGGTACCTGCGCTGCATTAGACATTTTACACTCAATTATCTCACTTTGGCTTTATTGCAACATCCCGAGGCACACCGCGTTAACCTCATTTTACAGATGAAGGAACTGGAGCTCCTGGAGGTTTGGCAATTTGCCAAGAGTCAACACCGAGAATAAATGGCGGGGCTGGGATTCAAAACCTGGCCTGCCTGACTCCCAAGCTCGGTACTCCTGGCCCCTGGGCCAGATGTATGATCGTAGGCAAGTTACTTCTGTCTCTTTCACGTCTGTAAAGCCAAGGGCTAACCTGGGGGGGGGGGTCGCTACAGACCCTTCCACACCTGACATTCTGTGGTCTGTTCTGGTCCCACTCAGACCCAGCTCTGCTCCGGGCTGGTTGATGGAGACTGGCTGGAGGAGGACGGGGGGAGGGAGTGATATGAGCCAATCCTTTCATCCTCCTGGCTAGGGTTTTATTTGTTTATCTATTAATTATTTACTTATTTATTTATTTTTCCAGAAGAGGAAGCGACCCAAACATGCATACTCCTATGTGCGCGTTTGGCTCCTGGGACAGCCCCATCCGCTCACTCCTGTGCCCGCCCCGCCTGAATCCTGTCTCATTAGCCCTCCAGGTAGCGGTCCCGAGGTCGGCGGAGCCTGCCCCCCACACGGGGGCGTGGGAAGGGGAAGGCAGGGGCCCGCGGCGCAGCGGGACCGGCTCGGGAGCCTGGGTGGCGGCAGCGGCCCCAGCCCGCTCTCCTGCCCGGCGGCGGCGCTCCAGCCCCCGCCCCTCGCGCAGGTCCCCCGCCGCCCCGCGCCCGTTTGCTCCTCTGCCAATGGGAGGTACGACGTCCCACCGCCGGGCTGCAGCTGCGAGCGACATAAATCTTTGAAAAGTACCTGGTGCTCGAGATCCGCTCCATCTCCCGGCGCGGAGGCCAGGGGGCTCGAAAGCTCCGACCTGCTCGCGGCAGGAGAGGGGAGGGGAGGGCAGGGGCTGCAGAGCCCAGAGTCCAGACAGCGACGCACCCGCAGGCGCCCGCTCTCGGGGGGACTCGGAGCGCGGGAGGGGAGCCGGGCCATAGCCCCGCAGCCGCCGCCTCCCGCCCGCGGGCACCTCCCGCCCCTCACAGGCGCTCTCGGGGCTCCTCACCTCTGACTCCCGCCGCTGGCTTCGGAACACTTCCCGGCCCTTGGGCGGCGCCTGCTTCCCTTTGCCGCCGCCGTTGCCGTTGCCGTTGGCGGGCGGGCTCCCGGCCCCCGGCGCCACCGGGTCCTCCATGCGGCTGCGGTCAGGGGCTCCGCTCAGCTGCTCAGCGCGCTCTGCCCCAGGCGACCCCGCCGCCGCGCGCCGCCGGCCCGGCCCCGCCCCCTGAACAGCTATTGGCTGCGGCCGCTTCCCTCAGCCCCGCCCCGCGGCGCAATTGGCTGTTGGGCCCCTTGGAGCGGGACTTGGAGGGGGGCTCTTCCCAGGGGACAGCCCCGTCTTTTCTCCGTGTCCTGCGGCGCCGCGGGTCGCGGTGGGCTCCCGGTGGGCTCCCAGCTCTACCTCCCGAGTTCTGGGCCCGAGCTCACGGCGTTATCCCTTTGCTTCTCTCTCGGGGTCTCAGCACTCACCTCCTCCCAAAGAGCGACCTTTTCGGGGAGCTCTGTGCTTCACCGCCCGCTCCACTGCAGCTGCTTCCCCGTGACCACAGACCTCTGCCCCCGACCGCACGCGTCCCACATCCGCTTCCACCGCAGGGAAGGGACGACCCCGCCAGGGGGCCAGGGACCGCTCCGAGTGGGGACTTAGCTGGGAGACTGGGGGTTCAGGGGTGAGGCGGGGCGTTTTCGCTTCACCGAGATTGCGGGTGCCTCTCAGGGCCGCTCCTGGTCATCTGCCTTTCCCTGCAGAAGTGGGCACCTTCCCCATGTTGTGATCTGGGGAGTTAAAATGGAACGGAGAGCGAGCGCTCCCGCCCCACCCTCACCCCCGGTCTAAAGCTTCATTCTTCTAAGAGCCTTCCTGGGGGCAAACGAGGCTGCGAGGCTTGCTCAGCCTGGAATTTATCTAAAAAGCAGGGTGGGCACGCCACACAGCCTCGTTTGCCCCCAGGAAGGCTCTTAGAAGAATGGAAATAAATAAATAATTAATAAATAAATAAATAAATAAATAAATAAATAAATAAAAGCAGTAAACGTGTTGGTAATAGCCACCCCAAGTAAGCAGCCTGGGGAGAATGGGTGGGATTGGCCGGTGACCTGCCACTCTTCCCAGGCATTGCACCAGGGACCTTTCAGGTATATCACACCGCTCAATGACAGGTTGTTCTCATGAATCCAATGTCACTGGTGAGGAAGCCGGGACCCACAGAGATGAATTACCTCTTGCAGTTCTCAAGGCATCATATTCTATCTTGTTTCAGTGCCTTCAGATGTGCTGTTCTCTCTCTGGAGGAACTTTCTGTCCTCTTGGTTAACTTCTGTTCTTCCTTACAGGTTCTATGTAGTCATCACCTCCTCCTCCAGGAAGTCTTCCTTTTGACCCTCCTCAATCCTTCCAGGTGGTGTTGGTGTCAAGCCAAGTCAGCCTGGGTCCAAAATCCTAATGTTTTCCACTATATCCCAAAGGGAAGGGCCTGTTACTCCCGTTTCTTTCTTAGGGACAATTCTGTTCCTTTCTTAAACCTATCCTTCTCTCACATTTTCCTCTGCTGGTTAGTAGGTGATAGGTCAGGCAGAGTTGAGAGAGCAAGCAGTCCTTGGAGCGTTCGGAGTTCCTTTTTCTCCCTGGCCCCCAACATCTTATTGCACCCTCTCATCATTTTCCCTTTCCTTTCTTATTCCCACCTCTCACCCTCCGCCTACAACCTGGATAAAAGCTCGAGAGTAGAACCAAGTTTAATTCATTTTTGTATGCCTCGTTTATGTATTGTTAACATAGGGTTTATGTACTATTGACTGAAAAATTATTTGTTGTGGAGGCTGTCCCGTGCATTGTAGGATGTTTAGCAGAATCCCAGGCCTCTCCTCACTAGATGCCAATAGTTCCCTCCCTCTTGGGTGACAACCAAAAGTCTCCAGATATTGCAAAATGTCCCCAGAGGGGCAATATCTTCTGGGGTTGAGACTCACTGGCTCAGCAGAATTGAATTCATATGAATTTCCAAGAAAGTCCCTGGCTCAAGGCTGAAACTATTTGATTTTGGAATTCTTCTCAGGGTATAATTTGTTAAACTCTTAAGGACTCGTACTCTGCTTTAAAATTCACAACCTACGCCTCGCTCATCACTGCTTCAGTGTGGTAAACCTGCCACAGCACAGCCCATTAGGGATTTTTAATAAAAGAATCAAATTACCCTTCCTTCCCTCTTCCCAATACCTCTCCTCCTAAGCAGTCAGAGCTCTAGGATTGACAGGCCCAGAACTTCACGTTCTCTTTCGTGAGCCTAGTCCAGTGATGGTGAACCTATGACATGCGTGTCAGAGGTGCAAGCGAACTCATGTTTTTGGTTGATTTCTTTGTTAAATGGCATTTAAATATATAAAATAAATATCGCAAATATAAGTCTTTGTTTTACTATGGTTGCAAGTATCAAAAAAATTCTATATGTGACACAGCACCAGCGTTAAGTTAGGGTTTTTCAAAATGCTGACACGCCGAGCTCAGTCGGCAGGATCCCCAATGGGGGTGGCAGGCAGGAGTGGCCGCTTTTGAGGCTTGTTCCTTTCCAGCCTGTCAGTAGGGCAAAGAGAGCAAAGAGACCTTCAGTTGAAAGTAGGATTGAGGCCTGCTCTCAAGACCCCTCTGGCCCTTATGTAAAGCTTTTTGTTGAGTCTAGAGCTCCACCTGGCTTCACTTTCAGAGAAGGGTTTTGAGAAATTGGTATTGTGGAGTTTGCAAAGAATCAACATGAGGATAGACCTCAATGTATTATCTTTTTCACAACTAGTAGAATGGAAGACAGTAAAGGTCAGACATCGATCTATGATAGGTCCAGACTTTCAGAGTTTGTCCTAAGGAGGGAGCTATCTGGAAACAACAACTGGAAGAAGTAACAAGAAACCAGATTAACTGAAAACTTTGAAAGTCATGGAATTGGCACACACTCACTTTCTTTTAGTTTGTCAACAATGAGTGGCAGCTATCATTACCATTAACCACAGAGGTGACCATAAATATACCTGGGAGATAATTAGGGGTTGGTCTATAAGTTTTTCCGTCTTTGTAGAGATGGCTCCCATGCTGAGTTATTTTTAAACTTCCAAAAATTCAGGTTTCCTGAGGCCACTGGTAGAGAGAGGGCTAGAGGTATAAATAGGTATATTACAAGGACCAAATATATCTCTTTCCCCATATAAGCACTCCACTGTAATCCATGGAGGTCAGATATATGATTAAATAGGTAACACCTTACATAGAGAAAGTTTAAAAATAAGATGCAGGAAGTCTTAAAATACCTAATTTTTGAGGATATCAGGCAGCCAAGGTAAAGTAGTAGAAAAAGAACAGAATAGCCTCCTCTCTCCAAAGTCATGTGTGGGTGTAATGAGAAAACATCCTGCATTCAGAATGTAGAACTAGTTTAGGTTACCAACTAAAGAAGCCAGCTACCAGAAAGCTGCTCAAAAATGGCTTCTAGTACTGGCCATTGAGGAAGAACAAGAAGTTAGTTAGATTCATCCTCTGGTTACGATTTAGTTTGGCAAAACCTGACTTAGAGACAAACCTCTGCCAGATTAATTTCTTTCTTCCCTTTGGTTGTATGTTGTCAGGTGCTGATGTCGGGGTTGTTTGGTCCTAAACCAGTGGTCAGCAAACTGCGGCTCTTTGGCCCCTTGAGTGTGGCCATGAAGTTTCAATCGCACTGTATGTGCACGCCCGCATGTGGTATTTTGTGGAAGAGTCACACTCAAGGGGCCGCAGTTTGCCGACCACTGTCCTAAACCCTGGGATGCTAGCTTCTGTGCTCTCCAGCTAAGGGTAGTACACAGGGGGCTTGGGGAGTTTATAATGAGGCTTTAATTTCTCTGCCTTAAGCCTACACTTCTCAACTCCCCAGTGTGGTGGTTCTGAATAAGTAGTATAATTATACATGCAACGGAGGGGTGGGGTGGGGGATATTAATTAGTGGAATGACCCATGATAGAATAGGGATCCAAGGCTAAGGCCATTCAACATGCCTATTGGTAACTGCTTCAGTTTTTCACATCCTTGCCCTACAGCAAGCTCTTTAGCCTGTTGCCCAGAAACCTCTCTCATCTCTGTATTAGTAGTTTATAGAAGCAAAGAATACTCTCAAGACAGGCATCCATTTAAGAATATTTTATTTATCTTTTGAGATTACATGTTCATTATTGCTGATCTAATACAATCACTTAGACATAAAGATTTCCAAGAGCCTCTTCAGAAATGGTGATCCTTAGAGGTTTTATTTCCTTTCGTTAGATGACAATGAGAACTAGATGGTTATTTATATATATATATATTTATATATGTATGTATATATAGTTTAGAACTTGTCCATATATGATTTGCTGGTGTTGCCTATTTTCTTTCAATAATTTTCCTTAATTAAAAAAGCTTAATGCAACAATGCATTCGAATTTTTTTAAAACTGTGACAAAGTTAATTTTGAAAAAACCATAGGAGCAGCAATTTTAGGTCTGTTCAGAGAAAAGCCAAGCAGAAAAAAAGCTTTGCAGGAGTATATGGCCATGGGAGCCGTGCTCAAATGGGAGGATAGGATGAGGAGGGAGGAGAGCAGAGGGAAGGTGGACCAAATACTTTTCTTTAAAAAAAAAAGAAGAGAGAAGGAAAACAATTTTTTCATTAAGAAGACAAAAAAGACCTTGAAAACTAGCACAAATTCATCATAGGGAAAATGGTAAGTATTCCCACAGGCCAGCGCCACATAAAGGGATAATTAGTTTTCTTTCCCATGCTTCCAGATACCTAGGATGCGTCTAGGTGAGAGCTTGAGAGAAGAAGACACATTTGCTCTGATTCCAAGGGTAGAGGGAATAATGACCAAATTCCAACTAAGGCAGAACCCAAATTCTCAGGAGGCTTGTGCCTCCTTCTTCTCAATGATTGATGACACAGGATCCCCAGAGAGAAAGGAGAAGCCATCTGGAACTCAGAGGCAAATACCTCATTATGGGCAGCAACACTAACAACGTAACCTAGAAGCCCAGTGTGGCTCCTTCTTCATTTGGAAGGGCATGTTCTGTCAGGATCAGCACAAAGGAAGTTCCATAGAGAGCCAGGCTTTGCTGAGAAACAGCAGGTTATGACTTTTGGCCTAAGAACATAATAGGCCAGAGTCCAGATATCTGCCTAAGGAATTTTCTCTAGATATAAGATAAAGTACAAAAATCTGAATCTTTTGCAAAAGGGGTCCAATTAATTAATACAAAAATCAGAACTGGTTAAGCAAATGAAAAAAATTAAATAGCCCTGTGGAATTTTCAGCATTTATGATCTCCTTCATGAAAGAATATAGCCATGTGGCTTTTTTCCAGTGCTTGCTAAGACATACGGCCTTTGAGTAATCAGACCATATGGCTGAGCCTATATATTATCTAATGAAGCAAACAGTCATTTACCTAAGGTCCACTCCCTGCCTCCAAAAGGAAGATCACTTCCAGAGGGTGTAGGTGAAGAGCAGGGTTAAGTTGGAGCAGGTGGAGGTTGGGGAGGAGAATTAGAGTGGGAAGGTTACAGTGACCCTGGGTGGTCTGGTGTTTTCTTGAGTCACCTTGGTCTTGACTCTTTGAGGCAGACCAGGATAGGAAAAAAACAAAACAGGAAAACAAACAAACCTGAGAGTCTAATTAGGGTTGGAAGGGGGAAAGGGGACTCACTTCCTTCAAGATTTGTAGGGCCACTCTAGACTTTAACTCTTACAACTAATCTGGTTCCATTGGAACCCTAAGACCAATAGGTCTGTCTCCAAAAGGAATCAAACTCTTAGGTGGGACATAAAATTTCAGGCTGCTCACATTACTAATTGTTTGTAATGTTGGAGTTACTCAAGAAATGACTTCTGAAACACAGGCCCCTAAGATGGAAAAGGCCAGAACATAAAAAGATACCCTAACAAAGAAGAAATACCAGGCTAAATTAGAGACAGATTTCAGTTTCATCGACAGCTGAATGTCCAATGACATTCAACCCTGACTTTGACCATCTGGACACAGTTTACAGTGTCATCTCTGTACAGTTAGTTAAGCTGCAAAGATCTTCCCAGGAGACAAATAAATACATTCTGCTTCTTTAGGGTGTCAAGTTGTGGGCCTGAAAGACCTGTCCCATTTCCAAAGACATACACTCCAAATCCCTTGGAAAGTATGCCTTTTCCTGCTCAGTTTCAGAAGCAGTTTTAGGCAATAAAAGGAAGTTTCAGGAAGCAATGTTCCACATTTCTGAGACAGTGTCAATTTGGAGGGAGCTTCCTGGGAAACTATCCAGTTAAATGACAAGGAAGTACAACCATGGGCCCCAGTAGGGCTGCCTCCCACTTCCTGAGCAGAGAGAGGGCAGTTTGGGTTAGAAAGATGGCAAAACATATGTCTGACAAATATCAGAGATGCTGAGAAAATAATGGAAGCACATTCCTCCTGGAACCAGAAAGCGTTAAAATGGACATAAGTACTTGAGAAGAAAGGAGTCCCGGGTAAAGGAGTTCCAGTAAGCACAGGCATAGCTGAGTTCTTGGTGCAGCTTGCCAAAGCCATAACAATCCTTTCGAACCATTTTATA
Source organism: Myotis nattereri (assembly GCF_964212035.1). Taxonomy (NCBI): domain Eukaryota; kingdom Metazoa; phylum Chordata; class Mammalia; order Chiroptera; family Vespertilionidae; genus Myotis; species Myotis nattereri. The sequence continues at coordinate 21,394,163 of NC_138086.1, read as the reverse complement.
AAGAAGGCAGTGACAATGATGATGGCTGGGGACCCAGGCCATGTTAATACAGTGGCTTCAAAACAGCCTTATCTGGGGACAAACCAAAGCTGAGAAAAGCAGCTGTTGAAAATGTATCCCAGAAAACCCCAGGAAACAAGGAGTCCGGAATCCCGGGACTCACTCCTGAGCCTGAACAAGAGAAGGTGACCACTGCTAAGGCTTCAGTCAATAGGGAATAATGCAAAGGATGCACTGGGAATGGTTACCCATTTCTTCCCCTCCTCAGCCTGTCCTCTGCGGCTCTCACAGCCCTCGGGGCAGTAACCACTCTGGGCCAAGGCGACAGGCACAGGATTCTAGGTTTTAATAAATAAATAATCTAACATATAAGGTGAGCACGGCGGGCAGCTGATTAGAGAAGCAGCTTGCTGGGTTCCTTCCTGTGTAGGAGTGGAGAAAAGGCTTGGAGTTCTATTCCTTAAAACTTCTTCTGGCTTGAGTTACAGGAACTTAATACCTGGAGGGAAAAAGAAAGATGAGACTGTGATGTTATCAGCTTGTGGGGATGCTGGGACATGAAGAGCCTGCTTAGAGGTGTACGAGGGAGGCGGGGACTTTTCTGGAGTGTGTGGGGAGGGTAGATAATTGTGTTAAAAAAGCCAGTATTTCTCTATAAAGAGGTAAAAATCATCAAGAAGATGAAATGAAGAAAGGCAAATTCAGGGAAGGGAGCACTAATGCCTTGAGAAAGCCTCAAAGAGTCCTTTGCGGGTGGCAGCGAGGGAGGGGGGTTTATTTTTCTGATTCCAGGTAAATATGGCGATGATGCAAAGACCAATTCGGTCTTCACTACCCAGGCTTCCCTGTTTTCTAGGGAACCCAAGGCACCTGTAGTAATTAGGCTTGAAGGGCCCATTCTTGTTGAGTCCCAGATACTTGGCCTGCTCATCTGTCAGCTCTGTCAGGTGGGCATCAAAGGTTGGCAGGTGTAGGCTGGCCACATACTCATCTGGAACAGACCACAGAAGCCCTGGTATAAGCATTCATGCCTCTTGTCTGGCTGTCCTCTCCATGTTAGGCCTTAAAAAGTTGAAAGACACCTTCTAATTCTTGGAGCTGAATGAAAAACGCTCAACTTTTGCTCACTGGCCCTTAGTTCTAAGGAATGGTTGCTTCAACTTTGAACCCATAACCTTTCAAAGCCATAACCTTTCTTCCTTACAAGCTGCTTTGGTCTTGAACCTTTCCTTCTCCTCAGGGAGAAATGAAAGAAATAGGCCTTTGGGTCTAAAAGAAAGGATGGGCTAGTGGGAGGACTAAACAATGGGAAGCTCCAACTTTAGTTCTGCCTCCAACTCTATACCTTGAGTCACTCAGAAAAACTCACATCTGGTAAACCTGAAAGGAATGACTAAGGATGATACCACACTTGCTTTCAGTATGTTTAGTTCTCTTATGATTTGTTTACATTCCCTTTCCTGAATGCATATTACTTATTCAAAATTTTATGTCATTTCCTATGTATTTGTTTGGTCTCCCTAACTTCACTTCATATTCGTTCAGAATATGCCCTGCTCTATTTCTTTTATATCCTTCCAAGTGTCTACTCAAGGAAAACATGTCAACTTCTAACAGCTGCTTTGCATTTAGTGCTAAAGCAAAATGAAACCAGAAGCTGATTTATTCCCCGATCTTTGTGTCAGGAGCTTATAAACACAGTTTCAGTTCAGGTGCTTGAGGCAGGTTCTTTAAAAATTTAAGACAGTTTAATGTTTCTCTTATACAAAACACCCACATAACTAAACTCGTCATAGAAGCTATTCAGAAGCTTTCCTTTGGCTGGAACAATGGGTTAAGAGTTAGAAGGCGTAGAATGAAAGTCCTCCGGTCTGAGTGTTTGGTAGGGGCTGTCTAGAACTGGAATAAGTCAGATGTTGCAAGGTAGGAGATGATTCCTCTCTCTTGGGGAAAATCTTTTTCTTCTTTGAGATTCTTACAGACAAGATACTTGATGAGAGAAAACCCTTAAATGCACAGGCAGGTAAACAAAATCATAGCAAAGTGTCGTGACTTTACTGGAGCAACCCATGTGGAACATGGGATCAATCAGCTGAGGATGGAACCTAGGAATTCTAGCTCCTACTTTACAAGATAAACATCTCTCTCTCTCTTTTTTTTCCTGTCCTTATGAAACAGCATGCTCCCAAACTTCAGTTAACCTCTAATTCTGAACTACTTTGGTAAGGATGGGGTTGGAAGAACACATACTTACCCATTTTCTTGGGCAACAGGTAGACATCCTGCTTATAGCGACCCTCAGGGGCATTGTAAAGCTCTATCAAGGCAAGAGCCTAGAAAAACAGAGATGGATGCTGCTGTGCCATTCACAGCCATCCGCCCCATACCAAGTAAAACCCTGCTGGTCTCAGGATCCTCTCCAGGCCACTGCTTTCCCTTTCTGGAGGCCTTACCTGAGTAGTAGCGGTAATTGAGAGCACAAATGTAGGCACTGTGGAGCAGCTCAGGTTCAGCAGACGGCCCTGGAGAGCAAGGATTACGACACAAACTGGTTAGGACCAAGTCTCCAGCCTTTGAGGAGTGAGGGAAGAGCATGCCTGCCTGTTTCCAAATACTTCCCAATAACATCGCTGGGCAAAAAGCAGGTGTTCAATAAATAGAAATTAGCCCTGACCGGTTTGGCTCAGTGGATAGCGCGTCAGCCTGCAGACTGAAGGGTCGCAGGTTTGATTCTGGTCAAGGGCATGTACCTTGGTTGTGGGCACATCCCCAGTAGGGGGTGTGCAGGAGGCAGCTGATCGATGTTTCTCTCTCATCGATGCTTCTCACTCTCTATCCCTCTCCCTTCCTCTCTGAAAAAAATCAATGAAATGTATTTTAAAAAAGAAAAAAAAAAGAGCCAGTTCCTACAGAGTCTCTGGCTCACGAGCTTCACATTAAATAAATAAATAAATAAATAAAAACTAATTGATTGACATTTAAGTGAAACCATAGTAAGTTCTGGAGAATCTGATGAAGTTAACAGATAAAAGATCTCTGGGATTATGTAAAAAAGATGGTCACAGATGCTGAGTCTTAGGCCAGTCTTTGAACTTCCTGATTCTACAGCAGGATATCCTCCCTCTAAGGCATGGACATCCCTTTGAAAGACGGTCCTAACTACTGATGTAGTCAAATTCAGGGGAAACTCTACAGGTTGAGAGGAAAGATTTTTTTTTTTGGATTTAGGAAGCTGTGATGATTCTTGTGCTTCTTTCTCAATTTGGCTCCCCTAAATTCAAGGGCTACCTTGTATTTTGAGTGGATGATTCAGAGACTAGAAGAGCTAGAAACTGTCTCCAATCCCATCCTTCCCTACTTCATTTCCTAAAAAGCTTGACAACCTTTTTTGCTCAACCACAGGCACCAAAAACAATTGGTGACTTGCTTTTGTCACAAGAATGACTAAATGGACCTTCTAGGGCAGTGGTTGGCAAACTCATTAGTCAACAGAGCCAAATATCAACAGTACAACGATTGAAATTTCTTTTGAGAGCCAAATTTTTTAAACTTAAACTATATAGGTAGGCACATTGTTATTAACCTACCTATATAGTTTAAGTACTGTTGATATTTGGTGCCTCCCCCGCGCTGCGTCTCCCGTCACCCGACCGACCCCCACCCCCCACTTCTTCTAACGCCACTTCTTCAAAATAGACTTGCCCAGGCCGAAAACCGACATCTGCGCATGGGCCACGAAGTTTCAATCGCACTGTACGTGCGAGCCCGCATGTGGTATTTTGTGGAAGAGCCACACTCAAGAGCCAAAGAGCCGCATGTGGCTCGCGAGCCGCGGTTTGCCGACCACTGTTCTAGGGCAACGAGAAATAAGTCACCAGACAGTGGGCTGACATCAAAGCAATTAATGAATATTTAACAACCTGTCCCTCCCCTCCCTGTACAATTCCTTTCTTGTGAAGAAGTTCAGCCCCTTTATAGATGCTGTAAAGTATCTGAGAAGGTGAGATAAGGTGAGGAAAGTTGAACAGGAAGGATACTCAAACTTAAAAGGCCAATGAAAGTCAAGACAAAGTCTGAGTTAGAAGAAGCCAGGAGAGGGAACTATCAATCATACAACCAGTATACAGCTGGGTACATACTGCATGTCTAGCTCAATTCCAGGGAATGGACACTCAAAAATGGAATCTCGCATAAAGACATGACCTACCCAGAGCTTGCCTAAGATCGTTTTAGTTACAGCCAGGAATATCTACTTTGTGCTTACTGATTAAATCATCCCACAATCATATTATCTCTTTGTAAGCAACACTCAGAGTGGCATGGGTTCTATCCATTAATTTCTTTCAGTAATAGTCATTATCTGACTCAGCCTGTAGAGTGACATAGAGAGACAGGATAATTGGTGAAAAGTGGGGAACCAAAATAGTTTAATTGTCAAATGAAAATGAAAAGACCTTTCACAGTTAGATGTAAAATCTACCAGTAAAGTAGTTAAGCTTGTGCTTAAGAGGAGTTGAAAAGTGTGAGAGAACATGAGGAGGAGGAGATCTGAGTACTGCAGTCTCTCCTGTCAGAGCTGAATCTCTCTTACCAGCCTCAGGTCTTACCTCTGCCAGCAATACTATCCTCTTGCCATCAGGCCATATTACATGGTCAACTTGGGACCTCACTCGCTCCCAGGTCAGTTCTGGTGTCCGCAGACTCGCCTGGAATACATACAGCAAGCCAATCATCAGCCATGCCAGGTCCCACTTGGTGGACAAAAAGTGCTGAAGGGAGCCATTTCAAATAGCAAGTTGAAAGGAGCAACCAACATGCTAGATGGAGAATACCTGTCCTGGGTTGGTTAGGACTGTTCCATTTCAGGAAATTTAATCTTAGGCCCAGCCAGGGAGGGATCACTCAGGATGTCATTCCACAACATATACAGTACGCCCACTCTCTGCTGAGCACAGTAAAAGGTGCTATGGGAAATACAAAAGAAACCAAAGACATGGTTTCTGCCTTCAAAAAGCTCTTATTTTGGCTAGGGACACAAAACAATACACATGTGAGGGGGGGGAGGGAAAAGCCTTTAAAATACTTACAAAGCAACATGCAAACAAGTGCAAATTAATACAGTGCAAACTGAATATATAAGTGCCAAAGAGACACACAAAAAAGGAGGTTCAGAGCTGAGTGAGATTAGTTAGAGAAGGCTGAACATCCTAAACATAGCATGCTAGGGCCCAAGTTCTGCCCTCATGTCCCAGTGTCCCAGTTTCCACCTTCTGAATGATGTGGTTCACCCTAAAGTTGCAGAAGCTCTGTGACCTCAGTGCAAATGTGAAGTAGGCTTTAGAGAAATGCTTAATGATAGAATAAAGCTCCCAATGGGCTCACCCTCCTTCCATTTCTGTATATTGTATATTCCGAGAACAAGAGAAGAGATGTTAAGTTTATTAACAGCAGCAATCAAATAACAGTAATGAGGTTTAGACTGAAGACAACTTCCTTCTTCCAAAAGGCAATGCCTACAATAGAAAGTCCACATTCTAAGAGTACCTATTGGATCACGGTGGTAAAATTGAGGAGTTCTGCCAAATAGTAGTTTGCAGACAAAGAGAAATACTTCAGTTACACAATAATCATTTACTGAGTACACACTGTGGTAAAGGACACTATTATAGAGAAGGCTAGGGACTCCTCTACTAGAATGTGAGCTATTTCTGGATAGGGAATGTATCTTCTTTTCATTTTCAGCCTAGTGGGAAAGATAGACATATAATGATACATCAGTATATTCAGGACAGTATTAATGGTCTGGGTCCATTTATTAGGTAGATGGGAAGTAAATAAATTTCTTGAAATGTCAAACCTTTCTAGAGGGCAATTTGGCAGTAGCTAACAAAATTTTATATGAACATAAAAAAATTTTTTATATGAACATAATCTTTGACCAATCAATTTCACTTTGAAGGCTGTATCCTATAGAAACACTTGCTCAATATAAGTGTCCAAGAATGTTCATCCAGTGTTGTTTCTAATTGCAAAGTGTTAATCAACAAGGAAATGGCTAAGTAACCAAGATAATTCTACACAATGGAATATTATGTAATTGTTTAAAAAAAGAAGTATATTTATAGGTGTTAACGTGAAAACCATTCATTACTGTTAAGTGAAAAAATCAAGTTGCAGAACAATATACTATAATCTCAATTATGTAAAATTTTTATTTCTTACTTTACATGTATTTATGTTGTTTGAAATGTTAAACTAAGCAAATACTACCTTTTAAAAATATTTTTTTAGCAAATATTACTTTAAAATTAGAATTTTAAAAAGAAATTTTATGAGTACTATAAGTAGAGTTAAAAAAATTAAGCAAATGGATAATTTTTGGATGTTAAGGATAGAAATTAAGTTAGAAATATCACCATGGAAGGCAATAACAACAAAGAGCCAAGAAATACTCCATGGTGACACTGGTATTTATTGATTGAGATGATGGGACTTTAAAATGGCTATGTTGCAAGCAAAATACCCAAGGATCAGTTTAAAATGGGGTTTGAAGAGTTATCCAGGCAACTTCAATAACCTACTTAGGTCTATTTGACAGCCACGCTCAAGAGAAGGGTTTTCTATGGCTCTAGCACAGCTTTACGAGATTTTCTCTTAAAGACATCCAATTGTCTGTGTATTTACAGTCACTAACCAGCCCACCAGGAAACAGTTCCCTAATGCAGACTACCTTCCCAAGCTAGGTGCATGTCCATGTAAATCAGCCAGTTACTATACTTGCACAAATTAGTATTCCATGATTAGGAACAGTGCACATCAGTTGTGTTTTCCCCAGGGAAAACAGCTGTGGTTCTTGTTTTGCAAAGCAAGGAGTAAATAGCAAGTCTCAGGTTACAATTCTTTGGCTGACTAAAACTTTTAAAGCATCTATAATAATAAAAGTGTAATATGCTAATTAGATTGGACACTGCGGGGGGGGGGGGGGGGGAAGCCCAGGTCCCGGGTGCCAGAGGGAAGCTGGTGCTGGCAGTCAGGGGAAGGAAGGCCTACTACTGCACTAATTTTGCGCATCGGGCCTCTAGTATGTACATAATGATCTAACCACTTGAATTATGAAGCTTACAGGCCTTCTGTGTGATGCACATGGGTAAGCATATCTGCTTTCAAGGGAAAGGCAATATGCGAAAGATATGACCAAAAAGGCAGCTTAGAGCCCAGCTGGTGTGGTTCAGTGGTTGGTTGTCGACCCATGAACCAAGAGGTCACCAGATCAACTCCTGATCAGGGCACAGGCCCAGGTTATGGCCTTGATCCCAGGTAGGGGGCATGCAGGAGGCAGACAATCAATGTTTCTCTCTCATCACTGTTTCATCTTTTTATCCCTCTCCCTTCCTCTCTCTCTAAAAAAATCAATAAAAACATAATAATAATAAAAAAAAAGGCAGCTAAGAGCACAATCCCTATCACAGGTTCCCCACAGCATTAATATTTCTCAGGAAAAAATGCAGCTTTTAAACGACCAATTCTTGATGAGCTATTCCTTGTTTAAATACAGCAGTCAACATCTCAAGGTTAGGTAAAACCATAAATTTCTACTTCCTATTGGTCCTATCTTCACAATATATGACTTCTTATCACCTTCAGTGCTTGCCCATCTGATCCAAGCTACCAACTTCTATCGCTGGAAATACTGAAAGAGCCTCCTATGGTCTCTATCACTACTCAAGTTGCGGACATGTTTTCTTTATACAACGGACCAGAGTAATCTTTTAAAACATAAGTCCGATTTTGTCAGTTACCTATTCAAAACCTTCCAATGGCTTCCCTATGCCGAGAATAAAATCTAAAGCCCTTATCATGGCCTACAAAGTTCTCCATAATACACGACCTCCTTGAGGTGTCTCCTATTCTCATCCCCTTCCCCATTCTGTTCCTGCTAAGATGTATGCTTTCTGTTCCTCAAGCACATTAAGCACTTTCTACCTTAGGGTCTTTCACTCACTATTCTCTGAACAGAATTCTCAGAAGGCTTGCTCTTCTTGCTGCTTTTCTTCAACTCTAGGCACTAACTGACAATAACTGTCTATTTTTTTAAAATGTATTTTTATTGATTTCAGAGAGGAAGGGAGAGGAAGAGAGAGATAGAAACATCAATAATGAGAGAGAATCATTGATTGGCTGCCTCCTGCCCCCTATTAGGGACTGAGCTCGCAACCCGGGCATATGCCCTTGACCGGAATTGAACGCGGCACTCTTGAGTCCGCAGGCCTACGCTCTACACACTGGGCCAAACTGGCTAGGGCGACTGTCTGTTTATTTATTGTCTGCCTCCCACATTGGGATATAAAGTCCAGGAGAGCAGGCATGTTGTTGTTCTCTGCTATTCTTCAGACAAGCACTTGGCACAGAGCAGAGCAAGCATTCAATACAAATTTGCTAAATAGTGAATGAACATTCTGGTTTCAATTATTAGTTGATTTTTCTATTTCCTTAAGTTTCATTTTACATCCCCTATGACACTTTCATCAAAGGTAGAGTAACTTAATTTTTCTAAAGCCCTTCTGAGCATCTCCCTTTCTAGACTATTTGGTTTAGTTATATATCCTCTGCTAAGAAAAGCGCAAAAAGAACTGAGAGATGGCCTTTGGCTAGTGTACCTGGAAGATACTGAGGCACCTAGCAATACTGTAAAACTAGGCCTACTCTAAACACAGAAGCCAGGGTGATCTTCTAAAAATAAAAGCCATCCTTTGAAAACAGAAGTCAGACTGTTATGAATATTACCAGCACTCCCTATTTCTCTCAGAATATCAATTCTTCAGTGGCCTAAGAGACCCTATAAGGTCTGGCTCATTACCTCTCTGACCTCATCCTGCCCCTTACTCATTCTATTCCAACCATTCTGGCCTCATTGTTGATCCTCAAACAGACGAGGCACCCTCCTGCCTTAGGGCACTTATCTGACTATTCTCTCATCTTGAAATACTCTTTACCTAAAAACCTATGACTAATCCTTCAAGTCTGCTCAAACATCACCTTCTCAATGAGGCTTATACCTGACTCCTCTAATTAAAATTATAACTCAGCACTCTATGCCCTGGCCAATGTGTCTTAGTTGGTTGGGCACTGTCCTGTGCATCGAAAGGTTGTTAGTTCTAATTCCTGGTCAGGGCACATGCCCCAGATGCAGGCTCAATCCCCAGTGGGGGTGTGCAGAAGGCATCTGATGCATGTTTCCCTCTCTCTCCCTTTCTCTAAGTCAATAAAAATATTAATAAAATAAAATTATAACTCAGCACTCTTGATTGATTACCTTTACTATGCTCTACTTTTTCTTTGTTCCATGATGCTTTTGCCTTCTAACATACTATACATTTTACTTATTATGTTTATTGTTTTTTATTTTCTTCTCTAAAATGTAAGCTCCAGCCCTAGCCGGTTTGGCTCAATGGATAGAGCATCCACCTGCAGACCAAAGGGTCCTGGCTTTGATTCCAGTCAAGGGCATGTACCTCGGTTGCAGGCTCTTCCCTGGCCTGGGCCCTGGTCAGGGCTCACGCAGGAGGCAACCAATCAGTGTGTTTCCCTCACAGATGTTTCTCTCTGTCTTTCTCTCTCTCTCTAAAAATCAATGGAAAAGTATCATCGTGTGAGGATTAAAAAAAAAAAATGCAAGCTCCGTGAGGGCAGGAATGTTTGCCTGTTTTGTTCACTGATTCCAAGAAGAACCTAGACAGCACCTGGCACGTAACAATCACTATAAATGTTTGTGATTAAAGGTAAGGAGCCTCCTGGCCTTTATCCTGAGAGATTACTTATGTCTGGGCTGCCTTCAGAGGAGAGATCACCATCACAATTTGAAGTTAATTTGGAAATCATGAGGAGGTAATAGTGCAGAAAAACAAAACAAACAAAAAACTAGTCTAGAAGTAAAAAGTCCTGGATTTTGTGTTTTAAATTCATTTTTTAAAAAATCAATGTGTATGACTGAATAATGTACTTAACTTCATAGTTTCCCAACTAAAAATCAAGGACAAGAATAATGCCTCATGAGGTGATCAAGAGAATAAAATGAGATAAAGTAAAAATATAAAAATGCATGTTTGCATTTGGAATTCTTTTCAGTTCAGTGCTTCTTGAGGGTTTAGAAGGGAAAATTCCTTTCCTCTTCTCTTAATCAAAAAATTTCTCATTAAGCTCAGAGCAGGACTACTACTACTTCCCTTAAGTTTTTCCCATTTGGGGGCTCTATAAGCAGATTAATCCAAAAAAGTACAATCCATGTGCTAGGCAGTTTTAGAAATATTAATATCTTAGACCATTTACTAAAGGGGCAGTATGGCACATAAGTGAAACTTAACCCAACCGCACCCACAACAAAAAGAACTAAATGATTCATAAGCAAAATATCGTTGTAAAACAGAGTAATGGAGCCATGCCACTCAGAAACATCAAGGGTAGAATAGGCTTTGGTAGGTTGCTTGTCCAGCTATTTTTATAAATAAATAAAAATAGAGCACAGAGTTAAAAAGAGAAACCATTTAAAATAGATATTATCCGGTCTCTTTGCTGAGGTCACATTGAGCTGCGAGCGGCTTCAGGGGCATCTTTAGGAATCAGCAACATGGCAGAAGACATCAAGACCAAAATCAAGAACTACTGGACTGCTCCTTTTGACAGCCGCTTCCCCAACCAGAACCAGACCAGGAACTGTTGGCAGAACTACCTGGACTTCCACCACTGTGAGAAGGCAATGACTGCTAAAGGGGGTGATGTCTCTGTGTGTGAATGGTACCGGCGTGTGTACAAGTCCCTGTGCCCCATATCCTGGGTTTCGGCCTGGGATGACTGCCGGGCAGAAGGCACATTTCCTGGGAAGATCTGAACTGGGCATCTTCCATCCTTCTCCCAGGGACGTGAAGGGGGGCCTGGGTACATCCCACCCTAGAATCCTGAATCATGGCTTAACTAATAATAAATACTTGTAAAAAAATAAAAATAAAATAGATATTATCCAACAGGCTCTCAATATATCTATCAACTGATCCTTACCTGGCAATGCTGAAGCTCAATCAGAGCAGCCCTCAGTGGAGATAAAAGCATGCTTTGCTTGAGCCATTTACCCAGAGAGAAATACAGTTGTGCCAGAAAAACGCCATAAAATATTAAAAACAGAGTGAAAGTCACACTGAGAAATACTTTGGTAAGTCTGAAAAGAAATAAATAACACTTCTATTAACTCTTACTTGGGCAACTTAGTTGGACCAAGTGTTATTTTGGATTTGAAAATTTTAGGGTGAATGTAATCAAATTAGAGAATCAAATTTGAGGAACATGTGCTACTGAGTTGATTGTGGCACCTAGAGATCCAATTACTATACTGTAGTTAGAAAACAGTTAAAGGGAGACTTAGCCCAATGAAAGGGGGAGAAAGAAAAAAGAAACCATAGTATTTGACAGACACAAACTTAAGCATTGTTCTCATTTCAGCCCAGAGATTTCTCTCCCTTGACTTGTTTCCTTAAACCAACCTATCTTACATTCATGGTAAAATTAAACATCCCCAGAATACTGACTACCATTTTATAAAAACTGACTCACATTTACTATATCCTTTTTGTAGTACTGAATTTACTCAGCTCTCAATCCTAAATATAAGATAAAATGGCTCATAGTGTAAACAGGTATCAAGCTTGGGTGGAAGAAAACAATCATTTGAAATGATTAAATCGAGACAAAGAAGCTTCATATTATCTACAAGCACAGATTATAGGGCTAGTAAGTGAACAGACTGTGGGCAGATCTGACAAGGACAATCATGTTTAGAGTGGCTGGTGACCCCGCTCTTTCTTCTTCCAGTTTGTTCCTTGGCAAGGAGGAAAGAAAAAGCCCCCAATGATGACTCGCTTGATCTTACCACATCAATCTCTGTGTTGGAATGTCCCATGTTACAAACAATGCAGCTATTCTTCATCCGGTCTAAGTGCTCTCTGGTTACCACATTCTTGTTACCTTAAAAACAGAAGAGATAGCCACATATAAAGGAATGAAGCTGGACTCCTACCTCACACCATACTTAAATTTTAACTTGAAATGGATCAGAGACCTAAATGTAAGAGCTAAAACTATAAAACTCTCAACAGAACCTGGGAATAAATCTTTCTGACCTTGGACTAGCAATGCTTTCTTAGATGTAACACCTAAAGCATAAGCAACCAAAGAAAAACTAAACTGAACTACGTTGAAATTAAAGCTTTTGTGCTACAAATGATACCACCAAGAAAGTGAAAAGACAACCCACAGAACAGGACAAATATTTGCAAATCATGTAACAGATAAGGAACTTGTACCCAAAATTTATAACAAACTCTTAGCTCAATAGTAAAATGACAAATAACCGAATAAAAAAATGAGCAAATGATCTGAATAGACATTTCTCAAATGTTCCAATAGGCACATTAAACGATGCTCAACATCATCGGGAAAATACAAATCAAAACCTTCACACCTACTAGGATGGCTATAATAAAAAAAGACAGATAATAACAAATACTGGCGAGGATGTGAAGAAACTGCAATTCTCATGCATTGCTGGTGGGATTGCAAAACTGGTGCGGTCACTTTAGAAAAGTTTCGCAGTTCCTCAAAATGTTAAAAGTAGAGTTACCATATGATCCAGCAATTCCACCTGAAGGTATAAACCCAAGAGAACGGAAAACACAAAAACTTGTACACAATAGTCACAGCAGCATTATTCCTTTTTTTTTTTTTAGATTTTATTTTCAACTACAGTTTACATTCAATACATATTTTGTTTTAGTTTTAGGTGTACAGCATGGTGGTTAGATAATCATACACTTTACAAAGTGATTCCCCCCAATATTTCAAGTACCCACCTGGCATCAGACATAGTTATTACAATATTATTGACTATATTCCCTATGTTGTACTTCACATCCCTGTGACTATTTTGTAACTACCAATTTGTACTTCTTAATCCCTTTACCTTTTCCACCCAGCCTCCCAACACCCCTCCCCTCTATCAACCACCAGTTTGCTCTCTGTATCTACAAGTCTGTTTCTATTTTGTTTGTTCATTTATTTTGTTCTTTAGATTCCACATATAAGTGAAGTGAGATGGTATTTGTCTTTCTCTGTCTGACTTATTTTACTTAGCATAATACCCTCTACGTCTATACTTAGTCTATAGGGTGAATTTCTTCATATGTGGATTATATATCAACGAAAAAATTAGACTGTGGTGATGGTTGTATGACCCTATGAATTTGCTAAAAAAAAAAAAAAAAAAGCATTGAACTGTACATTTAAGTGCGTAAAATCTAAGATACGTGAATTAGATCTCAATAAATTTATTTTAAAAATAGATTAATGGATTGATGTGAAGCAAGAACAGTTTCTTGTGGTCCCTCTTCTCTGCCCCCAGCTCTTCTTCTTTTTTTTTTTTTTATAAATATATTTTATTGATTTTTTACAGAGAGGAAGGGAGAGGGATAAAGAGTTAGAAACATTGATCAGCTGCCCCCTGCACACTCCCTACTGGGGATGTGTCCGCAACCAAGGTACATGCCCTTGACTGGAATCGAACCTGGGACCCTTTAGTCCACAGGCCGATGCTCTATCCACTGAGCCAAAACAGTTAGGGCTGCCCCCACCTCTTCTTTAGCCTATATACATACTTTCGTTTTTAAATATTCTGATTTTCCCCCTCTAAGATACAATTATAAAAGGAAATCAATGTTCCAACAGTTTATGGTTCTAACATAAAGATAAAATCTCAGTCCAAGAAAACTAGCTATTTCTGCATATTCCTCTCTAAAACTCAAAATCTACCTCTTTGGGAATCAATACAACTACGTTTCCCACTTTCTCTATGAATTTTGCTCAGCCTTGCTTTAATTATAGGGTCTATAGAGAAATATATATCACTTTTGGAGGTAAAATTAAAAAAATCAAATGTACAAATGTAAGATCTGGGTTCCCAAACAAAACTCATCTCTAGCCATCTCCTAGGTCAGTGATGGCGAACCTATGACACGCATATCAGAGGTGACACACGAACTCATTTTTTTGATTGATTTTTCTGTGTTAAATGGCATTTAAATATCAAAAATATAAATCTTTGTTTTACTATGGTTGCAACTATCAAAAAATTTCTGTATGTGACACGGCACCAGAGTTAAGTTAGGGTTTTTCAAATTGCTGGCATGCCGAGCTCAAAAGGTTTGCCATCACAGTCCTAGGTGGTTGAAGATGAATGGAGACACAGAACAAAGAGATGGGAAGAAACCTTCCTCTATGAATGACTTAAAGGCATACTTTTGGTCAAGCTCAACAGAGGTAGGAAGAATGTGAAAAACTGACTGGTTTTGTAAACTGCTATCTCTGGCTTTTAGAGTTTGGTTTTGTTCAGAACATTTTCAGTCATTTTTCATTTGTTCCATAAAGGCATTCTCAAGTGCCACCCATTTTAGATGTTATAATCGTACCTGTACAGGTAATAACAATATCCACTTGTCGGATGACCTCATTCAATTTCACCAGGCGAAACCCATCCATACTGTAGAAATAAAGCATGATCAATTAAGCTAAAAGGCAACTGGGAGGTTTTTGCTGAAGAACCTCAAAAGCTACTACTAAGTTGCTTGGATACCCACACTGTCATTTCTTGATATAGCTGGACTGCTCTGAGCAGTGAAAAATTCAAACCATTTCCTTAGTTCATTCAAGACAGAAATAAAAGATTCTTTTGCATCACTGGAACCTGATTCTTTCTGATAATAGAGACAATGTTAAGCATAGGACTCCCCAATTAAGTTTCTAGAAAGTGCCATTTTAGCTCTGAACCTACTTCCCACTGAAACTGCTTCTCTCCAAGATCATCAATCATCTCCTGAATGCCACAGTAAATTTATTTAGATTCATATATTACTTGATTTCCTCTAGTACATTAAACATTATTTGTCTTCTTAAATCTATATTGGAGTCCATACTGTTTTATCCTAGTTTTCCTACTTTTCTGATTGCTCCTTCTCAATCTCACCAATCTTTAAATGTAGGGTACTCTTTTCTCTCAGCACTTCTCCATACCTTTTCCTGGCTATATATAACCCCTCATAGGTGGCTGATTTACACATCTGTATCTTTAGCTTAGATATCTCCAAAACTTCAGAGCCCTGGATCAAATTACCCACTAGACAGCTCTTCTAGATGCCCCACAAGGATCTCAAACTTACTGTGTTTGAAAAGAAATTCATTATCTCCCCACGTCTCCAACTCTATTTCTTCTTCTATATTTTCTATATTGATTATTAGCATTATTTGTTCACTCAACTATATAAGCCAAATAAACTAGGATGTCTGAGCCTACTGCCTCTTCCTAAGTGAGGTTGGCACCAAATCTTTTACCTAACTTCCTTAAAACCTATTGAATCTGTCCCTTCTTTCCATACATGCTGGCCTTATGTTCAGGTTTTATTTTTTTGTCTGTATTACTACAGTAGCTCCTGGACCAATCTCATCACCTCTAGGTCTATGCCTCTCTAATTCATTTTGCAGAGTGGATTTCCCTCAATGCAACTTGGATCATGTAACTTCCTTGTTTAGAATATTCCAGGGAGATTGCCTGCTCTCAGGAAAAGATCCAAATACTTCTACTGATATACGATTATCCTGACATACGATTCCTATCTCAGATATACTCCTCCCAAATTGACCCTATAGACTAGCTACATTAAAATATGTCAAGCTTCTTAAATATATTGCACTCTCTCCTTCCTTGGTAACTATGGAATTTACTTCCAAACTAAGAAATCATTTATACCAGTTTCAAGACTCAAATGTACTGACACCTCTTTGGGCCCTACCTCCTTGCTCTTTTGTTAGATATTTCTCTCTTGTGTTCCTAAAGGAGTATGTGCTGTCTACCTCCATCATAGCACTTACTATACTGCACAGTGGTGATCTGTCTGAGAACCTGTCTTCTCTCATTCACTTATTTATCTTATTCATCCTTAGCACACAGCATAGTACCTGATATATTGTAAATGATCAGTTTGTGTCTATAATTTGAATCAGTATATCAGTGAGTATTAAAGCAGGTGATAATTTAAGAATGGTGATAATTTCCTTCGGGTGCTGGATCCCTGACTCAGAGAAAACCAACAACTCTGTTGGGGAAATCTGTGGGTTTATGGCTAGGATGTGTGAGGAACAGTAGGACAGGTAGGAATATTTGTGATAAAATCTTTATGTCATGCCTCATTTTATCCTGGGCACTTTCCTCTGGAGGATTAATGGTAAAGACTGGGTAGGTAACCCAGGCTATAGACACTGGGGCTTTGCAGTAGTTTTCAGGGACAGTGGTTTCTCCATCCTGTTGAGGGTGGCAAGAGACAATTTTAATAATAACTACCATTCAGTGAGCATTTATTATGTGGCAGCAGCTCTGTACTTTTTATAATTATATGACTATTATATATGATTATACATTATGTAATAAATATATAATTATGTTACTGAACGTTCACAACACTTTGAGGTAAGTAAGAGTACCCACATTTTACAGATGGTAAAGAAACTATTCTTTTTTAAACTTTTAATTTTGGAATAATTTCAAACTTAAGAATTATAAGAATACTAGATTTTATTTTCAACTACAGTGAAAAGACAACTAAAGTGAAAAGACAACCCACAGAACAGGACAAATATTTGCAAATCATATAACAGATAAGGAACTTGTACCCAAAATTTATAACGAACTCTTAGCTCAATAGTAAAATGACAAATAACCGAGTTAAAAAATGAGCAAATGATCTGAATAGACATTCTATTCACTCAGCAGATTTTACCCTTAATTTGGATTTGTCTGCTGTGTCCTTCTGATTAGATTTAGTTATACATTTTTGGGAGGACTATTGTAGAAGTGCTCTTTTCAGTGTATCACATGAGAAGGGACCTGGTACCAGCCTGATTCCTTTTTTTATCATTTTTTTCCAAAGGGAGGAGGATTATATGGAGAAGATAAGGAACTACTTGTTCTCTAGGTCAAGGCAGAGGGTATTTCCATAGGAATTCTAAATTTTAGCTTCTCTGATCATCTTTGTTCTCTCTGAGCAGAGCTCCTTGATCTTACAGTTAACAGCAGCCTCTCTCAGGATCTGGGCCCCTCTAAGTTAAAATGTATATTAACTGGGCCACTCTTTGAGGCAGCTACACGATCACATGCTAGATGGAGGTGTAGAGGGAAAGGAACGTCTCTTTGTACCCTTACCAGGCTTGAAGAGCACAGATGGGGTCAATCTCAGTCACATACACAATGGAACCCATGGCTTTCAAGGCAGCACAGCACCCCTTCCCCACCTGAAAATGGGAGAAAGTACACATAATAAGGAAAGTCATGAGAAAACAGTTTCTCAAAGTTTCTGGTAAAGTGTACCCCACTTTTTGCTCCCAAAGAAATTTCACTGAATAGATTCATGCTTGGGGAAAAATAAGAAAAACAAATAAATGAATGCAGTTCATAAACAAACTCCTAGCTCCTGCTTAGCACATGCATGTGCATAAGAAACACCCACAGTCACAATTCATAATAAAAACTC
Organism: Myotis nattereri; assembly: GCF_964212035.1. Taxonomy (NCBI): domain Eukaryota; kingdom Metazoa; phylum Chordata; class Mammalia; order Chiroptera; family Vespertilionidae; genus Myotis; species Myotis nattereri. Next base: position 21,376,545 of record NC_138086.1, on the reverse strand, counting down.
AAGCTAAAAGAACATCACAAACAGTACACTGGAACAGTTAGAAAATCAACTTAAGAAAAAATGGCAAAAATGAAGAGGGAAAAAGAAACATTGTAATTGAACCAGAGAGTCTCTAAAGTTATCCCACTCACCCATCTAAAGTGATAAATGAATGTACTCTTATGCCCATACAAATGAGAAATTCTAGTTTATTTTAGCAAAATACATTTTAAACACCTAGCACATAATTGAAAGGGTAAACCTTACCTCTCCATAGCCACAGATCACCACCTGTTTTCCACCAAACATCATGTCTGTTGTCCTTTTAAGTCTAGTGGGGAGGGGGGAAAGTACATCAGAAAAATCTTTTCATTTCTCCCTTGAGATTAGGTTCCTTGTTTTCATGTTTCATGGTGTGTTTTTTCCTATTTTGAAAGAAAGCCTGGTTTCATCCTAGATAAAATATTTAAAAACTAGAAAGAAAGGTTTAATAAAATATGTATTTTCTCATTCCATGCTATCCAACCAATTGCATCTGTATGTGAGTTTTGTTTTTTCTTTCTTTCTTTTTTCTCCCTTGTCTTGGAAGTGGTGCAGAAGGGAAGCAGCTATACACTACAAAGTAACTTTTAAACATAAAAGCAATATATACAGGGTGTCCCAAAAAATGTATACATACTTTGAATAATTATTAACTCCAATGGTTAAGTCTGAAAAGAAAGAAACATCAATTGAGCTATCAGCTGTTAAAATGTGTATACATTCTTTTGGGACATCCTGAATTTATTATACAACATTTGGAATATCTGGCTTAATGAAAACATGCTAGCTTTACTGAATTAGACAGACACTGATAGATCAGTACTACATTTAGTAGTATCATAGTGGCCAACAGGTCCCACATTAATTCAACAGGGAGGGTGATGGACAAGATGGAGAGGAGTTTTGTTTTTGTTTTTTAAATATATTTTTATTGATTTTTTACAGAGAGGAAGAGAGAGAGATAGTTTGAAACATCGATGAGAGAGAAACATCGATCAGCTGCCTCCTGCACATCCCCCACTGGGGAAGTGCCCACAACCCAGGTACATGCCCATGACCGGCATCGAACCCGGGACCTTTCAGTCTGCAGGCCGACGCTCTATCCACTGAGCCAAACCGGTTTCGGCATGGAGAGGAGTTTTGAAACACGCCAACACCGACTACATGAGATAGTGAGTTTTCTGGGGCGGATTCCTCAGTCATGTTCTACTTCATCGCTGATTCTCTACGAACTGGAATAAAGGTCCTTCCTGTTTTCAGGGTCTCTTGGAAGAACTTGTAGGAGCAGTTTCTGGTTTCTTTTTAGGTTCAATCAGTCTCCCTTTTCTAGGAATCTTTGGCTATGCAGAAGGTTTTCAACTAAAAATAGCCTATTCTGAGGTAGACAGCTCCTACAAATATTTGTGGGTCTTTCTACTCACTGTTCTAACTGTTAATCTCTGCTGTTGAAGAGTCTATAAATGCCCCAAAGGCAAAGTAGGAATCTGTTTTTCTGAGGATTTGACAACTCCACTCAAGAGGAACCAGTATAACTCCCTAACCCAAATAAAACTCAATAAATATCAATTAAGTGCAGAGTCAATTCTTGAGTGAAAAGAGTAAGTAAGTCTAGTCTGGCTGGACTACCATATTCAAAAGTTGGCGCTTCAGAGAATGGTCCTGGAAGGGCTAACACAGCAAGGAAAATCAATAGATCATATTCTGAGCCTCCTTTGCTTTGACTACCCGCAGGCCTTTCTGCCTCTCTTCCCAACTACTACTATCTGTAGTCTTTCCTGACTACAAATGACTGTGTGGTGGGAAGGAAACTTCACCAACACTGCTACTCTGCAAATGATAAGCTGACAGACCTAGGTGGATTCCAGTTAGGTAGTGATTTCCCTGTCATCTTAGGAACCCACATTTGCCTCAAGGTTCAAGGATAAGGGATAGAAAAGACCTCAGTCCAACAAGGGCCTTTTTTTGGGGTGAAGTGGGGTGCAGGAGGAGTTAGAAGTAACCTCTCTGGTGGTGTATGAGTCATGTCAAGCCTCCTAATTCTTCTAACCCCAAGATCCTCTAGAAGGGTTCCTGAAATACAATCTATTTTATAATCTGAAAACCACATCAGGGATATTCTTAGTGTTCCTATCAGGTGGAACCTCAGTCTCCAGAAGACAAGAAATGACAGTTGGATGACAGATAAAATGAGAAAGTGATGGTCGAGTCCTATGGGCTCCTTGCAGGTCCCTGGTCAAAAGACACATGCTGGCACCCCATCCCCTTTCCTGCCTCCTCTGTTTTGTTTTCCTTTTTCTCTGAAAATGCTATAACGGGAACGAGTATTTCAGACATTTTTGGTTTAATATAACATAATTTTGGCATCAGAAAAAAAATTTGCACTGCTTTTTGGCATTGTAGCCCAATTACGGAAGCGTCCTCTAGGAGTGAGTGGAGCCATTCCCACACAGCTTACGGTGCAGTGTGTAACCAGCTCTTAGAGCCACAGGAGCTCAATCACTAATCCTTTCCTCATATGAACTCTCTATTGTGCTGAATGTCCTCTCTTTTCCATTGCAGCCTTCCCTGGAGCATAACTGCCTTTTCTTTAATTCCTCCTGCACGCAACTCCTCTGAGAGGAACAGCTGCCCATGACCCAACTGGGAGGTTTCTCATCACCTGAAGGTGCCAATGACTCCTACTACTCAGCAGGTTTTCTGGCAGATGGTTGATGGTTTCATAATTCTTCATTAACCTTAACTTCAGTTCCATTGCTTGCATCTTACTTCATTTCATACACATCTGCTATTAAAGAATCTTCCTTACCCACCACGTAAACACTGCTTAGGAGGGACTCTTCCATTTTTATGAACTAGTGTAGGTACCTTTATGTATCGTTTACTGAACCCAGTATAGACAAGATTTTAGGCTCATAGATTTGAAAATTGAAAAATCTACAAGATACTTAGTTGTGGATGAGTAAATATTTTAATGTGTATATAGCCAGATTATTATTAATTTTATCAGGCCCAAGGCTACTTACATTACAATAACACTTAAATATGGACAGAACTAGGGACAGTTTATAAACAGACTGATAGACTGAGAATTCATTTAAATGTCCAATGTGTCTAATAATACTATTGACTCAAAGGAGTAATGATAATACAAATCTGCACTGAACACCCCCTACCCCAAAAAAGATTTCAAAGTAAAAGTTTCCCCTAAGATCTAACTCAATCTTAGAATTTACTATACAGAAAATTCTGTACAGGGTTCTAGAAAGAAGAGCAAGGAATTAACATTGAATATCAGGATTCATACCTTATCTCATTTAATCCTCACAATAACTCTATGAAGTTGGTCTTACTATCATTATTTAACAGATGAGGAAATAGGCACAGAGAGGTTAAATAACTAGTCCAAAGCCTTTCAGTTAGTAAGTGATAGAACCAATAGTCAAACCAAGGTCTTTCACCAATGCCTGTAGTGTTGCAAACTGCCTGGGATCCAGATTGGTTGGTAATGTGACCCACAGGTCCTTTCTTTACTTTCCCATTAACCTATACATGATGGAAACCAACTTAATGGTTTCAGACAGGGAATTACTGAGTCTTCCCAGCAAGAATAAAGTTATGTCAGGGCACAAGTATAGAAACAGGAACTGGCCAAAGCCGGTTTGGCTCAGTGGATAGAGCGTCGGCCTGCGGACTGAGGGGTCCCAGGTTCGATTCCGGTCAGGGGCATGTTCCTGGGCTGCGGGCACATCCCCAGTGGGAGATGTCCAGGAGGCAGCTGATCGATGTTTCTCTCTCATCTATGTTTCTAACTCTCTATCTCTCTCCCTTCCTCTCTGTAAAAAATCAATAAAATATATTAAAAAAAAAAAAAAAAAAGAAACAGGAACTGGGTACTGGAATAACAGAGTATCTGGTAAATATCTAAGTAGATTTTGTCAGACTTGCAATTATTACAGATTTGAAAAACTAGAAATGCCTCTGAGAAATGACTCTGTGCTCACCACAACTTTCCAGATGGCAAGAGAATTATATGATAGTTGGAGCTTAAGAACTGGCAATATGACCTAAAATAGAAACATCAGGAACCTTTCCCAAACCATCAAAGATACTTACATGTTTATAATGACTTTAGTTAGTTACTCTCAGGCCTGCTAGAGTCACCAAGTTAAAAACTGCCATCAATAGACAGGGGCTAATCTGATCTTTTATATAACATAGATTTGCTTCTAATAGTGATAGCAATGGTAGCTCTGGGTTATAAAATCTGAGTATGATGTGATGATAGATTCAGAGGTGCTACATGAATAATTTTCAAAACTAAAACGCTGAGGACCTCACTTCAACAACTCAAGCTCATCACAAAGATAATAAAAAATTACCCGTCAAGAATAGATTCACGGCAACAGTAGAGGTTGTCAAATTTTTGTTTGGTGACTGAGTCATTCACATTCATGGCTGGAACACACAGCTTCCCAGCTTTGGATAGCTGGTACAGCCTGAGGATGAGGGAAATAAAAAAGAACATAAAACAATGAGATACTGTAATCTTCTGTCAGTTCATATCAAGTTCCAGAAATATGTTGACTGGGTAGGCATGACAGCGTGAGACATGAGTAGTTTATCCTATTAGGTATATAGAGAGAAATCAAGAATATCTTTCTAGAGCCGTGGTTCTCAACCTTCCTAATGCCGTGACCCTTTAATACAGTTCATGTTGTGGTGACCTCCAATTTCACTGTTACAAATTGAACATAATTAAAGCATAGTGATTAATCACAAAACAATATGTAATTATATGTGTTTTCCGATGGTCTTGGGCGACCCCTGTGAAAGGGTTGTTTGACTCCCAAAGGGGTCGCGACCCACAGATTGAGAACCGCTGGCATAAATGAATTCATCCAAAGAAAGACAAGCAGTGATTGTATTACAATGACTAGAAAACACGAGGACCACACTTGTTCCCTACCCATCCCCGCCTTCACTATATTAGGTTATTTGTGTTGTTAATAAAAACAAACAAGTGTGCAGTCTCAGATCTCATTACCTCATAGTGGGTTCCAGTTTTTAACCTAATGTATTCTACACGTATGTGGTTACAAGAATGTATGTCTAGGCTGCATCAAACCAGGTATGTCCATGCCAAATCTTACCTATGAACTCCAGTTACACTCTCCTCTACTATGCCCTTGATTTTCTTAAACATGTTGGGATACTTCTTATAAATCCAGTGAGTTAGATCCCCTCCATCATCCAAGATCTGCAATAATAAGCATCAATAATGTCATTCATTTTGCTGAAGGCTCAATGTTCCTAGTGCTTCTCTGGGTCTTATATCCAATTTCCAATTGTCCATTTACAGCTATTTCAAATTTCCCACATGGTTATGTAAAGTAACTTAAAGCCAGTATGATGACCAAAACAGTCATTAGACTGAAGTAAAAGACAATGAGGGGTGAAAAACGAACTGTAATTTTTTTTTTTAATCTGAACGATAAAGATTTAATTAAAAAAAAAAAAAGAAGTACAAGTTAGTAGTTACAAAATAGTCATGGGGATGGAAAGTTCACCATAGGGAAAATAGTCAATACTGTGCAAAAATTTCATGCACTGGGCCTCTAGTATTTTTCTTCTTCTTCTTCTTCTTCTTCTTCTTCTTCTTCTTCTTCTTCTTCTTCTTCTTCTTCTTTTTTATTGCTTAAAGTATTACAAAGGGTATTACATATGTAATTTTAATAGCCAAATGACTTTTCACCTATTAAAGCAAAATACACAGCAATACAATGAGGATTTTCTTATGGACTAATAACTCAAGTGGTTATCTAAAATCATTAGTTCTTATTTTTTTAATTTTTTATTTATTGATTTTAGAGAGAGAGGAAGGGGGGGCGGGGAGAGAGAAAGAAAGATAGGTTTGTTGTTCCATTTATCTATGTGTTCACTGGTTGCTTCTTGTATGTGCCCTGACTGGAGATCGAACCCACAACCTTAGTGTATCAGGAAGATGCTCTAACCAACTGAGCTACCTGGCCAGGGCCTGAACCACTAGTTCTTGAATGTACTGTAAATATTCAGAAAGCCTAAATTTGATATGAGAATATTTCTATTGATTAAATTTAGTACTTTAAATATAATCAGTCAAAGCTTGGTTTAAATAGAGTCAGATAATTAGTCTTCCTCCCAGAACAATGGCTCATAAAACTATATTCATGAATCCTTTACTTCTCCCAAAGTACAGGCACTCTCCTATCCGAAATATTAGGCAGTACTGTAAGGTTTTGCCTAGCACAATCTCACACTCTCTATAACCAGATTAAAAATAACCAGGGAACTGTGCAGCATGTAGGTGTGCAAGCAAGCAGGCCTCTGAGCAGCTCGTCACTATTTCAGGTTTGGATTAAAGAGAAACACAATGCTGTGCCCACTGGAGCCTTCATCACAAAGGAAACATTTCTGAATTATAAATAAGCTAAAGAAAGATCGGCTTAGCATACTATTAGGCACCAGGCTGTGGAATTTCAGCCCTTCGCTTAGCTGTTAGAAATGCTTGGCAGGACGTTTCAAATTGTTAGACCCATCCTCCTGGAAAGTCCCACAGAACTAAGTTGCCCTCTATTGGCATGCATCCATTTTGCAGTTCATCAATTATCAACTCTATTGCAAGTGCCAAAAATGCCATCCTGAACCTCTGGGCACACAAAATCCCCAACCTCATGTCTACCATGTGATCTCTTTTTTGCTTCTGCTCTTGCTATTGATCTATTTTCTCTGACTCAACTAAACTGTACTTGAGAGCAGGGATCCAAGACAGAGCTCTCACTAAAATGCTGCACTTGCTCCACATTCTAAGTTTGTGCTCCATTTTCTCTCAGTAGAACCCTCAGAACAGATGCCCTTAGAAACAGAAAGGCTCCTCTAAGTTTTTCTCGCCCTTTCTGCATGTTTGAAATCCCTCATGGAGTTTTCCTTTTATAGCTTCTGATTCCCTAACCACACAAAAGATCAGAGACAAAAAAAAGACCGAGCAATTGGAAGCTCTGTGTCTTAAGTCCCACTATTCTCATCCACTTCTCCATTTTAACACAGGTATCTAACACAGGCAGGCAAATGCTATTCCTAACATGGACTTAATGAATGTAGCCCATGATTCTCACCATGTAACTCTATTACAGAAAATTCTTGTCATCAGGGAATCTTCCTGAGGTTGGAAAGCAAGGAAAAGTATTAGATCTTGACAGAATCCGAAGAGATATAGGTCCTGTTTTCTGGGGGTGACAACTGTTTTCATCCTAGTCTTACTCTCTTCTTTACCCTTTTCAGTAGTTCATGATGGCTCTATAAAAGCTTTCTGGGAACAATCCCATGTCCTCCTTGTGTTCATGACTATAAAATGACTGTTATATTTCCAGTAGAAGTCCCCTGGCATATCTTCTTTACTGCCTGTCAGTCATACTCCCTCCTATAACTGTTGGAATGAGCTGACTCATCTTACAGCTGACTCCTCCCTCCCTTTCAGGATATGAAGGCTTTAACCCAGCTCCCTCAAACCAGCACTTGGTGCACTGTGATCTGAATCACAGAATCCAAAAAGATAGGCTGCTTTTTCCAGCTGTGAACCAGGTGAGGCCTGCTCTGCAGCATTTAACAGCAAGCAAGAGATGGACTACAGCTTCAAGAATTCTTTTTCAGTTGATTCCTTAATTTCTCTTCTCACTCATATGCAGAAATGTTTGTAAAGTAGGAGTACCTCATACTTTGTATAGTTTTTTTTCTTTTTTTTTTTTTTAATATATTTTATTGATTTTTTACAGAGAGGAAGGGAGAGAGACAGAGTCAGAAACATCGATGAGAGAGAAACATCGATCAGCTGCCTCCTGCACATCTCCCACTGGGGATATGCCGGCAACCCAGGTACATGCCCTTGACCGGAATCGAACCCGGGACCCTTCAGTCCGCAGGCCGACGCTCTATCCACTGAGCCAAACCGGTTTCGGCAAGTTTTTTTCTTTATTTGCAAATCTAATATGCTATCAATCTTCAAGAATTTGATCTTTTAAAAAATGAAACAATTTTAAAAAACAAAAATAAAAAACCTAAAACTTTATCTAGTTATCTTTCTCAGTGTAGAATGAATAAAGCAAAAAATTTGAACTTGGAAATCCTTCATGTTTACTATAAATCTAGCATATGATTCTAGAGAGAAAGCTAGGTACCACAGGGGGTGTGTGTGTGAGAGAGAGTGCATATGTTTAGATTATTGTTGGTAGGGGATGGTAGTAAGAGGTGGTAGAAAATGGTAACTCATCAATCTTACTTTTTAACTAGCCTTGAATGAATGCTGAGCAGTATTTGTTTTTTAAATCCTATGTTTTTTTTGTTTTGTTTTTATTGAGTTTAGAGATAGAAGAAGGGAGAGGGAGAGAGAGAAACAGAGAAACAACTATCAGTTGTCTCCCATATATGCCCTGACCTGGAATTGAACCTGCAAACTTTTGGTGCATGGGGCAATGTTCAATCAACTGAGCCACCTGGCCAGGGCTGCTGAGCAGTATTTTAATGTTGTAGTGAATGTGAATGGTTCTAAGATTAGCACTAACAATTACAGTACATTGAGGCTATAAAGAGATTCAATATTTTTGGGGTGCCTGAGCATAAGTATCTAGTTCTGTTGGAAGCCCAGGTACATCAGATAGAAAAGGAGTCCTTTTCCTTTTTTACTGTTGGGAAACCCTCTCCTAAGCCAGAGCCTCCCTCTCTACCTCTCCTTTCCATCCCCCTAGAGAACTGTGTTAGCTGAAATCGAACCCACCATGTTTGGCTGCCAGCCCTCCACATTCACACATCTATCGATGCACCACCAAAAGTCATCTTCTGACTCTCCTTTCCAGGCAAAGACAGGAAATCCTGAGAAAAAGAAACAAAGAGAAATCATTAAAGCCTAAAAACAGGGGCTGACCCTAAATTCTGGCAAGATGATGCTGGTTTTCCTCAATTACAAACTCATTCTTCTGTACTATACTCCTTGGACTGACTTTCTTCACTGATTAGTATTGACTTCAGTTCCTAATCTACTCCTTTGGTGGTCATTTTGCTCATTAGACTGAAGAGGACAAACAAAAGGGACAACAGTATGATGGAGACTAAACATATGACTAAAGGGGAAAAAAGAAGAAGCTAGAAACCAGTACTTGTTGATCCAGTCCAATTGGAATTCTCACCATTTCCCAACCACACTTTGATTTCTTACTTCCATACTTTAGTCATCCCATCCTCCATCAGGAAAAACCTACACTTTTCTCCATCTGTTAAAATGTTTATTATTTATCACACTTCATGGCCCAGTTAAGTGTCATGTTACCAGTGAAGCCTGATTAACTCAGCTGGATGTGAACTCGTGGAATCGGAACTTTTATGAACGCCCTGTTTGAGCACTGAATTTGGATTTATGATCTGTTGTGGCATTTATCATCTACTAGTGGCCCATTGCACGAAGATTCACACAATAGGCCTTCCTTCCCCTGGCTGCTGGCATCAGTTTTCTCCAGCACCTGGGACCCAGGCCTTTGGTTCGGCCGCAGCAGCGAGGCTTGGCTTCTCCGCTCCGGCTGCCCCCAGCCCCTCCTTTTTTTTTTTTTTTCCCCCAGCTCCAACAGCAGAGCCCAGGGAGGACTGAAAGCCTGGGTTGCCCCCGGAGAACCAGGCCCCCAGCCCCTCCTTGAGCGGAGTCCAGGGCCGGTGGGAAGCTTGGCTTCCTCCGTCGCTGGGAGCAACCCAAGCCTCCTGCTCGCTCCAGCTCCGTGGCTGCCGCCATCTTCAGTCATCTTCAGTCTTCGCTCTGTGCCTGTGTATGCAAATTAACCACCATCTTTGTTGGGTTAATTTGCATAGTCACTCTGATTGGCTGGTGGGTGTAGCAGAGTGGTGGAGTGATGGTTAATTTGCATGTTTCTCTTTTATTAGTGTAGATGCTCTTGTACTATCATTATCTACAAATGTGTCTTTTCTCCTCAAGGACAATATAAGATTCTGAGAGCAAAAACATTGACTCATTTGTTCTTAATATCTCTTATAGGAGGCATAATAAGCATTTGTTGGGAAAGAAAAAAGACTGCATGTACAATTCATTGGGCTATATATTTAATATTTGTGTATTTTTCTACATATATTTTACACAATAAAAATTTTATGAATGAAAGAATGAATGTAAATGAAGAAACAAATGAAATGCTGAAAGTGCTAGCAAAAGGAGAGACATGCATGCACTAACCAGCTTTCTCCTCATTTCTCAAGAGCTCTGAAGCAAGGGTTTGGTTCCCTGATCAGTGTTATGCTGCTAGGGAGTGAGGAGAAAAAACTAGCAAAATCCAACTTCTCTATTTCTTGGTCCTTCAAGTGTCAGTGGCTGTTGTGATCAAATATTAATCTTTCAGGTCAAATGCTGAAGCAGAAGCACCAAACATTAAATCAGAGCAAACTACTGAAAAACCAACAGGACCACAACACTATGGCTGAAGCACTTTCTTTTCTAATCCATATTACCTTAGAGTGGTGCTCTAATAATTAGCAAATCAAAGCAAAGCATGAACTAATAAAGGATTATTAGACTTAAGGAGATATTTGCAACTGTAAATATCTTCTGTATGGAAGCAAGAAAGATCAAAGTGTAGTTGGGAAATGGTGAGAATTCAAGTTACCAGGTAAATCTAGTTCATATCTTACCTAATAATAGATAAACATGTAAATTGACCGTACCTTCACTACACCAACCAGCCAACCAGGAGAGTATGCAAATTAACTCAACAAAGATGGCGGTTAATTTGCATACGTAGGCTCCAAGTGGCGAAGCAAAGCCAGACGGCCCTGGGGCCGGAGCAGTGAAGCCGGACGGCTCTGGGGCTGGCTCCGGCCGGAGCCCCGCCAGAATGACGCCTGGGTCCCAGGTGCCAGAGGCAAACCAGTGCCAGCAGCCAAGGGAAGGGAAGGCCTATTGCACGAATCTCTTCGTGCAACAGGCCTCTAGTTTAATAAGAAAAACCCACAAAGAGAGCAAACTCATCAAAAATTTGGATCCATTTCTACCAAGACAGCTCCTTTAATGTCAACCTTCCTTAAAGATTTATATTGAAACAATGGAAGTTTTTGGAGACTTCCTTTACCCAAAGACAGAGAGTAAGCAAAGATCTTACCACTTTCTGCTAAAGCAGCAGCCACTTCATTCAGAGTGGAATAGATATTGCAGGCGGCCCAACGACACTGAGCTCCCAGAGCACCCAGAGTTTCCATGAGCACCTATATTAAAGAGAAAGCAGGAGATGAGCAACTTTTCTATAAATCTGCTTATTTCAAATTTTAAACATATTTAAAAAAATTTAACCCGCTGATTTGATCCTGATTTATTTTACTTTAATATTTAAGATAGAGATAGCATTCTTTTTAAGAAGGTAGTACATCACCCTACTGCTTTAATTAAGTTATTTTAACAATGATAAAGCTTTGGTTAAAAAGCTTGCTTTAAAATTTCCTGACAGCCCTAACCGGTTTGGCTCAGTGGATAGAGCATTGGCCTTTGGACTGAAGGGTCCTGGATTCGATTCCGGTCAAGGGCATGTACCCTGGTTGTGGGCACATCCCCAGTAGGAGGCATGCAGGAGGCAGCTGATCGATGTTTCTCTCTCATTGATGTTTCTAACTCTTTATCCCTCTCCCTTCCTCTCTATAAAAAAATCAATAAAATATATTTTTAAAAAATTAAATAAATAAATAAATAAATAAAATTTCCTGACAGTGGTTAACTCTGAGTACTGCTAATTTTCATTTTAAAAGTTTGTATTTAGCATATTTCTATAATGTAGAAAATAGTCTCCTATACAGGCAGTCCTCAGGTTACGTCGGACTCGATGTACGTCGTTTCCTGGTTACATCGCCATCCCCCATTTACACTACTTATAAAAAAAAAGTTCCGTCATTTTGACATATGTACATATGTGCTTTATGAATTTTATTATTTATTTACCACAAGTAAAGGTCAGGAATTATCTTTCTTTTAAATGTTTTTTACTGTTTCACTTCATTACTGCCGTGTATGTGCTCCATGTGAGTGACGTAGGTGCGTATGTAGATGGGTTCCGACTTTCGGCAAAAATCACATTACGTCGCACCGTAGAAACGGATCTCCGACGTAATCCGAGGACCTACTGTAATCTCATGCTTCAGAATCCTATGCTATAGTATATTTCTATACTAAATGAAAATTCTAATTAAAAATATGCTTTAATCTAAAAGAACACTTGTAAACAACTTTAATTTTAAAAAACACTTATAAACAACTCCACTAATGTAGGCTAACCCCCTCATATAAGTTGTCCAAGGCCACACAGTAAGTTAGTAGCAGAACTACTCATATCTCTACTTTTCTAGTCTATATTATCTTTCAATATCTGATTCCATTTTTCCCCCTCTTGTTTTATTTTTTTACCTTAAAGAATTTCTAAATTCCTACAACTTAGGAATTCTGAATTTGTCAAATAAAAGAATGATACAGAGACTTGCCTACAAAGCAACATAAATTAACTATATGGCCCTAGCTGGTTTGGCTCAGTGGATAGAGCCTGTGGACCGAAGGGTCCTGGGTTTGATTCCGGTCAAGGGCAAATACCTCAGTTGTAGGCTCCTCCCTGGCCCAGACCCTGGTCGGGACTCCTGCAGGAGGCAACCAATTGATGTGAGACACACTCTTCTACTTTCTCTAGAAATCAATGGAAAAATATCCTCGGGTGAGGATTAAAAAAAATAATCGACACTAATAAAAGAGAAAAGAGAAACATGCAAATTGGTGTCACTCCACTATGCCCACCAGCCAATCAGAGCAACTATGCAAATTAACCCAACAAAGATTGTGGTTAATTTGCATACACAGGTGCAGAGAAGCCAAGCCTCGCTGCGGCTGGACCAAAGGCCTGGGTCCCGGAGGAAAACCGGTGCCAGCAGCCAGGGGAAGGAAGGCCTACTGCGTGAATCTTCGTGCAATGGGCTTCTAGTAATAAAATAAATAATTAACTATAAAAGTCACTGGGACCAAGAATATAAAAACTGTTCAAAGAACTTTGAGACAAGACTGCAGGCTATTAGGGCACAAGCAGGAGTGAAGGCAGGTAGGAATGAGAGGAGGACAGAGCTTAAACCCAACTTTAAATCAGAACCATTTAGAAGAAGTAGCTAGGAAGTCTGGTTAGAAGAATCTATGAAACATACCTAAAAATATAAATAATCCAAGTCTACTAGAAACATGGATAGGAAACTGTTAACTATAATAGTTATTTCTGAAGCATGGGATTATAGGAGACTGTTTTTTGTTTTGTTTTCTTTTGTTTTTTTTTTCCCCTAGAGAGAGATTGTTTTTCTACATTATAGATTGTGATAATGTTTGAATATTGTAAAATAAACATAATTACTTTTGTAATCAGAAAAATAGAGACTAGAAATAAAACAGCAAAATTCCTTTGTAATTAATTTTTAAAGGAAAAATAAAAAATGCGGGAAGGGTACATTAAAATGTTAAAATTGGTAAACTAGTTTTAACTACTCTGATTTTTTAAAAACATCTTTATTGTTGAAAGTATTACATATGTCCCCCTTTTCCCCTCATTGACCTCTTCTAGCCCTCCCTCCCCTACCTAGGCCTTCATCACCCTATTGTCTGTGTCCGTGGAGTATGCATATATGCATACAAGTTCTTTGGTTGATCTCTTCCCACCCATCCACCCTCCCCCGCCTTCCCTCTGAGATTCCACAGTCTGTTACTCTGATTTTGATTACTCCAGGAAAAGTAGAAAGGAAATGTGAAGGGTGGTAATATTCAGTGAGCCAGGAGGTAAAAAAGAACCTAGATATAATTTAGCAACATGAGACAGTACAGAAGCACTTACTATTTTAAGCCACCACACTGAAGTCTCATGTCCCTGCCTGGGGAAGCCCAAAAAAGGTTCCAAGAGCATTTCTGCCTCAATTCATTAGTCTATGGCTCCAAAAAGAGCTTTTAAATTTAATATATTAATTTTGGGCTGCCAAAGTACTCTTTTCCTCAGAGAACATATAACCCAGAAAAAGTTTCTTAGGGAAGATGCTAACAGCAGATGTCTGTGTCTTGAGGAATCTCTGCTGTTCTTGACGAGGAACGTGGCCAAATAAATGTTGTTTCAGGAGACAATTTTTTGAAAGTTGATCTAACCATAAAAATGACCTGGATCTTGCCCTAGCTGATTTGGTACAGTGGATAGAGCATCAACCTGTGGACTGAAGGGTCCCAGGTTCGATTCGGGTCAAGGGCACCTGCCTAGGTTTCGGGCTTGATCCCCAATAGGGGGTGTGCAGGAGGAAAGCAATCAATGATTCTCTCATCATTGATGTTTTTATCTCTCTCTCCCTGTCCCTTCCTTTCTGAAATCAATAAAAATATGTGTTTTTTGTTTTTTTTAATGATCTTACAAATCCTATAAAAGATTCCAGCCCATTTCCCAACACACTAATTTCCTATGTGGTCTCATTATGGTGGGCAACTCAGTATCTATTACATCTTTGATGGTGATTAAGTCAGTGGTTCTCAACACAGGGACTCTGGGAAACTGTGGGGCATATTTGGTTATCACAATAATTGGGAGGATAGTGCTACTGGCATTTAATGGGCAGGGCCAGTTTGAAAGTGCAAGACAGTCTTTTATAACAAGAAGTCATGCCACAGCTAGTTCATTGGAACAATTTTCAAATATTCTAATGAACTAGCTGTATTACCTTGGACAAATTACTTAAACTCTCTGAGCCTCAACTTCCTCATTTATAAATTGGAACTAGGAGTCCCTGCTTTACATGGCCATTATGAGGATTAATGAACTAATACTTATTAAACTCTTAACCTAGTGCTTGGCAAGTTGCAAGCACCTAATGGCGGGGGCTATTATTAACTACTAGTGGCCCGGTGCATGGATTTATGCACATTGAAAGGGAATCTGGTGCAGGTGAACCAGACTCAGGGCCAACAGGGCCCCAGCAGCAAGCTAACCCACAGCTGATTCCGTGAGGAATCAGGTTCCTTCCTCCCTCTTCTCTGGGTCCAGGGTGTGGGTGAACCAGTTTTGGGCCGACAGGGCCCCAGCAGCAAGCTAACCTACCTGTTGGAGCATCTGCCCCCTGGTGGTCAGTGCGCGTTATAGCTACCGGTTGGTCCAATGGTTGCTTAGGCTTTTATTCTATATAATAAAAGCCTAATATGCAAATCGACCGAACGATGGAACGACTGGTCGCTATGACATGCACTGACCACCAGGGGGCAGGTGCTCAATGCAGGAGCTGCTCCCAGCCCGCAGGCTCCAGGCCAGCCAAGGCGGGTGCCAGTGGGGGGCCCCCAATTGCCCTGATGGTCACCTCACAGATCGGCTGTGATTGCCGGACAGGTCTAGGGACTCTACCCGTGCACGAATTTTGTGCACTGGGACTCTAGTATATATAGATTGTTAAGTGGAAACAGGAAAGAGACTTACAGCAGTCTGAGCAGTGATGTGTGTGCAGCCCACAATTTTGGCTCCAGCCAAAGGTTTTTCTCCTTGAGCTCTCTTCCTCAAAGCCATCAGGGCCGGCATTTCTGAAAAGGCCCAATATATACACAGCAATATTAGACAGGAGGGAATGAGAAAGAAAGAATAAAGAGAAAATTTTATTCTCTTAAGATCCTGCCCCCGATGAAGTTCCCTGTTAGATTAGGTTTTTTTAAGGGATTAAGATAATAAATCTGACTTTTATTTCATAAGGGGCTTTAGAGGCAATTGCTCCAGTGTTCTGATTTCCTATATCCCAGGCCTCTTTATCTAGTCTCTCCCTTTTCCTCCTAGAGGAGTTTCTTATAGACCTGCCAGTTGTCTCCCTCCCCACAATGCTTTTTGAGCTCAGATTATTTTTTTGTTACAAGTAGTCTTCCACATCACAATGAAATTTCTAAACTACTAGGCTGCAGGATCAGAAAAGCGATTAATATGGACAAAAGAATACAGGCAGCTTGAGAGGAAAAGGTGCTTTCTTTCTTTACCTTGTTCAGCAATTTCAATTTCTCTTCGTCCAAACTCTGCCTGTTTGATGTTCTTGACACAGAAGTCACTGCTTCCCTTAGAGTTCTTTTGCTGCTTGTCCCTGGGAGATGTCTCATCATCAGAGCTATCTGTATATGATGCCGCTGAAAGGACAGAATAAAAAACCCTCAGGGGGAAAAATGGCTTCCTTTAAAACTCCAAACCATGGAGGGAACTGAGGCTTGTCTGGTCATCCAGCACTACACACATGTACGCAGCTGGTAAGCACCTAAATGGCACTGTGGAGCTGTCCCCATCGTCTCCTATGGAAAGTGCTACCCAGAGGTCAGAAAGAGGAAGCCGAGAGAGGTTGTCCAAGACATTCCCCCTGGATAGCATTAACTTGGAATCTAGGGCTGCCTTTATTTTCAGAACATGTAGAGGTCCTTGGATATGCAAAAATAGAGAGATTGCACCATGGTAGCAATAGGTTAAAGTTCTAAGTGCAAGATCATGGTCATGAACCTAGGGGTTTCTGGGATTCTAGCTACCTTTCTTGGTCTGCTGCTTAAATGCTTGATGTAATTTGTGTTTTAGTACAATAACTAAATAGATAAGACCTAGAAAATTAGGAACCCATGGGAAAGTAATTAAGAACCACACAAAAAGTGTTTGTCTGCCATAACAAAGCTTTCTTTTTCAAGGCTGGCTCTGATGAGGCTGAACTATGCCTGCAGACCCAATTAGACATTGACAATGAAGTATTCAGCCTGCTCTCCCTTATTCCTGGCCTCTGTTGGTCCTGCATTAGGCATTTTAGAATCCCAGAGAAATGATAAATCCTCTTTGGTATAATCAAATGCTCTCATGACAAACCCATTTAGCAATACATACACACTTTCATTGAGGATGACGCCCAGAAGTCAGGATTTTAAAAAGATTCCCAGGTGATTCTAATGTGCAGCCAAGGTTGAGATCCACTGCACTAGAAGGTGAGAGGTATAAGACTTTTGATTGTGGCTAATAGGCAGCAGCAGCTGCTGCTGCTATTCCCATAATTAACTGAGGTCTTTCTAGTCTTCATTTAATTCTGTAGTTGCTGATTGTTAGCTGGATGATTTGAATCAGTTTCCTTCCTTGATTTATGTTTAAGGTTCTGTGGATAGTTTCTTCCTAAGGAGTCATCAAGGTTTTGGAGGAGGAAGGTTGGGGAACATAAAGTACTGTCTATATATTTCCCAAAGAGATAAGAAGTACTTCCATCACTTTTAAGGGGAGAAACCTGCAAAGTCTCATAGTCCCTGAGGTCTCTAGTACTCTGATCTACTTATATCCAGAGAATTAGGACATTTTTGGGATTTCTTAGCCAAGGGTCTATCTCTGGGAGGGCTGTAAAAGGCAAGTCTGACCTTGCCCAGTTAATCAGGCATGGCACTACAAAATGTTTGGGCAGTAGGGGCCTCGATGTCTCTCTTGGAGCTGGAAAACAGCCGTAGAGCAAAGTCCTAACACGAGGCAACAAGAATGAGCTGAGTCACCAGGGGAGGGGAGGAAATTAATAAATCCCCAAAGAGACTTTTGTTCTTGAAAGGAGCTAATCTGTACAAAAAGTCTGTGGTTCTCCCTCCTAGGGTGAGTGAGAGCTCAAAGTACCTTTGGCAACAGAGCCCAGAAACAGCTTCCTGGGCAGTCATCTCTTTCACTAATCAATACTCAGAATAGCTTATGAGTTGGAAGCTGAGGGAACCATGCTTCCACCACCCCAGAGAAGAAAATAACAGCCATCCCTAACCCTGATCCAATTTATAGGATAATTGCTTTTGAAGAAAGTGTTTACATTCTGCACAGAAATTTCAAACCTTTTTCCAGAGCCATGATGATTTTTATGTCCTCAATGGCCATTTAAATATAGTGGTTATGTGTTCTGGAGTCAGACAGATTTCGGTTGAAATCTCAGTTTCTGTTTCCAGGTGAATAAAGTAGAGATGATACTAAAACTATTTAATAGGGTTGTTAATTCATTCATGTATTCAGTCATTCAAATTCACACAAAAATTCAACAAAATTTTATTGTATATCTGCTATGTACCAGGCACATTCTAAGCGGTGGGGATAAGGACAGATATAGGCTGTCTTTACCTTCATTGAGTTTTCATGAAATAACTAATTATGAAAGTAATCATTTAGAGTTTCTCTTTCCTTGTGGTTACAATATGTACTATGAAGCAGATCGTACAATAGGCAGAAATGGCTTCTCAAAGTCAAGTTATTAAGAAGATTAAATAAGATAATGTAAGTAAAGTGTTTAGTGCTTGGTGTAAAGCACTCCATAAATGATACCTGATATTACCACCAGCTTTTACACATATTTTAAATGCAGTAGCACACATAACATCTTCAAGGTTTCTTATTCAGCTTTAGGATTTTGAATGGGAAAGGAATAACATACATACAATATTATTTAACAGTTTTGTTTTTTTTTCTATCTCTGCCATTTACTAATCTACCCAAGCAGCAGGTGGTTGGGCTGGCAGTGATTGAAAAGGTTGAGGCTGGAGTCCTGACTCTACCCAGAATGGCTCTTCTCTCCTATGCCTCTTCCAGCGTCTAAAGGTGAGTCAGGGGGGGAAAAACAAACAGAAAACTATGACAAAACCCCCGAACTTCCCCTTAAGAGAAGCACACTAATTTTTAACTTGAGTTGTTTTCTTCCAACTCAAAGAAAAAAGTCATTTATACCACTTTCCTATTCTAAAATGAGAAAAAGCACACCCAAAAAACAGTATTCTATTTTCTTAACAGTAGTTAATTGGTTGTAGTTAATTCAACCAATGTGGGTGTGTTTGTTTGTTTTTGAGCCAAAATGAATTTGTTTTCAAAGAGCCTTTGATATAGATCTGTTATCAGGTAAGAAAGAAAAACACCAGTTGTCTAGATTGTGAAAGTATATGAATGCAAAATGGCTGGCAGGCCCAGACTGAGTGTTACTTCTGCAAGCACAGTGGAAAGATTATCCCTGAACTAGTGTGACATTCATTACATAAATGAATAAAAGATTATTCCTGAACTAGTGTGACATAAATATAGTGGCAGCATACTCATTGCTGCCACTATATTTAATGTACTACATTCATGAAAAAGCCAAGATAGCCTTAAACATTTTCCTGGGGAAAAGCAGAGAAATCCAACACATATGTATACACACACTGAAAAGTTTCTAAAGTGTTTGTTCTTGTCAGCACACTCTGAAGCCCAGAGTCATGACTTAATTAAAAATGAATGAGCAATCACCAAGGCAATAACCTACTGAAGTGCAGGCCTGAGACCTTAGCTCTTGCTTCACCTCTAATTAGTTATGTGACCAGTTTTCAATCTATCCAACTGTAAAATAGAGTGTATAACAGAGCCCCTCTCTCCCTTTCCTCTAACTAAAACCAGGAAAATCTTATGAATAAATGAGATAATACCATAAAAGGTTCAACTTCTAGATAGAAAAGTAATATAAAGCACAATATAAGGTTCCCATGAGATGTTGTCTTGTTTCATGATATCCCAGGATCAAATCATAACTTGATGAATCACTAATCCACAATCTATCCCATAGAACATGCATACATATGTTCTACGGCTCACACCTGATTAAGTCTTACCTCCTAGCAGCTGTGATATTGTGGGTTATTGCTAGGAGAAGAAGCAGTCAGACTCCTGGTTGAATTAGTCCTATTAGACTATTTTAAGTCAGGCAATTCCTCTTGGGCCCAATCTATTCATTTGGTAATGGAAATAACAGTAGGGACCTGTGTGTCAATGTGCAGCAGATTTCACTGATGAGTAACACTCTAGAAACATGTGAAAAGCTATGTTAGCAACCAAAATACAAATAAACAAAATGTTATTATTTGAAAAAATATTAGAATACTTCAACCAATTATGACCTGAGAGGTTAATGCAGCCTTTTTCAACCTAGCATTAGCCTTGAAGCATCCATTAAATATATGAATTAACTTCTCTCCAATGCATCTCAAAGGGTACTAGTTATGACCCATCTTTTGGAGAACTAAGAAAAAGTCTCTCAACATTTTCTGTGTTCTGTGATTCAGATGAGGAACCCTGGTTGAGAAAGCCTGGCAGAAGTTCCTAAATGAAAACATTTTGTAATGTCATAAACCTTCTTTTATCTGTTTACATGCACAGAGTATATCAGAAACCTCAACAAGGGAGTAAAGTATAATAAAATCTCTGGACACCTTTCACCAATATTTACTCATTGAGCACCTCTCATGTGTCAAACACAATTCCAAGTGCTGGAAACAGAGCAATACAAAACAGGGAGAAATCTCTGCTTTCGTGGATCTCATGTTTAAGGGGAGAAAAGATAACAATAAATTAGTAAAAATATACGTTATATGATAAGTGCTATGGAGAAAAATTTGATAGGGAGTTGGGTGGGTTGTTTGTACAATTTTATTTTATTTTATTTTAATATTTTTATTGATTTCAGAGAGGAAGGGAGAGGGTGAGAGAGACAGAAACATCAATGATGAGAGAGAATCGTCGATCGGCTGCCTCCTGCACACCCCCTACTGGGGATCGAGCTCACAACTCAGGCATATGCCCTTAACTGGAATTGAACCTGGGACTCTTCAGTCCATAGGCCAACGTTCTATCCACTGAGCCAGGGCTGTTTGTACAATTTTAAAAGAGAAGCCCGGGTAGACCTATTTTGAGAGGGGATCTTTTGTTAATAACTGGAGGTAAGACCCAGCTAGGGTATCTTAGAGCATTCCAGGCAGAGGGAATAGCAAGTGCAAAAGTCTTAAAGGAGGAGAGTTTCAAAATAACAAAATAACAGTAAGAAGGCTAGTATGGCTGGAGTGAAACGAATAATTGGGGGAGGCAGGAAGTTTGGGAAAGTAGAGATGTGGTTAGAAATGTAATAGGAGGCTGAATGGTATACCTTGTAGGCCATTGTAAGAATTTTAGGCTTTCCTCAGAGTGAGATTGGGAAGCCAGCGGAGGATTCTGAGCTGAGAAGTGATATGACCTGACTTATTTTAAAATAATTAATCTTACTATAGTATTGTCAACAGACTGAAGAGAGACAAGGCTGGAGCTCAGGAGCTCAGCTTTTAAGATACGGGAGGTTTGAGATGCCTAAACACCCAAGTGAGAGGACTGAGAAGGCAACTGAATACGAAGATCTAGTCTGTAGGGGAGAGATTTGAGCTGGGGATAAAATTTGAGGATCAAATGCCACTACTATGTTGTATTTAAAACTATGAGACTGAATGAGGTCACTTGGGGAGAGAATATAAACAAAGGGAAGAGGCCCAAAGGTCAGTCTATGGGGGTTCTGTAATGTACATTTCTAGAGTCACTTAAGTTATAACGTATGCTGAAAGTGTGCTCCAAGTTCTTACTGACAAGCATTTGCATATCTTCTTGTATTTAGAAAGCTTTAAGTCAAATCCATTATTCCTGGCTTCTCATTCGATGGGTTTGGAGCTTTTTTTGTGTTACCTCATATAATTTCCCACTGCTTCTGTTACTAATTCACAGGCTACAAGTTTTCCAGGATCACACAACAAATCACACATGGATCTAAGACTAGAAACTAGTTCTCTCCCAACTCTCAGTCCAAGACTCAAGGCAGTAGGCCTCTCCATTCGGAGTGTGTTTAAGAGGACTCCAAAATTGTTCATGCAAAAAAAATAAAACCATAAAACAAAAGGAAGTAACAGTATGTGTGACACAGATGCAAAAGAAATAAACATATTTTTGGGATTCATTTTAAAAGCACTGAGTTTATGGAAATAACACTTCCTACAGATTAGTTCAGACCATATCTGGAATATTATATACATAGGCATAATATTTTTAAAGAAAAACTTAATCTGGAATATACCCAGATGAGGATAGCCTTGACAGTGGGATGCCCCCAAAATGGTGATTTTTATTTCTAATTCTAGGTAAAATCTTTAAATTCGAGGAATTGTAATATCAGGTTTCGGATTTGATCTCCGGTTGGGGTGGGCGTGGGAGGCAACCAATCGATGCTTCTCTCTCATATTGATGTTTCTCTCTGTCTCTCTCTTCCTCCCTCTCTAAAGTCAATTAAATAATAATAACAAAAATAAATTCCAATAACTAGAAGAGTTTATCAGGAGCTAAATAACTAGATAAATGAAGGGTTATCCTATCATTTAAAATGCTCCCAAAGAGGTCAGATAGCTATTTGTAGGGTTGCCAACAAGGCAATTCCAAGCATCCAGTAGAAAGCTGAAGAACTGAGCTTTAAGTCCTTTTTCATTTCCAGAACGTTTTGACTTCAATGCTCTGGAGCTTAATACCCTTAAATGGATATATGTGGTGGATAATTTTTTTTACTATAAAAATGGCAACTTAAAAGGTCCACGTTTTCCACAGTGTCACCAGTTAATGTCACCCACCAATAAGTTTGCCAGCCAACTATGCGTTCGCTTAGAAACCAAGTACATCAACACACTCTTCTAGGTAAACAAATATTTTGTAAGTATACTCTCTGCATATAGGGGTTCATTGGGAAGGCAGGCATTAGTTTTTCTCTGCAGGAACACAGTTGGAAATATGGATCTAGTGTGTAGAGAATAAACTGAGTTGGAGTTAAAATTTAGTATTGTTATTATTTAGTATCATCTTTAGATAACATGCACAAACTATTAGTGTAAAAGTTTATACCCTGTTTTACAATTCACATTTTCACAATTATTAAAGTTTCCAGAGTTATATTAGCTGGTTTATGAATTTCCAACACTGGTTATTTCAGCAGAATAACATTGGTACCACATTTGGTGTCCACAGACAAAAATCCATAGGAAATGATCTCATGTGCTTTACATATTTCAGTTATTGTGGGGAGAAAGTAAAAAATGAAATGTAAAAAAAAAAAAAGTAAATAACAATCTGTCAATCTAAAAGTGACAGTTTTCTAAACAAGCTTTCTTTAAGTTTACATAACAAATACTGCTTTCCTAATTGTGGGAAGAACAAATAAAACTTCAGGTCATGATGAAAACTTTCTAATGAATATTACTACTTATAATATGAAGAGATAACTCAGTTTCCTACCACATTCCAACACAAGAGCAAAATAAAATAGCTCCATATTAGATGAGACAGAATCTGGGCACTGTTGCACAAATGGCCAACAGCTCATCTGGCATTAAATGATAAGACTCAGGACCCATATATTTGAATTAGTGCCACTGCAAAGGAAGAAAGGAGTAGTAAGCAACAATATCACAGCTTAGAAGAGAAGGCAAAGGGCTCACTTGAACTAGCTACAATGTTTTCATGTTTGTTGGGGCAATTAAGGTTTCCCCATTAATATCCAAGTACCCGATGGAAGGATGGGGAACCCCTCTTCTATATTCAAAGAAAGGAAAAACACAAGTCAACCATGTTGTTTAGTGAAGTTCATCAGTGAGCAACAAACTCCTTCCCACCCTCTGAATAAATCAGAACTCAGTTTCCTTAATAACCTTCTTCTACCTTTATTGGAAAAAGAGGCTTCTATTAACCTCCACTCTGAATCCCCAAGAGCAAGCATGTCAAACTCGCAGCCCACGAGTCGCATACCGCGTTTATTTGGCCTGCGTTAGCCTTTGAGTTTGACATGCTTGCCCAAGAGGAATCCAAAAATTCCATCTAGAATTTTGGTCTGAATTTCAACTTAGAGACAAAGTGTTTATTCCAAAGCATGGGCTTGACCATACTTAATTAGCCTTGGGCAGGCAATGGGGTCTATTGGTCATACCTCCATAAAAGTTCAGTACTCACCTGAACTGTAGCTGTCAGTAGATGACTGAGAAATAGAACGAGACAGAGAGCGACGTCCAATTTTGGTGGGACGTTTGTTGAATTCTTGCTTCTGGTCAGCAAACTGGATCTGCTAAGAAAAAGGACTCTAGTTACATAAAGGAAAACAACCTCTGTTTTGAGATAACATTTCAGGGTAGTTGATCTAACTGTACCAACCCATCTTCAGAATGTTAACACTCTGGAGAGAAGAATGGTTTTTCATTCTTTACTTACTATATTTTCATCAAATTTAAATATTCGATCCACTCTCTGACTATATGCTTTTATTTTATTACTAGAGGCCCAGTGCATGGATTCATGCACCGGTGGGGTCCCTCAGCCTGGTCTGTGCCCTCTCGCAATCCAGGACCCTTCAGGGGATGTCGAGGAGCCTGTTTTGCCCAGATCCCCGCAGGCCAGGCCGAGGGACCCCACCGGTGCACAAATCCATGCACCGGGTCTCTAGTATGCATATAAGATCTTTGATTAATCTCTTCCTGCCCTCCCCCTTCCCCCTTTCCTCTGAGATTCATCAGTCTATTCCATGTTTCCATGCCTGTGGTTTCTGCTCCTGTGTTGAGCATCCGCCCCCTGGTGGTCAGTGCACATCATAGCTACTGGATGGTCACTTAGGCTTTTATATATATAATTTATTATTATTTTTTTAAAATCCTCACCTGAGAGAGTGGAAGGGAGGGCGGAGGGAGAGAAACATTTACTGGTTGCCTCCTGCACGTGTCCCCACTGGGATCAGGGACTGAACCTGCAGCCAAGGTACGTGCCCTTTGACCGGGAATCAAACCCTTGACCCTTTGGTCCGTTGGCCACCACCCTAACCACTGAGCAACCAGCCAGGGCTATATGCTTTTTACAATAAAATTGTGACAAAAATAAATAAGAGAGAGGGAGAGAATGAGAACCCCACTCTAGGGGTTCTTGTTAACCCCTAGAGTGCCGGGGAGGGCGATCCAGCTCCTCCTATCTTTCGCCAAAAGTGCTGGGAGCGCTATCGCGCTCCTCTTGCAGTGTCACTATTAGATGCTAGTAGTTCACTCTTTATTGACAAGTGAGTGGCACCTAAGTGCAGAAAACAAATGTAGTAAAGGTTTCCTTAAGTTTTTGAATATGTAACTTCATTTACTTATGATTCATAATGTTTTTCCTAAACTGCTGTAAAATCAGCAAAAATGCCTTGGCAATTTTAGCATAGTTCCTAGGATATTGGTTGGCACTCAAAGGATTAAAATTAATTTTTAGAAAGTTGAGTCATATTCAGAAATTCTTTCTATAGTTTCGCTGAAAAGAATTTTGAGACTATTCCAATTTTCACCTATCTAGATGAGAAACTGCAAGGTACAGGAAGGTAAAGTGACTTGCCTTCAAGGTTTTAAGATTTTCAGAAAATGGTTTCGTATAATGAAAAAATACATAGGCTTTCCATTCAGACAGAACGTTCCGGGACTGCATTAAAATACTGGCTATGCCACTCATTAGTTATGTGATGTTGGTCAAGATGTTTCTATGAGCCTCATTTTCTCATAAATACAGCAAAGATGAAAAAACCTCACAAGTTTTGGAGAGGGTTAAATGAAACAATGTATGGGCATACTTTGTTTTATTGTGCTTCACAGATGTTGCATTTTTGTTGTTGTTGTTGTTGTTTGTTTGTTTTTACAAATTGAAGGCAAGACTCTCCACCAGCAAAAGATCACAATTCTATTGCGGTGGTCTGGAAACAAACCCCCATATCTCTGAGGTACGCCTGTATGTAAACTGTGAAAAAAAGCAGGAGATTCAATACATCCACTCCCCCACTCCAGCCCCTACAGTTTATAAATCTTCTTATAGCTCTTACAGATAGTCACCATAGTTTTCAAAAAATATATATTTTATTGATTTCTTACAGAGAGGAAGGGAAAGGGAAAGAGAGTTAGAAACATTGATGAGAGAGAAACATCGATCAGCTGCCTCCTGCACACCCCCTACTGAGGATGTGCCCGCAACCAAGGTACATGCCCTTGACTGGAATCGAACCTGGGACCCTTTAATCCGCCGGCCGACGCTCTATCCACTGAGCCAAACTGGTTAGGGCTAGTCACTTATAGTTTTTAAAGATGTATTAATTAGCTTTTTAATACTAGTAAGTACAGTAAACATTAACTTATTGTTTTTAATGCTTGCTATCATAAAATACCTAAAAGCCACAAGAGTGGTCATTTATTAACTATAACATGACAGATGTAGAAGGAGTGAATAAGTGTCCTGAAAATGTATAAACCTCAATATTCGAGATTGCATTTTGGACACTATCTGACAATGAGTTTCTTGCACTTTATATCTCTTTCTCCTACTATTGGAGGTTCCAGCTGCTACTTTTGAACACTTTACCAATCAAAGCTCATATAATTTCAACAAATAACTTTTTTTCTTTTTCCCTAACTACAATTTTGCATAATTGCTTAAATTATTCTGGATCCCAGGTGGCAAGGAGGCAGGAAGCATCAAAGATCTGACAACTGGTTCTACCTTTCATAATAAAAAGATGGTTCCCTGATGGGCAGAACACAGACACAGCATATCAGAATGAGAGCAGCAACTGACCTCCATTTCCTGCAGCTAGAGGTAACTACTAAGTCATTGGAGTATTGAGACAAAGGAACCAATGACAAATTAAATTAGCTTAGCATGCCTTTCAGGGGAATTCATACCATTTTCATAGCTGTAGCAACATAGGAAGCCTAGGTAGCACTTCCGAGTTTGTAAATTATTTTCCGCAATAGGAAAATTCATTGGATTAGAAGTTCTTTGCAAAATGAAAAAGGGCAAAACTCATTATTTTGCTAAATAGGTAAAGTGCCCCTTCTATGAACTCCCATGGGATATACATGAACTTCCATGTACATCTCCTATCACAGTACTTATTACACTGAATATAACTATAATAAAGCAATTGGCTCCATAAAGGCAGGAGCTATGTATGTTAAGGGTGACCTTATATTCTCATACACAAATGCCTGACACATGGGAGGCAGTCATGTGCTGAAATGAATCTGAAGTAGCCTAGTCTATCTTCACTGTCTGTACGTGTTGAATATTAAGTAAACATGGTAAGCATAAGCCAAGCTTAAAGTTAAAAGAAGTTTTAAGGGCAAAAAGAGTTGGGAAGGGGAGGAAGGTGGGTGTGAAGATGGGGAGGAGGATAGCAGTCAAGCTCAGAACTCTGGTTTCCATTTCACCAACCTTGTTTAAGACAATGACTTATTTTTATTCTTTTTAGAGGCCCATCTAGGAAAAGGAGTAATAACTGACCTTCCAAAGGTCACAATGAGTCACTAACTTTAGCTGTGCCTCCTTAAAAAAGAAGAATAGATAAACCTGCCTGAGTTAACACCCCCCCCCCTCCCATCCCACACACCACTAGAGGGGGCCAAGCACTCAACTTCTCTAGAATCAGGGGTGGGTGGGTAGGTACACATACATTTACCCTAATAACACTGAACCATAGCTGCATCATCATCCAAACCATTTTCCCTAAGCTGAGCTCTCTTCTCTAGTCTTCTCCACTTACAGTTATTCCTTCCACTCAGGTCAAGTTTAGGCTGTCTTTTGGCACTACAGAAGACTATGTGGGCTTTCTCCACTCAGAGGCATAGAGTACTAAATTTTGTTTACTTGTTAGATACTGAAGTCAAGTTTCTTTTGGACAGAAGAATATTGGAGACTAACCACTTATATAAAATGTTATACCATTTTCCGGAGAAATTAATATGTTTATCTTTTACTGACAACCAGAGCATATGTTTAAGTAGGTCATCCCTGTTGCCTACCTGCCCTAATAGTTAAATATTCTATACATTCCTACTCAACAGCTCACGTAGTAACACTCAACATCTTGTAACACAGTAGTCTATCAACCCCCGGCTGGGGTATTTTGGTAGATCCTACCCCTAATTTTCCTATGTGTCTGAAATCAAAGAGTCCTTTAAGGTAATCCACCTTTTTTTCCAGAGCGAACTGCCTAATTCCAACAAGCATCAAGATAAGGGAGGGAAAGAGACTGTTAGGAGAAGGGCAGCTCACCTTTTGCCAGAAGGAGGGATGAAAGCAGGAAAGGAGGGAAAAAGCAGCTGGCCTTTCACATTAATGGCCATCGCAGCAGCAAGACTGGAAAATAAGAGTTTAGCCTCACCTGGGCTTTAATCCCAGAGTTGCCATTGACAATGTATTTCTTCTTGTTGCTCAGCATAGTGACATTACCAGCCCTACTGCCACCTCTCCGGTCTAGGACCCTTGTGGCGAGGCCTTTAAACTTTCCGCATGAGCAATTCTGTTGGCTCTGATTTCAGCTAGCTTTTTTTTTCCCCCTTGGTTGGGAGGTGGGGTGCTACCCTTTCCTGGAATCCCTGAAGCTGCTCTAACAACCCCTCCAGCAATCGAACCCAATGTAATTCTGGTGGCAGTTTTACTTTTATTTTATTTTTTCCCTAAATACCTAATTACATGATCCTCTGACCTCTAAACCTTAACAAGTCCCTTGACAAGGCCCAACTTGCATTCGCATAACAATAGCGTATTTATATAACCAGGGCACTTTTTTGCCTGCTATAATTACCTTGCTAATTAAGTTCCTTTTTAACCTTACCTCCTCCTTTTCCATGTCAGATGATTTTAGTTAGCCTAGTCTTATTAGAAAAAAAAAATTAACTACAAAGCCACTAAAACAATGAGGGAATTTAAGATAGTGAGGAAAAAAATGGTGCTAAGTGCTCAGGCAACCCCTCCCCTATACTCTGTATCCTTGGGTTAGAGTGGGAATAGGTTTTGACATCTGATTTCTAGTCCCATCTCAAGATTGTTGCTGATTAGGTACTGAGTGACTATATTTTTTTTTTCAAAAAAGTTTCTCAGCCCTGGCTGGCTTGCTCATTGGTTAGAGCATCAGCCTGCTGACCGAAGGGTTGTGGGTTCAATTCCCGGTCAAGGGCATGTACCAGCGGGTGCAGAAAGCAACAATCAACGTGTCTCTCTCAAGTCGTTTTTCTTTCTCTCTATCCCCCTCCGCTCCCCCCCCCCAACTCTCTCTAAAAAAATCAATGGAAAAAATATCCTCCGGTGAGGATTTTTAAAAAAGTTTTTCAGCCTTGGCCGGTGTGGCTCACTTGGCTGAGAGTCTTACCAAGCACCAGAAGTTTGCCACCCAGTCGGGGTGCGTGCAGGAGGCAACAGATGGAGGTTTTTCTCTCTCTCTCCCTGTCCCATCCTCTCTCTAAAATCAATAACTGTGTGTTTTCTGGAGGTATGACTACAAAGGAAAGTTTTCTTTTCATATATATATATATATATATATATATATATATATATCTACACTAATAAAAGAGAAAAATGGTAATTGGCATACGATGCTACCCTTTTCATTGGCTAATCAGGGCT
This sequence comes from Myotis nattereri, assembly GCF_964212035.1. NCBI lineage: Eukaryota > Metazoa > Chordata > Mammalia > Chiroptera > Vespertilionidae > Myotis > Myotis nattereri. Next base: position 21,347,203 of record NC_138086.1, on the reverse strand, counting down.
ATATGCAAATTAACTGCCAACTAAGATTGGCAGTTAACTGCCAACAAGATGGCGGCTAATTTGCATATGTAGGCACAATGCAGGGAGGCGAAAGGGAAAGCAGGAAGAAGCCCCCTGCCACTGACAGTGATCGGAAACCCAGGGGGGAGCTAAGAGCTGGGGGGCAGGGCAAAGGTGGCCCTGGGGCCGCCTTTGCCCTGCCCCCCAGCCATGATCGTAGAATCAGGTGCCTTTTCCGCCCTGGCCAGTGATAGCAGGAAGTAGGGGTGGAGCTAGTGATGGGAGCTGGGCACGGTCGAAGCTGGCAGTCCCAGGAGCTAGGGGTCCCTTGCCTGGGCCTAAAGCGGAGCCCACGATCGTGGGGCCGCTGCAGCTGCGGGTCCCGCTGCCCGAGCCGGACGCTTCAGCCAGAGGCGTCCTGCAGGGGCAGGGGCGGAGCCCGCGCGATCGCAGCGCCCCCCTGCTGCCACTGCAGGTCCCTGCTGCCCGGGCCGGACGCCTAGGCCAGAGGCGTTAGGCGTGGGCAGGGGCAGAGCCTGCAACCGCGGGGAGCTGGGGGTCCCCTGCCCAGGCCTGACACCTCTGCCGGAGGCCTCAGGCCTGGTCAAGGGGCCGATCCGGTGATTGGTGATCGGAGGTTGATGAGGGTCAACTCCTCTGGCCGAGGCATCAGGCGTGGGCGGGGGGCGGAGCCGGGGATTGGGGGGATATGATGGTCCCCTTGCCCAGGCCTGAAGCCTGGGTCAGAGACGTCAGGCTTGGGCGGGGGGTGGAGCAAGCGATCAGAGGGAGATGGGGGTCCCCTGCCCAGGCATGATTCCTGGGCCAGAGGCTTCAGGCCTGGGCGGGGGCCAGAGCCAATGATCGGGGGGAGAAGGGGGTCCCCTGTCCAAGCCTGACACCTCTGGCGGAGGCGTCAGGTCTGGGCAAGGGGCCGATCAGGTGATCGGAGGGTGATGGGGGTCTACGCCTCTGGCCGAGGCATCAGGCCTGGGCAAGGGGCAGAGCCAGCAATCGGAGGGGTCTGGGGGTCCCCTGCCCAGGTCTGACGCCTGGGCCAGAGGCACCAGGCCTGGGCTGGGGGCAGAACCAGTGATGGGGGGAAATGAGGGTCCCCTGCCCAGGCCTGACACCTCTGTCAGAGGCGTCAGGCCTGGGCAAGGGGCCGATCCTGCGATTGGAGGGTGATGGGGGTCAACGCCTGAGGGCTCCCAGTATGTGAGAGGGGGCAGGCTGGGCTGAGGGACCCCCCCCCACACACACACACCCAGTGCACGAATTTCGTGCACCGGGCCCCTAGTGTGTGTGTGTGTGTGTGTGTGTGTGTGTGTGTGTATATATATATATTTTTTTTTTTTTAACAGAGAGGAAGGGAGAGGGATAGAGAGTTAGAAACATTGATGAAACATCGATCAGCTGCCTCCTGTATGCCCCCCACTGAGGATGGAGCCTGCAACCAAGGTACATGCCCTAGACTGGAATTGAACCCGGGACCTTCCAGTCCGAGGCCCGATGCTCTATCCACTGAGCCAAACTGGTCAGGGCAAAGGGAGTTGTCTATTGCCTCAGAGTCCCCAGAGTCACAATGGCCTTGTTACATATCAAATACAGTCAAATGAAAGGGCAAAGAATCATTTATCATTATTTATTTTCTGAGAGGGGGCCAGTGTATAGGAGATCCATATTCAACTGTATCTTACAGAGACAGGATAGAAATGTGATTTGAATTCTTTAAAAAAAAGGGGGGGGGCTGCTTATTGAGCTGAAGAAAGAACATAAAGTGGTAAATCTTTTTTTTAAAGAATAATCTTTGAGAGAAAAGGTCTCTGAAAGAACAGAATAAGGGAAAGAGCTAATTATTTATTAAGTGCCTACTATAAACAGCCTTGTGCATGTTACTTCTATTAATCAGCATAAGAATTTTTAAAAGTAGGCATTGTTAACCCCATTTGACAAATTAGGAAAGTGCAGCTCTGCGAGAACAAATGATTTGCCTGAGGTCTCACAGTAAGTAAATGATGGGACTAGAATAGGGGTGGGCAAACTTTTTGGGCCACAATGCGTTCTTAAACTGGACCGGAGGGCTGGAACAAAAGCATGGATGGAGTGTTTGTGTGAACTAATATAAATTCAAAGTAAACATCATTACATAAAAGGGTACGGTCTTTTTTTTTTTTTTTAGTTTTATTCATTTCAATTGGGCCGCTGGACTAGAATGTGGGAGCCTGTGTTTATGTCAGAGCTGAGGCTCTTTCCTCTATACAATACCTAGTGATATAAATCAATCAAACACCAAAAACTCCCTGGGTCCTAATCCTGGGTGCATTAGCCCTCCTTACATTTACTTTCTTATCAGATTGGGTCTCAGAAATGACATCATCTCCAATGATCTAGGAGCTCTGACCAAATCACAATTCTGAAATGGCTAATCCAAGAATTTTAAATTTAACAGCCTTTTAACTGGTAACTTTGCCCAATGCCACCACCAGAAATTAAAACAGAAATTAATTGATCTCCATTATTGTTCAACGTCACTCATAATTTCAGGAAATGAGATAGACTGATAGTTTCCTGCTTGTTGGCTGGATCTCTAAACTTCTGCTTTTGCTAACCAAGGATGTTCACCCTAGTACACTCTCAGCTGGGTCCTCATTTTACTCACTCAGGTGGAAAGGAACTCTTTGGTCCAATGGGTTGTCATCAGACTTGAACCAAAAAGAGTTGCAGATCTACACCAAATACAACCAGAAGACATTTTAGGACACTATTACTGACTATTACCACTTAATGAGTTTATCTAACAAAGGAGTTCTCAAACTTTAGGTGCTTCAAAATCATCTGGAAGACCTATTAAAATGCATTTCTGGGCCCCACTCCCAGGGCAGAATATTGAAAGTCAGAAAAGATTCTTCGAAAAATAAGAGATTAGAATGAGGTAAACCTTCATACCTAGCGCAGGGATCAAGAGAACTGGGTCTAATTCTGACTTCCACAGTTTGAGGCTGTTAAGAGATGGTTAAAACAGTAAGAAAAACAGAACTCCTGGGGAAGACAGAAGATCTATTTAACCTAAAGAGGATCAGGCCAAGAGAAAACAGTTAATTCCTTTTCAAATACACAAAGGATGATAATCAGAGGTTCTCTCTGTTTCTCCATTTCTTAACATTACCCACACTTTACATCTATAATCCTTGTTTGTAATATGGGAACAATAACATCTACTTTGCTTATCTCAAATGTGTGCTGAGAGATAAAATAATGTATTTGAGAGGGTTCTGAAGACCACATAATAATACACAGTATAAAACATTAAGATTTTTGTATTTTTAGGTCACAAGTTCTTCATTTAGAGTAAAAAAAAAAAAAAAAAAAGCAAAATTTTGTGTATGTTTTCCTGGAGAGAGGGCCTATAGTTTTTCAAATGGGTCTCTGCTTTAAATATCAATCCTGACCCAGAGCTAAAGCCAAGCTTTCTCTACCACAATTTACCAGATCGGTACCTTAAAGGTGTCTCACTTCCAAGTAGATATGGTTCAAGCATTCTTAGAGACATGCCTCCCTTTCAAGGCAAATGAGCTGCTAAAACAAATTCTTCACTTATAAAAGGAATGACTTCCAGCCAAAAGAAAGTCAGGTAACCAGCTGGCTGAGTACTCAAGAAAGTCATTAGATTTCCTATGGAAAAGTACCAAGTACTATAGAGAGCCTGGGTGGGAGGAGAAAATATTAAAATGCAGAAACTGACAAAAAGGTTACTGCTGATCTCCACACAACATAAGAGAAAGCATTTGTATTTTACCTACCGACAGGAACTAAAGATTTCTCAGGGGAAGTAAAAACATATTAATAAGACCAATCTTTAAAAGAATGTATTCGTCAAACTTTTAGCAGTAAAACTGCCTGAACAAGCCAAAGAAAATCCTTCACACACACACAAAAAAAACAGCTGAGGAGCAGAGGGTCCAGCAGAAGTTTTCCAGAGGCTGATGGAATGTTAACTGAAGGTCTATCCTGTCCATTCTCGAGATTGGGGTTCTTCAGAGTTCGTCCTGGCTTATTTCCCTCCTGGAAATCAGAGACGTGAGTACTCTCAGCTGCTGTCTGGTCTGAGTCCTATTTTTGAGGGGTATGCAAGTCTCTTTTTCCTGCTGTTGTTAACAAAAGGGAAGGTGCTATAATGGACCTTCTTGCTAAAATTTCCTCCTGAAAGGTTTGAAAGTCTTGTCAGATTTCTTTTGGAGGCTAGGATAGTCTCAGTGGAAATTTCAATACATTAATATCAACTGGGACATTTGTTAAAATGAGTCAGACATTTGTTAAACCTTTTTAAAATTGAAATTTCTGCCCAATGTGAGAGCTGGCTCCAGGGTTTTCTCTCAGAGATTCAAGGGCACTGACATTTTACAGGTAAGGTCTGGAAATCTATAGGCAATACACTAGAGGGTGCTCAGGGGTTCACTTTACTGGCTAAGTGGACATAGGCGGCAGCCGAATGCAGCACTTTCAGACCAGGTCAGGAACTAATGACATGTAGTATCTAAAAAAAAGCCTCAAAAGGTTAAGTCTTTGGGCAAGGAAATATAGTAGATGAAAAAACTGAATTATTGAAGATAAGCCCCTCCCTATTCTTTCTCATTGTTGTTTTAAAAATAAAATCTACTGATTAAAGGTATTTTCCGAATTTTTGAGACAGATGGGCCAAGAAATCGCTAAATGAGAGATGCCATAACGAAAACAGAGCAGACCTGTGTTTTAATGAATGTTTACTAAAAGCTGGGGAGTCCTAAGTTATATCCCTTAAGCAACAGTCACACTAACTCCGTAAGGACACTCTCCTTGTTCATGTAAATAAAAAGAAAGTAAGTAGGTAAGCAGCAGGAGCTCCGCTTGAGGATGTGCTCAGCAGGTAAGATAGTGAGGAAGTTATGAGGTTAAGAGTTACTATAAACTTTCGTTGATTCTGAGCTGACACACTAATGCTCCACAGAATTCATCTGTAATATTCCTTTAGAGACGTACCAGAATTTAGTATTACCTTAATGTGGTCCCTCCCATAAAACAACAACAACCAGATTTCTTGCTCCCCCTTGTTATTAGTGAGTGGCTGGAGATTCAGAAACAAAAGCCCAACTAGAATTATTGAATGAATCCTTTCCATTAATTCTAAAACAATACATTCTTTGAAATAAGCCTGTGGATGGGAAGGATTAGTTTCTACCAAACTTCTTAAAACTAAGCACAAGGTTCTGAAACAACATTAAGAACAACCAACAGCAATAACCCCAAACAAAAATAAAAACCAATAGTTTTAACAATAAGAGGTGGGCTCCTCAGTTGGGCCTTTGTTAGGCCTATTATATATTCAATCTCATTATTTTTGTGTTGTTAATCCTCACCCAAGGATATTTTTCCATTGGAAGGTATGGGGAGAGACAAAGAAACATCGATGTGAGAGAGACACATTGGTTGCCTCCCACACATGCCCAACTGGGGCTGGGATGAAGCCTGCAACTCAGTGTACGTGCTCTTGATCGGAACTGAACCCAGGACCTTCAGACCACAGACTGGTGCTCTATCCACTGAGCCAAACTGGCTAGGGCTCAATCCCATTATTGATGGTTATTTCTTTAAGTCCATAACTCCATAAAAACAAAAAAGAATTTGAAATATGTTGTATAAAGTCTAACCAGTTTCCCATTAGGAAATCCTATATAATAAAAGGCTAATATGCAAATAGATTGAACGGCAGAACAACCAAACAACCCGTCGCTATGACATGCGCTGACCACCAGGGGATGCACGTGGAACATGGCGGGTGTCGGCTGTGGCGGGATGGTGGAGCAGGTGAGCTGGGGCTCCAGACCAAGGTGGGGCGCCAATCACTGTCATCAGGGCGAGCCTCTGGTGGTTACTGAAAATTCTTTGCTCTCAAGCGCCACAGTCCCGCCTGCCTCTCACACCTGCTGCCGGTGCCATCAGCGGGTGCAAGCGGTGGGTGCTGGCCCTGGGCCCTGATCGTCCCTGAGGGCTTCTCCACCTCCCCCTGCTCCAGGGGGCAATTGGGGCAGCAGCCACCTCTTGCACCCGCTGCTGGCGCTAGCCCCAACTGCTCTACACCAGCAGGTGTTGTGCCATCAGCCCATGGGAGTGGTGGTGGGAGCAGGGCTGCTAGCAGACAGAGGACCAGCGTCTGCGGCAGGAGAGGCTGGGCGGGCGTGTGGAGGATGGGCCTGCCCTAGACCCACCCCTGTGCCCACCGCAGCCTCACAACCCCAGTTCCTTTCAAAGTGCATGAATTCATGCAGTGGGCCCCTGGTATATGTATAAAACACAGATGCTATAGACTGTAAGAAATCACTAAACCTAGAAAAAAACAGTTAGGAACATAAGAATGGTTGTTGTTTTTAAATCAAAAGTTGACATTGGATCTAAAATATTAGGTTGTATGTGGTAGTTCTTATCAACAAATAAGTCCTATTACCATCATATTAAAAATATTTATCAGGCAAATATGTTATTTGAAGAATGGCGCTAAAGGAGCTATAGATCCTGCCTCTTAGAAATATACATATAAAGAATATTTGGGGAAATGTTTTGATTGGAGGGGGAAAACTGGGCAGGTAGGGGAGAAAGGCCAAATGTTTTCAGAGACTTGAGAGAGCACCATTTCTACAAAGTCTGCCCCCCTCCCCACACTACAGGCATAATTCAAAAATATAGCAGATTTGGTCTAGACCAGGAATTTTGACCAATGTGCCGCAAGAATTTTTTAAAACATGCAATACCTGACTATTTAATCAGGAACACCGACCTCTTTTACCTTAGATTATCAAACTTTTAAAACTGACAACAGCCAATACAACAACAGCCATCTGGTGTGAATGAATCAAAATTATACCTACCTTTTCTGTCAGATTGGTAAAAAATATAATGTTTGGTTTGCTGCAGAATTTTAGTAGTTAATATGTGCCACGAGATAAAAAAGATTGAAAGTCACTGGTTGGACCACCACAGTGAAGCAAGTAGTGAACAAGGCAAGTCCGCTCTTTTTGCTGGTGGAGGGCCTCTTGCCTTTAGTTTGTAAAAAACGCAACATCACTGAAGCACAATAAAGCGAGGTGTGCCTGTTGGTTTTTTTTTAATCCACACAAGAAACAAACAAGGTATCAGCTTGTGTATAGAATGCAAAGCAATCATAGGATAACACAACCCATGCAGTACACAAGCTGCAGGAGGGACTCCAGCCCAGCACAGCGAGGCAAGAAGCTGACTCTGGCCAGGCAGCTCTGAGACCTTCCCAGCTTCACTTGTAATTAAGAAACAGGGGTGACCCAAGACAGAGGAACGAATCATAAATTAGAGTAATAACTTCTTTCCCAACCACAGGTCTTGGTAGGAATTTCTCACAGGTGATCCCTGTCATCTGTCAAAAGTGGTGGCCTCATGATCAAGAAATGGAAAAGCAAAATGATGGAAGAACTCACCATCCACTCAGGCATGTGAAAAGCTGAGGTGCCCTCATTCCCGTCCCACTTCTCCATAGTGCAGGCTTGGGGACTATATGTCCTGAAGCAAAACGGAAAGCTGGTTTGGATATGCCTGGGTTTTCCCAGTGGCCAAAAGCAGAACCAAACCAAGTGATTCAGAAGTTCACAATGTCTAGCAGAAGCTGCATCCCCTTTAACAGAGGCTTCCTATTCAAATCAAGATCACTCGTCAACTGCCAAACAAGTCCCTTACTGGCTGGCTAGCTTCAAAGCTTCTGCTTCTGATTCAAAATCAGAGCTAATGCACGGTTCTGCACCCAGCCACTGAACTTCCTACGGGGCACTTGCTGTCGAATGCTACCCAAACACTCTACCAGCAGCAACAGCCAGGCTTCCTCCCTCTCCCAGTATGTAAGGCACTTGTTAATTTTCTCCCGCCCCTTAGGACACGTCACTGGAAGTGCTGATACCAAAATCAATAAGGCTCAAGGTCAAGAAGGCACTCCCATTTCTCAAGAGTTACTGGATCTGTACAGTAAACAGGCGTTTCCTTGAAATCAAGAGTTCCTTATGGCTTTCAAGTTTAAACAACTACGCAGAAGCTCCCTGCCTGCTCACAGCAGGGGTCTGACACTCAGCGCAGGCATATCTCAAATCAAATTCTTCTTTCACGGGAGATGGAGCCAAGGAAGATCTTACAAAATCAGAATTTATTAGCTCTAAAGAAAGTTCTGGCACTACAACTCCCTCTGCTGGCTCCCGGTGCTATGTACATGAAGGTCTAGCAGTGGTTCTCAACCTTCCTAATGCCGTGACCCTTTAATACAGTTCTCATGTTGTGGTGACCCCCAACCATAAAATTATTTTCGTTGCTATCTCATAACTGTAATTTTGCTACTGTTATGAATCCTAATGTAAATATCTGATATGCTATATGTGTTTTCCGATGGTCGCGACCCACAGGTTGAGAACTGCTGGAAGGCCTTCAGCAGCATCAACAACATAGGTGCCAATTGTAAATTAGCAGCTTCCCCAGGGCTAGTCAGGAGCTAGCACAGTGAGGTTTAGAGGGAGCCAGGTTTTCTGGTCAAGACTAGTGCTGCCTCAAAGTCCCTATCCAACGCCAGTTTTTACTCACAGGTCTGGTTTCAGGAAGAAACAGGATGCCCACACAGCAGCTGTGTAGACTATATCTTTAAGGGACCTCAAAGCAGTTTCTTTTTTATGCCCCATAACAGCTCCCTCCTCTCTGTATACTTCAGACGTTTGGAAATAAGACAAAACTAGCAAAAAGGTGACCTAACCTATTTTACCTTCTTAGTTCATTCCAATAAAAGTACCATAGATTTCAGGCACAAAAGAAGCCCAACAAGATATGCCTGCTTCAGTCCCCTTCAAGAATCAGGGACTCGGGGAGGGTGGAACGGAGGAGGGAGAGTAAGAGATCAACCAAAAGACTTGTATGCATGCATATAAGCATGACCAATCGACACAGACACTAGTGGGGTGAGGGCCTGTGTGTGTGGGGTTGGGGGAGGGCGGGTAGGAGCGGGCTGGGAGAGGTCAATGTGGGAAAAAGGAGACATATGTAATACTTTTAACAATAAAGACCTGGCCTTGCTGCATGCCTGCCTCTAGAGTCCCCCAGCCCCTCAGCCCCTCAGCCCCCAGGGCCGGCCGGAGGCGCAAGCAAGCCTTGGATGGTGACTGCCCAGCCGCCCAGGGGCTCAGGTAATCAGGGCCCGCTGAGGCCTGCGCTGCTGGCAGTGGCAGCAGCAGAGGTGTGATGGGGCGTCGCCTTCTGCCCCTGAGGGCTCCCAGACTGTGAGAGGGGGCAGGCTGGGCTGAGTGCATGAATCTTCATGCACTGGGCCTCTAGTAATATTATAATTAGGATTAAAGGTTCATTGCACTTTAGGGCCTTCATTGGCTAAGAGGATGGTCCTTTGGATGTGGAGAGAAGAAGAAGGTAACGTCTAGGGAAAGAGATACTGAAAGATGCCAGAGAGGGTAGAATTCAAATGACTGATTTGGAGGGCTAGACTAGAAAGAAAGTCAAGTGAAAACAGAAGGGGACTACTGGGCCAGATGAATGCCGAGGTGTCAGAGGATTAGAGATCACGGGGCAGGTGGAGATCACATGCAATAACAATAGAGAACAGCAGGCCGGCTGGTATTGCTCAGTTGGTTGAGCATTGTTGAATCATGCACCAAGAGGTGGCAGGTTTGATTCCAATCAGGGCACATGCCTCCCCAGTAGGGGCAGGAGGCAGCCGAGTGATGTTGATGTTTATCTCTTATTGATGTTTTCTCTCTCTTCTTCTCCTTTCCTCTCTACAAAAAAATTTTTTTTTTTAAAAAAACCCATATATATTTTAAAAAGATACAGAAAGTTGGTGAAATGCAGGAGTGATAAGGCCCCTCTGATGCCAGGGTGTCAATTCTGATAAAGCCTTAGCTTTCAGCAACCTCCAGTTATTGTCCCCCAGTCTTCCTTTTAATCCAAATTTAATAAAATGAGAAGTTACATCTGCTGCCTAAATTTCCAATATCTTTCATCTGTATTTTAAATACAATCTATCTAAAGCAAAAATGATTGCTCCATCTTTCCTTTCCCTTCACCCTCCAAACAAGCTTCTTTTCCTCACTTTTCTACCACTGTTCCTTTAGTCAAACAGATATTAAACCTAAGTCATCATTGATTTTGCCCTTGTCCCTAATCACCAGTACAATCAATTTTCAATTATTTTTGAGCCCTGCTACACCAAGCCTGTCATCTATCCTTCCCTGTCCATTTTCACTGCCTCCTAAAAACCCTCTATTAATCCCTTCCAGGAGGATTTCCCACTGATATCCCTATATAAGCTCTATCACCAAGTAAGCTGTGTTACCTGCTATTTCCTGAATGTGAAGGCTGCATAGCATGGCAGCAAAGAGCACTGATTTTGGAATAAAACAGACCTGGGTTGAAATCCTGGCTCTGCCACTTAACCTCTCTATCCCTCCTGTTTTCTAATTTATACAGTGGGAATAATCATAGCCATCTCACAGGACTGATGCACGGATTTTAAAAGTAATAAATGGGAACTTTTCCGTATGTCATTATTATGCTATGTTCTTTCCCACTTCAATGCCCTTTGTGTAGGCCATTTTCTCAAATTGAAATGCATTCATTCTGCCTTCACTTCCATCATCTTTACGTATTAAAATTCTTCAAGGTTCAGCTCAAAGGGTGCTTCTGCCATGAAATCTAACCAAAAAAAGCAATCTCCCTTTCCTCTAATATTGTTCTTTGGTCACATCACTATTTTCACTCTTCCTCATATTATTTTTTCTCTGTGCACGTGTCACCCCTGGTTAGACTCCAGGCTCTTCAGGAGCTTAGCCAGCTTTGATTTGCCTACAGTGCCTGGCTTATAGTAAGGGCTTAAGAAATTGTCGAATTTTTTATGTTGTATGTATGTATATCTTATAACATTCTGGGAGTAACTTCCATTATTAATGCTTAATACATTTATGTCCATTTTATAGAATTTGGAACATTATTTTATATATACATGTTATATTATTGGCCACAGTTATAACTTGTTTGTGATGTGTCCTTGCTAGGGTTTTAATCCTTAATTACAACATTATTTTTGAAGGTTGGGGTAGCTGTGGCAAGTTCAAGAAGATTGAAATCATATCAAGTATCTTCTCAGATCACAATGGCATGAAATTAGAAATCAACTATAATAAAAAAACTCAGAAACATTCAAACACATGGAGGCTAAATAGCATGTTATTAAACATTGAATGGGTTACCAAAGAGATCAAGAAAGAAGTTAAAAAAAATTCCTGGAAATAAATGAAAATGAACACACAACACCCCAAATCTATGGGACACAGTGAAAGCCGTCCTGCGAGGGAAGTTCATAGCACTAGAGGCCTCAAAAAACAAGAAAAACTTCTAATAAACAATCTAACCATACTAGTACAACTTAAAGAACTAGAAAGAGAACAACAAAAAAAGCCCAGAGTAAGTAGAAGGAAGGAAATAAAGATCAGAGTGGAACTAAATGATGTAGAGACAAAACACACACACACACACACACACACACACACACACACACACACACACAAGATCAACAAAACCAAGATCTGGTTCTCTGAAAAGATAAACAAAATTGATGAACTTTTAGCCAGACTCATCAAGAAACAAAGAGAGAGGACTCAAATAAACAAAATCAGAAACGAAAGAGGAAAAGTAGCAACTGACCCCACAGAAATCTAAAGGATCCTAAAAAAAATAAAAATAAAATACTATGAACAACTATATTCCTACAAGCTGGCTAACCTGGATGAAATGGACATATTCTTAGAAAAGTACAATCTTCCAAAAACTCAATCAGGAAGAATCTGAAAACTTGAATAGACCCATAATTACTGATGAAATTGAAGCAGTAAAAAAACAAAAACAAAAAAAAACTCCAGCAAACAAAAGCCCTGCTCCAGATGGCTTCACAGGGAAGTCTACCAAACATTCAAAGAACTAACACCTATCCTCCTCAAACTATTCAAAAATATCTGAGAGGAAGGAACACTTCCAAGCTCTTTTTACGAGGCTAGCATTAGCCTAATTCCAAAACCAGCTAAAGACACTAAAAAGAAAGAGAATTACAGGCCAATATCCCTGATGAACATAGGTGCTAAAATCCTCAAGAAAATATTAGCAAATCGAATCCAACAATACATTAAAAAGATCATACACCATGATCAAGGGGGATTTATTCCAGGGATCGAAGGCTGGTACAATATTCACAAATCAATAAACAAATTGGAAGACAAAAATCACATGATTATGTCAATTGATGCAGAAAAAGCATTTGACAAAGTCCAACACCCTTTTTTGATAAAAACTTAGCAAAGTGGGAATAGAGGGATCATGCTTCAACATAATAAAGGCCATATATGATAAACCTACAGCCTACATACTCAATGGGCAAAAACTAAAATCATTTCCCCTAAGAACAGGAACAGGATAGAGATGTCTGCTTTCACCACTACTATTCAATGTAATACTGGAAGTCCCAGCCTCAGCAATCAGACAAGAAAATATATGAAAGGCATCCAAACTGGAAAGGAGGAAGTAAAACTGTCATTTTCAGATGACATGACCCTGTACATATAAAACCCTAGAGCAGCAGTTCTCAACCTGTGGGTCGCGACCCCTTTGGCGGTCGAACGACCCTTTCACAGGGGTCACCTAAGATCATCCTGCATATCAGATATTTACATTACGATTCATAACAGTAGCAACATTACAGTTATGAAGTAGCAACAAAAATAATTTTATGGTTGGGTCACAACATGAGGAACTGTATTTAAAGGGCCAGAAAGTTGAGAACCATTGCCCTAGAGGCTCCACCAAAAAATTACTAGATTGAATAAATGAATTTTGGCAATGTAACAGGATACAAAATTAACACCCAGAAATTGATGGCATTTTTATATACTAACTAGAGGCCTCATAAACGAATTCATGCACAACTGAAGTCCCTCGGCCTGGGGGCGATCAGGGCCAGCCAGCCAGGGGTAGGGACCGTGGGAGGTTGGCCAGCTGGGGGGAGGGATGGCAGGAGGTTGGCTGTGGGAGCGCACTGACCACCAGGGGGCAGCTCCTGCAATGAGCGTCTGCTCCCTGGTGATCAGTGCATTGTCATAGCGACCTACTGACCAGTCCTAACAGTTGCTTAGGCTTTTATATATATAGATAATGAACTCTCAGAAAGAGAAACTAAGAAAACAATCCCACTATTGCAACAAAAAAAATAAGATACTCAGGAATAAACTTAACCAAGGAGGTAAAAGACCAGTACTTAAAAAATATTTGTTATGAATTGGTAAAATCAACATCATTAAAATGTCCATACTACCCAAAGCAATCTATAGATTCAATTCAATCCTTATTAAAATATCAACTGCATATTTCACATATTTAGAACAAACATTCCAAAAATTTATATGGAACCAAAAAAGACCCCTAAATAGCTGCAGCAATCTTGAGAAAAGAAGAACAAAGTTGGAGGAATCACAATATCAGGTATCAAGTTATAAAACAAAGCCACTGTACTCAAAACAGCTTGGTACTGACACAAGAACAGGCATATAGATCAATGGAACACAGCAGAGACCCCAGAAATTGACCCTAGCCATTATGCTCAATATTTGACAAAGGAAGCAAGAGCATACAATGGAGTAAAGACAATCCTATCTAATAATAGACAAAGATGGTAACTGACCGTACCTTCGCTACACCTCCCATCCGCTAATCAGCGAGATATGCAAATTAGCCGCCAACAAAGATGGCAGCTAATTTGCATACTGCAGGCAGGGCGGGAGAGCGCGAGCCGCCATCTGGGCCCTGTGTGCAGCCCTAGGCGGTGCCGCCTAAGCCCCGCCCCCAGCCGGGACCTCTGTGTGCCGCCTAAGCCCCGCCCTCAGCCGGGACCCCATGGCGATTGGTGAGCAGGAAAAGGCGGCTTGCAGGCAGCCCCCTGTGCGCCTGCTGCTGGGTCGCCGCAGCGATCAGGAAAGCGCGGCCTGCAGGCAGCACCCCACCCTGGCCACAGCTCAAGGGAGAGTACAACATGCAGTGGAGGCCAGGAGCCTGAGAGATCAATAGAGAGGGGCGCCTGCTCCAAGCCTCCACAGTGTGGCTGGGGGCAGGCCCCCAGCAGACACACACACACACACACACACACACACACACACACACACAGTGCCTACTCTGAGCCTCCAATGTGGCTGGGTGCAGACCCCCCAGCGGGGACACACACACACACACACACACACACACACAAACACACACACACGGCAACTGCTCCGGGCCTACGTGGCGCGGCTGGGGGCAGGCCCCAGCAGACACATACACACACACACAAACACACACACGGGACGCCTGCTTCGAGCCTCTGTTGCCAGACTGTGGCCATCAGTAGGACATCCACTGAGGGCTCCCGGACTGAGGGGCAGGCTGGGCTGAGGGAACCCCCCCCCCAGTGCACAAATTTCGTGCACCGGGCCTCTAGTCTCTTCAATAAATGGTGTTGGGAAAACTGGACAGATACATGCAAAAAAAAATGAAGCTAGACCATCAATTACACCATACACAAGAATAAACTCAAAGTGGATAAAAGACCTAAAGGTAAGCCGTGAAACCATAAAAATCTTAGAAGAAACCATAGGCAGCAAAATCTTATATATCTCTCGTAGCAATATGTTTACCGATACATCTCCTAGGGCAAAGGAAACTAGAGAGAAAATAAACAAATGGGACTACATCAAAATAAAAAGCTTCTGCACAGCAAAAGAAACCATCACCAAAGTGAAAAGAGAGCCCACTCTCTTGTATGGGAGGACATATTTGCCAATGACACCTCCGATAAGGGGTTAATTTCCAAAATATATCAGGAACTCATACAACTTAACCAAAGGAAGACAGACAATCCAATTTAAAATTGGGGCCCTAGCTGGTTTGGTTCAGTGGATAGAGCATCAGCCTGCGGATTGAAGGGTCCTAGGTCGATTTCAGTCAAGGGCACATGCCCAGGTTGTGGGCTTGATCCCCAGTAGGGGGTTGGGGGGTACAGGAAGCAGCCAGTAAATGATTCTCTCTTATCATTGATGTTTCTCTCTCTCTTTCCCTTCCTCTCTGAATAAGTATATATATTTTAAA
This sequence comes from Myotis nattereri, assembly GCF_964212035.1. NCBI lineage: Eukaryota > Metazoa > Chordata > Mammalia > Chiroptera > Vespertilionidae > Myotis > Myotis nattereri. Next base: position 21,331,999 of record NC_138086.1, on the reverse strand, counting down.
TATGGGCAAAGGACCTAAATAGAGACTTCTCCAAAGTGGATATACAGAAGGCCAAGGGACATATGAAAAAATGCTCATGTTCAAAGTCACTAATTATTCAAGAGATGCAAATTAAAACAACAATGAGGTATCACCTCATACCTATCAGAAAGGCTATCATCAACAAAAGACAAGTGCTGGTGAGGATGTGGAGAAAAGGGAACCCTCATACACTGCTGGTGGGAATGCAGACTGATGCAGCCACTGTGGCAAACAGTATGCAGTTTCCTCAAAAAATTAAAAATAGAACTCCCATGTAACCCAGTGATCTTACTTCTAGGAATATATCCTAAGAAACCTGAAACACTAATCAGAAAGAATATATGCACCACTATGTTCACAGCAGTGCAATTTATAATAGCTAAGATTTGGAAACAAAGTGCCCATCAGCACATGAGTGGATAAAAAAACTGTGGTTACATTTACACAATGGAATACCACACAGTGGTAAAAAGAAAGAAATCTTACCATCTGCAGCAGCATGGATAGACCTAGAGAGTATTATGCTAAGCAAAATAAGCCAGTCAGAGAAAGACAAGTATCACATGATATCACTCGCATGTGGAATCTAGTGAACAAAATAAACTGATGAACAAAATAGATCCAGACACATAGAACCATGAACAGACTGATGAATTTCAGAGGGAAGGTAGGGGTGGGTGGCGTGGGAGAGATTAACCAGGGAACTTATATGCATATATGCATAGCCCATGGACAAAGACAATAGTGTGGCAAAAGCTTGTGAGGGGAGGCTGCCGAGAGGAGGGGGTCAATAAGGGGAAAAAAACCCCACAAAGCAGACATCTGTAATTACTTTAAACAATAAAGATAAAACATATATTGCCCTGGCCTGACCGGTTTGGCTCAGTGGATGGAGCGTCGGCCTGCAGACTGAGGGGTCCTGGGTTTGATTCCGGTTAAGGGCACGTACCTTGGTTGCAGGCACATCCCCAGTGGGGAGTGTGCAGGAGGCAGCTGATCAATGTTTCTCTCTCATCGATGTTTCTAACTCTCTATCTCTCTCCCTTCTTCTCTGTAAAAAATCAATAAAATATATTTAAATATATATATCGCCCTGACCAGTTTGGCTCAGTGGATAGAGTGTCGGCCTGCAGACTGAAAGGTCCCAGGTTTGATTCCAGTGAAGGGCATGTACCTTGGTTGCAGGCACATCCCCAGTCGGGGGTGTTCAGGAGGCAACTGATATATGTTTCTCTCTCATCAATGTTTCTGACTCTCTATCCCCCTCCCTTCCTCTCTGTAAAAAAATAAATAAAATACATTAAAAAAAGATAAAATATATATCACTTTGGCAAACTAAACTAAATGTCATTTCAAATATGATTTTATTATTGATTTTAGAGAGAGGACAGGAGAGGGAGAGAAACATCGAAGTGAGAGGGTAACATTGATCAGCTGCCTCCTGCACACCCCTTACTGGGGATTGAGCCCACAACCCAAGCATGTGCCCTGCCCAGGAATCAAACTGGCAACCTCTCGGTGCACAGGATGACACCCAACCAACTGAGCCACACCAGCCAGGGCCTAAATGTCATTTTAGTTGTGATATGTTTTGTTTTGTTTAAGTGTAGGTTTTACTAAAATAGACTTAATTAGAAAACTGCAGCCTCACTATACCTTTCTGTAACAAAACTAAATGGCAGCTCTTTGCTGCCATGCTATGCAGTCTTCACATGCTGAAACAAAAGTGAAAACAGTAGCTGTTATAGAACTAAAGGTCTATTAACTGAGCAGGACTGTATAAGGCATAATGTATAGGTGTAAGTGCTAGCTATAATCTTGTTTCCAGTCTAATTTCATTTTACCATAATGTACCTTAGAAGGTACAAGGGGAGGGGTGACACCACGGCACATGATTATCTATCATAATCATCCTTAACATTTAGGTGAGGAGTTTGCAACTTCAAAAAAAGTTACACAAACTGCACCTACTCCTGCAGTCTTCTGCTTTATAAAAACTAACCAATGTGTGTACAGCTCCAAAGAATCACATTTTCACTCCAAGAAGAACAATTTTCTACGTGCCAGTGTGTTCCTACCAGTGGTATATTGATAACAGTATCATTATTAATGAAGACAAGCCAGACTTGCCAGGGAGTATGTGCTTAGAGCTGGAGGGGAAAGGACAAGAAGTTAATATTTCCAGGGATCAAAGTCAAGAAGAAACAGGCAGTGGTAAAGAAATAAGTATAATTGCAGAACAGTTTTAAACAAGAAGTGATAAATCTTCAACCTAGGGAGTCATAAGGCACAGGGCAAAGAACACAAGAATGCAATCCCGTCCTGTTCCTGGCTTGTTGCTAATGGTTTTATGAAACGTTGGCAAGTCATCTAATTCCCTTCTCCTTCAGTTTCCTTACTATAAAATGAGGGGGAGTGAGTACGAGTGGACTGGGGAAGATCAGAACTGGTTCTGCCCGGTTCTGACATTCAACATTCCTAATCCATCTGGTTTCCCTGAGGCCATAAGAAAAAGCAGTAACTATTCCTTAGTCACCTAAGTTACAGCTTACTGTAGAGGCTAAGGTTCTTAACCTCCTGAGTTCAAAGTTCCACCTGGGCATTAGGAGGCTGGTTGGAATTGCTAGGCCTCAAGTCTCCCTTTCCTCTTCAAATTTGAAAAGCTAATGCTACCAGAGCAACTGGAATTAAGTCTTCCCCCTACCCCACCTACATGTTAGGCATCCTATCTGTCCGTTCCTCAATGATCTTACGTTTCACATCCCACAGGTACTTAGACTCCACATGTAGGCATCACCATTTCTGGTAAAGACTACAGGGTTTAGAGTTGGATAGCCGTGGGGTTAAAGGCTTGGGTTTTAAGTGCTCCATCACTTACTAGCTGTGTGTCTTTAAGTAAGCTATGTAGCTTTTTTTCTTAAATGTATTGGGGTGACATTGGTTAACAGGATCATATAGATTTCAGGTATAGATTTATATGATACAAGATCTTTGTATTGCCCTGTGTGCCCACCACCCAAAGTTAAATCTTCCGTCACCATATATCACGCTATATAACTTTTTGAGCCTCTGTGTCCTTAAATGTAAAATAAGATAGTGATATCTTCCTCACATTGATGTTATAAAGATTAAATAACACATAGAAATACATAGAAACCCTTAGCATAGTGCCAGGAAGCTATTTTGTCCAAAACCAGACGTAGCAGAGTAGTACCAGATTATATAGTTTGAATCTTGACTTACAACTTACTATATTACCTGAGGCAAATTACTTATCCTCCTTGTGCCTGTTTTCTCATCTATAAAGAGGATATTAGGATTATCTACCTCTTTGGGGGGAACACTTTGTAAAGTATATTATTCTCTAACCACCATGCTGTACACCTGAAATTAATACAAAATAATACTGAATGCAAACTCTAATTGAAAAAAATAAAAATATTTAATATATTTTAATAATGTAAATAATACAACTACATTAACAAAAAGTTTAAAAAAAAGAATATCAACCCTTATAGGATTGCTGAGAGGATCAAATAAATTAATACATATAAAGCACGTACACCAGTGCCTGGAACATGTCAGTGCTATTTAAAATTTACCATTACTATTAATAAATATAACGGGTACATCCCCCAACACACCCAAATCCATCTTCTCTTCTTATACATGGTGAGTACGTTCAATCAAACCACAAATATTTATTGGGAGCCTATCATGTGCTGGGCAGCATAGAAAGACAGTCTCTGACCTCATAGAACTTATGGAGTCTAGGGAGAAACACAGGCAATTAAATAAGGAATTACAAGGAAAGTGTGAGGAAGTGATAAGGTAAGTACAGGGTGCTATGGGAGTATATGGCAATCATGTGTCTTGGAAGTGTGGCATCAGAGAAGCTCCACTTAAGCTGAAAGGTAAAGGATGAGTAGGGGCACCTGGTATATACTTGTGAGGAGAGGGATTGAGAACACATACTCCATAACATCTCTTCAACCTGTCTTTTCTTCACACCAGCTGTCTAAAGTCTAACCATCTTAATATCCATCTAAATCAATGCTTCTTAAACTTGAATATGCCTACAAATTATTTGGAGATCTTGTTAAAATGCTGATTTTGATTTAGTAAGTATGGAATAGGTCCCAAGATTATAGTTTTAACAGCTTTCAAAATAATAGCAATACTTCTTGGACTACACTTTGACAAGGGCCTAGATAATTCCATCCTTGTAAAAGCCTACTTCAAGTTATTGATTTAACTTCTTTTTATGTGATTATCATCAGCACAATCATTTCCAAATCTGGATCACATCACTTCCTTGTTCAACAGCTCCCCACCATCTTCAAAACAAAATCCAAACTCCTTAGCATGAAAATTCATGACTTACCATCCTAAGCCTTCACTCTCTGAATTCTCCCACATCCTCATTCTGAAACACACACGCAGTTTTTCTTTCTCTCTCTCTCTCTCTCTCTTTCTCTCTCTCTCTCTCTCTCTCTCTCTCAAAATTTACCTTAGCTTAACTTTCTTAGGTACACATTTCCAGCTCCTGGTCTAGGTTAAGAATCAATTCTATGAGTTACTGAGTAATCATCAAGATTGATCTCTATCATAGCACATACTGGTATCAGTTTTGACACTATAATTGATCACTTGCCTGTTTCCACACTAGAACTGCAAGCTATTTGAGGGCAGAGATTATATGTCTTATTCCTGTATTCCAAGTGCCTAATACATAGTAAACAACCAATGAGTATGAGCTGAATGAAAAAAATGACTTAAAAACAGCTAGCTTGCCCTGGCTGGGTTGGTTCAGTGGTTAGAGTATTGGCCCATGGACAGAAGAGTAAAGGGCTTGATTCCTGGTCAAGGGTATGTACCTCGTACCTCAGTTACAGGTTCCCCAGACCAGGTAGGGGCACCTGCCGAAGGCAACCAATCAATGACTCTCTCTCACATCAATGTCTCTCTCTCTCTCTCTCTCTCTCTCTCTCTCTCTCTCTCTCTCCCTCTCTCTCTCTCCCCCCCCCCCTCCTTCCTCCCTTCCACTCTCTTTAGAGTAAGAACTAACAAAGCCATTAATAGAAATATCACTATTAACAAAAGTCTGCTTAGTATAACTAAATGTACATCCTTGCCACTCACTAATCCAATCACTGTTTCTCAGGTAAACAATTAAGCCATACAGCCCAGCCGACATGGCTCAGTGGTTGAGCATTGACCTATGAGCCAGGAGGTCACAGTTTGATTCCCGGTCAGGACATATGCCCAGGTTGTGGGCTCCATCACCAGTGTGGAGTGTGCAGGAGACAGCCAATCAATGATTCTCTCTCATAACTGATGTTTATATTTCTCTCCCTCTCCCTTCCTCTCTGAAATCAATAAAAGTATATTTTAAAAAAACAACAATTAAGCAATACAGAGACTACAGTACACTAAAGCAGGTACCAAGTCAGCCGCTTTTTCCACTCCCTGTTAAGTCCTCTGGAATCAGGGAGTGGAGTGTGGACTTAAGCCCTCAATTTCCCTGAGATAGCGAACAGAGCTCCACGTAGGTCAGAGTTCAGTTTGCTGCTCAGTGAGCACCTACAGGAAAAACTGTCCTCAAAGAAAGACCAAGCTTACACTTGGAAACTCCTTTTTGAACTTTAAAACAACCAGAATGAGAGTGAGAGAGAATTTACATTCAGGGCCCTCAGTTTTACCACAGGTTGGAGGTTAGGGGGGAAGGATTGGACAGTACAGGGTAAAATAATGAAGCATAATGCCATTAAATAAATGTAGAATGTGGACTTCTTACTATGTTCTTTTATTAAAATAAACTTTTCATCGAAACATAACTTACCTATAAAAAAAAGTACACCAATAAAAAAGTTACAATTGGATAGAATTTCAAAAGTCAGCACACCTACGTAACCACTTACCCAGATAAGGAAATAGAATATTAACAGCACCAGCCCTAGCTTCATCTCCGAAATACCAAGGTTACGGGTTCGATCGCCACTCAGCGCACATACAAGAATCAACCAATGAGCCCCAGCCAATATGGCTTAGTTGGCTGGGCAGTTTTCCCATGTACAAAAAGGTTGCTGGTTCGATTCCCTGTCAGGACACATGCCCAGGTTGCAGGCTTGATCCCAGGTAGGGGGCATGCGGGAGGCAGCCCATCGATGTTTCTCTCTCTCTCTGCTTCACCTTTCCTCTCTCTCTAAAAATCAATATAAATTTTTTTTTAAAAAAAAGAATCAACCAACAAATGCATAAGTAAACAACAAATCAATGTTTCTCTCTCTCTAGAATCAATAAACAAAAAATTCTGAAAACAAATCAACATTACCAGAACCCCCCTCTCAGTTATTGCCCTCAACTCATCAGTTCTGCCTGCCTTTTGTTTTTCAGTTTTGCCTGTTTTTGAACCTGATGTGAATATCATAAAAGATGCACTCTTAAGTACCTGTTTTCCTCTCAGCTCAATATGTTTCCAGGAGTTATCCAAATTTGTTGCATTTAGCAGTAGTTCATTAATTTTTATTGCCGGAAAGCATCCCATTGCATGGATATTCATAATTTATTGAATACATTCTGTTGAAAGTTGTTTTCAGTTTGGGGGCCATAAAAATATTATTGCTATGAACATTCTTGTGTATGTCTTACCCATAGGAAAATAAAAATATTTCTGTTGGATATATATCTAGGAGTGGAACTGCTGGGTTATAGGGTATACATATGTTCGGTTAGGTAATAGCAAGCAATTTTCCAAAGTACTTGCACTAATTTATACTCCTACCAGCAGAATGTCAGTTCCAGTTACTTCCTATCTTTGCCAGTGCTTAGTATTGTCTGTCTTTTTTACATTTTAGGCACTAAATAAATGGAGCTTATCTAACACACACATTTTCTCTATAAAGCATATTACAGCCTCTTTTGTGCTTAGGAATACTAGACATCACTTCAGCACTACGTCTGGGGGACATTTTAAATAGTGAAATCACCGTCCTTTCCCTTTGGCCAAGGCCATCAGCGGCCGTAAAAGGCTTGTTAAATGATTTCCAGAAAACATGTGGCAAACTCAAAATCTCTTAAGCCCTAACTTCCTTCCCACTCAAAAATCTCAAACCATTTATTTTGTGTGTAGAGGTTGTTCAACTAAAGGAATAAATGTCTGTTAAACTAAAACAACAACAACAAAGCCAAACAAACAGTGAAATCACCAAGAAAAAGCACAAAAATGCAAAAAATATGGCACTAAGTAGACCTTGAAAAGGATGCTTGGATGAGAGGATGAGAGCCACACAGGAAGGCAGAGCTTGCCTTGTCCGACCTCAGCAGGGAATACACACATGCCAGGTGACTCAAATTTCTGCCACTCTGCACACGGCCGTGAGTGACTACGGAAACAACTACAAGTATTGATATTGGTGTTACAAGTAAATTTTAGCGAGTAGGCAAATTTGTAAATATAGAATCTGAGAATAATGGGAATGAGCTGTGCTGTTCATCACTTGCTCTGAATAATTCCAAGACAAATTTACTCTGATTTTAAAGATTACGAGCTAATTTGTGCCTACAGATGCAGTAAATACCTTGTGAGGTCCATAAATCACCTCGATTCTACTAGGTAGAGATGCTCTAGTCAATATCTCCTGCCAAGTCTAATAGTAACAAAGAATGTGGAAGAGAATTCAATCTTCTTAAAACAGTGCTGACACTGTAGTGTTAACATGAGGCTAGCCCTGGTTGAGAGAGATCTTATACAATGAAGATTTCTAAAAGGCGATATTCACACATGGAAGACTACCGCTACCAAATAGTCATGCCTGTGCTTGGGCTGCTCTGCTGAAAACCAGCCTGGTACACAGATAGGTCAATGCAACCTAGTAATTCTGCCATGTTCCCCTCCTCAGTCATTCTTCCCCTTCTCCATATCAGCTGCTATGTTCTCTACTCTTCTCAAATACACAACTATAACATCTATCCCTTACACTCAGTACATTGCTTGCACTCCTTTTTTCACAGAGAAAACCTTACCTATATCGATCTTTTATCTCCCTCCTGTTTTAATGGAAGGGGATTCTCTCTTCTCCTCTGTTATGGACTAAATGGTATCACCCCAAATTCGTTTATTAAAGCCCTAACTCCCAATGTGACTATACTCAGAAACAGGGCCTATAGGAAAGTAATGAAGGCTAATGAGGCATTAAGGGTGGAGTCCTAATCAAAAGGGATTTTCATAAAGAAGACAAAGAGACACCAGAAAATACTCTGTCGCTGTGGCACACAGAGGAAAGGCAGCGTGAGGACACAGGAAGACGGCAGCCATCTATAAACCAGATAGGGAGGCCTCACCAGAAATGAAGCCTGATCGCCCCTGACTTTATACTTCTGGCCTCCAGAAAACACACAGTGTTATTGAAGCCACCCAGTCTGTGGTAGTTTGTTATGGCAGCCTGAGTAGACTAACACACCACCGAAATCTAATCCCTCCAACCAGTGCTCTGGGTCAAATTCTCTCTCACCTTCTAAGGGACTGGTCTCTAACAATGATCCCCTCTCACTTGTGTTTCTTCAACCTCTCACCCTCTACTGACTTCTTCCCATCAGCACAGGTTTCTCCCATCTCCAAAAACTAAGTGTATGTGCCACCTTCCCCTTTCAGCTACTGCTCTTTGTACTTACATCAGAGAGAAACTCCGTGGCTTCCTAAGCTCACTATATCCTCAATTCTGTATTTCCATCCACTCCTCAATCTACTACAGCCTGCCTTCTGCAATCCACTGACACTATTTATGCCAAAGTTGCTATGTCCTTGTTGCTAAATCTAATGGAGACTTCTCAGCTTACTTCTTAGGAATTTGACACTATTAATAACTTTTCCTTGAAAGACTCTCTTCCCTTGGCTTTCCTAACACTATATCCATCTTTTCTTCGCTCACTAGAATACCTTCATTCTTAGTTTCCTTTGTTGCTCCTCCCCGCCTCCCTCATTTCTGGTCCCTCAAACATAGGAGCCCTTGAAGATTCTAATCTGTTTCCTCTTCACTCAAAACATTCTCTTTCCCATATCCATGGCTTCATTTACTATTACAGTAAACCCTTGATTTTTTGGACCTCAATTGAAAAAAAAAATGTTTAGAGAGAGAGGGAGAGGGAGAGAAACATCGATCTGAGAGCCATACATTGATTGGCTGCCTCCTGCATGTCCCCTACCGGGGATCGAGCCCGAAATCCAGGCATGTGCCCTGATTGGGAATGGAACTAGCAACCTTTTGGTGTACGGGATGATGCCCAACCAACGAGCCACACTGGCCAGGGCACAGACCTCAATTTAACAGACTTCAGATTTAAGGACAAAATTTCTGGTTTGGTCCCCAGTCAGGGTGTGTATGAGGAGGCATCGATGTTTCTCTCTCATATCTCTCTCCCTCCCTCCCTCCCTCCCTTCCTCCCTCTCTAAAATCAATTTTAAAAAACATTTTAAATTAAATGAAAAAGAAAATAAATTCATTCACTAACTTATGGAGGGAAAGTCAGCTCAAGAGCTCACTCTTGTGGAGAGAGGGAGGGAAAGCAGAAGAGCTACAGCCAAACATAAATAAATATGCAACGTGTGTACAAACTAAATTCAGCAATTGTCCTTCTAAGGTAACCTGAAGGAAATGACCAAGAACACAATCAAGACACTGAGTGGTTGGAGCTGAGGTATTAAAAGTGTTACACACGCTATGGCTGGTTTGGCTCAGTGGATAAAGCGTCAGCCTGAGGACTGAAGGGGGGTTAGATTCTGATCAAGGGCACATGCCGGGGTTGTGGGCTCGATCCCCAGTAGGAGGTGTGCAGGAGGCAGCCGAATAATGATTCTCTCTAATCATTGAAGTTTCTCTCTCTCTCTCCCTTTCCCTTCCTCTCTGAAATCAACAAAATATATATATTTTTAAAAAGTGTTACACACAATCCAAAGAGTTCATCCTTCAGGTCTCAACTCAAATGACATCTCTTCAAGGCCTTCCTGATCATCCTGTCTGGCCCTGCCCCCAACACTCTGAACCCATTATTTTATTTTCTTCAATTACTTACCACTATATGAAATCACTTATTTTTTTGTTTCCCCATTCTAGAATTTAAGCTTTGAGAGGGCAGAGACCTTTTCTGTACTGTTCACCTAGCATAATGTCTGATACATAGAGATACTCGGTATATGCTTAAAATATACAGCTTCTACCACTGAAGGCATAGTAGTAGCCAGAGAAATTATAATAACAAGCAAAGAGCTGCAGGAGCACAGCTCAATGCTTGGGGGATCTGGAAAGGTTCAATGAGGAAATATTAGATTTGGATCTTGAAGAAATGTTATTTATACCTAACTCTTTAAGTTTCCAAAATTGTCATGGTGCTTGGCATCTTCATGCCTCTAATAACAATAAGGAAAAAAGAACTATATTTATTGAATACTTTCTATATTCCAAATACTATGTAGTTCTGGTATGTATTATCTCATTGAATCTTTATAATAACCTGTGAGGTAGGTACTTTTATCATCACCATTTTATCTGAGAAAATGGAAGTACAGATAGGTTAGGTAACTGATCCAAGATCACAGCTAATAAGAGGCAGAGCAAAGACCCAAATCTAGGTACCTTTGCACTCTATCTGAAGTGCCCTTATCCTCACATGTTTGTTGAATGAACTCTTATTAACCCCAAACTACCTCGTAGGTAAAAAATTCCATCCTCTCTTAGGCCTTTTAAAACAATAGACAAAAGTAAACGCAGTTAACCCTGGTGTGATTCTGTCCTGAGTTTCTGTTCTGCAAACACGTAGTCTTTATCTCCGTTCACCTTCTCTCCCACCTAAGTGCATGTCATCACCCCATGAAGATTCAATGGACATGAACATGAGTTCCCGAGGCCTCAGAACTGTCTTTTCAGTTGTGAACTCAAGGCTGACAAAGATCATCACTTTAACGTGGATAATGATGAAAATGAGCACCAATTCTCTGTAAGAACGGTCAGTTTAGAGGCTGGTACAAAGGATAAATCGCACATTTTTGAAGCAAAGGCAATGAATTAAGAAGGCAGTCCAATTAAAGTAACACTAGCAACTTTGAAAATGTCAGTACAGCCAACAAGTTCCCTCGGTGGCTTTGAAATCACACGGCCTGTGGTCTTATGGTTGAAGTGTGGCTCAGTGTGGTTGGTGAACAGCACTTGGTAGCTGTGGAGGAAGATGCAGTCAGAAGATGAAGGGGAGGGGGATGTGAAACTCGCAAGTATATGTGGGAAGCATTCTGCCCTGGAAGTGGTAGCAAGGTTCCACAGAAAAAATGTAAAACTTGCTGCTGATGAAGATGATGGTGATGATGATACTTAAAAAAAAATTCTAAGTAATGGCAACCATTGTAGAAAAGGAAAGCTGTTTTTCTTTTCTTTTTTAAATCCTCACCTAAGTACATATTTTTATTAATATTTTAGAGAGAGAGAGAGGGAGAAGGCGGGGGAGAGGGGAAAGGAGAGGGAGAGAGGAAGGGAGGAAGGGAAGAAGGGGAAGAGAGAGAGGGAGAGGGAGAGAGAGAGGGAGGGAGAGAGAGAGAGGGAGGGAGAGAGAGAGAGAGAGAGAGGGAGAGAGAGAGAGAGAGAGAGAGAGAGAGAGAGAGAGAGAGAGAGAGAAACATAGTCTGGTTGCCTCCATATGCACCTCGATGGGGGACTGAGCCCTAACTCTGGCATGTGAATCGAACCCATGACTTTTCGTGTACAGGATGACGCTCCAACCAACTGAGCAACACTGGCCAGGGCAAGATGATGATTTTGATGAAGCTGAAGAAAAGGCTCCAGTAAAGAAATCTGCACAAAATACTCCAGCCAAAAATGCACAAAAATCAAACCAGAATGGAAAAGACTCAAAACCATCAACACCAAGATCAAAAGATCAAGACTCCTAAAACAAAAAAGGAACAGGAAAAGAACTCCTAAAACACCAAAAGGATCTAGTTCTGTAGAAGACTTTAAAGCAAAGATGCAAGCAAGTATAGAAAAGGTGGCTTTCTTCCCAAAGTGGAAGCCAAGTTCATCAATTATGTAAAGAATTGCTTCTAGATGACTGACCAGGAGGCTAATCAAGATCTCTGGAAGCAGAGGAAGTCTCTTTAGATACTTTGTTAAAATTTCCAGCTGTCCTTTTTAAATTCAGAATGAGAACTTTCCTTAGCATGTCGGATAAATGTCCAGGTTCCATTGCCAAGAATGTGTTGTCCAAAGTGCCTAAACAGTTATTAAAGATGGAAGCCCACCCTTTGCTTGGTTTAAGTAGGTATGGGATGTTATGATAGGATATAGTAGTAGTGGTGGTCAGACAAATAGAAATGGTGGGGAAACGAAAGTATACATGTGACATAAACTCAATATTTTAATTTTAAAAAGTAAACACAGTTGATAACCATATATATTTGGGGTAAATGATTCCGAGTAAACTAGGTTGTGCAACAGTGTGAATAATCACATTTACAACTGACAAAGTGTGCAAAATGAAGTCAAATAAGTAGTTCATAATTATAATTTATGAAGTCAGCCAGTAACAGGTAATGGTCAATAATGTTCAAAGCAATTCTTAGTATAGAATTACAACTCACAGGTTATTACACCCACTTTTCTCTTTATCTACTTTTCTTCCTTATCTGAAAAACAATGCAGAGGAAAGTCCAGAGAAGGAAGACGTTTTACAGAGACATCACCTCTGTCTCACAGAGCCACCAGAGCACATTATTCTATTTTATAGATGTACCAGTCCACTTCCAATGGACATTTAGATTACTTCCTATCTTTTGCTATTTGTAAATCACCATGATAATACTTTAATGACTATTATTCTATATATGATAGGTCACACATGTGGAGAACATCTATAGAATAAATATCCAGAAGTATTAGTTATTATTCTTTTTGGAAAAGGTGACTTTTGTCATTACTCCGCCCCCCCCCCGCCCCCGTCCCAATCCATGTACAATAAAAAATGAGGGTTGAGGGTAGCGTATCCACCAGCTACAAGCTACACAATCATTGCACCTTGGTTTTACAGGCTCTTTTGTATACATGAGTATACACCAATACCCTTGTCCCTAGAGCAGTGGTTCTCAACCTTCTGGCCCTTTAAATATAATTCCTCATGTTGTGACCCAACCATAAAATTATTTTTGTTGCTACTTCATAACTGTAATGTTGCTACTGTTATGAATCGTAATGTAAATATCTGATATGCAGGATGGTCCTAGGCGACCCCTGTGAAAGGGTCGTTCGACCGCCAAAGGCATATCGACCCACAGGTTGAGAACCGCTGTCCTAGAGTATTAGCTCAGTGATTTCAAGTTTAGACTAGTAGTCCTGAGTTTTCTGACCTGTCTCCATGCAATTTCTTATTACAGCTGGGTGGGTTTTTTTGTTTGTTTGTTTACAGATGTTTTTGGAGCAGTTTTAGGTTCACAGCAAAATTGAGCAAAAAGTGCAGGTAGTTCTCATATATCCCCTGCCTCCTAATACACATAGCCTCTCCCACTATCAACTTCCTGCATGAGAGTGATACATTTGTTACACTGACAAATCATTATCACCCAAAGTTCATAGTTTACACTAGGGTTCATTTTTGGGGATGTGCATTCTATGGACTTGGCAAATGTATAATGACATGTATCTGTCATCATTATACTATCATACAGAAGAGTTTCACTGCCCTAAAATTCCTCTGTGCTCTGCCTATTCATCTCTTTTACTCCACCCCCACCTTCTATGCCCCCATCCCTGGCAACCACTGATCGTTTCATTTTTTCACTGTCACCTTAGTTTTGCCTTTTACAGAAAGTCACAGAGTTGGAATCACACAGTATGGGACCTTTTCAGACTGGCTTCTTTTAGTTAGTAATATGGACTTAAGGTTCTTCCATGTCTTCTCATGGCTTGATAACTCATTTCTTACCAGTGCTGAATAATATTCCATTGTCTAAATGTACTACAGTTTATCCATTCACTCACTGAAGGACATCTTGGTTGCTTCCAAGATTTTGCAATTATGAGTAAAGGTGTTATGAACATTCATGTGTAGACATAAGTTTTCAGCTCATTTGGGTAAATACCAACATGTGCAATTGCTGGATTGTATGGTAAGAGTATTTTTAGTTTTGTAATAAACTGCCTAACTGTCTTCTAACTCCCTCCCACCTTCTTTCCCTCCCTTCCCCCCTCCCTCCCTCTCTCCCACTCTCTCTAAAAATCAGTGGGAAAAAATAAAATAAAATAAAAATCAATGGAAAAATATCCTTGGGTGAGGATTAACAAAAAATTAATTAAAAACAGCCCACCTAAAACAAACAATATCCTACTGCCCTCTAGTGGGGATAAACTGTAGGGATATACCAAATGGAGAGAGATGGGCTAATAAAACATTGTTCACAGGAATACTGAATAGTGACAAACGATTTTCAATTTTCTCCTCACTCTTTTTAAAACAAAAAATTAAAATAAAAGGAAACTATTTTTTCTATCTTAAGCTATGTTAATCAAATGTGAATGCAGTGAAATAGAAAATTGGTTAGAAAAACAAAACAGGTGTTTGGAATTTATGTTCCCATAGTATACTTCCCTATACAGAGGAAATGAGAACCAGAAGTCAGAGGTAAAGAGGAAGGATTTTACATAATTGATTGAGCAAGGATATAAATGAAGTGGTTTAAGATATGTAGTTTAAATACACGGTCAAGGTTATGTATATGTTGATATATATTTTTATATAATGCAATACATAATAATCTATAACAATAAAAGCATAATATGCTAATTAGACCAGACGTCCTTCTGGACGACTTTCCGGATGAAGCTGGGGCTGCGAAGAAGCTCGGGTCCCAGGTGCCTGCCGACGGCCGGAGGAAAGCTGGTGCTGGCAGCCGGGGGAAGGAAGGCCTACTCTTGCACGAATTTCATGCATCGGGCCTCTAGTGTATAATATTAGACACACACACACAACATATTTTTCTGGAATGGAGCACAAGAAGCTATTGACAATAATGGTTATCTGTGGGGACAAGGAATGAGTAGGCCTTGGGAAAGGAGGATTTATATATTTAAATATATGTAATAAATGCACTTTTAAAAGTATAGGTCGCCCTAGCTGGTTTGGCTCAGTGGATAGAGGGTCGGCTTGTGGACTGAAGGATCCTGGGTTCGATTCTAGTCAAAGGCACATGCCCAGGTTGTGGGCTAGATCCCCAGTAGGGGGCGAGCAGGAGGCAGCTGATCAATGATTCTCATCATTAATGCTACTCTCTCTCTCTCCCTTTCTGAAATCAATAAAAATATATATATTTTAAAAAGTTGTACTTCAATCATTTTAAAACAGTAAAATGAAATGTTACACTCTTCTACATGAACCTCTAAAATACATGGGAAGTGAATAACATTTTGTTCAGAACAGTCTGTTCCAGTAGTTGCTTATAATTAACTAGAGGCCCGGTGCATGAAAATTCATGCACTCAAGGGGGTCCCTCAGCCCAGCCTGTGCTCTCTTGCAGTCTGAGACCCCTTGGGGGATGTCTGACTGATGGCTTAACAAGAATCCTTAATGCCGTTAATCGGACATCCTTAGTGCTGCCATGGAGGTTCCCGCCACTGCCACTGTGCTGGTCAGCCATGAGCCCACTTCTGGCTGAGTGGCGCTCCCCCTGTGGAAGCGCACTGACCACCAGGGGGCAGCTCCTGCACTGAGCATCTTCCCCCTGGTGGTCAGTGTGCATCATAGCAACCGGTCGTTCCCAGTCATTCTGCCATTAGGGTCAATTTGCATATTACCCTTTTATTATATAGGATTCTTGTTAAGTCCCACAGGGTACAGAGCTACATTATATATCAAATTCTCAAACACACAAAAGGAGAAAACCAATCAATTTAAAGTACTTTTCAGTATCAATTTGGCTCAACAAGTTAATTCTTCAAATATTTCCATATCCCCCCCAAAGCTTCCAGGATCTGAAGGAAGAAATCCAAAATGTCTGCTCTCTGCATAACTCATTCTTGAGCAGGCTCTTGTTCTGCTATTAGCTCTGAAGTCATTTTTCCAAATGGTGTGTCAAAATTTTCCAATAGGTCTAGAAGAATGTCCTGCTGAGTCTCAAAGTCTTTTGCTAATTCTGCATATACCTCCATCTCTGAGGAGTCCCAGCCTCACTAGCTAATGAGCCTTCTTATTAGAAGACTGAGATTATGGGAAGTTCCCTCATATTTTAATAATTTTTTTTTGGTATATTCACCTAACTTTTCCTTCTTCCTTCCTACTTTAAGGAAGAGGTCTGTCTCATCTCTTCAAACTACTTCCCTTATACTTTTGTGTTATTTAAACAAATTTTTAATCTCACTATTTAATTAGTCTAGTCACTTAGGTTGAAAACTTGAGTCATTATTATTCTTCCTTTCCTTCTAAAAATGTCGTTTGTTTCTTCTTGATACCACCTTTGAGTTAACTCAATAGGGAGGACTCTAAAAAGACTCTCAGGTTAGTACCATCTGATAGGTAGTAACAAGGTCCAGAAACACCATTATTTTTATTATAAGGTCCTCCCTTATACTTCTGCAAATGCCTTTTCTATCTCCTTTATCTGTACTCTTTACTCTTTCCTATTTACTTTCTATTGGCCTTCCTTACTTTTTTCTAATGCCAAAGTGTATGCTACTTCCTATCTGAAGTTTTACCTTTATAATCCATTCTTATTCATTTCTGTTAAATTTTTTTGAATTTTTGTAAGTTTAGCCAAACTCTGTTATAATTATTACCTAAGTTAATTAACTGGCTTATGGCCCAGGCTCCTTTACATTACCATTCTTCCCTTTAAGCACCTGCTAGATCAGTTGTTCTCAACCTTCTGGCCCTTTAAATACAGTTCCTCATGTTGTGACCCAACCATAAAATTATTTTCGTTGCTACTTCATAACTGTAATGTTGCTACTGTTATGAATCGTAATGTAAATATCTGATATGCAGGATGGTCTTAGGTGACCCCTGTGAAAGGGTCGTTCAACCGCCAAAGGGGTCGCGACCCACAGGTTGAGAACCGCTGCGCTAGATCTTTGCAGCTGTTGGTAAATTCTCAAGATTATAGGCAGATTTTATAGTTCTTATTTCCACTATCTTATCCAAAATGTTTTATATGATAATCATGTTTGTGTCAATACTACTCTAGAAATTCATAGAATTCTAGAAGGGCACTTTGGGGACAATGACTTATATATACTCAGTCTTCCATTTCCATCCTCATTGGCCCCATCACCACCAACACCACTGCTGCCACCACATACCTCTCTTCCTTCCCATATCTCTTTATCTCTCTGGAAAGTGGTACCAAAGAATTATATGCTGTGCTTTTAGTTAATTCTATCTGTAAAGGTAAGTTCTAAGAGTAATTTGTATTTCCAAAAGTATGAAGTAGTAAAACACTGAATAAGACTCCCACTGTAAACAATTGAATATGTAGCATAAACACCTATTTAAATTTATTACTTGGTTGGCCAAAAGTTATGAACTGGCAGGGCTAAAAAAAGGGAAAAACCCCAAGTAAAAACTGTTCAGCTGAGCCATTCTCATAATTCTGACCCACAAACTGCAAGCAAAGTAAAATGATTGTTTAAAACCTCTATATTCTGGCTCGGCCAGTGGAGTTCAGTGGTTGAGCATGGCCACATGAACCAGGAGGTCATGGTTCGATTCCCAGTTGGGGCACATGTCCTGATTGCGGGCTCGATCCCCAGGAGGAGAGGTGCAGGAGGCAGCCGATCAACGATTCTTTCTCATCATTGATGTTTCTCTCTCTCTCTCTCTCCCTCCTCCCCTCTCTGAAATAAATAAAAATATATTAAAAACAACAACAACAAAAAAAACCCTCTAAATACGTAACAACACCAACTGTAATAGGTATTACACAGTACTGTAGTGGACAAAATATCCACTTTATACTATTTGAAATCAGTATGGAATCTTGAAGACATCTCTGCTTCACTTCTATTTCTTCTTGCCCTAGAATTTCAGAGATTTTTAAAAATTCCAAACCACTCTTTTCTTAGGTGTGGAAACTTAGGTGTGATTTCAGATAAATGAAATCACAGAACTAATCACGGACCAAATTAGTAACAAAATATAGATCAATAGCCCTAACTGGTGTGGCTCAGTTGGTTAGAGCATGGTCCAGTGCACTGAACAGTCTCGATTCTATTCTGAACTGGTCTGAGGTTACGGGTTTGATCCCTGCTCCAGGTGCGTATGTGAAGCAACCAATCAATGTTTCTCTCTCCCTCTCCCTTCCTCTTTCTCTGGAATCAGTGTGTGATTGATTGGGTGAGGATTAAATAAACAACAACAAAAAACAAAACCATTAATGATTTTCAAGGTACCTTTTCCCCCTAACTAAAATTTTTTTGGCCCTAGCTGGCTTGGCTCAGTGGATAGAGCGTCAGCCTGCGGACTGAAGGGTCCCAGGTTCGATTCCGACCAAGGGCACATGCCTGAGTTGCAGGCTCAGTCCCCAGTGGGGGTGTGCAGGAGGCAGCCGATCAATGATTCTCTCTCATCATTGATGTTTCTATCTCTCTCTCCTTCTCCCTTCCTCTCTGAAACCAATAAAGAAATACATATTTAAAAAAAAATTTGTGTGTCTTCTCCTTCCTTTCTTTATTCCACTCTTTTTCCTTGTGGCAGGATAGTCAGAGTAATATCAATCACTTATCCATGTGTACTTCCCTCCAAAGAGCTCAGGCTTATGTACAATTCAAGGATTTAAAGAGCATTTCCTAGTCTGGGTGAGCCTCTAGAGCCTTGTAAGATGCCAACCTCCTGGGGCAGTTGATAAGTATGTATGAATTATTTGCAATAGAATGCAAATTTGTTACCAAGTGTATCTTGGTAAGGAGGTAGGGGCAATGGCAGTAGAAGGGCATTACCTGAGTAATAAGACTTACATAGCTTCCAGCAAGGAAGACAGCAGGAGTCCATTCCTGATTTAGACTGAAAACTGCTATGCTTTTGTGACTGTAATATGTAAAGGTCATTTACAAGTCTAATAATTTCCTAATAAAGGTCTAATTAGCAGTAAGGGAGGCTGGTGCATTGGATAAGGTCAGGAAGGAACCAAGAAAACAATTAAAAGACAAAAAATAAACCAAAGAGCACCAGAGAAACAGATGATAAAAAAAAAGAAAAACAAAGCAGAGTGAGGTTGCATGAATACAGCAGCGTAACTATGAAGTTATGCAGACGTCTTCTCACAGCCCACATTAGAACTACAGCTGGATTTGTAGTTTTTGATTTATATTTAACTGGTTTCTATGTATAAACTTCTGTAGCATGACCTTGAAGTGAGATTGCTAATAAGAGGACCTTTAAGTTTCTAAATTTCAGCTTAAAACTATTTGAAACCACCCAAATGTCCAGCAACAGGGTTGGTTTTGATTACATAAACTGAAGTACGTTCAAACAATGGAATAACATAGATCTGTAAAAAGAGGAAGCTTTTTTTGTATTCACACAGGAGGTTCATATTAGGGGTCCCTTTTATGTAAGAAAAGGAGGATAAGAATAAATATATGCATTACTTATGTTTGCATAAAGAAACAAGAAATAAAAACTAAGTCACGAAAGAAAGTTTCTGGCTATTTAAATGTAAATACTTCTTATTTAGCATTTTTTCTTTGGTAATCCTCACCCAAGGTTATTTTTCCCACTGATTTTTATATATGTCTTTATTGATTTTTAGAGAGAGGAAGGGAGAGGGATAGAGAGATAGAAACATCAATGAGAGAGAAACATTATTGATCGGCTGCCTCCTGCATAGCCCCTTCTGAGGATGGAACTTGCAACCCAGGCATGTGCCCTGACCAGGAATTGAACTGGTGACCTCTTGGTTCCTGGGTCAATGCTCAACCACTGAGGCACACCGTCCAGGCTCCACTGATTTTTAGAGAAAGTGGAAGGGAGAGGAAGAGACAGAGAGATGTCAATGTGAGAGAGACATATTGAGGGGCCAGGGATTGAGCCTGCAAGTGAAGTACATGCCCTTAACCAGAATCGAACCAAGACCCTTCAGTCTGTGGGCTGATGATCTAACTATTGAGCAGAAGCTGCCAGCGCTAACTTTTGCTCTTTCCTAGCTAAGAGGTGAAATGGACCACCTAGATGGAATGTTAAATTTAATTTTATATGCCACAATAGAGTGACGATGGAGTATATGATGTTGATTAATTTCCAAAGTCTCCTCAGATCAGAGAAGAGATGACTTTTTCTCCATATCTGGACTAGACGAGTAATGGTAACACTCTTTCCCCACAATAATGTTTCAGCCTATAATACCTCACTAACCCCTAAACAATATTTATAATTTAAACAAACACCTAACTATCTAATTCCAAGTACTCACCTAGTTTCTGTGCCATGTGTTTTAGGCTTCAGCTGTTATCATCCATCCAGTTGTAATTATAAATACTTGTAAATTACTGACCAGCTCGCTACATGTAGTCTTTGCATATTGCCTCTATGCATATTTATTTTTTTTAAATATATTTTATTGATTTTTTACAGAGAGGAAGGGAGAGAGATAGAGAGAAACATCGATCAGCTGCCTCCTGCACATCTCCTACTGGGGATGTGCCCGCAACCCAGGTACATGCCCTTGACCGGAATCGAACCTGGGACCCCTCAGTCCGCAAGTCGACGCTCTATCCACTGAGCCAAACCGGTTTCGGCTCTATGCATATTTAATTAGAAGCCCTGGAATGACTTTTTTTATGCCAATTTCCAAAAGTGTAACACTTTATAACCAAAAGTCATAAACCCTATGCCATGCTCTACAACCATTCATTTTCCTAGGTTTTCCAACATGCAAATAGAAAGACAGCTTAGAATCTATTAATTTGTGCTCGCTTTGGCAGCACATATACTAAAATTGGAACGATACAGAGAAGATTAGCATGGCCCCTGCGCAAGGATGACACTCAAATTCGTGAAGCGTTCCATATTGAAAAAAAGAAAGAAAAAAGAATCTATTAAGTCCACCCCAAAATAGTGACGGTTTCCAATATGCAAACAAATAGAAAAAAGCCCTATTTATTAGTCAGCTACATTTAAGCTGCTGGGAAAAATGACTAAGGACCAACACAAACAGCTACAGGTAGCATTATAATCAGAGCAAGAATCAAGACTAGGACTGTAAACACTATACTCTCTTCCCTCAATTTCTACCCTTTCTTCTTCTCTTCAATTACTGTCACCACTTCCTCTAAGGAGGGAGGTTGCAGGGAGCAGCTGGTTTACTCACTAAGCTAGCTTTATTTGGTTTACATGGCAACAGAAATGCACAAAAAGTCAGGCACAAAAGAGCTATTTGTTTATGATTCGTTCAAATTCTTTTCACCCAGGTAAAAAGACCCTTAAGCGAACAAAAGAGACCTGAGAAAAAGGAGAGGTAAAAAGGATCTCCTAGTGAAAAGCAAAAGAGATGGGCCATGTGAATTGCTAACTGTGTGAATTTTAGGTACTGTGCTTCTTCTGGTTTCTGAATCTTCTTCCTAGTGGCCAGGGCCCCAGATCTAGGGAACAAACTGATAATGGTTACAAGGTTATGACTTCAAATTAACTTTCAACTGTTCGCATGTTCAGACCTCAGAATAACACTGCCGTTTCAACCTTGTAGTTTTTGTAAACTAGAGCCAACAGGAAATTACAGGCAACATCAAGAGTGGACACACCCAAACTTAGAAATATATCTCTCTTCAGAAACAGAGGGGAAGAGGGAATGATTATTTTTTAATCCACCCCACCCCTCTGCTATGAAATGAATATCTTTTTTAAAACTTTAATAAGCCTTGGCCAGCGTTGCTCAGTTGGTTGGGCATCATCCTGTGCACTGGAGGGTTGCTGGCTGGGGCACATATTCGGATTGTGGGCTTGATGCCCAGGTTTCGGGCTTGATCCCCAGTAGGGGGCGTGCAGGAGGCAGCCAAAAGATGTATTGTTCTCACATCGATGTTTCTCTCTCCCACTCTAAAAGTCAATAAAAAGTTAAAAAAACAAAACCCTTTAATAATAAGTCATTATGTCCACTGTGGAAAACAATAAACAAAAGACAAAAATCAACCATAATCTCAACCTTCAACTGTTATTGTTGACATTTTAGAATATATCCTTCTGGTAAATTTTACATGCAAAAAATGAGACCATGTCATAACCTTTTTTAAAAAACATTATTATTATTTTTTTAAAATATATTTTATTCATTTTTTACAAAGAGGAAGGGAGAGGCATAGAGAGTTAGAAACATCGATGAGAGAGAAACATTGATCAGCTGCCTCCTGCACACTCCCTATTGGGGATGTGCCCAAACCAAGGTACATGCCCTTGACCGGAATCGAACCTGGGATCCTTGAGTCCGCAGACCAATGCTCTATCCACTGAGCCAAACCGGTTAGGGCTATAACCTTTTTTATGTAATATATTATTACATATTTCATGTTCATGATATCATTAAATACTGTAATTGAGAGCACGAATTCTGAAGTCAGACAGACATAACTGGATTCCAGCTCTTCAACTTACTGTATGATTTTATTATTTTTAAAAATATATTTGTATTGATTTCAGGGAGGAAGAGAGAGAGAGAAACATCAATGATGAGAGAGAATCATTGATTGGCTGCCTCCTGCATGCCCACACTGGGGATGGAGCCTGCAACCCAGGCATGTACCCTAATCGGGAATTGAACCGTGACCTCCTGGTTCATAGGTCAACATTCAACCACTAAGCCACACCAGCTGGGCTTACTGTATGATTTTAGACAAGTTATTTAAGCTCTCTCAGTACCTGAGTTTCTTTATATATAAAATGGAAATAGAAAGTGCTTACCTCACAGGCATAGTATTCTAAGGATTAAATGAGATAATAGATAAAAGAACAAGTCAAGTACATAGTAAGCACTCAACACCATAACCTTTTACTATGTGGCTACTATCCACTGAATAAATGTATTCTACTTTATTAAAAATCTCCTATTTTCAAAATAAAGATCTTTCAAAATTTATATTATAAATAGCAATGCAAGAAACACTGAATCTAAATCTTTACATCTGTGATTTTTTTAAAAACTAAATTCTTAGAAGTAGAATTCAAAGTCAAAAGGCACTTCTATTGCCAGAGAAGTCATATCAATTTATATTCCCATCTGCATATATAAAAATTTTCATTCACATAGAGATTAAAAAATATTCTTAAAGTATTATGCATGAACTTTTATGTGTTTTAGATTTATAAACTATAAAATTCTCATAGGAAATTCCATCATTTCAGAACTGTTGGAAGTGAAAGTTTCCCTTGCTTTAGTTGTACCCCTATTTGGAGGTTAATTTTTATGCAGTCAAATGTATTGCTTTTATGAATTCTGGTATTTATATATCATACTAACTAAGTAATCACTAATGGCTTCTTTCAGTAACTACAGTCTCTTTTTTATCTATGTATGCTTAAAATATAGAAGTTATTCATTAATGTACTTATTAAAAATTCAAACAATACATAAATATCCTATATTAGAGGCCCAGTGCACAAAATTTGTGCATGGGTAGTGTCCTTAGCAGCTGCCGGCTGACAGCCAGGGCCTCCCTTCGCACCACCTTGGCCTGGCACCGCCTGCTCACCTGCTCCACCATCCCGCCCCAGTCCCGCTCTCGTCGGGGCCCATCGGGGTGGTAGCACCTCCACTGCCAGCACCATGTCCCTGACACCCACCATGTTCTGTGCTGCCCCCTGGTGGTCAGCATACATCTAACCCCCAGGTCGGTTGAACTCCTACCCGTAGGGACAATTTGCATATTAGCTTTTTATTATATAGGATAATAAAAGCCTAATATGCAAATTGTCCCCTCAGGCAGTCGTTCGATCAGTTCGACTGCTCACTATGACATCCGCTGACAACCAGGGTTGGGCGCAGAACATGGTGGGCGTCGGTGACGCGAGCACTGGGAGTGGACTGCTGGCCTTGATGGGCCCCAATGAGAGTGGGACCACAGCGGGATGGTGGAGCAGGTAAGCGGGCGGCGCCAGGCCAAGGTGGGGGGCCAGGCGGGGCTGCGGGGCTGCAAGGCTGGGGGCGAAAACTGGGGCTGTGAGACTGGGGGTGCAAGCTGGGGCCCAATCTCCATACGCCACCCTGAGGGACCCCATCCATGCACGAATTCATGTACCAGACCTCTAGTATTTAATAAAAGGTGAAATTATCCTTCACTTTTTCCCAGGAATGACTGTCATGATTAATTTAAAGTTCATCCTTCCAGACCTTTACCTATGAATTTACAGACAGACACAGATTTTTTTTAAAAAAATAAGGTTTCCAATCACGTTAACCTTTCTTTAAAAAAAAAAAAGAAGATATATATATATTTTATTTTAGAGAAGAAAGGAGAGGGAGAGAAATAGAAACGTCAATCATAAGAGAGAATCATTGATTGGCTGCCTCCTGCACGCCCCTCACCGGGATGGAGCATGTAACCCCGGTCATGTGCCCTAACTGGGAATCAAACCAAGACAACATTTAACCACTAAGCTACACCAGTCGGGCCACACACAGCTTTTTAAAAAAGTACAAATCAAATTAACATGTGTACACCTTAAACTTACATAATGTCATATGTCAAATATATTTCAATAAAAAAAAAACACAAACACATGTAAAAAGATGTTGCCCTAACTGGTTTGGCTCAGTGGATAGAACATCAGCCTGCGGACTGAAGGATCCCAGGTTCGATTCTGGTCAAGGGCATGTACCTTGGTTGCGGGCACATCCCCAATAGGGGGTGTGCAGGAGGCAGCTGATCGATGTTTCTCTTTTTTTTAAAAAATATATTTTATTGATTTTTTTACAGAGAGGAAGGGAGAGGGATAGAGAGTTAGAAACATCAATGAGAGAGAAACATCGATCAGCTGCCTCCTGCACACTCCCCACTGGGGATGTGCCTGCAACCAAGGTACATGCCCTTGACTGGAATCGAACCTGGGACCCTTGAGTCCGCAGGCCGATGCTCTATCCACTGAGCCAAACCGGTCAGGGCCGATGTTTCTCTTTTATCGATGTTTCTAACTCTCTATCCCTCTCCCTTCCTCTCTGTAAAAAAAATCAATAAAATATATTTTTTTAAAAAGATGTTTATAAGAAAAAACTTGATAGTCTATTTGGAGCAAATAAATAAATAAAATTAAAAGGTACTGTAAAATAATCATATATGCAGAAATAAAATGTATAAAAATAATAATACAATTGACAGGATGGAAAGATTGCCATATGTGAAGTGCCATAATATCACATGAATGTAGTCTCTGGTAAGTTAAAGATATACACTATAACCCCTGAAAAAAACACTAAAAAAAAAGAAAAGAAAGAGTTATAGCTAATAAGCCAGTTGGGAGATAAAACTGGATGATTAAAATATACTTAATACAGCCCTAACCGGTTTGGCTTGGTGGATAGAGCGTCAGCCTGCGGACTGAAGGGTCCCAGGTTCGATTCCAGTCAAGGGCATGTACCTTGGTTACAGGCACATCCCCAGTGGGGGGTGTGCAAGAGGCAGCTGATCGATTTTTCTAACTCTCTATCCCTCTCCCTTCCTCTCTGTAAAAAAATCAATAAAATATATATTTATTATATATATATATATATATATACACACACACACACACACACACACACACACACATACAAACATACACACACACACACACACACTTAACACAGCCCTAGCTGGTGTGGCTCCGTTGGTTAAGTGTTGTCCCGTGCACCAAAAGGTTGTTTACTCGATTCTCAGTCAGGGCACATGTCCAGGTTGCAGTTCCATCCCGTCAGGGTGCATGTGGGAGGCAACTGATCAATGTTTCTCTCTCTCTCTCTCTCTCTCTCTCTCTCTCTCCCTTTCTCAAATCAATAAGAATTATTTCTCTCTCTTGTTCCTCTTGCTTGTTTGCCTTGCCCTTGCACTCACTTGCTCTGTGATCCAGACTAGCCCACCATGTGGCCCTAGAAGCAGCATGGCCCCACATGTAATGGACTACAGCTGGGAACACAAGTTAAACTAGCCAGATGCTAGGCTGAATTGTGCTTTGATATGGAGCAAAGACTCTGGGTCTGGATTTAATCCTAGCTCTGCTAAAGACAAAATGGGACATTTTCCATGGTGGGATGAAGGGAAATGGGACTCTGGAAGGGAAACCCCTTAACTCTGTATCATCAGTAAGGTTTTCCACAATACCTCATCCTCCTTGGGGGCCTCAGGAAATTCTTGTTCCTATGGCACCCCAAGAGCTCCTCTTCCACCAGTGATGTGTGGGGACACAGAGGACACCCCACCGATAACAAAGGTCCTGCACAAGGTCTCCCTCCCATTCTCAGGCAATTATCCTTGGGGGGGGGGCAATCTGAGAGTTGCAAATTCCTTTTATCAGTCTAGGTATTTTAACCTGCTTTCAGTAAATACAGAAACTAGAACACTCCTCCTTCAGTAAACGTAACCAAATGATTATTTCAAGTCCTGGCCAGGTAGCTCATTTGGTTAAGTGTTGTCCAGATACGCTAAGGTTGTGGGTTCAATCCCTGGTCAGGGCACATACAAGAATCAACCAATGAATGCATAAATAAGTGGAACAACAAATCGACTTCTCTTCCTTTCTCCCCCTCTCTCTCTAAAATCAATTTTTAAAAAAAGTAGAGGGAAGAGTTAGGTCAGCTATTGGAAATGGGGTCCAAAGGTGTGGAGGCAATTCCATCCATCTTTAGTAAAGGGACATGATCCTTAAATCCTAAAATAACTTATCATCAGGTCAAATGATTATTTCAAAACTCTCTATTATGTTGCTTTTTCAAAAAGTATACATATTTCTTTTACAATTAAAATATGGTTTCTTTTTTATTTTAATGAGACATTTTCCATGGTGGGATGAAGGGAACGATTTTTAGAGAGAGAGGAAGGGAAAGAGAGAGAGAAAAAAACATTGATGTGAGAAATATTGATTGGTTGCCTCCTATACGCCACAACTGGGGATTGAACCTGCAACCGAGGTATGTGCCCTTACTGGGAATCAAACCCACACAACCTTTTGGTGTACAGAATGATGCTCCAACCAATTGAGCCACCCGGCCAGGGCTATGGTTTCTTTATTTTTTTTTTAAGTTGAAATGGCTATATTAGTATAAAGTAAAGTATATTTCAGAGCAAAAAATATTACCAAAAATGAAGGATGTAACTTCTTAGTTATAAAAAATTAATCAGAAGGACATAATTCTAAGTGGTTCTGTATCTGATAACTGAGCTTCAAAATTCATGAAACAAGCACCGATAGAACTGCGATGAGAAGTAGACAAAGCCACAATCCTAGCCAGAGATTTCAATGCCCCTCTCTTATTGTTAAAACAAATAGACAATCAGAAAGATTACAGAAAACTTAAAAAATACTATCAACCAACTTGATCTGACATTTATCAAAAACACTCAACCCAACAAGAGCAGAAAATACATACATTTCAAGTGCACACAGAATACTTAACAAGATAAAGCATATTTGGGGCCATAAAACAAAACTAAATAAAGAATTTAAAAGAATTTAAGTCATACCCGGTTCATCTCTGACCACAATAAAATTAAACTAGAAAACAGTAACAGAAAGATGTCTGGAAAATCCCCCAACAATTGGAAATTAAATATAACACTTCTAAATATCCTGTGGGTAAAAAAGAAAAAAGGAAATTAGAACATATTTTAAATAGCCTGAAAACAGAGCATATTAAAATTTGTCAAGTCAAAAACCTCAGTTTTCATCTTATGAAATTAGAAAAAGAAAAAATAAAGAAATTAGAAAAAGAAGAACTAACATAAACAGAAGAAAGGAATAATAAAGTCCAGAGCAGAAAGCAATAAAACAGAAACACAGAAAATAAAGATCAATAAAACCAAAAGCTGGTACTTTGAGAAGATGAATAAAATAGATAAACCTTTAGTCAGGTTGATGAGGAAAAAGGAGAAGATCCAAATTAATAATATCAAAAATGAGAGAATTATAATTCTACAGATATTAAAAGGAAAAAATTCTATGGTTTTTTCTAATAAATTCAACAAATTCCTTGAAAAACATATAACTCACTCAAGAAGAAACAAATAAATATAAGTAGCCCCATATCAATTAGAGAAATTGAATTTGTGGTTAAAACACACACAATAAAAACCCAGGCCCACATGGCTTAACTGGTAAATTCCACCAAATATTTAAAGACAAAATAATACAAATTCTATACAAACTCTACAAAGGCACAGTAAGAGAAGGAAATTATATAAGACTAATGTTTCACACTAATGTTGACCAAAAAAGTTATATATTATATATTTATTATTCATTTCAGAGAGAAAGGGAGAAAGAGAGAGAGATAGAAACATCAGTGATGAGAGAGAATCACCAATGGACTGCCTCCTGCACGCCCCACACTGGGGATAGAGCACGCAACCTGGGCATGTGCCCTGATCGGGAATCGAACTGTGACTTCTTGGTTCATAGGTCAATACTCAACCACTGAGCCACACCGGCTGGGCCTGACCAAAAAATTCCTAACAAATTTTTAGAAAATCAATTCTAACAATATATAAAAAGAATAATCATCACACTATCCCATAATGGAAGGTTGGTTTGGCACATAAAAATCAATGTTATTTTCCATATTAATAAATTAAAAAAGAAAGTAAAACACATGATCACCTCAAAAAGTATAGTAAAAGTACTACGCGCAAATCTTTATGTGTACATATGCTTTCATTTTTCTTGGGTGGGTTTCTAGGAGAGTAATAGCTGGAATATAATTCCACCTGATAAGATTACCCTAACAGGTAACTTTTGATTGGGGACTCCATATCTGTCTGGCTGAGAATTTCTCAATTGTGTTGTGGTCTGAGGCTCTTTCTACCCAGCCCTTCCTTCTCTGTCATCCTTCACAAGTGTCAGACTTGGATCACATTCTGAAAGCTCTGCCTATTCCTGGCTCCCCTTCCTTTAACTAGTTCACAGGTACTTCTCTAAATCTTGTACCTCTAAGTCTGTCTTAACATCAGCCTCCCAGAAGGTCTATACTGACCTAGGGAGCAGAAGATAATTAAATTGAGGGGAAAATCAGCTATCTGTTTAAATGAGACCTGAGTCCACATTTTTTTTAAAATCCCCACTTGAGAATATATTTAGAGAGGAAAGGGAGATGAGAGAGAGAGGGAGAAGAGAAGGGAAGAGAAGGGAAGGGGAGGGGAGGGGAGGGGAGGGAGATGAGAGAGAGAGAGAGAGAGAGGGAGAGGAGAAGAGAAGAGAAGAGAAGAGAAGAGAAGAGAAGAGAAGAGAAGAGAAGAGAAGAGAAGAGAAGAGAAGAGAAGAGATACATCCATTTGAAACAGAAGCATCAACTGGTTGCCTCCTGCACACACCCCAACCGGAGATGGGACCCAGAACCTAGGTATGTGCCCTCACTGGGAATTGAACCCACAACCTTTTGGGGAGTATTGGACATGCTCCAACTACTGAGCTACCAGGTCAGGGCCAAAAAATGTTTAATCTCAGTATACTATGGTCTATTTTATAGTTCTTTCACTTGAACACTCAAAATACATTTGCCTCAGGAAACAGCTAACTCTAAGTAAATTACCATCTTTTTCCTTGTCCTGTCTTGAACTAAGAAATAACTTGAAGATCTGGCCAGCAGTGAAGGCAATGTACCACTATCTGGCATTTAAAATGTCCTAAAGAACAAATATGTTATCAGCCCAAGGTTTCTTCGTTTCCATCACCAAAGAAAATCTCAACCCAAGGATAGATGTAATGCCATTTTATGACAGGCAACATTCATTTAAACAGAATTTTATTTGTATTTTTTAAGTTAACATTTTGTTTATTTCTACCATTGCTCTGTTTCAAAGGGATAGTCCTATGAAATTTGCCAAAGTTTCTAAATTACCAAAACAAACTGAGAATATATAAAGCCAATAATGACCAGTGGTTTTACTTTAGAATCTCAAGAATCATGCTGCCTTCTTGTGTATAGTGCTCAATATACTGTGTGTGGCTAATACAATACTAAACCAATCCTCCATAACCTGCCTTCTAGGACAAAAACTCTCTGGAGTGGTAAGACCAAAATACTCCTCAGCAAATTTTCAACGGAAAGAGCTTCTTAAATCTTACATTTTGGCCTTACAGCTTCACACTATAAAAAGTTCTGAGGGGTGAAGGTGACACCACTATCCAAAATCTATATCAGGACATTCTTTTTAGAGAGGCATAAATCTGCCTGCCCTTAGTTTCACCTTCTTACAAAGTTCCCTCGTCCAGGCTAAATAATTCCTCTCTTGTTCTAATGTTAACACCCTTCAGATATTTGGGAGTCTCTTTTTCTCTCCTGGATCTTATAGTTGGCAGAATTCAGTTTAGCCTGCATGCTTAAAATTTTTAACTGATCTTCATAAATTCATCTATTTATCCCTTTCAGCACTACAGTTGCTCGCAGAGCTTACCACCTCCTGTTTCTATTTTGCTGACACTGTGCTAAACGTAATACTCCCAGTGGGCTCTTGCCAACTCCCTATGCTATGGCACAATTCTTCTTTGTTCGCTGCCTAGAATAGCACCGGCTTTCCTTTGACTATCAGATCATATTTCAAGCCCAAATCAAGTTTGTTATCTGTCATTACTGTCAAGTCTCACTTGCCCTCTGGGGTTTCATTCTCTCCTCCCCCTCCCCGCCCCCTGACTGCCCCATCAGATCACTTGTATCTCCTCTTCAGCTTCTGAAACAAGAGTAGAATTGTGTCCTAATGCTAATTTCCCAGACAAATGAATATTGTTCATATTTTGGCCTGATATTAGCACTAGAAATTGCTTACTGACAATTTTCATATTGAGTTTTTCCCTTTGTTGGATTCCTAAGATTTTTTTAAAAAATATATTTTATTGATTTTTTACAGAGAAGAAGGGAGAGGGACAGAGTTAGAAACATCGATGAGAGAGATCGATCAGCTGCCTCCTGCACACCCTGCACTGGGGATGTGCCCGCAACCAAGGTACATGCCCTTGACCGGAATCGAACCCGGGACCCTTGAGTCCGCAGGCCGACGCTCTATCCACTGAGCCAAACCGGTTCAGCCCTACCTAAGATCTTTCCCTGTTAAATCTCCACTCAAACCTATGTTCTCCTTCTAGTAACTTTTAATTAAAACAGAATAGGTTGTAAGTTGTATACGCTCTGAAGTTCCTTTAGTTCAATAAACTTTTACTAAGCACCCACTAGATGCAGGTGTTGTGAATAAAAATAATTCTATTGCTTAATCATGTAAGCAATGAACAGGTTAAAGAAATATAAAAGGTAAGATATATGACCAGTGTTTCAGAAGAATAACTCAACATAATGTAGAGAAGAAAAAGAAAGAAGGGGGGACAGAAGGAAGGAAATCAATCAGGTGTCAGCTGCAATAGTCCAGGTGAGATGTAAAGATTTTAAATTTGAAAAATTTCAGGAGGGAAAAAAAAAATCAGGCTTTCACTTACTGAGCATCAACTATGTGAAAGGCGCCGTATTATGTGCTCTCCATATTTTATCTCACTTAATGGTTACCATTACCCTGTCAGGTAGATACTAGCATCTTAAATCTCACATATGAGGAATCCGAGGCTCAGATTAAACAAATACAGCTAAAAAATGTAACAAATAAGCCAATCACAAAAGAAGTCAAATTTAGTAAAATGTCCTTTGTACTCTCAACTGTGTTTTAGAACACTATTCTAAGTATATTCCCCTAACCTAGTCACAGACAGCCTCATAGTCTCTATTTCAATTCATTTATTCAGCAAATACAAACCAGTAACTAGAATGTGCTAGGACTGTACATAATACTACAGTCAATGAGTTTACAATTTGGTGGAAGATAGATATAACATAATCACACAATAAAATCTATGAGTAGAAACTAATAAATAATTATAAATGAAAAAATACAGAGTATTATGAGAAAACGTAAGAGACGTTAATTTAGACTTGAGGGAAGGAAATATAAGAGACAGTCTCTTGAGAAAGTGACATTTGAGACCTGAAGGTAGGATGAGTAAGAATGGTCACCTGAAGGTGAAGCTGTTCTTATTTACCTTTCTCTGTGCTGCTGTCACCTGCTACCTCTAGTCACTTCATCTCATTTGCTGAAAATTCTCACAACTAGCTCATGACTCTGGGTCTTCAAAGTTCACAGGCATGACATATCTAGTCAGATGCCTGACCTCAATTCCTTTTTATCTTCTTTAATGACCTCACACTGGCAACCTTGGCAGTACCTGCAACTGCTACAATTTTGAAATCCAAAATTGAAATAGCATATTTCATCAAATCTAATTAATTGAAAGACTCACCACTATTTCACATCCCGGTAAGAAAAAAGTGTTACCAACTAAACTGACATCTCAACTTCAGAGATGTTAAAATGGGGAAAAAATAGTCCTAAACTCAACAAATCATGATATCTAAACTAATGACATTAATCCTTTTATCAGTCTCTCACTCTATTTTTTCCCATTATATCTACTCTTTGGCCTCAACTATACCTCCAAAAACTTGACCCTTTTATACTGTCCCAATCTGTTAGCTCTTGCCAGTTAGCAAAAAATGAGACTGGAGTTTAGATACATGAATTTACAGTAGTGAAATCCTATAATTTCACAGAACTCTTGCACAGGAATAGACAGAAAGAGAGAAGGCAGATTACAGGAGTAATCCAGACATTTGGGGACTGGTAGAGGGTAAGAGCCAAGGGGCTGAAGGTATTTACAGGTGACCAACTGAAATGATCAACCATTTATAACTATCAGTACTTCTAATTTAGTGCTTTAAAATACTTACCTCCATAATGATGACCATAGAACAACACTGAAATTGTCTGTAATGATTCACACCAGCCTGCCCATATCACGTGGCCCACGTGCCCTAGCACCAATCCACATGCCCTTCACCACAGCAAATTATTCTTCATTACAATAATGGTTTATTTTTTAAAAAATCACTTTAGTCTACAAACAAACCTCAGTTCTCAAACATCTCCCATCTGAAACAATTTGCTTCTTAGCCCAACAACCCTTTCATGCTGATAGCTGTAAGATCAGTCCCGCATTTCTCTGGCGACAAAGGAGAGAACGCACGAGTATGAGTCAGCTTACCACTAGACCTCATGTTGTTAATATCTCAGGAAATTGTGCTGTGAATATTTTCACGTTTTCTGCTTTTGTTGCTGCTTATTAGTAGTAAATTTTTGTTTTTTACTGTACATTTCTGCTGGGGTCCAACCCCAGCAGGTCCAGGGGTCCCCAAAGGTGTGGACGGAGTTGGCAAAGAAGGAATGACACGGAGATAGCGTTCAGTTGATCAGCAGCCTAGCCAGGATCTCTAGCCAGGATCTCCAGCCAAGTTCTGGTTAGGATCTCCAGCCAGGTTCTGTGTCCATGTTCTCTTGCTAGGTTCTCCAGGTTCTCCAGCCAGGTTCTCCAGCCAGGTTCAGTAGCCAGGTCCTGTCCAGGATCTTTTGCCAGGTTCGGTCACCAGGTTCTAGTCAGGTTCTCTTGCCATGTTCTACCCAGGTTCTGTAGCCAGGTTCTGTCCAGGATCTTTTGCCATGTTCTCTCCAGCGAAGTTCTTCTGTCTCTAGGTTCTGTGTAGGTTCTGTGTCTAGGTTCTGTGGCCAGTTTCTGTCCAGGATCTTTTGCCATGTTCTCTCACTAGGTTCTGTCTCTAGGTTCTGTCTCCAGTTTCTGTCCAGGATCTTTTGCCATGTTCTCGCCAGCGAAGTTCTTCTGTCTCTAGGTTCTGTGTAGGTTCTGTGTCTAGGTTCTGTGTGTAGGTTCTGTGTCTCTTGGTTCTGTCTTCTAAGTTCTGTCTTGTTACATCTGTATTTATACCAGTTGATTCCAATCCTATCAATCTCTATTCCAAAGGTTAGGGCGTTTCTTATCTCCATTCCAGGGAGTAAAGATTATGTAGCTTAAGCATGATTGTTCGTAGTTAAAGTGATTAATTACCCACCTGGCACTTAGTAAAGAGGTTTTATTCCCTCCCTAACTTCAGGGGAAAATCCCTACCTGGGGAAACAACCTTTCTCAGAGACCTTGGTTAAAACACATAGTGCCAAGAAGGTGAGCAAACATATTAAGAACAGTATGCCATATATGCCAGGTCCCTTGAAACAGCAATCATGGACCGGCTCCCGGAACATTTCATTTCCTTTTGATTAAATTTTCATTTACATTTCATGTCCTTTTTGTTTCGAAAGTATTTATTTACAGATTAAACAGTACATTAAACATATATTGTATATAAGAAAGGTAAAAACAGGCAATCATTTGGGGATGTGGAATGGAGTAATTAAATTTACATTATTTCTAATGGGAAAAAATGATTCCATTATTGAATAGCCTTCTGGAATAAATTAAGTCGAGAACCAAAGTTCCACTGTAATTCCATTATCTGAATGTTTCTAGCTTTTAAACTCATAATCTTCTACATATATAATCATTCACTAAAACATTCTTTAAAATTATCATTCTGGTGTGTTTAATTTGAATTATCTAAACTGTAGAAATACAATAAAACCAGAACAGATCAAAGTCCATTTGTGTGAATAAAGAATTACCTTCTATAAATACAAAGTTGAGTACTTCTACACTGTGTGCATACAACACCCACCTGACAAGTCCTAAGAGCATGAAAATACTCCTAAAAGTTGGGAAATACTTTTCTAGACTATCACCTCCATCAGGTATAAGAACTTATCAGTGGATTTTTAAAATGTTTCTAGATATAAAGCTGGTGTCAGCTAACTATGGCCTGCAGACCAAATCTGGCACACTGCCTATTTTTATGTAACCCACCAGCTAAAAATGATTTCTATATGTTTTAATGGTAACAAGAAAAAAACACACAAAAAAACAAAAACCTTAGAAAGCCCTGGCCGGTGTGGCTCAGTTGGTTGGAGTGTTGTCCAGTGCACCGAAGGGTAGCTGGTTTGATTCCCAGGTCAGGGCACATTCCCAGGTTATGGGTTGGATCCCCAGGAGGCAGAGCTCGATGTTTCTCTCTCTCTCTCTCTTTCTCTCTCTCTCTCTCTCTCTCTCTCTCTCTCTCTCTCTCTTTTCCTCTCTCTCTCTCTCCCCTCCCTTCTTTTTTCTCTAGAATCAATGAAAAACATAGTCTTGGGTAAGGGTTTTTAAAAAAAAACTTAAAAAGAATAATATTCATGGTGCACAGAAAATATATGGAATTCAATTTTCAGTTTCCATTAATAAAGTTTTATTGGAACACAGCCACACTCATTCATTTACGTATTGGCTATGGCTACTTTTATGCTACAACAGCAGAGCTTAACAAGACTGTGTGGCCTGCAAATACTAAAATACTTATTATCCCACACAATAAAAAAGTTTGCTAACCCATGACCACTCCCAAAAGTCTTATTTTTTTTAATTGATTTTGTCGAGGAATAGAGGAAGAGATAGAAGCATCAATGATGAGAGGGAATCAATGATCTGCTGCCTCTTGCATGCCCCACACTGGGGATGGAGCCAGCAACCCAGGCATATGCCCTGACTGGGAATTGAACCGTGACCTCCTGGTTCATACGTTGACGCTCAACCGCTGAGCCACGCTGGCTGGGCTCAAAACAGTCTTATTTTACTGTGTAATTCAATGATGGCAGTAACAATTATTTCCAAATGGGCACAAGAGCAATTGAACCAAAAGCAATTTAGAAAATGACTTTAAGTCAATTAGAATTAACAAAGCTTAAACAGTTTAACACATAGTCTCCAAAACTCTAACAATTTTAGGAAAAGCTATAGAAAGATAGTCTTTAGTCACCGCAACCCCTCCTAGATATCTTTCAAAGCTGTCATATTTCCATGTTTCAGGAAAACAAACAAAAAAGCAAATGTCCTCATGAAATGTTGAGTGAATTGTGACCAGTAGGTGGAGGCAGTTTCTAACCATACTAGAGAAGCAAAATTAGATTCCAGGTTGAAGTGGAAATTTAAACTATCTTCAGATCCTTATCTTGAAATATTTAGTTAACTAGATAGGACAAAGTGATTTTTTTCCTAGTTCAACAGTAAAACCAGGCTACCTCATATTTCCTAAATCAGATTTCATTAATGGATCAAGAAATAAAAAGGCTGGCTGTCGAACACTACTCCATTCCCTATAGAACACAAACCTATTTTTACCGGCTAGATCAAGGTTTTTCTTCTCTTGCCAATACAAAAGGAGTATTTTCCAATCATTTACTCTCAGTAAGGTCTTTCCTCTCAAATCAAACCTCAGGCCTTCTTCTCTACCACTCTCTAGCTACTTGATTCTATAAACCGGAATAACTGATTATTCAGCGCACAATGATTTTTATAACGTTCTAAGATTTTATGCTCCAAATCACCATATCAAACACTATTTACCCTCACTTGCAAAAAAATATCCTTCTCAAAGATACTGCTCACTTTATAAAAAAGAACAAAATTTTTTCTCATATGTACTGCAAGTGATAGGAACAGAGTTGTGCTTCTAATTTCTAAGTCTAAGGCTATCAGACAATTTGTAGCAGTATGCAGGAGGAAGCAGGCTGTTTCTATCAGGCCTCAGGCAAAAAAAATTCTAAACCTCCTATCTCAACTCCTGACACTTCTGCTACCCAAGCACTCAGTGCCCTGGAGCTGTTCACTAGCTTTCCAGAGCTCCCAACAGGGGCTTCTCTTTGGGGTTGGTCTATCCTACGCTTTTTCAGTAACTCGAATTTCAGCAGGATGCACAGCTCAGCCAGGTTTTAAGATGAAGCTTATTTCAAAGTAAAGCATACTAAGTGCAAAGGACTCACAG
Source organism: Myotis nattereri (assembly GCF_964212035.1). NCBI lineage: Eukaryota > Metazoa > Chordata > Mammalia > Chiroptera > Vespertilionidae > Myotis > Myotis nattereri. Next base: position 21,295,017 of record NC_138086.1, on the reverse strand, counting down.
GCAACCTGTGCCACCATCACTACCAGGAGATACGTGCAGTACACTGGAATAAAAGAACTGTGATATCTCCCAGAAGCTCCCTCTTTTTCGAGCATCTGCCTCACTACCATCTTTTCCTGTCGTATCCCCAACCACCTAACTTATAGTCACACATAGTGCTAGGAACACAGGCACTCAAGTGCACAGTCTTGAGGAATTGTCTACCTACTTCAAAAAGGTTGACTTATCTTACACTAGATCTTAGAAAGAACATAAAACTAACACCTCTAAAAATTCTAGCTCACCAAGCCAGGATAAACTCTAATTTAGCAAGTTGAATTTAATATGAAAATACACATTCATTGCTTTTATAAAGGCTGTTTCCAAAAACCATTTCTTTTGAAAACTCAAAAGCCCCTGAAATTTTATTTCGGGTTATGTGAAATATAGGTGTAAGCACCCTAATCTTTGCATTTTAATAAACTCCAGGCATTTACTCTCTGTCGATTACATGGATCACTTCAAGAAGCCAAACTATTTAAATACGATGAAAGCCAAATGGCACCAGAAAATAATTTTACCTTCCCCCCCCCCCCCTAGATGTTTCTGATCTTTTGAGAAAGGACTTAACTGGGAGGAAAGACTGTGGTTGATTATATATTAAGGGGTAAAATGGCCCTTCGTTGGCTCCTTTAATGTAGCCTCTCCCCTACTGCTCCTATTATTTTCTTAATTTTCTATTTTCAACCAAATATCTGTTTTGAGTAATCCTAAATGATTCCCCCCAAATGAGACTCTCACAACCACAATTCCAAGTCTCCAGTTTCTTTATTTTATTTATTTCTTTTCCAATCCATTTCTTTAACACATACTGGAAAGGATAAGATTGAAGCAACAGAGCCAAGAGGCTGGCTTTAAGATTCCAGTATCTAAAATCAGTTATAATTACCCCAAATCAATTCAGCAATAAAAACAACAGTATGAATGTAAAGAGCCTTTAGAAAAAGGGACTAATCTATTTTTATCCTGACTTTGGACAGATCTTTCTAGTTAGAGACAATTTGAGTTCCACCAGGGCACCAGGTAACCCTCCAGGTATGCCTATAGATAGAATCTCATTTCAAATTATTTCTCTGGCCATTCATCGTCTTCACCATAAGACTATAATTAGGCATAATTCTTTAATTGTTTTTACTGAACGTTCACACACTTATTTATTGTGTGCCTTCTATAAGCTGAGTGTAGTAGCTGCAGTTTCCTGTCTCAACCTAGGGATATAGACTAACATTTTTAAAGTTGCTGCTCTGCAATGCACATCCCTCTAAAACCTTAATCACAATAAATTTAGTTAAATCCTTTAAAACCAGATTGCTCTAGCTTCACAGAACAAGTCTGGCCGCTCAGCTTCAATTCCCTGACGAGAAGAGAGAAGCTCCGCTCTATTATGAAACCAGTTTGCCTAATCAAATTCCTTTTCAAAGAAAGAGGTCAAGGAGAATACTGCTGTGCCATTTTTCAATTCTTCCTTCCAAGAAATGACTGTGATTGACAGATGCTATTTCTTTGAGTTCCAGTGGCCTACATAACATTTATCAAGGGCACACAAAGTAATTGTTCTACCAACTAAACATATATTTGGAAGCCAGAGATAATACACCATTCACTCTCTCAATAAAGAAAAGCTGGCCCAGCTGGCGTGGTTCAGTGACTGAGCGTCCACATATGAACCAGGAAGTCATGGTTGGATTCCCCATCAGGGCACATGCCCTGGTTGCGGGCTCGATCCCCACCTGTGTGGGTGTGCAGGTGATCAATGATTCTCTCTCATCATTTATTTTTCTATCTGTCTCCCTTTCTGAAATCAATAAAAATATTTTTTTAAAAAAAGAGCTGAATTAATGTTACTTTAACTACAAAATAACTGGTTAGATCCATACAAAGAGAATAATATAACATTAATCTAAACAATACTCTTTATTACTACCAAACACATTAAATGGGATAAAGCATGTTTAACAGTAAATGAATAACCACGTTGACCGAAATAAGTTCCTAAAAGTAAATTAACAGCCTTTAAAATTAACTTCTTAGTTTAGAACAAATGACAACTGAGTCTTATTCTCAATACCATATAAAAATTAATACTAAGCCAACTCTTTCCTGGTATTATACTATGTTTCAATAGATAGTTAAGACAATTACTATTTTCTTGTTTGTTTGTAATCCTCACCCGAGGATATTTTTCCCATGGATTTTTTTTACAGAGTGAAAAGGAGGTAGAGAGAAACATCAATGTGAGAGAGTCACATTGATTGGTTGCCTCCTGCATGTGCCCTGACTTGGGCCAGGATCAAACCTGCAACCCAGGTACGTGACCTTGACCAGGAATCGAACCTGCAACACTTAGGTGTGCTGACCAATGCTCTAACCACTTAGCAACACAGGCCAGGGCAAGAGACAATTATGATAAATACTTGAATGATTCAAGATGTTAAGCCCCTGGCCTATAAAAATTTAATTTGCTCTTGCTGTTTTTATTGTTTTTCTGTTTGAAAAAGTTTTTTGTGTGTTGGGTTCCCTCAGATAGGTTTTTAAAAATATGTATTTTTTTATTGACTGAGAGAGAAAGGTAGAGGGAGAAATAGAAACATCAATAGTGAGAGAAAATCACTGATTGCCTCCTGTACCACATGTGCCCTTACCAGGAATCAAAAAGTGACCTCTGGGTTCATAGGTCATGCTCAACCACTGAGCACACTGTCTGGACCCTCAAATAGATTTTAATTCTGTGGTTATAATCAATCTGTGGCTTCTACTATAACATTTTCAAGGCTGTATCTAGACACTGATATTGATTGATGGGGCATACATATATTTGTATATAAATTATATGTGCTGGAGAGTATTTTTTACCTCTCAGTCTTGGGAAATAAGCATATATTACTTATACTAAATTTAGCAGTTATTTCTTGGTTTCCATTTTTTAATATACCTCTTTATTGTTGAAAGTATTACATATGTCTCCTTTTTTCCCCATTAACCCCCTCCAGCTCGCCCCCACCCCAGGCCTTCACCACTCTATTGTCTGTGTCCATGGGTTATGCATATATGCATACAAGGTCTTTGGTTGATTACCTCCCACCCAGCTACCCTCCCCCACCTTCTCTCTGAGATTCTGAAATCTGTTCCATGCTTCCATCTCTCTGGATCCACTCCATTCATCAATTAATTTTGTTACTTAGTTCCACAGATGAGTGTGATCATGTGATATTTGTCTTTGACTGACTTATATCACTTAGCATGATACTCTCCAGGTCCCTCCATGCTGTCTCAAAAGGTAAGAGATTGTTCTTTTTTACTGCTGCATAGTATTCCATGGTATAAATGTACCACAACTTCTTTATCCACTCATCTACTGATGGACACTTGGGCTGTTTCCATATCTTAGCTATTGTAAATTGTACTGCTAAGAACATAGGGGTGCATACATTCATTCTGACTGGTGCTTTGGGTTTCTTAGGATATATTTCTAGAAGTGGGATTACTGGATCAAATGGCAGTTCCATATTTAATTTTTTAAGGAACTCCATACTTTTTCCAAAATGATTGCACCAGTCTACATTCCCACCAGCATTGTACTAGGGTTCCCTTTTTTCCACATCTTCGCCAGCACTTGTCATTTGTTGATTAGTTGATGGTAACCATTCTGACAGGTGTGAGGTGATACCTCATTGTCATTTTAATTTGCATCTCTCTGATGATCAATGACTTTAAGCATTTTTTCATATGTCTCTTGGCCATCTGTATGTCCTCTTTGGAGAAGGGTCTATTTAGGTCCTTTGCCCATTTTTAAATTGGATTGTTTGTCTTGATTCTGTTAAGTTGTATGAGTTCCTTACATATTTTGGACATTAATCCTTCATCAGATGTATCATTGCCAAATATGTTCTCCCATACAGTGGGATCTCTTTTCACTTTATTGATGGTTTCTTTTATGTTGATGTAGTCCCTTTATTTTCTTTCTAGTTTCCATTGCCTTAGATGTATCCGTAAACATACTGCTATGAGAGATGTCTGAGATTTTGCTGCCTATGGTATCTTCTAGGATTTTAATGGTTTCATAACTTACATTTAAGTCTTTTGCCCATTTTGAGTTTATTCTTGTGTATGGTGTAAGTTGGTGGTCTAGTTTCATTTTTTTGCATGTATCTGTCCAATTTTCCCAACACCATTTATTCAAGAGACTCTCTTGACTTCATAGTACGCTCTTGCTTCCTTTGTCAAATATTAATTGAATGTAATGGCTTGGGTTGATTTCTGGATTCTCTGTTCTGCTCCATTGATCTATATGCCTGTTCTTGTGCCAGTACTAGGCTGTTTTGATTGTGGTGGCTTTGTAATATAACTTGAAATCTGGTATTGTGATTCCTCTTTGCTTTTCTTTCTCAAAATTGCTGCAGCTATTCGGGATCTTTTTGGATTCCATATAAATTTTTGGAGTATTTGTTCTGCTCTATGAAATGTGCCATTGGTATTTTAATAGGGATTGCAGTGAATCTATAGATTGCCTTGGGTAGTATGGACATTTTAATGATGATGATTCTACCAATCCATGAATACGTTTATATCTTGTTTATATCTTCTTCTATCTCTTTTTTTCAACATCCTGTAGTTTCCCGAGCACAGGTCTTTTGCCTCCTTGGTTAAATTTATTCCTAAGTATCTTAATTTTTTGTTGCAATGGTAAACAGGCTTGTTTGTTTAGTTTCTCTTTCTGAGAATTCATTATTGGTGTATTAAAAAGCCATCAATTTTTGCATAATTTTGTATTCTGCTACAGTGCCAAATTCATTTATTAAATCTAGTAGTTTTTTGGTGGAATCTTTTCTTCGTTTCCTTTTTTAAAATTTTTTTTTCCTCAACTATTAAATCTGAGCTTCTCCTAACTAAAGTTTCAAAGATAAAACAAAAAGCCCTGACTGGTCTGGCTCAGTGGATAGAGCGTCGGCCTGCAGACTGAAGGCTCTCAGGTTTGATTTCGGTCAAGGGCATGTACCTGGGTTGCGGGCACATCCCCAGTAGGGGGCGTGCAAGAGACAGCTGAATCGATGTTTCTAACTCTGTATCCCTGCCCCTCCTCTCTGTAAAAAATCAATAAAATATATTAAAACAAACAAACAAACAAAAAAGAACTATTAGATGTTTTTGCTATATCAATTTGAAGTGGTTAAGCCATGTTTTTAAAGTAATGTTTCTCAATCTACAAGTTGTAAAACTGTGTCCCAAATAACTTATTCCTAATAATACATAAATACTTTTATGAATATGTTAAATTAGATTAAACATATTCCCTATTAATGTCACTTTCCTTCACAACAGTGGTCCCCCTTTATCTGTGGGGGATACATCCCAAGACTCCCAGTGGACTCCTGATACAGCAGATAGTACTGACCCTATTTATACTATGTTTTTGCCTATACATACATACATACACGTCACAGCTTCTCTTTGGCATAGCTAAATTGCCAGTAACTCTTAAGCTTTCAGGACACTATTAAGTTTAAAATAAGGGTCACTAGAACACAAGCAGTGTGATACTGTGACAGTCAATCTGATAAGCAAGATGTCTACTAAGTGACTAATGGAAGGGTAGCAGATAGCATCTATAGTGTGGATACGCTGGAGAAAGGGATGATTTATGTTCCAGATGGGATGTAGTGGGACAGCTGGAGATTTCATCATGCTACTCAGCACGGCACACAACTTAAAACTTATAAATTTTTTTAAATATTTCCATTTAATATTATCCATGAGTAACTGAAACCATGGAAATCGAAACTGCGGATAAGGGGGGCCTACTGTATTATTCAATTTTACTGTGTGGGAGGGATGTATAGCAAGTCAGCAAGGAATTTTGAAAAATCAGCAAACTCTTCTATATATGCTACAGCCTCAGCTATGACAATTACTGATTATTATACTGGTTATGAGTTATTTTCTCTTTATCATGCATAAATTCATAATAATGAAGGAAGCAAGGAGTGATGAAGAAAATAGGACAAATTCCTTTTCAAGGCTCATGAGAATGCTATGAACTTGCTAGTAAACACAAAAAAAAAACAAGTTATAATGACCTAACCAAAGAAAATGATGGCAAACAAATTATGTTACAAGCACTGTTTCCACTAAAAATTTTAACACTTGTAAATTCCATGAATTCTTGTTTTACAGTAACACTGAAGATAGGTCGACACTCAACCACTGAGCCACGCTGGCCGGGCTATTTCCTTAATTGTTGAAAATGGGTGATGGGGTACATGCTTGACATTTTCTATTATAAAAAAATTAAAAGAAATAGTAAAGATCAAAATAATCTTTTGATCACTTTGAAAAAAGAATGTAAAGCATGTAGCCTATACATCACAAGTACTAGTTATAATTATTATAAAGCTTAAGGTTTAGATGACCTCACAGGTACTTTTCAAGTCTGAAAATCTAAAATTAAAATTCTATGACTAGATTATCTTTAAAGGTCATTTTTATCTCTAATATTCTTTGATTCTTCCCCAGGGATCTGGCTCAATTTTCTCCTCCCACTGGTTAACAAAACACTACAAAAACACTGAGTAACAACTACTTCTAAAAAGCACATGACTGGGATTGACTCCCAGTTCAGTGCCTGGAGGTGTCAGCTATACCACCCACTTTAATTCTGGAGTCTGAGTGTGATACTGCTTAATTACTATCCTAAACAACCAGTACTGATTAGACACATGGAAAATTTTGCTTTACCCAATGGTGATAACTCTTGTGTTTCTTCCCTTCCCCCCGCCATCCCTCCCCCCCCCGCCCCCCCCCCCCCCCCCCCGCAACACACACACAAATAGTTTGAGAATAGTGGTCCAGAATCCTCTGGAGGTAAAGAGATACTTTCAGGGAGTGTTTGAGATCAAAGTATGTTCATGATAATACTCAGATGATATTTACATTTTTTTACTCTCATCTCATAAGTGTAAGAGGAGTTTTCCAGGGATACATGATATGTGGCAATGTACCAAATGGAATGCAAAAGTAGATATGAAATCCAAGCTGTTTCTAATAAGGCCAGATATCAAAAGATCTGCAAAATTATAAAACAATATCTTTCTTCCCACTAAATGTTTTCTTGTTTTGGAAAAAAGTTACTTTTCATGAAAACATTACTTATATTTTCAAATAAAATATATTTGTTAATTCCTGTTTAAATAAAAGCAACATGTGTTCATTATTTTTATCTTAAATAAATTTAAATTGTTTTAATTCTTAATACAGTAAATATTGATAGATATAAACTCACATGCACCAAAGGTCTTTGAGATCCTCAAATTTTAAGAGTGTACAGGACCCTGAAACCAAAGTTTCAGAACTACTGTTCTAGAATACCCACAACTCTGTCTGATTATGTCTGTGATGATATCATCACACACTACCGTTACATTTTATGTTGTATAACCTCAGTTCTCTCATTTTTATTGTGCTCTGAAACTAGTTGGTTTCATATACCTAGAATTTAGTTGGGGGAGGGGGTGTCCTGCTTTAAAGAGAGAATTACTATTCACAAATATAAAAATAACTTTTTAAAATATATTTTTATTGATTTCAGAGAGGCAGTGGGAGATAGAAGCATTAATGACGAGAGAGAATCACTGATCCGCTGCTTCCTGCACACCCCCTGCTATGGATTGAATGTGTAACCCAGGTATGTGCCCTGACAGGGAGTTGACCTGTGAGTTCCTGGTTCATAGGTCAATGTTCAACCACTGAACACACCAACCCGGCTATAAAAATAATTTTAATCACATGGATTCTACAAGATCAGGAGGAGCATTTCCCTTTGTGGTTTTTAAAAAAATATTTATTGTTGAAAGTATTACAGATGTCCCCCTTTTTTCCCATTGACCCCTTCTAGCTCATACCTGTCCAGAGCATTTCCCCTTTGGAGAGAGGTTGGAAGTAAGTTCAAGGACCTGAGATCTTTCTTTTGTGATCTCTTTGCCTTTTTATTAAGACTTGTCAATACTGGAAGTTAGAGTCCTCAATCCCAGTTCCCTGACACCACGGGAAGACTTTGGCAGCAATCCTTCCTGGTCAGGGTAGGAAAGCTGGTCATCTCAGGACACAGAGTTGTTCATTTCCTCCATAGGAATCTCTATGCACTGATCTGTACCCGATTCTTCTAACACAAACTTGAACTTTAATTCAGTTAAACAAACTTGGGTGAGCTCTTAAAGGAATGACTCAAGGAGGCCACAAATGGGACAGAAATAAAAGAATGCAGCCCTAAACATAGCTGATGCTAGCTATAAACACATATACATACAAATATACATCAGGGAGGCTACATACAGAAATATATCAGGGAGGCACAGATGGGAGAGAAAAGGAAAGAATATAGCCCTAAATAGCTCATGCTAGGAGTAAACACATACTTACAAACATACATATAAATGCAAACACATACAGTTGGTTGTCCTATCCTAACTCCTGAGCGCACTGGATCCTTCGGTATCATGTCTTCTAATCTTTTATACTCCAAGGCATTTTAACTGAATTTCACATTTATTATATACTTTTCTGCTTGGGAAAAAAAAATCTTTAAAATAATTTTCATCCCTGCTCCTTTTCAATTAATCAACAATTGCATATTGAATATAGAAAAGAGAAGCAAGAGTGACAAGCTAGAATCCTCCAAGAGGATCCTTCTCCTCAGAAGGGTAAGAATCACATTGCCTCAGAATGGCTTCCCAGACACCTGTTCCAAGCCTGTTTAACACACCTAGAGGTTGAATTTTCCTATTTTTCACTAATATCAGATGATCCTGCTTCCTGTCTGAGAACACTAACAAACTCATCTTAACTTCAGAATCACTCTCTACTAAAAAATCAATACCTATTTTGTATCTTTTTTTTCCCTTTATTACTTCCATCAACAGAATCCATGTCCTTATCACTTCGCTTATTCAGCTAGAACAGTTTTCCTGCCCCAGGAAGTCTTACAAATAAATTATTTATAATAAAATACTACTCAAGTTAAATAATTCATTAACTAGGCTTCTTTTTTTTTTTAATGGCTCCATTGTAAAAGCATTTAAATATATTAAAATGGTTTTAATATTTGGATCTTCGTTTTGTTTTTTAAAGCCTCAGGATATTAAATGTTTCTTTATTCTATTCCTGGGAGGTTTCTTTCCTGATGTCACAAGATCAAATCAAACCAGATTAGGAGACTGGTTATAAAGTAAAAAATGACCACCTGATGCTATTTGGAAGCTATTATGAAACAAGATAGTGATATAGAGCTCAGGTCTCAGGGCATGTAGTACAAGAAGTACTGTTCTATTCATACAATCACAGAACATAATAAACCTCTTTGTTTTAAAGATAACCACTGAACTCTGCTAGAACAAAGCAAAAGGAATTACCTAAAAAAACTACCAAAATATAAAACTTTAGTCTCTCAAAATGTTTGAGAAGAAGGTGAAGTTTATTTTAAGTCTAGAAAATTCTAAAAACTACCTTTGAAAATATACCTGTTTGGTTTATGTATTTATCATGAAACATTCTAAGCACATAAAAAAAATATGGAAAATAGGGACTTTCACTTCCAGCCAATATGGAGTAGCAGGTATAGGACTTACCTTCCTATCTGAAACAAACAAGTGAAAAAACAGACAAAATATATGAAACAATGGTTTTGAGGAACCTGCTCAACAGGCAATCAATAAAGGACAGAGATCCCTGAGAGACAGGAAATGAGGTAAGTGCTATGAATGCCTCAGCCTACTGCCCCGAGACCATTTCCAGGGCACAGTTCAGGGAGGAGGAAAACAGGTAGAGCCCAGCAGACAATCTTAGTTGAGGAGATGGAGCTGAGAGTCAAGGGAGACCAAGACAGAGTTTACAGGACAGAGTGCTGGAGAAGAAAGGGTTATACAGATAGAAGACTCGAGATGTGTGACAGGCAACCCTCAAGTATTCATCAAAGTACTGATCAGTGACTGCATGCAAGAAACCATTCAAAGGGTTAGAAAGAACACTAAATGGCACTCAAACAGAACAGGAATAAAGTCCATTCTTATCAACCAGAATGGAAAGCCCCATAATTTACAGAGTACAGGGTAGTGTATTCACAGAGGTCCTGGGGAATAATTACCATAGATGGAAAACCTCTCTGGCCCCATATAACAAATCTTAAAAGCAAGACCAGAAAGGGTAAAATTATTTTATAGCTAACTTAACTATAATGGAGGAGGAGGAGGAGGAGGAGCAGCAGCAGCAGGAGGAGGAGGAGGAGGAGGAGGGGGAGGAGGAAAAGATCTACTACACAACAAGGTAAAATTCACAATGTCTGGAATTTATAAAGCAAATAAAGAAGCAGAAAAAAGATGACACATAAAGAGTAAAAAAATTAATCAGCTGAAACACAGAATTGACACATATGTTAGAATTAGCAGACAAGGGTATTAAATAGTTACATCTGTATTCTATATTCAAAAAACTAAGTAGAAACAAAGGAGGTATAAAGAAAGGCCTAAATCAAAGTTTTAGAAATAAAAAGTATCCAATGTCAGAAATGAAAAATACACTGAATAGAATGAACAACAGATTAGACAAAACAAAATAAGAGATGAGCAAACTTGAAGACACAACAAAAGAAACTATCCAAAATGAAACAAAGGAAAAAGCGGAAAAAAGACCAGGCTGAGGGACACCACCCATGCATTAATTTGTGCACTGGGCCTCTAGTTAAGTATAAAATGTTTACCAACTTTATCCTACTAACTTTATAACAGTTTCAGATATTGAGATCTAATTGGTTTCTTGTGTCTAAACATTATGAACGTAACTCAATCTTCTATTTAACACTCCTCAGTGCTTTTTACTTGGGGCTTCACTTTGCAAGGAAGATCATTGCGTCCAGCTTCAACCACTTGTTCTTCCCAAGGTTTGATTTCATTATAATAACAAATTTTATCATCTTCAACAAGTTGAATATATACTTTATTTCTGAGAACTAGGGAGATTTTTCCCGTTTTCATTTACAGTCTTCGGCTTTAACTGTGCTGTACCATCCGTAGCTTCTTGGAAGCCTTCAAATATAAAAATGTTATAAGCCTTTTCAGTTTTTCAAGAGTGTTAACTCTTTACTATCGTTTTCTTTTCTTTTTTAAAAAAATATATTTTTATCAATTTCAGAGAAAGGAAGAGGGAGAGAGAGACAGAAACATCAATGATGAGAGAGAAACATTGGTTGGCTGCCTCCTGCATGCCCCACACTGCAGATCAAGCCCACAACCTGGGCATGTGCCCTGACTGGAATCATACCCAGGGCCCTTCAGTCCAAAGGCCGATGCTCTGTCCACTGAGCCAAACTGGTTAGGGCATCGCTTTCTTTTTAAACATTTTTACATAATTTCTTTTTTCAGATATACCCTCAGACTTGGAGTTAGTTGTTCTTGAATTCTGTTTCTCTCTTTTGTTTGCCTGCCAGTCTGCCCTGAAGCATCTTCATATATTTTTCTCTCTAAATCAGGAAGTTCCCTCCATAGATCCATGACTTTTAAAAATTGGTTCTGAATTTCTCACTTCTGGGTTCTGAGCTTTAAATATGGGTAGCTGTTCTTTAGAAAATCGAATGTATGAAGTCATAGGGTTTTTTGGATAGCTACTCAAGGCGGATGAAAATCATCTTGGTATATTCACAAAACAGAGGGGAGGGCACAGACTTAGATTTTCATCTGGTGTTTCCCTTCTGGCCAAAGGATTTATTTTAACGTTTCTGCTAGTGTGGGCCTGCTGGTAATGAATTCTATTGTGTATCTGAAAATGTCTTTATTTCACCTTTGTTTTTGAAAGATACTTTTTGCTGAATATAGAATTCTAGGTTGACAGTTTTATTTTTTTTATGACTTTAAAACTGTTACCTTGTTTATATTGTTTCTGATAAGAAATCTGTTGTCACCTTTGTCTTTGCTCCTGGATACATAATGTGTCTTTTATTATCTTCTGGCTGCTTTTAAGATTGTCTTATAATTAATGATTTGAACAATTTAATTATTATGTTATTGATGTAATTATTCTTGTGTTCTTGTTGCTGCGGTTCATTGAGCATCTTGGAGCTATATGTTTATTGTTTTTATCAAATTTGGAAAATCTGACCATTACTTTTTAAAAATAATTTTCTGGACCTCTTGGCCGGCCTCAGGAGGTTGAGCGTCTGCCCCCTGGTAGTTAATGCATGTCATAGTGACCAGTTGACTGGTCGTTCAGTCGTAACAGTCACTTAGGCTTTTATATATATAGATTCCTTTTTCTTTAGCCCATGGACTCTGCCAGGTCAATATGTTTTGTTTGGTATCTTGTTTTGAAAAACTCAAACATCTAAAAATTCATGTGAAATTTATTTTGTGTTTAAAAACTGATCATCAAAATAATCCATTAAATGTATTAGTAATCATTTTACCTCTGATAAAGGTGAACCAGACTGTGAAGGTTTTTCATAATACTTGATGATTGTGGAAAGAGTATTCTTGTTTCCTTATATTATGGAGGAAGGGTTTTCCTATTCGGAAGTGTCCCAAATTGTAGACCCATATGTTCTATAATTAATTGTGCATTTTTATTTTTATTTTATTTTATTTTTTTTTTAAATATATTTTATTGAGTTTTTACAGAGAGGAAAGGAGAGAGATAGAGAGTTAGAAACATCAATGAGAGAGAAACATCGACCAGCTGCCTCCTGCACACTCCCCACTGGGGATGTGCCCACAACCAAGGTACATGCCCTTGACCGGAATCGAACCTGGGACCTTTCAGTCCACAGGCCGATGCTCTATCCACTGAGCCAAACCGGTCTTGGCGTAATTGTGCATTTTTAAAAGAGCACCCAGACCTTGGCCAGTGTGGCTCAGTTGGTTGAGCATCATCTCGTGCACCAAAAGGTTATCGGTTTGGTTCCCAGTCATGCACATATCAGGTTGTGGGTTCGATCATTGGGGTGCGTATGGGATCATCTTGGACCTATGTGTTTATTGTTTTCCTCTCTCTCTCTCCCATCCTCTCTCTCTCAAAATCAAAAACATTTAAAAAGTTTTTTAAATAAAGAGCATGCAGAACTCATTGAGGTAAATTCCAATTCCTAGGTGGTTGTACAGGCAAGGGCTTTCAGGTTTCAGTTGCAACTTTGTACAAGAGATGGAGAGATTTATAAACCTCTTCCTCACTGACTTTTTTCCTAAAGTAAAAACTAAGAAATTATACCCTGGCATCATCCTGTACACTGAAAGGTTGCAGGTTCAATTCCCAGTCAGGGCACATAACTAGATTGTGGTTTCAATCCCTGGTCGGTGTGCATACAGAAAGGCAACCAAGTGGTTCTCAGTCTCTCTCTCTCTCTGGCAACCAAGTAGTTCTCAGTCTCTCTCTCTCTCTCTCTCTTTCTCTCTCTCTCTCTCTCTCCTTTTCTCTTTCTCTTTCTCTGATCCTCTTCCCCTCTCTTTAAAATAAATAAATAAGCATATCCTCAGGTGAGGATTAAAAAAACTCTAAGAAATTATGTATCAAATCTATGTGGTTTTATATTGCATTGAATAAAATTTTTGTGTTTCCTAATCATATGTTTAAGGTGAAACATTTATTTTACAGCTTCTTTCTGTCTTTTTTATTTTTTTTTCAAATAGAAACTTGTATTTTGAATTATTTTTTCTCATGTGAGTATATTTATCCACAAAGTAGAGAATCTGTCTGGTAAGTTTTAAACAAGAGATCCAAAAACAAAAGTCTCCAAAGTCTCTAAACTTGGAACCTGTAATTTTAAAATATTTTATATAATATAAAGACCAAATCCAGCCCAGGCTGCTTTTCATAGCCTATTAGCTAAGAATTATATATACAATTTTAAATGATTTTTTAAAAAAAGAATATTTGAAGACACATGAAAATTAATATGAAGGTCAATGTCCATAAATAAAGGTTTATTAAAATACAGCCATACTCATTCATTTATCTATTATTTATGGCTGCTTTTGTACAATAATGACAGAGTTGAGTAGTTTCTTCACAGACTATATAGCCTGCAAAGCCTAAAGTATTTGCTTTCTGACCCTTTACAGAAAAAAGTTTGCCAACCCATGGTTTACAGTATAGTATAATGTGACAAGTGTCCCAATGTATCAATATGTTGGGATAGGTTTTTTAACTGATTCAGGAGGTTCTTGTTTTAGAATCTTTGTTATTACTGCCTTAAGAGAAAAAAGGTCAAATCACAAAAGAATAATAATCTTCTTTCAAATTACGTTGTAGTGTAACAAAAGAGTTCCATCTAGTGAGGAACACCTAGATATTTAACATAAAGGAATAAAAGCATATGTCTATACACACTTGTACACAAATGTTCATGGCAGCATTATTTATAATAGCCCCAAACAGTAATATCCCAAATGTCTGTGAACCGGTGAAAGACAAAGTGTGGTCTACCCACACAATGGACTACTACTAAACAACAGAAGGAATAAAACGTTGACCACTCAACATGAATCTCAAAATAATGATGCCAAGTGAAAGAAGCCTAACACCCCCCCCCCCAAAAAAGAGTATATACTGCATAATTCCATTTATATAAAATTCTAGAAAATGTAAACTCATCTATAATAACATAAAACAGATTGGTGATTGCCGAGGGATGAGGTTAGGTGGTGGAAAGGGGCAGAAGACTTCAGAGGTGATGGACATGTTATCTTAACTGTGATGACAGTTTCACAGTTATATACCTATGTCAAAACTTTTCAAATTGTACATTTTAAATATGTGCAATTTATTGTATGTCAATTATATCATTATAAAACTTTAAAAAATCCCATCTGTGCTCTTTTATATTGGGTAGATTTTTACTTACTAATTTAATATATTTAATAATTATAGGTCTAGTCAAGTTGTCATTCCTTTTTGAGTGTCAGTTTTGGTAGGTTAGCTTTATTTCTAATTTTTATTATCATTTCTTCTTTAACCTATGAGTTAGTTAGAAGTGTGCTTTTAAATTTCTAAATATATAAAGTTATTTTTATCTTCTTTTGGTTTAATGTCAATCTTAACTGAATTAAAGAAGAGAACAGCCTGGCCGGTATGGCTCAGTGGTTGAGCATTGACCCATGAACTAAGAGGTGGCCAGTTCGATTCCAATCAGGATGCATGCCTGGGTTGCGGGCTCAATCCCTGGCGGGTGGTGTGCAGGAGGCAGCCAATTGATATTGATGTTTCTCTCTCATCAATGTTTCTGTATCTTGCTCCTTTCTCCCCTCCTCTCTCTAAAAATCAATAAAAACATGTTTTTTTAAAAAGAAGAGAATGGTCCTAGCTAGTTTTGCTCAGTGGATAGAGCGTCAGCCTGCGGACCGAGGGGTTCTGGGCTCAAGTCCAGTCAAGGGCATGTACCTGGGTACAGGATACTCCCTGGGCCGGGCCCTGGTCAGGGTGCGTGCAGGAGGCAACCTATTGATGTGTTTCTCTCACACTGATGTTTCTGTCTTTCCCTCTCTCTTCCACTCTCTCTACTAATCAGTGGAAAAATATCTTCAGGTGAGGATTAAAAATAATAATTTAAAAAAAATAAGAGAACATAGTCTGCATAATACCCATTCATTGGATTTGTTAAGACTTGCTTTATATTTATAAATTCAGTATGTGTTCAGTTTTTTTTAAACTGCTTAAAAAGGAAGTATATTTTCATCCATTAGGTGCAGGGTTCTGCACAGGCCAACCAAATCAAATTTGTTGGTCATTTTGTTCAAATCTTCTCAAATTTTTTATCTGTTTGACCATCACTTACTGAGAAATATATGTTAAAATTTCTTGCTTTTGCAGATTTATCAATTTTCCCCTATAACTGCATCTATATACTTTCTCTCTGTATTCTATACAGTGGGGCCTTGACTTACGAATGTCCTGACTAACGAGTTTTTTTGAGACACAAGCCATCTCTTGGCCAATTTTTTGCTTTGAGTTGCAAGCTCAAAAAAATTCGGGTTATGAGCCAGCTTCAGATACCCCACCACTAGTTGGCGCAGCAAACGTCACAGTGATTTGACATACGAGTAATTTGAGTTATGAGCTCCGCCACGGAACGAATTAAACTCGCAAGTCAAGGCCCCACTGTATTTATATACAGGGGTGGGCAAAAGTAGGTTTACTGTGCCACTGTGACATTCTTTTGAGTTAATAAAGCTATTATAATCATCATAACCTGCATGTCTTTTTCCATATAAACAACTGTAAATCTACATTTGCCACAAATGTGTTTTGAGGCCATACTATTGAATACATACTGATTTGGAATTATTATAGCATCTTCATTGATTATTCCTTTTATAATTTTTTGTGATAATTTTTAACTCTAATAATGATTTTTTTGCCTTCAAGTTAATCTTTCCTACTATTACCCCTGCTATACCAGCTTTCTTTTAGAATGTGTTTTTCCATACCTTTACTTTAAATCTCTTTGACTCCTTATGTTTTATTAGTTATGCCCCTTGTAAACTGCATAAAGCTGAATTACCTTCTACTCAATCTGACAATGCTCCAGTTATCTATTACTGCATAAAAAATTACCACCACCACCACCACCCCGCCCCCCATTACCCTGGCCAGCATGACTCAGCAGTTAGAGCACTGGCCTGCGCAGCAGAGGGTCACCAGTTCAATTCCTGATCAAGGGCACATACCTGGGTTGCAGGTTCGGTACCCATTTCCAGTGGGGGCAAATATGGGAGGCAAACAACTGATGTTTCTCTCTCCCCCTCACTTCCCCCTTCCACTCTGGGAAAAAAAAAAATCAATGGAAAAAATATCCTCACTCCTCCAGTGAAGATTAAAAAAAAATTACCCCAAAAGTTAGTGGCAAACAATGATCATTTTATTATTGTCATGATTCTTTGGGCCAGAAATTCTAGCAGGGCAGAGCAGAGACAGTGTGTCTCTGATCCACAATGCCTGGGACCACAAATGTGATGATGACTTGAACAGATGAAGATGAATAGGATGTCTCAACAGGAGCTATGTGTCTGAGACCTCAGTTCTTCGCCAGGTGGTGTTTGCTAGAGCTGGACTGTCCAACATGGTTCCTTCACTCACATAACTGACAGTTGATGCTGGCTGTTTGCTGGTAGCTCATTGAGGCTATCAACCAGTGCCTACATGGGTCCTCTCCAACTGGCTTGGACTTCTCATAGCACGGTGGCTGGGTTCTGAGAGTGAGTATTCCAAAAGAGAGAATTCCAAGAGGCACAGGCAGAAGCTGCAAGGCTTCTTATGACCAAGCCTCAGAAGTCCCAGAAAGTCACTCAATTGGTCAAGCAGGTCACTAAAGCCAGCCCAGATTCAAAGGGAGGAGAGAAAAAGATTCCACCTCTGAATGGCCACTTTGGAGACAAGTTACCACATACCACCCCTCTGGTCCCAACAAGTTCCTCCCACATGCAAAATACACTCACCCTCTCCTAAGACCTTCAAAAGTCTCATCTCATTATGGCATCAGCTTGATGTCCAGAATCTTGATATCTAATTCAGGTCCAAGTGTGATTGAGGTTCCTTAGATGCAGTTCATCAGGTACTGCTACTGGAGTACAGTTCCTTTTGATCTGAATAAAGAGACAAATTATCTGCTCCCACACACCCAACATACAAATGTATAATAGTGAGAATGACTCAGGATAACTACAATAGACACTCATTCAAAATATGAGGAAAAGAAGGCAGGAACAGGAGACACAAAGCAGTTATTGGTCCATAGAAATTCTGAAATTTAATCAGACACATGTTAACAGTTCCTTGATTATAACTGAGTCCTACTCTGAGAGTGATTTCCCAAAACTCTTGGCTCTACCCTCTAAGTTATCACTCGTTAACATCTGCAATGGAGTAGTCTTCTCAGTCTGCTTCCTGCCTGTAGATGATAAAAAGCCCAAAGGCTTATTTCCATGTTTTACTGTTGCGGTTCCTTGTAATCCAAGCTAAAGCTGCCTCTGTTAGTACAATTTATTAAAACTCTTCTAGATTTCCTGAGTCTAATAGAGGGCTTATTCCAATAGAAAGAGCCACGCCCAACTTCTCTATCTTAAGATCTGTGTGAGACTACTCTAAGAAAAACTTCCTTAAGATCCTTAAAGGCCTATTGTGTAATAATAAGGGTCTAAGAAGTGTTCCCTTAAGATCTTTGGAGTCTTCTTATGTATCTGAAGGGTTCTATGAAACACTGCCATACATCTTTCTGAAGTCTTAACAAAGGAATTTACAGTTGCACCCTGGAGATATTTACTTTGAGGCCAAGCTATTGTATTATTTATTAATTCTACTCTATTATAACCCTCTGAAGAATCTACTATACTTTATTCAGCTTTGGATGCACCTCCTTCCCTACCATTTCTACTCCAGCATCTAGCTCAGTATCATTATTAAATTAGACACTCAACTATATGAGTGATTTATCAAGATTGGGTTAACCTGATAAAATTATGTCCATTACGTTACCTAGAGTTCTGTGAGATGACCCTTTACTTCAGGCTGTTCCTTTGATTCTGTGAATTACCCCTATTATCCTTATACTACCTCCCACCCCCACCTCATCCCACCCCTTTCCTTTTTTTCTTAAATCAATTTGCAACCAAAGAAACCAAACTGATAAAAGCTGGAATAATTTGTGATTGTTCAGTAGATATTTGCTTATTGAGCAAAATATGAATAAATGCTCTGAAAGCCAGTTAAATGTGCAATGAGAAGAAAAGGATACAGAAACAAAGAATACACTGAAACAGAAAGATACTGACTATACCTACAGTAGGTTGCTGTACCAATATAATTATCCTCATTTTGGGCAACTTTCCCTATTGCTCTGGCTAAAGGCTTTGAAATCATCCTTAACTTCTCTCTTTCTTTGAAACATCAATTACGTTTATTAGCATATCCTGTTTCCTGTACTTTCAAAATATATGCAGACTCTAAACACTCTATCTTCACTGCTATCATCTGGTCCAAACTATCATCATCTTTCATTCAGTTATTGCAATAACCTTTTAACCAGTCTCCTGGCTACCACCCCTGACTTTCTTCACTTTACTGTCAACCTTAGGCCAGAATGATCTTGTTAAAGTTTAGGTCAGCCCTAGCCAGTGTAGCTCAGTTGGTTGGGGCATCGACCCTTATGCCAAAAATGTGGGGTTCGATTCTTGTTAGGGTATATACCCAGGTTGTAGGTTCAATCCTCAATGAGGGCACATTTGGGAGGCAACCAATCAATGTTTCTCTCTCACATCTCCATCTCTCTCTCTCTCTCTCTCTCTCTCTCTCTCTCTCTCTCTCTCTCTCCCTCCCTCCCTCTCCATTCCTGTCTCTAAAAAATCAAAAATAAAATAAAATTTAGGTCAGTTCATGTCACTCTGTTCCAAACCTTCCAATGGTTTCCTATCTCATTTAGAGCAAAAGCCAAGGCCTAAAATCCTTAATGTGAACTATTAAAACCATATGTGATCTGTCTCCCTGTTACCTGCTGGCCTACAAGGTAGGCCTACAACTCCCTCTCTTTCGTAGTCTACTCCAGCCACACTGGCCTCCTTGGTACACCTTAAAATCAACTAGCATACTCCCCTCTCAGAACCTCTGTACTTACCATACTCTTTGCCAGAACACTTTCTTCACTCTCTTATAAAAAGCAGCCCCTTTGAGGTCATGCCATTCAACTATTACTCTCTTCCTCTCCTGGTTACTACCATCTATTAAATTTCTCTCTCTCTGATTCTAGTTACCCTAAATTTCATTAACCTGGGTTTATCAAATTAAAGGTTAAAAAGTGGAAGTTGTTGGGTAAGGCTTCTGGGAAAGTTCTTTTTTGCCTTTGCCTTTTCTCCTTGCTGGTTATAATTCACAAATAATGTTTTGGTGCTCAGTGGTTAGAGCATCAGCCCTCAGACTGAAGGGCTACAGGTTTGGTTCGGTCAAAGGCACGTACCTCAATTGCAGGCTCCATCCCTGCCCTGGTTGGGGTGCGTGCAGGAGACAACCAATCAGTGTGTGTCTCTCACATCAATGTTTCTCTCTCTGTCTCTCCCCCTCCCTTCCTTTAAAAACCAATGGGAAAAAAATCCTTGAGTAAGAGTTAACAACAACAAAAAAGAACTAATGCTTTGAGTTCTAGCAGTCACCTTGAACCATTAAAAGTGTCCCTAAGAATGGAAGCAACATACTAAGAATGGAAGCAACATACTAAGAATGATGGAACAAAATGATGGGAGTCTGGGTCCCTAATCTTTTTTTTTTTTTAAATATTATTTTATTGATTTTTTACAGAGAGGAAGGGAGAGAGATAGAGAGTTAGAAATATCGATGAGAGAGAAACATCAATCAGCTGCCTCCTGCACATCTCCTACTGGGGATGTGCCCGCAACCCAGGTACATGCCCTTGACCGGAATCGAACCTGGGACCTTTCAGTCTGCAGGCCGACGCTCTATCCACTGAGCCAAACCGGTTTCGGCAGGTCCCTAATCTTTATGGAGCTATCATACCAACCTTGTAATGCTTATCTCTGTATTTCTTTATATTTATACTAGAAGCCCTCTCGCAATCCGGGATCTCTTGGGGGATGTCAGACTGCCGGTTTTGCCTGATCCCTTCAAGCCAGGCCGAAGGACCCCACCAGTGCAAGACTCTGTGCACTGGGCCGGTTTTGGCCCGATCCCTGCAGGCCAGGCCGAGGGACCCCACCTGTGCATGAATCCATGCACTGGGCCTCTAGTATGCATAAGATCTTTGGTTAATCTCTTCCCTCTGAGATTCATCAGTCTGTTCTATGTTTCCATGCCTGTGTGTTGAACGTCTGACCCCTGGCGGTCAGTGCACATCATATTTACTGGTCGAATGGTCGAATGGTCGCTTAGGCTTGTATATATATATATATAGAAAATAATACTGTTGAGTAGAGTTAAGTATATCATGTATATCACTTACTCAGAATGTACTAAAACTATAAATGGCAGATATAAAAGGATGCATTTATGTCAACAAAGAGCATATATTTTGAGAAAATAAACCCATGTGCATATGAGCCACTGTTATTGGAAGCTACTGTCATATGCAGTTTTTCCAGTGCACATTGCCCAGGGTTATGTTAATAAGGAAGAAGTACAAACTGGATAATGTGTTTATAACTAGAATTTCTGTAACACTGGGTGATTTCAACAATGCATATGGGTGGCCCATGAAGACCTTGGCTTCAAGTTCCTTCATCTCATTTCCAATGGTGTTCTCCATTCTACCTAAGCTAACCACTACCAAGGCCACAACCCAGATCTTATTATCACTAGAAACTGTTCCATCTCCAAAATAACTAATCTGCATATCCTGCTCTCGGGCTTCTTTTTCTAGCTTTCTTGTTTAATTACTCCTAGTATGATCTCACAGTGACTTTAGCTCACTGATCCTTTACTTTCATCTCCTACCCACACCTTTTATTCCTTTTCCTTCTTATCCATGACTTCTTACCCTTACATTCCATGAATTATCATTCTGATAACTTTTTAACATCCTCTGAGCTCCATACCACTATTTCCAATTTGTCTACTAGTCATCTCCATTTAGATGTTCCACAGACACCTCAAATTGAACATGTCTAAAGATGTCTTCTCCCACCACCTATTTTACTTCCTGTCTTGGTGAATGGCACCACTATGCAACCAAATGTCTCAAACAGCCATAACTCGCTTCCATCTCTTTCATTCCTCCCCACAATAATTAGGACCTGATCTTACTTCTGTAGTAACTCTAAAAAAATCTATCTACATCTTACAAACCTCTAGTTTGTTCTTCCACTCACCATTCTTTCTTCATAAGGAACTAACTGTTCTTTCTGCTTCTATCTGATGCATTCTCTCCATTCTCCATACTGCATCCAAAGTAACCTAAAATGCAAATCCAATCATGGCACTCTTCACTTAGGAAACTTTTAGGAACCAGGATAGCACAAGGGTGTATAGAGACTAAGCTTCCAGGACATTTTCTGGCCTCTCATTTCTCTGTACATTACTAACTTCATTCCCTCAGGTTACTTTGAGTCACTAGAAACATGGCCACCAATAGTACAGGGTAATCCCAAAACTAAAGAAATAAAATTTGATGCATGTAAATAGATTCCTTATTATTCAAAATATTCACTGCCCCTCCCTGGTGAGTTTATATATTCCTGCCCAATTGATGTCAGGCTTGGCAATGTGACTTGCTTTAGCCAATGAAATGTAAGCAAATGACATATCCCACTTCTGAACAGAAGCTTTCAGAGCAATGGAATGATTCTACCATATCTCATTTTCCTCTACCACCAGCGGAATGTCTCAGATAGGAGCTGCATCTCTAGCCTGGGTCCTGGAACAGAGCCACATGATAGATATGCAGCATGAGCAAAAAATGAACTCTTGTTACTATAAACCCCTGAAATTGGGAGATTGTTATCACAATATAACTTAGCCTAATCTGACTTAAATAGTACATCCTAAGGAAAAACTCTGACTGGTCTGGTTTTGATCACATCCCCTGCTTAAAACCATTCAATGAGCCCTACTAGTGTGGCTCAGTTGCTTGGGCATCATTCTGGGTACCGAAAGGTTGCAGGTTCAATTCCCGCAGGGACATGTGCTCGACCTTGGGAGGTGGGGTTTAGGAAACAGCCCTCTCTCCCTCTCCTTTCCTCTCTAAAAATCAATGAAAGTTTTTGTGAGGTTTTTCTTAAACCCTTTAATGATACTCATGTGCCCACTAGAGTCTAAATTCTAGCACAGTATAATGGCCCTTTCTGTATATTCCTACTTTTCTTTCCAGCCTCATTTCCTGGGACTCCCTTTTATATTCTATATTCCAGCCACACTAGATTATTTTAAAATTCCTTAACATGCCATGTTGGCGTTTACCTCCCATTCACAGAACAGAAAGGAATGTTATTCCTCCAATCCTACCCCAATCCACTCAAAATATCTACACTTCCTTTAAAAATCCACTTAAATAGAACTTCCTCTGTGGAGGCTCATAAAAACCTGCCCCATTAAACACAATTGATTGTTCTTTTCTCAGTACACAGGTTTTTTAATATCCTCTATTAGCCTTTATCTTGCTATTCTGCAAAAATTTATGTGAATCTCTCCGACTATATTGTGACTTCTTTGAGAGAAAACACCATGTCTTACTCATTTTTGGAGCCTAAGAATCTAATGCAGTGCTTGGCACATAATAGAGAATCAATATGTTTATGAAAAGTGCTAATATACAAAGTCTTTCTCTAGCGTAGTTGGATATAAAAAGATGAGATAGGTCTTCCTATCATGTTAAAAAATAATACAGAAAATCTAGCCTATTCAACTCATTTTGCTTCCCATTTTCTTTAAGAATAATCTTCCAAATTTGAAAGAGAACACAGATTAAGAAGTTAACCTATTAACAGAGGTTAAGAGGAAATTGAAGTCTGAGATAGAAGAAAAGATAACAAAAGAGCCTCCAGAAGCTTTTTAGTATGTTCAAATTTCTAGGACCATATAAATTATAGCTTAAGACACTGAGATCTCCATGATAGCTCATGGAAAATATAAGAGAAGCTAGAAGATGAGAACCAAGAAAATTCTATTTCAATGTTCTTAATTTCAAATGAAAAAAAAAAAAAGAGACCTGATTCTGGAAACTGTAGATTGAGTTCAACAAGAATTCCCAGCAAAATTCTGTCAGCGTATGGTAGTGTAGGAAAGGAGTGTAGAGAGCAACAGAAGCCAAAATGAATTCAATAAGAAACAAAAAAATCATGCTAACCTAATTTTACTTTTGCCAAAATTACTAGACTGAGAGATCAGAGAAATAACATACAGTGGATCAGATAAAATTGTTTCAAATCAAGATAAAGTATCTTATGCTAGTTAGGTAATAGAGAATTGGTTGACATCCTTAGATTATTTTATTTTTATTTTTATTTATTGATTTGAGAGAGAGAGAGAGAGAAAGAGAGAGAAACATCAATTTGTTGTTTCATTTATTTATGCATTCATTGGTTGCTTCCTGTATGTGCCCTGACTGGAGATCAAACCCACAACCTTGGGCGTATCAGAGGATGCTATAGCCAACTAAACTAACTGGCCAGGTCCATCCTCAGATTATTAGTCAATGGCTTAATATCAATCTGGGTAGAAGGCTCTCACGTTGTCACAGGACTCTATTTGGCCTTACTTCAGTAAATATTATCAACACCTTGAAGATTTAAATGGTAGCTTATAAATTTTGTTGGTGGTAGAAACCTGGGAAGATTAGATAATACCATTGAATACATAGTATTATAAAAAAATATCTGAACAAATAGAAACAATGGGCTGAAAATACAAAATGAAATTTATCAAGAATAAATGTAGCCCTGGCTGGTAGCTCCGCTGGCTAGAGCATCATCCCAATGCATCAAGGTTATGAGTTCGATCACCAGTCAGGGCACATACAACAATCAAGCAACAATTGCATAAATAAGTAGTACAACAAATCTCTCTCCCTCCCTCCCTCCCTCCTTCTCTCCCTCTCTCTCTCTCTCTCTCTAAAAATCAATCAATAAAAATTTTCTAAAAAAAGTATACTACTAGTAAGAAATCAATTTTAATATTAGCTGATGCTTAGTTGAGAGTTTAGTTGGCTGTAAGCTAAAGATAAGCCTTTAGTGTAGTTCAGCTTAAGAAACTTGCATAAATTCACTAGCCCTGGCCGGATAGCTCAGTTGGTTAGAGCGTCGTCCCGATATGCCAAGGTTGTGGGTTTGATCTCCAGTCAGGGCACATATAAGAGCAACCAATAAATGCATAAATAAATGGAACAGCAAATCAATGTTTCTCTTTCTAAAATCAATCAATCAATAAAAATTTTAAATAAAAATAAAATGCTTGCATAAATTCAGGTAATAAAATAACAGTACAGTGGCCTGAACAAAGAAGAAAATTGCTACAGATGACGCAATTCCTGAGAATTATAATTTGGCATATGACCTCTTACAAGTAACACTGATCACATGTAATAAATCCAGAAGAGGACAACTAGGTTGATGGTAATGGGGTTGGCAAACTAAATCATATGAACAATTAAGAGAATCAGAAATGATTTCCACAGAGCGAAGATCTGAGCTAGGAAAAGTAACATTCAGAGCTGTGTTTCTAAGTATTTGAACAATTGTTATATTGAAGAGCAGAAATTATGATTTTATACATTTTATACTTATTCCCCGTGCACACAGTTCCAAGTTTTACATATAATAAATGCTCAAGATCAACTCACCTGTTGATGACTAAGACAACAAAAACATTTGTCATACAGATCATTTGTCATGATCTGAATGACAACTCAACAAATAAGTAATAAGTTTGGAGGAAGAACGCTTAAAAACCAAAATAAAAACATTTAAAAGCCTTAACTGTGCAAGCTATTTAGGATATCTGAGGCATATTACCCTAAAATTTAGAATTTCTTTCTTGGCCATACAAATAGTGGTATTTTAGTCCCTTTTGTAAATATTTTCCTATAATAGAAAGTCACTGTACCCAGTGACCCCACTTCTAGGAATATATCCCAAGAAACTAGAAACACCAATCAGAAAGGATATATGCATCCCTATGTTCATAGTAGCACAATTTACAATAGATAAGATTTGGAAACAGCCTAAGTGCCCATCAGCAGATGAGTGGATTAGAAAACTGTGGTACATCTACACAATAGTATACTATGCTGAGGTAAAAAGGAAGGAACTCCTACCATTTACAACAGCATGGATGGACCTGGAGAGCATTATGCTAAGCGAAATAAGTCATTCAGAAAAAGATAAATATCACATGATCTCACTCATTTGTGGAATATAATGAACAACATAAATTAATGAACAAAAACAGATCCAGAGACAGAGAAGCATTGATCAGACTGTCAAACCTCAGAGGGAAGGTAGGGGAGGGTGGGGGAAGGGGGAGAGATCAACCAAAGGACTTGTATACATGCATATAAGCCTAACCAATGGACACTATGGGGGGTGAGGGCAAGAGTGGGGGTGGGTGGGGGGCTATGGGGGGATAAGGACACATATGTAATACCTTAATCAATAAAAAAATAAAATAAAATAAAAAAAGAAAGTCATTGTTTTCCCAAAGAGAAATTTGAGGATGATGGAAGCTATTTGTTTAGCACTAACAACATGACAATGGTTAACCCTGGGTAAGAACCTTAAGCTTTTCACTCACAAGATCTTAGTTAAAATCATTTAACTCATTAGGAAGGTAATAAACAAGCACAGTACAAAATCCCAATTTGGTTTCACTCTTATTATTCCCCTCTAGTTTTCCAATTGCTAAATCCACAAAGAGTAAGCCTCCACTGAAACTCTAAAACATATGGAAACGTTTATTGCTTAAAGCTTAAAAATTAAAACAAAATATTAAGATTGAAACCAAGGATTTGTCTCTTTCATGCTGCTTAAAGAGTAGCATAGGCACTATCAGTTCTACCATAAGCCAAATCTTGGCCAACAGGGTGTACTAAGCACACACACCGGTGTTTCTCCGGAAACCTAAGTGGTTTTCTTTGTGCATCAGAGATTTGGGGCAGGGCTGCAGCCATGTTAGTGCCAAAAGGCAGTGAGAAAAAAGTAATGTTAGTAAAGATAAAAGAGATCATTATGTGTATGAAGACGATAAGCACATCTGGAGATTAGTTTTGTTTTATACACAAATTAAAATGTGGTGTTAGCTCCTGAGAAAACTAAAAGAAGGCTGGAGTAGCACAGAACTCGATGGTGTCCAAGGAGCAGCTACACCAGGTCTGTAAAATAGCAAAATGCTAGTCAGCTTTCGTTGTGAAAGAATGCCCTAACAAGTGCCCACACTCTCACTTCCTTCCCAGTGAGACTCATTTACATGATAATGGTTGCCAAGGTTACTTTAATTGCATTACAGCTCCTTTCTCCAGTTGTTAATCCAAAGCACCACCTGGGTGGTATAGTTAACAACCAAAAACCTCAATTAAGGATAACTCAAAATTTAGGCTACTAAAAAATTCATGATCTAAAAAAAGATTAGTTCTAGCAACAAAGATTGCATCAAGGCAGGAGCTATTGTTTCCTATACTCTGTTCTACCCAAGATTTTACACTACCCCAGGGAACTCCCTTAGGAGTCAGTATTTTTATCTGCCCAACAGAGATTCTTATAGGAGAAGCAAGTTAAATAACATAAATTTTATAAAGGGTAATGGCTCAAAAACAGTTATTACTTTATTCCAAGTATATTTCCCCTTGCTCTAATCAAAAAAGGACATTATATAAAAGGACACTGAAAAGTCTCTCACATTACTCATCATTATTATCTTCTAAGAATAAAAGCATACAGTGCTGGCTATACAAGCAGTATAAACCAGACATAAACAATGAGGCTAGTATATTCTGTATAAAAGCAACAACCAAACAAAACATTCTGTAACAAAAAAAGTGAAGAGTTAATAAAGGCAAATAAATAAATAAATAAAGAGCAAGCTTTCAGAAGCATAAATACCAAACATTCACTTTATAGTTAGATCAAGAAAAAAAAGTTCCAATGATAATTTACCAGAATTTTTACTCCCACAGGTAGCAGCAATGGGAGATACAGGGATACTGGTCTGTAGATGTCCTCCCACTCATGCTTTAAAGATCACCTCAGTGGAGAAATGAAGTTTCACATTTACATATCTTCATTCTTTTATCCCCACTCCCATCATTCCTCAATTTAAGCCATCACTGTGATATGTTTAATGTGTTTACATGTTTTCTTGCAAAGTGTATAATGTTTTAAATATACTTTATTTTTTTATATATATTTTATTTATTTTTTACAAAGAAGGGAGAGGGATAGAGAGCTAGAAACATCTATGAGAGAGAAACATCGATCAGCTGCCTCCTGCACACCTCCTACTGGGGATGTGCCCGCAACCAAGGTACATGCCCTTGACTGGAATCAAACCTGGGACCCTTTGGTCCGCAGGCCGATGCTTTATCCACTGAGCCAAACCGGTTAGGGCATTAAATATACTTTAAAATGTACATAAATACCATGTTACATATCTCATTCTGCTTCTTTCTGTTTTTAATCAGCACTGTTATTAAGATCCATCATGCTGCCATGTGCACATCTAGTCCGTTGTTTCAAATGCTACATAGTACTCTATAGTATAAATCTATCACAATTTACCTGAGGTAGTTGGGGAAAGAGTATAGACAACCAGATTGTTTTCCACAAGCACAAAAACATTGCTATGGACTCATATAAGAATTTCTGTCAACTATATGTACCTAGGAAAAGAACTGCTGGATCATGGGGTGTGCCTAATGTATAATCTAATTAAGTACTACCTCGCCCCAGTTTACACTTCCTCCAACAAGAACTACTGTAACTGAATAGCCACCTACCAGGCACTGGGCACTGGACTGGGCACTTTTTCTGAGAACTTTTTCTCCTATACCACCTCATCCTCTTTGGCTAGTCTTTGTCCCTTTTGCTTTTCATATCAGCTGTCACCTCCTCAGAAATGTGAAAGCAAGGAGTTCCTCCCTTGCTCTTCCCTGACCATCAAGTTCCCTATTTTACTCCAACAATGCCTTAGGCTGCCAAGGCCTCTACTAACCATGAATTATGAAAACAAAATCAAATAGCAAATGTTATTTTAAAAAGGTTTGATTCTCAAAGTCATTGAAGTGTACCTGTTACAAAGGACATTATTCATTCTGCGTCTTGGCCAATGTTGCTCAGTGGTTGGAGCGTTGGCCCTCGCACCAAGGAGTCTCTGGGTTGCCAATTTGATCCCTGGCCCCAGCCTGGCACATGCAGGAGTCAACCAATTGATGCGACTCTCTCACATTGATGTTTCTCTCTATATATCCTCCTCCTTCCCTTCCTTCCACTCTCTAAAAATCAATGGGGAAACAACATCCTCAGGTGAGGATTAAAAAAAGAAAAAAGAAAAAAAGAAATTCTTTCTGCATACACTTTATAGTCATTCTTATCCTTAGGATTCTATAGATTATCTTCCTTCTACTTTTTGGAAGGCCTTGGAGGAATAGCTCCATTTTGTTGGAACTCTTCTACAAAAAAATAAGGGGAATTGGATTACAATCATTGTTTTCAATCTATACTCTGGAACTCTAGGGTGGCTCAAGAAAATCATCTCAAGGCAAAAGGGGTTACCTACCCCTCTTCAATTAGAACAGCAAAATACAAAGAATAGCACAACAAAAATTCTTTTGTCTTCTCTGAAGATTCAGTTTAGAGCAGTGGTCGGCAAACTCATTAGTCAACAGAGCCAAATATCAACAGTACAACAATTGAAATTTCTTTTGAGAGCCAAATTTTTTAAACTTAAACTATATAGGTAGGTACATTGTTATTAACTTAATTAGGGTATTCCTAAGGCTTAGGAAGAGCCACACTCAAAGGGCCAAAGAGCCGCATGTGGCTCGCGAGCCGCAGTTTGCCGACCACTGGTTTAAAGAATCAGTTCTATTTAAGAAAAAGTTTATTCACACATTACTAGCTGAGAGTGCTAACAGGTATAACCTCTATTGCATTTGGCAATATTAATAAATTTTAAAAATACACCTTTTGAACCAAAAATTCCACTTGTAAGAATTTATTCTATGGATATTCAAACTCATGTTCAACATATCTATACAAGATATTCATTACAGCACTGTTTGTATGGGCAAAATACTGAAAATATCTTAAACAACCATGAATAGCCAACCAGTTATTGCACATAAATTATGATACATTCATATAATGGAATATTATATAGACTTTAAAAACAACAAAGCAGCTCCAAGACACAGTTAAGTGGGGAAAAAGTAAGATGCAAAATGGTGTAGTATTATACTACCCCTTTGTATTGAAAAGTGCCTGCTATGTGATATGTTAACTATTAGTATAACTTATTTTATTTTCTCATTACCACCAGCCTAGTCCAAATCCTTACTATCACTCCCTTGGATGATTTTTTAAATATTTATCAAACTGATTGGGGTGATATTGGTCAAAATGAACATACAGGTTTCAGGTGTGGGTTTCTATGCTACAAGATCTGTATATTGTACCGTGTGTCCACCATCCAAAGTCAAATCTTCTCCTGTCACCTTATATTAGGACTTCCTTCTCCACCCACTCCCTTCCCTCTGGCAATCACCACATTGCTGTTTGTGTTCACAAGTTTCAGTTTTATAACCTACATGACTGAAATCATATAGTTCCTAGCTTTTTCCGACTTATTCACTTAGCAAAATGTTCTCGAGGTCCACCCATGTTGTTGCAAATTGCGCTATTTCATCCTTTCTTATGGCTGAGTAGTATTCCATTGAGTATATGTACCACATCTTCTTTATCCAGTCCTCTATCACAGGATGCTTTGGTTGTTTCCATGTCTTGGCCACCATGAATAATGCTGCAATGAACATGTATCTTTGCCAATCCATGATTTCAAGTTTTTCGGGCATATACCCAGGAGAGGGATTGCTGGGTTGTATGGTAGCTCTATTCTTAATTTTTTGAGGAATTGCCAGACTGCTTTCCATTGTGTTTGTTCCCACCAGCAGTGAATGACGGCTCCCTTTTCCCACAACCTCTCCAACACTTGTTATTGCCTGTCTTATTGATAATGGCCACTCTTTACAGGTGTAAAGGTGGTGTCTCATTATAGTTTTGATTTGCATTTTCCTGACTACCAGTGAGGTTGAACATCTTTTCATACATCTATTGGCTGTTCATATATTTTCTTGGGGGAGGTGTATTTTCAGGTCCTCTGCCCACTTTTTGATTGGATTGTTTGGTGTTGAGTTTTATGAGTCCTCTATATATTTTGGAAATTAAACCTTTGTCAGAGCTGCTGTTTGCAAATATCATCTCCCATCTGGTTGGCTGCCTCTTTATTTTGTTGTCAGTTTCTTTTGCTGTGTAGAAGCTTTTTAGTTTGATATAGTCCCATTCATTTATGTTTGCCTTACTTCCCTTGCCTGTGGGGTCAAGTTCATAAAATGTTCTCTATGACCAAGGTCCGTAAGTTTGGTACCTATATTTTCTTCTATGTAACTTATTTTTCAGGTCTTATATTTAGGTCTTTTTTTCCATTTTGAATTAATTTTTGTACATGGGGACAAACTGTAATCCAGTTTCACTCATTTGCATGTGGCTTTCCAGTTTTCCCAGCACCATTTATTGAAGAGAATATCTTGTTTTTTGTTTTTTTGTTGTTGTTTTTTTATATATTTTATTGATTTTTCACAGAGAGGAAGGGAGAGAGATAGAGAGTCAGAAACATCGATGAGAGAGAAACATCGATCAGCTGCCTCCTGCACATCTCCCACTAGGGATGTGCTCGCAACCCAGGTACATGCCCTGCCCTTGACCAGAATCGAACCCGGGACCTTTCAGTCCGCAGGCCGACGCTCTATCCACTGAGCCAAACCGGTTTCGGCGAAGAGAATATCTTTACTCCATTGTGTGTTTCTGGATCCTTTGAAGAAAATTATCTGTCCATATACATGTGATTTCATATAGCTGCCATTTTAATTAAGAACTTTATGATAGTTTTCCAAGCTATTTTTTGACTTCCTCCTCTAATTTCCAGTCTGACTCCAGTTCTATCTACAAGACATCTTCATTTAAATGTTATACTAACATTTCAAACACATGATAGAAACCTGAGTTCTTATTCTGTAGTACTTTACCAAGTGATTGTATTGTGATTTAGTCAAATAAGCATTTTGTTGAAATTTTACAGAACATGAATTCAAGTTCAATTTTTTACCTTGTGCTTGATTTGCCTAAAGCATAATATTTAAGCAGAAAATATAAACAAACTATAAACTGTTTGTTTCTTAAACCTGACTTTTTACCCCTATGAAATTTCATGAAATATAGAAACCTAAACAAACGTATATTTTTAAACACATGCATTCTAATCTCTACTACTTATAGCTCTAGAATTATTTATATTTATAGATATAGAACTGAGATACTGTGTTGGCAAATGCAGCATTTGTTTTTTGCATTTACAGCTGTCTGCTGTGGAGCCGTGGACAAGCACTAAGTAGAGTGCTTAATGGCATTTAACTAACATTAACTGAATTTTTTGTTTTTTGCCTTTCCATTAGTAAACTATAATTGCTTACCACAGTGCTATTGTAAGAACTGCTTCATATTTATAACTGCTCTAAAGAGAGTATTCTTTGATACTCTGCTATGTCTTGGCAAGGACCCAACCTTCCTAGGGTGCCCTTCCTTTTCTTCCCTAGACTAGGACAGAAGCTTCAGGAGTCTGAGTCCCAAAATACCCATCACCTTTGCTCTTTTAAGCCAACAGCCCTCCCACTGAGTCTCTCAGTCTTCAAGTGGAGATACGTATCTACCATGAATTCTGCTAGTATTTAAGGAAATATTCTGAAGAAAAAGAGTAAGTAAATTCTACAAAGTAGGTTTTAATCCGAAAGTCTTAATTGGTTTAACTGATGTTCTTGAATAAAACCAGTGTTGCTCTAGAATTGCCAAGTATCATCATGTCAATATATATTATACACTGTTCTTGTTGTTATTATCTAGCCAGAGAGCCTGAAAACCCATGGGTTCTTTCCAAAGTGCTATAAGAGAATCTAACCAAAAATGTTATATACAAGACTGAAAAGTTAATACTAAAGTTTCAGGCTTTATTCATTCAAGGGACAAAGGTAACTGAGCTGGTGCTGGGAAAATAAGTGTGTTATAAATCAATGGTTCAAGACTAGGTCTCAGCTCTGTAATCACAAACATTAAGCACCTATTATGTGCCAGCATTAAATGGTGAAAGACCCATCAACAGCAAACTAAATACCTAATGAACAAAAAGTGGGCCAGCTAAAGAAACTGAAGAGATTACAAGACACTACCCAAGGGAAGGAGAGAGAAAAAATTCAATGATTTCGGGAATACTCCAAAGATCTTAAATCAGTAAAATGTATAAACCACTAAGACAATTCAGAAGACAACTCAACAGGAAAATAATTTAGGATTAACTACATATTAATGGGTATATTCAAACTAGAATACTTCTTTTTAAATATTATTATCAGGCTATTTGAGTTATCATCATTATTGATGGAGTTCAGATCATGTTACTCCAAAACATGGTACCTTGAAATTTTAAGGCCTTACTAAGTTTCCCCCGGTTCACTACCCTTATATCCTTTTGTCATAGCACATTTTCGCTTTTTATCAAAACTAGTATTAAAACACGTAGGTTTAATCATTTGGGGGGGGGGATGTGAAGGCTCGTCTCATGTAAAACATATTAAATAACTCTGTACGCTTTCTCTTGTTAATCTGGTTTTTTGCAGTCCAATTTACAGGGCCCCAGCCAGAGAGTTAAGGGGAGTAGTAGAAAAAGAATTCCTCCTCTACAGTTTTGGTGGCTATGAAAGGACAGCCGGGACATCCCACTCATCTCAGAGACTATAGCATAAAATACTGGGCCAAGTGAAAGGTATGAAACCTTACCAAAATCAGCCTCCCAGATTTCTATCTGCAATGTCTGGTCAATAGAGGAAGGTGAACTTCTCCTTGTCCCTTCTTTTCAAATTCAGTTTATCAGGAAAAATCACTTATAAGAATTAGTTCTTTGGATTGTAACTTTTGTGAATTTTGTTTAGAATGCCCATTAGTTATTGATCTTTAGACACCGCCGCCCCACCCCCCCGAAATAGTGACTGTTTTCCTTATCTCTGTCATTTGTGTCCTTCTGTTATCGTCATAATTAACTAGTTTATTAATATTAATAATAGGAAGAGAGCAAAGGGGAGGCTAGACATTATAAGCATGGTCATCTAGGCAGCTTCGTTAGAAAGCTACTGCTTCACACTTCCCAGAGAACTACAGATCCATTCCCTGCAGATCACTGGGGGAAGGGATCATACAAAGGGGGAGATGAGCACTCGGGCAGTGAAGTCAGGGTGACATAGGGAAGGTGCTTGCCTGTCAGTCTAGCTTGGGGAACAATGGATTAGCTAGGCACACAGGGGTTGAGAACTTTTTCTGCCAAGTGACATTTGGACATTTATAACATCATTCGAGGGCCATACAAAATTATCAACTTAAAAATTATGTTGCTATGAAGAAAGCTCCTAGATTTAATGAATTTCAGAGTCCCACCTGCAGTTGCCTTGGCAGGGCCAGACCAAATGATATGGCCTGAGGGCCAATGTTTCCCACCCCTGGGCTAAGCCTCATCAGAGCATGTGAAATCTTGGAAAGTTAAATGGTTAGTCTGAAGAAGCTCCCGGTTAAAATCCCCAAAGAGTTCCCTTGCTCTTGTTCTCTCTTGCTCCATGCCCTGCATTCGCCCATGCGTTTACACATTCTCTCTCCCATGGCCATGCAGACTCTACATGAAGAGATGCTGGACTGGATTGTACTTTGATATGGAGCAGAAACTATGGGTAGTAGCCTTTATTCTGGCCCTGCTGAAGACAAGATTGGACTTTTTCCATGGCAGGACAGAGATGGGACATTGGAAACCCAGGAGTTTATTTCCACAGCAATAAATGTTACTCATCCTCCTGTGCGAGTATCAGGAAATTCTTTTCCTTGCAATATCACAAGAACTCCACCTCCACCAATAACACTTTTTCATAAGGACGATCTTTATACCACCTGCAAAGACAACAAAGTCTTTACTTTCATAGGCTACTTTTGGGAGTAATTCTAGATCTGGGGTGAGTCTGCATCTTTTGCACCCTTATGGCAGCGGTTCTCAACCTGTGGGTCGCGACCCCTTTGGGGGTCGAACGACCCTTTCACAAGGGTCGCCTAAGACCATCGGAAAACACATATATAATTACATATTGTTTTTGTGATTAATCACTATGCTTTAATTATGTTCAATTTGTAACAATGAAAATACATCCTGCATATCAGATATTTATATTACGATTCATAACAGTAGCAAAATTACAGTTATGAAGTAGCAACAAAAATAATTTTATGGTTGGGGGTCACCACAACATGAGGAACTGTATTAAAGGGTTGCGGCATTAGGAAGGTTGAGAACCACTGCTTTATGGGGACTCCTCTTACATCCATAGTTAAGCTATAAAAAGGCTTATTGGCTTGAAGTTGCATTGAAATAGGTATATCTTTTAGGATTTGGACTTTTACATGTAAAAGGATTTTTAGACAGCATTCATCTTTATACTTGTACCTGAGAAGATTAGACTGAAGAAAAAGAAAATATACAAGAGAAAGCCTTGGCTGGTCTTGGGGGGTAAGTTCCCTTAACAAACCTAGGAAGCAAGGTCAGATAGAGCAGGTTTGAGATTTATGTTAACACTAATAGCCAGAAAATAGTAATGACCAAGGCCCAGAAAATGTACAGGTCTTTCCATACTAGGCCCATTGCAAATATATTTTGGACTCCCACTACGAAGAATTCATTAGAGTTTTGTACTTTTTAAAAAAGAGAGAGAAACAAATAATAAATACTCTAGATTTCTCATAAGTAAATATGCCCCTGAATTCCTTCTTAGAGAAAACACATCCTTTCCCTGTATCTTTGAGATGTAAATTTTCTGTCCTTTCTTCTCTAGGACTTGAGAGCCATCTTTTGAAATGCAAACTTTCAAGGAGGTAACTCTTACCTCCCAAATGAAAGGGGGGAAAAAATTGAAGTCTTTATGGAAACAAACAGCTATTGTTTCCAGAATCCCTGGACAAAATTTGGTCCACAGCCTCCATAAGAATATTTATCACAGACAAATGAAAAACTTAAAAATCTTCTCCACAAATATTGGTAAAAAAGAAATGGAAGCAATCACTGAGCAGGTAAACTTAACTTGTTCCATCAGAAACATATTTGGATTAAAAAATATAAGGTAACGATGAGGATCAACTCTTATATAAATTAGTGAATTGTGTGGCCCTGGCAGGTATAGCTCAATTGGTTGAGCGTTGTCCCATGCACCAAAGGGTAGCCAGTTCAATTCCTGGTCAGAGCATATCCCAGGGGCTCGATCCCCAGTTGGGGGAGTCCAGGAGGCAGCTAAACAGATCGATGGTTTTCTCTCTCTCCCTTCCTCTTTCTCTAAAAGCAATAAAAATATTTTAAAAAAGAAAAAAAAATAGTGAAGTGTGTATTTATGTATTTGTAACTACTCACGGCTAAGATTTAGAATGAAAGCTGTAAAACTTGCTTATGGTATGTATGTTTTTATGTATGTCTGTGTTTATCCTATATAATAAAGAGGTAATATGCAAATTAACCCTCACGCCCTAACAAAATGGCTGCCAACAACCAGGCCGGCAGGGGGGACCATGAGGGGTAACCAGGCCAGTGTGGGGGGGTGCAGTTGAGGGTGACCAGCCCAGCAGGAGGGGGCTGTTAGGGGTGAACAGGCTGGCAGAGGGGGCAGTAAGAGGTGACCAGGCCATTGGGGGGGCAGTTAGGGGTGACTGGGCCAGCGGGGGGGGGGGGAGGTGCAGTTGGGGGCAACCAGGCCAGCGGGGGGACAGTTGGGGGCAATTAGGTTGGGAGTGGGGGCAGTTAGGAGCGACCAGGCTGGCAGGGAGGGGCAGCTAGGGGCGATCAGGCCAGCACACAGAGGCAGTGAGGGGCAATCGGGCCGGCTGGGGGCGTGGGGGGGGGAGGGGGCAGTTAGGGGCGACCAGGCAGGCAAGCAGGTGAGTGATTAGGAGCCAGTGGTCCAGGATTGTGAGAGGGATGTCCAGGATCAGGCCTAAACCGGCAGTCAGACATCCTCCAAGTGGTCCCGGATTGGAGAGGGTGCAGGCTGGGCTGAGGGGACCGTCCCTTCCCCCCTACCCCGCCCCCATGCACGAATTTCATGCACCGGGCCTCTAGTGTTATTTATATGTAGTATTTTCTACCTCAAGATGGTATTACAAAATTTATCAAATCCTTTAAAGGAGTTTATTCAAACTGGCCTAGAGATAAATGAGTGTTTATATATATTAGGTACTCCAAAACTCTCAAGAAATATAGAAACTAATCCAAATGCTCTTTATAAGTTCATGTGCTTTGAGATAATCTTTGGTAAATAAAGACTAATTTAAAATTTTTGATTTAATAAAAATCTTCAGTTGTCACCATTAAATAAAATACAGACTTATAGTATTTTTCTGCCTACCTTTATTAATCCACAAGCTTATGTTGCCTCTACTAACCCAAGAACAAAATGTAAAATGAAAATTAATTTCTTAATGTATGTTAAGCACAGCAGTAAAAAAGAAAAAAAAAAGAAAAAAAAGAAAAAACCCAACAACAACTATATGTTTAACTTTTTAGATTCTTTGCTTTTGATGTTTTTGGATACTTAACTGATCTGTCAACAAGAAAAAAATCACTTACAATGATGCTTTCTTTAATGTCAATTATATTGTGTTTAAAAATCAATAGTTTTAACATTAAAATAGGCATAATTGTTAAAAACAATTAAATAGATGTGAGATAAAAGGTTTTTTTAAATATATTTTTATTGATTTCAGAGAGGAAGGGAGAGGGAGAGAGAGATAGAAACATCAATGATGAGAGAGAACCACTGATCAGCTGCCTCCTGCACACTCCCCACTGGGGATCGAGCCCGCAACCCCGGCAAGTGCCCTTGACCGGAATCGAACATGGGACCCTTCAGTCCATAGGCCAATACTCTATCCACTAAGCCAAACCAGCTAGGGCAAGATAAAAGTTTTTAAGTGAATTTTCAACAGTAACTGTTTTATAATATGTTAACTTAAAAAGTTTCCAAAATTTTTGATAACTTGAAAACTTAAAGCTATACTAAGTTAAATGATGGATAATCATTGAATATCTAGATCTAGCTCCAAATAAGATAAAATACTAAAATATTAATTGCTGAATATAAGTTAATCTACTCTGGCTTAATTTTTACATAAAGTCAAAAGATATTTAGATCTCTTAGTAAACATGTCCTTTATACAGTGAAAAATTGTACTGTGAGGAAACAGCAAAACTTTATACTTATATAAAAAGGTGAGATGAGCCCTAACTGGTTTGGCTCAGTGGATAGAGCGTTGGCCTGCAGACTCAAGGGTCCCAGGTTCGATTCCGGTCAAGGGCATGTACGTTGGCTGCGGGCACATCCCCCAGTAGGGGGCATGCTGGAGGCAGCTGAATCGATGTTTCTCTCTCATAGATGTTTCTAACTCTCTATCCCTCTCCCTTCCTCTCTGTAAAAAATCAATAAAATATATTAAAAAACAAAGTGAGATGGCATATTCATAAAATTTGCTAATCTGCTACAGAATGTTGGTATCTAACAGGCAAGTCACCATTATCTACTGCCTAATTTCCTCACTAAAGAAAAGGTTACTAATGTTTAAAATGAATTACAGTGAATTATAATGAATTACAGTGGGGCCTTGACTTATGAGTGTCCCGACTAATGAGTTTTTTGAGATACCAGCTGTCTCTCGGCTGATTTTTTGCATTGAGTTGATAGATCGGTCTCGGAATGAATTAAACTCGTACATCAAGGAAGGCCCCACTGTATATGTAAATGAAACTAATAGAATAATAAGAGGTAAAAAAAAAATACCTCTGTATGCAAAGTATGCAAACTAAGATGTATTTTCTTTTGAATCCTCACCCAAGGACATGCTTAGAGGGAGAGAGAAACATCTATGGGTTGCCTTACATACCTGCCCATTGACAGGGGATCACACCTAAAATGTGTTTCTCATAAGGAAAGATAGAGGGATGAATGATGTGTTTGTTAGGGAAAGAGAGCAATTTTGTCTTAAAGTAGAAAGACTGGTTGTTCTAGCATAAGAAAGATGAACTATGGATATTTTAAAACGTTGTAGAAGATTTGTGGAAAAGGAATTTACATGTGCTCAAACTGCTAACTTTAAAAGGATTTATTTACAAGCTAAAAGAAAATCTTGCTAGGAAACAAAGACTGTGTATCTTATCAAAATAATTTCCTGTACTCCATGTTGTGTCTATCATGTCTTTGATTATTTAAAAAACAAAAAATCCCGAGTCTTCCCAGTATTGAAGGAGCTAAGGTTGTTTTTGTTTTGTTTGTGTTTGTTTTTACAGCTATGTTACTTCTTAGATTTGTCTTTAAAATCTTTTACTATCACTTTGGTTAAATGATTAAGTTTTGTTTCATAGTAACCTCTGACCCTATTTAATCAAATGTTCATTTTTGACTAACTTCCTAAAATCAAATTCTAAAATGAAGTCTTTTTGACCTTGAACTAACTTGAGAGTTCCCAGAAGGCCATTGGTAAAGATCAAAGAATTTGTTCTTTTACCTTATAAAGAGAAATGTTAATAATAATTCCGTTTATTTGGTATATTAAATTATATGGAAAAAACTGTCAAATAAACGGTTATATTTTTATGGGTGAATGTTAATATAGGTATTCCAGAAACTGTATGAGGTTCACAGAAATTTGTCAATACCTTCATTATTTGATTATTATGTTAAAATCTTGTGTGCCACAGAAATAACCAAATTTCCTTATCAAATGAACGCTCATCAGATCTTTAATCTCAATCATTTTAGTCTTTTGTCATCCACAGATAGTTTCTGTTTTACTCTTATTCTTCTCAGTTAATGTTTGAAACTGACCACCCAAGATCAAGCAGAAGAATTAATTCCATGGGACCGAATGCACTGATGAAGAAGGATTATGATTTTTTTATGGCCTTCTTGTTTGAAATGTTGTTGGTTTCTTAATGTTCTATTTTCCAGCTATAAGGAACTCCTTTCTTTTTCTTTTAAGCTATCTATATCTTACAGCATTTCAATAGATTATACCTTGGTAAACAAAAATGAAACATTTATCTTTTCTCCCTGCCTGATCCCTCCAAAATTTGGAAGCTCTTAAGTGTTCTTATTTTCATGAGAATGTATTTATTTTATTTTATCACCCGAGGATATGTTTAGAGAGAGGAGGGGGGGGAAGGAAGGGGACTGAGGTGGGGGGCAGAGAGAGAGGGAGAGAAACATCAATCGGATGCCTCCCATTTGCGCCCTGACCAGGAATCAAACCTGCAACCTTTTGGTGTACGCTCCAACCAACTGGCCAGGACAGAAATATAGTTATTTTAGTAAGTTCCGTAGGAATAAGAATCTGTTCTCCTTGCCTGGGCTGGTGTGGTTCAGTTGGTTGGACATGGTCTTGTGCACCAAAGGGTTGCTAGTTCAAGCCCAGTCAGGGCAAATGCCCAGCTTGATCCCCAGTAGGGGGCGTGCAGGAGGCAGTCAATCAATGTTTCTCTCTCATCAATGTTTCTCTCTCTCCCTCTCCCTCTCCCTCTCCCTTCCACTCTCTCTAAAAATGTATAAAAACATTTAAAAATAAATAAAATCAAGCAAACTTTAAAAGGCCTGTGTGGTCAATTATCATTCTTGGTGCACTTACGTAAAAAATCAGGCCAACCTTACTCTGGTTATCTTTGTTCAACAAGGGGGACGACTACAGAGAGAAATTTTTATGTTTCAATGGAAAACCCTAGTACACACCTGTGGGTTCTCAATTCTAGTTTCCTCCAATATCTGGCTACCACTCTACAAACTAACATTCCCAATTTTTCACCTCGCTCCTGACTTGGTATCACTAACAACTAAAACTGCCCTTTTCCTAAAACTCTGAAAGCTAAAGAGAAACTTGACGTAAATCTCAAGGAAATCGCCACAACAGATCAGACATGGACAATTTTGTGTCTGCTGCTATGTGGGCCACTAAGAAAGTTGACTGGAACAGCCAATGCCATCACCAGAGACATTCAAACTGAAAACCAGAAAATTCATTAGATTGTCACTGCCTATCCTCCCTCCACCATCTAAAAAAGATGCTTTGAGGCTAATATCTAGGAAATCTTGACTAACTGCTCTCTGGACTAAAAAAAAACCTGTGTTTATAGTTTGTACTAACCATTAACTTCTGTTTTTATACAAATGTCCTTCATTAAATGCCTGATTGCTCACACCATCTAGAGGCCTAATCAGGTTTGTGCCCTACTCCCACTGCCTCCTGAGACACAATTGTTTAATGAGACTGCCTTATTCCCAGGACTGAGACACTAGCTCAATGGATTATGGAACAATCTACCAACTCAGTTTCTGGACTGTGAAATTTCCTAGGGGAAAGTTTCAAATGAGGGAATTATGTGGTTCAGATACCTAACCCAAAATATAGTGCACTGGCATATTGACTATTTTAAGCTAAAGGAATTTAAAAAATGGCAAGTGCATGAAGGACTCTCTGACCTCTTTTCCCCTGAAACAGGTCATAAGATCCTCATGTGAAAGGTGTTCTCCTTACATGTGGAAGAGAGGAGCATTCTTTTCTCTAAAGACTAAGGGACCTAAGAAGAATCCTAAGGAATAGGCTTGCTAAGTTTTCCCCAGTTTACTACCCTTAGCTCATACTATTTTGTCCTATCACATTTTCCCATGACGTTCCACTCCTCATCAAACCTAGTATAAAAACACCCAGGTATAACTATTTCTTTAGTCTTCATTTCCTTATGAATGCTCCCTTGTTACATAAAACTTACACTGAATAAATCTATAAATCACAACTAACAAATGCTGATTCTTCTTCAAAGAAAAAGATTTAGGAATAAATTGCCATTTTACTAAAAAGATAGGCACTTTCTATTTCTATTTACAGGACCCTACTCAGCAATCCTAGGAGGGTAGCAGGAAAAAGAATTTTCTTCCCCGACCTTAACAAGCAGTAAGAGAAAAACAGATGAATTAAATTATGGACTAATACGGTCACTGAAGCACAAGGACAGAGAATAAGGCTGAGAGCCAAAAATTTCAGCTCAACCCCTAATGAGCAAGTTCTAACAGTCCTCCATGTTAGCAAGGTCCTAGACAACAAAGCAGACAGAAAATGGAGACAAGCTCTCAAAAGTCAACTATGAATTCTTTATTCAATACCACCCAAATGAGCTGCTAAAATCAATGGATTTGTTAACCAATCACAACTAACAAATGCTGACTTTTCTTCAAAAAAAAAAAAAAAAGATTTAGGAATAAACTGCCATTTTACTAAAAAGATATGAACTTTCTATTTGATAATTATAACCAACCCTTTCTGATCATTGGTTATCTCAAAGCATTATATTTAATTATTAAAGCAGATTCCTACAAAATTGCCCAAATCAGTCACATCCGTATAGGCCTAAAATCTCTCAGAAATGACATGAAAATAGTTTGACTAATTGGCAGAAGCACAGCACAAATTTATTGATTCTACCAAACTATAAAGGAAAAGAAGCCTTTAAATTTTTAAAATGTAACCCAGCCGGTGTGGTTCAATGGTTGAGCGTCGACCTATGAACCAAGAGGTCACAGTTCAATTCCCAGTCAGGGCCCATGCCCAGGTTGTGGGCTCAATCCCCAGTGTAGAGTGTGCAGGAAGCAGCCGGTCAATGATTCTCTCTCATCATTGATGTTTCTATCTCTTTCTCCCTCTCCCTTCCTCTCTGAAATAAAAAAATATATATTTAAAAATAATGAAAAATAAATAAATTTTAAATGTATATATGTAAGAGAATAATAATAAATTTGGTAATATTTAGCTTAATTACTAAGAGGAAACTAGGAAAATTTTTCCATTTAAGCTAAATAGACAACAATCCATACTCTGAAATGCTCTGAAGATTTAGAGAATGAAAATTCACCTAAAGCCAAGTTAATTTATACTAGTCACTCCTCTTTACGTATCACAAAACAGACTGATTTATTTCTTTCAAAACCCTTACTATCTGCCAGATGCTAACAATACACTAAGAAATAGTCTCAGCCCTTGTAGTTTACAGTCTAAGGGATAAGACAGTAATTTGAAATATCATACACACACACACACACACACACTTATTAATCAAGATACCTAAACCTGTGTCCCCATCCACAAGGAGAAGAATGCTACCTGTAGCTCTTATTGGAATAGATGAAACAACAGGTTTGGACTATAAAATGAACTATACCTATAAGCCATAGATGTTGTTTACTTTACACACAAACACATAGTTTACTTTAAAGAGATAATATCACAGAATCTCTCCCCACAGATATGAAAACCATAATGAACTTTAAAACAGCATCAGGGGATATAAATGCTTCATTTTGGGGGAGTTCACAATATGAATATCCTAGAATTTAAAAATAACAAGCATCCTATGAACTGTCAATTTATAGTACTGATTAAAAACTAATTCAAAGTAGAAACTTAAAGAATATCAGGTTGCCTGATTCTACAAGAGACAAAAGGATTATTACATTTTATAGCTAAGAAATATATGTCAAGCAGGTGACATCCACTAATACATGTCAATTTATCTAGTCCCTTACATCAAAATAAAAAGCTTTTGCACAGCAAAAGAAACCATCAACAAAACAACTAGAAAGCCCACTGCGTGGGAAAACATATTTGCCAATGCCATATCTGATAAGGGCCTAATCTCCAAAATTTATAGGGAACTCATACAACTCAACAAAAGGAAGATAAACAATCCAATCAAAAAACGGGCAAAGGATCTAAATAGACACCTTTCAAAAGAGGACATTCAAAAAGCCAAGAGACATATGAAAACATGCTTAAAGTCACTAATCATCAGAGAGATGCAAATCAAAACAACAATGAGGTACCATCTCACACCTGTCAGGCTGGCTATCATCAACAAATCAACAAACAACAAGTGCTAGAGAGGATGTGGAGAAAAAGGAACACTCGTGCACTGCTGGTGGGAATGCAGA
Source organism: Myotis nattereri (assembly GCF_964212035.1). Lineage (NCBI taxonomy): Eukaryota > Metazoa > Chordata > Mammalia > Chiroptera > Vespertilionidae > Myotis > Myotis nattereri. The sequence goes on along the minus strand of NC_138086.1, from coordinate 21,251,171 downwards.
CTGGTGCAGCCACTATGGAAGACAGTATGGAGTTTCCTCAAAAAACTAAAAATGGAACTCCCATTTGACCCTGTGATCCCACTTCTAGGAATATATCCCAAGAAACCAGAAATACCAATCAGAAAGGATATATGCACCCATATGTTCATAGCAGCACAATTCACCATAGCTAAGATCTGGGAACAGCCTAAGTGCCCATCAGTAGATGAATGGATTAGAAAACTGTGGTACATCTACACGATGGAATACTATGCTGCAGTAAAAAAGAAGGAACTCTTACCATTTGCAACGGCATGGATGGAACTGGAGAGCATTATGCTAAGTGAAATAAGCCAGTCAATGAAGGAAAAATACCACATGATCTCACTCATTCATGGATAATAAAGACCTTATAAACTTATGAACAATAATAGATAGAGGCAGAGCTGCCTCAAACAGACTGTCAAACTGCAGCGGGAAGGCCGGGGAGGGTTGGGGGGCAGGAGGGAGGGGGGGTAAGAGATCAACCGAAGGACTTGTATGCATGCATATAAGCATAACCAAAGGACATAAGACACTGGGGGGTAGGGGAGGCCAGGGGATTGTCAAGGGCGGGAAAAAAAGGAGTCATAGGTAATACTCTTTGTAATACTTTAAGCAATAAAAAAAAAAAAAACAGTAAAAAAAAAAAAAAAACCCAAAAAAAACCACATAAAAAGATGCTCAATTTTACTCTGAATATAATAAATAGAAATTGAAACTTAAAAAAAAAAAATTTATCTAGTCCCTTAATCTGTCAAAATTAAGACACTATCCTATCTAATAAAAGAGAAACATGGTAATTGGCGTACGACCGCTACCCTTCCCATTGGCTAATCAGGGTGATATGCAAATTAACTGCCAGCCAAGATGGCGGCCGGCAGCCAGGCAGCTTAACTGAACATGAGGCTTGCTTGCTTCAGTGACGGAGGAAACCAACGTTCCCCGCCTGCCTTGCCGGCCTCTGAGCTTGCAGTTTAAGAAACACTGTAACAAATATAGAAGCTAAACAAAACCCCAGAAACTAGCTTTCAGCCGGCTGGGATCTCAGAGCTGGAGCTGATACAGAGTTTCGATTATAGAACCTAAACAAACCAGATACCTACTTTCAGCAGCTGAGGCCTCAGAGCTGGAGCCAAGCCTCAGAGCTAAAGCTGACCCAGAATAAAAAAAAAAAAAAAAAAAAAAAAGGAGCAGTTGGGAGCTTCAGCCCTCAGCCCCTCACCCAGACTGTCCAGGCACCCCAGTGGGGACCCCCCACCCTGAAGGGTGTGTGACCAGCTGCAAACGGCCATCATCCCCTCACCCAGGCTGGCCAGACACCCCAGTGGGGACCCCCACCCTGGTCCAGGACACCCTTCAGGGCAAACCAGCCAGCCCCACCCAGGCCTCTATCCTATATAGTAAAAGGGTAATATGCCTCCCAGCACCAGGATCAGCGTGACAGGGGGCAGCGCCCAAACCCCCTGATCGCCCTGCGGCTCTGTGTGTGACAGAGGGCGGGGCCACAACCTCCCTCTCCGCCCTGCTCTGTTTGTGAGAGGGGAAGATGCCCCAACCTCCTGATCAGTCCTGCTCTGTGCCTGATAGGGGGGAGCTCCCCAACCCCCTGATTGCCCTGTGGCTCTGTGTGTGACAGGGTGCGGCGCCCCAACCCCCCCCCCCCCCCACACACACACACACACACAGGTCCTGCTCTGTGTGTGACAGGGTAGAGCCATAACCTCCCCATCAGCCCTGCCCTGAGTGTGAGAGTGGCGGCGCCCCAACCCCCTGATCAGCCCTGCTCTGTGGGTGATAGAGGGCAGCACCCCAACCCTCCCTCCCCCCACGGGCTCTGCTCTGTGTGTGATGGGGGGCAGCGCCCCAACTCCCTGATCGGCCCTGCTCTGTGCGTGACAGGGGGTGGCGCCGCAACCTCCCCATCGACCCTGCCTTGAGTGTGACAGGGGGCGGTGCCCCAACCCCCCAATCGGCCCTACCCTGAGCCCCTACCCTGAGTGTGACTGAGGGTGGCATTGCAACCTCTCAATCCGCCCTGCTCTGTGAATGACAGAGGGCGGTGCCCCAACTCCACAATCGGCCCTGCTCTGAGCCCGACCAGGGGTTGCACCTAGGGATTGGGCCTGCCCTCTGCCACCCAGGAGCAGGCCTAAGCCAGTAGGGCGTTATCTCCCGAGGGGTCCCAGACTGCGATAGGGCACAGGCCAGGCTGAGGGACCCCCCTTCCGCCCCGAGTGCACAAATTTTTGTGCACCGGGCCTCTAGTCATGGTGAAATGCAAATTAAAAAAGACTGACAAGGCCAAGTATTGGCAAGGATGTAGAGAAACTGAAACACTAATATTGCTGGGGGAATGGAACATACACTTTGGAAAAGATTGCCCTTTTCTTATAAAGTTAAATGACACACTCATCGATATCTGTCCAAGATAAGTTAAAACATATACCCACACAAAGACTTACCATAACCATGATTGTTCATACCAGCATTATTCAAAATAGTCAACTTGAAAACAATCCAAATGTCCATCAACTGATAAATAAAAAGTGGTACAGCCATACAATGAAATGCCATTCAGTAATTAAAAGGAAAAACTACTGATACATAAATGGACATCAAAAACAATGGCACACGTAAACTAATCACTAAAATTCTGCAGCACACCAAAAAATACATTTTTTACCAATCAGACAAAAAAAATAGGTATAATTCTGATTCATTCACACTGGGTGGCCATTGTTGTGTTGGCTGCTGTCATTTTTTAAGATATGTTTTTATTGATTTTAGAGAGAGAGGAAGGGAAAGAAAGACAGAAACATTAATAAGAGAGAGACATAATGCCCCCCACTGGGATCGAGCCTAAAACCTGGGCATGTGCCCTGACTGAGAATCCAACCAGTGACCCCTTGGTGCATGGGTCAATGCTTAACCTCTGAGCCACACTGGCTGGGTGGCTGTTGTCATTTTTTTTTATTTGACAATCTAAGGGAAAAGAGGTCAGTGCCCCTGACTAAATAGTCAGGTATTGCATGTTCTAAAAATTCTTGTGAGCACACAGGTTGAAAATCACTGTGATAAGTGAACAACTCAGACACAAAAGACCATATATTGCATAATTCATTTACATGAAATTTCCAGAAAAAGCAAATCTATAGTGAAAAAAAGAAAATCAGTGACTACTAGGGGAAGAGAATGGGAGCAGGGATTGACTGCAAATGGGCAAAGGAGATTTTTGGGGGAAATAGAACTGTTTTTAAGATAGCTACCATAATTAATTAATTAGTAACAAGTGATGTTGAGGATTAGAACACTTGTACATTGCTAGGAGAAATGTAAAATAGTGTAGCTGCTAATGGGAAAAATTTTTTTTTACTTATTGTTGAATAATGTTGGCTTAGCAGGTGGTCTTATTTTGTTTCTCTTTTATGAAACCTCAGATTAGAGAGGCAAGAAAATCATTTTGGGGTTTTGTGGAAGGGTAGAAATTTATTAAAAAATGTGTTGTACATCATGACTAATGTGGCTCAGTGTTTAGAGTGTCAGCCAGCACACCAAAGGGTCTCAGGTTCAATTTCTGGTCAAGGACACGTACCTGGGTTGCAGGTTCCATCCCGACCCAGGTTGGGGGCACATGTGGAAGGCAACCAATCAATGTGCCTCTCTCACATCATGTTTCTCTCTCTCTCCCTCTCTCTCTCTCTTTTTCTCCCTCTTGCACCCTTCCTGCTTCCACTCTCTCTAAAAATCAATGGAAAAAATATCCTCAGTGAGGATTAACAACAGCAAAAACTTATTGTAAGACTTGTAATAAAATACTTGATGGACACATAGACATAGAAACATAGACAGCCCAGATGGTATGGCTCAGTGGCTGAGCATCGACCCATGCACCATGAGGTCACCAGTTCCCTATCAGGGCACATGCCCTGGTTTCTGGCTCAATCCCCAGTGGGAGGCATACAGGAGGCATCCCTTCAATGTTGATGTTTCTTTCTCGTCTATGTTTCTCTCTTTCTCCCTTCCTCTCTCTCTAATAAAAACATATTTAAGAAAAACAAACACAGGCACAGATGTACAAAGACAAACACACAGAGATTCCCCACATGCAACAGAACTCCTGAAGACCTCTACCCAGATCCTTCCCACACACAAAGACACACACGCACAGAGAGAACCCCATACGTCTCCACAGAATCTTCTATGTGTACCCACAGAGATACCCCACACAGACCCATATATACTCTGAGGCCCATCCCTCCGACAAAAACATAGAGCCTCCGGAAGAGAGAGAGAGAGAGAGAGAGAGAGAGAGAGAGAGAGACCGACTGACCCAATAGGTAATGCTTAAAACTCAGATTTTTATGGGACTTGAGCAGTGTTCTCCATAGTTATTTTGAGAAGGGACAAGTCTCTAAGGTACTTTTAACTGAGCCAGAAAATAAAGAAAAAACAGACTGGTTGCCATTGGATCTGCAAAACAGTGAATGCTACAAAGCCAGTTTTTATTTGAATTCATGTTTCTGGAACCACTCGTTCCTGGGCATCATTTTCTGTTTGATGTACTCATCATGCTTAGATAAAAAGTCAGTCTCCTCTTTCTTTCAGGAGCTTTCATCCTTCATTGCTGGTTAAGCCAAGTTCCATGCTTAGATCTCCTTGGCACTAACGAACACACTTGATGCTATCTGAGTCACATAAATCTGCCCAAGATTAGCAGGTCCAGAAACACTGCACCTATGTGGAGGACTCATACTGAGTCCTCTGTGGGCGTGGGGGACTAAAGAATGTAGGGTGGAGCCCTAACCGATTTGGCTCAGTGGATAGAGCGTCGACCTGTAGACTGAAGGGTCCCAGGTTCGATTCCGGTCAGGGGCATGTACCTTGGTTGTGGGCACATCCCAGTAGGGGGTGTGCAGGAGGCAGCTGATTGATGTTTCTCTCTCATCAATGTTTCTAACTCTCTATCCCTCTCCCTTCCTCTCTGTAAAAAATCAATAAAATATATATTTAAAAAAAGAATGTAGGGTGGAGAGGAAAAATTGTGTTAAAACTAGAAAGAGATGTAATTTGGGGTTTTTTACTTATTGGGTAGTTCATGGTATAAGTTTGCATAGAGACTCGGTAATAATTTAGGTGCAAGTTAAAAGATTTTAAAACTACACTGATGTAGGTGGGGATGGCACATTGATTGTGTTGGTTGATAGAGAGATCACTGGTATCCACATAGCCACATAGCCAGGTTTTTTAGTGCCTCAGGCAGCGTTGTTTTTTTTGGGGGGGGGGGGGTTGTTGTTTTTTTTTTAGAAATATCTTGTTAGGGCACAGAAGATTCCACCTTATAGTATGCTTGTACCTAAATTCTTGAAAGTTTCTATCACACTGAGTGAATTAGGCACCAGAGATACATTAGTATAATAGTTTTACAAATACAGGTCCCCAAAAGCATTAAACCTGTTTAAAAAAAATGTTTTCCCAAGTACATGGAAGAGTCCTGAGAGAATTGTACTCACTGCCCAATTTAACAAATGTTAACATTTTGTATAATTTTTTGTAGATATTTTTAAAGAAATGAAACATCCTATATAATAAAATCCTAATATGCAAATTGACCAAATGGTGGAACAACTGGTCACTATGATGCACACTGACCACCAGGGGGAAGACACTCAATGCAGGAGCTGCCCCCTGGTGGTCACTGCACTCCCACAGGGCGAGCGCCGTTCAGCTAGAAGTCGGGCTCACAACTGGCCAGCACAGGGGCAGTGGCGGGAGCCTCTCCTGCCTCCACAGCAGTGCTAAGGACCGGCAGGCGGACATCCCCCGAGGAGTCTCGGACTGCGAGATGGTGCAGGGGGGACCCCCTTACCCCCCACCCCAGTGCACAAATGTCATGCACCGGGTGTCCAGTTGTAGAGTTGTAGATAAAATTGAAGATCCTTTTGTACTCCTTCTCTATTTATTAACCTTCATACTTTCCCTCCCACCACAGAGGTAACTTCTGTCCAAACTTTGCTGTTTACAATTCCCCTTCATTTTTAAAATACTTTTGCTACATATTGTTCATCAGTACCAACTGTATATCAACAAACATTATGCAGCACTGTTTTGTATGTTTATAAATATAATATAAATTATGGTATAGAGTAGATAGTATTCTGCAGCCTGCTTTTTTCATTCTTCTTTAGAGTTTTTTTGTTTTCTGTTTTTGTAATCCTCACCTGAGGGTATTTTCCCCTTGATATTTTAGAGAGTGGAAGTGAGAGGGAAAGACTGAGAGAAATATTGATGTGAGCGAAACACATCAATTGGTTGCCTCCTGCACACGCCCCTACCAGGGCCGGGGTGGGGAAGAGCCTGCAACCAAGGTATGTGCCCTTGACCAGAATCGAACTCAAGACACTTCCGAAGGCTGACCTTCTATCCACTGAGCCAAACTGGTTAGGGCTTTACTTTTGAGTTTTAACCAGTCTGAACACATGTAGATTTTCTAATTGGCTCATTTTAACTTCTGTGAGGTACTTCATTATATGAATACTAGAGGCCTGATGCACGAAATTTGTGCAAGGGGCTCAGCCCCAGCTGCCTCGGCCCTCGCAGCCCCAGCTTCGTCCAGAAGGTTGTCTGGACAGTAGTTCTGCTGTTCGGCTGTTTGGTCGATTTGCATATTACACTTGTATTATTATAGAGACCATAGTTTACCCATTGCCACATGTGCACCAACCTGGATCGGGATAGAACCTGCAACCCAGGAACTTGCCCTTGACCAGAAATTGAACCTCAGACCCTTTGGTGTGCTGGCTGACATTCTAAGCACTGAGCCACATCAGTCATGAGTTATGATAAATTTTATTATAAATTTCTACCCTACCACAAAACCCCAAAATGATTTTCTTGCCTCTCTACTCTGAGGTTTCATAAAAGAGAAACAAAATAAGACCACCTGCTAAGCCAAAACTATTCAACAACTAGAGGCCGGGCAGATGAAATTCGTGCATGGGTAGGGTCCCTAGGCCTGGCCTGCAATCAGGGCTGATCTTCCCCAGCTGCTGGCAGCTGGCCCTGCCTCGGGGCGGGCAACTCACGGGGCAATCGGGGCCTAGGCTCTGCCCAAGTCCGCAGCCACCTAGCCCCAGTTCCTGGTTCCCCATCGGGCCTGCCATCCGGGGGAGGGGCCAAGAGGTTGGCTGTTCCAACCCGCTCGCAGGTCACACCCGCCACTGCCACCAGTTACCCTCTGTGTGTGGGACAACTGGCAAGGCAATCGGGGCCCCAGCGCCATCAGCATCCGCTGCCACCCACCCCTGGTTCCCTGTTCCCCATTGGGCAATCAGGGCCTGCGGGCTGGGGCAGCTCCTGTGTTGAGCGTTTGCCTCCTGGTGGTCAGTGCGCGTCATAGCGACCAGTCATTCCACCATTTGGTCGATTTGCATATTAGCCTTAAATAGGATAAGTAAACAAAACTGAGGCTGCACCTGGCTGGTGTGGCTCAGTGGTTGAGTATTGATCCATGAACCAGGAGGTCATGGTTTGATTTCTAGTCAGTGCACATGCTGAGGTTGCAGGCTTGACCCCTGGTAGGAGACATGAGCTGATCAAGATTCTCTCTCTATCTTCCTCTCCCTTTCTCTCTGAAATCAATAAAAATATCTTTTTTTAATTGAGGTTCCAGTGGGTATAAACTAGTCTAGAATCAGAGTTGCCTCTGATTGTACATTTATAACAAGCTCCGGGATGATGCCAATGCTTCTGGTATGGAGCAGTGTGAGTAGCAAGGATCTAAAACAGTGGTTCTCAACCTTCTGGCCCTTTAAATACAGTTCTTCATGTTGTGACCCAACCATAACATTATTTTCTTTGCTACTTCATAACTGTAATGTTGCTACTGTTATGAATCATAATAATGTAAATATCTGATATGCAGGATGATTCTTAGGCGACCCCTGTGAAAGGGTCGTTCGACCTCCAAAGGGGTCGCAACCCACAGGTTGAGAACCGCTGATCTAAAAGATTCCAAACTTGCCCTAACCAGTTTGGCTCCATGGATAGAGTGTTCGTTGACTCTCAGAGTGAAGGGTCATGAGTTCGATTCCAGTCAAGGGCATGTACCTCGGTTGCAGGCTCAGGCTCAATCTCTGGCCCAGGTTGACAATGCGTCTCTCTCACATAGTTGTTTCATCTCTCTCAGATTCTCCACCTCCCTTCCACTCTCTCTGAAAACCAATGAAAAGTATCTTCGAGTGAGGATTAAAAAAAAAAAAAGATTCCAAATTGCTTTTAACTATAATTAGACTTCCCATGTTGATTTTTCAGAGTACCATTTGACTGACCCATATATTAAATCAGCTCAATTATTATATACACCTAACCATAAATTAGAAATTATCATTCTGTTTTAATTTTTTTATTGATTGGGGGGGGGGGGAGGGAGAGAGACATACTGATACGTTGTTCCACTTAAATTATGCATTCATTGGTTGCTTCTTGTATTTGCCCTGGCTGCAGATTAAACCCACAACTTTGGGTGTATCAGGACAATGCTCTAACCCCGTGGTCGGCAAACTGCGGCTCGCGAGTCACATGCAGCTCTTTGGCCCCTTGAGTGTGGCTCTTCCACAAAATGTCATGCGCGGGCGCGCACGTACAATGCGATTGAAACTTCGTGGCCCATGTGCAGAAGTCGGTATTTTGTGGAAGAGCCACACTCAAGGGGCCAAAGAGCCGCATGTGGCTCGCGAGCCGCAGTTTGCCGACCACTGCTCTAACCAAATGAGCTACTTGGCCAGGGCCTAAAATTATCATTCTATTTTAAATATGAGTCTCTTGTGAGTTTGGTTTGAATGAGCCAGTCCTAACAGGTGAATGATCTCTTAAGTGTATTAAAAGTAAATTTCTGGATTTATAACACTGGAACATGGAAACTTCACAAAGGTTCTGCTACATTGCAAAGCCTCCTGGATGGACAACCAACTAGTTTTCCTAAGGTGTGTCACCTTGATTTCAATGCTGACCTCTTCAAGCTGACAATTCCTACTTCCAGTATTGCTCATATCACATTGTATGCGGGAAACGTATTTATACGTTTTACGTTGACTGTAGTAGTAGAGCGCGGGACACGTATTAACACGTTTTTTATAGACTAGCGGTAGAATGTGGGTAACATATAAATACGTAAACTAAAGTTATCGTAATTTTACTGAACGTTGCCATTTGTGCAAAAAATTAGCAAAAATGGCCCGCGCCACCTGTTAGCGCGCAATAAAAACTACCCGCAAACAATGTGATATCAAACTAGACTGTATTTATTTCCATATTTATAGCCATACCCTCTCCTGGAGGGCAAGAATGGCATTTGGCTGATTTAATAACCCTATCACTTAGCAGTGTTTAACACACAACACATAAATGGTTTTTTATGTAAAAGAAGCTCACACAGTATCAGGGAAGAGTATTAGACAAGTATCTAGAAGTAGTAAAATTGCTTCTCCTTTATAGTACAGTCCACCATAGGCCCTAAAAAGGGACTAGTATATGACCAACCATCTTTTCTTCCTTATAAAAATAGACACGAATGTAGTAAAAATCCCTATTCCATTTCTGTCTCCCAAAACAGAGGGACCCAAGACTAGATTTAATCAAGCTTTAACCAACAAAGCTTTGTTTAAAAGGACAGTTTATTTACCTGCCAGGAAAATGAGTCCTTTTATAACCTGGAGCAGGTTAATATATTGTTAACTTTGAAAGATAGTTGCACACAACTACCTAATCAGGACAAAAAAAATTTTCTTCCTACAGTCTCATCACACATACTCAATTCCTGCAATGCCTTAAAAAAAAATAGGTGTCATTTTGGAAAAGGACCACACATTACTATATTTTTCCAACTTAGTATAACTGCAGAAGGTAAGTTACTCTCTAAGCCATTACTGCATAGGATATGTATTTGAGATATAATTGAGACTCCAATTTCTATCAAAACAATCTATATCCATGAAATAATAATAACACTGTTTACTATAAACAATAACATTTGCTAAAATAGCAAGTGCTTCTAGGAATAACTCATTATAAGCACTAAGTACTGCCAGGATGGCAATTTTTAGTGTCATTCTTGAGTTAAATAGATACAGCCTTCAAACAAAAGTTACTTCTACATGTCCAGCTAAAAGTTAAGAAAGAAAATCATTAAGAAGGATAAGTTAAAGAAAAAGAAAAAGAACAAACCCAAGATATTAATTTTTATTTGAAGACAAATAGAGCTATCTTACATTACAAATAGTCCCTATATTACAAATAAAAATAAATTCCAGATGAATTTAAGACCAAAATATGTTAATGCAAACATAAAAATAGTTGAAGAAAATATAAAAGAATTTGTTTATAAACCTAGGATAGGAAAGACCATTCTAAGACAAAAAATGTTTAAGCCATAAAAGAAAAAAACTGGTCAATCTAATTATATAAAAACTTTTAAAATCATAAACAAAGTACTAAGTCAACACGAAAACGATCGGTAAAAAAAAATGCTGGTACATATATAGAAAGAAATAATATCCAGAATTTTAAATAATTTCTGTAAGTCTACCTGAAAAAGATAAGTCTATACGATGGCAGAGATCTATACCTATTTTGGTCACTGTTGTACCCAGCACTTGGCACATAGAGTCACTCAATATTCATTAATGAATAAATATGAACAGGCAATTATAAAAAAAGAATATAAATTGCTAATATACACATAAAAATATTCTCAGCATTTCATTAATCAGGAAAAATGCAAAAACAACAGTAAAAGATTTTTCTCATAAAAGGTGTAAAAATATTTAGTATTAGTGAAGTTGTAGTGAAAGAGCTGTCTTATATATATAATGAGCTGATATGTAAAGTGGTACTCCATTTTTGAAGGCAACATGACATTATGCATTGTTTAAAATGTGGGTATCTTTCAACTCCAAAACTATACTTTTAGATATCTATCCTAGAGAAGCACATATACTTGTATACAAAGAGGACACATACAGATACTTATTACAGCACAGTCTATAAAGAAAAGAAAAATATTAAGTTAAATGTGCATAAAATGTTGTTTAATAAACAACAACAGTATAGATTTGGAAACCAATTTAGCAGTTAAAAAAAGAGTAAGATAGATATATAGGTACTAATATGTAAAAAGCTCCAATATTTGTTCTTAAGTAAAAAAAAAAAAAGCACAACCTCCAAAAAATGTATATGTAATATGCTTTTATTTATGTACAAATTATAAAACTACAAATTTCTCTATGTACAAATGTAAGTATAAAGTCTGACAAAAAAGTAAAGAAAAACAAATTGAGAATAAAAGTCACCTCTGGGAAGGGGAATAAGACTGTCTGAGGGACAAGGAAGAACTGTTTTACTACATTGAATTATTTTATAAGAATATATGCAAGCATTACTTGTATAATTAAAAACAATTTTTAAACATAAGAAAAAATAATGCAAATACAATTTTACTGATATGAAGGAATAAGAACTTTATTTGGGAATTGAACAGGTAGACAAAAAATTTCATTTTGGACGTGTTAGCTTTGAAGCCCAATAGCCAGTAGGCAGTGTACACACACAAGACTGGCTGTGATTCAGAAGAGGGCTCTTGGCTAAAGAAATCATTTGGGGAGTTGTTAGTATGTAGATGATACTCAAAGGCATAGGAACAGTAGGGATGACTTAGAGAGAACACACAATGGAAGAGCAGAGGACCCAGATGCAAGGAGAAAGGGCCAGCACAGAAGACTAAGGACCAGCCAGAGAAATAAGAGGAAAACTAGGAAAGAGCAGAGTCCTGGAAGCCGAGAGAGGAGACTGTTTTGGTAAGAAGTCTATGTCTGATGATGCCAAGAGGTCTGATATGAAGAGGACTAGAAATACAGATATTAGCAACTTTAGCAAGAGGATTTTGTTTGGGTCAGAGTATAAGAGCAGGATTGGGTTAAAGAGTTCATGGGAAGAAAAAAGTATACTGCATGTATTGAAAACTTAAGAAGCTTACTTTGAAAGGAATAAAAAGGTAAGAATAGCAGAAAGGAAATATGGAGGTCAGAGGACAGGGTTTTCAAAATGGGAAAGATTAGAGCAAGTTTGAATACTGCAGAAAAGGTTCTAGTATATAGAGGAAATAACTGAAGGAAGTTCTTAAGAAGACAGGAGAATATGATTAGAGCACCTATAGAGGGACTGGTCTTGGATGAAATGAAGGTCCTCTATCGTAACAGGTGGGAATCAGTAAAAGGTAAGCCTGAGATGCAGGTAAGTTTGTAGATTTGGAAGGTACAAAGATGAAGGGATTCCCTTTGGCAGCTTCTGGGGTTTTTTTTGTTTTGTTTTGTTTTTTGTTAATCCTCACCCAAGGATATTTTTTCCATTGATTTTTTTTTTTAAGAGAGTGAAAGGGAGGGGGGAGAGACAGAAAGAAACATCTATGTGAGAGAGACACATTGATTGGTTGCCTCCCACACCAAGCCCCAACCACAGCAGGGGATCAAGCCTGCAACCTAGGTATGTGCCCTTCACCAGAATTAAACCCGGGTCAGTTTGTGGGCTAACACTCTAACCACTGAGCAACCCAGCTACGGCAGCAGCTTCTGTTTTTTATAATAAAGTATAAGGCACATCACTGGTTTAAAAAGAAGAATACAGCCCTACCTGGTTTGGCTCAGTGAATAGAGCATCCATCTGTGGACTGAAGGGTCCTGGGTTTGATTCCAGTCAAGGACACATGCCCAGGTTGCGGGCTCAATCCCCAGTAGGGGGAATGCAGGAGGCAGCCCATCAATCATTCACTCTCATCATTGATGTTTCTATCTCTCTCCCTCTCCCTTCCTCTCTGAAATCAATAACAATATATTTAAACATAATAATAAAATAAAAAATAAAAAGAAGAACACAGGGGTAATGAACACACAATACAATATACAGATGATGTACTATAGAATTGTACACCTGAAACCTATATAATTTTTTTAATTTATTTTAATACTAGAGGCCCGGTGCACAAAAATTTGTGCACTCGGGGGGGCGGGGGGTCCCTCAGCCCGGCCTGTGCCCTCTCGCAGTCTGGGACCCCTCGGGAGATAACGACCTGCTGGCTGGCTTAGGCCTGCACCCAGGTGGCAGAGGGCAGGCCCAATCCCTAGGTGCAGCCCCTGGTCGGGCTCAGAGCAGGGCCGATTGGGGAGTTGGGGCGCCGCCCCCTGTCATGCACAGAGCCGCAGGGCGATCAGGGGGTTTGGGTGCTGCCCCCTGTCACACTGATCCCGGTGCCGGAGGCCTCTCGGCTCCACTGATCCCGGTGCTGGGAGGCATATTACCCTTTTACTATATAGGATAGAGGCCTGGTGCACAGGTGGGGCCCGGGCTGGTTTGCCCTGAAGGGTGTCCTGGATCAGGGTGGGGGTACCCACTGGGGTGCCTAGCCAGCCTGGATGAAGGGATGATGGCTGTTTGCAGCTGGTCACACACCCTTCAGGGTGGGGGTCCCCACTGGGGTGCCTGGCCAGTCTGGGTGTGGGGCTGAGGGCTGTTTTCAGGCTGGCGGGTGACTAAAGCTCCCAACCGCTCCTCTTTTTCTTTTTCTTTTTTTTTTATTCTGGGCCAGCTTTAGATCTGAGGCTTGGCTCCAGCTCTTAGGCCTCGGCTGCTGAAAGCAGGTTTCTGGACTTTGTTTACCTTCTGTATTTGAAACAATGTTGCGATCCTGCTGGCTGAAGCCCTACAGACTAAAGCAGGTTTCTGGGGTTTTGTTTAGCTTCTATATTTGTAACATAGTTGCTTAGAGTTGCAGCTCAGAGGCTGGCAAGGCAGGCGGGGAACGTTGGAGTCCTCCGTCACTGAAGCAAGCAAGCCTCATGTTCGCTTTAAGCTGCCTGGCTGCCGGCTGCCATCTTGGCTGGCAGTTAATTTGCATATCACCCTGATTAGCCAATGGGAAGGGTAGTGGTCGTACACTAATTACCATGTTTCTCTTTTATTAGATAGGATACTTTATTGATTTTTTACAGAGAGGAAGGGAGAGGGATAGAGAGTTAGAAACATCGATGAGAGAGAAACATTGATCAGCTTCCCCCTGCACACTCCCTACTAGGGATGTGCCCACAACCAAGGTACATGCCCTTGACTGGAATCGAACCTGGGACCCTTCAGTCTGCAGGCCAACGCTCTATCCACTGAGCCAAATCGGTCATGGCTGAAACCTATATAATTTTATTAACCAATGTCACCCCAATAAATTTAATTGAAAAATAAAATAAAAATAAATAAAAAGAACATGTGCGATTAGAAATAAATAGAGACAGTATGAAATAGTCATTTCCAGTGAGTGGGAAAATGAACTTACTAGAGAAATGTATAACATTGCTAGGCAATAATGATCATGCATATGAGGTTGATGATTATGAATTTGTAGTGATACTGATCTGCCTAGTTTTCTGATTTTCTCCAGCAATTCTCATCCGCATGGAGGCAGACAACTAAAAAGGCAGATGGTTAGGTTCAACCAGTGCATCACTCAGAGTTCCATAAACAGCAGAAGGCAACTATGGCTGAATTAAACAGAGAAAGAATATGCGGTAGCTTTCAGAGTAAAGAACCTGCTTCAGGGCTACACAGCTAAAAACAGCATACAAAACAGGTTTTGGAAAGTTGTGTTTGCTAATGCCAAGCAGGAGACACTGTAGCTTAGGCTGCACCATTATAGTTCTGGATACCAGATGACACCCTAGTACAGTGATGGCGAACCTTTTGAGCTTGGCGTGTCAGCATTTTGAAAAACCCTAACTTAACTCTGGTGCCGTGTCACATATAAAAAATTTTTTATATTTGCAACCATAGTAAAACAAAGACTTATATTTTTGATATTTATTTTATATATTTAAATGCAATTTAACAAAGAAAAATCAACCAAAAAAATGAGTTCGCGTGTCACCTTTGGCACACGTGTCATAGGTTCGCCATCACTGCCCTAGTAGCATTCCCACCGTTGACCCTGTAACTGGATCATGCTGCTAGAGGCTGATGCTATATGGGAATTTGCTAATAACGGAGGAACAAGTTGTAGATCTTGAGATCCAAAAGGTTGCACAAAGGGCTGGGTGGAGGGGAGTAAAGCGGGGAGGAGGAGAGAATGGGAGACACCTGTAATACTGTCAGCAATAAACAAACAAACAAACAAACTGTTGCACAGAGTGATCTTAGCAGCAGCCTAGGTGTAGTACTAAAGCAGATTTCACATGGGAGTTTGGTCAGAGAAGTAGCCTCCCACTGTTGCTATGGGCAGTGTTGTATCTCACTAATCCCAAAGGCATCACAGACTGTCAAAGCCTTGGGCAAGTTAATTAATCTCTTTGAGACCAAATTTTCTAGTCTGTAAAATAATAATATTCATCTGATAAAACTGTCCTGATTAAGTGAGATGAGAAAGAAAGATGTTTGGCAGAAACTAAATATTCAGTAAATGGCAGCCATAAGTGAAGAATTTTAACTGAAGCCAAGAGAAGAGTTTCCAAGAAAACGTAGTCAACAGTATCTCATCTTTTAGAATGATCAAAAGGGTTCACCCCTGGAACACTACAGGAGGTAAGTTTGTAAGGAAGATAAAAACAGTTTTGGTCTCAGGTTACTTAACTCTCACTGACAGTTCTGCAGCATTCAGAAAGGCTTAAAGAACAAGCCTGATTTGTAGTCAGAGAAATTCCACCAGCAGCTCTAAAACTTCTGTCCGTACCCTTCCTGAGCTAAGAAGAACTAGGTGCCCCAAACAAATACATTTACGCTTGAAAAAGAGAACAGGAAACTACCAGCTATCAATGCAGCGCCCAAGAAAGAAAATGGTTCAGTGAATTGTTGCAGAATATAGTGGGGAAGAGGGGGTCCCGTTACAGAAGGAATTTCACTCCACCATTTTCTCCTCTGCTCACTTAGCTCTCACCAAATCTCAGGTCATAGGTCATTCAGACTATAAAAAGCTCCCACAAATTCCATAGAAACCTGACCAAGCTTACTGAACCTCTTATTGGGTAAACAGAATTCAGCTCCTCTGATTGTGCATACCACCTGAACACAATGGCAGGACAGCAGACCAGGGCAACTGCCAGTTTATTCTCTCATCCACCTCAGTTGTACCTCTCTGAAATATTTAAATAAGAACCACCAGAAAGAAATTGCACGTTCTTTATAAAATCAACTTGAGAAGAGTCTGAATAAAGATTCCAACAAACCTTTTTTCCCCCCTTACTCTCCTTTCTTCATGAACAATACACTTCTTGAATTAACTGGATATTAAAGAACTAAGTTTTTCCTCAGGACATCGAATACACAACTGCAACTTTAGCTCTGAGCAACCTCCTAAGACAGCTCTTAATGTTCAATCTTTCCCAATATAATTCGCAAATTACAATACAAAAAAAGGGCTGCTTTCTCTGAAGATTCATAAATGTTCACATAAATATATGATAAGACCATTAAATAAGCTTCATAAATAAAAAGAAACTACCTACTAGTGAAAAAACATCCACAAAAAATACACAGATTAAGATTCAATCTGATTTTTGAACAGAGAAATATTTCAACTGAAAAGCAACTGAGTTTGGAGTCAAACAGATTAGAATTCCGTCAGCTCCATCACATTACTAAATGTGTAATCTTGAGACAAATTCCTTAATCTCTTCAACCCTCAATAAAATAAGGATAACACTACCTCTCTCTGAGAGCTCTTTTTTTTTAAATACTCACCCGAGGATATTTTTCCCGTTAATTTTTAGAGAGTGGAAGGGATGGGGAGAGAGAGGAAGAAACATCGATGGGAGAGACACATCAATTCGTTGCCTCCCCTACAGGACCCAGGGATCAATCCTGCAACCCAGGTAGGAGCCCTTGACCAGAATCAAACCTGAGACCCTTCAGTCTTCCGGTCAGTGCTCTAACCACTGAGCAACTGGCTAGGGCTCTCTGAGAGCTCTTAAAAGGAGTAAATAAAATAGTATATGCAAAGCTCTAATACAATGCCGGGTACACAGCAGGAATGTATAACATGCTTCCCTTTCTAACCTGCAAAATGGTTAAGAAGAGATTGATTCATAAAGATGGTAGGGAAACCTTTCAGCTCCACAGTTAGGAGCCATATTCCTTAGGAACTCCATATCTATCTATAATTTTAAAAATAAGAATAAAATTTCAGATTAGTAAATTACTAAAGTGAAAATGCATCATTTATCTTAAAATGCTTTTTTCTTTAAAATACTCTTCTTCCTCTCTCCTAATTTTATAATTCTTTGCAGTCCTACATTTGTACAATTTTTTCTCATTCCTCTTCCTAAAGCCCTGACTCAGATTCTTACTTGGTTTTGGGATAACCTAAGCCTTAAACCAGACACACATACCTTGGAATTCGATTCTCCAAGACTTCTGGGAGAAGACCAGAACCAAGCATCTAAGAAGTTAGAAAGGCCCTAGCCAGTGTGGCTCAGTTGGTTGGAGCATCATCCCACACATGGAAAGGTTGTGGGTTTGATCCCTGGTCAGGGCATAGACTTGGGTGCTGGTTTGGTCCCTGGTTGGAGTGCATATGGGAGGCAAGTGATGGATGTTTCTCTCACATCAATGTTTCTTTCTCTCTCTCTCTCTCTCTCTCTCTCTCTCGCTCGCTCGCTCGCTCTCTCTCATCAATGAGCATGTCCACAAAAAAGAAGTTAGAAAGAATTGGTGTGGCATAATGAAAAGGACAGGGGCTTTGGAAACAGACAAAGGTTTAAGACAAAGATTTAAGTCCTACCTCTGCCACTTTCTAGATGTATAACCTTGGGCAAGGCACTTTATCTCTCTGGACCTCATTTCCTTATTTGTAAAATGGAGATAATGCTATCTATATCTTAATGTGTTGTTGTCAGGATTAAGAAAACACCTATAACAATTCTTGGCATATAAAAGGCCAATTAATGGTAACTATTATTAGGGTCAATATGCCAATTGCCTTACTGAAAAATTTTGCAAAGCTGTACTTTCCTAAATGGCAAAAGGAGTCACACTGCTCCCACATTCCCATGCCTAGATCCTAAAGATTCTATTTTAGTAATCCATAATTAACCAAATTAAGAGCTTAAAGAATTCAGGCAAGAAAGTGCTAACATGGCTCAACTCATCCTCTGCTGACAGCAACAAAGCCAGTTCAAGGTGCATACCTTTGCCAAAAAAAAAATAATAATCTGCTCGAACATAGTCATTACCAATACTGATGTAAGCACAAAGTAGTTACAGTTCTTGGCTCACAGCCTTACTGACATAAAGTTTTAACTTTTCTGAAATAAATTCTCTTCTGCCTTGTTTTCTGTATTGTGACATTCCTATAACTCCATTTCTAAAAACATAGGGACGAAATCCTCTCAACTTTACCACTCCATTCACTGTGGAACTTCTCTTCCCATTTCACCAATCACTTCTTATAAAGATTTTTGGTTTGTTGGATTCATTTGGTGTGAGCTTATAAAGAAAAACATTATATACAAATATGTCAGAGCCACAATGACAAGATCTGGTCCTCAGAGTATTACAAATTACAAAATGTAACTTGTGCCAAAGATAAGATGTGACTAAGTAACCTACACACCATATGTTCATTCTTATTAACTACCACGCTTGGGAATTCTGGCTCTTGTAAAAGTTTTTTCCCCTTGTGTGGCAGAGGCGAGTAACAGAACTAAGAAAAATGATGGCAGATACATGAATGGAGTAAGGGATACCATCAATGGAAATATGACTTAAGACAAATAAACCCGTATGTGACAGTTACAAAATTAAAGCAACAGTCACCAATTATACAGCCAAAGGCAGCTATTTCAATCCCCAAGTACCCCAGTCTCTCCCTACCCTCTATAAAAGCAGGAGTCAAGGTCAGATTGATTAAGTAAACAACCTAAGAATCAAGAAAGGCTCAACATATCAAAATGTCACACTGTAGTCCCTTGGTGAGGTGACTTTCATCATGAGGAAAGCAGGGCAGTCTCATGCACTTATAATTTAACCAATTCAATAACAAGAAAGTTAAAGATTCTGTCCCCAAAAAGTAGCCTTTAGCTATGTCATATAGCTGCATCCTTGCCCAGAGTTATACCTGCTTAACATCCAGCAGAGATTTTTTTAAAAAAAAATATTTGTATTGATTTTTAGAGAGAGAGGAAAGGAAAAGGAGAGAAATATCCATGTGAAAGCAAAGCATGGATCAGATTCCTGCACTTCCCCCAACGGGGATGCCCCAATTGGGAATCAAACCAGCAACCCTTCAGTGTACAGGATGATTCCCAACCAACTGAGTCACGACACTGTACAGAAAACTAGGTCCTGCCTTCCATAGCCTTGAGGTGCTGAGTAAATCTAGAATTATGGAACCTACATTTTTATACTGGAAAAACAGGAAGAAGGTGGTTTGGCAACAAGGAAAAAATGGTCAAGAAGCACACCTAGACTTAAGAAAAAAGACAGATATGCTGGCCTGCAATTTTTAAACTTCTTTTTATAGAATATATTGAATTGTGTATCATTTGGAGGTGGCCCTAATGACATGCACTTAAGCTATAATGGAAAGAGGAGTAAAATAAATTCTTAATAACAACAGCTATTATGTCTTAAGCCACTACTATATGTACCAAGTTCAATGCTAAAGCCCTCTATAAATGCTTCTAATCCTCAATCATACCCGTGTCCTTATAGAAGAGGAAACTAAGACTTAGAGAATTGGAAATTACCCCAAAGCTAGTTAGCAGGGGTTACCAGGATTCAAACCATGTCTGCCAGACAGTAAATCCCATTCCAAAAACAATTTGTTAAACTCTTACCCTCAAGAGATCTAATCAAATTATACATTTTTACACAAAAAGAACCTTAACCGCAGGAAAAAATTTGTCTGAAGTTATAAAGCAACTAAACTACTCAGAAACATGTTCTAGATTTCCAGACTCATATATAGGTAGTAAAGGCGGCTCATGCTGCCTGTCTTTCCTCCTGTAATTCCTCCCAGAGGAGTTTCACACTGCAAAGGACAAGGAAACAGTCCTAAAGCATCAGTAAACAAGTTCCTGCAGGCTTGCCTCTGACATCGTCTGTTAACCACCAGTATTTGAGTAGGTAGAATGAAAGGGTTATCTGCTTCATAACTTAATCATGGGCTTATTACAACTAAAATTAAGCTGGTTCCAATTCCGCAGAGTCCTACAGTGAAACCAATGCCGATTTCACAACACTTTCATGCTGTTCTGATAAAGAATTAGAAATCGTTCCCAACAATAAAAAAAGACAAAAATCATGGTGTCCATATTGTATGTATCTCAGAAATTAGAGCCATAATTGTGTTGTTGTTTTTTACATGATGCACAGCTCTGTCTTTTCCAAGATCTGCCCCTTTTTTCCTGGGCTGATTGAGCTTTACGGGAGGAGAGGCATACTAAGCATAGCATTGTAAGGGGACTACAGAGTATGCACTGAGTGGCCAGATTATTCTGACCACCCCATCAGTACAATGAAGTGAATTAGTTATGCAAATAATAAAACCTTGAGAGTATTTGCTTAGGAAGTTTTCAATATTCAGTATTTTTGGAAGTGCCAATGAAGTACTGATGGGGTGGTCAGAATAATCTGGCCACTCAGTGTATATACTACATCTAGGCACACGGACTCCCCGCTGCGCCAAGGCTACTGTCTCTTCACAACTACATCGGAAAGAAGCTAGCCGCTGAGACAGAAAGCCCCACAACGACAACGACAGCTTTTCCCCAAAAGTAGGAGCATTTCTTCCTAACCCTGTCAGGTCGCAACAGAAGGAACCAATAAATCACGCTCTCTACACACAGCCTACTAATCCCGGTGGCCGACTACGGGGCCGAGAGAACCAACCTCTGACACTTGTACATTCAGAGAAGATGCACGGACATTGCAGTACCGAGGGAAGGGCAGGGCAGCAGCACTGCTCTGCGGACGCTGCTGACCACAGAAAGGCATAAAGTCATCATCGGTACAGAAACCAGGCAGACCGAGGATTTCAAGGCGAGGTCACTACTGCTTACTCCTAACTTCCATCAGCAAAGACCTTCCCACCCGCCTGGCTGGGTGATCGCTCATAAGCGGTCAGGTTTTTCTGAACCATCGGGGTCTTCTCCCCGGAGAAGCTGAAAGACGGCCCGCGAGTATGCTGGGGGTGCAGGGAGGGGCGGCATTAGGTGCCTCTTCCCGTGCCCATTCCAGGCAGGAGTGGAAAGCGCCACCTCCATGTTATCCATAGGGAAGTGCGACCGCGCCGGCGGGAGTCTTCGCTCCCCAGCACGGGGCCCGGGGGAGGGCATCTCTGAGAGTGGGTTTAAGGGGAAAAGGGTCTCTCTGCGTCTGTGATCAGGAGGGAGGGCGTGGAGGACGGTGCTGCGGTGCCGACAGGATCTGCGCGTGGTTCCCCTCCCGCCCTCTCTCTGCACGACAGGCAGGCCGGCCCCAATACCTTCTTGACTGTGCGCGGCGCCTCGGTAACGGTGCCGTCGGGGCTGAGCAGGGCCTCGCCGCCGTCGCGGTGCCGCTGGTGCTGGTGATGGGGGTCGCTCCGCTTCATGGCCGACGCCTGAGGCACTTTCCCGGCGGCAGGGCTGAGAGCCGCAGCTGGCCCCGAGCCCGGGCCGGGGGCTGGGGGCCGCTCGGCGGCGGGAGCTGGGGCCTCGGGGTCGCCGCCGCCCGCCGGGGGGGCCATGGCGCTCACGGCCGCCGTGCTCAGTCCCAGCGGCGGCTCCGCCTCGGAGGGGCTCAGGTCCTTCAGGTCCACCTCAGGCACTTTCGCGGCGGCCGCTGCCGACACAACCTGCACCGACATCACCGCCTCCACTGCCGCCGCCGGCTCAGGCTTCAGCTCCTGCTCCAGCTCCGGCTCGGCCCCGCCTCCCGCCTCCCGTCCCTTTCCCTCCCCCATCCCTCCACTCCTCCCCTCCATCGCCTCTCTCTCCCCCACCCCCGCCTCCGCCGGCCCGCCCGCCAGCCAGCCCTGGGCTCCCGCTCCCGCCCCCGCCCCGCCCTCCCCAGGCCGGCCCCACTCGCGCGCGAGGCGCCACGGAACCTGTAGTGCGCTTGCTCCGGGACGCACGCGGTGGAAGGACCGTGGGACCTCAGCCCCCGACCGACACTGCGCGCCGTCGAGGGCGCTGCCCGCGACGCCCCCTGGGAGTTGTAGTTTCCGTCCCCCTTCCTCCGGCAAGTTGGATTCTGTAGGAGCTATGGAGCTCTAGGGCCGGCGACTCACGGAAAGGAAAGGCGTGAAAATAGCTGACACAAGGAAGGGGATAAGGAAGAGAAAGTCTCCGGAGGAGTGGCGGTTTCCTGGAGTGAACACCAGAAACCCTAGGGTTGGGAAGGTGGGGGAGGAATGACCCGTGTGAATTTCCTGTGTGCGCGCGCGCGGGTTTGCTATCACGTGAGCAGGCATTTAAAGGAAAAGTGGCGGCGTCACGTGAGAAGAAAGCCTTCCTCAAGCTTGAAGTTGCTTTATTTTCCTGATTCTGTGAAATCGGTACTCTGACACCTTCCCAAACGTAAATGACATTGTTTTTAGAAGGAATAATATTCCTGCTGTGGCAATTTCTCACACTGTATGGGTCTGGAAGTTTAAAAATCAGTCCAAAAAGAAGTAAGGTATCATTAGAGATTTCAGGGCAGTGGAATTTCGCGTTTCTTTAAATGAGACCAAGTCTTTTGACCTATTAATTCTACTAAAGAAATCATCTGAAATTAAGATAAATCAGTCAGCATAGAGGAATGTTAACTGCAGTGTGAATACTGATTTTTTAAGGTCTCATTCTATAAAAATAGCATTTCCAAATCACAGTGAAAAGAACTTGAAGAATTTACCAATTTTGTTTTCTACTATGTGCCTAAGAGATATCTAACTAAAAACTGGTATCTGACACAACAGAATGACATTTACAGACTGTACTAGTAATATTGTAGTGACATTACTGAGATTGATTGTTACAAATTCTTTGAGTATTAAATGTTTACATCCTGATTATTTATATAGAACATTGGTCCAATAACAAAAATAAAGAGCAGCAGCTGGAAATTTATCAAATTCAATGGTCAAAAATAAAAGGGTTAACCATTCTTTTAATTATTTTCTGAAGATAAGCCCCTTTTTCATATTGAAATCTGGTGGCAATTAAATTCAGGTATTTTCCCAAGCTACTGTGTGAAGAGGATGCTGAAGGCCATCTCCAGCATACTGCAATATAAGGACTCTTCCAGCTCACCAATTCTGGCTCACTTCCAAAATATACCCACCAATCCAGTTTTATTTCTGTTCAGGAGGCTGGGTGCCAAGAATTTATATAAGCAGGGACTTACAAACAGCAGTAGATGCAGTCACCAGACTCTGAAAATTGAAAATGGCAGACATTGTGAGACCAGCGAAGCTCCAGCCACACCACCTTTCTAAACACTGACTTTGTTAAGTGATGGGATTTGGGGTGATTTTTTTTTTAACTTTCTGTGTTCCTTTCTGTGTTATTTTAAGTTTGACATTTATTTTAGAAGGTGTACAAGCAAAGATGTGTATGGTGGCTTTATTTTTAATAACAAAAGGGGTATGTGTAACTCCTTTAATGTCCAACAATAGAGGGTTACAGCCTTTAATATTCAGTTTGCCAAGAACTTTTTTTTAATGATAAAGAGAAATGAGAGCTTACGATAACATAGTCAACTAGAAAGCAGGAGACAACATTGCACATTCCATAAGGTTTTAACTATGTCAATAACCCTTGGAAAAAACACACAAGACATTAGAATGCAGGTAACTCTGGGTAATAGATTATGGGATAGGTTATTTTTTCTGTATTCTCAGAGAAACTAAGGTAAAAGGGATCTTATAGTTTATGGTTGCTCAGAGAGTGATAGCCCTGACAACCCCAGGCCACTAGACACCTAGTCTTGGAAGTAACTATTTTTTTCCCTGGCAAGAAGGAGAGGAGAAGCTCCATCTGTCCTACAGAATTTCGCCTGCCTTCACCTTCCCTGTGCTACTCCTGTCTTGCAAACCTGTTCATTTGTGGAGTTGTTCTTCCCTGAATGGAGGCTCATACCCTGGTCTTCAAAGCTGTGCCTGATGCTATGTATTGGAAGGCATCTGAGCATTGCCGTTTCTGCAAAGCCCACAAGTGCACCAGACACAAGGACTTTCTTACGTTTCCTCTTCACACTCTGGCTTTCAGAGTTTCCTTCCTGTTGTAAAGAACCAGCACAGAGCTTCATCTTCCAGCTGTCAGGGCAGGGATTAGCAGCTCTATAACTAATTTCTTTCTTCTCTCTAATGCACAAGGGAGCTCTGTACAGCCACCTGGCATATGTTGGAACTCACAGGCAGCAGCTGCCTACCTGGACTCCCACTAGAATTGATTCCTAAGGGGATGAATTAGTTCTTCAGTGGGATGTGGTTACAGAATATAAGGAGTCAGAGGACTGGAAAGAAACTAATACTCAGGCAATGTCCACTGATTGGGTCAAACAACAGGGCACACTTCTTAGCCATTCTTAACTTCATCCTCACCCAGTTGCTGTTTCTGACATCTTTGTTACAGAGGGGCATTAAGCCCAGTAATGGAGATAGCATACTGGAAACACGGCATTTAAGCACAAGTTTATTAACTATTTAGTTTATTAAATATTTAAACCATAAGTCCTTTTTCCCTCACTGGCTCATTCAGCTTCCAGACCCTAGCAGGCTTGAATGTATCTTTCCTGAAGGAAATTAAAAGAACTTCTCTGAAGTGTCTAATAAATCAGAGAGAAAACTTGAAGATATTAACATGAGAGTTTCATAAGGAAATAGGCCAGCCGCGTCATCCTTGGTAAAGACCATACCCATGTTAACAGAGATTCTGGAGAATCATTAATGTCACACTCAAGTACGAGCAGATGGACAAAGTCACCAGATGTATGAAGACAGAGACCAACATAAGAAAACAGAAAAATGTAAATAAATAACTTGGAGGAAACAGGCTGTGCATGAAAAAGAAATCAAGACCCCCCCCCCCAAAAAAAACAACAACCATTAGTATCCCCAGAGACTGAAGATAATTGTATTTGTGAAAGAATATGCTATTTCAAGAAGTGAACATTCAGAAAAATAAATGAGCACTTCAAAATGAAAGCATATGAAAGCATTCTAGCAGAAAAAATTTAAAACTCAATAAAAGAAAAATTAAAAATAGGAAAGATGCATTTTATCTTTGCTCAGATTGTTGAATGATGGCTTATTTTATGGTTTTTATTTTTTTAAAATATTTTTATTGATTTCAGAGAGGAAGGGAGAGAGAGATAGAAACATCAATGATGAGAGAGTCATTGATCAGCTGCCTCCTGCATGCCCCACACTGGGGATTGAGCCCAAAACCCAGGCATGTGCCTAGATGGGGAATCAAACCATGATCTCTTAACTCATAGGCCAACACTCAACCATGGAGCCACACCAGCCAGACTTACGGTTTTTATATTTGTGTCTAATTCATGTTATAACATGATAAATGAAATGCATTGTGCGGCTACAATTTTCTGGAAAAGTTTGATCTTTTAGGAAATTTTTTTCAGATCTCCATTAAGTCTTTCTTTCAATTTCCAAAAAGACTGAAAGGAAGAGAGAGAGAGAGAGAGAGAGAGAGAGAGAGAGAGAAAGAAAGAAAGAAGGAGGAGGAGGAGGAGGAGGAGGAGGAGGAGGAGGAGGAGGGGAGGGAGAGAGGGAGGGAGGGAGGAAGGGAGGGAGGAGAGAGAGAGAGAGGGAAATGAATTAGAGGGTCAGTCCAGAAAGTTCAACATCTGAATTATATGAAAGCCAAAAAGAGACAACAAAGAAAATGGAGGGGGGATGCTAATCAAAGAAATTATTCAAACAATTTCCCCAAATTGAAAGATGAGAATATCCAGAATGAAAGGGGTCATTAGGAGCTGAGCCTAATAGATGAAAATAGACCTATATTAACATACAGCATGTAAAATTTCAAAATTTTGGGACAAAGAGATGATCCTTCAAATGTCTGGAGTGGATCAAGGAAACATTTTAACAAAGGCTCAAGTGTCAGAAAGATACTGAACTTCTTTTTAAATTTTTTTATTTATTATATTTAGAGAGAGGGAGAAATACATCAATTTGTTCTTCCAATGTACTCATTGATTGACTTTTTAATATATATATATTTATTGATTTCAGAGAGGAAGGAAGAGGAGAGAGAGGTAGAAACATCAGTGATGAGAGAGAATCATTGATTGGCTGCCTCCTGCACGCCCTCTACTGGGAATCGAGCCAGCAATCCGGGCATATGCCCTTGACTGGAATTGAACCTGGGACCTTTCAGTCCACAGGCTGATGCTCTATCCACTGAGCCAAACCAACTTGGGCTTTTGATTGATTTTTGTATGTGCCCAACCGGAGATCGAACCTGCAACTTTGGGATCCCACAACCTTGGTGTATTGGGACAATGCTATAACCAACTGAACTACCTGGCCCAGGTGATGTTGAACTTCTTAAAATTAGTTCTGGAATCTAGAAGATAATGCCTTCAAATACTCTAGGCCCTCCATTTGCCTTCTGCAGAGAATAATCTGACAGCCAAGATTGGGTAGGACAGCCATCTAACTGTGCAGAGTTAGGTAGGGGATCAGTTTTCATCTTCACCCTCCTGTTTCCATTTCTACCTTCTGAAGCACCTGCTCCCTTGAATTCAGAGCCTTTTGACAGTGCTGCAATATACATTTCTCTACTGTTGACTAAGATTTGAGCGTTTTCAAGTCTGCTAAATTTCCACTCATCGTTTTCTTTCCTACTTTCAAAGGCGGTTACTAAGAGCTCCTCGCCACTCTACCTCTTTTTGTCTTCCTTGTGGGTGAAGAATGAAAAAAAGCTAAGTCCTTATTTTCTATATTGGAGAGTAGTTTACAGTTGTATGAGAAACAGAGTTTATTCTTATATTGTTATTTATTAATGAGTATATTATTTTCCATAGGAATAACCATAAGCCTACTTTTATCCCACCCTGTATATAAAAGCATAATAATGGAAGGAACCCCACTGAACTCAAACAGTAGTTTTTCTGTCAAGGAAGGAGAGGGGAGAGGGGAATGGAACGGGGTTTTGGTCAAAGAGGACTTTAGCTAAGTCTGTTACATTTTATTTCTTTTTAAAAGATAGGGTGGAGCCCTGGCCGGTGTAGCTCAGTTGGCTGAGCATCATCCCATGCACTGGAGGTCACCACCAGTTCCAGTAAGGGCACATGCCCTGGTTGTAGGCTCAATCTCCTGTAGGGGGCATGCTGGAGGCTAATCAATGTTTCTCTCTCTCTCCCCCTCTCTTTCTCTCAAATCAATAAAAACATATTTTTAAAAAAATAGGGTAGAAGCAAATATGATAGAACAATTTTAAAATTGATTTCAGAGAGGGAAACACATGGATGTGAGAGAGAAACATCCATTAGTTGCCACCCTCTCATAGGTGGTGCCCCAACCTGGGGAATCAAACCCACAACCTGGGTATGGTGCCGTGCGTGGGAATTGAACCCTCCACCTTCCGGTGTATGGGATGATGCTCCAACAAACTGAGCCACACCAGCCAGGACTGAGAAAAGTAATTTTATGAGTTGTTATTTCTGAATAGTGGAAATAGGAATGTTTATTAAGTTGTTCTTTGTGCTTTTTAAAATACCTTTTAACTTCTTAGATTAAAAAGCCCTCCCTCCCCCCAATAAATAAATCAAGCTCAGGCCCAGGCAGGGATGAGGCAGTGGAGAGACTGCTGGAAAGAAGTTGGGACCAACAGAGGCAGGCCTCACAATCTAGGAAGAAGCACAAGTGAATGTGAGTTTGACGTGCACTTGGTATGAGTGGTAAGAGCCTGCCAGAGCAGTGAACACACGGAGACCTTTTCTCGGGCAGCAGCTGGGCCACAGGGAGTCCCACAAACCAAGCTCCTCTTGGATCCTGAGGTGTTCCTTCCAGGGAGGGTCCTAATTCAGGAGCTATGGCCGCAAAGTGGGCTCTGTGGCTCAGTCCTAAGGTCTGGTGCTCCTATTAAAAACACTGCAAGATTTTGGAACTCCAGCTGCTGCCTAAGCCCGAACCTCTGCATTCACGAAAGGTGGGCTCACAGTGCCCTCTAGTGGCGGAGTCTCTGTCCACCTCCACAGCTAGACATAAAAAGGTAACATTTCTCAGCTTTTTTAAAAAATTAAATCTTTATTGTTCAGATTATTACAGTTGTTCCTCTTTTTTCCCCCTCATAGCTCCCCTCCACCCAGTTCCCACCCCACCCTCTGCCCTTACCCTCCCCCCCACTGTCCTCATCCATAGGTGCACGATTTTTGTCCAGTCTCTTCCGCATCCCCCACACCCCCTTCCCCACCGAGAATAGTCAGTCCACTCCCTTTCTATGCCCCTGATTCTATTATATTCACCAGTTTATTCTGTTCATCAGATTATTTATTCACTTGATTTTTAGATTCACTTGTTGATAGATGTGTATTTGTTGTTCATAATTTGTATCTTTACCTTTTTCTTCTTCCTCTTCTTAAAGGATACCTTTCAGCATTTCATATAATCCTGGTTTGGTGGTGATGAACTCCTTTAGCTTTTTCTTATCTGTGAAGCTCTTTATCTGACCTTCAATTCTGAATGATAGCTTTGCTGGGTAAAGTAATCTTGGTTGTAAGTTCTTGCTATTCATCACTTTGAATATTTCTTGCCACTCCTAGGCCTAGAATGAACTCTTTCTACATCCCATCCCCTATTCTTTACATAAGTGTTCCCACTAAAGAAAAAGGGGCTGGAGGGAATGTCCTTGGAGATGAAAAGAAGAAAATTGTTGACGTAGTCTCTTATTTCAGAAAAAAATCATTAGACAACACTGATAAATTTTGTTTTCAATACTGTTGCTGGTAAAGGTTAAAAACTAGCAATACTACAGCTGAAAGAAGCAGTGGTGACCAGAATGACCAAGGTAAACGAGGGATACAGTGCAGCCAGAGGGAACACAACATGGGGAACCTATGGACAGAAGGACAAATCAGCCGTCATACTGAGAGGGAAGAGTTTGGGTCCATCAGGAGGAGCTTGGGCCCAGTGTCTGTCCCTTAGTAGCTGTGAGGTTGTGGGCAGGGCATTTTGACTCACTGAGCTTATTTCTAGAAAAAAACGAGCTCCTCTGGTCCCTCTGAATTAAACAAGGGGCAGCACACACTGCCCAAGAGCCAGCGGTGGAGCCAGACTTGGAATGGAATCCAAGCTTTACTATTTACTGTGTGGCCTCGGGCAAACTATTGGAACGCTGCGTCTCAGAACCTTGGGGGTGTGAACAGTGCTCCAAAGGGCTGTTGCGAGATTCCAGTTAATGCATGTGAAGTACTTGGGAGACAGCTCAGCAAGCCTTCAATACGAGTTATTATTATTGTTTTAATAAAACACATGTAAAATACTTAGAATGAAATCAATCAAGTTAGTTCCCCTTCCTCTGGGCAAAATGCTTATTCCCCATCACATGTCCTTAGTCTCCAAAGGAGTCTGGTCAGTATTCCACACCTTCCAGTGTGTGGGTGCCACCCCCTCTTCCACAGCTCTCCTTTCCATGTGATATCGAGTCCTTGCAACCCAAATAGTCCCAGTCTTCTACGGACATTTTTTGGGAGGAGGAAGTGGGGCTAACAGGCTTCCCTCAAGGAAATCTGAATTCCAATGACTGATGCACAGCTTCCTCTTGGACCCCCTGACATCTTTTTTTTTTTTTAATATACTTTATTGATTTTTCACAGAGAGGAAGGGAGAGGGATAGAGAGTTAGAAACATTGATGAGAGAGAAACATCGATCAGCTGCCTCTTGCACACTCCCTACTGGGGATGTGCCCACAAACAAGGTACATGCCCTTGACCGGAATTGAACCTGGGACCTTTCAGTCCGAATGCCGACGCTCCATCCACTGAGCCAAACCGGTTAGGACCCCCCTAACATCTCTTGAAAGCAAGAGGCCCCCAGAGGTGGGGCCCAGATTGCCACAAGAAGCCATGCTCATCTACATTAGGAGTTCAATTGTCATTTCAGGGGCAAGATGTTTTTTGTGTTTTGTTTTTTTTTTAATTTCTTTATTGATTAAGGTATTGCATATGTGTCTTTATCCCCCATTGCCCAAGATGTGTTCTTAACCAAGTAAGATCAGTATGCTATGAGGCCGCTACGGCCACAGAAGAGTTTTTGGCCACATAGAACTGACAAGTCAGGAAGGACTGCCAGTACTTCTGTCAGTCATGACCTCATTAGCACCAAGCTCTTGGCCTTTCAGAATAGCCCGAGGAAGGCATGGAACACCAACGAGATCAGGACCAGGTAAACAGTGCGGTGGATACCGGGGCTTATGGAAAAGAAGCACACCAGGAATTTATACAAAAACTTTTATTTACTGTTTATCTTTCTTCTCCCCACCCCTATCCCCGATCCCCGACCTGGAACCCAGCCAGCTCCTGAAACCTCCTGCTGCCTGGTTCTTGACACTGGGGCCTCGGAGACACGCAGGAGGCCGATAAGGGGTCGGAAATCTCTTCGCCCACCAGTCGTGGGAGCTGAAGGAAGCTGTCCTGCCTGCCTGACGCTCCAGCAGCTTCCCAGCGTAGCCCCTCAAGGCAGAGGATCCATCCCTCACTGGATGGACACAGGGAGAGACAATGTGTCTCGGAGACCCAGGGACTCCCCACCACTCACTGCTTCTATAGCTGAACCCATCTCTTTCTTGGAGATGGAGTCCAGCAACGCGAGTGGGGAGTGGGAGGTGGGGCTGCAGTTCTGGGTCCTAATCAACAAACAGGGAACAGGAAGAGGTTGGCCTGGTTGAACGGAAATGGGAAAAGGAAGGAGGGTGCAGGAGAACATGGGCGGGGCTACTGGCCTGGGGTGGGGCCAGCGGACATCTGTAAAGAGAGGTTGTAGCCCCTATAGGAGTAGGTACTCCTCGCCCCACAACCACCTGGAAGAGGGAGAAAGGAGCCCTGTTCCCACTTAGACAAAAGGCTAATGATGCAATAAACAGTTTTGGTCTGAGGGTGCCCTTTCCTGGTACCCATTATTACAGGAAAGGGCAGCCAGCCCTCATCTGCCAGATATAGGTTTGGCTGTCTCCCTGGCCACCACAGCCCATTCCGGGTACTGCCACTCCTACCCTCGCCATTGCTGCCTCACCAGAAACTCTGTGCACCCCGTAACCTTGTTGCAGACTGGGGCTACCAGCCAGACTCCACCTGGTGGGGCAGAAACAAGGGCCCTGAAGCTCAGGGCTGTTCTCTGGGTGAGGCCCACCCATGGATTTTCAAGGCTCTTTCCCACAGTTACGCCATAAGCCAGACACAGAACCTCCTGGGAGGGCACTGGGCCTCGGGTTCTCTGGAAGACGAGATCCTGGGGAGGCACCTCAGGGAGGAAGACGAGCCGCAGAACACTATCTGTTCCTATTTGCTGTCCCAGGTCCTGCTCTCCTGGCTTAGAAGTCGGAGTCTGCATCCATGAGCTCTGCCTCCATCAGGTTGGTACGGGAGTGAATGGGCCCTAGTCCCTGCCGGCGGCCCTGTGCCCAGGCCGTGGGGGCTGGGGGGCCGGGCAGAAAAGGATCCTGCAGAGGACTGGGCTCTGGGCAGAAGGGGTTGGAGACCAGGGTCCAGGCTCTCTGTCGGCAGGATTCTCCAGCTCCCCAGGCGCCGGCGGCCACCAGGCATTTCTGCCGGGGCAGCTGGGGCAGTCGAGGAACAGCGCTGGAGGCAGACGCAGGGGCGGGGTGGTGAAGCTCAGGGGGTGGCACCAGCGGACACACCTCCTTCTTCCTCTTCCTCCGCTTCTTCTTCCGGCCCAGGCGCTTCTCCAGCTCTGGGGAGATTTCTGCCTCAACCAGCCACAGATTGGCTTTTTCCTCTGGGGGCACTGATGACGGGAGAGAGAACATGAGCCTGGGACCCTGACTCTGTCCACATCACCCTTCTCTCCTCGGATCCCCACTCTAAGGTCTGGGATCCACAACTGTAGGCCTCTAGGGCCTCAGCCCCACACTTTAGTTCTTCCACAGCCTCCCTTCCCCCACACCTTCTGGCAGCCCCTGATACCACAGCCCCAGTAACCCCCAGCCTCAATGTCCCCCGCCTTCCTACAGAGACCTGAATCCTATACCTGGAGTTGCCACAGGGGTGACAGACACATCCTGGGGCAGTATGGCTCCTCTCCGAGCCACCATCTTGGTGACATGCTGGGCCCAGGCAGAGGACACATCAGCGGAGGGCTCATTGAGGTCAAAGGCCAAACCCGCTGTGGGGATGGAAGGAAAGGATAAGGAATCATGATTGCCCCTCCCTTGCAGTCAACCACTTCTCCTTTATTCAGCACCATTCACCTCCCCCGCCCCCCCCCCCCCCCCCCCCCCGCAGCCGATGGCTCCCACTCCACCTCGCACAGAAAACCCACCCTGGTGATCACAGTGATCCCCACCCATTCCCAAGTTACAGAGCAGCTGGCATCTTGGGCACCCACAGCAAAAGTGGGGCCTCACTAAAGGCCAGAAATCCAGTTCCTGAAGGCCTGACGTACTCGAGCCCAGGGGGAACAGCTGGGGAAGACCGGAGAAGGGGAAGGGAGATGAGTCCTCTGGGAACCAAAACCAACTACTGAACCCAGGACAGAAGCAGAGAGAGAGCTGCTGGGGATGGGCAGGGTACTGGCAAGGAAGGGCTCTGCGGAGAGGAGGGAGCACTGTATTCCTTCCAAACAGTCCACACGCCCACACCAGCCTGGGAGGGAATGGGGCCCGGGCGTGGCGGGTGTTAAGTGGCTCCAGGGGAGGAAAGGGGCCGAAGCTCACCCACAGGCCCATCGTGGGAGACGGTGTGCATGCTGAAGGAGAGCTCCTGGCCTGGGTTCTGCAGCAGCTCGCGCCGCTTGGAGAAGGCCTTGGCGATCATCTTGCTCTTCTTGATGCGTTTGGGCTCATCATCACTCTGTCCCGTCAACCTGAGAGCAGCGGGGGCGGGGGAGGGAATGCGGAGCAGCCACTTCCCGTCAAATCCTGAGACAGCAAATCCATCCCCTCTAGGGCGGGAGCCTCCAGAGGGGCTCAGGTTCCTCAAGGACTCTGAGGAGTAGAGGTCTACTCTGCAAAGAAGGAGGCCTGGAATGCAGGACTCAGGTGTGCCCAGTTCTCAAATCACTGCACTTTTAAACGATGCTGGCCGTGGGCTCACACCCAGCTGGTGCTCCCAAGGACAGGGGGTGTCACCAGGGGGCAGTGGTGAGCCACAGAGAAGTCAGCTTAGGCACTCCCATAGACCCTTAGAAATCACACCTGCCCAAGGCTACCCTGGGAGACATGGGAAACCTAGGATGAGCGACTAAGATGGAGCTGGCTGCTGACCCCACCTGCACCAGGTGCGCCTCCAGATGAGCAGCGTGGCCTTGGTCCAGACCCACGTGCTCATGGCAATGCCGGTTCCAAACATGGCAAACAGGTTGATCTTCTCCACCAAGAGGCTAGGGCGATTCTTGATTTCACAGTCAGGGATGGGCTTCTTGGTGGGCAGCCCGATGGTTACATTGGCCTGGCACCTGTGGTGAGGGGTGGTAGACAGGTGAGATTTTCTGGGTCTCCTGGGAGGGTACCCAGACAATCACTAAGCCCCACAGCACTGATTCACAACCCTGGGTGCTCATTAGAGTCCCCCGGGAGCTTTTAATAACTACTGATGTCTGGGCCACACCCCAGACAATTAAATCAAATCTCTGGGGTAGAGACCCAGGCATGGGTGTAGTTTAGAGCTTCCCAAACTGCAGGCTGCAGCCTCGAAGGAGCCTGAAGCAGTCCGTGTGGACTGGCATTCATTTTAATGGGCATTTTAAGTGCTGTTCCTCGTGTCAGTAGTTGCTGCATTTCTTTCAACAGCCGAGATGCCTTAATCTCTCAGATTCGTCCTCACTGTGACACAAAAAGCACAGGCTAATTAGCAGGCATTAACAGGCTGCTAACTTATCATAAAGGTAACTACTTCTGTGCAGGGCTCTCCAATAAGTTGTGTAAAAGAGTACATGAGAATTGGAGACAGCAACTTCTGTGGCCAACAGAGTCGGTCAGAGAAGCCAAAACTCGAGATGGCTTCTGAACAGTTACAAATGCACCAGCCAGACCGCCATGGGGATGCAGAGTTGAGCAGGAACTTGAGGGCTGTTTGCTATGTTGGCAAGTTACAGAGCAACTGACATCTCGGGTGCCCAGAACAAGATGGGCAGACCCCTGCTGGGCAGCACAGGAAGGCTGCCCCTGCCGTCCTGACTCCAGCTGCTCCAAGTCCCCAAGCCCCAGTCCTGCACTCACAGCACGTAGTCCCGGAAGCTGCGCTCCCACTCGGCCTGGTTGAAGAAATCGTAGAAGTGGCAGCTGAAGGTGATGAGCACAAAGCCAAAGGCCAGGAAGCCAAAAATGCCTGTGGAGGGCCAGGGGTGGGCAGATATTACCAATCCCAGGTGTGGGAGCAGCGGTGGGGAGGAGGGTGTTCGACCCACTGGGGCCTGAAAGACAGCTGAGTCTGGGGTGAACTCATCATGCTAGGCTCAGTTCAAGAACAGAAGTCTCCAAAAGAAGGCATGAAGGGCACCTGAGGCAACTGTGGGAGGCCCAGTGGGAGGGAAGTGGACATGAGGAAGCAGACTTGGCATGAACTTGAATTCTTCCACCTAAGAAGGTCCCTTCTTTTGAGCTGCTACCAACACACACACACACACACACACACACACACACCAGCCTTGTCTTGCCCCAGGGCTGCTCCTTGTGCCACTGACTTACTACATCCTCCAAGACCCTATCCCAGTGGTCGGCAAACTCATTAGTCAACAGAGCCAAATATCAATAGTACGACTGAAATTTCTTTTGAGAACCAAATGTTTTAAACTTAAACTATATAGGTAGGTATATTGTTATTAACTTAATTAGGGTACTCCTAAGGCTGAGGAAGAGCCACACTCAAGGGGCCAGAGAGTCGCATGTGGCTCGCGAGCCGCAGTTTGCCGACCACGGCCCTATCCTGTAGGTCCCACAGCCCCAGGAGGGTGCAGTGTTGGGCTGGATAGCTCCTCAGGCCAAGGGCCCAGGGGACCCACTCACCTAGGCGCAGCATGGTCTCATTGATCTTGCTGGCAGCCTTCTCGCTCAGTAGCCCAGGGTGGTTGCTCTTGATGGAGAACAGAGTCATAACTCCTGGACAGAAGGGACACCTCATATATTAGTGGGGCGAGGCCACTCTCCTGGGAGAGAGGGGCGTGTGGCAGGGGAGGCTCCCATGGCGCTGGAGTCCGGGTCTAATTACTTCTGTGCTGGTGTCAAGCTTAGGGAACTGGAGACACCGGAGAAATGGAGCACAGATGGTGGCAGATGTGTTTTGTATGTGAAAGACGGGGGCAGAGCACAGATGGACAGTAGAGAAGAGAAAGAAACCACCTTGTGTCTGGCCTGCCCATCCCTAAGGAAGGCAGTCAGGTCAAAGCTGTTCTGCGGGAGCCCCAGCTGGTTTGGCTCAGTGGACGGAGCGTCGGCCTGTGGACTCAAGGGTTCTGGGTTCAGTTCTGGTCAAGGGCATATGCCCAGGCTCAACCTCCAGGAGGGGGCATGCAGGAGGCAGCTGACCAGCTGACCATCGATTCTCTCTCATCATCGATGTTTCTCTCTCTCTCTCCCTTCCTCTCCGAAATCAATAAAAACATATTAAAAAAAAAAAAAGCTGTTCTGCTGGAAACGGCATAAAAAGAGACTTGAGAACAGTGCTGTCCAATAGAAATATAATCTCAAATTTTCCAGAAGCCACATTAAAAGAGTAAAAGGACACAGGTGAAAATGATGTCAGTATATTTTATAAAAAGTATACCACTGTTCATTATATTATCATTTCAACATATTACAACTTATTAATGAGTGTGCTATGTCTTTGCGATGCAGTGTGTATTTTACACATATGACATATCTCCATTTGGACTAGTTTCAGCACATGTGGCAAGTGGCTACCAAACAGGACAGCAGAGACACCAAACATAAATCAGAGGTCCGGACCCAGCCAAAAAGAGGGACAAGAGGTGGGCTGCACAGAAGGCTGACCTTCTGCAGAGGGAGGAAATGGAAACTTACCAAAAGAAACAGCAGCAACAAAAAACACGCAACAAAAATGAGCTAAGAAGACAGGAAGGCTTATGGTGGAGGTGGCAGATTGAGACAGGGAAATTAGGGAACAGAGAATCTGTGCATGTTGTGAAAACTGCGAGTGTGTGTTGTGGGCAGGAGGGAGATGAGAAGCCAACTCCAAAACATTGAGCGTATATATAACTTCAGAGTGAGCGCGCTAGACTGAAGGCCCCAAATTGGCTCACGTGGACAGGGTAGGTTACCCACCACATAAGCGCAGCTGGCCAAGAGCTGCGGAGAGGTTGGAACCAGCCCAGGCTCCTCTCAACAAGCCGTGAGAAAGGGGTGCACTCTTCCGGCCAACACAAAGGTGTTGTCCCACACCACGTGCCCAAGGAAGGTACTGTGTCTGCCTAGAGGGGGCACCTTCCACTTAGCACCAACACCCAGTGCGACCCGGCTGAGGTCCCGCCGTGAAGGCAGCAGAGCTGGCTGCGTCGAGCTCCTGCTTTCACAACGCAGGTGCTCAGCATGCTAGCTGCCGGAGTCCTGGTCTGGTCCTCACTCACCTCGGATGAGGAAGTAACCTCCCACGATGAGCACCAGGCCAATGGGGGCCAGCACGAAGCCGGCACGGTATCGGTAGTTCTTGTAGCCCACAAAACAGATGCCGCTCACCGAGTCCCCATCCACCTACAGCAGGAAGGGGTGGGAGGGGCAAATTCGGTCACTGGCCCCTCGGCCAAGTCCACCGCACTCGGGACCCCAGCCCCCGACCAGTTTCTGTACCTGGGCCACAGCGAGGATAGCCACAGTGAGGACAAAAGGGAGTGACCACGTGATCAGGTGGAAGTAGGAGGTCTTGCCAGAGAGAGGCTGGTAGGTGGTGCCCAGGGCTTTGAAGGAGGTGTGCCAGGCATAGGTAAGGACCACAAACCAGACGACGCCAGCCATCAGGGCGTAGTACACAATGACAAAGATGATGACGCAGGACAGGGTCTCGTTGGAGCTACGCACACATGTGGGGTGTCACTTGGGGAGGCCATGCTGCACTCCCTCTCTTCACCCTGTCTCCAGACCCTTGGCTCTAAGGGCTGGAGGTTCCCTAGGAGTCGGGGCTTGGAAACAGGACCCAGTCAGATTTGAAGAGGACACACAAGAGGCCCCTTTGAACAGATGCAAACAGTCAAGGTCCTCAGACGGACACCGAGGTCCTAATGCTGGAGACCTTGGGTGCAACAAGGCAGAGCTGAATCCCACCCTGAAATCTCAGCGTCAAGCCCAGCCTGTCCCTTCTGTGGTAAACACACATTTCAGCCTTCCTCCCCTCACCTCTGGGTCCCCAAGTCACCTACGTGGGCTCCCCAAGCCTCATGGTGCCATCTGCCCGGCAGACAATCTCCCGGCGGGCACCGTCCATGAACTGGGCCAGCCAGCCAATGCTGCCCACGAAGAAACACGCATTGACGTAGAAGAGAATAACCGCAGGGTAGCGATTCGAATTCCGCCAGTCAGCCACGAAAGTGGCCTGGAAGAGAGAGGCTGGGGTCACTCTGCTGCTGCAGACACCCTTAGGACCCTTCCTTGGGGGCCCCCCGCCAAGTCGTCCTCTCCCCACCTCCCTCTTTACCCCCGAGCCCAGCCTCTCACCGACAACCCCGCTCCCTTCCCACTTCACGAGCTGAGCGCTCAGGACACCCGCTTCCCC
Organism: Myotis nattereri; assembly: GCF_964212035.1. Taxonomy (NCBI): domain Eukaryota; kingdom Metazoa; phylum Chordata; class Mammalia; order Chiroptera; family Vespertilionidae; genus Myotis; species Myotis nattereri. The sequence continues at coordinate 21,213,238 of NC_138086.1, read as the reverse complement.
GGACCCCTCCCCGTGCAGGCCTGCCCCGGCTGACCAGGGTGAAGAACGTGCAGAGGCCCGTGACGGCCCCGAAGGCCGCGATGTAGCTGTGCATGTCCTGGTGCTCCGCCTCCGTAAAGAGCGGGTTCTGGCACTGGATCCCGCAGCCCTCCACGTCCTCGTACCAGCTCTTGGGGTTGTCGGTCCGAACCAAAGGAGCCTCACACTGGCCCGAACTGTTGAACTTGATGTTCTGCACCTCATTCTGGCACAAGGGAAGGAGAGAAGACAGTGCACAAGGGAGCAGGAGGCTCAGCAGCAACCTCTGGTGTCACCAGGGGCACAGGGGTGGCACCGCAGAGTGGCTGAGGGCACAGACGCTGCAGACAACCCATGGCAAATGACTTGACTTTTCTGTTACCTCAGTTTCCCTATCTATAAGACAGCAGAAAAAATGGACTCTCTGGAATACGGTGTTCGGGGGAGCTCTATGGACACCCTGGACCACCAGAAAGATGAACAAGTGGGTCCTAGACAATTAAGCCTGAAACATCACTGGAGTCAAAAAGGACAAAACGGAAGCTGTCCTACGTCGGGCACATCATGAGAAGGCAGGGTCTTTGGAAAAGACATTAATGCTGGGGAAACAGAAGGCAGCAGGGAAAGGGAAGACCAAGAATGAGGTAGACGGACTCCATAAAAGAAGCCATAGGCATGAGTCTCCAGGAGCGGACACAGTCCTAGGGTCGCCGTAAGTCAGAGCTGACTCAGCAGCATGTAACACACACACCTACTTCGTGGTGGGGCTTAAGGGGTAAATGAATAAATAAATGTAAAGTGCTATAATAGTATTTGGCAGGTAGGAAATAATAACAAGTAGTGTTATTACCCATTATTATCACTAGAGGACCAGTGCACAGATTTGTGCACCGGTGGGGTACCTCAGCCTGGCCTGTGGGGATAGGGCTGAAACCGGCTCTCCGACATCCCCCAAGGGGTCCCAGATTGTGAGAGGGCACAGGCCAAGCCGAGGGACCCCACAGGTGCAAGATTGGAGGGACTGCAGGAGGGCTCCAGGGTGTGTCCAGCCCATCTTGCCCAGTCCTGATTGGCCAGACCCCAACAGCAAGCTAACCTACTGGTTGGAGTGTCTGCCACCTGGTGGTCAGTGCATGTCATAGCAACTGGTCAAACGAATGGTCAGACACTTAGCATATTAGGCTTTTATTATATAGGAGGATTATTATTATTATCACTTATGAGCTCTCCTTCACTAACCAGAACTGGAGCACATCCTGTCTTGGGGTTTCCTGCTGTTTTACATGTGCCTTGACTCCATGTGACTCCTGTAACTCCCTAATACCTGACAGAGCTCGTGCTCAAAAAATACTTGTTGAACAGTTATCTTTTATTAAAATAAAAAGGGGGGATTGCCCTGGCCGCATGCTCAATGGTTAGAGCATTGGCCTGTGCACTGGAGGGTCATGGGTTTGATTCCTGGTCAAGAGCACATACCTGGATTGCTGGTCCAATACCTGGATTGCAGGTCCAATCCAGCCCCTGCCCCTCGTTAAGGCAAGTGTGGGAGACAACCAATCAATGTATCTCTCTCACATAGATGTTTCTGTTTTTCTCTCTCCCTCCCTCCCTCCCTCCCTCCCTCCCTGCCCCCCCCCCCCCGGCCCTACATTCCCCCCTTCCACTCTCTCTAAAATCACTGTGAAAAATATCCTCACTCCTTGGGTGAGGATAAAATAATATAAAATAATACTTAATGAATAAGTAAATAAAGGATAATCCCTGGTGGATGGGCCCAGCCAACAAACTTCAGTTTGGGGTTTTGGCCTGTTGACACCAAGGCTGCAGGCTTAGGGTGACCCAGGGAGAAAGCTCTGGGCTCCTATTTCCCCTCCTGCCAGGCTCTGCCCTATGCCTGGTCCTGACCAGCTCTGAGAGCATGGACCTCACCCCACAGGGCACTCACCGGGCAGCCCTCAGGGAAGTGGTCAGGGGTGCAGCGCAGGAAGTCAGGCCAGCCCCGCTCTCTCTCCACGATGGCACAGGGGCCTCGAGTGGCCTGGCAGAGGGTGCGGCTGGGCAGCTCCACCCGGTCGTTCTCACACTTGGGCATGTATACAGCACACAGCAGGGGCTGGATCACTGCCCAGCAACGGGGGGCGTTCCGGAGGCCTGCAGGGTGAAGACAGTGCGGACACATTGCAATGAAGACCCCTCCTCATCCATACCCACAAACACAGCAGCACCCCCTGTCTCCCAGGCCTAAGGCATCTCTCTTTGCCTCAACACAGGCCATTACTGCTCAGAGCTGTGGGGCAAGGTGTTTCTCCACAGGGCATTTGGGCAGGACGATTCTTTGTGCTACAGACTGTCCCATGCATTGCAGGACATTTAGCATCGCAGGACCCTGTCCACTAAATGCCAATAGGCCCTAGCCGGGTTGGCTCTGTGGTTAGAGCATCGGCCCACCGACTGAAGTGGCGAGGGTTTGATTCCGGGTCAAGGGCATGTACCTCATTTGCAGGCTCCATCCCTGGCCCTGGAGCCCGTGCGGGAGGCAGCCAATCGATGTTCTCTTTCTCCAACCCCGCCCCCCCCCTCTTCCACTCTCTCTAAAATCCAATGGAAAAAATAGCCTCAGGTGAGGATTAACAAAAAATACAATAAATTAAATTAAATGCCCATAGAACCCCTGAGTCATTGTGACAACCAAAAACTGCTCCCCACCAAGCCCCATTCCAGGGGTGGTGACTAGAAGAGAACCTGAAGAGGACCTGTCTGGGATGCTACGCATGCTCTATGCCTTGATCTGGTACTGGATTGCTGGGTGTATGCACCTTGTGGATATTAAGTTTATGGTCTGTGCACTTTTCTATATGTACATTATCATTCAATTAAAGTTTTCTAAAACAGCCTCCATTTCCAAATGCCCTGCTAGGGAGTGTAACACCTCTGGCTGAGAACCCAGGTTGGTTTACACTTTACCTTTTCAGGGGCAGTTCAAAAACCTGCTTCAGGGCCTCTTCCAGTGGGAAGGGGAGTGGTGGGATGCCCCCCCCCCCACATTCCCCCCAAGGCCCATGCTCCAGAACCGGAAACGGTTTCCCTTGCCAAGATCCCAGGACCCCAGGTCTTCTTACCAAGCTGAGGTGAGACAGAGAACAGGTAGGAGCTAAGAAGAGGTAGTCAGGGGAGCCAGGTCAGAAGAGGAAACAGGAAATCAGGTGCAGAGAAACAGAGGAGGCTGTGTCCAGTGCAGAGAGAGGTAAGGAGGTGCCAGCAAGACAGAAACAGCTGCCCCAGTGTCTGGGCTCACGCAGCATTCTGCCTACTTCGCCCCTCCTGAATCATCCTTGCTTCAGGAACACCTATTTCCCAAACAAGAAGTTGAATTAGGAGAAGCTTTTGAGGACATGAGGGCCAAATGGGTGTTGGCCACACTGCTGGGCTGGGGGGACATGGGGGAAGGTAGGTAACTGCTCTTTTTTGGGGGGAGGCAATATAGTAGAGAGGTAAGGAGCATGGACACTGCAACGAGCCTGCCTGGGCCCAAATCTTGACTCTACCATTTCCTTGCTGTGTGATCTTGGGCAAATTACTTTATCTCAAGCCTCAGTTTCCTGATCTGTGAAATGGGAACAACACATTTACCTTGTGGAACCGTTGTGAAGAATGAGATAGCAAGTTAACTGCTTAGCACTCAGAAAATGTCAGCTATTATTACCTATCTGAGCCCTCTGACAACTCACTGCTCTCACTGTGACGCAGCCTATCTCAGGGCACAGAGCAAGTTCCTGTCACTTAAGAAGCAATGGCTTTATCCTGGCCAGGAACTCAGTTGGTTAGAACATTGTCCAGGTACACCAAGGTTGCAGGTTTGATCCCTGATCAGGGCACATACAAGAGTCAACCAGTGAATGCATAAATAAGTAGAACAAGTCAATGTGTGTGAGTGTTGTTTCTCTCTCTCTCTCTCTCTCTCTCTCTCTCTCTCTCAAATCAATTAAAAAGAAAAAAAAAGCAATAATCTTGGGCAATGGCACCCAGACCTGACTCAAATTAAAATTATTTGGGGAACCCTTATCACTCTGGATGGAGAGCCCACTCTCAGAAATTGACTGAATGGGTGTGGGTGGAGCACACAGCAGTGAGCGCCAGGGGTTAGGCAGAAGGAGGGTTTGCCTACAAAAGGGGCAGCATGAAGGACTAATAGGGGTAATGGGATTGCTCTCTGTTTTGAATGTAGTGGCTGGTTATACAACTCTGTGTGCTTGTCTAAACTCATAGAACTGCACAAGAAAGAAAAAGTGAATTTTATTGTATGTTTATTAAAATGGGGGGGCTCACTAGAGTAAAATGTATTCTAGAGAAGCAGCAGGCAGTTAATAAAATACTGGGGTGTTTTTTCAGGAATTTGTGGTAATTATCAACTTTCAAAAATATGTAATTTGTTGTTCTTAGTTTTTCTCATTTTAAATATTGTTTTATTCTTTAAAAATAAACTTCCAAGAAAAAGATAGATTATTACATAAATCTTAAATGACAATGGAAGAGCCATCTAGGGAAAAAATAAGTTGGACCCTTACCTTGTATCTTACATAAAAATAAGTTCCTGCCCGGCCGCGTGGCTCAGTGGTTGAGCTTCAACCTATGAACCAGGAGATCATAGTTCAATTCCTGGTCAGGGCACATGACTGGGTTATGGGGTCTATCCCCAGTGGGGGGCATGCAGGAGGCAGCCAATCAATGATTCTCTCTCATTATTAATGTTTCTATCTCTCTCCCCTCTTCCTTCCTCTTTGAAATCAATAAAAATACATTAAAAAAAATAAAAATAAGTGCCTGATGAATCAACATAATTATATTATTTTAAAAAATATTTAATTTTTACTTAATGATTTTGAAAGAGAGGAAGGGAGAGAGAGAAACATCAATTTGTTGTTCCACTTATTTATACATTCATTGGTTGATTCTTGTATATATGCCCTGACCGAGAATGGAATCCACAACTTTGATGTATTAGGACAACGCTCTAACCAACTGAGCTACTTGGCCAGGGCTAATAATTACATTATTTTAAAAAATTAAAGTGCTAAAAGAAAAGGTGAGAAATGGTTTTTGAAACCTTGGAGTGGAGAAGATTTTTTGATGTATGGCACAAAACCCAGAAGCCATGAAACAAAAGATTTAAACCCAATCCTAAAAAAAGCAACATCCTGAGAAAATATTTCATACATATTACAGGTAAAGAGCTAATTTTCCTATATGCATAAAGCTCTTCCAAATCAGTAAGAAATTCGTAAGCCTCTAGGAAAGGGGCAAAAGGCAAACAGAATAGATCAGAGAAAATACAAATGGCCTTTAAATACATAAAGAGATGCTCTAAATGTGAAATACAGCTGTAATGGTACACAATTTTTTTAACTTTAGAGTGAGAAAGACAAAAATATTTGAAAATGCCGTAGTGGCAAGAGTGTGGGAGAAAGTGGCACTTTTGTATATTTTTAGTAGGAATAGTAAATACTTGTAGAGACTATCTGGCATTATCTATCAAAACGTTATCCTAGCAATTCCACTTTTCATGTTCACAAAGATCATTTACAAGAGTGTTCACTGCAGCATTGTTTGTAATAGCAGAAGAGGAGAAACAACCTGAATGTATATCCATCATTAGGAGACCAGCTAAAAAAAATATCATACATCAATATAATAGGACAGTGCTGAACTATTTGCATTGAGATGGAACTATCTCCAATAGATCGTGTTAAGTGGACTTAGTTGAGTGGAGAACAGCCCGAAGAGCAAGCTACTACTGTTTGTGGGAAGAAATAAACAGAGGGCACACCTACATTTGGAAATATGCTGGCAACATTTAGGACACACAAAGGCCAGTGTTGGTGGTTGCCTCTGAGAAGGGAAAAAGGGTAGCTGAGAACACAAGTGGAGAGATTTAACTTTTGTTGCTTTTGAGTTTTGTACTATGTGCATATACTACATATTTTTTAAAGTAATTAAGTTTTTTAAAAAAATAAGTATGCAAATTACTGAGATGAGGGAAGCTTTCCGAAGAAGAGCAGGGAAGGAGATTGATAACAGGAAGCAAGGGGACATCAACTTTATCTGTATTATTTTTTATTTTAACAAAATATGAAACAAAAAGAAAAAAAAGGGACACATTTTTCTACATTCATAGAAATTAAAAATAACACTGCCACAATCTAAACTTTGAAAAATGCTTTTTGTTTGTGTGATGAGTAGTCAAGTTGAAAACCACTGTTCTAAGGTAGGGTTAACATTAGAAAATTTAATCAATGAATCTATATTCATAGATTAAAGAAGAAAAAACATAATCATCTCAATAGATGCAGATATAGTTGATAAAATCAATATCCATCTATAATAAAAAGATAACTGGCAAATTAGGAATAGAAGACAACTTCCTTAACCTGATAAAATGTAACTACAAGAAAACTACACCAAACACCACATTTAAGAGTGAAAGGTAGAAAAGCTTTCTGTTTAGAACACAGAAAAAGTCAAGGATAAAGGATGCTGCTACTATTACCACTTCTATTTAACAATGTATTGGAGGTCTTAAGCAGTGCAGCAAGGCAATAAACATTAACAAATATATGGCTTAAAAAAGGAAGAAACAGCCCTGGCCAGTTGCTTAGTGGTTAGAGCTCGGGCCCATGGACGGAAGGGTTGAGGGTTTGATTCCTCAGTTGTAGGTTCCCCAGTTCCTGTGGGGACTCATGCAGGAGGAAACCAATCCATGTGTCTCTCTCACATCGATGTTTCTCTCTTCCCCCTCCTCCCTCTCTTCCATTTCTCTCTCCTCCCTCCCTTCCACTCCCTTTAGAAATCAATTGAAAAAATATCCTCCGGTGAGGATTTTTTTTAAAAAGGGAGAAAGAAACTCATTATTCACAAATGAGATAACTATGTGTGTAAAGTAAATTTAGCTAGTTTACTAGATTCAAAATCAATTGTATTTTTATTTTTTTATTTTATTTTTTTAAATATGTATTTTATTGATTTTTTACAGAGAGGAAGGGAAAGAGATAGAGAGTCAGAAACATCGATGAGAGAGAAACATCGATCAGCTGCCTCCTGCACACCCCCTACTGGGGATGTGCCCGCAACCCAGGCACATGCCCTTGACCGGAATCGAACCTGGGACCCTTCAGTCTGCAGGCCGACGCTCCATCCACTGAGCCAAACCGGTTTCAGCGGCTCAATTGTATTTTTATTAACATTTTAACAAAATGTTAAAGGAATCATTTATAATAGTGTAAAAATTATTAAGTATCTAGGAATAAATCTAACAAATGATATTTAAAAACTCCCTGCAGAAAAACTGTAAAAATATTGAGAAAATGAAAGATCTAAAGAGAAACATATAATGAAATTATTATAATACTCAATAATGTAAAGATGTGCTTTTTCTTCAAATCCACCAACAAATATTATTATATTAAAGCTCAAAGGATCAATAATAGTCCAGACTCTCTATTACTTACTGTTGTACTATAAAGTAGAGGCTCCTGCCCTAACTGGTTTGGCTCAATGGATAGAGCGTCGGCCTGCGGACTCAAGGGTCCCAGGTTCGATTCCGGTCAAGGGCATGTACCTTGGTTGTGGGCACATACCCAGTAGGGAGTGTGCAGGAGGCAGCTGATCGATGTTTCCCTCTCATCAATGTTTCTAACTCTCTATCCCTCTCCCTTCCTCTCTGTAAAAAATCAATAAAATATATATTTAAAAAATAAATAAATAAAGTAAAGGCTCCTAGCCTCGAGTTCACAAAGGATTCTTGGAGATACTTTAGAGATCCATGAACTTGGATGGGGGAAAATGACATCTAACTGAAATTTAGCATTTCCTTCCATTATAAATGTAAACAACATACCACAGTACTGTTAGCAATACCCGTGGCTTTGTCACAAATGGAAATCAGATATTGTATTTTTGTTGCAGATATCTCAAAATATTGTCACTGCTCATCATCACCTTGATATTATAATGGTTATTAAACCCATACTAGATCTTATAATGTATTACTAAAGAAGCACATATACATTAGATCACAAACTTTGTAAATATTTGATAACTATATTTCAATAGAATTCATTTCCTTTATAATCCTAAATGCTCTTTTCAATTCTATGTGTTTTACTTTAAAATTTAAAAATATTATACTGAAAAAGGGGCCCATGAGTTTTATCAGATTGCCAAGTAGGTTCATAACTCAAAGAAGTGAAGAACCATGCTATAAACATATGATAATTAAGATGGTGTGGTATTGGCAAGGGATGGACAAATAAACCTACGGAATAGAATAAGTATTCCAGAAATAAATATATATTTCAACACTTGATTTATGACAGAGCTGAGATATTGTATTTAACAAATTATATTGAGACTATGTATAAAATTGAAGTTCTAAAAAAAATCAACTCCAGGTGATTTATATGCCTATTATGGAAGGAAAATCTATAAAGTTTTGAGAAAATAACATAAGAAAATAAATTCATTACTTTGTGGTGTGAAAGGACATTTTAAAATAAGACACAATAGCCCTAGCTGACTCAGTGGATAGAGCATTGGCCTGCAGACTGAGGGGTGCCAGGTTCAATGCCGATCATAGGCACACACCTTGGTTGCAGGCTCAAGCCCCGGCCCTGGTTGGGGCACATGTGGGAGGTAACCAATCGATGTTTCTCTCTGTCTTTCCCTCTCCCATCCACTCTCTCTAAAATCAATGGAAAAATATCCTCGAATGAGGATTAACTAAAAATAAATAAATAAATAAATAAATAAATAACACAATAAACACTACACATAAAAAAGTTTGATAAATGACTATCCTAAAGTTCAGAATTTCTGTTCAATGAAAGACACAGAGAATGAAAAGGCAAGCCACAGAACAGGAGCTATTTTCAATACATACAACTAATAAAGGATTCATCCATGAAGACCTACAAATCTTACAAAAATGACAGCTAGGCCAATAGAAAAATGGGCCAAAGATTTGGATAGACACGTCACAAAAGAAAAACTCCAATGGCCAGTAAACATTTCCAATGGTGCTTAACCTCACTAGTTAGCAGGGAAATGCAAATTAAAACCACAAACACATACCACAACTTATCCACTAGTTTGGCAAAATTTTAAAGGTGGACAATACCAAGGGTCAGGAATCATGTGGAGCCACGGTGACTATTCTATAGTGCTACTGGGAGTGTGCGTTTATACAACCATTTTGAAAAACTGTTTGGCTTTATCCAGTAAAGCTAAAAGTATACATTCCCTATTATCTCTGAGTATGTTCCTGGAGAATTCTGACTCAAGTGCACCACGACGTACATAAAAGAACATCCCCAGCAATGGTATTCCCAGCGGCCCCAAACTGAGGACAACTGAAATGTTTAACAACAACAACAACAAATGGATAAATAAACTGGGATATATTCCACAATGGAATACTAATCAGCAATGAAGCAAATGAGCTGTGGTAGCATGAATCTTACAAAATAATGTAGAACAAAAGAAACAAGACATATAATACACACAGCATGATTACATTTTATAAAATTCAAAAACATGAGAAATTGAAATATCCTGTTTAGGGATTCTAAAGCTAGATGGCAAAACTATAGAGGAAAAAGGAAATGATTATAAAAACATCGGGATAGTGGTTACTTCTAAAAGAGGAGGAAGGGACGCCCTGGCCAGAAGTGTGGCTCAGTTGGTTGGGTGTCGTCCAGTGCACCGGAGGGCTGTTGGCTTTATTCCCCGTCAGGGTGCATGCCTGGGTTCTGGGCTCGATCCCCGAGAGGGGGTGTGCAGGAGGCGTATAATCAATGTCTGGCTTACACATAGATGTCTCACTCTCTCCCTTCCTCTCTCTCTAAAAATCAATAAAAAACTCTTTTTTTAAAAGAGGAGGGAGGGGGACATGATTGGAAAAGACAAAGGGGGAGCTTCTGAGGGCCCCACCATGGTCTAGTTCTTTTTTTTTTATTTTAATATATAGTAGATTTATTAAATTCACCCATTTAAAGTATACAATTCAATGGTTTTTAGTATAGTCATAGAATTGGGCAACTATCACCACAATCAACTTTAGAAAACATTCATCACACCAAAAAGACACTATACTAATTAGCAGTCACTTTCATTCCCCCCCCCCCCAACCCCAGCTCTAGGCAATTAATAAATTTTTAGTATAAGTATATCCCATATATTACATGGGCCATATTTGTATAAAAATGTATTTGTTGTTTATCTGAAGTTGAAATTTAACTGCACATTTTGTTTTTCTTTCTTTTTTATTTACTATTTTTTAAATACAATTCTTTATTGTTGAAAGTATTAGCTATGTCCCCCTTTTTCCCTCATTGACCTCTCACGCCTGCCCCCGCCCCACCACCATGGTCTAGTTCTTGATTCAGATGGCACTTTATAATTATGTTATTTAGTACCTCTATGTTTAATGCACTTTCTGTAAATATGATACATTTCACAATTAAAAAGTTAAAAACCTGAACCAAAATTGAAAACATGAACAAGTGGAAATTATTCCGAATTTTTATACTTTCCCAAAATATATACTTTAAAAACTAATTCTGATCATGAGCCAGTCAGTTTTGGGAACAGCTCTAAGGAGATTCTTCCTGATCTGACCCTGCAAATAACTCACCATCACCAACAACATCCCTCCTCTCATAACTCATCTGGCTCTTTCCTTCTGGCTGCCCTGGCCGATGACAGCGCCACAGACCCCTGTGCACACACAGAGCAGAGCAGTGGTCAAAGAGGCTACGTGCTGGTTCTCAGGGACCTATTTCCCTTGCCAGTCTCTGGCATCTCTGCTTTCTTGCCCCATTTGCCAAACCAGATTTGGCCGAAGGTGGACCATGACCTGGATATTATGTTTGTCTGGTCAACCTAGAATGCCTGAGAGGAGGCATTTCAAGCTATAATGGGGAAGGTGCTGAGTGCCTAAAAAATCCCAAGTCCAGAGAGTTGAAAGATATAGGAGAGACCCGAGTTCTATTCAAATCTAGAAATGGATCCAACTTGAGCCAATGAACTTCCTCACTCAGTGGCATGCTCCCAAAGGCTCAGTGGTCTGGGCCAAAGAAGCACATGGCGGCCACCCCTCTTTAGCAGCTGCTAGTGCAGATCTGCTGGTCTGTCCACACAGATGTCCAATAAGTGTCTCTAATCCATCACATGGCCAAAACTGAACCCATGCTTTCTTCTAAACCTACTCCTCCCCTAGCATTCCCTGGCTTAGTGAAAGGGAAGGTACCACTTTCCATTCAAGCCCTCCATCCAACTCATTGGCAGGACCCACTGGTTCTAGCTCTAAGACTCTGGGATCTGTCTACTTCCTACAGCCGGTTACAGTCCTGACACATCATCTCGCACCTGGACTCCACCGTCCTCTAAACAAGCAACCAGCCTGTAGGTGTTTCCAACCATGGCTTCTTCACACTGTACTCAAGGCCTTTCTAAACTGCAAATATGATTACATCTCTCCCTTGCTTAAAAGCCTTCAACTGCTCCTTATTATCTTTAGGACAACATACCAACTTAATATGGGGGATGAGTCGCTTTATTTTCTAGGTCTTATCTCTATTAATTCTATCTCTCACATGCTTTGATCCAGCTCTACAGAAATTCTTACACTTCCTCAAAAGTACCAATCCCTCTCACCTCTTCACCTTTGCGCCTGTTATTTCCTCTTCCTATCCCTTCCTATCTGACCCATCCTTGGCTCAGGTAACTCCTACTTACTTCTCAGGTCATGGGGTAAATGTCAGTTCTTCTGGGGGAGAGGGGGTAGGTCTTCTCTTGCTCTGCAAAGTCTTTTGTGTTCCTTCAGCACCCTACCTTATCACAAATATTGCAAAAGCCTGTTTATTTGTCTGTCTTCCCCTTGATAGCAGGGTTCATGCCTGCATTCTTCATTTTTATATTCCCCAGGACCCGCTCCAGGATGTAGCAAGCACCCAGTATCTAAATGAATAAATGACTGGGTGGGTGTGTGTACTCAGAGCTCAGGCTTTCAGAAAAAAAGTGAAGAACAAGTCTCTACTTTCAAAAGTTTACAGAGAAAGACAACCTAGATCATCTCCATTCTTTACCCACAAAAATGCCCCCAAGAGCTAGGTGACACTGACCATGTCTAATGCCAAATCCAGACCACTAACTCAGGGTAGGACCAATCACTTGCCACTAGCTGCAATTCCTAGCTGATGGCCTGTCTCTGATTCTCTCTTGGTGCAGGTTCACTGTACCCGCCCCCCCCCCCCCAATGACTCAGCTCATACCAACACCTGCTTCTGGCGCTACTTCATAGAACATCCCACAGAAGGACCCAAAGCAGAAAGAGAACAACCAAAACACATAGGAATGGGACTGAGCTGAGGGATGATGGGTGGCAACAGAGAAAAGCTCAGAGTGAACTAAGGATCTGGACTCAGTGCTGGCACCTCTGCAGGAACCTACCCCACCAGAGGCACAGCTAGTGAGGTTTGAACCTGCATACCCAGCAGATGTTTCTAACTCCTAAACTTTCCTGCCAAAACCGCTTTTGCCTACTCAGCAGCTGCTCTCAGGACTAGGGGCTGGAAAGAGGTTCATACCCTTCCTCCTTGATTTGATGGTAACGACAGAAGGGCAGCATCACACATGTATGGAACTTAGGAGAATTCAACCATCGGCCCTTGCAAAATACGTAAGAAGAGAGAAACAGAATATCCTCTCATAATGTGAGCAAGATTCTAGTGCTGAGAGATGTATTGGGATTGTCCATACAGCTGGCTCCTAAACTCAAGCCTTATTTCGGGTTGTACCTAAAGAAATATTGTTTATACCTTTTATGTTCTTTGTTTTATTCCTTGGTCTTCTGCTTTACATTTATATACCTTCAAGACCAAAATGATAATTTCTACGTATGCCCCTTTTTACATTCTGTACATTACTATTTGCGACACATTTATACAAACATATTATCATAAAGAGGGCGTCGTGTATATGCAGAATTACACAGATCTTATATTATGGTAATTTATGGATTTTTACTGATTACACATGGTTTTTTGCCAATATGCTGATCTGATACCCACAGACAATGAAGCTCCACCATGGGCACCATGCTCCAAGTTCCTCACCTGGCATCTGCACCAAGCCAGGCCTATATCCATATGGCTTTGTCCAACATCCCGCAACCTATGTACACTTCCCTCATCGGGATCATCACCAGCGGCACCCAGGGCAGAATGGAGATGGGAGATGTGGGCATCGAGGTCTGTCAAAAGGAGGCTGCCAGGTGTGCTCCTGGCTTTTGATTTTCTTTTCTTTTTCAAGGTCAGTTTTGAATCACACTGGCTAGAAACAAGGGATGACAAGCACCTTCCTGAGCACTCTTCCAGCCCTGGGCTCAGAAGAGTGACAGGTGGGGACAGAATTCACTCCACGCTGCTAAGGAAGGACCTGTGTGCGTTCAGTCTGCAGATTTTCAGGCCGATCATAATCCCACCCTGAGGTGAGGGCTCTGGGACTTTAGATCACTATGGAAGTTTCCACGGGCTCTCAACATCCCAGGCTTGTGTCCTTCCGCAGCCCTGACCAGCCTGAGCAACCAAACTTCCAAAGAACACACATAACCTTTAGAATAGTCTCATCCCTTCACAATTTCCAGCAAAAACCAGAGTCCCCGTTTTTCAGGTGAGGAAACTGTGCAATCTCCTGTGAAAGCAACACAAGACCAGGGTTCTCTGGACTTCCTGTCTCCCAAAACATTATTTCTGGAACTTTCTGGTTGCCTTTTAATTACTCATCATCGGGGTTTCTTAGCCTTCACAAATTTCCCGCAATTCTCACTCCCCACCCCCTTGCCTAGATCGCCTACCCACATCCTTCCCTTTTTCCTTTCCAACTCGATTTCCCGGTCTCTTCTCCAAGGTCTAAACATCTTGAATCCCTGAGGACCCCGCTTCCAGAGTGGCACTTAGGTGGAGCATCTCCTCTTTTTTTTTTCTTTTCTTTTTTTTTTTTTTAAGTCCTTTCCTGTGGCTCAGAGCCCCTTCCTGACCGACCCCTAGTTCCCAGGCATCCTTTGCTCAGGCGCTTTATGACCCGCTCCTTCCTCATCACCGACGGTCCCATCCTGCATTCCGTCTGCCCCAAAGTTTCAGACTCTGTTCCTCCAGCTCACTCGGGTGCAGGTCCCGCCCTTTCCAAAGCTCAGGCCGGAGCCTTTTTCTTCCCAGAGTCCCGGCTTCCCAGCGCCGCACTCCCCGGACTCGGCTCCCGCGCGCTTACCGGACCAGAGCACGAGCTTGCCGTGCGCTTCCTCCTGGGATTCCGAGTCCCCGGCCAGCAGCGTGGAGGTGGCCCCGTAGGGCAGCGCCGAGCCCAGGCACACGTTGTAGCGCAGCGGCTCGCAGGGGGCAGCCCGGCCGCAGTGGCTCAGCAGCGGCGGGGCGCCAGTCGCTGCCGCGCTCCTCCTGGCGCCCCCGCCCGCGCTCCGAGGCCCAGGCCCGGTCGCGTTCCCGCTTAAGGCCGTCCCCCGGCCCGGGCCCCCCGGCAGCAGCAGCAGCAACAGCAGCGGCCCCAGAAGCCAGAGCTCCGACCCCCGAGCCAGGCGAGCCGCGGCCATGACCAAACCCGCCAACTCAGCAGCAGCCCCGCGCCCCCGCCCGCTCCCCGGAGCCCCCAGGGCACGCGCGCCAGCCTTGGGGCGACTCAGGCGACCTGTGCGCCCCGCGAGTCCGGTGCCGGGCTCCCCCGGATGCTCCGCGCGCCGCGGGCCCTCGGCGCCCAACTTCGCAAACTTTGGGACCGGGGGCCCATGTTGGGTGGCGGAGGCCCGGGCGGGGATGGACCACTCCCTCGCCCTTTCCCTGGCAATCCAAGTTGTCTTCAGCCCCGGGAGCCCCCAGGGCCCCCAATCTGCAGCCCCATCCCCTCTCCCACCATTAAAAACCACCTCGGGGGCCCGCGATGGAGGCCAGGCGCGGGCCGGGGGTGAGGGACCAGGTCCCCGGCGCCGCCCCCGCACCAGCCGGGGGCCCAGCAGCCACCTTGGCCGAAGCGCGCCGCAGCCCCCCGACTCCTCCCGCCGACTACCCGGCTCCTTTGTTGCTCTAGCTCGCTAGGCTTTCTGGAATGCACGGGCCTCCTTGAGCCAAGCCCGGCCCCCCCTCCGCCACGGCTGGGGGAGGGACTGGCAGAGAGAGGGAAGAGGAGGGGAGGAGGAGAGAGAGGAGGAGCACCAGCTTCAGGGACCCGGGCGCGCAGCTGGGCCCGGGCCCGGGGCTCTGACCCAGCTTGCGCCCGGCCTGGAGGTAGGTGGAAATCGTGTCCGGAGCTGCGCCGAAACTCAGCGGGCACCTGGATTCACCCGAGGATCGTTCGACACTAGGTCTTCTGCAGGGAATGGACTCTTCTGGTTTAGGGTGGGAGAGACAGGAGATGCCTGGAGTCAGCGGAAACCTCTATCTACATCACGCCCCATCCCCAACGCGCCAATCTTTTCTGCTTTGGGTTAGATCTTTCCGCTTGTCCCGTAGCCCCATGGAGGAAAAAACCAGGTATTGGGTTCCTGCTTGTCCAAATCCTTCCATCTCGGGACCTGCGTGAGAAATGACCTCAGAGTCACTCAGGCAGCTGCCCCACTGCTGCTACCTGTGGATGCAGGTGTCTGAAAACCAAACGTGCCGACGTCAAGCCTTTATTGCTACAAATGTGTGAAACCTGAATTGTGGTTTCCAACGACTAGCCCTGGCATGTCTTTGTTTGGGTCCAAAAGAAGCCAGTCCATCCTTGATGGCCCTTGCTGCTCATACGCTGCCAGAGGGCGTTTCTTCCGCCGCTCTCCTCCCTTACTCTGCTCATTTTGCCTTTCCCCACTCCTTTGCCTCTGCAAGTCACTGCACTTGATTTCAATTTACACCTGGAGCCAGGGGGCCAGCCAGGAGAGTGGACGTGCATTGAGCAACTTTTCTGAGTTGCTGATGGGGCAACACATTAGGGTGGCTTTTCCTGTCTTACTCCCTATCCTGACCTTCAGCCTAGCTGAAATGGACTAGTTCTGTTAGGGTTGGCCATTTATGAGCAAATTAGCAATTGCACTTCAGCTACCATCCTCAATTGAGAGAGAGAGGGGGGGGGGGGGACTTTAATTCTATTTAGCAAGTCCTTCTGAAATCCTAGGATGTACACAGCACTGTGATAAGCATGACATCCTCACATGTGCATGTTACTATGGTGACAAGCTTGCCGTCAAGAAATAGTAATATGACATCACAGCAAAGTCTCCTGTTCCAGGGCAGGGACCTTATTCTATTTTCTGTATCCACAAAGCATCCAGTGCAGTAGGACGTGCATATTGATCACTCAAAAATAAGCTGCCTAAGTGAGGTGTACAATGAGATGAGTATGCTGTAGGAATTCATAGCAGGGAGAGTGGGTAGAAGTCGAGGAGGTGGGATTTGACTCCAGCCCTGAAATGGGAGTAAGAGGAGTTAGAAAAGTACAGGTGAGTGGAGCTGGCATTACAAGTGGAGGAAAATATGACTATGGCTCAGAGCATGACTGGCCTGGCAATCAGGACATAGTAAGAGATAAACAGAGAAACTGATTGGCAAGAAAACTTGAATAATATACAGAAGAATTAAGGTTTAATTCTGTTGGCAATAACAAAACAGTGCAAGCCCGGCTGGTGTGGTTCAGAGGTAGAGCTTATGAACCAGGAAATCGCGGTGGATTCCCAGTCAGGGCAACATGCTCTATCCCCAATGGGGGGCGTGAAGGAGGCAGCCAATCAATGATTCTCTCTCATCATTGATGTTTCCATCTCTCCTCCCTTCCTCTCTCTGAAATCAATAAAAAATATTAAAAGAAAACTGCAAAGTTCTGATCAGAGTGATATGTTTAAGGACATTAGTCAGGCGACGTGAGGACGGTATGAAGGCGAGAGGCTGGGCCATTGTGAAGGAAGCTGCTGGTGATTTATGGAATAGACTGTCATCAGGGCATAACATTCCCACTGGAAAAATAATTTGAAACATTGTGACCTACTTCCATTATTTTTTCTGTGATGCAAATGAAATGACTTTTATAACATGTCCAAGGTCTGGGCCACAGAGAAAGTGATCTGATATCATACTGATGTTTTGCTTTGTGAACTTTCTCCACGTGTTTTTCAATCTGGTTGTTACTGTGGTAGCTTTGAAGTCCTGTGAAATTTTCTCAATATTCTGTGTATTAGGGAGGAACCTACATAAATGCTTACCTCTCTGCCTAAAAATTCTTCAAGTATGAAGGCTCTATCATTCCTTGTCTGGTATTTCTTGGGAAATATGAGGAATAATCACATAATTGTACTGGAGATAAAAGAGAGTGAAGTGAGAAGATCCTAAGATGGTGTCTTATGGCCAAAATGTTCTTCACTTCAAAAGGAAAGAGAAGGTATTCTAAGTCTCTCTCTCTCTCTCTCTCTCTCTCTCTCTCTCTCTCTCTCTCTCTCATACACTTGTGTGCTCTAGGCTTCTTGCTGGCCTACCCAAAGGCCAGCAGGAAGGCAGATTGAGAACATTCTCATCGTACTGTCTATAGCTACTGGGCCAGGTTCCCATCAGTGGCAGCTGCAATAGCCATGGCTGCACATTTAAAATGTCTGTTTCCTTAGAAACAGAAGGAAGCAGTTTCAGGTTTGGGAAGGAAGGAAAGTGTTCAGCAGAGACCAGGGAGGAGAGAATGTCTTGGTGGTTCCTGAATGGCACTCAGAGTCCTGGAGAAAGCTGAGCCCTCCTGCAGGCATAACAAGACTGCCAGTGTGTTTTAGAGACTCTTCAAAGTGATTTGTCAGTCCTAGTCTTCAAACTCATGGAAGGCTGCAAAGTGCTTCTCTCCTGATCCTGAGCCACCTCCCTACCCAGTTCCTCAAGAGTCTTTTTTTTTTTTTAATATATTTTATTGATTTTTTTTACAGAGAGGAAGGGAGAGGGCTAGAGAGTTAGAAACATCAATGAGAGAGAAGCATCGATTAGCTGCCTCCTGCACACTCCCTACTGGGGTTTTGCCCGCAACCAATGTACATGCCCTTGACCGGAATTGAACCTGGGACCCTTCAGTCTGCAGGCCAACGCTCTATCCACTGAGCCAAACCGGTCAGGGCAAGAGTCTTAACACATGTCATAACATGGTCCTTTTGTCAGGGCCAGGAGAAGCTGTCGTGTATCGACAACCTATTACAGTACTTGATTTGCTACAAGTAGCTTCTTGATTTCTGAGTCATTCTCATAATATATGTTGGCATTTTGAAGTCACACATTCAGTGTTGGCTCTTTGTGATTTGCCTCTGGAATTTCCACTCAGAAAGAATGAACATGAAAGTATCTGTGGGATATCCATGTGTATCCTTGAGGCCTTGGTTGCTTCCTTATGGTTCAGTTGACACACTGGTTAGAATTTGGAGCATAATTGTTGTCAGTTATTTCTTTTCCTGGTGTTTCTTATTTTGCAACTAAGAGCATCAAGTCAGAAGGAATGGGCAAAATGGGGAAGGGACTAGATAAGCTACCTCTTCAGAGAGGCAGCACAATATATTTGGAGTTAGAGATAAGTTGGGCCTTACTAGCCAAGAACCTTTGAGCAACTTGTTCTAAGTCCCTATTTCTTCTTCCTTTACAAAAATCAGATGTTATCCATTGTGTTCCTATATACCAGCAATGAACAACCTGAAAATGTAATTAATATGGAAATGCCGTTTATAAGGCATACAAGAGAATTAAATACTTAGGGGGAAAATCTAATCAAGGAAATGAAAACTTATACACTTAAAACTACAAAACATTGCTGAAAGAAAATTTAAAATACCTAAATAAGTCGAAAGACATTCTGTGTTCATGGATGGAAGACTTAACATTGTTAAGATGTCAATACTACCCAAAGTAATCTGTAGAGCCACCTCAATTCCTATTAAAATTCCAACAGCCTTCTTCACAGAAATGGAACAGTTGATCTCAAATACATATAGAACTGCAAGGGGCCCTGAATAGCCAAAACAATCTTTTTAAAAAATATATGTTTTTATTGATTTTTAGAGAGAGAGGAAGGGAGAGGGATAGAGAGATAGGAACATTGATAAGAGAGAAACATCATCGGTTGGTTTCCTCCTGAACAACCCCTACTGGGGATTGAGCCTGCTACTGGGGCATGTGCCCTGGCGGGGAATCAAACCAGTGACTTCTTGGTTCATGGGTCGACACTCATGCCTCGCCACACTGGCCAGGGCATAGTCAAAACAATCTTGAAAAAGAGTAATGAAATAGGAAGACCACACGTCCTGATTTTGAAACCTACTATAAAGCTGCTGTAATTAAAACTATGATACTGGCATAAAGACAGACATATAAACCAATAGAATAGAATAGAAAGCCTAAAAATAAACCCTTACATATATGGCCAATTGACTTTTTACAAGGTGCAAAGACCATTTAATTGAAAAGAATGTCTTTTAAACAAATAGTGATAGGAAAACTAGGTATTTATATGTAAAAGAATGAAGTTGTACACTTACCTTACCCAATATACAAAAAATTAACTCAAACTGAATCAAAGACCTAAGTTTAAGAGCTAATACTATAAAATTCTTAGAAGAAAACATTCAGGAAAAATATGCATAGCATTGGATTTGGCAACAATTTCATGACTATGACACCAGAAGCACAAGCAATTAAAAAAACAGATTAATTGGACTTCTTCAAAAGTAAGAACTTTTGTGCATTAAAGGATACAGTTTAAAAAAAGACAACCAATAAAATGGGAGAAAATATTTGCAAATCATATGTCTTATAAGGAATTAATATCCAGAATATATAAAGAATTCCTACAACTCAACAACAAAACAAACAACCCAATTTAAAAGGGGCAAAGATTTGCTAAATGGTTAGAATGTTGGCCCACACACTGAAGCATTGCAGGTTTGATTCCCTCCCTCCCATTCTCTCTCAAAATTAATGGAAAAAACATCCTCAGGTGAGGAATAACAATAAATAAATAAATAAATAAGCAAGCAAAGACTTGAATAGATATTTCTCTTAAGAAGATATACAAATGGCCAAAGACACATGAAAAAAATCCTCAACATCATAAGTCATTAGGGAAATGCAATCAAAACCACTATGTGATACAACTTCACAACTACTAGGGTGGCTATTAAAAAAAACATGAAAAATAAGTGTTAGCAACAATGTGAAGAAATTGGAAATCTGTGCATTGCTGCTACAAATGCAAAATGGTGCAACTTTGTGGAAAACTTTGGTGGTTTCTCAAAAGTCTAAATGCAGAACTACCATATGACTTAGCAATTCCACTTCTAGGTATATGTCCAAAAGAACTGACAGCAGGAATTCAGAAAGTTGTACACTAATGTTCATAGCAGCACTATTCACAATTGCCAAAAGGTAGAAACAACCAAAGTGCCCCTCAATACATGAATGGGTGAACAAAATGTAGCCTATACATACAAGGGAATATTATTCAGCATTTTGATACAGTGTACAGTATGATGGATCTTGAAAACATGCTTAGTGACATAAGCCAAATACAAAAGGACAAATATTGAATGATTCTGCTTCTATGAGCTATCTAGAATAGGCAAATTCATAGATACAGAAAATAGAATATAGTTTACTAGGGGTAAAGTGGAGGGAAGAAAGGGTTGTTGTTTAATGGTATAGAGTCGTGGTCGGCAAACCACGGCTCGTGAGCCACATGCGGCTCTTTGGCCCCTTGAGCGTGGCTCTCCCACAAAATACTACGTGCGGGCGCGCATACACAGTGTGATTGAAACGTCGTGGCCCATGCACAGAAGTCGGTATTTTGTGGAAGAGCCATGCTCAAGGGGCCAAAGAGCCGCATGTGGCTCGCAAACCGCAGTTCGCCAAGCCGCAGTTTGCCGACCACTGGACTACTATAGAGCTTTTGTTGGGGAGATGAAAAAAAGTTTGGGGTCTAGTGATGGTTACACAACATTGTACATGTATTTAATGCCACTGAATTGTAAATTCACAAATGGTTAAAATGATAACTAGCATGCTATATGTTATGTATACTTTTCTTCATTAAAAAAGAGAGAGAGAGAACCCTGGCCAGGTGACTCAGTTGATTGGAGCATCATCTCATACACCAAAAGGTTTCTCGTTCAATCCCCAGTCAAGGCGCATGCAGGAAGCAATGGATCAATATTTCCCTCTCACATGGATGTTTCTCTTTCTCTCCCTCCCTCTCTCTTTCCCTCCCTCTCTCGCTCTAAAAAACCAATAAAAACATATCCTCAGGTGAGGATTAATTTATAAAAAAGAGAGAACCCTGGCCGGTGTTCTCAGTGGTTAGAGCAGGGGTGGGCAAACTTTTTGACTCGAGGGCCACAATGGGTTCTTAAACTGGACCGGAGGGCCGGAACAAAAGCATGGATGGAGTGTTTGTGTGAACTAATATAAATTCAAAGTAAACATCATTACATAAAAGGGTACGGTCTTTTTTTTCTATAGTTTTATTCATTTCAAACGGGCCGGATCCGGCCCGCGGGCCGTAGTTTGCCCACGGCTGGGTTAGAGCGTCAGTCCACACACAGAAGAGTGGTGGATTCTTCTACTCTCTCTAAAAATCAATGGAAAAATATCCTCAGGTGAGGATAAACCAAAAAGAGAAAGAGAGGAGAAAGAAGGGGGGGGGGAGGAGAGAGAGAGAGAGAGAGAGAGAGAGAGAGAGAGAGAGAGAGAGAAGCATATTAGTATTTAGCTGAAAGGAATCTAATGAGGATTAATATTAACATGAGAAATCTTGGTCCTTAAATGCTTAATAACTGTCAATTTCGCTTCCCTTATTTTATCTCTGACATCTTTCCCATGGTGCCATTATAATAATTCCTGGAAGCCCAACTAGTAGCCAACATTGTAGAAATGTGTCTGTTTGAGGAAAAGTAATCTTCCCCCATTCCAGTCTATGACATCAGATTTTAGTCTTTCTGGTTCTGTTCTGTACTGCAGAGCACAGTTTTCCTCTCCTCAGTAAATGGCACCATCATTTCCTTTACCCAGCCGCACTGGCTAGGAACCTTGGGGTCATCTTTGATTCCCCTCTTTCTCGAACATCTCACACGCAGGCCATCAGCTAACCCTGTCACTCCAACTATTCCTCATCACCTCCACAGCTACCAACCTGGTCTGAGTTACTGTCATCTGTCACCTGGGCCACTCCAAGAGCTCCCTAACAGAGCTCTCTGTTTCCCCTTATCCTCCCACAGCCTATTCTCCAGCCAGGTGCTGGGGTGATCCTTTTAAAAGGTCATATCATATCATTCCTGCGCCCAAAACTCTCCGATGGTATCTCATAACACTTAGAGTAAATCTTCAAGATCTCATCAGGACTTTATAAAGGCCCTGACAACCCCTAGCAACCTCCTGGATCTCATTTGGTGCGACTCTTTTTCTAGCTCATTCCATCTCAGACATGCAGTTCCTTTTGCTGATCCTTACACACACCAACAAGCTCATGCCTCAGGATCTTTGCACTCGTTCTCAAGTTAACTAAAATCTCGGTTCAACTATCTCTCCTCAAGAAGGCATCCCTTACAAATTGCTCCAAAGACAACTAAATATTTAAGTTTAAATCTAACAAAAATATGAACATGATCTATACGATGAAAATTATTCAATGCTGATGAAAGTGATAAAAGACAACCTAAATCCTTGGAGAGACACACTGTGTTCATGGATTGGAAGATTCAATGTAGTGAAGATGTCAATTTCCTATAAATTGATTCTCTAAACCTCTCAGTTTAACAGAATTCCTATCAAAATCTCAGCAAGTTTCTCTGTAGACATAGACAAGTTTATGCTAAAATTTATTTGGAAAGTGAAAGGCACTAGTATAGACAACATAATTTTTGGAAACAAAGAATAAAGTGGGAGAAATCACTTCTCAATATTAAGGCTTACTAAATAGCTACAGTAATCAAGACAGTGTGGTACTGGCAGAAAGATCCACACATTGATCAGTGGAACAGAATAGGCCCCCTAGAAATATGACCACAAATATGCCTAATGTCTTTTGACAGAGTAGCAAAAGAAATTCAATGGAGAGATAACCTTTTCAATAAATGATGTTGGAGCAATTAGACATCCATCAGCAAAACTTGTGAAACTCAACCTAAATTTGACACCTTATACAAAAATTAACTCAAAATGAATCATGGACTTACTAGTACATGTAAACAAAAACTATAAAACTTCCAGGAAAGAATACAGGAGAAAATTTTCAGAACCTATATGACTAGACAAAGAGTTCTTAGACTTGACACCAAAAGAATGACCTACAAGAGGGAAAATAGATAAATTGTACCTCATCAGAATTTTTAAAAACTTTAGCTCTGCAAAAGTCACTATTAAGAAAATGAAAAGATAAATTACAGACTGGGGGAAAGTATTTACAAAGCACATATCTGACAAAGGTCTAATATCTGGAACATATAAAGAACTCTCAAAACCAGTAATATGAAAACAAACAATACAATTAGAAAATGGGCAAAAACATGCAGACACTTCACCAAAGAGATTATAGAGGTGGCAAATAATACATGAAAATATATTCAACATCATTAGTCATTAGAGAAATGTAAATCAAACCGCAACGAGATATCCCAACACACTTATCAAAATGGTTGAAATGAAAAACAGTGATTAACACCAAATGTTGGCAAAGCTATGGAGAAACTGAATCACTCATATATCGTTGGGGAATGTAAATGACAGTTATTCTAGAAAATAGTTTGTTAGTTTCTGAAACAAAACAAAACCATACATATGCTTACCATACAACCCAGCAATCACACTTCTGGGCATTTAGCCAAGATAAATGAAGACTTATTTTCACACAGGAAGTTGTACACAAATATTCATAGCAGTTTTATTTGTCATCGCTCAAAACTTGAAACTCACCAAATATCTTTTTATGGGTGAATGGTTAAGCAAACTGTGGTACATCCATACCATGGAATACTACTGAGAAATACAAAGGAACAAACCATTGGTTCACCTGACTTGGATGGATCTTAAGGGAATTATGCTGAGTGAAAAAACCAATCTTTACGATTCTATTGATATGACGTTTATGAAATAACCTAATTATAGAGATACAGATCTAGTGGTTTCCAGGGGTTATTGATAGTGAGGAGGGATGGATGTGGCTTTAAAGAGATGTGGCTAACAATGACATCTCTTGTATTTATACAGTTGAGTATTTTTTTGTCATAGCTTTATTGAGTATAATTCATAGCAGTTCAGTACCTTGATTGTAATGATGATTACACAAGGCTACAAGTATGATAAAATTACACAGAGCTATGCACACATACTCAAATGAGTGCATTTATAACTGGTGATGTCAATTCCTTGATTTTGATATTTTATTATAATTGGGGAAAAAAATCTTAACATTAGGGGATATTAGGAAAAATGTGTGGGGCTTCCCTGTATATTTGTTTGCAACCTCCTGGGAGTCTAAAATTATTTTAAAATTATTTTTAAAATTTAAGGCATTTTAAAAAACTGCCTCACCCAAAATAGCACCTCTTCTGTCACTCTCTACTTTCATAGCTTGCTTTATTTTTCTTCAAATACTTTATTTCCACCTGACAAAATAATGTATGTATAAGGTATAACGTATTTTGCATAAATCTGTCTCTTCCAGTACACTTAGGAAGACAGGAAGTTGTTGTGTTCTCCACGTACCTTGTTGAGTGAATACGTGAACCTGCCTTCCTATAGATGTACATTTCATTTAGTGTGTATATGCGTAAATTAGCCTTTACAGCTTGCCAGAAACAACACCTTTATCAAGGTATCTACCCCAGACTCTCCATTCAGAAGAATTTCAATTGCCTTTTTTTCAGTAAGAACATTTTAATACGTGCAATTCTCTAGCAGGGACTTTTATCTCATTCTATTCCTTCCTTCCTGGCTCCAATCAGGCCTTTGGGAGTATGTCCTCATTTAGTGTCTTTCTGGGATAGTTAAACCTTCAACTATAAGAAGGCAGCAAAATAAAGGTCTTTGAATCTGACAGATTTGACCTCATGTTCTTCATAAAGACCTTTAGGAGGCCAAAGCTTCAGAGTGAGTTGTTCAAATAGAATGAAACAACTTTATAAGAAAAAGAAACAGTGCAAAGAAACATCATTAAACTCTCAGCCATCTATCATATTACAACTGGTCATGATAAATTTTATTGTGCATCTGTGGGAGGCAAAATAATAGGTCCTAAAGATGTCCATGTCCTAATCCCCAGGACCTGTGAATATGAGACCTCACATTGCAAAAGGGACTTTGCAGATGGAAGTGATTAAGATTAAGGAACTTGAATAATATTCTCCGTATTTTATCTCCAGTCTGTAACTAAACTTTCCCACTATTCTCCTAAAAAGTCACCATTCCATTTAGTCCAGTATCTACATTATAATGCTCATACACCAAGAATATTGGACATCATGGCATATCTTTTCTCACTCCTTACAATTGATCAAAATAATACCCTGCTCAAATGCTGATAAAACGTAAGTCACTGTAGTGATTCCTCATAATATTGTTCTCCATTTGTTTGTTTACTGGCCTGGGATGCTCTTCCATAAAGAAGAAGGAAAAAAAAAAAGATTAAGGACCTTGAAATGGGGAAATCAGCCTGGATTATGCAGATGGATCCAATCTAATCACAGGAGTCTTCACAAACAGCCAACCTTTCCTGTCTGCAGAGAACTAGAGATGCTGTTGTGAGAAGAACTTGACCTGCTGTTGCTGTCTTCAAAGATGGAAGGAAGGGGCTTGAAGAAGCTGGAAAATTCAAGGAAAGACTCTCTCCTGGAACCTCCAGAAAGGAATGCAGCCCTGCCAACATCTTGATTTTATTTATTTACTAGAGGCCTGGTGCACAGATTCGTCTAGGGCAGGGGTCCTCAAACTTTTTAACAGGGGGCCAGTTCACTGTCCCTCAGACTATTGGAGGGCTGGACTATAGTTTAAAAAAAAACTATGAACAAATTCCTATGCACACTGCACATATCTTATTTTGAAGTAAAAAAAACAAAACGGGAACAAATACAATATTTGTATTTGCATGTGGCCCGCGGGCCATAGTTTGAGGACCCCTGGTCCAGGGAGTGTCCAGCCCATCTGGCCCAGTCCCAATTGGCTGGACTCCAGCAGCAAGCTAACCTACCAGTCGGAGCATCTGCCCCCTGGTGGTCAGTGCACATCATAGCGACTGGTCAAATGGTCAAATGAATGGTTGGATCCTTAGCATATTAGGCTTTTATTATATAGGATTATTTATTTTGTTAATCCTCACCTGAAATATTTTTCCATTTATTTTTAGGGAGGCTGGAAGGGAGGGGAAGACACAGAGAGAAACATCAATGTGTCTGATGTGAGAGAGACACATGAATTGGTTGCCACACCCCAACTGGGGCCTGGGATGAAGCCTGCAACTGAGATACATGCCCTTGTCAGGAATGGAACCCATGACCCTTTAGTCCTCCAGCTGAGGCTCTATCCACTGAGCCAAACCGGCTAGGGCCAATACCTTGATGTTAGCCCAGTGAGACCCACAGCAGTCTCCTGACTCGTAGAACTATATAATAGTAAATTTGTGTTGTCTTAAGTACTAAGTTTGTGGTGAGTTGTTACAGCAGCAATGGGAAACTAATATAGTATCTTACTCTGTTTATAGCTTTTCTATTAACTTTGCTTATAAGCCACAGAAACCAAGTTGAGCTTCCTAAGCAAACAAAGCAAGCTTCTCTATAAGAAGTGTCCCAGGGGGCCCAAGTCAGCACAGCTGTAGAACTGCAAAAAGGTAGGACCATAGTGAAAGCTGCCACCAGAACTACCCTTCCTCTATCCCTTTTGTCTCTGCCTCCCGATGCTCTGTTCCCTTCTGCTTTCTGTAAACAGACCTTCTCTGCTACTTAGTCCATAGGTGTGAGAAAGCTGAGCCTCAGCCTCCCCTTGTCCTCTCTTTCTTCATCAGACCAGTCAGCCCAGGCTGTGACTAGAATCTCATTCTCAATTCTGAAGTCCCAGAGAAGAAAGTGTTTGGCAGGATGGGCTAGATGCCCATTATGGGTTGAATTGGCCACCCCCCCCCCCAAAAAAAAGATATGTTGAACCCCTAATCCCTTAGGACCTCAGATGTGACCTTATTTGGAAACAGGGTCATTGCAGATGTAATGAGTTAAAATGAGGTCATACTAGAGTAGAAAGGGCCCTTATCTATATATATAAAACCCTAATATGCAAATAGACCAAACGGTGGAACAACCGAACAACTGGTCGCTATGACATGCGCTGACCACCAGGGGGCATGCGCGGAACATGGTGGGCATCGGCAGCAGGTGGCAGAACGAGGAATGTGGTAGGCATCAGCTGCAGCGAGATGATGGAGTTGGTGAGCAGGGGCACCACACCAAGGTGGGGTGCTGGTTGATGTCATCGGGGCGAGCCTCTGGTGGTTACTGAAAATTCTTTGCTCTCGTGTGGTCTGGCCCAGAACTCATACCTGCTGCCGGCGCTGGAGCTGCCACTTGCACCCACTGCCAGCACATGGCGCCGGCCCCAATTGCTTGGGTCCGTCCCCGGGTGTGAGCAGCGGCTGCCGGCCCCAATTGCCTCTGAGGGCTTCTCCAGCTCCCCCTGCTCCTGAGGGGCTATGGGGGCAGCAGCCGCCACTCACACCTGCTGACAGTGCTGGACCCCCTCACACCCGCTGCTGACACGGGACCCAATCTCAGTGGGTGCGAGTGGGGCCATCGCCATCAGTGGGTGGGAGCGGTGGCAGCGGGAGCGGGTCTGCTGGCAGACAGGGAACTGGGGGCTTCGGTGAAAGGGGCTGGGCAGGGGCACGGAGGATGAGTTGAGACCCGCCCCTGTGCCCACCGCAGCCTTGCGGCCCACAGTTCCTTTCAAGGTGCACAAATTCGTACACTGGGCCCCTAGTTTTTTATAACTTGTGTCTTTATAAGAAAAAATTAGTACACAGACACAGAGGTAAGATAGCCAGGTGAAGATAAAGGCAGAGATTGCAGATAGCTGCCATAACCCAAGGAATGTCCAGAGCTACCAGAAGCTGAAAGGGGTAAGGAAGAATCCTCCACTAGAGGCACCAGAAGGAGCATGGCCCTACCAATACCTTGATTTTGGACTTCTGGGCTCCAGAACTGTGAGACAATAGTTTCTGTTGTTTTAAGCCACCCAGTTTGTGGTACTTTGTCACAGTAGCTCTAGGAAACTAATATAGTGCCCAAGCTTGATCCAGTCAGTTATGTCTAGGAGACCACGCCTTGTAGTACAGATATGGCTTCTCAAGACTCACCCCTATGGCTTGAGGAGTAGGGTGCCAGTTTCCAAAAAAGGAAGAATCATTGTGAGCTAGGCAGATGCACTGAAAACTGTCTACTACAACTCCCTACAGCTAGGACAAATATGATCTTCTGACTCGTTTTTGTTTGTTTTGCATGAAAATATTTAATTATTTTACCCTCTGGAAAGCATTTCAGTGTATGAGGTGAGAGATATGAATCTAAGTTACTTCTTTTCCATAGCATAATTAGCGTAGTCCATTTGCCCTAACACCTGTGTATTGGTGTACTGATAATTGAAAACATTTCTGGAATCTATGCTATTCCATTCATCTGATTGAACTACCAACCTGAGTTCTAGAGCATGGTTATCGCTTGCTTAACTCCCTCCTCTAAGTGTTTTATCTATGGATGAAACATCTAATTACTCAACTTAATTTTAGGGGGTCGGGGCTCTCACAATGTTTCTAACCACTTTAGATGAATGGATCAGGAGAACTCTTCTGGCGGAAGAAGGTGTGCCCTTTCCGTGTTCCTGTTTTGAAACTAGTCCCTGACATTGTAACATATCTGGTCTTAGAGATGGGACAAGCCAGTAAGCACCCAATAAATATTAAGTAATTATTAGAACAAAGGCCAGATAACACCTACCGCAAACTCTGCTAGTATCCAACAATTGCTCATTCCTACCTCTCGCCACCTTAAGTCATGCATGCGAGTGAGAAAGGGATGTGGTAAGCTAAGTAATGGCCACCCCAAAATGTCCATGTCCTAAACCCTGAAACCTCCTGGGTATATTACCTTGCATGGTAAAAGGGACTTTATCAATGTGGTTAAAATAAGAATCTTAAAATGGGAAGATTATTCTGGATAATCTGGGTGGGCCCAATATAATCATCATGGTCTTATCAGGGCACATGGGAGAGTCAGAGAGAAAAAGGAGATGTGACCATAGAAGCAGAAGTTGGAGTGATGTTCTTTGAAAGATGGAAAATGGGGCCAGGAATGCAAGTGGCTTCTAGAAGTAGAAAAATGGATCCTCTAGAGGCCTCAGAAGGAACTCAGTTCTGCTCATTCCTTGCCTTAGCCCAGAGAAACCCATTTTGAATTCTGACTTCCAGAACTGTAAGATAACGAATTTGTGCTGTTTTAAGCCACTGAATTTGTGGTACTTTGTTACAGCAGCAACAGAAAACGAATACAGAGGGAATCAGAATTTGATTGAACATTCTGCAAAACTGGCCCTCCTGGACTCCAGTCCTTGTTTAAATTGTAGGGTTTGAGGCCCACAGAACCTAGTGGTACCTTTCTTGCCATGCCACTCCATCCAGATTTTCACCATCCTTTAAGTCAGCGGTCGCCAACCTTGCGGACCTCACGGACCACCAGTGGTCCTGGGACCACCGGTTGGCGACCACTGCTGTAAGTCTTTTCTCTCCATTTCTGCCCATCCAGCCTGATATCCACTACTCCAACAATCTTCTTCTTTGAACCTAGACTTAATAGCTGTTCTAAAATACTAGTGTTCACCCCACATACTTGAAACTGGGGTTATTAGAAACATGGAAATTCAGGGAGCAAATTAAGGTGAAACATGAAATAACAGAAATAATGAAAAAAAGTCTTTTTAACACATTGTTTGCGGGTAGTTTTTATCACGCGCTAACAGGTGGCGAGGGCCATTTTTGCTAATTTTTTGCGTAAATGGCAACGTTCAGTAAAATTACGATAACTTTAGTTTACGTATTTATACGTTACCCGCATTCTACCGCTAGTCTATAAAAAACGTATTAATACGTGTCCCGTGCTCTACTACACTGGTAGAACGTATAAATACGTAAAACGTGTAAACACGTTTCCCGCATACAATGTGTTAAAATTGGGGCAATTTTTCCCCCTCCCAGTATCAGGCCAAAGAGAAAGCTAGAGAGATACTGATACCAGAGACACTGAGGAGCAAATCTAGCTAGAAACATTGAACCACACTACAAGCTTCTGAACATTTGCTCAGATTGTTTTAAGACCTGGGGCTTGGGCAGAAATTCCCGACCTTTTGTCCAAGCCCAGAAGCCTAGATACCGAGAGACAATAGAGATTTAAGTAAAAATGCAGCTTGGAGTTTAAGAAATCTGGATTTGAATACTGGTTCTGTGGACCACCGTTTTTCTTTTTTTCTTTTCCTCCCTCCCTCCCTCCCTCCCTCCCTCCCTCCCTCCCTCCCTTCTTTTCTATCAAAAATAGGTCTTTACTGATTTCAGAGAAAGGAAGGGAGGAGAGGGAGATAGAAACATCAATGAGAGAGAAACATCAATCTGCATGTGCCCTGACCTGAGAATCAAATGGGCGACCTCCTGGTGCCACACCAGCCGGCCGTGGACCGGTTTTTGGTCTCTTTCTCCACGAGGCCCTAAAAGACCCTCCTGTCAGGTGAGCTCACCAAAAGGCAGTGAGCTGGGAAGATGTATCACTCCAACTCCTAACCCAAAACACGGATTTCTGGATCTGTGTCACCAAAAGAAGAAAAAGTAGTCTCTGGTACTAAGAAAGCGTGCTTTTCAACTCCTCTCTCCCAGAAGAAAAGGCCCTTGCTTTTAATTTTTTATTTGTGATGATTTTGTTTTTTCTTTCCGTTCTGTTACTAGCTGGAACGAAATGTTGGCTGGGGCCCCAGGCGGCTGCTGGAAAGGCGCCCTCCCAGGAGCAGAAGGCTCGCTCAGGAGAGACGGGGGCGGGAGAGAACTCGCAACTCTGCCTCCCCCGCGCGGCAGGGATTCTCTCGGGTCTTTCCTGGCTCCCTAGTCGGAGCCCCCCGACTGCAGGGGCGGGCGAGGAGACGTCGGGGCACCCTCACCGCGCAATGGGGTCACGCAGCCCAGCCCCCGCTCCTCCGAGGGGGCTGAGCTGAAGAGCTGGTTCTGGGCGCCGCGGGGGCGAGGACCACCCACGATGGCCCCGCCCCGGCCCGCCCTCCGTCTCGCCCGCGGGCCTCCGCGCTCGCCGCCCTTGCACGCTCCTCTGGGCCCGAGGAAGCCCCGCTCACATGTTTTTCTGAGTCTCCTAAGCAAGATGGGCTGTGGCAGCGGTTCTCAACCTGTGGGTCGCGACCGCCAAGGGGTCGAACGACCCTTTCACAGGGGTCGCCTAAGACCATCCTGCATATCAGATATTTACATGACGATTCATAACAGTAGCAACATTACAGTTATGAAGTAGCAACGAAAATAATTTTATGGTCGGGTCACCACATGAGGAGCTGTATTTAAAGGGCCAGAAGGTTGAGAACCACTGGGCTGTGGTGACCGGCTCTTTCAGATAAAGATGCAAGAGGGGGCTGGAGGGCCAAGACTGGGCGTGAAGAGGTGGCCTTTGCCCTCCTCGCTCCTGTCTCACCCGGGGAGAGCGCTAGACCGCGGGATCCAGACATATCTTTACCTACCCCTACCCTAAAAGTTTTGGGTGGCAAATTTTAGTTCACTTTTAGTTTGGAAAAAAGAAAATTAACATTAGGTTTTGGGATACAATTAACGCATTTCAACATCAGAATTGGGACCTTTCGACCTAATTTAGAAGAAGCGGGTTGTGGGAGAAGGGGGCACATCTGATAGAGGGACGTGGGACCGAGGAGGTACAGCGGTATGTAGGGGAGACTCCAGTCCCCTCCTGGAGGGAGGGCCCACGCTGGGCCTGCTACCCTTCCCCTTCTAGTTGCCAGAATGGAAAATTCATGGAGTTCAGCTTAGCCCAGGTCAACAAACTTTTATTGCCATTTCTGGCTCCCCCTGCCCCAGCAAGATCCCTGCTTCTTACACTGTAGAAATACTGAGCTCTGGTGCAGGGGAATGGGAGCGGGGTGGGGGGGTGGGGGGGGGGGCGAGAGGGCGGGGGGTTACCTCCCCTCCTCAGTACACTGCCAAGCTTAAAGAACCCCACTCGCTGGAGAGGGAGGGCCACACTGGAAGAATTAAAAAGAAGGAATGGCTCAGTTCCACCTTTGCTGGCTGCAGAATATAGAGACCATGGTCCCGAACATTTTTCAAAGGGTGTCGGAGAGAGGGATGAATTTGGCTGCTGTTGTCCTTGCTGCCATGTTTCCATGGAAATGAGGGAGGGACAGGATGTACCTCACTCTGACTACCTGGGAGGATGGCAGGGCAGGCATTTAGTAAACATATTGCCTTCCATTGCTACCCAACACATACAACTGTCCCCAGCTGACCCCCAAGCTCACTGCCTGCTCCATTCCCTTCCCTTCTGGAGCCGGTATCATGCCAAATGGACTCCAGGCAGGGCTGCTGGGTCCACTCCTCAGCCAGGTCTTGCTGGCAACAGTTGGATTCCGAGTGTGTCCGTCAACCACAGTAGCAGCCTCAGTAGAGCGGTCAGTTATAGTGCCTCCATGAAAAGCAGCAGCTATACCCCATGACTCGGTGCAACTGCTGTTCCCAAACATCTCTGCCCAGACAAAACTTAAAAAAACATAAACCCAAATGGGTTAGGTTAGAAACAATACAAAATAACTTTTTAACAATGCTGAGGGCTAGAAAGGGGAGCGGAGGAGCATCTTCCCGAGACTTGAGCCACCTGTGCACCTGCCATCTGCCTGTCTGGAGTTTGCTTCTTCCCACCGGGCTGTTGCTGGGGGGAATCCAAATCTCCATTGAGCACTGAGCGCTGCACCCACTGCTGTTGGTGATGAGGCTTGCCTGCTGCCATAGTGAGGAGGTGCAGATGGACTCTCAGTACCATGGGTCAGCCCGGTGCTGTTGGTTGTAGAGCTGTAGCTTGATCTGATCTTTGATCTGATTCACAAGGATCTGGGACAGCAGGATTCCCACCAGCTGGCAGAGGCAAGAAGGATTGGGCCCTCAGCAATGAGCAATGCCCTTATTTTCCCTGCCTCAATCTTCCCAGTTCCGTCAGCACCATCTCATCCCCTGCTCCTCAGCAATGTCAGTGCCTGACACCCTAGCTGATCCCAGGGGCCCTCCCCCAAACAAAGGAGTCTTTGCAGAATTGTGGGAACCCACAAGTCTTGCAGGGTAAGTTACCTGGGGGATGGCCAGGCCCAGTGCCACACCACCAAGTAAGAAGAGATTGCTGTGTATCCAGTTGACCAATTTGTCAATACAGCCGTTGGTGTAGATGACTTTACTAGCTTCCAAGTACTCAAGGGCCTGCATTCCTTGGCCACACATGGTGTTGATCACTGCCTAGTGAGAAAGTAAAAGCTGAGTGGGACTCCCATTCCAATGACCTTTTCTTTCAGACCCCAGCTGATGGGCTTCCCACCCTTCTTAAAGTCCTAAATTGTTAGAGAATATAGGTGGAGGATGCTAGGTTATAAGTTGCTAAATGCAGGCTTCCCTTCCTCGGAGAGATCCAAGTCCAGTTCTCTTTGCTTCAGAGACTCACCCCTTCTGAACTCCCATGTGGGCTACATGAGTAAAAGGCTAACAAAGCCATCAGATTGGGGTGAAGAAAAACATCTGACAGCTGTCCAACAAAATTGGGAATGGGGATTCCCAATTGTGACTGCCCTAATCAGAAAGTAACTCAGATCACTGCCTGGGAGGAAATGAGGTGTGAAGTCTGCTTACCTGGCTGGGAGTAGGCAAGCAACAGGAGTAAGGCACAGAACAACGCTCACGGCTGGGGTTATCTTCTGAACAGTTGAAGTACATGTTCTGGGACCAGTCCTTGTAGGAAATCCCTCCACAGCAGCTGAACTGCAACGAAGCCCATCACAGAGGTTAAGAATCACCCACACTCACGATGAGGTGATCAGGAGAATTCTCAGAACAGCCAAAAGTCTATGGCAAGTTTCCACTTGTAAGGGCAGGTTGTGTTTAACACAACCTTGAAACATGAGCCCAAGTTTCTCAATGGCCTTCAGGGGAAGAAGTTTTACACTTGAAACTTGTTGTGGCCCCACCCCATAACAAAGAAACAGAATTTCCGGAGGACGAGGCCCAGAAATCAGGATTTGAAAAAGATTCCCAGGTGATTCTAATGTGCAGCCAAGGTTGAGAACCACTGCTTTAAACTATGAGTTTCTTGAGGGCAGTTTCTGGTTGTGAAGTCCTGAGTAGCACAGAGCCTGGCAAACGGAGGTGTTCAGAAATACTGACCGAAATAAAAGGCTCAGTGTTGCAAACATTTGTGTTAATGTAGAGGAAACGCAAGAGGAGGACCTGCAATATTGTGGGCCCATCATTACTCCATGAAAGCAAGTAGGACTAGGTCAGCGTCTATTATGCCAGGGGAAGGGGAACTCAACACTGGTCTCAGAAGCACTTTTATTTAAAATGTAGCTTTTAATTCATAGCAGTATTATTCACAAGAGCTAAAAGTTGGAACTCACTCAAGTGTGCATCAAAAGATGAATGGGTTATCAAAGTATGGCATATACATACAATGGAATATTGTTGAGCCTTAAAAAGGAAGGGAATTTTGACACATCCTACAATATGGGTGAATATTGAAGACATTATGCTAAGTGAAATAAGCCAGTCACAAAAGAACAAATACTGTGTGAGTCCACTTCTAATAGGTACTAGAGTTGTCAAATTCATAGAAACAAAAAGTAGAATGGTAGTTGCCAGAAACTGAGGGAGGAGGAAATGAGGAGTTATTGCTTAATGGATATAGAATTTCAGTTGGGGAAGATGAAAAAGTTCTGGAGGTAAATGGTGATGATGGTTGTACAATAATGTGACTGTACTTACAGCCACAGATCTGTACACTTAAAAAATGGTTAAAATTGTAAATTTTATGTTATGTATATTTTATCACAATCTTAAAAATTTAATTTCTGAATAAAAGTTAATATTAAAAAATCTTCCAAGTTCTTCATCCCCCCCATAAGCAACCACTTATAATAGTTTCTTACATATCCTTTCAGATTCCTTTTGCAAATATGAATACATGTTCTTTTCTCCCTCTTATTTTACACAAGTGGTAGATTACTATATATTCTGTTCTATGCCCTTAAAAATACTTTTAAAGCACCCTGCATGTATTTCTTTTTCCAACCCCCTTCCCAGAATCCATTACTCTGGCAGGTAATGAAGAAGCCCACAGGCCTGCAGGGTGAGGCCTCTCTTGGGAAGGCACTTTTGCTCACAGCTTCCCAGACCACTAGCTGCCCACCCCCACCGCTTAGCCCATACCTCCTTCTGGCCAAAATCAATGAGGTTCTGTAGGTCCAAGTCATCTCGGTAGTGTACAATGGCATTATTGATGATCTCACTCACTTTCCCTCGTGCCTGCCAGAGACAGAAGTAGGGAATAAGAACACAGAACTAAACCCTAACCTGCTCCCCCCTGCAGAAATAACAGTAGACAGCAGTCATCTTTGTTTAAGTTAGCCTTGACATCAGAACCAAGTCCTAGTGATGGAAGAGAGCCAGTTCTGAAGCCCATCCATCCCTGGGCCCTCAGGTACCAGTGGACCTTCAAGGAGCCACATTTCATGATAATCAAATATTTATCTACTTCTGAATACTATTACTACAAAATACTTGCTGACTGATGCAAAGCAGACAAACTTTTTTTTTTTTTTAGTAGAAAAAGGCTTACTGAGCTGAAGCACTGACCTCTAGTGGACATAAGAGAACTACATCTCTTTAGACTCAACACATCTACATTTATCATTTTAAGAGTTTACTAAGCCAGAAGGAATAGGACATTCTGAATGAATACAGTGGCTCTCAACTTCATAGTTTCTACCATGATCTCTTCCTTCTTGCTCCACTACTTTCCCCAAAATGTCCTATCCATAACCCTATACTGTCCTCTACAATCATTTGCCCTTTGGGAAAGGAATTTTGGTTCTTAATGAAAGGAACTACCGCTGAATGACAGATCACGTCCAGATATGGTGAGCACCGTTCAAAATCTTGTTTGCTTTCCTCCTTCCTTCCTACTGTTTATTCCAATAGACTTTTTTTTTTTTTACCAAAGAAGTAAAAAGCTTTTCATGTTGTCTGTGGTCCAGTCATTTGCAGTTAAAATTTGCAGATTATTTTGACTTTGTGTTCATAGAACTTACTTCCCTGTTAGCCTCTCAGATTGTCAGAGGGGAACACCTCACACTTTTAAAGTCCTCTTTAAATATGGTGACTTTAAAGGCTATTCATTCATCCCTAAGGAGAAACTTTCAAAGGCGATACTTCTCGGTGCTGTGGTTAATTAATCAGGCTAATCCCAGGCAGAAACTTTCCCTTCCTCTTCTGGTTCACACCTGAGAAGGCCCTCGGCTCCCAACACTACCTTGTCTGAGAAGACGAAGCCCAGGACCCCGGCAGCCAGCTGTAGCAGGAACACGATGGTGAGGCAGAGTGAGAACTGTGGGGAGTGGGCAGGAAAAGGCAACAGTCTGTTACCATGCTGGGCAGCAGCCCCTCCCAGGGCCAGGGGAAGTACCGAGGGACCACAGGGTACTTCTCCCAGATGACCCCCCACCCGGTAAAGGGGTCACCTGGGCTGAACTCTACAGTGAGGAGTGGACAGCACCGACCTCGGGGGTAGGATGGGACAGAGGACATCGAAAGGTTGTAGGAACGGCATTGGGAGGCTGAGAGGCACAGGGAGAAGGGGCCAAGGTCTTTCTGGTGGGGCCGCTGAGCACTCACCGTCTGCAGGAGGCAGATGTTCTCACGGAGGGATCCGATACAGCCGCAGAAGGTGAGCAGAAACATGAGGATGCCCACCACGATCAGCAGGATGGCTGGGTCCACAGCCAGGCAGGCCAAGGCTGCTTCTGGGAGAAGGGGCTGTTTCTCAGTCTGAGCTGGGTGCCGACTCAGGGTGGCTCCCAGGAATGGGCAGAGGTGTCCCCCCCCCCACAAATGTTCTCCTCCCCTAGTGGGGGGATGTCTAGTGCGGCTGGGTGAAGGTTATGGGGAGGCAGTGCTCCTCTCACAGGGGAGAACAAAAAGGGCCAGCAGGGTTTGTGGCATTTGAGTTGAGGAACTAAGAAAGTAAGAGCCTTCATTCCTTGGCTCAAGAAAGGAGGGACCACTTTTGCTCCAGAAAAGAATTAGAATGGCATTAGGCTTGCCAGCTTTGCTGATGGTTTCCTGGGGATTTTGTGCACTGGAATAGGAATTGAGGTTGAGTTACTCCAGGACAGAGTGAGGGAGGGGCTGAAGCCTCTGATTACTTTGTTCCCAGAGGCCTACCTTCTTTCCTAGACATTTCCTAAGCCTAAATGGCAGGTATATTTGCAAGGTTCATGGGAGCTCTGGGAAATCCAGGTGAACTGACATGAGAATACGCTGCCAAGATTTGGCTACAGGGTGGCTGCCCCATTTAGCCCCATAGCTTACATGGGAAGGGCTGGTACAGGGCCGAAGGAGACAGAGGAGGAAGAGGCCTGGCAAGAGTCGTAGGGAGACAGAGGGGGACCTATAGCTCACCTGCGTGCTTCATCAGCCGAGCATAGACTCCTATGGCCACCATCACCATGGAAATCACCTGTGGAGACAAGGGACCAGCCGGACCCTGAGATTTTGGAAACCAGAGGCCTCACCACCATTGGGTAACCTTAAAGGAGAGTGGGAGGACTTTCCCACGACACAGAGATAAGCAGCCTTCTCCTCCCCAGGGATACAGTTGATAGCATCTGTCAGCGCTTTATCTCCATGAAAAGCTTTTACCAAGATTATCCCATTCCATCCTCACAACACCGTTATCTTGGGAGGCAGCTGTTATCCCCATTGTACAGATGAGGAAATCACAGCTTACAAGGTTAAGAACAATGGCTAAGAACTTGGGCTTCAGAATGACTCAGACCTGGGTCCATGCTGGACAAATCTTGAGCCTCAGTTTCTGTATCTAAAGGTGGGAATTAAAACAACTACATTAAAAAAAAAAGTAGATGAAAATTAAATAAGATAATGTGTGGAAAGTATGCATCACAATGCCTGACAATAAACGATCTATCATTACTGTTAACTAAGTTGCCCTGGGTCACACAGAAGCGCCATGAAGTTCTGGATTCTAACGCAGCTACATCAAAGGGCAGGTCTTAAAGTCAAAGCAGGACAAACAGATGCATACTCCCAGGTCTCCAACTCTCTTGAAGGTCAATATGATGTCAAATTCAAGAATTACAGTGCATACCAAAGTGAAAGAATGCATGCATGAATGTGTGGGTGTAAGAACAGCAGAACTCCCTTGGCAAAGGAACCTTTATCTTTATAAACCCTGATTACAGTGTGGAGGGATGGAGGATGGAGGCCTTTCAAACTACCTGACTGCCCATCAGAGACTACCAGGGGTCCTCAAAGGGGTCTTTCTGCCACCCCCCAAGGCCTCCAGGCGTCCAGGGCTCCCCAGTTTGCACATCCCTAGGCCACCTTTTCTTTGTCCCCAGGCTGGTGGTGCTAAGCAGCTGGCTGTCACCATGGCAATAGCTGGGGCCATGCTCTGGCTGGAGAGAGTTCTCAGAACAGGGTCTTGACCAACTCAGTGGGGGATATGGCTGGCTAGACTCCACTGTCCTGCAAGATGGAGATCAGCTGCAAAGAGTATCTTGGGGCTTTCATGGGAGAAGGGAATTGGACCCCGATAGCAAGTAACAGGGTCAGACTAATCCCTCCATAGAAAGACATTATTTTCCTCAGGGGCCTCTGCCATCTGGTGTATTGGAAGTAAATGGAAGACCCTTATCCAAAACCATGTCTTCCAGGACCCTTCTCTGCCTAGATATACAGCCCCCTCTCCTTACCCCTCAACCGTTTGACACTGTCTCTGACTTCGGGCCAGATATGCTATCATCTGGCCCTCACACACTTTGTCCAGGGAGTGGTTTGTAGAGCGGAGGGTGGGGCTGGAGGTGCCAACTGGCTTCTTGTCCTAAGCACAACCAGGCTCAGGGAGCAATAGGGTGAGTGGGCGGGAAGAAAACCACACGACAGAGATGCAGTCATCCTCCAGGCCCAGAGGCACAGCCCTTTGCCAGAGCGATGGAGCATCTCTGCCTGCTCTTTAAAACACCACAGGCAATTACACTTCTGAATATCACTTTACTGGATCGTTTAAAAATACGTATCTGCTCTTTATTTCTGTTGCTTTTAGGTGCCTCACTGTTTTTTCACATGTTCAATCTTCACAAGAGTGTACAACTTTCCACAAAGATGATCTCTAATTAAATCCTAACACGCTGAAACAATAAAGGGAAAGTAAAGAGCCGCCATGTATCACAGGGTGGTTTAATTCCAGGCATGGGCCTGTAGCTATAGCAGTAGTTCTGCCTCTATTTGTGGTAAATAGACTAGTGTCCCCCGCCAAAGATGTCCTGTACTAATTCCCAGAACCTGTGCATGTTACCTTATGAGACAAGAGGGGCTTTGCAAATGTGACTCAGTTAAGGCTCTTGAGATGGGGAGATTATCCAGTTGGGCCCAATATTACCAACAAGGGACCTTAAAGAGGGAGGTAAGAGGGTCAGTGTCAGAGGAGATATGTGTGACAGTGGAAACAGAGGTTGGAGTGATGGGGTGCCACGAACCAAGGAAATGGATTCTCCTGTAGAGCCTCCAGAAAAAAACACACACATCCCTGCCAGCACCTTGATTTTAGGCCAGCGAGAGCTTCTTTGGACTTCTGAGCTCCAGAACTGTAAGAAGATTAAGAACTGTGTTGTATGTTTGTGGTAATTTTTTACAGCAGCAATAGGAAAACAAATACACTCTCCAAATCCAATTCATCAGGTGTTATGTACAAGGTACTCTGAGGACTGCAAAGACAAGTTAAGATGTGGTCCTTACCCTTAAGGAGATACATGTGTTATCTGGGAGAGGGGCAAGAGCCTCTATAGCAGCGGTTCTCAACCTGTGTGCCTCGAACAATGAAAATACATCCTGCATATCAGATATTTACATTACGATGCATAACGGTAGCAAAATTACTGTTATGAAGTAGCAATGAAAATAATTTTATGGTTGGGTGTCACCACAACATGAGGAACTGTATTAAAGGGTCACGGCATTAGGAAGGTTGAGAACCACAGCTCTATAGCCTGAAGCAGTGCTTCTCAACCTTGGCCACCATTAGAATAGGGTGGGGGAAGGAGAACTTTAAAATTCCTGATGCTTAGGCTATACCCCAAAACAAGTATATCTGAATCTCTGGCACTGGAACTTGGGCAACAGTAGTTCTGATTGTATTCCAGGTGATTCCAATGTGTGGCCGAGTTTGAGAACCACAGCCTAAAACACACCCTGCCAGGGATCTAGAGCAGCAGCCGCAGGCTATATTACAATCCAGATTAAGACTTTAATATTATCATTAATATTTCATATGATTATGAATAATACCACTTATGCTGGTGCTCACTAGCTAACTCTAAAATTCTGCATTTCGGTCACTGATCTGCCTCTTTCTCCTGGAGTCACAAGTTGCCCTTTCACACGTCTATTCCTGCCCACATCTCTCACCTTGAAGTCTTTAAAGTTCCTGCCATTCCAAAATAGTGCTGTTATTGTTAATAGCAGAGCATTTAAAAACTGAATGGAACCTTAGAAATGAGCTCTGCCACTCATCTCTTTTTATAGATGAGGCAGAAAGAGCAAAGTGATACTTGACCAAGTGCACATAGGTGCAGTGGTAACATCTGGACTAAATCCAATTTCCATCTCAGTTTGGTTCTTTCTACCATATCAGTCTTTGCCACAAAACCCTTATAACACCCCGCAATATCACCAATGGCCTCCTTTCATGATAAGGATGGAGATAAAGACACTTCTCATCTTAGGACAGCTTTTCATACTCTGGCTAGAATAAAACCTCGTTGGAAACTTTAAAAAACCAGACATAGTTTTTAAAATAGCTGAGTCCAGCAAAAGGCATGTTCCTGAAGAGTTGTCGATCAAATTATGTAAACTAATTTGCATGCACCAGTACCTTTATCCATATGTGGGGTGAGTAATCAACTAAAAATGAAAATAGCCATCCCCTGGGCTCCTCGTAAAGTGGCTGATTCTAGAACTGGGGCAGGAAATATACACGATAAGCCTGGCGTTTCTTCTAATACCAGAAAATAAGGAAATGCTCAAAAACAAGCAAAAACAAAACCACACATTGATGTGGGTATGACAGAGGAACATCAAAATAAAGAAGTATGGAATTACTACCTCAAATATAAAATAAATGCCCATGAGTTCATGCTGATATAAATGACTTAATAAATCAATAAATGGGGGAGAAAAGACAAATCTCCCATGCAGGAGAATTCCAAATAATTTATGTAGATACTGTTCTCTCAAGGAGGTGGAGTGTAACTCGACACTCCTGAGTGTGGGCTGCACATAGTAACTTCCTTCCAAAGAGTACAGTGTGGAAAAGGGGCGGGGTGGGGGCTAACTTTACAGTGGAGAAACCTGACAAACATACCTCCGCCAAATGATCAAGGTCAACATCAACGAGAAAAATCACTGGTGTCTGATATGCTGTGATGGAAATGGCACTGCCCCTCTGTGGTCTACCTCCCCAAGCCCCATAACTCCAACATAATCAGAGAAAGACATCAGGCAAGTGCCAATAGAGCAGTGGTTCTCAACCTGTGGGTCACGACCCCTTTGGCGGTCGAACGACCCTTTCACAGGGGTCGCCTAAGACCATCCTGCATATCAGATATTTACATTACGATTCATAACAGTAGCAACATTACAGTTATGAAGTAGCAACGAAAATAATTTTATGGTTGGGTCACAACATGAGGAACTGTATTTAAAGGATCAGAAGGTTGAGAACCACTGCAATAGAGGGATATTGCTGCAAATCCTACAAAATATCTAACCAGTATTCCTCAGAACTGTCAAAGTCATCAAAACCAAGGAAAATCTGAAAAACTGTAACAGCCAGGAAAAACCTAAGGAGACATGACAACTAAATGAAATTGGTTTTATCCTAGATGGCATTAAGTAAAGACTAAGGAAATCTGAATAAAGTATGGACCTTAACAATAACGATAATGCCATTAATTCTAACAAATATATCATACTTGTGTAAGATGTTGATAATAAGAGATACTGGATGTGGGGTATATGGGAATTCTGTACTACGTCTCAATTTTCCTAAACTAAAACTTATAAAAAAAATAAAATATATTTTAAAAATAGCCACCCCCATTTATTAGTTTTGTAAATCCTCATTTTTTATATCAGATTTTCTTAAGCTGGATTCTCTTGCATGCAATCACCAAAGCGTAAAGCAGCGGATCTTAACACTGTTCAGGTGACAGCGCGCTGGGAAGCTACAGTGCTCTGTCGGCTTAGCCTGTGCAATTTTGATACGTTAAATTTTTTCTTAAGTGTTAGTATGCTATTACTGTTATCTAATTTACAGTCCCTATTAACGTTTCCCATTTATCCTGATAATGTCCTTTTAACTATTTTCTTCTTTTTTCAGAACCAGGAGCCAATCAAGGATCGTGCATTTAGTGATCAAGTCCCCTTTACTCTGGAACAGTTTTGCACCTTTCCCCCTTTACTTTGTTTTAAAGATACTGACTCTTTTAAAAGTTGTGGTAAAATACATATACCACAAAAATGAACCATTTTCAAGTGTACAGTTCAGTGGTCTTACGTACATTCACATTTCTGTTCAATCATCACCACTATCATTGGCTAGTACTAGCTGGTAGATAAGCAGCCACAGGTACCAATGTTCATGGTAGAAAAAAAAATTATCTCCATTATCTTGCCTCCCTCACCCCTTCCCCAACAAATTGAGAAAAGATGGCCACAATTTGATGTTTGTGAGAAACAACCTTACTCCAGCCCCCAGGACACTACTTCAGGGCCATCAGTGCTGGGAGAGGAAGGGTTATAGGGGCCTCAAGTTAAGGTCCTGAACAAGAGTTCTGGCTCTCGTGCTCAAATGCCAAAATCACACACAGATTAGCTTTTGGAGTCCATTTCCATCTTAAGACTAAGGTGGTGTGTCAGGCCTTAAACCATGAACCTATAAAAAGTCCTCAGAGATAACAGAAGTTATATACATATAACTTCTCTGTAAACTACTATAATAATAAAAGCATAATATGCTAATTAGACCAGATGACCTCCCGGACGAGAAGCCGGGGCTGCAGCCACGGGATCTAGGCTGCTGCTGTGGCTACAGGGGTGGGATCCACGCAGCCACTGCAGCTGCGAAGGCCTACTCTTACACGAATTTCGTGCATCGGGCCTCTAGTAACATATTAAGACATCATTAATTATCATCTCCCTCTGGCTAATAGCAGGGAGTTCAAGACTGAAAGAAGTCAGGCTCAATCTCCATCTACTTGTCAGAGAAGCACACATCCTAGCTCTTCAAGTTCACCCTCAACAGGTGACCTCTAGGAGCTGTTTCTTTCTTTAAAAATTGATTTCAGAGAGGAAGG
This sequence comes from Myotis nattereri, assembly GCF_964212035.1. Lineage (NCBI taxonomy): Eukaryota > Metazoa > Chordata > Mammalia > Chiroptera > Vespertilionidae > Myotis > Myotis nattereri. The sequence goes on along the minus strand of NC_138086.1, from coordinate 21,169,415 downwards.
GAGAGGGAGAGAGAGATGGAAACATCAATCATTGATCAGCTGCCTTCTACTAGTACACACCCTGCACTGGGGATCAAGCCTGCAACCTGGGTATGTGCCATGACAGGGAATTGACTCAAGACCTCTTGGTTCATAGCTCAACACGCAACCACTGAACCATACTGGCCAGCCGGGCTCTAGGAGCTATTTTTAACACAATAGTAATTAATTGACCAGACATTGGTGTAAACACTTTATATCACTATTTCATTGCATTTTGACCACAACCCCAAGAGGGTGTTAGTATCTCCATTTTATAGAACTGATGCTGGGAGAATTCAAGTAACTTTCCCTGGTTCAAACACTTTATATCACTATTTCATTGCATTTTGACCACAACCCCAAGAGGGTGTTAGTATCTCCATTTTATAGAACTGATGCTGGGAGAATTCAAGTAACTTTCCCTTGTTCACTCAGTTAGTGAGTGGCTGAAGTGGGTCTGGAACCTAGGTCCTTATGGCTGCCTTCCTCTTTCTGCCTCACAGCAAACTCAGGACCAGTGCAATCGCCTTGGGACATATGAAGTGGGAAGAAGCTGCCTACAGTTCTTCTGGGGGAGCAGCTGGTAATCTCCAAACTGGGTAGGGCTCAGGCAAGGGGAAGGAAGATAGCACCAGGAAGTGATGGTGCCAGCAGGGGAAGTCCCTGGAACAGTGCCCCAAAAGGAGAAGGCACAGCATCACCATCCAGGGCCCACCACGGGGAGAGAAAGCCCTGTCTTCCACATTCTAAAGTCTGGTCTGTGTGAAGTGGGTGGATCTGTCTCAGGGTCCTCTCCTCCTCCTTGAAATGTCTTCCCCTCTTCTTTTGAGGGTGATGGTGGAGGACAGCTGATATTAGCATGATTCCCTTTGTAGGAATCAAAATCCTGTCCCTCCCCACAGGGATGTTGGGAGGGAAGTGTCTGCACTCCGGTTTCTTAGTCCTTTCTGTTCTTATTTTGGATGATGTCAAGGAAATCACAGCCTGCTAGAGCTAAAGCTGGGCCCAGGATCTGCACACACTGGTCCTTCTGTGGCCAACCCAGCACTGTTGTTCCTGAGCTTCTGAGTTGGCAAGTCTCTGTGTGAAAATGGCTTTTGGCTTTCTGAATTGGGGCTCTTTCCTCTCCAATGTCTAGGGCCAACCCTTTAGCTTACTTAGGCCATGACTGGTTTTGGTATCTCAAGTTTACAAGTGCATAAGGGAAGCCCACAAGGGCTCACAGTAGTCTAGATACTCAAACTCGTGGCCCTGGAGTGACCAGCCTGATGCATGGCCTGCTATTGAGACCCTGAGAAGTGCTATATGTTTTATTTTTTTCAAAGACTGCTCGAAGTTTATGATTTTCTACTTCTTAGAAGGCAAAGAGAGCTATTAGGGTAGTTACGAAGGTATGCATGTGACTTGACAGCAAAGGGTGTGGTTCTTGTCTTCTTTTGGGGTGGTTTTTAAAAAATATTTATTGGGGTGATACTGGTTAATAAAATTATATAGGTTTCAGGTATGTAATTCTATAATACAGCATATGTACATTATCTTGTGTGTTTACCACCCAAAGTCAAGTCTTCTTCCATCACCATTTATCCCTTCTTTGCCCTCTTATACCTCCTCCCACCCACCCCCCCCTTCCCTCTGGTAATCACTATACTGTTGTCTGTGTCTATGAGGCTTTATTATTTTATTTTTTGCTTTTTATTTTTTATTTTTTTAAAAAAAAATATATTTTATTGATTTTTTACAGAGAGGAAGGGAGAGAGATAGAGAGTTAGAAACATCGATGAGAGAGAAACATCGATCAGCTGCCTCCTGCACATCTCCTACTGGGGATGTGCCCGCAACCCAGGTACATGCCCTTGACCGGAATCGAACCTGGGACCTTTCAGTCCGCAGGCCGACGCTCTATCCACTGAGCCAAAATAAAAAGAATGTGACTACTCCACTTATTGCAGCCTGCTTAATCTATGGAGAAGGGAGGGAGATGGGCTCTACTTCCTAGTGTACTTAGGTGTGTGTGTGTGTGTGTGTGCGCGTGTGCGTATTGGTGGCGGGAAGGGGCTCCTGCCATTCAGGAGGGTTTTTTGCCAGGCTTGATGCCTGGTCACTTCCTCATGGCTTCTGAGTCAGATTATAACAGATGGTGCTGCAGATGTGTGGGGCATTCTGAGTGCCCTGGAGACTCCAATACTGTGGTCCTGGACAAGAAAGTGAATTCCTCGAAGAAAATACTTCACCAGAGGCCTTAATCAGCCTAGGGAGGACCTGAATGGGGGTCCACGTGTGCTGTATTGTAAGTAAAAAAAATCCGGCTGCTACAGGTTGTAATTATACCTGGCCCTGAGGGAGAGGATGGCTGTCATTTTTTCAGACCAGGCTTGAGAAGGCCACAGGACCCCCTGCAAAGGAGAACGCAGTTGGATAACCCCTAGCAGGAATGCTCAAGGACTTAAAGTTGTGATGCATATTGATAGACTAATGTCCATGAGAGAGGAAGGAAGGGCATGTCCACCCTGTAGGGTCTGCTCTCTCATTTGCTATCCAGTAAACATTCAATAAATACCCACTCTTTGCCAAACACAGCTGGGCACTGGGAATACAGAACTTAATCTACCCTCAGGGGCCTGAAGTCTAGAGGAGACATAAATAATGCCTAATTGCAGCAGAGATAAGGGGCCTGACAATCAAAGTATGTATAAGGTGCCGTGGGAGCCCTGAGGCATGGACACCAAGGAAGTCTGGGCTGAGGCACGGGCTGGAGGTCTGAGCTTCTGGATTCTGCCTGACTCAGAAGCCACCCCAACTGTTGCCCCAAGTGGGAAAAGGACCAACAAGGAAGAAGGTGGCTGCTGTGGGCAGTGCTGATAATGTTCCTGCCAACGTGTGCCCAAGGCTGATAAGGCATGTACCACCCCCTGTCTCCCCTCTGCACAGGGCTGTCCCTGTGTTGGTGAGGACAGGCAGCTGTTCCTTTTTGTTGTTGTTGTTAATCCTCACCTGAATATATTTTTCCATTGATTTTTAGAGAGAGTGGAAGGGAGAAAGAGAGTAAGTGGGGGTGGGGGAGGGGGGGACAGAGATCAATTGGTTGCCTCCTACACACATCCTGACTGGTCCCGGGAATCGAACCTGCAACCCAGGTACATGCCCTTGCCCGGGAATCGAACCCGCAACTCTTTGGTGCGTGGGCTTACACTCTAACCACTGAGTAACACTGGCCAGGGCAAGGTAACTATTTCTTTAAATATATTTTTATTGATTTCAGAGAGGAAGGAAGAGGGAGAGACAGAAACATCCATAATGAGAGAGAATCATGGCTCAGCTGCCTCCTGCAAGTTCCCCACTGGGGATCGAGCCCACAACCCAGGCATGTGCCCTTGACCGGAATCGAACCTGGGACCTTTCAGTTTGCAGGCCGACGCTCTATCCGCTGAGCCAAACCAGCTAGGGCATGGGTGACTATTTTTTTGACTGAAAGATTTAAATAAAACTTTTGGCATCTTGGGACAACTACTCCAAGCCATGGGATCCCATGGATTCTGGGGAGAAAATCAGAACTCCCAGGCAAAAGGGAAAGTGAGGTTTAAAATGGAAAGAGGAGCAATTGGTCCCGGTCCCAAAGGAGCTTTCTGAGTCAGGCTCCAAAGCCCCCCAGGCTCAGGGCTCCTAGAGCAGCAGCAGAGGTAACCGCTGCCGCCTCTGCATCACTGAGCATGAGCGCAGATGACGCTGGCTACCTTCCCAATGTATTCCAGGCAGAGACACAAACATCATCCATACTCAGCTCCCAGAACACTCTGCCTGGACAAAGGGTGGGTGGACAGACCCAACCATGGGTGCCTCCTGGACAGAAGAAGGGAATTTGATTAGGATGATGGAAGTCTGCAACGAAGAAAACCCAGTAACCAGTCCCTGGAGGGGGGATGGGAAGAAAGATGACCCTGATCTGCAGAAGCAGCGCCTCATCCCCAGCTGCACTTGTGCGGAATGAAGCTCTGCAGCGCTGGGCCTGGGGGCGAACTGATACTCAGGAATACCCAAAAAGTGCTGTCCCTGGGAAGGTCAATGTCCCAGGGACACCAGGACACAGGAGAGATGTATCCTTAGATCCAGCCCCAAATCTTGAAGAACTAAAACAGTCCCCAAAGTGATGCATTCATCTTTAAATAGTTCAGAGAAGCAGAAAAATGTTCCCTTTTAGAGTACAAAGATTGACAGAGAGACAGATATACTGGCTTCGGGTCACACAGTAAGTTGGTGCCAGAAAGAAACTCATCCTTCGCTGTGCTATTTCCAGAGCCTTTGACTTTGGTGAGTCTAAAGCAGAACCAAGAAGGGGCTCTTCTCTAACTTGGGGTTGCATCAGCTTGGTTAGCCCGGTCCTCTGACCTCGGATGAAGCATTTTTACCAAGGTAAATGGGTCTGTGGGGCCAAGCTCTCTCCCTGGCTGCAGCCTCCCCAAGTCATCTGTCTGGTAAAAGGGGGTGGAATGGAGTGGGGAAGTCCAAGAAAATGACCATGAACACAAGTGCAACAGATGCACCCAGCTGTTGTTGCCACTGGGGAGCACAGATAAGGGTGTGGTGCCAAGGGCTCCGAAGGAGATGCAGTCTTGGCTGATAGAGGAAGTCGGCCTGAGGCTCTGAGGTCCCGCGATGTTAGTGCTAGCACTGAGGATATAGTATGTCCTCCTTGAGGACAGCGTGCCATTGTCCTGGCAACACTCAGTGACAACGTAGGAGGGTTTTTCGGGACTTGCCCTTAGGTGGGGAGTTCCCTTTAGGACATCCCCAAGCCCTGGCAGAGGGGTGGTGAAATTTTCTCCTATTCTAATCTGCAGTTGAAGCAGAACCTGTCCTCGACCATGGGAACTTGGGTTGTCTGGTTAACGACTAATACTGCTAACACTCTAGTTCAGCCGTGGGCAAACTACGGCCCGGGGGCCGGATCCGGCCCATTTGAAATGAATAAAACTAAAAAAATAAAAGACCGTTCCCTTTTATGTAATGATGTTTACTTTGAATTTATATTAGTTCACACAAACACTCCATCCATGCTTTTGTTCCGGCCCTCCGGTCCAGTTTAAGAACCCATTGTGGCCCTCGAGTCAAAAAGTTTGCCCACCCCTGCTCTAGTTACAGTAGCAGCCATCTGGGCCAAGAACTTCCCCTAGAGGCACTGTGGTTGAGCAGAAAAGTTGCCAGATCAAGCCTACTTACTAACCAGCTGTTGGACCCTGGATAAAACAATGACCATCGCTGTGCTTTAGCTTTCTCATATATAAAATGCGAGTGCGGGACATGCTGTCTTTTAAACTGCCCCCCGCCCCCCACACACACACCCCAGTTCTAAAACTGAGAATTTGTCAAAAGCTCAAACTTCATTTTTCCCAGGACAATGGCTGAGTGTGAGCTGTCATCACCTCTCTCCAGGATTTCTCTCATTTGTCCCAACAGGCTCGCACTTATGTACTCTGTGTCTGTTCTTCACACCACAGCCCTTGTGAAACCTTTACAACTGGCTTAGATGCCTGATCTGCTCTCTCTCTCCTCAGAAACATATTGTAGACTCATAATTACTCCCTCCTGCAAGACTGAACTTTAGGTCTCAGGCAGAGAGAGGGGCAAGCATAATGGGTACCTAGAGCGGCAGCTCCCGTGTCGTTGGAGCTGGAAGAAGAAAGGGGGGTGGGGGTGAAGCTCCCTACACTCTCAGATCCAGAGGGGCCCAGGGACGCTCTGGACATGAAACAGGATTGAACGAGCATTTCATGATCTGGGCAGGCGGGATTCTCAGTTCCAGCAGAGTGTTCCTGCCTTCCTTGATCAAACTGGGTCTGATTTTATGGAGGAGACTAAGGCCTGCAGGGGTGAACATACTGCCCAGCCTAGGCAACAGTTCATGGCAGAGAGGGGATGAGAAGCCAGGGGAACCCCAGTCCTACGTTTTGCCACTCTTCCACCCCCAAGCAGAAGAGTCTGAAAATACCCCTGGCCTTCCAGCCCAACATCGAGTCCTATTTAAAGAAGCTGAGGACCGGCAGACCCCAGGGAATGGCCTCTGGTCCTGAGAAAGGGGGGCCAAGTTCGGGACAGTGCCGGGAAAGACACCACCCCTGGAGGCCATGCCTGTCCCTTCTCAGCCTCTGAGGACAGGGGGCACCAGAGGCCTGCAGAAGGAAGAGGTCGGAGCCCCTGAACCCATTCTCTCCGAGGTAAGGGGAAGGAAGGTCTGGGGTTTCCCTCTTTCTCTTTTTTTTTCTCTTTGCCAGCAGGGCCTCCCAGTCCCCAGGCCTGAAAGTCCCCCCGTCAGGAATGTACCAGTGGGTCTGCTTTGGTCCCACAGGAAAACCCGCTCCTCCCGCGCTCACCCACCTCTTTGGCCTGGCACAGACCCTCCTCCGATGCCCAGAGAACGCCCAGAAGTCTTGACTGAATCCCTTACATCCCCTCCACCCAACGCCCCCTCCAGACACAGCGACCCTGGGGTGTCCCTCCCCAGGATAAATCACCCCAAAGTGCCATCAGCCTAGAAAACTAGGCAGTGCCGCTCACCACGCTCCCTAGAACCCGGGATCCCAGGACGCCCCCTGCCCGGCCGCGGGCGGCGCACTCCCCCCTCCGGGGGTGTTCTGCAGCCCGGGTGCCCCCGCGACCCCTAAGACTCACCCAGAAGAGCATATTGAAGAAGAAGAGCAGGTATTTCACCAGCGGGCTGACGAAGGAGAAGTCCTCCCCGTAGGCGGCCGGCGCCCCGGGTCTGCGGGCCATGGTCCCCCCGCCGCCGCCCCCGGGGGCCTATCTCCCCGCGGCGGCCGGCCCACCTGCGCGCCCGGAGCCCGGGGGCATGAGCCGCGCCGCCGCCGGAGCCCGAGCCGCGGGGAGCGGCGCCGCGGCGGGAGGTGCCGAGCCCTGCGTCCGGGAGAAGCGCGGGCAGGCGAACGGCGCCACCACCGGAGCCGCCGGGAGTCGCGGCAGCAGCCGCGGGCAGCGTGAGCGCCGGAGACTCCGCGGCGGCCCGAGGACCAGTCCCGCCCGCTGGGCTCCCAGGAAACCGGACCCGCCCCCGGCCGCCCATTGGTGCGGCTGCCAAAGCCGGACTTCTCATTGGTGGGCCGCTTATGTCACTGAGGGTCCTGCCATCCCTCTCCTCCGAGAGGAGGGGGAGACACCTGTTCTGTGAGGGACAACTTGCTAAAGGGTCAGCGGTTCTGCGTCCTCCCCCGAGAGAGAAGGCATCCAGGCTGCAGCTGCTCAAGGGGGAAGGGATGGGAGGAGTGCACCCTCCATCACACACCCGCGTCCTCCATCCCGTTGCCGTGCACACACACAAACACACATACATTACAATCAACAAGTACGGGAACCCTGAGTTGAGCAATGCACCCAAGGCTGTGGGAATACAAGAGAGCAGAGAGCTAATCCAGGGGGTATGGCAATAAAATCAGGGCGATGAAACTAACCTGTAAATGACAATTGGAGTATATTTAAGAATAGCTGCCCTCCTGCGTAGTAACTACACATTTTAAATGCTTATTTCTAAGTCTCTATAACCCAATAGTGGACATTTGATAACATCACCAACGATTCTGCCTTCCAAATTCATTACTGTTTCAATCCCCACTCCCTGCTCCCTTAGAGTCTGGGTGTACACACAGGCACCATTTTTAACACGTAGATCTGACTCAGGCTGAGCGCAGGGTAGGTGGTGGACTCTGCTGGCTACCATAAGTAACAAACATGAATGCTGTAGACCGAATGTTTGGATCCTATCCCCCTTTACCCCCCTTTCGTATGTTGAAATCCTAACCTCCAAGGTGATGGCATTTGCAGATGGGGACTTTGGGAAGTGCTTAGGTCCTGAGAATGAAGCCCTCATGAATGGGATGAATGCCTTTATAAAGGAGACCCCAGAGAGCAGCCTCGCTCTTTTTCTCATGTGAAGACACAGCAAAAAGATAGCTGCTTATGAAGCAGGAAGTAGATTTTCATCAGACACTGAATCTATGGGTGCCTTGATCTTGGACGTAGCCTCAAGAGCTGTGAGAAATAAATTTCTATTGTTTATAAGCCATCCCATTTATGGTATTTTTGCATGGCAGCTCGAATGGACTGAGACAATGAGTGTGAGGGGGGGACCTGATTCCACCCTCATCAGCTGCATGTCCTGGGCAAGCTACTTAATCTCCCTGAGCCTCAGTTTCTTTAACGTTTAACGAACGGGGAGAGTCCTGGCCTAACCATGATGTGGGGATTAGGTGAGATAATGCATGCAAGTCACTTAGCACAGGTTGACACATCGAAGGGCTCACTAAATGCAAAACGTTGTTTTAACAGAGTTCAGAATCCAGTGGCAAAATATGGTAACTGCACAAATAACTCTAACACATTTGGTGGAGGGTTAGTGAAGATATCATGACAAGTAGAATTAGTTGGGGGGATAAGATTTAGAATAGCAGGGATGGAGGGGACATGTAATCCAAGTGGACAGAAGGGTGAACCAAAGCCTGGAGCCGAAAGTACACTGTGTTTAGAGTAGACCGGTTTGGCCGGAGCACAGGGCATGCTTATATAGCAGTGGAAGATAATGCCAACTGGTGTCAATACCAGTTGAATTGAGTTAAAGTAGTGCAAGGACTTGAATATCAGATTGGAGAGTTAGTGCCTAACCCATTTGGAAATCAGAGTTTTGAAGAAGGGTATGATGTAAGACCCGCTTTATTTTTCCAGTTAGAGAGGGAAAGAGGCTGTAGAGAGGAGGGTTTGTTAGGAGACCACTAGTATTAATAGTCTAGACATCAACAATTAGGATCTGATTTAGAGGTAATGGACAGAACTCACAGGAAAGGATAGCAGTGAAGTCACTGGGAAGATAGAATCTCTAGGGCGAGCCTATGGTGGGGGTAGGGGTAACAGGAGCACCAGGCGTGGGGGCTAAAGAAGTGAGTCAAGGCCAGGTTCTTAGGAGATTGTCCATTGAAAGGTTAGTTGACCACTTGAAGATCAGTTTTAGTATAAAGGGGGTGGGCAGAAGTCATTTTATAACTTAAGGCAGCCGTGGGCAAACTACGGCCCGCGGGCCGGATCTGGCCTGTTTGAAATGAATAAAACTAAAAAAAAAAGACCGTACCCTTTTATGTAATGATGTTTACTTTGAATTTATATTAGTTCACACAAACACTCCATCCATGCTTTTGTTCCGGCCCTCCGGTCCAGTTTAAGAACCCATTGTGGCCCTCGAGTCAAAAAGTTTGCCCACCCCTGGGTTAAGGGGTGAGTGGTAAACAAAGGGTGGGTACTCATTTTCAAATGTTAGGGTGGAGACAGAAAAAGACCAAGCTGTTGAATGTTTCAATTAGATGACATCTAAAGATGAGTTTCAGTACAGACAGGAAGAGGAAGGCAGGTCACAAGAGGTCAAGTAGGGGACAGGGGTGAAATGGAAGCTGTGGATGAAGACTGTGGACACCGGAATCCAGTTTGAAGGTTATAGGAGCTTTAAGCGTCCTTACAACAAAAGGAATGTTCTCTTTTAGCATACAGAAACCTGACAGGCTTGTAGGCAAAACAAGCCAGTAAAAAGGGATTGGGGTGGGAAATGGAGGGGACAAGGTTTTGGAGTAAATGGATAAGAGATGGGATCAGGAGTCAGTGGGATGACCACCGTGTTTATCATGTGGAAGTTGGGGATGGCGCCTGTCCGGAAGGAAGACGTGCAGCTGCAGAGCAAAGAATGAAGAAACGCGATGTACTGAGTTGGAACAATCTCCAAGACAAATTATTAAGTGAAAAGGGGAAAGTAAGGAACGGTGTATATAATACATTCTGGTTAAAAAAGAAAGATAAAAATAAGAAATGACATTTACATGTGTTTGCATCTACCTAAATAAACTCTGGAATGATCCAAAGAAAGGAGGTTGGTTACATACTAGAGTGGAGTGAGAAACGAGGAGAGAGACTTTTCACTCTGTGCCATTTCATTTTCTTCTGATTTTTTAAACAGGGAGTGAAATAACTATTCAAAGCATTAAATTAAAGAAAATTACATCCTTATTATGAAGTGCTATGCAGCCATTTAAAATAATGTAGAGAATAAGAAAGAAAGAAAAAAAATAAAATAAGACAAAAACAAAATAATGTAGAAAATATAGGTACTGACTGAGGAGGAAGTCCATGACATAGGAAATGTAAAAAGCAGATTGTAGAATTAAGTATTTAAAGTATCTGATAACCAGGAAATGGTTTCAATTTATTTCAGGTCCTTGGAAGGCATTTTAATCCTTGGAATATGTGATGTGTTTTTATTTTTTAAAAACAAAAAGCACAGCCCTAGCTGGTTTGGCTCAGTGGATCGAGTGTCCACCCACAGACTGAAGGGCCCCGGGTTTGATTACAGTCAAGGGCACGTACCTTGGTTTCAGGCTCGATCCCTGGCCCTGGTCGAGGCACAGGCAGGAGGCAACCAATTGATGGATCTCTCTCACATCAATGTTTCTCTCTGTCTCTCCCCCTCTCTTCCACTCTCTCTAAAAATCAATGGAAATATATCCTCAGGTGAGGATTAACAACAAATATAAATATAAAAATAAAACCCACAAATATTATGTAATAACATAATTTTTACAATGTAAGTGAAAAATTTTAAACAGCATATTCACGGTATGAAATATGTATAAATATCCACAGAGATGAACCAAAGAAAATGTAAAGGTAAAATCTGTTGCACTGACGTGGTGGGATGTTTAGCAATTTCTAACTTTAAAGTTATATTTAATATTCTTATATGTGATTGTGAAAATAAATAAAATATTTAAACAATATTTCTGTAGAGAAAAAAGGGAGTCATGTGGCTGGAGCTAACATTGGCAAGAAGATGTTGAAGAAAGGAACAGTGTCAAGGAGAGAAGGTGTGGATTAGCCAGGAGCCTTAGGAAGAAGGAGTGTGAAGTAGAGCAGGACAAGAGGCTGGAGGAGAGATGGTTCATCAGCAGTAACAGCCCAGCTGGGTGGCTGAGAGCCACGGTGATCCCAGTTAGCCAGGCTGGCGATTTCCTCCAAAAAAGTATGTGGTAGCCTGGAGGGCACACCATGAGGACTACAAGTCGGGGGAACTGCAGAGAAGCAATTGATTCTGGGATAGTTTGAAATGCACCATTGAAAAGCCAATCTGTGGAATTTAAGATTGTAAGCTAATTAATTGCTGGTTTGTGAGTTTAGGAGAATTAGGTTTGTCTGCAAACATCTGTTTAGTGATAACAACTTTTTATATTTTAATTTTTTTATTGATATATAACATACCTACAAAATGCATCATTCTCTTTTTATGTGCTCTTCTTTCTACTTTTGGTATATGTTCTTTTTTGTTGTTGTTAATCCTCACCCAAGGATTTTTTTTTTCCATTTATTTTTTACAGAGAATGGAAGGGAGAGGGAGAGACAGAGAGAGAGAGAGAAACATTGATGTGAAAGAGACACATCAATTGGTTGCCTCCCGCAATCCGAGCTTGCAACTGAAGTGTGTGCCCTTGATGGAACTGAACCCTCCACCCTTCAGTCTGCAGGCTGACTCTCTAACCACTGAGAAACTGGCCAGGGCTGGCATATGTTCTTTTAAAATCTGAGGTCAGCACACCCTGGCTGGTGTGGCTCAGTTCACTGAGCATTGTCCCATGAACCAAAAGGTTGCCAGTTTGATTCCTGGTCAGGGCACATGCAGGGGTTTTGGGCTCCATCCTCAGTAAGGGGTGTGCAAGAGGCAGCTGATTTGATGTTTCTCTCTCTCTCTCTAAAATCAATAAAAACATATTATAAACTAGAGGCCTGGTGCACAAAAATCTGTGCACTCGGGGGGGGGGGGGGGGGAGAGGCGTTCCTCAGCCTGGCCTATGCCCTCTTGCAGTCTGGGACCCCTCGGAGGATGTCCACCTGCTGGCTTAGGCCCACTCCCTGGGGGATCTGGCCCAAGCTGGCAGTCAGACATCCCTCTGGCAGCCTGGCAGCCCTCGGGGGATATCCACTTGCCAGCAGGGAGCAGACCTAAGCTGAAGTCAGACATCCTTAGTGCTGCTGAGGAGGCGGGAGAAGCTCCTGCCACCACCGCTGTGCTGGCAGCCATCAGCCTGGCTTGTGGCTGAGCAGAGCTCCCCCTGTGGGAGTGCACTGACCACCAGGGGGCAGCTCCTGCATTGAGCATCTGGTCAGTGTGTGTCATAGTGACCAGTCATTCCCAGTCGTTCTGCTGTTAGGGTCAATTTGCATATTACCCTTTTATTATATAGAATAGAGGCCTGGTGCACGGGTTGGGGCCGACTGGTTTGCCCTGAAGGGTGTCCTGGATCAGGGTGGGGGTCCCGCTGGGGTGCCTGGCCAGCCTGGGTGAGGGGTTGATGGCTGTTTGCAGGCTGGTCAAGCCCCCCAGTGGGGACCCTCACCCCATGGGGGTTTGGCCAGCCTGGGTGAGGGGCTGAGGGCCGTTTTCAGGCTGCCCACACCCCCTTCAGGGTGCCTGGCCAGCCTGGGTGAGGGGCTGATGGCTGTTTTCAGACTGACCAAGCCCCCCTGCAATCGAAGCTCCCAGCCTTTCCTTTTCGTGTTTTTTATTCTATTCGCTCCAGCTCCGTGGCCATGCAACTGGAAGCAGGTATCTGGGGTTTATTTACCTTCTATAATTGAAACTTTGTTGCCTTAACAGGAGACAGCAGCTGGCCGGGAAGCTTGGCTTCTTCCATTATTGGGGCAACCAAGCCTTCTGTTTGCTCCAGCTCTGTGGCTGCCAGCCGCCATCTTGGTTGGGTTAATTTGCATATAGTCACTCTGATTGACTGGTGGACGTGGCTTAAGGCATAGCGAAAGTATGGTCAATTTGCATGTTTGTCTATTATTAGGTAAGATATCACATGATCTCACTCATTTGTGGAATATAATGAACAACATAAACTGATGAACAAAAACAGATCCAGAGACAGAGAAGCATCGATCAGACTGTCAAACCTCAGAGTGCAGGCAGGGGAGGGTAGAGGTGAGAGATCAACCAAAGGACTTCTACGCATGCATATAAACATAACCAATGGACACAGACACTAGCGGAGTGAGGGCATGAGCGGGGAAATGAGAGGGCAATTGGGGAATAAGGGCACATATGTAATACCTTAATCAATAAAGAATTTATAAAAAGCATTCTTGCTGAAACCGGTTTGACTCAGTGAATAGAGTGTCAGCCTGCGGACTGAAAGGTCCCAGGTTCGATTCCGGTCAAGGGCATGTACCTGGGTTGCGGGCACATCCCCAGTAGGAGATGTGCAGGAGGCGGCTGATCGATGTTTCTCTCTCATCGATGTTTCTAACTCTCTATCTCTCTCCCTTCCTCTCTGTAAAAAATCAATAAAATATATTTAAAAAAATTTATAAAAAGCATTCTTAAAAAATCTGAGATCAATATAAAACAATCCAGAGAAATCACAATTTTGTAACATGAAAACAGTTATATTTGTAAATGTATAGAAGGAAATGCAACATAATATAAATAATGATTATTTCTGTATGGTAGGATAATGGCTTCTTTTTTGTGTTAATTTTATTTTTCCCTGAATTTTCTTTAGTAAATGGCTTACTTTTTAAAAATATATTTTTATTTATTTCAGAGAGGAAGGGAAAGGGCAAGGGAGATAGAAGCATCAATGATGAGAGAGAATCATTGATCGGCTGCCTCCTGCACGCCCCCCACTGGGGATCAAGCCCTTAACCTGGGAATGTGCCTTTGACTGTAATCAAACCTGGAGCCCATCAGTCTGCAGGCTGCGGCTCTATCCACGGACCCAAACTGGCTAGGGCTGGTTTTCACTTTTGATTAGAAACATTTTCAAATACACAGAAAGGTAGAAAGTTTCATCTGAAAACATCTATATTCTCATTACCAAATTTTCACATTTTGCCATGTTTGCTTCATCCCTTTTTAAGCTACAGCATGGTAACATTCCATTCTAATTCAATTCTCATATCTAAAACTAATGACTTTTTTTTAACATAATGACAATAACCTTATGATTCCTGATAAATTTTTATTAATATACTTTATTGATTTTTTACAGAGAGGAAGGGAGAAGGATAGAGAGTTAGAAACATCGATGAGAGAGAAACATTGATCAGCTGCCTCCTGCACACCCCCTACTGGGGATGTGCCCGAACCAAGGTACATGCCCTTGACTGGAATCGAACCTGGGACCCTTGAGTCCACAGGGTAATGCTCTATCCACTGAGCCAAACTGGTTAGGGCGATTCCTGATAAATTTAATAATAATTCCCTAATATCATTTTGTACCAAGTTCAAATTCAAACTTCTCTAAGTTACCCCAAAATATCTCTTGGAGCTGCTTTGTTCAAACCAGGCTTAATCAAGAACCAGTCATTGCATTTGATGTTACATGGGGTTCTTTTTTAAGAAAACGGACTTAATTGGAACTTCATGAGCAATTAAAACATTTCATGAAGAAGGTGTTATTTGAAACTGGGTCCTTAAGGATATGTCAGAATTGATATGGATAGAGAAGTGAGGAGGTCATTTCAGGAACAGAGATGAAAGTGAGATCAAAGAGAGACAGAAAGGTAGCAGGTGTATTTGGAGAGTGGTACTTAGCCCAGCTATTTGGATCAAAAGAAAGGGAAGAATGGGGGATAAAGTAAGCAAAATCAATTGGAGACAGATCACGGAGGGCCTGGAAGGCATGCACTCCAGTGCACTCTGTAGAGCACTTGAGAACTCAAGTGTGCCCCAGTTGTGAATAACTCATCAGTCCATAACGCCTGCAGGACAGTGGTTGTGCTTTATACATCTGTGTATCCCAGGCACCTAGCAGAGTGTACCTTGTGGGATGCTCAGAGTGTATTCATTGTCGGAAACATGGTGCTATTGAAGGATTTTTAGTTGGAGACTAACAGGCTATAAATCTCTTTGGGGAAGATTTAGAAAATTGGTTGGTAATGATGGTGATTAGAATAAGGATTACAGAAGAGAACTAGCTAACTAGGTTGGAGCAATTGAAGAAGGCTCCATAGAGGAAGTGGAGCTTAGCTAAACTAGATGGCGAAACAACAGAAGCAAAGACGAAGAGTCAGGAATGAGTCAAGGGTAACATCATGACAAGTGAAGGGAATGTACTTTGGGGTGCTTTGAGAAACGAGGCTTTAAAAGACAAGGTTAAGAATGGTTTAGGGAGTCCAATATTGTTCAAAAATCTCTGTTATTACTCAATAAATGACCTCTGGTCATCCTTGAATTCAAGATTGGGTGTTTAAAAGATTGTATCTATCTATGTTCTTTCATATAAGGAGAACTTTTAGTACAATAAGAAAGACAAACTTGGATAAGTTTATTCTAAGCCTAAAAAGAATTAATAACTCAGGAAAGGAATATTAAATCAGAATTATACTGGATCACGTTCATTTCAAATTTGCTAGACAGTTGAAATATTATATTGAGTACAACTGCATCCCATATAAGATGGGAATATGATTGGCAGTGTTAACAAACTTAGTTAAAACAAACTTGATAAAGCAGAACATTTGCTAAAAACCACATAGGAAATTGCGTGCTCTTACTGAAGTCTGACAGATTATCCCTCTTCCAGAAGGAGGTTGGACCCTCCTTAATTAAGTTCAAGTTGCCGAAACCGGTTTGGCTCAGTGGATAGAGCGTCGGCCTGCGGACTGAGGGGTCCCAGGTTCGATTCCGGTCAAGGGCATGTACCTGGGTTGCAGGCACATCCCCAGTGGGAGATGTGCAGGAGGCAGCTGATCGATGTTTCTCTCTCATCGATGTTTCTAACTCTCTTTATTTTATTTTTTTTTTTAAATATATTTTATTGATTTTTTACAGAGAGGAAGGGAGAGAGATAGAGAGTTAGAAACATCGATGAGAGAGAAACATCGATCAGCTGCCTCCTGCACATCTCCCACCGGGGATGTGCCCGCAACCCAGGTACATGCCCTTGACCGGAATCGAACCTGGGACCCCTCAGTCCGCAGGCCGACGCTCTATCCACTGAGCCAAACCGGTTTCGGCTAATAAAATATATTTTAAAACAAAATTATGTTCAAGTTAAGGTTGGTAAGTGTGCAGATTTGGTGCAGAACCGAAAACAAAGCAAAAAATTAGCTCCATTGACCTTGCTGCCCAGCAAATGACTCAAGCTTGTGTGGATTGTCTGTCAGTGGTTCTCGGGGTTTCCTGAGCATGGGATCATCGGGGGAGTTTTTAAAAGGCAGAGCCCCAGGCCATGACCCATCTGATTCTGGGTTGGGAGGTCAGGTTGCGCCTGGGAAATTCATCTTCAGAAACAAGCAGCCTGTGTGATTCTGATGCAGATTATCTATATGGGCCACACTTTGAGAAACTTTTCTAAAGGGCCCAGCATCTTATCTTAGGTAAGAATTTAACTGGTACAATTAAAAAGTGAGCTATAATTTAAAATAGTTCTTTGTCAATTTGTTAGAACTGTCTTCAGCTGCAAGTAACATAAAGCTCAACCAACAGTTTTAAACAAGTAAGTTTGTTGGTTTGCTTTTATTTCAGGCAACAAAAAGTCTGGGGGTAAACTGCCCAGGGCTGGGGTGGACTGCCTGAGGGTGCAACCTTAATTTTCATGGTCACAAGATGGCTAATGCCCATCAATGCATCACACGCACCCACACTCCAGGTGGGGAAAGAGGAAAGCAAAAGGTACAGGTCAAACACATTTGTTGCTTTTACAAAGTGTTCAAAGATGCTTAACCAGGAACTTATGCTAATATCTGTTGGCCGGAATTTGATCTCATTGCTACCTTAGCTACAAAGGGCCTGAGAAAGCAGTGTTACTAACTAAATGGACTATTTCTTTGAAGTGGGGGCCGGGGGACCCAAGCTCTCGATATTAAAAAAGAAGGGCAGCCCTGGCCAGGTGGCTCAGTTGGTTGGAGCTGAAAGGGCGAGTCATCGCGGGGTCTGACCACGCTGCTGGCGGCCTCGGGCACCGACTCCCCAGCCCACAGTGGGAGCCCAGCGCAGGCTGCCACCCGCCTGCCGCCCCGGGACCGGACCCAGGCAGCAGCAGCAGCAGCAGCGGCGGGGCGGGGCGCATGCCCTCGCTCGAGGAGATGGAGGAGGAGGCGATCGCCAGCGCCCCTGGGAACGAGACGGAGGACGTGGACTTCCTGTCTGGGCTGGAACTGGTCGATCTGCTGGACCCCCGGCAACCGGACTGGCCCCTGGAGCCTGGGCTCAGCTCGCCCTTGGGGGGGCGAGGACTGCGCCCTCCATCTTGCCCTGGGTCCTCCATTTTTGGGGCGGCCACCATGTGCTCAGGAGAGTGCCTTCTTCCCGGAAGCCCAGGCCCCTGCTGGCCACACCCAGGATTTCTTTAAACTAACCAATGACAATCAAGGGACGTGCACGCCAGAGAGATGACCACATCCTGTGTAACAAGACCCGACTCGCGCCTGGCCAATTGGCGGGGCCCACAGTCCCCTCCCCTGCCCTTACTATAAAACCCACAATCCCATCAGACCTCACTCTCTCTCGGCCACTGGAGCTTACCGTTGCATCGGTGAGTGTGGCAGGGGAGCCAAACCTAGGTTTGAAATGAATGACTCTTTGCTTTTGCATCGGACTTACTGGCTCCCTGTGGGGGTTCTTGGGAATCTTGAAATCTGGGCACAACAGGAGCGTCCTCTTATTCACCAAAAAGGTTGTGGGTGTGATTCTCTCTCAGGGCACATACTTAGGTTTCGGGTTTGATCTCCGTTGGGTCGTGTACAGGAGGCAACCAATCAATGTTTCTCTTATATCGATGTTACTCTCTCTCTCTCTCTTAAAAAACACACCAATAAACATATCTTTGGGTGAGAAAAAAAGAAGGGGAGAATGGATATGGGTAGAGAACTAGAACAATGTCTGTCACAAAGTCTTTATGTTAGAGTGTATCAGAATATATCTGTATGTGTTTTTTGTTTGTTTTGTTAATCCTCACCTGAGGATATTTTTTCCATTGTCTTTTAGAGAGAGTAGAAGGGAGGCGGGAGGGGGAGAAAAAGAAAGAGAGGAGGAAGAGAGAGAGAGAGAGAGAGAGAGAGAGAGAGAGAGAGAGAGAGAGAGAAACATCGATGTGAGAGAGACACATTGATTGGTTGCCTCCCACACACACCCAGACTGGGGCTGGGATTGAACTTGCAACCCAGGTAAGTGCCCTTGACCAGGAATCGAACCTGTGACCCTTTGATCCTTGGGTGCTCTGGCTGACACTATAACCACTGAACATGCTGGCCAGGACTATATCTGTATGCTTTAATTCAGATAGTTTTTTTGTGTTTTGTTTTGTTTTGTTTTGTTTTGTTTTTAATTCAGATAGTTTTGTTGAGCCCTAATGTGTGAGTTAAGGTCAACAGAACTGGTGACAAATTCAATCGAGTTTTGTTTCCTGACAAAAGCATGTGAAGACAAAGAAGCCACAATTAGTGCCCTTGAGGAGCTCACAGTTTAGCCGGGAATCAGGCATGTAGGTGACTCTAATGGAACCTTTGTCTGCCCTGTTCTCAGTTATTAGCCTTCAGCGCTGGGTCTCATCTGAGGTGGTGTGGTCATTTCTTAAGATGTGATCCTGCCCACCCACCCACCCACCACCCCACCCAGATACACCCCGACTGCTATAGGTTATTTATTACCTGATCTATTTCAGGAACTAACTATGTGAGTGAAAAATGGCTTTATTTTCAACACAGAGCGACTGTGTTTTAATAGCTCTGATCTCTTTTAACATAACGATGGGTGAAAAGGTGATGAGACTATATTTGAAGCCTGTGCTAATGGTCATGCTGATGATATAGGAAAAGAGGGGCAACCATGAATGTGATAAAACCATGGATTTTCTCAGCGTATTCACACTTTATAGCTATACACTTATAGCTATAAAAACGTTTATTATTGGAGTTTCTGCAGGAACACTGTTATTATGGTTCTGAAATTCTCTAATTCCCAATTCCTTTTTTCTCATTGAAAGATGTTGTTCTTGAAGAGGTCATTTCATAGCTTTTCTCAACCAAGTGAGAAGGGAGTAAACTGTATGGTTTGTAAGACATGAGGGCTGCGTCTTGCTCATTCCTGCACCTCTGCTGTGCTGACACATATTAGGCATTCCAGAAAAGATGTTGAATGAATGAGAAGGTGAACTGTTCTGTTATAGCAGAATAGATTGAATTATGATAACATTGACTTCTAACTACTAATCATGGTAAGAATATATATAAATTGATACATTTTTGTTAGGTTATTTGGGTAAAAAAAAAATTTTTTTTTTTTTTTTTTTGCAGAAAATAGAGCCATGTGACAAAATGGCATCTGGAATAAACATTTAAATGAGAAGTTGGCAAGTGCTACTCATTACCACAGTCCACCCCTTGTGTACATGGCATCCATATACACCTCTTTTGATTGACCAGGTGGCATGTGTAATAAACATCTAAATGAAAGGTTGGCATTTCTCATTTCATATTCTGTACCTTAAATACTGAGATAGAAGGCTAACTGCTATCAACACATTTTATTAAATTGTAGGAGAATGGGAGAGGGGAAGATAAAATAAATTGGTTAAATATATATATACTAGAGACCTGGTGCACAAAATTTGTGCATGGGGGGGGGGGTCCTCCTCCAATCCAGGACCCCTTGGGGGATGTCCCTGGGATCGGGCCTAAACCGGCAGTCGGACATCCCTATCACAATCCTGGACCGCTGGCTCCTAATCACTCACCTGGCTGCCTGCCTGGTCACCCTTAACTGCCCCCCACTGCTGGTCTAGTTGCCCCTCACTGCCCCCCCTGCCAGCCTAATCACCCCCAACTGCCTCCCCCTGCCGGCCTGGTGGCCCCCAACTGCACCTCCCCCCATCAGCCTTGTCACCTCTAACTGCACCCCCACCCCCGCTGGCCTGGTCACCTCTTACTGCCCCCCTGGCCGGCCTGGTGACCCTCAACTGCCCCCCCCTCGCCAGCCTGGTCGCCCCATGCAGCCTGCTTGTTCAGTCGTTTGGTCGTCCCTCACTAACCCCCCTGCTGGCCTGGTCATAGCAGCCATCTTTGTGAGGATGTGAGGGTTAATTTGCATATTACCTCTTTATTATACAGGATATATTTATATCAATATAAGGAATATACTCATAACTATTGTACTTTGTTTCTGCAACTGGTCACATGGTTGCAATGGTGTTTATAGGTGCCCTTTCTATGACTGCATTCCTTTGCTCTCAGCAAGCACCTCAGCTAGTTGTGATCTGGTGGGGAAACCCAAACCTTTGTTCCTTGAAGAGTCTGGCCCTTGAACAGTTCTGCCTAAAAGGGTTATGGTAGCTTTTCACATAGTAGTGTGTAAATCTATGTGTCTAAGAGGTGCTCCCAGGATCCCACCAGACACACTCTTCCTTACCTCCATTGTATAGGTAGCTTCTCAATTTCTCCTTATTAGTCAGGATCAGTCATCACAGCTAGTACAGTGACCACTTTCTTTGCCTAGTGATCCACTGGCTATGGCCACTTTGTTCATAAGTTCCCTGGGCAGGAACAGGGAGGGCTGGGAAAAGAAGCTGACTAACCCCTACAGGACAGGTCTTCTTGTCCACTTGATTATTAACATCCGCTTCTACTGAGGTTGCTCTTTATATGCATTCACGTGGAGCACAATATCTTTTCACTCTCTGTGACCATTCATATACCTCTAACCACACAACATTTCCCCTGACCTACTTGTCACCAGTTTTCCAATCAGGTTACTTTCATGTCCCTGCCCATCCAGCCAAACCATTAGCCTCTATCCTTGTACCTCTGACCATCTCTCTTTTCAGGTGCAATGAACAACCGGCACACTGCTTGAGTTCTACTCTCCAGAGGAAGCTCCTCCGCACTATCCTTCGGACCACCTTGGAGTGGGCTATAGCGCAGCCACCCATGTTTTAGTAGAGTTAGACTATCCTACAAGACCATTTTCACGCTAACCCTAAATTGTTTTACTCCTCAGTCAACTGCTCATTGGGAACTTCCCATGAAGCCATATGCAGGTAGAAAAGGAGGAGGCACTGTGGTAAGGGTATGGGCCTAGGCAGCCGGTCAATGATTCTCTCTCATCATTGATGTTTCTATCACTCTCTCCTTCTCCCTTTCTCTCTGAAATCAATAAAAATATATTCTTAAAAAAGACATTGCTAAATGAAAAAATGGTAAAAAAAAATGATATTCTAATATTTGCATAAACCCTCTCCTCAGTCTCCCTTTCTAATCACTGCCATTGTCTGCAAGATTTGAAAATATCTTCTAACTCCACCAGGTGAGAAGGTAACGCTCTGCCCAGGAAAAGTCCTGCTAAACAGAAATGCTTCCAAACAAGCCTAAACAGTGGTTTATACACTAGCCTCTTTGGACAATCGGTGAGTTTTCTTTGTCCCACAAATTTGGAATTTGAATGCCTTTAGTTTTGACTTACCCTCTCCAGTTAGCCACAATCTCCACCACTCCTAATTATATATTCAGCCATTACTCAAACATTGTATTACTTCCCTGGCCCTAGTAGTCATTTAAGATTATAGTCTAAAAAAAAAAGATTATAGTCTCAGTGCTAGAACTATCCCTCACTAAAGAAGAGCAGGACGCACAGAGAAATAGATTTTGTGCTGCTAGGGTGATACAACCAATGAGAAGCCAGTGAGGAAAGATTAAAAGAAACGGAAGGCACACCGTTAATGGGGATAAGATTAGTGAGAGGCAAGGTCTACAGGATAGGAACACGTTATAGGGGAATCTAAAAAATCTAAGGTGTTGTAGGAATGGTAAAAAGAAGGTCCTGATGAACACGTGACTTGGTAAAAGGCCCTGGGAGATTTTGGGATTCTTTTTTAAGCAAAAAGACTACAAACCAGCACAAGAGAAACTTCAGGTTCTTTTGTGTTCACTCGAGAAGTCAGAAGCACCGAGGTCCTTTAGAATTCAGGGAAAAATTCCAGTTGTATTCCACTCGACAATGTCATCCTCCTAGGTCCCAGCAGGTGGAGGAGATATACCACGTAGATCTCAGTGGGGCAGCAGGGGCAGAGGTGAAGAGGTGAGGCTGTGTGCGCCTTTTGGAGGGAGGAGAGCCAAAGACATAGCAGGACCTTGAAAACCAGAACGGATTATATTGAGGAGGAGAAATACGTTTGGAACTGCTTGCGGAGGTTCCGAAAGACACACGGGTTATCTGAGCAGGAAACAAACAAGGTTTGGAATCTGGAGCCCTGAGTGCCTTGGAGATGTTCTGTTTGCAAGGTACCTGGAAATGTAGGTGCAGAAGGCGAGGCGTGGGGGGTGGGGGGGCGCAGGGGGAGGCGGGGTTACCTAAGTACGACCGACATCCAGAGGAAGGTTGGCTTTTGTTAGAAGAGGGTCTGGCCAGGGAGGTAACTGGTTAATCCAGTGGCGACCTCAGGGGACGCATAATTCTGTAGAGTTGGGACTGGAGATAGGGGCTGCAAACAAGGAGGCGGGAGCATTTCCCATGAGGAGCAGTCTTACACCCATGTAGGGGTAGAGCACTGTCCATTTTTGTGCTGTTTGAGGGTCTCCATGAGGCTCCGCTTCTCCTACTTCTCACCCTTACCAGCTTGCCTGAAATTCCCATTACTCTCTAATCTAATTGCAATCATTGTAGATTAAGGTGTTGAATCGCTTATTAAGTGCAAGTGCAAATATTCCTAGGAGGGACACCCAGCCCAACCTCTACAATGGTTTTCCTGGAGATGTGGCCTGTGTAGAGCTTGGCAGGCCTGGGAAGTAGGCCTGTACTGTACACATCATACATTTATGAAAACATTCTGCATACCCTTCATTCAAGCCACCCAGAGATCAAAGGATACGAGAGCTCAGACGGATACTGAATCTGCTGGGCACCTTGATCTTGGCTTCCCCTATGAGAAATAAAGTTCTTTGTTTCTAGGCTACCCAGTCTGTGGCATTTTGTTGTAACAGCTAAACAGGCCAAGACACTGACTGGCACCCCACGCTACCCAGCTGTGTGCTGCTGTCAGGTAAAATGGTTTCTGGTGCGTGATGTGACTGATGCCATCTTAAGAAGCAAGTTGGCTCTCAGTGACCAACTGTCCCCCCACCCCAATTTTACCTCCCCCCGCCCCCCGCACCCCAGGGGTGAGCCATATTTCTGAAAGGTATGTTCATACATAGGTAAGTAAGCGGGGAAATTTCCCCAACAGCTGTGATCATTCACAATGCTCACCTTTCCTTAGGAATTCATCCCACATGCCAAATCACCATGATGTAGCCAGATCTAGGACGCCTGTTTTTACAGCCTTGCCTTCCACTTCCCTGCCTCTGATCACTGCCTGATGACCTCCTTTCAGCAGCTCCAGCAGAGAGAAGCACAGTGGGGCTCTTTAAAAGGTGGATCCTAAAGGAGGGTGATGCTGACAGCTCACCACAGTTAACCGTGGTGACCACAACTAGCCTGGGCAGTCCTGAGGCAGATGGCCCACCCCTGCACTGTGGGCAGCCTTTCCTGCAGTGCTAGGCTCCAGAAAGAGCCCACCACCAGTTCTTTATGGAGGTGGGAAATAACCCCAAGAAGCTTGGCTCTCTAAGCAGGGAACAACCCAGAAATGAGTCAGCTTTCTGGAGAAAACCCTCCTCCCCACAGCCTGTGACTCACCGTGTCTACCAGGCCCCACCCCCACAGCAGTAAGGCCTATGCATTTCTTTCAAGAGCATAATAATACCTTCTATTTGAAAAGCACTGGAGGGCTGCACCACTTTCAAAGGACTTGTGCATTCATTATCTCATTAGGAAACCAGATTTGCTATTTTTTTCCCCTTCAGATTCACTTTTTTTTTAAAAAAAAAAACACCTCAAATCCAGAGGAGAAATTTTTATGTGGCTCTCAATGAACCTTCAGAGGAGAAAATCAGAATTCAACCCAAGAGCATAGCTTTCCTCGAGCTGCAAATATAATCCTTCTCTTATAACCAGGGGACAGGGGCTATATTCTGGAGGAAAGACGGTTGAATGGGAGGTGAAACCAAATCTAGTTCCAAATGGGCAACTAAGCAGCTGTGTGACTTGGACAAGCCCCGTGATCTCTCTGTGTCCCAGTTTCTTCCTTTGTAAAATGGTGGCAGCCAGGCGCCCCCGGGAGGGTGGCCTGGGCATCTTCCGAAGCCCTTTAAAGCTCTGAGGGTTCACGGCTTGGGAAATTGTAGAGCCAGAAGGGATAATTTATTAGCAAGTTGGCACATTTTCATAGGCCCCGCTTCTATTTTGGGGTGTGCAGAGAGCCCCTAAATAGCCCCTATCCTCCCCTAGCCAGGAGCCATAGCACAGGGGGACAGAGCTGAGCAAGCCTGGTCCCCAGAGACTCCAAGGCCCTCCCTCAGGACCACTTCTAAGAGGTGGTTGATTGGTGGTGGTTCGTTGGTTAAAGGAAGGGCGAATGCCTGACCACTCACAGAGTGCTGGCCTCTTAATAGATCAGGAAACCCTGTGGCCTGGGAGACCACAGATGTCAGATTCGTTCTTGGAAAAGAGGAAGTGGAACCTGGTATTTTCCTGGAGACGTGGCCTGTGTAGGGCTTGGCAGGCCCGGGTAGTAGGCACTACTTAACAGAGACCCGCCCAAGAGTTTTTCTTGCTGAGTTCAACCTCTACTTTACAACCCTTCCCTCCAGCAAGCACCCCTCACCCCCGACGCTCCTTCTGTATGACTATATTCTGCAACAGGTCCTGGCTCTCCCTTCCATTTGCAATGACCACTTTGAGAAACTAGGATGTCAGTGGTTTATCTTGTTTCACAGCCTGAATTATGTATCCCTTGAGAGCAAGGACTATGATATGTCAGACCGTCTCCTATTTTCCTCAGCGCTGCTTTTGCTCTGAGCTTTCCTTCAACCTGCTCCCTCCCCCTCAAACACACACACACACACACACACACACACACACACACCCCAAAACAACCACCACTAACAACAACAAAGCCCCACACCCTTATCCTCTCAGGGAAATTTCCTTTGTTCCTACACTAATTTATGCTTAAGTAGTGATAGCTGCCAAGGTTTATTTCTTCCCCACCCTCCTGCCACTGATCCGAATATGTATTTGTGTTTTAACAGGGACATTGAATCCAGAATGGCAGAAACACTCCCATTCAGGAACAGCATTAGATCTGTGATGGGAGGTTCTTCTGTCCTTAAGGAAGGGCCTTTTTGGTTCCTCCAGTTACGGAGAGGCTGGGTACTCGTGAGGTCAGAGCTACAGAGAGCCGCCTGGCCAATCAGGCCTCCCCCTGCACCAGCAGTGCCATCCCATGCAGAATCAGACTTGCAATTTTAACACCTAGAACAAAACCTGCCACATTGCATTTGCCAGACTCCCTGCTTTTCAAAGGTTAGTTTGTTGTTTCTGGGACTGTCTCTCTTCCTCCTTAAATCCTGGCCCAGCCCCAGAAGCTCCTGGCTCTGTATGAGTTGTACTGCCTGATGCTGGGATGTGGAGTCCTCTGAGAATTCCTCAGATGTGCCTGCTCTGCACCCTCCACACCATTCCTGTGCCTCTTTTAGAGTTTCAATCCCCAACCCCAAGCCCCAGAACATCATGGTCTGAGCTTTAAAGAAGATCAGAGAAAGGGACAATTCCATTAAGTAAGATCAAACTTGAATTAATACCAGGAGACCAGCCCTAGCTGGTTTAGTTCAGTGGATAGAGTGTTGGCCTGAGGACTGAAGGGTCTCAGGTTCGATTCTGGTCAAAGGCACATGCCTGGGTTGCAGGCTCCATCCCCAGTAGGGGGCATGCAGGAGGGAGCTGATCAATGATTCTTTCTCTTCATCGATGTTTCTATCTCTCTCTCCCTCTCCCTTCCTCTCTGAAATCAATCCTATATAATAAAAGCGTAATATGCTAAGTGTCTGACCAATTGGTCAACCGTTCGGTCGATCATTCGACCAGTCGCTATGATGTGCACTGACCACCAGGGGGCAGATACTCCAACCGGTAGGTTAGCTTGCTGCTGGGGTCCGGCCAATTGGGACTGGGCAAGAGGGCTGGACATGCCCTGGAGCCCTCCCACAGTTCCTCCCCAGCCCCTATCGGCCCGATCAGACTGGGCCAGGCTGAGGAACCCCACCCGTGCATGAATTGGTGCACTGGGCCTCTAGTAAAAATATATTAAAAAAAAAAATACCAGGAGACCAACTGAGTCTCTAGAGCTCTAGACCAGTGGTTCTCAACCTTCCTAATGCCTCGACCCTTTAATACAGTTCCTCATGTTGTGGTGACTCCCAATTTCACTGTTACAAATTGAACATAATTAAAGCATAGTGATTAATCACAAAAACAATATGTAATTATATATGTGTTTTCCGATGGTCTTAGGAGACCCCTGTGAAAGGGTCGTTCGACCCCCAAAGGGGGAGCAACCCACAGGTTGAGAACCGCTGTTCTAGACTATGTTTCAAAGGAGAAACTTTCTATTCCAGTAGTTGGCCCACTCTCAATTTTTATCCCAGACCGTTCTCTCTGCCACTCACCATGTTCCATCTGATTCCCACAACACGTTTGAGAATGTCCCTGTGAACAGGAACCAGTCCAGTTCCCTCTACTTGGAAGACTGCTTCATTCTTTGAAGGGAAGGCAGCTCTGGGACATCCTGTCAGTGATCAGATGTCCTGGTCTTACTGGCCTGTACTAGTGTTCACATGCACGCATAGGCAAACTATGAAGAAATCTGCATGGATGTGTAAAACACAGTGGCCAACCTAAAGTAATCATGTGAATGAACAACTGTAAAGGAGGTGAGAGTCTCTCTGAAGTTTGGAATTCTAAAATAACACAGAAAGTTCCACCGGAAAACCAGTGCCACCCCATCCACTGTCCCTTTCCCTCTCCCTCAGCCTGGAGCTGAGTCTTGGAGCTAGAGAGGAGGGAAAGGACCCCTCTTTTCCGGTCCCTGATTTATCCTGCGTGGCTCTGCCTGGTCCAAGCCTAAACTCATGGTTAGAGATGTGGTCACTTTAGTCATCTTTTATCCAGTCACCTCGCCCTTTCCACTCCCTCATGTCGATTTGGTAGATGACACAGCAAAAATCATGGAGAGCCCTCAGGAGAGGGAAACAGAGAGAACTCTGTTAGGTCCCAATGTAGAGATTAGTGATTAAGCCTCATTAATGATTAATGATCAAGAGACTTATGGGGACCATACAAAAAGAGATATTGCTGACGAGGAAGAAGGAGAAAGAGGAAGGCTAGAGCTGAGGCTGAAGGAAATCCGATCATCAGTGACGCACATTGCAAGGTCATCCCTGCAGCTGTGTCTGTGGCTCAGGAGTCCCTGACAGCTGGGGGTTTCAGGCGGACCTTGCCCAGCAGCCAAACTGGAGCAGCCAAACCCACTTTGTTCCTAACCACTCTTCTCTTATAGTGAAGGAGCTTTACCATCACCTCTGGGCTTCCAAAACCTCACCACTGTTCCCTAGCTTCTTACCCCAGAACCAGATGTGGACTAACATGGGCTACAGCAAAGGTTCTTTGCTCAGTCCTCTGATTCACACACTTGCCAGCAATAGTCACGACTGCCTGCACCAATATGGCAGCTCTGCTTTATGCAAAACTGAAATATGGAAATCCAGAATATTTTCCAAATGACTAATTTGGGAAGTGACCATATAGTTTTATTAATTAAATTTAATTAGTTTTTGCTTTCCAAAAGCATTTCTGAAGGTTTTTTTTTTTCTCACTTTTCTATGGCTCTGTGTTTTTTGTAAAAAATTATCATTGCTATAAAATTATATAATCACTTTACTAAAAAATTGGGGGTGTGGGGAATTGAAGAAAGAAAACAATCATACCTTACTTCATCATCTTAATGCATCTATTACCTTCTAGCATTTTCCAGTTTTCTTTTTCATCTTTTCTCCTAAACACATTTTCCCCTTCTAAACATTAAAGGTTCTGCCCTGGCCAGGTACCTCCGTTGGTTAGCATGTTGTCCAGATATGCCAAGGTTGCAGGTTTGATCCCTGGTCAAGGCACACACAAGAATCAACCAGTGAATGCCTAAATGAGTGGAACAACAAATCTATGTCTCTCTCCCTCCCTCCCTACCTCCTACCCTTCCTCTCTCTCTCTAAAATTAAGTTAAAGCCACACATTTAAAATCCATTAATTTTTTTTTTAGAGTAATTCATGTACGTGATGAAAGGTAATAGTCTCTCTCCTCTAACTTTAGCCCCAGTGACCACTGTTAAGTCTTACATAACTTTCCAGAAAATAGCTGTCCATTTAGGATGTGTGGCTGGAGAGGGGGATTGGCATGTGTTGTGAGCTGCTAAGGGCAAGAAGTAGATTTGCTTCCATTGGGAGTGTGGACACATGGGCCATGTGAGCAGCCCCTCCTTGTGACATGTAAAACTTAGGAGCTACTCAGTGTGGTATTTCTGGCCACATAACTAAAATGAATGACAGAAAGTTGGAAAGCCCTGTTGCTATTAGAGATTCTGGATCTGGGTCTTTCTGAAGTTGATTCGTGACCTTGGCCTTCCTGTGGTTTAATTGTTCAGTCTTTCTCAGAGTTCATGACTACTAAATTTATTTAAATTGAATAGATGTCATGTGTCAACAAATTAGCACATTCACCACAAGCATTTTTACTTCTCTGTACAATCTTCTTGTCTATATTTTTAAAACAAACAATAACAACAAGCAACAAAAAAGAAAAAATAGATAAATTGGACATTATCAAAATTGGATGCTTCAAAAGACAGCATCAAGAAAGTGAAAAGGTAATCCATAGACTAGGACAGAATTTTTTTTTTATCTTTGTAAATCATATATGTGATGAGGGACTTGTACCTAGAATATATAAAGTACTCTTACAATAAAGTAGTAAAAAGACAAATAATTCAATTTAAAAATAGACATTTCTCCAAAGGAAGCATACAAATGACCAATAAACACATGAAAAGTTGCTCAGCACCACTGGCCCTCAGGGAAATGCAAATCAAAACCACAAAGAGATACCACTTCACACTCACTAGGACGACTGTATTAGAAGGACAAATAATAATAAGTGCTGCTGAGGATGTAGAGAAATTGGTACTCTCACATGCTGCTGATGGGGACATAAAATGGTGCAGGGCTTTGGAAAACAGTCGGGCAGTTCCTCAAAGGTGGAACCTAGAGTTACCATATGACCTAACAATTTCACTCCTAGGTATACCCCCAAGAGAAATGAAAACATGTTCACACAAGTACCTGTGCATAAATGTTCATAGCAGCATCCTATATAATAAAGAGGTAATATGCAAATTAACCCTCATGCCCTCACAAGATAGCTGCCTACAACCAGGCCAGCAGAGGGTTACTGAGGGACAACCAAACGACTGAGCAAGCAGGCTGCATGGGGCGACCAGGCTGGCGGGGGGGCTGTGAGGGGCAACCAGGCCAGCAGGGGGGCAGTTGGGAGTGACCAGACCGGCAGGTGGGGCGGGGGGAGGGGGTGGGTTCTGTTAGAGGCAATCAGGCCAGCACACAGAGGCAGTGAGGGGTGATCAGGCTAGCAAGGGGGGGGGGGCAGTTAGGGGCGACCAGGCAGACAGGTGAGCAATTAGGAGCCAGTGGCCCAGGATTGTGAGAGGGATGTCCAACTGCTGATTTAGGCCAGATCCCCAGGATTGGGCCTAAACCAGCAGTCGGACATCCTCTGAGGGGTCCTGGATTGGAGAGGGTGCAGGCTGGGCTGAGGGGACCCCACCCCCCCACCCCCCGTGCATGAATTTCATGCACCGGGCCTCTAGTTATCTGTAATAGCCAAAAAGTATAGTTAACTCAAATGTCCATCAACTGATGAATGGATAAACAAAATGCATTAGTTCCACACAGTGAAATATTATTCAGCAATTTAAAGAAATAAAGTCCTGCCCAGCGGCGTGGCTCAGTGGTTGAGCAGTGACCTATGAACTAGGAGGTCACGGTTTGATTCCCAGTCAGAGCATATGCCCGGGGTGAGTGCTCAATCCCCAGTGTGAGGTGTGCAGGAGGCAGCCAGTCAGTGATTTTCTCTCATCACTAATGTTTCTATCTCTCTCCCTGTTTCTTCTTCTCTGGGGAAAAAATTTTATATATATATGTATATATATATATATGTATATATATATATATATATATATATGTATATATATATATATATATATATATATATATAGAGAGAGAGAGAGAGAGAGAGAGAGAGAGAGAGAGAGAGAAGAGCCTGGCCATAGATATGTCTCTATAAATAAAAAAAAAAAATATTTTTAAAAATGGAATTGAAGTCCTGAAACATGCTACAACTTGGATGAACCTTGAATACATTGTGCTAAGTGAAAGAAGCCAGTCATAAAGGGTCTTATATATTTTTTATAGATATTTTATTGATTTCGGAGAAAAAGGGAGAGGGAGAGAGAGATAAAAACATCAATGATGAGAGAGAATCATTGATCAGCCGCCTCCTGCACGCCCCCTACTGGGAATCGAGCTCGCATATGCCCTTGACAGGAATTGAACCCGGGAACCTTCATGTGCAGGCTGACGCTTTATCCACTGAGCAAGACTGGCTAGGGCCATTTCTCTATTATTAATCCTGCTCTGTGTTTCATAGAATTTAACAAGTATTTACTGAGCATCATCTGTGTTGAGAATATTAAAAAGCAGAAGAGCATTTCAAAGCCCCGCCAACAAGGCAACATCCATGCACAGAAGCTAAGTAACTGGGCAAAGCGGCACATAATAAATGCTACTGGCTTAAGCGGCAGGCTGGCGGTCACGGCCTGTGCCCTCTATGGAAGGCTTCCTTGAGAAGGTGGAAACCACTGAATCTTGAAGGATAAAGGGGAGAAACAAAAGTAGAACACACTTACTATTTGTTGAGCACTTACCCTGATGGGTGCTGCTCTAAAAACAGCACATAGAGAGTGGGCCTTCCAGAATGGCAGCCTACGGAGTCGGGTGAACCCTCTCCCCAGCAAAACAACAACTGAGCTGGTAAAAATTATCAGACAAAATACCTCACAATCATTTGCAATCCCTGGAAATTGTTATAAGGGCATAGAGCCAAAAGGAGGAATATTATATAAGGAAACCTCCATCTTAGGAAGAACAACAGAGTAATGGCCCATTATTCCCTGAACCTTGTTCTAGAAGCTCTATCTGAAAGCTTTATTCGCAAGGAGAAGATCCCTCCTGGCGCTTAGTCTGTAGTTACAGTTTCACCCTGGAGGAGGAAGACTGTCAAGGCTTCTCATCCTCCTAGGTCCTACGCCTCTGTTGCAGAAACTCTGGTATAGGCATGGCAGGCTGAGAACACCACAGCCCCAACATCACCCCCTCAAGCTAGTTTAGAGTGGAGATTCTACACCAGGAGGAGCAGAGATCAGTAGCTTCCATCCCACACTCCACCCACTCACAGAGCAAGATGTCACTCGGGGAAGAGCAGGGCCCCACCCCCAACTCTGATGGAGTGGCACAGGGTTCTTCCCAGGAGGAAAGGCAACCATAATGACAATGAGCTTAGAGCTCTGCTTGAGACATTGACTTTATTGCAACAGAGCCTGGAGAACTCTTCCTAAAGATGCTGTAGAAAACAACAGAGATCTGTGTTTTGTTATTTTGTTTGTCTGTTTAATCCTCACCCGAGGATATTTTTCTATTGATTTTTAGAGAGAGTGGAAGCAAGAGGGAAAGACAGAGAGAAATAGCGATGTGAGAGAAACACATCGATTGGTTGCCTCCTGCACGAGCCCTGACCAGGGCCCAGGCCGGGGAGGAGCCTGCAACCGAGATATGTGCCTTTGACTGGAATAGAACCCAGGACCCTTCAGTCTGCAGGCTGATGCTCTATCCACTGAGCCAAATCAGCTAGGGCAACAACAGAGATCTTAATGTAAAGCAATTAAGAAGAGACTGGTATCTCCATGATACAAGCAAAATCACAGAGCAGCCAGAAATTCAATAGTGAACCAGGGAAAGAGAAAGCCGAGAAGAGCCCTCCTGGAAGCCCATTCAACTCTAGGGAATAGAAGGCTGTGCACAAGTGCCTGGCTGCACCCACTCAGGGGCAATCAGAGCAGGGCATGGGGCAGACCTGAAAACACTCCCAAGCCACACATAGGCCAGTTAACACAGGGCGCCTCATGGCACACAGGGCTTAAACACAACCTCTGACCAGACACTGGGTGTGACCAATAAACTACTCTGACCAGGAGCAATATCTAGCAAGTCAAGCTTAAAAGTAAAATCGCACTCATCTGTGGCAGTTGGGAATGACTGTGGGCAGAGAAGGATCATCCAAGCTACTAGGTCCTGGACAAACGTGGAGCAAAAAAAGCAAACCCCTCGACCTGTGACAGCAGCCTCCAAGCCAAGCACATATCCAACAATAAAAAGTAAAGCCGGGCTGGTGTGGCTCAGTGGTTGAGCATGAACCAGGAAGTCATGATTTAATTCCTGGTGAGGGCAGATGCAAGGGTTGCAGGCTTAATGCCCAATAGGGGGCATGCAGGAGGCAACTGATCAATGATTCTCTCTCATCGTTGATGTTTCTGCCTCTCTTTCCCTCTCCCTTCCTCTCTGAAATCAATAAAATATTTTTTTAAAAAAGAGCAAAAATATAACTGGCTCAGGGGCCTTAAATACAATCTTTGACCAATAAATAGCTTATATAAACTCAGGGTGACACCTAGGGGTCCAGGCTCAAAGATAAAAATCAAGGGAAAATATTTGAGCAGGGACATTAGAGGCCACACACTACAGGGGAAATAGACTTTGTAAAAATTAGTTCAGCCAAGTCATTAAACAAATAAACAAAGCAAATAACAATGGCCCCAACCCCTTGGGTGGGAAATCAGCATCCACAGTTACTACAATCCATTATCTAAATGTCTACTTTTCAATAAAAAATTGTGAGACATGCAAAGAAACAGGGTGACCCATACTCAGGAAAAATAGTAGGCAAAAGGAACTGCTTAAAAGGGCCCAGAAGGTGCACTTATCAGACAGAGACCCCAAAGCATTTATTATAAATATGTTCAAAGAACTAAAGGAAACCATGCCTAACAAGATAAAAGGATTTATGATGTCTCATCAAAGAGTGAATATCAGTAAAGAGATAGAAACTATAAGAATCAAATGAAAATTCTGGCATCAAAAAGTACAATAACCAAAATAAAATATTCACTAGAGGGTCTCAACAGTAGATTTGATCTATCAGAAGTAAGAATCAGTGAACTTGAAGATAGTTCAATAGAGATGATGCAATCACAAGAACAAAGCCAAATAAGAATGAATAAAAATAAAAAGAGCCTCAGAGATCTATGGGAGCCATTAAATGCATCAACATACGTGTAATGACAATACCAGAAAGAGAGAAGAGAGAAAAAGACAGAAAAAAGTATTCAAAGAAATAACGGCTGAAACTCTCAAGTTTTATGAAAAGCACTAGTCTACACATCCAAGGCATGGCCTGGTTTCTCCTTGTTGCTTATAGTAAAATGCAACGAAGAGATAGGTTGAAAAAAGGAACTGTTAAGCAAAAAAGGAACCAGAGCTTAATGATGTGGAAAACTCTCAGCTTATCCATATTGCAGAAGATGAGAAAACACGCTCTGGAGAGACTGCCAGTGGAGCTTGGACAACCATTTGCTATAGAGATTAGGCACCTGATTTATGGATCCAATCCACCATCTCTGCAGAAGCCAGGGGCAGAGATGGGTTTTGCAGGAAGACTCTGTGGAGAACAATGGTGTCTAATGGGGCATGGATCTCCTCAACGTCACAGAAGACTGACAAGGTTTTTGTGAATTTTACACCAGTGGAAACACTGCCAGCCTGGGATGAAAGGGTCAGGGATGGGATGAAATAGAGGAAGAATGACTCTAAGGACACCGCTATGGAGGCAGAGATAAGAGACAGGGAGGTCAGGGCATCCAGCCACAGAAGATTACTTTCAGGTTTTGAAAGCTAGGAGAGAGCCATGAGTCGTTTCTCCCTCACAGCCTCCATGAGAAACCAACCCTGCTGATACCTTAATTTTGAACCATGAGAGAAAAAAATATATTTTTTTGTCATTTTAAATCCCTCAGTTTGTGGTGATTTGTTACAGCAGTCCTAGGAAATAAATGCAAGTGCCAAGACCATTCATTGGAGGAAAGAATGTTCTTTTCAACAAATGGTGCTGAAACAATGTATATCCACAGGCAAAAGAATGAGGTTGGACCTCAGCCTCGCGTCACATACAAAAATTAATTCAAAACAGATCAAAGGCATAAATATAAAAGACATAAATATAAAAGCTAAAATTGTAAAACTCTTAAGAAAACATAGGGGTAAATCTTCATGACATTGGATTAGGCAATGATTTATTAAATACTAGTGGCCCGGTGCATGGATTCGTGCACATTGAAAGGAAATTAATTAGAAGAAAGATTCGCCGAAACCGGTTTGGCTCACCTGCGGACTGGGGGGTCCCGGGTTCGATTCCGGTCAAGGGCATGTACCTGGGCTGCGGGCACATCCCCAGTGGGAGATGTGCAGGAGGCGGCAGATCGATGTTTCTCTCCCATCGATGTTTCTAACTCTCTATCTCTCTCCCTTCCTCTCTGTAAAAAATCAATAAAATATATTTTAAAAAAAAAAGAAGAAGAAGAAAGATTCGTGCGGTAATTATGTTATTGCAAAAAATTACATGTCATGTCAAAAGAGTATATATACTGTAGAATTATAAAATTAAAACACATGTGCAATTGATACCAGTGAGAGCTTTATATGTATCGTGCCCACAACATAAATGACACTTACCTCTGCAGACATGTGCACATAGCTCTCATAGCCTCTAGGGGCCTCTGTGCTGTGGACAGGCCCCAGCCAGCTTCTGGGCTTGGCCAGACTGGTGAGCAGGTGTTGGTAGTGAGCCAGCCTACCTTTCTGTCACACCCTCAGGGCCACCATTTCTGTCAGGCCACCTCTTTTGGCATCCAACCTGGTTGACAGCATCATTATATTCAGTCCTTCCTGGAAATTTTGCACACAGGTCAAATCCAGAGCAGGAAGCTTTAAAAATTCCATGAAAGGGAGGCTCAACTCCTTCCTTAGCTAAAGTGGCCATCGGCCAACGCCTGCCAGGGTCTTTCTTATTCCAAGTGGTCCCATGAGGAATCCAGCAGAGTGGATTCTGTGCAAAGTCTTTCTGGTTACGTGAGGGGCACAAGCCATTTCAGAGTTTCCCAGTAGGACAGAAAAACAGAAACCGTTCTATAATTTTCCTTGCCCAAAGTACCTGGGGCCTAGAGGATAAAAAAAAAAAAAAAAAAAAAAAATGCAGTCACAGCAGGATGCCATGCTGGCTCCGCTGGCTATAGAGGCTGGAATTCACCTCTGGAAGGAGAAACGTTCTTTACAATGCCAACTTAGCCAAGCGGAGCAAACGCAGAGTGCCTGCAAGCTTTTCCTCCTCGCCTGAGTGGGAATGTGAGTTTGTGAGTTAGTTACTGAGTAACTGGCAGAGGCAGTTGACGTGGCCCGAAGGCCTTTCACAGAATCAGCAATTTAAAGAGCGGTAGCCAGACAGTGAGTCCAAGGTCAAAAGCTAGGAGAAACCAAATCCTGAGCTAAATTTCAGAGCTGCAGGGCCGAGGGAAACCAGTCTAAGGCATGTATGTAGGAGGCAAGCGAATAGAGCGGAAGAGAAGTGAATTTATGCAGGATTTAAATCTGGCCTCTCAGATGGTCTCAATACAATGGGAACTGAGCTATCAGGGAGCCAATCAGACTGGACATAAATGTGTTTTGTGCCTTTTGAGTGTCCATCGGCATAATCCCTTGGAGTAGACTATGAGTTATCATTCCATAATTCCTTTTATCTTCTACTGGCTACCCAGGAAATGTGTTAATAATTACATGGCTCTTTGCAAAACCTTCCAAGTGGCCTTCCTTCCTCTCCCCCCTTGCCTGTAGGCAGAGTTCGTAAGGCCCTTGCTCAGCACTTAAACACATCTCTTTCTTACTTATCTCATTCTACTAAAAGTACTTATTGGCTTAGCTCTTTCCCTTCCCTGGACTGTGGCTTACTGGAGGTAGGGCCATTTCATTTCCATTTGTGTTAGCAATGCTTGACTTGGTATTGGGTACATAGAAAATGCTAGTGAATGAAGGACTCAGCCCAAGACTAAAGGCACACACACATTAACCTGGTCTTCCTTCCTTTCTCCAGTTTCATCTTCCATGGCCTTGTTCCAATTGGTGGTTACTGAAAATTCTTTGCTCCCACTCACCGTGGTCCCGCCTGGCGTTCACACCTGCTGCTGTTGCAGGCCTCACTCACACTCCATCGCTCAGCGCCCCGTGGGTGCGAGCAGTGGCTGCCAGCCACGATTGTCCCTCAGGGCTTCTCTACCTACCCCTGCTTCTGAGGGGAGATTGGGGCAGCAGCCACCGCTTGCACCTGCTGACAGTGCCAGGCCTGCTCACACCCACTGCTGGCACCAACCCTAATCACTCCACGCAGTCAGTGGGTGCAAGTGGGGCCAGCGCCGTCAGCGTGTGGGAGCGGCGGCAGCAGGAGCTGGGCTGCCAGCAGACCGGGGATTGGGGGGCATGCATGGTGGGAGGGGCTGGGCAGGAGCGTGGAGGATGGGATGAGACCTGTCCCTGTGCCCACCCCAGCCTCGCGGCCCACAGTTCCTTTCAAGGTGCATGAATTCGTGCACTAGGCCCCTAGTTTATTATAAATTACTATTATTTTATTTCTTCTTTATGTTGCAGGGGCAACATATTATCTTTTGAAATTATCTACAGATTTAATTTTATTGTAGTAAAAGAGGGGATGATGCAAAATATTTACTATGTATAAAAGGTACAGATAGATATGACATGGGTTTGAGAACCACTGTAATGGAATGAGCACTTGATGAAAAAACAGCAAGACCTTGATTGAGATCTTGGTTCTGCCACTATCTGAGCATATCACAATCTCTGCAAGACTGCCTGATTCTCTGTAAAACAAGTACTTGCTGTATTAACCAAATGATATCATGTAAATAATGCACATATGATGAATATCTCCCAGTGTAGAGCATGAGTAGAACATGCTTATTTGGGGTTAAATTTAATCCCGATCAAGACTCTTATCACTCACTAGAGGCCCAGTGCACAAATTCGTGCACTGGTTCGGTCCGGCCAGCCCAGCCCCAATTGGAGTGGATCTGGGCTGAGCCTGTCAGGAGGAGGAGATGGCAGGAGGTTGGCCAGCTGGCCAACATCAGGATGACTAAAATAAAAAACAATCTATAACAAATTCATACATTGCAGATACGGATGTAAATTAGTACTTTGAAAATCTGTTTGGTAGGACCAACTGAAGCAATCATGTGACCCAGCAATTCTACTCCTACTTATAAAACCAACCCAAATGTGTACAAATATTTCCTAAAAGCTATGTACAAGAGTGTTCACAGAAGCATTCTTATAATAGCCCCAAACTGGAAATATCCCAAATGTCCACCATTAATAAAATGGAAAAATTGTGTCATATTTCCACAATGGTATACTCTAGCAATGATAATGAACCATATGCAGCAACAATTTAATTTCATGTTTTGCAAAAGTCTTATACAGGAGTACACTTATACAGGAGTATGTATTGCTTCATTCTGTTCAGATGAAATTAAAAAGCAGGCAAATTTAATCTATGATGTTAAAAGTCAGAGTAGCAGAGATTGTAAGGGTGAATTGTGACTGGATGGGGGCATGGGGAGCATTGGGGTGCTGGTAATGTTTTGTTTTTTGATCTGGATGCTGGTTACATAGTGTGCTCAATTCTAAAATGAATTTAACGGTACATTTATTATTTGTGCATTTTTCTATTCTTATTATATAATTCTATTAATTTTTTGAAAAGTTGCCGAAACCGGTTTGGCTCAGTGGATAGAGCGTCAGCCTGCGGACTGAAAGGTCCCAGGTTCGATTCCGGTTAAGGGCATGTACCTGGGTTGCGGGCACATCCCCAGTAGGAGATGTGCAGGAGGCAGCTGATCGATGCTTCTCTCTCATCGATGTTTCTAACTCTCTATCTCTCTCCCTTCCTCTCTGTAAAAAATCAATAAAATATATTTTTAAAAAAAAAAAGAAAAGTTAATGAAACAGCCCAGCTGGCGTGGCTCAGTGGTTGAGCGTCCACCTATGAATCAGGAAGTCATGGTTCGATTCCTGGTCAGGGCACATGCTCAGGTTGCAGGCTCAATCTCCAGTGTGGGGCATGCAGGAGACAGCCGATCAATGCTTCTCTCTCATCATTGATGTTTCTATCTCTCTCTCCCTCTCCCATCCTCTCTGAAATCAATAAACAAATATATATATATTTAAAGTTGATGAAACAAAAAACTAATTGTTTATCCAGGCCTGTGCTGTTTTAATTACATGCTTTTTTCTCTGTTCTTTTCTTGACCAAGCCCTGGCAAGTTTAATGTTCTGATCACAAGCAGAACAAAGTTAATGAGCTCCTACAGTCGTCAAGGTCATTACCTCAATTCCAAGGTCCTGCAACCCAGGAATAAGGGTGTGGTCAGGTCTACCCTTACACAAAATACAAGAAAAACATTTATGTAGTTGTTATTTTTCAGTTTTTCCTTTTCATTCTGGAAGGGGAAGTGAGGTGATGTAAAAAGGGGATGAGAACAGATCACATGAAATGTTTGTGAAACACCTTGTAAACTGCAGGGTATTAGAAAAGTTATTAATAGAGGGCAGTCTACATGGGAAGACTGGATTTGGGAGGTAGAAAGGAAAGGTAAAGCAGTAAGGAAAATGAAGAGTGTAACTCTGGTGCTATCTTTTGGTCCTTTAGTCTCTTCCCCCTTTTGGGGTCTTTGTCGGCTGTTCCTGCCCGCCCCTGGCGTTTGTTTTCCTCGCCAGGTGGAGTTCCGTTCTCTGCCGCAAGAGGGCGGCACGGCCACACTGAACTGGGGTCTCACTGGTGGACCTGAGAGGATTCTGCCCGAGCATTGGAGGAGTGGCCTGGGTTTAATCTGATTTTGAGGACTGGACAAGTCCTCCTTTGTCTCCTCCTGCCCCAAGCAACCATGAGAAACTGCAGCAGAAGGGCAGGGAAGCATATACACATTGCATTTCTTCTCCGGTGTATTCAAATCTGGGGCCTGGGGGTGGAAGTTTGGGAACGCTTTCCCTGTGGGCTAGTGGAGAATAAAATGTGCATTGCCTTTGCAAAGCGCTGGGAGGCCAATAGGAAGCCAAGTCTCTCTAGACCAGAGTCGTGGGGCTCTCCAAAGGGGAATATTAATACAATCGGCTTTCAAAGACACTTTCCATCAACATTTTCCCTGTGGAGCAATTTTCCCCTCCATTTTTCTTCTCCCCATGCTCCAGCCCTGTGACTTCACCAATTCCACCTGAATCACAGATGCCAGCGCCAGAAAGGACCTAAGAGATTATTTATTCTTGTGTTTCCCACATTATGTTCATGAATCAGCAGCAGCAAAATCAGCCGTGTGCTTGTTTAAAATGCAGATCCCAGGGCATGAGCCCAGACTCACCGAGTTAGAACCACAGGGTGGGCCAGGAAGCTGCATTTGTAAACAGGTACCACCACTGCCCCTGCCCTTACATCCGGCGACGGTGCTTACTGTTGGGAAGTTCCTGTTTAGTTCAGCCTCCTCAATTTGCAGAGGAAGATACAACCCAAAGCTCAGTGACTTGCCCAAGGTTACCCAGTTGGTGGGCAGCATCGAGGCCCTGCGCCCTGACCTCACACCAATAGTTTTTGTTGTTTTGTGTGTGTGTTTTTTTTCACACCAATAGCTTTTTTTTTTTTTTTAAATATATTTTATTGATTTTTCACAGAGAGGAAGGGAGGGAGATAGAAAGTTAGAAACATCGATGAGAGAGAAACATCGATCAGCTGCCTCCTGCACATCTCCCACTGGGGATGTGCCGCAACCCAGGTACATGCCCTTGACCGGAATCGAACCTGGGACCTTTCAGTCCGCAGGCCGACACTCTATCCACTGAGCCAAACCGGTTTCGGCCACACCAATAGCTTTTACTCCACGTTCCTGAGAGCCCTGGAGTTTTGAAGAGATGCTTGAGGTGCTCTGCAAATATTTTGTTGTAAAGTAACTGCTTACATGAAAACTGTTAGCACTTGCAACTTCTTATGCTGTGAATGGGGATTTTTAAAAATACTGTCAATTGTCATCCATTATCTCCATATATTATTGAGGTCACCACAAAAGTCCCACGGTTAGTACTGTCTGACTGAAATCAACTATTTTTTTTAAAATATATTTTATTGATTTTTTACAGAGAGGAAGGGAGAGAGATAGAGTTAGAAACATCGATCAGCCGCCTCCTGCACTCCCACTGGGAATGTGCCCGCAACCCAGGTACATGCCCTTGACCGGAATCGAACCCGGGACCTTTCAGTCCGCAGGCAGACGCTCTATTCACTGAGCCAAACCGGTTTCGGCTGAAATCAACTCTTGAAAGCCACTTTTGTTTGTTTTATACTAGTAGATGGGACCAGAGCAGGCATGTGCTCAGTGTCTATCTAACTAAGCAGAGTGGTAGGGAAGTGAGATTCACAAGTGCATTTAAATATCTTAATTATTCGGGAAGAAGGAGCTGGCTGGTAAGCATTTTGACCCTGGGAAGCAGGGGGAGGCAGGCGGTGTGACAGGTGGAAGAGCGGTTACAGGGCTTGGCCTTTGGATTATTTACTGCTTGGTACCTCATTAAGCACACAATTCCTCCAGTATAAGCTTGTTGGATTGGGGTGAAACCCTTTGATTTCTAAGTATCTCAGTAAGCCCAGAAGTGACTGACTCCATGTATTTGTAGGAGTGGATTTAATTACTTTTCAGTGTGTGCACTGAGCCACGCCAAGGCCCTTTCACATGATCTTCCTTGGTCCTGTTGGATGGGTATCTTGACCCCCATTGGAGGGGAATCCCACCAGGAAGGAAGTTAGTGAGAGACCAGTCGGGAGCCGACAACCAGGATTACAGGCTTTATTAGGGGAAAGAGACCTGCGGGCCGTCTCGCAAGGGGAGAACAGCAGCACGTGCAGAGGTGAGCACACCTTTTGAGGGGCGGAATGGGAAGGAATGGGGGCTTAGTTTACTCGGCATGCGCTGATTGGTGGCTTAATGTATGGTCCATGTAGGAACAAGGGCTTAGGGCAGCGGTTCTCAACCTGTGGGTCGCGACCCCTTTGGGGGTCGAATGACCCTTTCACAGGGGTCGCCTAAGACCATCGGAAAACACATATATAATTACATATTGTTTTTGTGATTAATCACTATGCTTTAATTATGTTCAATTTGTAACAATGAAAATACATCCTGCCTATCAGATATTTACATTACGATTCATAACAGTAGCAAAATTACAGTTATGAAGCAGCAACGAAAATAATTTTATGGTTGGGGGTCACCACAACATGAGGAACTGTATTAAAGGGTCGTGGCATTAGGAAGGTTGAGAACCACTGGCTTAGGGTATTTGGCAGGCCTGGATGGTGGTCCAATGTATAGTCCATATAAGGTACATGGTTAGTCACTCAGGTATTTCTGGGCTGCAGGTTACATCATACTCCGCCCACCAGTTGGGGGAAGGGAGGATCTATCAGTCAGTTACTTGGGCTAGAGTCGCCTGGCTAGAAAGACGGTGCTGGGGTCTGATTGTTAGGACAGCCCTCTCTCCATTGCGCCATGTAAGAGTTATTTCCTTCTCCCTACAGATAAGCAGGACCTTCTGCATTTGCCAGGGAAGGGCATGCTCTAGCCTGGTTGGGCAACAGTTTGGCCCATATCACACCAGCCCCAATTCATTGCTTAATGCCC
The DNA here is from genome assembly GCF_964212035.1 of Myotis nattereri. Classification (NCBI taxonomy): domain Eukaryota; kingdom Metazoa; phylum Chordata; class Mammalia; order Chiroptera; family Vespertilionidae; genus Myotis; species Myotis nattereri. The sequence continues at coordinate 21,127,472 of NC_138086.1, read as the reverse complement.
CGAAGTAAAACTGGGCTAAGTGTCGGATAAACTGTGCTTAGACTATGACATAAACATGAATCTTGCTGAAAGAAAGCCACTCTTGCCCTCCTCTGTACCTGACTTGCAAAGAGAAGAACTGACTACCAGTGGTTCTCAACCTTCCTAATGCCGCGACCCTTTAATACAGTTCCTCATGTTGTGGTGACCCCCAATTTCATTGTTATAAATTGAACATAATTAAAGCCTAGTGATTAATCACAAAAACAATATGTAATTATATATGTGTTTTCCGATGGTCTTAGGCGACCCCTGTGAAAGGGTCGTTCGACCCCCAAAGGGGTCGCGACCCACAGGTTGAGAACCGCTGGACTAGGGGAAGGAAGACTTTGTGAGGAACAAGGGAGAAGGAATCAGAGAGTTTGGTGGACCTTTACTATGTGTGTTTTTTTCTCTTTCTCTGTCTCTGAGTTCTCTGTCTCATATTTCCTTTTCTGAAACAAATATCACTTTGCTAATGTTCAGGAAAATTCAAATCCACACAGTGCTTTCCCACCCCACCGTATCAGAAGTGTCCTTTAGAACATCTTTAAACAAGGTTCCTTTTGACTGTGGACAGTTAATGTATGCTCGCATTCTTCCATAGAAATTCACAGTCCCCATTCACCACCCTCCTCACCCAGTCCCTCCCACCAGTTTGAATTTGCTTTGCAAATGAAACTGTGTGTGAAAAGCTGGCCAGACAGAGGGCAGTTCTTTTTTTTTATTTTTATTGATTTCAGAGAGGAAGGAAGAGGGAGAGAGAGATAGAAACATCAATGATGAGAAAGAATCACCGACCTGCTGCCTCCTGCACGCCCCCTGCCAGGGATTGAGCCTGTAACCCGGGCATGTGTTCTGGCTGCTGTCACACCCAGGACCCTTCAGTCCACAGGCAACGCTCTATCCACTGAGCCAAACCAGCTAGGGCCCTTCATGTCTTTAAAAGAAATGACTTCTTCAAGTTTATAGTGTGATTGGGGAAAAGACAGTTGTGTTGTTACTAATAAAATGTTTGTTAAGAATGTAAACAATCATTGTAAAAGAAATTAAAATAACAAATATTAATGCATTTAACAAATATTTATTGTGTGCCTGCCATATGCCGGGTGCTATTCAAAGCAATGGGAATAGGGAAATGACTAAAATGAAGTTCCTGCCTGGAGGGAGTAGCTAAATATCTATAATGGTAAATTGGGGGGGTGGGGGGGGCACGAAGACCTACTGTTGCCTGAATTTTGTGCATCGGGCCTCTCTCTCTCTCTCTCTCTCTCTCTCTCTCTCTATATATATATATATATATATATATATACATATATATATATATTTACATATAATACGTCAAGTGGTGGTAAGTGCTATGAATAAACAAAAAAGAAAGTATAAACCACTCAAAATCCCATCAACCAGAGAAAACCATTAACATTTTGTTGAACATCCTTCCAGACAACTTTCTTTGCCTATATACAAATATAGATATAATTTCATATCAATAGTTATTTTCACATGCTGAGACATAACCTGCTTTTTTTCCCCCCCAATAAGACATAACCTATTTCTTTTTTCCAATAATATTTTCTCTACTTTTCATGTCAATAAGTAAAAGTTTACTTGATTTTTCCCCCCAGTTTTGATTTTTTTTCAATTTGGAAAATTTTAAACATAGAAAAGTAGAGAGAATGGTATAGTGAACAAACACATTTACTTATACCCTATATTTGACAATTATTAACATTCTGCCCCGTTTGCTTTATCTATGTGGGGGGTAAATTTTATGTCTATTAAAGTAAATTGCAGACTGCATGATCATCTTACCTTCTCCACTGAGTGAGCTGCAATTCAACCTGACACTGACTGCTTGGAGTTAGTATCAGACTCCAAGGCTTAAGGATCGGTCCCCCATAAGACTGCCCTCACTGCAGATGTCAGCTTTACTTCCAGAGACCCCAGGCCACCTGAACTCCTGACCAAATGACTATGACTTCAGGGGTTCCCTCTGTTAGGTCTGATCAAATAATTGAATCGGTACCCCTCCCCTGGGACCTGACCTTTAGGCCACTTCACAACCCACATTTCCTGTTGCTTAGACCACATTCCATTTGCCAAGAACATTCATTATCTTTCCCCTCAGGATGAAGCCCAGGATCTGGACCCGCCCAGAGAATTCCCCGCCTAGAATCTTTTATTTTATGTTATTTTTTTTCTTTCTTTTTAAAAATATGGAATGCTTTACGAATTTGCGTGTCATCCTTGCACAGGGGCCATGCTAATCCTCTCTGCTCTGTTCCATTTTAGTATATGTGCTGCCGAAGCGAGCACTGCCTAGAATCTTTTTTTTTTAAGTTTTTTTTTTAATTTTATTGATTTTTTACAGAGAATAAGGGAGAGGGATAGAGAGTTAGAAACATCGATGAGAGAGAAACATCAACCAGCTGCCTCCTGCACACTCCCTACTGGGGATGTGCCCACAACCAAGGTACATGCCCTTGACTGGAGTCGAACCTGGGACCTTTCAGTCTGCAGGCTGACTCTCTATTCACTGAGCCAAAAACGGTTAGGGCCTAGAATCTTTTCAAAGGTCTGACTCCCTGTCCCTGGGTGCTGGCGCCATTTTGGGGCTCGGCCCCTCTGGTTTTCCAGATGACCTAATAAATTTAGAATTCTTTTTTTAACATCGATGGGAGAGAAACATTGATCAGCTGCCTCCTGCACACCCCCTACTGGGGATGTGCCACAACCAAGGTACATGCCCTTGACCAGAATCGAACCTGGGACCCTTGAGTCCGCAGGCTGACGCTCTATCCACTGAGCCAAACCGGTTAGGGCAAATTTAGAATTCTTTACCACTTTTGGCCTCGTGTGTTCCTCCTCTGGTGACCTTAAGCCCCACAGGTTCAATAATTTGCTAGAGTAGCTCACAGACTCAGGAAAGTGCTGTACATATTATTAAAGTTTTATTGTAAAGACTATACATTGGGCAAGTTCTTGGAGGAAAGCAGAGTGCCCATGTCCTCTCTTGGTAGAGTGAGGGCTGGTTCATTGACCAGGAAGCTCCCCTGAGTTTCAGTGTCCTGAGTTTTGATCAGGTTTTCGTCACTGGGCGTGATGGAGTAAATCAGAGATTGCATAGTTACATTCAAACTCTAACGCCTGGGAGGTCAATCTGGCTCAAAGGTACAACCCTCTGATTGGTCTTTCTGGTGACCAACCTCCATCCTGAGCTAGGTAGGGGCTTACCTTGGGTCACTTTCTTGTAATAACAAAGACATTTCTATCACTTACAAAATTCCAAGAGTTTGTCAGACATTTCCTTATTACACCACATTACTCCTATGTACTTAGGTATGTATTTCTAAATAAATACAGACATTTTTCTATAAAACCAAAATGCTACCATTATATGTAACAAAATTAAAAATAGTTCTGACTTGATTTCCTTTTTTCTCCTGACTTGATTTTCCATGGCTAGCTAGTATCTACCTAATGTATGAATGTATGCACATACCCTAATGTTCAGGTCCTTATGAATGGATATTCAGGATATTTCCTTTTTTTTTTTTTTTTTTTTTTTTACTAGAGCAAACCACCCTGGGATAAACATTCTTATACCCTACAACTGCCCTTTTACTACCTGAGAAATTTCTTGCTTCTCAGGCAGTAACTGTTTCCAGCAGGGAGCTGTGCAACCCAACCTAAGGATGCTGTTTTCTAGTTAAGCAGATCCTTGCCCCTGGAGCAGCCAGCTCAGCTGTGCCTCAGCCTGATATGGGCCAAGGAAGTCTGATGTTACCTGACGCTTTCGGGTGAAGACGGGGACCTTCTCCTAGCTCTCCGATGTCAGTGTAGGTAATGACAGGTACTATGGACTGCATGGTGTTCCGACCCAGCCACAGGAATTCATATGCTGAAGCTCTAACCCCGCTACATGACTGTTTCTGGAGCTAAGTCTGTAGGAGATGGTTAAGGTCAAATGAGGCCATATGGTTGGTGCCCTATTCCAATAGGACTGTGGCCTCGGAAGAAGAGGAAGAGAGATCTTTTTCTCTCTGCCCTGTAAGCACACAATGAGAATGCAGTCCTCTGCACGCTGGGAGGAGAGCTTTCACCAAGAAGTGACCATGATGGTACCCGGATCTTGACGTTCCAGCCTCCAGGTCTTTGAGAAGATAAATTTCTGTCATTGAAGCCACCAAGGCTATGGTGTTTTGTTGCAGCAGCCTGAATTAAGACAGCAGAGTATTCATCCAAACTCTTTTGATGGCAGGTTACAGAAACTCAATTTGAATTAGTGAGGAAAAGAAGAGTATTCCTTCAAGGAACTCTAGGAAGGTTTTGAACAAGGCAAACAAGAAAAGAATAGGTATGGGGGTGGGGGTGGGGTGGAACCATTGGCCTCTGCAATGCTGTCTGTGTAACTTCTCCACCACGTGCAAGGGCTCACCTCACCTTGGGGTTTGGAGGATGGAGGAACAGGGGTCAGGGGATGAGAAAAGAGAATTAAAGAGGACAATACGGGGCTACAGTCCATGCTGAGTATAACCGGAAGCTCACCACGAGTCAAAAACACCATCCCATGGCAGATGTAAGCTTTGATGGCAGTGGTTCTCAACCTTCCTAATGCCGCGACCCTTTAATACAGTTCCTCATGTTGTGGTGACCCCCAATTTCATTGTTACAAATTGAACATAATTAAAGCATAGTGATTAATCACAAAAATAATATGTAATTATATATGTGTTTTCCTATGGTCTTAGGCGACCCCTGTGAAAGGGTCGTCCGACCCCCAAAGGGGTTGCGACCCACAGGTTGAGAACCGCTGTTTTATGGAAGCCCCCATGGCAGCCCCGAGTGGACCTGAAGAGGACCTTCCTTACTGAGGGATATTTAACTTTCGGTAAGCTCACCATTCATGAGTAAAAGAAACACCTTCTCTTTACTTCTTTCCCTCAGAAAATTGCCTTCTTGCTTAAAAAAAATATATTTCCTTTTCTTATAGAAAGGAGTGAGGGCCATGTTTGTGGGGAGTAGAGTTTGGCATATCAAAGTTGGCATCAGACTTCAATGTTCTTGGTGTGGCCATCGTGTCTAAAGAGAAAAGAGGTTTCAGTATTTCAAATATTTCTATTTACTTCAAGTTTATCATTCTAACCATATTTGACCTCTCTGAAGCATCTGATGCTGCTTATATTCATTACTTGAATATAAGTAATATACTCAAGCCGAAACCGGTTTGGCTCAGTGGATAGAGCGTCGGCCTTCGGACTGAAGGGTCCCGGGTTCGATTCCGGTTAAGGGCATGTACCTGGATTGTGGGCACGTCCCCAGTGGGAGATGTGCAGGAGGCAGCTGATCGATGTTTCTCTCTCATCGATGTTTCTAACTCTCTATCTCTCTCCCTTCCTCTCTCTGTAAAAAATCAATAAAATATATTTTAAAAAAATAAGTAATATATTCAAGATAAATAAGTGCATTTACTTTACTATCCTATTTTTTTAAATAATACTTTTATTGATTTCAGAGAGGAAGGGAGAGAGAGAAAGATAGAAACATCAATGATGAGAGAGAATCATTGATCAGTTGCCCCCTGCACGCCCCCTGCTGGGGATCGAGTCTGCAACCCAGGTATGTGCCCTGACTGGAATCAAACCATAACCTCCTGGTTCATAGGCCAGTGCTCAACCACTGAGCCACAGTGGCTGGGCCTCCTCTGGCTACTTATTCCTAGCTTCTACTTCCTCTGCCAATCCTTTAAGCAATGTTTATCTGTAGGGAACTGCTTTAGTCCCTCTTCTCCCTGGCTTCATTCCCAACCATTTCTTTGTCTTCATCCACCACCTGGTCTTCATAAATACACGGATGACTCTCAAATCTTTATTTTCAACCCCGTTCCTGGCTTCAGTTTCACACATGCTATAGTCTGTTGGCCATGGCTGTCTCATGAGTGCCTCAACACTCAACATATCATCATCTTTGCCTCTGCACCCCTACCATAAAAGCTGCTTCTTCTTCTGGGTTCCATACTCAGAAGCCTGATTTCTCTTCCCTCTCCTCTTACCCTGCAGCTCAAACAATCACTATATCAAAAGTCTTCCTACATTTATCTTAAATATTCCTATCTCTATCTGTACTGCAACGTTCCCTGCCTGCCTTGCCGGCCTCTGAGCTTGCAGTTTGAAACATTGTTACAAATATAGAAGCTAAACAAAAACCTGCTTTCAGCCAGCCGGGATCTCAGAGCTGGAGTCAAAACAGTGTTTCAATTATAGAACCCAAACAAACCAGATACCTGCTTTCAGCAGCGGAGGCCTAAGAGCTGGAGCCAAGCCTCAGAGCTAAAGCTGGCCCAGAATAAAAAAAAAAAAAGAAGAAAAAAAGGAGTGGTTGGGAGCTTCAGTCACCCGCCAGCCTGAAAACAGCCCTTGGCCCCTCACCCAGACTGGCCAGGAACCCCAGTGGGGACCCCCACCCTGAAGGATGTGAGACCAGCTGCAAACAGCCATCATCCCCTCATCCAGGCTGGACAGGCACCCCAGTGGGGACCCCCCCACCCTGATCCAGGACACCCTTCAGGGCAAACCAGCCGGCCCCCACCCATGCACCAGGCCTCTATCCTATATAGTAAAAGGGTAATATGCCTCCCAGCACCGGGATCAGCGGAGCCGCGAGGCCTCCCAGCACCGGGATCAGCGTGACAGGGGGCAGCACCCAAACCCCCTGATCCCCCTGCGGCTCTGTGTGTGACAGGGGGCGGGGCCACAACCTCCCTATCCACCCTGCTCTGTTCGTGACAGGGGAAGGTGCTCCAACCCCCTGATCAGCCCTGCTCTGTGTGTGACAGGGAGTGGTGCCCCAACTCCCCTATCGGCCCTACTCTGTGAGTGACAGGGGGGAGCTCCCCAACCCCCTGATCGACCCTGCTTTGTGCGTGACAGGGTATGGAGCCCCAACCCCCCTGATGGGCCCTGCTCTGTGAGTGACAGGGGGCAGCGCCCCAAACCTCTGATCGGCCCTGCTCTGTGCGTGACAGTGGGTGGCACCGCAACCTCCCCATCGACCCTGCCTTGAGTGTGACAGGGGATGGTGCCCCAACCCCCCAATCGGCCCTACCCTGAGCGTGACTGAGGGTGGCATCACAACCTCCCGATCCGCCCTGCTCTGTGCATGACAGGGGGCGGCGCCCAACTCCCCAATCAGCCCTGCTCTGAGCCCGACCAGGGGCTGCACCTAGGGATTGGGCCTGCCCTCTGCCACCCGGGAGCAGGCTAAGCCAGCAGGTCGTTATCTCCTGAAGGGTCCCAGACTGCGAGAGGGCATAGGCCGGGCTGAGGGACTCCCCTCCCCCCCGAGTGCACAAATTTTTGTGCACCGGGCCTCTAGTTTGTATATATTCTTCGGAGAAATATCTATTCAAACCCTTTGTCTATTTAAAAAATTGAATTATTGCCCTAGCTGATTTTGCTCAGTGGATAGAGCATCTGCCTGCAGACTGAAGGGTCCCAGGCACATGCCTCGGTTGCAGGCTCAATCCCTGGTCCTGGTCTGGGATGTTGGAAGGCAACCAGTCGACACATCAATGTTTCTCTCTGTGTCTCTTCTTCTCCCTTCCACTCTCTCTGAAAATCAATGGAAAAAAATCCTTAGGTAAGGATTTAAAAAAATTGAATTATCTTTTTGTTGTTAAATTGCAAGAGTTCTTTATATATTCTGAATACTAATCCCTTATCAGATGTATGATTTGCAAATATTTTCTCTCATTTTGTGGTTGTCATTTCACTTTTTCAGTGTTCTTTGACACACCAAAGTTTTTAGTTTTGAAGTCCAATTTATCTATTTTTTTCTTTTATTATTGTGCTTTTGGTGTCATATCTAAGGAAAAAATTGCCTAATCCAAGGTCATAAAGATATATTTCTGTTTTTTCCAAGAGTTTTATAGTTTTCGCATTTACATTTAGGTTCTAGGGTTGGTTGGTTGGTTTTTTGTATATGGTACCGGTAAGTATAACATCATTCTTTTGCTTGTGGATACTCATAGAACTTTTAAACTGTATTGAATTGCTTATCTTTCTTTGCAATTAGACTATAAACTCCACGAGGGCAGAGACCAAGGTGGTCCTACTAAATCTTTTTTTAATGAATAGATGAATTAGGTAACCAAAATATCAAGTTTCTTTTTCTTTTCCAGAATTATATCAACTCTGTGCAATAACACTTTTCATTGTCATGTTGGCAGTGACAATCCCTTGAGAGTTATGATTCAGAAACAAACTAAATCACAGAGTGACAGAGACTGATTTAAAGTCAAATGTTGACTTCCATTTAAGAACTGTGTAACCGTGGGCAAATTACATTACTTCCATCTTATTCCTTAAAATGGGGATTTAATTGGTATAGCGCTAAAGGAATAATTGAGATCTTGTAACTAAAGTGCTTTACACGTTGTAAGCATCCAGCAAATAGTAGCATTTATTATTGCAAAGGAATAGAAGAATATTGGGAAATCCTTTAACATACGACTACCTTTTGTCCCAGATTTCTTCTGTAGTACAGATTTCAATATTTTCATTTTCTTTTGTGAATTGAGTATTGTTAGACCATTGGTTTTTGATATGGAAGAAAGGCATACACATAAATACAATTCCATGTGGGAATAACCTTAAAGGTATGCAAATACTCTGGAGTTCAGAATGAGTAACAGAAAGAAATACCCTTTTGGGTGTAAGAACTTAGTGGAAAGGGGGTCTGAACAGGGACTCTAGGCCTTTTGGATTTATTTCATTGTGGCATATATTTCAGGTTTGTTCAATAGTTATTTACGCGACTGTCTCCTCCACCAGTCAGCATAGAAAACCTGTCTTAAGTCATTGGATTTCCAGTACAGAGGGCACGCCTCCCATGGTTGCACTGACGTGTTTTGGCCACCTGGGTCAGAAAGGATTATCTGGAGAGGGATGCAGAAGTCGGAAGGCAGAGGAAACACCTCGATTCATTGCCAAGAAGAGGAGAGCGGCTCCGGTACGGGACACAGGTCAGTCCTAAGGCTCCACAGTCAGTGTGACTCAAGGAACCGAGGGAACCGCCAGCGAGCACTTTCTTTCCGGCTCCTGGCCTTGCAGGGCCACTTCCGGGAGAGGGCGGGGAGATTTGAAAAGGAGTGCGGGGAAGGAGGCCTTTTGCACTGCACCAGGCGGAAGTGTGCCAAAGGTATCCGGATTGCCGCTTCCGGTCCGGGTTAACGCGGTTGGGATACACTGCGTGGTCCGTGTGGGGCTGGAACGGACTTCTGAGGGCCAATCGTGGGTGAAGAGGCAAGCACCGGCGTCAGGACACCGAAGTGGGCAATCTCATGGGAGGATCGGAAAAAAGGCCAGGAACCTGAATACGACCTCACTCTCTGTTTCCGAGGGGGCAACTTCCACCGGGAACCCCTCTGCCCTGGTAACGGCCAAAGAAGAGATGGCGCCAGTCGGGGAGCGGCTGTGGCCGACACAGTAAGGAAGGGCGAAGGCGGAGCAACCGGAGGAGCCGTGGAGAAGAGCGAGAGCCGTCACTGCCGCCGCCGCCGCCACCACCATGGAAGGAGCCAAGCCGACCCTGCAGCTCGTGTACCAGGCAGTGCAGGCGCTTTACCACGACCCGGATCCCAGCGGAAAGGAGCGCGCCTCCTTTTGGCTTGGGGAGCTGCAGCGTTCGGTGAGGGGCCCGGAGAGGCCGTTCTGCCCCGCGGGGCCAGGGCGGGGTGGGAACTAGGCTGGAGCCGGAGCCCGAACCCGCTGTGGGCCTCGTGAGATCCTCCTCGGGGCGGAGCTGCTCCCGCGGGGTGGGGCTGTGAGGCTGCCGCGAGCTGCGCGGCTTTTTGGAAACTGGGAGCCGCCGGCCCGGCGCGCTCCGGCCCTTTCCCCGCCCCACGGAAACTGATGAGTAGGTCCTGCACTTGACGGTGGCAGCCATGTGGTCGGGCCTCTTTTAAGATTCACCCACGCTACTTGCTTCTTCCATGGCCCGGCTTCTCCGTTTTGTCTTCCTTCAACCAGATCCAGCCCTAGGCGCTCTCCATCCTCCACTCAAGGATGTTTGGATCCGCCTCCCCTCGGTGCCCAAGTCTTGCGTCTGGCAGTTCCTTCCCAGTCGTAGCTTACACCTCACTGTTCTTGCGGATGTGTCACTCTAGGTTGAGTTCATTATTCTCGAAACTTCTCAGATTTCTAGATTCTTGTGCACTTGAATTTTGCCTGTGTTTTGGAGTGCAAGGTAATTTAAAGATAACAAACATCCACGCTGATTTCAGGAAAATCTTTTGCTGCAGTTCTCGTATGCTGCATGCTTGTTCCCCAACCTTGCCTTTTTGGTTCTTGAGCAGATACGGGTATCGTAGCTGCCTTGATTATTCCGTGTAATCGCAACCTGTTGTATTTCTGCACTCTTTGATTCACATGTCTTACGTTTCCTTGTCTAATTTTCGTATTCACCTTTGCTGTGCTGTGTGTGTGTGTGTGTGTGTGTGTGTGCGCGCGCGCGCGCTTGATCTTGCTGACTTTACCATTTTTAACTTTGCATTATATTTAAAAATTTGCCCCCTCTTTTCTTCCTTTTTTTTTTAAAACTAATAATTGGTACTTAAAGGTACTCTGCTCTTTTATTTATTTATTTATTATTTATTTATTTTTTTAAATATATTTTATTGACTTTTTTTTACAGAGAGGAAGGGAGAGGGATAGAGAGTTAGAAACATCGATCAGCTGCCTACTGCACACCCCCTACTGGGGATATGCCCTTGACCGGCATCGAACTTGGGACCCTTGAGTCCGCAGGCCGACGTTCTATCCACTGAGCCAAACCAGTTAGGGCAGGTACTCTGCTCTTTTAAACCAGCCCCTAGGCTGCAAGTGAATATTATTTAAAATTTATAATTTTAATATTACACTTAAAAAACCAATTGGGAGTCCACGTGCTGGATAACCTCATGGGAAGATAAAGAAATAAGTCTCACTGTAGGTTACACAAGAAAATCATTCACATGTGGTCTTATTTAGTGTTTAGTTAGTTTTTGTGATCTGGGGACTGACAAGTCCTTGATTATCATACAGTTTTCAAAGTAAATAGGAGGAATGCTATGCCATACCGAAAGTCACCTCTTCCCAACTAAGCCTTCTTATTGTTATGTGTATTTTAAATCCATGTTTGAGTGCAGGTACCAGCAACTGTGCTAGGCTTTGGTGTATGGAAATGAAACAGATAAAAAAAAATCTCTGCTTGCCACATAGGATGCTTGTGATGATTAAATGAGTTAATACTTACGAAGAGCTTAGAAAAGTTCTTGAAACCTAGAGCTCAAAATAGTAATCATTATTTAAATGGTAGTCACTTTTATTACTTTATACTACTCTCTGTTACAACCTTACATCATTATCATCATTGTCATCCTCATGACCTCATCACACAGGGTCCCAAACAGGAACAGTTGGCACACTTGAAATAGGATAATTTGAGGAGGGTTTATTTTGTAAAGGTACTTTATAAAGATGTGGCACCTAAAGAGGTAGTGTCGTAACCTGTAGCCAAATTGTTAACATCTGGAAGGGACAGGAGAGAGTGGGTCCTTGAATTCTCAAGAAGAGTATGGAGTTGGCTACCTTGAGACGAGTGGTAGTTTTTGGTTGAAGGGACACAGCCAACATGAGGTGACTTTGCAGGGAGGAAGCTGGAGAAATAAATGTCTTGACCTTATTCTCCTAACCTCCCCCTAGAATTCCCTACTGAGACAACCTAACCAGAAGCTAGGGGACATGGGAACCTGTTGATAGGGTGTATATTAGGATAGAAAAAAATGATCGAAAGTGTGGAAGCGTGGACTTGGGAAATACCTAACTCAGCTACATACCATTTTTAGGCAGCTTCAGCATCTGGATTGACAATTCAGCTAACACCTGGGCCTCTTCATTCCTTTACTTCTTTCTCAACCACCTGGTCACACTCACAGCCTGGGTGTTGTCATTATTAAAAAGTCCCCATGTCCCCAAATCACTAACTCAGACATTTTGTTGGCTCAAGAATCTCAAGTAACCTCATATAGTAGTTTTTATTTTTTGAAGTCTTATATAATTTTAATTTTTATAAAAGTTAAAGTTTTATTTTTTTATAACTTAAAAAATTCAAAACTAAACTTTAAAAACCTTTTTAAAAAGTTGTAGATGGAAATTTTACTAGAAAACTGCCTAGGATGAAAAAACAGTTATGTATAGACTTTCTCCTATGAAAGATGAGGGTTTAGACTCCCTCTACTTCCTTTCATTCATTCTCTCTAACATAATTATATTACAGTTTTTGTTAAATCAATACGCATTTTGAATTAAACCATGTAGCATATATACCAGTGATGGCGAACCTATGACACGTGTGTCAGAAGTGACACACGAACTCATTTTTTTGGTTGATTTAGGGTTTTTCAAAATGCTGACACGCTGAGCTCAAAAGGTTCGCCATCACTGATATATACCATGGTAATATTTCCCATTTTGTGCATCTTTTTTCTTCTCATAGTAAACATTGCTTTTTTTTCTTCTTCTTCACATTTGCTTCCTTTTCTAAATATCTATAGTAATTCATTACAAACTTTGTCATGAAGTTTGACAAACTTGCTCAAATCTGGCCTGGTTGCTCTCTTGTAAGTTGCATAATTATTGTCCTGGGATCTCTATTTAACACTGTCCTAGGGTATTCCTTTCACTTCTTTCGTGTTTTGGATGGACTAAGTTTTGGATCCGATGGTCTTTTCTTGGATTACTCCCTCATTTGATGGGCAGTTGAGAGGGAACCTTCACCCTTTCTCTCTCATTGTCTTTCTCGGGTCACTTTTACCCTGAGAGAAGTCCTCTGGTCTGCCTGGGGATTATAAACTAGGCTGCTGGTGGCAGCTGGGAGAATGAGCTAGGGGATGGATTCACCACTAAGTATTTGGCTTTAATTTAATCACCCATTTTCAGTATGATAGTCCAGTCCTTTATGTGAGCCTCTTGTCCAAGAGTCCAGAGTCCCACTACTTCAGTCTTCCCAAAGTACATTTTGAGTCTTCTGTGATGGTGGGAGAATAGTAGTCTGGCTGCTCACAGTCAGGAGGAAAATCTAGGAATGAACCCACTTGTTCCTTTGTTTCCTGTTTTACCTGTATTTCTGCTATACATGGTACTTCTAATTTCTGAGCCTAATTTGGGATTTTGCTTATGAATTAGTTTGTCCCTTGGTGGCATTTTCATCCCATCCTCCCTCCCTGCTCCTAGACTTATTCCAGCTTTCTCAGACCTCCTAAGACAGTTAACACTCATTCATTAGCTTTCTAGTTTCAACAGTTTTATTAATATCAATCATGTTTCCATTCTCTTTATTCTGGTGGGTTTTCCCCACCCCCTTAACCTGCCCTTTTTTTGTTTTTAACTCTTTACTCTGAGTTTAATGGATATTTTAAAAATATATATTTTTATTGGTTTCAGAGAGGAAGGGAGAGGGAGAGAGAGATAGAAACACCAATGATGAGAATCATTGATCGGCTGCCTCCTGCACGCCCCCTATTGGGGATTGAGCCTGCAACCCGGGCATGTGCCCTTGACCGGAATCAAACCCAGGACCCTTTAGTCCACAGGCTGGTGCTCTATCCACTGAGCCAAACCAGCCAGGGCGTTAATGGATTTTTGAAAGAGACCTGGGAGCAAATTGATGTGTTCAGTCATGTTAAACAGAATTCTCTGCATTGGTTTATTCCATTGACCAGCCCCCTACTTTTTCTTTATTCAGTCTTTACTTTATCCAGTTTGGATTCCAGAGTCTATCATTCTAGTCACTTTCTTTTTTCTTTTTCTTAAAATGTTTTTATTGATTTTTAGAGAAAGAGGAAGGGAGCGGGATAGAGAGATAGAAACATCACTGAGAGAGAAACATCATCGATCGGCTGCCTCCTGTACACCCTCTACTAGGAATGCAGCCTGCAACCCAGGCATATACCCTGACCAGAATCTAACTGGTGACCTCTTGATTCATGTGTTGATGCTCAACCACTGAGCCACCTTGGCCTGGCCACTTTCTTAAATATACCGTCAACTGTTCACCTCTGATTTGGTAACATTTCAGCATGAGTATTTTTTTTTTTTTATTATTATTAAGGTATTACAAATGTGTCCTCATCCCCCCCATTAACCCCCAACCTCCCCCACACACACAAACTCATGCTCCCATCCCCCCGTTGTCCATGTCCATTGGTTTGGCTTATATACATGTATACAAGTCCTTCGGTTGATCTCTTCCCCTTACCCCTGCCCTCCCCTACTTTCCTTCTGGGGATTGATAGCCTGATCGCTGTTTCTCAGTCTTTGGGTCTGTCCCTTTTCATCAGTCTATGTTGTTCTCTATAATCCACAAACAGCATGAGTATTTTTAACTGCTTCTTCCTTCTCCTATCTAATATAGCTGCTCTGCATCTCATTTTCTGAATCCTCAGGAACCTTGATTTTTTATTTTTATTTTTTTTTGTTAATCCTCACCCAAGGATATTTTTCCCATTGATTTTTATTTTATTTTATTTTTTGTTAATTCTCACCTGGGGATATTTTTCCATTGATTTTTAGAGAGAGTGGGAGGGAAGGGGAGAGACAGAGAGAAACATTGATGTGAGAGTGACACCTCGACTGGTTGCCTCCTGCACGCACCCTGACCAGGGCTGGTGCTGGGGAACCTGCAACCAAGGTATCTGCCTTTGACTGGAACTGAATCCAGAACCTTTAAGTCTGCAGGCTGATGCTCTATCCACTGAGCCAAACTGGCTAGGGCGGGAACCTTGATCTTTTGATTATCCTGTGTCTCACTTGCATTTCAGATTCCCTCTTTCATTACAGGATCCTTCCCAACAGCATTCAAATAGCTGTAGTATCTCTCATAGTAAGCAGATGGTTTTAGGGTGGGAGGATGCCACCTTTGCCAATATTGTGATCTCTTTTATTCTTTCTTACTTAACTCTGTGCTTTTACTATTATTCTTTCCCAATGCTTTCTTCAAATGAAGAAACTAATCCAACTTTTCAAAGCCCAGCCTAAATTCCACTCTCTTCTTTAGGTATTAACTGATTCTTTTCAACTGAAAGTCATTTCTGCCCACACTGAACAAATTGCATTTGTTTATTTTGTTTCACCTGGTAGACTGTAGGGTTTTTTTATTAATAGATTTTATTTATTTATTTTTGTTAATCCTCACCTGAGGATATTTTTCCATTGATTTTTAGTGAGAGAGGGAAAGACAGAGAGAAACATTGATGTGAGAGAAACACATTGATTGGTTGCCTCCTCCATGAGCCCCAACTAGGGCCCCGGGCTGGGGAGGAGCCTGCAACCAAGGTACGTGCCCTTGACCGGAATCGAACCAGGGACCCTTTTGTCTGCAGGCCGATGCTCTATCCACTGAGCAAAACCAGCTAGGGCTAATTGATTGATTTTTAGAGAGTGGAAGGGAGAGACAGAAAGATTGATTTTTTTCACTTATTTATGCATCCTTTGGTTGATTCTTGTATGTGCTCTGACTAGGGATCAAACCCAAAACCTTGATGGATGAGGACTATGTTCTAACCAACTGAGTTACCCCACGAGGGCAACTGTAGGATCCTTTTATTTGTTTATATAATCTGATATCCATAGTTGAAGTTATAAACCATGGTTATTAAGAAAGAAACCATTGCCTGGCCGGTGCGATTCAGTGGTTGAGCATCGACCTATGAACCAGGAGGTCATGGTTTGATTCCTATCAGGGCACATATCTGGTTGTGGGCTCAATCCCCAGTAGGGGGTGTGCAGGAGGCAACCGATCAATGATTCTCTCTCATTCTTGATGTTTCTATCTCTCTATACCTCTCCCCTCCTCTCTCTAAAATCAATAAAAACATTTTAAGAAAGGAAGGAAGGAAGGATTAAGATGCTTGACAGGTTCTTAAAAATATGGAGTGGGCGAATGTAGGTTTACTGTTGTTTGTATCAAAAAAGACACGCAGGTTATGATTATAATAAACTCTGTTTTGCATACTCAACTGTAAACCTACTTTTGCCCACCCCATTTATTGAATGACAAGCACAGGGGTGGGCAAACTTTTTGACTCGAGGGCCACAATGGGTTCTTAAACTGGACTGGAGGGCCGGAACAAAAGCATGGATGGAGTGTTTTGTGTGAACTAATATAAATTCAAAGTAAACATCATTACATAAAAGGGTACGGTCTTTTTTTTCAATAGTTTTATTCATTTCAAATGGGCCGTATCCGGCCCGCGGGCCATAGTTTGCCCACGGCTGGACTAGCAGCTTGTAGGCACCTCCAAAGGGTGATTTCTTTACCTATGATTTCATTTATTTTTGCTGCTACTCCCTGCCAAATCCCTGGATAATTGTAAATAAACAATATTTATTCAGCCTCCTGTGTTGATGTTTTCAGTCTTTCCATCCATCCTTTCTTTAAAAAGCAAAACACAACCTTTATAAGTTTTATATTGCCCTCTATACTTTGAAAGACTTGGGTACAGAAAGGAACTTTTTAAAAAAAAAATGTTTTTATTGATTTCAGAGAGAGGAAGGGAGAGGGAGAGAGAGATAGAAACATCAATGATGAGAGCAAATCATTGGTCGGCTGTCTCCTGCACAACCCACACTGGAGATCAAGCCTGTAACCCAGGCATATACCCTGAGCAGGAATCGAACCTTGACCTCCTGGTTCATAGGTCAATGCTCAATTACTGAGCCATGCCTGGTGTGGCAGAAAGGAACTAAGTTTTCTTGAAATAGTCATTAAATGACATTTTAACCCAAAAGTCTGTTTCAGTTTGAATTTTAAGTGGATAAAGAACAGATTTTGCCTGGTTTGTTTAAAAACCACTTTGAGGAATACATATTTTGCAGAACTATTATCCTTTCTTTCCTTACCCTACACTTTACTAACCTTAGAGTTATTTAGTATAGTTCTAATGACCTAGTGACAATAGATTTGATATCCTGTCTAATAATAGACAAACATGGTAATTGACCGTACCTTTGCTACACCTCCCATTGGCTAATCAGCGCGATACGCAAATTAACCGCCAACAAAGATGGCAGCTAACTTGCATAATGCAGGCAGGGCGGGACAGTGCCATCCCGCCTGCCCTGCCGCCATCCGGGCCTGCTATCTGCGACCCAGGGCGGCGGGCGTCCGTGTGCGACCCGACCCGGGGAGGCTGGGCAGGGCAGCAGGGCTGATCGGGGGTTGGGGCGCCGCCCCAGGTCGGGTAACACACGGGACGCCCGGGCGGGCCAGCCAATCCCTGCTGACCCACCCAGCCGCCCTAGGTTGGGTCGCACACGTGATGCCCGGCAGCCAGGCAGCTTGAAACTAACATGAGGCTTGCTTGCTTCAGTGACGGAGGACTCCAACGTTCCCCGCCTGCCACTGCAGGCCTCTGAGCCTGCAGTTTCAAACATTGTAACAAATATAGACGCTAAACAAAACCCCAGAAACCAGCTTTCAGCCGGCTGGGATCTCAGAGCTGCAGTTGATACAGAGTTTCAATTGTAGAACCAAAACAAACCAGATACCTGCTTTCCGGAGCGGAGGCCCAAGAGCTGGAGCCTCAGAGCTAAAGCTGGCCCAGAATAAAAAAGAAAAAGAAAAAAAAGAGCAGTTGGGAGCTTCAGTCCCAGCCTGAAAACAGCACTCAGCCCCTCACCCAGACTGGCCAGGCACCCCAGTGGGGACCCCCACCCTGATCCAGGACACCCTTCAGGACAAACCAGCCAGCCCCCACCCATGCACCAGGCCTCTATTCTATATAGTAAAAGGGTAATATGCCTCCCAGCACTGGGATCAGCGGAGCTGAGAGGCTTCCCGGCACCGGGATCAGTGTGACAGGGGGCAGCCTCCCAAACCCCCTGATCGCCCTGCGGCTCTGTGTGTGACAGGGGCCGGGGCCACAACCTCCCTATCCGCCCTGCTCTGTTCATGACAGGTGAAGGCGCCCCAACCCCCTGATCGGCCCTGCTCTGTGCCTGATAGGGGGGAGCTCCCCAACCCCCTGATCACCCTGTGGCTCTGTGTGTGACAGGGTGCTGTGCCCCAACCCCCTCACCCCATGGGCCCTGCTCTGTGTGTGACGGGGTAGAGCCATAACCTCCCCATTGGCCCTGCCCTGAGTGTGACAGTGGCGGCGCCCCAACCCCCTGATCGGCCCTGCTCTGTGGGTGATAGAGGGCGGCGCCCCAACCCCCCCCCCCCCCCCCCCGCCAAGGGCCCTGTTCTTTGTGTGTTGGGGTAGAGCCATAACCTCCCCATCGGCCCTGCCCTGAGTGTGACAGTGGCGGCGCCCCAACCCCCTGATCGGCCCTGCTCTGTGCGTGACAGGGGGCAGCGCCCCAACCCCCTGAATGGCCCTGCTCTGTGCGTGACGGGGTGGTGCCACAACCTCCCCACTGACTCTGCCTTGAGTGTGACAGGGGGCGGTGCCCCAACCCCCCCAATCGGCCCTACCCTGAGCGTGACTGGGGGTGGCGTCGCAACCTCACGATCCGCCCTGCTCTGTGCAGGATAGGGGGTGGCGCCCCAACTCCCCAATCGGCCCTGCTCTTAGCCCAACCAGGGGCTGCACCTAGGGATTGGGCCTGCCCTCTGCCACCCGGGAGCAGGCCTAAGCCAGCAGGTCGTTATTTCCCAAGGGGTCCCAGACTGCAAGAGGGCACAGGCTGGGCTGAGGAACCCCCCCCCTTCCCCCCGAGTGCACAAATTTTTGTGCACCAGGCCTCTAGTAAAAATATATTTAAAAACAAATAACAAAAATAACATGTTTTGAAAACAAAGCCTTCCAGAAAATAGAAAATGTTCCAAAACAATTTCTATGGATCAGTTAGTCTATCAAATGTAGGAATACAGTTGACCTTTGAACAGTGGAGGTGTTGGGGTGTGATTGAAAATCTGCTTATAACTTAATTCCCCAAAAACTTAACTACTAATAACCTACTGTTCATCGG
The DNA here is from genome assembly GCF_964212035.1 of Myotis nattereri. NCBI lineage: Eukaryota > Metazoa > Chordata > Mammalia > Chiroptera > Vespertilionidae > Myotis > Myotis nattereri. The sequence goes on along the minus strand of NC_138086.1, from coordinate 21,108,441 downwards.
AAGCTTTGCCAATAACATAAACAGTAGATAAACATATATATTGTTATATGTCTCATATACTGTATTCTTAAATAAAGTAAGGCTGGAGAAGAAAATATATTAAGAAAATCATAAGGGCCGAAACCGGTTTGGCTCAGTGGATAGAGCGTCGGCCTGCGGACTGAAAGGTCCCAGGTTCGATTCCGGTCAAGGGCATGTACCTGGTTTGCGGGCACATCCCCAGTAGGAGATGTGCAGGAGGCAGCTGATCGATGTTTCTCTCTCATCGATGTTTCTAACTATCTCTCTCCCTTCCTCTCTGTAAAAAATCAATAAAATATATTTAAAAAAAAAACAAGGAATAGAAAATAAATTTACAGTATTTATTGAAAAAAATCTGTGTATACGTGAACCTATGCAATTAAAACCCATATTGTTAAAGGGTCAGCTGTACTGTATGTTTGCATTGCTGGAAAGTAGTACATAAAAGTTAAAATCAGGTTTGGACAGTGCAAATATAAACATTTTATACCTTTGTTATAGTGGAGTCTGTGAATTAGAATTTATGGTGGTATTTCTGTTGGTATGTTAGTGTGTTATCTGGTGGCATTCATCCATATTTGAATTAGTTTATTTCTTGTCTTTCCAGGTCTTGGATAAGAGTTGATGGCTTGATTATGGATATAAAATTATCAGAGCACTGCTACGTTTAGTAATTATAACACAGTTTTCTTCAAAAGCCTTCTAGATACTTCTTATTCTTTCCTGTTGATTGCACTGATGTTTATTAGGGAAATGGAAAATAGATTTTATAGATTTTGTATTGTGGTAAAATATTCATAACAAAGCTTACCATTTTAACCATTTTTAGGCATACAGTTTAGTGGCATTAAGTACGTTCATGATTGTTGTGCAACCACCACCACCATCCATCTGTAGAAGTTTTTTATATCCCCTGACTAAAACTCTACCTATTAAACAATAACTCTTCATTTCTTCCTCTCTTCAGTTCCTGACAATCATCACTTTACTTTTTTTGTCTCTGAATTTGACTATTCCAGGTACCTTATATAAGTAGAATCAATCATATAATACTTGTCCCTCCTGCGGCCTGGGAGAGGGACAAGCTGCCCGCCCCACGATCCTGGGTGCCTGCAGCTGTGGCCTGGGCAAAGCCACCCGCCCACGGTCCCCTGCGGCTGCGGCCAGCCCGGGTCCTGGGTGCCTGTGACCGGCCAGAGGAGGGAATCCTGGGTCCCGGATGTGGGGCAAGGCAGAGGAGGTTAGGGGTGATCAGGCCAGCAGGGGAGCAGTTAGGGGCGATCAGGCTGGTAGGGGAGCAGTTAGGGGCGATCAGGCAGGCAAGTGGTTAGGAGCCAGCGGTCCCGGATTGCGAGAAGCAGTTGGACATCCCCCGAAGGGTCCTGGATTGGAGAGGGTGCAGGCCAGGCTGAGTGACACTTCCCCCCCCATGCACGAATTTCGTGCACTGGGCCTCTAGTCTTTATAATAAAAGGCTAATATGCAAATGGTCATGACATCCTCACGGGTAACGACCAATAAGCAGGCAGCTGCGTGCGCAGCAGGCGTGGGTGGGTGGGGACTTGCATGAGGCTCATGTCTCCGCCCCTGGTGCAGGACCCAGGGATGTGAGGCTCATGGAGGCCTACCTCTTTGGGGCAATGGATCATGGGGCTCCCGCACTGTGACAGGGCACAGGCCAGGCTGGAGACTCCCGCCACCCCCCTTCTGAATGCATGAATTTTGTGCACCGGGCCACTAGTTTTGAATAATGCTGCTATGAACATGGGTTCATAAAAATATGTTGTAGCCCCTGCTTTCAGTCCTTTTGAGGATATATCCAGAAGGGGAATTGCTGGATCATATGGTAATTCTATGTTTGTTTGTTTTTGAGGAACTGCCATGCTGTTTTCCAGATTTTATAGAATTTTAAGCTCTGTTGAACTTAAAAACATTTAATTCATAGGAAGTTGAGATTGTTCAGATTACCTCTCCTGTTTTTCCCTAACTTGTACTCTGGTACTGAAATATTACTAGGGAGTTTTTCACTATTGTTACAGGTGAAACCCAGAGAAAAGTTTTATTTCTCAATTGGAAGTTCACAGTTGAGTCCCTGCTAAATGGGATAATTTTGTAATGTTTGGTATGCAGAACCTTTTTTTGTTGTTGTTGTTAATCCTCATCCGAGGATATTTTTTCCATTGATTTTTAGAGAGAGTAGAAGGGTGGGGAGAGAGAGAAATACTGATGTGAGAGAACCACATTGATTGGTTGCTTCCTGCACGTGCCTGGACTGAGGCTGGGGATTGAACCTAAAACCCAGTTATGTGCCTGTGACTAGGAATTGAACCTGCAACCCTTTGGTGCACTAGCTGTCGCTGACTACTGAGCAACACTGGCCAGGGCTGTAGACCCTTAATTTTTTTTTAAATATATTTTTATTGATTTCAGAGAGGAGGGGAGAGAGAGAGAGATAGAGACATTAATGATGAGAATCATCGATCAGCTATCTCCTGCATGTTCCCTACTGGGGATTGAGCCTGCAACCCAGGCATGTGCCCTTAACCAGAATCGAACTCAGGACCCTTAGTCCGCAGGCCAATGCTCTATCCACTGAGCCAAGCCAGCTAGGGCTAAAGTAGACCCTTAATTTTCTTCTTTCTGGTAGAGTTCCAAAAATAAAAATATTATGAAACATGTATTTTTTTTCTTTTGGTAAGAAAATTTCTTACAAAGTTTACATTATGGTTTTTACTTATTTCTTTTCAAGCCTATAGCACAATTCTTTTCAGCCCCAAAGCAGAATATAGATTTGAACTAGATTTGAAAGTACAAGTTTGTACATAAGCATTCAGAATTTTGTAACATTTCAGTGCATTTTTTACAAAACTTTAAGCTAAACATCTGACATTTCTATAAGATTGAAAAACTTGAATCTTCAGCACAGTGATAACACATGCTCAGTAGGTCTTAATAATACTCTCATTCCTCTGATTTACTAGTATATGAGTTGTTATAAAACTTGTTCAGATAGGCAGCAATAGAGACCAGCAAGTAAAGGAAATACATTTTCTATATGTTTGTCTTTCAGGAAGTCCTCACATGGGCTAGTCATTTGCTTTATTAAATGAAATGATTTCAAGCTTGACATTTTCTAACTTTTAAAGCAAAGCTGCCTATCCTATCTAATAAAAGAGAAACATGGTAATTGGCGTACGACCGCTACCCTTCCCATTGGCTAATCAGGGTGATATGCAAATTAACTGCCAGCCAAGATGGCGGCCGGCAGCCAGGCAGCTTGAAACTAACATGAGGCTTGCTTGCTTCAGTGACGGAGGACTCCAACGTTCCCCGCCTGCCTTGCCGGCCTCTGAGCTTGCAGTTTAAGAAACACTGCAACGAATATAGAAGCGAAACAAAACCCCAGAAACCTGCTTTCAGCCGGCCGGGATCTCAGAGCTGGAGTTGATACAGAGTTTCGATTATAGAACCGAAACAAACCAGATACCTGTTTTTAGCAGCAGAGGCCTCAGAGCTGGAGCCAGAGCTAAACCTGGCCCAGAATAAAAAAGAAAAAAGGAAAAAAGGAGCAGTTGGGAGCTTCAGTCCCAGCCTGAAAACAGCCCTCAGCCCCTCACCCAGGCTGGCCAGGCACCCCAGTGGAGACCCCCACCCTGAAGGGTGTGTGACCAGCTGCAAACAGCCAGCATCCCCTCACCCAGGCTGGCCAGGCACCCCAGTGGGGACCCCCACCCTGAAGGGTGTGTGACCAGCTGCAAACAGCCATCATCCCCTCATCCAGGCTGGCCATGCACCCCAGTGGGGACCCCCACCCTGAAGGGTGTGTGACCAGCTGCAAACAGCCATCATCCCCTCATCCAGGCTGGACAGGCACCCCAGTGGGGTCCCCCCACCCTGATCCAGGACACCCTTCAGGGCAAACCAGCCAGCCCCACCCATGCACCAGGCCTCTATCCTATATAGTAAAAGGGTAATATGCCTCCCAGCACCGGGATCAGCGGAGCCGCGAGGCCTCCCAGCACCGGGATCAGCGTGACAGGGGGCAGCACCCAAACCCCCTGATCGACCTGCGTCTCTGTGTGTGACAGGGAGTGGTGCCCCAACTCCCCTATCAGCCCTACTCTGTGAGTGACTGGGGGAAGCTCCTCAACCCCCTGACCGGCCCTGCTCTGTGCCACATAGGGGGGAGCTCCCCAACCCCCTGATTGACCCTGCTCTGTGCGTGACAGGGTATGGAGCCCCAACCCCCCTGATGGGCCCTGCTCTGTGCATGACAGGGGGCAGCGCCCCAACCCCCTGATTGGCCCCTTTGTGCATGACAGGGGGCAGTGCCCCAACCCCCCAATCGGCCCTACCCTGAACGTGACTGAGGGTGGCATCGCAACCTTCCAATCTCCCCTGCTCTGTGCATGACAGGGGAAGGCGCCCCAACTCCCCAATCGCCCCTGCTCTGTGCCCGACCAGGGGCTGCACCTAGGGATTGGGCCTGCCCTCTGCCACCCGGGAGCAGGCCTAAGCCAGCAGGTCGTTATCTTCTGAGGGGTCCCAGACTGCGAGAGGGCACAGGCTGGGCTGAGGGACCCCCTTTGCCCCCCCCCCCCCCAGTGCACAAATTTTTGTGCACCGGGCCTCTAGTTATAATTATAAAGCCCACAGTGAAGCTATTACCACAGACTATGCTTCAGTCAATCCCAGTCCAAGTTGGTTTTTTTGGACCCAGATTTATTTATCTTTTTTTTTTAGGGGTGTTCTTGAGATTAATATTCACATACAAAGGTGACTTAAGATTAGATACAGATTCTTTATACTAGTCATGAAAAAATTTTGGCAGGATTTCTCAGTGCCATATTATGTGTGACTGATGGGTACAGATTTGAGCCAAAATTCATTTGACATAGGATTGTTTGAAAATGCTTGTCTCAGACACACTGGGATTTCATCAGTATGCAGTGCTGTCATTTTGGTCTTGATTCCTTTCTTTGAACTCAAAATAGAGCAATGTATATGGGCACTATGTCTTCCAAAGTTTACTTGAACAGTGTGTATTTCTGCTGGAATTTCAAAAGCTTATGGTGTTTTAAAGAATTGTTTCTGGCCAGGAATCTCTTCTCTCGCATAAGGGAAATAATATCTTTCTTTTAACTTTTCAACTATGAGGATGGCTAAACTTGTCTCTATCAATGAGCTTGTTTTGCTTCTAGAAAAGTTATTTATGTGTACACAAAGATATTGTGTGGGTCTTGAAGCTTGCTAGTGGCTTAATGATTATTTTTGTTTACACTCTGCTTTTGGAGGTGGGGGCTGTTTACTCAGCGGTAAAGGTGTTAGCTAAGTTTCATTTCATCATGGTTTCTGTATTTCAGACCGTCTTGCAAAAAAAAGTTATAAAAAATACAATTTTTAGGTAGTGATGGCTATCTTGAGCCCTGTAACTTATGTTTTTCTTAATATTTCTTCAAGCTACTTTCTCTCCCTGCTGTATAAGAAAAGCACAAGAGAATAACTTGTGACAGACCTAGCAAGTTATAAAATTCTCATAAAGAATTAGATACAAAAACTCGAGATAATTGACTGACTTTAAAAAATCACTTTCTGTATTTTAGGTAAATTAGACTTGTAATTTCTTTATCTGTCTTATGGAAATGACTTTTTTCTTGATTTGGGAAATTTTTATTTTCTAGATCTAGATCACGTTACCGGGCATATGTCTAAAACGTTGTTTTACTGATAGTTTAAAATTTTTTTAAGTCATTTTTTATTTTTCAGTTAACACTGTTATATTAGTTTCAGGTGTACACCCCAGTGATTAGACATTACATAATTTATTAAGTGATCATCCCGATAAATCTTGTACCCATCTGACACCATACACAGTTATTAGAATGTTATTGGCTGCCCTAACCAGTTAGGCTCAGTGGATAGAGCGTCGGCCTGCGTACTGAAGGGTCCCAGGTTCGATTCCACTCAAGGGCATGTACCTTGGTTTTGGGCACATCCCCATTAGGGGGTGTGCAGGAGGCAGCTGATCAATGTTTCTCTCTCATTGATATTTCTAACTCTCTATCCCTCTCCCTTCCTCTCTATAAAAAAATTAATAAAATATATTAAAAAATATTATTGGCTATATTCCCTATGCTGTACTTTACATCCCCATGACTATTGTCTGACAATCAACTTGTACTTTTTTTACCAGTTAACTGCCATGATATTTTGAATTTAATTAAAAAAGATTCGCCATTTGTGTCTGTAGACGCTTATGGTGTACAAATGCTTAAACCTTTCATCTTTTTTAGCCATCTCCCCTCCCATCTGGCAACTGTCAAAATGTTCTTTTTATCAGTGAGTCTGTTTCTGTTCTGCTTGTTTGTTTATTTTGATTTTTACATTCAATTTTTGATAAATACCTATTGCCATTTTATTGTTCATGTTTTGATCTTTTTTTCTTCTTAAAGAAGACCCTTTCATATTTTATGTAATACTGGTTTGATGGTGATGGACTCTTTTAGCTTTTTCTTGTCTGGGAAACTTTATATGTCCTTCAATTCTACATGATAGTTTTGCTGGGTAGAGTAATCACGGTAGTAGGTCATTGCTTTTTCCCCACTTTGAATATTTCTTGCCACTCCCTTCTGACCTGCAGCATTCTGTTGAAAAATGAGATGACATTCTTATGGGAGCTTCCTTGTAGGTAACTAACTAACTGCTTTTCTCTTGCTGCTTTTAAGATTCTCTTTTTGTCTTTAACCTTTTGGATTTTAATTATGATGTGTCTTGGTGTGGGCCTCTTTGATTTCCTCTTGTTTGGGACTCTCTGCATTTCCTGGACTTGTATATCTATTTCCTTCACCAGATTAGAGAAGTTTTCTGTTACTTTTTCAAATAGGTTTTCAATTTCTTGCTGTCTCTCTTCTCCTGGCAACCTCATGATGCAAATGTTGATATGCTTGAATTTACATTATCTTCATATTTTTGGATTGTTTTTGCTCTTCTGATTGTGTGTTTTTTGCTTCCTCATATTTTAAATTGCTGATTTGATTCTCAGCATCCTCTACTACTAATTGCCTGCAAATTATCCTTCTTTTCAGTTAGTGTATCCTTCATTTCTGCCTGGTTCTTTTATGGTTCCTAAGTCTTTTTTCATGCTATTGAATTTCTCAGTTTGTTCCTTGAGCAACCTTATGACAATTGTTTTAAACTCTGTATCTGGTAGTTTGCTTGCTTCCATTTAATTTAGTTTTCCTTTTTGAAGATTTCTCCTGTTCTTTCATTTGGGACCTATTTCTTTGTCCTTGCATTTTGGCTGCTTCCCTGTGTTTGTCTATGTATTAGATAGAGATGCTATTTCTCCTGGACTTGATAGAGTGGCCTTGTGGAGTAGGTGTCCTGTAGGGCTCAGTGGCGCAGCCTCCCCAATCACCTGAGCTGGGTGTTCCAGGTGTACCCTATGTGGGCTATGTGCACTGTCCTGTTGTAGTTGAGCCTTGATTGCTGTTGGTGTCTCTGGGAGGGATTAACTCCCAGGCCACTGTGCTACAAGGACCATCTGTGACTACAGTGGAGGAGCTACTGTGCAGGAGTGGATCCTACAGAGCAGAACTTGCTTCAGTGAGGTTTTGGTGCTCACCAAGTTCACCCCTTGAGTGTGTTGCTTGTGGAGGTGGTAGGGTTCTAAACTGGCGTGATCTGAAGCTGTCCACTGGATGCACTGGCTCTGGGGCCTCCCTGAAGTTGCAAGGTCAGCCACCGCCTGTGCCCTGCCTGGGGCCACCTGAGGCAATCTGCAGATGGCTGCTACTCGCGCTGCGCTTGGAGGTGCCCAGGAGAGACCAAGCTGCAAGCCAAGGCAGGCTGCCACTAGTGACGGGCCTGGGGCCACTTAGCAAGTATTTATGGGGTGCACAGAGGCTAGATGCTGCTTGTTTGAGAGATTTTATGTAAGTCCTAAGCATGAGGCAAAAGAGGCCAGTTGTATTTTGTTTTCAGAAGTTCTTTTCACTCTGCTTTAACCTAGTTCCCTCTCCCCCCATATATTATAAATCTTTGAAAGTCTTTATTTAGTAAATATATTATTTACTAATTGAAATGCTTTAAAAAGTACCACAACCTGGCACTTTTATGTTACTTTTTAAGCTTATTGAAATATTTGTATTTTCAGAACCTCTTTTTCTGTTTGCCAGAGCTCTTCTGTCCTTAGTGAAGTATTTTAAGTAATTCTGCTAGATTTGAGGAGTTTTTGTGTAGGATTAAATAGCAGCCCTAATCCGCTTCTAATTCTTGGCAGCTAATGAATCGTTACGGGCTCCTATTTGGGTGTGTGCTGGCATTGTTGAGGAACTGCTCAATGATTTTGATTGATTCGACAGTTTTAGAACTGTTGGTATAGAAGTGAGTCTTTGAGCAACAGTGCACCATTAAAGGAAAAAGGGGCAACTATTAGGATTTGCTGTGAAGTATAATAAAAGACTTAGAGTATGTTAGTGAAAGGATTACTGGCCATAGCCTGCTTCATATTCATCACATAGTCATGGAAATATCTTTTGGGGAAAAAAATTGATATAAAGGCCTGTTCTGCTACTGCTACTGCTTTGTGAAATGGAAGATTGGAATTAGATGCTTAAATGGAAAATGTTCTCTTGTTGCAGCCTCTTTGAAATGTGCTGTTTAGTGGGAGCTGCAGCTTCCTCCTGCTGACTCTGAGCCCCAGGCTTCGGTTGAGATGGTCCTTTCAGAAATGTGGAGTTTAGTCCAAGCCTGGATTTCAGTGGGTAGCACCTGGCATCTGTGGCTAGAAAGTCCTATGAAGTGTAAGTGCTTTATTCTCTCCTTGTAAAGAAGCCCTTTTCTTTCCTTCCTTCTCTTCCTTCTTTCTGCAGCTTAGCAGAGGGGAAGAACAGTGAGCACTGTACTATAGTGCCTGGGTATCCGGATTTGGTTGCATTTTCTTTATGATTCAGTGATCAAAACAAGATTACTTGTTATGTGTGGGAAGCAACCAGTGGATGCTTCTGTTGCCCAACTGGAATTTAAAGTACTAAATTAATATATAATAATGGCAGTATCATCCCAGGTAATTTTTCATTGACAGTTTACTTGGTAGTTTGGGAAGTTTCTTTAGAGCTCACTCTTATCTTTTGTTCTTATTCCAAAAAAACAAGTATTTGAGAAGAGAGGCACATTTGACCAGTGGATGAGGTAGCATCAAGATAAATAGGGATGGCCCATTTATGCTCAGTGGTTAGAGCGTCAGCTCATGGACTGAAGGATCATGGGTTGGATTTGGTAAATCAAACCTCGGTTGCAGGCTCCATTCTCTGGGCACAGGCCATCAATCGATGTTTCTCTCCCCCCACCCCCTAACTTTTCCATTCTCTCTAAAAATCAATGGGCCCGAAACCAGTTTGGCTCAGTGGATAGAGCGTCGGCCTGCGGACTGAAAGGTCCCGGGTTCGATTCCGGTCAAGGGCATGTACCTGGGTTGCGGGCACATCCCCAGTAGGAGATGTGCAAGAGGCAGCTGATCGATGTTTCTCTCTCATCGATGTTTCTAACTCTCTATCCCTCTCCCTTTCTCTCTGTAAAAAATCAATAAAATATATTAAAAAAAAAATAAAATAAAATAAAAATCAATGGGAAAAATATCCTCGGATGAGGATTAAAAAAAAAAAAGACAAATAGGGATATTTGGAATGAAAAGACAGCTCTTCCTTCATTTTGATTTTACTTGAAACATTTGCACAAGGAGCAGATGGGGATTTTTTTCCCCCTTAGGCCAGTTCCTTATAGAATTGTCCTAGGAATTTCATATAGCTGCCATCTATATTTTAATTTATTAAAAAATTAAACTAGATAGTAATATAATGAACATTAGAAAATACAAGTTTGATATATGATTTAGTTGCCCAGGGCTAAGCGCTGTTTTTTTGTGTGTCTTTTTTCCAGAAATACTGTTAATAGTTTAAAGTAAGCTCGTTCCAGAAGAGAGTCTCCTCTCATTTAACCTAAAATTTTTCTGATTTTAGCTAGGAAAATACTGAGCAGCTTCTCATTGCTGAAACAAGATAAATGTTTAAAACAAAAGCAAGCCAAGTCTTCATCTGGGCAAGGCAAGTGAAGTTCTACAAATGAGGATTCTGAATGAAAAATGTCTCATCCTCTCAAGGCCTTTATTATTATTTTTGATCTGTAAAGAACTGATTTTCTTGGTCTCTGTTGCCCTTTCTCTCTGTAAACATTTTGGATTCTGTTCTTACAGCTGACATCCAATCCTTTAAGTATCTAAGCTACCTAGTAAAAGACTGCTTCATGTTTGGGAAAATAAAGTTGTGCTACTGACTTAGGAGATGATGGTATCTTGTCATCTTGCTTCATATTTAATAATTTAAAATATTCTTTATTTTTAAAAATATATACTTTATTTAAGAGCCTCTATGGCCAAATAATTTGAGAGCTGCACAGAGAATTAAGCTTTTCTTTACTTTTGAAGACCTTACAATCTATTAGAAAAGATGAACAAAGGCCCGAGTAATTATAATACTAGGTTCTACAATTGAGTTCTTGCAGAGTCAAGGCTACTTCGGCAGTAATAGAAAAGGATTCCTGCCTCCAGTATTTTCTCCTTATCTCTCGCTTTCAGAAGTTGAGTATGATGTGTTTTAGTATGTCTGTTAGTATAGGGGTATAGGAGACAGAAATGTTATATGCCCTGTTCTCATTGGTGGGACTTTCTCAGTGATCCTGTTCTCTATGGCATTCATGCTCTGCCTTGCATGTGGCAGGTGTTGGGCAGGATAAAATTTTTTGCCCTTCCCTCTTTGGTAGAAGATTTCTGTTAACACTGGTATAGATAGATAGCATCATGGGCTCAAGACTGTTTTATGCCCTGTCTTGTAGGGGAAGAAATTTTTTTCTTTTTTTTAATGTTTTTATGAGAGAGAGCGAGAGAGAGACACACACACACACAGACATTGATGAGAGAAACATACATTGGTTGCTTCCCACATATAACTCAACTGGGGACCGAACCCACAACCTGGGTATGTGCCCTGACCAGGAATTGAACCGTGACTTTTTGGTGTACAGGATGACACTTAACCAACTGAGCCACATTGGCCAGGGCAAGAAGTTTTTTCTTGTACCCTTACTGCAACAGCAGTGGGCCTTAACCTGTGTCTTGGAGAGGTATGATTTGCTGCCCCTTCCACACAGCTCAAGACTTTTGTTCAGTAGGGGAGAAGGGTCCAGTCAGAGCTTTTTGTGCTTTTTCTGCAGTCGAGGCTGCTCTTCTACAGGACAGCACCACCAAAGGAGGTGTTCTATTCATCTCCTACCCCAACCCAAATCTTTCCCCTGAGTATCTGGTTGAGGACTGCGGAGTAGAGCCTGTAGATAGTTGTGAAGTCCTCTTGTGTCTGAGTCTCAGGAGTTTTATAGGCTTATCCTAGCTCACACTCAGCCTTTATCAATTTGTTAAGTAATTTTTTTATATCTATACTAGAGGCCTGGTGCACGAAATGTGTGCACTGAGGTGGGGAGGGTCCCTCAGCCCAGATTGCAAGAGGTGGCATACCGGTCAGAGTGTCTGCCCCCTGGTGCTCAGTGCACATCATAGCGACCGGTTGACCAGTCGACTGCCCCCTGGTGGTCAGTGCATGTCATAGCAAGTGATTGAGCAGTCTTAGCATATCATTAGCATATTATGCTTTGATTGGTTGAATGGATGAACGGACCGGACACTTAGCATATTAGGCTTTTATTATATAGGATTTTTATTTCAGAGAGGAAGGGAGAGGGAGAGAGAAACATTAGTGAAGAGAGAGAATCATTGATAGGCTGCCTCCTGCATTCTCCCCACTGGGGATGAAGCCTGCAACCCGGGCATGTGCCCTGACCAGGAATCAAACTGTGACCTCCTAGTTCATAGGTGGACGCTCAATGCCTGAGCCACACTAGCTGGGCCAATTTGTTAGTAATTTTAGATGAATTTTTTTTTTTTAATTCCTCACCCAAGGATATTTTTCCATTGATTTTTAGAGAGAGAGGGAAAGACAGAGAGAAATATCAATGTGAGAGAAACACACCGATTGGTTGCCTCCTGTACTCACCCTGACCAGGGCCTGGGTTGGGGAGGAGCCTGCAACCAGGGTACCTGTTCTTGATTGGAATCGAACCCGGTACTTTTCGGTCTGCAGGTTAATGCTCTATCCACTTAGCCAGACTGGCTAGGGCTTAGCTGAATTTTTATTACCTGGTTGCCTGGTGCCCTGCGTCTTTTCCCCCTTTGTTTTGCTACAGATGTATTATTCCCATCTTTTTTTTTTTTTTTAATCCTCACTTGAGGATATGCTTATTGATTTTGAGAGACAGACATACAGACAGATATAGACATCATTATGTTAGAGACCATTGATTGGTTGCCTTCCATATGTGCCCCAACTGGGGATTGAACCCACAACCTACTTATGTGCCCTGACCAAGAACCGAACCCACAACCTTTCAGTATATGAGACAATGCTCTAACCAACTGAGCCATACCGGACAGGGCCTGGATTCTTCCCATCTTTATCTTCTATTGCTGTTTGACTTTTATGCTTTGGTCTTGTTATTTTCTATTGATCTATTTTCTAGTGTGGTAATCTTTTCTTCATTTTTCTGATTTGTTTTTTAAACCTTCCATTTGGTTCTTAATTTAAGCTACTCTATTTTCCAGTTCTAGATTGTCATTTGATTACTTTTTATTGATTCTATTTCTTCATGGAAAGTCTCTATTTGTTTTCTAATTAGTTGAATATATTAATCAGCTATTTTTCTCCAGATGTTCATTTTGAAAAATTTGTAACTTGAAAGAATAGTACAGTGAACACTAATATACCCTTCTCCTCAATTTGATTTTTTTCCTGTTTCTCTCTGTCCCTGTTTGTTTTCTGAATGTGTATTTTTTAACCTTTTGGAATAAATTTCAGACCTCATAATTCTGTGCACCAAACTTTTTTGTTGTTAATCCTCACCCGAGGGTATTTTTTCCATTGATACTTAGAGAGAGTGGAAGGGAGGAAAGAAGGGGGAGGAGAGAGAAAAAAATATAGATGTGAGAGACACCTTGATTGCCTCCCTCACAAGCCCTTACCAGGGCCAGGGATTGAACCTGTGACCCTTTGGTGCACTGGTTGATGCTCCAACCACTGAGCATACTTGCCAGGACTGTACGCCTAACATTTTGACATACATCTTGTAAGAACAAGGACATTTTTCTAAACTAAACTAAAAGCATTGTCACTCTCAAGAAATTTAACATTGATTTAATGTTATTATCTAATATACAGTTATGTTCCAATTTCCTTATTGTTTCAGTTATAGATTTATAGTTTTACAATTTTTTTATTTTCCCTGATCTAGGATTTAGTCAAGGATAATGTATTGCTTGTAGTTGTTATGTCTCTTTAGTTCCAGGGATATTTTTTTCTTCGTATAATAGTTACATTAAACAATTCCAGTGCTTGCTTCAGCAGCACATATACTAAAATTGGAACGATACAGAGAAGATTAGCATGGCCCCTGGGCAAGGATGACACGCAAATTCGTCAAGTGTTCCATATTTTTTTTAAAAAAAATAAAATCAGTTTCAGCCCTGACCGGTTTGGCTCAGTGGATAGAGCTTCAGCCTGCGGACTGAAAGGTCCCAGGTTCGATTCCGGTCAAGGGCATGTACCTTGTTTGCGGGCACATCCCCAGTAGGGGGTGTGCAGGAGGCAGCTGATCGATGTTTCTCTCTCAATGTTTCTAACTCTCTATCCCTTTCCCTTCCTCTCTGTAAAAAATCAATAAAAAAAATATTAAAAACAATTCCAGGCCCATTTTGTCTTTGTTTTTAATATGCCCTACTATTTGGATTTGTCTGGTTGTTTTCTTCTGATTGTATTCAACTTAAACTTTGGAAGAATACTATATGCATGACAACTTGTCGCTTTCAGCGACTCACATCAGGGGTCACATAAAATGTGTCTGTCACATTATTGGTGATGTTACTTTTTATCACTTTTGTTAAGACAGCACAGTTATTTATTTTAGTTCTCATCCAATAATTCCATTATTATTATTTTTAAAAATATATTTTTTATTGATTTTTTTTTTAATTTTTATTTTTTATTTTTTTTAGAGAGAGAGAGGAAGGGAAAGAGATAGAGAGAGAGAAACATCAATGAGAGAGAAACATCACTGATCAGCTGCCTCCTGCACGCCCCCCACAGGGGATTGAACCTGCAACTCAGGCATGTGCCCTGACCAGGAATCAAACCAGTGGCTCCTGGTTCCTGGGTCGATACTCAACTGCTGAGCTATACCGGCTGGGCTAATTCCGTTATTTACTAGTAGATAGGTTGTTTTCTATTGTCTGCCCGCTCCTTTTGTTGTTATCATTTAGTCTTGATTTTGTTTGATAGATATTAGGTATATACTGTTTATGAAAAGTTAAAGAGATTATAAATGATTTTATTTCGCTGAGATGATTTTTTTTTTCTTCACTCAGGTCTTTATGATAGGACCAGGTCTCTCTCTCCTTTTGGTAGTAAAATATACTTAGCATAAAATTTACCATTTTAAAGTGTACATTTCAGTGGCATTAAGTACATTCACATTGCTGTACCACCATCACCACAATTCATCTCCAGAACTTTTTCATCTTCTCTAGCTGAAACTTCGTATTCATTAAACAGTAACTCTCCTCATTGTCCCCACCCCTCAACCTTTGGCACCCAAAATTCTAACTTGAGTCTCTCTGAATTTGACTACTTTAGGTACCTCATATAGTTGGGATTATACAATATTTTTTGTGTGTGTGTGTCTGGCTAATTTTACTTAGCATAACGTCTCAAGGTTTGTTGATATTGTAGCATGAATATTTGAGGTTTTTTCAACTTTTGGTTATTGTAAATAAAGCTGTGATGAGCATAGATGTGCAAGTACCTTTTCAAGGTTTTGTTTTCAATTATTTTGGATATAGACCCAGAAGTGGAGTTGCTGGATCATCTGGTAATTCTATTTTTAATTTTTTAAAGAATTTATTTTAGAGAAGAAGGGAGAGGGAGAGATAGAAATATCAATGATAAGAGAGAATCATTAATTGGCTGCCTCCTGCATGCCCCACACTGGGAATCGGGCCCGCAACCTGGGCATATGAATTAAACCATGACCTCCTGGTTCATAGGTTGACGATCAACCGCTGAGTCATGCCAGCCGGGTTCTCCATACTGTTTTTCATAGTGGCTGTACCATTTTACATTCCCATCAACAGTGCAGAAGAGTTCCAGTGTCTCTTCATCTTCACCAATACGTATTTTCTGGGGTGTGTGTGTGTGTGTGTAGGGGCTATCATAACAGATGTGAAGTGATATCTAATTTAGTTTTGATTTACATTTTCCTGATGACTAGTGATGTTGAACATTTTTAGTTGGCCATTTTTATATCATCTTTAGAAAAATGTCTTTTCAAGTCCTTTGCCCATTTTAAAACTGGGTGATTTGGATTTTTGTTGTTGAATTGTAGGAGTTCATTATATATTCCGGATGGAATATATAGATAGATGATTTACAAATATTTTCTTCCATTCTATGATTTGCTTTTCACTCTGTTGACTGTTTCCGACTGTTTCCTTTGCTGCGTAGAAGTTTTAAAGTTTGATGTATTCCCATTTGTCTAATGTTGCTTTTGTTCCCTGTGCTTTTGGTATCTATGAAATCATTATCAAATCCAATGTCATGAAGTTTCCACCCCCTTATGTTTTCTTTTGGGAGTTATAGTTTCAGGTCTTATATTTAAGTCTTTAATCCATTTTGAGTTAATTTTTATATATGGGTTCGACTTCTTTTGCATATGGCTATGCAGTTTTTGTTGAAGAGACTCGCTATTTATTGAAGAGACAATCTCCCCATTTTCTAGCTTTGGCACCCTTGTTGAAGATCATTTGACCATATTTGTGAGGGTTTATTTCTAGGCTCTCGATTTTGTCTCAGTGGTCTATATATCTGTCTGTAGGCCAGTACCATACTGTTTTTATTACTGTGTTTTATAGTACATTTTGAAATCGGAATGCGAGATCCCCAAATTTGTTCTTTTTAAAGGTTGTTTTGGCTATTTGGGGTTCCTTGAGAATCCATATGGATTTTCTAATGGATTTTTCTGTTCCTGCAAAAGAAAGTCATTGGGATTTTCATAGGGATTGAATCTGTGAATCATTTTAGGTAGTATTGACAACAATATTTTTCATCTACATTATCTAATTTGTTGGTCTATAGCTGTTCATAGAATTTTTTTCAATGTTTATTTTAAAAAATGCATATAGGGCATTACAGATAGGTCCCCCTTTGCTGCCCCCTATCCCCCCGCCCCCACACACACACCTGGTTTCCACCCCAACCCAGGCCTTCACCAACCTATTGTCTGTGTCCATAGGTAATGCATATATGCATACAAGATCTTTGGTTCATCTCTTCCCACCCATTCGTCAGTCTGTGCAACGTTTCCATTGCCTCTGGTTCTATTTTATTCATCAGTTTATTTTATTCATTAGATTCCTTGTTTGTTTATTGTGATTTTTAGATTCAGTTTGTAGATATATATTTATTGCCATTTTATTGTTCATATTTTTTATCTCTTCTTTCCCTTCTCCTCCTCCTCCTCCTCCTCCTCCTCCTCCTCCTCCTCCTTGTTCTTGTTCTTGTCCTCCATCTCCTCCTCCTCCTCCTCCTCCTCCTCCTCCTCCTCCTCCTCCTCCTCCTCCTCTTCCTCCTCCTCCTCCTTTTTCTTCAAGAATATTCTTCAACATTTCATGTAATACTGATTTGGTGGTGATGAACTCCTTTAGCTTTTTCTTGTCTGTGAAGCTCTATCTGACCTTCAATTCTAAATGATGGCTTTGCTGGATAGAGTAATCTTGGTTGTAGGCCCTTGTTGTTCTTCACTTTGAATATTTCTTGCCACTCACTTCTGGCCTACAAAGTTTCTGTTGAGAAATCAGCTGACAGTTGTATGGGTGCTCCCTTGTAGGTAACTAATTGCTTTTCTCTTGCTGCTTTTAAGATTATCTCTTTGTCTTTAACCCTTGGCATTTTAATTATGATGTATCTTGGTGTGGGCCTCTTTGGGTTCCTCTTGTTTGGGACTCTCTGGGTTTCCTGGGCTTGTAAGTCTATTTCTTTCACCAGGTTAGGGAAGTTTCTGTTATTTTTTCTCCAAATAAATTTTCAACATCTTACACTCTCTCTTCTCCTTCTGGCATCCCATAATGCAAATGTTGCTATGCTTGAAGTTGTCCCAGAGGTTCCTTATATTGTCTTAATATTTTTGGATTTTTCTTCTTTTTGCTCTTTTGATTAGGTGTTTTTTGCTTCCTTATATTCCAAATTATTGATTTGATTCTCAGAATCCTCTACTGTTGAATTCCTATAAATTTTTCTTTATTTCAATTAGAGTGTGCTTAATTTCTTTTTAAAAATTTTTTTTAATTGATTTCAGAGAGGAAGGGAAAGGGAGAGATTGAAACATCAATGATGAGAGGCTCATTGATCGCCTGGATCAAGCCGGCAACCTGTGCATGTGCCGCTGACCAGAATCGAACCCGGGACCCTTCAGTCCACAGGTTGATGCTCTATCCACTGAGACAAACCAGCTAGGGGGAATGTGCTTAATATCTTACTGTCCTTTTTCATGTCTTTGATGTTCTTACTCAGGTTCTTGAAATTCTCACTAAGTCCCTTAAGCTCTCATTAAGATCCATGAGCAAATCTTATAACCATTGTTTTGAACTTTGTGTCTAGTACTTTGCTTGCTTCCATTTCTTTAGTTCTCTTCCTGGAGATTTCTTGTGTTCTTTCATTTGTGACATGCTTCTTGGTGTCCTGTGTTTGTTTCTATGTATTAGGTAGAGCTGCTATGTCTCTTGGAATTGGTAGAATGGCCTGTGTAGTAGGTGTCCTGTAGGGCCCAATGGCTCAGGCTCCCAGTTACCCAAGCTGGGCACTCTAGGTTCACCCCCGTGTTTGCTGTGTGCATAGTCTTATTGTAGTTGAGCCTTAATTGACGTTGGCATCACTGGGAAGAATTGACCTCTAGGCCAATTGGCTGTGAAGACCAGCTGTTACTACAGTGGAAAAGCTGTTGTGCAGAAGACACACCTCTGTAGCAGGACTTGCTTCAGTGGGGCTTTAGTGCTCACTGAGTCTGTCCCTTGAGTGTGTTGCTATGAATGTGTACAATTGTAATCTGGTATGGTCTGAAGTTGTCTACTGGGTGCACTGGCTCTGGGGCCTGCTGGGAGGTGCAAACTCAGCCACTGCCTGGGGCCAGTGGGCAGGAGCTACAGAGTGATCTGCAGATGACTGCTACTTGTGTTAGGCTTTGAAGTGCCCAGGCGAGACCAAACTGTGAAGCCAGGCAGACTGATCTTAGTGCCAGGTCTTGGGCTTCTTATTGATAATTATGGAGCATGGTGATGCCAGCTACTGCTTTCTTAAGAGATTTTAGGAAAGTCTGAAGCCTGAGCCAGGATAGGCCATCCATATGAGAAAGCCATTGCAGAAAGCTTGGGTGGAGCTGCAAATTGGATGAGGTGGGGCCTCAGGAAATCACCAGAATGGAGCGAACTGTGTGGGCCAGACTGATGGAAACCCAGATATGGCTTCCAGTCAGCTCTGCAATGGGGGAGGTCTCAGCATAGGAGCAATGACCCCTGTGAGCACCCCTGTCTGGGAGAAAGCTGCTCCCAAGTTCTTGCTCCGATGTCAGGCAATCTAATTCCTCCCCATATGTCCCATGAACCTCCCCAAGCCGCTGCCCAAGGGCTGGAGTTCAGAGGTAGTGAGTCCAAGTAAGTTCACGCGCAGACCCTTTAAGAGGAGTTCTCTGGGTCTCCAGCAGCCTCCGAGTCACTCAGCCACAATCCCCACTCGTTTTTACAGCCCGAAATTATAAGGACTTCACTTTTCTAGGACTTCCATTGAGCCGTATTTCAGTATGTTCTGAATGATGGTTCTGTATTTTAGTTGTAATTTTGATGTGGTTGTGGGAGGCCGCATCTTGGTTCTCCTCCATGGTATCTACACTAATAAAAGACAAACATGCAAATTGACTGTACCTTTGCCACACCTTAAGCCATGCCCACCAGCCAGTCAGAGTGACTATATGCAAATTAACCCAACCAAGATGGCAGCCGGCAGCCACAGAGCTAAAGCAAGCAGGAGGGCTTGGTTGCCCCAATGATGGAGGAAGCCAAGCTTTCCGCCGGCCGCGGTGGCTCTGAGCTCCACTCAAAGCAACAAAGTTTTAATTATAGAAGATAAATAAACCCCAAATACCTGCTTTCAGCCAGCCGTGGCCACGGAGCTGGAGCAAGAAGGAGGCATGGGTTGCCCCTGGCGATGGAGGAAGCCAAGCTTCCCTTCCGCCCTCCCTCGCTGGCTCTGAGCTCCTCTCAAGGTACAAAGTTTCAATTATAGAAGGTAAATAAATCCCAGAATAAAAAAAAAATAATAATAAAAAAAGGAGAGGCTGGGAGCTTCCGTCGACAGGGGTCTTGGCCAGCCTGCAAACAGCCCTCAGCCCCTCACCCAGACTGGCCAGGCACCCCAGTGGGGACCCCCACCCTGAAGGGGGTGTGACCAGCTGCAAACAGCCATCAGCCCCTCACCCAGGCTGGCCAGGCACCCCAGTGGGGACCCCCACCCTGAGGGGGTGTGACCAGCCTGCAAACACCCATCAGCCCCTCACGCAGGCTGGCCAGGCCCCCCAGCGGGACCCCCACCCTGATCTGGGACACCCTTCAGGGCAAACCAGCCAGCCCCACCCATGCACCAGACCTCTATCCCATATAATAAAAGGGTAATATGCAAATTGACCCTAACAGCAGAACAACTGGGAATGACTGGTCACTATGACACACACTGACCACCAGGGGGCAGATGCTCAATGCAGGAGCTGTCCCTTGGTGGTCAGTGCACTCCCACAGGGGGAGCTCTGCTCAGCCACAAGCCAGGCTGATGGCTGCCAGCACAGCGGTGGTGGCGGGAGCCTCTCCTGCCTCCTCAGCAGCACTAAGGATGTCCGACTGCAACTTAGGCCTGCTCGGGGGGTAAGTGGACATCCCCCGAGGGCTGCCGGGCTGCCAGAAGGATGTCTGACTGCCAGCTTGGGACTGATCCCCCAGGGAGCGGGCCTAAGCCAGCAGGTGGACATCCTCTGAGGGGTCCCAGACTGCAAGAGGGCATAGGCCGAACTGAGGCACCCCCTCCCCCCGAGTGCACAAATTTTTGTGCACCGGGCCTCTAGTCCTATCTAATAATAGACAAATAGGGTAATTGACCGTACCTTTGCTACACTTCCCATGGGCTGATCAGCGAGATATGCAAATTAACTGCCAACAAAGGTGGCGGTTAATTTGCATATGTAGGTGGGAAGCGGCGGAGCGAAGACTGAAGGCGGCTCCGGCGGGAGCAGGGAAGGCTTTGAAGGCGGCTCTGGCCAGAGCGAAGGCCTGGGTCCCCGGTGCCGAAGGAAAACCAGTGCAGGCAGCCAGGGGAAGGTAAGGCCTATTGCACGAATCTTTTTGTGCAACAGGCCTCTAGTCCTATATAATAAAAGCCTAATATGCAAATCAACCGAACAGTGGAATGACTGGTCTCTATGAGGCACACTGACCACCAGGGGGCAGATGCTCCACGCAGGAGCTCCCTCCTGGTGGTCAGTGCACTCCCACAAGGGGAGCGCTGCTGAGCCAGAAGCCGGGCTCACAACTGGTGCACACAGCGGCAGTGGCGGGAGCCTCTCCCGCCTCCACAGCAATGCTGAGGATGTCCGGCTGACAGCTTAGGCACCAGGCCTCTAGTTTCTTATAATCCTTTTTATTTCCTTAGAATTGGTAATAATGTCCTCATTGTCATTTAATTCCTGTCTCTTTTAGTTAATTTAGCTAAGGTTTGTCAATTTTGTTGGTTTTTTTAAGAATCAAATCTTGGATTTTGTATATCTGCTTTAATCTTTATTTCCTTCCAAAAGCTAGCTTCGGGTTTAGTGTATTCTTTTTCTAGATCTTTAAGGTATAAAGTTAGGTATTGGTTTGAGATGTGTTTTGTTTTTAACGTAAGAGTAAATAGCTATACATTTCCCTCTTAGACCTGTTTTTGCTGCATCTCATAAGTTTTGTTTCCATTTTCATTTGTCTTAAGATTTTTTCAAATTTCTTTTTTAACCCAGTGGTTGCTTTAAAATGTTTTAATTTTTACATATTTGTGAATTTTGCAGTTTTCCTTATTATTTTCATTGTGATTTGAAAAGATACTTTCTATGATTTTAATTCTTTTATATTTATTAGGACTTACATTGTGGCCTGTCATCTGGTCTGCCTTGGAGATGTTTCCGTTTTTTTTGAGGTGTAGTTTCTATTTTCTTCACTTGAGTCCCAACTGAAAGTCTGGAGTATTTACCAGGACTCCTCTTCCTTGGTGTGCCCTAAATTTGTTTTCATCTCCCCAGTCTTATGAGACTACCCAAGGCTCTTTAGCCTCTTGTCTTCCACTTTGAAATAGGCAAATGCTTTTTCCTATGAAAAAGTGGAGCTAAATATTGGGCTGAACTCTGTGCTTTTCTATTTCATCTCTGGAATTTGCAGCTTCATGTTCTAGCTATCTTGATAGCTTTGATGTCCTCAAAGAAGCTCTTTTTTATTCATCTTTTGTACTTGTTTTAGGATGGAAAATTGGTGTAATGCCATCCAGTATGTTATAACCAAAGTTGAAGCACCTGATAAATGCTATGAGAATGATGGCGTCAGGTTGCTTAGGAAGCATATAGAGCATAAAACTAACTCCTGTGTGTTACAAAGCTTCACTACACTTTCTATTCCCTGGCTGGGTACCTCAGTTGTTTAGAGTGTTGTCCAGATAAATCAAAGTTGTTGGTTTGATCCCCTTTAAGGGCACATACAAGAATCAATCAATATTGCATAAATAAGTGGAACAACAAATCGATATATCTCTCTCTCAAAATCAATTTTAAAAAAGCTTCATTGCACTTTCTTAAAAAAAGTGTAAATTACATTTTTACAAAAAGGATCTTACAAATCTGTACCTGTATCTGTTTTTCAATTGTATATTTGGAGATCTTTCCATATTAGGAATACAAATCCATCTTTATTTTTAAAGGCAATTCCAAAGGATATGTTAAAAAATATTCAGACATTAAAGGTGCTTGAAAAATAAATCTTTGCATCCCTACCCCCAGAAGGAAATAGTATTTTTGTTTTGTTTTGACTTTTGGTTCTGTCCTTCATTTTTGAGACCTCTCCTTTTAAGGAGATAGAAATGTTTGGTCAGAAATACATATAACCCAGCATGATCAGTTGGTATTTTTTGCTAGTTTCTGCCATTCAGATTAAAGCACAACATAGCGCTGCACAATCAATGAACTTTTTCACAGGGTCCTGTTCTCTAGTGGGTTGAAAGGTTTCACTTGGGAGAAGACTTCAGACTAGTTCAGTTTAATAGGCAATATTATTTTTGTTTTGTTTTGTCTATTCTGTTTTTAAACAGATATAGAAAAAAATATATAACTTAATGAATTACTGTATACAGTGTTCATATAGACACTACCAAGTTAAGAAATAGAACTTCACTGGCCACTCTAGAAGTCTTCCTTGTGGCCTGTTTGAAATAACTGCTTCCTCTCCCTAAAAGTAACCACGGTCCTTTCATAGTAATCCCTTCTTTGTTTATCTTTATGGTTTTATCACCCAAGTGGGTATTCTTCCACATTACTTTGATCTTGCTATTTGTTTTTAAAATATCTTCTGAGTGTCTTTTAATCTATGGGTTCTTTCTCTGTGTGTGGATTATTTATCTGTTGAGGAATCTGGGTCATTTGACTTGCTGAGTTTCCCTCTGGTCTAGATTTTGATGATTGCAGTATGATGCAGTTGTACTCTCTTCTGTATTTCCTGAAAATTGCCAGCTGGATCCAAAGGCTTGATGAGACACAGAATGATTTGAAATAATTGTCATTTGATCCTGTTTTTTTCATCAGGATGCACATACTATCTGATTGTCTGTTCTCATGAGCTACTACTGTGAAACAAATTACCTCAAAACATAGTGACTTAAAACAAAAACAATTTCATTGTGTCTCATAACTTTGTAGGTCACGAATTCAAGCAGGGCTCCGTGGAAGATAATTCTGCTCCATGAGGCATCCATTTGGTGGATGGGCTGGTCTGGAGGTTCTCAGATGGCTTTGTTTACATGCTTGACACTCTGGTAGGAATGGCTGGAAGGCTGGACTTAGCTGGGCTCCTCTTGCTTTCCATGACTTTCCAGAGACTTCCTGGTCTTGTACATTGTCTCTCCAGCAGAGTAGTCTGAGTTCTTACATGGTAAGTGTCAAAGAATTTGTGGACATAGCGTAAAACCACCACAGTAACAAATATTTTGGGGAGATACTTTGATATATCATGTTTCTCTTTAAAGTTTCACCCACTAATTTTATCATTTATACATGAATCTTGCCAGTAGCAGTTATTATCTGTAGTTTTTCTATTTTTCTCATTCCTTCTACATTCATTACCTAGCATAGGATATAAAGTGTCTTACAGCCTATAAATAACGCCTCAACAGTTATTCAGTTGTTATTCACACCTACCTGTATGACTCAAGGATATTTGTTTTATTTTTTAGTTATAATCTAATACTATCATAATTAATTTTATTACCCCAGATTTTCTAACTGTGGCCATTGGAAGCTCTTTCAGGTTGACTGTTATGTCCTTTGGACTTCAGGCTAATTTAAAAAATGTTTTTCTGGCCTACTTTTTTTGTAGGAATATTATTCTGTTCATTATTTTCTTCTCAACCACTTCCGTATATATGGCATTTGACTTCATTTGTTTATTTTTTAAAATATATTTTTATTGACTTTAGAGAGAGGAAGGGAGGGGGAGAGAGAGAATCATTGATTGGCTGCCCCCTGCATGCTGCTGACTGGGGATCGAGCCCACAACCTGAGCATGTGCTCTTACTGGGAATCACACTGTGACCTCCTGGTTCATGGGTTGATCCTCAACCACGGAGCCACACTGGCCGGGCCATTTGCTTATTTTTGCGTGAAATTAGGTTTTTTTGAACTTTTAGAAGGCATGGTTAAGGAGAGTATTTTCAAATTTAAAGAGCTTCCTTTTCTGTTGTTTTCAGGTAGTATTTACAAACATGGTTTATTTCTAAGATTTCCTAGCTTTGTTAACCTTCTCCTTTGTTCCCTTTGTCTCAATTGTACTTGTCCTGTATGATTTTGATTTTGTTCATACTACTTCTCAGTTTAAAGCCCTGTCCTAGCTCTTCAGTTTCAAGAGTTCATAGAGATTTCCATCTCTTTAGCCCTTACGGAGACCTCTTTCATTCGCCTTTTCTACCCACCAAAACCTCTTCCATTTTCAAATATAGTCCTCAGGTTGGCTCCCTGTGCTTTCTAGTGAATACCTGTTGGCTCTTTTGTTGTTCATCTGCTCTTAGATCCATTAGCTACCTGTTGTTTCCTTCTACTTCTGCTTCTACTGAAACTGAAACTCTACAAGCCTTGTTGATGTCACTGGTTTGTCCCCAACCA
Source organism: Myotis nattereri (assembly GCF_964212035.1). Classification (NCBI taxonomy): domain Eukaryota; kingdom Metazoa; phylum Chordata; class Mammalia; order Chiroptera; family Vespertilionidae; genus Myotis; species Myotis nattereri. Next base: position 21,083,787 of record NC_138086.1, on the reverse strand, counting down.
CTTAAAATTTGGGGTTCTTGGAGATAACTAGGTAGCACCTAGTTTTGTTATAAATGTCCATAGTTCTTTAGTTTTACTGCATAAATACTCTGTTTTTATGAGGGCATTTATGGAGCAATTCTTCATATAATCTTTTTTTTTTAAGTGTCATTTTGAGCAAAATACATTTTAATGGCATATTAAGTAACAGATGTAGTTGAGTTACTGGTTGGATAATGAATCACTAAAAATTATGTGGCTGGGAGATTTTTTGCAACATGCCGGGGTACAAGTTCCAAAAAAAAGTAAAATAATATGATCTAGAAAGAAGTTAATGTTTCATGCTTATATCCCACCAACTTACTGATTTAAAGTGAAGTTTTATTTCAATAAACCTGTGGTGAATTTCAGGGTCTCTATTTTTAGTTTACTTTGGAAACTTGTATAGGTATTTATTCTACCTTTTTCTCCCTTGATTTCCTGTTTATCTTTGGAAAGATCTTGAAGAATAGCTATGGCCCAGCCAGTGTGGCACCGTGGTTGAGCGTCAACCCATGAACCAGGGGGTCACAATTTGAAACCCGGTCAGGGCACATGCCAGGGTTTCTGTCTCGATCCCCAGTAGGGGGCATGCAGGAGATGGCCGATCAATGATTCTCTCTCATCATTGATGTTTCTCTCTCTCTCTCTTTCTCTCTCTCTCCCTTCCTCTCTGAAATAATTTTAAAAAATCACTATATATTAGTTGTGAAATGCTCTATCTTCATAAAAAATTGACTAGGTAAATCTGTGTGATTTCTCTTCACATCAACTCTATTTCCGAATTAAGACTGAAAATTTTTTTCAGTCCATCATTGCCAGTCCATTTTAGCCTTTTCCCATGAAGAGGCAGTTTGGTGTAGAATTGCTTTACTGTCAGTTGTTAATTAGTTGCCTATTGTGTGCTGTTCGATTTAATTCTCAAAAGTTATCTTTCAAAATAGGAATCCATTTTATAACTATGACTAATTGTTAGGGACCAAATTCTATGCTTTTGTTCTCTTTATTATTTCTATACAAACACTTATTTTCTCCTTTGAAAATGATTTTAATAGCATGAATAGTATTTTGCCAAATATATAAAAATAACTTAATTATGTGAGATATTGACTTGGGATATCTTGAGAGTTTTTCTGAGGTTTTATTCAGGAACAAAAGATCGAAATGTTTCCTGTTTATTAATATACTAAATTAGGTTCCAGACTCAATTCTCAGAGTGAACAAAGCTTATTTATTTTAAGTGGAAAAAAGAAGAAACAGCCAACCTATACATTAGGGTTGGAAAGTTATGCAGTGACATTTTTGCTTGAGTAGAAACTTCTGGGACGTTTTTCTTCATAATCTCCTCCCTACACAATTAATGATTCTAACAGCAGGTTTAGATTTTTTGATTCAGTTGATAACTCTTATGCTTTCCTAGAATTAGTCAGAAGAGTTTAGGTAATATTTTTGTTTAATAGAGCTTATAAATTTTAAGTATTGGCTGATTACTGGATAATTTAGTTTGTCAGATTTTTCTTTCATTATACTTTGGTATATAGGTTGTGTAATATTAAATTTATTTAGAAAAGCAGTCCTTAAGACATTTTGTTTGATCTGCTTTCAGGTTCATGCATGGGAGATTTCAGACCAGTTGCTACAGATTCGACAGGATGTAGAATCATGCTATTTTGCTGCACAGACCATGAAAATGAAGATTCAGACCTCATTTTATGAGCTCCCCACAGACTCTCATGCCTCTTTGCGGGACTCATTACTAACCCATATCCAGAACTTGAAAGACTTGTCACCTGTCATTGTAACACAGGTAACGCCTATGCTTCTCATTAGGGAAATTTGTTAAGACCATTTGGATATCAAACTAAATTTTATTAACATTGCCAGACCATGTGAAGTAATGTTAACAACTTTATTACACACTAATTGCTATATTCTTATAAGTGGATAGAAAGTGAAAATTTAAATATTTTGTATTAATCTTAGAGTTCATTTTAAACTAGCAAATACTGGGACTGGGGGAGTTGAGTATAGGTTTCATAGACAGCCACATGTCTCCCCCCCCCCCCCCCCCCAACCCCTTCTTAAAATTGCAGATGATGAAAACACTGCTATTCTGGGCCAGCGGTCTATGTAGTTGCCTTTAAAAAAATCTTTTCTGGACTGATTGGCTAATAAAAGTGTCATGAATGAAATGGTGAAGTAGAGCATTTGGCCTTTCCCCCTTAGACAGGGAAATAACTTTAGGAAGGAAAACTGAAGCTTCAGTGAATACATACATATGTGTTCTTTGCCTGGCATAGAAGTGCCCTTGAAGAGGAAGGAGGCTTTTGCATGAGTCTTCAAGATGGGAAATGGCAATTCATTACTTGAGGAGTGAGTCAATGGGCTGACTTTGTCAGTAGCTTTGGCTTTTTGACAAAGTAAAATTTCTCTGTCCATGAAGTTCTATGGTATTGCCAAATAAAAGTAAGTATTGTTATATCCTAAGGAAAATCTATTGTCTGTTCTTTTTTTCTTCTTCTTTTTTTTTCATTTTTAAAGGTTACCTTTAAATCCCAGTAATTTGTAGCTAACCTGGGAGAGTGTGTATGATATAGATAGTTGTGGGTGTCAGTCTTGTTATTGTTTGGAAGAAATTTTTTGTTTCTTGTCAATTAATACTGATGGTAACCCTATTTCTGTTCATCTGTTCTATTCATTTATTTAATTTCTCTTCTTATTCAGCTGGCTTTAGCAATAGCAGACCTTGCCCTACAGATGCCTTCATGGAAGGGGTGTGTACAAACATTGGTGGAAAAGTAAGTAACTTGTATTGACTGTATGCTAGCATTTGGGATTACTATTAACTTACACAGAGAAATTTGTTAGCAATAGCTAGACATTTGCACTATTTCCCCAAACTCTTAACATAGAATTATTTATTATTAACTGTTGTTAGGTTAAAAGAAAATCATTTAAAATTTAAATACTATAAAAATATGTCATGTGGAACATAAAAGACCCTCATAATTTACATGCACACACATCACTTGAATCAACTGCAGCAAAGTCTTTTCATTGCCTCATGGATCACTCTCATTGATAAATTAGCAATTCTATAAAAATATTTTAGGATGTTTAAGATGATAATAAATTGAAAATTGTAAATTGTTGTGAGTATACGTTCTTACTAATTGGGGTGTGTTTCATGTCTATTACAGGGACAATATTATTTTTAGATACATGGAGCCTGCTACTTTGAATAAAGCATTTCCTCATGGTCTTGGCAAGATAATCTTGATATTTGTTTGCATTTTGGCATTTGGTCAGGAAATTATTTTTGAACTTAGTGAATGTCCTTTTTACCTCCAAGCATAGTGTGTCATTAAAGACTTTATATGGATAGTTTATTTTATTTCAAAGTAAAAAGCAAACACCTTTTTTCTCCTTATTCCTATATTTCATATTAATGATTGGTTATATAGCCCTCTAGATTTTCCTTTTAAGCATTTTATAATAAATAAGAGTACACATATTATATTATACATATGCATGTATATCTATTTGTTCACTCATGTAATATGTTTCATATACTTTTATCATGTATATCTTTGGATATCTTTTCCTGTTATGACATAGATAGGTATCTCATTATAACGGCTATGTATGTTCTATTGTATAACTTGGAACCTTTTTTATCTTGTTTAGTTATGAGGGACCTTTATGTTTTCCCAATGTTTTTACTGTTACAAAGAAGTACTGCAGGGCACATCTTTGTATGTACCTATGAGATTTTTCTGAGAAATATATCTGGAAGTGAAATTGTTGGGTCAAAGATTATGCAAGTTGAAATTTTGGTTTTCAGATACCCTTCAAAAGTTGTTGTCATAGGTTATTCTGATGGTTCTTGTTACCTTATGTGATTGTGTTCTTTCTGACTCTAAGTATCTTATGTCTCTCTTTTCTTTTCTAGATATAGCAATGATGTGACTTCTCTGCCTTTTCTGCTGGAGATCCTTACAGTGTTACCTGAAGAAGTACATAGTCGTTCCTTACGAATTGGAGCTAACCGACGCACAGAAATAATAGAAGATTTGGCCTTCTACTCTAGTACAGTGGTATCTCTATTGGTGAGTAGGTTTGCAATATGAAGTTGCTGTGTAGGAGCAAAAAGCCATGGTAGTTATTTTGTTCTTCAGTTTCATTATAGTAAAACCTCGATATAAAAGACTAATTCGGGCAAGGGGGTGTCCGTCTATCCTCCATTAAAGCTGAAAGTCCATTATATAATAAAGTAGGCTTTCCAAATGCATATGTTAAAAAATTGATTTTTAGAGAGAGTAGAAGAGAGAGGGAAAGAGAAATATGTGAGAGAAACACATTGATTGGTTGCCTCCTGCACATGGCCTGACCAGGGCCTGGGCCGGGAGGAGTCTGCAACCACGGTACATGCCCTTGACTGGAATCAAACCAGGGACCCTTTGGCGCCATTCTATGCACTTGAGCAGAGCCAAACTGGCTAGGGCTATTATGATTCTTTTTAAAAATATATTTTTTATTGATTTCAGAGAAAAAGAGAGATAGAAACATCACTGATGAGACAGAATCATTGACTGGCTGCCTCCTGCAGTGGGGATCAAGCCTGCAACATGGGCATGTGCCCTGACCAGGAATTGAGCCATGACCTCCTGGTTCATGGGTGGACACTCAACCATTGAGCCACAATGGCCAGGTGGTTATTATGATTCTTAATCATAGTCTCTCTTCCCCTTTTTCAAAATGACACAGATTTGTTGAAGAGATTGGACCAGTTGTTTTATAAAATACCTTACCTTCTGAATTTTCTGATTGTTTTGTCTTTGTTTCATTTAGTTTGTTTTTCTGTTCTCTGTAAGTCCTCTATTTGGAAGTTATATCCAAAGCCAGACTTCATAGGGATTCTTCAAGATAATTAAGCCTTAATGATATTAATGCATCCATTGTATGTAATGAATTTTTTCCAATGCATTAATAATAGTACCAGCTATTATATACCATCCTTGGGATAATTGAGGAAATAGTTACAAAAAATCATTTTCTGCAGGACTTAATTCTTTCCCAGAACCCCGGTTGAGAAAGACGAAAGGCTTGATGGTTAATTTAAAGGTTAAATATTTTTGGCTAGAATACATCACAGCTACTTCATGTACATCTTATCAGAATATAAATACTTTTTGGTTGGCCTTTCATTTCTGATGCTAGGATTGACTGGATTAAGATGATGACAGTCTGATTTCTCTGTTATAAACTTTGTCTTCCCCTCGTAATACAATGCAATTTGTGTGATGGTAGTTATCATTTTACAAGTGTCTATTCCATGTCAACTTTTTGCCTAATGTTTCAAACTCTAGTTTATAATTGTTGCCACTTTCATTGTGGCTTGCCAAATAGTATTTTATTAATTGTACTAGAGGCCTGTTGCACGAAAAGATTTGTGCAGTAGGCCTTCCCTTCCCCTGGCTGCCGGCACCGGTTTTCCTCTGGCACCCGGGACCCAGGCCTTTGCTCCGACTGGAGCCGCCTTCAGTCTTCGCTCCGCCACTTCGTGCCGCCATCTTTGTTGGCAGTTAATTTGCATATCTTGCTGATTAGCCATTGGGAGGTGTAGCGAAGGTATGGTCAGTTACCATGTTTGTCTATTATTATATAGGATAATTCATTCTACTACATATTAGTTGGCAGTCTCCTGAGTTTCTATTAGAAAGTCAAGATGTCTTAATTCTTTTTTAATTTCTTGTTTTTAAAATAAGGATTTGTTTTAAAGCTGCCTCAAATGTTACTGTTTTATTTTTTCTGGCTATCTTTTTATGGAGTATTATGGACTCATGGGTTTTCATTAATTCAGGGTTTCCACTAAAATCATTCTTTTGATGCTTAAAATGTCATAACTTTGGCTACCTGAGCACTTTTTTGCTTCCTAATATAAAAAGATGGACAGCCCTAGCCGGTTTGCCTCAGTGGATAGAGTGTTGGTCTGCGGCCAAAGGGTCCCTTGTTCGATTCTGGTCAAGGGCATGTATCTGGTTGGGGCTTGTACAGGAAGCAACCAATCCATGTGTTTCTCTCACATTGATATTTCTCGCTGTCTTTCCCTCTCTCTTCCACTCTCTCTAAAATCAATGGAAAAATATCGTTGGGTGAGAATTTTAAAAAAAAGATGAACATATTTATCTTGTTACCTCCTTGTGCCAGTTCTAGAATTGTTGGTTTCTTTTAGTATCAGCCCCAGTCCAATCAGGAGAAAGAAACTACATAGTGATAGGTGAGAATTCTTTTTCCCCCCCTTGGGAAAAAAATGTAATATTTTATTATTAAACAACTCAGGCAAAAGTCTAGATTTTCTATAAGTGCAGAAAAAATATGGAACGCTTCATGAATTTGCGTGTCATCCTTGCGCAGGGGCCACGCTAATCTTCTCTGTATTGTTCCAATTTTAGTATATGTGCTGCCGAAGCAAGCACTAGGTGAGAATATTTAATGTAAAGAATGATTCTTTCTAACAAGAGGTTACAGTAATGAGGGATTGTCTAGTAAGAAGTAAGGAGAATTCTAAAAAACATAAACAGTTACAGTAAAACAAATAAAGGGGGGGGGGACTTACAAGGAGCAGTCATTAACCCCAAGACTGAGATATGGGAGTTTCTAAGAAAGGAAGAGTTCATCCCCCTTTCAGGGCTGAGATCCAAACCCTGTTGAAGAGGGCATAGCCATGGTAGAGAAGTCATTGTGCTGTATGCTGCCGAAAATCTGTCCTCTTGAACTTGCTGGAGATCTGCTTTCCAAGGAGCCCAAAAAAGTTGTCCAGGGAAGGTGTCTCACCAGAGACACTCTGCTACAAAATCAGCTGGGTGTGGGAATAGCGGGTGAAGCTGCTGGCACTGTGCACTGCAGACACTGGGGAAAATGAGTGCACTGAATCTAGTGCTGGATAAGTTATGTTGCAGGTCCTTGAATAATGTTGTTTTGTTCAATGTCATTTTACTATAAAATTGTTGAGGTGCCCTAGGAACTTAACTTTTGTTTATATCAATTAGCCAATGGTAAATTGTTGGGGTTTTTTGTCATACATTGTTCCACTGTAGTTACAAGAACCCATCAACTACATTCACTGAGGAGTTTTCTTAGGAGCCTAAAGTACTTTGCTATAAAACCATTGGGAGGGTGGGGGTGGGAAAAAATAAGAAACCTTCTGGCCAGTACACTGCAAGAGCCAGGCACCAGAGTAGCTAGGAGCCTGGGACAGGAGGAGCTGCACATTCTGCAGAAGGCTACCAAGTAATCACACCAGACTAGGAAGCTGAACCCCTTTCCTTTTGTAGTTTCTCTCCAGTGTCCTAACAAAAAGTTACTGCTAGCTAGCACAGGAAAAGAAATATTGAAAGGGCGCAGATCCATTTGTACAAAGTAGTCTAAAAGGGTGAATTTGGTGCTGAGTAGCACTAAATCTATAACCAGCATCTGTCTTCTCATCTGACTAATTAATCTTCCATATGCATTCGTCTATATACATTTAAATTCCTATACAATGGTATAACAAGCAAATAGAAAATACGCAATCTTGCTATAGTCCTCATTTATATATTGGTCACAAGGCTATAATTAATATGTATGGATTTCTTATTTCACAGCTAATTTTATCTCATCCATTCCGCTATAGACTGGATATTTGTGTGTGCCCCCCCCCCCCCCCCCCCCCGCCTAAATTCATATGTTGAAAACCAATCCCTACTGTGATGGTATTTGGATGTGAGGCCTTTGGGAGGTGATTAGGTCATGAAGGCAAAGCCCTCATGAATGGGATTAGAGACCCCAGAAACCTCACTTCCTCCTTATGCCTTATGAAGACACACCAGACAGACAATCTTATATAATAAAAGCCTAATATGCAAATCTACCAAATGGTGAAACCGGTGGAACAACCCATCACTATGACATGCACTGACCACCAGGGGGCAGACTGCTCAGCCAGAAGCCAGGCTCACAGCTGGCGAAAGCCTCTCCCGCCTCTCCTCCATGGCAGCACTAAGGACCCCTCAGAGGATGTCCACATGTCAGCTTAGGGGAGCGAGAGGGTGCTGGCCAGGCTGAGGGTCTCCCCGCTGCGCGCGCGCGCGCGCCCCCCCCCCCCCCCCCAGTCCACGAATGTAGTGCACTAGGCCTCTAGTTGTTTATAAACCAGGAAGCAGGTCCTCACCAGACAACAGATCTGAATCTTTATCTTGAAATTTCCAGTCTCTAGATCTGTGAGAAATAAAGTTCTGTTGTTTATAAGCCACCCATTCTTTGGTATTCTGTTATAGCAGCCTGAATGAACTAAAGACACCAACCCAGCTAGTTGGGTTTCTTTACTCTGTGAAGTGACTCAAACCTTCATTCCCAAAGAGTGAGCCCTCAAACATCCTGCCTTTTCTTGGCGGTTGCTCCTGTAGTTTTCCATTAACATTTACTTTTGAGTGTGGAAGTCCCGGGAGCTGGTCCATCCTTGCTGTTTCAAGGGACCTGGCATATATGGCATACTGTTCTTAATATGTTTGCTCACCTTCTTGGCACTATGTGTTTTAACCAAGGTCACCTCTCTGAGAAAGGTTGTTTCCCCAGGTAGGGATTTCCCCCTGAAGTTAGGGAGGGAATAAAACCCCTTAACTAAGTGCCAGGCGGGTAATTAATCACTTTAACTACGAACAGTCATGCTTAAGCTACATAATCTTTACTCCCTGGAATGGAGAAGAGAAACGCCCTAACCTTTGGAATAGAGATTGATAGGATTGGAATCAACTGGTATAAATACAGATGTAACAAGACAACAGAACCTAGTCACAGAACCTAGACACAGAACCTAGACACAGAACCTATACAGAACCTAGAGCCAGAAGAACTTCGCTGGAGAGAACATGGCAAAAGATCCTGGACAGAAACTGGCCACAGAACCTAGAGACAGAACCTAGACACAGAACCCACACAGAACCTAGAGACAGAACCTAGAGACAGAACATGGCAAAAGATCCTGGACAGAAACTGGCAACAGAACCTAGAGACAGAACCTAGCGAGAGAACCTGGCTGAAGATCCTAGAGACAGAACCTGGATAGAACATGGCAAGAGAACCTGACTAGAACCTGGTGACTGAACCTGGCTGGAGAACCTGGACAGAACCTGGCTGGAGAACCTAGCAAGAGAACATGGACATAGAACCTGGCTGGAGATCCTAACCAGAATTTTGCTGGAGATCCTGACCAGAACTTGGCTAGAGATCCTGGCTAGGCTGCTGATCAACTGGATGCTGTCTCCGTGTCATTCCTTCTTCGCCGACAGAGAAACATCGATATGAGAGAAACACATTGATTGGTTGCCTCCTACACACGCCACGACCAGGGCCCAGGCTGGGGAGGAGCCTACAAACGAGGTACATGTGCCTTTGACTGGAATCGAATCTGGGACCCTTTGGTCCACAGGCCGACGCTCTATCCACTGAGCCAAAGCAGCTAGGGCCCAGTTTGTACATCTTAATTCCTTTACCTTTTTCACAACTTAATTCCTTTACCCAAGCCCCCTCCCATCTAGCATTATCGAAATGTTCTCTGTATCTATGAGCCTATTTCTGGTCTGCTTATTTATTTGTTTTTTAGATTTCACATATAAGTGAAATCATATGGCATTTGTTTTTCTCTGACTTATTTCACTCAGCAAAAATACCCTCTAGGTCCATCTATGTTCTTGTAGATGGCAAGATTGCATTTTTTTTTTATGGCTGAGTCATATTTTGTTGTATATATGCATCACCTCTTTATCCATTTATCTATTGATGGACACTTGGGTTTCTTCCATATCTTGGCTATCATAAATAATACTGCAATGAACATATGGTGGATGCATGTCTTTCTTATTTAGTGTTTTGGGTTTGTTCAGATAAATATCCAGAAGTGGAATTGCTGGGTCCTTCATTGTCTTTTTTTTTTTAGTAAGCTATGAAGGTGGGTTTTTTTAAAAGTCTGTTTTTATTGATTTCAGAGAAGAAGAGAGAAGGAGAGAGAGATAGAAACATCAGTGATGAGAGAGAATCATTGATTGGCTACCTCCTGCACGCCCCCTACTGGGGATTGAGCCCGCAACCCAGGCATGTGCCCTTGCCTGGAATCAAACCCAGGACTTTTCACTCCCACAGGCCGACACTATACACTGAGCCAAACTGGCCAGGGCCATTGTCTCTTGTTATAGCCTTTGTTTTAAAGTCTATTTTGTGTGGTATAAGTATTGCTACCCAGTTTTTTTGTTGTTTCCATTTTAATGAAGTATATTTTTCTATCTCTTTACTTTCAATCTGAATTGAATCTCTTATAAATAGCATATTAAGAGTCTTGTTTGGTTACACATTCAGTTACCATGTGTCTCTTGATTTAATTGATTTGCATTTAAAGTAATTGTTGATAGCCCAACCAGCATGGCTCAGTGGTTGTACTTTCAACCTAAGAACCAGGAGGTCATGTTTCAATTTCCAGTCAGGGATTGTGCCTGCAACCCCGGGCATGTGCCCTTACCGGGAATCAAACCTTGACCTCCTGGTTCACGGGTCAATGCTCAGCTACTGAGCCACATCGGCCGGGCCTTATAGTGTATTCTTCATTTCAGTTATTGTATTTTTCATTTCTAACTTTTAAAAAATGTTTTTTATCTCCATTTTCATGCTACCTATCTCTTTGTTGAAATTCTCACAAAGTTCATCTACTCTTCCCCTAAGTTCATTGAGACTCCTTATAACTAGTGTTTTGAAGTCTGCATTTGATAAATTGCTTATCTCCGTTTTATTTAGTTCTTTTGTTCTATTCTTTCTTTTGTGATATGTTTCTTTGTCTCCTCACTTTGGATGCCTCCTTATGTTTGTTTCTCTGTATTAGGTAGAGCTGCCACGTCTCCCAGTCTTGGTAAAGTGGCCTTATGTGGTAGATGGCACAACCTCTCCAGCCACTCAAGCTGGGCAATCCAGGTGTGCTCCTGTGTGGACTGTGTGCATCCTCCTATTGGAGTTGAGCCTTGATTACTTTTGTCACGCCAGTGGGAGGGATTTACCCCCAGGCCAACTGGCTGCCAAGTACTGGCCCTGACTACAGCCAAGGAGCTGGTGTTCAGGGCCCAATCCCATGGAGCAGGACTTGCTTTATTGGGGCTCTGGTGCCTGATGAGTCCGCCCCTTCAGTGTGTCTTTCATGAAGGTGGTAAGGTGGAGCTCCAGTGTGGTCTGAACTCATCAAATGGACCTATTTTTAAATACTGTATTGAACTTTTAAAAGTTTTTAATATTCTTCTTACTTTTATAGCTTAACTGATCCTGGCCTCCAATATATTTTTCTCCCTTCATTTATTCTACATTTTGTTAATCTAAGATCAGTTCTTCTTTGCTTCTGCTATATTTTTACTGATGAGCTCTTTTGGTATTTATTTTCAACTTTGAGGCCTAACTCTAAGAGGTGGAGTTTTAATAATATAGTTCTCTAACAGGAACTGAAGGTAGTAACTCAGTTCCAAAGCTTTATGATGTGTGCTTGATTTAAATAGCAGAATTTCTTCTCCAAAGCAACTAGCTTTAGTTGTAGGATTTTTCCAAAATAGTATCCTCAACTTTGAGTCAGTAGTTAAAATGTACAATCAAGTCCTTCCATTTGTAAACACTATACCTTCGTAAAGTTGAGATGTCATTTAGGAAGCATAAAGGCCAAGCAGTTGTGTAATGCATTTACATAAACAGCTTCAAAAAGAGTTGTGTGTGTGTGTGTGTGTGTGTGTGTGTGTGTGTGTGGTTGCCATGAATTTACTTGAATCATTTCTTTTTTTCTTCCTTCAGTACAGTTCAGTACAGTTTCTGATTAATAAGTATGGAATCATTATTGCCTGATACTGCAGACATAGGGGGAGCATGGCTACCTAGAAGTATAAGTGCCAGCATTTAGGTCATATGGGATTCCATATCCCCCATGCCTCCCAAACTTCATGGCAATTATGATGTTTCTAACCCATTGTCTGTAAATGGTATTATTATTATTATTATTATTGTTTGTTAATCCTCACCCAAGGATATTTTTCCATTGATTTTTTAGAGAGAGTGGAAGGGAGGGGGAGAGACAGAGAGAGAAACATCGATGTGAGAGAAACGCATCAATTGGTTGCTTCTTGCACAAGGATTGAACCTGCAACCAAGGTACATGCCTTGACCGGAATCGAACCCAGGACTCTTCAGTCCACACGCCTATGCTCTATCCACTGAGCCAAACCACTTAGGGATGTAAATGTTATATTTAAACACTTTTTTTTTAGGTTATTAAATTGTTTATTGTATTGCATTTACAAAGAAAACAGACAATGCATCCAGTAGCAAGAATAAAAATGTACTCAGGATTTTATTTTTAACTGACAGCAAATAGAAATTCTTTAGTGAGATCATGACAGTTTGACAGTATTATGATTAAGTTCAATATTAAGTTCAATTATGATAAGTTCATGAACCTTCAATAAAGGTTCATGGTGTACTTAGAAGATCAAATTCTACAGCTGCCTCTTTCTACAACTTCTACTTCATCTGGACCCTTAAATGATGGGGAAAGCCCTTATTTTATGAGAAACATTGCCAAAATGAAGTTATATGTTTTTCTACCACAAATTCGTGTCAGTTGTTGAAACAGGGTCTTCTACTTTATGTTTTGGTTATTTCATCTTACTATCATTATCAGAATTCCTATAACTCCACAGTTGTAATTTAAACACTTTCTGTCCAGAAAAAGTTAAATTACACTTCACTTTGGAAAATTATACATCACAAAAACAGTTTGCAAAGAGAAACAATAATGAGTTTTAGCCTAACTTTTTAAAAATCTTTTATAAACTATCACATTTATAGTACTGCCACTTTCTGTGGAATGGCATATTTACTTGAATATTAAGTGCTAAAGCTGAAACATCAGCTTTTCATGTGGGAATATACAGTAGTATTATGATTAGCTTATTTCTGTTTTATAAAATCAACCATAGATGAGTATTACTTTAAAGACAGTTCTACTGATAAGGTTACATTAATGCAGAAATGGGATCTAAGAAACAGTTATTTCTGAGACATATCTATCTTTTGGCGTGTGTATAATCTCTTTGTATCTCAGCTTCCTAAGTGAGATAATAATACCACCTGTAGAGTTTTAGTGGGGATTAAATGAATTAAAAGTGTTGAGAACAAAGTACTTATAAAGCACTTCTGATAGCTTTTACTGTTTTCATCCTTTCCATTATTACATCTATGAGGTGATTGTCCTAAATATAAAGATTGACGTTTTTTCTTATTATTATTTTCAGATGACCTGTGTAGAAAAAGCAGGAACAGATGAGAAAATGCTTATGAAGGTCTTTCGCTGTTTGGGGAGTTGGTTTAACCTAGGCGTTTTGGACAGTAACTTCATGGCTAACAATAAGTTACTAGCACTCCTTTTTGAGGTTTTGGTAAGTAATGGCTTTGTTTATGAAAGTATTTCTGCCACATAGCCACAGTAACTAACTTTCTGAGATATAAGTGTTTTCATATTTCTGAAAAGTGATTGGAAGAAAAAGAAACAGCGATATCTCAAGCACAAATATTGAATAGGTCTTTGCAGATGGGAGTGACTTTGTCTCCTTTTTCCCAATGCTTTTCTTCCATGAAGATATATTAGTATGGAAGCTCTGTGCTTAATGGTTGTGTGCTGGTACACGTTAATCAGCTGCCTCCTGCACACCCCTTACCAGGGATCAAGCCTGAAACCCAGGCATGTGTCCTGACTGGGAATTGAACTGGTGACCTCTTGCTTCATGGTTAATACTCACCACTAAGCTACCCTGGCTGGGCGAGTTAAATAATTCTTTTCCTTCAAAATTTTCAAGGGCTCTTGTATACTGGCAAACATCATTGTTAATGATGAAGCTGGTTAACTGATTTTTGCTTCATCATTGCTCATGATCAGTCTGGATAACTGGTTTTTGCTCCTTTCTAAGTTACCTTCTTCTCTCTTCCCCATAAGTTTGAAGAACCTCTCTTTTTAACCTTGATATTCTGAAATACCATATTGATGTTATGTATGGGTCTGTGATACTTGTTGGATCCTTTTATTTTATCATTTTTTAAAAAATAAATCTTTTGTTCAGATTATTACAGTTGTTCCTCGTTTTTCCCCCCATAACTCCCCTCCACCCAGTTCCCACCCCACCCTCTGCCATTACCCGCCCCCCACTGTCCTCATCCATAGTTTACCATTTTTGTCCAGTCTCTTCCCCCACCCCCACACCCCTTTCCCCCCTGAGAATTGTCAGTCCACTCCCTTTCTATGCCCCTGATTCTATTATATTCACCAGTTTACTCTGTTCATCAGATTTTTTATTCACTTGATTTTTAGATTCACTTGTTGATAGATATGTAATTTGTTGTTCGTAATTTTTATCTTTACCTTTTTTCTTCTTCCTCTTCTTAAAGAATACCTTTAAGCATTTCATATAATACTGGTTTGGTCGTGATGAACTCCATTAGCTTTTTCTTATCTGTGAAGCTCTTTACCTGACCTTCAATTCTGAATGATAGCTTTGCTGGATAAAATAATCTTGGTTGTAGGTTCTTGCTATTCATCACTTTGAATATTTCTTGCCACTCCCTTCTGGTCTGCATAGTTTCTGTTGAGAAATCAGCTGACAGTTGTATGGGTACTCCCTTGTAGGTAACTGACTGTTTTTCTCTTGCTGCTTTTAAGATTCTCTCTTTGTCTTTTGCCCGTGGCATTTTAATTATGATGTGTCTTGGTGTGGTCCTCTTTGGATTCCTTTTGTTTGGGGTTCTCTGCACTTCCTGGACTTGTAAGTCTATTTCTTTCACCAGGTAGGGGAAGTTTCTGTCATTATTTCTTCAAAGAGGTTTTCAATATCTTGCTCTCTCTCTTCTTCTGGCACCCCTATAATTCGGATGTTGATACGCTTGAAGTTGTCCCAGAGACTCCTTACACTATCTTGATATTTTTGGATTCTTTTTTCTTTTTGCTTTTCCGGTTGGGTATTTTTTGCTTCTTCATATTTCAAATCGTTGACCTGATTCTTGGGATCCTCTTGTCTGCTGTTGGATCTCTGTATATTATTCTTTATTTCAGTCAGTGTATGCTTAATTTCTAGTTGGTCCTTTTTCATATCCTCAAGGGTCTTGCTAAATTTATCGGCGGTTTCTAGAAAATTCTTGTAAAACCTTATAACCGTGGTTTTGAACTCTATATCCAGTAGTTTGCTTTCCTCCATTTCTGTCATTTGTGATCTCTTTCTTTGTCTCTGCATTTTGGCTGCTTCCCTGTGTTGATAGAGTGGCTTTGTGTGCTAGGTGTCCTATATGGCCCAGTGGCTCAGCCTCCCCAATTACCTGAGGTGGACACTCTTGGTGCACCCCTTTGTGGGTTGTGTGCACAGTCTTGTTGTAGTTAAGCCTTGATTGTTGTTGGTATCACTGGGAGGAATTGACCTCCAGGGCAATTGGCTGTGAGAATCAGCTGTGTCTACAGTGGGAGAACTGCTGTGCTGAAGACACCCTTCTGGGGCAAGACTTGCTTCAGTGGGGCTTTGGTGCTCACTGAGTCTGCCCCCTGACTGTGTCCCTTATGGATCTGAGGAGTTGTAACCTGGATGGTCCTACTCTGACCACTAGGTACACGGGCTCTTGGATCTCTAAGGAGGTGCTAATTTAGCCTCTGCCTGAGGCTACTCAGCAGGAGCTACGGAGAGATCTGCAGATTCCTCTTCCTTGTTTGGGGTTTGGAGGTGCCCAGATGAGGCCCAGCTGTGAAGCAATGCAAGCTACTGTGGGGCCTTGAGCCTTCTTTTGGATGTTCTGGTTCTCTCTGACCCAGCTGCAATTTGTTAGGTAATTTTAGATCTCAAAGGGCCAGCCCATTCATATGCAAAAGCCTCTGCTCGCGGCTTGGGTAGGGCAGGGTCTCAGGGAATCAACAGGGCAGAGCAAACAGCTATGGCTGGTCCTCAGTCCTGCCCTAAGAGGCCCCACATCTCAGTGTCCGGGTAATCGCTGCAAGCACCTCTGAGAAAGCTGCCTTTGAGTTCCGCCTACTTCCAGACAATCCAGTTTCTCCCCGTATGAGTCTGGGTCCCCAGAGACTTGCCTGGAACTGGAGTCAGGGCCGTCGGGAGCTTGTGCCTCCCTCCCGATTGAAAAAGACAACCGTGTCCTCCGTTGCCAGCCCTTTCCGTGCGCGCACCTCCGTACCTCTGCACTTTACTTCCGCACCTCCTGAGTCTCAGTGTGCTTTTCTCTTTCCTTCTAGTTATAGAATTTCCACCCAGCCTTCCTGTCGTTCTGGGTGATGTCTGTTTTGTCTTTAGTTGTAGTTTTGAAGTGGTTGTGCGAGGCAGCAATTTCAGGTGTTTACCTATGCGGCCATCTTGGTTTCTCCATCCGGATACTTTTATTTTAGATAGTACTTGAATATCAGAAAAAGGATGGAAAAAATTTCCAGAGACTAAAATAGGGCAGGAAACACAGATGGCGTTCCAGTCAGATGGACTGATATGGAAAACATGGGTTTTAGAAGTCAGGTGATCATGATTGAGGTACAGAAAGGCTGATTTGCTTGGCATATAGGGAAATTGTCAAAAATAGCATTGAGAAAATTGATGGATATTGTCTCATTGAAGGCCATGGCTACCAGGCTTTAGCCATGTAAATTACATTTTTCCGAAACAGGCTATTATTGTTTACATATTAATTGGATTATAGCTTAATGATCATACTTCTGCCCTATTCCTGCTGTTTCCCAGCAACAGGATAAGACCTCATCCAACCTACATGAAGCTGCTTCAGACTGTGTGTGCTCAGCTCTCTATGCCATTGAGAATGTGGAGACTAACTTGCCATTAGCCATGCAACTGTTTCAAGGAGTCCTGACATTGGAGACTGCTTATCATATGGCTGTGGCACGTGAAGATTTAGACAAGTGAGTATTTAAGACAGTAGCCCTGGGTTCACACACAGTCTGCTGTTTTTTTTATAATTTATCTATTCTTTGTGACTATAAATACACACTCTGCATCCTAAAGATGCTCATCTATTTTCATCTGACCTGGAGTGGCAAATTGGATGCAGAAGGAAAAGTTGTAATCATGGAAAATTGTAATTTTTTATGCTTAAAAGGGGCAAGGCTCTAAAAATTAGGGATGAACTTTGAAGAATCAAGTGTGATTTGATGGGAATTTTATTCAGGTTTAGTATTTGAGAATTTGAACTGATTTATGAGTCATTTGCTTATATGTATAAAAGTATATGATGTAAGAATAGTGGATGTTATGGAGATTGGAGTACAGCATAGCAAATAATCATTTGGGCTGAGGATCCTTTTCTTTATTTGAATAACTGTTGGTGAATATGTACATAAAATAGCGAGATTTCTGACTTGGTGTTCTCATTCCTCTTTCATCTACAGAGTTCTGAATTACTGTCGGATTTTTACTGAACTATGTGAAACTTTTCTTGAAAAAATTGTTTGTACTCCAGGCCAAGGTCTTGGGGACCTGCGAACTCTAGAACTGCTTCTTATCTGTGCAGGACATCCTCAGTATGAGGTAGTGTTTATACTATGCTAAAGCCATTATTCTCCAAGTTTTATGTTGCATATTATTTATATTCTGTTGTTTCCCACCAAGCTTTATATTAATGGGAAATTATAGTCTTATTTTTAATTGATCTGATGTGGGGGTTACCTCTGTATTGGATTTTTTTTTTAATTAATTATATTTGGGCTTCTTTTGAATCCTTTTCTATTTTTTACCTGGTTAGCTGAGCTGACTGGTATGTGTACCTCAATGAGTCAGTTAGAAAGAAAGCCTACTGTCTTTCTACTAAGCCCACTATTTCTCTGTAGTTATTCTTTATAGTTTTACAGCTAAAAAAAAAACTCCACCAAATCTTAAGCGCACCTCCAAAAATCTTAACATCCAAAGTTTGTCTCCAGATTATGGATGGGAATGAGAAAAGGATTAAAAGGACTTAAAGAGTCTCCTTCATTCCAAATTTGGTGTAAGACACCCTACCTCTTTTAAGTTTGCTAGATTAAAAAAAAAACAACTTCATTTAAGTAGTTTTTTCTTCTTTTAATAGTGTAAGAAATGACAAAAAACTCCCAAGTTGAGTAAATAGCTCTATTTTGGATCCTTGATGGGAAAAGTAGGATATAGGGTCCCTCTTAGGGAGGTCACAATAGTCCTGTTAATTCTCAACCCCTTTTCTGTTATACGAAAGATAATGTTTATTTGTTTGATATAATCTCATGAGGATATCTAGATTTGGATGAAACTTAAAACATTTGCCCTGGCCCTAACCGGTTTGGCTCAGTGGATAGAGCGTTGGCCTGCGGACTCAAGGGTCCCAGGTTTGATTCTGGTCAAGGGCATGTACCTTGGTTGTGGGCACATCCCCAGTAGGGGGTGTGCAGGAGGCAGCTGATCGATGTTTCTAACTCTCTAGCCCTCTCCCTTCCTCTCTGTAAAAAAATCAATAAAATATTTAAAAAAAAAAAAAAAAAAACATTTGCCCCGCCTGGGTATCTTGGTTAGAGCATCTTTCTGATACACCAAGGATCCCAGTTCAATTCCCAGGCAGGGCACATATAAGAGACATCCAATGAATCCATATATAAGTGGAACAACAAGTTGATACCTCTCTCTCTCTCTCTCTCTCTCTCTCTCTCTCTCTCTCTCTCTTTCACTCTCACTCTCTCTCAAAATCAGTTTCTTAAAAATCAGTTAAAACATTTTTGGGGCTGGTCAAGATGATTGCATAGGTAAATACTGGACTCTCCACCTCTCACAACCACATCAAAATTACAGCTAAAATACCAAACAACCATCATTCACAACCATCTGAAATCTAGCTGAATGCAAGTCCTACAACTAGGGAATTAAAGAAGAAGCACACATCAAGACTGGTAGGAGGAGTGGAGAGTTGGAGTGAAGTTATAGAACCAGCTGGTCCCATTCTCATGTGTGGCAGTTTAAAATTGGGAGGGATATCTTGGCTGTGGAGGTTTCCCTAAGGAGTGATGGGTCCCAGCCCCACACCAGGTTCCACAGCCCAGGGTTCTAGTATCAGGAAGAGAAGTCTCCACAATTTCTAGCTGTAAAAACCAGCAGGGATTGTGGCTAAGTGACACAGAGGCTTGCTGGTCTCAGGCAGTTCCTATTAAAGGGCCCTTTGACTCAGACTCATTTCCTCTGAGCTCGAGCACTGGGCAGCAGCTTGAAAGGAACCTGGGACATTCAGGGAGGAAGTAACTTGCTTGGAATTAGGGCAAGAGCTGGAGAGGCAGCTTTCTCCCAGACAGAAGTTCTGGCAGAGGCCATTGTTGCTTTGATGAGCTCTCTGCACCACAAAGCTGGCAGGGGCAACACCATATCTGAATCTTCATCAACCTGGATCACACTTTTTGGCATACCCTGGTGATTCCCTAAGATCCTGCCCCTCCCTACTTGCATGCTCATCCAAGCCATTTCCAGTGGCTTTTCCATACAACTGGTCTCTCTTGCCTCATGCTTCAGACTTTCCTAAAATCTCAAACAAGCAGCATCTGGCTTCAGCATACCCCATACCTCTCAGTAAGTGGCCCCAGGCCTGGCATTAGTGGCAGCCTGCCTTGGTTCATAGCTTGGCCTCTCCTGGGCACTTCCAGGCTTAACACAAGTAGCAGCCATCTGCAGATTGCTTTGTAGTTCATGGTGGGTGGTCCCATGTAGAGGGCACAGGCAGTGGCTGACTTTGCACCTCCCAGTAGGCTCCAGAACCAGCAGTGCATCTAGTGGTCAACTTCAACCATGCTGGATTACAACCCTACCATCTCCACAGGTGACACAGTCAAGGGGTGGACACACCAAAGTCCCACTGAAGCAAGTACTGTTCCATAGGGTCAGCACCTGCACAGCTCACACAGGGATGCACCTGGATTGCCCAGCTCAGGTGACTGGGAAAGCCGAGCCATGGGGCCCAACAGGACATCTACTACACAAGGCCACTCTACTAAGTCCAAGAGACATAGCAGATCTACCTAATACATAGAAACAACCATAGGGAAGCAGCCAAACTATAGAGACAAATAAACATGCCACAAATGAAAGAACAGGAGAACTCTTCCAGAAAAAGAACTAAATGAAATGAGAGCAAGAAAACTACCAGATACAGAGTTTGAAGCAGTGGTTATAAGGATGCTCAAGTAACTTACTGAAAACTTCAAGAAACACAGTGAGAACATCAGCAACATGAAAAACCAGTCAGAAATGAAGGATACACTCACTGAAATGAAGAATAATTTGCAGGGAATCAGCAGTAGAGTACAGGATGCTAAGAATCAAATAAAAAATTTGGAATATCAAGAAACAAAAACACCTAATCAGAAGAGCAAAAAGAATAAAAAAATATGAAGATCGTGTAAAGAGTCTCTGAGACAACTTTAAACATACCAACATTCACATCATGGAGGTGCTGGAAGGAGAAGAGAGACAGAAAGAAAATGAAAACCTATTTGAAAAAATAATAACAGAAAACTTCCCTTACCTGGTGAAAGAAATAAATATACAAGTCCAGGAAGCACAGAGTCTCAAACAATATGAACCCAAAGAGACCTATACCAGGACACATCATAATTAAAATGCCAAAGGTTAAAGACAACTGGGGGAAAAAATAATATCTCACAGAGGAAGGGAGAGGGGGGAAAAGAGATAGAAGCATCAGTGATGAGAATCATTGATTAGCTGCCTCCGGGATGGCCCCTACAGGGGATTGAGACTGTAATTTGGGCATGTGCCCTGCCTGGGAATCGGTTCATAGATTGCTGCTCTACCATTGAGCAACACCAGCTGGGCCAAAGAGAGAATCTTAAAAGCAGCAAGAGAAAAGCAGTTAGTTACCTACAAGGGAGTACCTATATGACTATCAGCTGATTTCTCAACAGAAATTGCAGGCCAGAAGGGCGTGGCACAAAATATTCAAAGAAATGAAAACAAGTACCTAAAACAAGATTACTATACCCAGCAAAACTATCATTTAGAATTGAAGGACATATAAAGAGATTTCTAGACAAGAAAAAAGCTACAGGAGTTCATCACAACTAAACCAGTATTACATAAAAAATAAAGGGTCTTGCCCTAGCCAGTTGGGCCCAGTGGATAGAACGTCAGACTGTGGGCTGAAGGGTCCCAGGTTCGATTCTGGTCAAGGGCACTTGACCTGGTTATGGGCTCGATCCCCAGTAGGGGGCATGTAGGAGGCAGCTGATCAATGATTCTCTCTCATCATTGATGTTTCTATCTCTTCCTGTCTAAAATCAATAAAAATATCTTTTATAAATAAGTAAAGGGTCTTGAGGAAGAAGGAGGAGAAGAAGGATGATGATCAAGAATATGAATAATAAAATGGCAATAGATATGTATATATCAACAATTGAATCTAAGAATCAAAATAAGCAAAGGAGAGACTCAGATATAGACAGCATTTTGACAGTTGTGAGATGGGAGAGAGGTTGGACAGATGGGTGAAAAAGGTGAAGGATTTAGAAGTACAAATTAATCATAGCCCATGGACACAGACAATAGACAGGTGAAGGCCTGGAATGGGCTGGGAGATGGGTGGAAGGGGGCAAAGGGGAGAGTGGAAGACATCTGTAATACTCTCAACAACAAAATAAGTTTTAAAAAATAAAATGAAATGAAACTTTTGGGAGATAGTATAGCACTACAAATAATTATCACTTCTTTAAACAGTGCTATAAGTAAGATAAGCTGTGGATAAAGTCTTTTTTCCCCTTCTCTCCCATTCAAGAAATCAAGTAAATATAAGTGATACAAGGTTGGTATGTACAGGGATATTTGCAGATGGTTTGTCTGGTTAGAGGTTCTCCAATCTCAAACATAAAATGAAATAATTTCAGAATTTGGGAAAAAATACTTGAAGAGATTTCCATTTTTCTATCTGCTTCTCTAAATTCAGAATCCAGTATACTGTTGAAGAAGTTATCTAGGGTAAATAGGGAATGTAAAGCCATTCCTAAAAGGAGTTTGGAATCAAATATGGGGAAATAATTTGGGAGGAGGATAATAAATATACTAGAAAAAAGGTGGTTTCTTAATTGGTTCTACTTAAAAATATATCTTGTTTCCTACATTGCCCTAATAATAATAAGACTCATTCCATTCCATTATCCCTTTCTCTAACAGGTAGTAGAAATCTCCTTTAACTTTTGGTACCGACTAGGGGAGCATTTGTACAAAACTAATGATGAAGTTATTCATGGCATCTTCAAAGCTTACATTCAGAGGCTACTTCATGCCTTGGCTCGACACTGCCAGCTAGAACCAGACCATGTAAGTTCTCTTCTCTACTTGTTTAAATCCTAATTTCCTCCTCTTTTTAGTGCTGTTTTGAAGAGGAACTTTTGAGAATAAAGCTAATGAAATGTGAAGGTTTTCTGTCACTAGCTTAAACTGAAGAAATCAGTATATGTATATTGAAGACTATTAGGTCTGTTTACGAAGAAATTAAGTCTGCCGAGCCAGTAATTCTCCTGGGAATTTACCTTAAATTTTGCAGAAGAAAAAGTAGCTATTTTATAGAAAGCATTATCTATTTTTTTAAAAATGTAAAACCACGTACAACAGTATAAGAAGAATTGTATAAATTATGATGTAGCACCTTAATGTACCATTGTGTAGCAGTTAAAAATAAATGACTATTGAAATTGATAGCTGGTATGCTAAATGAAAAAATCAGAATGTGTTGTTGGATTTAAACTAACACAAAAGTTAAATATTTTTTTGCTTAGAAGAAAGTATACTAGGAATATTACCAAATAGACTTCAAAAACTCTTCAATTTCTATTCTTTGCATAGTCTCTTCAAATTTTAAAGCATTTATTTCATCCTTTTGGTTGGTTGGTTGGTTTAATCCCTGTCCTTTAATTTAGGACCTAGAGTGAGGATTTTTTCCCCCCATTGCTTACAATTAAATCTGACATGAAAACTGTCTATTCTGTTCATTTTAATGTTAACATTGTTGTTCGAGTCATGCTATTTTGTGTCTCTAAAGAACTTTAATGATGATCTAGTCTAGTGGTTTTCAATACTTTTTTAAACTGATGAATACTATCTTTAACTACATCTTACTTAGAAGCCTGATAATGTAAATAAAAGCAGGGTGCTCTTGTTTAAATGACTCGATTCCTTTCTTCCCTTTGCTAGTTCTGTGGTACCATTTCCCTTGTAGTTCATTTCCTACACTTGTTAGGTGTATAGTGTTTTATCTCATCTAAGACAGCCGTCATTTCCTTTCCTCCTTACTCCTTCACTTTTATTAATTTGTTCATCTTACAGTAAGGAAGTTGAACTACATCATCAATTCTCAGTAGTCCTAAGGGCTGTTTTCAGATTTCATGTTCCAAGATTCTTATATATGCCCTTAACCATTTCACCATTGGGTAAGCCTTTGTTTACTCATAGAAGTGTGTTGGAATAAGAAATATTTAAGAAACATTGAAATGTAAATGATTTCTATTTTTTAATGAAAATTTTCAAATATGCAGCAAAGGTGAAATGATTTTATTAGTGAGTATCTGTATACCTACTACCTAAATTCTACAATTAATATTTTACTATACTTGTTATATTATGTCTGTTAACCTATACAAAATTCTTTTTAAATAATTTATTCTGTGACTAGTTATTGGGATAATGGTTAATTTTAGTAGATCTTGAACCATAACGTTTCAGAGGCTTATTCAGCACTAAAAAGCTAGAACTTATTTAAATGAACTTAAAAACTCTTAAATTACCACCTCTTCCAGATCACTTCCTACCTCCATCCCTTTAAAATTTTCTAACAATAGAGTAAGGCAGAGCTTGGAAATGAAAAATAAAAAAATGAAGTAGTAGAAGAAGAGTTGGTAAAGGTTAGAGGATATGTTTTATTGACTTGAAATACCTAAATGTTTGGGAGATGCTCTATAATAAAATATCCTTGTGATTTAGGTGATTTATCTTTTGTCCAATGGGCATGGTCTACTAAATGGCCTTCTTTTTTCTTGATTGTATAGTGGTCAGTGAAAACATTTAAAACAAATGTTATCTGATTTGATATTTTAGGAGGGGGTTCCTGAGGAGACAGATGATTTTGGGGAGTTTCGAATGAGGGTATCAGACCTGGTGAAAGACTTGATTTTCCTGATTGGGTCTATGGAGTGTTTTGCTCAGGTAAGCCCACTCGGAGATTCTCACCAGTTTTAATGATCACTTTAATTCTGTTCACTTCTGTGTCTTCTATAAATGTTCCATTTTTTTCTTCAATCTCAATGGCTAAATAGGACAATAGATATGCAGGTGCCTAGCACACTGCCTGGCATATAGTAGCTATGTTTATTTACTATCTTACAAGCCAATTACAGTCTGTGGATGGTTCAGTTATAGTTTGCTCTGTGACGCTTGCTAATGAGAGCTGTTCTACTTGTCCAGCTGGAGTGGAAGATCATAGATAAACCTTAAAGCCCCAAGATACTTATAGGGAATTTGGACCTAGCCAGGAAAAATAGCAAGTTTGTCTGCTTTAATAATTATGTATCAACTCCTGGCAACTCTTTTAGTTATTTGGCATTGTCTTTTGTCCATACTTATGGTTAGGTTCCTGTGCAGTTTCATCCCAGAGGTGATTTTACTAGAGTAGAAGAATCATAGTCCTGTGGTTTTCCTCACAATCAGTGAGTAACACTTTACCTCATAAGATTGCGATCATCACCATTCCACATCACTTAACATTAGCATAAGTTCAGGTGGCTTTCATATTGCTTGATCACACTCTTAAGATCTGAAATAATACTTTTGATGCTTTGTCAGCAATACTGAACTAACCTAATATTTTTGTGACCCATACATTTTGTGTATTTTGGGGCATAATCTGATCTAGAAAGTGTTAATAAAACTATAACTATTTTTCTTTATATTAAGCAAAGCGTGTTTATTGACCTAACTACAAAGGGTTGGGGATTTTTAAAAAGGACTAAAATCCCTACATCACAGGCAGATGACCTGTGTTCAGATTTCTGTTCTCTCACTGGCTCCATGGTTTTGAGCAAGTTACTTATTCTTTTGTGTGTGTGTGTGTTTGTGTGTGTGTGTGTTTTAAATCCTTATCTGAGGACATGTTCACTGATTTGGGAGAGAGGAGAAAGGAGAGAGAGAGAGAGAGAGAGAGAGAGAGAGAGAGAGAGAGAGAGAGAGAGAGAGAGAGAGAGAAAGAAACATCGATAGGTTGCCTCCAGTACACACCTTGACAGGGGATCGAACCCGCTATCTAGGTACATGCCCTGACCTGGAATTGAAACCGCAACCTTTTCATTGTACAGGTTGATGCTCCAACTGAGCCATCTACCTGGGGCGGCCAGTTACTTATTCTTCTCCAGATCTCAGTTTACAAATTGGACATAAATCATCAGTGTTGTTCAAGATATTTTCTGTGGAATACCAGTCCCATGAGTATTCTTTGGCAAAAAAGGATCCATCATCAATTAAAATGGGGAAATTACTTAAATGATATATTAAAGGCTCTGTGAAGTCCTATAACAACAGTTTTGTCTTACCTAGCAGTGTCTTTTATTTGACTACAAAAATCTTATTTAGATTAACACCCAGTCACATTCCAGATGGATATACCCTGGGAAATTTCTGGACATCTCTGAATATTCTGCTTGGTCTCTCCCCAACCCCTCTTGTTTGGACATGGTATTGTGATAGGTGCCTTTAGACAGCTACTTTCTAGGAATTCAATCTGTACTACTAGTTTGATGTAATCAATAGAAATGTAAAGCCAGTGCATATATAGAGACTTTATATTGTGTCTCAATTTAAGTGTGTTTATGTATTTATCAGTTGTTATCAGGACCAGGAAAAGACACTCATTAATATGTTTTGTTTTTTCTATAATATTCATTCTGTGGGGGCAGACAATAATCTTGGTATATCCTTGGGGACCTAAATGGGTTTATTTTAAATATTAAATTACTAGTTACTTATAGATTAATAATTAGTGAAACTGTGAAAAATGAAAATCATATTCTTCCCTGGCTCAGAGAGATAATTAATTCAATTTAGAAATAAGGGCCTGGATTTATTGTAACTAACAGGGTTTTTGTTTTGTTTGTTTTGGAATTCTATTCTGTTTTCCTTTTAATGGATCTATAATCCACCTCTTCTTCTCTAGTTATATTCTACTCTGAAAGAAGGCAACCCACCCTGGGAGGTGACAGAAGCGGTTCTCTTTATCATGGCTGCTATAGCAAAGAGTGTTGATCCGTGAGTGTCTAATAAGTCTTTTGCTGGGAACTCTTATCAAAAGAAGGAAAATTACACCATTTTTCTCATGTGTTATATGTTTGGAAACTCTTAGAACGTCTTCTATAATTGCTGTCTAATCTTCTGACTTTAGAGTCTAGTCCAGAGTCGTATGCATTGCTGATATCCAGGTTTTAACCACATTTCCCAGAGTTAAAATTATTTTGTTCTTGATGCTAAAATGCTGATTTATTTTTCTAACCGAGGTTCCTTAGTGAAAGTTGGTATAATCAAAAATACTATTCTCCTTTTTTTTGTCTTAGTCATTTGTGAGTTTCAGAGAGGCAAGGCATAGGTACCATTTTACCTAAAAGAGTAGCAAAATCTAAAATGCAATTATTTTTGTTATTGCTTAGCATAGAATTTCTATTTATGATTTTAACATGAATTCCTAAAAACAAATTACTTTGTGCTGTGAGTTTATAAATTGGTGTTAATATCTGTTTGGTTTTCTTGTATTAAGATCAGATACCTCTATAGTTGAGTTCTCTCTCCAGGGCCTTGGTTGGAGAGATGGTTAAGGCATGTATTTGTAAAAAGTACAGTGCTTCTTTTTTACTTGCCTTGCAGGGCCTAGTCAACTAAATCTTATATTGTTTCTAATTCAGTAAATATTCAAGGACACAATATAGGTTTGTTTTTCTCTATTAAGAGGTTCTGGTCCTGAATTACATTCTATTCTATTTGCTCTTAAACCTATTTTGGTGTCTTTTGCAACCTTCAGTGACAGCCTGAAGATTATTAAAAATCACTAATATTTTAACTGACATGTGTTGGTGTGAAAAAAGGTAAGAGTATCAGTAATTACCTTAGTGTCCCTGGGAAACATAAAGCATAAATGAGATAAGATTTTATTTTGTTTTTTATTTATCCACATCACAAGCCATCTGCATGAGTGTAATTTTTTAGTGTATATAAAGGACTTACTATCAGCAGGGAGTGCTCTTGCTCAAAATCATAATATTATTTACATTTTAAACATCTTTTATTTCTGGATTATGTTCTGCCACTTTGGAGGCATCCTCACTCTGCTTAAATAACTTTAGCTAACATTGGGGAGTGGGGGGGCGGAAGATAAGAAAAAGGAAAAAATAAATCCATGGAGTTGTGGAAAGTACTTAGTTAACTTTATTTTCTTTTACCTGTTCCTGCAGCTTGTGTTCTTTTTGTTTGTTTGTTTATGTGATATATCACGTTTATTGATTAGCTAATATTGTACCAGCCTTGCATCCCTGGAATAAACCCCCCCTTGGTCATGGTGTATGATCTTGTTAAAATATTGCTGGATCTGATTTGCTAATATTTTGTTGAGAGTTTTAGCATCTGTGTTCATCAGGGATATTGGCCTGTAATTATGTTTCTTAAGCTTGTATTCTTCTTGTTCCTTTAGTTAGTGAATTGGCCCACTCATGCTTAACTGTTCTTAAAGTTTCTAGTATCCAGCTATAAGAAATCTTTTGGAGAATAACAATTAATAAAAAGTGTTCTGCAAGAAATATTCATTCATTTACTTAGCCATTCAGCAGTATTTATTGAGTGCCCACTATGTGCCAGGCACTGTTCTAGGTGCTGCAGATATAGGAATAAATAAAACAGATTCTTTAAATGAAGACATGCATCCATAGTAAATGCCTGCCTCTCTAGTTTGAATAGCCTTATTTGGTAGCAGAATGTGTCTTTAGACACTGGCATTCAAAAGATTAAGGAGCAGTGTGCTTCTTCTGAAACAGTTATATCTTCCATTTCTTTCTCTCCCCCCCCCCCCACCCCCCCTTTTCTTAGGATTTAAAAACCTTTCATCTCAGGTGTTAATTACTTTTATCCAAATGGTTAATTATTTAGAAAGAAGCCCTTTAGCAATGATTTGTATCATTGCAGCCTGTTTCTTGGCTAAAACCTAATCTCTGAAATCAGTAACTCTGAGTGCTTGCTTTCTGTACTCAGGGAGAACAATCCAACGCTTGTGGAGGTCCTAGAAGGAGTCGTCCGTCTCCCAGAGACTGTGCATACAGCTGTGCGATACACCAGCATTGAATTGGTTGGAGAGATGAGCGAAGTGGTTGACCGAAATCCTCATTTCCTTGGTATGTGTGAATTCTCCCCTCAGCCCCTGCTGCATCTGATTTTTCTGATTTTCTTCCTTTCTCTTCTGTTTGCTCTTGTTTTATTGCTTTCTCATATTGCTAGGTAGAATGTTTCTAGGCACTGAAAGTAAATATTTTATGAGTTATTCCTTAGTTGACTTGCTTTATAGAAATTCACCTTTATAATCCATTTTCTTGGAACACTTATATTTTGTAAAAAATGGAACATGAATTAATTCTTCCAGAAGTGCTAAAGATCCATCTGCATGTTTTAAGGCCCTTTATAACTATAAAGAAGCAAGTATAAAAGTGTCAGTTTTAGATAACTATCATTGTTCTTATTAATGTCGGCTATTTTTACAAAGTGATTTACCTGTGAGTATAATGGTAGCTCTCTGAGCTTTACATTCTTTCTTATATTCTTAACTAGAGGCCTGGTGCACAGATTCGTGCACCGGTGGGGTCCCTCAGCCTGGCCTATGGGGACTGGGCTGAAACCAGCTCTCTGACATCTCCCAAGGGGTCCCGGATTGTGAGAGGGCACAGGCCAGGCTGAGGGACCCCCACTGGTGCACATATAAGATCTTTGGTTAATCTCTTTCTGCCCTCTTCCCTTCCCCGCTCCCTCTGCGATTCATCAGTCTATTCCATGTTTCCATGCCTGTGGTTTCCGCTCCTGCGTTGAGCGTCTACCCCCTGGTGGTCAGTGCGCCTCATAGCTACTAGTCCACCAGTTGGCCAGTTGCTTAGGCTTTTATATATATAGATTCTTGGATGGTCATATCCACCAGTGGTTTTTAAACTGTCCTCTGTGAAGCACTAGCAACAAGAAGCAATTAATTGTCCATGAGGAAAGAGATGGGAAGATGACTAAGACTCAGGGCTTCCAGACACTGTGTCAGTGAGATCAGCTCCAATTTTATGTTTTATATATTGGGGTTTGAACATGTTTCATTTTTAAAAATGGTTCTTTTGCTTTCAAAAAAGAGAGAATGTAAACATCTATTATAGTAAACAAGACGTTTTCCTAGAGTTTCAAATATGTAAACTTCACTGTATGGCTTTTTTCCTTAGACCCTGTATTGGGCTATTTGATGAAAGGCCTGTGTGAAAAGCCTCTGGCTTCTGCTGCAGCCAAAGCCATTCATAACATTTGTTCTGTCTGCCGAGACCACATGGCTCAGCACTTTAATGGACTCCTGGAGATTGCCCGTTCCCTCGATTCCTTCATGTTGTCTCCGGAAGCTGCTGTGGGCTTGTTGAAAGGTATTTACTTAGGATATTAACCAGGAGCAGTCTCTTCTAAGCCACTTCTGGGGGTTATCGTTCATAGTCATATCCTGGTTTTTCAGTACCAGTTTACTTAGTGATGGGGGAAAGTGGCTTTTCCATTCAGAGGTAAGGGTGTTGATTATGTGTACATACATATGTGTACAAATGGCCATGAAGGGTCCTGGTCCCTTAATGTTCTTTAACCATTACTGATCAGCTTACACTGAGTGATTGCCTATCTGGAGGCAAATAGCCAGAGTGATGATGAAGCTCAGAGTAATAGAATTAGAGATATTATGGCTAGGGAAGAAAAGACTTAGAAGAGACTTTAAACATGATGGCTGTTTTTAAATATTTGAAAGATTGATATGAAAGCACGAACATTTATTCTGTGAGTGATTAACTGTTGACAATGTATTGACTCTTAGAAAGAAAATGCTTTCTAACTAAACTTTCTGAAAACAAATGACTCTGAGGTAGTGAAATCCTTACAAGTGGTAGTTGAGAAGGTATGGGAGTATATCAAATACAAAATTGGGTAATAGGAACTGTATAGCATTTTTTAAGCCAATGTGAGTGGCAAACAGTCTGGCAATATTGGATGACCTTATGTGTGAGCTAGCTCTGTCCTTTCTCACCTCTGTGACTAGGTTCCTTACCAGCCAATATGCCTGCGTTGTTTTAAAGACAGATTTTGTAGCATGGGTTTTTGTTGTTTCCCTTTATAGGCATAGATAATAAGATATTAAATCAGAGTCATATATTCTTCATAACTACTACTGTGGTTATTGTTGCTATCTTGTCATTTTCTAGAAAGATTTAACCTTTATGCTGAAGTGACATCTGACCTATAATAGAATGTGGTATCCCAGTTTTCAGTGGTATTCTTGTCTAGACATAGAGAACTGTTTTTAGTTACAATCTGTTCTGTAGGAATGAATTAAAAGAAACAATTATATTTAAGTTAGATTTTCATCTAAAATCTAATTTTAAACAAAAGTCTATACGTCCATGGCTAATAGCCTGTTAGGAAGAGTCATTCCGTTTTTTATTCTCATTTGAAGATTTATGGATTGATTAGAGGCCCAGTGCACGAATTTGTGCACCAGTGGGGTCCCTTGGGATCAGGCCCAAACTGGCTCGTCGACACCCCCTGAGGGGTCCCGGATTGTGAGAGGGTGCAGGCCAGGCTGAGGGACCCCACTGGTGCACAATTGGGGCCAGGGAAGGACGCGGGAGGTTGGCCAGGTGGGGAGGGACCGCAGGAGGGCTCCAGGGCGTGTCCAGCCCATCTCGCTCAGTCCCGATTGGCTGGACCCCAGCAGCAAGCTAACCTACTGGTCAGAGCGTCTGTCCCCTGATGGTCAGTGCACGTCATAGCGAGCAGTTGAGTGGCCTTAGCACATCATTAGCATATTACACTTTGGTTGAACGGACGACCAGATAACCAGATACTTAACATATTAGGCTTTTATTATATAGGATTACTGTTTTGTTGAATGAAATTTTAGGAGATGAGAGATAGTCAAGGAATTTGGGCCTCGAAGGGACATTGTCTAACACATCATCCTTTGAGTTTGGGGGGTGATGCTTTCGCAGTTGATGGACATTGTGAAAAGAGGGAGGCCAAGTCTCCACTTTAACCTTAAACTACCTCCTTTTTTTTCTTTTCAAATCTGTCTTATTAGAGCTCCAAATTAAGATTTCATTTGGGGAAAAGGTAAGGAAAGGGGCTTTTGCAACTATTTAAAAACAACAAAAGAGGCAGGCTTAATTACTACTATTCTGTTCAAAGCACTCATTTTATAGATAAAGAAATTGATGCCCAGCAAGAATGCTTTAACCCCGTTCATAGATTCTGTTATGGTAGAAAAGAATTAAATCTCTAATTTCAGCCCATTCTTGTAAAAAATATATTATGTTTTTATTTCTTCAATTTCTCTGATGATAAAAATTGCCTACGGTACTTATCAGAAACGAAGGTTTTCTATGACCTACTAAATCAGAGTCTCTGGGAAGTTTAAGAGCTATTGTACTGTGCTATATAAAAATAGCTTTGGATCCTACCAGTGTTGCTCAGTGGTTGAGTGTTGACCATGAACCAGGAGGTCAGGGTTCGATTCCTGGTCAGGGCACGTGCCTGGGTTGCTGACTTGATCCCCAGTAAGGGGCATGCAGGAGGCAACTGATAAATGATTTTCACTCATCATTGATGTTCCTCTCTCTCCCTCTTCCTTCCTCTGAAATCAATAAAAAAATATTTTAAAAAAAATAGCTTTGGTATTGGTTTTGTGGAGGAGATTTTAAATCTTTAAGGAATTGGAAGGGGAGATAAATTTAAACATTTTTAAACCAGTAGGCTGCTATAAAGAAAAACTGACCATCAGTAATAAACTATTGCAATTTATAAAAACAGTGCTGATCTTTTTGAAAGAATAGGACCAATCAGGCTTTTCTGTTAACTACATGCTGTAGACCAATGAATAACCTCAATTCAACGTTTATTTTCTTCATCTGTATCTTCCTTTGTCTCTCAGGGACAGCACTTGTTCTAGCCAGATTACCGTTGGAGAAGATTACTGAATGTCTTAGTGAACTATGTTCTGTTCAGGTTATGGCATTGAAAAAGGTGAGTTCGTTTAAGTAAGGGGGTGTGAAACAAATTAACATATTTACATGTTAGAAAGGAAAAGTCAAAATTATTTATTTACATGTGATCTTTTATCTATGTAGAAAAGCCAAAAGAATGAACTGAAAAATTTTCTTTTTCTTTCTTTTTTTTAATGAACTGAGAAGTTTTTAAAAGTAATAAGTCTATTGAAGTAGCTGCATGCACAGAAGAAGTATTTAAAAATCAATAGATTTTCACTAATGTCAGTAATACCATTTAGAAGATGTAATGGGACAAATACCATTCAAGTTAGCAATCAAAACCATAACCTACCAAGTTTCCTCAAAGAATATGTAAAGATGGCAGTTCTTCTCAAATTACATGTACTAGTATAGTGCAATAACAGCGAACATGTTGATAGGATTTTTAGGAGAACATGACAAAATGATTCTGAAGTTCACCCCTAATGATATAATGGTGGAAATTTTAGGAAAGAAGAATAAGGGGCAACTTGCCTTATCTCTTAAAATATAAAGCTAAAAATAAAAAAAAGAAAGAAAGAAAAACCAAAAAAAATATATAAAGCTAAAGTGGAATGTGAATATAATATAGATTACATAATACATAATAATCATATATAAACTATATTTTAATATATAATTTCTATAATGTCTCAATCATAACACAAATAAATGGAAAAAATTAAATTATGTTTTCCATTCCACAATGAATATATATTAAAATGTTAGTAATATATAGTCTTGGCCAGGATGCAGTGATATGGAAGAAAGTAATTTGACAATATGTATTAAAAGTTTGCACCATTTAAGTAACTTTACAGAAATAGACAGAGATTGAGACAGAGGTTGATGTGTAAGGGTGTATGTTGCAGTGTTTGCTGTAGGTTTGTATGTGTAATGACTGTTAATGTCTGTCTCTTCAGCTGTTGTCTCAGGAGCCCAGCAATGGTATATCCTCAGATCCCACTGTGTTCTTAGATCGTCTTGCAGTAATATTTAGGTAAGAAGTGAGATTCTAGATGTTTGTCTTGGGTTAAAAGCATAAATGAGACCCTTGTGTATTGAAGTAAGCTAGTGGTTGTTTTGTTTCCCTATAATCTCCTTTGTCAGGATACTTAATTAAGATCATTGCCTGAAGTCTTGGGCAAAGGCAAATTCTAAGAACTTGTTCTTGGTTGACCTTTGTCAAAAGACTCTTTTTAAAAACTGTATGGATGGATGTACTTTATTGAACCAATCCCCTACTGATGGACATTAGGTTGTTTCAACTTAATCTACAAACCTCACACACATCATTGTACATGTGCAAGAGTATCGACAAAGGATAATTCATAAAAATCACAGTTAAAGGATATTTACCTTCATAATTTTGGTGATTTTATGAAAATGCCCACAATAGAACTTGTACCTTTCCTGTCCTCCCACCCACTATGTCGGATAATTTTACATCAGAGAAATAAGATAGGAAAGGTAGAAAGCACTATGTAAAATTAGGTTGCTACCCCCTCAGCCATAGTTTCATTATCCCTAAGGAATCAAAGACTTCATGGAGGAAAAAAACCTCATTTCCTTCGGAGCCACTAAGATAAGTGCACCCAAATCAGTTAGAAGCAAAATTCCTAAAATGGACGCTCAGCACCCAGGAGCTGGTGACGTCAGCACTCGCAGAGCAGGGCAATGAGGACTGAGGCTTCCAACTTGCAGTGACCTTGGGTGATGGCAGGCCTCATTGTGAAGCACAGTCATGGGTGCTGAAGTCATGGGTCTCAGGGTTGGTGGGGTCCCACTCGAGAGTCCACCTGAAAGGCCACTGTGGGCAATGGCCTGGGAGAAACTGGGAACCTCCGTGGATTTTCTCCACAGGATAGGGTTTCCAAGTCCCATGCAGGGAAGACAGGGTCGCATGTCCCTTGGGGAGACTCATAGTCTGCCCTTCCCACCTGACCTTCCCCAGTCTGCTCACTCTGGGTCCATGGGTCATGTGACATGGTCCAGGGAGGGAAAGGGTGTCAAAAGACCCTTTAAAATGTAATTAATTCTGGTCTCTAGATCAGTGATTCTCAAACTTTAACATGCTTCAGAGTCACCTGGAGGACTTATCAAAACACAGATTGCTGGGTTCCATCCCTGATTGTCTGATTGATTGGGTCTTGGGTAAAACCTAAGAATTTACATCCTATATAATAATCCTATCTAATAAAAGAGAAACATGGTAATTAGCGTACGTCCGCTACCCTTCCCATTGGCTAATCAGCGAGATATGCAAATTAGCTGTCAGCCAAGATGGCGGCCGGCAGCCAGGCAGCTTGAAACTAACATGAGGCTTGCTTGCTTCAGTGACGGAGGACTCCAACGTTCCCCGCCTGCCTTGCCGGCCTCTGAACTTGCAGTTTGAAACATTGTTACAAATATAGAAGCTAAACAAAACCCCAGAAACCTGCTTTCAGCCGGCCAGGATCTCAGAGCTGGAGTTGATACAGTGTTTCGATAATAGAACCCAAACAAACCAGATACCTGCTTTCAGCAACAGAGGCCTCAGAGCTGGAGCCAGAGCTAAAGCTGATCCAGAATAAAAAAAAAAAAGAAAAAAAGGAGTGGTTGGGAGCTTCAGTCACCCACCAGCCTGAAAACAGCCCTCAGCCCCTCACCCAGGCTGGCCAGGCACCCCAGTGGGGACCCCCACCCTGAAGGGTGTGTGACCAGCTGCAAACAGCCATCATCCCCTCACCCAGGCTACCTTGATCCAGGATACCCTTCAGGGCAAACCAGCCAGCCCCCACCCGTGCACAAGGCCTCTATTCTATATAGTAAAAGGGTAATATGCCTCCCAGCACCGGGATCAGTGGAGCTGAGAGGCCTCCCGGCACAGGGATCAGTGTGACAGGGGGCAGCGCCCAAACCCCCTGATCGTCCTGCGGCTCTGTGTGTGGCAGGGGGCGGGGCCACAACCCCCCCCCCGCCCCCCCCCACGGGC
The DNA here is from genome assembly GCF_964212035.1 of Myotis nattereri. NCBI lineage: Eukaryota > Metazoa > Chordata > Mammalia > Chiroptera > Vespertilionidae > Myotis > Myotis nattereri. Next base: position 21,048,385 of record NC_138086.1, on the reverse strand, counting down.
CCTGTTCTGTGTGTGACGGGGTAGAGCCATAACCTCCTCATCGGCCCTGCCCTGAGTGTGAGAGTGGCGGTGCCCCAACGCCCTGGTCAGCCCTGCTCTGTGGGTGATAGAGGGCGGCGCCCCAACCCCCCCTCCACGGGCCCTGCTCTGTGTGTGATGGGATAGAGCCATAACCTCCCCATCGGCCCTGCCCTGAGTGTGACAGTGGCGGCACCCCAACCCCCTGATCGGCCCTGCTCTGTGGGTGATAGAGGGCGGCTCCCCAACCCCCTGATGGGCCCTGCTCTGTGCGTGACAGGGGGCAGCGCCCCAACCCCCTGATTGGCCCTGCTCTGTGCGTGACGGGGTGGCGCCGCAACCTCCCCATCAACCCTGCCTTGGGTGTGACAGGGGGCGGTGCCCCAACCCCTCAATCGGCCCTACCCTGAGCGTGACTGAGGATGGCATCACAACCTCCCTATCCGCCCTGCTCTGTGCATGACGGGGCGGTGCCCCAACTCCCCAATCGACCCTGCTCTGAGCCCTACCAGAGGCTGCACCTAGGGATTGGGCCTGCCCTCTGCCACCCGGGAGCAGGCCTAAGCCAGCAGGTCGTTATCTCCCAAGGGGTCCCAGACTGCGAGAGGGCACAGGCCGGGCTGAGGGCCCCTCCCCCCCCCCCCCCGAGTGCACAAATTTTTGCGCACCAGGCCTCTAGTACTATATAATAAAAGGTTAATATGCAAATAGACACAATGGTAGAACCACCAGTCGCTATGACGCACACTGACCACCAGGGGGCAGATGCTCAATGCAGGAGCTGCCCCTTGGTGGTCAGTGTGGTCCCAGAAGGGGAGCGCCACTTAGCCAAAAGCTGGGCTCACAGCTGGTGAGTGCAGCAGCGGTCCGCAGCAGCACTAAGGATGTCTGACTGCAGCTTGGGCCCGCTCCCTGTGGTGAGTGGGCGTAAGCTGTCAGTTGAACATCCCCCGAGGGCTCCTGGATTGCAAATGGGCACAGGCTGGGCTGAAGGACCCCACCCCTACTCCCCAAGTGCACAAATGTCATGCACCAGGCCGCTAGTATTTAATAAATTCCCAGATGCTGCTGCTTACTATTCCAAGGACCACACATACTTTTAGACACATTGTGAAACTGTGGGTACAAAACAATAATAAAGTCTCCCGTAACCTGGTGAAATTAATCCTTCTTTGAAGTCAAGAGGAGCCTAATGATTAAAAAAGTATTTGAGTGACAATGTTCAAAGAGTGATGCTTACTGAGTTTCATCATTTATATGTGAGGCCCATAGGTATAACTGGAATAGTAGAGTAATAGTTGCATAAAAGCCTATGTGGAATAAGTTAAAATAGGCATTGTAAGGGCCAGAAGGTTGAGAACCACTGTGAATCTAGTGGAAGTTGCTTAAAGGTGGCAATAAATAATAGGATAATTTAAGACTATTTGCTTGTGTTTGTTTGAATGCAGTAGAGCAGTGATTCTCAACCTTCCTAATGCTGCAACCCTTTAATACAGTTCCTCATGTTGTGGTGACCCCCAACCATAAAATTATTTTCGTTGCTACTTCATAACTGTAATTTTGCTACTGTTATGCATCGTAATGTAAATATCTGATATGCAGGATGTATTTTCATTGTTACAAATTGAACATAATTAAAGCATAGTGATGAATCACAAAAACAGTATGTAATTATATATGTGTTTTCCGATGGTCTTAGGTGACCCCTGTGAAAGGGTCGTTCGACCCCCAAAGGGGTTGGGACCCACAGGTTGAGAACCGCTGCAATAGAGGAAATGGTTTTGAGTCCTAAAAATAAGTTTGCTATCTGTTTTGTGTGTTTTTTTGTTCTTGTTGTTTTTGTGAGATGATACTAAGTACACTAACCAGGGACAGGGCTCTGGGTCCTCAGTGAAATTGTTCTTCTTTCACTAATTTGGGCTATTTGTCTTTCTGCAGACACACTAATCCCATTGTGGAAAATGGACAGACTCATCCGTGCCAAAAAGTCATTCAAGAAGTAAGTGTTAACAAATGTCTGTGGTACAAGACTTCTTCCTTTTTCCTTGCAATGCTGTGGGTAACTAGAATGAGAAGGTACTTTCTTCTAGGTTCATAGGAAGTTTTAATTTGCTGATACAGATTAAATACCAATGAAAAGAGGAATGGAACCATACAAATAAATAATTTTGATTTTAGATTTTTTAAAGAAAATAGGCTATGGGAAAATTCATTGAAAGGCCAAAGAAGTGGGAGAGATTGTGTGAATCCTAGAGTTGCTAGGAGGCCTGGTTAATACTAGCAACATTTCTTTTTGGCAAAGCCAATTAAGCCTTCATTGCTTTAGCTTTCCTATTGATAGCATACTTCCCTTATGCTTTTTTCACTGAGGGTAATGTGAGGATCAAAAAGTATGCTTTGAAAAGTGCTTTAAAGTCTATGGCCATACCACCCTGAATACGCCCTATCTCATCTGATCTCGGAAGCTAAGCAGGGTTGGGCCTAGATGGGAGAAGTGCTTGTTTTTCAGGCTACAGGACAGTGGGTACACCAAATGTTCTTAGGTGTTCAACAGTATCAAATAATGCTATTTCCTTTACTCTAGTCCTTTTGTTTAGGGTCTTCCAACTTTTTGGAACTGCCTTTAAACATTTCTTCCTCTGTAACTTGTACTATTTCTTTCCGCCCTAAATTAGGAAGTTCAAAGTTTAGGAAAATGCATATCTTTGTCCTCTAGTAAAGTCAGACATACTCCCCTTCCTGTTCTGAAGAAGCTTCTCTTAAGAAGCAGTTGTGTTTTAGTGATGAATAGTATGTTGAATCTCCACACATGTATACACACACACACACATATATATATATACTGGTCAAAATCAGGCCATGTGTGTTTCTTATAATGAAAGCTTTTTCCAAATTATTTGAAAGCCAAATATAATGTTACCAACTTGAAAGCATTTTTTTTTTTCAGCTCTTTCTTTCTTGTGCTTTTTCACTTTTGACTCAGATATGGCCAGTTTTATCTGAGACTTTAAATAAGCATCGGGCCGATAATCGGATTGTAGAGCGTTGTTGCAGATGCCTTCGCTTTGCTGTTCGCTGTGTAGGCAAAGGATCTGCAGCCCTCCTGCAGCCACTAGTCACACAGGTAAGTTCCCTCGAGAGAGAAAATGTAAACTGTACAGAGTTTGAAATAGGAGCCTTTGGAACAAAAACTCTGGTGATGAAACACTTTTGTATTAATTAAATATGAAAAAAAAATTCTGCCGAAACCGGTTTGGCTCAGTGGATAGAGCGTCGGCCTGCGGACTGAAAGGTCCCAGGTTCGATTCCGGTCAAGGGCATGTACCTGGGTTGCGGGCATATCCCCAGTAGGAGATGTGCAGGAGGCACCTGATCGATGTTTCTCTCTCATCGATGTTTCTAACTCTCTATCTCTCTCCCTTCCTCTCTGTAAAAAATCAATAAAATATATTAAAAAAAAAAAATTCTTTGAAAGAGGTTAAATAGTGCCTGTGGTAGGTATGCTGTCTGTAATCTTATCTGTATAGTGAAGTCTAATTAGCAATACATTCCAGTGTGAAATTAGGAAAAGAGAATGACTTTAATGTTCAGCTCTTGTATACCAGTGCTAAATATTTTTACATTAATTTCCTTTTTTTAAATGTGGTAAGTCAAACTTTGCTATTTCTTGGCCCAAATAGATTTTTAACTATATTGAACACAGTTCACATAAGTTTCTTATTTGTCAAGGTATAAATTTGACTCTTAATGACCAAGATTGATATGTTATTTAGATGGTATGTATGACTCACTACATGAAGCTCTCTAAGATTATACCTAGAACTACTCTCTATGAGACATCTGTGACTAGTGACTTAGTTCACTAAGTAATTTGTGTTGATGTTAACCACATAGCAGGGCCAAAACTAGGTTGAGGCAAGTGAGGTTCTATGTGCACAAAATTGAGGGAGGCCAGGCCAGTGCCAATCCTGCATTTGTAGGACTCTTAAGCAAGTGCCTTCTTAAATTTTGCACTCATGCTGTGAGGAAAACTGCTAGACAACCCACCCAACCTAAAGCGACTCTCCTCCCCCTGGACAGGGTACAGACAGTGCAGATTTTAAGGCGGCACACTCCCAGGAGCTGACCCTGACAGTAAGTGCCACCTTAAATTCTGTACCCTGGTACTTCACTCTTAAGGAAGCACCCTCAGCTAGGGTCATGCTAGTGCAGTGTCAGTTAACACTTGCATGAACTCGCCTCCTTAAATTGTAGATTTGATTAAAGTTTGTACAGGTACATATTTTAATAGAATTTTAATATTAGTGATTTTCTATACTCTAAGTACAACAGTATATGTTTGCATTTAGGCTGTGTCCACCTCTAGTTAAGAGTCCCAGTTGGTGTAATACTTTCTAATATAACTTGGTTTTAAAGTCCCTTTGCTGTTGGAGGATATCTCATGACTTTGATACTGTTTTTTTTATTCCTGTTAATTAAGTATGTGACCAACCAATAGAGTAGGGCAGGACCTTACATAGGAAGTGTGTTCTAAAGTCAGTACATGTGATAGAAATGAAAATTATTCTTAAAAGTCCCATAAACAAGAGGTAAGTAAACTAGAGCTGATGGTCCTGTAGTTTGTAAATGAAGTTTTACTGAGTGACTGCCATGTTTATTCATTTAAGTATTATTTATTGGCCATTTTTGTGCTGCAGTGGCAAAGTTGATAGTCAGAAGATTGTATGACTGGCAAAGCCTAAATTATTTACTATCTGGCCCTTTAAGACAATTTGCCAACCCCTGACTTAAATCATTATTCATTAAGTAGAGCATATATTTTTTGAGTAAACAGCACTGAACAGATTCATAGTTCTCATCTCATGCTCATTCCATGGTATATGCTGATAAGAGTCAGTTACTCTATCCTTCAGCCCCCACTACTTTTATAAAATAGAATTTTTATAGGATCAATGTATGGGTGTTGTGATGGCATTTCCAATAGATGAATGTATAAATAGATGCCTCTTGATTTTTGGAGGAAAGTAGGATAAAAATCCTAAACAAATCATTTAATTTAAATGTGTGTATGATATTGAATTTCTATTCTTTTGAGACAGATACCTTAATTGTAAATACTGTTTTTTACTTAGAAGATGAAATAAAGGAGTTTAGGAGAAACTCAAAATTGAAATAATGCTTTCACAGCCTCCAAGATGAGGGCATCCTATCTAATAAAAGAGAAACATGCAAATTGACCATAACCCCGACACCCTTCCCATTGGCTAATCAGCAGGATATGCAAATTAACTGCCAACTAAGATGGCGGCCAGCAGCCACGCAGCTGAAGCAAACAGGAGGCTTGCTTGCTCCAGTGACGGAGGAAGCCAACGTTCCCGGCCTGCCGCTGCCAGCCTCTGAGCTGCAATCTAGGCAACTATGTTGCAATTATAGAAGCTAAACAAGCTCCAGAGACCTGCTTTCAGCCAGCTTCGGCCTCAGAGCTTAGAGCTGCTATGATGGCAACAGAGTTTCAATTATAGAAGCCAAACAGACCCAGAAACCTGCTTTCAGCCCTCAGAGCTGGAGCCGGCTCTCAGCTCCAGTGACAGCTATAGAAGGTAAATAAATCCCAGAATTAAAAAAAAGAAAAAAAGGAGAGGCTGGGAGCTTAAGTTTCCCTCCAGCCTGAAAACGGCTCTCAGGCCCTCACCCAGACTGGCCAGGCACCCCAGTGGGGACCCCCACCCTGAAGGGGGTGTGACCAGCTGTAAACAACCTTCAGTCCATCATCCAGGCTGGCCAGGCACCCAAGCGAGACCCCCAACCTGATCCGGGACACTTTCAGGGCAAACCAGCCGGCCCCCACCCATGCCCCAGGCCTCTATCCTATACTACAGGCAGGGAGGGACAGCATGAGCCTCCATCTGGGCCCCATGTGCAGCCCTGCCTGGGCAGCGGGGCATAAGCCCCGGCCCCAGCCGGGACCCCTGTGTGCCGCTGGGCCCTGGGTCGCTGTGGTGATCCGGCCATCGGTAAGTAGAAAAGTGCAGCCTGTAGGCAGCCCCCAGCTGCGCCTGATCCAGGAGCAGGAAAGCAAGCCCGACCTGCGGGCAGCCCCCAGCTGCACCTTCTCCCCAGTCGCCAATAGGATCCGGGAGTAGGAAAGCAAGCCTGGCCTACGGGCAGCCCCAAACTTTGCCTGCTCCCCAGTTGCCGTGGTGATCTGGGAGCAGGAAAGCAAGCCCGACCTGCGGGCAGCCCCCAGCTGCACCTTCTCCCCGGTCGCCAATAGGATCCGGGAGTAGGAAAGCAAGCCTGGCCTACGGGCAGCCCCAAACTTTGCCTGCTCCCCAGTTGCCGTGGTGATCTGGGAGCAGGAAAGCAAGCCTGGCCTGAGGGCAGCTCCCAGCTGTGCCTGATCCGGGAGCAGGAAAGCAAGCCCGGCCTGCGGGCAACCCTCAGCTGTGCCTTCTCCCCGGTCACCATGAGGATCTGGGAGCAGGAAAGCAAGCCTGGCCTGCGGGAAGCCCCAAACTTTCCCTGCTCCCCGGTCGCCATGGTGATCCAGGAGCAGGAAAGCAAGGCTGGCCTGTGGGCAGCCCTAAGCTGGGCCTGATACGGGAGCAGGAAAGCCCGGCTTGCGGGCAGCCCCCAGCTGGCCCTGCTCCCCGGTCGCCATGGGGATCCGAGAGCAGGAGAGCAAGCCCAGCCTGCGGGCAGCTCCAAGCTGGGCCTGCTCCCCGGTCGCCATGGTGATCCGGGAGCGGGAAAGCCCTGTTTGCAAGCAGCACCCCCATCCTGGCCATAGCTCAAGGGAGAGTACAACATGCAGTGGAGGCCAGCAGCCTGAGAGATCAACACAGAGGGGCTCCTGCTCCAAGCCTCCATGGTGTGGCTGGGGGCAGGCCCCCAGCAGACACACACACACACACACACACACACACACAGTGCCTGCTCTGAGCCTCCAATGTGACTGGGGGCAGACCCCCAGTGGGGACACGGACACACACACACACACACACACACACACACGGCAACTGCTTCGAGCCTACGTGGCACGGCTGGGGGCAGGCCCTAGCAGACACACACACACACACACACACACACACACACGGGACGCCTGCTCCAAGCCTCTGCTGCCGGACTGTGGCCATCGGTAGGACATCCACTGAGGGCTCCTGGACTGTGAGAGGGGCAAGCTGGGCTGAGGGCCCCCCCCCCCCCCAGTGCATGAATTTCGTGCACCGGGCCTCTAAATTTATATAATAAAAGGCAAATATGCAAATCAACCAAACCAGAATGACCAGTTGCTATGATGTGCACTGACCACCAGGGGGCAGATGCTCAATGCAGGAGCTGCCCCCTGGTGGTCAGTGCACTCCCACAGGGGGAGCACCACTCAGCCAGAAGCCAGGCTCACGGCTGGCCAATGCAGTGGCGGTGGCGGGAGCCTCTCCCACCTCTGCAGCAGCGATAAGCTGTCAGTTGGATATCCCCCGAGGGCTCCCGGACTGCAAGAGGGTGCAGGCTGGCATGAGGGACCCCCTTGTTTCCCCACCACCACCACCCCTGTATGAATTTCGTGCACCGGGCCTCTAGTTTGGTATATTTGTCCCTGCTACAGCTCTACTAATTATTTTTAAGTGTTTTTTTAATGCATATAGAAGCAACTATTAGATGTTAGAAAATTTGAGTATGCTATGCCATGGTTTTATAAAAATTATACAAGCCTTGGATAAAATAGTTCTTTAATGTCTTTCAGCTTGAAGTATTATGCAACATGCTTTCCTATGTTGTGTGAAAGAGAAGGGACTAGTCTCTCTATAAATGTCTTCCTCCAAACAGCTTTCTAAGTTGATACTTATTGAGGGGTATCAATCTCAATAAGAGGTTTAATTAATTGGTTTTACCCTTGGCAGATGGTGAATGTGTACCATGTACATCAGCATTCCTGTTTCCTGTACCTTGGCAGTATCCTTGTGGATGAGTATGGCATGGAAGAGGGCTGTCGGCAAGGATTACTAGACATGCTTCAGGTATGTTTTCTTTGGGGAATATAGATGTATTGGTTCTTTGATGATCTAAAGGCCTAGCAGTGTGTTCTTTACCATGTCTTTAATTCTGTTGCTTCTTTATGTTTCCACCCCAGGCATGTTGATTTCCTAATAACAGGGAGATAGAAACTTCCTAGTTCTCTGGACAGGCCTGCTTGGGAGAAAGAAAGATTGACTACACAAATGTAATGATCATTACTGCCTAATTATGCACTCCAGAGATAGGGTTTTTTGGGGGAGTGGGGAGGTGGGCAACTGGATTTAAATTCTTCCCTGGAACAGCCAGTGAACAAGCTTACTCAGCAGGGATGGTCTGAGGGTAAATAGCAGACGTTGGAAAAGGTTTCTGATATACTGCCCCCCGCCCCCTCTAGTCATGGGGTGGACGATGGGTGGGAATATATTAGGGAGTTAAATTATGATACTCCTTTTCCTCAAGATATCTTTCCCTTTAAAACTTCATCTACTACTGTTAAAACTTCATCTACTCCCTTAGCAGACTGACCATGTTTAGCACATAAGCAGTCTTTAATTTCAGAAACTTCTAAAGCTTTGAAATGACATCTATCCACCTTCATCAACTAAAATCTATACCACCAATCCTTTCTGAAATGTGGCTTTCATTTGTGAAAACTGTTTGTTAACTGAGAGAGATTTCCATCTTCCTTTTCTTGATCTTATTTTTGTCACAGTCTTTTGTGCTTTTCCCCTCTTTATTCCTTTTGTATGTGTTGTGATATTTAGCAAGTCTGAATGCTGTGGCATTTATATACAAGTATTTGATTTAAAATCACTTCTGTTTTAGGCACTGTGCATCCCCACCTTTCAGCTCCTAGAACAGCAAAATGGGCTGCAGAATCACCCTGACACTGTGGATGACCTGTTCAGGCTAGCCACCAGGTCAGTTCTTCCAAAGAGCAACCCTTTCTTTTATTGTTCATTCCCATCACTGCTTAGACTTGTCACCTAACACTTGACTGTGTCCTTCTCTGTGAAATGAGTTAAGTGAAGTAGGTAGATTAATCATTCATAACCCAAAGTTATATTTTGAGCCAGATTGTCCCCATAAGTGAGGAAAAGGAATTGGGTGGGAGCTGGGGAAAGTGGCTAAGTTCCTGTCATGAAGGAGGAAACACATGCAGGACAGTAAAATTGTGCTTGGTAAAAACATTTGACTAGATAATCTCTAAAATCCCTTGTGGTTTTAACGTTGTATGCTTCTACGATATCAGGCTTCACCTCAAATTTTTCCTTGAGTAGATATAATTATATTTCAGAAAAAATTCTTAGGATTTTTAAGGTGCTTAGAAGTTATCTGGTGTTACACTTCCTAGCTCTGCCCCTAGCCTGCCACCTCATCTAGTGCTTAAATTCCTTTTACCAGTAACACTGATGTTATTGTCAAATCTTTGAGTTCCTTCTTAGTCCCTCACTAAGGAATTTTAATCAAACCAGTTAGTGAACAGAAAAGCTTTTTTTAAGAAATAAACCATTATTAAATGTAGATGTTAGTTTTTGGACAAGTTAGAAAAATGTGTGGGGTGTTTTTTTCCCCCCAGTTTATATGGGTGGGTTGTCAACCTCTGTTTTCCCAGGACATATTCCTTGAAAAACTAATTCCTAGAGATATTCTTTGTACAAATGGTTGCCTGGTGAAAAGAACTTGGAAAAACATTGTGTTTTTCTTGGAGATTCTCCATTACATTAAAGGATCTGAGAAACCTTGTGGAAAATTGAATGGAAAGTAATAGAGTTTCTATATCCTTCCTGCTTCCCCCACCCCCACCATGTATAATGACATGTATCCATCATTATAGTATTGTACAGAACAGTTTTACTACCCTAAAAATCCTCTGTGCTCCACCTATATGTCCCTTCCTCCTCTTCAAACCTAGCAACCACTGATCTTTTTACTTGCTCTCCATAGTTTTGTCTTTTACCCTGGCTGCTTTTATAGCCTTTTCCTGTCATTTATACCCAGCATGTCTTTCCACACCAGGTTTATTCAGCGTAGCCCTGTTACCTTGCTGAGGAGCCAGGTGGTCATCCCTATCTTACAGTGGGCCATTGCCTCTACTACCCTGGACCACCGGGATGCCAACTGTAGTGTCATGAGGTTCCTACGAGACCTCATTCATACAGGGGTAGCCAATGATGTAAGTATAATCATTGTAACTTTTCTACTTTGCAGCTCATTATCTTCTCATATTGCTTCCTCATTTCCTTAGGCATATCTGTCTTATAATGCTGACTTGGTGGTGATGTACTTCTTTAGCCTTGTCTTTTTGTTGTTGTTGTTTGTTTGTTTTTGTCTGGGAAGCTGTTGATTTCACTGTCTATTTTGAATGATAGCCTTGCTGGATATAGTAATCTGGTTTCAGATCCTTGTTTTCCATTACCTTGAGTACTTTATACCATTCCCTTCTGGCCTGTAGAGTTTCTGATGAGAAATCAGGTGTCTGCCCTATGAGAGTTCCTTTGTAGGTAACAGTTTGCTTTTCTCTTGCTGCCTTTAAGATTCCCTCTTTAATTTTTGGCATTTTAATTATGATGTGTCTGGGCTTGGGCCTGTTTGGGTTCTTCTTGCTTGAGATTGAGACTCTCTGTGCCCCCCGAACTTGTGTGAATTTTCCCTTCACCTGGTTAGGGAACTTTTCTACCATTATTTTTTCAAACACGTTCTCTAACCCCTGCTCACTTTCTTCCCCTTCTGGCACTCCTATTATGTGAATATTATTACATTTCTTATTGTGCCACAGCTCCCTTAAACTGTCGTCCTGTTTTTTCATTCGTTTTTCTTTTTGGTCCTCTGATTGAGTGATTTTTTTTTCTACCCTGTCTTCTAATTCACTGATCCAATCCTTGGCTTCCCCTAATCTGCTGTGTATTCCTTCCAGTGTGTTCATTATTAGTGCTATGTCATTCTTCATAGTTGTTATATCTTTTCTCATGCTGTTAAGCATCTTTACCATCATTATTCTGAACTCTGTGTCTCATAAATTTCTTACCTCTATTTCATTTAGTTCTTGCAGAGAATTCTCTTGTTCTCTCATTTGGAGCTTATTTTTTTGTCTCCCCATTTTGGCTGCCTGATGGGTTTGTGTCTGCATATTAGGTAGATCTACTACAACTCCCAATCTCTAGTATAGGAAAATGTCAGACACTGTTTGTGACTGGCCCTGAGTACCCGGTTTGGCGCTATCACCAATCCCCAGTTTGTAGCTCCCCCTGCTGGGGCTGGGTACCTTTGGAAAGGACCAAGATGTGCACCAGGTTCTGCTTTTCCTAGCCCCAGGCCTGGGATTAGATCAAAGTCTCAAAGCCTCCAGAGACGTGCCTCTGCCTGCATTCCCATTGACACTCAGACTTGATTAGCCTCAGGCTATTGACCACAGTATGGGACTATAGGTCTTCCAACAGGGTGGAGCAATTGCCTTCCCCCCAGGCAAAAACTACGGCATAGCAAAGGTCCACAGGAGAAAGATTTCCTCCTCAGCATGAGGGAATGACTCAGCACAGGAAACCAGGGGGGCTGCTCCCTGATCTCCAACCCCAAGGCCCCCAATCCTGGCTTCTGCTCACACAGTTCCAGTCTACTCTACCCTTCCTCTGCCCAAGGTGAGTGGTTGTACACTAAGGTTTGTGTGTTGGCCCTTTAAGAGGGTTCCTGCATTTCCAGTCATCTCACTGTCAGACAGAACCATGCTGCTTTTCACATTTAGTTGTTATGTGGGTACCTTTATCAGTTCTGTTGTTCTGGGCTGGAGAGCCCAGCTTGGGGTTTAGACCTCAGAGTTCTCAGTGGGAACCCCCCACAACTGAGATATCGCTCAGAACTTCAGCTGGTGTCCGTAGGGTCCCGGCCAGCCCTTTCGCTCCTCCCCACTTCCCACCAGTCTCTATGCGGTCTCCACTTTCCATCCTTTTTATCAGGGGTCTCTCCAGCTAGTCTTCAATTGATTTTTCAGGATGGGTTTTCTGTATTTTAGTTGTATTTCCATTTTGGTCCTCGGAAAGTGTCAGTGTAACTTCCACTTACTCCATTGCCATTTTGGAATCGTCTGGGTTGGTTTTCAAAAAGGAAATAAGAATACTTTGTTATTTTTCACAGAAAAAAAAAAGATTAAGAAAATTGCTATCCTTAATCTTTAATCATTGTGTCTCCTCTGCCCTCTTTTCATGAAAAATCGAAGGGTTAATCTTAGCTAAAACCCATGCCCATTTCTTTGATACTAAACTCAGTGTTTTCTTCATGATGAAACATTTGGTGGGCTTTGTGAATCCTCCTGCTATATAATATGTATACCTTCTTTCCTGGGAAAGAGAAATTGCTGGACCAGCAATTTTTGACCTTTTTCATCTCATGTCACACATAAACTAATTACTAACATTCTGCAGCACACCAAAAAATATATTAATTTTTTTTTTTTGCCAGATCTGACAAATTAAAAAAAGGTATGATTTTGGTTGATTCACACTGGGTGGCTATTCTGTTAACTGTTGTCTTTTTTTTTTACAAAAAGAGGTCTGGGCTCCTGACTGAATAGTTAGATTTTTCATGTTGTAAAAATTCTTGCAGCACACCCATTGATAATGCTGTGTTAGATTAAAGGGGAAAGAGTACTTGGTCTGTGGGAAGTTGAAATTAGAACTTATCCATTGCTCCTGTTTTCTTTACAGCATGAAGAGGACTTTGAATTACGGAAAGAATTGATTGGACAGGTGATGAACCAGCTTGGACAGCAACTAGTAAGCCAGCTGCTCCACACATGCTGCTTTTGTCTCCCTCCCTACACCTTACCAGATGTGGCCGAAGTGCTCTGGGAGATTATGCAGGTTGACAGACCGGTAAGATTATTTTCATTAGGTACCCATTATTACCAGGCCTAAACTTTGGTTCCTTGCAGCCAACTATACCTTTGAAAGCAGCCCTATTGAACATTCATGGAACCTAATTTAGGCATATTGCTAAGTTTAATTGTTAGACGAAGGGGGTCATATGAGGCCATTGATTCATCACTGGGTTATTGAAAGCATATTTTTGTCACTGTTGTACGGCTTATAAATTAAGTGAATACTAAGTGTACCCTAAGTGAATACTAAGTTTTGAATTCAGCTCTGTGGCCATCAGTGAGAAATGTGTTCATTTGTGGGAAATGCCCATTATCACTTGTATATTGTTACAGGTGATTTAGGAAGTGTTAATTAACTCCAAGCTCCTTAGATAGCACTGTATGGTTCCCTGGTAATAAATTGAGTCAGAGCATTTGGAGGCATATAGGTATGTTGTAAAACTAGTCTACAATATATACTTGATTTGCTTCCTTATTGGATTTATTTGCTTCCTGCTTTACTTCTTCAACCAAGTTTTTTATCACCTGAGCATGGACCTTTTTTTTAGGCTATCCAGTAATGCCCAAGAAATTTCAGTACTAGTCCACATAGTCATAAATCAGGTTATGTATGCTGCATGAAAATTCTGAACATAGTGACAAAGTATATCATAGCCTGTAATATATTTTTTTAAATAGGATTTATAATTTTTGATATTTAATATAAAAGCAGTTGGACCTAGTTAAAGTGAGCTGTCTACCAGAAGAGAAAGATCCAGATACTTACAACTTTGAAGTACATGTGTATCTTAACATTGTCCTTTGCTTTATGTTATCAGTGGCAGTTCTTAGCCTCAATTTCAGCAGTTTTACAAAAGAGAATGCGCTTTTACTGTAAGACTCTAATATGACTGAGTCAGAAGTTCTACCTGGTCTGGTGTGTTCATCTCCAATATTCAGTGATTAGGGTATATTGTCTTAGTGGGCATATGCTTTACTTGAACTTAGGTTCAAACAAAAAACATTCACATGGAGAGCAGATGCTTAATAGATTTCCAACATTTTCTTTAGATTTATACTTCAGAAACAGCCACATTAACTTTAATTCTTATATATCAAACTCTGAGGCTCCTGCATGACTGCTTTTATCAAATAATCCTTCAGTGCTTCCATGTAAGTTCAAGTGTTTTAGGAATGAATAGTACCAGCAGTTCCCATTGCTGGGTGTTCAATACATATGTTCTGTTTCAATCTAATACAGTAGTATTTTTGTGTTTTCCTGAAGAAAGTACTCTGTGAGCCTAGAGACCAACAATTTTAATTCCAAAAGTCCTTGACATGAGAAATAAAATGTCCATACTTTCTCACTTCTTTACAAATATACTTGTTTCCAAGTAACAAAAGACTTATTATATAAATTTGATTTTACAAAAACATTCTTGATTTGTAAACATATAGTTAAATGCTAACAGAAGAAGAAAATGAGAACAGCAAGTTTGGACAGGAATACAAACCATGTAGCCATGTGCTCTTTAAGAGTTTACTATAGACCAGTGATGGCGAACCTTTTGAGCTTGGCGTGTTAGCATTTTGAAAAACCCTAACTTAACTCTGGTGTGTGTCACATATAGAAATTTTTTGGTATTTGCAACCATAGTAAAACAAAGACATATACTTTTGATATTTATTTTATATATTTAAATATACATAAATATATATTTATATATTTAACAAAGAAAAATCAACCAAAAAAATGAGTTTGCTTGTCACCTCTGACACGCGTGTCATAGGTTCGCCATCACTGCTATAGACCCATGAGCTAATGAAGCAATTTAAAGTGATTGTTTTCTGTAAATATCAACTACAGCTGAGTTTTTGTAAAGGAACTCTTACATAAATTTGGGTTGTCTATACCCTATAAGTAAACTGATTGAAGTTGTAACTAAGTATTTAAGTCCAGAGAACATTTACATTCTTGAGGACTTTCTTAATCATACCATTTTCAAAGTTCAATACCTTTTTAATAGAAGATGACATGCCAACTTTGTCTCTTGACTTGAGTGAACTTCTAAAGCCCTTTCTTTCTTGGATATCCACCTGTGACAAATTTATTCAGTATTTTCTTTTTTTTAATATATTTTTATTGATTTCTGAGAGAAAGGGAGAGAGAGACATCAGTGATGAGAGAGAATCATCGATCTGCTGCCTCCTACACACCCCACACTGTGGATCAAGCCCACAACCTGGGCATGTGCCCTGACTGGGAATCGAATCATGACCTCCTGGTTCATAGGTCGATGCTCAACCACTGAGCCATGCCAGTTGGGCTTATTCAGTATTTTCAACCTAATTTCTCAGATTGCTTTACTGGAAGATGACAAGGCTCATTATATGCTAGCTAATTAGGCTCTGCTTTTTAGTTTAGTTTAGTACTGTTTTTGTTTTGTTAACTCTTGAGTGATTTTTTAAATACCAAAACTTTGTCAATTAAGGATTTCCTGAATTTGTTGTCCCTGCTTTTTGTGTGTGTGTGTTGGGTTTTTTTTTTAACACATTGTTTGCGGGTAGTTTTTATTGCGCGCTAACAGGTGGCGTGGGCCATTTTTGCTAATTTTTTGCACAAATGGCAACGTTCAGTAAAATTACGATAACTTTAGTTTACGTATTTATACGTTACCCGCATTCTACCGCTAGTCTATAAAAAACATATTAATACGTGTCCCGCGCTCTACTACCAGTCAACGTAAAACGTATAAATACGTTTCCCGCATACAATGTGTTAATTATACTTTTTATTGATTTCAGAGAGGAAGGGAGAAAGAGATAGAAACATTGATATATATAAAAGCCTAAGCAACCACTACGATCTGTCGACTGAACAACCAGTCACAGTGACGAGGCACTGACCACCAGGGGGCAGACGCTTAGTGCAGGAGCTGCCCCCTGGTGGTCAGTGTGCTCCCACAGCCAACCTCCCATTGCCGGCCAACCTCCTGCAGTCCCGATTGCCTGCCAGGCCGAGGGACCCCACCCATGCACAAATTCATGCACCGGACCTCTAGTCAATGATAAGAGAGAATCATTGATCTGCTGCCTCCTGCATGCCCCCTACTGGGAATCAAGCCCACAACCCAGACGTATGCCCTTGATTGGAATCAAACCTGGGACCCTTCAGTCTGCAGACTGACACTATCCACTGAACCAAACCAGCTAGGGCTTTTTTTGTTTGAGTAGAGTGTTGTCTTCCTTGGGGGCAACATTTGAAATATTATGCAGTATTCTTTTGGAATAAGGAAAGGTTTATTGATGGAGAAGATGTCTGAAATCCATCTTAAGAAAGTACAGAATTCAGGCTTCTTTTATGTCAAGTGAAGGATAAATGGGAGAGGCAAGAGGTGATTGATAACCACAGACATCTGGACACCAGCAGGGGTCCAGAGGCCAACAATGGTCTGAGGAAGATTATTAAACTTTTTTGTTTTTAGTCTTGATTCTAGTTGATGTGAGTATGGTTACATGCTTCCTACAAATAGTTTTGAATTTCCTGTACATGAGAGTTTACTGCACTTGTTTCCCATATAATCCAGTTCAATGGTACAGATTCTAAAGGCCTCATCACAATCCTCATTGATGATAATACTGTTGGTAACAATGAAAATGACACCAGGTGTTAAAACTGGTGGTGTCAGACCAGACCTCAGTTCAGCAACTTTGGTACTTGAGTTCTGGCTAAGAAAGAATTCAAAGCCAAGATTCAAACTATAAGAGAAAGTTTATTTAGAAAGTCACACAGGTAGAAGTGAGTCGTGGAAGAAATAGGCTCAGGAAACAAGTTATACAGGCTAAAGAAGGGCCCTTGGAGCTTAGGAGAGGGAAAAGGAAAGGTAATGCACCTGGGGGAAGAAGAGGGCGAGGGGAAAGGGACGGCATGCTCCCAGGAGGGAGAGTGTGCCATGCAGTACTTTTTAAGCATTTGTAGCATAATATTTACTTTTCTCTGGTCTGTTATCATAAATTAACATAATGGGAAAACATATAATGTAAAAAAAATTAGCTGGAAACTATAACCAAAGTATACATTCTACTTAAGAAAAATGTGAAGAAAAATTAGAACTAACTCAAAGAAGAACAATTCGACTGAAAATAAGAATCCAGAGGAAGTCTCTAGAATTTTGATTTTTAGTTTGAAGAAGGAAGGAAGCAAGGGGCGGAGGATAAGCAGTTTTTGTGCATATGAAAGGTACAAAGATACCTTGTTTGGGTATAAATAAATTTTTCTAAATAGCAACTAGAGTGAACAACAAAAGAACTTTCTAACCCAAGGAAGGGAGGGCATCACGAAGGACCTTATTGACATGACTTCTGAGAGAGATGACCTTAAAATCCTGAAATTTCTGAATTTATATTACATATCTACTTTGACATGTTTACTAACTATACTTTTTGTCCCTGCCCTTTCTGATACCTGAACCTTTGCCTTTGATCTTTAGACTCAAGAGTTTTATGGCAGATATTTAATTTTTAAAATACTGTATGAGTTTAATGACAGGAACAGAACAATAGCCTCATCCAGGAGAGACTTCCCTCTCAAGGAAGAAGGCTCTTTCTGAAATGATGTCTGCTACCCCTTTGAAGGGAAGTCTAGGCATGTCTTTGTATGTGATTCCAACCCCCAGAGGGTTGGATGACCTGAAAATAGTGCTTTTGTTAATTCTTTTACTTGCTTCCAAGCCCCAGGGCACTAATGCTACTAAGGAAAACATGCAGGTTTTTGTTATTACCTATACAGTCCCAGTTGAGTAAGCCCTGCCTCCTTTAAACTCTTATTCTTCTTCTTGGTACAGACTTTTTGTCGATGGTTAGAGAATTCCTTGAAAGGTTTGCCAAAAGAAACAACTGTGGGAGCTGTCACAGTGACACACAAACAACTAACAGATTTCCACAAACAAGTCACTAGGTGAGTGATGCTGGGTGTGTGTGTTTTTAAAGGAGTATGAACTGCAGCTGGGGTGTGTAGAGAAATATATCTTTGTTTCTTGTACCATCTTAGTTACAGATCTGCCCAGGAGTATGTTTCTTATGTGCCTTTGTATTTTTAGTGTCCATGTAGTCTTGAATTGCAGATTGGCATGGGAAGCCAGTCTTGGGGAAAATATCACCATGTGGTATATGTGTGTGTCAGTTTGATTGTACATATATTAAGTGTTATAAGAACTTAATAAGTAAGTGGAAGCATTATACTTTTCAAAAGAAAAATGCACTGGGCAGCACACTACCCTGCAGGAGATCTGTTTTTTCCTTTGAAGTCCTCAATTCTCATTCATATTCAGGGGTCAAGAATGCAGGTGTCTGAATAGGTGAAACATTGGTTGTTAAACAAAGAGTGATGTAGACTGCAATAAATTGGAAAAATTTTGCCATACCTAAAACAAATAAAAATCTCTCTGGGTTGCATTAGGCCCATGAGCCACTTGCTTACAGCTCACTTAAAATGTTAGGTGTACATAAGTGAGTTTTTCACTATGAACGTAATAAACATTTTACACTAGAGGCCCTGTATAAAATGGGGGGGGGTCCCTCAGCCCGGCCTGTGCCCTCTCGCAGTCTGGGACCCCTCGGGAGATAACGACCTGCTGGCTTAGGCCTGCTCCCGGGTGGCAGAGGGCAGGCCCAATCCCTAGGTGCAGCCCCTGGTCGGGCTCAGAGCAGGGCTGATTGGGGAGTTGGGGCGCCGCCCCATCATGCACAGAGCAGGGCAGATTGGGAGGTTGTGATGCCACCCTCAGTCACGCTCAGGGTAGGGCCAATTGGGGGGTTGGGGCACCGCCCCCTGTCACACTCAAGGCAGGGTCGATGGGGAGGTTGCGGTGCCACCCCCTGTCACGCACAGAGCAGGGCCCATCAGGGGGTTGGGGCACCGCCCTCTATCACCCACAGAGCAGGGCCGATCAGGGGGTTGGGGCGCCGCCACTCTCACACTCAGGGCAGGGCCGATGGGGAGGTTATGGCTCTACCCCGACACACACAGAGCAGGGCCTGTGGGGGAGGGGTTGGGGATCTCCCCCCTATCAGGCACAGAGCAGGGCTGCTCAGGGGGTTGGGGCCCCGCCCCCTGTCACACACAGAGCCGCAGGGCAATCAGGGGGTTTGGGCGCTGCCCCCTGTCACGCTGATCCCGGTGTTGGGAGGCATATTACCCTTTTACTATATAGGGTAGAGGCCTGGTGCATGGGTGGGGCCAGCTGGTTTGCCCTGAAGGGTGTCCTGGATCAGGGTGTGGGTCCCCACTGCGGTGCCTGGCCAGTCTGGGTGAGGGGCTGAGGGCTGTTTTCAGCCTGGGAGTGACTGAAGTTCCCAGCCGCTCCTTTTTTCTTTTTTTTATTTTATTCTGGGCCAGCTTTACCTTGAGGCTTGGCTCCAGCTCTTAGGCCTCCGGCGGCTGAAAGTAGGTTTCTGGCCTTTGCTTACAATGTTGCGAATCTGCTGGCTGAAGTCCGGTGGTATTTGTTACAATGTTTCTTAAACTGCCCGCTCAGAGGCCTGCAGCTGCAGGCAGGGAACGTTGGTTTCCTCCAACGATCCTCCTCCGTCACTGAGGCAAGCAAGCCTCATGTTAGTTTCAAGCTGCCTGGCTGCCAGCCGCCATCTTGGCTGACAGTTAATTTGCATATCTCGCTGATTAGCCAATGAAAAGGGTAGCGGTTGTACGCCAATTACCATGTTTCTCTTTTATTAGTGTAGATAGCTACATAGTCTTTCTAATCACTATTTTATATCTATACAGGTATTGCTTGATTTCTTTATAGTACTTTCTTAGTAGACATTTGATCTTGTTGTTTGTTGTTGTTTTCAGTGTTATAGATAATATGGTAAGTCTAGCCTTTCCTTCTTTTGACCATTTTCATTAAAATCATTGAATCAAAGGTTATGAGACTTTTATGGTCCTTGATAATATTAATGACAGCAACTTAAATTGGATGTTATAACTGTGTGTTACCTTGCCTGGATATTCCTTTTTGTGTCTAGAGTCTAGAATTTTGACTAAATTTTAGGCAGTGGCTTATATTCATTCAGTTGTGGGACAATTTCTAGATCCAAGAATGAGTGTTGCAAAAGGTTGATAATAGTGAAAAAAACTTGAAATATTCCAATTGCCCAACAGTAGACAACAATTATATAGCAGTTTGTCTATACTAGTAAGTAGGCACTTAAAAAAAAAGGAAAAAATGCATATATGAAAAATAAGATATAAAGGAGGGAATAACAGTATCATGTAAACTCAACTTGCACTTACAATAATTTTGATAAAATACAGAGTTGATCATCTTAATCATTTTGAGTGCACTGTTAGCAGTGTAAGTACATTCACATTGTTGTGACTGTAGAACTTTTTCATTTTGCACAACTGAGGCTGTGCCCATTCTCTGCTCACCCTGCCCCTGGCAGCCATCATTCTACTTTCTGTGTGTGTGTGTGTGTGTGTGTGTGTGTGATTTGAGTGCTCTAGATACCTCATATAAGTGAAATCATACTGTATTTATTTGTTTTTTTGTGATTTGTTTAGCATAATGTCTTCAAGGTTCATCTGTGTTATAGCATGTGTCAGAATTTCTTTTTAAGGCTAAAATAACATTCGTGTGTGTGTGTGTGTGTCTGTCTATATATACACCACATTTTATTTTTTCATTCCTCTGCTGATGAATATTTGAGTTGTTTCAGCCTCTTGTCTGTTGTAAGTAATGCTTCTGTGAACATGAATATACGAATATCTTAAGACCCGGCTTTCAATTCTTTTGGATATATATCTGGACATGGAATTTCTGGATTATATGGCAATTCTGTTTAATTTTTTGAAGAACCTCCATACTATTTTACATAGTGGCTTTTATCTTCCCACGAACAGTACATAAGGTTCTGATCTCTCCATATCTGTTTTTACTTTTGTTGCCTGTGCTTTTGGTGTCATATCCAAGAAATCATTATCAAATCTAATGTCATGAAGTTTTTACCCTATTTTTTTCTAACAGTTTTATAGTTTTAGGTCTTTGATCAATTTTGAGTTAGTTTTTGTATATGATGTATGTTAAGCATCCAACTTTGTATTTGCACGTGGACATCTAGTTTTCCCAGCACTGCCCTTTTCTGCATAGAGTGGTATTTTTATTGAAAATCATATGCAAGGGATTTATTTCTGGGTTCTCTATTCCATTGGTCTGTGTGTCTGTCTTTATGTTAGTACCATACCATTTTGATTACTATAGCTTCAATTTTAAAATTGGGCAGTGTGAGACCTCCAACTTTGTTCTTTTCAAGATTATTTTGGCTCTTCTAGGTCCCTTGTGATTCTACATTTTTTTGTTTTCACACACAAAAAGTCAATTGGGATTTTTTTTTTTAATAGGAATTACATTGAATCTGTAGATCAGTTTGGATAGTATTGGCATCTTAACAATATTAAGTCTTCCAATCCATGAGCACAAGATGTCTTTCCATTTATTGGTGTCTTTAATTTCTTGCAGCAACATTTTGTAGTTTAAGCATTTTATTCTTTTTGATGCTATTATAAATGAACTAATGTGTACTTTTTAAAGATATATATTACTTTATGCATAGAAAATTATTTCTGGAAAGATATATAACTAGGACCAGGAAGGGGAGGGAGACTTGCACTTCATAACCTCTGTACTATTTGCATTTATTTCATGACCATGTGCTATACTTTTATATTTGAAACCAGACCCAGTTTTTAAAAGTGAGAAAAAATACAATGAATTTTAGGCAATGGATCAAGAGCTAAGAGCTAATCTTCTTTTCTAAGAATTGATTTTTTTTTAAAAAAAATTTTTATTGAACATATTACATATGTCCCCCGTTTTCCCCCATTGGCCCCTTCTAGCTCGCCCCACACCCCAGGCCTTCACCACCCTATTATTGGTGACCATGGGTTATACATATATGCATACAAGTTCTTCTCACCCACCTACCCTCCCTTGCCCTCCCTCTGAGATTCCACAGTCTGTTCTATGCGTCTATGTCTCTGGATCTATTTTGTTCATCAGTTTATTTTGTTCATTAGAGTCCACATATGAGTGAGATCATGTGATACTTCTCTTTCTCTGACTGGCTTAGTTCACTTAGCATAATACTCTCCAGGTCCTTCCATGCTGTTTCAAAGAGTAAGAGATCCTTCTTTTTTACTGCTGCATAGTATTCCATGGTGTAAATGTATCACAGCTTTTTTATCCACTCATCTACTGATGTGCACTTGGGCTGTTTCCAGATTTTAGCTATTGTAAATTGCACTGCTATGAACATAGGGGTGCATACATTCTTTCTGATTGGTGTTTCAGGTTTCTTAAGATATGAGAATTGATTTCTTAATGTCATTTTATTTCTTTTTTAACTTATTTAATATTTTTTAATCATTTTTATTTTTTAATTACAGTTGACATACAATATTATATTCATTTCAGTGGTTAGACACTATATAACTTACCAGGTGATCACCCTTATAAATCTCATACCCATCTGACACTAGACATAGTTATTAGAATATTATTTTTTCTTTTTGTTTTTTAGAATATTATTGACTCTATTCCCTATACTGTACTTTACATCTCCATGACTATTCTGTGACAACCAACTTGTATTTCTTAATTCCTTCGCCTTTTTCACCCTCCCCCCAAACTCTTCTCCTATCTGGCAACCGTCAAAATGTTCTCTATAGCCCTAGCTGATTTGGCTCAATGGATAAAGCCTCAGCCTGCGGACTGAAGGGTCCCAGGTTCGATTCCGGCCAAGGGCACATGCCTGGGTTGTGGGCTTGATCCCCAATAGGGGGCGTGCAGGAGGCAGCCAATCAATGATTCTCTCTCATCATTGATGTTTCCATCTCTCCCTCTCCCTTCCTCTCTAAAATCAATAAAATATGTATATTTTTTAAAATGTTCTCTATATCTGAGTCTCTTTCTGTTCTGCTTTATTTATTTTGTTTTTTAGATTCAGTTGTTAATAAATATGTATATATTGCCATTTTATTCTTCATATTTTTTATCTTTTTTTTTTTCCTTCTTCTTAAAGAAGACCCTTTAACATTTCAGGTAATACTGGTTTGATGGTGATGAACTACTTTAGCTTTTTCTTATCTGAGCAGCTCTTTGTATGGCCTTCAATTCTAAATGATAGCTTTGCTGGGTAGAGTAATCTTGGTTTAGGTACTTGCTTTTCATAACTTTACATATTCCTTGCCACTCCCTTCTGGCCTGCAAAATTTTTATTGAGATATCAGCAGACAGTCTTATGGGAGCGCCCTTGTAGGTAACTAACTGCTTTTCCCTTACTGCTTTTAAGATTCTCTCTTTATCTTTAACCTTTTGCATTTTAATTATGATGTGTCTTGGTGGGAGTCCTCTTTGGGTTTATCTTGTTTGGGATTCTCTGCTCTTCCTGGGCTTGTGTGTCTCTTTCCTTGACCAGGTGAAGGAACTTTTCTGTCATTATTTTTTCAAATAGATTTTCAATTTCTTGCTTTTCTCTCTTCTCTTTCCTGCAACCCCATGATGCAAATGTTGGCACACTTGACCTTGTCCTAGAGACCACTTACAGTATCTTCATACTTTGGGATTTCTTTTTGCTATTCTGGTTGTTTGTTTTTTGCTTCCTTATATCCCAAATTGCTGATTTTATTCTCAGCTTCATCTACTCTACTGCTGATTCCTATAAATTATTCTTCATTTCAATTAATATATCCTTCATTTCTGATTGGTTATTTTTTATGGTTTCTATGTCTTTTTTCATGCCGTTGAAGTTCTCAGTAAGTTCCTCAAGCATCCTTATAACCATTGTTTTGAACTCTATATCTAGCAGTTTGCTTGCCTCCATTTCATTTAGTTCTTGGAAATTTCTCCTGTTCTTTTACTTAGGGCCTGTTTTTTGTTGTGTCCACATGTTGGCTGTTTCCCTGTGTTTGTTTCTATGTATTAGGTAGAGTTGCTATGTCTTCTGGACTTGGTAGAGTGGCCTTATGTAGTAGGTGTCCTCCATGGCCCAGTGGCACAGCGTTCCCAGTAGTCTGAGCTGGATGCTCCAGGTGCACCCCTCTGTGGGCTATATGCACTGTCCTGTTGTCATTGAGGCCTTAATTGCATCACTGGGGAGGGATCGACCCCCAGGCCAATCAGCTGTGAGGACTGGCTGCAACAACAGAGAAGAGCTATGGAACAGGACTTGCTTCAATGAGGCTTTGGTGCTCGTAGGGTCCACCCCTTGACTAATGTTGCTAGTGGAGATGGTAGACTGTAATCCATCATGGTCTAAAGCTGTCCACTGGGTGCACAGGCTCTGCAGCCTCTTTGGAGATGCAAGATCAGCTACTGCCTGTGCTTGTCTGGGGCCGCCAGCATGAGCTGCAAAGCAGTCTGCAGATGACTGCTACTTGTGCTGGGCTTGGAGGTGCCCAGAAAAGGCCAAGCTGTAAACCAAGGCTGGTTGCCTCTAGTGCCATGCCTGGAGCCACTTAGCAAGAGATGCAAAGTACACATAGGCCAGATGCTTATTTGAAAGATTTTAGGAAAGTCTGAAGCATGGGGCAGGAGAGTCCATTTATATGGAAACACTTTGGGTGGGACTGCAAGTTGATAGGTGCCAGGTCTCAGGGAATTACCAGGGCAGGGTGAACGCTGTGAGCCAGGTTGATGGAGACCCAGAAGTGGTGCCTGCCTTCCAGCTCTGTGCGGGAAGGTCTCAGAAAAGGAACAAGGAACTCTGCCAGTACTTTTGTCTGACAGAAAGCTGCACCACCACCATTTCTCCCGCCCTTCCCCCCACCAGCTCTTGCCCCGATGCCAGACAATTCAGTTTCTCCTTGTATGTCCCTCATTCTTTTAAGCTGTGCTGGAGCTCAGGGGGAGTGAGTTAGAGTTAAGTCCATGCATAAGCCCTTTAAGAGGAACTGCCTCCGACTCCAGCAGCTTTCTGTGTCACTCAGTCACAATCCCTACTGGTTTTTATAGCCAGAAGTTAATGGGACTTCTCTTTCTAGTTCTGGAACCCTGGGCTTGGAGGCCTGGTGTGAGGGTAGGACTCCTCCTTCCTCAGGGAGGACCTATACAGCCGAAAAATCCCTCCCAGTTTTAAACCACCATACATAGGTTTTGCGTTTTCACCCCTCCTACTAGTCCCAATGTGGCTTCTTTAAATCCCTAGTTACAGGACTTCCATTTGGCTGGATTTCAGGCAGTTCAGAATGACAGTTTATCTGTAGTTGAGTTGTAATTTTGATGTGGATATGGGAGGATTCGAGTACCACATTTTTAAAAAATATTTTATTGAGTTTTACAGAGTGGAAGGGAGAGGGATAGAGAGTTAGAAACATTGACGGGAGAGAAACATAGATCAACTGCCCCCTGCACACCTCCTACTGGGGATGTGCCCACAACCAAGGTACATGCCCTTGACCAGAATCGAACCTGGGACCTTTCAGTCTGCAGGCCGACGCTCTATCCACTGAGCCAAACCGGTTAGAGCTCGAGTACCACATTTACCTACACTGCTTTCTTGACCTGAAGTCTTGTTTTTTAATTTGTTTTTGTTTGTTTGTTTGTTTGTTTTTGGGGGGGGGGTAGAAACACCAATGATGAGAGATGAGCCTGCAACCTGGGCATGAGCTCTGACAGGGAATCAAACCGTGACCTCCTGGTTCATAGGTCAGTGAACCTCTCTGGCTGGGCTTGATCGGAAGTCTTAGTGTCATTTTTCAAAATGGCTTACTTTCTCATCTCCCAGAGTATCTCCAATAATTTTGTTAAAGTTAAAATCCCAAACCTTGAGTGCTATTTTTAGTTTACCTGTGGCTTAACTTCATGCCCCAGAAGTAACTGACTTTTGGCCAGAAATCAAGTGGCATGCATGACTGGAAAGTAGCATGTGACTGCCTGCCTTCATGACACGTTTGCCATAAAAGGGGACTTCCCCTCTACTAAGGAGGCATATACTAGTATTGACTGGGATGACCTTATAAAATTATTTATTTTTACTATAAATCCTCCCAGTAGAAGTAGTATTCTACCTACAAGCTGTCTCAGGGGTAAAAGTATAATTAGTTGCTTTTCTCTACTTTTGTTTTACTCTGTTCCTTCTAGTAACTAGTTGGTCAGTAGAAGGGCAGGATGATATTGACTCCAGTTAGAGCAACTGGGAACCTGGGGCTTAGAGTCACAGATGTTGGTTTGAATCTTGCCACTTACTGGGTGTTACTTTGAACTTCAGCATATTTATCTTTTGAAATAGGGTTAGTAGCCCTAGCCAGTTTGGCTCGGTGGATAGAGCATCAGCCTGTAGACTGAAGGGTCCTGGGTTCGATTCTGGTCAAGGGCACAAGCCAGAGTTGTGGGCTTGATCCCTAGTAGGGGGTATACTGCAGGAGGTAGCCAGCTGATCAATGATTCACTCTCGGGTGGGGGGGTGGTGTAAGAGATGAACCGAAGGACTTGTGTGCATGCATACGAGCATAACCAATGGACACAAGACACTGGGGGGGCACGGGAGGCTAGGGGAGGGGGAAAAAAGGAGACATATATAATACTCTTTGTAATACTTTAAGCAATAAAACAATAAAATAAAATAAAAATGATTCACTCTCATCATTGATATTTCTCTCTCTCTCTTCCTCTCCCTCTCTGAAATCAATAAAAATATATTTTAACAAAATAAAACAAAAGTAGGGTTATTATGGGATACCAAGTGGAAATCATGAGATCTGGCACATAGTAGGTGATTAGTGAATGTTAACTTTCTCCATGGAAAATTATCTACCAGATTGTCATTATGTATTTACAAAACTAGCTGAAGCATGTTTCCTGCTAGCTCTAAGACAGTCACCCACACATTCTGGAATAAGTCTCCACCAAGTCCATATTCCTTCATCTGGGCTAACATATAACAGGTAGAACAATAGAGTAAGTCTGAAGTAAAGGTATGGACATTCCCTACTTTAATTAAGATCTTGGGGCAAGGAAAAGGGATCCAAATAATGCAGTGCTGTGAACAAAAAGATCTGTGATCTTTGCCCTGTGATATGGGAAAAAAGGTCCACTACCAACCTGGCCTACTTGATCTCTCATTGCTAAACAAGTTTTGCAGCTCCTCGTATAGTAGGCTGTGACATAATGGTGAGAAATGAACATAAGAGGGAATGTTGAGGTGCAAGAGAAAGGGTTTGAGATTGCTCACCTCCTCTTACTAATTCTGTCTTTAGTATGCATGTTGCCCTTGAACCTTGTGTTCCATGCATGACTCAGTCTCCCTTTTGGTTTTAAGGTCCTGTAACTCCTGCCTCAACATGCTGCTTTGTTTGCCATCCTAGCTGGGAAGGTGAACTGGTTTAGTGTCATTTCAGCAAGTCCAAGCCTGTTTTTCAGATGGTACTTATCAAAGTATGGTGGACAAATTGGGATTGTGGGACTAGATGCCAGAAAATAGAACCTAGAAAAATAGTGGCAGCTTTAAAGGAAGGAAGGGGGGGGGGGGAGGGGGAGAGGAAGGAAGGAAGGAAGGGAGGAAGGAAGGAAGGAAGGAAGGAAGGAAGGAAGGAAGGAAGGGAGGGAGGGAGGGAGGGAGGGAGGGAGGGAGGGAGGGAGGAAGGAAGGAAGGAAGGAAGGACTAAGGCAAAAACAAAACAACAACAAAATAGTTCTAGCTTTTAGGAAGTTTTTAAAAATCCTTTTTTTTTTTTTTTTAGTTTAAACACCAAGGACACTTAAGTTAAACATTTGGCTGAAGCCCTTAGCCAGAGCAGTTGCTGACAAGATTGGGAGCAGAAACTGAGCTGAGTTGAGACACTGTGGCCTGTCCCTCATTTCACCCTGTCTCACCATAGTTCTCCTGGACTTGTATTTTGTTACTTCTTCTTATGCATCACTAAAGAGGCTAAGGATGGCGTTATCATTTTTCTTCCAGATTAAGCCAAGATCTCTGGTTAAAGAAGGATAGAATTTAAAACATGTAAGGCATCAGAATAAAAGATTCTCGAGTCTCCAGCAAGTTTAACTATTTCCTGTTGTCGTAGTCCCTTACAGCACGCCACACAGTGACTTCTCTGGGTTATGTGTCTTGCTCCTTCATGACATTGGGAACATGCGTGATATGGGCACTCATTCACCCTGGCTGCTCCCTTAAAAGTCAATATTGATTTGGAAATAGACTGAGAAATGTTATGCCCATGCCCTTATTGAAGCATGGTAAATTCACAAAGAGCAAATGGCAAAATTCTGATAAAACCAGAAGACTGTCCTCAATTTCATTACATTTTTAGGGTGGAGAGAGACTAAAAGTTTCTAGTATATTCTGTTGAATCAAGTCCTGTAGTCTAAATCAAGGTTCTTAATGATGTTTCAGACCTTAAAAAAGGTGAAGAAATCCAGATGTGGGCACTTGAGGGGATGGCTCTCATTTCTCCTTTCCCTTTGGGTCACTGAGCAGTTTCCTCCCTGGTCTTTGACCATTACAAGGAGAAGGAGCTTTCTTCTCACATCGAATCTTCCCTGAGTTTTTCCAAACCAAGAAGAGGGCCACAGAAGGGTAGCATATTAGGAAGCACTTCCTTTCCCACTGTTTGGACAAAGAAGGCCTTTTGAAAATTCAACTTGGCTCAGTGGATGGAGTGTCAGTCCCCAGACTGAAGGGTCCCGGGTTTGATTACAGTCAAGGGCACATACTTTATTTGCAGGCTCCATCCCTGGCCCTTGTCGGACGTCGGGGGGGGGGGGGGGGGGGGGAGCCTGTAGGGGGCAACAGATTGTAGTGTCTCTCTCATATCGATGTTTCTCTTGGTCTCTCCCCCTCCCTTCTACTCTCTTTAAAAAAAAAAATCAATGGAAAAAATACCCTCGGTGAGGATTAACAAAAAAGAAAGAAAATACAGGGTCAGATGATATTGGGCTATTCATACCACCTCAGCATCTCAGTGCTTGTCTAAGGACCTGCTTCCTCCTCCCACAGGAGGAAAACCCTGAGCAGCCTGTTCAACTAGAAAATCGATGACTGATAGACTCTTAGTTGCTGGACTGGGCTTTGTAAACAAAATCTGCCTTTGGAAGAGAATGAGGAAACCAGGGTATTTGAGTTAGCTCAGCTCGTAGAATTAAAATAATTGACCTTACATGAATATGCTTGCTTTTTTATTACTTTGGGGGTTTTTTTGTTGTTATTTTATGTGAAGGGCTTTAACCAAGTGTTGTTGTAGGCAGCCTACAGTTGTTGAATACTATTTTGTTCATTGCTCTATTATCCTAAGCTAGTGGTTCTCAACCTTCCTAATGCCGCGACCCTTTAATACAGTTCCTCATGTTGTGGTGACCCCCAATTTCATTGTTACAAATTGAACATAATTAAAGCATAGTGATTAATCACAAAAACAATATGTAATTATATATGTGTTTTCTGATGGTCTTAGGCGACCCCTGTGAAAGGGTCATTTGACCCCCAAAGGGGTCGCGACCCACAGGTTGAGAACCGCTGTCTAAGCACTTTATAATTATGAACTGATTTAATTCTCAAGACATTATGAGGCAGATAATAGATGAAGAAACTGAGGCAGATTGGTAATTTGCCCAAGGACACATTGGAACCAAGATTCAAATTTTGGCACTTTTTCTCCAAAGCCCATTCTTTAAGGACCACACGGTTTATAATTATTCTCATATGCAGTAGTTAATATCTACCCTTGAGTTACAGAAAGATTGAAAGCAGAGTCGGTGTTGCAGTTTTTCAGAGTATTATATCTTTGTCATCAGTTAGGGACTAACCTGCCTTTTCTTTTCTAGTGCTGAGGAATGTAAACAAGTGTGCTGGGCCTTGCGAGACTTCACCAGGTTGTTTCGATAGCTTACACTCCTGCACTGTGCCTGTCTCCCAGGTGAGTAGTATATAGTTCCCAGGTTTTCTCTGGCTGTCAGGAGTGCTTGGGGTGGACATAGGTGTGTTTTTTCTTTGTTTGTTTGTTTGTTTGTTTGTTTGAATCCTCTCCTGAGGATATGTTTTTATGGATTTGAGAGAGAGAGAAAGGGAGAGACAGACAGACATCGATGCGAGAAAAAAAACATAGATCAGCTGCCTCCTGCACACATCCTGACTGGAGATTGAACCCACAACCTGGGTGTGTGCCCTGACCAGAAATCAAATCCACGACCCTTTGGTGTACGGGATGGCTCTCCAACCAACTGAGCCACCCCAGCCAGGGATGGACATAGGTTTTATTGCCCATCTTTGGACTAATACTAGCTAGAGTCAGGGAAGACCTAACAATTCAATACTTCTGGGCAGCGGGGAAATGCAGACTCCTGATTTCCTTGAGCCAAGGTAACAGATAATTTTCAGTTACTTGGGATGCCATTTCACCCCCATAAGAAAGTGACTGTTGTAGAATATCTCAAAAAAATGTTCTTCCCCTCTTCTCCTCACAGACACTTCTAGGATTGCAAATGTGTATAGCTAACAAACAAATAAGTATTTTTTAACCTGGCTACTTTGATGAAAACACTGCTGACCTAAACTTTACCATAATAAATGATATTACTCCTAAACCGGACCTTTCAGATTTAATGTGCAAAGTTGCTTGTTATTATCACTTTTGCCATTTGAATACTGAAATGCCAGGTTTTGATTGAGTCAGGAGATCTGCCATCTCTGTCTTCCTCCTGATCATCAGTTTTCTCTTTTGTGCTTCCTGAATCAAATCAAGAAGCTGAGCTGCGGAAAGAAACGACCGGGTGGTGGGATCTAGGTGCCAGTTTCTTGACTGAGAGAAGAAAGGCAACTCTCCTCTAAACCCATGCTTTGACATCTTAAGCAGAATTTATTCTTCCAGGAGTCAGTCCTCCATGCCTGTACAGCACTCGCTGGGGATTTGTGATTAAATGCATTAGTGGGTGAAGGTGCCATTCTACAATGCCTCACCACACCAGAAATCATTTCTATGCTTTGGTTCTTTAAGGAGTAGTGATATCACTTGCGATTCTTAGGTTTTGCCGTATCTATAAAAGCTAACATTGATATGCATTGCTTATACAGCTGTGAATGTTCATAGCTAACATTCATGGAGCCCTTACTATGTATCAGGTACTATTCTAAGTGCTTTATATGTAGTGTTTTTTGTACTGTTTTGTTGTTGTTGTTAATCCTCACCCAAGATGCTTTTCCATTGAATTCTTAGAAAGAGTAGAAGGGGGTGGGGGAGACAGAGAGAGAGAAACATCGATGTGAGAGAAGCACATCAACCAGGACCTAGGGATCAAGTCTGCAACCAAGGTATGTGTCCTTGACCAGAATCAAACCCGGAACCCTTCAATCTAAGGGCCCACGCTCTATCCACTGAGCCAAACTGGCTAGGGCTATATGTATTAACTAAGATAATTCTCATAAGTTCCCTAGGTTAGTTACTGTTGTTATTCCAATTTTACAAATGAGGAAATTGAAGTTGCAAGATGTCAGGTCAGCAATTGATAGGGCCACAATTCAAATAGAGATATTTGGGTGCCAGAGTCCTCACTTTTAACCACTCTATTTAATATTTTACAGTAGTATCCTTTCTAGGGAGTCCAAATCATTGTTTTTTAAACTTATTTTAGCAGGCAAAGCCTTCTTTTAAAATAAAATCTTAGCCCGGCATCAACCCATGAACCAGGAGGTCACAATTCGATTCCCAGTCAGGGCACATGCCTGGGTTGCAGGCTCAATCCTCAGTAGGGGTTGTGCAGGGGGCAGCCAATCAGTGATTCTCTCTCATCATTGATGTTTCTATCCCTCTCTCCCTCTCCCTTCCTCTCTCTGAAATTAGTAAAATCAATCAATCCATCTTACATGAAACCCTAATATTTAATAGACTGAAGAAGAGATTTCTGGTTGGTTTGGAGTTGGCATCCTGGACCTACTGGCTCACCTTTACCCTCTCTCCCGACCCTTACCCCCGCAACCCGCCCCTCCCCTTCAACTTCCTTCTTTTTTTTACTGAGTTCTTATGACAGGCCAGAATGAAGTACCTGAGCAAGTTTAGAAACGTCTGCTTGACTTTATAAAATGCTCACTATCTCCTGGACCACAAGTATTGACTATCTTCTCTCTTTTATAGGAATGTCTTTTTTAATTAGAAGACAAGAAGAAAATAAAAACCAGACTGTGTCCCACAATCAGAAACCTCCATTGTGGCAGAGGGGCCTTTACCGCCACCAGGGCGTCCCACCAGACAGGGAGAGACTCCAGCCCTCTGAGGCCATCCTGAGGAGTTCCTGTTTGGGGATGTGAGGGAAAATCAGCACCGTTTCTAAAAAGATGGCTGCAGCCTGTCCGGCGTGGTGGGAGGGGAGCTGGTTTCCTGGTGAACTTGTTTCTAAAAGGAAAATTAATTTTTAAGGAATAAAAAAGGAAAACTAAACTGAAACCAGAACTGAAACATCCTCCTGGTAGCATATGACACGCACACATACATACACGTACCTACACACACATGCTACCACGCACATGCCACCACACATGTGCATATACAGAAAAGTAAAGGTACAAACTTTCTGTGAAACAAAAACAGTTACTTGGGGAAAATGGGAATTCGAGTGAACTATATAGCTGCAATTGGAAGACAAGAGTCACGATCACCTCTTAAGGTTTTTTATTGTTTTGTCCTCTTTTTCTCTCTTCTTCCTCATTTCCCCTTCTCTTTTAATGAAAGTGAGTAGAAATTTTTTTCCATCCTCCCCAACTGTTGCTTACCACCTTTATAGAGTTCTTAGGACAGGGAGGAGTAAGCAAGGAGCCTTTTCTATTTTATATCATGGTCACATCAGTGATACTAGGACCTGCCAGGGCCAAATTCATGGATATCCCAGCTCGCTGACTCCACTTCCAATCCACATTGGGTTATCAGCCATGAAGAAAAGAGCCAAAATTGGGGTGAGTGAGATTTAAGTGTATATTCTAAGTTTTAGGGTTTTTGTTGTTGTTTTAGTTAATGTTTCACCCATAGACATGAGGAAACAAAAGAGGGTGGGAATATGGAAAAAGTGTTTACAGGGCTAAACTGTATTTTACTAAAAATGTGGAACTTATTTGACTTCATGGGGATGAGGTAGGAGCAGGAAGCCCAAAGCAGATCTTAATGTTCTAAAGGAGTTGCAGCCCCACACAGGCATTACATACGAGGGCACTGTTCTGTCTGGTGGGGTAGCCATCTCAAGAACAAATCAGCAACAGAAAAAAAAGAAAAGAAAAATAAATTTTTAAAATTTAATTAGTGTTTGTTTTCACTTCCTTTCACTGCCTCATAGTTCTGAAATGGTACAGCTGGACCACTTAGGTAAACTGTCTTAGTTGTTATCTGATAGTCGGAGATGAAGTTTAAAGGGCAGGCCTCTGCTTTAGTGCCACAAACCCTTCATATATATTTCAGGAGAGTGACTCATCCTGCATCTTCTCGTTCACCCTGAAACTCTTCATGCTAAATTTTATCTTTTCGTACAGCCTCAGTGGAAAAGAGAATGGGTCACTCAGCATACTAATCAGAAATGTGTATATTCTTTCCACAATGGCCACCCAAGTTGTTTCCTAACCTGCTGAGTATTTGGTCTTAAAAAAAAAAAACAAAACAAGCAAAAGAACGCCCGTAGTGAAGTATAATTGACATACCGAAAGCTGCACATAGTAAAGGTGTACTGATAAGCTTTGACAGAGGATACACCCATGAAATCAGGAACAATCAACGGTAGTGAACCTATTCACTCCCAAAAGTTTCCTCATGCCTCTTCTCCCACATGCCCAAATAGCCACTGGTCCGCTTTCTGTCATTGTAGATTAGTTTGCCTTTTCTTGAGTTTTTTAAAAATGGGAGCATACAGTGTGTTACAGTAAATTGGGGTCTGAGCTAATGATCTTGACTGCAGAGCTGCATCTAGTGTCTGAAATCAGTGAAACTGTCCAGCATAACATCAGTGGGACTCGGAGTTTACCCTCGAAAGAGGCATTGTTGGAAGGGGAGTGGAAAACTTGAATGTGAAACAGTGTTTGGAGTGAGATTATCAAATTCTGGAGATCAGCACAGTACCCCAGCCAGTCTTCTCATTTTCTGGGTAAACAAAATTTTTGAAGCCTGGTCCAATCCTAGATCCTTGCAACAGCCAGTTGACTTTTCTGTTTAAGGAATTCGGCTTTTATGACAAAAAGTTGTGTCTGGGACTGAAGAAAACATATGGAAGTCTCAGTACAACTCTCCAGCCACTGAAAAATAGCATGTGGCATGCACATCCTAGTTCATGCAGAGAACATCCCCACAGGTAGAGCTTTGGAAACCAGAGCTCATCTCATTAACAGGGTCAAGGCCTCACTGTGTACTGTCTTACAGATTGTTTCAGAGTAGTTCTTACAAACAGTCATTACTTTCTGGTGTGGCAAGGATGCCCACACAGATTTTAATTTCAAAAGGAACTGTTTGGGATCAGGTACTCAATGTAGACATTGTGTTCCTGTATGACATTGTCTAGTGGAAGAAGAACTAGAGCCTTGCATCTGAACTTAAGTCAAAAAGTCCCCACATAATTGTTCCCTCATTTCCACAATTGGCTTAACCAAGAAATTTTAGTCATGATTATGTGAAACATATCCACTGGGGCTATTCCCAGCAAGATTATACAAAGAAAATGACTTAAAATTTATATATATATATATATATATATATATATATATATATATATATATTTGTATTGATTGCAGAGAGGAAGGATGATAGAGAGAGAGAAACATCGATGAGAATCATTGGTTGGCTGCACACCCCTTCCTGGGGACTGAGCCCGCAACCTGGGCATGTGCCCTTGACCAGAATTGAACCTGGGACCCTTCAGTCTGCAGGCCGATGCCCTCTCCACTGAGCCAAACCGGTCAAGGCAATAACGTAATTTTTATGCACCTGTTTTAGAAAGTTCAATACTGAGAGTGTAGGGTAAATAAGACAAAGGAACTTGAGTTTTTGAATGGCATCAACACCTCATAAATGGAACATACGTGTCCACCTTGTGTGGCCCTGGCTTAACTGAATCATTTTGCAAAAATGAAAGCCAAAATTCAGAGAAATTAAAAATCCAATATTATGAAACAAGGTATGCCTGATTTTTTTAAGATACATTATCAGCAAATGAGAAAGTTGTTTCCAAGAACAGTTCTCTGATTGGAAAGTCCATCAATATCCTCTCCTGCTCTGAATACTGAAAAGTTCTTTATGTCAATGAAAAGCTGTATTAGAGGCAGGAGTTTTGAATTAAAATGGACTATTTTGTTGGATACAAGGATGAACATTGTCAGGGAAACTACTGGGTGCTAGAGGAATGTGTTCATCCCCAAGGTCATGAACATCAGTGTACTGTGGATCCCAACTTCAACACTAGCAGAGGCCACTAGCACAGTCAGGCCACTACCAAGCAGAACTCTAGCGTAGCTAGGAGCAGTGAAATCCAACAGCATTGTCCTGCCTTTACCTCTGGAATGGGTAATGCCTGTCACTTCTTTTGGGTAGTGTTCATGCACAACTGGCTACTACAGCACAGATCTATGTAAAATGATAGCCCCGTGTGCTGTTTCTGGTTTTGCTTTTATTTTTTAAGAAGTCAAAACGTAAGTAGCCCCCAGGGGAGATTTTCAGCAACCACGAGTTGCCTGCAGTATTGAAGTCCACCAGTGGTCGCCTAGTGCGGATCTTCTAAGCTTCCATAATTCATCTGTTCAGCCTCCCTGCTCCACCATTTATTAAGGGCTGCAAACTCAAAGGCCTTTGGGACAAGGCGGTGAAAAGTGAAGCAGGCTCAGAGAGGATCACTGAACTGTGGGACATTCCCATCTAAAGTTCCAGCTGATTCTTGCTGCTAGGGAATGTGAGATAGTGTTTCTAAGTTTGCCAATTTTCTGAGAGAAGCTGGAAATCAGATATGTAACATCTAATTTTAAAGTGTTGACAACTAATTTCAATCTAAAGGGGAACTAGAGCTGCACAGGCCAGTGAGGAGAAAGGTGGCTGAAAAATAAGACTAGAGACAAAAAAGGAACTGTATGTAAGCACTGTTCTCTAGTTGGTAAAGTTTCTTAAAGAGCCTTGAGTTTAACAATTTTGAAACCTCTGTACATATGTGCAGTATGGAAAAGGGGCCGTGAGAAGTAGGGAGTCCCGGCTGCACACCAGTCCCCCAGCCCAGAGTTTCAGAGCCGGGAAGAGAAGTCCCCATAACTTTGGACTGTAAAAACCAGTAGGGGATGTCCTGGCGGTTTTGACTCAGTGGATAGAGCGTCGGCCTGCCGACTGAAGGGTCCTGGGTTCAATTCTAGTCAAGGGCACATGCCCAGGTTGCGGGCTCCATTCCCAGTAGGGGACGTGCAGGAGGCAGCCAATCAATGATTCTCATCATTGATGTTTCTATCTCTCCCTCTCCCTTCCTCTCTGAAATTAATAAAAATATATTTTTTAAAAACAGTGGGGTTTGTGGCTGAGTGACACAGAGGCTGCTGGAGTCCCAGGTGTTCCTCTTAAAGGGCCCCTGCACGCACTTAAACAGTCCTGCCTCCTCTGAGCTCCAGTGCCAGGTGGTGGCTTTCAGGGAATCCAGGGATATATGGGGAGGAATGTGTTCATTGGGGACTGACTGGCATCAGGGCAGGAACTTGGGGGCAGCTTTCTCCCAGATAGGGGTGCTCACAGAGGTCATTGTTCATGCGCTGCGACCTCCCCCATTGCAGAGCTGACTGACAGCCATATCTGAGTTTCCATCAGCATGGCCCACACTGTTTACTCCACCCTGGTGATTCCCTGAGACCCTGCCCCATCCAATTTGCAGCCCCACCCAAGCTGTTTGTAGCTGTTTTTCCATATGAATGGCCTGTCCTGGCTGAGGTTTCAGACTGTTAAAATCTCTTAAACAAGCAGCAGCTGGAGTCAGCATGCCCCAAACCTATCAACAAAAGGCCCAAGACCCAGCACTAGCACCAGTCTGCCTTACTTCACAGCTGGGCCTGGCCAGGGCACTTTCTAGCCCAATACAAGTAGCCATCTGCAGATCTCTGGTGGCCCCAGGCAGTGACTGACTTTGCATCTCTTGGGAGGCCCCAGAGCCAGTGCACCCAGTGGACAGCTTCAGGTTACAACCGATTAAACCAGATTACAACTCTAAGTATCTACAAGCGATATACTCAAGGAGCAGACTCAGTGAGCACCAAAGCCCCACTGAAGCAAGTTCTGCTCCATAGGGGTGTCTCCTGCACAGCAGCTCTTCCATTGTAGACACAGCTGGTCCTCACAGCCAACTGGCCTGGAGTTCAATTCCTCCCAGTGGTGCCAACAGCAGTCATGGCTCAACTATAAGACTGTACACACAGCCCACACAGGGGCACACCTAGAGTGCCCAGCTCAGGTGACTGGGGAGACTGAGTCACTGGGCCCTACAGGACCCCTAATACACAAGGCCATGCTACCAATTCCAGGAGACATAACAGCTCTATCTAATACATAGAAACAAACACAGGGAAGCAGCCAAAATGCAGAAACAAAGAAACATTACAAATGAAAGAAATGGAAGCAAGCAAACTACTATGACACAGAGTTCAAAACAATGGTTATAAGGTTACTCAAGGATCTTAAGGAAAGCATCAAGGGACTCAGTGAGATTTTCAAGGATCTTAGTGAGAATATCAAAGACATGAAAAAGGACCAGTTAGAAATTAAACATACACTAACTGAAATAAAGAATAACTTACAGGGATTCAACAGTAGAGTAGTGTATTCTGAGAATCAAATCAATGATTTGGAATATGAGAAAGTAAAAAACACCCAATCAGAAGAGCAAAAAGAAAAAGAAACCCCAAAATATGAAGATAGTATAAGGAGCCTTTGGGACAACTTCAAATGTACCAACATTCACATTATGGGGGAGCCAGAAGGAGAGAGAGAGCGAGCAAGATATTGAAAACCTATTTGAAGGAATAATGACAAAAACGTCCCCTACCTGGTGGAAGAAATAGACTTACAAGTCCAGGAAGCCCAGAGTCCCAAACAAGAGGAACCCAAAGAGACCCACACCAAGACACATCATAATTAAAATGCAAAACATTAAAGACAAAGAGAGAATCTTAAAAGCAGTGAGAGAAAAGCAGTTAGTTACCTACAAGGCAGCACCCAGACGACTGTCAGATTTCTCAACAGAAACTTTGCAGGCCAGAGGGAGTGGCAAGAAATATTCAAAGTGATGAATAGTGAGGACCTACAACCAAGATCACTCTACCCAGCAAAGCCATAATTTAGAATTGAAGGTCAGATAGAGCTTCACAGATAACAAAAAGCTAAAGGAGTTCATCACCACCAAACCAGTATTACATGAAATGTTGAAGGATATTCTTTAAGAAGGTAAGAAGAAAAAATAAAAAGGGAAGAAGAAATTGTAAAAAATTATGAACAATAAAATGGCAATAAATACATATCTATCAACAATTGAAAATAAAAATAAATAAGAAATGTAATGATCAAAATAAACTAGTAAATAACATAGGATCAGAAGCATGGAAACATGGAACAGACTGACGAATCTCAGAGGGAAGGAGGTTGGGGGGTAGGAAGAGAATAACTGAAGATCTTGTATGCATATATGCATTACCTATGGACACAGACAATAGGGTGGTGGAGGCCCGAGGTGGGTCAGGAATCAGGTGGAAGGGGGCAATGGGAGGAAAAAAGGGGGACATCTGTAAAACTCTCAACAATAGAAATTTTTAAAAAGAGAGAAAAGTCTGCACAGGCCATGTAACCATATATAGATGCTCACCGCAGCCTTGCTCATAACAAGAAGTGGCACTGAGATACTATTGGTCACTTGTCAGGTTAGCAAAAAGGCAATATAGTCTGTTGGTGAGCCTGGGAAAATAGGCACACTGATAGATTGATCAGGATTTTGCCAATATCTGGCAAAATTATATCCATTTATGCTTTGGTCCAGAAATTCCATTCCTGGGGCTCCATCTGAAAGATACACTGGCAAAAATATGAAAAGATGTAAGTAAATACAAGCCTATTAACTGTAGCATGATGTATAATAACTAAAGATGGAAACAACTCAAATACCCACTAATAGAAAGTCAAAACAAAAATCTACATCTAGTTGAGCCTCTAGAATCCAGAATGTAGGCCAAAGTACCAATTTACAGGAAATACCAGTACAGGAGACAAAATATGTTAGCAACACAACAGAGATGCAGTCAGCGGCATCTAGGCAAAAGCAAAATGCAGAACAAACACTGCAGTTTCTTCCACAAATGGCAAGGGAATAAAATCTTACATTTTAAACAACAGATAGTTGATAAGAAATTAATTTTGTCAGTTACATTTTTGTTTTTTTAGAACATCCTTGTCTTTTAGAAATATATTCTATTTACACTCGAACTGTTATGTGTAGCAATTGCCTCAATATAATCTCAATGGGTGTGTGGATGGGAGTTTAGGTGAGAAATAAGACTATGAGTTGATAATTGTTGAAGCTACTACATGAGGATTCCATACCGTTCTCCCTACTTTCACAGATGTTTAAAATCTTCCATAACAAAAAGATCAACAACAACAACAAAATTGTTCAGGCCAGAAAATTACATGTATGAGCCAGATTCAAACCCTGAGCTACCAATTTGCATGCATTGTCCTAATATATTTAACTATGTATGAATATACATGGGGAGGATGTAATGGTTCTACGTGTAGCTGAAATACCAGCCTTTTTTCACCATTTCTCATGGGAAAAATTGATTTGGACAGGATTTTAAATTCTGCACACATTTAAAAATCCACACCCCTGCCTTAGCCAGCTTCCGCCTGGAAAGCTGCCAGCCGGTGAGTGTTTATGGAGGCCCCACTGACTCATCCACCTGGAAGGCAGGCCCTCCCAGTGTCAGCGGCCCCGATAGGGGGGGGGGGGGTGGCAGCTGGCAGCAGAAAGGGGGTCTGTTAGGGCAGCATGGAAGCAGTGGAACTGGAAAAAGTAAAGAATAGCCAAGTCTGTTTTTAACATTTATTAATCCAAAAATACATAACATTCCACTTTCTACCCCAGGTTCTTGGACTCTCAAGAAAGGAGGTAGCTGCCAGCCTTAAGTATCTGGTATAATACCTAAGTGCTCATATCTGTCTCAGGAAGGAGAAAGATCAGGAAGCGAGGCTCAACCTAGGAAACCCCCAAATCAGGCCCAGGCCCTGCCGAGGCCCTGCCAGGGGGACCTGGCACAGAGCGTGAGGCTTTCTGTCAGAGGGAATAGGGCACTCGGGAGCAATTTCCTCTGTACTGTGAGGCCCCGGGCGTCGGGGAGGTCCTTCCCTGCTCACTGGTGTTGATGGCTGAATTCCCCCAGAGCCAGCAACCAGAGCTAGCAGAGGAGAGGCGTGGCCAGAAGCAGAGCCCCAAAGCAAAACTGGCTTCCAGCTTCCCTCAGCTTCTACCCAGAGAACCTGGAACTCGGGCCTCTCTTCCCTCTCCTTCTTGGCCCAAATCCATTTCCAGGAGAGCCAGAGATAGGACCCTGCAGCCAGGCAGGTGCCCACGGGGGCTGTCACACCTCCACGTCAGTCCACATAGCCCCCAGGAAGCCTGTTTCAGTCCCTCTCTGCAGCCTCATTGCATGCCAACCGGGTGCATTGGCCAGGGCTCGTGGCCCGCAGGAGGGGCCTGGGCCACAGGCTGCAGCTGCTGCTGGGACTGCCAGATGTGATGGAGCTCCTTGAACTGCTCCACCATGTGGTCTTTGAGGTCTGGGTTGGAGATCTGTAGCCGGATGCTATCGGCCGACCAGGAAAGCTCCCCTGAGAACATCTCCAGCAACAACCTAGCCGCGACGGGCACCACCTGGGCAGCAAAGAGGACAGGGAGAACCCAATGGGGCTGTCAGACCTCGTTGTGCATGAGCACAACCACCAGGGGGCGGACGGTGGACTGCAGCCACCGGGAAGGAGGGGCACCAAATTTTACTTCCAGCAGCCCTGGGCCTAGATTGCTTCTGGTTGCCGCGTTCACACGGCCCAGAGAGCCCTGAGCCCCCACTGTGGGGCAAGGGCTTGTCTCAGGACTCCCCGGTATTCAAGCCAGACAGAATTGGGGGTTGGGAGAGGATGGTATACCTGTACAGTGATGAGCTTCTTCTCTCGGGGTTTGCGGTCCGGCCACTCCTCCCCAAAGCAGAAGAAGATCTCAAATGGTGGTGGGGTGTTGGTCTGACCCTTCTGGAACATGATGAGCTCTGCAGTAAGAACGAGACCCTTAGTCAGAGGCGAGAACCCTGCCCCTGGATGAGCGGAGGCCAGGAGGAACTGGACGGGGGGGCCTCACCGTTGAGAAAATGCTCCAGGCTGAAGAGTTTGGTCCTGACCTCCCGCTGGATGGGGTTGGGGTGCGAGCCGTGGGCCGAGGCGCAGGGCCCACTCCAGAACACCTTGCATTGGCACAGGCGGATGGCATACAGGTCCTGGCCTTGCAGCTGGAGGATGAGCCCGCGGTCCAGGAAATCCAGCAGCTGGTTCGTGTAGAAGCGCTGCTTGTCGCTGGGGATGTCCTCGGGGCTGGGGAAGCGCACTTGCTCCAGGCTCACAGGGCCAAAGAGCTCCACCTGGTCCTGGGTGGCCTGCAGCTGGCTGTAGAAGAGCCGGCAGCCGTGTGGATTGCTGATGGTGAGGGCACGGGGCGGCCGCCCCCGGTACTGGAACTTGATCTCCAGGTCGGTAACTGCGGGCAGAGGGGCAGGGGCCACCGCCTGTGAGCCCTGCCCTCCCCACTCTGCAGCCGCTCACTGGCTTCCTCTGCTCAGCTGCTGGTCCTCTTGTCATCTCTCCCACTCATTCCCCCCACCCAAGGAGGGACTGGCATGGGCATCCTTTTCTTCACCATTCTCCAACCTCTTGGCAAACCAACCCCCAGCACCGCTTTACCCGGCCCAGCCCACCAGTCCGTGGGTTCTTACGAGGCAGCATGTGGGGACTGATCAGCAGGTCGGGCAGGAGTTGTTCGCCTGCGGGCGGCAGGCTGGCAGCCAGGGGCCCGGGCGGCAGGCTGGGCGGGACCTCTGGGAGAAGCTCTCCAAAGGCAGCAGAGTCAGCAGGGGCAGGGCCCAGGTGGCTGGGGTCTGGAGCAGGGGGGCCCAGCACCACAGGTGGCTGGAGAGTGGGTGGCCACTTAACATCTTCTTTGGGTAAAGGATAGGGTGCCGCCGCGGGGCCAGGCTGCACTGCTTCTACAGGGGGGGGCGGGGGCGGGGACAGAGCTCTGAGGCCAATTCTAGGAACTGCCTCCAGGCCCACTCTTCCCAGCCTGGGCCTCCCCCCACCGCACCTTCGGCCCCTCCCAGGTTCTCCTCATACTAGGCCCCCAACCACACCACCTCCCGGCCCCACCTGTGAGGCTCAGGCTTGGTAACATCCTCTGGAGCTGAAGTGAAGACACAGGCAAAGGAGGAGGGAAGAGGCCAGAGAGACAAGGAAGGACAGGTCATTACACTGATCTGATGCTGAAGAAATAACACACGAGAACCACAAGGCCTTTCCCCAGGCTTCAGCTTAGCGGAGGCCAGGCCCTGCCTCCAGTCCCAGTCCTGCTGCCCAGGCAGGCCAGTGAGTCCTCCGCGCCTGTTTCCGCACCGGCCTTCTGAACAGGCGGAGTAGCTACCAAGCCCGGCCTGCTGTGAGGGTCAGTCAGCCAACAAAGCCCAGGGCGTTAAGGTGGTGACTTCGTTTCTATGCTCAGGTCCCAGGGAGAAACTCAGAGTTGAGCTTTGGGAAGAGCAGGCTCCCAGAGGAATGGGCTGCTGGGCCCAGGAGCAGAGGAGAACCGAGGGCGCCCCCTCCAGGCTCTCCTGGGAAGGGCAGGCAAACCCTGGGAGAATGACCTGCTCACCTCTTCCTCTTCCTCATCCTCCTCCTCTCCGGGACCACAAGTGTAATCCTCAGTGGGCTGTGACTCTGCAGACGGGAGAGAAAAGAAAGACAGGAAGGGAGTCGGTGGGGGAGGAGAAGGAAGGCCACGGGGTCTCATGTGGCAGCTCCTGCTGTGGCTTCTCCCCTGCCCAGAGCTGCCCAGTGAGGTGAAGGGCCGCCAAGCCTTCAGGAATCAGTAGGGAATCAGTAGGGGCCTTCCTGGCCCCATGGCACGCAGTTCCTGGGCCACCAAGAGCCAAGAACAAGGACTGGCTGAGGAAGCAGACTGCGGCCCTGGCCCGTGCCAAGCCATTCCTGGCCCCGCAAAAGGCCCATCCCAGGTGACTCCTGGAAGGCCTGGCTGCTACGACCTAGCAGCATGTGGCCGGCCACTGCAGCGTGGAAGGCCTGGGCTCTCGTGCACAGCCTCTGAGGTGGCCCACACAGAGCTGGGCGCCTTACCTGCGGGAGTGGGGCCATTGGAGCAGACCTCGTAGATCTTGTAGGGCTGAGGTGGCATGTCCCGGGGCCCGTCATAGATGAGGCGGAAGTCACGGCTCTTGTTAAGGGCACAGCGCAGGTTGGCCTTCCACTTGGCCGGGTCAGCCTCGTCCACCCCCTCCGTGTACTTCCCCGTCTCCTTGGCCCAGGCCTGCGGCAGGAAGAGAAGACGGGCAATGATAGAGAACCTCGGCCCTCACCAAAGCCCAGCCCCTCCTGGCTGATGGGAGTTGTGGTCTGCAAGGTGGGAGAGAAGACGCCAGGTGCTTTGAAAGGTGTTACATTCACTGCTCCTGGAGGGTGACAGGCACAGTCTCCAAGGTGGATGGTGTGACGTGCTGGATGAGAGCATGGGGTCTGGGTGTGGGTGTGGGTTGGGGTCCAGAAACTGCCACCCACCAGCTGTATGCCAGGGGCCTGTCATTTTGTTTCTTAGCTGTGGTCTCCCCATTGTAGTACCTACTCCACAGGGTGGCCCATAAAGCTCTCCAAACTGTGTCT
Organism: Myotis nattereri; assembly: GCF_964212035.1. Taxonomy (NCBI): domain Eukaryota; kingdom Metazoa; phylum Chordata; class Mammalia; order Chiroptera; family Vespertilionidae; genus Myotis; species Myotis nattereri. The sequence continues at coordinate 21,004,547 of NC_138086.1, read as the reverse complement.
GTGCTTGGATGGGCTCCGTGCACTTGAATTGTGGGTATCATTATTCTGGAGAGCAATTTGGTTGATACCAGGATTACAAATGTTTCTACCCTTTAATCCAACCATTCAGCTACTGGGAATTTATCCTACAGCTACACAAGCGTCCACACGAAATTCTGCACATTCAAGCTTATTCATTGCAACACTGTTTGTAAAAGCGAAAGACCCAAAATAACCTAAATGCCCATCAATGGGGACTGGTTAAATTAACTGTGGAAGACTGGGAAGCAAGGGGGGAAAGGAGGAAGCTTTTGATGTACTGACATGTTGTGATCTCCAAGAAATATGAGGTGCAGGAGAGTATGCATGTACCTCTATCATTTTGCAAAAGTTGGGGGAAGGATAAGGACATATTTTTGTCCGTATGCACAAAAATCTCTCAGGAAGGATAAACAAGAAACTGATACTAACTGTCTCTAGCAAGGGGGTGGGTGGCTGGAGACGGGTGGGAGGGAGACCATTTTACACTATTCAGAAATAGGAAATGGATTTGAAAAGAGCCTTGAAAAGGTCTGGCCGGTGTGGCTTAGTTGGTTGGATGTTACCCGTTGCATCAGAAGGTCTCATTCTGCTTCAGGGCACAGGCCCGGATTGAGGGCTCGATCCTTGGTAGGGAGCATGCAGGAGGCAGCTGATCTTGATGTTTTCATCTCACTTCAATGTTTCTCTCTCTCCCCCTCTCCCTTCATCTCTCTCTTTCTCTTTCTCTTTCTCAAAATCAATTTTTAAAAATCTTAAAAAATAAAAATGTTCCCAGGCCTTCCACCCAGAGTTGCTGATACACTTGGCCTGAGATTCAAAAAATAACCTTGAAAAGGTAAATATCAAGTGCAAGGACTAAAAAACATATATCCAGCTTTAAAAATAAACATTCTCTTTGACCCAGCACATTTTAACTCTGGGAACTAACCCCAAGGAAAATCATTTAAGATGTGCAACTGGTAAAAGTTTAGATCAGTGGTTCTCAACCTTGGCTGCACATTAGAATCACCTGGGAATCTTTTTAAAATCCTGATTTCTGGGCCTCGTCCTCCAGAAATTCTGTTTCTTGTTACTAATGTTGTGGCCCCACCCCATAACAAAGAAACAGAATTTCCGGAGGACGAGGCCCAGAAATCAGGATTTTAAAAAGAATCCCAGGTGATCCTCATGTGCAGCCAAGGCTGAGAACCACTGGTTTAGAGGATGTGCCTGGCAGTGTGGTCTTCGACACTGAAACACTAAAAGCAATCCAAAGTGTCCAAAAACTGGGACTGGGTGGCTAGCCCGTGCTGGGCCCCTCCAATGGAACCTGCAGCAGTCACTGATGTTGAGTGAAAAAAATGCAGGTTACAAAACAATATATAGTTTGATTCTACATCTGCATTTCATAGATGCATTTGTGCAGAAAACAAAATTCAGCAGTCACCTCAAGGTGTTAAAATCATACTGCTGCCTGCTGTCTTCGGGTATGTGTACACTAGACAAGCACACTGCATGTGTGCGCATGCGTAATGAGAATGAGATGAGAACAAAGGGGAGGAGGAGGAGGAAGGCCTTCTGGGGGGCCATCAGTCCCCACCTTGCATTGGGGATCAGGTTAGAAAAGCTAGACCCTGTGGTTATGCCTGTGTCCCCTGAGTCCGGGCCCGGGGTCACCTGCAGCAAGACAACTGGATGAGTGGCCAGTCTGAGTTGGAATGGGGGGTCCTCTTCTGGGGGAGGGGCTTCCTCAGAGGCTCAGGCAGTCCCCTGTCCAGGCCTTACCTTGAAGATGGTGTTATCTCCGTCCTGGCTGGGGCCGTGCCTAGTGGCATGGCGCCAGGGGATGGAGAAGAATTTCCTTTCGCCATTGACCCATTGGAGCCCTGGGTACTGGCAGCTGTTCACCTGGGCCACCAGCCAGGGCTTCAGCCGCACGCGGCGGGGCGGAGGGGCAACCCCCAGGGCAGGCTGGTTCATGGCAAAGGGGTCTGCAGGAGAAAGACAGAGGGGCGCATCAGTAGATGTGCCGCTGGCTACTCCTTTGGCAGAGGGGCATGGGGGGCGGGGGGGGGGGGGCTCCAGGGGCCCAGCCATGGCGTTAGGACTTTCCCTTCCTCCCAGCACTGGGGGCTGGAGTCTCTCCAGTCCATCCAGGTGCTCAACGCCAGTTCCCTTTCCAACCATCAGCTTTCTCGTCACAGGGCCCTTCACCTGCGCTGTGTTTGGGGGGAAGGGAAGGCGGGGTGACGCGGTAGTGGATGTCCCACCCAGACGCCCTCTACCAGATAGGGCATCGCTTCCCCAGCTGTCAGGAGGCTGGCACAGCAGGAGGCTCAGAGCTGCCCATCTCGGGACCTGCCCTCCTTGGCTCACTCCAGGCTGGCCCGCTCCTCCCCTCGGGAGACAGCTGTGGCCAGTGGGTGACAGACACACAGGGACGAAAGGCTTCAGGTGGAGCAAGCGGGTGCTCCTGTGTGCGCACCCCAGGGCCCAGGGGCAGGCTGCAGCCAGCCTCCAGCTGGTTCCACATCCCTGCTTAGCATTCTCCGCGCCCCGCCCTGCCCCCTCCCTCCCCTCCTCCTCACTAAACTGCCTTCTAGGAAACTGGCCCCAGAACAAGGTAGACCTGAGAATGGAGGGACGGCTCCACACCCAGTCCCCAGAGCTTCCTTCCTCCCTCAGTTTCCCTCAGGGATCAGGTTCCCCACCTGGACTTCTTGAGCGAAGTCCCATCAGCACACTCAGTCTCCCTCCTGCATCACCGGACTTAGGTCCCATCCTTGTAAAGCCATCGACTTCCTAGACTGAGGCCTCCCCCTGAGCCACGCATTCTTCCAGCAGTTGGTGAACACTGAACGCCTGCCAGACCCATGCTGCCCAGAGCCGTGGGGCCTACACAGGTGAGGTCTAACGGCTGCCCACCGGGAGCCAGTGCCACTCCCCAGGCCAGTCTCTGCCTCCCAACCCGCTGATCTAAGAGAGTGAGACCAGACCCCAGTGGAAGGCTGCCGGGGGGCGGGGGGGGGGGGGGCGGGGGGCGCGTCTGGGGGGCTCTGACAGAGGCAAGGGTCTGAGGCAGGCGGCCAATCAGGGAAGGAATTGCTGAAGGAAATGGGGTGTCGGGCGGCGCAGCGAACACTGTGGGTGGGATGAGAGCTATCCTAATATCTGAGGTAACGCCATGCACAGAGCGACTAGGGTTTGAGTCAACACCAGGACAGCCTCAGGTTGGAGAATTTTCCAACAGCTAAAGCCTCCAACCGAGGCCGGGCTGCTGCCTGGGTGGGTGGGAGGCTGGTTCCTCTCTGTTGTTCCACGTCTGCTTTGGCCTTGAGCACTGAGCCGCAGTTTCCCCTGAAATTCCCTGACTCGGACCTTTTGGGTTGTAGCTGTTAAGTGCCACCTCTTGCTAAGAGGTCTCCATCTGCAGGCTGCTCCTCAGAGCAGGGCCCAGCTCCAGGCTGGGCCGGGGAGGGTGGGAGAGCTTCCAGCCCTGCCCCCAGGCCTCCGAAGACGGGTGGCTCAGTTCCCCTTTCTGTACCAGCCTCCACCCAGCACCAGGGGAAATGAAAGTGGCCAGACCGGACAACTCAGAAACCTCACTCACTGGGAGCTGGGGGAGGAAAGGATGTGGAGAGAGATTCTCAGGGGGTCCCCCAGACCAAATTCTCAGTCTCTTACCCCATACATAGCCCACCCCCAGCCCCCAACCTCCAACCCCCAGGTCTGCTGGTGGTCATTGTACATTCTGTGTGGTTCACAGCATTGGGTCTCCTCCCCGCAAGATCTTGGTCCTAAGGTAGAGGAGCAACTGTCATAGGTGGCAGGCAATTCTGGTTAAGTGACGGTGGACAGAGGAGAGCTCTGTTCCCTGAAGACCCCCACATCTGGTCGGCCCACAGCTGTGCCGGGGGGGGGGGGGGTGCAGCTGAGAGAGCAGAAAGGGTTAGGTCAGTGATGGCGAACCTTTTGAGCTCGGCGTGTCAGCATTTTGAAAAACCCTAACTTAACTCTGGTGCCGTGTCACATATAGAAATTTTTTTGATATTTGCAACCATAGTAAAACAAGGATTTATATTTTTGATATTTATTTTATATATTTAAATGCCATTTAACAAAGAAAAATTAACCAAAAAAATGAGTTCGCGTGTCACCTCTGACATGCATGTCATAGGTTCGCCATCACTGGGCTAGGAGGAAGTCGGTTGCGTCTCACTCCTGGCTGGCCCTGCCCAGCACTGCTGTTCACTGCAAAGGTTTGGGAACGATCTCTGGCCTCATGTCAGAGAGGCCCAGGCAGGGGCCGTGCAAAGGGGCTCCCACAAGAAGTGGCAGAACCAAGGACGGGTCTGTGCAGCCTCCACCGGAGGGTCAGCCAGGTGCACCAGGACCAAGCTCAGTGTCAGCTTCCCAAGGACACTTACTCCTGCTGCCGGAGGCTCGCTTCGGCCTCATTCCCACCATCCTAACGCCAGGAGTTCTGAATTTCAATCTTTGTGCTTCACACCCACCCACCCCCCATAGACACAGTTGCCCCGATTTCCCAGGGAACCCCAGAAGCTACAGGGCAGCCCTCAGAAGGTCCACCCCAATGTTGGGGGAGGACTTGACTTTCCCTCCGAGGGCAGCGCTGGCCAGGCGCCTGCCTGCAAAGTGGGACAGGATGGCAGTGCCTGCATCCGCTTCTGTGGAAACGCCAAGGAGGCGCGGGCTGCTCAGGACCCAAGGGAGCCCCCATGAGTGAAGCATCTAGCCGGGCAGCCGGAGCCCCTCTGCGGTGGGGGAGGCCCCACAACTCACACCAGGGCCCTGAAGTCCCAGGAGCCACCCCGTGAGGCGCCTGGAACACCGTGGGCACCAGGAACCCCAGGGGAGAAGGCACCTCAGCCCCAGACAGTGGGCAGAGCAGCAAGCCCCCTGCCGCCTCCCGAGTGCCACGCACATTTGTGTCCGCAAACCCCACATCAAGCTCAGAGGGAAGGGGGAGTGGGGTGGTCCCTGCACCAGCGAGACCCTAAAGCCCGCCCCTCCGGCTGGGTTGACCACACCAGGAGACAAGCGGGAGGGGGGAGGGGAGGGGCTGGGGGCAGCAGACGCGGCCTCCTCCCAGCAGCTCGGTGGGGGAGGCCGAGGCGAAGGGGGAAACCCCTAGGTGGGGCCTTAGATAAGAAAGGGTGTTTTCCGGTTTCCCAGGGCCTCCCCGGACTTGGGGGGGGGCCCTAGCGCCCCGGGCCGATAGTTCTGGGGGAGGCTGGGGACTGTGCCTCTGGCCGACTGCCCCCCGCAAAGGACCGTCGCTTCCTCCGTCGGCCCGCGGCGTCCCTGCTGCTCCCGGCCCTGTGCCCGCGGGGCCGCGGGAGGCCGGCCGGACCCTGCGCGCGGGACTGCGCGGCTGGTGCGCCCCGGCGGGTTGCCCGGGGCCGCCTCGGGGCAGCTGGCTCTCGTCGGTCTCGGCCGCTGCTCCGGCGGGTGCGGACGAGGCGAGGAAAGTCCCCGCACCCCCGCCCGGCTCCGGGGTCCCGGAAAGCCCCGCGCGGGGGCCGGCGCACTGGCCTCTTCCCTCCACTTTGAGCCTCCTGATTGCTCGGTTTGAAGTTCGAGGGAAGGACGCAAAGACGCGAGCCCAAGAAGTATTGCGCCCGCGGTGCTCAGCCGGGAGGGTCAGCGCCCCCTTTTCTGAGCCGCGAGTCAAAGGACGGCGCCCCCACCCGACACCATCTCCCCACGCTCTCCGCCCGAATGCCTGCCATGGCCCCCAAGATCCTGGGAGCATAAGCCCTCTACGCCCCATCCTCTTACCCGGAAGGGGAGAGAGCACAGAAAGGGGGAGTCGGGGCTCGCCCCAACAGGGTCAAGGCCAGACGCCTCTCGGGCGCCTGGGGCTCCCCGTCCATCCTTGGCGAAGCGAATCGGAGGGAGAGACCCGCAGAGCTGGCGCCTCTGGCAGCGGTGCCGACCCCGCCTCCCGGCCGCCGGGCTCCCCGCTCTGTCGCCGGGCTCCCCGGGCGCCTGCGGGGCGAAGGCTGCCAGTGCGGGGCACCCTGTGCCGACCGGGACGAGGGAGGCACCGTGGAGGCCGCCAGACTCGCGGGGCGCGCCCTGCACTAGGCGCCCACGGAGCTCGAGCGCGCAGCGAGCCGGACGCGGACCCCTCCCCGCGCCCGCCCCGCTCCATCCCCTCCCGCCAGGCAGGAGTCCCGCGGGCGCGGGAGGGGCGCGCGCCGGGCCCTACCTGTCAGCGCTGCGCCCGTGTGGCTGCGCCCGAGCACCGGCCGGCGGCGGGCCGACTGCTCCCTCCCGGAGCGCGCCTCCCGCCCGCCCGCCCGGCACTTCCGCATCGCCCGCCCCCGCCCCTGGGCCGCGGCCGCCGAGCTCCGTGCGCCCGCCGCGCCCCGCCCTGCCCCGTGGAGCCGCCCTAGCGCCGCGCGCTGACCCGGCGATCGCGGGCCCGGCCTGAGCATCGGGCCGGCGGGCTCCGCTCCAGCCCAGAGCCTCCCGGGAGAGCCCGGGCGGCGCGGTGGCCCGGACCGGACCGACGACCGGGCTCCTCGGCGGTCAGTCCGGAACCGCAGCCTCGGACCACCCAGCCCCACCCCACCCACCCGGCCGCCGCGCTCGGTGGGGCCTGGGAGCTGCCCAGCCCGCGTCCTCCGGGAGCTCGGATCCGTGCAGACACCGGCCACCGACCGAGCCACGGCCGAGGCAGCTGCGGAGCGGCGCGTGGGTAGCCCCGGCCCGCGTCCGCCGCCCGCACCCCTGGCCGGGGTCGCCTCAGCCCCCGCAGCTGGCGCCGGGACCCGACCCTTCCTCCTAGACGTGCCCTCCCCGGGCCACCCTGCCCCTTCCCACCTCCCAGACCCCACACCTGGCGCCCAGGTCCCTTCCCGGCCCCTGCGGGCGCTCAGGGCCAGCCCACCGCCGCCGGCGCCTCTCGCCACCCACCGCTGCCGGGCCGGGGCCATCCATCTGCCCTTCTGAACGGCTTTCGGTTCCACAAATGGGCCTCAGCCTTCACATGTCCGGTTCCTTCTCATGGAACATTCTTCGCTGCTTCACATTTTGTTTCGACATCACCTCCTCTGAAAAGCTTTCCCTCCTGGGTCGGTTCCGAGCTCTGAAGCTCGGCCTGGCTGGTTTCATTTCATGGTTTTAATGTGTGACCCCCACGGAGGTCAGCTGAGGAACCACTCCGCTTTTCACTGTTTTCTAAGGTAATTTTCAATAAAAATATTTTTTAAGAGAAGAACATTATCTTTTTTTCCCCTTTATTGATTTCAGAGAGGAAGGGAGAGGGAGAGAGAGAGAGAGAGAGAGAGAGCGAGAGAAACATCAGTGATGAGAGAGAATCATTGATCGGCTGCCTCCTGCAGCCCCCCATCAGGGACTGAGCCCAGAACCTGGCCTGTGCCCAATGGGAATGGAACCCAGACCTCCTGGTTCATAGGCCAACGCCCAACCACTGAGCCAGCCGCGGGGCAAAAAGAACATTTTCAAGTTAACCGACTAAATTTTAGACAGCAAATAAAATATGTATGTTCCAGAAAGTACTATTTGCCCTTTAAAGTTAGGTGCTTGTGTTTTTAAGAATAGGGTATTAGTTGATGAATTAGAACTTTGACCTTCCCCTCCCCTCTCCTTCCCTCCTGGAAAACCTTTGTTGCTGTTCTTGACAGGAGGTCTGTATCATCGCTCATTATGGGTTGTCTTTTTCTTCTCTTCTGTCTCTTCTTTCTCCCCCACGCCTTGTAGCCCTAATATTAAAATGGAAATATAATTATACATAAGTATTTTACTATTTGTATCTGCTGAGTATTTCACTATTTCATATTTTTAAAATTTAAAGTGTGGATGGGAGAAAAGTAGATACGTAGATTGTTTTGTATTTTAAAAATGAAACTGGCATTTAATTGAAAGTGGTCCCTCACCAAATGGGCACCTTTTCCACTGAAGGCCAGTAATGCTTCATAGCAAATATTATTTGTTGGACTAGATAAAATAGCCGGGGCAACAGTTGAGAAGAGCCTTCTTTTATTGTCAAATGCCCCCCACACAGGTGAGGTCCCCACCCTTAGAAACTCTGAACTTCATCAAGAACCATGGAGGGGCCCGGCTGGTGTGGCTCAGTGGTTGAGCACTGACCCATGAACCAGGAGGCCAAGGTTCCATTCCTGGTCAGGGCACATACCTGAGTTGCAGGCTCAACTCCCAGTAGGGGGCGTGCAGGAGGCAGCTGATTGATGATTCTCTTTCATCATTGATGTTTCTCTCTCTCTATCCCTCTCCCTTCCTCTCTCTGAAATCAGTAAAAACATTTTTTTTTAAAAAAAAAATAAACAAAGAGAAAACATGAAGGGGCTACATGTAGAAGAAGGGCACAGAACTTGAGCTTCTATCCAGCTCTGTTGTGTTCAAGGTAAGTGACCTCCAGCAGGTCCTGTGAATCCTGTTGTCTGTCTGTAAAGGGGAGATGATGTTACTGAGCTCAGAGCTCCAGTGTGAGGTTCTAGGCCAGGGGTCCTCAAACTTTTTAAACGGGGGGCCAGTTCACTGTCCCTCAGACCGTTGGAGGGCCGGACTATAGTTTTAAAAAAAACTATGGCCGAAACCAGTTTGGCTCAGTGGATAGAGCGTCGGCCTGCGGACTGAAAGGTCCCAGGTTCGATTCCGGTCAAGGGCATGTACCTGGGTTGCGGGCATATCCCCAGTAGGGGATGTGCAGGAGGCAGCTGATCGATGTTTCTCTCTCATCGATGTTTCTAGCTCTCTATCTCTCTCCCTTCCTCTCTGTAAAAAATCAATAAAATATATTTTTTAAATAAAAAAAAACAAAAAACTATGAACAAATTCCTATGCACACTGCACATATCTTATTTTGAAGTAAAAATACAAAACGGGAACAAATACAATATTTGTATTTGCATGTGGCCCGCGGGCCATAGTTTGAGGGCCCGTGTTCTAGGCCCTAGAGCAGGGGTGGGCAACCCCTGGCACGCATGCCAAATATGGCACGCCAGTAACTTTTGCTGGCACACGAAACCCTCTCTTATAATCTTCCATTTACAATTTTTTTCTTAATATCGACTTTTTTATTTTTCAGATAAATTCAGTGTAGGTGCATCTTAGATAAATAAATAATTTTACATAACAAGTTATCTTAAAGACCATAGACATGGATTGACAAGTGAGGGGAAGAGCAATTTCTATGCCTCTGCCTTCACTCTCTCTGCCTTCCTAGATCCGGCCAGTGTTTTGGTTTCATCCATATACGCTTGTGAATCTTTGTTCTCAGTGATGAATTTTGTTAAGTCTCATAATAGGAGTAGCCTGACGGATGAAAGTAGTAGCTCGTGCATCTCTCTGAAGGTCAGGAAATATAAACCTGATGTAAAATCTCTGTCATCAGTGATGCAGCAGCAGAAGTCCCACTGATAATATCAAACGGAGTCATAAAGTTTTCTGTCGGACTACCAGTGTGCCTGTATACATTAAAAAATAAATGTATTTTTCATCATCATATACTGTGTTTTTGTCGCTCGAATGAATTTTATTATTTCTTCAAGGTTCTTCACATACGTACACCTTAAGAGATATCAAGTAGGCGTAACATGTTCTCAAAAAATTAGGGTTGGCACGCAGAAGAATTTTGAGTCAGAGATTTTGCTGGTTTTGGCACGCACTCACAAAAAGTTGCCCACCCCTGCCCTGGAGTCTAGGGCAGTGGTTGGCAAACCGCGGCTCGCAAGCCACATGCGGCTGGCTCTTTGGCCCCTTGAATGTGGCTCTTCCACAAAATACCATCTGCGGGTGTGCACATACAGTGCGAAGTTGACTTAAAACTTGAAGTAAAGCCCTGACTGGTTTGGCTCAGTGGATGGAGCATTGGCCTGTGTACTGGAGGGTCCCGGGTTCGATTCCCGTCAAGGGCATGTGCAATGGTTGTTGGCACATCCCCAGTGGGGGGTGTGCAGAAGGGAGCTGATTGATGTTTCTCTCTCGATGATGTTTCTAGCTCTCTATCCCTCTCCCTTCCTCTCTGTAAAAAATCAATAAAATATATTTTAAAAAAATTAAAGAAAAAACAACTTGAAGTAAAGTTCATTAAGTTAATTTTAGGGAACGTTGTGGAGTGAAAAAAGATGTAGTGTCGAGGATTGAGAAAGGTATGTTGAGATGGTTTGGACATATAGAGAGGATGAACGAAAGGAGATAGACGAAACAAGTATACAAGACGAGTGTGGATGGGAGAGTTGGAAGGGGTCAACTCAGCGAACGTACCTCAATCAGATTGAGGACATTTTTAGCAAAGGCCAGCTTAGGAATACCCTAATTAAGTTAATAACAATGTACCTACCTATATAGTTTAAGTTTAAAAAATTTGGCTCTCAAAAGAAATTTCAATTGTTGTACTGTTGATATTTGGCTCTGTTGACTAATGAGTTTGCCGACCACTGGTCTAGGGGAACCTGAGTCAAGAACCACTCTGGGCCAGAGACAAGGCATAGGGAAGAAGGGGCAGGGGAGGAAGCCTCACTCCAGACTCTCCCAAAATTGAAGGCCCCTTGCCTCAAACAGCAAAAACAATGCTGTTTTACAGTGAAATACAAGGAAAGGGGAAGTGAGGCTACACCAACCCCCATGCGATCACTCCCAGTTCCCCCCAGCGGCACATGGGGAACAGGGAGATGTGGCCTCCTCCGCCCCAGGAGTCTCCACACAGATGTGTGCCCAGGTCCCTCACTCCCAATGGTGAGATGGCGCCCGCCCGGACTTCCCTGGCTGGGGCATCAGATTGAGCATGTGGTGAGCGGCCTGGTTCTGGTAGAAGCTAGAGTGTGAGTGTGAGTGTGTGTGTAAGTGTGTATGTGAGTGTGTGTGAGTGTGTGTGTGTGAAGGGTGAGGCTGTGTCAGCAAAGGGAACTGAAAGAAACTCAGTATGAGTGTTAGGGAGAGAAGACAGACATCTACAGGGCAGCTGGACAAGACACCCCACCCAACTCTGGACCTTCATTGCAGGCCTGGGCGGCTGCCTCTTCCCGAAACCTCCTTCCTTAGAGACCCACCCTCTCAGGCCTGGCTCTCCGGATTCCTGTTCCCCAGATACCCCCCTTTTCTTGGAACTTGTTGGCTGGACACTGGACTCTGGAGTCCAATGGAGCTGAGTCACACCCTGGCTCCACCACTCCGGGATGGTGTGACCTTGAGCAAACCATGGACTCTCATGGGACACCCATTTCCCACCTGTGAAGTGAGAATGGTACCACCACTGTCACAGATTGGCTGGGAGGCCTAAAGTCAACACATGCTCAGTGAGTACCTCTACATGTCAGAATAAGGTGGCCCTGGCTGGGCAGCTCAGTTGGTTAGAACGTCATCCTAGTATGGCAAGGTTGCAGGTTTGATCCCTGGTCAGGGCACATATAAGAATCAACCAATGTGAGTGTTGACCTATGAACCAGGAGGTCATGATTCAATTCCCAGTTAGGGCACATGACTGAGTTGCAGGTTCAATCCCCAGTGGGGGGCATGTAGGAGGCAGCTGATCAATGGTACTCTCTCATTATTAATGTTTCTCTCTCCCTCTCCCTTTCTCTCTGAAATCAATTTTAAAAATATATATACACTGAGTGGCCAGATTATTATGACCACCTGACGTTTGTAGGCAAATTAGCCATACACTGACTGCATTGTATGGGATATGGAAGCCGAAGGCCTGTTCGAACACCTTTGCTGTCTGCAGTAACCAAGATAAAATGTCTCCAATTCGCATAGGAACACAAGGATTGGACAGTCGAGCTTTGGAAAAAAGTCATGTGGTCCGATGAATCATGTTTCCAGTTGCATCATGCAGATGGCAGAGTGAGAATTTGGTGGAAACAACATGAAAGCATGCACCCCACATGCATGAGTACAACCCTTCAAGCTGGTGGGGGCCGTGTTATGGTTTGGGGCATGTTTTCCTGGCATGATTTGGGCCCTTTAATTTGTGTGGAACAATGTCTGAATAGCATAACATACCTAAGTATCATTGCTGATCAGGTTCATCCTATCATGTTGATGGCGTATCCCAATGGAGATGGCTTCTTCCAACAAGACAATGCGCCATGCCACGGTGCTCGTATTGTGCAGGAGTGGTTTCACGAACATGAGGGAGACTTTACCTGCTTAGGTGGCCCCCAGAATCACCAGATCTCAATCCAATGAGCATTTGTGGGACGAAGGTAAAAGAGCCATCAGGCAGCTGGTTCCACAACCATCCAATCTCACAGAACTGGACAGTGCTATTCATCAGGCATGGTGTCAGATTCCTCACCTCACCTTTCAACATCTCGTGGAGTCAATGCCAAGAAGAATCGCCGCAGTATTGAAGGCAAAAGGTGGCCCAACGAAGTACTGATGGGGTGGTCACAATAATCTGGCCACTCTGTGTATATATACACTAGAGGCCCGTTGCAGGAAGATTCGTGCAATAGGCCCTCTTTCCCCTGGCTGCCAGCACCAGTTTTCCTCTGGCACCTGGGACCCAGACCTCCACTCTGGCCACAGCCTTCCATCTTCGCTCTGGACACGGTCTTCGCTTCGGCTGGAGCCTTCAGTCTTTGTTCCTCGCTCCGGCGGGAGTCTTCAGTCTCTGGCCAGAGCTGCTCCTGTAGCTCCTTCTGCCCCTGACCCTCCCCCTCATAGCTTGATCGCTGCTTCGCCTGCAGACCTTGCCGACGGGCTCCTGGGTCCCAGGGGGCCGCCTTGCCTACAGCCTGGCTTTCCAGCAGCTCCTAGGGGCGCACACCAGGGCCTGGATGGCGCCTCCCGGTATTCTGCCCTGCGTGCAGTATGCAAATTAGCCGCCATCTTTGTTGGTGGTTAATTTGCATATCATGCTGATCAGCCAATGGTGATGGTAGCGAAGGTATGGTTAATTACTATGTTTGTCTATTATTAGATAGGAGGATATATATATATATATATATATATATATATATATCAACCAATAGATGCATAAATAAGTGGAACAACAGATTGATGTTTCTCTCAAGTCAATAAAAAATAAGTTGTAATTTCAAAAATAAAATCTATTTTGTCTAAACCCCTGCCCTCTTACAGCTCCCATTCTATGGAGTGAGATAGACAGTAAGTGTTCAAATAACAAACTTGGTGGGTGCCTCGTGGGTCGTTGTACAGGCTGAACAGTGACAGGGTCTGAGGTCGTTTCATCTCGGCCACTCTGGCTCCTCTAAATTGTATACTGTTTCTGACACACACGTGGTAGCTTTATTATTATCAACGCCCAGGACATCCCCGCTGGGGTTTCCTCTCCCTTTCTTGCTAACTGCCGCCTCCTCAGAGCTTTTTGGGGCACAGTCTGGAAGTCCCCCACTTGGTCAGCACTGTCACATGGTCTCTAGGTCGCATGTCCCCGCCTCTCCCCAAGTGCAGCTCTTGCTATCGCTTCCCATGGCCTGAGGCCTAGTAAGCAGCGCACACGCCCTCATGGGTCCCAGGCCCTGGCTCTCTGCTCCTCTGACCCTGTTAGGAACAAATACTATTTCCCTTTCCTTCCTGGTCAGCATCTTTCCTCTCCCTGATCCTTGGCAACCAGACTCCGGCCCCTTTTCCATAGATTCTGCTCTGGACCCACAGCTCTCAGAACGGCTCAGAAATTCCAGTTACTATCTTTTTGTCCTTTAAACTCTCAGGTCCTGGAATTTCATGGTTGCCTGGGCTTCTCACCATCCTTTCCCCTTTAAATAACTGTGGTGGAGGCTCCTCATTTTGCCATGGGATTCTGCTTCTAGCTCAGCTCAGCCCCTTAGCATCTTCCCCACCCGTCGCTGCCTCACCCCTGCCCTGCCTCTCCGTGCAATCATCATTGGTCCGGTTGATTCTCCCCCCTCATGTCCTCCATCTCACATCCTCATTGCGCCCCACCCCCTCCGCACTCACCAGCTGCATTTGGCTGATTCAAACACTCCCCAAATCTGCTTAGCTCAGCGTTTCACTAAAACCACTTCCCTCCCCATTCCTGGGCTCCGTCATGGAAAGGGTCAGGTCTCTGTCCTTCCTGCCTGTCTGGAGGGCTCGCTGTAGAACACAAGACATCTGGATGAGGAGGAAAGGAGAGAGGAGGAGGTCTGACCTGGAAACCCCCGCCTTCCGGGGACTCCTGCCGCCAGAATGCACGAGCCCCTGCTTTGGGGGCAGAGGCCACCCTGTTCCCACGAGCGCCTGCTGTGGCCTCAGTGTCTTCTCTTGTCCCAAACAGACCTGGCTGAAGCCCAGGGCCCATGTCGCCCCCGGGGGAGGCGTCCCATCCAGGTGCATGAGGCATCATGATGTGGGGTGTAGTGGCCACAGGCTCCGGAGCGCTTATCAGCCAGATCTCCCTTAAATCCCTACAGCTCACAACCAGGGGACAGGACTGTTGTCCCTCTGAGATGGGAAAGAGGGGGATTCAATTCTGTCCAGGATGTCAGGGTCATCCCAAGGGCATAGGGGCTCTCCTCAGCTCACATCTAGACCTCGAGTGGTGGAGAGGTAACAGAGCCACCTTGGATGGAGGGGGTTTCGGGGGGGTGGGGGGGTCCGGGACTCTGGAGGAAGCTGAGGCATGAGGCCATGGGAGGTGGCTTCTCAACACTTCATTGTGGGAGGAGGATGTCTTAGCTGCCCCTCTCTGACCGCTTAAGGGGGCGCTGGGTGGGGCCGTGGGTTGAGCAGTGTGTGTGTGTGTGTGTGTGTGTGTGTGTGTGTGTGTGTGATGGAGGGAGAGGAAGGAGCCCTTGGGGGCCGGTAGCCAAACAGAGCTGTGGAAACAGGTGTTCGGTTCCTGCCAGCCAGTCACCCCGGGGCCAACGTTACAACCCTGTGGGGGTCAGGCTTGAGAGCCCTGGTGGGGCGTCCCCCAGGCTGCTCTCCTGCTCCTGTAGCCTCTCCTGCTGAAAGCCAAGAGAGCAGAGAGCCCTGGGCTACAGGCCCTGGGAGGCCCAGAGGGTAGGACCCCCTCTGCTCTCTTGGGCCCTCTCAGGAAAGAGGGGTTGTCAGACCGCAATTGAGGGGAGCCTGGGGGGAGTTCTTACCAAGCTACTGTCCTGGAACCTCAATGTTTCCCAGGTCTCCATGCCAGGAGCCGGCTGGAACCCCGATGCCCACTCAGGCCCCCGTGCTGGGCAGACTGGGCCATGCGAGTGCTGGGGGGCCTGGGGGATTCAGGGGTCTCTGACCATCTGTCAGTCTGAGGCCTGGGTCTCCCTATTTCTCTCAACCCGTCCTCCTCCTCTCCTGAGGCACTTCCGAAGCCACAGGGAGGCCGACACGGCCTGACCGCTTGTCATTGGGGAGCATCGTGGGATTGGAGGCTGGGGAGACAGGAAAAAGAAAGAGGTACCGGCTCAGGCAGGAAAGAGTTTACGGGGCTTTCTCACTGTTCCCCCCGCCCCCCAACTCACTGAGAAGGCGTTGCTTTGTAGTAGCAGGTCACAGGAGTGCCTGAAAGGGCTGGGGAGGGGACAGTGAGCCAGGGACCCAGGTCCCACCTGGAACTCAGCTGTCTAGAGAGCAAGTGTGCTCAACCCTGTGTCATGCAGGTTTGGGTTCAGGGAGGAGAGGGTAGGGCAGGGGGCCCTCTGCAGAGGAAGAGCCAGGAGTGGTCACTGCCAGGCTGCAGCTCAAGGCCGGGGGGCCATGCTGGGTCAGGCCCTCTTGGAAATGGACATGGTGTTCTGGAAGGGGCAGGCCGCCTGCTGGGCTGGCTGACGATGTAAATACAGCCAGAAAATACGCATGAAGCCTTAATATATCTAGACACTGCTAGGCACTTTTCATAACGTTATTGTACTTAATTGCCACAACCAGCCACTGTGAATTATCTCCATTTACAAAGAAGCAAGCTGAGTACCTTGCTAACCTCTTGAACTTGAACAAGTCAGCCAGCTTACATCACTGGTGTTCCGTGGCTTATAGAGGCATCACCCGGTTCCCTGTCTCCAATTTCACATGGGGTTTTCCCTGTGTCATAGCTCTGTGTCCAAATTTCCTCTTTTTATAAGGACATCAGTCATATTGGCTTAGGGTCCACCCTAATGACTTCATCTTTATTTATTACGTCTGCAATGACGCTATTCCAAATAAAGTAACAGTCTGAAGTACGGGGTGGGGCGGTTAGGACTCCAACATGTACATTGGGGGCGGGGGACACAATTCAACCCACAATACTGCAACATGTCACCTGCTATGCACCGTACACTGGGGCCACATTTGATCCTAAGGACAACTGCACGAGGAATATGTATTACCTTCATGTTATAGAGGAAGACGCTGAAGTTCAGAAAGGCGAGGCAGTTCACCCAAAGGCACACAGCAAACTAGGGAAACGAAGCGCTGGTGTCTGAACCAGATGAAACCATGAGTGATGAGTGATCGCTTTGGAGTCACACAAACCTGTGCTCGGGGCCTAGCGGGCTAACCTTAGGTCAGGCATTCGGCCTCTCTGAGCCCCAGGGTCCTCGTTTATAAATAGCGCAGTTGGCACTGTACTGCCAACAGCACAGACTACTGTTCACAGGGAGGATGTGGGTGTGCAGCAGAAGTGATAATAATATAAACACAGCAGTCGCTGCTCCACAGAGCACATCCTGCCTTCTGTTGGTTCTGGGTGGCTGCCCCACTATGACCAGCTGTCCTCTCGAGTCCCTGGGGCCAGCAGAGCCAGCAGGCACACAGGGCCCCATGCTCTGGCAGCCAGAGCTCCCTGGGGCTATGGCCCACTCAAGCTGCACCCACTCCTCCTGACAGGTCCCCCCTGTTTCCTTCATTAGGAGGGTAGAGGGAGTTGTCTGCTGGAGGTCTCCTTCCTTGTGCTCAGGCCCAGGGGTGTTGTCTGTGTAGAAAAGGGGGCCCATGTGCCCAGGGAGTGACCGTGGCCCCTCAGAGGGGCCGCCCAGTCCCCAGCTGCCTCACCCTTCAGGACAGGCCCATTGGAAACTATAGGATCGAAGAACAGCCCAGGGCCTGGGGTGTGGGACAGGGTTTACCACAAAGAGCAGCATGAGTTTATCTTAATTATTTTGGTTCTATGTCTTGATTGTGGTGGTGGTTTCCGTTTTCTCTGCATTTGCCAAAACTCAGACCTGCATGCCAAAAAGAGTGAATTTTATTGCAGGTAAATGTAAAAAAATAAAAATTTTAAAAGTGATCCAGAAGATCCAAATTCTAAATGTCAAGTTCTAGCCGGTTTGGCTTCGTGGATAGAGTGTGGGCCCTCCAACTGAAGGGTTCCATTCCCGTCAAGGGCACGTATCTCGGTTGCAGGCTCGATCCCCAGCCCTGTTCGGGGCGTGCAGAAGGCAACCAATCAATGTGTCTCTCTACATCGATGTTTCTCTCTCTGTGTCTCTCCCCCTCCTTTCCTCGCTCTAAAAATCAATGGGAAAATAGTCTCAAGTGAGAATTAACAAAAAAAACCCAAAACCCAAATTCTTAATGTCAAGAAGTTTTAGGAATAGCTTAATAAATGTAGTTTGTAGTTGCCTTTTTATGCAAGCAAAGGCAGATACTGTATATGATGTCTTAAAGAGCTCTTTAAGTAAGTCTAAAATAAAACTTCTAAGTAATTAGAGAAGAAAAAGAGGGAGAGAAAGAACAGGCCCTTCACAAAGAGGCAGGTGCATTGCTCTTACCCTCTCTGCTTTGCCCGCCCCCCCTCCACCTGGCCCTCCTGGACCCATGCCTCAGTTGTCCTGCTGGTCCCTCTCCTAACCCCTCACCCCCCACCCCCCATTATCAGGGCAGAGCCTTGTCTATGGGACTTGGGTAACTTCTCTCAGGTTCCCCAACTGCCCCAGGGACCCAGACAAAGGGCCCACCCTCAGTGGGAGCGGTTTCAGGTTAAAGGTGTATGAGTGTGTCCTGGCAGAACACAAGTTGAGGACATTTACAGAGATATGAACAGGGTTACAAAGCCACTGGGGAGCTTCCAGGCATCCGGGGCCCAGCATCATCCAAGAATCATTACCACCCTCGGAAGGTGGGTGGCCGGAGGCCTAGGACACGTCCCCTCCTGAGAGGCCTCTCCTGGAGGTCCTCGGACATCATCCTGCCACCCCTCCTTGGACCAGAGCCTGATCGGCAACGTCTCCTGCTGTTGGGCATCAGCTGGGATGAGGGGCAGGGGTCTGGGGTAAAGGACAGAGCGCCCCTCTTTATGCTTCAGCTTTGGCCCCACCAACCAGGGGCTGAACTCTGACCCCAAAAGCCCTACTCTGGGTGCCCATGGAAGTCTGAGTGAGTGGTATGAGGCCCTTTCTGATCCCTGGTGTGTCGGGGACCCTGGGTCTTCACCTTGTCCCATGCTCGACCTTGCTGGCGGCTCTCAGGTTTATTCCTGAACATTCCCAAAGGCACTCACAGTAGGATTCTACTAGGGACCTTCTGCTTTCTGAGCAGGGCCACTAGCCGAACCAGAAAAGCTGAAGACTGCAGTATCCCTCCACTCCCAAAGCTTTCTCATCTTCAGACCGCTCCCCCCTCACTCTACCCTTCACCCCCTCGTCTGCCCTCCAGCAGGTCCCACATCAGGCCTTGAATTTTAGTATGCCCTCGGGAAGGGTAGGTGGGTAGCCACCATGTCCAGTGAACCCTGCTCCCACAGTCCATTGGTCCCTGGGGGCAGAGGACCAGCTCTGGGGCCACACTGGGAGGTATTCAAGGTGCAGCCCTGGCTGGTTTGGCTCAGTGGATAGAGTGTTGGCCTGTGGACTGAAGGGTCAGTCCCGGATTCTATTCCGATCAAGGCACATGCCTTGGTTTCAAGCTCGATCCCCAGTAGGGGGCATGCAGGAGGCAGCTGATCCATGATTCTCTTTCTCTCTCTCTCTCTTTCTCTTTCTCTCTCTCTCTCTCTCTCTCTCTCTCTCTCTCTCTCTCTCTCTCTTTCTCTTTCTCTCTCTTCTCTGAAATCAATAAAAATATTTAAAAATAATTAAAGGGTAATTTAATTAATTTAATTTCCATCAGAAAGGTGACAATTATAAATATATTACATAGGATTCTGACTAAGGAGAGGGAGGCAGGGGTCTGTGACTTCAGAGGGAAGGCAGCAATTCACAGGTAGATTAGAAGGCACCATATTTAGTAAACAAATTAGTGCAGGGTCACCTGGGAACAATGGGACACTGAGGGGAGTCTAAGAAACAGAATTAGCTCCTCCTTGCCTACAACATTCAGATTATATCATGATGCTAATGTAATAAACAGTTCCCTTTCTTTTCTTTCTTTTTTTAAAAATATATTTTGTTGATTTTTTACAGAGAGGAAGGGAGAGAGATAGAGAGTTAGAAACATCAATGAGAGAGAAACATCGATCAGCTGCCTCCTGCACATCTCCTACTGGGGATGTGCCCGCAACCCAGGTACATGGCCTTGACCGGAATCAAACCCGGGACCCTTCAGTCCGCAGGCCGACGCTCCATCCACTGAGCCAAACCGGTTTTGGCAACAGTTCCCTTTCTTAAAGCAGGTCTTTGTCGGAATTCTTTTAGACAGGTAAAGGGGGAGGTTCAAGAGTTCTGAGTTTTTTGTTTTGTTTTTTTTTTTTAAAAAAAAAACAGCTTAAAATAAGCAAATCCCAAAAGATGTATTTTGGAGTCGCAAACCCTGCTTCCCCCGCACCCCACCTGCATGGCTGGGTGACAAGTAGAGGTCACATAGGAGAAGTAATAAGAGTTACTGCCTCCCGGCTGGTGCCGCTCAGTGGTTGAGTGTCAACCCAGGAACCAAATGGTCACCGGTTCAATTCTTGGTCAGGGCATGTGCTTGGTTTTTGGGTTCCATCCCCAGTAGGGGTGCATGCAGGAGGCAGCCGATTGAGGATGTTTCTCTCTCATCGATTTTTCTATCTCTCTCCATTCCTCTCTCTCTAAAATTCAATAAAACCATAGTTTTAAGGGGTAAAAAAAGTTATTGCCGGTGTGCCAGGTACCACGCTGAGCGCTCTTTCCAGACATTAATTTGCTTCACCTTCGCAGACACTCTGTGGGGAAGGTGCTATTAGAGCGACTTGGCACAGCTAAGAAAATGTCACCGCTGAAAGTTAAAGGACTTGCCCGAGGTCACCAGCAGAAAGCGTCTGCTCCAGGATTTGACTTGGCAGCTCTTCGCCTCTCCTCCACCCAGGCTCCCGTGGGACCAGCCTTAACACAGTGGAAACACAGCTGCCACTTCCTTGTCCTTTCCGCCAGCTGTTCCTGGCTTTCCTCTGCCCCCAGGGGCCTCGCTCCAGAGCTCCAGACCGGCTGAGGCCAGGGCTCAGTGCGGCCTCACAGCCTCCCCTCCCCCTGCTGCCAACTGCTCAGGCCCTGTAAGGGGCCCTCACTCCTGGGAGAGAAGCTGCCCTCCCCTAAGGTGCATGGAGAATGGGCTGGGGGACCTTTGTCCCTGCCTGGGCAGGGGGAGGCGTGGCCTCTGATTTGCTGGCCTTTATGGCAGAAGGCAGACGGCTTGGGCAGGATTCATGGCTCCACCCTCAGCGTCCCTTTCCTGTGGGTCTGGGGCCCAACCCTACTTCCCTCTGCTTCCCAGCTGCACTAAGGAGTTTCCCAGACTTGTGGGCCCATGTGGCCAGCTTCCCTCACTTCCGCCCTGAGCCCCATCTGCCTGCTGAGCCCACGGCCCAGCCCTGCCCCCTGCCTTGCCCACTGCTCACCCCCAGGGCAGGCCTGAGCTCAGGAGCTGGAAAACGGGCTGGGACCAGACAGCAAGCAGAGGCCTTGGCATTTGGGACCAAGCCTGGGTCTGCTGGGTGGACAGGGAGTGAGTAGAGACTAGGAAAGAATGAATAGGTGGAGAAAGGAAGAGGCGGCTGGAAGCCCCCGATTTCAGTGAGGGTAGCACGTATGGTATTTATTTACTGAGCCTTTGGCATGTGCCAACCACTACCCTAAATTCTTTACCTGCATAATCGCACTGAATCCGCACTGCAAGTCTATACAGTAGATATTATCACCTTCAGTCTACAGACAGGGAAACTGGGGGACAGAGAAGTAAGGGGGACTGCCCAAGGGCATATGGAATTGGCCGAACCGGAATTTGAACCCAGCTCAGTCCACTTTTCCTGTACACAGGCGAGAAAGGGTAAAAGCTGGACTGGGAACCCCAGGGGGTTAGAGTAACCCAAGGGGGCAGGGAGGCCAGCTGTCTCAGGGCCCCAGAGGGACGAATTTGTGTTTATGTTCAGGGTCTTCTCTGGTATCATATGCAGAAGTCGCTCTCAGTCCCGCTCCACTCCCTGCCGGTCTGGGGCTGCTACCGCTCAGAGCAGGACTGTGTCAGGACCAGAATGGGACCCCGGGGTCGAGGTGCCCAGCAGGGGGGTAGGCAAAGCCTGCAGGATGACAGACTCCAGAAGCCCTCCCTGAACAAAGACTGGGTGGGAGGCGGCCTGGTGTGTCCCCACCCCGCCTCCCCCAGTGCCTCTGAGCCCAGACCACAGACAGCAGCAGCCAGACAGAGCGAGCATGGCGGGGTTGGGGGCTGCTCGGCAGCTCCTCCTCCTCCGGCTCCTGAGCCTGGCGCAGGCCCAGGGGGTGGGCAGAGGTAAGTCGGGGAGGCAAGGGCTTAGGGTCGGCCAGGCAAGACCCGTCCTTGCTCAGACCAGTCAAAGGGAAGGAGCTGGGGCTGCAGCTGCCTCTCCCAGCCCTGCCTGGGGCTGGAGGAGCCCGCGTGGTGGGGGAGCTGGGAGGCTGGGATGCGGGGTCCAGGAGCGGGAGGGGGCTTCCCGCTATGGCCTCGGGAGGAATTCCTGCAGGCTGCAGCGGGGGAGAGGCTGCCCTGGAATCTGGGAGTCTGAAGTTAATTATTTGTCTTGAGAACCAGGGAAAAAGAGGCCCGCTGTGGGAGCTGACTGAATCTCTGAGTCTGGCTCTCCCCCAGCGGGACGGGCGGGAAAAGAGGGATCAGAGAGGGGAGCTGAGGACGGCTCCGCGGGGAGCAGCCAGGCTTTGTGCAACCCGCAGGCGCGGGACTGCCCCATCTTCCCTGGGGGCTCCAGAGGACCCCCAGCCTCTCCCGGGCCCTCTAATCGTTCCTGCTTGGGCCGGTCTGGAGGAGGATCATGGGGGATGGGAGTCGAGCTGGGGTGGAGGGTGTAAGATGCTGAGACCCCGTCTTGGACGCCCTTCACGGGCTGGCCAGGGAGGCAGCTGGTGCAGGAGCCAGGGCAGAGCGCCATTCCTGGTGGCCCTGCGCGGGGAGGGGGCGGCAGCGTGCACCAGAGGTTTGGGTGCCCACATCTGTTGGGCTGTTAGAACCTGGATGTGGGGGGTAGCAGGGCGGCTGAAAAGGTGGGTGGCACTTGTGAAAGGTCGCATTTGGACCGGCTGCTGGGAACCTGCAGGCGTGTGGCTTAGAAAGGCTGTGCCAGGGGCGGGGAGCTGCTGGGAACCTGCAGGCGTGTGGCTTAGAAAGGCTGTGCCAGGGGCGGGGAGCAGCTGGGAACCTGCAGGCGTGTGGCTTAGAAAGGCTGTGCCAGGGGCGGGGAGCAGCTGGAGGCGGGAGGGCTTGTCTTCAGCCTTCTTGGTAGAGGCAGAGGGAGAGCAGAGGAGAGGCAGAGTGGGCTGGGGACGCCTGGGTGGGACCAGAGCCCACGGGGTGTGGGGGAGGTGCAGGGAGCTGAGCCCCAGGTTTCTGAGTAGGTGGGGGTGGCATGAACCAAGCCAGGAACCCAGGCCATGCAGGTTTGGAAGAAAGGACAACGTAGGTTTGGGACTAGACTCTCCACCCGCCTTGGTGATGGCAGCGGGGTGGTGGGGAGCGTGGGCGACATTGGGCCCCTGCCTCACTAGTGTCCGTGAGAGAAACCCTTTTAGCCACTAAGGAGCTGCTTCTGCAGGAAAGACCCTCCCTCCCCCTCCTCCGCCCCTCTGTGCCCTGCCCCCCCACCTGGAGGTCTGCGGGGTGACTGTGGAGTTAGCTTGCCCCCTGCCACGGCTTTTCTGTCTCTGCCGGCAGGAGAGGAGTCCATGTGAGGTGAAAGTGGCTGTCCCCAAGCCTACGTCTGAGCTCAGAGGCCCCCCTTTCCCTCAACATAATGTCACCTAGAACCAGGGTCAGCTGTCTCCATTCCACCTGGCGCCTTGCAAGCTAGTGGGGGCCCTGCCAGCAGCTTCCCCAAACCCTTCAGGGAATGCAGCCTAGCCTCACTCTCTGGAACCCACCCTGCCCATGTGGGGTCCCCTGGCCCCTCGGTCACAGCCTGGACACTGTGGCAGGTCTTCAAGGTGGGAATAGAGAGTGGAGTTGCAGCACGCCCCCCCCAACACACACACACATACACACACACACACACACACACACACACAGTCTCCAGGAACGGCGCCTTCTGACAGCAGGCGGCTGGCAGGGTTTGCTCACACCAGAGCCCGGCACCTTCAAGCAGCCGCCTTTCACAGGTCAGCCGTCCTCTCCTGCACTTCAGCCTGTGCCGGCTCCTGGGCCTCCCAGCATGGCATGTCAGCTCCGGGCTGCCCCTGGCCACATCCCTGGCCCAAGTGAGGATGAATGACCCTGACGTGCAGGGAGGCTCTGGTCGAGATACTCCCTGTGCCCCCAGAGGCCCAGGATCCCTGGGGCTGGCACCTGCCTGAAAGGTTCCTGCTACTTGGGAAAGCTGGCCTGGGTCGCCTTTGTCCACTCAGGGCTCCCTCCCCTCCTCCCCTTCCAGATCTTCACTCTAACAGCCTCACAGACCCTGTCTCCTTCCATGGACGACGGTGGGCAGGTGGACGGGGAGGGGCACATCATTGGGAAGACAGGACCCAGGGCCTTGCTAGCCCCTCACCCCGAGGCCCACCCTGGATTCTTGTGCCTCCAGGTGGCGCTGTCTCCAGGGAGTCCCTGGGGCTTGCTGACATCCATGACTACCAGCAGCAGGCCCTGGCCCGCTCCTCAGACCCCGCTGGGGCCTCCCAGGAGCAGTGGCGCCCTCTGCAGGAGTCACTGAAAAGGCTGGAGGCTGAGGTGACACAGCTCAGAGAGCAGGTACGTTGGAGGCGGGCCTGTGTGCTGTGCGCGTGGGGTAGGGCAGACCTGTGTAGTGGGAGGAAAGGAGAGAAGAGCTGGGCTTGGGGGGAGGCGGCACTAGGGGACCCTAAATAGTTTTGTCTTAAATGTGCATGGAGAGATTCTTATCTGAACAGTTCTTAATATCATTTCTTTCATAAACATGAAGAACCTCCAGGGTATCTGTTTTGTCAACCCAGACCTTCATATTCTTTCATGTATTTGCAAACACTATAGAGCACCTATATAAGTGTATATAAAGCCCCGGGAAAGATTTTGAATGCATAAAGGACTTCCATTGTTGGGGTGGGAGGATGGGCTCTCCTCTGTCCAAAGGAGAAGCCTGGGGGCCCCATGCCCCCCTGGGGTCCGATCCAGACCTCAGGTCGTGAGAACTGTGACGGTTTGAGCTGGATGCTGACTGACTAGCGAGGGACCCACGTCTACCTGGACCTGTCAGATTTCCTTCTCATGCTGCCCCAGTCTTCACAACCCACAAGTCTGTGGGGGGAGCTGAGCCCGCACCTCCAACCCCCCAACTCTTTGCTCCAGAACAAGGACCTGCAGGAGAGGGTGAGGCAGCTGGAGTCCTGCGAATGCCGGCCCGCTTCTCCCCAGTGCTGGGCGCTGGGGCGGGCCTGGCCTGAGGGGGCTCGCTGGGAGCCTGACGCCTGCACAGCCTGCGTCTGCCAGGGTGGGGCTGCGCTCTGTGGCCCCAGGCCTGGCCTGCCCCAGTGCCGCGGTGAGTGCCATCCCACCTGCCTGCTGCACCGCTGCGGGGCCTGGAGATGGGCCTGGGGGCCTGAGTGACAGCGCTATCTCCTTCCCAGGCTGCAGCCACAACGGTCAGGCCTATGGCAATGGGGAGACCTTCTCCCCCGACGCCTGTACCACCTGCCGCTGCCTGGTGAGTTCCATGACCCACCTGAATGTCCCATACCTGTCCCCTTTACCTGGCTGCCTCCCTTTAGCTGCCTCCCTGTCCCTACCCCCAAGCCTGGCCACTGGTGGCCTTCAGCTGATTCTGAGTAGTTTTGCTTTCTGGGGCTCAACCCCCATGCACATGGAGGGCAAAGAGAATGCTGTTGCCTGGCTTCCTGCATCACCCCTCTCCTGTGGACTCTCACTGTCCCGGCTCGTCCATCTGCCCCTGTCATCTACCCACTTGTTCGCCCTCACCTGCCTCCAGAGCCACCTTCTTCCGGCCTGTTATTCCTCACTCTTTCGTTGAGGAAAGCCTTGGTCCCCTCCTAGGATCTCTCCACTCTGGGAATTTGGTGCCACCTGGGAGAGATGATTTCTGGGACCAGGGAAGTGATGGGGTTGGGGGTCGGATGTCTCTTTTCTGCCCTTGGACCAGGAGTCGCCCATGACCCTTGAGCAGACTCAGCCTCTTGCTGCCCTGGCAGGCCCCAGCCTGGGGGAGGTTTTGGTCCTGGGGGCCCCACCCTCCAGGCTTGTGGTGCCGGTGCTCCACCCGTCTGCCTCCCCACAGGAAGGCGCCATCGCCTGTACCCAGAAGCCATGCCCAAGGGGACCCTGCCCGGAGCCAGGAGCATGCTGCCCACACTGTGAGCCAGGTCAGCCTCCTGCCAGCCCCAGCCCCACTTCCCAACCTTATTCTGGGGCCCCGGGGCCATGGTCTGCCACCTGCCACCTGCCACAGGCCCGGAGGGTGCCTGCCCACTCGTTCTGGCAGGGCTAGAGGGCTCCAGTACTGAAGCACAGTCAGCAATATCCTGACTGTGGCCTGGGGCTACAACTGCCCTCTGGGAGCTTCTGGTCTTACTGAGAAGATACAAGATCAATGAACACGCCCTGGCTGGTAGCCCAGTTGGTTAGAGTAGCAGTCGCCAACCTTTCGGACCTCATGGGCCACCGGTTGGCAATCGCTGCTCTAGGCAGCCCCTCCTGCAGGTCAGCTCTGGGCCACTAGGTCCCTCCACCTGCCCCCCCCCCCCCCCCGTCCAGCGGTCACCAACCTTTCGGACCTCATGGGCCACCAGTGTTCTGAGAACCACTGGCTGGCGACCGCTGGGTTAGAGTGTTGTCCCCATATGCCAAGGTTGTGGGTTTGATCCCCAGTCAGGACACATACAAGAATCAACAAATGAATGCATACATAAATGGAACAACAAATCAATGTTTCTCTCTCTCTCTCTCTCTCCCTCCCTCTCTCTCTAAGATCAATAAAGTAAAAAAAAATCCAATGAACAGATTAAAAGGAGGTGTAGAAAGGCAGTAATTGGCAGGGGACTCCTACCCAGATCAGGTGCCAATGGGTTGTCTGAGCTAGATCTTCAAGCGAAAGTGGGATGTCACCAAAAAGAGACAGTGCTGCAGGGTCCTTTGGACACAAGATCGGGGGGTGGGGGGGGGGGGGAAGCTTGCAGGAAATCAGTTTGGAAAGGCCAGTGGGAACAGATTGCTGGAAGCCATGCAGTTTGAACTTCCTTCTGTGGGCAATAGGGAGCCACGGAGAGTTGAAGAGCCAGAGTGTGGCATGTTCAAAGAGCTGTTTTAGGAGTAGTCATCTGGCATATGCTAGATGCAGAGTGACCAATTAGGGGACTGTAAAGCGGAGTCAGGGATGGCGGTGGGGCAGAAGGAGGGGTATTTCTAAAGAACGGGAAGGAGCTGGTGACGGGTTGGATCCCACAGAAAGGGCAGTGGTGCCAGCGAGATGAAGAGAGCTGGGAGGAAGCGGAAGGCATGCTGCTGGGGCTTGTTGCCAGCTCATGATCAGGGAGACTGGGTTGTCGGATTTAGCAAATAAAAACACAGGATGCCCTGTTAGATTTGAATTTCAGATAAGCAAGCCATACTTTATTAGTGTAAGTATGCAACGTGGAACATACACTAAACAAGTATGAGTTGTTTATCTTGTCAACACAAGAAACATCCAGACACATAAATAATTTTTATAAGAGTGTGTTTGAGCCAAACTGATGACAAGCTCTCAAATGTTCTGGCGCATAACAGATTTGCAGCTTCTTTAATGCATTTGAAATTAAGGAGGGGAGATAAGGAAGGTTGGAGAAACCAAGGCAGGAATTGGATTCCAAGATAGTTAAGATTATGTGCTCTCTTGAGGGTGGTTTTGGCTTATTTCAAAAGTGTGTTAACCTAGTGGTACAATAAAAGCAAAGATCCCCCCCCCCCCACCACCACCACCAAAAAAAGAAAAACTATGTAAGTTTTTTACTAAGAAGTTATATGCCTGGGCATTACTACCCATCACGATCTGCCCAGTTAGGAATTCATGATCAGATCACCCTGTGAGGGGTGGATTTTTTTTTGTTAAAGGCACCCTGCCCTGGCTAGTGTTGCTCAATGGATAGAGCATCAGCCTGCGGACTGAAGGGTCCCAGGTTCGATTCCAGTCAAGGACACGTGCCGGGGTTGTGGGCTCAATCCCCAGCAGGGGGCCTGCAGGAGGTAGCCAATCAATGATTCTCTCTCATCATTGGCGTTTCTCTCTCTCCCTCTCCCTTCCTCTCTGAAATCAATAAAAATATATATTTTTTAAAAAGGCACCCCGCCCTGGCAGGTGTGGCTCAGTTGGTTGAGCGGGGTCGCATGCACCAAAAGGTCGCCGGTTCAATTCCCGGTCAGGGCACGTGCCCGGATTCTGGGTCTGATTCCCAGTTGTGGTGCATATGGGAGGCAACCGATCGATGTTCCCTCTCTCTCTCCCTCCCTTCTTCTCTCTCTCTAAAAATAAAAAGAAATTTAAAAAAAACATTTTTTAAAAGCACCCCTTCCTCAACACTTCCATCAGCTGTAAATAATGGAAATCGACTGATTGTGTTAGAGTCAGATGCTTTACTGCCATTTCCTGGAAAGTGGAAGTAAATACCAAGATCTCTGCCATCGACCACCCGAAGGTGCTCCCTTGTCGCGGGGCCCCCCCGGGTGCTCTGGCCACAGCCTCTGGGTCTCTTACTGGGGGACGGGCCTTGGTGTTGTAGGCTGCCCTGAAGGTCCCGGGGCTGGGGAGACGTGGCAACCCGAGCCCTGTGTCACCTGCACCTGCCAGGTAAGGAGTCAGAGCCTGTCCCCACCCACCACCGCCACCCAGGTCCCTGCTGCTCTGCTGGTAACCCCCAGGCCTGGCAGCGCCACCCCAACCTGGGGCCTGCCAGGGCTGCTGCTGCCACCCAGGCATCGAGGCCCAGAGCCCGCTAGGCCTGCCAGGCCAGCGGAGTAGCTCCCAGGAACCTGCAGTGGAGAGAGAGGGAGGGAGGGAGGGCTCAGTGTCTGCCCCACAGGCAGGGACCGTGCGGTGCCAGGGGCCCTCGTGCCCAGAGCTCACCTGCCTGGAGAGCTACACCCCACCGGGGGAGTGCTGCCCCGTCTGCCGGCCAGGTGACCTCCCCACCCTGCCTTCCCTCCACCCCCTCAGCCCCAAGGGTCCGGCACCTATTTGGGGTCATGCCTTCCTGGGGGTGATGCCTGCCTGCCCACCCCGCTCTCACCTGACCAGCCTGTCATCCTGGCACCCTCCCCAGGCTGTGAGTACGAAGGGCAGCTTTACGAGGAGGGGGCCAGCTTCCTGTCCAGCTCCAACGCTTGTCTCCAGTGCTCCTGCCTGGTGAGTCCCTGCACCCTCTGCCCAGGCCCTGCTCCTCCTGGGAGGTCCCCTGCTCTCAGCCTCACATGTATTCGGGCCTTTCACTCTCTGCCTGACCTGTGCCCACCTCCCAAGGGTGCCCACACCTGCCTGCCGTGCTCTCTCTGGGAGCCAGACCCAGAGGCTTTACAGCTGTTGGTATGTTACAGAGGAACCTGGTTCGCTGTGTGCCCATGAAGTGCCCGGCCAGCCCCTGCCCTGAGCCAGTCCTGAGGCCTGGCCACTGCTGCCCGGCCTGCCCAGGTGAGCCCTGGCTCTTCCCTAGGCGGCTCCAGGCAGGGCTGTCACGTCATTTCCTCACTCGGAGCCCACCCTCCTGGCTCGGACCTGGGGGTCCGGGAGCTCAGAGTCTGTCCGTGCCGCGCTGTGGTGGGGCCTCTGAGTGAGTTGCTCTGTGCAGGTCCCCGTCCGTGGGGTGGCTAATGATATGCTACCTTAATAATGCTGACTAGTACCTACTGTGTGCACCTAAGACCCGGTGGGCCCTGGGCAGACCACTAGAGGGTGACACTGCGTCACACACCAAGACTGTCCCCAAAGCAGGGGTGGAAGCAGGTACCAGGCTCCATGGAACCTCAGGGGGAGGAGACCTAGCCCAGGTGGGCACAGGAGGGCAAGCGTCCTGGGTGAACCTTGGGGATAAAGAGCAGTTGGCCAGGTGGCGAGTGGAGTAAGCCGAGGCCATCCCAGGAAGAGGGGGAGCTAGAGCAGAGGCTTGGGACCGGCACTCAGGAGGGAGTTTGGTGGATGGTAGGTGGGAAGGTGCAAGCAGACAGATCTCACACGGGGAGGCGGGGGGGGGGGGGGGGGGGCGGGGGGAGGGGGGCGTGGCACGCCGGGTCCTGGAAGGCATGGAAGGCGGGCCAGGAGCGAGGCCTTGCCCAGCTTGGGACGCTGGCAGCCAAGAGAGGTCTAGGCAGAGGCATGACCTGGTCTAGCCTGGGCTCAGAGGAGAGGGGGGGCAGACTGAAACTGGGGTCCAGGCTGGCTCCCATCGGGCCTCCTCTCTGCCCCTCTCCCCCCAGCCCCAGGCTGCACAGAAGGGGGCTCTCGCCGGGAGCACGGCCAAGAATGGACTGCACCTGGGGACCCCTGCCGGCTCTGCCAGTGCCTGGTGAGCCCCGACCTGCTCCTGGCCCCCCCCGCCCCCGCCCCCGGCCCACCATATTCGGCCTTCATTCCACTGAGCACATCCCAACGTCATTGTGAGGGGTCAGGGGTGGAGAGGGCCTGATCTGGGGTGGGGTCATGCCCGTCTGCATGCCCAGCTCTGAGCAGCGCATGGGTGCAGCATGGGTTGGTGAACTGGCCAAGGAGCTTGCAGCTAGAGGAGTGAGGCCGGGCAGGATGTGGCCGGTGGGACAGGCCAGGGAGGGCGAGACGCAGACGGGTTTGAGGTGTCTGGAACTTCGAGGTCTGATCAGTTGCCACAACGGCATGTGGCCACTGAGCCCTTGAGATGTGGCCATCCGATCTGAGACGGGTTTTAGGAATAAAATACACACCAGTTTAAAGACGAGTGCGAGAGAAAGGAGTGCACGCTATCTCATCATACGCTGTGCCGATCACATGCTGAAATAGCATTTTGGATATATTGGGCTGAGTGGAGCATCAACACCTAGTTTCGCCTGTTTCTGTTTTTTGGAATGTGACTACCAGAGAGTTTACAGTGACCACGTGGCTTGTGCTGTATTTCTGTGGGGCAGCACAGCTCTAGAACGTCTTCATGGGGGGTGGTGTTTACCTGGGTCTTGGAGGGTGAGTAGGATTTAAGCGGGAGGGGTGGGGGGGGGGGATGGGGACAGACGCTCCAGGGCTTATGGGCTGAATGTTTGAGACCCGCCCCCCCCTTTATGTGCTGAAATCCTAACCTCCAAGGTGATGGTATTAGGAGGTGGGGCCTCTGGGAGGCACTTAGGAGCTGAGGGAATGGGACAGGGGTCCTCAAACTTTTTAAACAGGGGGCCAGTTCACTGTCCCTCAGACCGTTGGAGGGCCGGACTATAGTTTAAAAAAAAACTATGAACAAATTCCTATGCACACTGCACATATCTTATTTTGAAGTAAAAAAACAAAACGGGAACAAATAGAATATTTGTATTGCATGTGGCCCGCGGGCCGTAGTTTGAGGACCCCTGGAATGGGGATCACGCCCTTAGGGCTTCAGCACCGCCACACACACACACACACACACACACACACACACACACCCTGCATGTGAGGACAAGAAAACAGCCGTCTATGAGCCAGAAAGCAGGTTCTCCCAACTGCTGGTACCTTGATCTTGGACTTCCAGCAGCCCAAGCAGAGGAGACACCAGGTGTAGGGACATCCGGGCAGAACCTGGGGGAGGAAGGTGGGGACCGGAGACCTACGGTTCAGGCAGGGGCATGCGGAGGAAGGCTGTTTCATGGGCCTGAAGCCAGCCACAGAGCACAGCCTGCCAAGGACTAAGGAGCCCATTGTGAAGGCCATGGACCCTCTACAACCATGTGCTTCCCTCCCTGTTCCCACTGGCCCCGCACACACCTGTGAGAAGAGTCACTGGCTGCCCAGACACTAATGGTGCTAGAGGCAGTGCGTCCAGGTGTGGGCGTGAGCTCCAGGGCTGGTCTAGGTGGCAAAGGCCAGGGGGAGTAGCAGCAGCTGCTGTTGGGTCGCTGCCAGCTTCCAGAGGTTGATGCCACACCAGACACCTCACCTCACGCCCATAACGGGGCTATGAGGAGAGGAATATTATTGCCTCTCTTTTTTTATTTTATATTCTCACCCAAGGATATTTTTTCAATTGATTATTTTTTTTAGAAAGAGTGGAGGGAATGGGGGAGAGAGAGAGAAACATCAATGTGAGAGAGAGACATTGATTGGTCGCCTCCCACACGTGCCCTGGGTATCAATCTGCAACCGAGGTACATGCCCTTGACCAGGAGTTGAACCCGGGGCCCTTCAGTCTGAGGGCCGATGCTCTAACCATTGAGCACTGCGTGTGTCTTTTGTTCCCAATGAATAAACTGAGTCACAGAGGACTTAAGTAGCAAGATAGGTTATACATCTACATGAGTTTCCTAGGGCTGCCATGACACAGTGCCACGAATGGAGTGGCTTAGCCAACAGAAATGTGTTGTCTCGTGGTTCTGGAGGCCAGGAGTTTGAGATCAAGGTGCGGTCAGGGTTGGTCCCTTCTGAGGGCTGTGAGGGAGGATCTGCTCCGGCCTCTCTCCTGGCTTCCGGCGGTTCAAGCTGTGGTGTTCCTAGGCTTCTGCCTTCATCTTCACGTGCTGCTTCCCGTGTGTGTGTGTGTGTGTGTGTGTGTGTGTTTATGTGCGTGTGTGCGTGCGCATGTGTGTATGTGTTTATGTGTGTGTGTGCGTGCGTGTGTGTGTTTGTGTGTATGTGTTTGTGTGTGTGCGTGTGTGTATGTGTTTGTGTGTGTATGTGTTTATGTGTGTGTGCGTGTATGTGTTTGTGTGTGTATGTGTTTGTGTGTGTGTGTTTGTGTGTTTATGTGTGTGTATGTGTTTGTGTGTGTGTGTGTTTGTGTGTGTATGTGTTTATGTGTGTGTGTGGGGGGGGGGGTGTCCAAATTTCCCCTTTTCACAAGGACACCAGGCATTGGGTTAGAGGCCACCCCACCCTGGCATGACCCTCACCTTAACTCTACCTCTACAACAGCCCTAGTTCCAAATAAGTCACATTCTGAGGTGCAGGGCGATGGAGGGTAGGAGTTCAACAGATGAATTTGTGTCTGTGGGGGACACAATTCCACTCATAACAACGTCTAATGAGTGGGTAGCTGGGACGCAAATGCTGTTTCTGCCACGTGGCTGAGCTCTGATGGCCTCATCCACCGCCCCTACCAGGAGGGCCAAATCCAGTGCCGCCAGCGAGAATGCTCCAGCCTGTGCCCATACCCTGCCCGGCCCCTCCCGGGCACCTGCTGCCCCGTGTGCGATGGTGAGTCCGGGGGTGGAGCCTGGAGGGGCTCCAAAGCTGATTGACGGCCCAGGCTCGGTCTCCCACGAAGGCCAGGACTTGGGGCAGTGGGGGACCCCTGAGGAGGGTCTAAGGCACCCTCTCCCCAACAGGCTGTTTCCTAAACGGGCGGGAGTACCGCAGCGGGGAGCCGGTGGGCTCCGGGGACCCCTGCTCGCACTGCCGCTGTGCTGTGAGTGTGGCCGCCCCGCAGGGAGGGCCTGGCCCCCGGGCCCGCCTCTCCAATGCTGACCAGGCCCTGTTGTCAGAACGGGAGCGTCCAGTGCGAGCCCCTGCCCTGCCCGGCTGCGCCCTGCAGACACCCGGGCAGGCTCCCCGGGCAGTGCTGCCCCGTCTGTGCCGGTGAGTGGGAGGCTGCAGGCCCTGGGTGAGGGGCAGGCCCTGGCCTGAGAGTCCCTGGCCGGTGGGTGCCGTTGCTGCCTTGGGCCTACAGGAGGCCCCCTTGAGTTCAAGTCCAGAGGAAATCCTTTATGGAACTGAGCTCCTGTCCCCACCAGGAGGGACTAGGTCCCCTTCTCATGGCACACGGGCACTGTGGTGGGGCCCTGGCTCCTGGGGGTGGGGGGCTGGCCGGGACCCCTGAAGGTGGCTGTCTTCATCAGGGTGGGAGGTAGATGTCAGGGGGAGTGAGGCGTGCCCGTCAGCCTCCAGTCCTGTCCCTCACCTTCCTGTCCAGGCTGTGAGTACCAGGGACACCACTATCAGAGCCAGGAGACCTTCCGACTCCAAGAGGGTGGCCGCTGCCTGCGCTGCTCCTGCCAGGTAGGCAGCCTGGTCTCACGCCCCAGATCGGCCTTCCTGAGGGCCTCTCACCCAGTGTCCCTCCCTCCTAGGCCGGCGAGGTCTCTTGTGAGGAGCAGGAGTGCCCGGTCGCCCCCTGCACCCTGCCAGACTCTGGTCCCCAGCTGTGCTCAGGTGTGTGTGGGGGAAGGGGAGAAACAGCGGCAAAGGGGCGCTGCTTCCAGTGGCTGGAGGTGGAGGGGTGTTCCTTCAAGTAAAGGGGGGCCTTGCTAAGGCCACCAACCCTCCCAGCGTATATTCAGAGGCTGCTGTGCGGGTGGAAAAGCTGGGGTCCTGGGAAGGGGAGGGCGGGTGGAGGTGTCTAGGTTGCCATGGTGACGGCCCCCTTGCTGTAGCCTGTGTGCTTGGTGGAGAGGAGTTTGCTGATGGCGTCCAGTGGGAGCCTGATGGTCAGCCCTGCACAGCCTGCTCCTGCCAAGACGGGGTGCCCGTGTGCGGGGCTGTGCTCTGCTCCCCAGCCCCCTGCCAGCACCCCACCCAGACACCTGGTGAGTGCCCCGCCCTGATCTGCCTTCCACCCCCGGCTGTGCCCCACCCGCCCTGATCAGCTGGGCTCTGACCGATCTGCCCGCCCAGGCACCTGCTGCCCCAGCTGTGAGAGCTGCACCTACCACGGCCAAGTGTATGCCAACGGGCAGAACTTCACGGACACAGACAGCCCTTGCCATGCCTGCCGATGCGAGGTACCCCCCAGGCTGGCTGCTGCCCTCTGAGCCCCTCCCAGGGCTGACCCCCTCTGCCCTCTCTCCCACTCCCAGGACGGGACCGTGAGGTGCTCCTTGGCTGACTGTCCGCCCACAACATGCGCCAGGCCCCAGAGTGGACCAGGCCAGTGCTGCCCCAGGTGCCCAGGTACGTGCTCCCTGGACCTGTCTGGCTCGGGGGACCTAGGCCTGGCCCTCCCGCCACCCGCTGGGCACAGCAGTCCCCTGAGAAGGCCACGGCCTCCTCAAGGCTCAGCCCGGCGAAGCTTGGAAGGCACAGGGCGTGGGTGGGAGGGAGACTTGTTTCTCCTTCATGTCCCCCTGTCACCCTTCTTCCCATCCAAGTCTCCGCTTCCCGCCCCGCACCACTCGGCTATCTTTGTCTATCTGCCCGTGTAACACACCACGTTCATGCCACACACCACGTTCATGCCACACACCACGTTCATGCCACACACCATGTTCATGCCACACACCACGTTCATGCCACACACCATGTTCATGCCACACACCACGTTCATGCCACACACCACGTTCATGCCACACACCACGTTCATGCCACACACCACGTTCATGCCACACACCACGTTCATGCCACACACCATGTTCATGCCACACACCATGTTCATGCCACACACGTTTGGATGTGCCCTGAGGGAAAGGGGGTGCTGGAACGCAGTGTGCCCCGCCCCCGCCCCCTGGAGAGTGTGCTAGGGCGGGTGGCACTCAGGAGCCCTTCAGCTTTTCACCCTCAAGGCACACACATGTGCCTGCAGGTGAAAGGACTGTACACACGCGTGTGTGCACACGCTCACACATACACACACGTGTGTGCTCAGAGAGACACCCATGCCTGCATCACAGCCCCCGCCTCTCCCTCTGTGGGGGCGGCTTCCACCATAGCTCCGGGCTCCAAGGGGAGAGGAGCTGTCTGCCGGCTCCTGGCGCCTTCAGTCTTGTCCCCATTCCTCCCCACCCCCTGCCCAGACTGTGTCCTGGAGGAACAAGTGTTTGCGCACGGCGAGAGCTTCTCCCACCCCCGAGACCCCTGCCAGGAGTGCTGGTGTCAGGAGGGCCACGCCCGCTGCCAGCCTCGGGCCTGCCCCAAGCCGCCCTGTGCCCACCCGCTGCCTGGTCCCTGCTGCCGCAACGACTGCCATGGTGAGGCGGACAGGAGGGGGGTCTCCTGGGATGGTTGGCCCCTCCTGTGGGCATTTAGGGCCGGGAGGGCATGACCTGGGGCAAGCAGGGCCTCCCCCAGGCCTCGAGCTGCCCCCTCCCCCAGGCTGTGCCTTCGGCGGGAAAGAGTACCCCCACGGAGCAGACTTCCCCCACCCCTCCGACCCCTGCCGCCTGTGTCACTGTCTGGTGAGTCCGCCCCGGGGTGGGAGGAGTCAGGGGAGCAGGGGTGGGGCCGGGGGCGGCCAGGAGCAGTCCACGCGGTGGGCGGGGAAGGGTGGAGGCCACCTCTGCCTCCGGCGCTCACCCTGCGCCGCGGTGCCTCTGTCCACGCAGAGCGGCAACGTGCAGTGCCTGGCCCGCCGCTGCCCTCCGCTGCCCTGTGCGGAGCCGGTCCTGCTGCCCCGAGAGTGCTGCCCGCAGTGCCCAGGTGAGAGCTGCACCCCGGGCCGCGCCTCCCCGGGGTTGGGGGCTCCGCAGCCTCTCCCCGGGCCCCCAGGATGCATGCCGTCTGGCCTCAGCCTCCCCCTCCAGCTGCCCGAGGCCTGGGGGCTTGGAGCCCGTGCGCCACCAGGAGCACTTCTTCCTGCCGGGGGACCCCTGCCACCGCTGCCTCTGCCTAGACGGCTCCGTGTCCTGCCAGCGCCTGCCGTGCCCGCCCGCGCCCTGCGCCCACCCGCGCCAGGGGCCCTGCTGCCCCTCCTGCGACGGTAACGCCCTGCCCGCAGCGCCCCGCCACCCCTGCCTCCACCTCCGGGCGGAGCCTCCCCGCGTGGTCACCCGCTGACTCCTGGCCGCCTTTCCCCAGCTCCAGCCTGGGCGCCGCCCCGCCTCCCCCTCCTCCTGGCCTGGTCCCCCCCGCTCAGGATTTGGGGGGGCCGTGCCCGGGAGGCGGTGGGCCTGGTAGACAGCCACCACAGCCCCTCGCCCTGCCCGGTCCCCACCCCCAGGCTGCCTGTATGAGGGGACGGAGCTGGCCAGCGGGGAACGCTTCCCGTCGCCCACAGTGCGGTGCCACCACTGCCTCTGCCTGGAGGGCAGCGTCAGCTGCGAGCCCAGGGCCTGTGCCCCTGCCCAGTGTCCTTTCCCTGCCAGGGGCGACTGCTGCCCTGCCTGTGACGGTGAGGGGCAGGGACAGGGGGTGGGCGAGGCGGGAGGGCTGGGTCAGGGTCATCCTCACTGGCCTGGAGAGGGCCCCATTCTTATTACACGAAGAAAGAAGAAGCCCTGGACTAAAGCCTGGGTTTGCTGCTGCCTCTGATGCTGTTTGGCTGTGTGACCGTGGGCAAGTTACATAACCTCTCTGGGCCTAATTTCTGTCAATGTTTGAAAAAACACATAACATTTACCATCTCAACCATTTTTAAGTGTGACTCTGGGCCTAATCTTAACTCCTGTAAAAAAAAAGAGTTGAACAAGACCAGTTCCCCAGTCTTCGGTCACTCCTGTTTATTATCTTAGCAATTGTTTCCAATACCCTCTACCACCTGTAACTTTATTTATTTAGTGTTTTTCTTCAAATTGGAATTTTAAATTGAAATTTATTTAGAAAGGAACCTTTATATCATACTGTAAATGGAAAACTAGATTTTCAAGAAGTAGTATATTACCATTAAAGTGAATACAATTGAAAATCAAATATTAAATTCAAGTCAGATACTTTTGCCTTCTAAGGCTTTGAGCCTGAGACTCACCTCCTGTTTCTCATTTTTACTGACTTTTTCTTTTAAAGAGAAGTTTTAGGTTCACAGCAAAATTAAGAGGAAGGTGTAGATTCTTCTCATATATCCCGCCCCCCTCCCCCCCCCAGGCACAGCCCCCCTCATTATCAGGGCCCCCCACCAGGGCGGTACATTGGTTACAGTTGATGAGCTCACACTGACAGGTCATTATCACCCAAAGTGCCTTCTTTTTCAAAAAGGTCAGAAAGTGTCAGCCGCTCAGGGCAAGCTGCCCCCCCCCACCCCCCCTCCCGCCCCTCCTTGATTGATCAGAGGGCTTGAGAGCATTGGAAAGGGGATGCCTTGGGCCCAGGCCACCTAAGTCATCTCAAGCAACTCCCAGCTCTAAGGCCAGGTTGGAAAAAATGGTGCCTTCTGGCCGGGCAGTGGCCTGCTGGGCATTCAACCCTAGGGACAGATTCCGTGTGGATTTTCCCTATAGATCGGACAGACAGGAAGAGTTTTCTGCCAGCTGAACGGGAGAAAGTTTGCCCTTTGGCCAGTCCAACTCTCCCCTCAACTCTCCACTTCTGTGTCCGTCAGCCTGGATGGAGGCCTCCCTCCCCACCGTGGCCATGTCTCTGAGGCCTTGGACTCAGGCCAGGGGCAAGCTTACAGTGGTGACTGCTGTCCTCTCACCCCTCCCTCACCCCACCCTGCCTCTCCCTGTCCTCTCTTCAAGGCTGTGAGTATTTTGGGGAGTCCTACCTGAGCGGCCAGGAGTTCCCAGAGCCCCGAGCACCCTGCAACCTGTGTACCTGCCTGGAAGGCTTTGTGACCTGCGGCCGCAGACCCTGTGAGCCTCTGGGCTGCAGCCACCCGCTCATCCCATCTGGGCACTGCTGCCCCACCTGCCAGGGTAGGGCAACGCCTGCCCTCCCACCGCCCACCCCTTCTGGACCTCCAGCAGCCCAGAGGCACGAGACAGCCGCCCTGCAGACCCACACCCTGCGTTTCCATCACGCGCCTCCACTGTCTGTGTCCTCTGTCCCTGCTGTCCCCTCTCACTGGTGTTGGGCTCACCAAATAACTGGTTCCTGTGCTTCCAGACCTTTCTGCTCTTACGTTGTCCTGCTGCCTTCCTAAAACAGCACATCACTCAAAACTATTCCCACTGCCCTGGGTGCCCCGGGGGCCCTGCCCATTGCTCACCTTCCTCTGTGAGCCCACCTCCATGCTCCACCGCCTCCCTGCGTGCAAAGCTCACCACTTACAGCCCGGTGAAGCCTCTCCTCACCCACCTTCCCAGCCACCCTCTCTCCCTCTCAGACCCGTAAGCTTTGAGAGGTCCCAGGCCGGCTGTGTGTGCATGTGTGTATGTGTGTGTGAGAGTATGTATGTACGTGAGTGTATGTGAGAGAGTATGTGTGTGTGAAAGTATGAGTGTGAGTGTATGTGTGTGAGAGTATATGAGTATGAATGTGTGTAAATGTGTGAGTGTATGTGTGTGAGTGTATATGTGAGAGAGTATGTGTGGTGAAAGTATGAGTGTGAGTGTATGGTATTGTGAGTATATGTGAGTGTGAGTGTATATGTGTGAGAGCGTGTGAGTGTGAATGTGAGTGTGAGTGTGTGAGGCAGGAGACGGTTCTGTTGACAGCAGCTCTCCCACTGCCTTCCCTGCTCTGCCAGGATGCCTCTATCATGGAGTCACTGCTGCCCTAGGAGAGACCCTCCCTGACCCACTGGACCCCACCTGCTCCCTGTGCACCTGCCAGGTGAGGTGGCCCTTGGGGGACCCGGGAACCTTCATCCCTGACCCTCCTTTCTGGCCGGGGTATTTCTTCCACCCCAGTCTCACAGGGCACCTCTGCCTGTGACAAGTGGGACAGGACTGGACTCAGGCCTCCTGGCCAAGCCAGGGGGTTTGGGCCTGGCAGGCCCGGTGGGGGTGCCCCATCTTGGGGCAGTGTGAAGCCTGGGTTGAGGGTGTAATGACATGGGGATCAGGAAGTGGCAGTGTGACCTCTCTCCCCAGGAAGGTTCCATGCGCTGCCAGAAGAAGCCATGTCCACCTGCTCTCTGCCCTCACCCCTCCCCAGGCCCTTGCTCCTGCCCTGTGTGCCACAGTGAGCTGCCTTCCCCACACCCAGGCCCCCAGGGCCCCTCCCGGCCCCTCCTCCTCGCCTTTCGCCAGGCCTGAGGTTGGACAGGGCAAGGTGGCACAGCGTCCCACCCAGAAAGCATGTCGCCCACAGGATGCTTCTCTCAGGGCCGGGAGCACCAGGATGGGGAGGAGTTTGAGGGGCCCTCAGGCAGCTGCGAGCGGTGTCGCTGTCAGGTATGGCAGGGAGGTGGCAGAGGGGGCTGGGGTGCTGGCTGGACACACTGCTCCCAGGGCACCCAGCCTAGGGAGCAAGTCACTGACCCAGCATCTTCTGCAGGCCGGCCACGTCAGCTGTGTGCGGCTGCGGTGCCCACCCCTGTCCTGCCCACTCCAGGTCACCGAGCAGGGGAGCTGCTGCCCTCGCTGCAGAGGTGTGCCTGGCCGGTGGGGCTGCCCCTTGCTTCTGCCCCTGGGCCCAATGCGCCCCCATCTGCCCCACCTCCTTTCCCTCAAACTCCCCTCCTGTCTTCCCACCTCCCTGCCCACCAATCTGCCCTCCCACGCCTCCGTCTTGAGACTTCACCGCTGTCCTCCTTCAGCTCTTCTTACCTGGCCCTGCCCCTGGCCTGCCCAGACCATCTCCCCCTCCAGAGGCTTAGTAGAGCCCCCTCAAAGCTGCCCCCTGCCTAACCACACCCCATTCATCATCATGATCACATTTACGGAGCATATGCCAGGAGCTAGGCACTTCAATCCACACAAAGATCTTAGCAGGGAGGCACTATGATTATTATTCCTGTTTCACAGATGGGAGAACTGAGGTGCAGAGAGGTAATATAACTGGCAGGTGGCAGAGACAACCTTTGCTTCGAGGCTGCCTGAATAGGAGCCTTTCTGACGTGCCCTCTGCCCAGCATGGCATAGATTCCAGAACCATGACAGCATCTCACTGTGCGGGGGCAGCACAGAGGAAATTCTGTTTAACAGCTATGGAGTCCGAGGCTGGGAGAGATTGAGTTACCTTTCATTCACTCTGCATGCATGTGTTAGGTACCTGCTGCCTGCCAGGTACTGGTGCTGATGCTGGGCTACCACAGGCAGAGCCTGCCGCCTGGCCTTGGGTTTAGCAAGCAGACGTGCCAGGGGTAACAGCCCAGGAGTTCCGAGCCCAGCTGTGTCTTCCCTCCACCGCAGACAGCAGTTCTGCCAGGCCACCTCCCCACCTCACCCCTGCAGATCCCCTCCCAGGCCAGACCCCAGGCCCGGCTGACCACCCAGGGT
Organism: Myotis nattereri; assembly: GCF_964212035.1. Lineage (NCBI taxonomy): Eukaryota > Metazoa > Chordata > Mammalia > Chiroptera > Vespertilionidae > Myotis > Myotis nattereri. The sequence continues at coordinate 20,964,140 of NC_138086.1, read as the reverse complement.
GGGCCATGGGGGTCATACAGAACCCAGACTCAGAGTCACCCCTGCCCACCTGGGACAGGCTGCCTGGCCCACGGGGAGGAGCACCCTGAAGGCAGTAGCTGGGAGCCTCCGGATAGCCCCTGCTCCTCCTGCATGTGTCGCGAGGGTATTGTCACCTGCGCCAGAGTCCAGTGCGTCAGCTCCTGTGCCCATCCCCGCCAGGGGCCCAGTGACTGCTGCCCTCGATGCTCTGGTACTGGGAGCCTGGGGTGGGGTGGGTGGCAGGGAGGTAGTGCCTGGTCAGCATCTCCCTGCCTTGGCACTGGGTGGGGCAGCAGAGACAAGCCTTTCCAGAAGTGGCTCCCATTTTTGTACACACCCCAATCCTGGGGGCTGGGGTCCCTGGGGGACAGAGAACCCCACCCCTGGCATTGCTGCCAGCCTGAAGGCTCCCTGGTCCTATTCTGCTCTTACCCCACCCCCAAGACTGTGAGCATGAGGGCCGGAAGTATGAGCCAGGGGACAGCTTCCAGCCTGGCGCAGACCCCTGTGAAGTGTGCATCTGTGAGGTGGGTGAGGGCCATGCTGAGGGGTGGGGCACCATGGGGGCAGCCTGGACACTGTGGGCAGCAGGCACTAGGAGGGTCAGAGACAGGAGAGTGTCCCAGTGGCCAGGAGGTGAGGCAGGGCTTGGGGCGAAGAGCCAGTAGGGCCCAGAAGTCTGGGGTTAGCCGTGGCACCGGTGCTGACTGTGGGGAGGCAGTGGGCAGGCCCTCCTGGCAGAGTGGGTGTGAATAGGATGGGCGAGGAGACACCTGGGAAGTGTTTGGGGCCACTGAGAATCTCCATCAATGGGGAGCAGGCAGTGGGGTTGGGAAAAGGGTGGCATGAGAGTACAGGAGGGTCAAATGGCACAGAAGGTTCAGGCCCAATGACTGGAAAGGGAAAGGGAAATCATCGCTGGGGATTAGGGGTGAGGAGCCAGTCTGGGGGCTGTTGAGGAGGTGCTGCAGGCACACGGAGGGGTCTGGGGCCCAGCCCTTGCTCACTCATTCCTGTTGCAGCTGCAGCCCGAGGGGCCTCCCAGCCTTCGCTGTCACCGACGGCAGTGTCCCAGCCTGGTGGGCTGCCCTGCCAGCCAGCTCCTGCCCCCGGGGCCTCAGCACTGCTGTCCCACCTGTGCCCGTGAGTCACTGATAGAGGGGAGCAGGGCTGCCACCCCCTGACTGACACCGGAAGTGCCAGCCAGCTCTCTGCCACAGTCCCAGCCCCAGACCTTTCCTGAGTCCAGAGGACTGTTCTAGAAGCCCTCACCCTGCCCTGGCGGGTGAGGCTTGCACCACCCTAAGGGGAACGGGGAAGCTGGCAGGGACCTCTTGACTCATTTTGCCCAGCAGGGGGTGCTGTGGGGGTGGCAGTTGTGCCAGCTGCTGGCTTTTGAGGGCAATGATGTCAGGTCAAGATGGGCAGTGAGTGGCCCAGTTCCAGAGGTGGGGAGAGCCATCTTATCAGCACTTGTGCTTCAGGAAAAGAGAAAAGACGAACACTTATTAAGCACCCCTGCATGCCATGCGCTGCTTGGTGATTTTATTTTTTTAATATATTTTATTGATTTTTTACAGAGAGGAAGGGAGAAGGATAGAGAGTTAGAAACATCGATCAGCTGCCTCCTGCACACTCCCTACTGGGGATGTGCCCGCAACCAAGGTACATGCCCTTGGCCGGAATCGAACCTTCGGACCTTTCAGTCCGCAGGCTGAAGCTCTATCCACTGAGCCAAACCGGTCAGGGCACTGCTTGGTGATTTTAATAAGCAGTATCTCGTTTAATTTTCACAGTTACCCAGTGAGGTAGGTATTATTATTATTATTCCCTTTTTACAGATGAAGGAACTGAGGTTCTGAGAGGTTGACTGATCTGCCTAAAATGGCACAGGCACTGAGGATTGGAACCGGGTTACCTGGCTCTCTGCTTTCTTGTGCCGCTTTAGCCAGGCGATATGAAGGGAGCCAGGCCGGGAGCAGGCAGCACGGCGTGTGGTCCCGAGGGGCCTCAGCCTAGGGAAGCCACACGTGGTCAGTGTCCAGCCCCCTCCGCCCAGTAGCCTAGCAAAGTTCCTCTAGAAAAGTCCAAACTTTTCTCTGCTGAACCAGCGGGAAAGGATTTATCCTTCCTGGAGACAAGGGCCGGGGACATGGGTCTGAGGATAGAGTGGGTGAGTGCGATCCCCTGGGCTTACATCCCTTGCCCCCCTTTTAGCCTCAATTGCATTCTTGTCTACACAGAGGCCTTGAGTAACTGCACGGAGGGCCTCCTGGGGTCTGAGCTGGTCCCGCCGGACCCCTGTTACACCTGCCAGTGCCAGGTGAGCCCTCGGCCTTGGGGATTCCCAGAGCTCCAAGAACCGCCTCTGTGGGCTGGGGCCGAATCTCCCGCCGCAGCTCCGGGATTCCCACTCACCCGGCATTCGCCCACCCGTCCTGAATGTCACATTCTGCGAAGAGCCGGCTCCCTCCCTGCCATTCTCCACCCACCGTGTTCTCATGCCCTTTCACAGGACCTGACTTGGCTCTGCATTCACCAGGCCTGTCCTGAGCTCAGCTGTCCCCCATCAGAGCGCCATACCCGCCCTGGGGGCTGCTGCCCTGTGTGCGGGGGTAAATGCTGGCTTCGTTCTTTTGTAGAGATGGAGGGGTTGTCATTGGGGTGGAGGAGAGGCCCTGAGGCAAAGGGAGGCAGAGAATGAAGCCTGGATTCTCAAGGCCTGGCCTGAGGCCTGTCAGTGGGCTCAGTACCACAGGCCCCTGGTAGGGTATTGCACTGCCCAGCTGGCAGCCAGGCCCGAGGAGGGCTCCAGCCTATGGCTCTTTCGGCTTCCAGAGCCCTCTCCACACCCCCGGTGCAGGGTCTGCCCTCTAGTAGGCCCCCTGCATGTGGTTGAAGAAATCAATGCCATCAGAGTGCTAAGGGGGGGGGGGGCACCCCTGCTGTGGGCCTTCAGGGCGCGCTCCAGGGAGGAGGGATGCAGCTGGAAGGACAGCGCTCCCCCAGCCTCATTTCCCATCAGAATGTGTGGTGGAGGCCGAGGGCCGGAGAGTGGCGGATGGAGAGAGCTGGCGGGACCCCAGCAACGCCTGCATTACTTGTACCTGCCATGTGAGCTGGGGGTGAGGCGCGGGGGTGGGGGGCCTTATAGAAGAGGGGAGCCTCAGGACGCTGGGCCAGTGCCTATGGGGGTGTGTGTCTTTGAGGTCATTAGGAAAGGGCGCCCCGCTGGGTGAGAGGGGGCAGAGGCATCCCTGTGCTGGGCACGGGGCTGAGGGCTGGACTTCAGGCCCCACCTGAACAGGAAGTGGTGGTTCTTCTGGAGCAGCTCCGGGGAGAAGGGGCTGCTGCTTCAGAACTGAGCCCCCAGAAGTGTGACCGGGGACCCCGGGTCCTACCGGAAGTCCCTACAGCAGTGGCCTCTGTCCTCAGCGGGGCCGCGTGGAGTGCCGCCTTGAGGAGTGCCAGGCCCTCTCCTGCCCACACGGCTGGGTGAAGGTGCGAGACACTGGCAGGTGCTGTGAACGATGCCAAGGTGCGGGCCGGGTGCTGGAGGGAGCAGCACCGAGACCCAGGGTGAGGCAGGGGCAGCTGACCTTTGCCCTCCCCCCCCCCAAGTCCCGTCAGCTCCCGCCCAGTCATGTGAGCAGCGGGGCCGAGAGGTGGCCTCCGGGGAAAGCTGGGCCGTGGACCCCTGCACCAGCTGCTCCTGCGTGGCCGGCGCCGTGCGCTGCCAGAGTCAGCGCTGCCCGCCGCTCTCCTGCGGCCCTGTGAGTGCCCGTCTAGGGCGGGGTCGGGGGTGAGTGTGCACGTGGCACCGCCGCCTGGTGCAACGGGCTGGGAAGGAGGGACCGGGCTGGGGCCCCGGCCGCGGAGCTGGGGGCGGGGGGCGCGGCGCAGGCTCCTGCAGTTCCCGGAGCGACCGCCAGGCGGCGCCCTGAGCCCGCTCGCAGTGCGTCTGGGAGCCCGAGCGCCCCGGTCCTCAGAGGCTCTGCGTGGGGCTCCGCCGGGACCGCGCGCCTGACTCTGTCCCGGGCGGAGGCCAGGACGAGGCTCCCGCCCTGAATCCCGGCAGCTGCTGCCCCCGCTGCCTGCCGCGGCCGGCTTCCTGCGTGGCCTTCGGAGACCCCCATTACCGCACCTTCGACGGCCGCCTGCTGCACTTCCAGGGCAGCTGCAGCTACGTGCTGGCCCGGCACTGCCGCGGAGGGGACTTCAGGTGCGCAGCGCCCCGCCTGCTCCCTGCCCCGCACCCGCTCCTGCTGACCACCGCGCCCGGCCTCTCGCTCCGCAGTGTGCACGTGACCAACACTGACCGGGGCCGGAGCGGCGTGGCCTGGACCCAGGAGGTGGCGGTGCTGCTGGGCGACGTGGCCGTGCGGCTGCTGCAGGGCGGGGCGGTCACGGTGAGGCGAGCCGAGGGCCGGGGAAGGGCAGTCCCGCGCCGCCGTCCAGGCCTCCGCCCAACGTCGCCCCCCCCTCCCGCCCTCCCTCTCCTCCAGGTGGACGGGCGCCCGGTGGCCCTGCCCTTCCTGCGGGAGCCGCTGCTGTACGCGGAGCTGCGGGGCGGCACCGTGATCCTGCACACCCAGCCGGGGCTCCAGGTGCGGCCTGGCCGTGGGGGTTGGGGTGGGGGAAGGAGGGGCCTGGGGGTGCTCAGGCTGCTGTGTCCGTGGAGGGCGTGGGGGTTACCAGCTACTTCCCGGGCCACACGGAGGTGGGAGAGTCCAGAGGCCTCCTGTGCAATGAAAGTTCTGAGCCTGGTTTCTAATCTTGGCTCAGCCATCGGCACACTGGGCCCTGGGCCTGGACCAGTCCTCTGTGGGCTGGTTTCCTCGGTGGTAAAATCGGGGAAGGATTCGCGGAGGGTCAGCTGAGGTCGCCTAGGGCCTAGGTGGCTTCAGGAGTCCCTCCAGCTCCCAGGCCGGGAGTGAGGCGCCCCCCGCATCCAGCAGGAGCACACTTTGTAAATTCCTAGAATAGGGCTCGGCTACACTTGGGATACAAACTCTGACTGCGTCCTGCCCGCTGTGAGGCCCGAGCACCCGGGAGAGAGTCTATCTCTGCATTCACCTGGGGGCCCGTTCAGGGACGCTGACGGCCGTGCCTTCCTGGGAGCGGTGCTGGCGGTCACAGTCCGGCAGCCTGAGCCCGCGGGGCCGGGGCCTGGGCCGGGCCGCCTCCCCATGGAGAGCCCCCCCCTACAGCAGGGGGCGCGCTGACACAGTGTGTGCGGCCAGGGCGCCTCCCCCATGGAGAGCCCCCCCCTACAGCAGGGGCGCGCTGACACAGTGTGTGCCTGCGGCCAGGGCGGATCTTGGGCTTGTGTTTCCCCTCTCTCCAGTCCCAGCCTCCCCACACAGGTGCTGTGGGATGGGCAGTCCCAGGTGGAGGTGAGAGTGCCTGGCTCCTACCGGGGCCAGATCTGTGGGCTCTGTGGGAACTTCAATGGCTTTGCCCAGGATGATCTGCAGGGCCCTCAGGGGCTGCTCCAAACCACGGAGGCTGCCTTTGGGAATAGCTGGCAGGTGAGTGATACAGGAGCCGGGAGCCTGGGGGGCGGGGATCGGGCCGGAGACGGCACAGTTGAGCACTAGTCTCAGAGCAGCCCTTTGGCGTGGACATGGGGAGCAGGGTGGACACAAGATGGGCTTTGGGACTCTTAGGCTGGCTCGGGAGCTTCTTGCCTGGCATGGAGCGGGAGGAGGCAGAAAGGCCTGTTGAAAGAGGCCTCATCATCTAACTCCCCAAGCCCTGCGTTGCTACTCACAGGCTGTGTGACCTTGAACAAGTTACTTGCGTGCTCTGGGCCTTGGTTTGTCCCCAAAATGGGGACAAAAGAAAAGTCCTCACGCTTTCTGTGCTATTCTTTTTTTTCTTCTTTATTGATTAAGGTATTACTAGTACATATGTGTCCTTATCCCCCCATCCTTTGCTATTCTTGTGAGGGGGTTTTTGAAGCTCAAACAAAACACTGGGTGGGAAATGCTTTGAAGAACGGCAGGCAAAGGCCAGCTTCCCAAGGATGCGGTCACGCCAGGGCCACTTTCCCCACCCAGGTCCCCGAGGGGCCGGGACCTGGCCGGCCCTGTTCCAAGGGCCGGGAGGTGCATCCCTGCCGAGCAGCAGGCTACCGTGCCCGGCGTGAGGCCAACGCCCGGTGCGGGGTGCTGAAGTCCCCCCCGTTCAGTCGCTGCCATGCCGTGGTGCCGCCGGAGCCCTTCTTTGCCGCCTGTGTGTATGACCTGTGTGCCTGTGGCCCCGGCTCCTTGGCTGACGCCTGCCTCTGCGACGCCCTGGAGGCCTACGCCAGCCACTGTCGCCAGGCAGGGGCGACGCCAGCCTGGCGGGCCCCGTCGCTCTGTGGTGAGCCAGCAGTGCCCGGGGTGGCATGGGGAAGGGGGTGGCACAGAGGGCCAGATCTGGGTGGGGGAGGCACAGGGAGGGCTGCAAGGGGTGAGCAGGTGACTGGAGCCCTGCCTTCCCCTCTGCCTGCAGTGGTGGGCTGCCCCCTGGACCGTGGCTTCGTGTTCGATGAGTGTGGCCCGCCCTGTCCCCGCACCTGCTTCAACCAGCACGTCCCCCTGGGGGAGCTGTCTGCGGACTGTGTGAGGCCCTGTGTCCCTGGCTGCCAGTGCCCCGCAGGCCTGGTGGAGCATGAAGCCCACTGTATCCCACCCGAGGCCTGCCCCCCAGTCCTACTCACTGGGGACCAGCCACCCCGAGATCTGCTCAGCCCCAGCCAGGAGTCCCGGGGGACACCTGACCCAGGATGACAGCGACCGGGACTCATCAGACCAGAAGTCTCTCCTTGGAGAGCAGCTCCCACCCTGGCCAGAGCTTCAGCGAGAGTGCCCTGCGCTGGCACTGGGAGCCTGGGCCCATGTCCCACAAAAACCCCAGCCGTGTTGAGTCAGGAGCAGTAAACTCAGGGCCTGACCTAAGGCTGCCTTGTGTGTGTGCGTGTGCTTCCTCCTGGCGCTGGGGTGGCGACATGGGCTGCTTGGGACATGGCGGCCAGAAGTCAGGTCCCCAGAGTCAGAGCGGTGGCAGCTGTGGGGATTCAGCTCTGGACCTTGCTCCAGGAGGCTTGGTGGGCGCCGGCCGCGGCTCAGATACCAGGGTCCTGCATGATTGCGCTCAGGGGCTTTGTCTGGCTCCTGTTTGTCCATCTCCAGTCCCTAGTGGCACTGGGAGAGGGGGAGGGGACATCTGCTCGGACCCCTACTCCATGGCGCAGGCAGCTACACCTGCGGGCCTACGGCTCCCTTGCAGCCCCAAGCAGGTCTTGGCTCTGTACCAGCACCTGTTCCGATGCCCTGCAGGCCTGGGCCAGCTCTGGGCTGCACTTTGGCAGGTGAGGGAGGCAGGGCATTGCCTCTGAGGGGACAGGGCCTCTGTGGGCCTGACCCAACCTTGCCTCCCCAGGTGCAAGAGGGCCGGGCCTGCCCCTCAGGCCTGGAGCAGCCCACCGTGCTGCTGCAGATGGCATGGAGCCAGCCGGCCCAGGAGCAGGGAGGGGCTGCCTGGGGGTGTGGCAGAGGCAGGGTGGGTACCCTCTCACATTCTGGCACCCCATCTTTTTGCAGCTCCTGTGGGACTTGGAGCTGCTGGCTGGGGCGGGGCTGGGCCTCTTCTGGCCTCCGCAGGCCCAGTTCTGCGGTCTGAGGGACCAGGCCCAGTGTGTGTAGAACCAGCGCAGCGAGGCCCGTGGTAGGGTGTGTGGGGACTCGGAGCAGCTGATGAGTGGGGTGAGCGGGGCTTGGCTGAGGCAGGGGGGTCACTGTGACATTGGGGCAGTCATAGTGGTGAGGACAGTGGGAGGAGCGTGGGCTATGGAGACAGACGGATCCGGTTCAGATCTGTTCCGACACGGTGTGGGCTGTGGCCTCTGTTCCCTCAGCCACACGACGAGGAAGAGGACATCCTTCTCGGAGGGCTGCTGGGGGCACCGACAGCTCACCCACGAGGAGGGTGTAGCTGTGCCCGCAGCACGGGGCCTGCTCGTTCTGTGCCGGCTGCTCCCGTCCCCCAGCCAGCACCCATCCTGGTCAGTCCACTGCGTGGTGATGCCCAGAAGCCTTAGACATGGCTGCAGCGTGGGAGGAGAGCAGCTGGCAAGGCCCTGAGCGGCACACTGGGCGCCCCCCGCAGACCTCCCTCCAGGAAGAAGGGTGCTGTGGTGACTGGGAGCAACGGCTGTCTCCGGTCCAGCACAGCCACCAACTGCCGAGGCCCTTCGGGCAGGTTGGCAGGCGGGTCTGGGCCGAGGCCTCCCAGGCGAGAGCAGGAGGGTGTGTCCAATGACCTGTCCAGACCACCTGCCGGCCAGGACTGCAGGCTCATCTGAGGGCTCCCCTGGGCAGGAGGGACCCCTTTCCAGGCTCCTGCACCTGGAGGGGCAGGGGAGGGCATCATCCAAGGGCATGGATGCCAGGAGGGGGCATCTCAGGGGCATTTTAGAGGCTGCCTACCAGCTGGTGCCTTGGGACTAGGCCACCCCCTAATCCTTCCAGCATTCCAGGCTGTGCTCCTCACACCAGGCTGGGGACACCCTGAGCCAGAACCATCAGTTCCTGGAGGGGTGAGTCTTTCTCCCAGGGAATCTGTGCACTGGGTGTTGCCACATAAAGAGACTGAACACTGGCCCTTTCCCTGGCCTCCTTCCACAGCCCAGCCCAGCACCCCTCCTCACACACATGGTCCTCCTGGGGCTCTCGCTCAGTTGCACCCATATGGTTGCCCGCAGCCCCTGGGAAGGGTAACCCCCAGGTCCAGCTCCCAGGATTCAGTGGTGGGTACAGGGGCTGGGGCAGGTCACCCCGCATGGTGTTTGAATGTTGGGTGGGAAGGCTTAGCAGCTGCTGGGGGTGGGGAGACTGGCAGACAGGCTGCCCCTCCCCTTCCAGAGCCCAGATGCAAGAGGTGCAGCTGAGGCAGCTTTTGCACACCTACAGGGGGCTGGCTGCAGACCCATCATCAGCCCCAGATCTGGGGGAAGCCGGGAGTGCCGCAGAGCCAGGTGGGAGAGCCCTGGCGTGCCTGCAGAGCCCACACCTGGGATGCTGACAGGAGGGGTCGGCATCCAGGCAGCAGGGCCCTGGGCTGGGGGGCCGGGCTACACTGGGGGAGGCAGTCCACTCCTCACTCATTCCTCACCTCATAGCTCTTAGTTGGGTGTCGGGGCACCCAAGAACGGCAAGTAGGTTTTATTTTATGTGCCAATTCCCCTTGATTTGTAGCAGCTGTCTCAGGCACTGTGTCCAGGGGGATTCTGAAACTAATTTGGAGCTCAGGGGAGAGAGGTGGGCAATGTCTGTCCATGGCTGCTCGCGGAGGAGGGAATGGAATAGCCTGTGGGCCACCCTTAAGCCAGACACTGGGAATACGCCAAGTACATGAAAGTCTTGCCGAAAGAAAGAAAGAAAGAAAGAAAGAAAGAAAGAAAGAAAGAAAGAAAGAAAGAAAGAAAGAAAGAAAGGAAGAAAGAAAGAAAGAAAGGAATGAGGGAGGGAGGGAGGGAGGGAGGGAGGGAGGGAGGGAGGGAGGAAGAAAGAAGAAAGAGAAAGTCTTGCCCCATCGCTTGGACCTTGTCTCTGAGGAGAGCACAGCCTAGTGAGAGAGTGTGACCATGAACAGGGGATTAGAATCCAGTGAGATAGATGCTGTGAGCCCTGGACCTGTTAGTTTAAACAAGACAGAGTCTCAAAGGATTTGTTAAATAATAAGTCCAGCAAAGCCATAAGCATTTTAAATTTGCTTTTATTGATTTTAGAGAGAGGGAGAGGGAGAAGGAGAGGAAGAGGGAGAGAGAGACAGAGAGACAGAAAGAAACATTGATCAGCTGCCTCCTGCACACCCCTTGCTGTGGCTCGAGCCCGCAGCCTGGGCATGTGCCCTGACTGGGATTCGAACAGTGACCTTTCGGTAAATGGGACCATGATCAAGCAGCCAGGGCAGCTTTTAATTGTTCTTTCATACGTGTGAGAGGAAAAAGTGGCAATGACTATTGTCTAATTGATAGAGAAATTTTTACAGTTATATTCAGAGGAAGGGGCTGGAGGCTATTTTCACAGTTTATGCAATAATTTCTGAAGGTGTGGGAGTCTTATCGGACCCCTGTGCTCAGAAACTCTTCAAAAGACAGATTTATTTTCACAGAGAACATTCTCTTTCGGTTACAGTGATGAATATCCCCACATCCATATTGCATAAAGATGGGATGTTCTTGAGAAGGGTCCCACTTTAAGACCTTATGAAATCAAGTTTTTTTAAACTCGTTTTAAGGATACTGAGCGACTTGCCTCCCTCCACAGCTGCAAGGGAGCAGCGACCTCTCATCTCCCTTTTTAGATTCCTTTTGTTGATTATGCAGACTTGCAGTTTTAAGGCTCGGCTCTGGCCTAAGATTTCAATTCTTGAATTTTGTCTGATTTTGCTGTCAGAAACCAAGAAAGAGCTTAAAAGGGTACATGCAGTGGTTTTTTATGGGCCTGGATGGGCCCATCAGGACAAAGTAGGGGTGTCCTAACGAGGCCCTTCCTGCTCCAAGGCATCCCATGGTGGAGGAAGAGGGTGTGGGGTTCCAGGGAGATGGTCTGGCTTGGAGGGGAAGGTAAGAAAGCTGGGGTCGGCTGTAGGCGGCAAACCTGACAAGCGGGCACATCGTAGGCTGTGTAAATACAGGTGGAACAATGAACTATGAGAACTCGAAGTTCAAACACCAGCGACCTGGGCGCCCCCTCCCTTTTTCTGCCGGGGATTCCCTAGGCTTCTTGGCTCCAGTCCAGGTGAGATGTGTGTGAGGGGCTGGGACGTGTGCAGAGGACTCCTTACCTCAATCTTTCTCTCTCAGGTTGCTTACGAGAGCTGGACCCCACCACCAGCAGTAGCTTTGGGGAACCAGCAAACTCAGAATTCAAGGTGAAGGGGTCAGAGGGTCCTGGGCAAGGGCCCTCTCAGATTGGGGGCGGCAGGGGTGGGTTCTGCAGTGGAAGAGGCTGCTGGGGTGAGGCAGGGGACTTCCTATAGCGAGGTGGACGGGACCATTGCTGAAGCACCGTTTACACCACATAACACGGGTTAACAAATGCAGGAGTCGGGCAAGGGCCATATGGCAGGGAGGCCACCGGAGCAGCCACTGGGGTCTCCAGGCTCCCCTGGGGTGGGGGGTGGGGGTGGCCCTGGCACAGGGATTCCCTCACAGTCTAGGACAAAGTGCATCCTTCCCTGAATCTGGTCCAGAAGGAAGAGAGGGCCCAGCAGAGCCCACCACCCAGGCCCCCTTCCGCCATCATCCGGAAGCCTGCGGGCCTCGGGCCTGCCCGCCCAGCGCCTGCCACTGTCCCCGGATCCCCCGAGGGGCTGGGCTGGGGCTGGGACCAGGACAGAGCAGAACTTCAGAAACTCCGATTCCTCAGAGTCGGAGAGAGGGGGCCCTCGGGATCAGGGACGGGGAGCCCCCCACGGGGAGCACAAGAAGTTCCTCAGAGTCGGAGAGAGAAGGCAAACCAGGGTCAGAGTGGGGAGGCTACTCCGGCTCTGAAACAAGAGATCTCTGTGGGTCTGGGCGGGAGGCCCCTCGGGGTGAGAAGAAGATGCTCTTCAAGATGAAGGAGGAAACAGGCCAGAGAGCCTGAGGAAGGAGGTCCCCCAGGAGGGGGAGTGAAGAGCCTTCGGCCTCCGCCTCCGGAGGCGAGGCCGACCTCAGCAGCCCGGAGGTGGCTCAGGGCGAGGTGCCCGCACAGCCCCAGGGGGAAGACTTGCGAGGAATCCCGAGGGAGGGGTGGGAGGGACGGCTGCAGGTCTCCGGCAGGACAGAGGCCGCGGCCTGGGGGGAGGGAGCGCCCAGGCCCCGGGGAAGGAGCACGGGGCTGACGCAGGACAGACCCACAGCCAGACTGGAATCCGGGTGGCCCTGGGGGAGCAGGGGGCCGGCCGGGAGGGGGCGCTGGCTCCCCTTCGCCCGGAGCTCCGCGGGCTCTGAGCAGCGGGAGCGCCCCACAGCCCTCCCGTGGTACCCTGGGCTGCAGGATCCGGCGGGGGGACCCTGCCCAGCAGAGAAACCAGTGGGCCAGGCGAGGTGCCGGGCACCCTCGAGGGGCGCAGGAGCGCTGCTGCGGCCCCCAAGGCCTCGAAGGCCGCGTGGCCCGGACCGCAGGGCGGGGAAAAGGCTGGGCGGGCGGGAGCGGCGCAGCGGGAGACGCCCTGCAGGGCACAGAGCGGCCAGGCACTGGCTGCAGCAGGACCGCCAGCAGCAGCGGCCCTGGGTACGTCCTGCGCGGGAGGGCCCGCTGCGGGGCTGGGCGCGGAAGGCGGCCACCGCCGGTGGCGGCTCTCCCTCCAGGTCCTAGAACCTCTCCCTCCATCGCCAGGAACCGCCACTGCCGCGTGCACCCCCCTGGGGCCCCCACCCGGTCCAGCTCAGCTCCCACCACAGGCAAGATCCCCGGGAGAAGACAGGGATGGGGGGTGGGGGCCCACCTGGGTCCCTTCGAAGTGCCCTGGAGCTGCCACCCACACAGCTGGGGGATGGTGATGGGCAGGGTAATGGCGGCGGGGGTCTGCCCTGGTGCTGCGCCCTGCTGGCTCCATCGAGCCGTGGGCTGGGGTACAAGGGCGCTCAGCGCTTGGCACCACACAGGACAAGGCGGGCAGCGGCGTGCCCTGCGGGTGCAGCTGGAACAGGTACAGTGGGCCCTCGGAGCCAGGTGAGGGGGCAGGGAGAGACTTGTGGGGTAGCGGGGTGGCGGTCCCCTTTCCCGGGCATCTGGGGTAACAGGCCACCCTCCCCAGGAACACAGAACTCCCAGCAGCTACTCTGCCCCCTGGCGCTGAGGAGCCTGCGCCCGGAGGGTAGCGCTCACCCCTCTAACCACTGCTGAGCCTTCAAAGGGACGATGAGAGGTGGAGGAGAAGGAAAAACAAGAGGGCAGCCTGCAGATCAGAGGTAGTTTCAGAAGGCCCAGCACGCAGCCTCAGAGCCCGGGAGCGCCGCACTCACACACCACCGGGTGGCGCGTGACTTCCTCCAGCCCCAAGTCAGAGGACCAGGTCCCGGGGGTCAAGCGAGGAGAAGGCCCCGTTCTTGCGGAAGAACGAGTCAACGCGGCACATCTTGGTGGAGGCCATTTCTTGCTTCAGAGTGGGGCCTGGGAAAAGATGTCAGAGCCAGGAGTGGGTTCCAGGGAAAGGAACTCGCAGAACATGGCCGCTCTGCTTACCCAGCCTTAGGAACCTGACCTTATTGTATCCACTTTGTAAGCGTGAATAAATAAAAAGTGCTTCGGCCCTAGCCGGGTAGGCTCAGTGGGTAAAGAAAGTGTCGGAAGTGTCGGCCTGCGGACTGAAGGATCCCAGGTTCGATTCCAGTCAAGGGCACATGCCTGGGTTGCAGGCTGGATCCCCTGTGGGGGGTGTGCAGGAGGCAGCCAATCAATGATTCTCTCTCATCACTGATGTTTCTCTCTCCCCCTCCCTTCCTCTCTGAAGTCAATAAAAATATAAATAAATAAATAGTGCTTCTGAGTGGGGGCCACGGGGAAATGGAGTGGGCTGGTGGCGGATCAGCAGAGATGGCAGAATGCCATTCCGCTGTGTGCTATCATTGCCCCCAGCCTCAGAATCCCCCAGGAAAAGGGTGGCAGGACCCCGCCCTGCTCACAGGGACAAAGCTAGACTTCTCTAGGACAGCTGGGGCTTTTTTCTACCTCCTGTGCTGGTTGGAAACTGCTCTCTTTACTTCCCTTTTAGGGCTCTGGGGAAAGATGGGAGACTTTTTAGGCAAACTTTAAATGGTGTGCATCCCCAACCGCCCATCCCCTGTTCTGCACAGGCACTAGAGCAGCTGGAGACACATAACTTAGGTCATTTGAAACTCATGACCGCAGAGAGCAAAGGGACACAGCGTCACCCAGCAATCCTGCACCACCCCCTGGCATGCTCCTTTCCCACACCGTAACTCTTCATTTCAAACTACATCACAACCTCCGCTCCTCCCCCCACTGATGACTTTGACTCAGCCTCCAGGAAAAAGTGAACTCAGTGCAGAGGGACACCCACACCATCTCCCTCCCCCTGTGCCCCCTGCCTCTCCTCTTGTCAGACCCCAGAATCTGGAGTTCCCTGGGCAAGCTCACCCCATCTCAGGGTTTTAAAGAGCACCTATTTTCTGATGACTCCAAATTCACATCTTCAGCTCTCACCTGGCTCCAGAGGACAACTCCCACACCCAGCCTCACTGACCTCCCGCACATGGCCAGCGCTGACCTGTCTTCACACACCCTCCAGTCCTGCTCCTCTCCTAGCGGCTTCAGCCAAACACCTGGCTGTCATCAGTGCATTCTTTTCTCTCATTCAATCCATCAGAAAGTTTCATGTATTCTTCCTCCAAAACTGAATATATTTCAGTTCTGCTAACTGCCCTGGCCCAAGCTGTCATCTCTTGCCAGGAAAGCTCAAAGTAGCTGCCTAACTCATCTGCCAATCTACGCTTTCCCCTGGAAAAGCCATTGCATATAGTTAAGATTTTTAAAAATAAATCCATGCCCTTACCTGCTTAAAACCCTCCCCTGACTTCCCCCTCACACTTGGAATACATCCCAAACTCCTCTTTGTCATTTAGGCGCCCAGTCAGGCATTTCCTCACAATCCCATCTAAAGCAGCACACACCCTGTCACTCCCTGGTCCCACCGGGACCACCTCCTGCTCATTTTCTTGCTCTTGTGGACGCCCCAGAAAGGAGTGTCCATGTGCCTAGTGCCCAGCACGCTGCCTGGCTCCCGAGAAATGCCTGTTTGTGAGGGAATTTCCAGAAGGTTGGGGCTCACCCAGCTGCCAGCCATATGTGAAGTTGGTGGTGATGGGGAAGAGGTAGCGCTTCTCTGGCACGTCCAGTTTTCGGGTGTTGAGATAGCACCAGCGCCCCTGGGAGTCGTGGGAGATGCCTTCATACAGCAGGGCCCGAGTGGCAGGCAGTACTGGGTACATTTCTGACTGCTGAGGAGCCTCCAGGGCAGGGCAGGGGACTCTGGAAGGGATTGCTTTGGGGGCAGGTGGGGGTGAGAGTGGGGTTTTGGGGTACAGGGTGGGCAGTTTGAGGGGTAGACGGTTTGCAGCCATAGCCTTCTGCTTGGCCTTCACCATCGACCCATACTTGAGGTGCCATTCACACCGCAACTTCTGCTCCCTCATAAGTTCCTCCTTCCAGAAGTTCTGCTGCACAGAATCTATGTTGAGTCGCCGCGACATGGTGGCAAGAGGAGAGGTACCAGGGTGAGTGCAGCTGAGGGGAGAGCACAGCAAACAGAGTCCTTTTGACAGCAGGTGGCTGGCCCGGGACAGTCACCAGGCAACCAAGCCTCACCTCACACAGGGCCAGGGTTCTACCTGCCATGCCCTCAGCAGACCTCACATGCCTCACTCCCTGGGGCAGCCTCGGGCCAGGCCCTCTGGCTAAGAGCCTTGATCCCCAAACCTTCTGCAGGACCCAGGCCCAGGCTAGCATTCCAGGCTTCCAGGTTTCCTGTGCTTTCCGCTTCCAGCTCTTGGGTCAGGTCCCCCCAGTCAATAGACTAAAGTTGGGGAGCCAGGGGTCTGGGCTCGTCTCCTCCCATCCTCCCTGCCAGAGCTGGTCGTCTTTGATTCAGAGGACCAGTCTTTGAGTTATGGCCTCCTGGCACAACCTTCCTTATCCAACTTCTCTCTGCTTTGATCTCTGGCAGAACCTTTTCCAGCCCTGCCCATCTAATCCCTCCACGAGCATCATCCCACGTGTATCCTTTCTGGCATCCAGACTTGGTTTGGAGAGAACATTATTTTAATTTAACATCAACAATGACACTGTAACAGCACAGGGGAGAGGTAGTGGAGAGAGAAGACAATCAGGTTTCCTGTTCCCTAACAACCAGCCTTAATTTTACTGACAGAGCCCCAGCAACGTGGAAGCACCTCATTTAGCCTCTCAATGGAGTGGGAAAGGGCAGGGAATCGGAAATCAGAGGCTCAAAACTTAGAGAGGGGCTGATGGCAAGCAGGGAGAGGTAGCAGGGGAGTGGGGAGAGCCTTAGCGCAGGTCTTCGGCCGTGAACATGCCCCTGGCCCTGCGTAGGATGGAGTCCTTGGCGGCATCGTAGGGGTGCTCCTTGGATGGGATCTCAAGAACGGCCGGAATGGAGCGCTGGTGGGCGTCAAGCGCATGCCGCACCATCTCTGCGATGTACTGGTTGATGAGGATGATGCCGATGTCATCCCGGTTTAGAAACTGCCTGTTGGGAGAGATGAGAGGGGAGTCCAGGGCAGCCTACTCCGAGTTGGTGGGCTCGGCTCAAGGGGGTATGGGCTTCTTCCAGGGAGCACAGAAGACAAGGGTAAAGGTTGCTACACTAAACTCTCCATCCTCTCCAGAATGTTTTCATTCAGAAACTGAGGGTCATGGTGGTCAGGGCTGGCTTCTGCCTCCCCTGCTGAGAAGGCTCCAAGTGCCCTGGCCATGCAGGTTCGGTGCAGTGTATTCCGCGTGCTGCCTTTGCGTAAGAGAGGGAGGGGATAATAGATGTGCCTGCCCCTTTGCGCTCGCAAAGAAAAAGCGGGGAGAAGCTCAGCAGGTATGCACAGGGGTAATGAGGTAGAAAAGGACAGGGATGAGAATGAGACTTCGTAATGTGTATACCTTTTAAGTATTAATTTGCAAACCGCATGGACAATTAACTTTTCAAAGTAAAACAAATTAAACTTTTAAAAAGGGGGTTGATAAGACCACTCAAGGCCTCCAGGCCTATGCTGATGCGGGCAGGATGGATCATTGGGGAAGTCGGGCATGAGCCAGGAACACCGCGTAGTAAGAGGAAGATGAGTCATGAAGGAATCACACTTTCCACACAGAGGGAACCTGACACTGGGACCTTCCTTTCTTGTGATCACCCACCTATTCACTCATTAATTTCTCCATTAAAACGATTTACTTGTATTATAAAGTTGTACACCTGAAATTTTTATCATGTTATTAACCAATGTTACCCCAATAAATTTAACATTAATAATTAAAAAAAACGATTTACACCAAGCAGTGTGGCTCAGTGGACTGTCATTCCATGCACCAAGAGGTCACACATGTTCCCAGTAGGGGGCGTGCAGGAGGCAGCCAATGGACGTTTCTCTTTCATGGATGTTTCTCTTTCATGGATGTTTCTCTCTCCAACTCTCATCCTCTCTCTCTAAAAACAATAAAAAAATATTTTTAAAAAATAAAATAGCCTGGCCAGCGTGGCTCAGTGTTCGATTCCCAGTCTGGGCACATGCCCGGGGCTGCAGGCGTGGCCCCCAGTGTGGGGTGTGCAGGAGGCTGCTGATCGATGATTCTCTCTCATCACTGATGTTTCTATGTCTCTCTCCCTCTCCCTCTCGGATAGCTATATCTATATATAAAATAAAGAAAATTTTAAAACTACCGACTAAGCACCTACTCTGCGCCAGGCCCTAGGGCAGTGATGGCAAACCTATGACACACGTGTCAGAGGTGACACGCGAACTCATTTTTTTGGTTGATTTTTCTTTGTTAAATGGCATTTAAATATATAAAATAAATATCAAAAATATAAGCCTTTGTTTCACTATGGTTGCAAATATCAAAAAATGTCTATATGTGACACGGCACCAGCGCCGAGCTCAAACGGTTCGCCATCACTGCCCTAGGGTAAGTTAGACTTGATCTCTGAGGTCCCTTTTGGTTGAAAAAAAAAAAATGGCAAGTTCCTGAGGCAAAATGTGTCCTCCCGGGACAACTTGGGTCACTCCCAGGCAACAGGAACCAGTCCCAACTGGCGGCTCAGGACTGGGCTGTTTAGGGCAAAACAGGTGGGCGTGCTTTGCTCCTGGGACCTGGGAACCAAGACAGGGGCCCAGGGAGGGGGTGAAGGGAAGCACAGGGGCCTCCTCAGCTCTGGTCCCCGGGACACGGCCTGAAGTTGGGGACATGCCTGCAGAGGGGGGTCCCGGGACTTGACATGCTGCCCACGGCGCTCAGGGCAACGGGAAGTCCCCAGGCAGGCCGTGGGGGGGGGGGGGGGGCGGCACAGCCAGGCTGTGGACCCGGCTCAGGAGGCAGACAGGTTTGGGGGGGCTCGCAGGTCTACCCTGTCTCTCCCCCATCATGTACGTGGCTTTCGCAGGTGCCCTGTCATCTCTGAGCTTCCGTTTTCTCGCCCCTTAGGGGGCATCATGCCCTCGACCTTGCAGGGAGCTGGAAATATAAGCAAGCCCGAGCCCGAGGCTGCCTGGGTGTTCACCGGGGGTGCGGTTCCTTTAGGGGTCAACTCGCCAACCAGCCGAGCGCTGGCAATGCCCGCAGCCTGCTCTTGGGTGAACCCGCCAGGCCTGCAGAGGGGCTGAGCCCGGGAAGCGCCACCTCGGCGGGGTAGGTGGGACCGAGGGGCGGCGTCCGTCACCAGCTCCCTTCCCCTCCTTTCCTGACACACGGTCATGTGAGGTGGGGCCCGTGACCCCGACATAGCCCCCCGCCAAAGGGAATCTGGGGAGCGGAGGCCTCCACTCCGAAGGGTCGGCGGACCGATCTCTCTGACCCTCAGGCCTAAGCTTGGGCCTGGGTCGGGAAGCCCCCCGCCGCCGGCCCCGGCCGCCCCCGCCCTCCCCCCGGGCAGCAGAGGTTCCCTTTCAGGCCTCGCTGGCCACCGTACCGGAACGTGTCTTCGATCTCATTGACGGTGGTATCCTTCTCCACCACCAGGAAATTAGGGTGGCGGTTCTTGTTCAGCTCCCCGATGCCGCCCAGCAGGAAGCCCGTCACCGTGTCCTCATCTCCGATCACTGCAATGAGCTTCCCCCTCCCGGCCATCCTAGCAGACAGACGGCTCAGCCGCGAAAGCCTGGAGTCCCCGAGCCCCCGCCTCCACAGCGCACCGCCTACAGGTCGCACCCTCTAGGCATGCGCAGTCCCACCACCCCGCCTCCCGGCACATGCGCATCTGCAGCCAAACGGCCTGAACTACCACGGCTGCGCCACAAAGAGGGGCTTGAATCCCGAGACTACGATTCCCAGAAGTCCGCGCGGCACCAGGGATTGGCAAAGGACGTAAGGACGTAAGGACGTTCGATTGTTGGTTCAACGAAAGTGTGGGGCATATTGCTGTTAAGGCTCTTAGAGATCTCCAAAGAAATGGTTCCTGTCCTCCAAGACAAGGTCTGGGTCTCCATCGTGTACATAGGCCACATAGTTAACAATGAGTACAGGTTGTTTAATTAGTAAAAGGGTGGCCTAGTCGGTTTTGCTCAGTGGATAGAGCGTCGGCCTGCGGACTCAAGGGTCCCGGGTTCGATTCCGGTCAAGGGCATGTACCTTGGCTGCAGGCACATCCCCAGTGGGGGGTGTGCAGGAGGCAGCTGTTCGATGTTTCTCTCTCATCGATGTTTCTAAGTCTCTATCCTCTCCCTTCCTCTCTGTAAAAAAAAAAAAAAAATCAATAAAATATATTTTAAATAATAAAATAAAAGGGTGAACAAGTTAATGATGTTACTGCCTGGTGAGGTGCAGTCTAGTGAACAGGCCATTGCAAAGCAGTATGTTAATTGCTAAAATGTGACAAGTACCTGGAAGTAACAGAGGTAACTAACTAACCCATGGGAGCAGGGGGCGCTCAAAAGGTCGCCATTAGGATGAAGGGGATAGAAATTACTACAAGAGGGTGTTCTAGGAAAGAGGAACAGCCTGTGCAAAGGCTTAGTGCCTCCAATAAAAGATAAAAAATATGGACAAGCCCTAGCCGGTTTGGCTCAGTGGATAGAGCATCGGCCTGGGGACTCAAGGGTCCTGGGTTCAATTTTGGTCAAGGGCACATGCCCGGGTTGCAGGCTCCGTCCCCAGTAGGGGGCGTGCAGGAGGCAGCCGATCAATGATACCCTCTCATCATTGATGTTTCTATCTCTCTTCCTCTCCCTTCCTCTCTGAAATCAATAAAAACATATATTTTTTAAAAAGAATCTGGGCAAAGTTATCCTGAAACCTCTGAAGGATTTCAAATGAGAAAATGATATTACCAGATATATGTTTTAGAGATAGGCTTGTGACCGTGCTGTGTGGAGACAGATTGAAGGAGCAGAAACCATTGTGGTAAGAGCTGATGGTGGCCAGAACTCGGGTAGTGATCATAGGGAATGAGGAGAAGCAGATGGAGTTGAGATATTTCAAGTTAGAATGGACAAAACTGGGATTTGGGTTGGATGTGTTTGGGGAGTGAGAAACCCAGGGCACTTCCAGGCTTCTGGCCTGTGCATAGGAATAATATTCCTGAGTGAACGTTGTGAGATGAACATGCTGAAGAGAAGAAGTCCTCTCTTTCCTCCCCCCTTTTTCTTTTTTATAATTCTCACCTGGGGATATGTTTTTATTGATTTCTAGAGAGAAGGGGTTCAGAGAGAGAAGCCTTGATGTTCGAGAAAAACTTAAATTGGTTGCCTTCTAAATGCACCCTGAGCAGGAATCGAACCCACAACTGTAGTGTAAGGGACGATGCTCCAACCAACTGAGCCACCCAACCAGGCCTTTCCTCGGCTCTTTTAACAAACAGGCGTCTGGCATGGAGCCTGGCATGATGTTTGGAAGTTTAGAGCACTTAACATCCAGATTGTCTGGTCTACTGGTTATTTGTTTAGTAATAGGCTGGGGATTTGGAAACACCTGGTTTGAATCTCTGCCCTGCTACCTAGAAGTATGATTTTGGGTTCATAACCACCATTCTCAGGGCCTTGGTTTCTTCAGATAGCAGTATGCCCACCTCATAGGCTGTTGGGATTGAGATGGAGCCCGTAAGTGCTCAGTACCCAGGGCTATCCTGTGGCTCAGAGAAAGCAGCTGGGCTGGATGTCTATAAACCCCTCAGTACGCAAAAGGAGGACAGCAGCTCATGCAGGAACACTCCCATGTCTGGGGGTGAGGCGGAGGGAGAGCTTGGCGTGAGAAGCGGTGTGTGTGGAAACGTCTGACTCCGTGCCTGGCACAGAACTGGCCCTTAATGGCCAGGAGTGTGCGGGTCCCACCTCAGTGGGTCTGTCAGATGAAGCATGGAGCCGGGCTGGTCACATTCATCTCCCACTCCCTCATTCAACTGGCGTTTATCACATGTGGCCGCGAAGAGGCTGCGGACACAAGATCGATAAAATACAATTTCTGTCTTCAAGGAGCTCCCTCAGGATTGAGAGGAGAGGGGAAAATGTCCCAGGCAGCGGGGCAGACACACAGAAAGAGGTTAGAGTGAACGAGGGAGGGCGAAGGAAAAGAAACTTAAAGAGGAGCAAGGAGGCAGGCTACTGAGTGACGAGGTGAGGAGGGGGCTTTGGAGTTGACCCACCGGCATGTGCTGAAATGTCTAGGGATGGGTCTAAGAGTTGGGGAGTCTATTGCGTGAAATGCTTCTTTGCCCCCTGGCTACTCAGATGCTTGTTCATTTGTTCATTCATCACATCTGTCTGTGTCAGACCTGCCAGGGTCGGGGAGCTCAGTGTGGTGGGGAAGGTAGATATGTGGCCACAGAGCAGATAGTAAATGCAGCTAGAGACATGTCCTGGGAGAATGGGTGCTGGGAGCCTGTCCAGAAAAGCTTCCTGTTGGGTAGGAAAATGAAGAGGGTGGAGAGGCAAGGTTGTTTCCTGCCAGAGGCCCAAACTGCAGCACGGGGCCTGGGGAACTAGAGGCTGTGAAGAGGGGTTGAAGCTGGAGGGTGCAGTGGGGAATGAGCACAGTGCCTGACTCAGGGGGCTTCTGGAAGGAACGGGCAGGGAAGCTGGACCTGAACCTGGAGGCCTTGTTAGGGAGAATAGACCTTAGCTTGGAGCAGGAGGGAGTCGCAGAAGGGCCCTGAATTGGAGAGGGGCATAATCCCTTTAATGTGACCCCTCTGGCTGCAATGTGGAGAGCCGGTTGGAGGCAGCGGGTAGCATCAGGGGGACTACCAAAGAGGCTGGTAGCCCAGAGAGGCCAGTGAGAGGCTGGTGGGTCAAGGAGGCTAGTGAGAGGCTGTGGGCCAGGGAGAGGCTGTGGGCCAGGGAGGCTAGTGAGAGGCTGTGGGCCAGGGAGAGGCTATGGGCCAGGGAGGCCAATGAAAGGCTGTGGGCCAGGGGAGCTAAGTTAGAGGCTGGTTCAGGGGGAGGACCTGGCTGGAGTAAAGGTCTGGGCTTTGCATATGGTTCTGCCTGCCTGCTGGATGAGGAGCATTCCTGTTTGAGTCAGTGCTCATGTTTTAAGGCCCTAATTTGGAGAACATCCTTGAGATCAGGGTGAATAGCAGTTGGCCTCCCAGCGGTCCCAGGACAGTCTTCTAGAACAGTGTCCACCTCCCTCTCCCACCCACCAGCTCTCCAGGAATCTGAGGACCGATCCCATATCCTTAACTACCCCTCCCCCATCCCTGGTTCTTTCTGAGAACATTCTGCCGACCTCCCAGACTTCACCAGATTGATGGCCCAGAAGGGTGGCCGCTGCCCCAGGCCCTTCCCCTGGGTCTGGGTCAGGCCTCCAGGGGACAGCCAGCTGGTCTCTGCCTCCCTGGGGCCTGAATTCGTGTCAGTGGGCCAGAAGTGGCCAGCATGGAGAGCACTCGCACAGGGAACAAACAGCCGAGACTCTGCGATAGGCCGCACTTTATTTGGAGTTTTCCACCTAAGCGGCTCCCAGCTGAGCCACATGACATGTGCAAAAGTCCCCCAGAAAGCTGGGCCTCGCAGTGTGTAAAAAAGGCCCCCCATGGGGCAGAGCTGTGCAACCATAAAAAAAGAGAGAGAGAGAGAGAGAAATTGTCCCCCAGGAAGCCTGGCTGGGATATACATCGCCCTAAGCCAGGCCATGTGCCAACGCTGCCGCTGGCTCTGGGTCCTTTTTCTCCAACGATTGTGCTTCTTTTCCAAGTCCTTCACACTCTGGGTTGTAGCCACCAGAGCGGCCAGATGCACTCCTCAGTGCAAGGAGGCCTGGCCAGCAGTGAGATTTGAGGGTGCCCTCTCTCACACATGCAGACTCCCCCACTGGCCTCAGACCCACTAGAAAACTCAGGGCTTCTCTGCACCCCCAGTCCGCCCTCATGTCACATTCAAGGGGAGGGATACTGTCCTGAGACAGACAAGGCTCCAGCCCCTGGGGGCTCAGCGGGCTGGAGAGGCAGTGCCATCATGTCACACCTCAAGGCAGGTGTTTGTGGTGTCTGATTGTGCACGTGTGCATCTGGGTGTGACCCATTTGTGTGTGTGTATGTGAGTGTGTGTCTGGCCGGAGGTGAGGGCTGAGGCTGGGGGAGGCACATCTGTGATTCAGGGCACATTGACTTTGAAGGGGCTTCCGGGGACACTTTCGTCGCCCCACTTGACGATGAGGATGTAGTCCCCTTTCTCCTTGACGGTGTAGGTGACGTTGTATACCCGGTTGCCCATGTGCTTCACGTACACCTCCTCGCAGGGCGTCTTGGGCCCATGCACGCCCACCATCATCATGTTGGTGCCTGGAGAGGGCGGCAGGAAGGGTGGGCTCACACCCGGCACCCTTGTCCACAGCAGCCCCGCTCCCCCATCCCTGCCCCGTCACCCACGCTGGGAGACCCCATTTCCCCCCAGCATGCCTGCTTTGCTGCAGTCCACGGTGAAGGAGTTCTTCTGGCCCACAAAGGCCTGGGACAGCCCGGGGCCCCGTGTCACCACCTTGCTGGCGTCCGAGGAGAACTTGGGGATGGAGCTGTAGCTGGAGCCCCGGCTGGAGGACGACTTGGTCACCGTTTCCACCAGAACCGTGGATGTTTCGTGAAGGCTGTGGCCTCCAGACAGCCGGGGACCTGAGGGCAGAGCGGGACAGCCGTGAGAGCTCAGAGGCCTGCCCTTCTCCAGGCAGCAGGCCCGCGGCCGGCACTGGCCACCCGTGGGACTCAGGGTCATGGCCACACTCCTTTCCTCGGCTGCAGCACCTGGGAGCAACCACCCATTACAGGGGAGCTGGGCTCTGGGTGCCGTGGCAGGTGTACCCCGAGGGCTGGGCCTCTGGGGGCTCCGTGCCTTGCCCTTCTGGTCTTTGTCTGGGGACTCAAGTCACAGGGTCAGAGTCTTGCTCTAAAAAGGAACACATAGCTTCCAAAAGGAGAGCTTGCTAAATATTTGCTGAGCTCTATGTTTTTTTTTATTTTTTAATATATGTTTCTATTGATTTCACAGAAAGACAAAAACATCAAATGATGAGAGAGAATCACTGATCGGCTGCCTCCTGCACGCTCCCTACTGGGGATCTAGTCTGCAACCCAGACATGTGCCCTGACCAGGAATCAAATCGAACCATGACCTCCTGGTTCATAGGTCGGCACTCAACCACTGAGCAACACTGGCTGGGCTCTTAAGTTTTTTGAAGCCAGGAGGGAAGAAAGTTATTGTGTGGGGAGAGATTAAACCAGTGATGGGCAACAATAAAGAGGAAGGATTTGATTTTTAACAATGATTCTATAGACTCCACATGGAGAAAATGGAGAATGGTGTGCTGTGTAAAGCCAGGCCCCTCTTCTTCCTGGTAACCTTATCGTGGTGTTTGGGGCAGACTATGACCCTGATGTGAATGGCCACTGGAGCCATCCAGGGTGGGCTGGGCTGCAGTTTGGGCTGGAGGGAACTCCCCTCCCCTCCCCTCCCCTCCCCTCCCCTCCCCAGAGCACTCACCTGTGACTTTGGCCTTGAAGGGGCTGCCCACAATGTGCTGGGGACCACCGTATTTGATGGCAATGAGGTAGTTGCCAGGGGCCATGGGAGTGTAAGTGACCACGTGACCCTCAGGACACTCCCGACAGTCCAGCTGCACCTTGGAGGGGCCGTCAATGGTGACAGACAAAGCACCCGAGCCCGCATTCATAGTGTTGACGATGAACTCTGATGAAACACCTGGGGGCCAGGGGTAGCCAGGCTGTAAGCAGGGAGGCCTTGGGGCCCAGAGCTGGGACGAGCCCCACCCCAGGCTCCCCAGAACAGGCCTCATTAGCACTGCCCCTGTGTCAGGGCAGGACAATATGGAACTAGAGGCTGAGCACCCCAATATTGACCCTTCCGCCCCAGCCCCAGGGACTCACCTGTGGTGCCTCCTTCGAGCCCAGGCCCATAGGCTGACACCAAGCCCGGGTCCCCTGCCTGGCTCTGCTCCCCAACACGGATCTTGAAGGGACTGCCAGGGATGTGTGCGCCGTTGAACTTGACATCGATGGAGTGGACGCCATTCTCGTGGGGGATGAAGCGGATGGTGTGCTTGTCTGTGGGCAGAGGGTTAGTGGGTGAGCATTTGTTCTCCCCTTCTTCCCAGAAGGTCCTGGCCTGGCAGGAGTGGCGAGGGCAGGGCCGGCTCACCGCTGTCGAGCTCAGAGACGTAGCACTCCTCCACCGCCCCCGAGGGCGTGTGCACCTTGGCATCGATCACGCCCCGAGCACCATTCAGCTGCACCGCAAAGGACGCTGGCTGGTTCACCTTGAGCCCCGTCTCCTGCAGAGACCACAGAGGATGCTCAGACTCCTGGGAGGGCCTGGGTGCTCCTCCGCAGCCTGGCACTGCTCTCACTATGCCCTGGTCCAGAGGCTCCCACCTCCCATCCCAGCCAGGCCCCTGCTGCTGGCCCAGCTCAGGGAGGCTCTCAATAAAGCTGAGATGGGAGGCAGGGGCACCTGTGTCCTCAGATCCACCTGCTAGGAGCTGGGGCCACCTGGCTGTGCTGGGCACAGTGGAGGGTGAGAGGTGATGTGCCCTGTCCTGGCTGACGGGGTAAGACCCAGACCTCTAAAGTGGGCCTGATGGCACAGAAGCCAGTGCTGTGTGGACTGCGAGCACTCAGTAGCTCAGATGATGAAACAGAGTGAGCTGGACTAGCCTGAGGTCCCTCCCAGGAGGAGGTGGGCCAATCGGAAGGTGAAGATGAGCCGTGGGGTGGGACATGGAGTCCAGTTCTACAGGGAGCCATGAGGAGAGGCACAGGGGCTCCTGAAGAGTACCCTTAGCGGCAACTAGAGGAGGGCCTGGAACCCCCTGCTGTA
The DNA here is from genome assembly GCF_964212035.1 of Myotis nattereri. NCBI lineage: Eukaryota > Metazoa > Chordata > Mammalia > Chiroptera > Vespertilionidae > Myotis > Myotis nattereri. Next base: position 20,938,072 of record NC_138086.1, on the reverse strand, counting down.
CAGACTGGGAGAGAGGGAATGCCTGTCTGACTGGCTCATCCAGGCCAGTGCTCTGCTGCTAAAGCCCTGGCCACGTGGGCCTCCCACACTTGACTCCTGCCCATCTGTCAGGGTGGCAGAGGGGCCCTACCCCCGACACACACCTGGAGGCTGGTGACGGTGAGGCGTCGAGCGTCATCCGACAGGGAGGCCACGGGCACCACAAAGGGGCTATCTGGGATGTGCTCATCGTTGAACTTGATGGAGACCTCATAGTCACCTGGGGAGGGGAAGCTCGTCAGCACAGGCCCCAGAATTGGCAACAGGGGAGGAGCCACCCCAGCCTCATCCCAGGACAAGCTTTTGGGTCAGGGCAGAGCTCTGGAGACAGACACGCATTCCCAGGGGTGTGGAGTGGAGGGAGGTAAAGGGGGGGGGGCAGGGAGAGCCAGGGGTGCAGGGGGAGAGTCAGTTCTGTAGTCCAACCATCTGCCTGATCAGTGAGCAGAAGCTCAGTCTGAGAGGTCAGGCAGGCCCAGCCCCCAACCATTGTGGGCACCCACCTGGTTCTTGGACAACATAGGAGACGCCGCAGGAGCCATCTTTGCGGTCCTCAAACGCAATCTCGGCCTTGCTGGGACCCTCCACCGCAATGGACAGGCCCCCGGCGCCTGCTTCTCGGGTCCAGATGCTGAACTCCGCTGGAGGTGGAAGCAGGGCGGGAGTGGCCCGTCAGCACCATCACCCATCCTGCCGGCTGCCCTGCCCCGTCTCCCCTCCTGGCCACCTGCCCCTCACCTGGCACGCTGGCCACTCCTCGCTCCAGCCCAGTGCCTCCGGCTCGCACCTTATGGGCACCGCCTTCACCCAGCGGCCCCACAGTGAACTGAAAGGGGCTGCCGGGCACGTGCTGGCCGCGGTACTTGACGGTGACGGTGTGGGGCCCCATCTCCTGGGGCACGAAGCGCACGCTGTACGCGCTGTTCTCCCCCTCGACGATCTCTGCGGCCTCTATCTTCCCGGAAGGGCTGGTCACCTGTGCCGTCATGTCCTGAGAGCTGGCCTCACCTGCAGAGGCGGGGATGGTCAGAGCGACACGGGCTGCTCCTGGCCCCGGATCTGCCCGCCCTCCTCAGTAAGACCCCCTCCTCCACTCAAACCAGCCCTGGCTGGCCGGCCACACCCCTCTGGTCCCCAGGGACAAAGGCCTCCCAGGCCTGCTCACCCTCCTGCTGCCTGGTGATGCTGCCAAAGGAGCCCAGGCGCTCCCGGCCCAGGAAGTCCCCGAAGACGGCAGGGAAGGGGTCTCCACCGACTTGGGTGGACTCCTCCACCCGCACCTCACGCTTGGTCTCCCCACCCCGCGTCTTGCTGATTTCCGTGCGCTCTGTGCGGGTGTACGTGTGGCTGCTGCGTGTGAAGGTGCGTGTCAGGCGCTCCTGGGCAGACACCATCTGGAACCAGTTCCCTGTGGGACATACGGGGTGTGTGTGTGAAAATGAGCAAGCCGGACAAAGAGCCCTCGGAGCAGGCTCTAGGCTCAAAGGCCCTCCCCACCACCCTGCCCTGCCCTGCCCTGCCCTGCCCGGCCCAGGCTCCTCCGGGCTCACCCCTCACCTGGGATCTTGAGGTTGAGGTCACAGGTGCTGCCGATGCTGGCGATGGAAGGCGCCTGCCTGCGCCGGGTGATGCTTTCCTTCATGCGACCCTCACCGGTGACCTTCACTGTGAAGGGGCTTCCTGCAGGGGGGGGGATGGTCAGGCAGCTCAGACCACCTGCCATGGGCCTCCTGGCCTCTCACCACCCAGCCGCAACCCAGAGCCTTACCAGGCACGTGCTTGTCTGCAAACTTGATGTTGATGATGTAGGTGCCGGGCTCAGTGGGGCAGTAGGTGACTTTGCATGTGCCGTCCTCCATGTCTTCACAGTTGATGTCCACCTTGCTGGGGCCCTCAATACTCAGCCCCAGGCCCCCATAACCTGGTGGGAAACGAGACATGTCTCCCTCAGTCCCTGCCACGCACTGCTACTCTGCTCTCCCCTCTCCAAACCGCAGGCTCCATCTTGAATGGGCACCCAAGGTGTGTAGTCACCACTAAGAAAAGATGGTGCAGTGTCGGGGAGGGGGAGCCAGGCACTGACCCAGAGGGTCGGGAAAATTCCCTAAGGGAGGCCACTTGGGTTCCAGTAAGCAAGGGGGAGACAGACCCCTGACAGCTGAGCTTTCTCTCAAACATGAGAGAACTGACATGAGGACATTCACTTCCCCCTAATTAGGTCCCAGAACATGAATCCCAACAGCGACTGGGCCAGGAAGTTCAGGGAGGAGGGTGTGGCCAAGGGGGCGCTGGGCAGGAAAGAAGGACAAGTCCTCATTGGAGGGGTCTCTAGGGCAAGCACCTGCATTACGCGTGTCCACGATGAACTCGGCCACCTGGAAGGTGTGTCCCTCGGAGAGGCCCTTGCCCCAGACCCGCACCTTGCTAGCGTCCCCGATCTCAGACGGCCCCACCAGGATCTTGAAGGGGCTGTTGGTGACGTGCTTGCCACTCTTGCGCACGCTCACCACGTGCTCCCCAACCTCCTTGGGGGTGAAGGAGATGCCTGTGGAGAGGTGGGGGTCAGACATGGAGCCCTGGGCCTGGCCCCACTCAGGCCTCTTCCTCCCGAAGCCCCTTCCATGGCCGTGCGCTCACCAATGTGCCGGTTGGGCAGGCGCTTCAGCAGGCAGGGCTCCTCGTTGCCTGAGGGGGCACGGATGCTGGCGGTCAGCTGGCTCAGGTCACTCTCGGTGATCTTCAGCGACACGTCCGTGGAGGTGCCCACGTTCAGCTGTGACGTCCTCATGGAGTCATCGCCTGGTGGTGGAGTTGGGGTGTCAGGCAGTTGTGACTCCAGGCAGGCCCTGCCTTCATGGGGCTCAGGAGACCTCCTAGCACATCCCACTGACTCAACAGACTGGGGATTCCTCACATGCGGAGACGCCCAAGGCCTGGACGAGCGCAGTCTTCATTCAGACATTAGCAGCCAAAGAGTATGGACAGGGCCTGCACCCCAACAGCCCTGAATGGGTTAAATCCCTAATTTGTGTATTTTTATCCTGAGTCACGTGGTTTCCTACACCGGACCAGACAACACAAACCCTTTACTCTCTATGTGGCTCTGATCAAGTTGCTTACCTCTCTGGGCTTCCTGGTTTCCTCATCTATCAAAAGGGATTATCAATACCCTAACCTCAAAAGAATTACTTCAGCCGAAACCGGTTTGGCTCAGTGGATAGAGTGTCGGCCTGCGGACTGAAGGGTCCCAGGTTCGATTCCGGTCAAGGGCATGCACCTGGGTCGCGGGCACATCCCCAGTGGGAGATGTGCAGGAGGCAGCTGATCGATGTATCTCTCTCATCGATGTTTCTGGCTATCTCTCTCCCTTCCTCTCTGTAAAAAATCAATAAAATATATTTGAAAAAAAACAAAAACAAAAACAAAAAACCTGACAATAGTCATCAATTTAAAAAAAAAAAAAAAAGAATTACTTCAAAGACTAAATGTGATGATGTGTTTTAAAGCATGGGAGTGGTTGGCTGTTTCTTACTTGCTATAGAGGATAGAATTCCTTGCATTTGTCCAAAAATGACCCCTTCCACCTTGTAGGGCGCTACTCTAAGCCCAGTGACTTGAACATGCTGAGCTTGCATGTCTGTTGTGTGTCTGGTGTGTGTCAGGCGTCTGCCCACACGTCCCCCACCTGTGATCTTGGCTGTGAAGGGGCTCCCTGGGATGTGCTTGTCGTCGAAGCGCACAATGATGCTGTAGTCTCCTGGTGCTGTGGGGAGGTAGGACACGGTGCAGGTGCCGTCCTTGTTGTCCTTGCAGGTGATCTCTGCCTTGGATGGGCCCTCCACGGCCAGGGACAGACCCCCTGTAGGCGAAGGCAGGGCTGAGATCAGAGGTCCTGTCCTCACCCCTGCACCTGGCTGGCTCCCACCCAGCCCCCTGCCCGTAGCTTCCCTCACCTTCCCCAGCATCTTTGGTGACAATGGTGAAGGTGGCCGGCTTGTTGACCATGCCGTGGCTTAGGCCAGGCCCATAGGCGCTGACATGGCGGCTATTGATGGCATCCACGTAGAACTGCAGGGGGCTCCCTGGGATGGACAGAGAAGGGGGCTGGGTTAGTAGCGAGGACAGTGGCTGCCTGAGCCCATCTCAGGCCCCAGCACCATCCAGCAGCCTCCCTACTGAGCATCTTTGCCACTAGTGCAAGTCTGCCTCCCAACAGGCTATCAGCCTCCCCAGGGCCTCCCAGGGTATCTGCACACAGTAGGCACTTAATAAATGTTTGTTGAAAGAAGGCATGCAAGAATGATGTTACTGTGCGCTCTCAGTCCAGCCCGGCCCAGCCTGACTCACCGGGGATGTGGTTGCCGTCATACTTGATCCCCATCTGGTGCAGGCCTTTCTCTGTGGGCGCGTATCTCACCGTGATGGTACCGTCCTTGTTGTCGGTGATGTTGGGCCGGGCAGTCTTCCCAGAGGGCATCCGCACCTCCCCTGCCAAGCAGACCCAGTTATGTAGGGGACCTCAGCTTCCCTGACCACCACCCCCTGCTGTCCCTGCTCCGGTGTGGTTGTGCTTCTGCCCTAGAGGTTAGGCACCAGCCCGGGGCAGCGGGATGGACCCTGAACTGGGAGGCAGATGCCTTCAGTTTGAGTTTCATCTCTGCCCAACTTGCTACATGACCTTGGGAGCTCACTCCCCCCCTCTGGGGCCAGTTTTCATCTCTTAAGACAAGGGTCTGGGTCTGGACAAAGGTGTCCACCCCCTGAGCTGTCGTGCCTCCAGACCCCAGGACAGTACCTGTGAGCTCCCCTTTCTGCACGGTGAAGGGGATGACCAGGTTGAAGGGCCTCAGCATGGACTCCATTGGCTCCACAGGCACCACTGGCTCCTCTGTGGCCTATGACAGGTGAGAGGGAGCAGTCATTGGCTGGGGAGGCCTAGGGAGCTTGGCCTGCGCCATGACTGACATCAGAGAAAGTGAGGCAAGAACAAGATGGTTAATGGTGAAACCAGAGTGGCAGGAGAGGTGCATCAGCTGCAAGAGAAGAGGTGCCGTGCCCAACTCAGGGAACCCTCTGCCCAGCCTGACCCCCACCTGCTCCCCAAGTGGCCCCAAACCATGCCCAGCCCTTGCTACTGAGGAATAGAAGGGAGAAATGAAGGCAGAGGAGTGGGAGGCAGCAGTACCCAGCGTGTGGGGTAGGCGCTAGGCTGGTGCAGCTGCAGCACGTCGGAGGGCTCCTCCACATGGGGCATAGGGTCACACGCCTGGGAGGCAAGGTACAGAGAGCTCAGGATGTGGCGGGCCAGCCTACCAGCTTGAGTGACCAGGAGCTGACTCAGAGAATGACCCTGGGACCTGACATCCTGGGCTGCCCATGGGCCAGGATGGATATGTAGGGTGCTCTACCCTCTGGAGGGCTTCATCATCCTGTAGGGCCACCGTGGGGAGATGGATGGGGACAGTGCGCCCAAGGGTCAGAGAGGAACATGGCAAGTTCCTCCAGAGAGAACTGACCGATGCCAGAGGGGCCGCAGGGAGGGCTGTGTTCAACTCCCGGGTTGGGGGCTGCAGGGACACCAAAGGCTTGACTCTGGAGCACTCTGGGCCCAGAATCCCTCAGACATGGGGACAGGTTCTGCGATTCCGCCGCCCAGCCCCCGGGGCCTGCTGCAGCAGGGGCCTTACCAGCACGTGGAAGGGGCTGTTGGGGATGTGCTCGCCTCCGAAGCGGATGGTGATGACGTATTTGCCCGGCTCAGGGGCCGTGTAGTAGATATCGAAGGTACCGTCGTGGTTCTCAACCACGTCCACGTCGAGCTCCGCCCCATCCGGCGTGGACACGGTGCAGGTCACCTTCCCCTTGCCTGCTGCCTTGGCGTCCACTGTGATGACCGTCTCCTCCCCGATCTGAATGCGGGGACCCAGGCAGGCACCTGCCACACCGAAGAGCCCTGTCAGGGGTCCGTGGGGCATGTGCCCAGCCCCCCTCCATTCCCAGCTGCCCCCACCACCTCAGCCCACGACAGCAGGAGAAGAGATAGAACACTCACCCAGGCCATGGCCTCCGATGGACACTGGAAAGAGAGACGAGAGTGAGGCCGTGCAGCACTCAGCAGGGGTGGGTGGGGGCAAGGGTGTGGAAGGGGCGGGTTCTTGGACCAACAGTCCCCAGGGGACTGGGCCAGAGACTTGGAAGAGCTGTGAGGGGTGCTGTATGGGGAGCAGAGGCAGAGGAAGCAGGTGCGTGCCCACCTGTGACGAGGCACTTGCTGGCATCCCCAGTGGGGAGGGCATGGATGCGGAAGGGCGAGTAGGGGATCTCGTCGCCACCGTACTTGATGGTGATGGTGTACCGGCCGCTCATGTCTGGCAGGTAGGACACGGTGTACGTGCCATCTCCGTTGTCTCGGATGTTGGCCTTCTTGGGCTTACCCTCGGGGTCCTGGGGAGAAGCAGAGGTTAAGGCCCGCCTGTGCCGGAGCCTGACCTGGGAGGTGGGCAAGGCGTGCACTCACCAGAATCTGGACAGTGAGCAAGCCCTCCCCAGCGTCCCGGGCATCGATGGTGAACTCCACGGGCAGGCTGGCAGGGATGCCGGAGGCGTTGAGGCCAGGGCCGCTGGCCCGCACCTTGCTGGCATCGTGGGCTGGGAGCACCTTGATCTTGAAGGGGCTTGAAGGGCAGAAGAGATGCATAGTTGGCTGGGGGGCAGGGGGCAGGAGCCCTCCCCACAGACATGAGCTGGAGGGGTGACTTCTTGAGGCAGGGAGGACGGGCCGTTCCCAGGAGCCAGAGTGCATCCTGAGTCTTGTGGGGAGGTCACTGGGGGATGCCCTTGACAGAGCCTGAGCACTTCTCCATCCAGGGAAGATGCTGCGGTTTGTTTAAAGGGGAAGGCACACAGGCTGCCCTCTCCTGCCTCCCGCCTTTCCCCGAGGTGCTCATTTAGGGCTGCATGCTGGGAAAGAGCCCAAGGAGAGGCCCCTGAGGCTGTGCTGCCCCCAGGGTGGGGAAGACAGGGAGGGAGCCCTGAGGAAGAGCGGGATGGGGCTGGGACAAGTGGAAGGGACACGCCCAGGGCCCAGCGGTGGCCTGCAGGTGTGGCCTTGGCAGGAGCTACCCAGAGCTCCGCGCAGCACGGGAACCGCAGATTGGTCCTTACCTGCGTGGAACCTCCTGGTCAGCATACTTGACGGCGACTGTGTACGGCCCGTCGGTGGCAGGGGTGTAGTGGACGGTGTGGGTGCCGTCTCCATTGTCACGCACCTCCACCGGCTCAGCCACACCTGGGCAAGGGAAGCAGGGTCAGCAGAGCCTCTGGCACCCAGGCCCCACCTCCCTCCACCCTGCCCTAGACATTCCGTACCTGTGGGGCCCAGCACGGCCACCTGCAGGGGGGCTCGGCCAGCTTGGCTGCAGTCCACCGTGAAGGTCTGGGGAACGCGGGCCCTGACACCAGCCCCCAGCCCTGGGCCCGAGCACTTCACCTTCCCAGGGTCTACCACATCCTTCACCGGCACCCGGAATGGGCTTCCTGTACAAGGAGAAGGCCATCAGCCCTGCCCACCTGCTGGGAGGGCCTCTCACACTGAAGAACCGGCGAGGGGGCAGGGGGGGCGGGGGGGGGGGAATGTTTCTCGGCCTTTGAAACGCCCGGGGAGGCCAGAGCCACGTGTGCCAAAGCTTCGACGCTTCGGAACTTGCTAAGACAACGTAAACCAGGATAAATAAACTGGGCTGCAGACTGAGGGCGGGCAAACCTCACTCACTTGGGCCACAGGCTGAAAGAAGACCCTTCTAAATGAATAAAATGTTAAAAATGGGATGTTTTAAAAAGACATTCCGTTTTTTACTGTGAAATCAGATAAGGGGGAAAATGTGTCCAAATTCAGCAGACCCAAGCTCTGCAACGACTGAAGCCATGACCCACTCGAGCAGCTCGGCCCACAGGAGAGCAGGGGTTCTTGGCCTCACAGACAGACAGAGGGCGAGGGCACAAGGCTGTCCTCACTAAGCCAGCGAGGGTGGCCCGGACTGTGTCTGAGTGATCGAACCCACGAAGCCCGGTGCTCCAGGCTCAGGGCCAGGATGCCAGTGGCGCCTGGGAATGAGGTGAAGGGGTGGTTTCATCAACAGCACCCGCCGCCCTCCCTCTGGGTAATGCCCCAGCGCCCGTGCCTGCCCAGTCCGCGTGAGCTGGGCTCCCGGCCACCCTGCTCTAGGGGTGAATCTGCACACGACTTCCTTCCATTTCCCACCCAGGGCGCGGCATCCCTCTCCCTCCACGAGCACCGCCCGCCCTCGCTGCTCACCGGGGATGGGCCGTCCCCCGAATGTGATGTTGACGTCGTAGTCTCCGGGCGTGAAGGGGATGTACTCCACTGTGCAGCTACCGTCCTTGTTGTCCTTGCAGGACATCTTGGCTTCTGAGGGGCCCTCGATGGCCAGGCCTAGGCCACCGGTGCCGGCTCCCCTGCGAGACGACACCCCCATCAGCACCACTGGAAGCAGCGAGTGGGGACGGAGGAGCAGGGTGGGTGGGGGCGGGGGGCAGGAGAGCAGGCCACGGGGCCCAGCTGACCTGGACGCTGGGGGAGGTTTGTTCCTGGGTCACCCTTGATGGGGGTTTGGGGTGCTGAGGCACCCACAGAGGACAAAGGGGGCGGACAAGTGGCTGGGATCAGGGCAGCCACAGCATCAGGGGCACGGTTAGGAAATGGGGAAGATACCTGGTTTCCACAGTGAAGTGATTGGCTTTGTTGACCAAGCCACCCTCCAAGCCTGGTCCAAAAGCCCGGACTCGGGTTGGGTCACAGCCCTCGGTCACGCCCACTCGGAAGGGGCTCTTGGGCACAGCTACCTCATCGTACAGCACCTCCACCAAGTGCACACCTGGAAGCGGCCACACGGAGTGGGTCAGGGTGGGCCGCCCCACACCCCACCGCCCAGGGAATGCTGGGTCAGCTCCCCGCCAGCCCGCGCAGCCGGGCCCCTCACCCTCTTCGTAGGCTGTGTACTGCACCCGGTAGGTGCCATCCCCGTTGTCCGTCACATAAGTGTCCGTCTTAGCGCCCGAGGGATTGAGCACTCGAGCCGTCACGTGGTTCCCACCCGTGGCTGTTAGGGATCTTGCGTCCACAGTGAACTCGGTGGTCACCTCACGCAGGACACCTGGTCCCAGGAGAGAAGAGCTCAGTGTGAGTGGGGGCAGCCTTCACATAGCAGCTAACCCCTACCCCTCCTCAACTCCGAGGCTGCTCCTTCCCGGCCGGCCTCTGTCCCTGTGAGCTCCAGGCCTTGTCTCCCATAGCCCCTGCCTTCACTCCTGTCCCCATACAGTGACATTCTGTTCACATCAGTCAGCACCCAGGCTGTGGGTCCCTCGAGAACAGGTCTCAGTCTTACCTCCTTCTGCACCCTGCCCCTCACACCTAGCTCAGGGGTTAGCCCCCAGCAGGTGGTAACACATTCACTGAGCTATCTCCTGACTCTGGTCATCTCTGCCCCAGAGCATCCTTTTGTGCCCTCTAGAGGAGGGTGCTTAGCCTTCTCAGATCAGGGTCCCCGTCAGCTGATGAAAGTTGAGGATCCTTCCCCAGAAAAATGCCCACAGGCAGATGCAATTTGTCACAAGAGCAGAGGCAAAGCTCCCTGCTCTGCCCTTGCCCTGGGTTCCTTCTCTGGGGTGTTTGAGCCCTAAGGACTCCGGCTGACCCAAAGCCCTCTCTTCAGCCCACATTGGCCCCTAAAGCCCTCAGCCCTGCTTCCCCGACTCCCCGGCTCTCTGACTAGTGACTTAACCTGCTCCTGGCTCCTCTGTCTCACTCACCATGCGGCTCCACTCCAGGCCCCGAGACCTTGATTCCACTGGTGTCAACAGCGGGCTGCACGTGGACGCGGGTGGGGAATTTGGGGACCGGGTGCCCGCCGTACTTGATGGTGATGGTGTAGGTGCCGGGGAAGGCGGGGCTGTAGGTGATGTGGTAGGTGCCATCGGCATTGTTGTGGATCAGCACCTCGGCCTTGACGCCAGCGTCCGACAGGATCTCGATGGTCAGCTCAGCCTCGCCCGCCTCGGAGCAGTCCACAGTGAAGGTGGCCGCCTCGCCAGCCTTGCCACGCTCCAGGCCGGGCCCACTGGCCCGCACCTTGCTCGGGTCAAACACCGGCTGGATGGTGGCCTTGAAGGGCGAACCGGGGATGTGGGCTTCGGCAAACAGGATGTTGATGGTATACTCGCCCGGCTCCGTGGGCAGGTAGCTGACAGCACATGAGCCATCACCATTGTCCTGGCACTCGATCTTGGCTTCGCAAGGGCCCTCCACGGTCAGCCCCAGGCCACCTGTGCCAGCCCCCTTGGTGTCGATGGAGAATGGCGCTGGGGTGCCCACCAGTCCGCCCTTGAGACCAGGGCCATAAGCACAAACCTAGGGAGAGGAGCAAGTATGTGGGTTCCCTACCCCTGGCTCTCCCGTGCCGGCCATCCACAGCTCCCACCCACCTTCAACTGTAGCAGCCACTACAGACTGAGTCCTTATAAGACTTCCAGGCAAGGAAACAGTCAGAGAGATGAAATCATTTGTCCCAGTTACTGGACCTGGGACTCAAGCCCAGGTCTGACCCAAGGCCAGGCTCTTAGTAACTAAGCTCTCTCGAAGGCAGGTCCTGGGGTGGGAGATCACCTTGACTTGGGTCCTTGCCTGTGCCCACTCCAGGACATAAGCCCCTCCAGTTTCTGCCCCTATGACTCACCTGTCTTCCCTACAAGCTCCCAACTCCCAGTTCCAATCAGCCTTTATCTCCTTACCTTGGAGGGGTCAGGGGGCAAGACACCCTCCACAGCAAAGGGGCTGCCAGGCACCGGGTGACCGTCATAGGTGATGTCCACCTTGTAGGGCCCCTCCTCGGGGGGCATGTAGCGCACGGCCTGGGCTTCCGCTCCACCCCCGGGCTCCAGCTTGCAGGGGATGGGTCGTCGGGAGGGTGAGGTCATCTTTACATCCAGCTGGCCCTGACCGCCAGCCCCTCGTGTGTTCACGGAGAATGCCTGTTCTTGACCGACAGCCACCTCTGCATAGAGGGCAAAGGTCACCGTGAGTGGAAACTCCAGCCCATCCTCCCAACACCCCTCACTCCCAGGGCATCTCTTGCCCCACTTACTGCTGTTAAGGCCTTGAACCTTGACTTTGCTTAGGTCCAGTGGGGGCGCCACATTCACCACAAAGGGGCTCTTGGGGACAGGGTCCCCTCCATAGGTCACTGTCACTGCCATGTTGCCCTGTTGGGTACAACAGGGGGTCAGAACTGGGTGGCTTAGACATAGCCTGGCAACATGGCCTTGGCAGATGTGGACTTGAGGCGCGGAGATCCATAGCGACAAAGGACGGGAGGCAGGAAAGGGGCCAAGATCCAGAACCAGCCCTATTAGTTTAGAGCAGTGGTTCTCAACCTTCCTAATGCCGCGACCCTTTAATACAGTTCCTCATGTTGTGGTGACCCCCAACCATAAAATTATTTTCGTTGCTCCTTCATAACTGTAATTTTGCTACTGTTATGAATCGTCATGTAAATATCTGATATGCAGGCTGTATTTTCATTGTTACAAATTGAACATAATTAAAGCATAGTGATTAATCACAAAAACAGTATGTAATTATATATGTGTTTCCCGATGGTCTTAGGCGACCACTGTGAAAGGGTCGTTCGACCCCCAAAGGGGTTGCGACTCACAGGTTGAGAACGGCTGGTTTAGAGGAAGGGAACCCAGGTCCTCATCAGCCAGGAGGGGCAGGGCAGGGGAGAGGGTGGGGCATACCTGCTGGATGGCCGTGTACTTGACAGTGTAGGAGTAGTCGTGGTTGTCAATGATTTCAAAGTCCCGCACAGCCTCACCCTTGGCAGCCCCCGCGAAGTGCACGTCCAGCTTGGCCTTGCCCGCTCCCTTGGTCAGCACCGTGAAGTGAGTGGGCTTCCCAACTTCCACACCTGGAGGGCCCACCCCAAGACGGTGGTGAGGGCCTGGAGGACACCCAACCCCAACCGCAGCCAGCCGGACCCAGTCCCTGCCCAGGCACCCACCTGTGCGGTTCAGCCCAGGGCCCTCTGCCTTGACCTTGCTGGCATCATGGGACGGATCCACCTTGATGTGGAAGGGGCTGGCAGGGATCTCCTGAATGAAGAAAAGGCTTGGTCAGGGTGGACAACAGCAGCCTCTGAAACAGCCCCCGTGTCTCCTCCGAGGCACACTGCCCATGCACAGGTAAAGCTCAATCAGTGGCTGTGGAATTGTCCCCCACCCCCCGTCCCCAACGACAGCATCTCAAGCTGCCCGCTTAGACTGGGGAGCAGGGTACAGGCCGCGGATGACTGCCCCAAACTGAGGGTGGTGTACCTGGTTGGCAAAGAGCACCATGATGGTGTATTGGCCAGCTCCTGGGGGTGTGTACTTGACTGTGAAGGTGTCATTATCGTTCTTGATGATGTCAAAGTCGATGTCAGCCTCTGCGGGGCCCACCACGCCGGGGGCGCACTTGATGCCAATGCTCACGTCGCCTGGGGGAAGGCAGGCACCAGGCCATGAGAAGGGCACTCAACAATCTCCCCCACATTACAGGTCCCACAGGGCTCCAGCCAGAGCACTAGCCTTGCCAGCCCAGACCCTGCCCGGGCCCCACCCCCACTCCCATTCCCAGCCTGGGCGAACCTTGCCCTGCCTCGCTGCAGTCCACAGTGAAGTAGGTGGGCTCGTTGGCCTTGAGACCCGTCTTCTCCACGCCAGGGCCATACACCTTCACCCGCTCAGGGTGGCTGCCCTCTCCCACATTCACCTGTAGGGAGGGGTTAGAGCTCAGCACAGTGCCCTTCCTCAAGGCCCATCCCTTTCCCCAGCACCACCCTCCCCAGCCTCTTAGCATCTTTGAAGGGGACTTGAGGGGGGTGGGGGCAGTGACAGGGCCCAGGGACAGAAAACATCTTCACAGGGCTCCACTCCCTCTGGGGCCCCTGGCAGTGGGCAGGGCAGGACGATGACATACCCGGAAGGGGCTCTTGGGCACGTTGACACCTCCCCAGGAAACGATGATCGTGTGCTTAATGGGCTTGGTGGGCACATAGGAGCAGCGGAAGGTGCCATCGCCATTGGGGATGACCTTGATGTCAATGGGGTAGCCCTCTGCGTCCTGTGGGCATCACCAAGCAAGGTTGGGAGGGCTCAGGCCTCCTCAGAGCACCGCCGCCCTCTGCTGGCTGCCGGCCGTGGGTCCTCCTTGCCCACAGCTAACACACTCACAGGCACCTTCCCCAGCCCAGTCCTCAGGCCACATGACTTAGCACCCCATGCTCTGGAGGCCACAGTGCACCCAGGAGACAGGCTTTTGGCCATCTGTGTGGCCTGGTCTCCCAGCCTACATCTCTGAAATGTGTTGGCAGGGGAGAGCCTGGGCTAAATCAGTGTTCCAAAAATCGAATAATGAGCCTTTTAAAGAAGAATCATCCTCCTGGACCCAAGAATATGTTCCTTAACCTCTAGGGGTCAATGCACTTGGGAAACTAATGTCTTGTTCTATTAAATCACCTTTAATTGCAAATTACTAGTATAAAAATATGTTTTTTATAAAGTGTGTTTTTAAAGATTATCAGTAAGAAAACACAAAATTTTAAATTTTTCATAGTTCTAATGCACCAGTAAGAATCAGTCTTGTGGTGCCTGGAGGCCCCTGCCTCTCCCCTGCCCCCACCCTCCCAGGTCCCTGCCCGGAGCAGTGGGGGGCAGTGAGAATGGGCAATGTCCCACCTGGGCATAGAGTTTCAGGTCGCCCTTGCCAGCGGCGCGGGCATCAATGGTGAACTCTGCGGGCTTGTCCACAATGCAGCCAGTGGGCTCTAGGCCGGGTCCAAAGGCCTTCACCTAAGCAGGGGGGAGAAGAGGGTTGCGTTGGGGAGTGGAGGGGGACCTGATCATCCCATCCCAGGCTGGGGTACAGAAGATGGGACCAGACCTTGTCTGGGAAGCAGTCAGGTGGGGCTGGCTGGATGTGGGCAATGAAGGGCGAGTCTCGGATGTCCTCGTCGTCACAGATGACATGCACAGCGTACTCCCCAGGCTCCGTGGGCCAGTACCGCACGTCACAGGAGCCATCTCCCTTGTCATCACATTCGATTTTGGCTTGCGAGGGTCCCTCAATGGAGAAGCCTGGGTGCGAGGTGGGGAGGGTCAGAGGGCACTAGAGGCAGCTTGGACATCCTGTCGTTCCCCCAGCAACCCCTCGCCAGTTGTCCCCACGTCGATCTCCTTGTCTCATCCCAACACTCCCCAGCGTTCCCCACCGCCACTTACCCAATGTCCCCACCTCCGTGCCAATGGCTTCCACCACAAAGTCAGCTGACTTGCCCACTTGGCCAGTTTCCAAACCGGGACCCCAGGCCCGTACCTTCTGCGCTCCTGCCTCTGGGCTCACCTGTACCTCAAAGGGGCTGGGGGAAGGGGGAGCCAGTGTCAATACTGGGAAGTACCTGGCAGAGCTACCCCTGCTCTGTTCCCTCAGAGCCCCAGGCAGCCGGCTCCCTCCTCCATCTGTGAGGACCCAGACAGGAAGGCAGGGGTGCAGGTGCTTACCTGCGGGGGATGGCATAGCCGCCCCATGTAATGGTCACCACGTACTTCCCAGGCACCACAGGGTAGTACTCGCACTCGAACACACCATCTCCAGCCTCCCGCACCTTCACGGGCTCCTCTGTGCCCTCTGAGGTCAGGAGGGAAGCGGGAATCAATGGTGTGTGAGTTCCAGTTCCTCAACCCCCTAGAGGAGCCCTTGGGACCCAGGCCCTGCTTGAGGGCATTGCTACATGGGCAAAGCCGCATGCTGGCCAGGAACCATGTCATCCCTGTGCACCACAGCCCTCAGCAGCACCTACAGAGGAGAGGACCATTCCCAGGGGCAGGCTGGGAAACTGAGGCAGAGAGGAGACAGGGTGCCTGAGGTCTCACAGTGTCTCAGGTCAGGGTCTCTTTGAAGTCTCTCCAGGGGGGTGTGGTACTGACTCTCAAGGCTCTCAGGGAGTAAGAGCCACTGGCCACATTCCTCCCTGCCCCCCCAACCCCGCCACCTCCATCCCTGTCGCCCCCACCCCTCCAGCCCTGGGCCCTGCACTCACTTGGCCCCTTGACTGTGACTTTGAGCTCTCCACTGCCAGCGCCCTTGGTGAACACCTTGAAGTCAGCCACCTCTTTCACACGCACGCCCTTGGGCTGCAGACCCCGCCCGGAGGCACGGCAGGCATTGGGGTTACAAGCTAGGGAGAAGGAGTGGGGAGGTTGGGGCGCTGAAGGGTCCTGGACAGAAACTCAGCCCCACACCGCTCACCCCTCACTTTACAGTCCTCCTGACCCCCTCACAAGTCCATTGCCCCATGCAAGCCTTCCCCAGTGCTCCCTGGTGACCCCAATACAATTGGGGCTGCTAGGAGCCACGCTGGGCAAGGAGCAGCCACAGGCCCATTATGAAACTGTTCCTGCTGGGCTCGCAGTCAGCGCTGCTTGGGACAAAGGCATGGCAGAGCCTGGGCAGAGAGTGGGGCAAGGAGAGAGAAGGAAAGGCCCTTCACCTACTCCAAGGCCATCCACCTAGAGCCATGGTCGGCAAACTGCGGCTCGCGAGCCACATGAGGCTCTTTGGCCCCTTGAGTGTTGCTCTTCCTAAGCCTTAGGTGTACCCTAATTAAGTTAATAACAATGTACCTACCTATATAGTTTAAGTTTAAAAAATTTGGCTCTCAAAAGAAATTTCAATCGTTGTACTGTTGATATTTGGCTCTGTTGACTAATGCGTTTGCTGACCACTGACCTAGAGCCATCAGAGCAGCTTTAGAAACAAAGTCATGCCACAGAACACTCAGCAACACCACGGAACAAGAGATAATGCATTCCATGTAACGTGAAGCCTGCCACAGAACACTGCCATGGCAATGAACCAGGCCTTGCTACTGAACACAGAAGCTAAAGCATGGTGATCTCAGCCCACCACGGAACACATACAATGGCATGGAACCTGCGACAGGATAGGTCCTATCACAGAAATCATCAGGCAAGTGGCAAAGACACTAGATCTGCCACAGAACACGGGCAATAGCGTGGAACCCGGGCCTGTGCAGAATGCCACCAAAGGGGGGGATTCCATGTCACCTGGGCCATGCCACACAGCACAGGCAAGGCCAGTCAGCTAGGGCCAGCCTGGCCCTGCCTCTGCTAGGGTACTAACACAGCGCCACTCTCAGGGCCTGGTAGATGATGGGCACGGAGAGGGTGAGCAGGGGCAAGGGCTCTGAGTGGCAGGGAGAGAACCAAGTAGGGGAGTCACCTCCTGAGGGCCGGGTGTATATTTGGCCCCGACCATGTGGCCCTGTGGCTTCCCCGTAATCTTTCCCTATGGTCTTCCGGGGATAGGGATTAGAGAGGTGATCAGCGTGGGATCTTGCCGGAGCCCCGCCCCTGGCTGCTCCTTCTGCCCTTCTGAAGCCTTCAGCGGGCTCCCCACCCACCCTGGATTTAGCGCTCCATTTCCCATAAATCCTCAGACCGAGAATTTGGTGACAATTCTATGTCCTGGCCTCAGTGAGGTGATTGCGGGGCAGGTGAAGGGCCTTTACCTTCGGCCACGTGGACGGGGAAAGGGCTGCGGGTGATGGGGGCACCAGCGAAGGCCACATGCACCATGTGCGGCCCCTCCATCACAGGCCTGTACGTGCAGCGGAACGTGCTGTCGCCCTTGTCCTCCAGGGCCACCTCCACGGTGTCTCGCCGGCCCTGCGGGTCCACGATCACCACAGCGACATCGCCAGTGCCAGCCCCTGCCACGGACAAAGGCTGTCAGCCCCACCCTGAACAGACCAGCTGCTTGAGGCCCCTCACCCGGAGACCATCACTTCCTGGCTGGCACCCTGCTCCAGTCCCTCACCCACACCCACAGTCAGGGGCCCTCCTGACACCCCCTGAGGCCGGCCCTTACCCGCAGTGTAGATGTCAAAGTAGGTGGGTTTGTTGGCTACATTGCCCACAGGCTCCAGGCCAGGGCCACGGGCTGACACCTTATTGGCATCCCCCAAGGCCATGCCCACATTCACCTCAAAGGGGCTGCGTTCAATATTCTGGCCAGCAAAGAGCACGGTCACCTAGGGGTCAGGGGTCAAAGGTTAGCTTCTAGGGGAGAGCAGATCTGAGAGGGGTGACGGGCGTGGGCTGTGATCTGAGAGGGGGGTCCACTCAGCCAGAGCCCAGGAGAGGAATGGAATGCGGAGCGAGGAGCGGGCTGGGGGAGGGAGGTACCTTGTGCAACCCAGCGACCTTGGGCACATAGGAGACGGCGTAGGTGCGGTCCTTGTCATTGTTGGGAACCACCTTGGCCTATGGGGAAGGGAACAGGTAGGAAGTCACGGTGGCTGTAGCCCCTCCTGGCCCCACAGTGCCTGGGGGCCCCCATGGTGAAGCTTCCCCACTCCAGCATGGCGGGTGGCTCTGGCAGCCGCCTCCAGGCCATTCCTGTTGCTGGCCTGTGGACTCTGGTTCTAATGTCACACTAGCCCCTTTCTCCCCGTGGCCTCTCCATACCTCCTCGGTGTGGCCCTCGGG
Source organism: Myotis nattereri (assembly GCF_964212035.1). Classification (NCBI taxonomy): domain Eukaryota; kingdom Metazoa; phylum Chordata; class Mammalia; order Chiroptera; family Vespertilionidae; genus Myotis; species Myotis nattereri. The sequence goes on along the minus strand of NC_138086.1, from coordinate 20,920,408 downwards.
GTCCTCGATGTAGACCAGCACCTCGCCCAGCCCGGCATCCACCGTCTGCACGGTGAAGTGGGCGGGCTGCAGCACGGTGTTGCCCTGGGGCTCGATGCCTGAGGGGGAAAGGCAGAGGCAGGTTACTTAGGGAGAGCCACCCTAGCAGGCATCCAGCTGACCAGGGAGGGCTGCTGGGGGCTCAACACATACCAGGCCCATAGGCGATGGCCTTCTTGGGGTACAGCTGCTTGGAGCGAACGGGGGCGCCAGGTTTGAGCTTGGCCTTGGGGAACTGGGACAGGTAGGTCATGACAGAATGCTCATCCACGTTGGGGTCCACAATCTCCTCAGGGGCAATCACCTGCCACAGGAAGGAATGGATTACAGGGTGCCCTCCTTACCTGGCAACCTGGTTCTCACCCACATCCTGACCAGCTATCCTTGCACACCCAACCTGCACCCTTGGTCCTCCTGTCCCTCTCCTCTTCCCAGACCCAAACTGCGAGTGTACCTGGGGCACCCCGAGCCAGTCGTCCGCCTGCTGCATGGCCTCCCGGGCGTTCTGCACAGGCTGGTTGGGGTCCCAGGCCGCCCAGTCAGGACAGAGGCCTGCAGAGATGGTGGAGAGCGACAATGATGAGGGGGGAGTGGTCAGCCAGAGGCACAACATGTGCTCACCAACACCCTCACGGGCTGTAGATTCACACCCACTCCCACCAGTCAGGTTCCTGCTGACCCCCCACGTTATGGCCCATCGGCTGGGATGCCCATCGCTGTTTAGAGGCAGGCAGCCTCTCCTAGCACCAACAATGAGGCCTTTCTATCCTGGCTGACGCAGCCTGGCACCAGCCCTGCCAGCCAGCCTCCTGCCTGTCCAGGCTCCAGTACAGACCCTGAACACCAAACCCCTGTAAGGGCACCTCTCCCAGGCCCCTCCACCTCATTCTGCCTCAGGGGTGGGCAGAGGAGGTCAGCCTCTGACCTGTGCCCTAAAAGGTCCCCTCACAGCTGCCCTGAAGTCCTAGGTCTCCGAGCACTCCCCACATCAGCCTTAGGGCATAAGACCCCCTCTCCTTCCTAACTGCTCACTTGGGGAAGTTGAGGCATGGAAGAGCCTGCTGGGAGGGGATGAGTTCTCCTCTATGTTCACCCAGAACCCAGCTTTTCTAACAAAAGGAATGCTAAGGCAGCCCCAGATCACCCTTTGCCGTCCTGCCAGTCCTGTGAAGGGGTACAGGGGTTAGGGGGTGCTAATCTAGGCTAGACCTAGGGGGGGGGGGAGGTGATGCTCACTAGCGGGGAGGGGCCAACTCAGAGGCTGGAATCCGTGCCTGGCCGGAACAGTTGAGCTCACTGCTGGCAGCCGCACCAGCTGTGGGCAATGGTTTCGCAGCTGGGAAGGCCTCCCAGGCTGCCGGTGCCCCAGTCTCCCACCCCCTGCTCCCCAGCTGACCCCAAGCTGGGGGAGGATTCCCCCAAGGGACCATGGCTTCCTCGGGGAGAAGACCTGTCTTCTCAGGAGATGAAGCTCAGAAAGGGAGCTGCACGTGGGGCAGGGCTCCAGCTGTGGTGCCTCAGCCTTCTCCTGGGCCCTGGCTGCCCCCACCTGACCAGGCCAGGGCTGGGTCACCTGCCACTGGGCAGGGCCACGCCAGCCTCGGCCCCTTCTCCATGCTGTCCCAGGATCTCACAAAGAAGGGCCTTCTCTGGGATGAACTCCTGGGCTTCTTGCTACAAGTCCCAACACCTTTCCTTCCTCTCAGCTCGGCAGAAATGGTGCCGTGTGGCAAGTAGGAAGTTGGGGCTCTAGGCTCTGGATCAGTTCTGCCACAGACAAGCTGTGTGATCCTGGACAAGTCACTTGCCCTCTCTGGACCTCAGTGTCCTTGTTTATAAAATGAGGGGTTTAAACCTTTTCCTGCCACTGCAGAATCTGGCATACCCATCAGGAAAGGCCTGACTCCAGCGGGTTCTCAGCCAGAGAAGGGGGCAAGCCCCACAGTGGTCCTGATCCCCAGCCCCGAGACATGCACTCTGACCACCAGGCCTCAGGACCACCAGCGTGTCCCAGCTCCCCTCCAGGCTAAAGGACCCATGTGTGTCACGGGGCCCACTCACCGGGAGCACAGTTGTCCACCAGGGCGCCCAGAGCTTTGCCGTCCTGCCAGTCACGGTTGAAGTTGGTGATGGGCAGCTGGGGCACCTTGTTCTGGATCCAGCCGAGCAAACGCTGTTTGGGTGTCTGCTTTCGGGCATCTTCATCATCCTCATCTTCCCACATGGGCATGGAGATGGAGTAGTGCAGGATCAGCGTCCAGATCAGCCCCAGGATCAGCTTCAGGTTCCCATCCACGATGGCCTTGCTGTCTGCAGAGCGGAGGGGACAAGTTTGGCTCAGGAGGGCTCTACCCACTACTGCCCAGACCCTCCTGCCCCCACAGTGCCCTCCCTCCCCTGCCTCCTACCAAATTCTCACCCTCCTGCAAGGCTCCACCCAGAAGCTCACCCCTTTATCCTTTATTGCCCCTCCCCTTTTCCCTTCAAAATGAGGCTGCTTCCCAGTGGGTCCCCACAGCAGGTAATCTCGCCTCTGTCACTTGAGTGGGTCTCATATCAGGCTGCAGACATCCATGCAGTGATCTGGCATGTAAGTCTTTGTAGGGCAGACAGTGCTTTGTTTTGTTTCATTTTTTAGACTGTTTTTAGAGGTATGCTTGACATACCACAAACTGCACATATGAGAGAGTACATCTGGATAAGCTTTGACAATATGTATATACCCATAAAGCCATCACTATAATAGACACAGCTCCCTGAAGTTTCCTTTGTGATCCCTTTGCACGTACCCCTTCCCTTTGTGATCCCTCCTCCTGCCCTTCCTTGTTCCCCCTTCCCAGGCAACAACTGATCTGCCCTTGGTCACTACAGACTCGTTTGCATTTCCTAGACTCTAGGACCTAGAGTGTTATACCAATGGAATCGTACAGTATGCACTCTTTTTCTGTCTGGCTTCTTTCACTCTGGACACGGTATTTTGTCTCTCTACACTCAGCGTCTCGAACATAGTAGGGTCTAAATAAATGCTGGATAAATGAATGAATATGGAAAACACTGAAGTTGGGAAGTAGGATCAACCTGGGTCCAACCCAATCGTCCTCTGACGACCACAAAAGGCTTTTGGAACGAAGTTCTGGGAGGAGGGAAGGGGTACAGTGCATCCTCTGTTAAGGCTTGAAATCGTGTTACCAAATGCTGGGGCCAGTAGGATTTCACAAGAGCCCGGGGGAAAGTCCCCCATGTGGAAGCAAGTCTGAGAAGCTGACACTCTCCACCCATCCCCTCCTTTGAGGAATAAGATGGATCAGAGCTGGTTCCCCAAGATTTGGGAGGCCTAGTTCCCCTTTAGCAGTCAGAAGAAATATCCAGGAGCGCAAGGGGCGGGGGGGGGGGGGCGGGGGGCGAGTATAGGTCTTTGGAAACCAGCTTCATTGTAAAAGGTGATCCTCGCCTGAAATCCATCCGTTTCCCTGAGCACAGCTTCTAAGACGTTGGGAGGGGGTAGGAGACTCAGCCTTGTGGGGCTGGAGGTGCCCCTTATACATCTTTTCCTGCTCCTCTCTAGATTTGGGAGGACAGCTTTAATTAAGAGATCAAGGGCCTGGGGAATCTCAGCATCCCCACCCCACCCCCACCTGCCCCCAGTGGAAGAATCTCAGCCTCTCTGTCCTTCTGGCAAGGGCTCTGGCCCCCTAGGCTCCCCCACCCTTTCACTGATTCATCCTTCCTTCCCCAGCAGCAACCCAGCCCGCCCCCTCTCCCCCTGGCTCCACTGCAGCACAATGGTCTGGCAGCTTTCAGATTCCATGACACACTCACTCCCGGCCTCCCGGTGGGTGCTTCAATGCACTCCCTTCTCCAACACACAGGCCCATGGCACTTTCACGGTCTTGACACCCAGCGCCCCACAGCCTCTCACTGGCCCGACAGCCTCCAAAGTTGGTGCTTACAGAAGTGCTTCTGGCAGATTGGAGCCAGATCCCTGGGAGGGAGGCCTGGAGGCTGCGCGGGTTGGGGGTGGGGATATGTTGGGGGAAGATCATTCATATTTGCTGCAGGAAGAGGTTTCTCCCCAGCAACTGGCAGTGGGCCAGACAGCAAGTGGTCCACTGAGCCTTGGGGCAGGAGAGGGGTGGGTACACCCCTACGCTGGGAAAAATGACCCTCCTTTCCCTCTCCTCCTCAGAGGCCAGGCAGAGGAGGGGAGCTCAGCTCAAGCCGGGCTTCCTCCCTTGCACCCCGTGGAGCCGCCACTTCTATGCCTGGCTACGGATACCCCCAAAGGGGGAGGAGGGGCCCCACAGCCAGTCCCTGAAACCACCCCAGGCCCCAAACTGAGGGGGAGGAGAGAGGGCCGGTCGAGGGAGGTGCCGGGACAGCTGCTGTCCCCTCCACCCCTCCCTTGGCTGTTGGCTGAGGGAGAAGGAATAGCAACTGGGGAACAGCTGCAGGACAGAGCTGCCTCATAGGTCTCTTTGTTCCGAGGGGCTGAGGGGGGTGGGGGGCAGAGACAGGGGAGGGGGGAGAGTGAGTGGGTGAGATGGGCACACATCTCTTTCAGTCCTTGCTGAATAGCCCCTCCTGCAGGTGGACTTTTCAGCTCCCACCCCACTCCTAGACAGGGAAGTGGGGGGTCTCTTTGACCCACCTCCCAGGTGCCCAGAGGCTGGTCAGTCTCAGTCTTGAGACAAAGGAGGCCCCCAGGACAGCTCCTCACCACCAAGAAAGGGAACAGAGGGAGCAGAGGAAGCAGGAAGCCGCCCCTGGCTCCTGGGGGGGGGGGGGACCCTCTTTACATTCAGGTTTGGGCAGCCCCTGCCGCCTGTGCCCCCTCCCCTCCACCCGCAGCCTCAGGCCCAGCAGCTGAATTGCTGACAGCTTATCTCATCAGCGCGAGTGAGCCACTTGGCCCAAACCGGGACGGTTCCCTTCCTCTCAGTGGGAACCAAGGCGCTTCCCTCCCGCCCCCAAACCAGTTTTTGCTTCTTCCCCCTCTACTCTGAGCCGGCCCCTTCACCGTGGAGCCGAGGGGCCGAGCCAGGCACCGCCGTGGGGGAGGGGAGAGGTGCGCTCCGGAAGGATGAGGCCTGGAGCAGGGCCGGCGGCCTGCAGCGGGGAGGGGAGGGGAGGGGAGGGGAGGACTGCAGTTTCCTATAAAGTCACGGTGAGGCTCCAGGCTCTTCCCTGGAGACCCCACCTGGGACAGCTCGTCTGTCAAATCCCAGCGTGCAGGGGGATGCCAGCCCCAGGCTGACTCCTCTCTGACCCCCCCACGCCCCACGCCCCACGCTCTCACACACACGGGCCCCTCCCCCACCCCTGTCCTCAGGCTTGTCCTTCTGGAAAGCTCAGAGACATCTGCTGTGTCACGGAGGCAGGGCTATTTCCAGGCCAGGGCGGGTGGGGTAGGGGGCAGTGTTGGGGCAGGAGGAGGTAAGGCCTAGAGAGGGGACTGGACAGGGCAAAGGGCCCCGGATTGACCTCAGCTGCTAATTCAGGAGGCCTATAGGTGCCCCGAGGGGAGTGGGGGCAGACAGACACTCGGTGATCTGGAGCGGTCTGCGGGCAGCCTGGCAGGGCAGGCACCTGGCCCGGAGTGGAAGCCCCAGGGACGCGTTCCCGCAGATCCCAGCAGGTCTCCGAGGAGCCACCACGGGGGTGCGGGTCTCCCCCAGGCCCCGGCAGCAGGAAGAGTGCAGGGCTGCGAGGGGCGGGGCAAGCTCCGGTCAGGCAGGATCCAACCTTGGCCTCTGGGCTCCCAAGCTGAGAGTGCCTCCCCACCCCCACCCAGCGCAGACACACCTTCCAAATCTGGTTACACTCAATGACTTCCTTCTACAGGCCTTGCCCTCCCTCCGCGGGCGCAGACCGTTAGCTGCAGCCAATCCCGGCCTAGGCGGGGGGCCGGGGCCGGGCGGACCTGCAGCCCCCTCCCCAGCAGGCCGCGCTCGCTCAGTGCCTTTTTAGGTTTCTGAGGCTGGGCCCTGAGCCTGGCCCCAGCTGCCGAGCACCCGCGGGCCCCGGTCCTCCCTCCGCCTCGGAACCCGAGGCTCCGCAGAGTTTAGGACGCTCCTCCCGTGGAGCTGCTAGAAGGCGGGGAGCCGCTGCTTTGTTTGGGGGAGACGCCCCCAGTAACGCAGCGGGCACTGGCCCTGTCCTCTTGGAAATGGCTGGGGTTGCCCGATAGCAGAAGGGCGCCGAGGAGGAGCGGCGGGTCCCGAGAGCCTGCAGCGGCCCCCAATCACCCCAGCATCGCCCTCCCCCGCGCCGCTGTGCGGAGCGGGGCGCGAAGGCCGTGCCCGCGGGGCCGGGTCGGCGGGGGAGAGCCGGGTCCCCTCCGGTGCCAGCGGGCCGCCCGCCGCCCTCTCCGCTCCCCGTGCCCTCCGGCACCTGCGTGCCCGGTCCGGGGCGCTCCCCGCTCCCCACCCACACTGACCGATGGACACGAGCTTAATGTGCTCTCGCTCGAGGAACTCGAGGGCCACGGACACGTTCTCCAGCTTCATCTGGCGGAAGTTGGGGCGCGGGTGGAACTTGCGGTACATGCGCTTCTGGCTGAGCACCTCGAGCAGCGCGATCAGGCGCAGCCCGTCGCTCAGGTCGCGCTGCAGGTCGGTCAGGCGCTTGCCCACGCACTTGAGGTGCTCGTTGCACCAGCGGGTGAACGTGTTCTGCTGGATCTTCTTCCACGGCGCGTCCTCCGCCAGGTCCTTCTCCGTGGACGGCATGTCGTCCGCCTCGTCGCCCAGGCCGAGGCCCATGGCCTCGGAGTAGCCGCTGTTGTTCATCATGCCGGCGGGGCCGGCGGGGCTGCGCTGCCTGCGGGGCGCGGGCCGGGCTGCGGCCGGGGCTGGGTGCTGTCGGGGTGCTGTCGGGCGCTGTCGGGCGCTGTCGGGGCGCCGCGGGACTCGCGGGTCGGCGCCGCGCGGCTCTCCACTCCTCTCGGCCCTGGCTGGCGGGGCTCGGCGGGACTCTGGGCTCCTTGGCCGCGCTCCCTCTCGCTCTCTCTCCCTCCGGGGGCGGAGCGGTGCTGCCGGGGAAGTGCCGGCCGGGCCGGGGCGGGGGGTTTAAGAAGCCCCCGGGCCGCGCTCCCCCCGCCGCGCTCGCGGCCCCCGGGTCCACGTCAGAGCGCCGGCCTCCCAGGAATGCCGCCCGGCCCGCGGGTGGGGGCTGCACGGCCGCCCGCCCCGCCTCCTCCTCCCCGCCCCCACGCGGCCCGGGCCGGCCGAGGGGGCCTCCCGCCCCCTGCCAAGGGGGGGAGCGGAGGGGGCTGGCCCCGGGGCGCCGCGCTGGAATGTAGGGGGGTGGGCACCCAACACCCCCAAACTGAGGATTGCCCATCAGAGATGAACTATGCCCCCTCCACGTCCCGCGGGACTGAAGACATAAATGGGGAAACTGAGGCCAGGGTGGGTGCGGGACACACGAAGGTGGGGTTGGCCGGCTTGTGGATGCGTTGGGAGCCGTGGCTCCCAGCCCAGGGAATTGTCCACCTGCGGACGGACGGACGGACGGACGGGGACAGGGAGGGAAATGTGTGTGCTGATAGAGAAGGACTGAGAGGAAGGAGGGACACTGCGGGCGATTAGGGAGAAGGTTTTGGGGGTGCTCCACTGTACAGGTAGAAAAGCCTGGCCTGAAGTCCAAATCCGGGGTCCCAGGAGGAGGGAGGCTGCCCCTGACTCAGTGTCCCTGTCACCGGCCCGTTTGGCCTCATCCCCTCAGAATGAAGCTGAGCTCAGGAAAAGAGAACCCAGTGAGTCACTGTGCCCCCCCCCCTCTGTCTGACTCAACCAAGGCGATGAGAGGGAAGGGAGGGACTGCCCCACAGTAGCAGGGAGCCCCCTGGGCAACGTGCCCATTTGGGCCACAGGGCAGGTCCTTCCAGTGAAAGGGCGGGTTAAGCCAGAGAGAAACAGGGAGCGCAGTGCCCAGAGCAGCCACGGAGAAACGTGACGGAGGCTGGTGGGCAGGGAGAGCCCCAGGAGCCAGCCAGGACGCCTAGCAGGACCGGGCCCAGAGTAAGCAGAGGGCGGCTGGAGGCGAGGGAATGGTGACAGCAAGGAAATCGAGGCCTGGATAGTGACAGAGCTGTAGAGTAGACTTACATTTAAAAAAGCATATGTGGCCCTGGCCAGGGAGCTCAGCTGGCCAGACAGCATCCTGATACACCAAGGTTGCGGTTTGATCGTGATCAGGGCACATGCAAGAATCAACCAATTTATTGTTCCAAGTGGAACAACAAAAATCGATGTTTCTCTCTTTCTCACTTCCTCTCTCTCTCTAAAAATTAATAAAGATTGTTAAGAGAATTTATATTCCATAATTCTGTAACATACATGTATTCCATAACCCCTGGTACCCACTTCGGGCCATACTTTTCAGCTTTCTTATTCTTCAAGACCAAATAAGTTTGGGCCAGACGGCCTCCAGCTCACTCTAGGTGATGATTGGAATTTGGGAAGGTTCTGGGGCCTTATAGGTGAATCTGTCTATTTTATTCCTCTTTTCCCTCAGACTCCTGAGAGGGGAGGGGATATGGGAAGTTTCGAAGGCTGTCTTCCCTCTGAAGGACAGGATGAGGGCAATCCCCGTTAGTTATGGAGCTCAGAAAGAAGTGCAGGGGTGTGGGGAGCAGTGCTTATTGTGAGAGGGGTCCATGAATGATTTCTTTCCCTTCTCATTAGGTAGGGATGGGGAGCAGTAGAGAAGGGGCCAGAAACAGAAAAGGGGCCTGCTGTGTGTGGCTCGGGAGGGGGGAGCTGTGGGGGCCCTGATAGTGACAGGCGAGGTATAAATAGCTTGGGCCTGCGGCTCAGGCTCATGTTCTGTCGGCTGCCTGTGACGAGGTGCTCAGGAATTCCGCTCTCCTATTGGCACCCCCTCCCTATCCCCAGCACCGTCATACCCCATACCACCTTTGTCCCATGGCCAAACCAGCCAGCAAGCATCAGGGCTGTCTGTCTGCTTGAGAGGCTGAGCTCTCCTGTGGAGAGATGCCCAGCTCTGGGGACACATGACACAGAGCTAGGTCTCACAGGGGACTGAGTGTGTGTGTGTGTGTGAGTGTGTGTGTGTGTGTGTATGTGTGTGTAAAGGCAGACTTCTGACACCCCACCGAGGTGCCAGCTGAGGGCTCAGTGATGTTGTCTCTGAAGCCTTGATGAAGAAACTGGGGAACAGATCTGAGAAAGGATGGGTGCCTCTCTCTGAGCTGCTGGGAGGAGGGAACAGGGGAAAGTGGGTTTGCTTGGAGCCAACAGCCCCTGTACACATCCTAGTGGCTCATGGACCTGTTTTGTGGGCGTTACCTGAGGTCCCTCAGTCAGTTGAGGGCTGCTGTTAGGGTGGCATGTTCAGAGGGAAGCCGCCGAGTGGAGAAAGAAGTCTCTCTCCTGCTTCTCACGCCCTCCCTCCTAGAGAGGTCCTTGTGAGACCCCAGAGGAGTGAGTGGTCCAACAGAGCAAGGTGCCTGGTGCCAAGGATGGTTCCCGGAACCCTCCTTACCCCCCTGAAACCTGAGCCTGTTGCTCTCCAGGATAAATCGGGGCCTGACTCAGGCCCCAGCCAGCCAGTCACTGCAGCCTGACCCAGGGGCAGGCTGGTGACTCAGCCCTCAATATAGCCCATGAGCCCAGGCCCCAGGCCCGGCCATGAGGCTGGAACAGACCGTGCACAATGCTGGTCCTGGGGCCTGCCAAGTGGAGTGGCCTCCTGAGGGCCAATGTGTTCCTCCCTGAGCCAGGCGGGGGCTCATAGAGGGGCTTACAGGGGGTTTCATCAGCTGAGTATGTGGGGCAGTGGTGGCTGGGGCCACAGGCCGTTTATAGCCCCCTGACGCACCACCTGCTGACCTGTCCCTGGGGAAGAGGTTGCCTGGCTTTCCACCTGGCCCCAGTTCTCCCACCAAGGGACACCGCTCCTCCGCCACTGACAGTGGCCATGTTTAACTTGGTCTACGCAGAGTCCGAATGAGCAGGCCCAATGGGCCATGTTTTTCTGGAGCTAGAGACATGTTCACAGTCACCTGTGAAATAGCAGGCTGGCCAGGCTCACAGCAGGCCCTTTGACCAGTCAGCGATGCTGACTGTGGCCCTGACCCAGGTGCCAGGGACAGTGTGGTGGTGTGATGGGAAGATCGATAGCCTCTGTCACCTTGGGCAGGTGATGTCACTCTTTTGGGGCTCAGTTTTCCCATCTCTAAAACGGAGTTAATGGCCCAGCCAGCATGGCTCAGTGGTTGAAAGTTGACCTATGAGGCAGGAGGTCATGGTTCGATTCCCTGTCAGGGCCCATGCCCGGGTTGCAGACTGGATCCCCAGTGTGGGGTCGTACAGGAGGCAACTGATCCATGATTCTCTCTCATCACTGATGCTTCTATCTCTCTCTCTCTCTTCCTTTATAAAATCAATAAAAATATTTAAAAATAAATAAAATGGAGTTAATAGTGGTCTCCTAGGGATTTTTTTATGTGTGAAGATGAAAGGAGGGAACGTGAAATGATGAGCATGGTGCCTGGCAGCTAATACGTGATCAGAAAATAAGTTAGTTTGCTTCCTGTGCTGGTATCTTGGAAAGCCTATGGGTTCCGGGGAGCTAGGGCTTCCTCCCAGCTCTGTCTCTATCCCCGGTAGAGTCCACAGCCAGGATCTCCACCATGCTTCCTTCTTCCCTTCTCTACATCCTAACACTCCACCTGCCAGCATCAGAACCAGAGTACTTCTGATCTTTAGAACCACCCACCCTGCCCCCCAATAGCAGCTGATCCTTGACAGGAGTAGTAGGTGGTATACTGTACCACGTGACCCATGACCCGGAAGGGAAAGCAGAGGGGGCTGTTGTGCAGGGAGAGAGCAGAAAGGAAGCAGTTACGCAGAGGGCTGGAGAGTGGGGAATTGGAGGTCCTTGAAGGTGATATGAAAGGAATCCTTGGTTCTATCTGTACCTAAGCCTGGGTGCATGTTCCCCTGGCTTCTAAGAGACGCCCTGTAGACTTAAAGCTAGTTCAAGTGACGAATACATTCAACACAGAGACCTCTTCACTCTGGTGAAGTGTATTAACAAGACCAGGAGTCAGAGCTCAAAAGGATGAAGAGAATGGCTTTCTAAAATGAGCCAATGGGCCCGACTGTTGTGGCTCAGTGGTTGAGTGTTGACCTATGAACCAGGATGTCACAGTTCGATTTCCGATCAGGGCACATGCTCAATCCCCATGGGGGGCATGCAGGAGGCAGCCAGTCAATTATTCTCTATCATCATTGTTTCTATCCCCCTCTCCCTCTCCCTTCCTCTCTGAAATCAATAAAAATATATTTAAAAATAAAATGAGCTGGGCTGGCATGCTCAGTGGTTGAGCACCTACCTGGGAACCAGGAAGTCACGGTTCCATTTCCAGTCAGTGCACATCCTGGGTTGCAGGCTTGATCCCCAGTGGGGGACATGCAGGAGGCAGCCAATCAATGATTCTCTCTCATCATTGATGTTTCTATCTCTCTCCCTCTCCCTTCCTCTCTGAAATCAATAAAAATATATTTTTTAAAAAATGAGCCAACGGGGCAAGTGTCCTAAAGGAAGAGCTCTGTATTCTAAGCAAAAAGGCTGGGGAAAAGCAGGATCATTTTCCTGTCATTGCTCAGGCTTGGATTCGGGCCTGGGAAGGGCCAATAACGTCCTGACTGGGGCCGATTGCCTACCAGGTCATGACCTCCATCTTGACTTCTGATTAATTCCAAGGTAAATCAGGGATCCACGGTGGTAGGTAACCTCTAGTCCTTTCCACCATATGTGTTCTCCAGCCAACTGGTGACTAGAATAAAGTCAGTAAACAGCAGGGCTTCGCTGCACTAAAAACCAGGAGCCAGGGACCAATGGCAACAGTGAGTTGTGAAGGAATTTCAATTAGGTTACAACTGAGGACACACAGTCTAATACAACGGAGGGCAGTGCTTCTTAAATTTTATTGTGCCTACTAATCAACTGGGGATCTTGTTTAAATGCAGGTTCTATGTTGCATGTCTGAAGGGGCCTGAGATGCTGCCTTTCCAACAAGCTTAAATGCTGATCTGTGGGCCACACTTTGAGTAGCTAGAAGCTAGGCCACCCTAGATCAGTGCTATCTTTAAAGAGTCATTTAGAGGGAGGCAAAGGGACATGTGGCACTGCCGTCAGCCTGCCTAGGTGCAGCTCCGTCTATAGGGGCTGGTCTTGTTTTCAGCACTGGCCTCAGGGCTGCTGGGATGGACTCCCACCCAGTTCAGCCTTGTCATTCTCTGGGCTGCACACGATTTTAAAATCAAATTCTAAGTGGCCTTACTGCTGAATTCATTTAGTGCTTAGCAGTGTCCACCACCAGACATGCTCTATAGGTTGCTTTGGATATTTGGGTGAATGACTCTTCTGGCATCAGGTGAAAATGAAGTAGAGAGGGGTCTCAGGAAACCAGTAGTCATGGGGGTCTTATGAATACACTTGAGGGTTTTCATATGGAAACTTCATGATGAGAACAACCAATCAAAGCATTCCACGGGGATGAACGTTAAACAAGGACACTCATAAATTATCCTCACATTCTGCTTGTCTCCACTCAGACCCATTCTCCATCCTTTGCTCTGCTCTGAACTCCAGGAGGCTGACCTTGAAAGATGACATCACATGGGGCACCTCTGCTCTCTGGCTCCCAGTAGGGCTCAGCCAATGAGAGGTACCAACAGGAGCCTGGGGGTGGGAGGAAGGTGGGGATACATAAACTCCCCCTTTTATTTGTGGCTCTGACAAGGACCGCATCCCCCTGTGGCCTCCACGTGTGTCTGGGCCCCTTTTCAGGCCTGGGATGGTAGCCACTTTCCACTGTGGCTGGTGCCTGGGGACTTCACTACTCCTTGTTAGTTCTTCAACTCTGCCTTCTGGACCTTGTCCCTTCATTAAACTTTTCAGTAAAGCTTTTGTGTGTGTGGCCTGTTTACTGCCAGGCCCTGAGTGGTTAATAGTTTTCTCTAAGAGCAAACCCCTTGAGAAGTCATAGGACTAAGCCACGAAGGCTCACAGGCAGATCTTCTCAGGGCACTCTTCTCGAATAGCTGGGTGTGGGCACAGAACCTAAGGGCAGGTCACCGGGCCCCCCTCACACAAAGTACCCAGTTCACTCCATTTCTCTATGCTCAGATGACCTCCGTGAGAGTGTGTTGATATGTACAGACCAATCCATCTGTGATTTGGTTGGCAGCACAGGAGCCAGCTTTATTTCTGAGGTCATTTCTAGGGTGAGAAATCATATTTAGGAGTCAGACCCTTATGTGAGCTGCCTGGTTTAAGGGAAACAGCTCTGTTCTGGTTGTGTTGTGAGGTATTTAACAAATCAGAAGCCACACAGTCTCATGTAGTTAGGTTGACATTTAATTACAAGGAACCTAGGATCTTACACAAGGCAGGAGATGGGTGCCAGCAGCCTTTTCAGCCTGAGTGACTGAGGCTAAAAAGATGGGGACACTGCGACATGTGGATGGGTGGGGCTCCGGCACAGTGTGTCCTGCCCAAAGCCGAGGGTAGTAGCCATTGGGGATCTGCCCCCATGGCTGGCCCAGGTCAGGTCTGCCATCACTCCAAGAGGCAGAACTCTGCCTCCTGCTGTCGCAGGTTGGGTAACACATACAGAGCCACAGCTGCAAGAGCCAAGAACACCATAGGCTTCCACATCCCAAGCATGTTCTGTGGGGACCAAAGACAAATGGTGAGTGCCCAGCCCCCTGAACCCTTCCCTAAGCCAGACATCCCCTGCCTACTGGTGCTGGAGACACCTCAGGACCACCATGGCCCACTCCCCCTTACCTCCTGGATAACTGCTGGAGACCATGTGGTCTGAGTCCTGGCACCACTAGACACCTGAACGACCCTGAGTGTCCCACCTAAGGTGACTGCCTGTTTGCATGCCCCATGGGATGAGAATACCAGTTCCTGTGCGTAGGAGCAAGTTCAGGAGCCAGACTTTAGAGTATCCAAATGGTTGTAATGAGGGAGGTTGGCTACCATGGCAAAAATATGCGGGTAAATGTGGGCCTTTAAGAAAAGCAGCTGCACCTCATTAGTTCCTGGAGCATGAACTCAGAGTCAAGAGGATATGAAGACTGAGAGGAAATGAAGAAAGTACACCATGGAGTGTGGGCAAATGTGAGGTTCTAGGCAGCCAAAACCTTAGTGGAGAACGATGGTGGCTCAAGGAAATTCAAGGAAGCTGGTCACTGGCTCTGGGAGGCTGCCAGACCCTGCTGACCACAGCAAATCCTGCTGATTCATTTAGGGAACCTGACATCCTGAATAAGAAAATACACACTCGGGGAAGTAGCTCCTAATTTTATTACTTTTTTACTGTATGACTTGAAAGCCAGAATTTGAGTTTTAAGTCGCAAGCTATGGCATAACAGAAATACAGTTTTAGGAAAGGGCGAATATAGCCCATCAATGCTAAGAATGCATTTGCTCAGAGAATAACGAACCTAAAAAGAGGATTTTAAGCCAACTATAAAGAGCAAAGAAAACCGCCTACTGGTATACTTGTAAAAACAGCTACTAAAAAGAACATAAGATATGAAGTGAGAAGCAAAACAATGTTGGAGGTGGGAATACGGAGTAATTCATAAAGGGAGCTAGGAAAAACACTGACATGCTCAGATGCTTACATCCTAATGTGCATTGCTAAAAATGCCAGTCTGGGGCTTTTAAGGGTGCAAAGTGCTGAACCCATGCATGGGCACTGGCGTCCTTTATACCAGGCACAGGCAAGATTCCAGGCTGGCTGAGTAAAGGGCTGGTTCGAGTATCACAAAGGGGTAAGTCATGTCAGGCTTTCCTTTCAGACTGGGTCACTAAATTCTCAGATCCACAGACAAATCGTACCCCTGACGCCTGTGTACTTTTATTAGGCAATGTCACCCCAATAAATCCAATTTAAAAAATAAAATAAATCCACAGATCAAGAAAATCATGTTCTGGACTTGATCAAGGTGTTTGACAAGGTTTTCCATGATATCTTTGGAGAGAACAGGAAGGAAGTGAACAGGATGACAGCACGGCTTGTTGTGTGACCATTTGTTATGTGACCAATGAGCTGGATAAAAGCCTGGTGAGATGACATTCGAGAGGCTCAGCCCTCACCTGTGACGTGAATGAGAATATGAGGGAGGGCTTGTCCCTGGAGGATGACAAGCTGGTAGGGAAAGGAAATATTTTGAAACCAGAGTTGAGATTAGAGAAAACAAAACAAACTCCACAGGTTAGATCAGTGGATTATCTCTAATAGGGATAAATGAAAATTTCTGTCTTGAATCCACAAAAATCAACTGCAGGTAGAGAATAGGGGGTGGGGGAACGTCACTTAGCATATGCAACATGCAAAGGGGTTTTATAGTACATGAAGTAGATTAACAATGCGATCGGAGGCTGCATAAAGAGAAGTATGGTATCTTCCTAATTACCTGGAAGCAACCAAGGAAAATGGCTCAAAACGAGGAGATAAGGGAAATCAGGATTGGAATTTTATCTGTTGCTAATGTTAAGTCCTTAGAATCTGATTCACAATTTCCTGGCTCTATAACTACGCCTCTCTGTGTCTTAGTTTTATCACATGCCAAATTAATAATAGCGTTGTTCTAAGATTTAAATGAGTAACTATAGATACAGTGATTAGGACAGCCGTGGTACGTAGTATTATATAAGTGTATGTTCTTTTTATTTATGTGGTGTTTTATCATGGTGAAGTACTTTTACATATATGAACTCAACTGATCCTCAGTGGGGAAGGCAGAGGTTTTATCATCCATCTTTTGCTTACATTTGAAGAAACGAACATTCAGATTATGCATTTTGCCCCCTGGGACCAAGCTGCAAGAAGCACAAACAGACGCAACCAAGTTCTCTGACCACTTTGTCAGGCAGGTTGTACCTGTGCTACCTCGATTCCTGGTTGGGGAGCTGCATATTTGGTGCAGCAGGCTCTGGGCACAACAAGCTCCCCTGAGAGGACCCTAAACCAGGAGTTCCTTCCTCTCACTCTGCTTGGGCCAGGCTGAGTTTGAGCTGGAGAAAGGTTATAGCTGAATGCTCTGGGCCTCATCCCAGGGACTTAGAAATCGAGGCATATATAGGGGAAGAACGGGTACAGGGAGAGACTTGTCACTAAAGGAGTTGAAGACTGTCTGTGGGGTGTAAGTGCAATTCCTAAAAGGAGAAGAGCTTAAGAGGGGGAAGAGTGAGGAGGTGGGGAGGAAAGAGAAAAAAGGAAATGGTGATAAAAGCTACCAACAAATGCTTTAGCTGCCACTCTGAACCTATGCATTAAGCCAACTACACTCCACTAACTGAGAAGTGAGAAGGAGGGTGAGAGAGAGCAGGGGGAGCATAAGAAAGGAGCTAAAACAGGTTGAGAAGAGTTTATGGTTCTCGAAGGCAGGGGGAACCCTAGGGTTTTTACCTTGGGCCACATTCTGCCTCCTGAATTTGGTATCCTGTTGGTACCAGATTACATGGACTGGCCAACTGAAAGGTAACCAGAATATACCAGCCTTGGTTCCCTGAGACACTGGCATCTCTGGTTGGTGGAAACTTTTCACCAATATAGGACCACATTCTCTCCAGAAAGCCCAGCTGAGAAAGAATTTGGCCCCCACAGAGAGAACTGGAAAAAATCCCTGGCATTCCTATTTTGACTTTTCTGAAGACCAAAAGCCCCAAATCAGAGAACTTCTCAGTAGAAAGTATATAATATGGTAGGAGTTTCAGTTCCATTTTTACCAAGGTTGAAGGATGAATTGAGGCTACCCTTGTACACATGACCCTACAGGAGTCACAGCTCTTCAGACCTCCTCTCTCTTGCCAGCCTGGGCAGTTACAACAGTGAGTGCTTGGCTCTGGGGCTTAACAAAGAGCACCCAGGCCAGCCTTACAGACAGACATCAGCTCATCAGAGGTAGTTGGGCAGCTTTGGAAGTAGCAACAGTGCTGAGATCATCAAAACTTTTCCCAGAAGACAGAAGCTCAAACCATGTCCACAGTGGGCATCCGACTCCCTACGTGTTACAAAGACATGCTCCAAGAAGTCACAGATTTCCAAAAGCAAGAAGCAAGCCGCTGAGAGAAAAGCAAAAGAGGGGAGGCCAGGGCACCCTCCCTTAATCCCTCGAAGAAGACACAATACCAGTACCTGTGTTAGGACGACGTCTCGGCCCACCAGCACCAGAGCAAAGCCGATATGATCACCAGGCCTACAAGAGGCAAGGAGAAGATGGGGGGGTTGGGGGCAGGGGATGGCTGCAACATATCAAACGAGAAAGAAGCGCGAGAAGAGACAGGAGGGGAAAGAAAGGTGGCATAAAAAGACATAAACACATGAATTCAACAGATAACGAAGATGAGAAAACAAAGGGAAGAGAGAGAGAGAGAGAGAGAGAGATCAAGAGATTAAATAACTGGTCAGGGAGAGCAGCAGGGTGTCTTCTCTGCTACCCGGCCTGGTTCTTCCCACCGGCAGCCTCCAGAAGGTTCAATACGGATAGGTGTCAACCAGGTGGTGAGTCCAGCTTCCCGGCTTCATTTCCCTCTCAAACCAGCCAAGTGGGTGCTCTGCGCCCTGACCTTTCCTGCGGGTCAGTGACTGTGGAAAAGTGAAGCTCCAAGGCGGAAAGCTGGCTCTCCAGATGAGAAGGATGTATACTTTGTCACCCTAGGAAGAGCCCGTCTCTTGACAGGCCACCTGTCCCTTTGTCAGCCCCTTGTTCTGGCTGTTTTCCACCAACTCTCTAAGTGTTCTGGGCTCTGGTCCCTCGCATCCCCTAGGAGTGTAATGCTGTGGTTGTGAGACAAAATGCATTAAAACAAGCCAGCAAATGGAGAAGGACCAGTTCTTTGCCGGCAACCATCTTCCAGAGACAAACTGGTTTGCAGGCGATAACACAGATGCCAACAGAGCTGCCTGCGAAAGAAACAGGACCCCCTGGGCCAAAGGGCCACCTCCACAGCAAGTGCTTGACTTTGAAAATATCAGGTCTGGCATTGAGAAATATGGCACCCAAGGCCAGGAAATCTCTGAGGCTCTAAACCAGCACCTGGTGGAATGCCATGAATTCAAAGAAATACGACACCCACACCAGGATAGAGGCTGCAGTTCTCCCACTGCCCATCCTCAGCAACGGGCTACCCCGGAAACAAGGACTGTATGCTGGGTCCTCAGCCGTGCGTGCTGCAGGCTGGCCTGTCAGAAAATCCCAGAGAGCCTTCCAGTGGACGGGGCACCCCACCACAAGAGACTCGTTTTCTTCCCCTGTGTTTCGAGGGACAGAAAAACCTGGACTTATTCAGGAAGTACTCAAACTCTTCAGGGAGCCAGAGCCCCCAGTTAACCTCAACCAGGGCAGGAGTTCAGCGGGTACACACCTGTACAGATGAACTAGTTATTAACATACAGAAATACTTTTCTATTTTGTTGGGAAATGACTCAGGATACTCCCACTCCAACCTCTTAAGATCCAGCAACTAAAGGGTTAGGGAACTGTTTGGTCTCCAGAGTGAAATATTCTGTCACTTTTGATCACTCCAGGCCCCCACCCTCACACCTTATAATATACAGAGCCCAGTGGGTGACACCAGCCCGCCACTCTCTCCTAACGGCAAAGGTCAAACTTAAAGGGCACCATGGGAAATGGGGACGGAATGACTGTCCTGCTGATGGAAGGCCTTGCACTGTCAGCATCCCTAGTGCACTAATGCCCTGAGGCAGGGGGAGCACCCTCGGACATAAGTAACATGCTTCCACATAAATGAAGAGATAGAATTCCAGTAACCCCACCCTGGTTCCCAGCAAAGGTGGTCTTTGCAATACAGATCCGCAGCAAATTGGTTTAAGCTGCCATTTCCCACAGAGAGACCATTCTCTCCAATCCCATCTCCACCTCCGCTTTCCCTGAGTGCCCTGCCTCAGAGCTCACTGGCCTCTACTCCTGTAGAAGTCCGTCCTACGCTGGGTCACCCTGAACACAGGGGCATCTGAGCCCAAGGACCCGTTTCCCACACGATCCAGCCTTTGGCGGCGGTTACCTTTCTGCTCTCAGAAATTTTGAGGGAGTTTTCCTCCGACGTTTCAGGGCAAGGGTTGTTGTCCTCATCTTGCTTGTCTTCTTCCTTACTCTCCTGGTCTGGGCACTCTTCAAATCCCTCCTCCCCATCTTCTGTGGGCTCCATTTCTATGGGAGCTGGGGGCTCACAAACTAGTTCATCCCAGGCCTCCTCCTTTGGTTCTTCTCCATTTTTCTCCTCCATTTTATCCTTCTCCTCTTTTGGTAGATTAACTGCATCTGGGTTGCTGGCCTTGTAGTACAGCACTACGTCCACATTCTGCGGGCGGAGGTGGGGCAGGATGGGGGATGCTGTTACCTGCCAAGATCCCTCCCCTCAGCGTGGAGGGCAGTCACTCCCAGCCTCTCTAGACCGTCCGTCTATCCGGCCACCAGCCATTAGACAGCTGCCAGCGCGAAAGATTCTTGAGCTCTCACCTGGCCTGCTCTTCCTACCCCTGCACAGTGACTCCTATTTTACCCACTCCTCTTTCACTGATGTGTGTACAACTACTCTGAATAAATTGCTCTCTTTTCATCCATTTGGTTCTTCTCTTGAGCATGTGACCCAGGAAGCACAGGGGCCCCAGGAGAGTGGGCTGGGTTAACTGAGGCCGCTGTGGTCCTTTGGGGCTGGCTGTACCTCCACACGAGTGGTCTGCACGCTACTCTCCCCTTAATTTCGCAGGAAAAGGGAGCACATCAAACGGGCACCATGATGGATCTGCTCTAAATACCTTAGAGACCCCAGAAACCTCTCTACTAATACTTCACTTGGTCAGAATGGTGGGAGGTGATTTTTCTTCCCAGGATCTTATCTACCTTTCTGCTTCTGGCTACATAGGTTACTACTCACCTGCCTGCTCTCAGAACTCCCCAGGCTTGCCTTGGACGCCTTTTTAATTTTAACCCCACTGGCATTCTTATTCACGTTCTTATTGGCATTCTTGCCGTTGGTAACAGAGGACGACCGCTTCTCTTTGAGCTGGCGAAGCTCTTCCTGGCAGCACTGCAGCTGCCCCTCCAACTGCTCCTGCTCTGCCAAAAGCCGGCCCTGCTCGTCCATGCTGGCCTGGTACTGCAGCTGCAGCTCCCGCAGCTTGGCCTGCAGCTCTTTGATCTGTGGGCAGTGGAGCCAGTTACCCACAGCCTGGCCTACGCAGTCCACCTGGGCCCTGCCGGGGTCGCTGGCTCAGAACTGTCCCTGCGGGAGCACGTGGGGAAGTTAGCGGCAGAATATCATGGCAGAGACTGTGGGCTCTGGAACCAGGCTGCCTGGGTTCAAATCTCAGCCCCAGTTAATGACACGGGACAAGTTATTAAAACAGAAAGAAAACCTCAAACTGTGGGAAATGAGCCTCTAAAGCAGCTTTACAAAGAACTCTTCCCTCACTGGAGGCACCTGATGGGTTACATCTAACATGACCAAAAGGTGATTTAAATATTTTTACTGTGACCTGGCTGGAGAATAAACTATAGGGCTACCCCTCCTGAACCTCGGACTTTATTCCATTATGACTTTTGATGGGAACTCCTACTTCACCCAAACTCTCTACTGGTACAATCACCAAAGGAACTGTGTGGGACACCTGGGAGTGCACCTGGGCACCTGCACTTCGCCATGGAAAGAGCGGCAATTCCAATCCTGCTCCCTAACCTCCGGTCTGTCTTCCCTGACTTCTGGCAGCACAGCAGGGTCTCCTTGGTAGGCACTGACACTAGCCAACCAAGGGCCAGGAGTCTGCTCTCTGACCCTCTCCCCTGCATCCCCCGCGACCCTGCTGGACTGCGGGCTGCTCTTGCTCAGAGACAACACCTTCTGTCCCATTGCCAGGGGATGCAGGGCACTCTTCTTGGCATTAGGACAGATCCAGGAGGAGGCGGGGTCCCTCAGGCCCTGTCCCTGAGGTGCTTACAAACTAACTAAAGAACATTGGCAGGTGAAAAAATACAACTGGACAGAAGCGCTCTGGGGAATAGTGCAAACAAGAGAACAGAAGTGGTAGAGGGGAAAAACAATTCCGAGTCTTGAAGGTCAGTAAATCCAGCACAGTCCAGCACGGTGGGTGCCTGAGAAATGCCCATCATGACGCAGCAGCCTGCCGGCCTCCTGGACCTCAGTGCCCTCTGTGTCCGTCTGACCAGGAAGGCGGCAACTACACAGAGCCGCAGCGAGCCCGTCCCTCTCTCCTCAGCCTCTCTGAAATGGCTCCGACCTCCTCGGCTCTAGGGACTCCTCCAAGAACCCCTGCCTCCCTGAGAGCAGTTACCTCATTCTTGTCACAGGGGGAGGCAACAGGCTTCTCAAGGCCCTCGCAGCACTCCTTGAACTCCTTTTCACAGGCACACAGCTCTTCCTTCAGCTCCTTCTGCTGGTCTACGAGCATCCCCATCCGCTCCTGCAGCAGGCTGTGCTCCTCCTGGCTGAGCTGGTACATGGCCTGCACTCCCTGCAGCTTGACCAGCACCTCGGCAACCATGTCATCAAAGCTCTGTGGAGGGCGGGGAGGAATGACGGCACCCTGGGGAGCCCCTGCCCTCCGCCCCGCTCTGCTAGGCCCTTCCTTAATAAGATCAGAGCCTTCTCTCCCTGCCTGTGTGCCAGCTGGCTACTTTTACCTCTAGATCTTCCGGCTCAGCAGGCTCGTCGTCAGTGCTGCTGACATAACTCTTATTATAACAGGTGTCCGAGCCGCTGGTCTTCTTAACGGTGACGACGCTGCTGCTGCTGCTGGTGCGGTAACTCTTCAGGTAGGTCTCACTGGTGCTGGTTTCGCTATCATAGCTCTTGAGAAAGTTCTCCTCACTGCTCTGGGGGCTCCCGAGGCCCTCGCTGCAGTCAATGCTGCTACCATAACTCTTCTTGTAGGACTCCAGGCTTCTTTTTATAGAAGGGGACCGGGCTTGGAGCAACTGCATTTCCTCCAGGCAGAGCTGCAAGTCGGCCTGCAGCCTCTTCCGCTCCTCTAGGAGCCGGCCATGCTCCTGCTGCTGCAGCTCCTGCTCGGTCTGGCTGGCCTCGTACAGGTCCTGCAGAGTCTGCATGTGGGAGGCGATCGTCTTGGACTGCCGGGAGTGGGTGGGAGACACATCGTTACTCTAGCACTGCAGTCCGAGCTGCACCCCTCCTGGCGCAGAGGTCTGAGCACACTTTAGAGAACTGCACACCTTCACTCCAGTCTCAGGACAGCCTAGGCCGCCAACTTAGCCTACGGGTACTGGCATGGGTCAGTGTCTTGCTCATGGGGAAAATGTCCCCAGGAAAGATACTCCAGTGTTTCCGGGTTCCCGATTCTGTTGTTTCTGCACTCATCCCTCTCTCCTTGGAGCAGTGCTGAGGGGGGCTCGAGAACACCTGCCTTCTTCTCAGTCAGGTGTACCATCATCCTGGCCTTTGGACTCAGTTCCCACCTCTAGCTCTATAACCAGCTTGACCTGGAATGTGAGCATTCCTCAGAAGAGGGGATCAAGGTCTCACCGAGTCCCTGCCCCTCCTGCCCCAATTCTGAATCTGGACTCTGAGAATGTTTCCCAGGCCCTCTGGGCCTGGCTTCTTGGCTACTGATGCCCAGGATGAGATCTGATTGAGGAAACATTTCATACCTGGTTCCTGGTCTCTGTGTTATCTGGGCTGAAATCTGATGGCCCTGGAATCTGACCAAATCTCAGTTTGGACTCCTGCTGTCCCCTGGATCTCCCTGTCCAGGCTAATATCTGAATTATTTCATTTTGCCCAAATTGGAACAGTCTATCTGCTCCTCCTTGCTCTCACTGAGCCCTCAGGCCAAATTCACCCCCTAAACCTCAAAGATTTAAATGGAAATCTCCACCAGTGAGCCCTCAGAGACACCTTGCTGGTGTCTGACCCCCCTGACCTGGCTGCTGTTCTGGCCAATGTTGCGATGAAAACAGTATGGTCAGTACCAAGAACTCTCCATGCGAGGACGCTTCCTTTGGAAAGGAATGGCCCCATACTGGCCTCGTATAGAACACCAAAAGGTTATAGATTTTATCACTGAAAAGTGTACTTCTCAATTATCAACCATCTCATGAGAAAAGGATGACACCTTTAGTCAGTCCCAAGCAATCCAAACACTGAAATGATATTATACATGTGGAAAACGAGATGCTAAAGGGATTGAGGCAAATTATCAGGCAATCACAGACTTCCGGGTCGTCCCAGTTCTAAGTGCTCCCAGGACGGCGGCTGGGCATGCACGTGGTGGGTCCTCAGGCCGTATCTGAAGGCTCATCCCCAGGAGCCAGCCCATGGGCAGTCATGGCTGGGGCAGGTCAGGGCTTTAGTCTCATCCTGACTCCTGGCCTCACAGGCCTTCCTAACACTGTCCCTTCTGTGCAGCCCCTTCCCCTCCTGTCCCCAGAACCGTTCCCCTGCCTCTAGCTATGGTTACCTTGTCTTGGACATATTTTGAGGACTTAAGTGATTTGGAACCTTCTGGATTCTCCAACACTTCCTGGAAATGGGAGTCTTTGAAAACATGCAGCTCTTTGTGCAGCTCTAATTGTTCGTTTAACACACTTTCTTGATTGTGTATCAGCTGTTTCTGCTCTTCCTGCATGCTTTGGTAGAGGAGCTGTAGTTCATACAGGTCTTGTAACTTTGTAAGTAGCTCGAAACTCTGCGAGGTAGAGTGGAAGGAAGGGGCAGGGACTGTGGTGGTCACCAGCAAAGCCCTCTGCTGGAGACCCTCCCTCCCCTTAGGCATCCCTGATTGGCTCTGCAGTTTCCCCATCCGGGACGGGGGAGTCCTGTGGAGATCTGCCAGTTGAGTAGAACTGACCTCTTGTGTTTGGATGCATTTTGTAGTTTACAAAGTACTTTCAAGTATATTTTCTCCAGACAGATTAAATACCTACATATAAAATGCAGGACAGATCCCAGAGCATAAGATGTATTTTAAATATAAAACCCAAGCACTGGCCGGTGTGGTTCAGTTGGTTGGAACATCATCCCTTACACTGGAAAGTGGCAGGTTTGATTCTCGGTCAGGGCACCCGGCTTGCGGGTTCAATCCTCAGTTTGGGCGCATCTAGGAGGCAGCCGATCGGTGTTTCTCTTTCTCTCTCTCTCTTCAATCAATAAAAAAACAACATATCCTCAGGTGAGGAGAGAGAGAAAAAAAAAAGTAAATCCCTAATCAGCTATATTGAATGCTTTGGTTTGAAATTGGTGAGAAAGTAAGGAGTGGTTGGTTAAGGAAAGAAAAATCTTAATCCCCACCTTTCCTTTTTCTCAAGTACAGTCACACCTGGGAAGCTTCTCAAAGCCACTTCATAGTGAGCAGCCACTTGCTGGCTGCCTTTACCTTCTGGAGGAGACCAGATTTGGGTATCGGGAACGTGAGCCTGTGCAGCTCTTCTTGCAGCTGGCCCTGCTCCTCCTGCAACCTCCTCTGGTCCTCCAGGAGTTCGCACTGCTCCATTTGCAGCTGCCCCATCTCCTTCTGGCTGGCCTTGTACTTTTCCTGCAATTCTGTCAGTCTGGACAGCAGTGCATCACACTGTGGGCGGGGCGGGGTGGGGCGGGGTGGTTACTCCTAAGGCAGTTCTCTGCTGGTGTGGCTAGCAGAGCATTTCTGTGTCCTCCTGCCTCTTCCGATTCACCAGGGTTGCCCACCCTGTACTGATCATCCCAAGCCACACTGCGCCCAGTTTTAGATGCCGAGTGAGGAATGCCAGCAGGCTGCTTGGGCTGGCTGTTTGGCGGTGCCTGAAATTTTTCTATTAGTCCCTTCTGAGAGCATTCTTAGCGGGAGTGTTATCCACCCCCCACCCCCCTTTCATTCTCCACCGCCTCCCTTTCCTCTGGCCCTTTCCTTTGGTAGATGCCATTTTCTCACCCTGCTGGGGATTCTAGCCCCTATCACTCTCATTACCCTCAATCTGCTTTTATTCCTAAATATGCTCCTTACCAATAAAGACTTCATTTCTCCCTAATCCCCCACCCCCTATTTTTGTTTTCGTAATCATCTTTTAAAATCTTTTAAAAAGTATGTGCTATTGCTGAATTTGGGTTAAGAAAACGAAATCATCCTATGATTCCAAAAACCTAAATCTTCTAATATCGGACTAATCGCAACGCTGTTTTATAATCAGAGGAAAAGCTGGCCCCGTGTGCCAGCATACGGTTCCTTTCCTTAGGGGAGGAGGCACAGATGCCCTCACTCCTAAGTTTAGTGGGAATTGGGGGAGGGGGAATGTGAGCCTGGGAATAGAAAGGCAGGTGGACTGTGGTGGTGACACAAATAACCTCCCCAATTCTGTGTCTCCTGAGGGCCTTTCCCTGGGGACACAGCCTGCTGTTGGAGGTGGCAGGAGCTAATGAGCTTTTTGGCTGAATGTGACTTGTTCCACTACTTTTAGAGAATCTTGGGCCTGTTCTCTGTCATGCTTCAACACCCTTCCACTTCCTAGCAGCGATCCTGAAAGCGCTCAACACAGGGTAACTGATAGTGACTTGCATTTTACACACTATGATAGAGAGAGAATGAGTAAGGAAGGCTTTATTTATCACTACAGGATCTGTTACTGAAAGGAAGTGGGTAAGAGTAGTATTCTGTTCAATTTAAAGAGAGTAAGAGTCAGGTTCAGAGGACTTAACTACTCTGAAGCCACGGCCCTTCTAAAGCCAAGCAGTGTTCTGGGCACAAGACCATGCCATCTGACAAGAGCATTTGCAATCTGCCTCAAAAAATGAGACCTCCTCTTTCTAGTTCTAACGATAAAAGTGACATATGCGGGCCTATGTGTATTTCTCCACAAATGACAAGATACCACTACAAATGGAATTATGTGCAAGCATTCCAGTGTTCAGACTGGATCCAGATACACGGATCCTAGTAAGCTGTGGCTCAGGTCACGGAGAACTGTTTTAAAAGTTAACAGCATGGGGCTCTGCCTCGACTCCCGGCCTCGCTGGACTCCGCCGTGATGGGACTCAGCTGTACTTAGTCTCCTAACTATGGGCAAGAGCCCATCCCGCCCTTGGGTGGATGGATGACTTCCTCTTTCGCCCTAACCTCCTTTCTCCAGAGGAAGTGCCCAGGAGATCCCACCTGTCTGCACCACAATTACCTTGTTAGCACACTCTCTCTTGACCTCCGGCATGGACTGGGTGGTCCTGAGCTGTACCAGCTCATGCTGGCAGAGCAGGAAGTCCTGCTCCAGCCGATCGTACATGTGCTTCCGCCGCTCCAGCTCCTCCTGGCTGTTCTCGTACAGCTGCTTCATCTCCTGCAGCTGGGACTGCATCTCTGCGTTCTGGGGCAGGGAGGCAGCCCGCCATCACCCGGAGCAGCGGCTGCACTCTCTCCTCTCAGGCAGTGACACAGGGAGTACTACCTGTCCTTTCCAGTCCCAATTCCATCCCACTGAGGCTCCTGAGATGGATAAGGCCCTAACAGGCTCTACGCAGAGACCTCTGGGCTTCCATCGGGGGCGTGGTGAAAGGAAAGGGGTTCATTTTTACAGGCTGGTTTCCTGATTCAAAATCAAAGGAAGCTGAGAGCACCTTCCTACTGGGCAACGCTTGGCCGCCCTCACCCACGGCTCCTCCACAGACCTCCTGCCACCCCCGCTCCTCCTCTGCACCGTCCTCGCACGGCAGCTCGGCCTGGCCACCTTCTCCCTCACCTGGAGCTGCTTTTACCTTCTCATTGCTCTCTTGGAAATAGCCCTCGATGTCCCTGAGGCGCTGCACCTCGGCCTCCTGGTACCGCAGGTCCTCCCGCAGCTGCTGCTGCACGTCCAGCAGGTGATCCTTCTCACACGAGAGGTTCTCGTACTGGAGCTGCAGCCTATGCAGCCGGCACCGTAACTCCTACGGTGGAGGGGCCTTTGGACAGTACCCCCGGGACCCTCAACCCACTCACTCTTCTGCCCGCGTCACTCTCAGACTCCTCCCTACCCTCCACTCACTGGCTGTCCTCTCATCTAACACAGTGCTGGGGCGGCTGAGTTCACCTGCGGTGCTCACAGGTGGCGGCCGGAGTTATTTTAACACTCCACTCGTATCCACCTTCCCAAAACCTCCTGGCTCCTAGGCGGCCGGAGTTATTTTAACTCTCCACTCGTATCCACCTTCCCAAAACCTCCTGGCACCTAAGCTGCCCCTCACCTCTGGCTGCTGTTACCTTCTCACTTTGGCTCTCTGTAAATGTGGGTTTCGTGACTTTGAGCTGCCGGAGCTCAGCCTGAAGTTGGAGTTGCTCCTTCAAGAGCTCAGTCTGCTCGTCCTGGCTAACATCGTACTTGTGCTGCAGGGCACAGAGCCTGTTCTTCAGCTCCTCGTTCTGTGGTGGGAAGGATGCGGGTGGAACCGTTACTCTCAAGAAACAGCAGGCCCCTCTCCAGACCAGCCTGGCGCTTTTCCGGGTGCAGACATCTTGAGGAGCTCCCGCGGGCCTCTGGTCTGGTTTCTTCTCTGAGGCAGACACTCAGTGACGACTACCATTTCTGGGATGCAAGGCTAGGTGGCCGCTCCAATTGGTCTGGGATAGACTCTACCCCTGGTGGCGGGGCAAGAGTCAGCAGAGCACAGCCCTGCTCTGCGTTCATCCTCCTGGAAGGAAGCGGCGACTCCATGGAGGCCCTTCTGCCCTCCCCCAACTCCCTTCCTGGCAGTGTTTACCTGGGCGGCGTGTTGGGAAGTCTGACACCGAAGCACCTCGTTCTGTGCGCACTTGAGCTCCCTCTGCAGCCGCCTCTGCTCCTCCTCACTGGTCTGGCGATGAAGATGTAGTTCTTGCAACTCACAGCTCAATTCCTTACACTGTGGGAAGCGAAACAGGAAGGCGGCTTACTACATCAGGCAAGCGAGACCCCAGAGTACTATCTCCTGCCATAGTGCACGCCGCCTTCGTCAACTCTGTCCTGTGTCTAAGGCAGCCGTGGGCCAACTACGGCCCGCGGGCCGGATCCGGCCCGTTTGAAATGAATAAAACTAAAAAAAAAAAAAAAAAGACCGTACCCTTTTATGTAATGATGTTTACTTTGAATTTATATTAGTTCACACAAACACTCCATCCATGCTTTTGTTCCGGCCCTCCGGTCCCGTTTAAGAACCCATTGTGGCCCTCGAGTCAAAAAGTTTGCCCACCCCTGGTCTAAGGAGATGTTTCTCACACAGGCCAGGACAAGAGGGACAACGAAAAGGGCCTGCACCCCCCTACCTTGCTCTGCATGTCACATATCTGTTCCTCGGCTCCCAGCAGCTGCTGTCGCAACAAATGGGTTTCCGGATGAGGTTCTAGGAAATCCATTTCTACAGTCTGACACTCTGTTGACATCAAACTCCTTAGCGATTGGGACTCCAGCCACTTTCCTGTTGCTCTTCGTGTCCTGCAATCCAGAACCCCAGAGCCATGTTTGGGAGAGAACTCTGCCTAGAATCACCTGCCAACTGTGCTTGGTCCTGATGTCTTTGTTTTAGGCAAAAAATGGTAAGGAGCCTCTTATTGTGATTTCTCTCTCAAAACAACACACTTAGAAGGGCACAACGCCCCCAGCACCTCAATCTTCAAAGCTGTTTGTCTCTGGGAGACCCTAAGCGTGCCAGCCCAGTTGAGCTTGTGGCTGGCTCTGATGTCAAGTCAGCTCCAAGATAGAGGACATCAGACTGAATCAAGTCCATGTGGACAACAAAGGGATCACTTCTGAGCTACTGTAGGGCACGGCAAACCAGCCCCTAAAGCCCCGAATAGAAGAAAACTAAACTTCTGAAGTCAGTCAACTCTAGTCCTAGACACTGAGGTGGGTCCCCATGCCTCTTCTAGGCGGTGTCCATATCCTTTGGACACCACGGGAAAGACCAGATCTCCCGGAGGAGAGGGACGTGCGAGAGCCTGGCGTCTGCCTTCAGCAGCAGTTCTACTCGGGGAGAAGCCCAGTCCTCCAGGGTCCCGCTCGCCTCCCGCTGTACCTCTCACTCTCCAGGTCTGCCAGCTGCCCTGAGAGGCTGCTGTTGCTCTCCTGCAGGACCCGGTACTCCTCATTCAGAAAGCGGTAGCGTTCCCGCAGCTGCTGCAATTCCTCTGCGGAGGACAAGATGAGGGAGAGGTGAGGTCCTAGGGAGGAAGCACTGATGACCAGCCCCCCGTTTTCCTGCCTGGGAACCTGGTAGCAGAAGGCTGCTCAGCTCCTTTTTCTAGAGACCGAAGAGATATCACATGCAGAGGCTTCGAAGACAGGGCCCAGAGAAGTCCACCCTGCAAAGGCTCCCTGTGCTCTTTCAAGAGCTGCCCTTCTTCTCATCTTCCCAGATTTGTCCCGTGTGCCCCTTCAAAACCCCAACCAAGACGGTCTTGAGATTTTGGGACTGACGGTTTGTTTTTTTAATTTTTTAAAAATCCTCACCCAAGGATATTTTTCCACTGATTTTTAGAGAGAGTGCAAGAGAGAGGGAAAGACAGAGAGAAATATCTATGTGAGAGCAACACATCGATTGGTTGCCTCCTGCACAAGCCCTGACCAGGGCCCAGGCCGAGGAGGAGCCTGCAACCAAGATACGTGCCCTTGACCGGAATCGAACCAGGGACCCTTCCATCCTCAGGCTGACACTCTACCCACTAAGCCAAAATGGCTAGGCTGTGACGGTTTAATTGCTTGGCGTTTTTTTTTTTTTTTTTTTTTTTTTTTGTATTTAAAGTTTCCATTGAGACCAGTTTACATGGCTCCGTGGTTGAGCATTAACCTATGAACCAGGAGGTCACGGTTCGATTCCCGATCAGGACATATGCCTGGGTTGCAGGCTCAATCCCCAGTAGGGGACATGCAGGAGGCAGCTGATCAATAATTCTCTCTTATTATTGATGTTTCTATCTCTCTTTCCCTCTCCCTTCCTCTCTGAAATTAATAAAAAATTTTTAAAATTAAGTTTCCATTGAACTGTTTGATTACCTCACTTTCAGTACAAAACACTGGGAGATGTGAACTGCCAGGTGTCACACTGCCAGTCTTGGCCTTTCGGAGACAATCCAGGCATCCTGAAGGTCCTTTAACTTCCTTTATCACCACACCAAATACTCTGGCCTGCATGTGGTCAAGAATTCTTCCTAATGATCTTTTATCTGCTATCAGAAGGACACATCCCAACCAGACCCACATATCACCCTCAATGCTGCTATGATACATACCCATATCTGTTTTGTTTCTTCATGATTAAGAATTATTTCTTGCCCTAGCCAATATGGCTCAGTGGATAGAGCGTCAGCCTGCGAATCGAAGGGTCCCAGGCTCGATTCTGGTCAAGGGCCCGTACCTTGGTTGCAGGCTCCTCCCTGGCCTGGGCCCTGGCCAGAGCCCATGCAGGAGGCAACCAATTGATGTTTCTCTCACGTTGACATTTCTCTCTTTCCCTTTCTCTTCCACTCTCTCTAAAAATCAATGGAAAAAACCCTCAGGTGAGAATTAAAAAAAAATCATTTCTCTTAGAATATTAATTCTACTGATATTTAAAAAGTGTCTTAACTACTGTCAGCTTCAACTCCCTGAAATTTACTTCTAATGTTTATTCTAATCAGAAGTCCTGATCTATGTAGCAAAGTCCTTGAAATACTGCAAATTACCACAGAAGGAAGGAAGGAAACTAATCTTTAATGAAAACCAACCGGGTGTTAAACAATAGACTTGATGGTTTCAGCCTTGGTTTTAGTTAGTATGTGAGTGCTTTCAACATGTTGGGCATTTCATTTAATCCCCAGAATAGCCCTGTAAATTTTCTTTTCTAAATAAACCTTAAATTTTAGAATAGTTTTAGACTTATAGAAAAGTTGCAAAGAATGCAGAATTCCCTGGAAGAGTTCTCATCTAGTTTCCCTACTATTAATATCGGACAATGGGTCCATTTGTCATGACTAAGAAATCAAGGTTGGTATATGAACTAAACTCTATACTTTATTCATATTTATCTCCATTTTCCCTCAAGTCCTTTTCCTGTTTCAGGATCTCATCTAGCTGACGACTGAATAGCTCCTCTTTTTATTAACCACTTTTTATATAAATGGAAGCAGGGGTTCAGAGAGATCATTATGAGACTAAGTTCACTCTGTTACTCAGTGGAGCTGAGATGCTGAACTGAAGTCGGTGTAAGTCCAGCCCGGGCCTTCCCACTGGGCTGTCTGCCTCTCCCAGCATCACCAAACCAAAGGCTCTTCTGAGAGGCTTGTTACAGCTGGGAAACCTTGCACTTCTTTGATTCCTTATTGATTTGCCTCTGCTTGACCTGGCCTAATATAAGGCCTCCCTTATACCCAGATCATCAATCTAGCCTCAGAATAAAGGCAAACTTTCTGATGTCATGCCTCCTAGCAACTAGCTGGGAGACTCACTGTCTGAAAGCTTTTGAGCTCTGAGCTTCTGAGTACATCGTGTTTTATTAGAAATAACCTCCCTTCGTCTCCAGCTTGTGCTCTGACTTTTTGCCCCCAAAGCTTCTACTCTGGGGAGGGCTAAAGGAGCCTAACAATTAGCATCTCAGGGTCTGGGAGCAGGACTGGAGGACCCCCTCTCCCCGCCCCCTGAACCCCAGAAAGCAGTCCAGGCAAAGCGCCATGATGCCGGAGCAGCAGGAAGTGTTTCCCAGGGTGGCGCCCCGTACTCCCACCTAGAACTGTCCTCCCCAGGAAGGGCTTCAGCCGAGTCACATCGACAAACACCAGATGGCTCTCTGAGAAAGAGTTCCCCGGGCACATCTCCATGGTGCTATATCTCACACCATGATGGACTGGCTGTGGGACTCTGGGTAAGTTTTTCTCCCTTTATAGTCTTGAATTCAACCTGGAGGTTTTTTCTAGAGTTTCCCAATTCTTTATCTAAGACCACCTTCCAACATCTTCTTGCACACTATCTCCCTCCGCTTGACTTTACTGACAGACCAGGAGAAGGGCTTGCACTCTCATACCTTGCAGCTCAGAGTAATCTGAGGGAGTATAACTATTAGATGAGTCAGAGGTCTTCATTTCCATTTCTGCACGGAGGGAGGTGATCTCCAGCTCATACTCGTTCCGAACACGCTCCAATTCATCAAGTTCACTTTGCATCCGGCAGAGGTCCTCCTGCAGGGATGCTATGTCACTCTCATGTTCAGTCGCAGAATCATCTGCGGCTTGTCGCAGATTCTTGATCTCCGCATGGGCCAAATGCAACTCCCGTTCTATTTCCTTAAGTTCACATTCTTTCTCACGCTCTAACAGGGAAATCTCCTCCCGTAGATTCCGCAACTCACCTGCAAAAAAACCCAAAGGTTAGGACGGTCAAGAGGAGAAGTGAATTAATCTACCACGTTCTAATCTAGACTCTAGAGCAGGGGTGGGTAAACTTTTTGACTCGAGGGCCACAATGGGTTCTTAAACTGGACCGGAGGGCCGGAACAAAAGCATGGATGGAGTGTTTGTGTGAACTAATATAAATTCAAAGTAAACATCATTACATAAAAGGGTACGTTTTTTTTTTTTTTTTAGTTTTATTCATTTCAAACTGGCCGGATCGGGCCGTAGTTTGCCCACGGCTGCTCTAGAGGCACAAAGGTAAAGGGAGGCACTTTCTTATCTAGAAACCCCTGACAACCTAGACTCTACCCCATCAGAGAAGTATAGTTTCATCTGGTATGAAATAGAGAGAATACCTAAGAAGGGAGCAGAGAGTGAATCTATGTAGTAAGGTAGTAGAAAAGTAGATTTTTGAGGCTTGGCACCAAAAGCAACAACTTAGGCTATTGAAAACAAAAGGTATTATCAGTGCCCTGGCCAGTGTTCTCAGTGGTTAGAGCATCGGCCTGTGCACCAGAGCGCCGAGCGTTCGATTCCCAGTCAAGGGTAGGTATGATCCCTGCACCCGGTCATCGGGGGCGAGTGTGGGAGGAAACTAATTGATGTGTCTCTCTCATATCAATGTTTCTCTCTCTCTCCTCCTCCTCCCCTCTCCCTTCCAGTCTCTCTAAAAATCAACGGGAAAAAAAATCCTCACTCCTCGGGTAAGGATGAAAACAAAAAGAAAGTATTATTAGTGTTTCTAAGGAATCGCCTAAGAATTAAAGGCCAAACATAACTTACAATATTTTTCTTATGTCCTGAGTCGTTTCAAAAATTCCCTGGCTAGTCCGGCCAGTATGGTACAGTGGTTGAGCACTGACCTATGAACCAGGAGGTCACAGTTCCATTACCAGTCAGGGCACACGCCTGGGTTGAGGGCTCAATTCCCCAGTGGGGAAATGGGCTCAGTAAATGCACACAGGCATTTATTTCCACTGTGCTGATGTTTCTATCTCCTTCCCTCTTTTCCCTTCATCTCTGAAATATATATATATATGTTAAAAATTCCCTGGCTAAAAAAATCTACACAGGCTATTCTCATGTATTCAGTCTGGGAGCTTAGAAATTAGAACTTCAGAATCCCCATGAACTGCCTGTGGTTAAGTACTGGCCCTAAAATAATATCTATTTAGAGTTCATAGCTGAAATTCAAATGTAGGTTCATTACATGATAACCAAACATGGGAAAATAACCTACATGTTGATTGATAAGAGATTGTTTAAATTAGTGATGGTTAAATAGAATATCAGCAGCCATTAAAAAGAAAATGGCAGATTTATAGAAAAGGCATGAAAAGGTTTCCATACACACTAACTAGAAAGGAAAATCAGCTATAAAATATATTGTACTACCTTATTTTTGCAAAAAAACCCAATTGTATGGCCCTAATCGGTTTGGCTCAGTGGATAGAGTGTCGGCCTGCGGACTGAAGGGTCCCAGGTTCGATTCTGGTCAAGGGCATGTACCTTGGTTGCGGGCACATCCCCAGTAGGGGGTGTGCAGGAGGCAGCTGATCGATGTTTCTCCCTCATCGATGTTTCTAACTCTCTATCCCTCTCCCTTCCTCTCTGTAAAAAATCAATAAAATATATTTTTAAAAAAACAATTGTATGTACAATATATAACACAAATATACAAAGACATAGAAAGAGGTCTGGAAAGATCTGTGTGCCAGCCATAAAGAGCAGTTCCTTCTGAAGTACGAGATAGCATATGATGGGGACTTTTACTTTCTACATTGGTGCTGTTTGAATTTTCACAACAGGCCTCTATTTTATAACAGCTTTTAATTTACAAAAGAAATGTGTCAGAGCTCTCAGTATCTGTGGCACATCTCAGGGTTGTTGGACATGGATAATCTGGGATTAGGAGAACCTAAACGTGGAGAGAGAGTAAAAGGCATTGATACCAATAACAAATTCAAAATTTGGGAGCCAGGATTATGGAATTAATGAGGACTGGGTTGGGAGGGTCAGGACCTTCCCACAAACACTGCAAGTTACACTGCCCTTATCCCTTGCCCTGTCCTCTGCTCATTCTATTCACCAGATTTCAACTTTCCCTAGCCTCTCTCCCCCACCTCCTCAAAAAAACTAAGCAAGCCCTCTATCAGATGTTCTCAAAGCACCTTGTAGTTTTGCAGCGTGTGTGTGTGTGTGTGTGTGTGTGTGTGTGAGAGAGTGTGTGTGTAAAACCTTGCTCTCCTACTTCCTTGACTATCAGCTTCATGAAGGCAGGGAACACGTCTGTTTTGCTCATCATTAGAGCTCCAGGATTTGTCATAGTACCTGGCGTAATGCAGCTTGATAAGTATTTGCTGTATTCGTGCATAAATGAGGCAGAGGGTCATCTACTGAACAAACGTTTACTGAGTACTACGAGAAGAAAAATGGGAGACATACTGCAGACATAAATGCTGAATGGGCAGGGTGTCTCAGGGGCAGGAGGAACGGTCTCCTGCCCTATTCCCACTCTCCCAAGCTCACATGTGCACATCTTTTGCCAGTCGTTCCTTCCCTAGAATGACCCCAGCGGCCTCCTCTTCTTGGTCTATTCAAGTATTAATTGGTCATCACCTCTGTGCCACACCCAAGCTTCTCTCCACTGAGATTCTCTGACCTCCTTCCAGTTTGAAAGAACAAATTCCTTGCTCTATCCACGGTTGAACAGCACAGGGGCGGGTCCTGTAGGCCCGAGGGAGGAGCTTACCCAGAAGCTTAGAATCTAGTGGGGGAGACAGACATACATGTCAACTGGCCATTAGGATAAAGGCCCTCCGGCCTGGGGTGGACTTCTGCGGAGGCTGACCAACCTCCACTTCCCTACTGTGCCCTTGATGCTTGGGCCCAAATCTCCCGTAGATTCTCTTCTGGAGTCTAGCCCCGCAAACATGACATGCTCCAGTCCAGGGGGAACCGAGGACGGTCTCCCCGCACCTGAAAAACCTCTTCATTAGGGGCAGGACCCGCTAAGGCCCGAGGGGCGGGGCTTGCCGGCCTGAGGGAGGGGCTTATCCAGAAGCTGGGCGGGGCGGGTCCGGCTGGGGCGGGCCCTGGCCGGAGCAGCAAGGCCACAGCGGTTGGAAGAGCCGGGCGCCGGCGGGCAGCGGGGCTGGGGCTGTTGGGGGCGAGCCAAGCGTCTGGGCGTCCGGGCTGCGGCACAGAGATGTCGGTGGTCACTTACTGGTTATGGCCTCCATCTCGCCGGCCCCCCTTTTAGGCGGTCTCCCTGGGGGGCCTCCCGACTCCGGCCGGTCCCGGCCCCCGAGGGGCTGTGGCGGCCGAACGGCCTCCCAACACCAGCTACCTCTGAGCCCGCGCGCGCCCCCTCTCGGCGGAAACGGGCAACGCGCGTGCGCAAGGACGGTCTGTTAGTTCCCGCGGGAGGAGACCGGGGCGCCTGCACCAGACCTCCGGCCACCGCCCCCCACCCCTTCCCCTCTTGGCTGAGATCTAACACCAGAAACAGTCCCACTGAGCAAAACTGCTCTAGAACTTTATTCTCCCACGTTGTTGCCTACCTGTCTCTCTACTGAGACTCTGGCTTCCTTATTTGAAAGGAATGTCCCTTATCTAAGCAAAGGCCTTTCATGCTGTACTGGACCCTTTCCTTCATCATAAAAACATGATCTAGTGTGTCCTAGCTAAGAAATACAAATAAAATATCCCCCAAACACTCTCCCCTGATTTTATGTCTCATTCCTTTATTTCTCTGCCTCTCTTCAAAACATGACGGCTGGAATTCTCTGTACTCACCTTCTCCATGTCACCTCCCCTTCCCTCTTCAGTCCCAACCCAATCAGGTTCTATCTTTGATAAAATAGCTCAAAGCCCTCCATCTTGCAAAATTAAATGGCCATCTTCCTTGACTAAGCAACTTTTTGACACAGTTGTTATCTCCTCGAAGCACTTTCTGCTCTTGGCTTTCAGGTCAGGAAAGGCTCCAGTAGTTCCTCCTACCTCAGTCCCTTTTTGCTCATTTCTCCTTCTATACTGGGCCTTTAAATACTGGAGTAACCCTGGGACTGGACCCTTTTCCTTCCCTTCCAGGAGCTCCATGAGATTTCATGGTGCTCTGCCATAGACTTGAATGTCATCTATATGCTAATGACTCCCAAATTTATCTCTGATTTCTCCCCTGGTTCTAGATTCATATATTCAATTCAACATATTTACTTGGATGTCATTACCCATTTCAAACTCAACAAGTAGAAAACATGTCTTAAATGCTTCCCCTAACCCCCCCCCCCCCCCACACACACACACATCTTCCCATCCCAATAAATAACACCACCAACCAACAGTCATCTCTGATCCCCCTTCCAATTCATCACAAATCCTGAGGGCTTGACCTTCAATATCTATTGTGAATCATCTATATTTCTATTACTCTAATCCCAGTAATCACCACCTCCTGACTGGACTATTGCAAAAACTTACTGACCAAACTCACTGTTTTGACTCTGTTCCCTCCATCCAATTTCCACACAGTGGACAAAGTGTTCTTTTTTTTTTAAAAAAAAAGAAAAATGTAATTAAAAAAATATTTTATTGATTTTGAGAGAGAGAGGAAGGGAGAGGGGGAGAGAAAGAAAAACAGAAATATGAGAGAGAAACATCAATCGGTTGCCTCTTGCACATACCCCAACAAAGGATTCAACTGGCAATCTGGGCACGTGCCCTGACCGGGCATCAAACCTGCAACCTTCAGGCGCACTGGGAAAATGCTCAAACGACTGAACCACACCAGCTAGGGCTAAAGTGCTTTTTTTTCTTTTTTCTTTTTTTAATGTAAAGCAGTATATCAGCCCAGCCCTGGCTAAGACCCTCCCACACCTTTCTGCTATACTTAGGATAAAAGCCAAACCTCTCAGCTGGCCTACAAGGCCCTTCCTTTGTAAGCTGGCCTCTGCCTGCCTGTCATAACTCTCTTACCAGGGTCCTCCACATGCCCTCTGGTACAGCCACAATGGCCTTTGTACTGTCCTCCAAACACAGGAAGCTCATTCTTGCCTCTGCGCTTTTGCAGTTGCTATTCCTTCTGCCCAACTGCTTTTCCTCAGATCTTTCTCATTATTCAGGTCTTAGTTCAAATGTCACCTTCTCAAAGAGGATTTTCCTAACTACCCTACCAAAAATAAACTCCCTTTTCACCCCATCTCCATCCTACTGTTACACTGTATTCATAGCATCTTGCCACTTGAACATGTGTTGTTTATTTTCTGCCTCTCCTTATTAGAATGCATCTTCACTAGGGCAGGGATCTACTCTGTCTTGTTCATAGCTGGTCCTCCAGGTCTACAGGCACTCCAGAAATGGTTGAGAAACAAATAAATTAGCCCCTTTTTACAAATAAAGAAACAAGTGTCAGAAAGATAAAAGTGACTTGCCCAAGAGCACCAAGCTGGTTTCGCGGCAGAGCTGAGCCCAAGAATCTAGGTGCTCTGAGACCACTGCTCACACGCTGCCCTGTGCAACACATCTCCATTTCTCTCCTCCCCCTCCCCCGTGAACTGTCTACTTCTCCTGGATCTACCTTTGCTTACATCTCTCCCCCGGCCTCCCTCCTTTTCTCTGTCCTCTCCAGGCCTGCTTCCTGGACTTCCTTTTTTCTCCATTTATACTCTTCTTTTGGCTTGATCTCCCTTCTCCTGGGAGAGTCCCTGCTGTTTTCTAGGGCAGCTCCCCTAAACCTTCCGGAAGCTCACAGAAATAACAAAAGCTGCCTCTTTATTTGGTGGTACAGTGGAATGTGGGACGCCTGCCCTGCTGCTTCCCAGAGACAAAGGGAACGTGGGTGTTAGAAGAAAGGGATTTGGGGGCCACAGTTTGGTCCTAGGGAGCAAAAGAAGCGTTCTCATCTGCTTCACTTAAAAGAAAGAGATGTATAGAGTCCCCTCCAGCCACTTCTCATGGGCTCACTGCTTTTCCCAGGGTGCCCTTTGAGGGCCAGGAAAAGGCAATCTGGTTCGGAATTCAGTCCTGATCACCTACCCCTGGCACTGACCAGGAGAACCAGGGAAAAGAGGTGAAGGTGTGAAGGGAGGAGGCGGAAGGAGAGAAAAAGGAGAGAGTTAACCACACAGAGAAAGGGTGAAATGGGAGGGTGAGAAAAGGAAGACAGAAGTGCCAGGCAGAGATGCAAAAAGAAAGAAAATTGCCCAGCCGGGTGTGGCTCAGTGGTTGGGCATCAAACCAGGAACCAGGGGGTCACTGTTTCAATTTCCGGTCAGGGCACATGCCTGGGTTGCAGACTCAGCCCCCAGTAGGGGGCCTGCAGGAGGCAGCCAATCAATGATCCTCTCTCATAATCGATGTGTCCATCTCTCTATCCCTCTCCCTTCTTCTCTGAAATCAATTAAAAAAAAATTTTTTTTTAAGAAAATTAGGTAATGAGGGGAATGATGAGATGAGAAGAAAGGGTGAGATTAGTAGAGGAAAAAAAAAAGGAGAAAGTGCTGAATTAGGTTGTTTGTCTGCTATGCTTCAGCCAAACCCTCCAGACACAAGTCCCTGGAAGACCTCCACCTCTCCAGCCTGAGTTCTGGGAATTACCTTGGAGCTGCTGGATCTGCTTGGTGAACACCTCTGCCTGCTGGGCACTGGCCAGCCGTTCATCCTCCAGGAGCCCTGCAATGAGACAGGGGCCAGCATGAGGCCTGGGATCCAGCATGAGGCCTGAGATCCTACATCAGGCCTGGGAGCCAGTGAGCACAGAGCCTTTGGGCCAGGCCCTCAGTCACAGACACTCACCCTGCAGCTCCAGGGAGTCGTCCTCGTGCTGCCCTGCCAGCTCCCGGGTCTCTTCCAGCTCTGCCACCAGCTGCAGCACCTGAGCCCTCAGCTCCTCGAGCTCCGTCTCCGTGAGGCTCAGGCCCCGGTGCTTGCCCAACGACAGGGAGCCCATACCACCACCTTTCTGCACGTGCTCTTCCTCTTCTTCCACCTCTTCCACCTCTTCCTCCTCCTCCTCTTCCTCCTCATAGAGCGCTGGGAGTAACACTTCCCCTAGGGAGGACACCCAGCCCACCAGGGAGTCAGAGACAATTTCCTTTCAAGGGTCCTTCTAGGGCTGGCGCTCAAACACACCGGCTCAGGGCAGAGATGTTTTAATAGTGCCACCTGGTGTCCCCCAAGGACTCTCTGGGCAGGCCCTGCACTCGTGAGTCTTCAGTTGTGAGGGTCAAGTTTGGAGGTAGCCCATCCCCCTTCCGGGCCCTTCCTGGACCCCTACTGCACCTGGTGGCCTCCCATTACCGCCTTTGGGCCAACTGAGCAGCCGGTGCTGGCTCGGCCATGTGAAGCTTGCATGAGGACCCCTGCGTCTTCCAGTCCCGGTCCCTGGGTAGTGGGACAAGTAGTCAAGAAAGGACTCAGACACTGGGCATATCTCAGGCCAAACGGGGCAAGAGTTACCGTTTGGGGGTTTGTAGAAAGTTAAAAATTATCCTGGTCGCTTGTGAGAAATGAGCCTTTCCGTAACAAAAAGGCACTGCCTGTCTGCAGGCAGAGAAAGAAAACACTGAACGAAGTGATTCTGAATGTTTTACTGGACAAACACGCGGGCCCTTTTAAATGTGCTCTTTTTGAAATTTTCCACAAGGTCCACCTTCCTTTTCCCTGCTGAGTGTCTGCGGGGGAGGGGGCGGGGGTCCGTCCTCTCCCAGCCCTCCCTGCCTGTCCCTCCTGAGTGCAATGAGGCCCCTCCTCCCCTGGTGACCACAGTGTAGTTTTTCAGGGGGGAGTCTGAGGGTGTGCTTGTGCATAAGAGAAAGCCTTTAACGCACTGGAAACTGGGGTGTGCTTGCTCCCTAGCCTCTGGTTGGTGAGCACCCTCTCCTTTGCTGCAATGCAGTTCCTCTAAATAGCAAACATCGTATCTGGATTGTGATTGTTTGCTTCATTTTAAAACCTGAATCCCTGATCTTATTTTCTTCAATAACAGCAGCCTAAGGTTTATCTGGGGCCCCTTGAGTCATCTGTCCCCCTTGGGGAAGCAGTGACTGAGTGTGCACAGAAGTCCCGGAAAAAGGACCAGCATCCCTTCAGGGGCCTGTGTCGCAGCACCCACGAAGGCCCAGGGGTGTGTGGGAACACATGAGCGTTGGGAGGTTGGCCTTCCCGCCTGCCCCCTCCCAGGCCATCTCTTTCAGGCAGTAAGCGATCCCAGAGAACCAAAGCCACAAAGCTGGCGTATGAAGTTCCTGATGGTGGCACGAGAAACATAATTCACACTCTCCCTTCCCAGCTTTTCAAAACAAGAGACAGCTTGGGGTCTGGGTTGAGAGGCAGCAAGAACAGACCCCCTGCTGAAAAGCTCTGTCCAGCTGAGGCCTGTTGGCTGTCTGGCAGCTCCCTCGGGACACACAGCCTGGTTAGGTGGGGATTCGGGTCCCCAAGGGACGCACCTGGAACCTCCCTCCAAGCCGGAGCCCGAGGAGGGCCGGAGGGGGCTAAGGTGAACGGAGGAAGGAGCTGTGTCCTGGCTCAGAGTTCTGGGGTCAGAGGGCGGAAGGAGGCGA
Organism: Myotis nattereri; assembly: GCF_964212035.1. NCBI lineage: Eukaryota > Metazoa > Chordata > Mammalia > Chiroptera > Vespertilionidae > Myotis > Myotis nattereri. The sequence goes on along the minus strand of NC_138086.1, from coordinate 20,879,422 downwards.
GGGGAAGAGAGAGAAATAAAGCTTTCTGGGAAAACTCACCCTCCATAGCTTGCATCCCCCGCCGCTCCAGGGACCCCCAGCGCTGGCCTTTCTTCCTCTCACATCCCTCAGAGCCCTCGTAGGAGCCTACAGTGGTCACAGTGGAGCCTGCCAGCAGGGACAGAGGGGGCGCTGTCGATGCCAGGGGCGGCTGGGCTGGGGGCTGGGTGCAGGGCCGAGAAGGAAGGGGACGTGCCTTCTAGCCCTTTGGAGCCCCGGGGTTTTAATTCTCGAGCTGCGCCTGCGGGGACCCCGCCCTGCACCCTCCTCGGCACCCCCAGGTCCAGCCTCCTCTCCCTCGCACACACGGAAAGGGTGTGTGTCTCTTCAGCCCAAAGGGGACCGCAGGAGAGAGACAAGGATGGAGGGAGGGCAGGAGCCAGGAAAAGAGCGGCTGAAAGGGTGCGGCGGTGCGCGGAGGGAGCAGGTGCTGGGGGCGGGGCTGTGGGAAGGGGTCTAGGCCGGAGCTGCTCCCCCCTGCACCCCCCTTCTCCCGCGGGACCTGGCGCGCCCCACCCTCGGGAGCCTTCGGACCGGCGGGGTGCAGGGTCCGGAGCCAGGGCTGGAAGCACCGCCGGCTGCACAGACGAGACGGGGAGGGCGCGGGAGAGGCTCCCGGGCAGGCGTGGCGGTGGCGGGAGGGCCAGCCGGGAAAGATGGAGCCCGGCCAGGGCGGGGGGGGACGGAGGAGGAGGACTAGGGAGGGAACGGGGGGGGGGAGGACCCTGGGTCCGCAGGGAGCAGAGGTGGAGAGTGAGGAAGGGGCGGCTCTGACCTGGGCCCGGGCAGCTCCAGCTCGCGGCGCCCGCGCCGGCCCCGGCAGCCGCCTCCATGGCCGCTCGCGCCGCCGCCGTCCCCGGGAGCAGACGCTGCAGCAGCGAGGCCGGACCCGGCGCCCGTGCGCAGGGGACGGGGAGGGGGAGGGGGAGGGGCGGGCCGAGGGGGCGGGGCCTGGCCGGGCACCTGACACCGCCCCGCCCGCCGCCGCCGCCGCCGGGAAGCCCTCCCTGCACCGCGGCTGGGGAACCGGAGCGGCGCGGGGCGCGGGGAGGGCGGGGGAGCGGGCGGGCGGGCGGACGCGGCTAATTGGGCTGAGGCTGCGCCCCGAGGGAGCGGCACGGTGCCCTGGTCTGGCGCGGGTCCTGCCGGGGTCGGCTGCGCGCGGGGACCCCTCTGCGCCGGGTCAGGGCCCGGCCTCAGGGCGCTCAGCGACGGGGAGGGAAGGACGAGGGTGGACCAGCCCTCCCGCCTGTCCCCCCAAGCGCGCAGACCCTCCCCGCCTGTCCCCCCAAGCGCGCAGACCCTCCCCGCCTGTCCCCCCAGGCGCTCAGACCCTCCCCGCCTGTCCCTCCAGGCGCTCAGACCCTCCCCGCCTGTCCCCCCAGGCGCTCAGACCCTCCCCGCCTGTCCCTCCAGGCGCTCAGACCCTCCCCGCCTGTCCCCCCAAGCGCGCAGACCCTCCCCGCCTGTCCCCCCAGGCGCTCAGACCCTCCCCGCCTGTCCCCCCAAGCGCGCAGACCCTCCCCGCCTGTCCCCCCAAGCGCGCAGACCCTCCCCGCCTGTCCCCCCAAGCGCGCACTCACTCCGCACGCAGGGCTGCAGCTCGAGCCCCCGCAGCGGCTCCTCGCGCCCCCGAGTTGCGAGGCTGGAGGAAGGAAGCCGGGGCCCACGAACGCGAAATGCCAGGCCCTGTCTCTGCCTTCCCGGAGCCCCCGCCCAATCCAACCAGGGAGCGCTCCGTGGCCCCGCAGCCCGCGCTGCCCGAAGACCTCCTCTCCCACCGCCCGGCCTCCCGCCCTGGCCCCAACCCCGTGGGCCACCAGCCCCGATGCACGCACCCCACCCCTGTAGCCGCCTCGAGTGGGAACTGCTGATGTTCCCTCTTGTAGATGTGGAAGCCCAAAGGGCTGGTTTCAGTGATTCAGTTATTCACCCAAGGACTGTCTGTCCCCCAGGCATCTCTGCGGGTCTCAGCAGGGACAGAGCGGCACACACGTAGGAACAGGGGCGTCCCGGCGCCTCCAGGAAAGTATTGGAGGTTCCTAAGACTTCCCAGAATGATTTCACGCTTAGGGAGTTAAATGTTGCCCAATAACGATAGCGTTGCCCTATAAGAGTCTCCCTCCCCTCCCCTCCCCTTCCTCTTCTCTCCCCCTCGCCTTCCCTTCTCCCTCTCATCCCCCTAGCCGAGTGCTCTGAGAGATGATGGAGGTTTCATTTGCTCCCCAGAGATCAGTATTCCTGTGGTCAACGTGATCCCGTCGGGGAAAGGCTGTTGAAGTAGCCCACCCAGACCCTTCCGGAGGGTCGACTGCAGATATCAGACCTGCCCAGACTTGGGGAGCAGGACAATTGTCAGGGACGAGGAAGGGGGTGGCATTGGGAGGGTGGGCGGCAGAGAGCTCTGGTGGCTGACAGCCTAGTGCTGCAAGCCTCCTGGCTGTGTGGTCTGCCATAGTGCAGCTCCTCGTTCTGCCTCAGCCGGTGCGGTCAGTGAGCAGCTAGTGTTCACTGCTGACCTTTGGGCTGATGGAGGGAAGGTCAAGGGAGGACGTTGCCGACTCTGACACCAGGGGTCCAAGCGCTCCTCGGGGAGCTCTGATCCTGAGTATTAAGACTAGTTTCTCCCTGGCTCTTGGCCTGCAGGTCAGCTTTCACCCTCCATTAGGAGGGCATTCAGGGAGATCCGAACCAATCTATTCTCAGGACCCAAATGTGGGCAAATCCTGGCCAGACCAGCACTGGATTGAGAAGGGGGGGCGGGGGCGGGCAGGGGCAGGATTAGGGGGCAGGAGGGAAAGACTCAGCAGCTATGGGGGAAGTGGGCCAGGGCCCAAGGATGCAGCTCCCAAGTGCCAGCAGAGGTGGGGGTGTCAGGTGATCAGCTGAGGGAGATGATCTAAATTAATCCTTGTAATCCCTGGACTCAGGACTCAGCCTCCCTCCTAATCCATCCCAACACTCATCCTCTCAGGATTGATGCGGCCATTTATCCCCCTTTACCCTTATTTCTAAATGCCTAGATCCCTTTGTTAGAAGGGGAAAATGTAAATCTTTTAAACATGCAGAAAAATACAGAGATACAGTGAATAACAATAAATATCCACTGAAATCCAATTTCTGTTCATTTCTTGCCATATTTGATTCAGAGATAGCCCTTCTAGTTATAGTTTTACAGTTTTATTCTCTATGTATATATTCACAAACACTACAGAATATTGACTTGTGTTTAAAATCTATCTAAATGGTATCATACTGCATACATTATTCTGCAAACTTTCTTTTTTCTCAAAAATGTTTTACATTTATTCATGAATTTTAACTTCTGAATACTATTTCATTGTTTGAATATACTGGTACCACAATTTATTTATTCCTCTTTCTGCTAAGGGGCATTTAGAATGTTTCCAGTTTTCTGGGTTATAAACAAAGCTGCCATGAACAGTGCTGTGCATGCCTCCTTGGCGTATATGTAAGCACTTCTCTAAGGTAGATACCTAGAGGTAGAATTTCTAGGTCAGAGAATATGTGCTTAACTTCACTAGTTAAACTTTACTAGTTATTGCTACAGTGCTCTAAAAAGCTGTTTGACCGCCCTGGCTGGTTTGGCTCAATGGATAGAACATCGGCCTGAGGACTGAGGGGTCCCGGGTTCGATTCCGGTTAAGGGCACATACCTTGGTTGCAGACACATCCCTAGTGGGGGGTGTGCAGGAGGCAGCTGATTGATGTTTCTAACTCTCTATCCCTCTCCCATCCTCTCTGTAAAAAATCAATAAAATGTATTAAAAAAAAAAAAGCTGTTTGACCAATTCACACTCTTACCAGTGGCTTTCTGTGCTTGATTAGAGTCACTGACATAAATTTCTCTGCTCACCATTCCTTCTTGCATTCCACTCCTTCCTTCTTGCAAAGTATATCCTTTGGTGGCATTTCAGTGAAAGTTTTCAAGTGGTAAACATTCTCAGCCACTGTCTTAGAACTTCCTTACTTCACACCATCTAAATGGAAACTTAGTGGGCATAGATTTGAAGTTGCCAGGCTTTTCTTGATCTTTTGAACATATTTTTTTTTCTATAATATTTTGTTGCTAATAAGAAGTCAGCCAGCCCTGACTGGTTTGGCTCATTGGATAGAGCATCGGCCTGAGGACTGAAGGGTCCCAGGTTCGATTCCGGCCAAGGGCATGTACCTTGGTTGCGGGCACATCCCCAATAGGGGGTGTGCAGGAGGCAGCTGATCAATGTTTCTCTCTCATTGATGTTTCTAACTCTCTATCCCTCTCCCTTCCTCTCTGTAAAAAATCAATAAAATATATTTTTTAAAAAAGAATAAAAATGGAATATACTAAAATTTTAAAAAAAAGAAGTCAGCCAATATAACTATTATTTTTCTAGGCAAACAAGCCTTTCTTTTTTCTTGTTACTTTTAAGATTTTTTTTTCTTTTCCTCGGTGTTCTGCAGTTTTGCCACGATGTGTTTATAAGTTCAGGACTCTTCAAACTGAGATCTGTGTTTTTCTTCCATTTTGGAAAATTCTTAACCATTATCTATTGGAATAGTACTTCCCCCCCATTCTTCCTGTCCCTTTCAGGAGCTCCTATTTTATACTAGAGGTCCAGTGCATGAAATTTGTGCACAGGTAGGGTCCCTAGTGGCTGCTGGCCAGGGCCTCCCTTTGTTCCGCGCCACCCCCTGGTGGTCAGTGCATGTCATAGCGAGTGATCGAACTCCCGAGGGGACACTTTGCATATTGGGCTTTTAGGTAAATAGATAGGGTTGTGATATGCCATGTATATAAATATATATCTCATTCTTTCCCTCATGTCTTTTAACTATTCTTTCATATTTTCTATCTTATCACCTTCCCTCAAAAGTTTTAATGATTTCATCAGCTCTATCTTCCAATTCACTAATTCTCTTTCCAACTGGGTCTCGTCTACTGTTTAATACATCATTGAGTCTTTAATTTCAATGCTATGCCTTTCATTTCTTAATGTTTTATCTTTCCCTCTCAATAAGCTGCTTTTTTCATAGTCCAGTATTTTTATTGTGGTTTATTTTCTTGTGTTTAATTTTTAATGCTTTTAAGTATACTTATTATATAGTGTTTTTCTATTAAGCACAGTTCTGGGAGTGTTAATTCTTCTGTTTGTTGTGTCTGCTGACTCTTTCTTATGGTTGATTACTTCCTTGTCTGGTTTATAATATTTTATTGTGAGCTCTTCTACAGCAGGTGTGTGTGTGTGTGTGTGAGAGAGAGAGAGAGAGATAGAGAGAGAGAGAGAGAGAGAGAGAGAGTCCCCCATATGTTCTGGCCTATGAAAACATTTTTACAGAGCTCTTTCTTGCTTCTGTGGGGCTGTGTGGTATTCCTAGGGATTTCAAGGGTCCAAAACCAGATTTCTGTTTAACTTCTCTGCTTGAGAATCAGCATCAATCAGATAATGTAAATCCGGATGCAATACAAGCATTTGCTCAGACTCGGGACTTCAATCTCTCAGGGTTTCTTTTCCTTTTCTCCGCGTCTGTGGACTGGTGTGTGTAGTTTTTAGTTTTCTTTCCACGGAGAAGGTGGATCTTTGATGTTCTGAGCTTTATGCAGGGGGTCCAGCCCCAGCACCTTATCTCTGGTGGGCTGAGGCCACATATCCCATAACCAGAAGCATTGAAATGCAGCTCCAGGTCCCTGTCTGAAACCCACCATGGCCACTGGGACAGCCTCCTCTTCTCTTTTATTTGGTTTTGTCTTCCTTCCTTAAGTCTAATATTTGGGTTTCTTTCTTTTTTTAAAACTAAATTTTTTTTGCCGAACCAGTTTGGCTCAGTGGATAGAGCGTCGGCCTGCGAATTCAAGGGTCCCGGGTTCGATTCCGGTCAAGGGCATGTACCTTGGTTGCAGGCACGTCCCCACTGGGGGGCATGCAGGAGGCAGCTGATCGATCTCTCTCATGGATGTTTCTGACTTTCTATCCCTCTCCCTTCTTCTCTGTAAAAAATCAATAAAATATATTAAAAAAAAACACACAAACTAAATTTTTGCAATTGCCCATATTTTAATTTTAAAATTCTATTTTATGCAGATTTGTGTGTGTGTTTGAGGGGGTGCTGGGTGAGGAGATAGCCACATTAATTCAGTCTGCCATGTTGCCAGAAGTTCCACTCTGGATTTTCTGTGTTATTATTATTCCTAACAATCTGTATGTCTGTAAAGTGCACTATAATTTGCAAAAAGATTTCACATAGTTTCTCTGAGAAATAAGTATGACTGCTCCCATATTGCCGAGAGGAAAACCGAGACTCAGTTTTGAATCTTAGCTCTTGGACTTTGAATCCTGTGCATTTCATAGCTTGGGTTTTACACGGGGACCTAGGCCATATGTGTGTTTCTACTCCAGAAAGGGCAGGCAGTATATATGTGTGTGGTAGGCGTGGGGAGGGCAGAAGAAAAATAAATCCAGGAAAAGCAGGGCTCGTCCGGGATTTGAACCCGGGACCTCTCGCACCCTAAGCGAGAATCATACCCCTAGACCAACGAGCCTGTCATAACTGCCTCCTGCCAGATGTGCCTTCCCTGCCACATCAGCTTCAGCCATAGTGTGTGGTTTCCAGAGGTGGTTTCTCTTTTCCAGGCTGGCTCCCAGCCCAGGCTGGCTGCACGCCCCAGGCCTCGCTCTCTCCTGCTCCTCCCCATTGCACTTCAGGGTTACACAGAAACCCGGTACTCTAGGCAGGGCCCCTCCTTACCCGTGATCAGTCTCCCCAGGGCTCCCATGTGGAGTTCCTAGGGTGCTGCTGGGGAAGGGCAGAGAAGAAGCCAGCCTCCAGCAGCCTCCACTGTCCGGGAGAACCCAGGGCTCAGGGAGCCTGTCTGGCATCTCCTGCACCAATGACGAACCAGGCTTCTGTCTGACCTGAGGATCAGGCCACCAAAAAACCCTCCAAACAGAAGAGCCTCCTGGGTGTGGGTGTGGGTGTGGGTGTGGGTGTGGGAGGCGGCCCAGGTCACCTTTACTGTGTGAAATTTGCTGAGTTATTCAGTTTCTTCACCCGTCAGTTGGGGAAGTAACACCTGCCCTGTCTGCCTCGCAGAAGGTTTTGAGGATCCAGGGAGACAGTGTCTGTGAAAACACTTTGCACACGGTAAAGCTCTGTAAGGAACCGGGTTATGATGGTGCCATCGTGAGGGCCAGGAAAATACACAAGAGGAAAGCTGCCACTTATGCTTACGATGGGCTGGGCCGTGTGCTCCTGGCTTACAGATCCCATTTCACCTTCTGACAACCTGGTGAGGCTGGTGCCATCCCCACTGTAAGAAATAAACTTGCCTAAATTTAGTTTAGAAGGGGCACACTTATTTCAATGGAAGCCTGTTTTAAATTCAGTTCACACTGCTACCCAGACTTTCTAGAAAACCAAAGATGGGGATACGTACATCCGGTAAATACCCTCCCTCTCTCCGCTGCCCATCCTGCCCACGGAGGCTGCAGGGAAACCCTGCTGACAGGCCAAGGGAGGCCTGGGTGGGGGCCCTTTGGGCTGAGAGTTTCCCAAATGAGAGTGGCTGGGAGGTCAGACTCGGAGAGCGGGGCCTTGTGGGAGACTGCACCCATCACACCCAGGGACGCTGCTCGCTCCCAGGGGAAATGGGAGTTCCGGGGGGACCTGTCTTACTGGCCTTTGGTTCCTGCCCTGTGTTTAGCTCTTGGCAGCCATGCTGACAATACAAACGATTTCCACGCATTTCGGTGTAAGCACTTGACCAGGTGAATCTCATTTCATCCTCACAGCACCACTTAGCTAATGTCTGTGGAATGCACGGATGAGTAAAAGTCAGGAGTTTGCACAAAAAGTCGCTAGTGCAACAGATATTCAGGTGAATCCTCATCCCTTGGCTTGAAGTAGAAACCATAAGCCTGAAGACACCCTCCCACCCGCCGTCCATGTAAGCAGGCTTCCTACTGAGCCAATCCCTCTCTTGGATAAGCAGGAAGAATGGCCCCACCTTAGAGAATGGATTGGCCAGCATTCCTTACTACCCAGGGGGTAAAATTTCATTATCTCCACCCAGGAGTGTCTGGACCAGACAGTTGGCTCTGCTAACTAATCATGGCCGGAGAAAAAGGCGACAGCTCATCCAGTCTAAAGCCAGAGTCTTTTTTGGGTAGCCGTTCCCCGGTTTTAAAGTGGCTTATAAATAAAAGCACACTCAAGGCGTTGTTCCATTACCTCAGCAGACATTCCCTGCATTGTTCGTTCCGGTGGGTGTGCCAGGGAGTGAGGTTGCTCCCAGCAAGGGCTCCGAGGGGGATTTTACTGAGAATATTTCAGGGCTGACACCAGCGTTGGGCCCCAGCCAGTGCTTCCCTCCAGGGGTGCTGCTGGAATTTGGGGCAGGATCCTTCTTCTTTGTGTAGCCTGTCTGGAGCAAGTTTCTGCCCACTGAATACCAGTAATCATTCCTCCGTCACGGTGTCAGCCATAACCCCCACCCCCACCCCCAACACACACACACACACACACACACACACACACACACACACACACACGCGCGCGCGCGCACTTCCTGGTATGGGCTTCCGGGGCGAGGAGTGCTGCCCTGGTGGAAACCCCTTAGCGACAACCATGCATTCTCTTTCCAGGTTAAAATGACTGTGGTCTTGCTCTAGGGGCAGTGGGACTTCAGGCCCAAATGACTTCTCACTGCATTTAAAAAGCCACCAATGGAATCCTCTGGGAGAATCCACTTCTGAGACTTTCCCCCCATCCTGAGGGTAGCTTTCAGTCAGGCAAACCCTTGGATGGTTCCTCATTTTTACAAGAGCATGTCGACCTTTTTCTTATCTCATCCCCTGTCGCTCCTGAGTGCAATGAGGCCTCTCCTCCCCTGGTGACGGGACATATAAGTGTTTGATTATTGCATGTAGAGAGACTGGGAGTGGGGACTTGGGGGCCTACATCCCAGGCCTGATGTAGGATCTCAGTTCTACTCTCTACATGCAATAATCAAACACTTATATGGAGAGTCCTAGGGGTCAGAGGTTAACAGGCAACATTGTCACAACACATCATCTCAAGCCACTGTGAGCACCTTAACAAAGACAATGAAGAGATTGAAATTGTTAAAGATTTTGCTTATCTTCGTTCAGTCATCAATTCAAATGGAGACTGCAGCCAAGAAACAAAGGCCAGAGACCCAGAAGGGCAGCAATGGAAGAATTAGGAAAGGCCATCTGAGCAAAGATGTGTCATTGGAGACGGAGGCCAAGATCATCTGCACCCTCCTATTCCAGTTACTATGTGTGGCTGCAAAAGTCGGACAGTAAAGATAGCTGATAGGAAAACAATTGATTCATTTGAAATATGGGGTTGGAGGAAGGCCTGGTGGGCGGGGGGACGGGAGTGGGGTGGAAGGGGTCAATGGGAGGGGGGTGAAAGGGGACATCTGTGACACTTTCAACAATAAAGATATATTAAAAGAAAAAGAAATGTGGATTGGAGGAGAGCTCCGTAGATACTCTAGACCAGGGGTGGGGAACGTCTGGCCCATGGGACCTTTAAAGGCCGAGAAATCATGTGGTCTGGCCCTGCCAAGGCATTAGGGATGAGTTAATTAAATGTTTGACCAAATATCACAGGCTAACTTTTTAAGTTGATAATTCTGTATGGCCCGTGAATGATGCTATAAATATCCAAATGGCCGCTGGCAGAAAAAATACTCCCCACCCTGCAAATTAGCCTGAAGCATCACTGGAAGCAAAAATGACAAAACTAAAGCTGTCCTATTTAGGGCACATCATGAGAAGGCAGGGTTCTTTGGAAAAGACGGTAATGCTAGGACCCAGCAGGAAAAGAGGGAGATCAAACACAAGATGGACCAACTTCACAAAAGAAGCCAGAGGCATGAGTCTGCAGGAGCTGAGCAGGGCTGTTAAGGACAGGACATCATGGACATGGCTCATTCATAGGGTCACCAGAAGTTGGAGCCACCTCAACAGCATGTAGCACACACATCAAAAACACAGCAAAGCCTGGCCAGTGTGGCTCAATGGTTGAGCGCCAACCTATGATCCAGGAGGTCATGGTTTGATTCTTGATCAGGGCACATACTCGATTCACAGTAGGGGGCCTGCAGGAGGCAGCTGATCGACAATTCTCTCTCATCATTGATGTTTCTCTCTCTCTCCTTTTCCCTTCCTCTCTCTGAAATAAATAAAAAAATATATATATAGCCAAAAGGGCTCTGGAAGGGTAGCTCAGTTGGTTAAAGTGTCATCCTAATACGCCAAGGTTGTGGGTTCGATCTCTGGTCAGGACACAGACAAGAAGAAACCAATGAATGCATATATAAGTGAAACAACAAATCAATGTTTCTCTCTCTCTCCCTCCCTCCGTTCCTCCCTCTCTCTAAAATCAATAATAAAAAAAGAAAACACAGCAAAAAGTGGACACTGGTTGCCTCTGGAGAGGGGAACTGGGTGGCTGGGAAATAAACTTACTGTTCACCGTATATTCCTTTGTACTACTTGAATTTTTGAGCTCTGGATGTATATAGAATTCACTCAAAACAGAAATTACATTATTACAACACTAAGCAGAGAGAAACAATAGAGAGAATAGGGAGAAATGCATTTCAGAGAGCCTATATGTCCCCTGGATCAGAGCAGCCCAGCAGAGTTGGTATTGAAAGAATGTTACAAACTGCACAGGCCCAGCTGCCAGGCCTAGCTGCCTGTTTTATCTCAACTCCCTAGGCTTCCCCCACTAGAGATAGGAACAGAGAGAATGACGCCCTCCCCAAGGCTGTTCCTCCAGGAGATAGCCCCAACAAAGGGCAGGCTGAGTAAACCAGGCTTCAATCAACCTTGAGATAAACAGGTTGTAAAAACACCAGGCAGGAATGCCCTATCCCTATCAAGACACCCTCCTGCATGCAACCCCTCCCTGATGTGTGATTTTTGCATATAAATAGCTGAAAGACCCCTTGCTGGGGGCCCAACTCCTCTGCTCCTGCGTGAGTATGAGTTGTGCCCCAGCATGCTGGAATAAAGCCTCTTGCTGATTGCATCAAGTGATGTCTCCTGCGGATGATTGGGTCGCCGTCAATCTATGGGACAGAGTGAGGGTCCCTCTTGGGGGGTCTCACAGTATCGGCCCCATCCTGATGGTTCTGGTTTATGTCCACTTCCAAACTGTGCTTTGGGTCGAGTCCATGTGGAGGGGTAGTAGTCAGTAGCTGGCCCCGTCCCGTGAAACTGGGATGTCCGCTCAGAGCAGCTGCTGGGGACATGGTTTATTTGATCACACCAGCGTCTCCTTCGTGAAGTCCCCGAGGGGGCATCCCTGTCTGTCCTACTCCCAAGAACAGTTGGTTTGCGTTTGCTTTTTGGACACTGCATTATGGAAATGAGCAGCTGCTGGAAAGCACACATGTGGTCCATCCGTAGGGACCTCACAGGGTGGTCACTGTCAGTTTCATTCCTGTCTCTTGAACTCTCCACGGTTGTCCCTCTTCTTTTGCTCTGATGTCTGATGCATGATTTCCTGTTGTGTCCCCTATATGCCTGCAACCTCTCTTAAACTATTCCTGGAATAAGCTCCTAGAAAATAGCGGGGGGGGGGGGGGGGACCCTGAAACTCTTCAGGAAATATGCTCTTTTTCTAGAACTTTTCTTTTTTTAGAATGAAAAATGACTTTTCCCTTGACTGTTCTCCATTCAGTTCCGGGCATTTGTAAGTCTAAACCAATGGCCCTCAGCCAGTGGGGAGGGAGGGGAGCAGGGTGATTTTGCCTCTCAGAGGACTTCTGTGTCTGGAGACTTCTTTGGTCAGCATGACTGGGATGGCGGGGCTGCTGTCAGCATCTGGCGGGGAGAGGCCGGGGAGGCTGTGACACATCCTGCAGTGAGCAGACAGCCCGCGACAAACCATTGTCTGAGCCAACACGGCAGTAGTGCTGTGGTCGGGAACCTGGTCTAACCACACTCATATGACCTTCAGTGAAGCCGTGGTGTGTTATAATGTTCCTAAATTAAAAAGTGACTTTAAATCTGAAAAGGACACTGAATATGTTAAACAGACTTTAAATGCCTCCTGTTTTTGTATCTTTGCCCCCCTTCTTTACCCTATGCTTCCCTCCTCCTACTCCATGGCTTTGCTGACTCTGGAGATTTTTTTGTCCCTTGCTTAGGTGCCAGTGAGACTCTATGCCAGTGACGGCGAACCTATGACACGCGTGTCAGAGGTGACACGTGAACTCATTTTTTGGGTTGATTTTTCTTTGTTAAATGGCATTTAAATATATAAAATAAATATCAAAAATATAAGTCTTTGTTTTACTATGGCTGCAAATATCAAAAAATTTCTATATGTGACACGGCACCAGAGTTAAGTTAGGGTTTTTCAAAATGCTGACACGCCGAGCTCAAAAGGTTCGCCATCACTGCTCTATGCTTATCTGTCCCTCTTAGCTGGGGCTGGGTTGCCCCTAACTTGGACCCATTTCCTCTATTTATCTGAGAGAGAGAGAGAGAGAGAGAGAGAGAGAGAGAGAGAGAGATCAATTTGTAGTCCCACTTATTTATGCATTCATTGGTTGCTTCTTGTATGTGCCCTGGCCAGGGATCAAACCCACAACCTTGGTGTATTGGGTTGACACTTTAACCAACTGGGCTACCCTGCCAGGCCTGTCCTTACTTCTGAAGTGGGTGGAATAGGGTGAGAAGGGACTGTCTGGGAGGGGATGGAGAGGCCAGTGTGCAGCCACCTGTCCTGGACAGTGGAGTAAGAAGGCCTGGTGTCTTCTCACCACATCATTTTGGGCGGAGCCTAAGCCCAGGGGCTGCCCTTGCAGGCTCCTGTCAGATCCATGTGCAGAGGCGGGCAGCTCAGCAGAGCCCAGCAGACAGACAGCTGAGGCTGACTCCTTGCACTCAGCCAGGGCCATGGGCCCTGTCCAGGGTTAGGCACTGCAAACTCTGCCTTCAGGAGTGGCCTCTGTCTGGTCCAGGTCCCAAGGGCCTGCCAGGGGAAGGGTTGTGCTGACTCAGACAACCTAGTGGAGGCCAAGGGGCCATGCAATTCCCAGGCCCTTACCTTAGCGGGGTCTCTGCCAAGAACCCCACCTGTGGGTGAGTGTCTGTGGGGAGTGTGTGTGTAGAAATGTCAGTCTTTCAGAGCGGCTGCCAAGTCTCCATCTAGCCTCTCCAGCTCGGCATTCACGGGACATAGATTTTAGTCGTAAGGTGTGGCCTTGTGGGAATATCAGATGGAAAGGCTGGTGTTTGTCCAGCATCATTCGCTTGGTGGGATGCGAGCTCAAGCTCAAATCTCTGCTCAGATTTCACCCCAGCTCTCCCTTTTCCTGGGGTCCTTGGAGATACTCAGCCGTCAGCCTGGATTTGAGAGGAGTTAATATACGGATTTGAAGGCTTCCCGCTCTGTGGCCCCCTTCACTGCAGGAAGCCTACCTTCCAGACTCTGTTCTTGGACTCTTCAAGCCAACAAAGGCTGTCCCTTGTCATTTAGACTGAGGGGTACCCAGGGGGAAAACCCCATTTAAATGTGGTTGGCTCCTTTCATCAGGTGTCTGAGTGCTTTACAGTGCTTTCAAGTAGTTGTTTTTCCTGTTTTGTCCAGAGTTTATAATTCTTGCCTCTGGTGGGGAATCATCAGCTGTGTACTGCTCTGCCATTACAGGCCATCCTATCACTCTAACTTACCTGTATGGAATGGGTGTCACGTTCATCTATGCATTCACTGCGCTGGGGTGGGGAAGAAGACGCAGCCCTAAGGGCTGAAGTGCGGTGTTGAGTGCAAGTGTAGGTGGAGCTTACAGCAGAGCTGGCATCACTGGGGTGGGCTTCACAGAAGGGGTCTTGGCCAGTCAGGCTGTGAAGGCGGGGCAGGACGTGGGTGAGCGGACGGGAGAAAAGCCTGTGGCAGCTTGGGCACTGCTGGGCTAAGGGCAGAGACAGGCACGAACATGGTGTGAGAGGGACAGTGCTCCAACCAACCTCAGCCTGGCCGCGGGGGTCTGAGCAGGAAAGGTATACTCTCCGGGCAGACTCAGCGTGGAGAAACAGAGGCAGCCGGTGCTTTCAACGGACCCTTCCATGAAGGCTGTGCAGTAAGGTGCTCCCAGGACACTCCCGGTTCCCCGTCCTTTCCTGCAGCCCGAGGCTGGTTCCAGGCGGGTTGAGAGCCCCCGGTCTCTGGAGAGAGAGGCTTAGGGGTAATCACCACAGGGGCAGGTGGGATGCAGACACCTAAAAGGAGGGAGTGGTGCCAGAAGCTCAGCCCAGTGGGTGCCCTGAGAGCTCCATTCAAAGGGAAAATGAAAGAGTGGTGGAAGCCCTGGCCTGCGGGCTCAGTTGCTTGGGCATTGTCCTGGGCACCGAAGGGTTGCCAGTTGCCAGGGTTTCAGGCTCAATTGCATGTGGGGAGCGTGCAGGAGGCAGCTGATGGATGTTTCGCTCTCACATAAATAATTCTCTCTCTTTCCCTTCCCCCCTCTCTAAAAATCAATAAAAAAATCTTTTTTAAAAAGTGACGTAAGCACCTTTACTAAGTATGGGCCAGCATCTCCCTGGCTCCGTGAGCTGACTCCTGTTCATCCCAGTCCCCAGTAGGGCATGTCTGGATTCTTTGAGCCCAATCTTTTATCCTCTGAAGGACACACAATCGGCTTTGGGGCTGCAAAAGGAGGTTTAGTTGGGGGTATGGGGGGCGTCTCTAATCCCAAACTTTGTCCTTAGGAGGCTTAGGATCAGCGCTGACCATTCAGGGAACCCCAAAGTGGCTTTGGAGGCTGGGTTCTCTGGTGAGGTGGGGGGAGGGTAATCTATAAAAGGCATGAGAGGGGGTGGGGGACCTCCATGAGCAAAATGTCAGGGGAGGAGGAGTTTTATCTGTTCAAGAACATCTCCTCCGTGGGACCGTGGGATGGGCCTCAGTACCACATTGCCCCGGTCTGGGCCTTCCACCTCCAGGCAGCCTTCATGGGCTTTGTCTTCTTTGCAGGGACACCACTCAATGCCACGGTGCTGGTGGCCACTCTGCGCTACAAGAAGCTGCGACAGCCCCTCAACTATATTTTGGTCAACGTGTCCCTGGGGGGCTTCCTCTTCTGCATCTTCTCTGTCTTCACTGTCTTCATTGCCAGTTGCCAGGGATACTTCGTCTTCGGCCGCCATGTTTGTGCTTTGGAGGCCTTCCTGGGCTCTACAGCAGGTACTGCCGGGGAAGGGGGCCGGGGGAGGCAAAGGACGCTGAGCTGGGATTGGAACCAGGGACCGGCCTGCCGACCCGGAGTGCATCCCGAAAGAGGAGTCTAGGGGAGCTTGGTGCTCTTTTGCATATTGGAGTACAAAGCCTAGGCTAGAAAGTTGACCCACTGCATCCCAAATTCTACCCCACCCATTAGTCCAACCCTGTCTCCCGTGCTTGCCCCGCTCCGTAACTCACTCCGTCTGCCAGGCGGGGTGGGCTGTCTACCCCATTACCTTCATGTCTCACCACAGGTCTGGTAACAGGCTGGTCACTGGCCTTCCTGGCCTTTGAGCGCTACATTATCGTCTGTAAGCCCTTCGGCAGCTTTCGCTTCAGCTCCAAGCACGCACTGATAGTGGTTCTGGCCACCTGGACCATTGGTATTGGCGTCTCCATCCCACCCTTCTTTGGCTGGAGCCGGTGAGAGCCCGGGGCAGTGATGCTGACATTGCTTGGAGCTGAGGGTGGTGTGGGTGGAAAGAGTTGGGTAAAGCTTTTTTATTTCTAATTTTTAATGAACGGGTGAAGTAGGTGAGAGAAAGGGCTGTGGGAGACAAATCCTAAAGTCTACTCTTCAGTTCAAATTGCTATACCCTTCGCTGGTGAGCACAGAAAGCCCTTTCCGCCCAGTCACTGGGCATCCCCTGGGTTCTACATGGAGACCCCAATGCAGGAATCTTGGCTCCCACTCCACATCCTTGTGGTGGCCCCCGCGGTGAGCAAGTGCGTCCAGTGGGTGAGTGTTTGTCCCTTACAGGTTCATCCCCGAGGGCCTGCAATGTTCCTGTGGCCCCGACTGGTACACCGTGGGCACCAAATATCGCAGCGAGTACTATACCTGGTTCCTCTTCATCTTCTGCTTCATTGTGCCTCTCTCCCTCATCTGCTTCTCCTACTCTCAGTTGCTGGGGGCCCTTAGAGCTGTGAGTGGCTTTTGTGAGGGTCAGGGGACTCCAGGTGAGAGGGAAGAGTGGGGGAATGTTCTAGAACATATCTGGAAAAGCCATAGCCAGGTTAGAGCACTGGCCTGCAGACTGAAGGGTTCTGGGTTCAATTCTGGTCAAGGGCACGTACCTCAGTTGCAAACTCCTCCCCAGACCGGGCCCTGGAAGGGGCTCAGGCAGGAGACAACCAATCGATGTGTTTCTCTCACATAGATATTTCTGTCTTTCCCTTTCTCTTCCACTCTCTCTAAAAATCAATGGAAAAATCCTTGGGTGAGGATTAAAAATAATAATAATAATAATAATAATAATAATAAAATAAAAGCAAAGAAGGAAGTGGGGATAGGCAGAATGATGAAATGGCATGAAGATGAAGGTGGAGTCACCCCTGCTCAAATATAGATGTCAAGACATGCACGTGATCCCTTCCAGTGACCCAGACCAGAGCCGCCTCCATCCTGGCTTCCTCACGGAGGGAGAGCCACGGGGACTGGGCCAGAAACTGGGGCAGAAGAGAAGCAACTGGAGCAGATGCCCCCCCCCCCCCCCAATAAAAACCAAAAATCCTCCAGAGACCTGGGAGTTGAGGGCTGGGGAGAAGAGGAGTGTTCTCTGTGCTTTTCGCAGGTTGCTGCCCAGCAGCAGGAGTCGGCCTCGACCCAGAAGGCTGAGCGGGAGGTGAGCCGCATGGTGGTGGTGATGGTGGGGTCCTTTTGTCTCTGTTATGTGCCCTATGCTGCCCTGGCCATGTATATGGTCAACAACCGTAACCACGGGCTAGACTTACGGCTTGTCACCATTCCTGCCTTCTTCTCCAAGAGCGCATGCGTCTACAATCCCATCATCTACTGCTTCATGAATAAGCAGGTAAAGTTCCCCATTCACACTCCTGTGAGACCCTAGTCTGTAAGACCTGGTTCTTGTCACCAATGACTTTTAACTCTGAGTGCCTTAGACTGTACTCCCAGGGTTCGGGGTGAACAAGGGAAGCCACAGAAACACTTAGCCCAGGAGCAGCCCATAGAAGCACAGGGTGGGAGGTGTGGTCATCGAGACAGTATCATCGAACCCGGGGAAGACAGAACTTGAGCCATAAAAATTGAGTTGCTCCAAAGGACAGGATAAGTGAAAAGGTTTTCTGTTTTATTGAAAAACTGATAGCTCCCTTACATTCTAGTCCTTCCAATTCAGTTCTTAATCCTTTCTTGTCCAACTTCTAGCCTGCAGGAGCATGTGTGGAGCACAGAAATCACATGCATAAAATCTAAAGCAGCTTATCATTGGAAGGTTCCAGGTGGCCTATCCCTCGATTCCTAAATCTAAGCTAAAAAAACAAACAAAAAAAGACTTAGACAAATCTAGGAGAGTTCCTGTCCTGAGAATTATCTTATTTCTTCAGTCCCTGAGATGGGTTCAAAACAAATGTGAATCTGGATGGAAACAGGACTGGCAGTCCTTTCCCCAGCAGAAGGACCTTCCAGGAAGGGGGAAGGTGGGTGGGTAGATATACTCTAGGGCTGCTTCTCACAGTGCTCCTAGGAGGCAGGCTAGTTTATGAGTTCCCCCAACAGTGAGTTGGCCAGAATGTGTAGGGTTATGTATACAAGCAGCGAGAAGTCCTGGACTGGAATCTAACCAGTCTCAGGACTGGGAAGATATACTCAAAACCACCTGAGGAGATCCTGGGCATTAGGCATTATCCAGGGCATTATTTGGGGATACAACAGAGAAATTTCTTCCCATGGTTCCTGATGTTATCACCTCTGTTCTGGTCTGCCGAGGGGGCTATCTCCAGTTCTACCCTTTCTCTCCAGTTCCGGGCTTGCATGATGGAGATGGTGTGTGGGAAGTCCATGACAGATGAGTCTGACATGTCCAGCTCCCAGAAAACGGAAGTTTCTACTCTCTCTTCTAGCCAAGTGGGCCCCAGCTAAGGCGCCATAGTGGACTATTTGCAGCAATTAGGATTTTACATTTAAGGAAATTTCTACTTTCTCTGCTAAAAACCAAACTACTAACCATGCAGAAAACAGATGGGAAGGGGCGTGATGACCATTTTGGGGGATCGATTTTCCATTTTCCTATTCCCTTCTTCCCTACAAAGCTACCGTTCCAGCTGGGTCCATCTCGGAACACATCGAGCCCTTTGTGGCAGCCATGTTTCTGCTAAGTGGCAAGATTCACAGCACTTGCAGACTCATCTACAGACAAGGCATCTATAAAGGAGTGCAGTTGGGTTCTCAGTGTATGGGTAACAATTACCTCCCTTTTTAGTAACATTTTCTCCCTTCTGCAATGATATATTCTGAGAAAACACCTTAGAGATGGGAGAGACTTAAAGAAAAAACAAATAAAACCTTCAGTAGGCCCCAAATGTGAGTCTGAACGAATTTCTTTATGCTGTATCGTATATGCCCATCGTCAGTATAGCTCTGGCAGCAACAGCCAGGCCCATGGGCTCGAGCCAGCATGGCGCACTCCAGGTGTTTCCCTTCCCTCTCTCCGCCTATTTGGCTAAACCTATATATCTATCTTAAGAGTTGTATTTTACCAACAGTTTAATTCACTTTATGTTCTCAAAATAAAATTGCACATCTTGGTATCATTTATAAACCACACCAAAATGTTCAAAAAACTGTTTTACCTTATATTTTATATTTCCTTTTTGAAGAGTCTTTTTGAAATAAAAATCAGTATAAATGTTGTGTGTACATTCGGGAGTGGCTTGTGTTTGGTGTCAGATATCTATGTAATGAGCAGTTATATGGCCTAAGGGAAGAGAGAGGGATTACAACTGCAGTGAGGACGCGATGCGGGATTTCAGAACAGGAAGAGAAGAGTAGCCAATTTGGAAGAAGGCAGCGACTTCTCTGGTTGAGGAAGGGGTACATAACCTTTCCAGGAGAGCTCCTTTTCTGACATTTTAGAGCACTCATAATTCCGAGCAAGCATTCTATTTCTTAAGTGAATAAAGGCCACACATACTCCACAACGAATGTAAACAGTTTTATTTAGAAACAGATAGGTACCTGTTTGCATTATAGAATATAAAACTTGGTTTACACTCTATAAAAAATAACCAACATCCAAATTCAAGAGAGCTAGCATTCACAGGACACACAATATGGGTGTGCAGCGACTGTCCACCAGCCCCAGGCTTGATTTAAACCAAAAACATAATCCAGGGGGGTCATTCGAGATTCGAGTACAACGCTTGCTGCTGAGCACCCAGCAGTCGCTGTCTCAGCAGATGAAGGTTTGCTTTCTAAGTGTGACTGTAACACAAGGCCTGGGTTCTCTGCCCTGTGAGCTGCGAGGCTCCCCTGCCAGTCCTGATGTGCTCTAACAAAGCCAGGGTTGGTGGCATATTAGTTATCTCTGGTCTTAACAATAAAAATGGGGAATCTGGAAGGCAGAGAATTTCCATGCCCCTTATATGGGGATTAAACTTAAAAGAGTATATCCACTCTCAAGAGCTCAATGCAAAGACTGGGGTGAAGTTACATGACATCTGGCTTTTCACCAGGCCAAGTAGCCCACCTCAACATGATCATGGAAGACCGAAGGATACACCTAAGTTCAGGTTATAAGAATCACCCAGCACCACCCAAATATTATCCAGAAAGATATATGAAATAATAAAGGTTAGTTATATATATTTATTTTAGTAACCTGAGGGCTAAAAACTTGGAATACAATAAATTCTCTCAAAAGAGGTCCATCTGTACGAAGGGACCAAAAAGACAGCTTGTGTTATGTAAAACAGGGGTGGAGTGAGTGGGGAACAGGGGCCGGTTTCTTCAGCTCTTTCTACAAGGTCTCTCTCTTTGATAAAGACTGGCAATCTGTTGATCCAAGATAAGCTTTTCGTTTGGCAGGGGTGGTGGGGGATAGGGAGTGATGGGTCAGAGGCAGGAAGGGTAAGCAACGGTCCTCAAACCAAAGAGCCCTCTCTGCAGGCCTCTCAGCTTCGAGTCTGACTCAAGCTCTCTAGTTGACACAGACACGGCCTGGGAGTAAGTGGTTAGCATTCTGAGGTATGAGGATCCCTGGTAAATTCAGCAGCATGTGGTTTTTAGAAACCGGCCCACAAAATAAAAACACTGCAACACTAATACTGCTATTTAACCACTGTCTGAAAGAGAAGAAAAAAAAAAAAATCCCCACTACATTGGGAGGCTCTAAGCTTTCATAAAAGGTGGTCCAAAACAACTTCTCTTTATCTTAGGGTTTCTTAAGAAAGTCCTCATTCAGTCATCATTTCTCTTGTTAAAGGCACTTTCAATGACATGATTGGAAAGAAGCACAATTTAACCGCAGTGAAAGCAAAATTAATTCCTGGGAACATCTGGGGAATAGGAGCCAAATGGGGCACTTACAGTGATTCAACAGGCAAGACAGTCCTGAGCACTTCAGCAGACACACACCCAGAAAAAATGGTGTGCCCTGAAAACACTTGCATTTTTCCTTTAGTTTTCCAGTTGTTTCTATGTATAGCTCTGTAAAAAGATCACATTCAATACTTGATTTTCAGGACAATGGCCCTAACGCTTCCGACCACAGCTGTGCTTGACAAAATTAGCAAACAGCTAGTGCTACAGGGAATTAAAAAAAAGATGAATAAAATCAAGTTGAGCTAAGCTTTCTTACAGCACAGGGCTCTGTCATTGCCTAGATAATGCCATGATCAGTTGCTGAACTGAATAAAATATATGGCCCCTGCTACTGATGAAATACTCTTTTCAATAGGCAAGATTATCATTTTTCTAAATATAAAGAGTGGGGTATATATTTTTTTCTTTTTTCCTCTCTTCCAAACATTTCTTAATGATTTCAGGCTTAAAAAAGTAATTAAGTCAGAATTACAAAAATTACATGGTAAGAGTTGAGAAAGAGTGAAGGGCTAATTTTTGCCTATGAGTTGAGGATCTTAATCCTGCATCTCATACTCCCAATCAAAGAACAAATACAAAAATAAAACACCATGTTATACATAATACAAAGTGTAAATCTACAAACACAAGTGTACTAATTAGTTGTTCCTCAGAAGCACAGTTTTCCTCCTGTCCCTCAGCGAGGAGAAGGAATGGGGACGGGATGGTTTTCATTATGTTTTTTCACGTCTTAAAAAGTTTGTAATAACAGTCTCAGTAGCGCAAACAATTTCATGTGAAACCAGAAGCTGTAAAAATAAATTATTTTTGAAGAAACGTGGGTTCCTCTGTCTGCAGCTCAGAATTCATCATGTCGTACTAAGGCCTCACCAAAATCTGTGGCCTGGCTGCCCACAAATAAATCATACTTGTCAACAATCTCCTCCTTGGTAAGCTTGCCATCCTGAAATTAGAGAACAGTGAATTGAGGTAGATATATTTCCCATTCCAAATTTAGAAACACTACTATAGATCAACAGTGGTTTGGCAAGATTTAAGATTCTAATTCCCAGTAAATGATATATGAACTATACCCTCCATTCCTGGCCTGTACACACACACACTCACACACACACACACACACACACACACACACACTCACACACACAAGCAATTAATACCTTTTTCTTATCAAGAAAGTTAAAAGTGGAAGGCTAGAAATAATACAGCTCAACAACTCAACGCTAGAGATACAGGTTTCTTCAGGAGAGAATGCCCCCTTGGAGCAAAGGCGGCATCTCCCACGTAAGGGCAGACAGTAAGGCACTGGGTGGAACACTCCAGAGTGAGTCAAGCCACCGCCTAACAGGAACAACCGTCCGCAAACATCCAGCAGCGCCCTCACCTCCACTACATTCCGCTGCCAATCAGGTTCCAGGCAAAACCCCAGATGAAGGCTCAGACGCTCATCTAAGAAACTATCTAGGCCACGTTCCCCAGGGATGATTGCAGGAGTTTCTTTTCCTTACAAACCTCACAGGACACAGCACCTGGCTACTGAAGTCACTGAGTAAGATCTCAAAACAGACTGACCCTTAAAAAGGCTTCATGACAAGAAACTGCTTTTGAAGCTGAAGATTAGCCTAGATAAAAGAATGCTCGGATACTAAGAATCCCTAAATTTGGATGGGTAACACCACTCTTTTAATGAAACAAATACCTCAGATAATTGATTAAGGACAATATTAACAGACTCCAGAAAAAGATTATTTATAACCTACTACAAAGGACTTAATTCTAAAAAGCATATTTGATTTAAGGAAATAACCAGCTTTGAGTAGGCAAAATGAACCTGTAATTGGTAAAAGAACAAAGTAAAAAAGAAAAAAAAGAGAGAAAAAAATATCCTGGGGACCCACAGAGAACAGATGATACATGCTGGGCATAAGTTATATACAGAGGTTCTTTTCTGAAGCCTAAATTCCTCTAAGGCTATGTACACTGGGCAAAGGGAATTCTAAAATGAGATCAGATAGCTAGTGCTGCCCCGTAAGCTTTTAATTACCAACTTTAGGTCGGTAGCAGACTTAGATTAATTAAGACCACAAATGCTTTATGTACCTTAATCGGGATTTTTTAGGCAATCCCCTAGAAATAGAGTTCCATCACTGCTAGATTGTTGGGGCCTGGCCAGACTTACCTTATTTTGGTCTGACTCATAGACTAGGTGCCTGGCTTCTGCTTCTGCATGATCATAGTCTGATGGGAGAATCCAGTCTTTGGTTTCTTCCTTGTCCATCTTCCCGTCTCGGTTCTTATCTCGAAACTCAACAAATTGTTCTCTCTCTGTCTTTACCCATTCTGGTTCATCAGCCTTTCCATCATGGCTGTACATGTCACCTATGTGCACAGACATACACAGAAAAGATGGATTTGCCCTTTTCCCATGACTGCTCCATGCTAATCTGATCTACCCATCCTTCCTCATCCAACTGGAACCTAACAGCAGTATTTTAGAGAACTTAGAAAATAAGGTATTTTCCTGAATCTTACTTGATCTTGCAACAAGAATATTTCCAGCTGTTGCTTTTGAGAGATATGAAAGCAAAGAGAGACCTTATCTTAAAAACACAACAAAAAAAAACATTGTCCAGCCGGTATGGCTCAGTGGTTAAGCTTCAACCCATGAACCAAGAGGTCATGGTTCCATTCCCGGTCAGGGCACATGCCTGGGTTGCAGGCTCAATTCCCCAGTGGGGAAATGGGCTCAGTAAATGCACACAGGTATTTATTTCCTATGTGCTGATGTTTCTATCTCTCTCCCTCTTCTCCCTTCCTCCCTGAAAGCAATAAAAACATATTAAAAAGAACAAAAAAACACACACACAAATAGCCCTAGCCGGTTTGGCTCAGTGGATAGAGTGTCGGCATGTGGACTGAAGGGTCCTGGGTTCAATTCTGGTCAAGGGCATGAACTTCGGTTGCAGGAGCCTCCATTCTGGGCCGTGGTCGGGGAACAGGCAGGAGGCAACCAATCAATGTGTTTCTCTCACATCGATATTTCTGTCTTCCACTCTCTCTAAAAAAAAAAAATCAATGGAAAAATATCCTCGGGTGAGGACTAAAAATAATAAATAAGTAAGTAAGTAAGTAAGTAAGTAAATAAATAAATAAAGCATAAATAAAGAGAGATGATTAGCATCAAGAAATATAAAGACTTTTACAAGACAGTTGTTTCCTACATTCCACTTTACTCAAGGTAACTAATTAAACCTGACCATTGGCTTTAGAAAAGTGCTGTTCTAAATTCTCAGAAGTGTGTATTATGAGCCAAACCTGTCTTCAACCAATTATTAAGTATATTTTAGAATGTTTCTCTAAAATAATGGGCATTTTCCTATAGAGCCCAAATGCGTTCATCACATTTTACAAAAACAACTTTTTGCTATTATCTAATACCTAATTCAAAGTTGAATCTCCAAATTACTTTTTAAAGTTGGTTTGTTTAAATTATTTATATGAATATGGTCGGTACAAAGTGGCTACAGTATTTAAAATGTCAATATATACACAGAGATTTTTCTATACAACTGTTTAAACTTCTATTTAAATATTTTAGATGCCAATTTAAAAACGTATAAGGGGATATTTTCTGTGAAAATTCTTTTAGGAATTACAAGAGTGAAAAAGCCTGAAGACTCCTGAGTTATGTGACATCTAAATAAGGGTAGGTACACTTCAATTAGGTATGGGAACACACCACGTAGAAGTTTAAATAGTTTATAGCAAAGGTAGTTATTTAAGTGTGATAAAGGTAATTTGTATGTTGGGACCCACAAAACGAAGGCTGTCCCAGTAGCCCAGCCCACGACACAAATCTAACCTAAGTCAGCCTGTACTTATAGGAAATGCCTCACAGCCATGGAAACCTAACCTACATCAATCACAATCTCCAATTCAGCTTACCGGACTGACTCACAAACAGGACCTCTATATAAGGAAATCCCTGACCTTCTAGTCAATCCTGTCCTTTCGGTGTTGCCTCTTCCGATGCTCTATAAACCTTGTGCTAAATCCCTCAGGAAGAGTGCTCCACTGCTTGTGAGGCACTGTGCTAGCCCAGAACATGGATTGTTTTCCCTTGAATAGAGGACATTAAATTCGTTACTAAATTACTTTATGTTTGTCATTTGACACTTGGTGCAGTCATTTTTTCTGAATTTGAGCAAGGTTAAGAGTAGAACTACTATGTTCTGCCTTAACACAAGGAGAAGTTCCTGAGAGCAGGACTTGCCAATCACTCTCCTCCCCCCATGATATAGCATATTCAGAAAATGTAGGATCTGTATGACCCACTGGGCTAGCGCCCTGCCCTAGCTCCCCTGAGGGTCAGAGACTTTTCACAGTCTACAGATTGGGAAGTTGTGAATTAGAGAGTGAATAAATGTGACTTAAAAGACATATTAATAGAAGCTAGAACATACAATGTAATATAAGTGCATTTTAAATCTAAATGAGTAGAGATATGAATAATACTATTCAATTGTCTACTAAAAAAGGGTTCAATCTAAAGGATATTAAGGAAGTACTAATTTTTTGAGATTATGCTTTAAAAGTTTTTAGGAACACACAAGTATCCTAAAGAGATACATAATCAAATATTTACCAATGAAATGATGGTTGGGATTTACTTCAAAATAATAAAGGAGGTAGGTAAAGAAGTGGATATGGATTTGAAACGATTAGCCATGGGATGATGGCTGTTCGGCTTAGGTTCACGGGGATTCATTATATTATTCTATCTAATTTTGTGTATGTTTGCAATACTCTGTAATAAATTTAAAGAATAAAAAAATGGCCCTAACCGGTTTGGCTCAGTGGATAGAGCGTCGGCCTGTGGACTCAAGGGTCCCAGGTTCGATTCCGGTCAAGGGCATGTACCTTGGTTGCGGGCGCATACCCAGTAGGGAGTGTGCAGGAGGTAGCTGATTGATGTTTCTCTCTTATCAGTGTTTCTAACTATCCCTCTCCCTTCCTCTCTGTAAAAAATCAATAAAATATATTTAAAAAAAAAAGAATAAAAAAATGTAACTGAAGACTTTTTATGAATGATAATAAGAATCAAAGACCATTTGTTTCTTTAGGATCTCTCTCAACAGGACAGCACATCCCTAGAAATTGGAAGATACTGGGAGACTTTCGACTTTACAAAGCCCATTATCTGGGTGTAACAGTGTTAGCATTAGTTGATGATTTGCAAAAGAAAGGAACATATACATAGTCAATAAGACAGTAGTTTCAAGACACACTTCCTTTGTCCTTGAATCTATGTGATAGGAAAGGAGACAAAAATATCTCATTTGGCTAACTGCTTAATAAAAGATGATATTAACAGTTATAAAACCTAATTCGTCTCATCAGGAGGTTCAAATGAGTTCCTCAGTTTTAGCAATGTTGATAAGATGGCAAAAGCCAAGAATAAAAAGATAAAATATTTAACAGTAGAAAACATCAGCTTTGAAATGTGCTCAGTTAATGCACACAGGCATTTATTTCCATTGTGCTGATGAACTCCACTAAGAACAAAAAATCACTTCCAAAAAATGTCCCAGGTTCTATCGCTTATCCTTCTTTCTCTAAAAAACTCAAAGTACATCATTGAACCTTAGAAAAAAAAAAGTGGTACATTTTCAGGAGTAATTCAACTGATAACTCTAGAAAATATAGTAGCAGGTATAATTAGACAAAATCTGAGTAAAGGAGTGATTGTTCAATGCTGTTTCAGTGACAGGTGATAGAGGTAGGGTTTGAGTCTCCTTTTCACGCTTAAAATAAAAAATTAGAGAACTAAAGAAATACTGGCTTATGAAACAAACACTGCGGTGCACTAAATTAAGTTACTATGAGTAAATATAAGAATGTGAAATATAAAATTACCTAGTATCTTTCAAAATGGAATGACATTTGTAACAAAGATATTTGTAATTATCTTTCATCTCTTCTCCTTTACTAATCTTAATTTCCATCATAGTAATTGGGAAACAATTTGCTCAAGAGAGGCGGCTTCTTTTTTTAAGGCAATGGAGAAATCATGAAATTATTCCGAGGATAATAAAACAGCTGTACTTTGGAGAAATTAGCCTTGAAGTACACGTGTAGCATCAAAACCCCCCAAAACAAACAAAAAACAGCCAACCCAAAAAAACCTTTTTAAAACAGACAACTATAAGAAAAAATGGGAGAAAGGAGAAACTTTAAAAAACAAACAGAAGAGAACCTAAATGGAAAATCTGAAATGAACACAGTGAAAACAAAAGGCTCTAAGAGGAACCAGCAATCCTGGCCCCTTATTCATCCCCCTGTCTCTCTTATTCTATTCCCTATCTTCTCCTGGGTTTCCTTATGCCAGTCTAGGCTCCCTCAACTCCTCACTGTCACTGCCACAGGGCATCTGGGATGTACTATATCAGTGCTGGCTTATATGGTAGCCATTGGCCACACGGGACTATCGAGGACTTGAAATGTGGCTGGTCCTAATTGAGATGTACTGTAAGTGTGAAATACATTTTTAAAGACTCAGTAGGAAAAAAAACCCTCAATAGTTTATGATAATGTTGAGATTGTAATATTTGGTTACATAAAATATTACTGAAATTAATTTCATGTTTATTTTTTAAAAAAGTATGCTTTTATTTCTTAAAATATACTTTTATTGATTTCAGAGAGAAAGGGAGTAGGAGAGAGAAATAGAAACATCAATGATATGTGAGAGAATCACTGACTGGCCAGCTGCCTCCTGCACATACCCGACTGGGGACTGAGGCTGCAACCCGGGCATATGCCCTTGACCAGAATTGAACCTGGGACTCTTTAGTCCACAGGCCGATGCTCTATCCACTGAGCCAAACCAGTCATGGCTGTTTTTTTGTTGTTGTTTGTTTTTAAAGATATATTTTATTGATTTTTTACAGAGAGGAAGGGAGAGGGATAGAGAGTTAGAAACATAGATCAGCTGCCTCCTGCACACTCCCTACTGGGGATGTGCCCGTAACCAAGGTACATGCCCTTGACCGGAATCGAACCTGGGACCCTTGAGTCCGCAGGGTGACGCTCTATCCATTGAGCCAAACCAGTTAGGGCTGCCATGGCTGTTTTTATGATGAGAGAGAGAGAGAGAGAGAGAGAGAGAGAGAGAGAGAGAGAGAGAGAGAGAGAGAGAGAGAAACATTGATAAGAGAGAAACATTTATTGGCTGCTTCCTGCACACCTGACTGGGGATTGAGTCCGCAACACGGGCATGTGCCCTGACTGGGAACTGAACCAGCAGCCTCTCAGTGCACGGGACAATGCTCAACTAACTGAGCTAAAGGGGCCGGGGCTCGTTTCATTTTCTTTTGATACGGCTATGAAAAGTTAAAATTACGTATGTGGCTCACATTTACATTTTGATTGGACAGTGCTGTTACAAATACTTTACCACACCCACTGTTCCTCACACTGGTCTGGCTTAATGTGCTAAAAGTTGACCAATGGGGTAAATTGTCTCTATGGGTGAACATATCTTCCAAAGCTTCTCAGCCTCTTAAGAAAAACTTACCAATATACTCTTCTAGATCAATGAACCCATCAGCATTCTTATCTATATCCTCCATTGTTTCCTAGAGAGGAGAGATTAGGAAAAGACTATTAAAGTTAGTATAGGGGTGAATTCGTTTAGACAGCTACTCATCATTCATAAACACACACATATACATGTATGTTTATGCTTATATGTATATGTGTGGATATGGTTAAACCACAGGAAATTGCTGTTCTTCTCGCAGGAAAATGATAAAATATTATCATTGTTTTACGTTTCAACCTAAAAGAACTATGAGTCTTCTTGAAGGAACACTGGCACTGCTCAATAATGAACTATCCACCAAGCCCACGATGATCTGTTGGTCCTAGTTATACAGAAGTCATACTAACAGTAGATATGATCACTGAGTATGTCTACAGCTACAGCCTATGTTTTACTGGTAACTGCCTTCAGTGAGAAATATTCAGTATCATTGTTATTACTCAGTACCTGATAACTGGTCATGGGATATTTTAAAAAATAGGGTTTTCTCTCGTGCTTACAATAGGAAACCAGCAATGAAATGGCAAAATACATTATCTGATGATAAGTATTGTCATACTAAAGAGAAAGCCTACGGCACCTAAGATAAATGACTTGATCAGAGAAAAACAGTGACAGAGCCTGGACTTAAGCTGGCCAGCACTTGTACAGCAAGTCATTCTTCCAAACATAGGGGAAGGGGAAGATGCGTAAGCAGCAAACAGAAACCACATTTCTGTTGAGAATCCTTGCTTTCACCCACCTGTACTACTATATCTTTCATGTAATCATACTCCTCAGGGTGCAGGAAAGCTGTGAATTCCTCCTTTGTGGCAATGAGGTCTCCATCTTTGTCTGCCATTTTAAATCTCCGTTCATCTCTAACCATCATCTGTTTATAGTTAAATCCATCATCAGGGTCTGGGTCATCTAGAAAACAAAAATTTAGGTTAAATCTTAAAAGACTTCCAGAAAACATGAAAATGTGTGGGCTGGGGAATCAACTTCCAAGAAAGACAGACCAAACAATGAAGAAATACCTCTTGATTACACAGGTACAATTGCAGCAGAGTAGACACTCATTCAGTTTTGGTAATCAAAGGCCTTAAAGTCAGGTCCAAATCAAATGTAAATATTTGCCCTTCAACATGGAGCCCTGGCTCCTGGGCTACGTAACCCATTACATAATTCTTTGGTTATTGGGGGTTGAGGCTGTTTGAGGGCTTGAGTTTTCTAGTTATATCTGAGGTGCAGTGATAATTCTAAAGTCACACAGTCTGGGTTTGAATCCAAACTTGAATCCACACTTCCTGTGTGACCTTGGGCAAGTAACCTAACTATGCTTCAATCTACTCATCTGTAAAATGAAGATGATAATCGTTCCTGCCCCATAGGCCTGTTGAGGTTTAAATGAGCAAATAAAGATAAGTGCCTGGCATATAGTTGGCTTCAATAAATGTTAGCTATTGCTATTTTTATTAAACAGTAGGCTCCCAGTAAGAAGCTAGATATCAAAGGTCTTCTTTCCCATTATAGGCCACTTGGATTCAAGCAATAGAACACCACCACTTTGAAAGTAAGACACCATATTAAAAGGTAAGGAATGATTATTCCTGTAACATACTGACCAAATAAAAAAAGATATGGTACTAGTTTTATAAAAAGACACATGGGGCCCCTTCAACAATATCACACTGCTAACTTTTAACACTGTAGTTTAATCTATCCAAACTTTAAGCACAGTTTAAAAAAAAAAAAAAGCTATTGCTTTGAGAGGTGAGCAGCTTGAAGCTTTATTATTTGTTGAATGTCAAAACTCAGTAAGACAGTTTATTGAATCTGAGGTTTTGGGGACCTTATATATGTATATTCAAAGCTATGAATAGGCTTAAAGAAAAATATTATTTTTCTCATATACTAAGTTAATTCTTCTAAACAAGTAATGTTTTAGTACCAAATACGTAACATAAACAAGACAACAGAAGACAACTTATACAGTATTAAGACTAGATTCTCAGCTAAGAGTCCTTTTCTCCTCCATAGGGTAAAACATGGTGATTGGAATCAAGAAGGCTGAAAACATGCATATACACAAGGATGAAAAAGACACAAACTTTTTCTTTTCTGACATACTTTTTTTTTCAATGACTAAACTCATGTGCCTACCATCACACTCGGAGTGCTTTATCTGTCCTAAGTACCAGCCTGCACATAGCTTTGGGTAGGCTCTTGACCTAGTTTTGTTATAGGCATGGTGGATCTTTGTTTTTCGTATTTTACTTGTGGCAGAGATAGTGTTACTGGTCTTCTGGTGGAAAGCAGATTCATTATGACTGATTTTAACTGAAAGCTAAGATGATTTGTACCTGAACTCTAAACTGAATCAAGAACACACTCACGAAAAACTCCTCAGCACTTCTGTAAGACAACTCATTATCCCCTGGGTACTGTCCACCCACTTGCCTCCCGGGAAAGATGCCTTATAAAGACATTGCTTCTCCAGCCAGTGCTTCAGCTTATGCAGCCTCAGTCAGTAGAAGAAATACCCATTACATCAAATCATTTGCCCTGTGAGCTAACAGAGCTCTCAACAGATTTTTATGCACATAATCATACAAAGAGTTTAAGGTTAATTCTGGGCAGCCAGTGAGTGCCTAGGTCTGAGCTGAGATTTATTAACACACCATTCTGTTTAGATCACCAACAGTCTGCCCGTTCTTTTGTATTTATAATTAATTCCAAATAAATCAGGAGCATGTTGGGTGCCAGCCAGAGAGAAAGAAGCACGGATGCCTCTCCATCTGCCCTGACTTTTTAATACACGTGTTCTTAATTGGGTGAAATCTATGTTTGGTTCTTGGCTAAGTATCAAGCTTGGAAAGAGACTGCCACTTTAGTCTTAGGAATGAGAACAAGCCAACACAGAAATAAAAATCTCTTCACTAGAAATGCATGCGGGTCCTGTAATTACCATGGACAGCTGGCTATCTAGTGGGGGAAACAGACCATTATACACTCAATGTCAGAGGTGGAAAACAGTTGCTTTAACACAGAAAATTGCCTAGTTTCTGGGATAAAAATGCAAGAAGGAACATTTATACATTCTTGTCTCAACTGTAACCATGTACAATAGGGGAATCTCACTAACAGAAACACCCTAAATCATTAACTCAGTAAGATCGCCACCTAGCATTCAGTAGCAGGAAAGTGTATTAAGTAAAAGAAAATTACTAACAGGTGGCCAAGCACACAAGCTACCAAATCATCAGAAAGCAATCAAAATCACATTTATTTGCCTTGAAGCATTTGCAAAGCAGGATGATAAACTCATGTGCCAGAGAAAACAAATGGGAATTTTTTATTTCTAAACTTCAGTAAGCAGGAATACTGAAATAGTTAAATTTTATCAAGGAAAGCTGTAGTTGATCTTATTTTATTAAGGAAAGACTAATTTTCCTCCTATTTTCACCAGCTACAAAGAAATCTAATTTGGTTTGAGTTTCAGGTCCAACACCTTAATGTGACCATGTAAAGAGAAATATCAAAGCCTTTTCCTTGGTATTATAGGAACAATGCAGCCTTTTAAACAAGATCTGAAAAACGGTTCCTCTGAGGGATGACAGAGAGAAAACATGGTACATGTATATCTAAAATGCTAAAGATGTAGCCCTAGCTGGTTTGGCTCAGTGGATAGCGCATCGGCCTGCAGACTCAAGGGTCCCAGGTTCGATTCCGGTCAAGGGCATGTACCTTGGTTGCGGGCACATCCCCAGTAGGGAGTGTGCAGGAGGCAGCTGATCGATGTTTCTCTCTCTTTGATGTTTCTAACTCTCTATCCCTCTCACTTCCTCTCTGTAAAAAATCAATAAAATATATTAAAAAAATAAGATAAATGCTAAAGATGTAGAAGATTCCAGACTGTCAAAAACCAAATTTAAACGAATTTTTAAAAATACACAGTATACAAATTTAAAATTAATAAAATAAAGGGCAATCAGCTCAGCACTGAGCTATTGAAGGTAAGCAGTTTCTTCCCTTCCTTCACTGCGTGACCCATTTGTTTCTTTGACTCAAGACCATGGTCTCCGCCAGGCTGACATCTTGCCCCTTACCCAGGTAAGTGCCATAAGTCACGTTCCTGTACTCATCCCAGGAGATTAAGCCGTCTTGATTCATATCAAACTCCTGCCATTGGTTTTCAACATTGTCATATATGTATTTCTTCTGGGCGTGCTTAATCCAGGATTTCAGCTCCCCCTCCGTCACAAACCCATCTTTATCCGCGTCTATTTTATCTACAATCATTCTACAAGACAAAACAGTTACGTTTCAAGGTGCCAGCTCCACAAGGCTTTTCCCCCAGGTGGTAGGGACCTACCTAAGACGTAGCCGTAGGTGGCATTTTTATATTCCTCCCAGGAAACGAGGCCGTCCTCATTGAGGTCATGCCCCTTCCACTGTCGCTCTACATCCTCGTAAATCCAGCGCTTTTGTGCAAATTTAATCCAGTCTTTGAGTTCATCCACAGTGACAAACCCGTCCTTGTCGCCATCTATTTTACTTACAATCTTTCTGTAGAAAATGCAGAGAAATCCAGCAAGAGGTTAAAAGGACACAAGGCTCTGGGTTTGCTTAGCCAGGTGTGTGCTGTGACAACAGATGTTGTTGCCCAAGATTAAAGCACGGAAATAAAAATTATCCTCAAAACAAAACTGCCAAATAGGCAACTGAAAATTTTTCTCTTAAGTGACCTGTTACTGGTTTGTAATGAGTCATCTGGATAAAGCCAAGCACAGTCCATGGCTGGTTCACTTGGATCCAAAAGCAAACCCAGTCTCTCTCTCTAGAGATAGGCTTCAGACAATGGTCAGGATTCAGGAGTGAATATCCATTCCTATCTTTACTCTTTACTCTTGGTATCAAGCAACATGCAAATATTTTTTATTGCTTTTTGGAGAATCTCAATTTCTTGGTATATAATCACAACTACTGGCATGGTTTTCTAAAAATTCAAAACTTTAAACCAGGCTTTAAAACATTCAGCTCCTTAAAAAAAAAAATATATATAACACTTTTGTTAAAAATTAACAATATCAGCTCTAGTCGGTTTGGCTCAGCGGATAGAGCAGGGGTGGGCAAACTTTTTGACTCGAGGGCCACAATGGGTTCTTAAACTGGACCGGAGGGCCGGAACAAAAGCATGGATGGAGTGTTTGTGTGAACTAATATAAATTCAAAGTAAACATCATTACATAAAAGGGTACGGTCTTTTTTTTTTTAGTTTTATTCATTTCAAATGGGCCGAATCCGGCCCGCGGGCCGTAGTTTGCCCACGGCTGGGATAGAGTGTCAGCCTGCGGACTGAAAGGTCCAGTGTTCGATTCCAGTCAAGGGCATGTACCTTGGTTGCGGGCACATCCACACTAGGAGGTGTGCAGGAGGCAGCTGATTGATGTTTCTAACTTTCTATCCCTCTCCCTTCCTCTCTGTAAAAAATCAATGAAATATATTAAAAAAAATTAACAATATCAAAAATAGTTCTGAGATCACTTATACTTCAATCAAAATTATTTAAGCCCGGCTGGCATGGCTCAGTGGTTGAGTGTCAACCTATGAACCAGGAGGTCATGATTTGATTCCCGGTCAGGGCACATGCCTGGATTGGGTGCTCAATCCCCAATGTGGGGCATGCAGGAGGCAGCTGATCAATGATTCTCTGTCATCACTGATGTTTCTATCTCTCCCTCTTCTGTCTTCTCTGAAATCAATAAAAATATATTTTAAAAAAATTATTAAAAAGAAAAACAAAACAAAACAGGTACACAAAGACAGAAGCAAGCTATTCTAAAAAATGGCCAGAAGCTTCTTATATACTGTGTCCAACTGGATTTCTACATATAACCACAAAAACAGAGAACACTGAGGAAATAGTGTGGGAAGAATGCATATGATTAGGAGAATGTTAATAAGCTGGGAGGGTTAGCACGCACATGATAAAGCAAAATTACAAAGCTCAAGAATCAACATACTTTGCCCTTCCTGAGCTTTTCTTCACTAGATCTGTTAATTTAAGGATTTCAAAACATGTGCATATGAAAACTTCAGTTTAAAGATACAATCAACTATTCACAGAAGCTAAAATAACATGTAAAGTCACACAAGTGGCCCAGTTTGGAAAAGGAACTTTACACTTTTTGTTTTTAATCCTCACCTGAGGATATGTTCTTACTGATTTCAGAAAGAGAGGAAAAAAGAGGGAAAAAGTGAGAAACATCAACCAGTTGCCTTCCATACACACCTTGACTGGAGATTGAATCTGCAACCTGGACATATGCCCTGATCTGGAATTGAACCCATAACATTTTGTTGTACAGGTCGATGCTCCAACCAACTCAGCCACACTGGCCAGGGCTAGAATAGGAACTTTAAATCAAAACTCTTAACAGATTTGAAACCCTGGCATATTCTTATGCTCTATTAAATGCAGGATTGAAAAAGACTGTCACTTGGTATCAAATAATGTCGTTTCCCATTTCATGAATACATTGGAAAGTGATTAGAATCAGAGTATGACTGTCACTATGAGAAGACTCATATTGATATGATACGGTGTTAGGCATAATTTACATCCTATAATTAAAAAGCATTTTCCTTCAGAGAATGTGTAATCTTGTAGCTTTTGATTTAAAATGTTAAATCAGCTGAAACCGGTTTGGCTCAGTGGATAGAGCATCGGCCTGCAGACTGAAAGGTCCCAGGTTTGATTCCGGTCAAGGGCATGTACCTGGGTTGCGGGCACATCCCCAGTAGGAGATGTGCAGGAGGCAGCTGATCGATGTTTCTCTCTCATCGATATTTCTAACTCTCTATCTCTCTCCCTTCCTCTCTGTAAAAAATCAATAAAATATATATTTAAAAAAAATAAAATGTTAAATCAGTAAAAGATAAAGCAGTAAGAAGTCACCTCTTAAATACCCTCCTTTATCAACATGGACATAGGACAAAAAAAATTATCTGCAACTTTAACCCTGTAGCAAAATAAGCTATACCAGTATTAAAATTTCTGAATTATCTATTGTGGGGTCCAGTTTGTATCCAAATGATATTGGCTACCAACAGTGCCACTATACCATTCAGATAAAAAGGGCAAGATATCATAGCCCCTTCCATTCCCAAAACAATTTTTTTTTTTATTAATCCTCACCTCAGGATATTTTCCCATTGATTTTTTAAATGTATTTATTTATAAAAAAATTTTTAAATTGATTTCAGAGAGGAAGGGAGCAATAAAA
Source organism: Myotis nattereri (assembly GCF_964212035.1). NCBI lineage: Eukaryota > Metazoa > Chordata > Mammalia > Chiroptera > Vespertilionidae > Myotis > Myotis nattereri. Next base: position 20,843,901 of record NC_138086.1, on the reverse strand, counting down.
ACATCAATGATGAGAGAGAATCATTGATTGGCTGCTTCCTGCACACCCCACACTGGGGATTGAGCCTGCAATCCGAATGTGCCCTGATTGGGAATCGAACCATGACTTCCTGGTTCATAGTTCGAAGCCCAACCACTAAGCCATGCCAGCTGGGCTCCACTGATTTTTTTTAAAACATATTTTTATTTATTTCAGAGAGGAAGGGAGAGGGACAGATAGAAACATCAATGATGAAAGAGAATCATTGATCGGCTGTCTCCTGCACACCCCCTACTGGGGATCGAGCTCGTAACCCGGGCATGTGCCCTTGACCTGAATCGAACCCAGGACCCCCTTCAGTCCACGGGCCGATGCTTTATCTCCTGAGGCAGCCCAGCTAGGGCCCATTGATTTTTAGAGGGGGGGCCGGGGGAGAGAGTCATTGATTGGTTGCCTCCAGCACTTGCCCCCACTTGGGTCTGGGATTGAACCTGCAACCCAGATACATACACTTGACCAGGAATTGAACCTGAGACCCTTCAGTGCATGGGCTGATACTCTAATCACAAAGAAACACTAGCCAGGGCTCCCAAAAGAAAATTTTAAGCTATTATATAAGTTATAATAAGTAGCCTAAAAAGAAGGATCACTCAGATTAAAACAAAAAGACGTGACTATTCAAGATGGGCTTTTCTCACTGAAGTTGGCTGAATGTCATTCTATTTATTTCAACAGAACTACCCCAATGTTTAATACAGTGGTTGGCAACCTTTTTCTAAAAAGAGACAAAGAGGGTATAGGGGGGTAGATGATGATGGACTAAATAAATAAATAAAAATATAAGTCAGGCTCCCCAGCCTCCATCCTCTACCCATTTGGGCCAGTTAATTTTATCGGCCTCAGTCTACTTTTCCAAGAGGCCATGGAAGTATAAACAATAGCTGGGCCATGGTGGCTCAGTGGTTCATCGTTGACCTATGAACCAGGAGGTCACAGTTCAATTCCCAGACAGGGCACATGCTCGGGTTGTAGGCTCAATCCTCAGTGTGTGGTGTGCAGGAGGCAGCCAATCAATGATTCTCTTTCATCACTGATGTTTCTATCTCTCTCTCCCTCTCTCCCTTCCTCTCTGAAATCAATAAAAATATATTAAAAAATAAAATAAAAATCTCAAAAGTAAAATAAAGTGTTTAAAAACCCCCCACAAAAAACAAATAAATCTTCACCTTAAGGACCCATAAATGAATTTAGACTTCTTGAGGTGGAGGAGTGAGGTTGAGAATATAACACATAGAGAAAAAGTGTTCTATTTGTCAGCATTCTTAATAAAAAAAGGAATTTAAAATTTTGTTTTAAAGTTCTTTAGTAGCTATCACTATAAAGATTTAAAAATAGTAGTGAAGGCCTGGCCAGTTTTTCTTAGTGGTTAGAGCGTCAGCCCTCAAACTGAAGGAAGGGTTGTGGGTTTGATCCTCGAAGTGCAGGAGGCAGCCAATTGATGTGTCTCTCTCACATCGATGTTTTTCTCTCTCTTTCCCCCTCCCCACTAACTCCCTTCCACTCTCTGAAAAAAATACAACCAAAAAACCGTGGACACAGACAGTAGGGGGGTGAGGTATGTGCTGGGGGGTGGGAGCAGCCAGAGAGAGGTCAATGGGGGAAATAGGAGACATATGTAATAATTTAAACAATAAAGAATTTTTAAATTAGAAAAAAAACCCTAAATTTTACAAAAAAAAATTAATGGAAAAAAAAAGATCCTCAGGTGAGGATTTACTACAAATAGTATTTGTGACTTTTGCCCTGGCCAGGTGGCTCAGTTGGTTAGAGCATTGTCCCCAAAACTAAAAGGTTGGGGTTCAATTCACAATCAGGGCACATATCTAGGTTGCGGATATGATCCCCCATTGGGGCATGTATAGGAGACAATCTATTGATGTTTCTCTCTCTCTCTTAAAAAAAAAAAAAAAAAAGATTATAAAAAGAAAAGAAAAACAAAACAAAAAAAAGATAAAAACAATTTTAAAAAATCAATAAAACCATATCCTCAGCTGAGGATTAAAAAAAAAATGAATTTTTACAACTATAGGTATGAACAATAATCTTGTCTCCTAATAATTACTTGCCTTCTAGAATAGATGGAAGAGGGGAATCTGTTGTTTCCAACGTCTGGTGTATAGTCACCTACCAAAACAATGTTTAGAAATGCCACAGTGAATAAGTTAAAAAAAAAAATTCACCAGGAATTATTGCTTCTAACAGTATGTTACCTTATGAACTGGGGATATTTGTCATTATTTCCAAAATTTGGGAGAAGCAAACAGTACTTGACTCATTCATACATTCCATAAAAAGTATGATCTTATTCAAACAAAAAATGGAGTCTGCTCATGTGTTGCACTTTTGATATTCACTGATGACAAAAAAAGAATCGTTCTCTCTACTAAAAACTGTTACTAGAGCTATTCCACTACCTGCACAAAGCCTGACTGACACTAAGCCAGAGGGCCTTTCATTATTTAAGAGTAATTCTGCAGAGAAATATGTGCAGACAAAATGTGCGTTGGACATGCACATTAATAGGCAAGACATGAAGAATGAGAACTCCCTCATGCAGCTCTATTTTCAGCCGGGAATGTTAGCACATTTATAAGATTAAAATTAAAAGTGATCACGGTCTCTCAAAGTTAGAAAAGCAACCTAGTAGAAAACTGACTCTTTAATATTACTTGTTTTCTTTATCTACTTTCAAGTGTTTTAGGACAGTTTCTCATTCTACCTAGAAAAATCTTTTGATTTCTCTTAATGTTTAAGAATAAAATATTGTAGAAAAAGAGAGAGAGAGAGAAAAAGAGTAAAATACTGTAGCCCAGCCATTGTGGCTCAACAGTTGAGCATCGACTCAGGAACCAAGAAGCCACGGTTCCCAGTTAGGGCACGTGCCTGGGGTTGCAGGCTCCATCCCCAAGGGGGTGTTCAGGAGGCAGCCAATTGGTGATGCTTCTCGTTCAATGATGCCTCTCTCTCTCTCTCTCTCTCTCTCTCTCTCTCTCAAAATCAATAATAAAAATAAAATATTGTAGAAATAAAATAAGTTTATCCTGAAATATCACTCAAAACAAACCCTATAATGTCTCCTAATCATGGCACTAGCCATGACGACAAACTATTTTTGGAAGTTTCTATGTGGTACAACTTTCCAACAAATCTCTTGAATATAACTCAGAAAGTAACACCACCATGATCATTGAAGAGAAAATGCTCATTAAATTAACCTGCATTTCCTTAAAAAGTAAGGCTTTGGAACAGCCAAAAGACATTCTCAGATCTTCAGTTAGAAATAATCCACTGGGACTCTATTTAGGTAAAAAGACAGTGGCTGAGAGAGCCATGGAATCTAACTATGGCCTGCTGTTACTGAAACAGCAACTCATACTCTGACATTAAGACCATTACCTTTACAATCTTCCAAAAAGTTTTGTTTTTAATTAAGCTAATATCTGAGATTGAAAACAAAGAGGGCGAGGGACACTCTAGGAAATAATAAGCTTTAGAGAAATTAGTTCAGAGGTTTAATTTGCATTTTATTAGCCACTCAAACACTTGGCTTGGGCAATAGGTCAGGAAAGGTTTTAAAAATTAAAAGGGGCAAGAATGAGAAACTATGCCCTTCTCCCCCTACCAGGTAATGTTCCTTTGGGATCAAGCTGGGCCCTTTAATATTTGGTACTTTTATGCAAAAATGACTTTGCTTTATAGATTGAGGTAAAAAGCTATTCAATGGAGAAATGTATAAGAGCAAGTGTTAATTACATTTTAGTAGTAGCAACTCTGTGATTAGCTTTCATAAGATGTAGTTCAACAAAACTTTACTGGGTGACTGAGTCAGAGAGAAAAAAAGAATGAATTGAGTTATAAAGAAATGTCAGTATCCAAACCAGCCCCTGAGGGCTGGCACCTTACCCAAGTCTTTCCTTGCTCTCTTCTGGTGTCAGCTGATCAAAGGTCTTTGCTTCTTCAGCACCCAAGAAGGCATCATGGTCATAATCAAAACTCTGAGCATCATTGTGAACCTTGTCGCTGAGCTGAGGCTCATGATGGACACGGTCCTTCTTTTCTGTGGGCTTGCTCAAGGCAAAGACTGTGCACAGGAACAGGCACATAAGAAACTGCCGCAGGTCCATGGTAATCAGATCTTAAAGAGAAAGAAAGGTGGTTAATTCAAGAGGCAGTATGCTTAATAATTAAAAAGCTCACAGCTAGTTATTATTGATTTGCTATAACCCCAAATATTATCATTTATCCATAAAATAAGTACAGTAGAATATCAGACTCTACAGTTTTAGGATGAGAAATTTTCACCAATTTCCTTCATCTAATTGTAGGCTTACAAGGAATTATACCTTGTAAGTAGTCTCCCTTTAAAAAACACCAAAATGCCCTGGTCAGTGTGGCTCAGTTGGTTGGAGCGTTGTCCTGTCCACGAAAAGGTGGTGAGTTTGATATCCAGTCAGGGCACATGCCCAGGTTGAGGGCTCAATCCCCAGTGGGTGGCATGCAGGAGGCAGCTGATCGATAATTCTCTCTCATCATTGATGTTTCTGTCTCTCTCTCTCTGTCTCTCTCTCCCTTCCTCTCTCTCTAAAATCAATAAAACACATTAAAAAATAAAATTTTTAATCAATTAAAAATAATAAACCAAGTAAAAAAACCCCCAAAACAACAACAATCAAAGAATATTAATCATTTTGCCCAAGTTCATAAGATTTAAAAGTGAAAAAACCAAGATTTAAATATAGACATATGACTCAATACGTTACTTTTTGTATTATATTAATGGTCTGGTTTCAAACCAGGCTGGTTATTAGAATCACCTAGAAAACTTTGAAAAAGTTTTCCCTTTGAATTAGAATCTCTGAAATTGAATCTAGGCACTTGTAGTTTTAAATGCTTCTCAGATGATTCTGATGATCACCAGATAAGGAGCCAATGAAATATTTGCAGTGTCCTTGGCCTATAGCACCAAGCCATCTCCCATATCCAGACTCGATCTTAAATCCCCTTCAAAAATCAAACTATTCAGATGGTACAGTGATGAATAACAACTGCTTTATCACCCCATATATTGTGTTTCCCAAAGGTTCCCAGGCATAAGGACCACCTGAAGTACTGTTCAAAGTACCAATTCCAAGGCCCTACTCCATACCTTCAAAATCTCTTCAGTCACAGGTGTGATTCTAAAAGCACAAGGCTGGAACGAACACCTTATTGAAAAATGTGACCAAATAATTGCAGAGAAAATAATTTGCAAAGAAACTTCAGGAAACCTGTTTGGCACTGTACAGATACCCCACACTACTGTCCAAAGATGTTAAACTGTAAAATTAAAAATCAAGGGGGAAGATTTTCCCTGGCTTTCATATTTTAACTAAATCTTCATCAGAACACAAATTCTGAATGCTTTTCTCCTGCAATGAGAATAAGTTTTTGCAATTTCACATTATCTCTTACTCATTTCCCTTTATGACCAATGGCTCCCTTCCTAGATGGATAGGTGGTTATTAGGCATGAGGCTTATTGTGGGTGAAATGCATTTCCCCAAAATATGCTGAAGTCCTAATCCCTGGTACATACAAATGTGACCTTATTTGGAAATAGGATCTTTGCAGATGTAATCAAGTTAAAATGAGGTCATATTGGATTAGGGTGAGCTTTAATCCAATGACTGATCTGGACAAAGATATAAAGAAGAGAATACCATGTTATGAAAAGAGACACAGATTGGAGTGATGCATCTACAAGTCAAGAAACCAGAAGCTAGGAAGAGGAAAGGAAGGATCCTCCCCTAGAGGCAACACCTTGGTTCCTAATATCTAGCCTCTAGAACTATGAGAATGAATTTCTGTCCTTTTAAGCCACCCAGTTTGTGGTAATTTGTTACAGCACCCTAGAAAACGAATAAAAGTTACAGTACAGAGGAACGCTACATTACATGTATGTTAAATGCATTACCTTGTCCTAAAATCTATAGATTAAACCAGCCATAGACTTCACCTTCCCTAGGGTGTGATTAGTGGAACAATCTAGTCTAAGGGCTCACATCTTATATGTAAATATTTTTTAAAATATGAAAATTCTTTCAGCATATCTTCTATCACAGTGGTTTTCAATCCAGATTGCACCCTAGGATCATCTGGAGTTTTTAGAAAAATACAACCACTATGAGGTTGTATTTATACAACCTCTGGCTATTAATATTAAAGACAGTCACAAAGAAAAAAAAACGGGGGGGGGGGAGAAAGAAAAAAAAAGACAGTTAGATTAAGAACCACTATTCTAACCAAACTCTCAAACAGCCATAGTAATATGTTAAGAAATTTAACCTGAAAGTATACTTAATATGAAGAAACTGCATATGTCTGATCCTATCTCAAAGTTTGGGAACTAGAGTGAAGAATGAATTATGCCAGGGGATAAGGAAACTAAATATGCCAAGAGGTTAAACTAACTATTTTCAACCGTATGCCATGGCATACTGGTGTACCCCTCTAAATTTTAGAACATGCAATGCCTGACTATTTAGTCAGAGGCACTGACCTCTTTTCCCTTATATTGTCAAATTAAAAAATGAAAACAGGAAACTTGTGTGAATATATGCATAAACCATGGACAATGACAAAAGGATGGTGAAGGCCTAGGAAGGGGGGCAGGGGCGGGCTACAAGAAAGAAGTCAATGGGAGAAAATCGGGGAAATGTGTAATACTTCCAACAATAAAAATTAAAACAAACAAACAAATGACAACAGGCTTGACTGGTGTGGCTCAGTGGTTGAGAGTTGACCTATGAACTAGGAGGTCATATAGTTCGATTCCCTGTCAGGGCATATGCCCGGGTTGTAGGCTTGATCTCTAGTATGGGGCACGCAGGAGGCAGCCAACTGATTGATGATACTCTGTCCTCATTGGTGTTTCTATTTCTCTCTCCCTCTCCCTTCCTCTCTGAAATCAGGAAAAAAAATATTTTTAAAAAATGACAACAGCCAAAGCAACAATAGCCTCCGCTGTGAATGAATAAAAATTATAGCTAGCCGAAACCGGTTTGGCTCAGTGGATAGAGCGTCGGCCTGCGGACTGAAGGGTCCCAGGTTCGATTCCGGTCAAGGGCATGTACCTGGGTTGCAGGCACATCCCCAGTAGGAGATGTGCAGGAGGCAGCTGATCGATGTTTCTCTCTCATCGATGTTTCTAACTCTCTATCTCTCTCCCTTCCTCTCTGTAAAAAAAAAAAAAAAAAAAAAAAATTATAGCTATTTTCTGTTAGATCAGCAAAAAATGCATTTTTTGGCGTGCCACAGAATTTTAGTAAGAGTTTATATGTGCCATGATATGAAAAAGGTTGAAAATAGCTGGGTTAAACATATTTTAATGTATGAATTTTTATTTTTTTATATTTTCATTTTCTGACTTAAATAAAACTTTGTTGTTGAGAGTATTAGATGCTCCTCCCCCCCACTGCTCCTCTCCACCCTGTTCCCTTCACCACCCTATTGTCTGTGTCCATAGGTAAGGCATATATGCAATAGAAGTTCTTTGGTTAATCTCTACCTGCCCCTTCTCCCCTCTTCCCTCTTCGATTTATCAGTCTGTTCCACGTTTCTATGCCTCTGGTTCTATTTTGTTCATTAGTTTATTTTGTTCATTAGATTCCAAGTTCGTTTATTTTGATTTTTAGATTCAACTGTTGTTAAATATGTAGTTGCTGCCATTTTATTGTTCATATTTTCCTTAGCCTTTTCCTCCTTCTTAAAGAATATCCTTCAACATTTCATGAAATACTGCTTTGGTGGTGATGAACTCCTTTAGCTTCTTTTTGTCTGTGAGCTCTTTATCTGACCTTCAATTCTAAATGATAGCTTTGCTGGGTAATCTTAGTTGTAGGTCCTTGCTTTTCATCACTTAGAGTATTTTTTGCCACTCCCTGGTGGCCTGCAAAATTTCTGTTGAGAAATCAGCTGAAAGTTGTATGGGCGCTCCCTTGTAAGTAACTGCTTTTCTCTTCTGCTTTAAATTCTGTTTTTAACGTTTGGCATTTTAATATGATTTGTCTTGGTGTTGTCCTCTTTAGATTCCTTCTGTTTGGGGTTCTCTGCGCTTCCTGAACCTGTAAGTCTATTTCTTTCACCAGGAAGGGGAAGTTTTCTGTCATTATGCCTTCAAATAGGTTTTTAATATCTTGCTCTCTCTCTTCTCCTTCTGGTACCACTATAATGTGAATGTTGGTATGCTTAAAGTTATATCAGAGGCTCCTTACACTATCCTCATATTTTTTTCCTTTTTGCTGTTTTGATTGGGTGTTTTTTGCTTCCTTATATTCCAAATTGATGATTTGATTCTCAGAATCTTCTACTCTACTGTTGAATCCCTCTAAATCATTCTTTATTTCAGTTAGCATAGGCTTAATTTCTGATTGGTCCTTTTTCATGTCTTTGAAATTCTAAGATCCTTGAAATTCTCACTAAATCCCGTGAAGCTCTCATTAAGATCCTTGAGTATCCTTATAATGATTGTTTTGCACTCTGTATCCAGTAGTTTGTTTGCTTCCATTTTAAATGGAAGTTTCTTGTTCTTTCATTTGTGACATGTTTCCTTGTCTCTGCATTTTTGCTGCTTCCCTGTGTTTGTTTCTATGTATTAGGTAGAGCTGCTATATCTCCTGAAATTGGTAGAATGGTCTTGTGTAATAGGTGTCCTGTAGGGTCCTGTGGCTCAGCCTCCCTAGTCACCTAAGCTGGGTACTCTAGGTGTACCCCTGTGTGCAGTCTTGTAATTGAGCTTTGACTGCTGTTGGTCTTACTGGAAAGAAATGAACTCCAGACCAATTGACTGTGAGGACCAGCTGCAACTACAGTGGAAGAGCTACTGTGCAGAAGATACCCCTATGGAGCAGGACTTGCTTCATAGGGAATTTGGTACTCACTGAGTCTGCCCCTTGAGTGTGTTGCTCGTGGATGTATAGAGTTGTAATCTTGTATAGTCTGAAGCTGTTCACTGGGTGTACTGGCTCTCAGGCCACCTGGCAGGAGCTACAGAGCGATCTGCACATGGCTGCTACTTGTATTGGGCTTGGGATTGTCCAGGCGAGGCCAAGCTGTGAAGCAAGTCAGGCTGCTGCTAGTGCCAGACCCCTAGTGGCCTCTTATTGAGAGGAATGGGGCACACTGATGCCAACTGCTGCTTGTTTGAGAGATTTTAATAAAGTCTGAAGCCTGAGCCAGGGCAGGTTATTCATATGGAAAAACAGCTTGGGTGTGGCTGCAAGTTGGACGGGGCAGGGTCTCAGGGAATCACCAAGGCTGAACGAACAGTATGAGCCAGGCTAATGGAAACTCAGATATGGCTGCCAGTCAGCTCTGTGATGGGGAGGTCTCAGCATAGGAACAATGACCCCTGCAAGTAGCCATCTGGGAAAAAGCCGCCCCCAAGTTCTTGTTCCAGTACTAGACAATCCAGTTCCTCCCCAAGCTGCTGCCCCAGTGCTGGAGCTCAGAGGGATTGAGACTGTGTAAGTTCTTGCATGGGACCTTTAGGAGGGACTGCCTGGGTCTCCAGCAGCCTCCATTCACTCAGTCACAATCCCTGCTGGTTTTTATAGCCCAAAGTTAGAGGGACTTCTCTTCCCGGCCCTGGAACCCTGGGCTGGGGGTCTGGTGGGCGGTTGGGATACCTTGCTCCTCAAGGGAGGCCCTGCAGCCAAAATATCCCTCCTGATGAAAAAAAAGGGCACACATGGGTGTCAGAACAGTCTACTCCACATCTCTGCCCCTCCTACCAGTCTCAATGTGCTTTCTTCTTTTTGAAAACATATATTTTTATTGATTTCAGAGAGGAAGGGAGAGAAACATCAATGAGGAGAGAGAATCACCAGCTGCCCCCTGCACACCCACTACTGGGGAACAAGCCCAAAACCTGGGCATGTGCTCTGACCAGGAACAGAACTGTGACCTCCTGGTTCATAGGTCGACGTTCAACCACAGAGCCATGCTGGCTGGGAAATGTGCTTTTTTCTTTACTTCTCAAGTTGTAGGACTTCTATTCAGCTAGATTTCAGGTGGTTCTTTATTTTAGTTGTAATTTTGATGTAATTGAGAAGTGGCAAGTACTGGCGTTTACCTACACTGCCATCTTGGTTCTCCTCCATTTTTCTTATGACCCCCAAATAGTAGCTAAAGGAAGTTACACTGTATTAACTTGGATTTATAGAGTCCTTTGGATTCAATAAACCAAAAAAGTGCTAAGCAGAGTTAATGATGAGTATGTTATATAAAGATTCCTTAAAAGTAGAAGGAAAGCAATTAGGACATTGCCAAGAAATGTAGTGAAGGAGATACATAATGAGAGGAAGTCATTTCCCAAGTACCATTCTCAAAATGGATAGTTGTTAAAACTGATGGAACCCATGAGAGAAAGTAATGTGAAAGCAAGACCTGGCGACCCCTGAGATAAAGGAAGAAGGTGGCACTTTTCCTAAGCTGTTCCCACCAATGTTAGTACTGAGATAGCTTCTAAAAATTTATCAGCATTTTGTTTCAGGCTATCTGATTAAAACATCCAAATTTGTATATAAACATACTGGTACACAGGTGTTCAATGATGATAGTTCATAATGATAAAAAAATGGAAAACAAAAGGGACAAAGAAGTGCAAACTGGCAGTTACAAAATAGTCATAGGATGTAAACTATACCATAGAGAATATAGTCAATAATACTGTCATAACTATGTATAGTGTCAGGTGTGTACTAGACTAATGGGGGGATTACTTCATAAGTTATAATAATGTCAAATCATTATGCTGTACACCTGAAACTAATATCTATATTATGGGACACTACAGAGTGGTTAAAAACAATGAGGCAGATCTATCAGCACTGAATTTGAGAACTCACCAAGACCTGTTAAATGAACAGCAGCAACAACAAACACAAGTTACAAAACAATGTTAAGGTCTCATTTATGTAAAAAACAAAACCAAACAACCTCACCAGAAAGACCAGTGGGGGGGGGGAGAGGGGCCGCAGGCAGCTGGGACTGCAAGTGCCTACTCTTGCACAAATTTTGTGCATTGGGTCTCTAGTATTTGTATAAAATATAACATATATGCACAAAAATGGTGTGGAAGAATAAACATCTATCTGTAAACAGTGATAACCCCTACACTCAAGGAAGAAGAGATGGGGTGATGAGGCTGGTGTGGAGTGAACCTTTTTTTAAAATATTTTTAATTGATTGATTTTGAGAGAGAGAGAGAGAGAGAGAGAGAGAGAGAGAGAGAGAGAGAAAGAAATACCAATTTGTTGTTCCATTTATTTATGCATTCATTGGTTGATTCTTGTATGTGCCCTGACTGAGGATCAAACCCCCAACCTTGACATTTAGGATGGATGCTCTAACCAACTGAGCTACTCGGCCAGGCTGGAGTGAACTTTAATACTGTACTCCGTTGTGTTGTTTATTTTTTGTAAGTGAGCACATACTCATATATATTACCTTTCATGTGTATTACTTTTTAAACACTATAATAAAAACTCTTTTCAATATTAGGTAGCAAAGCAAACATTTTCAAGCCATTTTTCCAGATTGAAAAAGCAGACTGAAGGAAATACCTATCTATTCTTAGGACAGAAACCCTATTTTTAAAGTAAAACACACTCATCCATAATAACACTCCAGCCTACCTTCAATAATTCAACTGATCAAGCAAATCAGTGGAACAATGAAGAGAAAATTAGAGGTTTGGTGGCTCTTTTAAACATTCAAGCAATATGTCTTTATTTAAGGGCAAAATGAAACTTCCATCTTAAACTACTAATAATTCCTTAGAAAAAATAAAACTTTTTAGAGACAATAAATTATACATATGTTGTTATTTTTGTAATATAACTAAACAATATCTATAATGTTATAGGTTTACAGAGTCAAGTAAAATCAATAATTGCAACAGATGGTTTTCCTTATGCCTATTAATAAGGGGACTTCACTTTTAGGAACACTTTATAAATGATTAATTATATCCCCAAAATGAAATACTGTAACAATTCTTGCAAACCCCAAATGTTGCAATATGAATAAATGCTTAAGCCCACTAATATTATCAAGGCCTGGAAAAAGATACTGTACAAAGTTTTGATATATGTGACACAGAAATGTAACAGATTGATGCACTGTGATTTAGAGGGGAAGCTACATTTACATTTGAGGTTTAACATCTTGATACAGGATAAGAGAAGAATTCCAGAGTAAAAGCCAAGTGATCTAGTTTTATCATTTATCCATTTCTTTCCTTGCCCTCTCTCTCAAACTTTCAATCCCACCCTTCTACAGGCTCCTCCAATCAATCAATACTTCTCAGGTCTCCACAATCCAAAACCATTCCTTTCCAGACCCTGCTTGCTCTTCCCTTTCCTTTACCCCATCTCTAAGAGTTGTCTATGTTGCTGTCTCTGCTTCCTCACCACCTCCTGTCACCCTGAAATCTGTCACCTACCACTGATAAAATTGCCTAAAAGGGTCATCAAGGACCATTTGATCGACAAAACCAATGATCCTATCTTCATCTTTTCTGCAGGCAATGAAAAACCTGTTTAATATATATACATTTCAGATAATATAATAATTATATACATTACATATAATTTACATATATACACACATACAATCCCCTTTGTGCCCACATATAAATATACTAACTCCTACTTATTAGAAACTTTAAAAGGCCCCTTGTTTTATGATTATAGACACTAAAAAAAACCCCTTTACTAGATATATCTAAATACATATACATATAAAAATGTTCAAGCAGAAACAAAGTATATCTCCCAAGACATGATATTTTATGTGGGAAGATGTGAGAAGAGTACAAAACCACTTTTCACACAAGGTATCTGAAGAACTACATTAGTGCAGTTATTTCTGAAGCATCTTTCTCTTTTCAACCAAACTGAAACCAAATGATAGAAAGCTCCTCCCATCATCACAGCTACACATCAACGATAACAGGATATTAGGAACACATGATATTCATAAGTGAAGGACTTGCTTCATAAGCTTTTACCACATGATCTGATAGATAATTCAATGACTGTGAAAAATGCATCTTCCCACCTCCCATTTCTCAAATGACCTCAGCTGTTCTCTCTAATATTCTGTTTCTCCCTCACCAAGGGTAACGGTTAATATTTTTTCTTAAAAAAAAATCAAAAAAAAAAATCCAGGCTTGCACTGCCCAGAACCGTAGCTTCTAGCCCAGCTGTGGGCAAACTACGGCCTGCGGGCCGGATCCGGCCCGTTTGAAATGAATAAAACTTAAAAAAAAAAAAAAAAGACCGTACCCTTTTATGTAATGATGTTTACTTTGAATTTATATTAGTTCACACAAACACTCCATCCATGCTTTTGTTCCGGCCCTCCGGTCCAGTTTAAGAACCCATTGTGGCCCTCGAGTCAAAAAGTTTGCCCACCCCTGTTCTAGCCATATGTGGCTACTAAGCATTTTAAATGTAGCTAGTGTAGCCCAGCCAGTGTGACTCAGTGGTTGAGAGTCCAACTATAAACCAGGAAGTCATGGTTTGATTCTGGTCAGGCCACATGTCGGGGTTTCAGACTCAGTCCCTGGTGGGGGGTGTGTAGGAGGCAACTGATCAATGATTCTCTTTCATCATTTATGTTTCTATTTCTCTCTCTCTCCCTTCCTTTCTGAAATCAATAAAAACATATTAAAAACGTGGCTAGTGTGAATAAGATGTGATATAAGTGTTATACTGTACTTTATTTATTTAATATATTTTATTGATTTTTTACAGAGAGAAAGGGAGAGGAATAGAGAATGAGAAACATCGATGAGAGAGAAACATTGATCATCTGCCTCCTGCACACCCCCTACTGGTGATGTGCCTGCAACCAAGGTACATGCCCTAGACCGGAATCGAACCTGGCACCCTTCAGTCCGCAGGTTGACGCTCTATCCACTGACCCAAACCAGTTAGGGCTGTACTTAACAAATGGTATTTTGTATTTATTGGATTAAATTAGAACTAATTTCACATGTTTTAAATAAAAATGTAAAACTAAATATGTGGCTTATATTATATTTCTATTGGATAATGCCATGATAGGGACACAAACAAAAGGGCTAGAAAAGATATAACTGTCATCCTTTTGCAGTATGTTACCAATAATTTTCTTCTGAAAGTCATTTTCATGAATTGTTCCAGTAAATTTATAAGAAAAGATTAATGGCATACACTTGATTTTCTTTCAATAACATCGAGCCTTAAGAATCAGTTTATTTTACCCATTCAAAAATTTCCTTAAAAATTCTAAAATCTTGCCATTCCTCCCTCTTCCAAGTCATTTTTTGTAAAAATCTGTTGGTCACAGAACACTGAAAGTAAATTGTTTCAGAGAAATTTAGATCCCTGGATTAAAGTCAGTTTCTCAAGAACATTAGCACTGAGTAATCTCACAGTTATTCTGGTTGACCAAAGACCCATTGCTCAATGTTACAAGTGGGAGAAATGGGTGTGGTGATAAAATTCCAGTTCTCTGAGCTGGATATTCAGGAAAAAAAGGCATTCTTCTATAATGCAGCAAAAGCAGAATCTCACTGCTTACGTGTCTACTTCAATTGTGGATTTGGGGGTGGGAGAGGGGAGGGAGAACAGAACAACCTGACAGCAATTTACTAACCATACTAAGGCTCAGGTTATGAAATCTAGAAATTAAAGCTATTTGGTTATCTTCTTTTTTTTTTTTTAATTTTAGAGAGAAGGGAGAGGGAGAGAAGAAACATCTAACAGTTGCCTCCCACATGGGTCCACAACTGAAAATCGAACCCACAACCTGGGTATGTGCCCTGACTGGGAATCACACCTGAGACTTTTCAGTGTACAGGATGATGCTCCAACCAACAGAGCCACACCAACCTGACATTCTTTATTTGCAAACCTTGGGACAAGTACCACCAATGGATTATCACATTAAAGTAATGTTATCCTTCATGATTTGGTAACGATAATGATAAACCATTTATTCAATATTTCTCCCTTGATAGAACAAATTTACATTAGTTCATTAATACATTCTAATTAATTATTTGTGTGAGTGAGGGCATACATTTATAAGACAGTTAAGTACATAAAAGTGCAAACTTGGCTGTAGAAGAAAAGTTTTAGAGAATGACGAAGTATTATTATCAGGCTTCAAAAGTTCTATAACTAAAGCAACTAAGTACAAAGTAAATTTTTCTGGCTACAGAATTAAAAATTTTCTTTAATAAAAAAGGCTCTAGGAATCCTGGGGGGAAAATAGTTTCCTTTTGGATGATAAAACTTTAATACATAATTAATTCCCACAGGAATGCTATGCAAAATGTAGGGCCAAGAGCCTTGGTTTCTACTTGTAATTTTGCCGTGTGTGTAGCAGGCATAAACTCCTTAAGATTTTGGTAGTTATTATAGTTGAACCTCCCTTCAGTGCCAAACGTCTATAAATAATTTTTAATCGTAGATTAAAAGACCTATCTCATATTATCACTCCAGCTGGAAGTGATCTGTGCCAATTCCTATAAACTCTGACAAAACTTGCTTGTACCACTCCACAGCGACCAGAGGCTAACAAAAATTAATACCCCTCTACAGTCTCTACTATAATGTCTGTACCTTTTATATACCAATGCATTTTACTGGATTAGTTGGACGGTACTGGGCAGCAATGCCGTTCCTGCTTGTTGATGCTCCCCAACCCCCAATTCCCCTTACCGGATGTGGCCATCAGCCAGCAACAGGCAAAGCTCGGGCCTAAACTCTAATTCATAAAACACACCATCAGCAACAGCTACATTTAAGAGTTCATGGAGGACCTAGGACATTATGGCCCCGCAAGCTTTTCCAATGGCTATCCCTTGGCTACACCTGTAATTCCAACATCCCTGGCATACCCATGTTATGGAAAAATGCGAGTTAATGTCAAAGTACTGATTATCTACACTGGTGCGATGTATATAAAACACCACCAATAAGAATCCTTTGACACATCACTGGATGAATGGAAGCAAACATCCTATCGAGAGTGACAATGAACTGATTTCTAAGTTGTCTACGAGTACCATCCAGTCAGACACCACACTCAGTTCATCTTCGTCACTGCACGGTTCTCTCCGTTGTGACTTCCAAAGGGATCCTACTGAAGACCCCCGAATCACTGCAAAGCTCAGGTGATGCCTAAGCAAACTCATCCTCCCTACACACAAATGCAATATACAGGTTTATCGATTTGGACCAGGGGCGGGAAATCATTTTCAGCCCTGCCTCGTCGTTAGAGGTGAGCTAATTAAATGTTTGCCCAAATACAGCAGGCTGATGGCTAAGCTGATAGTTCTGTATGGCCCGCCAGCGATGTTATAAATATCCAAATGGTTCCTGGCAGAAGAAAGGTTCCCCACCCCTCACCTGGACCCTCACTTGCACACTATCCAGCACCACGCACACTCCTCAGTGATGGCCACGGCTCGGTGTTTAGTTCGCCAAACCTGCCGAATGAGGTCAAACAGGTATCTGTCTTATGTCAAGTCTCATCCTACAGCAAAGACTACTTTATCAGCGATGACAGTTTTCTACCTCCCAGCAACCTTACTAACGATTTATTAACGCTGACTGGATGGTCCATGCCAGGGAGCCCATGAAACTAAGTTCTCAAAGACACTATCTATCCTGCGGGCTTGGACACGTCGGAATTGAGACAGCAGGCCCTCGAGTTTTACCAGGAGACCCACGGGCTTTTGCCTCGATGCACAGGCAGCTTTCAAAACTGCAAACTGCTTTACTGGCCTCTTCACCTGGGCAGGTGTAGGGAACTGAGTTTTCACGTGGGGCACGCTAAATAAAAATCAGGATTGAGCACTGGGGCGAGCAGCAACCCGACAAGGTAAAAACAATTCCCCGGTAAAGCCTTTAAAACCCCCTTCTCCGCTGCCGACTGAAGGATGCAGCTAAACATGGGAGCTCGAAACATTCGGCTTTTCTTTAAAACGACACAGCTCTTTTTTGTTTCTTTTTTTTTTCTTTCTTAAAAATCACATACTGTTTTCGTGCTTTCTTTCGCCACTTGTTTCTACACCTTCAAAGTCAGCGAACACGACTTTCCTGGCCGATGCGCCGCCCGCTCGGGAGAGGCTGGCAGACACGAGCAGGCTCGCGAGAGGAAGGTGGCAGGCAGGGAGCTTGACAATGGCACTACCCGGTGCCCTCTGACCTTCAGATCAACAAGTGGCCCTCTAGCCCGAGGGCCCGGTGAGTGCGGGGCCCAGGGACAGAGGACGAGGACGAGGACGAGGACGTGGCCAGCCAGGCACAAAACAGTGCCCCGCAGGACGGGAAGCCGAGAGCCGGGGTTCGCCGGCAAAGCCCCTTCCCAGAGCGCGCCGGGGGTGAGCGGCGGCCTCCGCCCCGGCTGCGCGCCCAGGGCCACGGGGTCCGAGCCGACTCAGGCCCACCTCCCCGAACTGGCAGAAACACAGGCTGGGGGCGAGGGAGATCCCAGCGGCGCCGGGAGCGAAGCCCGAGGACAAAAAGAAAGCGAAAACGGACGAGGATGATGAGAAAGGGGGGCGCCCCCTCGCACTTACCTTGCCTGCTAGCACCGGAGCCCAAGGTGCCGCAGCCGCCGCTCACCCACCGGCTCCGCTCGCGCGCGCCAGCACCGCCTAACCGGAAGCGGCCCCTCGCCCCGCCCCCGCCGCCTCGCCAGCGGCCTCCCGACCAATCAGCAACAACCGCGCAGCGGACGCAGAGCTTCCTTGGGTCGCCATTGGCCCCACAGTCGAGTAGCCGGGATTGGCTGGAAAGCGCCACGTCCCCGCCAGCGCGCCCAGCTGCGTGGACCGAATCCCCGTCCAGCACTGGCCCTGAGTCCGGCGGGGACGGCGGCCCCAGCCCCCTTGCCCCGGGCAGGGCGGCTTGTGGGCGCGGCCGCCTGCCTCCGCTCCTGGGTCGCAGCGCGTGACTGGGCCTCGGCGGAGCTTCTTGGATGACCCTGCTGGTTACCTCCTGCCCCAGCGCCTGGGGTTGGATCCGTCCCACGGTGCTGTGAATGAGAAAGGGGCCACTTGCTAAACCCGAGCCGCTCTGGGGAGGCCTCCCCCGCGCGCCTTGCAAACTCAGAGGCCCAAAGCAACCACACCGGATAGTCTGAACACAAAAGAAGTCTGTCTAAAAGCGGGTCAGGGTGGGTGATAGCTTCCTTGACAAAGGTCAATCTTTTTTAAATTTAATTTATTTTTTAAAATATGTTTTATTGATTTTTTACAGAGAGGAAGGGAGAGAGATAGAGAGTTAGAAACATCAATGAGAGAGAAACATGGATCAGCTGCCTCCTGCACACCCCCTCCTGGGGATGTGCCCGCAGCCAAGGTACATACATGCTCCTGACCCGAATCGAACCTGAGACCCTTCAGTCCACAGGCTGATGCTCTATCCACTGAGCCAAACCGGTTAGGGCAATCTTTTTCTTTTTAATATGTTTTTATTGATTTCAGACAGGAAGGCAGAGGGAGCTACAGCAATGATGGGGATGGAGCCCGCATGTGCCTTGACGGGTTATAGAACCGGGACCTCCTGGTTCATAGGTTGATGCTCAACCACTGAGCCACACTGCCTGGCAACAATGGTCAATCTACCTTCACTGAGGCTATTGCCTTAAAAAAGTATTTTTTTTGATTTTTTTTTTTTTTTTTTTTTTTTTTTTTTTTTTTTTTTTACACAGAGAGGGAAGGAGGGAGAAAGAGGGAGAAACATCGATTTGTTTTTCCACTTATTTATGCATTTATTGGGTGCTTCTTGTATGTACCCTGACTGGGGATCAAACCGGAAATCTTGGTGTGTCCGATGATGCTCTAACCAACTGTGCTACCAGGCTAGGGTCTCTATTGTCGTTTTGCATCTAAAATAACATACCTTTGAAATGTCCAAGTAATCTTTTCCAGACCCCCTCAGTGCACAGTCGTGGGCACCAGAGCCCGAGACCAGAGAACCCCTCATTGTTTTCTTGTCCTTCACATACCATCTCTATATGCTGTAAATTTTAATTATTCACTATCCCGTACCCACCAATGTAAAAAATGTTTTTCTCCATCCTGCTTTTTAGCCAATCTCAGAGATTCCCCAGTTTTGTTCTCTCCTACTTCCCTAATCTACCACTAAAGGATTTCATGTAACCCTCCTTACATCTCCTCCTTTTATTCTCATGTATAAAATAAGCTACAGCTCTAGCTGATTTGGCTCAGTGGAAAGAGTATTTTTCGGCTGACTGAAGAGTCCTGGGTTCGATTCCAGTCAAGGGCACATGCCCTGGCCCTGACCGGTTTGGCTCAGTGGAGCCTTCGGACTCAAGGGTCCCGGGTTCGATTCCGGTCAAGGGCATGTACCTTGGTTGCGGGCACATCCCCAGTGGGGGATATGCAAGAGGCAGCTGATCGATGTTTCTCTCTCATCGATGTTTCTCTCTATCCCTCTCCCTCTCTGTAAAAAATCAATATATTTAAAAAAAAAAAAAAAAGGGCACATGCCCGGGTTGTGAGCTCAATCCCCAGTGGGGGGCATGCAGGAGGCAGCCGATCAATGATTCTCTCCCATCATTGATGTTTCTCTCTCTCTCTCTCTCTCTCTCTCTCTCTTTCTCTCTCTCTCTTTATTCCTCTGAGATCAATAAAACCATATTTAATAAAATAAAATAAGCCACAAAACTGCCATTCTCCAGAGCATTTTCTCGATCCATTTAGATTTTGCTTCCTGGCAATTGTCAAATAAATTCATAAAAATTGTCTACAGGTTTGAACATTTCTTATGCCAACAGTATCAACCGCTAACTGTAATGAACAACCTCAAGTTCTTTCCCTTTAGCACTACCTCCATGATGGGGTCACCTAGAGCATGAGGAAAGTGAGGGACAGTGAAAACACAGAAGGAGTAATAGATTGCAGGGTTGACAGGGTGGAAGGATATTGGACTCAGGGGAAAAGATAGGAGGTGGTATAGCTGAAGAATGGCAATAATGGATTCTTGACAAACTCTAGGGTAAAATCAGGGGAGTCAGTGGCTGAGGAGGGTGGAGGACGAGGGACCATGGGAAGAATCATCTATGTGGCTATCGAAATCACTAAGAATTAGAACCTAACGCTTCCTTGGAGCTTACATCCAGGAGCTTACTTTTTAGCCCTCCAACAATTTCAGTCTGAAAACCACTTCAGTGAAGAAAAAGACCCTCCTAGGAAATCTTGAATCAAAGCAAGATCTCCAAAAACACTTTCCAATTGGAAGGGTGGGCAGCCTTTCTGAAATACTCATAGCCTGGTTTTTATTGAAGGTGAAATACTGCCCATTTTAAAAAGAGGCTGGTCCATGGGCTATCTGACAGACACTCATTAATAACTCTCGGTCTATAATCGATGAACCTCTGATTTCACCTGTACTGGGGGCCTGTATGTCCTCTCTTTGGAACTGATCATTTAATGAGCACTAACAAGATGTGTTGACATTTCAAGGGGGTGTCATATATGAAATAAATTGAGCCAGAGTTTGTAGGGCTGAGACATGAGCCAACTTAGCAAGTTTAAATACAAAAGAGAAATCCCCTCTATTTCACACATCTTGCCTGACTACCTCCTGCAGGAATCTTGTGTAGATTCACACCCAAGCCTCCATTTGGGACAACAGGGCTCGGCTAGCAAGTCCAAGTTAGGGATGGGCTAAGAAAGAAGGTCCCAAACTTAACTCAGAAAAGTGGGACTAACAAGAAAACCTGAGGGGTGGGTGGAGGTGGTAGAGGGTACAGAGGGGATAAATGGTGATGGGAAAAAACAACCCCAACTTCTTTGAAATGAAGAAACATGAAAAAAAGAAAAAAGAAAAATTGGCCAAAAGGGAAAGAGAGAGGCCCTTGGCTAGAATTCATATCTGGCTCCTTATACTGGTCTAAGCAGAGAAGAAAACACATTTTTTTTTTTTTTTTTTGTATATGGCCTTACTTTCAAGTTTTAAATTAGGTAAATAGAAGCTTGGCGAGGCATCTCTCAGAGGTATATTTCTTCTCTTGTTCTCCAGCTTCTCTCCCACGTCTCGTTTCCTTGTCTTACCACCTCTCCTCATCTCCCGTCTTTTCTGACTTGCTCCCCCCACCTTCCTCTTCACCTCCATCTTGTTCTCTTCCACCTCTCCTCTGACCCTGCTCCCCTTTCCTCCCTTTTCTCTCTCTCTCTCGGTGGTCCCGGCCCTCCGAGAGCATGTCTTCTTGTGCCTGCCTGGTGGTGGAAAGGAGGCGAGGAGGTCACAAAGTTATGTGCAGGATAATGCTTTTCATCTGGAAGCCAAGCTCCCAAATGGGTCTCCAAAGAAAGGCTATGCTCTCCGCGTGAGGTGATGCTAGTTTTTCCTCGGCTGCAGCTTTCTCCTTCCCTCCATCCAGACAGAGTCCCTCAGGAAGTTGAATGCTGCAGAGCGGTGTCGGCGAGGGCCGCTTCGATTCTCCCCAGTGTGAAAGGGTGGCTCAAATAGAATTTCCTGTTAATTTGAGAGAGAACAAATTCAATAAGATATAGCTTGCCTAAGTAGCTCTTCTGTGGGCACACAGATATTTGTGTTAGTTTTTTAAATTGTCAACTATTAATAACAGGTATCTTATAAGAGTTAGTGGTTTATTAATAATATTTGACTTTAGAAAACAGAAACCACTCTACCTATCTCCGGTTACACCAGTGGTTCCCAACATGGGGCACATGACCCACGGGGGGCAATTTGATTTTTAAGGGGGGCGATTTGAGAATGAGTTATTAACAGTGAATTTTTTGCATTTCTTATGGTTCTAGGGGCCTCATATACAGTATATAAATATATATTGTGACATATTTATGCATTTCAGTTCTCTATTATATGTTTTGAAACGTTATTTGCTATTTTTTCATATCACTTCATATTTTTACTATTTTTAAAACAATTTCTTAGTGATTTCTTCCTCAGTACTTCAACTGTCCTTTCATTCTTTTATTTTTCTCTTTCATGGATGCTATGTTCTTTGGAAGCTTGTTTACACCAAGTTAATGGCCTTTTAGGGGAAAAATGACCCTGTGGGTTGCTTAGTGTAAAACAAAACAAAACAAGTTAATGGCCTTTTAGGCTTCCTCCACATGAATAGGAGTTCACTTTTTGAATAATAAGAATTATATGTCACGGGCAGGGGGTGAGGGGGCATCAGGATGTTAGAGATGCTTAGATGGGGCATAGCCAAAAACAGGTTGGGAACCACTGGGTTAGACAGAGGCACATAGGGAGTAGTTAATGATTGTGTGTTAAATGAATATATGGATGGATGGATGAGCCTTGGAGCATGGAGAGATAAGGGCTGGGACCAGGGAAGTTGCCCCTACTCCCCACCCCTCCTCACTTTCTGCAGCAGACGGTTGGGGCTCCCCAAGAGCTCAGAAAAGGAAAAGGGTCCTCACCTCCTCAAAGGCAGAGCCCACGGAACTGCAGAGGCAGCCCTCATGTCTCCACCCACACAGAGAAAGCAGCTCTAGCGACAACAGTGCCATCCCAGTCTCTATCCCCTCAGAGCCACTTTGTAGGAACTCACAAAGGCCTCTGGGGGCTCCCGAGGTGCCACACTCAGCGTTTCACTCAGCCCAGTTGGAGGTAGAGAAGACCATGGCAGGGGAAAATGGCTGAAGTGCTGTGGCTGGCACCCCCAACTCCCACCCCACAGCCTCCAGGCAGTACCCTGGGGACCCAGGATCTGAACCCCTGCCTGAGGTCAAACTCCAGGTCCGTCCCGAGGCAGCCAGATGAATCCCATGACCGTACCTATGAACAGAGTCAGCTGTGGCCTCGTGGAGGCTGCCAACGTGCTGAGGAGAGAGAGGGGCTGCGGCCCAGAGGGGTTCTCCCTTTCCCACTCTCCACAGGTGAAGGAATCCCTCCAACTGAGGTCGCGGGTGCACGGAATGCTGTCTTCACTGGAATTATCTTTCTCTGGGTCAAAAAGAGGAGGCATTTGTTTGCACTTTGATTCACAGAGCATGCTCACAGAGGATGGCCACCATCTGCGGGGTGTTTCTGACGGGTCGGGTACTACTCCAAACAATTATGTGTACTAATACTCATTTAATCCTCACAGAGAGCCCGCGAGGTCAGCGCTGCCGTATGAGGACTCTGGGGCCCAGCAAGGTTAAGTTACTTACCCAGGGTCACATGATGAGGCAGAGCCAGGATTCAAAGCCAGCCCGCCTGGCTCCGGAGCCCATGATTTTAGCACTATATCGTGGGAACAAGGCAATGCCAGTGAAAGGGAGGAACCAATGTTGCTGGAGAGGTTAACTGTGTGAACTTGCCCAGGAGATTCAGCTAGCTGCACTAGCAATGGGCTTGAACCCAGGTGGCCTTAAGCCAGACCCTGTCCTCGGTCCACTTGGCCTCAGCTCCTCCAAGGATGGCTCACAGCCCAGCCGCTTTGGCCTCGCCAGGGATCATGTTAGAAATGCAGAGTTTCAAGGGAACACTTTGTAACCTCTGTATGAATGTCTCTATCTGCTGTGCTAGGCACCTGAAACTAATACAAATTGGTGTTGAATGCAAAATGTAATCGAAAATTTTTTTAAAAAAAAGAAGAAATGCACAGTTTCAGGTTCACCCAGAGCCACTGGATCAGATTCTGCATTTTAACAAGACCCCAGTCTGCACATTCAGGTCTGGAAAGCACTTCAACAGGTCACACCACCTGCTGATGGAGAGTTGAAAGGTTTAGCCAACCAGGCAAGCTTCGGGATACTGGTTTTTCATAATGTAGCTCTCTCTCTCTCTCTCCAAAAGTTCCAAGAGGCTGGAGTGTGACTCTCCTTCCGACTGAGAGGGTACACTGCTTGGTCCAAAGACAAAACGAGTTTCTTCAGCTCCAAGGAAAGAGAAGGGTCCTGAGGGCTCCCCAGGATGACTATTGGAAATCAGCCCAGGGACATCGTGGGAGTGGCGGTTCCTGTGACACCAGATAGCCTATGACTCTGAAATTCTGGCTGTTCTCTGAAGTCCTAGAATGTAAATATTGTCTATTTCTGTTTTCCTCAGCCTTAACCTCAAAGGGTATGGTGTGTGTGTGTGCACGTGCGCATGTGTGATTGGATGTATGTGCAAAAACAGAAATGAATCACCGTTTTATTATCAGTTACATGACATGAGAAGGCATTCACAGATTTGAAGAAAATGTGGGCCAGCATCAGCTCCACTCACATTTAGAACGGGGGCTGGGCCTGGCAGCCTCCAGGCTGGATTTGGCCTGTAGATATGTTTTGTGTGCCCACTTAGTGTTGGCTTATACTGTGCTTTAATTTTTTTATGGGCGGGGAATATGTCACATAAAAATCCAGATTTTTGGCTTCTCTTGAAAAAACCAGAGTATCTAGCAGCACCAGGCCTGTGTTCTAGCATGGAAACAATTAATGGAAGCCTTAATTAAAACCTCCACTTTCTCATTGCCACTGTCCCTGACACTCCCTATTGTCTCCTCAATGCTGAAACCAAGTGTCAGCCCAGCTGCTGTTTTACTTATGATAGAGTTGAGAGAAAAGTCAACCATTCCTTAGATCCATGACATGTAGCCTCTTTACCCATTTATACCATCTGCAGACAGTTGAGTGTGTAATCCCTGGCCTGAATGAGAAAGTTGGCAGAGCGCCCCTGGGATCTACATACTCCTCTACATTTCTAAATATAACATGAAATTCTGGCTGCTTCCTGAGCCAATTTGGAGGAATAATTTATTAATGGTGTGGTGCATGGATATTTACTGAGCTATTGTGTTCCCAGTCTGGTGCTTGCCACTGTGGATAATTCAGGGGCGTGGAAGAAATTGTAGTATTAGTTGCAGAAACAAGATTGAAACCTATGAAACAATTAGGGAATCATGTAACAAAGGTTATGACCAAGGAAAGTTTTGTCTGGGCAGAACGGTGTTGTGAGATGTACCTGGAAGGAAAGGTAGGATTTAGAATGCAGCATCAGGGGGAGGGGGCAGAGGGAGGATGTCTAAGGCATGGACAAGGTCAGCCCACGTGTGGCTAGAGTGGAAGATTTGGGCTGGAGAAGGAGATGAGGCAGAGGGCACCTAATTGAGGAGGAGAAAGTGACCAGTGAGATGGGTAAGAGAGGGGAAGTTAATGTAGAGTCATGCATGCCAAAATGAGTGGATTTGCCCAGCTGGCATGGCTCTGGTTGAGCATCAACCTATGAACCAGGAAGTCACAGTTTGATTCCCAGTCAGGCACATGCTCGGGTTGTGGGCTCAAGAGTGTGCAGGAGCCCTAACCGGTTTGGCTCAGTGGATAGAGCGTCGGCCTGCGGACTGAAAGGTCCCGGGTTCGATTCCGGTCAAGGGCATGTACCTTGGTTGCGGGCACATCCCCAGTAGGGGATATGCAGAAGGCAGCTGGTCGATGTTTCTCTCTCATCGATGTTTCTAACTCTCTATCCCTCTCCCTTCCTCTCTGTAAAAAATCAATAAAATATATTAAAAAAAAAAAGTGCAGGAGGCAGCTGATCAATGATTCTCTCTCATCATTGATGTTTCTTTTTTTAAAAATATATTTTTATTGATTCAGAGAGGAAGGGAGAGAGAGAGATAGAAACATCAATGGTGAGAGAATCACTGATCGGCTGCCTCCTGCATGCCCCCTATTGGAATCGAGCCCACAACCAGGCATATGCCCCTGACTGGAATCGAACCCGGGACTCTTCAGTCCGCAGGCTGATGCTTTATCCACTGAGCCAAACCAGCTAGGGCTCATCACTGATGTTTCTATATCTTTCTCCCTCTCCCTTCCTCTCTGAAATCAATATATATATGTGTGTGTGTGTGTGTTTTTTAAATGAGTGGATTTGGGGTAAACCAGAACCTGGAGATAAACAGGGAATCAGCTGCTGTTCCAGTCACACGGACTCTGTCTCTTCCCAGAATGCCCTGACTCTAATGCTTTGGCCAGCCTACTTGTCCTCATCCTCTGTAACTTGGCTCAGACCCCAGGCCTCCGGGACAGCTTCCTGGGAGGAGGGAGGCACCCTGCCTTTGTGCCGCTGTGGCACCCCAGGCGTGAGCTCTGAGTGCTGCCTGGAAGAAGAGGTTTTGTAATCTGGGGATTTACCCATCTGACCCCACCAAATGATAAACCCCTTGGAGGGGCTGCTGTGTCTTTCTTCACTGGGACGCCAAAGCCTACAACAGTGTTTGGCACTTACCAAGTACTCAGGTGCATGTTTCTGAATGAGCGAATGAATGAATGAACTAGAGCATTGCTGTAGTTCAGGCAAGAGGTCATAGGTGGACGAGGGGAGGATCTGCTGGTATAGGAAACATTTCAAAGAAAGAAACTGGGAGGATTTGGTGCCAAGTTGACTATGGTGGTCAGAGAGTCTAGAGGAACTCAAGGTAAAGTATGAAAGGACATCCTGACAGCTAGAAACTCTGGGGTGGGGAGCGAGAGACAATTCCATTCCTGCATCTGCAGAGCAAAAGGTTCTCTGAGACACGATGCCCTTTACCCTGTTTACCTGAGTTGTCCTTTTTGGTCTTGGTCTTTTTGCTTCTCCTGGAACTCCAGCCATTTCAGGATCAAGGAAATGAAGGGCAAAGGGGGAAAAAATAGAGATGACATTCTCATTTTAAATCTTGTTTCTCGTTATATTTTTTCCTGATGCTAAAACTTTAGAGGCAGATATAAGCTGTGGCTCTATTGGGTGAGTGAGACACATATTAAAATACCAGAAGGAAACTAGGGAAGGGGAGGTGGGGAAGGGTGGGGTGGGGTGGCGGGGAGCAGACCCCGGCGGCTGACTTGGCAGAGGAGGAGTGGGTGTGGCTCCATCTGCTGAGTCCTGTGTCTCAGCCATTTATTTCAATTGCTGTAACCTGCGTACTGTTGCCAACACACAAAAGCTGATACAATTGCAACCAGACTAGAGAGTCCGCCTGAGTGAGGAGAAAAGTCATCCCTCAGGGCTGCATTCTGGGGAATTAAGGACAAGAAACGAAATGACCGTACAGAGCCATTATCGAGATAACAGCAGAGCAAGAATGAACTTCTTCCTGCTTCTCACATCCCGTTGATCCGTTTTTACATGACAGCCCAGACTGGGTTGCCATAGCTCCCTGGCTGGTCCCTCTACACCTATTCTCCCTCTCTTCATATCAAATGTCACTGCAACAGCCAGAGTGACCTTTTCAACATGTAAATTGGATCATGTTACCTCCCAGTTAAAAATGGTGCTAAGGCTCTCATTACACTCAAAGTCTCAGGTCATGTGCATGGCTTCCCAGGTCCTGCCTGGTTTGGCCCCTGCCCACTTTTACTAACGTCCTTCTGTTGCCACTCCTCTCCCCACACTGGGCTTCCTCCCCTTTCTCTAAACTCATCGTGCTTCTTCCTCAGGATGAAGTGTCAGTCTTACACTCATTTGTGCCTTTAACTTGTACCACCTTTTCCACCCTTTATCTGGCTAAGTGCCCAAATAAAGGTTTTAATCTCCTCTGGCCTTCTGGAAATATTCAAAGCTCTCTGTGCTAGAGATTGCCAATGGGCCCCCAGGATTTCTTCTGCCCTCCTCCCTTGGGGGCAAGCATCTACTTCTGTATTGGGCACGTACAGAATAGAGAAGGCATTTCCCAGCTTCCATTGCAGCTGAGTGTGGTCATGTGACTGAATTGTGGCCTATGAATATAAACAGAAGCCGTCCTTCAAATAGTAATTTTAAAAATTTAAATTTTTAACATTTTGAGACAAAAAGTTACATCAACATATCTTGTTCTATTAGAGTCCAGCACTCCCCAGCTCAGCAGTATGACATCTTATTCAGAAATTTTTTAAAAAAATTTTAAATTTATTTAGGTGACACTTGATCCAGAAATTTCTTAAATTATAGATTTCTATATGATATGCAGAGTGGCGGCCCAGTAGAAATTCTTTAACAGTGGGCAACTAACAATTTTTCTTGTGTTAATATTTTTCTACTTCTAGCCCAAGGCAGCCTTAATAATACAAGTTAATATTTATTGAGAGTTTATTTAAATCTGCCTCTAAATCTGCTGAGGAGTATGTCAAGCACTTCATGCTTTGGGGCCCACTTAATCCTGACAATATCTGGATGCGGTTGGAACTATCATCATTTCCATCGTGCAGATCTGAAAACTGGCCCCGGAGAGTTCAGCAATGTGCCCACGGGCTCACAGGCAGAGCAGAGACTTGGTCCCAGCTCTGTGTGAGCTCTGACCCACTCTGAGAGATTTATCTTCTCAGACTCTGTTGGTTTTCAGTTTACTAACGGCACTCTCAAAGAAAACTTTCTTTTTGTTGTTCTGTGTCTGAACGGCTGGTCCCTGTTGTGACAAAAATCTCTTCTTTGATAACTTTGTTTTTCTCTTCTGGTGATCATTACAATTTATTTCTGTCCTCCTTTTTTTAAAAAACAACAACAACAACAACAACAACAACCCACAAATCAAGTTCACTAGGGCCCTAGATCCCACTTAATCTTTGCTCTCTGGTTGTAGTGCCCAGTGGAATAAATATTTTCAACTCCTGTCTCTCTCATACCAACCAGTCTTAAGACTCAAACCTTAAGTCATCTACACATACATGGACATTTCCTCAGGCATGGAAAAAAATAGGCCTGCCCAATGGAGCTTTCCAGAACAGGCTATACATTGAGAAAACGACCATAGAAGATTCATAAAGTCCAATCAGAGGCCAGGTGAGTAGGTCAAGGAACTCACGGAGCAGACAGTGTTTTAAACAATGTTTTGTTTATTTCTCTGTGGGGACTAGGAATTGGATGAGAAATTAGGTTTTACTTTTTTACCGGTGTTACTAACTTATTCTTATTATTGGAGAGCTACTTTTATTTTCTTTTTTAATCCTCACCTGGGGATATGTTTATTGATTTTTAGAGAGAGGGGAAGGAGGGAGAGAGAGAGAGAGAGAGAGAGAGAGAGAGAGAGAGAGAAGAAAGAGAAATATCCATCGATTGCCTCTTGTGTACACCCTGACCAGGGACCAAACCTGAAACCTTTTGATGTGCTGCATGACACTCCAGCCAACTGAACTACCTGGCCAGGGCACTTTTCATTTTTTATAAGATTCCTCCTCTGGAGTCAAGACTACTATGCTTGCCACGTGGAGGAAGAGAATATGGCCAAGAGAACTGGGAAAAGGTTGCCCTGAGCCAGGGATAACGCTGGGTCCTGAGTGGCAGTGTTTCATGCCCCTCCCTGTGCTCATTAACCAAGTTACTTGGTTTTTGGATCTCACAGCCCAGGCCATCTGGGCTGCAGGAAGGGATGTCAGGCTGGCCTGATTTAAGTCATGTACCTGAACCGGTTGTGCTGGTGCAAGTCAGCAAAAATCAGAGAGAGGGCCTCACTCTCCCCCTTGGCCATCAACTGCAGGAGGCTCTCGCTGGGCTGGGAGGCTTGAGGTTTCTTCTGTACTAACTGGATGGGAGGGGGAAAAAAAGCAAATCCAGATGGTTAAGACCCTAGGCCGTGGTCGGCAAACTGCGGCTCGCGAGCCACATGCGGCTTTTTGGCCCCTTGAGTGTGGCTCTTCGTAAGCCTTAGGAGTAGTACCCTAATTAAGTTAACAACAATGTACCTACCTATATAGTTTACGTTTAAAAAATTTGGCTCTCAAAAGAAATTTCAATCGTTGTACTGTTGATATTTGGCTCTGTTGACTAGTGAGTTTGCTGACCACTGCCCTAGAGTCTCTGTATTTTCCTAATATCATGATCCAAACCCTAAAGTGTTAGAACTCAAACTGTTCCATTGGGTAGCCATGCCAGGGGTTCAGAGAGGCAATTCTGAGGCCATATCTGCTTATACGCCCTAGATTGCTATAACTATCCTTTGGTGCCCAAAGGATAACATTGTCATTGAATACTTTAGACATAATTTAGTACATAACCTATTCTCATTAATATACCTTAATGTTATCAATAGCCTATTCAGATGCTATTGGTTTTATATTTAAATGTAGGGGAATAAAATATTTATTGTAGGAATTTAATGAATGTTTTAAAAATTGACTTCTCTAAGAAAAGTTGGATATTGAGCTGCTTTTTACACCTGACGTAAATTGCCTTCTTTCCTGTTGCCTGCGATACCCCGAAGGTGTTCTAGAAGTACAAGCTGCTCAGAGTCATCCATTCATTCTTTACTGAGTGCCAACTATGTGCTAGGCACTGGGGATAGAGTCGTGAAGAAGACAGATAAAAACCCCTGCATTCATGGAGTTCCTGTTGTAGCTCAAGTCAGTCTTACATCACACTCTAAGGCCTGGGGCAGAAAGGCCCTCGTGGCTTCACTGGTGAATTTTATTAAATACTTAAAGGAGTAATAGTACCAAGTCTTCATAAGCTCTGAAAATAGAGGAGGAGGAAATACTTCCCAACTCATTCAGTGAGGCTAGTATTATCCTAATACCAAAGCCAGGATATCACAAGAAAACTACAGACCAATATTTCTAACGAACGTAGATGCAAACTCCTTAACTAAATGCTAGCAAACAGAATCATGGGACATATAGAAGAGAGTATACATACACACCACGACTAAGTGAAATTTACTGCAGGAACACAAAGTTGATTTAACACTTAAAAATCAATGAATATAATACACTATTCTAATAGAATAAAGGGAAAACCACATGACCATCTCAATAGATGCAGAAAAAGACATTTGAAAAAATTTAATACCCATTTATGATAAAAACTCTCAATAAACAAGGAATAAAAGGGAATTCCCTCAACCTGATAAAGGGCATCTACCAAGATCCCACAGCTAGCATCATACTTGATGAAAGACTGAATGTTTCCCCCTAGGATTGGGCATAAGCATGTCTGCTTTTGCCATTTCTACTCAACACTGTACTGAAAGTTTTAGCTAAGGCAATAAGCAATAAATGAACAAATGTGAATGAATTGGAAATGAAGTAAAATTGTCTTTTATTTGCAGATGACATATATATATATAGAAAATCACAAGGAACCACAAAAATACTATGTTTGATAACAAGATTAATATAAAAAAATCAATTCCATGTACTATCAATGAATGATGCAAACATAAAATTAATAAAACACAATTCCATTTAAAATAGTAGCCACAAAATAAAAAGATAGGAATAAATTTAACAAAAGAAGTGCAGAACTTGTATACTAAAAGCTAAGAAAACATTGCTAAGAGAAATGAAAGAAGATTGAAATAAATGGAAAGACATTCCATCCTATATAATAAAAGCCTAATATGCAAATCGACTGAACAGCAGAATGACCAGCAGAAAGACCGGTCACCATGATGCACACTGACCACCGGGGGCAGATGCTCAATGTAGGAGCTGCACCCAGCTGGCAGGCCCCAGGCCAGCCAAGGCGGGTACCAGTGGGGGCCTCCCAATCGCCCTGCTGGCCACCCCACAGATTGGCCCTGATTGCTGGTCAGGCCTAGGGACCCTACCCATGCACAAATTTCGTGCACCGGCCCTCCAGTATTCATATATTTGAAGACTCAATATTGTCAAGATGGCAATTCTCTTCTAATTGATATATAAAATCAACATGTCCTTGTCAAAATCCCAGCGATCTATTTTGTAGAAATTGATAGGCTAATCCTAAAATTTATATGGAAATACAAAGGATTTAGAATAGCCAAAATAATTTGAAAAAGAACAAAATTGGAAGACTTACAACAGCCAATATTAAAACTTACTATAAAGCTACATTAATCAAGACATTGTGGTATTGACACAAGAGTAGGCATACAGATTAATTAAACAGGATTGAGAATCCAGAAATAAATCCTTACATTTACTTTCAATTGATTTTTGACAAAAGTGCAAGATAATTTAATGGAGGAAAGGATACTTTTTTCAACAAATGCTGCTGGGTAAATTGTACATCCACATGTGAAAACACAAATACTTAGACTCTTTCCCACACCATACACAAATAGTAATGCATAAGGGATCATAGACTTAACTGTAAGAGCTAAATCTATAAACTTCTAGAAGAAAACATAGGATAAAATACTTGTGACTTGGGTTGAAAAAAAAAGTCTTAGCTACAACACCAAAAGCCTGATCTATAAAAGAAAAAAATTGATAAATTGCACTTCATTAAAATGAAAAACTTTTATGTGCTGGGGGTGGGAATGGCTGGGGAGAGGTCAATGGGGGGGAAAGGAGACACATGTAATACTTTAAACAATAAAGAATTAAAAAAAACCTTTTGCTCCACAAAGACCACCATTAAGAAAATAAAAAGATGCCCTAGTCAGTTTGCTCAGTGGATAGAACATTGGCCTGTGGACTGAAGGGTCCCAGGTTCGATTCCAGTCAAGGGCACGTACCTCGGCTGTAGGCTCCTCCCCAGCCCAGGCCCTGGTCAGGGCGCGTGCAGGAGGCAACCAACAGATGTGTTTTTCTCACATCATTATTTCTCTCTATCTTTCCCTATCTCTTCCACTCTCTCTAAAATCAATGGAAAAATATCTTGAGTGAGGATTTTTTTTAAAAAAAAGTAAAATAAAAAGACAATTCACACACTGGGAGAAAATATTTGCAAATCGTATATCTAATAAAGGACTTATATTCAGAATATACAAAAAATTATAGCAATTCAAGAAGACAAAACTCAATTTAAAAATGGGTTTTTCAACAAAAGACTTGAATAAACATTTCACCAAAGAAGACTCGAGCTCCTCCTCCGCCATCGCGGTGTGCTCAGTTGATTCTCCTTCGCCATGTCTTCTCACAAGACTGTCAGGATCGAGAGGTTCCTGGCCAAGAAACAAGCAGAATCAGCCCATTTCCCAATGGGATCGGATGAAAACTGGTAATAAAATCAGGTACAACTCCAAGAGGAGACACTGGAGAGAAACCAAACTGGGTCTATAAGGAATCGCACATGAGAGATGGCTCCCATATTTATGTGGCATTCATGTTACCTGCACCTTTAAATGACTGAAAAGACCACTACTGTCTGGACAGTTGGACATTTTAATTGGGAAATTATTGGAACAATGATATTTCTCTGTTGATTTTTTTCTTCAGTAGTAGGTTGGTGCAATAATAAATGAGACTTTAAAAAAAGACTTGAATAGACATTTCACCAAAGAAGATATATATGTAACTAATAAACCCATGAAAAATTACTCAACATCATTAGCCATTGAGGAAATCAAAGGTGAAACCATTACATATCCGTAGAATGGCTTTAACAAAAAAGACAGACAAAATACTATAGTGTTGTTGAGAATGTGGAGAAACTGAAACCCTCATGCATTGCTGGTAGGAATATAAAATGGTTCAGCCACTCTGGAAAACAGTTTGCCAATTTCTTTAAAATTTAAAGGTAAAGTTAACATATGACCCAGCAATTTCATCCCTTGGAGTTGACCCATAACAAATGAAAACTATGTCTATAGAGAAACTTGTACATTAGTGTTCATAGTAGCATTATTCATAACAGCCTCAAACTGGAAACAATCCAAACGTCCATCAATGAGTGAATGGATAAACAAAATGTGGCAAATCTATACAATGGAATACCATTCAGCAATTGAAAAAAATGAATTAGTTCTGGCTGGTGTGGCTCTCAGCTGGTTGGAGTGTTGTCTTGTACAACAAAAAGTGGTGGGTTTGATTCCCGGCCGAGATAGCATGCAACAAATATGCAACAAATTGATGTCTCTCACATCGATGCTCTCTCTCTCTCTCTCTCTCTCTCTCTCTCTCTCTTTCTCTTTATTCCTCCCCCTTCCTTCTTCCCTTCCTCTCTCAAAGATCAATTTTTTTTAAAAAAGGAATGAATTACTGATCATCTATGACTCTGATATGGATGAACCTGAAAAAATTATGCTGAGTGAAAGAAGCCAGACACAAAAGACTGTTGTAGGATTTTGTTTATATGAAATGTCTAACAAATATGAATTTATAGAGACTGAAAACAGATCAATGGCTGCCTGGGGCAGGAAATAGGAACAGAGAGCGACTTTAAATGGGCACAAGGGAATTTTTTATGGTGATGGAAATGTTCTAAAACTGGGTTGTGGTGATGGGTGCACAATCCTATACATTTATTGGAAGTGTTGAACTGTACACTTACAACGGGCGAATCTTACAGGTGGTTGTACACTATACAATTAAAGGCAGGGATTGCCTTCACAGGGTGCTTACTCACATGCCAGCTCACCTCAGCTCTACCCCTCAGCTCTGGCCTTGGCTGGAGGTGGCAATGGTGCCCACTGACCTTAGAGTCTCCTGAGACGCTGCAGCTGCTCTTGGGCACCAGACAGTGAGTGATAAGAATCCTAGGGTCTTTAGTGGTGATGGACAGGCCCTTCTGCAGAATCTGAACTAGTCGGATCCAGAAGTGGAAGACAGTCTCAGGATGGTCAGGGTGGAGTCTTAGATAGTAGATCTTCTCTGTGACCGTCCTCAACCGCAGGATGCGTTGGAGCTGGTCACAGACTTGGAGCTCCACGAACTTCAACGGGAGAATCCTGAAGGCATGAAGGAAGACACACATTGACAACCTCATTGCTTCTGTTCCAACTCTGTTTTCATTAAAATGAGGAGTGTCACGGGGCCAGTGTAGCTCAGTGGTTGAGCATCGACCGATGAACCAGGAGATCACAGTTTGATTCCTGGTTGGGGCACGTGCCTGGTTTGTGGACTTGATCCCCAATGGGGAGGGGGCATGAAAGAGGCAGCCGATCAATGATTCTCTCTCATCATTAATGTTTCCACCTCTCTCTCCCTCTCTCTTCCTCTCTGAAATAAACAAACAATACATTTTTTAAAAAATGACAAGTATCTCCTTCAGGACTCAGGCTTTTGGGGGTGGGAATAGGGCTCAAACTTCGGGGAGGTCATGTTCACCTGGAGAGCTTGTTTAAAATGCAGACATCTGAAGATACCCCTCAGATTCAATAGGTCTGGGGTGTGCCCTTGAAACTACATTTTAACCTCCACCCATCCTGCCATGATTTTCATGCTGGTCCCCAGGATCCTGCTTGAGACAGACAGCCCAGGAGTAGCTGGGGTCACAGGGTTTTCCATTTCCTTCTTGATAGCACCAAGGGAGCTACTCTCCTCTGCCACAAAGTTGGCCTCACTGTCCAGTCACTGACCCTATTGCCTCAATCACTCTTCCCAAAGGTGCTAAGGTTCAGGGAGCTGGCTTCGGGTTGAATAGTGGTCAGCTGGGGCCTGGCTATGCTTGCTGTAGGTACTCCAAAACATAATGGAGATGTTTATCACTCAGGCAACATGCAGAAATGAAGAGTTTATCTGGATTTCTGAGAATATCTAGAGATTCTTTTTTTGTTGCTGTTAATCCTCACTTGAGGATATTTTTTCTTTGATTTTTTAGAGACAGTGGAAGAGAGAGGGAAAGACAGAGAGAAATATCGATGTGAGAGAAACACATTGATTGGTTACCTCCTGCACGCACCCCAACCAGGGCCCAGGCTGGGAAGGAGCCTGCAACCAAGGTACATGCCCTTGACTGGAATCAAACCCAGGACCCTTTGGTCCACAGGCCAATACTCCATCCACTGAGCCAAACTGGCTAGGGCTAGAGATTCTTGAATATCCTATAGATTACTTGAAGAGGCTCAAACATTAAAAAGGGCTGTTTCTGCCCAGCCGGTGTGGCTCAGTGGCTGAGCATCGACCCATGAACCGGGAGGTCACGATTCGATTCTTGCTCAGGGCACATGCCTGGTTGCTGGCTCGATCCCCAGTGCGGGGCCTGCAGGAGGCAGCTGATCAATAATCCTCTCTTATCATTGCTGTTCCTCCCTCTCCCTTCCTCTCTCTGAAATCAATAAAAATATATTTTTTCAAAAGGGCTGTTTCATCCTAGACAAGCATGATGTGAGTATATATTACAGTTCTCATGACACTTAGCTCCACTCATTTCACTGGTAGGAAAGCTAAGATGCATCAAGTAACTTATGACTCAGACAGTGTATGAGTCTTTTTAATTTCATGCCAAGGACTAGAACCTGCGGCTCCCAGCCTGTGCTCCATCTGCCGGGTCTCACTGCTTTCTTGCCCCTTGGCAGAGAGATTTCCTAAGAATTCAGCGGGGTGAGTGCAGTGAGAAGGAAAGGGAGCATGTAGATTGGTCCCACATTCCTGTCCACACAATGCCTCCCTTTACCCCATCCGATCAGGGTGCTTGCAGTGCGCCCACTGTCTTAGGTTACTGTTGCCTGAAAAATTAACGGTGCTGCTGCTGACCCCTGTGCTTCCTCCCACCTTGAGTTTAGTCTCAGAGCAGCCTTTGCTCTGGGTCCACCCCCTTCCCTCGCTTGTCCTTCATTCCCAAGGGTGTCGCTCACCTCTTCAGGATGATGTTTGGCGCTGGAGATGGTCTGTTCCACGTCTGGCTCTGCCCTCGGTGCCATTTGACGCGGGCCATGAGGAGGATGTTGGGAAGGGGCAGGCAGGGCACGGAGGAGGTCACCCCGAGGGCCATGGTGTAGGCGGCTTTGTAGATGTTGATCCAGTTCCTGTCCTTTTTGACCTGCAAAGCAGCCCCATGGGCACAGCCTGAGATTTGGCCGAAGAAGCAACACATTTCAGCTGAGAGTTTCTCAGCTTCGGCAATATTCGCATTGCGGGCAGGGTAATGCTTCGTTTGGGGGAGGGGCTGCCTTGTGGACGCGGCAGGGTGTTTAGCAGCATCCTCGGCCTCCACTTACTAGATGCCAGTAGCACAGCCCCCCACCCCGCCCAAGTAGTGACAACCAAAAATGTCTCCAGACGCAGCCAAATGTCCCCTGGTTTTAGAAGGCAGATCATCGCTAGGGGAGAACCACTGTTTTAAACCTATATTGGAGAAACAACTGTAATCGTATTGACACTACCTACTGTTAACATCTGCCCACGAGAACTATCACCCAGGAGTTCCCTGGCGTGTGGCACATTTCTGTGGATCCTCCCTAGACTGTTTCCTGACTTTTCCTTGAAAAACGTCCTTTGGCCCTTCTCTGAGGGGCCTGGAGTCTCCTGCACCTTCCCTGCTCTGTAAGGTCCCTCGTAATTCCCAGGCGCTGAGAAGAGAGCCCAGGCCGGAAACAAAAGTGCCCTGAGTGCCCCTTGTACCGAGGCCTTTGCCACCTGTGTGTGCATATAAGCCTCGTGCCGTTCGACCCCTTTCACATTAGAGGACCCTGGGATTCAGGGTTGCAGGTCGCTTGCAGTGATGCCTCCTGGACTGCACTCTGAGCCCAGGTCTCTCTGGGGCCCAGCTTTTGTTCTCTCATCAATCAGCATTTCTGTTCCACACCCTCAAAGGGCATCTTGTTTCACTGCCTCTCTGATCGTCTGCTTTGGGCTTCCTGGGGGAGGAAATAAACCGGGGGATTCAGATACCAAACCCTCCAATCGGCGCAGAGAACGCCTGGCCTCTATCCCCGGGGGGAGGGGGGGTGTGTGTGACAACAGACTGCAGGAGAAGCCCTGTCTGGGGCTCTGCAAAGTCAGGGTCAAGTGGGGGTGGCCTTGTATTCCAGGCCCCCTGACCGCTCCTTGCCCAAAGCTCGCTCCACTCCAGTTCCAGGGACAGACTCTCCTGGCCAGCTCTTGGGAACAGGTTTAGGAGGATCGAGGAGTGCCCGCTGAGTGACTCCGGAGTACCTGGACAAAGTTGCTTTCAAACACCACGGAGTCAGGGAACAGGTTGAATTCTGGAGAGTGAACCATCTGGCAGAGCAGTCCCTCCTCCACACCCAGGCCCACTCCGGGCGTTGGTTCTCCATCCACAGGCAAGAGGCCCCTGAATTCTTCCCAGGCATTCAGGGAAGAGAAAGTTGGATAGGATCTTGTGACTTTTACTGCTTTCGATTTCCACCAAGTCTTTCTAGGTGGAGCTGATGACAACATTTCCGCACATGCTCAGGGGCTTGCTGCACATTTGTCCTGGGACCTCTCTCTGCCCTTCTGGCCTTGGGCAGCAGGCCAGGGCCTGGGACCGCCAATCAGCTCACAATGATGAATGGATGACATCATGAAAAACCAGGGCAAGCCTGCAGGAAAGGGAAGTGCGGAGGAGCCGCCCACTTCCTCCAGAGCGCTTTGCTGGCTGCTTAATGCCCTGACATTCTCCAGCCCTTCTTGGAACCCGAGGACCCCCAGAGCTTGCTGAGAAGGAAGTGAGCCAGGCAGAAGGGAGGGAGGTAGTGAGTTGAGAAGGAAGTGAGGAAGGTAGTGAGCTGAGAAGGAAGTGAGCCAAGCAGAAGTGAGGGAGGTAGTGAGCTGAGAAGGAAGTGAGCCAAGTGGAAGTTGGGGAGCTCCTTCCACTGCTCAGAGGAAAATACCTTCCCTGCCTTTCAACCCTCCCTTACTCTTAATGCAACCCACCTGCCAAAGAGTTTTAAGAGCCGTTTCTGTAAAAGCCAGCCTTCCCATGCTTTACATGATGTGGGCCCCCACACGCCCTGGTGTGTCTGCAGTAGCCTTTTCTGGTTATGAAGGGAGTTGCTGGTGCCTCTCTGTGCTCTGCTATGGCTGGCTAGGTCCCTTAGGAGGTCAAACTGAAGGAGCAGTAGAAGGCATTAGTTTCTTACCCACAGGCTGGCTTTGTGAGGGTGCCAGCTGGGAGGAATAGAACCCCGATGAGCAGCTCTGCGGGATCAACAAGCCATTCCCCCTCTCAGGGTGACAGTGTTCCTCAGTCCTGGGCCAGAGGAAGAAAGAGCCCAAGCCCTGGGGTGGCTAGATCAGGGGCAAAGAACCAAGCTGACTGACCACTATTCAAGTCCATCTCAGGGAGAAACCGTACTCTAATTTGGACAAAATATCAGATGTGTTAAGTAATGGATTGATCATGGAGGTCAAATGTGATAAATTCAGAAAAGCAATTTGACAACCAATAGATGCGATGCACAAGCTTTAAGATTTATTTTGTATTTCATTATTAAGTCATCTGATTCTATCAGCCCCTCACGTGGTCATTTCTTTTTTTAAAATATGTTTTTATTGATTTCAGAGAGGAAGGGAGAGGAAGAGAGAGATAGAAACATCAATGACAAGAGAGAATCATTGATCGGCTGCCTCCTGCACACCCCCTTACTGGGGATTGAGCCCACAACCCAGGCCTGTGCCCTTGACCAGAATCGAACCCAGGAGCCTTCAGTCCGCAGGCGACGCTTAGATTCACTGAGCAAACGGGCTAGGGCAGTCATTCCTATTGTGCTCCTGCTCAAGCACCTGTACTAGCTCCCTGGTGGGTAAAGCAACTTCTGCACTCGTCCCTTATTTTCTTTTGTTAACCATGTGGGGAAATGTCCTCCATGGTAACGTTCTCTAAGGATGAGGCAGAGACTATGTCCTGGGGTTTACATTTCCTTAGAAAGACACAGTACAAAAAGTGATGGCAATTAATACATTGATATGATGCTTTTCACAGTTAAAGCTTACCCACAACAGGAAAGCTTATTGGCGTAGATATATTTAGAT
The DNA here is from genome assembly GCF_964212035.1 of Myotis nattereri. Taxonomy (NCBI): domain Eukaryota; kingdom Metazoa; phylum Chordata; class Mammalia; order Chiroptera; family Vespertilionidae; genus Myotis; species Myotis nattereri. The sequence goes on along the minus strand of NC_138086.1, from coordinate 20,804,316 downwards.
ATATTTGGTCATTGAACATTCAAAAGTTCTCTTCCGTTGGGACAATGTCTCTCTCCCTTTTCCATATAATCCTATCGAACCCACTTTGCAGTGTGTGGAGGAAGGCTTTATCTAGCACCAAGTCTAGAAAGCTAAGGTGAAGAGGTGGGCTCTTCACTCTAAACAAAATACTAAGCAGTGATAGAAATGGTGCTTTAAGATGTCTACCCCTTCTACCTGTTCCACCAAACCTCAAAAACTAGCACACTGCATCCTTTAAAAAAACATTTGAAAAATACTTAATTGTACATCCTATTATCCATCGTCTCCATTCCTTTACTAATAGAATTTCTCACTGGGCACAATATTTTAGAATAAAGGTGATTATTCCGGGTCTCCCTTCCATCTAGGTAAGGCCATATGACTATGTTCTGGCAAAAGAGATGCAAGCTCCAGTGTTAGGTGCAGTTGATGTAAGGAATCATTGTAGGAAGGGGACGTGCTCTTATTCACACCTTGCTTTTTCCTCTTGGCTGGAATACAAACTTGAGGGCTGGAGCTTGAGCAACCCTTTGGTCATGAAGCAGCATGCTAAGGAGGGTAGCAGAGCTCCAGTTCTTTGATGTTCATAAAACTATGATACTAGTCTGAATAAGATAAATTAGGATTTTCTGTTATATTGAGCCAGACTTCAAACCAGCTGATACAACTACATAAAACTACTATCTACTCTTCTGGACCAATTTTACAGGAAATGATGGTACTATTTATCAATAATTCCAAGCAATGAAGAAATTATGGTTAGTTTATGAGAAATTAGGACTTTAAGAATGACAGTGTTACAGCTTCTGGAGAAAGTTGTATATTTTCCAATGACAGGAGAGACTCACTGCTTTCCTCTTCCTATGTATTCAGTAATGTTGATGCTACCACAATTCTTGCCTTTTGCACATTTTGGTGATGAGCACTTTGGTGACTATACATTGGTTTGAGGCTAAAGTCACTTTGGCCTTCTCAGGTATCATTTCAATTGCTCAGGAATGACCAGGATATCTGTTTGTCAGTTGGGACTGGACCCAGGTTTTGTGTTTAAAGCTTATGCAACTTTGGAGATTATTAAAAATAAAAAGACTGGCCCTGGCTGGGTGGGTCAGTTGGTTATATTTTGCCAGACTTCAAACCAGCAGATACAACTACATACATCAAAAGGTTGCAGGTTTGCTTCCTGGTCAGGGCACATACCTAAGTTGTGGGTTCGCTCCCTAGTGGGGGTGCGTATGGGAGGCAACCAACCAATGTTTCTCTCTTACATCAATATTTCTCTCTCTCTCTTTCACTTCCTCTCTCTCTAAAAATCAATAAAAAGATATCCTCAGGTGAGTATTTAAAAAAAGATAATAATAAAAATAAAGACTGGAGGGAGGGCAGTATTAAGAGTTGTTTAATGGGTACAGAGTTTCAGTTTGGAAAGATGACATAGTCCTGGAAATGGGTGGTAGTGATGGTTGCACAACAATGTGAATGTACATAATGCCACTGAAGTGTAAACCTAAGAATGATTAAAATAGTACATTTTACATGATGTATATTTTACCACAATAAAAAATGGTGGAACGTAAAAAAAATCAAAATTTAAAAATCCCACAACGTAGGACAAAAAACTGGCCCTTGGAAAGGCTCATGGGAATATGGGGCCCTGAAACTTAAGTTTTATGATCTTCATGGTAAAGCTGTTCCATTTAAATCTGTGTCACTATTTTAAAAAACTTTGTTACATAAGCAGAACATGTGCTTTGTAGAACATTAGAAAATACAGACAAGTTAAAAAAATAAACAGCATATTCCTACCTTCCAGAAAACATGACTGTAATGACTACCTACGTGTGTGTACCAAAATGGATCATACTCTAAAAAATGTTTTATAACCTATTTTATTCAGTCAACACTCTCTACATTTGTGTTTTGGTGTATTTTCATCTCATGTGATTTCCAGGCCATATCAAAATTTGTCAAATTAGCTCCAATTATTCTTATACTTGCTTTATCCAAATCAGTATCCAATCCAGGACCACAGTTCGCCATGTTTATTTTGATCTAGTACAGTCCTTTTTTAGGATCCTTACTAGTGGAAGCAATTGAGTCCCTTGTCCTACAGAATGACCCACCTTCTGGATTTGTCTGGCTATTTCCTGGTGGTATTTATCTTGCTTCTTTAGCAACTATATTTCCTGTGAAATAGAAGTTATATGTAAAGGGCTGGTGGATTCAGATATTGTTTTTCTTTCATTAAAATCATCAAGATTTCTTAGTATGGTACTACTATGGGATCCCAAAGAATTTCAGTAGGAAAATACTTATAAAGAATACATATCAGAAGAAAAACAATTTCAAGAAATAGAATAAAGTCTTTGAAAAGCATCTTTTCTGTGCCCTCAAGTAAATTAAATACAACTTGAGGCCTTAGGAAACAACAACAAAAAATCAGAGATATCAAAATCAGATGAAAAGAGACTTGGGACTATAAGGAAAGAAACAGAAGAAAAACCCACTAAATATCTAAAAGTCACATTAGAATTCACAAGAAGTAGAGTTGGCATGACAGAAAGCTGAATCAGTGACATGGATAACAGGCTTGAGACTAGCACACAGAACACAGTGAAGGACAAGGAGATGACATCACTGGAAGGATAATGGTAAATCCGTAAGACATTTCTGTTGATCCAACAGAGAGGTCGAGTCCCTGATGAAGAGGAAACAAATGGAATCGAAAAGGTAGTCAAACACATAAAAGAAAAAGCAATTTCTGAAACAAAAAGACTCAATTTGGCAAATGAATAGAATTTACTATATTCCAGGTAAACTGAACCAAGAAACCATTGAGACCAGAATATGTCTTGTAAAGTTCCTAAGTCTTAGAGATAACAAAAGCACCTTACTACAAACATCCAGATAGAGGAAGCAGATAATCTACCGGGGGAATAAAGTGCGACTGGCTTCAGACTTCTTTTCAGCAGTTTTAGGTGGCATAAGACAATGGAACAATGTAGAGAGAATGTTGCAGAGGAAAGGATGTGACCCAATAATTCCATAAATGGCTAGAGATTTATTCAAGGATGAAAGTAGCAAAACTAATCTTAAAACTCTAAGTACACTAAGATGAGTAAATCTATAAGCTGGTTCTTCGAAAAAAGAAAAGTTAGACAAAGCACTAGCTAACAGTTTAATTTTTGAAAAGGAAAACATACAATTTGAAATAAGAAAACACAAGTGCAAATAACAAGGAAGTATAGGTTTCTGGGTATAGGTATGGCTTGAAGCTATATTACTTGGAGTATAGTCCAGGTGGTCAGAAGGCCCGAAATACTGTGACTTAAACAAAACAGAAGTTTGGTTCGTTCTTACATAATAGTCCAAAGGTAAGCAGTCCAGAGCTGGTGATGTGTCTGTCATTCCCAACATGTGGCTTCCATCTCTGGGTTCCAAGGTGGCTGTTCCAGCTCCTGCCATCGTGTTTGTATCCTGGCCAGTGAGAAAAGGGGAAGGGAAGGGAAGGGCACACTCATTCCTTTTAAAGGCATGGCCTGGAAATGGCATAATCACTTTGCTTATATCCTATTGGTTGGAATTCAGTCACATGACCACACCCAGTTACAAGGGAAGCTGGGAAACATAGCTTTTAGCTGGGTGACCATGAGCCCATCTTGCACTGAGGAATTCTATTATTTATTATTTAAGGATGAAGGATATCAGTGGATAATCAGCAATCTCTGCAAAGAGGCCCTGTCACAGAATTACTCCCTCAGGCATCCACGGTAAATACAGTAAACTTGGGTATCTCCCTTCACCAACCTCTTTTTTTCTTCTTTTTAAAATTTTTCTTTTGTTTGTTTTGTTAATCTTCACCTGAGGATATTTTCCATTGATTTTTAGGGAGAGTGGAAAAGAAAGGGATGTTTCTCACTCACCGATGTTCCTATATCTCTATCCCTCTCCCTTCCTCTCTCTCTAAAATCAGTAAAAACATTTTTTATTTTTAATATAGTTTTATTGACTTCAGAGAGGAAGGGAGAGGTAGAGAGAGAGAGAAAAACATCAATGATGAGAGAGAATCATTGATTGGCTGCGTCCTACACACCCCCTATTGGGGATTAAGCCCATAATCTGGGCATGTGCCCTGACTGGGAATCAAACCATGACCTCCTGGTTCAAAGGTTGACACTCAACCACTGAGCCACGCTGGCTGGGCAATAAAAACATAAAAAAAAAAAAAAGATGCACAGTTATCCAAATGTCACAGGAAGGTTGCTGTTATCATGCACTGAGGGAAGGGGCAGAAACCAAACAAAGAATGATCTCCAGATGATGGAGAATTCTAGTGAATTCAGGTAGACAACCAAACCCACTCCCCATCCCACAGGTGAAATATTTTGGCTTAACCTGAGACTATTCTCGATTTCCTTACCTTCTGGGGTAAGTGTGGTAAGGGGTTAGGGCAGTGGTCGGCAAACTGCGGCTCGCGAGCCACATGCGGCTCTTTGGCCCCTTGAATGTGGCTCTTCCTAAGCCTTAGGAGTACCCTAATTAAGTTAATAACAATGTACCTACCTATATAGTTTAAGTTTAAAAAATTTGGCTCTCAAAAGAAATTTCAATCGTCGTACTGTTGATATTTGGTTCTGTTGACTAATGCGTTTGCCGACCCCTGGGTTAGGGGATTACCCAGCAGCTGAGGTGCTCTGGTTGGGACTTAGGTTTCCTCAACCTTGTCTCACTTATTGCTTAGGTCTTAACCTAAGTTTCATTTATGTTCTCCACTCCTTACCCGGCTTTACCGTAATTGGAGTACCGGCAGAGGCTATTTTCCGCTGCCCATCCATATTGGGGTTGAGTGCTCGCAAATATGCTGGAACTTCTCAGGAATTACTAGAGACTGCGAGAGATTGGGGGAGAAAGCAGACACCGCGAACCACTGTCAAATCATAAGCCAGGAGGGAACATTAAACTCACACAGCGAGCAACGGTCCCCCTAGCCCTGCAGGAACATGACGGGTTCCGGCTTGGGAACATGCAACCTCTGGGAGAGGACAAGCCTCCTGCCTGTGTCCAGAAGTGCACTCTGCGTGGCGGACCAGAGGCCCCCCCACACGCCCAAGCGTCCTGCTGCTTCCGCCCGGGGCTGACCCTTCCTCCGGCCCCACTCCCAGAAAAGGATGTCTAGTCCTTTCTTCCCGGGAACGCGATCCGAGCTTCCACACAGGAAGCTGCAGGCCTTGGCCAGCCGGCATGGCTCTGGTTGAGCATCGACCTGTGAACCAGGAGATCAGGGTTCAATTCCCAGTCAGGGCATAGGCCCAGGTTGCAGGCTCAATCCCCAGTGTGGGGTGTGCAGGAGGCAGCTGATCAATGACTCTCTCATCATTGATGTTTCTCTCTCTCCCTTTCCATTCCTCTCTGAAGTCAATAAAAATATATTTAAAAAATAAAAAGAAAGTTGCAGGCTCTCCAACAGGGTGTTTTCGGCTCCCTGAGATCTTCCCTGTGCTGGTTCTGCTGTTGCCTGATCCCCAGACGGATTCGAGTCTTACCATGCCAGCAAGCCCAAAGCTGTGTGTAGGCCTCCTGTGGAAGACAGAATAATCTTATTAACAGCAAAAATTCACCCAGTGACAAACTAACAGGGAAAGAGATTAAGTGGTAGCCAGAGAATAAAGAGAACCGAAAGTCTGGGTATGGCCTAGTAATGGAAAAAGGAAGCTAGTTAAGCCCTGCTGGTGTTGCTCAGTGGTTGCGCATGGACCCAGGAACCAAGAGGTCACCTGCTGGATTCCCAGTCAGGGCACATGCCTGGGTTACAGGCTGGATCCCCAGCAGGGGGCGTGCAGGAGGCAGCTGATTGATGCATTGATGTTTCTCTAACCCTCTCCCTTCCTCTCTCTCTAAAAATCAACGAACATATATAAAAAAAGAAAGCTAGTTAATATAATTGTGTATCTTCTCATAAATTAACACACCACCACTACCAAATTGAGGTAGGCAGGTCAGGGAATGAGTAATCAGCTCAGGGAAAACAAGAGTAAGAAAAAATCTTCAAATGCAGAAGCCCCGGCCGATCACAGCATTGTCTCAGCAGAGGCAGAAAAGCTCAGCTGGGCTAGCCATTTTTCAGAGTTTTAGGCCGAATTGACAAAGATTACTCCATGAAAACGGGATACACCCCCAATCAGAAGACTGCCAGGAGGGAGCATAGCCAGTTCTCACTGCACAGACAGTCCTTAGAGATTGGAGACGAGAAGTGAGGAGGAGTGAGGGTGGAACAAACAGGATGTCCCAGTGGTCCCAGTGGCAGAGAGCCGGAGGAGTAGGTGATGGCGCCACTGAGACTGTGCTGGGGCACAAGTGATGCTGCTAGGGCCTTGCTTCCCTGGAGACAGGGCGAAGGTGTGGGACCAGCAGAGCAAAGGAGCCTCCAGGAGCAGGTGGGAGTAGGAGAAAGTGGAGATAGGAAATCAGTGATTATAACCCACCGATCCATATTAAAGGTCGATATACTGCCCAACAGCATTATAAACGGCAAAGACTATAATAAAAAATATATTCCAATATGTAAGTGCTTTTGCATGATTCTGTTAGAATTCATAATCAGAAGCTTATACCAGAATGCAATAGTTCTTAAAAAAAAAAAAAAAAAAAAAGCCCTGTAAAGTTTTTGGAATTGGCTAGTCAAAAACGGTAAAATGCCACTATAGATTGATTTGTGGAGTGCCAAATAGTCAATTGTGGTGGGATGGTGTTATTATAGAGTTAAAATCCCTGGGGTTAGCTTGCTCAGCTATGGGGGTAGGAGATGCAAATTCAACCCATTCAAGTCCCAATTGCCATGTGGCGCCACCTGGTGGCAGTTGTCTGCTCTGCTTACCCAGGTGTGTGAAAGAATTCAGTCTGGGAGCTGCCCAGGCCCCTTGGCCTACCAATTAGACTGGGCTGAGCCTGCAACCAAAAGGTCAGTGTTGAGGGCTGACAGGAGTGGACATGATGTGGACTGCCTCTCTGTGTCGAGGGCTGACAGGAGTGGACATGATGTGGACTGCCTCTCTGTGTGGAGGGCTGACAGGAGTGGACATGATGTGGACTGCCTCTCTGTGTGGAGGGCTGACAGGAATGGACATGATGTGGACTACCCCTCTGAGAAGAGGCCCAGATGGCATTACCCTACTGCCCTCTGGACTTCGAGAATTACCTACCAGCGGCCCAAAGCTCATGTGAAGAAGTTCTGGGCTTTACTTTTCTCATCTGTGAGCTAGGGATCAAGAGATGGTTGTGGACGCCAATTCAACACCAACAGGAATCCCTAATTTGGGGTGTGGTGAAGAGGAAACTTTATTCAGTGCAAAACAGCTCAATTGTGATACATCACAGCTGTGGAACAGCTCAACTGTGACACAGCATGGCTGTGAGGCAGCCCTGGGGCCAGGCCCCTCCAGCTGTGCTGCTCTGCTCTGCTCTGGTGAGATACCTTCGGTGTTGCAGCTCCTGTTAGGATCCGCAGTCTTAGGTGCATTTTCAGAGTCAGAAGGGAGCTGACTTACACAGACAGAAGTCCCCGCCTCTGATCCCTGATTGGTCTGTCCTCATGCAAATGATGATTCCAAATCCTCACAGTTTGATTGGTCCAAAGGCACCATCCTAATTGGTCAGAATGGAGCTGCCCTGATTGGTTGGTGGAAATGTTGATGGGATATAGCTGTGCAGCTCCAACTGGATGGGGAAAGCCTCAGTCCTATTGGTTGAAATAGGATTCCAAGAACTCCTTTACAATGGCTGGCTCATGCCCTGGCCAGATGGTGCAGCTGGTTAGAACATGGTCACCTACACCAGAAAAAGGTTGCTGGTTTGATTCCCGGTCAGGGCACATGCTTAGGTTTTGGGTTCAATCCCTGGTCAGGTTTTGGGAGGCAACAGATAAATGTTTCTCACATCAATGTTCCTTTCTCCTTACCTCTCTCTCTAAAAAAAATAAAAATAAAAAAATCAATAAAAACATATCCTTGGGTGAGGATTAAAAAATAATATGTATATATAAGGGCTGACTCAGATGCCAGGAACAGTGCAGGCAGGCAATTCAATACAGGCTTCTCCCTGAATTGCAGTTTCCATAAGAGGCCCCTGTGTCGCAGTGGCTGCTAGGCTCTGAGTTACTGTTGTTGTCTTTAATTTTAACCACCAGGAGCCTTAGTAGGTATCTTCTTTCTCAGGGTCCACAGAAGTATTTATATATATAAAAGCCAAGCAACCAGAACTCCTGAACGATCGGAACAACCAGAACAACTCGTCACTATGACGCGCACTGTGGCCAGCCAACCAGCCTGATCAGGGGGCAGCCCCTCCCCCCAGCCACCCCCAGCTGGATCAGGAGTGGGCCAGCCAGCCAATCTCCCTCAGCCCCTCCCTCTGACCAGACCCCAATTGACCCCCAACACCCTGAGGGGTGGCGGGCCGGCCAGTCAACTTCCTGTGTCCCCTCCTCTCCGTCGGCCTGGCCCGATCAGCCCCCATCAAGGCAGGATGTCCGGGCCCCACCTGTGCACGATTTCGTGCACCGGGCCTCTAGTAGTTCATAATAGCAGCTATCTCACACAATTGTGAGAATCACATTAGATTGTAGTCGTGAAGACACTTTTTAAAATGCAAAGCATTTACAAATGGCATGTCCTGAGTATGGGTGTGTGCCAGTCCAGTACTACTAGTGGCCACATTCTTCTTGCATCTAGTTATGGCCCTTTAATGGCAGTGAGGGCAGGGATGCAGTTATGATTGCAACAATTAGCATTCAAAAACAGTGTTTTGTTTGGGGATAATTAAAATTTAAGTGATTTTTTTCGTTTGTTTTTAAATATATTTTTATTGATTTCAGAGAGGAAGGGAGAGGGAGAGATAGAAACATCAATGATGAGAATCACTGATCGGCTGCTTCCTGCACGCCCCCCCCCCCCCTTACTGGGGATTGAGCCCACAACCTGGGCATGTGCCCTTGACCGGAGTTGAACCTGGGACCCTTCAGTCCATAGGCCAACACTAGGGCTTAAGTGATGTTTTAATTTAAAATCCATATCTCAATGGGCAAATTAATTGATTTACCCTAAGTCAGGCAGGAATCAGAGATAGAGTAAAAACCAGAATTGCCCCCGCTCAGAATATCCCTAGACTGTTATACTAGCAAGTCTGGTTGTTTCAAGTTATATCTTCTGTAAATGGCCTTAGCCTTAATATTTCTAAGTGTTTATTTTCAATGCTCGTTTTATGAAGCTTTACCACCCCCTGTGGTTGTTTCCCTCTTTTGAAACCATAGTCTTGGATTTCTCAACATTGGCCCCTTGTGGAATTTTTTTTTTTTTAAGCACACTAAGGAAGGCTTCATTGTCACCATAGATATAGATGTGGTGAAACTTTGCACTAAGGGAGAGAGATTGGGCTCAACTCCAATCACAGCATGGACAAGTGGGAATTTCTAGCTAAGGAGCCAAGTGGGGGGCAGTGGATGGAAAATGACTAAGAGGAAACATCAGGGGTCAGGGGGATTCTGGATAAAGGGACCTGACAGGATCCTTACTGGTGGTGCTGAAAGGTTACTAGTGAATCCCTTGGCATCCCCAAGATGCAGGCTAGGACCCTGAAGGGCAACAGAAGGGCATGGTTAGTGGAACTAGGAAAGAGAGTTGACTGGGAGAGGTTACCTCAAGAAGAGCAGTTTTCTTCTGTTAAGGGCCACAGCCACCCTCATGCGACTACAAGGGAGGGAATAATAGTCTGGGTCCCATGTTTCCCTCTCCCTGGGACCTCCTGTCTGGGCATGTCACTGGCCAAACTCCCCTGGAAACCATTAGCCTCTTCTAAGTTCAGCTTCTGGGTGTCTCTCACCAGCACCAACAATGCACAGTTTATTTGACTGTAACATGCAAATAATTTTTTGTTTTGTTTTTACTTTTATTAGAAGCAGGAAGAAACCCACACACATTAGGCATTCTCTCAGCCCCAGTGTTTTTTCTGACCCAATCTAGCCAGGATGTACTACTCAGCCCAACTGAGGATGCACAAGGGGAGGGCAGTCATGTTCCTTCTCCCTCCATCACTCTCTTCCCTATAGTGTGAACCATAGCAAAGCAAGTCCACCTTCATCTGCAGGCCGAATGGCTCAACCTTAATGTCAACCTTCATGGCCTTCCTGTGCCTCCAAACTAGAGCTTGATATCTCTCCCCTACACTCCCTAACGGCAGGACACTTGTCCATCTGTCTTGTTCTCTCTACTATACCAGGCATCCAGTGCAGTGTCTGGTACCTAGTAGGAACTTTATAAATGCATGCTCAATGTTGTGGTAGTATTTTTCAGGTAAATATTCCCCGTTTGTCTAGAGCAGTGAGGGCGAACCTATGACACACGTGTCAGAGGTGACACGCGAACTCATTTTTTTGGTTAATTTTTCTTTGTTAAATGGCATTTAAATATATAAGATAAATATCAAAAATATAAGTCTTTGTTTTACTATGGTTGCAAATACCAAAAAATTTCTATATGTGACACGGCACCAGAGTTCAGTTAGGGTTTTTCAAAATGCTGACACGCCGAGCTCAAAAGGTTCGCCATCACTGGTCTAGAGGTTGGCCCAAGCCCCTGCCCTATCCCTGATGTGCACCGACACTGTGTTTTCCAGTTTGCCAACAGGACTCCCAGAGATGGGTGGTCACCATCTTCCTTACCTGAAGCCATGTCTTCCTTAGCAACCGAAGTTTGCATGGCCCAGGGTAAGCCTTCATAGCTTTACAGTGGGGCAGTAGAAACTCAATTTCTTGCTTAAGTGAGTGGAGCAACACAAAGGTATTTCCCAGTCGGCCGCCATCATTTGAGGATTTCTTTCCTTTCTTTCTTTCTTTTTTTTTTTTGTTAATCCTCACCTGAGGATAATTTTTCCACTGTTTTTCAAAGAGAGTGGAAGGGGGAGAGGGAAGAGAGAGAAAAACATCGATGTGAGAGACATCGGTTGCTTACTGTGCGCCTGACCAGGAGCGGGGAGCAAACATGAAGCCCAGGTACATGCCCTTGACCAGGAATCAAACCTGCAATCGCCCTAGCCAGTTTGGCTCAGTGGAGAGCGTCCAACTATGGACCAGAGGGTCCCGGGTTCGATTCAAGTCAAGGGCGCATACCTCAGTTGCAGGCTCCACTCTAGCCTGGGTCCTGGTGGGGGTGCATGCAGGAGACAACTAATCAATGTGTTTCTCTCATATGGATATTTCTCTGTCTTTCTTCCACTCTCTGTAAAAATCAATGGAAAAATATCCTCATGTAAGGATTAAAACAAAACAAAACAAAACCCCTGCAACCCTTCGATGCTCTAACCACTTAGCAACATGAGCCAGGGCTGAGGGTTTCTTTCACTTTGGATTTGGAGCAGCCCTGCCTGTTGTCCCCTCTCCCTTTGAAAGAGAAAGTTGGATATCTCGCCTGGCCATTTCCTCTGGACTGGCTTTCTTGACTTTGCTCGACTGCTGTGGGATTTTAATTGAGCAGAAGGAACTTTTCCCCACTTATTTTCCCAGAGCGAGCTCCTGCTCCCAATCAGTCCTTCCCTGCAAACCCCCCCTCCTCCCCTACCCGACCCCAGCCATAGCACAACCCACAACAATTAGGGGCCCACTTGGAGGTGTATTGGTGGAAGTATAGGAGCACCTTGTTTTAAACACCATCTTACTTCTCCCATGGTCATTGGCCCACGGTGGGAAAACAGCATGATGGGAGGCTGTAGCCAGTGCGCCGACTAAGGCCAGGAAGATCACCCGTTTGGGCGGGTGTCAGGGTCCCAGTAAGTTCTCTCCTAGGGAACTGGCTACAGGAGCCTGTGGTAAGCACTCGTCTGGGTTCTCTTGTTCCCAGAGGCTGTGGCTCAAAACGGCTCTCATAGGCACAATCACATTGGCTGACGATGCCTCCGGCAAGGGTGTCCTCCTGCAGCTCTTGGAATCCTTGATTTCAGTGGCCTGTTTTCTGTTGGAACCCAGGAATTTTGGGGCCATTGAAAACAATAGAAGAAAAAGAAAACATGGTTAAGATTTTAATTATAAAAACGGCTTTTTAGTTATGTTTTCCCAGCATGAGCGGCTTGAACACAGATGTGACTATGGAAATGATGGGCAGTGAAAACACATCGAGATGGGATGATGCAGCTAAGAAGGACCTGAGTGGAGAAAAAGCCAAGCAGGAGGGAGGCTGGCGCTAAGGCTGCTCTGCTGAAGTGGAACAGACGCCCCTCCAAGCCTTTGGCGCTGCTTGGATGTGTTGAGCACCTAATGTGTTGCGATTCAAAGGCAAAACCGGAGCCTACCGGGACCTGCCTGGCGCCCACTATAACCTGCCTGGAGTCAGCATCAGTGCAAAGAAAACCTCAGACAGTTCTCCAAAACACTGACAACTGAAAAAACTCACAACCGGCAGGCAGGCATGGCTCAGTGGTTGAGCATCGACCTATGGACCAGGAGGTCACGGTTTGGTTCCCGGTCAGGCCATATGCCCGGGTTGCAGGCTCGATCCCCAGTGTGGGGTGTGCAGGAGGCAGCTGGTCAATGATTCTCTCTCATCATGGATGTTTCTATCTCTCTCTCCCTCTCCCTTCCTCTCTGAAATCAATACAAATATATATTTTTAAAAATCACAACCACTTCATGTGTCTAGAAAAACACACGGTGTGGTTAAAATTTTGATTCCAAAGGCAATGCATACTTACATTAAATGAAAAAAATAAAAACTATAACAAAGCACCAAAACAAAATAAAAGTCCCCCACACTGTAACTATTCAGAGATAAATGCAGTGAGGTTTTTTTGTTTTGTTTTGTTTTGTGTGTTTTTTAAAAAATATATCTTTATTGATTTCAGAGAGGAAGGGAGAAGGAAAGAGATAGAAACATCAATGATGAGAGAGAATCATTGATTGGCTGCCTCCTGCACGTCCCCTAATGGGGATCAAGCCCACAACCCAATCATGTGCCCTGGACTGGAATCAAACCTGGGACCCTTCAGTCCTCAGGCTGACGCTCTATCCACTGAGCCAAACCAGCTAGAGCAAGGTTTTGCTTTTTTAAGTGAAAATAATTTTAGAGTTACTTTGCTAGCGACTGGCAATGTGGTTGGATAATCTAAAAAAAAAACCACCTCTTTGCCACAAAACACCTAGAAATGTAGATAAAATATAGTTAACATAATTTTAAATGCATTGTTGAACTCACAAAAAAGTAAAGAAAAATCCTAAGGGACAAAAATTATAGACCAGTCCAATGTGAGCTGAAGCTAGGGCTGCCTGAGGGACTTGCCAGACCTGGTAACCAGGGCGTGGTGACACAGGAGATAAATCCTGGGCCCTAGCCAGGTCGGGGAGTTTACTGAGGTATCGGCATAAATCCAGGACCTTCAAAGCACCTTCTCAGCAAAAGGGTACACCAGAAAGAAACCCATCCAGTGCCACAAACTTATCTATATCAATCTGGATTCCGGGTCAAAAAGAAGCCTCTTCCGAAAATTCTTATCTTTGGGCCTGTCTTCACGCTGGTTTGCAGTCTGACACATGGTCCAACAACTCCCAAGCTGAGAAACTAATATAAAAAATGTCTCCCGAGTCAGTAAGATCTCTGAGGTACCTGGCAGAAGCAAGCTTACAATGGTTCTCCCCCCATTCCCAATTCAGCAACATGAGTCCCACAGATAATGGCCTGTTTGAGATAAACTCACGAAGAAAATGACAGCTACAGAAGCTCCAAGACCCACATGACTTCGGGGTCTGTGTGAGAGGAAGCAGAGAGGCAATGAGGCATCTGAGGGGTTTGAAAACAGGAGAGCCCCTAAATCGCCCCAGATTCTCAGTGGAAAGTGCAGCAGGCGAATTAGAGAAGAAGAAAACCAGAAGTAGAAACGGGAGCCCTTCCATGGTAAAACCTCAAGGGGCGGAAGCAGGATGCGCCTTACCAACTCTCAGAGCCATCAGAATACTCTCCCTGGCAGGGCACAGCCTCATAGTAGGGGGAAAACCAACGGAAATGGAATACAAATGGAGTAGAACGGGAACAGTAGAGCCAAAGGAAAGGGCAAGATCAGCTAAAGATAAGAGAGAGGAACACAGTCCCCAAAGGTCATTAATGCTTCACAAAAATGACACAAGAGGAAGCACTCGAGCCAAAGCCAGAAAGCCACCCTGACCCAGCTATCATTCTCAGAGGTTGAGAAAAACCATTTCACATAAAAAATAAATCGCATCAGAAAAGGATCATAATCAAAACCCACACAAAATTATATAAGAAAAGATGCAAAGTATAATAAATCGCCGAAACCGGTTTGGCTCGGTGGATAGAGCGTCGGCCTGCGGACTGAAAGGCCCCAGGTTCGATTCCGGTCAAGGGCATGTACCTGGGTTGCGGGCATATCCCCAGTAGGAGATGTGCAGGAGGCAGCTGATCGATGTTTCTCTCTCATCGATGTTTCTAACTCTCTATCTCTCTCCCTTCCTCTCTGTAAAAAATCGATAAAATATATTTTAAAAAAATAAAAAAAGTATAATAAATCCTCGAAGACAATAAAAGCACACTAAAAAGATGTGCTGCATGTCCTAGCAGGTTTAGCTCAGTGGTTAGCGCATTGGCCCTTGGACTGAAGGATCCTGGGTTCAGTTCTGGTCAAGGCATGTACCTCAGTTGCTGGCTCGATCCAGGTCTTGGTGGGGGCGTGTGCAAGAAGCAACTAATCACTGTGTCTCTCTCACATTGATGTTTCTCTATGTCTCTCCCTCTCTCTTCCCCTCTCTCTAAAATCAATGGATGCAAAATTATGTGCAATGTGTTAAACGTGTTTGATACAATATTATTGTTTTCTTATATTTTTTACATGTTCGCATAATTTTTTTCTGAAACTAGTATTTGAGTAGTCATGACTACAATGTCAATTTTGGATTATATATTTTATTAATAAAATAATTTTTGCATTCTTTAAAAATAAATAAATAAATAAAATAAAGTCATGGGTCCAATGAGGATTAACAACAACAAAAAAAGATGTCGCACAAAATAAATGCAAACTGCAACCTAGCATTTCAAAATGAGCTAAAAGAAATTAAGAAAATGATAGACTACATAAAAGAACAACATAAGTCAGATATTAAAATATTGATAAATGCCGTGATAAAACTGAGAAAACAATTAGACATTTTAAAAGAAAGAACCATTATTTCCAAAACAAAGCAAGAAAGAATGTAGTGAGCGCCTGGGAAGGCGCATGAGCTGATTGTTGGCTGAATCCAGTGGCGTAGGCAGAGCCACGACCTGGAAACATACCTTGCCAGAGGCAGGTATGTTGTCAACCTGACCTTTAGCTCAGGTGCCAGGGGGTGGGTTTCATTATCTAAGTTCAGCAGGAACAGACACAATTATCCGGGCTAAGCCAGGAGTGACAATTACAAAGAAGCCACCAGAATAAAGAATTACAGCTTGATCTTTAACCATGATTTCACATAATTTCCTTTGTCATAAACTCTAGTAAAACTTCCTGGTATCATGCTGTATGTAATAAACGTGCTGCACCAGCTCTGGGTCACTGTCTCTCCATCTGAGGACAGCGTCCCACCTGGCCCCAGCTTTACTTAAAGTCTTTGTGTCTGTCTCTTTTTTTTCCTTTACCAATCCCCAGCCGCCCCTACTCAGGACTCGTCCACTCTCTAGCCATGCTAGTGGCGGCCAAGAGAGAAAACTTACAAAAGAACACAAGAGCAAACAAGCAAAGCACATAATGCCTTAAGAGAAATAGAGGGGTAGGGAGGAGTTTAAAGAATAAAAAAGAAAGAAAAGGGGATATATATATATATATATATATATATATATATTAGACAAAGATCATCCAACATACAAATCCAACATACAAATAATAAGAGTACTCAAAGAAGAAAGGTTTACAATTCAAGAAAACCGTCTTGAAATTAGAAAGAAAAAAAGGAAGAAGGTCTGGAAAGTACAGATAAAGGCAGACTGACCCGGGAGAATTGCGTGAGCGCGGCCTGCACTACACCCAGAGTGAGTCAGGAAAGCATTCAGAGAAAGGATGCACGGAGAGTCCTTTGTATGAGCTGCTGCCTCTTGCCCCTCAAGATGAAAGAGAGGGACTGCCTTCTGCTGTGACCCTTTGGGGGCCGGGAGACCCAGTAGAGATGGGGGCCGGGAGACCCAGTAGAGATGGGGGCCGGGAGACCCAGTAGAGATGGGGGCACAGAACATGGAGGGTGGGAGAGATGGGAGAATGGGTTTCTTTGGTGGTGAAGTGAAGTTGCTTCTGTGTCCCTAGAGGCACCGTCCTCTTCTCCAATGGCCAGTCAAATTCTGGGAGGATATTATTGAGGACCAGATGCAGACAGAGAGAGAGAGAGAGAGAGAGAGAGAGAGAGAGAGAGAACACCAGCCTGGAGCCACTGTAAACCCTACCCAAACAGAGTCCCTTAAGGGGTGAGGGACTCTGACCGCTAGTTCCTGGGTAGCACAGACCCCTGCAGAGCCAGTGCCAGAGAGGGGCAGT
Organism: Myotis nattereri; assembly: GCF_964212035.1. Classification (NCBI taxonomy): domain Eukaryota; kingdom Metazoa; phylum Chordata; class Mammalia; order Chiroptera; family Vespertilionidae; genus Myotis; species Myotis nattereri. The sequence goes on along the minus strand of NC_138086.1, from coordinate 20,787,744 downwards.
GGCCAGGCGAAAGGAAGGTCTCAGAGCATCACCAGAGTTGCAGTCAGGGGAGCCAGGTAGGGGACTTCAAAGAACCCAAGAAAGTGCCTAAGAGAGAAAGTCAGCTTAAAATTAGGGAACAGAAGGAGAAAAGGAGCGACTCTGAGGGGCCGTCTTAACAGGGGACCAGGCTGAGGGAAGAGAGATGTAATCAGTTCAGAGTTTTGATAGTTTTTAGGCACTGGACTTTTTAATTTCAGAATCGATGCTGCTTTTGCTATTTAAAGGGACCAAAGGCCCTTTCGTATCCTAAGAGGGAGTCCCCATGCTATGGGGCCTGCCCAGAGAACCAGCGTTTACTCAGGAAAGAGGAAAATTTCACCCACTAAAAAAAAATTATAAAGGAAGACGAAAATAAATTTGCATTTAGATGATACTCAAAAGTTGAACTTGTTCAACACACTGGCTGCGCAGTCTTGCTTTGGGTTTCTATCACTCATTACAGAAAGAATCTACTACACTTACTTAGTAAATTAGTAAAACTTGTGAGCCAGCCGTTGTCTCCCCTCTGGGTTACTGTCTCCTCCATTTCACAGAAGGGATAGATAAGGCAGAGAGAACTCAGGGTTGCTTTATCCAAGGGACCCTTTTGAGTTGGGAATGTAGACAGTCAATATCCAACTCCGTAAACTTGCTTTATTAGCTTACCCTCATTCCTCTACTGAGCACCTTCCATATGAAAACACTGGGATTTGCCCTAGTCAGTTTGGCTCAGTGGATAGAGCATCAGCCTGTGGACTGAAGGGTCCTGAGTTCGATTCCCGTCAAGGGCAATCGATCCCCAGTAAGCGGTGTGCAGAAGGCAGCCCATCAATGGTTCTCATCATTGATGTTTCTATCTCTCTCTCCTTCTCCCTTTTTCTCTGAAATTAATTTAAAAAATATTAAAAAAGAAGGCACTGGGGTTTGCCTACAATATTCAGCTCCATCAGCCACAGGCCCTGTTTTCCAGGACAGGCGTACAATGCCATGAAGGGGAAAGCCACCCGCATGACTCTCTAGAGGAAAAATAAAAGGGCTGCGATAGATTGGCAGAGAGTGTCACTGGCCCCGCCCATGGCCCTGTGCTGTGGGGAGGGCGCTGAGCTGCCTGCATGGACGACCCACCTGTCTTCTGTGAGATGGACTCTTCCTGGGAAGTGTGAGAAAATGTCGCTAGTCTGCTCGGCTTTCCTCAGCAAGAAGTTTTCGCTGGGCTGGGAGGATGACAGGCAGCTGCTTTCAGGCTGGATGGAGAAATTTACAGTGAGAGGATCAGGTCTCCCCCTCACCGTTCTTGGCCTCCTCCGGCCAGAACCTTGAAGGAACTCCAGCCGAGTCATGGGAACCGGTTCCTTAAATATTAAGCCCCAGAATCACCAGACAAAAGCAATGAGGCCCCATGCAGGACCACCTCCTCTCTCTGATGGGCCGCTGTGGCCACTCTGCCCAGAGCACCAGATATGAACATTAAGAACCAGAGCCGTAGCCGAAACCGGTTTGGCTCAGTGGGTAGAGCATCAGCCTGCAGACTGAAAGGTCCCCGGTTCGATTCCGGTCAAGGGCATGTACCTGGGTTGCGGGCACATCCCCAGTGGGGAGATGTGCAGGAGGCAGCTGATCGATGTTTCTAACTCTCTATCTCTCTCCCTTCCTCTCTGTAAAAAAATCAATAAAAATATATTAAAAAAAAAAAAAAAAAAAAAGAGCCAGAGCCGTAGAAATATAAAAGCTGACTTTTGAAGTCGGTGATGGCGTACCTAAAGTGTTTAGGAGCCGGAAATCTGAAGGTTTTAGGCCTTTCTTTCCTGTGCTTCTACCCTAAGCAGGTCCCGAGAAAGCCTTCTGCGTGTTGGGGGGGTGGAGGTGGAGGTGGGGGTGGGGGGGTGGGAGGCGTGGAGCGGGGGCCTTAAATAAACTAAAAGGGAAAACAAATCCTTGGGGGAAGGTATTGCAAAAACTTGTGACTAAAGGGTTAAAATTCTTGATGTATAAAAAGCTTTCGTTTACAAATCAATTTAGAAAAACACAAGGATGCCAATAGGAAAATGGCCAAAGAACAAACCAGACAGTACATAAAAGAATAATAATAATAATAATAATAATAATAATAATAATGTTCAAACACATGCTACTTTAACCTATAATTATTAGAAAAAATTTTTAATTCTCAATTGTGGTAAGAACACAGTGATACAGAACTCTTATATTATTGGTGAGAGTATAATTCAGTATGAACTTTCTGGAAATAATCTGGCAATATGTATCAAAAACCTTAAAAATGTTCATACCCTTGGAATTCTACTTCTTTTTTTAGTCTTTTTTTATTTTTAGATTCTTTATTGTTTAAAGTATTACATATGAATCCCCTTTCCCCCACTGATTTCTCCTCGCTCGTTCCCACCCTCCCCTTGAATTCTACTTCTAAACATCTATTCTGAGAAAACAATAAAAACTGTGGACAATACCTATAAATGCCTGTGTTACCATACAGGGGTAGAGAATGTATGGCCCATGAGCCATATAAGGCCCTTGAAATCATTTGGTCTGCCCCTGCCAAGGCATTAGGGGTGAATTAATTAAATGTTTGACCAAATATAGCAGGCTAATGTTTAAGTTGATAATTTTGTATGGCCCTCGAATGATGCTATAAATATCCAAATGGCCCTTGGCAGAAAGAAGGTTCTCCACCCCTGATGAAAAGTTAGAAACAACTCGAAATATCAGATTTTAGCCCGGCCAGAGTGGCTCAGTGGTTGAGCATTGACTCAGGAACCAAGAGATCACCGGCTCAATTCCAGGTCAGGACACATGCCCCGGTTGCAGGCTTGATCCCCAGGAGGCGTGCATGAGGCAGCCAATCAATGATTCTCTCATCAATGTTTCTCTCTCTCTCACCCTCTCCCTTCCTCTCTCTCTAATATCAATAAAAATATATTTTAAATTAAATAAATCAACAAATAAATATCTGATTTTAGGGGAATGAAGTAAATTTTAATTCATTCATATAACTGAAGAGTATGAAATTATCAAAATGATGTATAAGAAGAGCTTTTAAAATTTATTTATTGATTTTAGAGAGAGAGGAAGGGAGAGAGAGAGAGAGAGAGAAAAAAACACATTGATTTGTTGTTCCACTTATTTATGCATTAGTTGGTTGTTTCTGTCTGTGTCCTGAGCAGAGATTGAACACACAACCTTGTTGCATCAGGACCACGCTCTAACCAACGGAGCTACCCAGCTAGGGCTACAAAGAGCTTTTAAAAGAAATGGCTCTTAGACAAGAAAAAGCTAAAGGAGTTAATCACCACCAAATCAGTATTCCAAGAAATGTTAAAGGGACTTCTTTAAGAAGAAGAAAAAAATAAACCAAAAAACAAACAAAGAAAAAAACCCCACCCACATGAATAATAAAATGGCAATAACTACATACCTATCAACAATTACTTTAAATATATTTTATTGATTTTTTACAGAGAGGAAGGGAGGGGGATAGAGAGTTAGAAACATCGATGAGCGAGGAACATCAATCAGCTGCCTCCTGCACGCGCCCCACTGGGGAAGTGCCCGCAACCAAGGTACATGCCCTTGACCGGAATCGAACCTGGGACCCTTGAGTCCGCAGGCCGACACTCTATCCACTGAGCCATACCGGTCAGGGCCAACAATTACTTTAAATGTAAATGGATTGAATGCTCCAGTCAAAAGACATAGGGTGGAGACGAAAACAAGATCTATACATATGCTATCTACAAGAGACCCACTTCAGATCGAAAGACACACACAGACTGAAAATAAAGAGATAGAAAAAGATAGTTCATGAAAGTGGGGGGAAAAAATCTGTGGTCGCAATATATCAGACAAAATAGACTTTAAAACAAAAAACTATGCCCAGCTAGCGTGGCTCAGTGGTTGAGCATCAACTTATGAACCAGGAGGTCGCAGTTCGAATCCCCATCAGGGCATATGCCCGGGTTGCAGGCTGGTAGCAGTGTGGGGTGTGCAGGAGGCAGCCAATCAATCATTCTCTCTCATCATTGATGTTTCTATCTCTCTGCCTCTCCCTTCCTTTCTGAAACCAATAAAAACATATATTTTTTTAAAAACTATAACAAGAGACAAAGGACCAACATTTCATAGATGCAATAGCCAAGCTATGGAAACAACCCAAGTGTTCATAATTAGATGATTGGATAAAGAAGATGTGGTGCATGTATGCAATGAAATATTACTTGGCCATAAAAAGAATGAATTTTACCATTTGCTACAGCATGGATGGTCCTAGAGCAGTGGTTCTCAACCTTCCTAATGCCGCGACCCTTTAATACAGTTCCTCATGTTGTGGTGACCCCCAACCATAAAATTATTTTCGTTGCTACTTCATAACTGTAATTTTACTACAATTATGAATCATAATGTAAATATCTGATATGCTATATGTGTTTTCCGATGGTCGCGACCCACAGGTTGAGAACCGCTGTCCTAGAGGGTATTATGCTAAGTGAAATAAGTGAGAGAGAGAAAGACAAATACCATATGATGTCATTTATATATGGAATCTAAAAAACAATATAAACAAACAATCAAAACAGAAACAAACTCATAGACACAGAGAACAAACTGATGGCTGCCAGATGGGAGGGGGGTTAAGGGACTGGGTGAAATGGTGAAGTACAAATTGGCAGTTACAAAATAGTCACGAGGATGTAAAGCACAGCACAGAAAATATATTCAATAATATTATAATAAGTATGTGTGGTGCCAGGTAGGTGCCAGGCTTACCAGGGGGAGCACTTTGTAAGTTATATAAATGTCTAACCACTACACTGTACACCTGAAACTAATACAATATTAAATGTTATCTATGGGGGGGAGGTGGGAGGTTAATGATGAGATGAGGACACATTTGTAATACCTTAACCAATAAAGAAATTAAAGATTAAAAAACGTTATCTATAATTGAAAAAAATTTAATGGAAAAAGATGTTTATTATATAATCTAAATCGAATAAAAGCAACATCCATATATATATATATATATATATATATATATATATATTTAATGTCCTCAAATACATGAATTAAAATTTAATTTAAAATGAAAGACTAGAAGGAAATATGCCAAATGTTCCAAGTGATTGATTGGGGGGGGGGGGTGTGAAGAAAAACAGGAATGATTTTTCTGTAATTTTCTTAAGTGAGCATTATTCCTTTAGGTTACTGAAAAAAATGAACAAAAAAACTGAAAACATGCCAAAACCGGTTTGGCTCAGCGGATAGAGCGTCGGCCTGCGGACTGAAAGGTCCCAGGTTCGATTCCGGTCAAGGGCATGTACCTGGGTTGCAGGCACATCCCCAGTGGGAGATGTGCAGGAGGCAGCTGATCGATGTTTCTAGCTCTCTATCTCTCTCCCTTCCTCTCTGTGAAAAATCAATAAAAATATATTAAAAAAAAAAGTATTTAAAAAAACGGAAAACACTTTTGAGTTAAGTACCTTATAGCTCTTTCTTAGAAAAACTAAGTTAATGTGCTGTAATTGGTGTGTGCATATCACTGACCCTTGAAAATGGTCTTCTCGTTCCCCCAGGACACTAGACTGTAATACTCATCACCCTCCAAGGGGAGGCAGTAGCCTCCAGTCCCCCTCCTCCCTTCCCGAGAGAGCTTGGCGGCAGGGCCCCACTTACTGTTGTTTCAGTGGAGCTGCAGGGCCTCCTGGGCACCAGGCAGTGAGTGAACTGGATTCTCGGGTCTTTGGTGGTGATGGACAGGCCTTTCTGCAGGATTTTCACCAAGCGGACCCAGAACTGAAACACGGTCTCCGGGTGTGTTTCGTGGAGCTTCAGGTAGTAGATCTTCTCCGTCACGGTCCTAATCCGCAGGATGCGCTGGAGCCGGTCACAGACTTGTAGCTCCACAAACTTCAGGGGGAGAATCCTGGACACAAGCAGGAAATGGCCATAGTGCAGGAGCCCAGGATTTGAATCCGTCATGCTGGTGCCTACCGAGAGCTTGGCTCGGCCTCCCTGGGCTCCCGCCTCTGCGTGGGGAATGCACAAGGGAGAGGGCTGGTGGATGAGAGTGGGATGATGACAAAGCCTGGCTCTTCTCTGATGTCCCCGGCCTTAGTTATTAGAGAATCTGCCCACATCAATAACAAAGACTGATAACTGATGTAGACTACCTCTTCTAATCCTCACAACAACCCTTGATGAAGAAAAGGTAAGCATTATTAATTCCATTTTACAGAGTTTTTTGAATCTGAGACTTAGAGAAAGAAGCCAAGTGATTTGCCCAGGATATTTAGATATTTTTAAAATTTATTGATTTCTAGAGAGAGAGAGAGAAAGAGAGGAAAGGAGAAACATCAGTTTGTTGTTCTACTTATTTATGTATGCCATTGGTTGCTTTTTTTTTGGTTAATCCTCACCAGAGGGTATTTTTTCCATTGATTTCCAGAGAGTGGAAGGGAAAGAGGAAGTGAGAGAGAGGGAGAGAGAAAGAGAAACATTGATGTGAGAGACACACATTGATTGGTTGCCTCCCTCATATGCAACCCAGAGATTCAAACTCGAGACCCTCTTCCCAGGCCAACACTCTGGCAGCTGAGTCATATTGGCCAGAGCAATTGGTTGCTTCTTGTATGTGCCCTGACTGGGAATCAAACCTACAACCTTGGGGACATATCAGGATGATGTTCTAACCAACTGCTACCTGGCCAGGGCTGCCCAAGTTTAGATCTTTTTTTTTACAAAAATATTTATTTAATTTTATTCCACTTAGAACTGGGACCAAGATATTCTGACTCCATTCCCAGGTCTCCTTTGCCCTGTACCCTGATTAACTCTGTTGAAAGAGTAGGAAGGGTAGATGTCTTCTGTACACCCCGTATTATTTTTTCCATCTCAACACCTCTTAATCCCATTTGGCTTTCATGCACCTCATTTTTTTTAAAACCCTCCTGCGTTTTTATTAACAAAATGAAAGCCAAAATCCTCAAAAACTAGGCTGAGACAGACTGATACTCTACCCACAGCACCAAACACGGTGCTTGGTCTGTATAGATACGCAGTAATACCTGTTCAATGAATGCATGAGGCTCTGCACAGTTTGCACACTAAAGAACACTGTCCTTTCTTCTTATCTACAGCCCAAGCGCAAGACCGTGCCGTCTGTCATCCCACCCGCTCCGGCCCTCCCTGAGGCCTTTCTTACCTGCGGAGGGTGATGACAGGAGCACAGCCAGGTGTGTTGCGGGTGGAAAACTGACCCTGGGGCCAGGTGACGTTGGCCATCAGGAGGATGTTGGGGAGCGGCAAGGAGGGCACTGAGGAGGTTACCCCAAGGATCACGGTGGTGGTCGACCCCTCAGGGACATTCATCCAGTTCCCGGACTTAGTGACCTAGAAATCAGCCCCAGGTTCTTGGGTCAGAGAAGCAGAAGACAAGAGTGGAAGGATACAGGTGCTAGAAAGCAGTACTTAAAAAAAAAATAAAAAAATGCCTGTGGCCAGTGTGGCTCAGTGATTGAGCACCAACTCATACACCAGAAGGTCACATGCCTGGATTGGGGGCTTGATCCCCAGTAGGGGATGTGAAGGAGGCAGCTGATTAATGATTCTCTCTCATCTTTGATGTCTCTATCACTCCCTCTGTCTGAAATCAATAAAAAAAATATTTTTAAAAACAGAAAAGATAAAGAAAGCAGCACTTCAACTTAGTGACAAGCTTGGAGCACCTGTGCCTCCTGCAGGCCCTACACTGGGGATCGAGTCCACAACTGGGGCATGCTCCTTGACTGGGAATCGTACCGTAATCTCCTGGTTCATACGTCGATGCTCAACCACTGAGCCACGCTGGCTGGGTGCCCCTGTGACTCTTACATGTGTTCAGTACACTGGGCTGGGCCATGGACCGCATCACCCTTTTTGTGGATCTCCCCAAGCAGACAAGCTCTTTGGCATTAGGAATGCTGTGTTGCCCTTTTTCGAGTCCTCTGCATCATCTAACTTTAGCAAGGATGCACTAGTAAGAAAAAGCTGAGGGGCACGAACATTTTATTCTTCCATCCTTGGGTAGAAGAAGCCAGCACAGGTCTCTAATGGTCTGGAAGGGAAATTGTGCAAAGAAAGTTCCAGAAGGGGAGGAGAGAGAGGAAAACTCCATACTGCTATAGGCACCAACAGGGGAACTTGAGACCCAGATCCTCCGGTATCACTAGCTGCATGGCTTCTTCCTCCTCCCCAGGGCTTTAAAGGCCACAGCATTTCTGGACCGAGTGCTGGAGACAGGTTTTGGAAAGGGACAGAGCCGGCTCTGAGCTGCACGTGGTACCTGGATAAAGGTGCTTTCAAACACCGCAGAGTGGGAGAACAAGTTGAATTCTGGAGAATGAATCAGTTGACAAAGAAGGCCATCTTCCACCCCAAGTTCCACTCCAGGGCCTGGCTCCCGGACCTCAGGAGGGAGGCCCCTGATTTTATTCATTGGCTCTTGGGAAGAATGGGCTGGGGAACATCCCTGGGGCTCCACACAGACCCAGCCCGACTGCAAGATGTTGTGTGACCACAGCTGCCCACCCCCCACCTCCACAGCTCCTCCTTTCCTCCTGACTTACAGGCTCTCCTCCAGGCCGGGAGGGCTGGCCAGCTGCCGGCTCACAATGGCAGGAATGACATCAGGAATGTGGTGGCAACAACAGGAAAGGAAAAAAAGAGGAAAGGATGACTCAGGGAGGAGCAGGCTTTTCTCTCCCTTCTCTTACTCACTGCAAACGAGTGCTAATGAAGCTTATTCCATTTTTCACTCAATCTGCCCGAAAACATGAGGAAAATGAGTCTGCCCAGGTTGTGCCAAGACAGCAGTGAGCTGGCCAGACAACAAGGAAGGCTCCCCGGGAAACCACAGCCTTCAATCTTCCCCATCACAGGGAAGCTTCTCACAACGTGCTGGTACTTGTGCCTGCATAGGAATAACCTCAGGGGTGAAAACGCGCACTGTGGATGTATTCTGTTATGTTGCATTCCGAAGAGTCCATGAAAAAGGGAAAAGAAACCATGATGTTGAAGAAAGGGCTGCATATTGGGAATGGACCACCAATTAGTTCCGTGATATTGTCTAAGTCACTGCGTTTCCTTCTGTTTCCTCTGTAGTAAAATGAAAAGGTGGCACCAGAGCTAAGGCCTCACGTTAATAATCAGTAGAGATTTAAAATTCATACTTGGAAATATCTGAATGTGCTGTTCCCTTAAGCAGATGTAGTGAAGGTGAAGGGAATTCCCTTGATTAGGGCCCCATTCTGCTTCATGGGAGTGTGCTGGAAGCCGGTCCATCCCTGCTGCTTGACACAGTTGCTGCAGGGAAGAAACATCTGCACAGCATATGTTTCAAGGGACCTGGCGTATATGGCATACTGTTCCTAATATGTTTGCTCCCCTTCTTAGTGCTATGTGTTTTAACCAGGGTCACCTCTCCGAGAAAGGTTGTTTCCCCGGGTGGGAATTTTTCCCTGGAGTTAGGGATTAACAGGACTAAGGAAGGGAATAAATCAGTAAAACCCCTTAACTAAGTGCCAGGTGGGTAGTGAATCCCTTTAACTATGAACAATCATGCTTAAGCTACATAATCTTTACTTAGGATAATCTCCTTCAGTTACTTCCTTGTAGCTTAACAGAACAATAGATTAGTGACCTTGGAATGGAGATAACAAATGTCCTAACCTTTGGAATAGAATGGATAGGATTAAAATCAACTGGTATAAATACAGATGTAACAGGAGAATAAAGACAGAACCTGGCTGGAGAACCTGACTAGAGAACCTGGCTATGCTGATCAACCGAATGCTGCTGCCTCCGTGTCCTTCCTTCTTCACCGACTCCGTCCACACCTTTGGGAACCCCTGGACCTGCTGGGGCTGGACCCCGGCAGAAGTGCATCCTTAGACAACTGTTGTTTTAAGCTACTGAGATTTTAGGGTTGTTGCTGCAGCATAACCTAACCTAGCCTGTCCTTGACTGATACGGAGATTGGAATCTAGAGGGCAGTGTTGCAATAAAAATAAAAAAAAACATAAAAAAAACGCACCACAAAACCCTAGTATGTGTGACTAACTTATCTGGAAGGCAGCAAAGCGATCTTATTGGAAGCTGGAAGGATGGCAACCCATCTTATACAGTAGCAGAGTATTTGATAAAACCGTTGCCTGCAGTAACTTACAAGACATATGTTAATCTAATTTATCTACAAGTAGGAGAACAAGTTTTAGCAGCTTGAATTGAATACTGGCCCTAGCCGGTGCTCAGTGGTTAGAGCATCCACCCGAGCATTGAGGGATCTTGGGTTCAATTCCGATCAAGGGCACGTACCTCGGTTGCAGACTCGATCCCCAGCCCTGGTTGGGGTGTGTGTGGGAGGCAACCAGTTGATGTGTCTCACATATTGATGTTTCTCTGATTCACCCCTTCCCTTCCACTCTTTCTAAAAATCAATGGGAAAAATACTAGTATCCTCTGGTGAGGATTAATAAAAACAAAACAAGAGAATCGAATACTGTTGGTTGCTATTGACAAAGTGCCACAAGACGAGCTCAGAGAAAAACTGACGAGCTTGCAAGCAGGCACAAGGGATCTAGAGAGACTACAGAAAATCAGTGATCCTGCAGGGTTCTCAGAAGCAACTGCCTCTCATCCCTAACTGGGAATAGATAAAATTCAGAAATGTTTGGGATGACAAACACCAATGCAAACTCAGTTTTGTAGGTAGAGAGACTGTCCTGGTTTGCCCAGAAGTGTCTCAGTTTTAGCACAAGTCCTGCATCCCAGAAAATACCCCTGGCTAGGCAAACAGGGACAACGACTTGTAGGAAAGATTAAAACAATGGTATGGTCATCACGTCTGTTGTTGAAACCTCTGAGCAAATTATTTAAGAGCAGCAATTTTCAACGGTTGTACCTTGGTACACTGGTACGCCACCAAGGATTTTTAAAACATGCCATACCGCCCTAACCGGTTTGGCTCAGTGGATAGAGCGCCAGCCTGCAGACTGAAGGGTCCCAGGTTCTATTCTGGTTGTGGGCATGTACCTCGGTTGTGGGCACATCCCCGGTGGGGGGTGTGCAGGAGGCAGCTGATATTTTTCTCTCATCGATGTTTCTAACTCTCTGTTCCTCTCCCTTCCTCTCTGTAAAAAATCAATAAAATATATTTTATTTTATTTTTTAATAAAATATATTTAAAAAAAACAAAAACAAAAATGCCATACCTATTTTGTCAGGGGCATTGACCTCTTTTCCCTTCGATAGTCAAATAAAGAAATGGATAGCAGCCAACACAACAATAGTCCAGTGTAAATGAATAAAAATTATACTTTTTTTTTTTCAGGTCAGCAAAAAATGTATTTTTTGAGGTGTTGCAGAATTTTAGTCATTAGTTTACATGTACCATGAAATGAGAAAGATTGAAAATCAGTTTTATCTATTTTTTATTTATTTTATTTTTTAAAATATATTTTTATTGATTTCAGAGAGCAAGGGAGAGGGAGAGATAGAAACATCAACGATGAGAGAGAATCATCGATTGGCTGCCTCCTGCACGCCCCCTACTGGAGACTGAGCCCACAACTCAGGCATGTGCCCTTGACTGGAACTGAACCTGGAACTCTTCAGTTCACAGGCTCTATCCACTGAGCCAAACCAGCTAGGGCTGAAAATCAGTTTTAGAGCAAAAGCCTGGATATGGTTGTGGCACCCAGGAAACCATTTCAATTAAACTAAACTGCTTGGGGAAGAGACGTAAGGTATAGCTAGCTCGCCAGTTAACAGTTCAAAATACCTCAAATTAGTCAGAAGCATCTGAATGAGAAAATATATCGAAGTTAAGAAAATGTCTAGTAAGGACAGCTACTGGCATATGAAACTGCCTGAAGTCAGAGACAAAATACCAACTATATGTTTATGTACTACGCTACCAAAAGATGAGTCCTATAAGTCCAGCTGATCGCAAAGGACCAGGGACTGGAAAGCTGAAAATTGGAAATACAGTGGAACCTCAGTTCTTGAACTTAATTCATTTCCGAAGGCTGTTTGAGAATGATTTGTTCGAAAACCAAATCGTTTTCCCCCATTAGAAATAATGTAAATTGAATTAATCCTCTCCAGGCTCTCAAATGGTTCAGTTTTAACCTTTCTTATGTACATGTCTAATGTACTGTTTAACCTATAAACACTTTTTTCCTTAAACTTATTGAACCACATCCTACTAGCCTTACACAAACTTTTCATATATCCCTGCCTCCCAGCTGCTTTTCACTTATCCAATCAACAAGTTTTCCTACCTATTCATTTGCCTGTACTTAATTGCTGTTTTGTGAGCACTTTTCACACCCTTAGCAACATTAGTACTCTTGATGGCCTCTTTGTTTTAAAGTTGTGCTAATCCTCAATTTCTGCCAGCAACAAAAGGATTATCTCCTTTGTCTATTGCCTGAGAGATGCTTTTTGTCATGCTGTTTTTTTGTCATGCTGAGGGATCAGTATCAAAGGGCTGTTAGGTCAAAAATTAAGTTTTGGTCTACAACTGAGTTTTTTTTTTCTGTGAACACTTGGTCAAGAACGGACTTGTTTGAGACTGGAGACATTGGAGAAACAAGGTTTGACTATACTTGATAAACCCCAGTACAATAAATGTTGCCCAAGCCATCGGCTTATAGGGTAGTGGCGCTTAAGCTTAAGAACACTCAGGGAGCAAAACTGGTTTGGCAGAAGACACCATGCTCCATTTTTACCGTTTGGCAAAAGTAAATCAAACTCACCGTATGTAAATTGATGTGCACACCAAGATAAGAGCGTGCATACCTTATTTTATCGCACTTCACTGAAGTTTTTTCTTTTCTTCACAGATGTTATCAACATCTAGACAAGACCCTCTACCAACAAAAAGGTTGACTCACTAAAGGCTCAGATAATAGTTAGCACTTTTTAGCAATAAAGTATTTTTTTAATGTTTTTATTTATTTTAGAGAGGGATAGAAACATCAATGCATTAACATCAACACTGATTTGCTGCCTCCTGTCTGCCCCCTGTTGGGGATCGAGCCCACAATCCAGGAATGTGCCTTGACCAGGAACTGTGACCTCCTGGTTCATAGGTCGACATTCAACCACTGAGCCATGCCAGCCAGGCTAAAGTATTTTTTAAGATATATACATTGCTTTTTAAACATAACGCTACTATACTTAACAGACTACAGTACAGTGCAATCATAACTTTCATATACACTGAGAAACTAAAAAGTTCATCTGATTTGCATTATTGGTAATCTGGAACCCAACCCACAAAAATTTGAGCTATGCCTCTATATACCATAGGAGAGGAGTGGACATGCTTCAGCATGGGGTGGGGATGGAAGAGTGATAGGTAGAACAGGCTAAACTGCTTAGACCTGGAAAAGAGCAGAAACAATCATCTGTGCGGTATGGCTATTGAAAACTTTTTGATTTAGAGAGGAAGGGAGGGAGAGATAGAAACATCGATGGGGGACAAGGGGACAAATAAAAACACTGATCAGCCGTGGCCTGCAGGCCCCCTACTGGGATGCTGAAACCTGGCATGTGCCTTGACCAGGAATCTGAACCAGTGGCCTTTTGGTGCATGGGGTGACGCTCAACCCAGCCAGACCCACAGGGTGAGGTGTGGCTATTTTACCAGCTTGAATAATCAGAATTGAGTAGCCATTCTGGTGGACAAGGTACAGAATAAAAAAGCCAAGGCTGCCCTGGCCGTTGTGGCTCACTTGATTAGAGTGTCATTCTGTGCACCGAAAGGTGGTGAGTTCATTCCCTGGTCATGCTAGAGGCAACTGATGTTTCTGTCTCCCCTCCTCTCTCTAAAATCAATTAAAAAAAATTTTTTTAAAGGCCAAGGCCTTCTGCTCCTCTGGCCCCGCGGTCTCCATGCCTCCACGCCTCTGCCGCTGCTCTCCCTCCCTCCCCCGACTCTTCCCTTTCCTCCTTCCCCTCCTCCCTTCTCCTGCTCTACTCCCTCCACCTTGTCCCATGGCCACCTCTCAGCGGCCTCTCCCCAAGCCCTACTCTCCTCTCCTGCCCCTTCCCTTCCCCTTCCTTCCCCCTAAAAAAAAAAAAGCCCAAGGCCTTCTGGGCTGATAGTCCTCTCTCCCCCAGAGCCTGAAGATGAAGGGGTGGGAAGGAATCATTTCTTTTCTTTAGAGAGGGAAAGAGTCAAGAGAGTAGCCCAGCCCTTGTGGCTCAGCTGTGTTGACCTATGAATCCGGTCAGGTTGATTCCCGTCCGGTTGCTCAAGCCCCAGTGGGGGTGGGGTGGGGGGTGGTATAAGAGGCAGTTGATCAATGATTCTCTCATTATTGATGTTTCTATCTCCCTTCCTCTTTTTTTTTTTTAAATATATTTTATTGATTTTTTTACAGAGAGGAAGGGAGAGGGATAGAGAGTTAGAAACATCGATGAGAGAAACACTGATCGGCTGCCTCCTGCACACCACACCCCCTACTGGGGATGTTGCCCGCAACAAAGGTACATGCCCTTGACTGGAATCAAACCTGGGACCTTTCAGTCCGCAGGCTGACGCTCTATCCACTGAGCCAAACTGGTTAGGGCTCTCCCTTCCTATCTTAAATCATAAAAATATATACAGATATATTTTTTCTTTTTAAGATAAAGGAGTCTTGGCTTAAGCTCAGACAACTATGTATACAGACCCAACTGCCCCTGCCTTCAAATTCAGAGATTCATTTACCTGTTTTAAACCAAGTGTTTTAAGCACTTTCATGCTCCTAAATTTTAAGGTGTTAAACCTCAGATCTATGAATTAAGACCCTTCCCTAACCACTAATTTTAAGGGCAGAAATCAACATGACACACAGTGGAAATATGTATTCAATTTTATTTCATTAGAAAAATTCACTTAAGCCACATGGTGGCTATAATGCCCATGTCTCGAGCGGGCTTTATCCCCACTGTCCCCTTCAGACCAACACATACACACTAAGTTGGAGGACTTAAAAATGTAAGTCACACCTCTTTAACTGTTACCCACACACAGAGGAGCTCACACGAAAGAGAAGCTGAACACAAAGAAACTGACCATAAGACACCCAAGTCCAAAGGAACTCTTCACAGAGGTTTAGGAAGTAGGGCTGAAAACACCGTCATCTCCCAACAGCTGAAATCACAGCACAAGCCCTCATCTAAGAGGTCAGAGCCAGGCTGCCAAGGACAAAGCACACAGCAGACTCTGGGGAGAAGAGTGAAATCACTCCATTCCACAACCATAGGCAACCCACTCACACCTGCCTATTAAGCAGTCTTTTTCCAGGGCAAGAAGCATCCAGATGGAAGGGCCCTTCCAGGGCCTAGTAACAGTTCTCTGCTAACACGGATGCTGAGCTTGCCTCCCCAGGAAACTGGGACACCAGGCTGGACAGGTTTAGGCCAAGTGTTCCAAGGTTATAGCTGGTGGAGGGAGGTCTTATCACACCCCTCTGGATGGATGTTCTGGAAGGCTCTTGGGGATTCTGTGATGGCTAGCTGACCTCTGGTGGTCCAGGAGCTCCCAGGCGATGGGTCCTCCAGTAAGCCCCCCAGGGACTCCATCAGTCTAACAAAGATGGAAAGCAGGGTCAGCGCCACACCTAAGAGATAGAGGTTAAATATATGCTTCATGGCTGAAGGATCCCACTCCTCTGCAGAGCAGTAGAGCTGCCTTCTGCTTCTGGCAGACTTCTGGGTCCTGAGGAAAGAGAGGCAAGGTTAGTTAGAGCCTTTTGGGATAGGCATGCATCTGCCATCACCCTTCTATCTTCCCGTGGAGCTAAGGGAGAAGCCCAGCCAGCCAGGATACAGGGACCCATGATGTTTTTCCATAGCAGAAGCTCAAGTATATTTACACTGTAAACTCCATGGCTGAGGAGCCAGGAGTTTCTTTTCACGAGCAAACTTTTACTTCTGAAAGTAAAAACCTTCACTTCTGAAAGTAAAAACCTTCACTTTCTTGCAATGCACAATCCCTGTGCCACAGTCCAGGGACCAGAAACTTTCCTGAAGAACTGAGACCTTTTGTAAGAGAGGGACTGTTGTAGGCAGTTAGACATGAGCAGAGAAAGGAAGATGGGCCAGGTACAGGTCACCAGGGTGGAAAGCCCCCGTTGCCTAGCAACGCACAATCAATTGTAGGGTGGGACCTGCCCCCAGGGTGACTTTTCCTCCCCTAGCATATATGGACCCTACCGATCTTTCCTCCCTAGAGATAACATCTATGCCTCAGATAAGCAACAAAACCAGTGACTCCACTGGCAGGACCAGCTGCAATGAGAACCACCCCAGCCCTGGGCCTGCCAATCAATCAGCAGAGAACACACCCCAGAAAAGACACACCTGGAAAACTACTGAATATTCTGTTGCGATCTTCTCCTGGGACTTCCCTAAAGTCTCCACCCTAAAAACCCTTAGTAGGGAGTACCCAATGGGCTCTCCCTCCAGGGAGCACGCCCTGGCCTTTCCCTTCCCCTCCCCATTCTCCCTCCTTGCCCAGGCAGTAACCATTAGCTTCCTCACTCCTAAGCTCCTTTACCTCCTAACTCATTTCCTCAACTCATTTCTTCGAGGAATTACTTCTTCTACCTCTAAGACTTATCAAATACTCTTACAGTTTGGTTCTTGGCTCTGAATTCTTTCCCAGACAGAACCCATGAACCGAGGTTGTTGATCCCAGGTTTGGTCGGACCCCATGGGTCAGACACCGGGTGCCGTCCTGAGGCCTACACCGGGGCTATCAGAACGTGTCCTAGCCAGGCAGGTGTGGCTCAGTGGCTCAATTCCCAGGCAGGGCGCATGCCCGGGTTGCCACTCACCCCCCAGTAGGTGGTGTGCAGGAGGCAAGAGATCTTTGATGTTTCTATCTCTATCGCTCTCCCTTCCTCTCTCTAAAAAAAATCAATAAATAATAATAATAATAAAAGGAACATGCCCTTGAGAAAGCAACTTGTCTGGGAAGTCTCCCTCATATCTCATTAAGGTTCGAGTTAATCATAAGCTTTTTGAAGGTCAAAATAATTCTAAGTCAAATCTATCAAGTTCACTTAGTAAAATACCCTGATTACCCCCAACTAGTTAAGCACCCGGGAAGGTACAAGGGCCACATGGGGCCCCGGAGCCATGAACCCTGCCCTCTCGGGGCTTTAGGGGCAACAGGCAAGAACCCCGGCAGTGGCGCAGGAGGTGCCAAGGTGCTTTGGGAGAGCATGGCAGCGACGCCTACTCACCCAACACCGGGAGCACGGACCTGGGCCACCTGCATCCCAGTGAGGGCCCCTCCTGGGGAACGCAGGGCTGGATCGCTGAGTGGGGAGCGGGCGGGGGCGCAGGGAGGAGGGGAGCCCCAGAAGGCCCTGCCACAGTGCAGGGGAGGGAGGTGGCGGCCCGGCAGGCAGGCCGAGGATGGGGGCGTGGGGCGGGAGCTGGGGCAGCCCGGAGGCCGCTCACCTGCAGGACGAAGGGCCGGGAGCGGCCGGCTCGCTGTAACAGCAGGTCGTGCAGGAGTCGGGAGGAAAGTCGGCCGACGGGAGCGCGAGGAGGCGACTCAGACGAACCTCAGAAGACCAGCGCGCAGTCAGCAGCAAGTCGCACTCAGGCCGCGCGCACCGCTCACTTATACACTACGCCGGCCCCGGCACCCGCGCATGCGCACTCGGGCCCGCACGCTGCCGCACGTCCACACGCGCGCGCGCTCCGGCACGTCCGCGGCTCCGCCCCCGCCAGAGGCTCCGCCCCCCCGGCGAGTGCGGTGGGTGGTCTGGGGCGGTCTCCTGGTCGGTGCTGTTTTAAAAAACACGCACCGTGTTTCTGTGAGTCTGTGCGGTCGGCAGAGATCAGGCGTGTATGTCCGACTGCTTTTCCTGCTGCAGGAAACTTGGAAGGAATCAGAAAGTTTATTCCCCCCACCGCCATACCAAACCGGCGGAAAACGCCCCGGACGGGCCCCAATCCGAGGGCCCTCCTCCTGCATGGGATGCAGCGTGGGCATCTGAGGATGGATCCTGCATTGGCGGAGCGCATCAGACCACCACCCCATCCCCAAGCCCCAGTTTTCTCCATTGGGGGATTGAAGAGCTGACTTTCTAGGAGTTTCACTTCTTAGAGATAACAGGATTCCAGACGCCACCCTCACCCTTCATGCCAAATCCCGGGAATAGTGAATTCCTGACTCACAATTGTTGTAGGAAATGTGCAATACTCGCCTGGCCCTGGTGTCCGTGTCTAACTGCGCATGAACGTCACTTTGGCCTCCGTTTGTTCACCTAAAATGGTGGCCATAGGAAATTTTTAAGGATGCTTTCAGATTGAACCAAAGAGCTAAGACATCCCAGTCCAGCCTTATGCCCAGATTTGGGGGCTGGGGAGCCCACGCACTCCCCTCCCAACCCCCCAAACTATAGGCGTTTGGTCCTGAATGCGCCTAATGGCAGATTGAATTCAGAGCTGAGTCCTGGGAGGCCCCTGGAAGGAGCAGCGAAGCCACCGTGGAAGGGAAAGCTGACGGCGGCTTCACTGCCTGCCTCCTGGAGGGGAGGGGAGGGGAGGGGCAAGGGCAAAGCTGGCGGGCGGCGGATGGCTCTTGGCAGGTCCACTGAGCTCGAGGACTGGCGGCTCTGCGCGCTGGGCTAAAGTGCGGGGGTGCGTGAGCAAGGACCCGGGATATCCACTAAAGTGCGGGGGTGCGTGAGCAAGGACCCGAGATATCCACTAAAGTGCGGGGGTGCGTGAGCAAGGACCGGGATATCCACTAAAGTGCGGGGGTGCGTGAGCCAGAACCCGGGATATCCACTAAAGTGCGGGGGTGCGTGAGCAAGGACCGGGATATCCACTAAAGTGCGGGGGTGCCTGAGCAAGAACCCGGGATATCCACTAAAGTGCGGGGGTGCGTGAGCCAGAACCCGGGATATCCACTAAAGTGCGGGAGTGCGTGAGCAAGGACCGGGATATCCATTAAAGTGTGGGGGTGCGTGAGCCAGAACCCGGGGTAGCAACTGAAGTGCGGGGGTGCGTGAGCAAGGACCCGGGATATCCACTAAAGTGCGGGGGTGCGTGAGCAAGAACCCGGGATATCCACTAAAGTGCGGGGTGCCTGAGCAAGAACCCGGGATATCCACTAAAGTGCGGGGGTGCGTGCGCAAGGACCCGGGATATCCACTAAAGTGCGGGGTGCCTGAGCAAGAACCCGGGATATCCACTAAAGTGCGGGGGTGCGTGAGCAAGAAACCGGGATATCCACTAAAGTGCGGGGGTGCGTGAGCAAGGACCGGGATATCCACTAAAGTGCGGGGGTGCGTGAGCAAGGACCGGGATATCCACTGAAGTGCGGGGGTGCGTGAGCAAGGACCAGGATATCCACTAAAGTGCGGGGGTGCGTGAGCAAGAAACCGGGATATCCACTAAAGTGCGGGGGTGCGTGAGCAAGGACCGGGATATCCATTAAAGTGTGGGGGTGCGTGAGCCAGAACCCGGGGTAGCAACTGAAGTGCGGGGGTGCGTGAGCAAGGACCGGGATATCCAGCGGGAAAGGGGCTGAGTGCGCGGGAAGGGAGGAGCCAACCCCAACCGCGACCTTTCCCCGGCATCCCGGGCTGCCAGGCATGTGTCCAAGGGGGAGGGGAGGCCGGGAAATGAGAAAGTTCGGGTTGAAAGCGTGCTGGCAGGCAGGCACTTTGAAATTGAGTTTTTTACTCAGCCCGCAGGAATTTTGGCCCTGCGTTACCCTAGAATTTCGTCTGTTTTTGTGCGCGTTTCAGTGACTCTTCTTTCACATTGTTGCTAGGAGAGCCTCGAGCTCTGAAATCACTTCCAGGTGTCCCAAATGCCATCCCTTGCTTCGCTGGGGGACTTGGGCGAATCCTTAAAGTTTTTCTGTACTTTGGTGTCCTCAACTGATATTTGGGATGATAACAGTCCTTACCTGGAAATTAAATGAGTTAACCCACATGAAGAACTGAGAACTCTGCCCAACACATAGAAAACCGTCCGTAAGTCCCTATCATTGACTACAAAACTCCCAACGAGGGACTTGAGCCTCTGTTCAGTGAGTGAGCACAGGAATTCCACAGTAACCTCCTCTTTAAGGTTCTGTTTGTTATAGTGAGTTTGTAGGCGGACTCCCTTTAGAGATTTAATGTGGCTCCGCAGTAAAGGCGTCTAGAAAATTCTGGGCTGTCTGTTTAAGCTTCTGTGACTGCTTAACTTTCTACAGCCTCAGGTTTGGCCGACTACCCAGAAAGCTGAATACTACCCAATGATACCCGCCAGGCCCCAGGAGGACATTAATGCATGTATACAGTGTGATCGCTGCCTGATGGTATCGGCTTACTCAGCAATGCACTGCTCTTTCTGGTGGTCGACCTGACCCCCCACCATATGGTTTTGATATTAACCCGATATAAAAAAGAGACCCAGTCCTGGGAGGGGGTGGATTTCCTCCAGGCCGGCCACCCCTGGGAGCAAGCAGCTGCTCTGCCTGTGTATGTAAATCCCTCCTGTTGAAGCTCTTATGAATTTGAATAAGGCTATGGGTCAGTTCCTCAGAATCCATCCTGATTTTAAACTTTTGGCGTTTTCCCCCGGTTATAGGATAGTAAGAAGCTAGGAAAATCCCAGGACACATGGAGTAGGGAAACTAAGACAGATAGTTAAAGAGCAGTTTGTAGCCACCTAGTCGGCCCTATCTTCCCTAAGCCAAGCACATTTAAAAGTAAATAGTTTACACTTCTCTTCCCCATCCGGAGTGTAAATAGCTTAAACCACCCTACTCAGGAAGAAAGACAGCAGAAATCCAATTAGTGCCATTTGCCAGTAACTACGTCCAAGGACAGATGAAGTTAAGAGAATAAATCTCATTTTGGTGCATCAGCCTAAAGTTGATGAGTAAGATCCTCCCCAAAACACCCAGCCTTTAAAATCCCTTAAAACAAATGTCCCAGCTCTCTCTAACCCTCCCAGGAACACACCTGTGCCTTCTCCTCCGCCTCTCCTTTCCCGCAGACAAGCATCTCTAAGGCAGTGGTCGGCAAACCGCGGCTCGCGAGCCACATGCGGCTCTTTGGCCCCTTCAGTGTGGCTCTTCCACAAAATACCACGTGCAGGTGCGCATGTACAGTGCGAATGAAACATCATGGCCCATGTGCAGAAGTCGGTATTTTGTGGAAGAGCCACACTCAAGGGGCCAAAGAGCCGCATGTGGCTCGCGAGCCGCGGTTTGCCGACCACAGCTCTAAGGGAGTCAAACTCACAAGATAAGACATACAAGATATCCCCTCCCATTCACTAGAATACTATTTATTTATTGTTTTTCTCTCTTTTTTTCTTTTTTTTTTTGGGGGGGGGGAGGATTGCTATTTACTTAAAAAAAGAAAAGAAAAGAAGCATTGGTGAGGATGTGGAGAAAATTGAGCCCTTATATGTTGCTGGTAAAAAGGTGCAGCAGCTGTGAAAAACAGTTTGGCAGTTCCTCCAAGAGTTAAACATAGAGTTTCCATGTGTCCCAGCAAGTTCACTCCTCAGTATGTAACCATGAGAATTGAAAACATGTTCACACAAAAACTTACACAAAAATATTCATAGCAGCTTTCTTTAAAAATGCCAATAAAAGTGGGAACAGCTCAAACGTACATCAACTGTTGATGGATAGACAAATGTGGTACAAAAATATTATATAGACATAAAAAATGAAATACTAATACATTGTATATGTACCCTGGCTGGTTGCTCAGTGGTTAGAGTGTCAGGCCAAGGACAGAAGGGTCCCGGTTCCACTCCTGGTCAAGGGCACGTACCTGGGTTACAGGCCCATCCCGGTCCAGGAGGCAACACATTGATGTGTCTCTCTCACATCGATGTTTCTCTCTCTCTCCCCCCTCCCTCCCTTCCACTCTCACTAAAAATCAATGGAGCTCTTCCCAGCCAGTGCTGACCCATGCGGACCTCTCGGGACAACTGCCACAAGTGCCACAGGCAAGGGGAAAGAGAAAGCCCTACCACAGGAAGCGAAAATATGAGCTGGGACGCCCTGCTGGCAACACTAAATTTGGACGCCGCCACATACACACAGTCCCAGTGCGGGGTGGCAACAAGAAGTACCGGGCCTTCAGGCTGGACGTGGGCAACTTCTCCTGGGGCTCAGAGTGTTGTACTCGCAAAACAAGGATGATTGATGTTGCCTACAGTGCATCCAACAATGAACTGGTCCGCACCAAGACCCTAGTAAAGAGCTGCATCATGCTCATTGACAGCACATCGTACCGACAGTGGTACAAGTCCCACTGTGCACTGCCCCTGGGCCGCAAGGAAGGGGCCCAGCTGACTCCTGAAGAGGAAGAGATTTATTTTTTTTTAATATATTTTATTGATTTCTTACAGAGAGAAAGGGAGAGGGATAGAGAGTCAGAAACATCGATGAGAGAGAAACATCGATCAGCCGCCTCCTGCACGCCCCCTACTGGGGATGTGCCCGCAACCAAGGTACATGCCCCTGACTGGAATCGAACCCTTCAGTCCGCAGGCCGAAGCTCTATCCACTGAGCCAAATCGGTCAGGGCGAGGAAGAGATTTTAAAGAAAAAACGTTCAAAGAAAATTCAGAAGAAATCTGTTGAAAGGAAAAAGAACGCCAAAATCAGCAGTCTTCTCGAGGGGCAACTCCAGCAGACGAGCTTCTTGCCTGCCTCTCTCCAGACCAGGCAGCGTGGCCCAGCAGATGGCTATGTGAGAGGGCCAGGAACTGGAGTTCTAATTGCAGGAAATCAAGGCCGGGAAGTCAAATACATCCTCTTCCCTCCTGTCTTACCTCATACAATAAAGGTGTTTATTCTAAAAATAAAATAAAAAAATCAATGGAAATAATATTCTCAAGTGAGGACTAAAGAAAAAAAAAGAAATACTAATACATTCAACAATACAGATGAACCTTGAAAACAATAGATCAAGTGAAAGAAGTCAGACAGAAAAGGACTCATATTGTATGATTCCATTTATATGAAAAGTCTGCAGAGACAAAAAGTAGGTTACTAGTTGCCAGGGGCTGAGGGAGAGGGGAAAGAATGGAAAGGGGCAGCTGATGGGTACAGGGTTCTTTTTGATGATGAAAATGTTCTAAAATTAGACAATGGTGATGGTTGCACAACTCTGTAAATATGTTCTAAATCACTGAATTGTACACTTCATTTAAAAAAATATTTTTATTGATTTCAGAGAGGGAGAGAGAGATAGAAACATCAATGATGAGATAGAATTATTGATTGGCTGCCTCCTGCACGTCCCCTACTGGGGATTGAGCCCACAACCCGGGCATGTGCCCTTGACTGGAATCAAACCTGCGACCCTTCAGGCCGATGCTCTATGCATTGAACCAAACCGGCTAGGGCTGAATTGTACATTTTAAAAAGGTGAATTCTGGTATGTCAATTAAATCTGAATAAAGCTCTTATTCTTTAAAAAGGAGGGCAAATTAAAAACATCTTCAAATGACACACAAAAACAGGGAGCCATGGCTAGTGTGGCTCAATTGGTTGGGAGTCATCTGGTGCACTGAGAGGTTGCCGATGGGCTTCCCAGTCAGAGCACATGCCTGGGTTGTGGGCTCAGTCTCCGGTAGAGGTTCATGCAGGAGGCAGCTGACCGATATCTCTCTCTCACATCGATGTTTCTCTCTCTCCCTCCCCCTTCCTCTCTCTGTAAAAGTCAATTAAAAAAATCTTTAAAAACAAAAACAGAGTTAGCCACTGACCCTTGCTAAGGAAACTTTTGAAGCGTGTACCTAAGAAGAAAACTGAACCTAGAAGAAAATAGTGAGATGCAAGAAGAAACAGTGAGTAAACATTTAGAAAACATACAGATTAAACAAACTATGACTACTCAAAACCATTTTCATAATAATGATTACTTTGGGACAGTAGAAATAGCATGCAGTAAAAGTTGGTCAACATTTAAACTAAGATGGCAGTGGTGAGCAGAGAAAGTTGAACAAGTCTTATTTGGGAAGAGGATAGATATTCATTAATTTTAGATATTTTAAGTCTTTATTAACATGGTTAGGGTAGCGTTCTCTTCCTTCCCTTCCTAAGCTAGTCAGTCTTCAAGCCATTGGGTGGCCCAGAAAGGAATATCTCTTTTCTTCTCTGCTGTATCCTCAGAGTCTGGAACGCTTCCAACAGACATTTGTGTGCATGAATGAATGGATCACTTTCTTACTCCTTTCTCGACCTTGTTAAAATGTCATTTTTCAGGAAGGCCTTCCTAATGATCCTATGGAAAGCAGCACCCCCCATCCTCTCCATCCCAGCTTCATTTTAGCGTGTAGTGTTCAACACCAGCAAACCTATTTTACATTTATTTGTTAATCATCTCTACCTTCCCCCACTACAAGTAGCTCCTTGAGGACAAGGACTTGGACTGTTTTGTCCAATTACCATGTACCTAAACCCAGAGCAGTGCTTGGCATATGGTAGATGTTCAATAAATATTTATTGAATTAATAAACACTGAAATTTGTATATCTGCTATATTAAAAAAAAAAAGAACAGTTGCTCAGTGATTGATTCTATTTTACTTGTATTTATTTTGCAACAACATTTTAACAGTGGTCATATGATTACGAGCCTCTTTTTCCTTTTTCTTTTTTGCCCAAATTTTCTTCTGTGCGCATCTGTTACTTTTACAATGGGGTGGGGGGATGAAAATTTACTAAAGTTTTGTAAATTAATTGCTTGTGCAACATGGTAACAACAACAAATATGCAATGAAGGGAAAACAGTCAAGTGCATTTGGATGGGGAAACTGGGTCAAGAGCAGCGGCGGCGGTGGGAGGTGGCAGTGGAATGGAAGGGCTGTGGCAGCTCAGAGCACCCGAGGAGGGTGCCCAGGGAAGGGAGAGCCAGCCCTGAAAGGTGGGCAGAGAGCAGCCAAGGCAAATGGTGTCTTCTTCACCCCCTACCTGGGACCTTGATTCTGAGTCTGGTTCTGGCGCGAACTAACCACTGACCTGGGCAAGTCACTTCTCCAGGCTCGGTTTTCTTACCTGTGAAATGCTGGGCTGAGGGAAATGAGCTATAGCTAAGTGTTTTTTCCCCCAGAGTGTGTGTTTCCAGAAGTTCCATTAAGGAGCTGTAGCTAGTGTGGTGTGTGGGTGTGTGTGTATATGAGTCCTGAAGACACCATAGACCTCTATCCCCAGGCTCCATTTAGGAAATGCTGGATGAACAATACAGAGTAGAAAAAACAGTATTCAAAATTAAATGGGGCCCTAGCTGGTTGCTCAATGGTTAGAGCCTTGGCCTGCAGACTGAAGGGTCATGGGTTTGATTCTGGTCAAGGGAATGTACCTGGCGCATGTGGGAGGCAACCAATCGATGTGTTGTATCTCTCTCACACAGATGTTTTCTCTCTATCTCTCCTCCTCTCTCTCACCCTCTCTAAAATATCAATAGGAAAAATATCCTCGGGTGAGGATTAACAAAAAAACAAACAAAAACTAAATGGGCCATATGAGAGAGAGAGAGAGAGAATATACTCTTAAGTAGAAACATTAATATTAACATTATTTTTCACTAGATAGGACCCTTTTATTCATTAGTCACAGCAGGAACCAGTGCCTGGTGCCTATAGACTTTTCAATAACTCAAAATATTTGTAATATGGAAAACAAAATGTATTGTCTTCAAATTTTTTTCTAAAGGCAAAATTAAAATTAAACATTTATTAAAAGCTCTACAAAAGATAACATATCAACTGAAAAGTTCAACTCAACGTGGTAAGTTTTTTTCAACTTGATAATTTTTAATATGAGATATTTTAATGTGAGGAGGTATGTTTAGGGCCTGTGGAAGTTCTTTTTAAAAATTATTTATTTTATGTTATTTTGTTTTTATTAATCCTCACCTGAGGCTATTTTCCCCATTGATTTTTAGAGAGAGTGGAAGGGAAGGATGGAGGAGAGGGAGAAAGAGAGAGGAAAAGAGAGAAACATTGGGAACATCGATGTGAGAGAGACACATTGATTGGTTGCCTCCTGCAGGAGCCCAGACCAGGGCTGCGGTTCGAACCTGCAACCTGCAACCTGCAACCCAGGTACGTGCCCTTGACAGGGAATCGAACCTAAAACTCTTCGGTGGGAGGGCCAGGCTGATGCTCTAACCACCGACCAGGGCTATTATTTATTTGAGAGAGAGAGGAACATTGATTTGTTGTTTCACTTAATTATGCATTCATTGGTTGCTTCTTGCATGTTCCCTGATCAGAGATAGAGCCTGCAACCTTGGCATATGGGGACGACACTCTAACCAACTGCGCTATCTGCCTGGGGCCTAGGCCTGTGGGAATTCTAAAGGTGGGGGGTGGATTATGAATTAGTTTTATAGTTTCTGATAGTTTCAAATGTTTTATTATAAGCATATGTTGTAAGAAGAAGAAAACAATTTCACGGAATGTCCTGAAAAAGCATGTTAATAAAAAA
The DNA here is from genome assembly GCF_964212035.1 of Myotis nattereri. NCBI lineage: Eukaryota > Metazoa > Chordata > Mammalia > Chiroptera > Vespertilionidae > Myotis > Myotis nattereri. Next base: position 20,761,200 of record NC_138086.1, on the reverse strand, counting down.
GCTTAGGAAAGATTTGGGTTGAAGAAGCCCCTATTTCATTATCTCCGTAAAGGCTTATGTACTTTCTAGTCCTGTCTTCTGTAAGTAATAGGAATCAAAAGGAAAAGTCACTTAAAACATGTATTTAAGAGAGGTGTCTCTTTCTATGCTGTCAGCTAAGTCATGTCCATCTAACAATTTAGGATAAACCCGTGTGTTGACACTTCGCTCTCCTTCCTTCATGGAATCGTAAACTATTCAGTGCTAAGACCTAGAGAAGTCCTTTAGGTCCTCTTGTCCTTGAATAGAGTGGGCTCTCTGAGACTCAGGCTGTTACCAGACAGGGGACATGGTCCTGAGGGGTCTGCCTCGGGCCAGTGGGTAGTATGCGGGTTCTTGACTTCATGCAGGAAAAATTTCACAGCATGAGGGGATGTTTATTAAAGCTGAGGACAGTAAAACAAGGAAGGGTTTAGCACAGAAGAAGCAAAAGGAGGCCTCAGGGCAGGTTCAGAGGATTAATCTGGGATGAGCTGCCACTGCCCATTGCTCCCCTGGTTGCAAACCTCCTAGGATCCTTTAGAGCAGTGGTTCTCAACCTTCCTGATGCCGCGACCCTTTAATACGGTTCCTCATGTTGTGGTGACCCCCAACCATAAAATTATTTTCGTTGCTACTTCATAACTGTAATTTTGCTACTGTTATGAATCCTAATGCAAATATCTGATATGCAGGATATATTTTCGTTGTTACAAATGGAAGCATATAATAATTGAAGCATATAATAATTAAAGCATAGTGATTAATCACAAAAACAATGTGTAATGATATATGTGTTTTCCGATGGTCTTAGACCACCCCTGTGAAAGGGTCATTCGACCCCCAAAGGGGTCGTGACCCCCAGGTTGAGAACCGCTGCTCTAGAGTTTAGGAGGTGTGTGCCTGTGGGAGAAGAAGAGCGGGAAGAAGAAGGGAAAAGGAATGGAGGGGGCTATTCTCCAGAGGGAGAGCGAGCACTAGGTCCTTTGTCTTGAAGCTTTTCTTTCTTTCTTGCAGGAGGGAATCTTAGGGGAGTTCTCAGGGGAAGGTTTCAGCAGAATATTCATCCATTTCCTAGGTGTGTGTTTTCAGGGTCGTGGCCTCCACTGTTTGGTCAGTGTCAGGGTAGGGGTTTTTAGTCTTTGTAACTGATCTTGGTATCCCCCCCTTGGTTTTGCTGTTTTTCTGGGCCTGGACCTGAAATACAATTAAGGCCTAGGTATTATCTTTAGGGAGGTAAGCTTCTGTATCTGCTGTAAATTGCTCTGCCAGTTTGTTCAACCATCTGCCTCAGTTTCCCTATCCCACCTGTCCTGGCTTATTGGCCTGTCTCAAGGCCAGCTGACCGAGCCAGGCTTGGAGTGAGCTTTGCGCTGCTTGGCAAGTGGCTGCAGGAGATGCAGGCGAGGCGTCTTTTGCTGTCTTCTTAGGGGGATGGAAGTTGGTGTAGAGGGCTTGGGAGGCAATGGGGTTCTCCTGATTTCTGTGATGTTTTCATTCATAATTACAGCTCCTACTTCCCCCTCTTCTGAGTGTGGCTACACACACCGGCCTATACTTATGCACATGTGCACATAGAGGCTCATTCTCCCCCTTCTTGGCCTGCTGGCACCTTTTCCCCAGACACAGATGCCCCAGACATTTCATCTGGCAGCCAACGGACTCCATGGCTGTGCTCCCAGTTGGCTAATGGAGGGCAGGGGGCTGCCCTGCTGCCTCTGAGCCCAGCCAAGTAGGGCAGAAGCTGCTTTCAGGAAATGCTCTTCAGTGGAATCCTCCCCTCTCCAGTCCCTCTGAACCCCGCCCCCACCACGCCCTCCTCTGCTGATCCTGAAAGGCAGTTAAAACCACTGGACATCTCAGGCTCCCAGCTCTCACACTTGGCGCTGGAAACCACCCCAGTCCCCACCCCTGGTTCTTGTGCAGATTGAAGTATCACTTCCTGAGTCTCTCAGTTGATAAGCAGGTTTTGTCCAGAGAACCTCCTGTGACATTCTCCAATATTATTACAGACCTAGCTGGTTTGGCTCAGTGGATAGAACATCGGACTGCGGACTGAAGGGTCTGGTCAAGGGCACATGCCTGGGTTGTGGGCTCAATTCCCAGTTGGGGGTATGTAGGAGGCAGCCAAGCAATGATTCTCACTCTCCCTTCCTCTCTGAAATCAATAAAAATATATTTTAAAATATTATTACAAACATTGTACTTACTCACTTATCTCTGCCATCTATAATAATAAAAGCATAATATGCTAATTAGACCAGACAACCTTCCGGACGAAGCCGGGGTTGCAAGGGAAGCCTGGGTCCCGGGTGCCAGAGGGAAGCTGGTATCAGCAGCCAGGGGAAGGAAGGCCTATTCTTTTTTTTTTTTTTTATAATTTTTATTTCTTAAAGTATTACAAAGAGTATTACATATGTCTCCTTCCCCCCCCCCCCTTGACATTCCCCCGGCCCCTAACCCCCCTGTGTCTTGTGTCCATTGGTTAATCTTATATGCATGCATATAAGTCCTTCGGTTGATCTCTTAATCCCCCCCAAACCCTCCCCAGGCTTCCCACTGTAGTTTGACAGTCTGTTCAATGTTGCTCTGCCTCTGCATCTACCCCTGTTCATCAGTCTATACTGGTCCCCATTATCTGTCCCAACTTCACTGGAGCAGTCCCAACCTCACTGGGGCCGTCTCAGCCTCACCAGGGCCATTTCAACCTCACCGGGGCCGTCCCTACCTCACCGGGGCCGTTTCAATCTCACCGGGGCCATCCCGACCTCACCGGGGCCGTTTCAACCTCACCGAAGGAAGGCCTATTCTTGCACGAATTTTGTGCATCAGGCCTCTGGTTAGATTATACTCATTTTGAAAGGAAGAGCTATTTTAAGATTTAAAAAAAATATATATTACACCCTTAGTCTGTGCCTTGTATAAACCAGGTGCTCAACGGCTCTCTGTTGATCAAACTCTTGTCATTCACAGGCACTAAAGGTCAGTAAGCCCCCTGAATTCACTAAAACCTTTAACTAGAAAGAACTTGAACCCTCTCTACCCATCCCACTCACATCACCAAACTCAAGTTCAAAGACTCCCCAGCCCAGAGCAATGGGCAAATCTCTTCCTCTCTCCTGCCTCCAGGTCCTCATTGTTAAAACAAACTGACTGAGCTCCAATAATGCTCAAGGGTTCCTTCTAGTGGATTAGATCCTATAACTCAGTGCTTTTATGGGATACTGGCAGCTTCCTGTTCTCAAGCTGCTGAAATGAACTTATATATCTGCCCCTTGCCTCTTCTCTCTCTGCAGAACAGGGAGAGAAGAATATGTAGAATTTCTTTTTCTTTCTTTCTTTTTTTAATATATGTATATTTTATATATTTTATTGATTTTTTACAGAGAGGAAAGAAGAGGGATAGAGAGTTAGAAACATCAAAGAGAGAGAAACATCGATCAGCTGCCTCCTGCACACTCCCTACTGGGTATGTGCCCGAACCCAAGGTACATGCCCTTGACCGGAATCGAACCTGGGACCCTTCAGTCCAAAGGCCAACACTCTATCCACTGAGCCAAACCAGTTAGGGCAATATATGTATATTTTATTGATTTTTTTACAGAGAGGAAAGGAGAGGGATAGAGAGTTAGAAACATCGAACAGCTGCCTCTTGCACACCCCCTACTGGGGATGTGCCCACAACCAAGGTACATGCCCTTGACCGGAATCGAACCTGGGACCCTTCAGTCCACAGGCTGATGCTCTATCCACTGAGCCAAACCGGTTAGGGCTAGAATTTCTTTTTCATAGCAAAGAAAGCCAACAGCTTTGGGGCTCACTCAAAAGGAGTTCTACCCAGGAGAATGAGCTTGTGGGTGTTGGGATGTGTAGGGCCCAGGGGGCTCTGAGTGTGAACATTGTGACTGGTGTGTGTGTGTACATCTTGTGACTGGTGTGTGTGTGTACATCAGGGCAGGTGTGGGTACGCTAGGAGCCTTGGCCCTGTCAGTGGCTCTGAGCCTGTTGATGTTCTCATTGTCATTGTGACTCCTGGTGCCCCAGAGTGCCTGGGCACATGGCTTTCCCAGCCTCCTGATGCAGGTCGCTTAGTCAAGGGGCATATGACTGTTGGAGTTTTTGTGTGTGTGAAACTGTGTCCTGGGTTCCTCACTTCAGGAAGTTCAGGTTCTTTGGTTGAATCACCTAAAAGGCAGACGTGGGTTGCCTGCAGTTCCCTTAATTCTTCCAAGCTGGGTCACCCACCCCCACCCACTCTGAGAGGCCAGCACACTAAACAGCCCTTTCCCACAAATGGAGTGCCTGTGAGAGGGACCCCATCTCCTGAGGATGAAGCCTCATGTATGAGGCCCCCAGTGGAAAGGCCACCAAGTCAAAATCATTCCATAATCTGCACACAAGACAAGGGCCTGGAACCAAGCTTAGTAACCAACCCTGCAGTTGCTAAACTCCCAGGTTACATCACAGAGCTGACCAAGGAAAGGGCATTTTCACGTGCCAGACAGGATTGTGAAGTAGCTGCTATCATCAGAGTCCACGTTTCAACTCACCCCTAAAGTAAGCACATCGGAGCAGGACAGAGCTGGCCCTGCTCCCTGGACAACGTTGCCTTCCTTTTCTGAGAGTCCTCTTCCCAGGACTGCTGTCCACCTGCCAGAGCTGCGTTTCCTCCCCAGAGGATGGGTTCACTCCCTCCCAGGAAAGCCATACTTTTGCTTTCAAAGCAGGAAGCTCACTAGTGTGTGGACAAAAAAGGGAGCCACACACTAAACCTGACAAGCTCAGAGGAGGTAAGCATGGTGGCCTTACAAACTCCTGAGAGCTAAAGTAAGCACATAAGATGGTCTGAAAGGAAAACTTTCTAACTAAAAGCGGTTCAAGGCAGGTAGTCATGTCCTAGGTCAGTGGTCAGCAAACTCATTAGTCAGCAGAGCCAAATATCAACAGGACGATTGAAATTTCTTTTGAGAGCCAAATTTTTTAAACTTAAACTATATAGGTAGGTACATTGTTATTAACTTAATTAGGGTATTCCTAAGCTGGCCTTTGCTAAAAACGTCCTCAATCTGATTGAGGTACGTTCGCTGAGGGCAACCCCTTCCAACTCTCCCATCCACACTCGTCTTGTATACTTGTTTCGTCTGTCTCCTTTCGTTCATCCTCTCTATATGTCCAAACCATCTCAACACACCTTTCTCAGTCCTTGACACTACATCTTCTTTCACTCCACAACGTTCCCTAAAATTAACTTAATAAACTTTACTTAAAGTTTTAAGTCTTAGTTAAACTATAGGTACCTTGAATAAAACTTGGTGTCATACTTAATAACGATATTATTTATTGATAAAATTAAATACCTGTAGGATTTGCAGCTGGTTGGAAAAATACAGGTAACTTTATGCTTCAAGTAGGTACTTTTGTCTCCCTTGCGCGATTTGCGGACGCGACTAGCACTAACCACTGCACAATGAGACTGCTGACTGGCTCACTGAACTCGTGCATGAATTGCGCGCGCCTTCCCCGCGCTGTGTATCCCATGGCCCGACCGTCACCGCCCACTTCTTCTAACGCCACTTCTTCAAAATAGACTCGCCCAGGCCGAAAACCGACTTCTGCGCATGGGCCACGAAGTTTCAATCGCACTGTACGTGCGTGCACATCCGCACGTGGTATTTTGTGGAAGAGTCACACTCAAGGGGCCAAAGAGCCGAATGTGGCTCGCAAGCTACGGTTTGCCGACCGCTGTCCTAGGTGGTATTTTTCCCTAACAAAGGACAATCTTTAACTTAACTGAGCCTGTCTATCATCCTTATTTTATTTATTTTTTTTTTTGCATCTAAGATAACATACCTGATAACATACCTTTGGAATGTCAAGTAATTCCACACTCCCCCCTTCAAAGCACAACCACGGCACCGGAACAGAGACCACAAATCATGTTCATTGTTAACTATTCTACACCTGCCTGTGTAAAAGAACTGTGTCTATTCCTTTCACTTTTTATCAATCCCAGAGATTTCTCTCCCTCTTTGCTTTCTCCCTAATCTATCACCAGGATTTCATGTAATCCCCTTATGTCTCCTTTGATTCTGATGTATACAATAAGTAGGAAAGCTGCCATTTTCTGGAGCATTCTCTCAATCCCTTGAGATTTTGCTTCTGGGCAATTGTCATCAGTTTGGCTCAAGTAAATTCATAAAAAATTCTTACAGGTTTGGACATTCCTTATGTTGACATTTACATGGCTTAATGCAGCAGGATTCCAAAGAAGCCCACCAGAACCACCTTGTGGACTCAGACCCATGCTTGGTACCAGCAGGGGCCCATGGTGTCCCACTGGCTCCTTGTTGTGCAACAGCTGAACTTGGGTGAGTTTCAGTTGGAATTCCAGACCTCCCTGTTTTGAGGTAAAAGGCCCTGATTTTATTCGAGTTGCTTTTAAAATCCTCGAGGTGAAGCTAAAGGTTTCAGATTGAGAGGCCCAAGGCTAAGATGGGACAGGAGGAAAAAAAGGCTTGCTGGTGTTTAACTTTGGCTTTTCAATTGGAATTGCTTTCTGAGAGTCTGAACAAAATCTTTTGCTGGATAAATGAGAGCCTGAACTCATTTGGCTCCAAAGATAAGAGGCATTTCCTCCCTGCAGCTCGACTCTTGGATATTCTTAGGTGACTAAGAATTATGTGGCGGTGTCAGAGGGCATCCCTCATGATGTGTAGGTGCCCCATAGGGAATTCCAACTCAGCTGTAATTAAATAACTGACTTGCCCAGGAAATCACACATAAAGATTGGTTACTACCCAGCCGGCATGGCTCAGTGGTTGAGCGTTGATCTATGAACCAGGAGGTCACGGTTTGATTTCCGGTCAGGGCACACGCCTGGGTTGCGAGCTTAATCCCTGGTGTGGGGTGTGCAGGATGCAGCTGATCAATGATTCTCTCATCATTGGTGCTTTTATCTCTCTCTCCCCCTCTCTTCCTCTCTGAAATCAATAAAATATATTTGAGAAAAATAATTGCAAAAATATAAAATAAAATAAAAAATTGATTACCTAGTGCTCTGAGTCATCACGCCGGTATTAGACAGCTGGGGAGAGAAACTGAGACAAGTCAGAGGGTTTGAGATGACTGGAGAGGTGGCAGTCCCTTGGAGCTCAACCCACAAGCGGCACCCTTTCAACCCACTGCACAATAGCCCTAGAATCTTGCTCAGACTCTACAGATCTCAAAATAAGACTAAAATTAACATGGGAAATCCTGCCCGCAAGGCCAGAAATTCCCAGCCCCAGCCCCCATTACAACTCCTGAAGATATACAATAGGCAAGAAGACTAGTTGCAAGTACTTATAGAAATGGGAAGGTTTCAATAGAAATGATATCAACTTAAGATGGTCAAAATGCAGGGTTGTTGTTGTTTTTTTGTACCGAAGTTGATTTTTTTGCATGCAAAATCAGAAAATGCCATTTATATGTTCCACCAATCCAAAGAACTGGGAGTAATAGGCACAATGAAAATGCTGTAGAATATGCCAAATATTATAAATGGATTGGATTTTTTTGCTCAGTAAAATGAGTCCTTCAGTCACTGTAACTCAGAGAGAATTCCCCAATTAGGAATTAGTTATTATTTTTCTAATAATTTACTTACCATTAAGGCTGTTGCTCTCTCAAAAGGGAATGCCTCAACCCATAGAAATAATAATTAACACATATTTGTATTCTTGAGATGGTGGCATTTGAATAAAATCCTATGACCATAGCTCAAATGCATCTAAGGGAAGTGGGAAATGTCCTTGGGACCCGTGGAATGACTTTTTTCAGGGTTATATTTGGACAGATAGAACATCTGCTATCCTATATAATAAAAGGCTAATATGCAAATAGACCAAATGGCGGAACAACTGAACAACTGGTCACTATGATGTGCTCTGACCACCAGGAGGTGGTGCACGTGGAACATGGTGGGTGTCGCCAACTGGCAGCAGAGCTTGAAACATGGGCGTCAGCTGTGGTGGGATGGTGGAGCAGGTGAGCGGGGGCACCAGACCAAGGCAAGGTGCCGTCCCTGTCATTGGGGCGAGCCTCTGGTGGTTACTGAAAATTCTTTGTTCCCACCTGCCATGGTCTTGCCCGGCGCTCGCACCTGCTGCCAGCACCAGAGCCTGCCCCGCTCGCACCCACTGCTGGTGCCAGAGCCGCCACTCACACCTGCTGCTGGTGCCCAGCACTGGCCCCAATTGCTCGGTGCTGTCAGCAGGTGCGAGTGGTGGCTGCTGGACCCAATCACCCCTCAGGGCTTTTCCACCTCCCCTTGTTCTTGAGAGGCAATTGGGGCTGGCAGCTGCCATTCACATCCACTGCCAGTGATGGCCTCACTCACATCTCCTGCCAGCGCTGGCCCTGCTCACACCCACTGCTGGGACCCAGCACTGGTCCCAATCGCTTGGCGCCGTCAGTGAGTGCGAGCAGTGGCTGCTGGCCCTGATCGCCCCTGAGGGCTTCTTCATCTCCCCTTGCTCCTTAGGGCGATCAGGGTAGCAGCCACTGCTCGCACCTGGTGCTGGCCCCAATCACTCTGCACTGTCAGTGAGTGCGAGCAGGGCTGGTGCCATCAGTACATGGGAGCGGTGGTGGGAGCAGCGCTCCTGGCAGACAGAGGACCAGGGCCACAGCCGGAAGGGCAGGGCAGGGGTGCAGAGTATGGGCCAAGACCTGCCCCTGTGCCCACTGCAGCCTTGTGGCCCACAGTTCCTTTCAAGGTGCACGAATTCGTGCACGGGGCCCCTAGTACATTTTATGAACTACAGTGGCGGTGATATTGTTCACTCCATGAAATCATATTTTAGGACTCCAATGTTTTGGCTTTTTTCTAAAGTCTATTTCTATCTTTTTAAAAAATTTTTATCCTCACCTGAGGACATTTTTTTCATTGATTTTTAGAGATAGTGGAAGGTAAGGAGTGGTTAGAGCCTAGGCCTGAGGACTGAAGGGTCTCGAGTTTGATTCTGGTCTAGGTCACATACCTAAGTTGCAGGATCAATCCCTGGGCTGGGGGTCAGGGCACGTGTGGGAGGCAACCAACCGATGTGTCTCTCTCACATCGATATTTCTTTTTATCTCTCCCCCTCCCTTCCACTCTCTTTAAAAATCAATGGAGAAAATATCGTTGGATGAGGATTAACAACAAAAAATAAAAACCAAGCCAAACAAAACAAGAAAAGATAAGATTCTTCTGAGTCTCCCAGGGTTTATTAGTAGCCCATTTCTAGATATGAGATGGCCAAGTTATTTTACTTGAGGTAGGCAAAATTGAAGCTTATCCTTTGAGATTTTTATGTTCTTTTTCTTTTTATTATTTTTATTGATTTCAGAGAGGAAGGGAGAGGGAGAGATAGAAACATCAGTGATGAGAGAGAATCATTGATTGGCTGCCTCTTGCACGGTCCACACTGGGTTTTGAGCCCGCAACCTGGGCATGTGCCCTGACCAAGAATCAGAATCAAACCATGACCTCCTGGTTCATAGGTCGATGCTCAACCACTGAACCATGCTGGCCAGGATTTGTCCTTTTTAAATTTCATTTATTTTTTTATTGATGTGTAGAGAGAGGAAAGGAGAGGGAGAGATAGAAAAACATTAATGTGAAAGAAAACATTGATTGGCTGCCTCCCACATGCCTCCTGCTAAGGATCGAACTCACAACCTGAGCAGAACAGGAATAGCCTCTTGACCTTTGTCTGAGACATCTAGCCAGAAATCCAGGAAAACTACCATATAAATGGATGAGAAGAAGAAAGAAGTGCCTATTCCATGAATTGGCATTTTAGATGCCTCCATGGAATATGAATATTTTGCCTCATGGAATATGAGTTATATTCTTGTGAAAGGCATTAGATTATTTCTGTATATTATATAGTAGGTCCTTTTACTTTGTGGAGAACAGCAAATCTTTCTTTGTACAAACTTAGAGCTTATCCAAAGCTTTCATCTTTTTACCTCATATTTCTTAGAAATTTAATGGATATACATTGTTTTTCTATGCCTTTTAACTCAAGCATATAATATAATATAATATAATATAATATATATATATATATATATATATATATATATATATATATATTATTGGCTTTTTCTTTCTTAGATGTAGTAAGAAACTATTTTTATTTTTATTTATTTTTTTAGGCACCCTCCTTCCCCTCACTTCTGGCCCCCCACTTCCCTCCCAGGTCTGGGAAGTCCAGGCTACAGCCAGGCCCCAGAAGACTCCTGGAAACACTTTTTTTTTTGAAGGAAAAAAAGGGGGGGATTAAAAAAATTTCCCCCTAAAGCTTTCTCTTTTTCCCATTAGTTTTCCCTGAAGCTTTCTTGAAGGTCGGGGCTTTATCTATGAAAAAGTAGTAAATGGTTGTTTGTAACCTGTGTAAAGCAGCAGCCAGCCTTAAAATAGTCCTTTCTGGTGAAGGGTTAGGACAATGAATACTAGTATAATTGTTGGGCTGCTGTTAGTATCTCTTAATCAAAATTACTAGATGATAGAATTCCAGAACTTGTTACATGTTATTACTTGATTACCAGTACTGGTAATCATTTAAAAGTAGACTCTTGCCCAGCTGGCGTGGTTCAGTGGTTGAGCGTCAACCTATGAACCAGGAGGTCACAGTTCAATTCCCAGTCAGGGCACATGCCTGGGTTGTGGGTTTGATCCCCAGTGTGGGGCAGCCAATCAATGATTCTCTCTCATCATTGATGTTTCTATCTTTCCATCTCCTTTCCTCTCTGAAATCAATAAAAATATATGAAAAAAGTAAAGACTCTGTCATGCAAAAAATTAGATATAAAAATAACCAATATACATATGAAAAGATGCTCAGCATCCTTAGTCATTAGGAAATAAACATCAAAACCATGATGAGCTATCACTTCACAATCACTAAAAGAGCTAAAATAAAAAAAAATAAAAAAATAAAAATAAAAGAGCTAAAATAGGAAAGAAAGACAATAAAAAGTTTTGACAAGACCGTGGGAAAATTAGAACCCTATACATTGCTAGTGGAATTCTAAAATGATGCAGCCACTTTGCAAAAACAGTTTGGCTCTTCCTTGAAATATTAAACATAGACTTATAACCCAGCAATTCTACTCTTATATGCCCAAGAGAATTGAAAACATGTGTTTGTATACCAATCTGTACACAAATATTTATATCAGCACTATTCATAATAGCCAAAGAGAGGAAACAACCCAAATGTCCATCAACTGATGCATGGATGAACAAAATGTGGTATACAGGCAGTCCTCAGGTTACGTCAGACTCGACGTACATCGTTTCATGGTTACTTCGCCATCTCCCATTTATTTATAATAAAAAAAAGTTCCGTCATTTCAATGTATGTACATATGTGCTTTATGTTTTTTATTAGTTATTTACGACAAGTAAAGGTCAGGAATTGTTATCTTTCTTTTAATTTTTTTTTACTGTTTCACTTCATTACTGCTGTGTATGTGCTCCATGTGAGTGACATAGGTGCTTATGTAGGTGGGTTCCGACTTACGACGCAAATCACGTTATGTCGAGCCGTGGGCACAGATCTCCGACATAACCCGAGGACCTACTGTATTCATACAATGAAATGTTATCTATAATAATAAAAGCATAATATGCTAATTAGACCAGATGTCCTTCCAGACAACCTTTGGGATGAAGCCGGGGCTCTGAGGGAAGCCCGGGTCTCAGGTGCCAGAGGAAAGCCTGTGCTGGCAACCGGGGAAAAGAAGGCCTACTCTTGCACGAATTTCATGCATCAGGCCTCTAGTTTGTACATAAAAAGAAATGAAATTCTGATATGTGCTACAACATGGATGAACCTTGAAAGCATGCTAAGTGAAAGAAGCCAGACATAAGAGGCCATTTACAGGTTAGGGCAAAAGTCACTTTACAGTTGTTCATATGGAAAATAGTATAATAATTAATAAATAATAATACAAGAGTAAACTGTTTCACATACAATTGTAAACCTGTATTGCATAATTTATTTATATGAAATGTCCAGAATAATATTCCTTTGTGTGAAAATTTTACTTATTTATTCATTATTTTAAAAATATATATTTTAAATTGATTTTAGAGAAAGAGAGGAAGGGAAAGGGAGAAAGAGAAAGAGAAACATTGATGTGAGAGAGAAACATTGATTAGCTGCCTTCTGCACGCACCCTGACCAGGGATTGAACCCAAAACCTGGATATGTGCCCTGACCGGGAATCAAACCTGTGACCAGTTGGTGCACAGGATAATGCTCTAACCAACTGAGCCACACTGGCCAAGGCGGAAATGTCTCAATTACACAAAAAATAATATCTATATATCTATATACCTATAGATACATAGCTTTTCTTTGGGAACATGCACCACGGACATAACAGTGGTAGCCTTTGGAGATGGGCAGTGCATGGGTAGAGCACAGAGGTGGGCTGGAGACTTTCTTTTAATTATTATTATTTTATTATTATTACAATTTACATACAATAATATTCACTCTTTTAGGGTACAATTGCTGGGTCATACAGTAACTGTGTCTAACTCCTTGAGGAACTAGCAAACTTTTTTCCAAAGGAGGAACATCACTTATATTTCTACCAGCCATTTATGAAGGTTCCTGTTTCTCCACATTCTTGTCAATTCTGATCCACTTTTTTTGCTTTGTTTTTGCCTCTGGGTCTGACAGTCTATGAAGTGGCATTAAATCTTGCTTTTATTTGCATTATTGGGTCTGTGATCTTTGTATAGAGCTCACAGGGTTAGAAAACAAAAGATTGCTCTCTGCTCACACTTCAGGATTAAGAAACCAGCCTTATCCACACTAAAAAGGTCCCCAGAGCTATTTTTTATATTTTTAAAAGCCTGATGTAACCCATACGCTCCCTCTCAAGTAAGGTTGCTAGACTAACTGAAATGTCAAGTGATTTAATTTTGGTTCAAATCATTTAAATTAAGTTTAAACTGCTTAAGAATAGATGATGCAATTCCTCCAGGTTTTATCACCACCCAGTAGCACAAACCTGGCATCCAGTAAATGTTGAAGTGAATGAATAAATAATTATTAGTTCTCTCTTGTTAGTTAGGATCTCTTAGTAGGCAAATTTTTTGAGACAAAAATCAAAACGTGGATCCATGGATGCAGGCTAATTAATGAAGCCCTTGGTGTGAGAAGAGAGAGAATCTCTCCCTTTAGGGAACCCAGAAGTGTGGCCTGTCCCCAAAGTCACTTCTTGGATAATACCGATGAGAAAGCTTCTCTTCTAAGGCCTGTGTCTTGCCCTGGACCTCTGCTCTCAGTTCAGCACTGGTCTGGCCCCAGATATACTCAGCCCTTAGCACCCTGGTGTCCCACAGCACTATCCCCCTTCTCCTCCCCCTCCCCACTGTCTTGTTCCCCTCCCCTTCCCCATGATCCAACACAGCTTTCTGGTGACCTAAAGTGAGTGAATTTGCCATATTCCTGCACATGTGGAAATGATATCATTCTCTTTCTACACAGCACACCACCCCACCTGTATTAGTTTCCTAGGGGTGCCATAACAAAGTACCACAGACTGGGTGACTTAAAACAACGGAAGTTTATTCTCCCGTAATTCTGGAGGCCCGAGTCCAAAGATGTCGGCAGGGTCCTAGGGGAGAATCCTTCCTTGCCTCTTCCAGCTTCTGGGAGCCCCGCACATTCTTCGACTTAGGAAGCCACACCTCCAATCTCTGCCTGTGTCTTCACATGAGTCTTCATGTTTGTTTGTTGCCCCTGTCGATCCCCCCTTGCCCCCCCCCCCGCCATCCCCTCAAGCTCTGCTATGCATTTAAAACACTTTTTTGTTATGTTTTAGGTATTTTGTAATTGAGAAGATCGTTGAATTATCTAGTTCTTATAGTGCCTGAAATAGAACTCCCCCGGGGGGTGGGGGAGACTGCACAGATAAACACATAATTTTCAGTGTTCACAGATCCACTGGAGTCCTTATGGGTCCCCGAAGATGAGTCGATCCGGTAATGGAGTTCCTACTGCTGTTAGATATCAGATCTACTCTGGGTAACCTAGAATCGTGACCCAATCAGAATGCATCACCCTTAAGAGGGGTGTGAAGAAGTGGAGTCAGTGCTAAGGCATTCAAGTAGTCAGGAAGACGGGTATTAGAGACAAAGGCTGGTCTTTCTGATACCTTTAAATCAATCACCCCTCCATCTAATGCTCCCATAATGTGGGGCTCTATGGAAAGGCCTGTGGAACACTCTGCCTGGCACATAGTAAATACTCAGGAAATATTTGCTGACTAAATGTTGAATGCATTAACTGAGTCATTGTGTCACAAGACACCTCCTTGATGGTGCAGTAAACTTCCCTCTCTATTGATGTGACCAACCCCCAGGCCAGTGTTGGAGGAGTCGTTAAAACATTGGTACAGCCCTAACCGGTTTGGCTCAGTGGATAGAGCATCGGTCTGCTGACTGAAGGGTCCCGGTTCGATTCTGGGCAAGGGCATGTACCTTGGTTGCGGGCACATCCCCAGGAGGGCGTGTGCAGGAGGCAGCTGAATCAATGTTTCTCTCTCATCGATGTTTCTAACTCCCTATTCCTCTCTGTAAAAAATTAGTAGAATTTATTTAAAATAAAACAAAAAAACACCACATTGATACAGAAAAATAAGTGCATTGGGAGTGTACGCAATGGATAGTCATTTCAGATTATTTGAAGAAATTTTCCTGTAGAGAGTGTACTTGGGGTTGAATTGTAAAATAAAAACATAAGCTGCTCCAAAGCTTACATATGATTACAAATATAAATATCCAACATTTATGGGACACTTATTATGTAACATTACTGTTCTATGTTCTCTCCATTTATTAATTCACGAGAGGCCTGGTGCATGGATTCGTGAACCAGTGGGGTCCCTCAGCCTGGCCTGCTGGGATCAGGCTGAAACCGGCTCTTCAACACCCCCTGAGGGGTCCTGAATTACAAAAGGATGCAGGCCAGGCCAAGGGACCCCACTGGTGCACGATTGGGGCCGGATTGGGGCCGGGGAGAGACCATGGGAGGGCTCCAGGGCGTATCCAGACTGACTCGCCCAGTCCTAATCAGCTGGACCCCAGCAGCAAGCTAACCTACTGGTCGGAACATCTGCCCCCTGGTGGTCAATGCATGTCATAGCGACAGGTTAAAAGGTTGGATACTTAGCATATTAGGCTTTTATTATCTAGGATTAGTTTATTGAATTCTCTCAACACCCTAGGAGGTGGATACTTTTATGATCTTACTTTATAGATGAAGAATTAAGGCACAGAGAAATGAAGTAACTGTCTAAAAGCAATAGAGCTGGAGTTCAAACTCAGGCAATGTAGCCCAATAGTTCGTGTGCTAAACTCTTATGCCATAGTGCCTGAGCTGCGACTTAGGTTCCTCTGCACAGAGCATGTCCGTGAAGCCTCTGAGCCCTGCCTGTGCGCCTGCCTCTGTACCTGAAATGGCCTGTTCTTTGTTTCTTCACCTGTGAACTCTTTTTCATCTTTTTAGACTCAGCTGAGATGCTTGGTGCCTCCAGAAACTGACTCTAGTTTGGACAATGGCAACAAGGACCAAGAGGAGGGGAATCATTTATACTCCATGATTTTTTTAAAAAAAATCAACGGAGTTGATTATTGAAGCCAACAAGGAAACATCCATGTTGCCTCTCTTGGCCTGTGGCTCTGGAGACTGGGCTAAAGCCTTGTGTGTGTCTGTTTGTGGGGGCAGGGGGGAGTGTGCATGTGGGAGGGTAGATTAAGTCATGTTTTAGGAGTTTCAGGAAGCACTCTGCATCTCAGTTCCCAGCTGGCCTTCCATTGGGAAAACAGATGGAATTGGTGGGAAGTCAGCCATCGTCTCCGCAGTATGATTTGGGTGGCGATACAAGACCCACCTGCCCCGGTGCACTTTCCTTTTTGTGTGAAATCGCCAGCTTTGGGGATAAAATGTTGTCCCCCAACAGGCACATTTTACAACCATGTACTGAGTTCATACTATGTACTAGATCCTGTGCTGAGTGTGGTCCATGTTTTTGTCTGTTTTAATCTTCACTCTAATCCTAAGAAACAGGTGCAATAATAATTATTATATATTTTACAGATGGGGAAATTGGCCTCTGACAAACAACAGGAACATAGGAAAGAGAGAGAGAGAGAGAGAGAGAGAGAGAGAGAGAGAGAGAGAGAGAGAAAGAAACCCAGCAAAATCAGGAGTCACACCGACTTAGGAGCCCATGCTTTTAAATATATATATTTTATTAATTTCAGAGAGAAAGGGAGAGGGAGAGAGAGAGAGAAACATCAATGATGAGAGAGAACCATTAACCCGCTGTCTCCTGCAGGCCCCACACGGGGGATCACCCGCAACCCAGGCAGGTGCCCTGAGCGGGAATCGAACCGTGCCCTCCTGGTTCCTAGGAGGGCAGCCATTGAGACCCGCGCTCTTAAGGATTCCTCGCTTCCTTTCACACTTAAGCCTCACGTGTATATATCCTTTCCCGGCGCTTCCTGAAATAGAAGGGGCCATGGGGGGGGGGGGGGCGGGAGGGGAGACAATTGCTTCCTCCCAGCAGCAGGAATTACTTTACTAGGGAATTTCTGAGCTGGGGAGGAATCACTCTTTTATGCAAATTCCCGAATAACAAATTTGTCCCAGGAGAGAAGGGAAATCTAAGCGCCGCGTCCCGACTTGCGGGGGTCAAGGTGTGCCTCTCGGGATTCACAGCGCTGGCTCCGCCGGTCTGAGAGCGCAGGGCCCCCTCCCAGCCCTCTGCTGGCCGGGCCCTTCGGCCCCCTTGGGCGGCTGTGTGCTGCTGCCCGCCGTCTGGCCTTTGGGCCATCATTGGGCCATCATTGGGCCATCGGGCCGGCCATCGGGAGCGCACGGCTACGAGGTGGGGGGTGGAGGGGCTGCCCCGCGTGGGAGGAAGTGCGCTGGCGAGCCGCCCCTGGCCGTGGGAGCCGCGCTCTTCCCGCAGGGCTGACTCAGCCGGAAACAGCCGGGCCGCCCGACGGGAAGGGAGGGGTCTGTCCTCACCTTTACCCCTGAACCCAGACTAGAGGCAGGGCGAGTCCCCCAGACCTACCGCAGGAACCAGCATCCCTGCTGGCGGGCGGGGGCAGGGCGGGAAGGGTTGGCGATGGAGAACCACGTCTGCCCCGTCCCTTAGACGGGAACGCGCAGCCGCCTCCGAGGCCACCCTCTTCTCAGGCCTTAGGAGAGGGGTCTGTCTTAGACTGTTCTCCGCGAGGAGCGGCCTCCAGGAGGCGATGGTCCCCAAACTCAGCGAGGCAGCTGCTCCCCCTCCCTGAGGATAACGACACAGCAACCTGAAGAGGAACCCTGGGGAGCCCCCAGAGCCTGGGCCAGAATCGCAAAGCTCCCGAGGACGGCAGAGTCCAGTCCAACTCCTGCTTCTGCCACCAGAGGAGTCGGGCTCTGTGTTAGCAGGTGCTGCCTGCAGTCCAGGCCCCTGCGGCTGCAGCAGGGAAATGAGCGGGCAGGAAGGAGGTGAAAGGTCCCTGTCCAGCCAAGCCTCCCGCCCCGATGACATCAGCACTCTGGGCTTGGCAGGGAGGGCCGGGGTGACTGAGTCTTTCCCAAAAGCTGGGGAGGGCATAGGTCTTGCCCTGGTCACAAACAGGTCAAGGGCTTGAAGCCTTCAGGTGCTTCTCAAAAGCAGTGCCTCTTTGGGGATATTTCTACCCTGGCTAATTTTTTAAAAATGTGTTTTTATTGGTTTCAGAGAGGAAGGGAGAAGGAGAGGGAAAGAGAGAGAGAAACATCAATGATGAAAGAGAATTATTGATTGGCTGCCTCCAGCACGCCCCACACTGGGGATGGAGCCTGCAATCCGGGCATGCGCCCAGAGCGGAAACTGAACCATGGTCTCCTGGTTCAGAGGCTGATGCTCAACCACTCTGGGTGGGCAACCCAGGCTAATTTTGCTTATAATAGTTTCTAATGATTTGAGAGAGAGAGGAAGGGAGAGAGACAGAGACAGATGACAGGGGATCAAACTGCAACCTTGGTGCATGGGGACTACGCTCTAACCAACTGAGTTACCTGGCCAGGGCTACAATACTTTTTAAAAAGACAGCGCTGGCCAGATAACTCAACTGGTCAGAGCATCCTCCCAATACACCAAGGTCGTGGGTTCGATCTCCCGTCAGGGCACATACAAGTATCAACCAATGAATGCATAAGTAAGTGGAACAACAAATTGATGTTTCTCTCTCTCTCTCAAATCAATAATTATTTTTAAAAAGAAAAGAAAGTAAGGGTTTATTAAAAAAAAAAAAAGATGTTGAGGTTGGTGTTTTAGGTAACTGAATTCCAGGGTAGGGATGGGGGTGAGCATCAGGACTGGCTTGGGCCATATGCCCAGAAGCCACCACGTGGGCATTATAGGGCAAGCTTGTTAGATTGGCTGTTCTAACACCCCCATCTCAACCTCCAGTCTTACACAACCGGGGAGCTCCAAAGATTTAAATAGAATAAGCCAAATCTCCTTCTCAACCATGGAGAGAATTCTGGTGTCCAACCCTTACCTATAAAATAAGTATCTCTATGCTAAAGTTTCTGATGGGAGCAATGAGTCATCCCCAGGTCTCTCAAACCCATATTGAAGTAAGAATGTCTGAAACTGCAAGGAATTTTTGTAAAGATTTATTTGAGCCAAACAGAGAATACCCCAGAAACACAAGCTCAACAGACTGAGAAAAATGCTTCCAATAAATGACAGTTTATTTTATGCATTTGGAATTAAGGAGGGAAGTAAGGAAGATTACGTGAAGGTGAGAGAAATTAAAGTGGGGATTGGACTACAAAACAGTTAACGAGATTAGTGCTCTCCTGATGTGGTTATGCTGTGAAAGAAGAGTCTGAAAGGGGGCATTGCAAAGGTGTGTTAACCTAGGTGCACAGAACCAATGGACAGGATTTGCTTAAGGCAAAGATAAACCTTTCTAAAAAGTCAGATGACTGGAGTGATAAAAAGCTACCCACGAAGACCTGCCCAGGTAAGAATTTATGACCAGACTACAACGTGAGGCTACTTTCCATAAAACTCCTTTTTTGTCCACATTCAGAATGCGTGCAGCACCATCTTGCCGTCACCTCACTTCTGATCCACTGCCCCTGGTGAGTGAAGGGTTAATATAAGTCCCACCTAAGACTGGAACTTTCTCATCAGGGCTGCTGAAATGCAAAGCATGTCCACATGACAGCCAAGAATCAGACCATGCCCGGCCGGTGTGACTCAGTAGTTGAGCGTCGACCCATGAATCAGGAGGTCACAGTTGGATTCCCGGTCAGGGCATACGCCCAGGTTGCAGGCTCATTCCCCAGTGTGGGGCGTGCAGGAGGCAGTGATTAGTGATTCTCTCTCATCATTGAAGTTTCTCTCTCTCTCTTCCTCCCTGAAATCAATGACAATATATTTAAAAGAAAGAAAAATAATCAAACGAGGCCTGCCATCTAGGTAGGATCCTAGCCTGGGATCATGAGGGTCTTAAGAAGGTAGTGTCTACTAGTATATGTAGCAAGATAGGGAAGATTAGTGTAGGACTCACACTGTCATGGTGTGCATGTGTACATACACACACACACACACACACACTCTCCCAATAAAGAGTTTACCTGTGGTAGGACTTCAGTAAATTACAGCCATTCTCAACCTGTGTGTCGCAACCCCTTTGGCGGTCGAATGACCCTTTCACAGGGGTCGCCTAAGACCATCCTGCATATCAGATATTTACATACGATTCATAACAGTAGCAACATTACAGTTATGAAGTAGCAACGAAAATAATTTTATGGTCGGGTCACAACATGAGGAACTGTGTTTAAAGGGCCAGAAGGTTGAGAGCCACTGACCTAGATGGTCTGTTCACTGCCCCGGAAACGTTCCATTCCAGTCAAGGACACATGCCCGGGTTGCGGGCTCGATCCCTGGTAGGGGGCATGCAGGAGGCAGCCGATCAATAATTCTTCCTCATCGTTGATGTTTCTATCTCTCTCTTCCTCTCCCTCCCTCTGAAATAAATAAAAATATTTTAAAATAATAATAATAATGTGCTTGAGGTTGAAGATTGGGCAGACACAGATGGTTAGATGGTGTGTGTGTGTGTTTCACACATCTGTGGACATTGGTGTGTCCCTATTCTTTAGGTCTGTCATGGAAGTAAGGAGGGAAGCCAGGGGAAGAACAAACATTGAGATAGATACCTTATGGTTTTTATCTTATGTCATCCTCACAACTCTGCAGTGTAGATTTTGCTATCTCTGTTTTACAGGTGGGGAAACTGAGACTCAGGGATGTTATATAAACTTGCCAGAGGACACTGTAATGGTTTGTGGTCCTGATAGTAATGGTCACTTTATGTCTGCTCCAACAATTCAGGTTGACCCCTAATTCAACATTTAGGGTTCAGCATCTAGGACAGGGCACAGAAGAAAAGCACTGATTGAACCCAGTTCAGAGGAATGGTTAAGTGCTCAGACTCTGGGGTCAAACTGACCAAATTCAAATCCTACCTCTAGCCCTTTCTGTGTGGCCTTGGTATTAGGGTGGTGCCCATAATGCTTCAATGCCTTTTTTCCCCCAAAAAATGCCATCAAGTTCCCTTTATTTTTTTTTTCTAATATGTTTTTATTGATTTCAGAGTGAGGAAGGGATAGGGAGAGAGAGAAATATCAATGATGAGAGAGAACGATTGATTGGCTGCCTCTTGCACTCCCCCTACTGGGGATTGAGTCCGAAACCCTGGCATGTGCCCTGACCAGGAATTGAACTGTGACCTGGTTTATGGGTCAATGCTCAACCACTGAGCCTCACCGGCTGGGCAAGTTCCCTTTATTAAGTAGCCAGGTCCAGACAAATTAACACATATTTATGTCCTAACCACATAGCCATTTGAAAAAGTAATAAATTGAAAGAAAAAGTTTAATTCAATTAAAGTTACCACAATTAGGTTACTACAGTTGCTCATGGGATATTTGTGACTGTTGGGCATTGCATCACTTTTCTAACTCTGGAACCAGACTGAACACCACCACATTCATTTCCTGTTCCACACTGACCTCACCTTGAAAAATCCAGTTTGCAAAGTCATAATGTCACAGATAGGACTGTACCACCATCTGCTGTAGAATCGGTGAACTGCCTTGAGCTAGTAGTTTACAGATGGAGAGTATTGCTGTTTCCCTGAAATTTTTCACATATACTGCGGAACCTCACTGTGGCAACTGGGAGCACCTTGGCGCACAGTTTGGGAACTGTGGTATCAGCTGGAAATTTTACTCGTCCTTCCTGTGCCTTGGTTCCCTCACCTGCAGCATGTGGACAGTAATACTCAGCTGATAGGATGGGGATGAAGTTTAAATGAGGTGTTTATAAAGCACTTACACGATGGCACTTGATACTGTCCATTAGAACCATCTGGGATCAATATATAAAAGCCTAAGCAAGTGAATGACCGGTCAACTGGTCACTATGATGTGCACTACCACCAGGGGACACATGCTCAACACACAGGATCAGGCTCCCTCCTGTCTGAATTAGGCCGAAACCAGCTATCCAACATCCCCCGAGGGGTCCCAGATTGCGAGAGGGTGCACTCCAGGCCGAGGGACCCCACTGGTGCATCTCAAATGGCCTAAAACCCTAACAACAGATCTGATGTAATTGGTTGGGGTGGAGGACCCACTATGGGAGTTATTTTTTTAAAAAAATGCATATTTTTATTGATTTCAGAGAGGAAGGGAGAAGGGGGCGGGGAGAGAAACATCAATAATGAGAGAGAATCACTGATGGGCTGCCTCCTGCACCCCCCACACTGGGGATCAAGCCCACAACCTGGACATGTGCCCTTGACTGGAATCGAACCTGGGACCCTTCAGTCCACAGGCTGATGCTCTAGCCACTGAGCCAAACCAGCTAGGGTGGGGGGTACTTTTTTAAGTATCCTAAGGGATTTTAATGTGTAGCCAGGGCTGAAAATCGCTGACCTAGGACATAGTAAGTAAGCTATTTTTTTTATTAAATATATTTTATTGATTTTTTACAGAAAGGAAGGGAGAGGGATAGAGAGTTAGAAACATCGATGGGAGAGAAACATCAATCAGCTGCCTCCTGCACACCCCCTACTGGGGATGTGCCCACAACCAAGGTACATGCCCTTGGCTGGAATCGAACCTGGGACCCTTCAGTTTGCAGGCTGACGCTCTATCCACTGAGCCAAACCGGTTAGGGCTAAATAAGCTATTTTTAAAAATAAAAGTAATGGTTTTATTATGGTCAGGCAGAAAGAACACAAGCCTAGGTGTCCAAAGGCCTGGATTCTATAATTTTTTTTTCATTTACAGGCCGTTTGATCTTGGGCAAATCACTTGCTGTCTCTTAACCTGTATTCTTCCATGTAAACTGAGGATAACTTCTGTCTAGCCTTAATTCACAGGGCTATCAGGACATGTGAAATGTGTGTGAAATGGCTCTTTATTTTATTTTATTTATTCATTTATTTATTTCTTTTTTTTTTTTTCAAGTACCAATCAGCAGCCATTTAATGACGGCAGGTAGGTCTGACGCTAAAAAGAGGTGGTGTCCAGCAGAACCCAATTCCATAGGAATCCAAGTCCCAGGGCTGAGAGGCAGCGGGTGTTGAGGACACGCTCATGGCTGGGGTCGGTCTGCAGGACCCACTGGAGGCTGTGGTGGCTGCGCAGACCCCGAATCGCATTGCCGTAGGTGGTGTTCCCGCGGGGGCAGAGGGGCTGCTGCTGCGGCTCCGTCCCCCGGCACACCACCAGCCCGCCCGCCACGCACAGCAGCAGCTTCAGCACCGCCCAGGACCCGGTGTGCTGCCGGGGTGGCTGCTTACGGGACCGAGAGCCGGACTTGGATTTCGATGCCTGATTCGTTTCCTTCTTGGGTTTCTTCTCGGGCTCCCGTTTGGATGCTTTGAGGGCATCGTACTCCTTCCTCCGGCGCTCCTTCCCTTCCGCCTTCTCCCGCTTGCGCACCTCCCGCTCCTGAGCCTCCCTGGCCGCCGCCTCTCTCGCTCCTGATCCGCCGGCACGACCTTCCTGTGCTGTAAAACCTTGCTGGCGCACTGCTTACACTGCTTCCCATCCAGGCAGGCCCCTGCCACTTTGGCCAGGGCAGGACCCAGGGGGTTATCCTTCAGGTCCAGCCGCTTCAGGCTCTTGAGCTGAGCAAAGCTGACAGGCAGGGGGACCAGTCTGTTTTTGAGGAGATCCAGGTGCTGGAGGTTGACCAGATGGCCGAAGTCCGCTGGCAGTTGCTGCAGTTTGTTCTTACTCAGGTCCAGCTTCGCCAGGTGTGTGAGGCCACAGAAATCCGACGGGAGAGTAGTCAGTTTACTGCAGGACAGATCCAGTAGGGTGGCCTTTGGAAGGGCAGCCGGCTCCTTGACCGGGACCTCATTCAGGTTGCTGAGGCTCAGATCCAGCTCGTTGCCGTCCCGCTTGTCGCGGAGATTCCCGCCCTTGCTACCGGCCTTGGTCATGGTGACGCCGGCTGAGCGGCCGTCTCTCGGGCTGTGACCGGCAGGAGATGCTCCAGAAGCCGCCCTTGGGCTCAGTGGTCTCGCACCCAACCGACGAGGCCTGCGTCCTCCGCCGCCCATCTGCCCGCCGGCCGCTCTCTGATCCCCGCGCCCCGCTCCCCTATTTATTTCTTTATTAAAAAATATTTTGTCTACTGATTTCAGAGAGGAGGAAGAGGGAGAGAGAGAGAGAAACATCAATGCTGAGAGAGAATCATGGATCTGCTGCCTCCTGGATGCTCCACACTGGTGATCGAGCCCACAACCTGGGCATATACCCTGACCGGGAATCGAACCGAACCATGACCTCCTGGTTCATAGGTCAACGCTCAATCACTGAGTCATGCCGGCTGGGCTGAAATGACTCTTTAAATTGTATACCAATGTAAGGCATTATTGGGAAGTAAAAGATGTGATCTCTTTCCTCAAAGAATAACAAACACTTGAGGGCCACTGCCCTCAGCTGGTCTGTACACCAGTGGGAGACCCACAGACTCACAGCTATGAAGATGGAGATGGCCTGGGTTCATAAGGCCTCAGTATGAGGGCCAAATGGCCCAATGGTTATGGAGTCACTGCAGTACTACAAAGTCCCAGCAGGGGCAGCCTAGTCTCAGTTCCAGACAAGGGTTGTGTATGGCCATCCAAGCCAATCTGTTTTTAAAAATGTTTATGTTAATGTTTCCAGATTTTATGTATTTTTATTTGCCATTGTATCATAATACATAAAGTAATTGCTAACTCAAGAATTCAAACCAGAACAGCAATGTGAGAAAAGAAATGAAAGCTAGTCTTTACCTCCTTAAGGCTCTCTCTCTTGATTTTTTACAGAGAGGAAGGGAAGGGATAGAGAGTTAGAAACATCGATCAGCTGCCTCCTGCACACCCCCTACTGGGGATGTGCCTCTAACCAAGGTATATGCCCTTGACCAGAATCAAACCTGGAACCCTTCAGTCCCCAGGCCGACACTATCCAGTGAGCCAAACCAGCTATAGCTCCTTAAGGCTCTTTGGCAGTAGATCTTAGCAGAAAGTTTTTTCTAGATTTCTTTTTAATCAACATTTGGACTTTTGATGATTACATCCATATTCATCCATACTGGGTTTATATTTCATCCACGCAAATTAGATGTGCACATGTAATGAAAGCAATAGCACTGCACTAGTTTTAACCAATTAACAAGAACTCATCATCCTTTTACTCTAAACATAGCCCAAGGTCACAGGAAATCAAGTCCCAGGCCCCCAGAACTAACTCTCTGCAGAGTTTGCATGAAAGCGCCCAGGGCTTCTATTTAGCTCCAACTATCATGATAATAGCTACCATTTATTAAGCCATTACTATGTGCCAGATGCTTCCTTTACAAACTGCTACTCTTCATAGCACATTATCAGAGGTCATAACCATCCTCATTTTTCAAAGAATTTCTGCCCCCGGTCACACAGCTGATATAGAAGGAGTTTCCAGCTAGGCCTTCTGTCTGCCAAGCTCATGGTAACTCACTATAACACTCAGTTGTTCTAGTCCCGGGAGCTATGGCTTGGAGACTCTCTGAAGTCCAGGCCAAGGCCGCGGGCAGCATGTGGAGAGGAGGCGCCCTTTCCCACAGCTCCTGGCTCTATCCTGCAGGGGCTGCCCTGGAGCTTTTTCACCCTGAGGCTCAGAGGATTCCTGGCACCTACTCCCAGAAGGAAATCTAAGTGAACGAGGGCAGGGCTGGGCTAACAAAATGAATCCAAGGAATGAAGTAAGTAAGGGGCAGAGGCCTGAATTTTCAGTCTCTTGCGGGACCTTGATGGAAA
This sequence comes from Myotis nattereri, assembly GCF_964212035.1. Lineage (NCBI taxonomy): Eukaryota > Metazoa > Chordata > Mammalia > Chiroptera > Vespertilionidae > Myotis > Myotis nattereri. The sequence continues at coordinate 20,735,762 of NC_138086.1, read as the reverse complement.
CTCCGTTTATAAGCTGTGTGGGCTCCTCCTGAATCCAGGAAAAAAGACAGCGGGGGTCTGTCTCTACAGGGGCAGGGCCTGTGCACCCAGCCAAGGCTTTCTGTGGCTACTGGGAAGGGGGTGTTGAATATCTTGGACAGGACTAATCTTTAGAGTAATGCAATGCTTTTATATGAACCCTTTTCACTTCATGGTGCCTTACACCTTAAATATATATATATATATATATATATATATATATATATATATATATATATATTGATTTCAGAGAGGAAGGGAGAGGGAGAGAGAGAGAAACATCAATGATAAGAATCATTGATTGGCTGCCTCTTGCATGCCCCCTCCTGGGATCGAGCCTGCAACCCCGGCATGTGCCCTTGATCGGAATCGAACCCAGGACCTTTCAGTCTACAGGCTGATGCTCTATCCACTGAGCCAAACCAGCGAGCGCACCCTGCACCTTTTAAGAATGAACATTTATCTATATTACATATGGTAGGCAGTGAAGCTGTTCTCCAAAGTTTTTGAGTTTTTGTTGTCCTTATTTTATTTTATCTTTCTCTCGCTCTTTTTTTAAAAAATCTTTATTATTGAGAGTATTATAAGATGTCTCCCCCCCCCCCCGCCCCCGTAATCCCCCCTCCACCTGGTTCCTGCCCTGCCCCAGGCCTTCACCACCCTTTTGTCGGTGTCCATAGGTAAGATCTTTGGTTAATCTCCCCCTCCTCCCCCTTCCCTCTGAGATTTGTCAGTCTGTTCCATGTTTCCATGCCTCTCATTCTATTTTACTCACCAGCTCATTTTTCATTAGAGTTCCTGTTCATTTATTTTGATTTTTAAGTTCAATTGTTGATAGATATGTATATATTACGATTTTACTCTTATTTCTTCTTCTTCTTCTTCTTCTTCTTCTTCTTCTTCTTCTTCTTCTTCTTCTTCTTCTTTTCCTCCTCCTCCTCCTCCTTCCCCCCCCCCCCGCTCCTTTGTAGGTAACTGATTGCTTTTCTCTTGCTGCTTTTAAGATTCTCTCTTTGTCTTTAACCCTTGGCATTTTAATTATGATGTGTCTTGGTGTGGGCCTCTTTGGGTTCCTCTTGTTTGGGACTCTCTGCACTTCCTGCACTTGTAAGTCTATTTCTTTCACCAGGAAGGGGAAGTTTTCTGTCATTATTTTTTCAAATAGGTTTTAAATATCTTGCTCTCTCTCTTCTCCTTCTGGCACCCCCATGTAGTAAATGTTGGTAAACTTGAAGTTGTCCCAGAGGCTCCTTACACTATCTTCATATTTTTGGATTCTTTTTTCTTTTTGCTCTTCTGATTGGGTGGTTTTGCTTCCTCATATTCCAAATCGTTGATTTGATTCTTGGAATCCTCTCCTCTACTGTTGAATCCCTGTAAGTTATTCTTTATTTCAGTCAGTATATGCTTAATTTTTGACTGATCTTTTTTTATGTATTTGACATTCTTAAAAGTCCCACTAAGTCCCTTGAAGCTCTCTTTGAGTCCCTTGAAGCTCTCAAGAAGTTTCTTGAGTAACATTATAACCATTGTTTTGAACTCTGTATCCAGTAGTTTGCTTGTTTCCATTTCTTTCATTTGTGACGTTTCTTTATCTCCACATTTTGTCTGCTTTCCTGTGTTTATTTCTATGTATTAGGTAGAGCTGCAATGTCTCCTGAAATTGGTAGAATAGTCTTGTGTAATTGGTGTCCTGTAGGGCCCAGTGGCTCAGCCTCCCCAGCACCTGAGCTGGGCACTCTAGGTGTGCCCCTGCATGCACAATCTTGTTGTAATTGAGCCTTGATTGCTGTTGGCGTCACTGGGAGGAACTGATCTCCAGGCCAATTGGCTGTGAGGACCAGCTGAGACTACAGTGGATGTACTGCTATGCAGGAGACACCCTATGGAGCAGGACTTGCTTCAGTGGGGCTTTGGTGCTCACTGAGTCTTCCCCTTGAGTGTGTTGCTTGTGGATGTGTAGAGTTATAATCTGGCATGGTATGTAGACCATTTTCTTCCTTGTTGTGATTCTTCTTCATGAAGACTAGTTCCCCTTGACAGCCTCAATCTCTGTGTCCAGCTGTAGCCAAGTGATATTGATGTCATCAGTACCTTTTGGAGCCCATTGATGTCACTCTCCACAGACTGTCGCATGGCCAGCTCCATCTCATACTTGAGTCTGAGGTCTTCAGCAGCAAGACAGGCATTGTCAATCTGCAGAATAATGCAGGCATTGTCTGCAGAACTTGCAAAGATCTGAGCCTTCAGGTCCTAGATCAAGCATGTCAAACTCAAAGGCTAACACGGGCCAAAGAAACAAGGCATGCGGCCCACGGGTCAAGAGTTTGACATACTTGTCCTAGATGATCTTGAAGTAATGCTTCCAGCCTCTGACCTGGGGCCCCTTCTTCTCTAGGTGTTCCTGCATTTTGCTCTTCAGTCCCGATTATCAGCCTCCAGGCTTCTCACCCTCTCCAGATAGAACTTAGATGGTCATTCAGGCATTGCATAGTCTCCTTTCTCTGGATGCCCCCTATATGCCCTCTGGACCCCTGAACCACCAATTGCCCCAGATGCTGGTGGAGTGGGACAGAGATCTGGGAGCCTGAGCTTGCATAGACACTGGCCATGCTGCTGGCTAGCCAGGCCTAGTGGCTGGGCGACTGCATGGAGCCCAGAGTCCAATAGTTGGTGGAGAAGCTGGCGTGGGTGCTGAAACTCATGTTGTTGGGGAGGAAGGTGAGAAGCCAAGTCTCAGGTTTGGGCCATTGGAGTAAATGAATGGTTTAAGGAGCAGTTCGTGCAGAAAAAAAAGGATTTTGGAGACAGATAGATTACAATTAAATATTAGCTCTGCCGCTTACTATATGTGTTATTTTAAACAAATTTTGAAATTCTTTTTCTAACACTTATTAGAATGGCAAACAAACAAACAGACCATACCAAAAACAGAGCAACTAGTACTAGGCATGCAAAATGGTATGGATACTTTGGGAAACAGATTAGCAGTTTCTTATAAAATGAAACATGCACTTATTATATGTCCCATCAATCCCACTGTTTACCCAAGAGAAATGCAAACTTATGTTTACACAAAAGCCTGTATGTGAATGACTATAAAGGCTTTCTTTGTAACTGCCCCAAACTGGAAATGCCCCAAGTATCCTTCAACTGGTGAGTGGATAAGCAACCCCAGGTGCAGCCATACAGTGGAATACTATGGTACTTGACAATGAAAAAGGAGCTGCTGATGAAGGCAACAATGAAGATGAATCTCCAATGCACCATTCTAAGTGAAAGAAGTCAGACTTGAAAGTCTACATATTATTTGATTCCGCTTATAGGTCACTTTGGAAAAGGCAAAGGTATAGGAAGACAGATTAGGGTGGGTGAGGGACAAGTGACTACAAAGCAGTAGCACGAGGTAACAGGAACTGTTTGATATCTTGATTGTGATGGTGGTTACAGGACTCTGTACATTGTCAAAACTCAAAACTGTATATCGAAGTGCATTTTACTGTATGTCAATAAATTTGTCTTTCAGGGGAGAGCGTGAACACAGTCCCTCCCAACCACAAATTATGCAGTCAGGTTTCCCACATTGAGGACATGGTGGGAGTCAGCACATCTGGAGTGCAATAGACAAGCCTCGCCTTGGGAAAACCACCTTCATGATCATGGTATCTCCCCTGCCAGGTAAGTACGTAAACACAAATTTTAAAGTAAATTAAAAGCCAGACATGAAAGGCCACATATTGTATCATCTCATTTATAAGAAAAGCCCAGAATAGGCAAATATATAGAGACAGAAAGTGGATTAGTGGCTGCCAGGAGCTGGAGGGAGGGAAGAATGGGAGTGACTGCTAACGGGTGTGGGGTTTCTTTGTAGGGCGATGAAAACGTCTTGGAATTAGTGGTGATGGTTGTATAACCTTGTGATTATTACAAATCATTGAACTGTGCCCTAGCTGGTTTGGCTCAGTGGATAGAGCATTGGCCTGTAGACTGAAGGTTCCCAGGTTCGATTCCGGCTAAGAGCACATGCCCAGATTGTGCGCTCCATCCCCAGTGTGGGGTGTGCAGGAGGCAGCCAGTCAATGATTCTCTCTCATCATTGATGTTTCTATCTCTCTCTCCCTCTCCCTTTCTCTCTAAAATCAATAAAAATATATGTTAAGAAATCATTGAACTGTACACTTTTAAATGGCAAATTTTGTGATATGTGAATTATATCTCAATTTTTTGAAGTAATTTTAAGATAACCTTTCTCAGCCAATTTTCCCACGAGATGCCTGGGGTCATCAGGCCCACCTCTGTACCTTGGAGCGGGTAGAACTGTTGCCTCCCTGCCTCACCCCAAGGTTGCTCTTTCTGGTACTTTGGTGCTTAGTCCTCCCAGTGGCTCCGGGCCAAGCTGCAGACGCACCTAAGGGAGAGGAAAGCGGTGCTGTGGATACAGCGCCAACCTGCCGGTAACCAGGTGGGGCTGGAGGCCTGCGCAGGGCCCTGGGGACCAGCCGAGAGGAGCAGGGTGGGGAGGGCATGCTCCCAGAAGTGCCCTGGGATGGATTGGGCAAGGGGGAGGCAATGCCTGGAGGCAGAGGGAGGCTTGGGGGAGTGAGTGGGCCTGGAACTACCACTCCTGTGACTGCCTCCCCGCCAACGTCCAGGCTTTCTCCTCAAGGTGGAGGCCCTGTTCACCTCTCTCCTTCCTGCCCTTGGTCCTGCTTGCCCGTTCGAGCCTGAGGCGGGAGAAGACAGGGGCTTAGGCGGGCAGGGAGGGAGGGTGGGGCTCTTTCAAACTGGAGAACCCACATGGCACCCTGGGGACTGAAAAGTACCCACAGCAGCCACTCCCCAGGCCAGGCAATGCAGTGACCAGGGTGGGGGTCTGGCCTGGTGGTCTGGGCCCACACTGGCAGCACCAGCACCCTGCATCCCCCTGCTTTCAGTTCCTGGGCAAGAGGCAAGGGTGGCTTGGGGTGAAGGCCAGGGCTTGCTGTGGCCATGACAATGTCAGGGCCTCCCAGGCCAGAGAAAAGTGAGGTTTGCACTTCGCTTACATTTTTCTTATGAGGCCAGGCTGGGAAGTAGTTGGAAATAAAAGTGATGGTGGGCAGCAGACTACCCTCAAAGACAGGCTCTTGTGCCACCTGTGCCCCTCGGGGTGAGCGGAAGGGCATCTCAGTGCAGAGGATGCTGTGGTCATGGGTGCAAGGAGGTGCAATAGTCTTGGCGTAGGTCTTTCCTGGATGGGTGACCCCCACCTGTGGTTCCACTCCACCTGCACCAACTCTCCATGACCCAGCCTCACCCTCACTGGAGATGCAAAAGCCCTGGAGGCCAGGGCTGGGACAAGGAGGGGAGAGGGGGAAGAGGCCTGGGGCTGGTCCTCAGGTATTGCTTCCTCCCATTGACCCCCATGGCTTGGACATGGCTGGCTGGCAGGGTGGGAGTGAGACCAGGGTTGGGGCTCCTCCTCCTGCAGGACCTCTGATCTCTCATCTTCGGGCTGTTCTTTCTCACCTGACCCCACCCACTCCCCAAGGGCACAGGTGGAGGAGCCCTTGCCTCCGAGGAGCCTTTGGGCAGCACCTGGCGATCCTTTTGGAGCTTTTCACGCCTTCTTTCTCCTGCCCTTCATGCTCCTTTCCAACCTTCTCTGACCCAGCTCCTGGCTGCTGCTCCAGGGCCCTTCTTCCCTAAATGTAGATTGCAGAGAGACTCCAGCCAGGAAGTGAGCTTGTGTGCTAGTCCCTGGGGCCTGGCTCCTCCCTCCTCAGATGCACACCAGCCTTTGCCCTCCTGGTACCTTAGCCCTGTTCCTCAGAGTGTCTGAGGGGGGAACTCCTGGTTGTCCCCTTTGCTCCCCCAGGTGACATTTTCTCCACATGTCACCTGCTCTGGCACCACTATCCCACCTGTCCCCCACTCCCCTGTGCCGTGGCTTCTTTGCTCGCGCCGCCAGAGCTGTTTATATTGTCCAGGGGCTTCTCTTCCCCAGCTAGTCTGTTGACTGATCCTCCATATCTACTGTGTGTTTGTGCTCTTGAGAACATGATTCCTTTTTCTACCAGTTTCTCTCTCCATTTCTTGCTTGAGAAGTATGTGTGTGCATGTTTAGGCCTCTGCAGGGTGTCTTTTCAAAGAGACAGAGCAGGCCCGCTGGATTCAGGGCAGAAGGAAGCTTTTGTGTTGGTGATGCCCTGAGGTTCCATTTGGCTCCTGGTGGCAGATAACAGGGCAAGGTGAGGCCCTGGCTCAGGTGAGGTTCACTATGGTGGGGAAAGCCCAGGGCCCAGGCAAGAGGAGGACAGGCTCCCAGCCCCGTCTCAGGGACCCCCTGAAGCTCCTCTCTCAAGCTTTCTGAGCTTTGGCTTCCTCACGTGTCACACGGAGATACCACACATGCTTTCCTGACCCAACCTGCAGGCTGTGGAGTGGAGATAATGCTCTACCTAGGATGGTCTGTTCACTGCCCCGGAAACGTCCTGGCTCACTCACTGGACCTCAGCACTGCTGCTCATGCTACATTCCCTCCTTGGAATGTCCCCTCCAGCCCCTCCCTTCCTAAATCCCAACTCCTTCAAAGACCCCGCCTATTCTTTCTCCTCTGTGAAACCTTCCCTGATTATCCCTGCTGACAGCTGTCGGTCTCTTCTCGCAGCTTCTGTAACTCTGAGTTAGCCTTACCCAGTCCCATGTGATTGCTTTATCTCAGGGGTTCTTCACCTCAGCACTATTGACCTTTTGAGCTGGATAAGTCTTTTTTTCTTTTTAATATATATTTTATTGATTTTTTACAGAGAGGAAGGGAGAAGGATATAGAGTTAAAAACATCAATGAGAGAGAAACATCAATCAGCTGCCTCCTGCACGCCCCCTACCAGGGATGTGCCCACAAACCAAGGTACATGCCATTGACCGGAATTGAACCCAGGACCCCTCAGTCCCCAGGCCGACACTCTATCCACCGAGCCAAACCGGTTAGAGCGAGCTGGATAAGTCTTTTTGTGAGTGGTTATCCTGTGAATTTTTGGAGTCAGCAGCATTCCTGGCATCTACCCACTAGATGTCAGCAGTACCCCCCAGTTATAATGACCAAAAATGCCTTCAGGTGTTGCTACAAAATCTTCCCAGTTGAGAACCATTACCTTCTTTACTACTTAGCTTCTTATTTTTAGGATATGTTTTTATTGATTTTAGAGAGAGAGAGAAAGGGAGAGGGAGAGAGAAAGATCAATTGGCTATCTCTCCCAAGCACCCTGACCAGGGATCGAGCCAGAAACCTGGGCATATGCCCTGACCGGGAAGCAAACTGGTAACCTTTACGTGCACGGGACAACATTCAGCCAACTGAGCGACATCAGCCAGGGCTAGCTTTTATTTTTTAAAAATATATTTTATTGATTTTTTACAGAGAGGAAGGGAGAGGGATAGAGAATTAGAAACATCGATGAGAGAGAAGCATCGATCAGCTGCCTCCTGCACACCCCGCACTGGGGATGTGTCCGCAACCAAGGCACATGCCCTAGACCAGAATCGAACCCGGGACCCCTGAGTCCGCAGGCCAACGCTCTAGCTCAGGGGTGGGCAAACTTTTTGACTCGAGGGCCACAGTGGGTTCTTAAACTGGACCGGAGGGCCGTAACAAAAGCATGGATGGAGTGTTTGTGTGAACTAATATAAATTCAAAGTAAACATCATTACATAAAAGGGCGTACGGTATTTTTTTTTTTTTTTTAGTTTTATTCATTTCAAACGGGCCGGATCCGGCCCGCGGGCCGTAGTTTGCCCACGGCTGCTCTAGCCACTGAGCCAAACCGGTCAGGGCAGGGCTAACTTTTAATATTTCATTTTCTGCCTGAGCAGTGTGGCTCAGTGGTTGAGCATCTACCTATGATGGTTCAGATTATTTTGTAATTCAGATTTTGATCTGAATAAGTGCCGGAAGCTGGTCCATCCTTGCTGCTTGACACAGTCGCTGCTGCAGGGAAGAAACATCTGCACAGCATCTGTTTCAAGGGACCTGACGTATATGGCATACTGTTCTTAATATGTTTGCTCCTCTTGGTGCTACGTGTTTTAACCAAGGTCACCTCTCTGAGAAAGGTTGTTTCCCCAGGTAGGGATTTTTCCCTGAAGTTAGGGAGGGAATAAAACCCCTTAACTAAATGCCAGGCGGGTAGTTAGTCACTTTAACTATGAACAATCACCCTTAAGCTACATAATCTTTACTCCCTGGAATGGAGATAAGAAACGCCCTAACCTTTGGAATAGAAATTGACAGGATTAAAATCAACTGGTATAAATACAGATGTAACAAGACAATAAAAGACAGAACTTGGCTGGAGATCCTGGCTAGAGATCCTGGCTAGGCTGCTGATCAACTGAACGCTGTCTCCGTGTCATTCCTTCTTCACCGACTCCATCCACACCTTTGGGGATCCCTGGACCTGCTGGAGTTGGACCCCAACATCTGGGGCCCGAACAGGGACCTGTAGGTAAGCCCCCCGCACTCGGGACGGATAGGACTGCACCATAGGGTGCTTCAGACCCCCCTATAGAGAATAAGTAGGGTAAGAGGGTGGATAGTACAGAACTTAGATTGACAAGATGGGTCATACTGAGTCTAAAGAAAAAAGACTCTGTATTGATCTTTTAACACATATGCTTGCTAGCAGAGGAGTTACGGTTACTCCCAGTCAGACAGAATGTTTTATACAAAAAGTATGTCCATGGCTTCCTGAGGAAGGAACTGTTAATTTAGAAACTTGGACTAAAGTAGGAGAGCAATTTAAGAATTATTACAGCTACCATGGATCTGAGAAGGTCCCGGCAGATACCCTTTCCCTCTGGAATTCAATTCGTGACACCTTGGCACCAGAGGCAGAAACGGTTGAACTTTCTCAAACTTTAAATAGTTCCTCGGCTCCACCTAGAGAGGACACATCATTATTGTCTCCAGCTCAATCTAAGAGCAATTTAGCTATGCCTATTGATCGGAAGGAGAATAAATATCATAAACATGACCCTTGGTCCTTTCCAGTCAGTAGAGAGGAGAGAGGCCCTCCCATTCAAAACAGGCTCCCTAAATTAGAAAGGAAGCCTAAACCAGGTCCTCTGGCTCCTATGAGCTCCATGTCTAAGTTTCAAAGGGCGATAAGAGAAGCTGAAGCTAATGGAGATCTTGAATTCTCACTCTGCTTCTGAGTTGCATATGAGAATGAGTTTGTTGAGGATGAAAACCCCACCTGGGAGTCTATACCTTACAAAATACTTAAAGAATTAAAATTGGCCTGCTCTGAATATGGACCTCTAGCTCCTTACGCACAAACCTTGGTAGAAGCCCTAGCCAGTAAATGGATGACTCCTTATGATTGGTCACAGGTTTGTAAAGCCTGTCTGTCAGGAGGCGATTACTTATTATGGAAAACTGAATATGATGATCTTGCTAAGAGAACTGTAGCCACTAGCAAAAATTCCAGAGGAGGAATAACCCTAGATATGATATTAGGAGAAGGTGATTTTTATCACAGCTCAGGAGCAAATGTATATGCCCAAAGAGGCACTTATTAAAGTAAACAGTTGTGCAGTAAATGCCTGGAAATCCCTACCTTGTACAGTAGGAAAAACAACCATCCTTACAGAGGTTAAACAGAAGGTTGAGGAACCGTATCAGGATTTCCTTTCTTGCCTCATGCAGGCAGTCAAGAGAGTAATCAATAACGAAGAGGCAGCCGATATCCTAATTAAACAACTGGCTTTTGAAAATGCTAGTAATACCTGTCAGGCTTTATTAAGGCCGATTCGCAGAACGGGAACTATAAATGATTTTATAAAACAGTGTGCTGATGTAAGTCCATCATTTATACAGGGTGTAGCTATAGCTGCAGCTCTCAAAGGGGAGACTTGCCCTCAATATGTACAGGGCATAGGACAAGCCAGCAATAATACAGGTAATAAAAGAAATATGTACTGCTACTCTTGTGGCTTATCTGGGCACTTTAGCAGAGAATGCCCAAATAAAAATAATAATACTCAGGCCAGATGGCAAGCTCATCGACAGCCTGGAAATACAACAGGAAATAATATTAACCCTCCAAAAACTGTTTGTCCCCGATGTCAGAAAGGATTCCATTGGGCAAAGGAATGTAGATCAAAATACCACAAAAATGGTCGGCCTTTAAATTCTACAAACTGCTCCCAAGGAGGCTCTATCCCATCACCTCAATGGGGAAACTTGAGAGGGGGCCAGCCCCAGGCCCCTGCAATAATAGGGGCATCTATACCTTACAAAATACTTAAAGAATTAAAATTGGCCTGCTCTGAATATGGACCTCTAGCTCCTTACACACAAACCTTGGTAGAAGCCCTAGCCAGTAAATGGATGACTCCTTATGATTGGTCACAGGTTTGTAAAGCCTGTCTGTCAGGAGGCGATTACTTATTATGGAAAACTGAATATGATACAAATTTCAATCAGTCAAATTTGCAAATTTCAATCAGTCAATGACCTCTTCAGTGCAACCCCAGGCAGTGCAGGATTGGACCTCCATTCAACCACCTACGCAATACTAACCCCAGACTCGCCAGTAGCAGCCATTCCTACAGGAGTGTCTGGGCCGCTGCCTGAGGGAACTGTAGGTTTAATATTAGGACGGAGCTCCACCTCGTTACAGGGGATCTTAGTCATCCCAGGAGTTGTTGATGCAGACTACACAGGAGAAATACAGATCTACTTTCCGCACCCACCACAACTATACAGATTCAGCCCAACCAGAGAATTGCCCAATTACTCCTGTTACCAATACATAAAATAGGGACAGCTGTTACCCAGGAAGCCAGAGGGGCCGGAGGCTTTGGATCTAGTGATGCAGCATTTTGGATACAAGAAATCCATGCTGCTAGACTTACAAAAATTTTACGAATTCAGGGAAAACCAATTGAAGGTCTATTGGATACAGGAGCAGATGTTTCCTACATAGCAGGGAAAGATTGGCCCTCTTCATGGCCCATGAACACCACCTCCACTTCCCTAGTAGGACTGGGCAAGGCATATAATGTAAAAAGGAGTTCTCAGATTTTAACTTGGGCTGATGAAGATCAACATTCAGGAACATTCTGTCCCTATGTAATTACAACTATCCCCTTTACATTATGGGGAAGAGATATCTTGTCTCAAATGGGAGTTCTATTATATAGCCCCAGCAGTGTTTGATTTACTCCTGTTACAAAATATTACAAGAAAATGAGTTTAAATATTCCTCTCCTCATCATGTTCTATATTTGTAATATACTAAATGTTCTATATTTGTAATATACTAAATAGACTCTATTTGTAATATACTAAATGTAGATTCTGAGGGAAATTCCCCGACGTACAGACATTGGAACCCTGATCTAACTAAGCCTAAAGTCCTCATCAAATGGAGAGACTTGCTTACAGGAGCCTGGAAGGGACCTGATGTACTTTTAACCTGGGAGAGAGGATATGCTTGTATATTTCCACAGGACGCAGACTCACCTGTGTGGATTCCACACCATCTAGTCCGACCTTATGTCTCACCGCCCTCCGTCTCCGCCTCACCCTAGCACACCTGACCAGTGCCCGTCTGCAGCAGATGTGCAGCCCTGAGCTGGAACAACCTGTCCATTGGGAGGATCACATGTGCCTCCTTTTTGTCTGTCCATATGTCCCAGCTTTGCCCCACATCTCCTTTCCTTTTTTTTTTTTTTTAATCTGACTACTTGTTTGCTGGTTCTTTGGCCTTTCTCCTTCTCTCCTGAACACAGCCTTTTCTAAAATCTCTCTACCCTACTGTTCCAGGAAGGGCACCTCCCTTTTCTGGGGGTGTCTGGTATATGCCCCATACGTAGAGTTGTCTTGTGCCAAGAGCCTGACATCCTGGGCTGAGAAAGCCCTGTCTTGGGACTCTCCTTTGTCCTGTATTGGCCCCTCTTGCCCTTGTGTCATGAGGGACCCCCTTCTCACAGTCCATTTGCCCACAGCTGTTGTCTGAGCTCTCTGTTCATGCTGAGGTCATGGTGGCTGGTACCATGGATCTGTCTCTCGCCCAATGGCATGAGCTGGGACCTCCCTGGAGAAGAAACCTGGGTTCTCCAAGATATGTGATCAAAGCCGGGGCCCTGCCAGCAGGCAAGGGGAGCCCAAGGCAGTTGCTGGGCGTGGAGGCCACAGGGGCATAGGCTACCAAGGAGACAGAACTGAACCTCACATCACCCTGCTTGGCCCCGGAGGATGGCTGGTTAGCCAGAGACGGGTAAGATTCCTCAGGGAAGGAACAACCTAAGACAGGCACAGTCGCAGAGGGGCCATCAGGAGACAACTTGGGGGTCAACAGAGGTGGGGCACACACCCTCACCCCCCCAACTTTGCAGAGGCCTGAACCCTCACCCCTTCTGAGGGAGGTCTCCTGCCCCCAAGGCTGCTTCGCTTCCCACGCCCAGCTCAGATCAGGACCCAGGTAAAGACAGAGACTGGCTGACAGCAGCTACCCTCTCACTGCAACAGGACTTGTTTCCCATTTCTACCTTGGACCACAGGGAAAGGGGCAGCTGAAGGAAAGGGCTGTGTCAGGATGCTGCCTTCTTCCCTTTCTTCTCCCTCTTTTTTCTAAACATTTCCATGCTTTATAGTTCTTTTGCTTTCTCTTCTTTTTCTCTCTACTACCCTCCATTTCTGCCTCATCTCCCTCTCCAGTATCATCCATATCGGCTGACCCAGAGGGCACAGCTAACTCCTCCCCGGACACGAACACCACCATCAAGCACGGCCCTAATGGACCCTTTGATGCAGCCCTTCAACTCGCTGACGCTTCAGGAAGCCCGTAGCCAATGACGCTGCCCGCTAGCCAGATCAACAAGGACAACCAAACCCCCAACTTGAGGACAGCTGAAATCTCTTGACTGAAGAGGCCAGCAACCTTCTACAGGAACAAGGCTCCTTGTGCACTCCATCCACTATGTTTATAGCTGTGCTCGCTATCATTGCTTGTCAGTCTTCTTCCGAGTCTTAAACAAACCAATCCCAGAGGTGGCTGCTGTTTTACATGCGCTATCATTTAAAAAATAAAAAAGGGCGAATTTGCTGGAAGCCGGTCCATCCTTGCTGCTTGACACAGTCGCTGCTGCAGGGAAGAAACATCTGCACAGCATCTGTTTCAAGGGACCTGGCGTATATGGCATACTGTTCTTAATATGTTTGCTCCTCTTGGTGCTACGTGTTTTAACCAAGGTCACCTCTCTGAGAAAGGTTGTTTCCCCAGGTAGGGATTTTTCCCTGAAGTTAGGGAGGGAATAAAACCCCTTAACTAAATGCCAGGCGGGTAGTTAGTCACTTTAACTATGAATAATCACCCTTAAGCTACATAATCTTTACTCCCTGGAATGGAGATAAGAAACGCCCTAACCTTTGGAATAGAAATTGACAGGATTAAAATCAACTGGTATAAATACAGATGTAACAAGACAATAAAAGACAGAACTTGGCTGGAGATCCTGGCTAGAGATCCTGGCTAGGCTGCTGATCAACTGAACGCTAGGCTGCTGATCAACTGAACGCTGTCTCCGTGTCATTCCTTCTTCACCGACTCTGTCCACACCTTTGGGAACCTCTGGACCTGCTGGAGCTGGACCCCAACAAATAAGTATCACTGGAAATATGTGGAGGTTAGCTTGGAAAATTTTTTGTTGCAGGTTCCATTTATTGTAACAAAATGTCTGCAGTAGATATAGCAAAGTTTCTTGCTAACAATCAATTGTTTCTAAGGTTTGATTTGTGGAGAGAGTGGACTGACCATTTAGGAGTAAATATGAATATCTCTACCCCATAAAAGTGTAACATAGGCCTAAAGTTAGCTATAATAATAACTTCGACTGGTATTTTTGTAACATTTGAAAAGCATGTATTGATGTATTCATCAGATATTTATGGAGCACATGACATTAATAACAGTGTGCCAGGCACATTAGGGCATACAAAAGAATCTAACCATAAAAAGGAAATATATTTTATTGATTTCAGAGAGGAAGGGAGAGGGAGAGAAACATCAATGATGAGAGAGAATTATTAATCAGCTGCCTTCTGCAAGCCCCCCACTAGGGATCGAGCCTGCAACCTGGGCATGTGCCCTGACCAGGAATTGAACCATGACCTCCTGGTTCATGGCCAGGTGGTTTCCATACATATTTGCACCTGAATTCCCAAAGTCTAGACTAACTTCCACCCCTCAATTTTATTTTTAAGAAATGTTTTATTTATTGATTTTTTTTTTTTGAGAGAGAGAAACATCAATTTGTTGTTTCACTTGTTTATGCATTCATTGGTTGCTTCTTGTATGTGCCCTGACCGGAGATCGAACCCACAACCTTGGCATATGGAGATAAAGTCCTAATCACTTGAGCTATCCGGCCAGCGCTACCACTCAATTTTATAGCCCCCATATTTATTGCATCCTAATCCTATACATGTATTGATTCACATACTTTGTTTCAAGCTGGAAAGGACGTTCCACAAGATCTAATCCAATACTCTTATTTCTCAGACCATGAAATAGGCCCAGTGAGGATACCTAGGTCTTTTATGTACAAAAACTGAAACAGTCCATTGTCCTGCCTGCTTTAGGAAGATTAGTTTTGCTTTAGTTCTGGCTTCTTCAAATCGTTCCTTTAGACCCGTTTCTCAGTCTCAGCACCATTGACATTTGGGACTGGATAACTCTTTATTGTGAAGGGCTGTCCTATGCACTGTAGGATATTTAGTGGCGTTTCTGGAGTCTACCCACTACATACCAGTAATATGCCCCCCTCCCCTTAGTCATGACCATAAGAAATGTCCCCAGACACTGCCAAATGTCCCCGTGAGAACCACTGCTCTAGACATTACTACAGGTAAGATCCCTTCATATGAAATGAAGCCCTTGGGTTATCCCATCAAAATGTGATTGTTTTAATGAATAGTTTGCTAGCAAATCTCATTTGTAGTCAACAAGCTCCAGAGAAAAGGCAGAGCCACTCTATCGTGAGCACCAGGTCCAATCAGGACTCAGGCCCACTCATTATGTGCCATTTATTTATCATATTCTGTCTACTTCCAGGGGCCTGACTCACTTCTTCCTCAGAACAGCTGCCCCACTTTGTGTGTTTCCCATGAGTCTGGGCTGTATGGAGGGTGCCCATCAGAGCCCTCCCCACATCGTCTTCTTTTTTTTAAAAAAAACATTTTTATTGATTTCAGAGAGGAAGGGAGAGGGAAAGAGAGAGAAACATCAATGATGAGAGAATTATTGATCGGCTGCCTCCTGTACACCTCCTACTGGGGACCAAGCCCACACCAGGCATGTGCCCTTGACTGGAATCGAATCCAGTACCAACCCTTCAGTTCGAAGGCCAATGCTCTATCCACTGAGCCAAACCAGCTAGGGCCCTGCATTGTCTTCTGAGTGCGTTTTTCTTTCTGCCCCAGTGGACTTTAAGGCCCATGACAGCAAAACAATAACCATCTTGTTCACCATTAAACTCCCAGCATCTAGGTGGCGCGTGGGAGGTATCCAACAAACATTTGTTGAATGAATATGCAATAGAAATTATAATACACTAGGGGCCCGGTGCACGAAATTCGTGCACTGGGTGGGGGGGGGGGGAAGTGTCCCTCAGCCCAGCCTGCCCCCTCTCACATACTGGGAGCCCTCAGGCATTGACCCCCATCACCCTCCGATCGCCTGATCGGCCCCTTGCCCAGGCCTGACGCCTCCGCCAGAGGTGTCAGGCTTGGACAGGGGACCCCCATCTCCCCCCGATCACTGGCTCTGGCCCCCGCCCAGGCCTGAGGCCTCTGGCCCAGGAATCATGCCTGGGCAGGGGACCCCCATCTCCCTCTGATCGCTTGCTCCACCCCCCGCCCAAGCCTGACGCCTCTGACCCAGGCTTCAGGCCTGGGCAAGGGGACCATCATATCCCCCCAATCCCTGGCTCCACCCCCCGCCCAGGCCTGATGCCTCGGCCAGAGGAGTTGACCCTCATCACCCTCCGATCACCAATCACCGGATCAGCCCCTTGACCAGGCCTGAGGCCTCCGGCAGAGGTGTCAGGCCTGGGCAGGGGACCCCCAGCTCCCCGCGGTTGCAGGCTCCGCCCCTGCCCAGGCCTGACGCCTCTGGCCTAGGCGTCCGGCCCAGGCAGCGGGGACCTGCAGTGGCAGCGGGGGGCGCCGCGATCGTGGGCTTCGCTTTAGGCCCAGGCAAGGGACCCCTAGCTCCCGGGACTGCCAGCTTCGACTGTGCCCAGCTCCCATTGCTGGCTCCACCCCTACTTCCTGCTATCACTGGCCAGGGCGGCAAAGGCGCCTGATTCTCCGATCATGGCTGCCCCCCAGCTCTTAGCTCCCCCCTGGGTTTCCGATCACTGTCAGTGGCAGGGAGCTTCTTCCTGCTTTCCCTTTCGCCTCCCTGCATTGTGCCTACATATGCAAATTAGCCGCCATCTTGTTGGCAGTTAACTGCCAATCTTAGTTGGCAGTTAACTGCCAATCTTAGTTGGCAGTTACTTTGCATATAGCCCTGATTAGCCAATGAAAACGGTATCGCCGTACGCCAATTACCATTTTTCTCTTTTATTAGTGTAGATTAGCTGTGGGTCAAAGGTGCAGAATTTAGCTACAGCTCACATAGTTTACAATAATCATTATCTGTTTATTAGGAGCCTACCACGAGGCAGGAACTTTGTGTTATCTTGCTAATAGCAAAGCAACCTTATGAGATAGCTATTATTAATCCCATTTGAAAGATGAGGAAACTGAAGCTCAGAGAGAGTTCATGACCCAGATTTGGATCTAGGCTCACGTAATTGCCAGTCCTAGTCCTCTCTGATAGGTTCTAGACCTCCCTTATTTAGTCTGAAACCTGTGTGTTGGTTCTTTCTGTGTCTAGAATGAGTGGTTCATGAATAGGGACCAGAAAAATGACTACCATTGTGTACAATTTAGATCTGTCCACCTCTACCTCTTTGAGATAACTGCAGGGATGTGGAAATAATCTTTTAAAAAATATATATATTTTATTGAATTTTTACAGAGAGGAAGGGAGAGGGATAGAGAGTTAGAAACATTGATCAGCTGCCTCCTGCATGCCCCCTACTGGGGGTGTGCCCACAACCCAGGTAGATGCCCTTGACTGGAATCGAATCTGGGGCCCTTCAGTCCGCAGGCTGAAGCTCTATCCACTGAGACAAACCGGTTAGGGCGGAAGTAATCTTGTTACACAAAATCGTCTTAGTCCATTCGGGCTGCTATCACAAAAATACCAACATTAAACAGCATTTACTTCTCACACTTCTGGAGGCTAGGATGTCCAGATCAAGGCACTGGCTGACTCAGTGTCTGGTTTTAGCTCAGTCTTGGTTCATAGATGCTGTCCTTGCAAGGGAGCTCTCTGAGGTCTCTTTTATAAGGGTACTCATCCCATTCACGAGGGCTCCATTCTTATGACCTAAGCACTTTCCAAAGGTCCCACCTCCAAATACCAGCACACTGGGAATTAGGTTTAACATAGAAATTGTGAAGGAACACAAACATTCCCTTTAATAGCAACTATCTTGTCTAGAGTGACAAGATTTCACATGAGGCCCATGCTCAGAGGAACTGTTTTAACCCTGAATCTGGAGAGTGGGTGCATACACATATAGGAAAAGGTACCAGGCAGGATAAAAGTTAAGATCTTGCCATTGGCCCTGGCCAGGTAGCTCAGTTGGATAGAGTGAGCGTCATCTCGATATGCCAAGATGTGCCCATACATCAGGGCACATACAAGAATCAAACTATGAATGCATAAAGAAGTGGAACAACAAATCTCTCTTCCTTCCCCTCTCTAAAAATCAATTTTAAAAACTTATCATTATATAAATTAATTTCCTTTGTTTTTTGAATATTAAAGTTTTTTATTTCCTCTCATCAATTTCCTTTGTGAAATAGTTGCTGACCCATAACTCTGCTTTTTAAAAGAATATTAAATCTTTATTGTTGACAGTATTGCATAAGCTCCCCCATTGATCCCTTCTATGCCCCTGTCCCCTGCCCCAGGCCTTCACCATCCTATTGTCTGTGCCCATGGGTTATGCACATATGCATACAAGTTCTTTGGCTGATCTCTTCTCACACACCACTGCCTTCCCTCTGAGATTCCACAGTCTGTTCCAGGCTTCCATGTCTCTGGATCTATTTTGTTCTGCTTGCTTTAAAAACAAACAAACATATATATATTTAAATTGATTTCAGAGAGGAAAGGAGAGGGAGAGAGATAGGAACATCAATGATGAGAGAAAATCATTGATCGGCTGCCTCCCGCATGCCCCACACTGGGGATCAAGCCCACAACCGGGGCATGTGCCCTGACAGGGAATAGAACCGTAACCTCCTGGTTCATAGGTCAGTGTTCAACCACTGAACCACGCTGGCCCAGCTGCTTTGTTTTTAAATCCTCACCTGAGGGTATTCCCCCCTTTTCCATTGATTTTCAGACAGAGTGGAAGGGAGGAAGGAGGGGGAGAGAGAGAGAAAAAAAACATCCACATGGGAGAGACACATTGATTGGTTTGCCTCCCACACATGCCCTGACTGGTGTTGGCTATCAAACCTGGTACGTGCCCCTGACCAGGAATCACCAGGAATCGAACCCTCGACCTTCAGTTGGAGGGCCAAAGCTCTAATGCTCTAATCACTGAGCAAAACTGGCCAGGACAACTCTACTTCTTTGAAATGCACCCAATGTCAGTATTTTTCTTTTATATCCTCACCTGAGGATATTTTTCCATTGATTTTTAGAGAAAGTGGAAGAGAGAGGGAAAGACAGAAATAGCAATGTGAGAGAAACAACATGAATTGGTTGCCTCCTGCATGTGCCCTGACCAGGGCCTGGGCCAGGGAGGACCCTGCAACCAAAGTTCCCGCCCTTGACCGGAATCGAACCTGGGACCCTTGGGTCCACAGGCCAATGCTCTATCCATTGGCCCACTGTCACTATGTTTGTTTGTTTTGTTGTGTTTTTGTTAATCCTCTCCTGAGGATATTTTTCCATTGACTTTTTTTATAGAGTGGAAGGGAGGGATCTAGGAAGGGAGTGGGGGAGAGAGAGATATCAATGTGAGAGAGACATTCATTGGCTGCCTCCCGAACTCGTGGATCCAGCCTGCAACCCAGATATCTGCCCTTGTAGGAATCAAACCTGGGACCCTTCAGTGTGCGGGCCAATGCTCTAGTCCAGGCGTGGGCAAACTACAGCCCGCGGGCCGGATCCGGCCCGTTTGAAATGAATAAAACTAAAAAAAAAAAAGACCGTACCCTTTTATCTAATGATGTTTACTTTGAATTTATATTAGTTCACACAAACACTCCATCCATGCTTTTGTTCTGGCCCTCTGGTCCAGTTTAAGAACCCATTGTGGCCCTCGAGTCAAAAAGTTTGCCCAGCCCTGCTCTAGTCACTGAGCCACACTGGCCAGGGCAGATTGTCAGTTTTTAAAAAGTATATGGTATAAATGTTACCAGAAAGGGGACCTGGCCCTGAACGGGTCTGCCTAGGGCTAGCTGGTAGTGTGTGGGTTCTTGACTTCATGCAGGAAAATTCTCGAAACATGAGTCCAGATTCATTCTAGAGGCATTTATTAAAGCTGGGGACAGAGAGACAAGAAAGGGCTGGGGAAATGAACATGGTCTGCTTTGGCTCACTAAGAACTCCAAGAAAAAGGGCTCTGGGGACAGTTCCAGGGGGTTGCCTGTTACTGGTAGGGGATGAACTACCATTGTCCGTTGCTGTCCTGATTGCAAGCCACGTGGGGACCCTTAGAGTTTAAGAGATTCGTGCCTGTCGGGAAGAAGAGGGAGGAGGCGCGGGCATGCACCCGGGAGGGAGAGCAGGAGCTGGACCTTTGATTTTTTTGTTTTTTCTTTCTGGACCTTTGTTTTGAGGGGTTATAAAGGCTGGGCCTTTAAGGAAGGTCTTGGCGGCAGGGGGGATCTCAATGGAATATTCATCAGTTTTATGCTGATGTGCCAAAATGAAATTTCTTCCCTTTACTTCGTCTGTCCAGCGGCTGGCCAATGGCACTAATTGGATTTCTAGTCTCCCTGAGTAGGGTGATTTAAGCATTTACCCTCTGGTTGGGGAGACGTGCAAACCATTTACTTGTAAGTGTCTCTGGTTTAGGGAAGATAGGATTTACTAGATGCCTGCAAACTGCTTGGCATCTAGATTTTCCATTGAACACTACTGCCTCAGTTTCCCTGTGGTCCTGGCTTATGGGCCTGTCTCCTAAGAATTGTTTATCTACTGTCTTCTCAAAGATATGGCCTGAGGGCAAGGACTCTTACCTCTCCTTGCCACCTTTGCTAGGTGCTCCACCAACCGTCAACAATGATAACAAAGATGACTTAGGAAAAGGTGTGCTTTCCAGCCAGCAGGTGAACAAGTTTGAGGCCCTGTGCGCTGAGCCCCCATCCCTGGTTGTGGGGTAACTCCAGGGAAGGCAGGCAAGGACTGTTCCTTAAGGCGCCTGCAGCCTTCTCTCTTCCTTCCTCAGGCAGGGGCAGGTAAGAACCGAGGAAAATCTACTTTCCTTCCGTCGGAGGAAGTCTGTTGAATAGGCAAAGAGGGCAGAGCGCAGGGAGGTGGGTGGTCCCCGCCTATTCTGTCCTGGCGAGGGAGGTCTGACCTAGTCCTAGCGCTCCAAAGTAGCGTGCTAACGTCGGTAACAGGCATTGGGACCGGCACAAGCCACGAAGAAAACCCCGGCCTCTAAAGACACTGCTCTCCTTTCCTCTTCTGGGTCCTCAGAAGGGACCAGGAGAACCTGGAAGGTCCGTAAGGCAGGCAAGGGGCAAGGGTCGCTTGCTGAATCCGGACGGTAGAGACTAGGGAGTCTGGGCGGCAGCGCGGAGGGCCTGGGAGGAGCGCTGCGCCAGGGCGGAGTCCAGAGGACTCCGGACCTTCCCTGCGTCCCGCCCCCCCGCCCAGCCCCGCCGCCCGAGATGCCCCGCCCCCGGCACACAAGCCCCGCCCCGGAGGTCCGGCTCCGTCCCAGGGATGCGGCTGGCTGCGCTCGCTCCCCAGCTGGGGCCCGGGGAGCCTCCGGACGGAGAGGCTCCCGCCCGCCCCGAACCGTAGGCTGCATGGAGGGGCCGCTCACTGTGCCACCCGGGTTGGGGCCACCGCAGGAAGGCGGAGCCGCCGCTGTTCCGGAGCTGGGACCCCGGCAGCACCCGGGACACGAGACGGCGGCGCAGCGGTACAGCGCCCGCCTGCTGCAGGCCGGCTGCGAGCCCGAGAGGTGACGCCCAGGGCAGAGCGCGCGGGGCGCATCCGGGGCGGGCGCGGCGGCGGCTCGGGGTACCTGGCGGCCCTGTGCGGGAGGGCAGGGGCAGACCCCACCCTCCTGACCCTCTTACCGCCTCCACCTCTAACTTCCTGAAAACGGGGGGCTCAGACGCCGAGCACCCAGCTTCGGTTGAGGCATGCAGGCAGGCACTGTGAAAAGGGTTCGGTGTTGCCGTGCACCGGGGAGTAAATCGGGAAGAAAAAAAAACGCTCCCTAAAATCTTAGCCCTGGATCAGACCTCCGAATACACACCCGACGACACCTGGCCCAAGTGGCTTCGACTACAGGGGTTCAAACAGTGCTTGTTGGAGAACCTACCCAACTGTGCTTCCTCCTCCTTAGCTTGTTTCCTCTTAGAGTCTTCTTACTGGCAGGTGTAGGTGTGCCGATGGGTGGCCTCAGAGCTGGTGAGGACGCTGTCCCCTCCTCGCTGCTCACTGAGGTCTGATGAGGCTGCCAGTGCAGCTCACATCAGGATCGCTCCTAAGATGCAGGACCCGCTCCTGCCCTTAGTCTGCTGGGGTCTGTAAGGGTCATTGGCGGAAGAGTGGGAGCGTTGAGCCGGGCCCCAGGGGACTGGCTGAAAAGGAGACAGTAGCTAATCTCTGGATTGTATCACAGCCTGAAATGCAGGCCCACTGTCCTTCCGGTCCAGAGGATTTGGACTTCTTTCTCTGCCCCATCTGTTGGTGCTCAGCAGCTTGGGGAGGTGACCGGGAAGCTGGGTTGGGGGGAGAGGGGGCGAGTCTGGGGGGAATTAGCCCTGCAGCTCTACCCAGGGCCTGGCTGATTACGTAAGAACTTCTAATCTAACCGCTTAAGGGGTGCTGGGTAAAGCCTGGCCTCTCCTGCCCCATAGGCTGCCTCTCTAGAATTGAGTCCGGTTTGGGCAACCCCATCCTTCCTCCTATCCTAGAAATCTTAACTACTGCGGCTCAGGGTCTGGGGTGATACAGAGAGGCCACAGGATGTGAGGGAGTGGGCTGGAACACCCCCGGCTTGATAGAGGCAATGACCTGACTAGAGCAGGTATTGAAAAGTCTATCAGAGCTCAGACCAGGCCCACCTAGGAGCACCCCTTCTTTGCACCAAGGGCCATCCCCACCCCACCCTAGGTTCCAAAGAGCCTGTGTAAAACCTGAGCCCCAGGCAGGTGGTGTAATGAGATTCAAAACCTGCTGGTTAGACCTCCACCTGCTGCTGCTGGCTGAGAGCTGTGGGAAGAGGACAGGGTTCTACGAGAAGCCCTGGGTTTTTTTTTTTTTTTAATTCTTTATTAGTTAAGGTATTACAAATGTGTCCTCATCCCCCTCCATTAAATTCCCATCCTCCCCCCCCACCCCCTCATGCTCTCATCTCCCTGTTGTCCATGTCCATTGGTTTGGCTTATATGCATGCATACAAATCCTTTGGTTGATCTCTTCCCCTTGCCCCCTCCCTCCCCTACTTTCCCTCTGGGGATTAATAGTCTGATCGCTGTTTCTCTGTCTTTGGATCTGTCCCTGTTCATCAGTCTATGTCAGGGGTGAGCAAACTTTTTGACTCAAGGGCCACAATGGGTTCTTAAACTGGACTGGAGCGCCGGAACAAAAGCATGGATGGAGTGTTTGTGTGAACTAATATAAATTCAAAGTAAACATCATAACATAAAAGGGTATGGTCTTTTTTTTTTTAGTTTTATTCATTTCAAACGGGCTGGATGCGGCCCGCGGGCCGTAGTTTGCACACGGCTGGTCTATGTTGTTCTCTATATTCCACAAATGAGTGAGATCATGAGGTATTTATCTTCCTTTGACTGGCTTATTTCACTTAGCATAATGCTCTCCAGTTCCATCCATGCTGTTGCAAAAGGCAAGAGTTCCTTCTTTTTTCCCCCCGCAGCGTAGAATTCCATTGTGTAAATGTACCACAGTTTTTTTAATCCACTCATCTGTTGATGGGCACTTAGGCTGTTTGCAAATCTTAGCTATGGTGAATCGTGCTGCTATGAACATAGGGGTGCATATAAGAGAAGCCCTGGGTTTGAGGTCAGGGTTATTGCTCTCTGGCTTGTTTTGGGGTAGCCATGTCTCCTGTCCCAGCTTAGCAATGCCAGTGTTGTTATTGCCCCCACCCCCCACAACTCACCCTAAAAATGTTTTGAAATCTTGCCCATTCAAACAGCCCAGGCCAGATAAAGACCTCAGGGCTGCCTGCATGGATCTTGATGCCCAGCTAGGACACCAGTCCCTCCCTCCACCCCGAGGAAAGGACTGGAAGGGACTTAGGCCCGCTATCCGGCCCTGCTGCCTTCACAGCTGCTAGGTGGGGAGCCTCAGGGGACCAACAGCCCTTCCTTGGCTGAGGAGGCCCACTGGTTGCCTGGTGTCTCCTCCCCATGGAGGAAGCAGCTAGGGGAGATCAGGAAGAGGGAGGAGAGAGGAGGGAGGGGGGAGGTGGATTAACAGTCTCTGGAAAAGGGCAGCCTAACCCAGGGCTGAGCCCAGCAGCTTAGAGTAATGAGGAGCCCTGACACAGGTCAAAGCAGGAGGAGGTGTGGGGCGACAGGAGAAGGGGAGTAGGGCTGTGCGGTCTGTTGTCACCAGGAAAGGGACCCTCTTCACAACTCAGTCTAGCAGCCTGCTCCCCTGGGTCTGAGCTGTAGATTGGGGCACATGTCACTAGAGATGGCAGAGCCCAGCTGCTATCCTGGACTTCCAGCCTGGTGGAACCCTAAATAGTACCCTAGCCACTTCTGACCCGTGCTTAGGGGATAGTGACCCAGGGCAGGTTCCTTAGAAACCCAGAGCGATCACATGGACAGCCTGTGCCCTCTGCCTGCAATGCCATTACCCAGGCTGCCATTACTCTGAATGGCCAGGGTGCTGTCTTTGCCTGGTCTCACTACTCTGCTTCCAGGTGACCACTAACAGGTCCTAGTGCTGGTCCCCTCAGGGTAACCCCCTTCCCCATAAGGCACATGTCCTCTAGATGAGTTTATAAGAGCTGAGAAATCGGAAGTGCTCCCAGGGCGTCCATGGCAAGCCTCAGCAGAGAACCCCAGCAGGCGGGCTTTCTTCCTGCCAATGCCAGAGGGCCTTCAGAGGCCCCCAACAGGAACTCTCCTTGGGGCTCCACTGGCAGGGAGGGTCTGTGATATTCCAGTCCTTCACAGGAAGAGGAAAGAGGACACTGCGGAAATCTGTGAGCTCCTCCAGCACTCCCAGCCTCATCGCCCTAGCTCTGTGAGAGGCCTCCCCTCCCCTCTGCACACAGATGGAACAGTCTGTGTTTTCCTGGTAGGTTCCCCGGGGGCGGGGGGGGGGGGGGCGGGAGGGGTGTCACTGGGGGGAGGCTGGGCATCTCAGGGAGACTCCCCTGGGCCTGGCTGTCACCACACTGCTGAGAGGTAAACAAACCCAGACTCCCAGAGTTGGGGAGGAATGGGGAGAGCACTACAGACAGCCACCTTGCCAGGGAGAGGACTGTGTCCCTGCCCAGCCTTTCTCTCACCTCACCACGAAGTGAGCTGTGGGGACCACCGGAAGAGAAGGGGGGGACCAGGCGGTTTGGGTGGGGGAATCCACTCTCTAGCTTTGCTCAGGAAGTAGCATTAACCGTGCTGATCACCCAATAGGAAAGGGTCTTCCCCCTGCCACACCATCCCCCTCCCGCCCTCCCCCCCCTCCCCGTGAACCAATTTGCTGCCGAATCTTTCTGCCCCCAAGTAGGAATCTTGATCTTGCCGGACCCATAGGACCTCCAGACTTCTGCTTTGGCTAATTCTCAGAACTTCTCTAGCCTTTGTCCCAATTTGCATGCATCCCTACCTGCCTAAGGCAGGCCTGTGATCCTCTCTTTTCTTCCCACCACACTACCCTCCCAAATGAAAACAAACTTCTCCCTCTGGTATCCCTACCACGTTCGGAGCTGGGGACAGGAGTCAGAGGCAGTACCCCCCACCCTTTTGCTTTCTGAACTGTGGGTTTTGCATCTGTAAAGTGGGGACACCTAATACTTGGCAATTTAATAGATTGTAGAGTGAATATGCTCATTGATGAAAAATGCCTTGTAAACTGCAGAGGGCTTGAAGGCCCCCCAAAGATCAGGGAGTGTCATTGGTAAGAATGCCCTCCCTCTAGGAATGAGGTCGGGATTGGGGAAGGTGGGATTTGAGGGAAGGTGCATCCTCAAACTCCTATGTGTTGGGGAGCTGTTGGCCCCGACGGGACTCCGGACTCCTGGTCACAGTTTGGGCCTTCGCCTTGGAAAGCCAAACCGTGTTAGAGGTCCCTGGGGGTGTGGAGGAGGCCAGGGGAGACCCATGCCGGTGGAGGCCAGGTGGACTGGGATGGGCCAGGCAGCGAGCGGGCCTGGGGGCGCGCTGCAGGGGGCCTAGGAGGCGGGACCGGGCGCGGCGGAGGGGGCGTGTCCCGGTTTGGCTCGCGGGGCGGGGGTGCACCCCCTGCCCCTTCCCGGTTCGCACCCGCTACCCCAGCCCAGGTCGTGCGTGTGTGCGCGCGCGCGCTGGGCTGGCTCCGCGGGGCCCTTTGTGCGGTGGCGCGGGGCGGAGGCGGTGGACTCCCGCGGGAGGGGCGGGAGGAGAGGGCGGCGCCCAGGGCCAGCCCGGCTGCCGCAGCCCCCGCCCCCGGCCGGCCCGGCCCGCGGTAGCGGCGTGGCCTGGGCGTCAGCAGCTGCGGGAGCAGCGGCGGGGCGGCCCGCGCGGGTGTTTATGTCGGGTCGCGGTGTGCCCCAGCAGCATGGCGGATTACCTGATCAGCGGCGGCACCGGCTACGTGCCCGACGATGGGCTCACAGCGCAGCAGCTCTTCGCCAACGCCGACGGGCTCACCTACAAGTAAGCGCGGGGGCCCCGGCCCCACCGGAGTGCGGGGACGAACGCGCCGCGGTCCCCCGGCTCGGGCCCTGCACGTGCGCCGCGTCTGCGGTGGCAGCCGCGATCCCGGCGGCTGGGAGCGATCGGGCGGGGAGGAGGAGGACGGGGGGCGGGGGGCTGAGCAAGGGAAGGAAGGCGGCCACTGCCGAGTGCAGATGGACGTGGCATAGCGACCTCGCGGCCCTAGGTGCCATGCCCCGTTTCTGGGTAGATCCGGGCCCGGCCTTGCCCCTCCCCCTCGCATGGGCATATTGGCTGCTTGAAGGGGCCTTGGGGTGTGTGGGAACCTGAGATGTAGGAGTTATGGAGACTTTGCCCAGACCTTGGTGCAGGACCTCCTCTCACTCACTCGTAGCGTCACTGGGAAGGCAGAGCGGGCCTGCAGCCCAACTGTGACAGCTGCTCGGGTGTTGCCCCCAGGAGAGGCCCAGCTGGACCGTGGGGGTGTCTGTCTCCCTGTTCCCATCGTCCAGTCCTCTTTACACTGCGCCTCTGTCGGCCCACAGGTTAGCACTAGTGCCCCCCTGGGAATGAGCATTGTGTGACTGCCACCCCCAAGGCCACCCCACATGGGATTTTGGAGGAGATCAAGACCTTTTTCTCTCTGCCTCTGGCTTTAGTTTGCTTTTCTGTGGGCCCTGGGCCAGTTGTCCTGCGGGCTGCAGGCCTGGCACTAGCTCTCCTTCTGGCTGCAGGACTGTGTCCATGCCAGGAAGGAGCATCAGAAGCTTGGGGCTGAGGCGGAGTGGGGCTGCTGGCCAGCCAAGAGCACCCCTGCCCAGTCTCCTGCCAGTCCCTGCCAGTCCCTGCCCTTGCCTGTAAGCGCTTCTGCTGGGCAGGCAGTTTCCCTAGACACCAGGTGTCTCCTGCCTGCCCATAGCTGGGATGTGGGCCAGGTGAGGGGTGCATAGATACCTAGGACACGTCAAGGGGCCCCGACTCTTGCATTTCTTCTCCAGCCTGAACGTGAGCCACAGAGCCTCTTTGCTATTCAGCAAGAAGGGCTGCCATGCGTCAGAGGCAGTTAAGATTCTCTTTCTTTGGCAGTCTTTTTCATTTTTTTATAATTTTTAAAATTTTTATTGATTTCAGAGAGGAAGGGAAAGGGAGAGCGATAGAAACATCGATGATGAGAGAAACTCATTGAAGGGCTGCCTCCTGCACGCCCCCTACTGGGGATAGAGCCCGCAACCCAGGCATGTGCCCTTGACCGGAATTGAACCCAGGACTCTTCAGACCTCAGGCCAACGCTCTATCCACTGAGCCAAACCGGCTAGGGCTCTTTGGCAGTCTTTGATGAGGGGGGAGAGAGTATCCCTTTGATATATTTTTCACTAGAGTCTGCCAAGGGAACTCCCTAGGGATATTGCTCTGAGTTGCTCTTGGCCTTGGGAGGTTAAAGACCCCACCCCTCCCATTCACCCTGTTGCTTTTCCTTCCTGTGCTCAGGTGCCAGCAGCTTTTCTTAGTCAAGTTGGGAGTGTTCCTGAAGTGTGGGGGCACTGAGCCATCGGGGCCCTGGGCCGTGTACTGTGCTTTGCCATACTTGTGCAGGCCTGTACCCCCTTCTGGGGTTTGCTGTGACCACGGCCCAGTCTAGTGTGTTACAGCTGCCATGCTTTGGCTGGGGCCCCAGGGTTCTGGTCCTAACCGGAAGGCCCCTTCCTCCCCTTTCCCATCGCAGGCCAGGCCTGTCGGTTGCTTCAGCCCAGCTGGGCAGGCAGCAGGGCCTGCTTTGTCAGAACATGCCCGGCCCCTGCTCAGCCCCCTGGGGTCCCTCGAGCTGTTCTGAAACCTGTGTGACTGAGCAGCCCTGACCCTTGGCTGTGTGCAGCTTGTCCTGTGCTGTGTGGTGCTCATATGCTGCACTTATAAATTGTTCTCAGGCCCCGCCGGCGCAGCTCAGTGGTTAAGCGTCGACCTATGAACCAGGAGGTCACGGTTCAATTCCCGGACAGGGCACATGCAGGCTTGATCCCCAGTGTGGGGCATACAGGAGGCAGCCGATCAATGATTCTCTCTCATCGTTGATATTTCTATCTCTCTCTCCCTCTCCCTTCCTCTCTGAAATAAATAAAAATATATTTAAAATTAATAAATAAGTTGTTCTCGGGTTCATTCCCTGTCATCTCCCTCTGTTAAGATAGAGACGCTTTCGAGGGCAGGCCATGTATCTGCCTTGTGTGGCACTGTGGGAACTTTTATGTTCCTTGGTGAACTCTGAGCCCTGGAGGCAACAGACATTTGAGCAACTGCCTTGGTGGCACCCCAGGTCCATAGACCTTCCACTGCCTTTGTGTGTAGCTCTCTGAGCTGAAATCAGCAAGATCCTAGTCCGGGGAACAAGACGGGTTCAGCCTGAAGGGACAGCAGGGACCAGAGGGCTCCAGGCGCTGCCCCTCTCCCTACCCCATGCTGCTTCCCCTGGCATGGCAGGCCCTGCCCCTTTTAAGTACCCCTTCTCATCCAGTAACACTCACTTTTCTCTCTTCCTAGCGACTTCCTGATTCTCCCAGGATTCATAGACTTCATAGCTGATGAGGTGGTGAGTACCTCTTCTGCTAACTCCAGGGAGAGAGGCTGTGCATATGGTGGAAGAGGCTGATTTCTTGCTCAAGGGCAGGAAGAGAAGAGGCTTTTCTTGGGAATGTGGTGGATGTAGCCTTTATTGCTGCCAGAGAAGCTGACACAGTGCAATGGGCTGTGCTTAATGTGGCAGAGGCAGCTGCAGGGACTCGCGGTATCCTGAGTGGTGGGCCTGGCCCAGGGCCAGAGGGCTCTCTGTCACTGACAGAGCCTGCCACGAGGTTCACAGGGAAGGGGGTGGGCGTGCATGTGGCTGTCTTTTTTTTTTTTTTTTTTTTTTTTTGTGGCTGTCTTTTTACTGTAAACTGGAAGGATCGGGTTTTTGTGTGAAATGCTGAGCAGGGACATGATAGAAGCCAATAAAATGATGCAGACTTTGAATGACATGGACAGACTTGTTCACAGATCCAGATATACAAGAATTGGCAAGAGGGTTTAAAGAAGTTAGATTTGCCTTGCTTGCCTGAAGGGTTCAGCTATAAGCCAAGTGAATGAGCAATATCTTTTACCTAATTAACATATGATGAACTCACAGAATCTAGGGGTGTAGTGCTGATAGAAGTAAGTTATTTCACAGAAAAGTTTGATTATTTGCTTGGCCGGCGTGGCTCAGTGATTGAGCGTCGACCTATGAACCAAGAGGTCATGGTTCAATTCCCAGTCAAGGCACATGCCCAGGTTGCAGGCTCAATCTCCAGTGTGGGGCGCGCCGGAGGCAGCCTGTCAATGATTCTCTCTCATCATTGATATTTCTATCTCTCCTTTCCTCTCTGATATCAATTAAAAAAATATTTTTTAAAAGTTAGATTATTTTTAAAAATATATATTTTTATTAATTTCAGAGAAGAAGGGAGAGGGAGAGAGAGATAGAAACATCAACGATGAGAGAGAGAATCATCGATTGGCTGCCTCCTGCATGCCCCCCACTGGGGACCGAGCCCACAACCCGGGCATGCGCCCTTGACCGGAATTGAACCTGGGACCCCTCCAGTCTGCAGGCCAATGCTCTATCCACTGAGCCAAACCAGCTAGGGCAAAAGTTAGATTATTTTAAGGTGAATTCATACATACTAAAAAACATTCCTCTTGTCGCTGTTATCAGTGATATTTACTGAGGTCTGATTCTCTTGAAAGGCCAGAGGGCCTAAGGGTGCCTGGCTCGCTTGACCCGGGGGAAGTGTTGGCCCAGCCCGTGTAGCCAGTGCTGACCCAGACAGATTTTTAGGGGGAAATTGGAGCTATTCTGGATATTTGCCTTACGACAGCAATAAGGAAGCCTTCATGGCTCAGCTGTTCAGTTGAACCAAGTTTACCCAGCACCTGGCTTTGTGCCAGACCCTGGGTAGGATTCTAGGAAGAGGGGGACAGAACAGATCCCTCCCGGCCATCGAGGGTCTCTGTCCTGTGGCCTCTGTCGCGAAGGCTGTGGCTCTTCGGTGGTGTGATGGGAGAGGAGAAGGAGGAGTTCTCTAGTCTATGGGTCCAGGGCTCTTAACCAGGGTCTATGAATGGACTTCAGGTGAATCTCCAGAAACTATATACCAAAGTCTGTGTCTGAGCATTTGGGGTCTAGGATCCATAGCTGTTGGCCCACACCTCATGATCTGGCCCTGCCTACCGTTCATAGGCAGATACCTCCCAGATCCGTACCCGCAGCCCTGACCTTTCCTTGAGCTGCAGTCCCTCAGTCATCTACTTCCCTGGATGCCGAAAGACGCCTTCCCATGCCTTCCCCGTCCCCGTCTGTACATCCTCTGCCCGGACCTGTCAGCGGTCTCTTTGCCGGTCCCTTTGCCCCAGGATTTGTCACCTAGAATCCATTCTCCATTCTCCACATTGGAGGCCGAGTGACCTCTTTAAAATAAGTCAAATGGTGCCTCTCTTCTGCTTGTGACCCCGGCAGTGGCTTTTCATCTCCGAATCTAAGCTGTCCCTGGCTTTCAAGGCTACACTTCCTTGCCCCTGCCAGCTACCTACCTCTCTCACTTCCCTCTACTCCACTGCCTTTTTCTTTCATAAATGCATCTCAGGAAGACTGGGAATCAGAGGCTGGAACCACAGTCCCTCAGACTTGGACTGGCTGCTACTTGTCGTCTCCTGAGAAAGAGGCTTTCCTGACCACCACACCCCTCTTCCCGTGGCCACTTTTCCTCTTGCTTTTCTTTGGAGCCTTCATCCTGGCTGAAATGATTTCGTGCATGTGTTGCATGCTTGTCTTCTACTTCCCAGTGGAGTTTAAACCATGGGAGCGATAGCAGGGGCCTCATCTGCCTTGTTCACTGCTGTATCCCCAGGCCCTTCCCGGTGCCGGGTACGTGCAGGAGCTCTGTGAATGTTTGCGGAGTGAATGATCACACTCTTCACCTGCACTGTGCCTTCATCCTCAGGACCTGACTTCAGCTCTGACTCGGAAGATCACGCTGAAGACGCCCCTGATCTCCTCCCCCATGGACACTGTGACCGAGGCTGACATGGCCATCGCTATGGCTGTGAGTTGGGCACCTGGGTTGGGAGTCCAGGGTTGAGGGGACGGAATAGGGTGGGCTGGCAGCAGGAGGAATTGGAGTCAGGGGTGGGGTTTTCAGAGTGAGGAGGGGTGGGCCCCTGGCTCTGACTGTGCTTCCCTCCCACCCCAGCTGATGGGCGGTATTGGTTTCATTCACCACAACTGCACTCCAGAGTTCCAGGCCAATGAGGTGCGGAAGGTGAAGGCAAGTACCAGGCCTACCCCCGGGAAGAAAATGCCACCTGGCGGCCCCCAACTCCCTGGCCAGCCCTGCAGGCTGGTGCATTCCCTAGTCGATTGCTGTGGGGTCTTGTCTGCCCTTCTCCACAGTGGGGGGCACAGGGCCCAGCCCTCATTTCCCACTGGCCCCTCACCCCACTCAGGGCCCTGGCCAGGGCACCTTCTCCCCCTTTGACCAGGCTGGACACCACCTCAGGCTTTCTTCCAGCCTTTCCTTTCCCCTGTCTCTGCCCACAGAAATTTGAGCAGGGCTTCATCACGGACCCTGTGGTGCTGAACCCCTCGCACACCGTGGGCGACGTGCTGGAGGCCAAGATTCGGCATGGCTTCTCTGGCATCCCCATCACGGAGACCGGCACCATGGGCAGCAAGCTAGTGGGCATTGTCACCTCCCGAGACATTGACTTTCTCGCAGAGAAGGACCACACCGTCTTCCTCAGCGAGGTACCTGTAGGGCAGGGAACGCGTGGCCGGGGCAGAGAGAGGACCTCAAGCTGTCTGTGACAGGGACCAGAGGGAGGTCTGGCTCCCTTCTCTCTCACCTGCCAACCTGCAGGCAAATGTTCCTGGCCCCACAGGTGATGACACCGCGGAATGAGCTGGTGGTGGCTCCAGCAGGTGTGACACTGAAAGAGGCAAATGAGATCCTGCAGCGCAGCAAGAAAGGTACCAGGGAGCAGGCAGAAAGCTCAAGACCCGCCCCAGCCGGGCTTCCTGTACCCTGGCTCCCCCTGCTCCTTCACAGCCGTGCAGGTTGTCCCAGTGAGCAGACGGGGCCTTGGGGAAGGCTTGAATGACCCCAGGCTGGAGCATGATTCCTGAGGTCCTTTTCTTGGCTTAGGAAAGCGTGCCCCTTGTTCAGCATCTTCACGGTATTGCTTTCCCCAAAAAAGTAGCCCTGAGAAATGTTCATCATGAAAAAAGGGCTCTGTGGGCTTATAAGTCGGAAAAATGCTCTTTTCTATATTCCCTATCAGTGCATAACAAATTGTACATTAGCTTATTAAAGGCTCCGAGAAGCCCTGGAATTAAATCTATTTGACATGGGATTGTTGACATAATATTCATTAGGTCCCTGGGAGACACTGGGACGTGCTTCCCTGGCCCACACTGGATTGTTCTCTGGGGGTGGAATTGTACAGGGCACATGTTTCTCCTGCAGGACAGCCTCACGTATGTGCCCTGGTTAGGAGTTTTTGACCACTGTGGCCCGTGGCCCAGCAGGTGAGAGGCTGCCAGTGCTCAGGGGCTGCCCACCCCAGCCTGGCCAGGCCCCAGGGCAGGAAGTGCTCCAGGAGCCCACTTGGCTTCAAGGTTTCTTTGCTTCCTGTTCCTGGGGAAGAGGTCCAGGTCCCTAGGAGGGCTTCCTGGGTGGTGCTGTCACCTAGCGGCTGGTTTGGGTATTTCAGTGGACTCTCTGGCGTGGTCCACCCCACTCCCAAGAGGACTCCAGAGGCGGCTCCTTCATCTCACTGCTGCATTCCTCCTCAGGGAAGCTGCCCATTGTCAATGATCGCGACGAGCTGGTGGCCATCATTGCCCGCACCGACCTGAAGAAGAACCGGGACTACCCTCTAGCCTCCAAGGATTCCCACAAGCAGCTGCTGTGCGGGGCAGCTGTGGGCACCCGCGAGGACGACAAATATCGCTTGGACCTGCTCACCCAGGCGGGCGCCGATGTCATAGTGCTGGTACGGGCACCCCCCTGGGAGCAGCGGGGCTCCGTACAGTAGAGGCTTAGGGAGATCCAGGTTCGCCTCTGGTTGAGCCTGGAGCCACAATCGGGAGGGTCAGTGGTACTGACAGCTAAGACCAACTGTGGGCCCCTCTGAGGGCCTCTGGGTGACTCAACGTTGACCTGATGGTTATAGCTCACATTCATGGGGAGCCTCCCACTTGTCAGGCCCTGCTCTAAGACCTCTGAGTCTCATTCAGCCTTCCCAACAGCCCCCCAGGTACAGTTTCCACACCCCTTGTCAGATGAAGAGAGGGAGGCTGAGGAGGTTGAGTTCTTCACTTGGTGAGTGAGTTGTAGGAACAGGACAGGCCCCAGGTGGCCTTGCTGTGAGGACCAGTCCATCAGTGGGTGTGAAACTATACATGAATGGTCTTAGCTTTTGGAGGAAAGCAGGCTCTTTTGAGAATCAGCTGTCAAGTATCTTCCCAGAAAAACTAAAAAAAAAAAAAAAAATTCTCAGAGCATTTTTGTACAATTTTAGGAGTTTGTCCACTCAGACCCCCCTCTCCCAGGGAGGATCCTCAGCCATCATAGCCTAAGCTGCCCTCTTCCCCTCCTCTCAGGACTCATCCCAAGGGAACTCTGACTATCAGATTGCCATGGTGCACTATATCAAGAAGAAGTACCCCCACCTCCAGCTGATTGGGGGGAATGGTGAGTGTAGAGCCCCCATCACCCCTGGTCCTTGCCCCCTCACCATGTAATTTCCTGTCCTTCCGCATCCTAAGGTGATGGCATATCTACATGGGAGCCTGGGGGCTGAATGAATGGGCTTTGGTCACTGTAGGTGGGGGTGGGGCTGGACTGGGGTCCCAGGGCAGGGCGAGGGCATCCCATCCTCATACTGTTCCTCTTTCCCTGGCACTCCCCACCTTCCCCCAGTGGTGACAGCAGCTCAGGCCAAGAATCTGATTGATGCTGGTGTGGACGGGCTACGTGTGGGCATGGGCTGTGGCTCCATCTGCATCACCCAAGAAGGTGGGTGTCGTAGGAGAAGAGTGACTGCCACTGAGAACACCCCACTGGCCCTCCAAGGGCCTGGGGCCTCACTCTTGTCCCATGGATACATGCCGAGTGGCTTGCTCTGCCAGGCTCCTTCCTGGGATGGGGGGTTCGGGAGGGACCCAGGCTCAGACTCTGCCCGTCTGGCTCAATGACTTGGGGGGAGGCAGGTGTGAGATGAGGTTACTGAGAGCTTTAGGTGTGTGCCAGCCTGCTTCTCAGCTTCTGGTCAAGGAGACCCAAGCTAGAGGCCCAAGGCTGTTGTGACTACTTCTCTGGCTGGTGCTTATGGGAGGCTTGCTCACAGTTTGGATTAGCTTCGTGACGAGGCAGATACCTAAGTCAGCGAGACGCCATGTCCTTAAATGTCTAAGGATGTATACTTTATCACCGTGTGCTGCTAGCGGGGGAGGGGTTCCACTCAGTCACAAAGCCCTTTTGCAGGGTAGATACCCAAACACGAAGAGGAGGGGAGTGGGACCCTGACCATGTGTCCCGCTGTGGTTGAGGGGTGTTCCCTGGAGGCTGGAGGCTGACGGGTGGGTCCTTGCTTGGCCTGAGGGGATGGACTGGCCCCTCTAGGGAGGGTCATTTCCCTAGAACACTGAGTGATCAATTTGGGGTTTTCTGCTCAAAACATCTCCCTTTCTGGCCTTCAGAGCCTCTGCTTTAAGTTTCTGCCCTGCACTTTAGCTGGCCACTGCGGTGAAACGTGGGCCTTCCACTCAGTCAGTCGACAAATATTGAGTACCTGTGTGTCAGGCATTGTCCTAAAAGTTGGGATTCAATAGGGATAAAACAAAAGACGCCCTGGAGAAGGCCTCTTCCCGGCTTTGTCGGGCCTTGCATCCATCCCTTCATACATGCTGGTTCCTTATTCCCACTTGGAACCTCACGCTTAAGGACCTTGGACAGTTAAACTTAAACAAATGCAAGGCAATAATATCCCGAAGGAGGTCATGATTACCCTAGTAGCAGGCTTTGCACACGGAGCCTCGAAGGGGAACTTGCATATGGAGACAGGTGAGGCTGGGGGCCACCAGGCCTGAGTGCGCCAGTGTAGGGGGTGCAGTACTCCGAAGGCCAGTACCAACCCCTCTCCTATCAGAATGCCCCATAGCGCTGTCGTGGATGGGGTGGTCCGGGTCTTTGGAGTGACAACCACCCTAGTGTTATTTGCTGCCACCCGTCTGTCCCTCAGAAGAAACATCGAGGCCGGCCTGTCCCTTTTCCTGAGTGGAGGTAGGGCACAGGGAGAAGGGGCCTGTCTCTGGCCCCTCTGTTGCTGTTGACATCTCTGTCTTGCGTCCCCTCCCACAGTGATGGCCTGTGGTCGGCCTCAGGGCACCGCCGTGTACAAGGTGGCGGAGTACGCCCGGCGCTTTGGGGTGCCAGTCATAGCTGACGGTGGCATCCAGACTGTGGGGCAGGTGGTCAAGGCCCTGGCTCTGGGAGCATCCACAGGTGAGGGGGTCTGCTGGGGATTGGGCAGGCCTGTGAGGGGCTGGGAGCTGGGCTAGAGGTACTGACCCTGCCCCCCCTCCCCCTGCAGTGATGATGGGCTCCCTGCTGGCCGCCACCACGGAGGCCCCTGGCGAGTACTTCTTCTCCGATGGGGTGAGGCTCAAGAAGTACCGGGGCATGGGCTCCTTGGATGCCATGGAGAAGAGCAGCAGCAGCCAGAAACGATACTTCAGGTGCCCTGCCCTGAGCCCTGGTCCCAGGCCGATCAGCCCGCAACCCTTCAAGGGTCCCCACATGCCTTTGACGTCCCGAATAGCACCGAGTCTCCATATTATATTTCTGGGATCTGAGTCACAGGGCACAAGGAGCGGACCTCCTGACTCGGAATCCATGCTTGCTTATGCTTTAGCCCGGGGTGTGGCTGCTTTGGGGGTTCTTCCGTTGGTGCCCTGGAGAGATGGGGTGAGGTCCCCTGAGCCATGGGCTGTCTGGCTCAGTCTCCCTGCCCTCCATACAGTGAGGGGGATAAGGTGAAGATCCCACAGGGCGTATCAGGTTCCATCCAGGACAAAGGCTCCATTCAGAAGTTCGTGCCCTACCTCATAGCAGGGATCCAGCATGGCTGCCAGGATATTGGTGCCCGGAGCCTCTCCGTCCTGCGGTGAGTGCTGTGACTGGGGGCAAGGGCGTGGCAGGTGGGTGGCACCTGGGAGGCTCTTGGCTCCCCCACCCCTGCTTCCTTCCTTTCCCTCCCTCTCCCTCCTCCCTCCCCTCTTCCCTTGGTGCCCTGACCTGCCCCAACAACCTGCCTGCAGGTCCATGATGTACTCGGGAGAGCTCAAGTTTGAGAAGCGGACCATGTCGGCTCAGATCGAGGGTGGTGTCCACGGCCTGCACTCGTAAGTCCAGTGGCCTCCTTGCCCCAGCTGCTGGCACTGGGTCGGGCAGGTGGGACCGTGGTTCAGAGGCTGAGCTGAGGTTTCAGGGCCCCCACGGACCATCTCCACCAGGGATGGTTATTGCTGCAGGGTGTCTCCATCACCCTCTCCTCCAGGGCCCAACCCACCCTGGAGCCCTGTCCTGGAGCCCTTAGGCAGACAGGCCCCTCCCCTCTCCTTGGGCCGCTCCTCCTAGGCTCCCATCCCTTGCTTCCTTACAAGCTTGGTGGCTGGTGGCTGGTGGCAGGAGCTGGCAGTGTTGGGCTTTTGCTGGTGGCAGCCCCAGGCCGGCAGGTATAGGCTAGGGACGAGTCCTCTGGCGGGAGAAGCAGAGAGACAGCTGCCAGGGCCAGCGCTGGGGCGACCATGGGGGGGGCAGTGCTGGTCAGCAGCAGTAGTAGCAGGCATGTGGCCCCGCCTGGTCGAGAGGGCCTGTCCCCCCAGGCATAGGCGGGCATCTAACCTCTGTCTCTTTCTGCCCCATCCTCCCGTAGCTATACCTTTCTGCCGTGTAAGTAACTGCGCTGCCCGGGCAAGCGTAGAGTAGAGCAGGGGCACTTTGGGTGGGACCTGGGCTCGGGGTGGGAGGGGGGCACTGCATTGGGGGCGGCCCTGGGGTGTAATCATGGGACATGGACCCTAGGACTAACACCGTGGGGAGGGCAGCCAGCAGTGGCCCCTCCTCCAGCAGAATCTGTAGTAGAGTGCGATGTCCCTGACCACAGGCCCGAGGCTGCCTGCCTTGGACTGGACCCAGTGACCACCAGGGGCCTGGGCCACCTGATGGGAAGGGCTGGGATGGAGACGTGGGCAGCAGAGGTTCAGTGTGGTCAGGGCCATGCCTTCCTGACGCTCCACCCCAGCACTGAGGACAGTCTGCTCCGCTCTGACGGTGGCCTGAAGGAGCATGGCCGTCTCTGGGCCTGAGGGCACAGAGGCACGGGCCGGCTCTCCCCCCGCCCCCATGGCCGAGAGGCGGGAGCTTCTGCAGTTCACTGCCTCTCTTTCATCTGGGGGGCTGCCTGGCACCCCCGGGCCTAGGC
This sequence comes from Myotis nattereri, assembly GCF_964212035.1. Lineage (NCBI taxonomy): Eukaryota > Metazoa > Chordata > Mammalia > Chiroptera > Vespertilionidae > Myotis > Myotis nattereri. The sequence goes on along the minus strand of NC_138086.1, from coordinate 20,697,983 downwards.
AGGGGCGTCTGGGAAGGGAGCAGGGTCCACAGGCCCACTTTCAGTGCCCCTCCTGCCTTGTCCCCACAGTTACGAGAAGCGGCTGTACTGAGGACGGTGGTGGAAGCTGTGGTGGAGGCCGAGGTGGCAGAGAGGGCACGCCCCAGGGTCCCCCGTTAGGCACAGCCTCCCTCCATAGCTGAGTGGTCCACAGATTTGCACTATGGGGCCCAGTTCCTTTCAAGGGAGAGACCAGGGGAGGCTCGGAGGGTCTGCGGGCCCTTGCTGGGCATCCCCTGCAGAGTCAGGATGCTCCTGGGGCCTGGCTGCCCTAGGAGCGCCCCCACCGGGTTCCCCTTCTTCAGCCCTCCCTCCCCCCGAGCCCACCAACCTGGGCTCTCAGGCCTTGCGCCTGCCTCAGGTTTTCTCACTGCAGTCTGCTCCGGCCTGGCTCCCTCCCCTGGGGCAGGTGGCCCCTCCTGGCTTCTCCTATAGGGTTCCTTCCTCCCCACCCCTCACCCCAGAAATGGTGCTCTCCTGGCCCTGCCTCTGGCTCCTTCCTGGGCTACTGCCCTCTCAGCCATGGGGTACTTCTGGGCTCCTAACCTAGGCCAGAGGGAGGTCTCTGCCCCCTTCCCCTGGCCCTAGGCCTCCTGCTCCTCAGGCCACTCTCTCTTCCCCTGCCCTGGGGAGGAGGCAGCCCATCATTTTTGACTCACCACCATCCCCAGGTGGACCAAGCCTGCCCTCTCCTCTCAGCTGCAGTTGAAGGCTTTAACTTTGCACACTTTGCGTCACAGTTATGTTGTATATTAAATAATCTGAATAAATCAAGAGGTTACAATGTCTCTGCTGTCCTGTCTTTGTCCCTTGTCCACTGAGCAGTTGACCCCCATCCTGCTGGTGAGCTGGAGCCCAGAGTCCCATCAGAGCCAGGCTCGGGGGGCCAGGCCCAGCCTCCCCAGGAAGGTGCTGAGGGTGCTGAGGTACTCCAGGGGGTGCGGTATAGGTGGGCCATAGTGGGAGGCCTCCCAGACCCGCTGCCAGCAGCTTGTGCAGGCAGGCAGTATTGCAGAGGGGAACCTCATCCGAGGCTGCCGGAAAGCACCCATCACAGCCTCGTAACGCCAAATGGTTCAGCCTGGCACAGGTGGGATTAGAACATGGCTGTGGCCCTGACCCCCAGGCCTAGGGCCTAGGTCTCATCAGCTGAGACACACCTGTGGGGACCAGGTGGAGGGGGTTAGCTCCCACTGTTCGTGTGCAGCTCATGACCCACCTCCCAGCCTCAAACCCCTTCTGGTGCGACAGCCCGACACATGGACTGCTGAGTATCCCTGGCTGTCCCGGGACAGTCACATGGTCTCCCTCTGACTCTGTTGTTACAGTTGGGCAATGGTCACACAGCTGCCCTCCCAAGGTACAGACACCATTCAGGACAGAAGCAAGGAAGGTGGCCTGGGGTACTCTTGTGTTGGGAATGAGCAGAGGGTGCAGAAGGCCCTTGTTCCTAGTGAGGACCCAGAAGCATTCCCATGCCTGTGTTGTAGGCAGCAGGAATGGCAGGGACGGCACCAGGTGTTAGACCCGTAGGATCAGACCAGACCTGGCTCAGCAACCTCGGTACTTGAGTTCTGGCTAGGAAAGAATTCAGAGCCAAGACCCAAACTCTAAGAGACCATTCATTTATAAAATATAGAAGTAGAAGAAGTAATTTGTAGAAGAAATGGGCTTAGGGAACAAGTTATAGAGCAAAGGAAGGGCCCGTGGAGCTTGGGAGTGAGGAAGGTGATGGTAATGCGCCTGGGAGGAGGGGAGAGGGAAGGAAAATGCGCTGGCGTGCTCCCACTGCGTCCTGGGGTCATCCATCAATGCGGCAGTCCTGACGTCAGCCATGGCACTGCTTGTCTGGTTTTGCTGCTTTTCTGGGCCTGGAGCTGAAATACCACTGAGGCCTCTATGGAGGGAAGGTCAGGGGGTCCAAACCGCAAGGCCAGCGATATGCTAGGGGAGGAAAGGTCGCCCTGGGGATGAGGTCCCACCCTACAAGTGTCCATTGCGAGGCACCCAGGTCTTTCTGCCCTGTGACCTTCTCTACCTGGCCCGTCATCCTTGCTCTGCTCGTGTCTGACTGCCTACCTCAGCTGCCTCCCGGCCACACTTGGCATGCCATGCCAGTACCTGCCCTCCCTCAGGCCCTTCCTGAAAGAGCCACTTGGTCTGGGGCCAGCCTTTCACTGTGGCACTTTCCAGCTTTGTGGCATCATCAGGGATGAGAAGGAAAAGGCTAGATGGCAGGACTGCTGGGTGGGGTCAGAGCTGGTTCAACCACTGTTCCAGGAGTTGTTGCAGAGTGACTGGCTCATTGAGTCCTCAGAGGCCTTGTGCCCTGGAGTCTGTGGCCTCCGTGAGCTTCTAGAGCCCAACATGACCCAGCCGGGTGGGAGAAGGATGCCTGGAGACCAGGGGATGGGAAAGGATAAGAGGGGGTGGACCAAAATGATACCATGTTTCATGGCTTGCCTTGCACGTTGGTTACCAAAACCATGCAGGAAGCAGCTTGACCAACAGCTGAGATGGAAGAGATCGAAGGGTTTTTAGAGAAATGCCATGTCACTCAGCATCAGGGATGCGAGTGATTCAAAGAGAGAATTCTCCTTTTGAACTAGACCTAATTGGCCAATTAGAGCCGGCCAATAGAATGGCTTGCCTTGCATTAATAGCCATCCAGTAACTTGAGGTATGTTAGCATTCATTCGGCCTTTCCAGAGGAAGTTTAAACATAGTGATCCTCAGACTTCGGTGTGTCCGATTCCCTTGGAGAGCCCAAACACACCCAGGGGCCCAGGCCCCCTGGAGCAGGGTGGGGTCTGGGCCTCGCAATTGTCCCTCGGCCTCAGGTGACTCTGATACATACCAAAGTTTGAGTATCACTCTTTTAGAGGACATTTGAACGTCCCGCTACATGAGACTCTTTCCAAAGCGTGTGCCCTAAGAAATGAATTTCAGATAACATAGCCCTCCCTCGTGGTGCATTGAGGGGATGATGGGAGAGAATGTATGGAAGGTCAGGGGCTCAGTCTCATCGTGTCCTGTTTGGCCTCCCCTTCCCCAGAGAACAGCTGCTGGAGATGAATACATGCCAGGCTGGACCCAGACAACACGCTTGTTCTGGGCTGTAAATTCAGCTGGAGTGGGGGAGGCCCAGGTGGAACAAAGGGTAAGGAGGGCACATCAGGTGGACATTCAGAGGCAGTCCAGAGCCACATTTGGGACAGATGCAGATCGCAGACCCCATGGTGAGCAGAATGTGTCCGCCTGGACTTCAGCCTGGCTTGTGTGGCCCAGGTGCCCGCTCACTCTCACCCCTGTCACTCTCACCCAGCACTGAGCCATCCAGATTGCCCATCACCAGGATGTTGAAGATGTGGCTCTGCAGGTGCCAGGCCACGCCCAGCTCCTGGCTCGTGAGCAGTGACATCTACGCAAAAGTGTAGCCACCCAGGGGGAGGGCGTGCAGCACCAGCAGGCAGCTAGCCAGTGCCCTCGGCTACAGCAACTCCAGCACCCGGCAGCCTGCCCCAGCAGTGGCTCAGCTCGTTCTCCACGCCAGCTCTCCATGCCAGCATGTCAGAGCCACCGGCCAGGTAAGCTACAGGTACTTGGCTTGCAGGAGCAGAAGGAGCAGCTTGGGATCCTGGGAGGCCGGGCTTGCAGTACCGGTGGGTGGGATGGGACAGGGCCAGGCTGTTGCACGCTGGAGGACAGACATAGGAGGAGCATCACTTCACTCCGGCCCCTTCTCCTTTCACATCCTTAGGCTGAGAACAGGGCCCTAGAGCGTACAACCGGGGAGATCAGGATGAGCCAGACTAGCCCATGAGGGCCCTTCCAGTTTCTTCCACCTTTACCCTGAGCTTTTTGTCCCTTCAGGATCTCTCCTGGCTTGTAAGGGCCAGAACCCCAACCCCAGACTCTCTGGGTGCCCTCCTACTTTACACACAGGCTTCCCTTATTAGGGGTTTGAGGGGCAATCCTATCCACCCCAATTTAACCCTAGCAGCCCTTCTGCCTTCAGCTGAGGAGACTGGAGGCAGGCCACCTGGTCAGAGGGTAATGCCAGCGTAGCCCGCTGTGACCTCTCAGGCCCTAGCCCCACAACCCTGCTCCCTACACCCACTGTCCTTGGGACAAGGCCCCTACCTGCAGGGTGTGGGAGTCACCACCAGGATCCTCCTTAGCTTCCTGTCAGCTCGGGAGGGAGGATAGGTGGGGTCAGGTACCCAGCAGACTTTGTTCCCCAGCTTCCTGCTCTACGACCTTTTAAACCAGTAGGTGGTGCCATTGGCTACAACAGCCACTGGGTACCCGGCCCCCAAGTCAGCTATGCCCCCACCCCCCGCCGCCCCCCTCCTCCCCCAGCCCAGCTGGAGTCGGGGAGGTAGCCCCCCAGCCCAGTTAGAACACGCAAAAAGTTGTAGTGCAGTAATAGCCTGGGGCAGACGGCCTTCCCTCTCCATGTGCCTCCGTTCTCCACCTGTGATCCTAACAGAGGGAAGAGGACAGCCCCCCACAGCACTGCCCCAACAGCTTCCTGTCTTTTTTTTAACCCTCACCCGAGGGTATGTTTCCATTGATTTTTAGAGAGAGTGGAAGGGAGGGGGAGAGACACACAGAGAGAAACATCAATAGGAGAGAGACATTGATCGGTTACCTCCTGCATGTACCAACCTGGGGCTGGGGATCGAGCCTGCAACTGAGGTATGTACCCTTGACTGGAATTGAACCCAGGACCCTTCAGTTGGCAGGCTGATGCTCTATCCACGGAGCCAAACTGTCTAGAGCAGCTTCCTTTCTATTTCAAAAATTGATTTTGAGAGAGTGAGGGCTAGAGAGATTGTTCCACTCATCCATTCATTCACTGGTTGCTTCCCATATGTGCCCTGACCTGGGATCAAACCCCACCACCTTGGTGTATCAGGGCAGACACTCTAAGCAACTGAGCTGCCCTGCCAGGGCCAGCTTCCTGGCTTTTGATCCCACACATCAGCTGCCCTGCTTCACCCTTCACCTGTCAGGGCTGGCTGAGCTCAGGGTGCCTCCGCAGCAATCCCACAGGAGACCTGTCCTCTCCCTACGCCGCCCCCCCCCACCCCCAAGAGCAGCTTTCTGCTTCTCCCCAGCATTCCCTTTGAGGCAGGCTGACCTGACAGGCTGTCAAGGTGTGTGGGAAGGTTCTCCCCCCAGAGAAGGAAAGGTGGGTCAGGACTAGGACACTGCCAGGGCAGAGCAGCTGGGAGGGGGGAGAGAGCTCAGAGGGGATGTTGTGTTAGGACCTTGCTGTGACCCCACATGACACCCCCACCCCCAACTTTAACCTTTGCCTCCCCACTGCTCCCTCCCTGTGGAAGGCGAGCTGGTGGGGAACGGAATGTGTGTCTGCACTGCGGACTCCGAGCTTCGGGAAATCAATGAAGGGGAAGGGATTTCTTCTGACCCCACACTCCCCGGAGTCCTGCTCCTCTGTCCTTGGTCCTTCCCTGGGGAAGGACGTGGCTCCCACCCTCCCTGTGGTCCGTGGTGCTTCCAATTCCTTTCTATGCTTCTGGTCTCTGGGAAAATCTCGGGACAAAGAATAGGAAGGATCTTTGATGATGGAGATGTTGGGGGGAGGACCGGCAGGGGCCCTGTAGGGTGTTGTTCCCTGCTCCAGGACATGGGACTTCCAGGTCTGGGTGCTTTAGGAGCAGTGTGACCCCGAATCCAGTAGGTGGTGCCAGGACCCAAGGACCCGTGGGGCCCCAGGGAACGGGTGTGGGGCAGTTTCCTAGGCAACAGACAGCCTTTCTGGAAGCCTGCCCTTGGCAACTATTCCCTGGTTGCTGGCGTCCGTAGTAAAATATGGCTTCTGAAGACAGGGGAGGCTTGGAGGTAAACTAGTCTAATCTCAGAGCGGAGGGAGGCGGGCTGGGGTGGGGAGAGGAGTCTGGAAGACCTGCTTCCTGCTGCCATGGATTACTGAGCACCAGTCGCTGGCAGGTGCATGCGGGCAGCCTCAGCGGCCCTGCAGCAGCACGTATTCCTATATTGTGGGGGGACGGGAGGCACAGAGAGGCACAGCTGCTAAGAGGCGGGCCCTGCGAGGACGCTGGGCCTGTCTACACGTCCTCCAAGCCGCCCAGGGGCAGAGGGCAAGGCCTATTGGGAGCCTCGGAGCTGCAGCCACGGATCAAGAGAGAGAAAAACTGAACCTCCCTTTTCCAGTCCGGCTCTCCTGCCTCCTCCACACACACCATCTCCGACCCACCGTGGGGCTTCTCTCTGTCGGAGGACCACTGAGTTGAGGGGAGTAAACTTAGGAATTCTGGAGGTTCTGTGAGCCCTAGAGAAACCCAGGACAGGAGAGCCCTCCAGGAAGGACGCGACTGCAGCACTGGTCGGGGAGCAGCAGGAAAGGATTCCATTTCAGCAGTTGTGAGGAGAAAGCCGGCTCAACTGGGTCAAGGGACAGAGCTTTGGAGGATTCAAATTCAGTTCAAAGATCTAATCTGCTCGCACTCCCTGCGATCACATCGCCTGGCTTCCTCCACATCCCCGCCAGGACCTCATGCTGGGCACAACCAACTCGGAACTCCTGCCTGCCTCTCCTAGTATGGGTTCTCCAGAGGAACCAAACCCACAGGAGACGCGTTATAAACATGTGAGCTCATGTGTATTATAGGAATATGTGGGGACCATCATCACCCTCATTTCGAGAGGAGAAGACAGCCTCGGAGATGCAAAGTGATTTGCCCAAGGCCGCCCGGCCACGCAGTCATGGAGAGGAGATAGTGACCCCATCACTCACTCTGTGGCCCCAAAATACCTCCTCTTCCCACTCTCCCCGGCAGCGCCTAGGGTTGGAGAGGGAAAAGGAAGAGAGGAAGGAAATGCTTCCCGCCCACCAGGATAGAGGTGGTGCAGGACTGAGCTGGCACCTTGCCAGCCCCCGCTGGCCTCCTCCCTCCATTCCTGTACCTCTGCAGCCCTGGGGTAACTGGGCTCCCGCCCCTGACACCAGCCTTCTTTGCCACACACCCACCCTTGCCTGGGGCCTGTCTGCGCAGGGATCCCTTTCTGGTCCAGTGAGGCATGTCACCCCGGGCTGACAGGCGACCGGATGCCAGGACAGCTGTCGCTGGCCAAGGGTGAGGTCACAGGCTGAACACCCCACACTGGCCTCTGTTCACAGGCTTACTCCTCGCCTGGCCTAGTTGCAAAAATTCCCCTCTCACCTCCCTCCTGCACCACAGCTTCACCCCAGTAGGCGCTGGCCTCCTCTGGCAAGGCCTAGCGTATTAGTTTCCTGTTGCTGCTGTAACAAATTACCACAAACGTAGAAGCTGGAAACAACACAGATTCACCATCTCGCAGTTCTGGAGGCCCTCCAAGCGCTGCCCCTTCTGGAGGCTCCAGAGGAGAATCCTTTATCGTGCTTTTCCCAGCTCCTAGAGGCGCCTGTGTTCTTTGGCTCGTGGCCCCTTCCTCCATCTTCAGATCTCCTGTCTTTCTGACCTCGGCTCCCATTTTCCCATCTGTTGTGATTCTGACCCTCCTGCCTCCCTCTAACAAGGACTCTTGTGATTCCATTGGGTCCACCCGGGGAATCCACAGTCATCTCCCCACCTCAACATCCTAACGTAGTCACATCTGCAAAGTCCCTTTTGCCGGATGAGGTCACATGCACAGGGTCTGGAGAGCGGGACGTGGACTTTTCTGGAGGGTATTATTCACCCTCTCGCACCTCGCTAGGATGCTCCCCTCCGTAGCTAGAGGGAGTATCTGAGGCGTGTTTATACCCATGGACATCGCACACCATCCCTAGGAGGTGGGCCAGAATCCCCACGGTAAGGATGAAGAGCCTGGCTGGCTCCAGAGCCCATGGACTCGCCGTGAACCCAAGGCTGACTCAGCCTGGAAATGAACCGCTCCCTCCTGGAAACCACACAGCCACCTCGGCTTTGGCTGTGAGTCCTTTGGGTTTACCTCTTGGTCTGGCCTGTAAGCTCCCCGAGGCCTGGGGCACAGAGGATAGGTACTTGAGCAGTGTCGGGCCCGAAGGAGAGAGAACTTCGTGCCTGGGGCTCAGGGATGGCCTCTGGAGGCTCGATGACTGCCTGCCATGTGGATGCAAGATTGTGTGTCCGTCCCCTTGTCTGGGCAGAGGGAGCCGAATTTCCACCAGATTCTCAGAAGGGGGATCCACCTCCAAGGATCAAGAAGCCCTGCTCTAGGGTCTGCCCTCACCCCCTTTCTGAGGCTCCCTTCTCTGAACTAGCCTTTTACCAGGTTCATTCAGCCCTGGGGACAAGGCCAGGGGGGCGCTGTGAGGAGGTGCTGGTCCATGAGGCTCCCTGTGAACTGTGTGGATCTAGAGATCCACCTCCGTCCCCTTCTCCCTTGTTCATTCAACGAGTGGGTATTTTTTGAGCTCTCGCCATATGTCACCCAAGCCCCCCAGACACTGGCTGCGAGGGCTGGGGCAGGAGCTGCACCCACTTTCCTTCTGTTGGCAGAGCCTGGTCCCCCAGGGAAGTGCACAGCCTTGCCCAGGGTGCCCCGATGAAGCAGTCTCCTCACCTCCGCTTCTCAATGTCGCCTCTGGGTCCCGGTAGTGCCGCCCAAGCTCCCCCTGAAGCTCCGGAGGTCCCCACCCCGCAGGCCCTTCCTGCCCTGCCCGCAGACATGACTTCACCTTCCTATCAGCAGCGGCCCAGCCCTGAGAGAAGGGGCAGGGCCTTCTGCACAGCCCTCCCAGGACAGGACCAGAACACAGTCCTCCCAAGTCACACGTCACACGAACTCAGACTCAGTGTTAGGATTTTGGAATTAGGGATGAGTTCGCTGAACGGCTTATTTCACCTTGTGAAACAAGAGGTGTTTTAAGTAATCTGCTCCAGTAGCAGAGTCTCTAGTATTTCCAGTTAGCCCCCTTCACCCCGGCCCTTCTTCCCGGAAAGGTTTTACAAAGGGGTTCCTCCAGCCCCGCTCCCACAGGCAACCCGATCAGGGGCTACACCTGTGGTGGGAGTAGGACGCCTGTCAACATAAGCTGCTTGTACCCACAACCGGCACGCGAGATATCACACTTCCCACTCAAGCCCAGGAGAGGAGGTGGGTGAGGGGGAGAGAAAGGACCGGAAGGCATCCAGAAGGGTTCCTGTCTTCTCACCAGCAGCCCCAGGCACGGAGCAGTCCCCTCCCTCATTTCCTGTGCAGCCCAGGCCCTCTGGTAGGTGAGGTGGTTGCGTGTCCCCAGCATCAACTTTACCATTTAGTAATTCTGACATTTACATAACGGAGGCCTCAGGTATCAGGCCGCGGGAGGAGGGCTGAGATGAGGACTAGAGATTGCTGCGAGATTCCTCCCAGCCCTTGCCACGGGGAGGCGGGAGGCCTGCACAGGTGAGCTGGGGAGCCCTCCCTGTGTTGGGCTGTTGGCTTAGAAGGAGAGGGGCGTGCCTTCCACCACCCACCACCGCCAGCCTGACCAGGCCTCCCGTGGATGATGCCCTGGCAACTCTGTTGTCGTCCTCCCCCAGCCCTGCAGGCCTCTCAGCTGCTCCTCTCTGTCCCCCAGGCACCTGAAGGATGGGGGCATTACCACGGGGTGGGGGGTGGGGGTGGGGGGTCAGAGCCAGAAGCATCTCGGGGCAGCAGGTCTCCATTCCCCTGCTGTGGAAACAGCCGACTTCCTCAGGCACTGTGGGAAGGCTTCAGGCTGTCCAAAGGCAAACCCCAGCTGAGGTTTGCTCCTACTCCAGTTTGTGTGGGAGGAGGGGCTTGGAGCAGAGCCCCCAGCGCAGCCACTGACCTATCACCCATCCCACCCCCAATCCCGTGCCTGGGTGGTCCTGGGCGGCAGCAGGATGGGAGGGGCAGATGAGGGGACCTCCGCTCTAGGAAGGGACTGTGCTTTTTCACCGGGATGTGAGAACCAGGACACGTTCCCCTGGGGCCTACTCTGCCCTATAAAACTTAAACAGATCAACTTTGCAGATGGCATCACAGCTCCTGCCAGCCACAATCTCGGTCCCTTTACCTGCTGGCTAGAGCGCACCTTGTAGGCCATTCCTGGTAGGAATCCTCTCCCAGCCACTTTCATCTCTTCCTTGTCCCCACCCTCTCCTGGTACCCCCATCCCCACCAACCTCTTCTACTCACTGTCCTCAAACTTCTCCTCCATTCCCCCCAGGGGGTTTATTTGTCACTCCTGGAACCATGGCACCATCTATAATAATAAAAGGGTAATATGCAAATCGGCCAAATGCCGAACAGCAGAAGACTGTCTGGAAGACCAAGCTATGACACGCACTGGCGCCAGGCCAGCCAAGACGGGTGCAATGCAATTGGTTGGGGGGCCTCCACCATTGCCCCATGATTGCCCCGCAGAGGGAGGCCCAGGCCACTGGCAAGCAGGGTGATCAAGGGGGGGAGGGCGGGGCTCCACAATCACCCCAAAGAGGGAGGCCCCAAAGAGGGCAGCACTGTGGTGGGTGGGCAGGGCCTACCTCTTTGGGGCCATCGATCGCAGGGCTCCTGGACTGTGAGAGGGCGCAGGCTGGGCTGAGGGACTCCCCCCAAGTGCATGAATTTTGTGCACCGGGCCCCTAGTAGTAATATAATAGCGAACATGTCCATAGTATTTTTATGTGCATTTCTATGTGTTCAAAACACTTCGTATACACTAATTCATTCAGTGCTCCTGGTGACTCTGTGAAGGAAGCACTATTACCGCCCCCACTTTGCAAATGAGGAGTCTGACACACTGGAAAACAGTAAGGGTGAGTTAAGTCTAAAGGCTGCAGAAACGAGGAGATGGAGGTCCATGAAATACACATTTGGAACAGCTGTCCTTGTCAAATGATTAAAGCATTGCTTTGTTTTTTTTAAATTACAGAGTAAAGCGTGCAGCAGACCTCCCTGACCCTTGCTCTATCCACCCCTAATCCCCAAGAACTAAAGACACAAAGAGATGAAACGCAAGGGACTCACTGGGAGGGAGGGACCCTCTGCCAGCTCCACATCCACCTCCCCCCAACCAAGGAGCCAGCCACAGGAGGGGAGGAGGGAGACCAGAGCAGGTAGGGCTCCTGGGCTCCCATCTCTGTTCCTCAAGCCTCCTTCCCCTCACCGCTCTGCTTCTCACTCGCCCCACTTTTCTTTACCTCTCTTGGAGAGAGCAGGCAGTCACCTGTAGGCACTGGCCTTCTGGGTGCTGGGAAGGTGTTCTGACCTCCTGGGAGGGGATAGCCCCACAGAGCTGGGCCCAGGAGCCCGCCCTGTGTCTTTTTTGCTGATTTTGCTGTGGCCCTTCTCCCTGTCATCCCCCTCCCTCTGCCTCTCAGGACCAAACCAAACGCCACTCTCAAATGGCGAATGCAAGCCTCATGCTGTTCCTGGTCCACTGTCCCCTCCTAGGAGTACCCTGGAATGTGCACCCCCTGTCCCGGGAGAAGGGGCAGAAAGCCTCTTAGCATGAATGGAGGGGATGTGAGAACCAGGATCCCCTGGAAGTGAGAGAACACTTGAGCCCTGGAAGACTAGACAGGGAAGTGACTGCAGGGACTATGTTAGCCAGGACACTGGGAGGAGGTGAGGGGGATCCTAGCATGGGATCCAGGAAGAGAACAGGATTCTTGGATGGTGGATGGGTTCAATGTGTTGATACACCCACCTGGGTGATGTGTGTTGTATTGATTAAGAAGTAATTCATAGCCCTGGTGGGGTAACTCAGTTGGTTAGGGCATCGTCCTGATATACCAAGGTTGCAAGTTCAATCCTGGTCAGGGCACATACAAGAAGCAACCAATGAATGCATAAATAAGTAGAAAAACAAAATAAAAAAAATTAAAAAAACAAAAATTTGCCCTAGCCTGTTTGGCTCAGTGGATAGAGCATCGGCTCGTGGACTGAAGGATCCTGAGTTTAATTCTGGTCAAGAGCAAGTACCTTGGTTGCAGGCTTGATCCACAGTGTGCAGGAGGCAGATAACCCATGTGTCCCTTTCACATCGAGGTTTCTCTCTCTCTGTCTCTACCCTCCCTTGCACTCTCTCTAAAAATCAATGAAAAAATATCCTCGGGTGAGGATTAACAAAAATATAAATTTATATAAATTAAAAAATTAAAATTTTAGCTCAGCCAGTGTGGATCATAGTTGAGTGTTGACCTATGAACCAGGAGGTCACGGTTCGATTCCTGGTCAGGACACATGCCCAGGTTGTGGGCTCGATCTCCAGTGTAGGGCGTGCAGGAGGGAGCCGATCAATGATTTCTCTCTCTCTCTCTCTCTCTCTCTCTCTCTCTCTCTCTCTGTCTTTTAAGATTTCCAGATTTTTATTCCTGGAACTGTACAGGTATTAAAGTACAATAAATACAAAATAATGCTAAAAAAGTCAGTGTTTATGTACAAATATTAAAATCAATGCAACAACAGCAATTTCCTCTTGAACATCTGTTAGATCTTAAGCAAAAGAAGCCAATTTGAAGAGGTACATAGTGTATGATTCCAATCAAATGGCATTCTGGAAAAGGCAAATCTATGGAGACAGTAAAAGGATCAGTAGTTGCCGGAGGCTGGGGAGAGGAAGCAGTAATCTAGGTGAGATGTTGTTGGTGATGGAGAGGTGAGGGGCATTGATGTGAGAAGGGTTTTGGATTTGCTGATGAATTAGATGTAACGGTGAGAGCAAGAGAGGAATGAGGCACAGCAGCTCTATTTTCTTCCAGTCAACAGAGTGGAGAAACGTAAAACTATTAAATAAAGTAGGAAAGAATGGGAGGCTGAGGAAAAAGATCTTTTGGTAATGGTGTGTGTGTGTGTGTGTGTGTGTGTGTGTGTGTGTGTGTGGAGAATGGTTGGGAAAAGAATTCTATTTTGGACGTGAAAAGTTGGCAGCACCTCTTAGCTAAGTAGAGGCGTCAGGGAGGTGGTTGAACAATATCAGTCTGGAACTTAGAGGTCAGAGTAGGTAGTTGAAGCCGTATTAGCAAGTGAGGTCACCTAGGCAAGAAGACTGGATGTGGAGGAGGCATAGGGGCAAAGGAGGAGAGCTGGGTAGGTGCAGTGTCTCCAGAATCAAGAAGAATGAGTGTGCAAGGAGAAGTGACCGATGGGTCTACTGTTTCAGGAAGGTCAAGGAAGATGATGATTATGGTCCATTGGACTTGGCCATCTAAAGGCCATGGTGACTTGACAAGAGCTGTTTCGGAAGCTGGACAGGAGGTAAGAAAGCAGAGATGATGGTGCAGACGACTCTGGAGAATTTCTGCTGTGAAGAGCAAAGAAACGGGGCAACAATTTGGTTAGTGCTTCTTCCCACTGCTTTGACCTTCCTATTGATTCTTGTGCCAGAATCACAGTTTTGTAAAAAACTATTGTAGCTCTGTAACATAGTTTAATATTTATGTAAATGATGTTTAAATCATTGCAACTTTGTAATTAGCTTAATATTTATGTAAATGAGTACATATTACCCAGGGGAGCAAGTTTTTGCCATACATCCTATTGGCCACTCTTCTTTTCCCAAAGGTTCTCCAGTTAGTCTATAGGTGAGCATTAGAATAATTATTTCAAATTTTAAAAATCTCATTGATATTTTATTTTAATTGGAATAGTACTCAGCATATAAATCAAGAATTGAATGACCTTATAAAATGTTGAGAGGTTGATCCAAAAACATTTATCAAGGTCTTTTCCTTTTCTTAAGCTTTATTGATGTATAGTTGACAAAATTATAATATAGTTAAACTGTATAATGTGATGATTTGATGTACATACACATTATGAAAGGATTTATTGAGGCCTCTTTTATATCTCTCAGTTAAGTTTTGTAGTTTCCTTCACATAGGTTCTTTTCATTTTGTAGAAAGTTTCTCTCTTTAAAGTATTTTGCCTATATAAAATGTGATTTTTCTTCCAATCCTTATGTAGAAAAGCTATTGATGGGAATATTTTGCTTTAATTTAATTATATTTTTTCTAATGTTTTCCAAATGTTTCACAATGTAATGATAGTTTGGCTTCTCCTTACTCTTTTCCAATATTTTACATTTATTTTTACTTCTCTCTTCTCCTTTCTCTATTTCTCTTCATCTTCCTCCTCCTTTTTCTTCTCACCTTTTTGCAATGGTAGCAATTTGCAAGTCAAAGTTAAATGTCAGCATTAATAGCAAGATTTCCATTTTTAATTTTAAGAAATTTTAAAATTTTCACTGTTAAGTATAGGGTTAGCTATTCTTTTGAAATAGAATTTTTATCAATTTAAGAAATATCCTTCCATTATGATTATAGTTTTCTTTTAAATATTTTTATTGATTTCAGAGAGGAAGGAAGAGGGATAGAGAGATAGAAACATCAATGATGAGAGAGAATCATTGATCAGCTGCCTCCCGCACACCCCCTACTGGGGATGTGCTCACAACCAAGGTACATGCCCTTGACAGGAATCAAACCTGGGACCCTTCAGTCCGCAGGCCAACGCTCTATCCACTGAGCCAAACCAGTTCAGCCTCTAAGGTTCTTATCTTTTCTGTCCTATATGTTCTATCCCTTAGTATGTATGCTTTACTTTCTAGGGAGATTTAATCAGCCTTATCCTCCTATCTTTCTGCAGGTGCTATTGCCTCTGCTGTTGTGATTTTATTTTTCAAGACATAATTGTTGCTGTTGCTATTCTCTGGATGTTCCTTTGTACAGCAAATTGTTCTTATTTCATGGATAGTATATCTTCTCTTGTCTCTCTAAGGCTACTAACAGTGGTCTTTTGGACACTTTCTTTTTCTGTATAACTTGTTTCCTCCAAGTTACTTTTCTGGTTGTTTGTTTTGTCGCTCTCTTCTGCATTAGAAAATCTCCTGGACATCTGGTGATCTTTGGCCATGAATAAGGTTCTGGGGGTGGGAGGGAAGCTAGTCAAGGATGGAGCTCACAGGCTGGGGTGGCCCTGCTGGGCAATTGAGCTGGACAAACGCCTATGTCAGTATCTTTCGGCCTTTCCTTTGGACTAGTGACATACCCCAGAGTAGAGTCTTCCAGCCTCCTGCCTAGATGCCAAAGGTCCTGCTCCCAGTGCTTTGGGGATTGAACCTACAGCCAATGGTGGGAGAAGAATCGGGCTCTCTGCACTCAGCATCTCACCTGACATGTGATCCTCTAGCTTTCACAATGTTCAGCATACTATCTCCATTCATAACCGTACTTGAAGCTTCTCCAACCCAATACCCTCCATTTTACCTTCTTCAGAGTAAATCCTCCAGCCTCGATGGGATAGAGGAGGGGCTGTTCCCCAGTGACTTGGAGTTCTAACTCCTTCACTTGTTGGTCCTTATATTAGCCACCTCTCCCACAGTTCCAGAGGTACCTTGGATTGCAAAGTTCTGTGCCTTCTGAGAACCTTGGACTGTAAGTCAGGTTGGCTCTGGATTCCCTCCACTACCAGCTGACACGTCTGTTTCTTCAGGGCTGATAAGTCAGTAACCACATGGGTGCCTGCCAACCTCCTGCAAAACTTTCGTGGCTGTTGTCTTTTTTTCCTGTTTGCCCCATCCTTGTAGGTTTATCTCTTGATTTAAAATTCTCTTTATTGACATTTTAGTGGGGGTTGGGGAGGGAGTGAAATTAGAAGTATTCATTCAACTGCCATCTTAACCCAGAGCCCTCATTCTCCTTTTCAATATATTTTTAAAAATATAATTCCTGGGAATAACCCTACTTGGTCATGGAGGATTGCTATTTTAATGTAGTGGGGTTTGTTTATGTCTGCCTTTCCATTTAGAAGTCATTAAGTGAACATGACTAGCAGGAAATGAGCCTTTCTGTGAGGAGGATTCAAGGAAAATGTCTCTAGCGAGATCATTTTTATTCAGTATATGAGAGAAAGCCAGCGGCTGGCTCCCAGTATGCAGCCTCCAGGCAGCCCCTAAAGGACCAGATGCGATGGTGAACTGTGAGGGGATGCCCTTTGCAATGTTTTGCCTAAGGACCCACCGTAAGTCTCAGGCTTCACTTGACATTCCCTGGAGAGGGGCTCAGTGGTGGTCTGATTTTATCTTATATCAGTTGGGAGGATTCTGTGATAAGAAACTGAGTCCTGGATTCCATTTTTATTTAAAACAATTTTTATTAAATGTATTGGGATGACACTGGTTAATAAAACTATGTAGATTTCAAGTGTATACTTCTATAATACATATTCTGTATTTTGCACCCAAAGTCAAATTGAATGCCTTTCTAACATGAAACCCAGTGCTCATTTGGTCCCCAGAATCATTCATTTGTTTGTTATGTAGGCATCTAATATTCACTGAGCAGGTACCACGGGCAAAGCGCTATGCCAGCTCTCTATACTCGAGACAGAACCTGTCCTAGGTAGCTCCCTAAGCACCCCCTGGAGAGCCTTGGAGAGCAGCCAGGGCGGGGTCAGGATCACATATAAAAGTGTAACATGGTGACAGTAACTTTTCTCTCTGTGTGGCTTGTGATGAGGAATAAGTGAGGGGACTCCTAAAGCATCCAGCATGGTTCCTGGCACACAGTAGGATGTCTGGATTTGAGGGACAGCTTTATGTGGTGCCCTCCCATGTTTTGTGTGTGTGTGTGTGTGTGTCTCACACACACACACACCCTTACACTTTTAAACACTAGCATTTTTGGAGGAACACCTGAAGGGATTTAGAGACTCAAGACAACATAAATGAGTCAGTCCTACTTAAATCACTCACGGTGACAGCATAACAAGGTCCATGAAGTATTCACAGTGACCACCCTGCTCTTGAGTCATCTTCACCCCCAGGCAGCCTTTGCCTGGGCTCTCGGATTCCTGAGGCTGCACACTTTCTTAGACTTCCCTGTTTTCCTCCTGCCCGGATTGGAAACACGTTGTAAGCTTAGCTAACCATTCTCTCTGGCCAACATTTCTGAAATTCTAAGTACTTTTGAGAAATCAGTTTTAACAACAACAACAACAACAACAACAACAACAAAAGAAATAATACACACATGAACTGACACTCGCCAGTCCACCTGTGCCTACGAGAGGCTCTCCGTGTAGCAGTACAACTGTTGAAAGCCCGCAGGTGGTGGAGAGGGCAGCCGAGAGACTGGGTTCAAGTCTCTGCCAACTGTGAAACTTGGACAAATGTGTTCATTTTCTGAGCCTTCATTTACCTATCTGTGAAATGGGATCACACACAGTCTTGTGGTGAGGACTCATGAGACAAAAGGTGTAGAAGTGAGTGCCTATTACACTTCTACTCACAGCGTAATGAACGCGGTGGGTCTTCTTCCATGGGGGTGACATTCTGGGGCCAGGTGTGTGTGTGTGTGTGTGTGTGTGTGTGTGTGTGTGTGTACACGAGTGCGCGCGTGCGCGCGGGGCTCAGGCCCGCGGGGGTGCTGCCCGGGGAAGGGGAAGGGAAGGCGTGCGTGAGGGTGGCTGTGTGTGATGGGCCGCCCCGGGAGTGCGTGGCTGCCCGCGCCGGGCTGAGAACGAGGCGCCCGCGCCCGCCGCGGCTGATCGGCAGCTCTGGGTGAATGAGCGCGCGTGGGGGAGACGGGCACGGACGTGCGCGCCCGCCGGCTGGCCAGGGTGGGGGGCGGACCCCGGGCCGCAGGAGGCTGGGAGGAGGCGGGGAGCGGGAGGGGGGCCGGGGCGAGGGAAAGGGGGTGGGAGGCGGTCCGACCGCGGTGCCGCGGAGCCGGGCGCGGGCGGGCGGGCGGGCGGGCGGCTGAGCCGGGAGCGGGGCTCGCAGCCAGGAGGCGGTGCCGCGGGGAGGCAGCGCGGAGCGGAGCGGGCCGGGCCGCCCGCCAGGGGGTAGCGCTGCGGGCCGCCGGCCGGGCCGGGCCAGACCCGGGGCAGCGCGCTGGCCAAGCCGCGGAGGCTGGGACCAGCCGAGGGGCGTCGGGCACGACCGAGAGAGAACCAGCGAGACTCCGCGGAGCATCGCCCAGCTGGGTGCCGGGGCCGCGACCTCCCTTCTCCGGGACTTGGCAGAGGAGACGCCTCCGGGAGGGAGCGCGAGGAGCAGGTCGGCCAGTCCGTGCAGGGGGAGTGTGTGTGTGCGTGCGCGTGTGTGTGTGTGAGTGTGTGTGTGTGTGTGCGTGTGCGTGTGAGTGTGTGTGTGTGCGTGTGTGTGTGTACGCGCCTGCAGGGTGCGTGTGGCGGGGATGATGTGTGCTGTGTGTCTGTAGGGAGTATGTGAATGTGTGTAGGGGTGTGTATCTCTCAGTGTGACTGTCTATTCTGTGTGTGTCTGTGAGGTAGGGGTGTGTGTGTGTTGGGGGGGGGGGGCTGAGAGCTCACATGAACCCATGTAGGAGGGAGGGTGCTCGGCAGGACTGAGGGTGTGTGTGTGTGAGCGCACTTGTGTGCAAGGCTGTGTGAAGGGTGAGTGGGTGAGTGTGTCATGGGTGCTAGGTGTGGCTGTGTGTGAAGTAAGGGTGCCGGGTGCACATGTGTCCCTGGCTCAGCCTCCCCTTCCCCATCAGATGTGCGTGCAGGGAGCGGTGCCTGGGGAGGGGGTAGGAGCCTCCTGCAGCAGCGCCTTGCCCAGCTTGCCTGCCTGGCCATCTTCCCCAGGAAACCAGAGATGGCCAAGCTGCCCCTCCCCCAAATACTCCGAGGGTTAAGGGGAAGGGAGCAGGCCAAGGGAGCAGGCCAAGCCCCAGAAAGAGGGGAAAGGCTGAAGGGACAGAGCTTCTGCCGGGCTGGGAGCTTGGCTGCCTTCTCCATCTCTGCCAGATCACTCAGCCGGCCTTGCCCCTCCCAGGGCCCTGTACTCCCGAGTCTGAGTTGGTGCAGGGCCAACCTAAGATGTTGTGGGGGTGGGCCTAGGTTGAGACTCATCTGTGAGGGTTCGCTTGCTCACAGTTGTATTACCAGAAGGGTGCTGGGCACACAGTAGCCTCAATTAATATTTGAGGTTGGAAGGGAGGATAGAAGAGAGGATGGGAAGGGATCTGAGTCTGGGAGTCAAGTCCATCCCATCTACTATCAGTCGGGGATGAGAGCAGCTGGTTGTGGTCTCACCCCAAACTGAGCAGGTGGGGGAGGCAGGGGTTTAGGGAGAGGAAGCCTCAGGGAAACTGAGGGGGAGAGATTTATGCTGGGCCCTGAGAGGAGGAAGGAGCTGGCACTCTGCTGGGCAGAACCCTTTGCATCCTGCCCCCTCTACCTGCTTCTCTGTGATCAAAAGCCTCTCTCTGGGGCCATTCACCCCAGGCAGCCAGGGCTCATGGTGCCTCTCCTTTCTCCAGGACCTTCGTGCTCAAAAGGTGCTGAAGAACAGAGGCCCTCACCCACTGAGGCTACCTGAGACCAAGTGGGGCCATGGCAGGGCATGGCTGTCTGGGGCTGGGGCTGTTCTGCTGGGTCCTCCTCGCTCTTCCTGTGGGCCCCCAGCCTGCTTCCTCCATCCCAGGCGCCTCTCTCACTACTCTGACCCCACCCCCTCAGAGTGAGGCCTCTATGCTGTCTCTCAATCTGGGACTTAACTTCAAATTCCACCTTCGGGGACCTGCTGCGGCCTGGGGGAGCCCTGTCACCGAGACCCACCCACTGTCTCCTGGACCGAGCCAGGAGCTGGAGGAAGAGGTGGCCAGTGGACTGAGGACTGACCCCCTTTGGGAACTGCTGGTGGGCTCCCTTGGGAACTACTCCCCAGAGTGGGGTTCTGCTGAAGGCAGTGCTGCGCCCTGGGCCTCCTCCCTGCCTCTAGAATCCACATCCCCCCTCTCTGGGCCCACCCACCGGCCGACGGCTCCCTATCAGCCCAGGATGGGGACGGTGACCTGGGACACGGCTCTGATGGCTACAGCCCCTCCCTCCAGTGCCCCCAAGCCCCACCAGACTGAGCTGGAACTGAAGTTTGACATGGCACTGAGAGCAGGCGCAGCCCCCACGCTCGGGCATCGAACTCTGCCCCTGCTGCCCAGCCTGCGGGCCAGCCTGGCAGAGATTGCTGGGCGCCTGGGACCGTTTGGTGAGTACCCACTCCACCCTGAAGAGAGAGCCCCTGCCGGCTGCCTGGCAGGCAGGAGGAAGCTTCAGCCGGGCTCCTTTTGCAGGGTTCTTTGGCACTACCCTGTCCCCACTCCGGAACTTCTCCGGCGTGAGCCCCCCAGGCCCAACGGCATCCCCAAGCTCTGCCTCCAGAGTCTCGGATTCGCCGGGTGAGTGATAGTCCAGCGGTTCTCAACCTGTGGGTCGCGACCCCTTTGGGGGTCGAACGACCCTTTCACAGGGGTCGCCTAAGACCATCGGAAAACACATATATAATTACGTATTGTTTTTGTGATTCATCACTATGCTTTAATGATGTTCAGTTTGTAACAATGAAATTGGGGGTCACCACAACATGAGGACCTGTATTAAAGGGTCGCGGCATTAGGAAGGTTGAGAACCACTGGTTTACTTCATTGCAACGAGCATTGACAGACGACCTCTGCATGCCAGGCCCTGTCCCAGAGGCCTATGCCGCACGCCCTGCCCTTTCTTCCTTGACTCAAGGGGAGGTCTGCATTGCTTCCTCCTGGCCCTGGGACGTGGGCCGCTGCTCCCAGGAGGAGATTCCTTCTTTGCCCTATTACGGTGGCTCTCTGAGGGCAAGTTCTGGGGAAAGACCGGCTTTTCACCAAAAGTCCAGAGGCCAAGGCTGGTAAGATGGCACTCAAACCCCGCGTGCTCCCTTTTGCAGGGTTCTTTGGCACCACTCTGTCCCCACCCCCATCCTCCCTGGAGAGAAAGCTCCCAGGCCCAGGCCCACTAGACCCAACTGCTTCCCTGAGCTCTGCCTCCATTGCAACAACATCACTAGGTAAGTGTCCTATTCATTTGAACTTGACAGTTATTTATTGAGCACTTACTACAGGCTAGCTGCTAATTGGTGTCCCGGGACCCTTTTGTTTCATTGTCATTATAATCATAATCACCATTCTCTTCATCATCACCATGGAGATACATATTAATGGTTTGAGAACAAGTGTTGCCGGGACCAGACCCACACAGAGTTAAGTAATGGTCCTATGGGAGTTTTGCAATCACAGGCAGAGCAGGATGTAGACAAATTATCAGGGGCAAACAGACACAGGAACTCCCTCATGAATTCCACAGCCTCAGTGCCAACCCCACCCTCCACTCCAGGCTGTCTGGCCTGACTCCCCATCCCAATCCTAAACTTGGGGCTCTCTCCTTTGCTGCCTGATCTGACGTGACATGCTGTCAGATAAGGGCAGGGCTGGGCCCCTCATCAGGAAGATCTTGAGCAGACAGGTGCCATCCTTGTTCAAGAAAACATGCAGACAAGCCGCTGGTGCGGAGGAAAGACCAGGGGCTCTGGAATCTTGAGCCTTGGCTTTGCATCCCAGTTACTAACTGGCTGGGTGACCATAAGGCAAGTTATTTCATGTCCCTGAGCCTAAATGTTCTCAAATATCTAGAGTTTAATAATAGTACCTATTCTGTTATTGTGAGTTTCTAGATAATGTAAGCTCCTGGCATGAGGATGGGCACAAAGTAAAAGCTCATTACATCGTAGCTGTTAACCTTGCTTCTCCCCCGGCTCATTGCAAAGACACTTCCCGACCCTTCCTCTGAGAGACTGCAGACCCTGGCCCCAAGATGTGATAGGAAAGCATATAACCCACAGGGCAGAAGGCACACTGGCTGGGGAGAGGTTCTGGTAGGTGAGGCCGAGGGAGCCATGGAGAGGGACTTCCAGGCCCAGCTTTGCTCTGCGAAGGGTTTCCTGCCGCTGTGAACCCTCTCAGCCACCCCACACTAGGAACCAGCTCAGCTTCTGGAAACCACTGGTCACCCGGCTTCTTGCAGCTCCAGACTCAACACACCCAACTCTGGCTCACTCCTGCTGCTCACTGCCCTCCGGGGCATGAGGGTCGGGAGGCTGCCCAGGATCTGCTATGAGGTTGGGGGCAGGCTCCGTGGCCTCAGGGGAAGGATGCTGCCTGGCAGCCTCTCAGCATTGGTGACAGCAGCGCTGCCAGGCAGGTTTAATGCGTCTGGACAGTATCAGGGGCAGCCCAGCTCGCCGGCCCCACCCTCCGTCCCCCTCCTCACTGATGGCTGCAGGAACCCCGCCTCTTCCTGAGTATTCCTCTTGGACAAACCCAAGAGAGCTACAGTCCCCTGGAGAGAAGGCCAAGGGGCCTAGCGGTGTGTGGGGGGAGTGGTGTCCATCAGGGGACAAAGGGAGTCTCTTTGTCTCCTCTAGGACCTCTACCTTAGGTGCAGTTACCCTGTGACACAGGGCTTCTGTGCCTCGCATTAGGCCCCTTCACCTAGGCCAGAGCTTGTATGCAGCCAGTACACACAGAAACAGTTGCTTTAGTTGTGAAAGGCTTTTATTTCATTTGATAAGTACCCACTGACCTTAGCCCCCTCCACTCCCCTCCACTCCCTGACCACCCTAGCTGGCACCTGTGCCATTTCCAGTTGTTAAATATTTCAAATGTCACTCTCACAAAAAGTATCAATCCTCCATAGCCTGGAGGTGGGGGTGGGGAGAGGGATGGGGCCAGGACACTGAACAGGCTGCCGATTCCAGCATCCACAGTGGAGCCTGCCCTTTGATCTGGGCAGCTGGTGGATAATCAGGCCTGACTTCTCCATAAATCCAGCGGTCTCCTCTCTGGGCTCCTCCCCAGCTAGCTCAGCCTCACCAATTACTCACATTGACATCCCATCTCCTCCCTCGTCCCCGAGGTCAAGAGGGGCCGCAGGGCCAGAGTGGGACCGTCTCGTAAGGGAGGCCTGCTCAGGAGAGGGATCCTAGGAAGTCACTCTCTTCTGGGGGAAACTGAGGGCTCCTCTGGGGAAGCCGCGAAAGGTGAGACGTGGGCTGAGGTCAAGTAGACCCTTTAGGCAGAAGCTGGGTCTTCTTCACCTGCCCCCACCCACGTGGCCCAGTGCTGGGTACACCGGGCATGCCGTGCCCCCTGGGAGCAGTGCATCTATTAGAACTCCCTCCTTTGACACCTGAGCTGTGCCTGTACTTTGCCTATTTTCTGGTTTTTATTCCTTTTCCGGCTTCTTAGGAATGTTGAAACTTGCTCTAGTTGCCATAGTGCTTTGGGACAGAGATGAGAGATGGGGTTTCCCATGGCCCTCGGGTGCGCAGACCTCTGAGAGCTGCCCTTGTCTGTACAGTGAGCAAGGAGGAGGCGTGCGGGTGGCAGGCTGGTGGGGCTCTGGGCACGGTCTTCCTGCCTTGCTGCAGAGCCCACCACGGCCAAGGAAAGACCAGGCAAACTCATCCACTTTGCAGAAGAAGTGGGTTGGGCAAGGGCATCTGAGGGGCCCAAGGAATGAGGGTGAGGGAGGGAGCATGTGGTGCCCACCCCTCATCACCAAGCTGTCCTTTCCAGCTATGTCTTTAACTCCTCATAGCTATGTCTTCATTAGGTGTCCAGGGACGGTCAGTCCCTCCAAACAGTGTTCTTCAAACAGGGTTTACAAAGTGCGAATGTCTTGATGTTCACTCATTTGAATAATCGTTGATTTTCTAAGCAAGTTTAGGATGTGCGGAGGGACAACAGTCTTTTGTTAGTTAAATTGAGAACTAGTTTGAGGCCAGAAATGGTCACACTCACACAATCACAAGCGGATGATTGGTGATCGACATTAGCCAATAACGATGACACCAACAACAGTCACATATTGAATGCTTATTATGTTCCAGGCGCTCCAAACAGCTTCGCACACATCAGCCATTTACCCTCGTAACAGCCTATGCAGTGGGTACTCTTCCCCGTTTCATGTTGCCATTTGCAGTCGGCAGTGAGCTGTGGAGATTTAATATTTTGGCTGCTCCCTCTTTGCCCTCCACAGTTGTTTGATTCTATCCTCCCGTCCTCTCTTTCCAAAGATGATTTCTGCCTCCTCACTCCTTTTCCTTGTTCTCAGGACTGCTCTGTTTCGCAAGTCCCCAGCAGGAGCTGGCACAGCCTGGGGCGGGGGTGCTCCTGGGGTCTTCCTGATTGTGCAGCTGAGGCGTGGGTGCTGGGCATGGCTGGGCAAGGCCAGGCAATTGGGGCAGGAGTCTGTTTGTCAGGAGACCCACCCCCATCATTTTACAGCTGCCTCCTGTGCACCTCCCCATCCGCATCAGGCTGTCCCCACCCTTCACCACCACCTTTCTCCCTCCACCCTAGCCTTCGGCTGCAGCTCTGCTGAGCCTGGTAGGTGGAGAAGGGAGAAGTTCCGCTTCCAGCGCCCTCCCTTGCTGCCCGACCATGGGGAGAATCCTTGGATCTAACTCTAAGTCATCTATTGCTCCAGGAGAGTAGAAATACAGATCTTACTCCTCACCTCTTATTTGACTTCCCTTTCTCTCAAGATGTGGGGAGGGTGTTGGAGCACAAGATGAGGTTGGGAGCCCGAGTTATCGAACCCCAGAGCATCCCTGAGGGGCTCACTCACTCGGCATTTTATCCCACTATGATCTCCCCAGGTGTTTCTTCCTGGAGTTCAAGGGTAGCCTCAAGCCCCAGTGAGTCCATTCTCAATGCCACCTTCTAGAAAATGGAGCTAGAACTAAAGAGGCATCTATATTAAGAGCCTTAGACCAATGACTTTGTGATTGAGTCAGGATGGGGATCACAGGCAAGGGGAGGCTGAGGGTGGGGGTGTAGCAAGCAGGGAGGCAAGTGGATAGGAAAGGTATTCTCCTCAGGGTGCTGGGTGGGGACAGGAATGTCTCACTTTTCCTCCTGCTGCATATGTGTGTAGGCGCCCCATGCACAAGAGTGTGTCTGTGTGCCTGCCTGTCTGCCTGTCTGTGTAGAGGCTTTTCCTGAAGAGATAGGGAAGCCGTTGAAAAAGGGCAGGGGAGCCTCTCCCAGCTCCAGGATGGGAGCGGGGAGTCAGAGGTGCAGAACAAGAGATAAGCAACTGGGACGAGGAAGAGGCTCTGGAATTCTGGAAAGGGGCTCCGCTGAGGCTCAGATATGGATCCCAGTGGCAGCTCTGTCATTGGTGACCTGGACAAGTCATTTTGCCTCTCAGCAGACCCTTAGTATCGTCACCTGGCAAGTAAGAGGATCCATTTATTCCGTGTATATCCTGTATTGTCCGGGATATCATTTACTCAACGCTAACTCTGTGCCAGGCACCATGTTAGGCTCAGGGATTCAGATGTGAGCAAAGCAAACAAAACTTCTTGTTCTTCTGAAGCTTCCCTTCAGGTGGGAGCATTGAACTAGAGGGGGCTTCCACCGTCCCTCTTCCAGTTGTAAAATTCTGGGACATTTTTTTTTTAAAATATATTTTATTGATTTTTTTACAGAGAGGAAGGGAGAGGGATAGAGAGTTAGAAACATCGATGAGAGAGAAGCATCGATCAGCTGCCTCCTGCACACCCCCTACTGAGGATGTGCCTGCAACCAAGGTACATGCCCTTGACCGGAATCGAACCTGGGACCCTTCGGCTCCCAGCCCGACGCTCTACCCACTGAGCCAAACCGGCTTGGGCAAATTCTGGGACTTCTTAAGAAAAACCCTTTGCAGTAGAATCACCACGTGAGGAAGGGAAAAGCACCGAGCAGGTGGCTGGGGGTGGATGGGGTGGGGTCTATGAGAGCTGGAATGACTGCAGGAGGACTTTGATGGGGGAGGGGAAGGTGAGAGGTCCAGTCTCATATTTAAGACGGGTGTCCTGGGTGCCATGAGGACTCTGACTGGCACACAGGCTACTGGCTGCGGGGAGAACAGGAGTGGCAGGGGAGGGCTGCACAACTGCTTCAGACAGATGTTCTTTGCCCACAGGCGCCACCATCCCGACCTCCGGGCCAGATGACCCCTCTCCTACCAGCCTCGGAAACCCTTCTGTGCAGCCAGAGTGCGGGCCAGAGTCCTGCAGCGCCGGAGAATTGCCTGAAGGCGAGGGGCAGCCTCCTGCAGCCCCGCTGTCCCTCTTTTTCCTGACCCTGGAGGCCGACTGGGCAGAGGCCAGGGCTCGCTGGGGGTTGGCCTGGGAGGCCCATGTGTACGGGGTAGGCACCCTCTTCGGCCTGGTAGCCCTGCTGGCGCTGCTGGCTCTGGCCCTCCTGCCCTGGCGCTGCCCGCCTGGCGCCCCCTGCCTGGCGCTGCTGGACGTGCTCCTGCTCTCGGCTGGGACCACGAGGGCCTTCCCGCTCTTCTACGACGCCTATGGGCATCGCGACCGGCTGCCCGCGCTCGCCTGGCTGCTGCTGCAGGACCTCCCGCTGCCTTGCCTGGCCGCCGGCCTGGGCCTGGCCTGCCTGCTGCTGGCCCGGCCGCGCCCGCCGCGGTGTCCCGCCGGCCTGGCCGCGCTGCTGCTGCTGGGCCTGGCGCTGGCGGCCGCCGCCGCGCTCGGGAGCGCCGCCCATCGCCCGCTCAGGCCCCTGCGGCTCGCCTCCCGCGGGCTGCACGCCTTCCTGGCCGCCCTCCTGTCCGGGCTGCTGCTGGCGCTGTCCTGCTGGGGGGGCCGGCGGCGGCGGGCAGGAGCGCCCCTGGGAGGGTCGGGCCTCAAGGGCGCCACGCCTCTCCCGCCGGCGCGCAGCCCCTTCGCCCCGCGCGATTCCTGGCGGCGCGCGGCGCGCACGGCCCCGGTGGCCGGCACCTTCGGGCTGCTGAGCGGAGCTCTGCAGGGCTACGAGGTGCTGCACGCCCTGGGCTACGGCGGCCAGCCGGGCCTGGCGGGGCCCTGGCCCTGGTGGGCCTTCCAGCTGGGCCTGCGCCTGGGCGAGGTGGGCGTCGCGCTGCCGTTGGCGCTGCTGGGCCTCTACCCCGCGCTCTGCAGCCCCCGCGTGCCGCCGCGCTGCTGGGCCAAACTCTTCCGCTTGTCCCCGGGCCACGCGGCGCCGCTGCTGCCCGCGCGCTGGGTGCCCGGGTCCCCGGACAAGGAGCCCCTGGGTAGCGCCATCGCGCGTGGCGACGCGGAGCTGCTGCAGCTGTGCGCCTTGGCAGGGCCGGGCCCCGACCTCCTGTTCCAGGGGGGCGCCTGTCGGGGCTTCGAGGGGTCAGCGGCCAACCCAGCCCCCTCCCTGGCCTCCTCCCCCTGCAGCGATTGCACCGTGGACTTCCGCCCGCCGTCCCCCATCAACCTGCGGCGCAGCATCGAGGAGGCCCTCTGCAGCGAGGCCCTGCTCGCGCCCGGTCTCTTCCAGGGCCCTGCCTTTGGGGAAGCCCTGCCTGGGCTCGGCCTCTACAGCACCGCCTCGCTGGGGGCAGTGGCCGGGGCTGGGCCCAGTGAGGGGTCCGAGGAGACCCCGGGCATCTCCGCGCCCCCAGGCCTTTCCTCTCCCGGGGCCTGGCCTGCGGGCAGTAGCGCATCTTCGGGCTCGCTGTGCGGACTCTCCCGGGACAGCTCGTCCATGCTGCTCTGCGCCAGCCCCGACCGGCCCCCGCGCTGCCCGCTGGTCTGCGTCCTCAGCCCCCCGCGGCCCTCGGGAAGCAGCCCCAACCTCCCAGCCTCAGGATCCTACCAGGCCCTGTCCCCGTCCTCCCGCGACTCCCCGGAGCCTGCTTGTGAGCTGCAGGCCGAAGAGGCCTTGCTGCAGGAGCAATTCCTGGACGCCTGCCGACAGATCGACGAGCTGAGCATGGGCAGCGACACCATCGACCTGTGAAGAGGAAGCCCCCTCGGTGCCGGCCACACGCCCCCTCCTGGCGGCAGCTCTGCCCGAGACCGGCACACTGTAACCCTCCCCCAGTCCGGCCTGGCTCAGATACCTCGCCCTGCTTCCTCCCCCATCCAGGGGCTCCTGGGTGGGCGGGTCAGCAGCCAGGCTCTGTTGATTGGGAATTAGTGCCACCTCCTCTGGAGCCCTGGGCGCTGATGCCCTCAGCTGCCATTCTAGGCTGGCAGGGGTCCCTCTTTCCTTGGCATTCACCAGCAATAAAGCTCCAAGGTGCTCCACCCCTGACCGCCGAGGCCCACTCTGGTATTGAGTGAGAGGGGCTATCCTCAGAAGACCTCGGGATGGTCCTCGGCCCCCATACCCACCTCTGCCATGCCCAGGAATCCCACCCCCGCGTGAGTGACACTCCCAGTTCTCCACATGACCCTTCCCTACAGAAGGGGTCCATGGCCCACCTAGGAGACTCGGCAGCTGTTGTGTGGGGTGAGCGCTATCAGAGTTAATTTATCAATAAAATATTTTCAGAGGAGAAAGATCTGACCTTCTTGGACAAGCTTAGATGAGACAACAGCATTAGTGGTTCTGCCAGAACTGGAAGAGAAGCAGCTTTGGGGTGGGGTGGGTCCATCTCAGACCCCAGGGACCTTTACTCCCAACTGCAAGGAGTTTTGTCCTGTGGCTGGAATGAGTGAGGGTCCTGGGAGCAGCCCCTTGAAGACCATTTGACTCTCCAGGAAATGGCTCCCCCCCCCCCCTTCGCCCCCAGGGATGGAACATGGCCCTTAGAGGTGAGGCAGAAACTACAGTCTTTGGTGGGACTGTCTGCATTCCTAGGAGCTTGGTCAGGTCCTGGTGTTCAGGGGGCTCGGGACTAATTCTTGGTAAAATCTTTGTGGAAATGTTGATACACATATCAAAGGCTTGGTCACCTTGAGCTGGGAGCCCAGCCATCTTCCTGTCACATTCTCAGCAGAATTCACACAGGCTCCACCTACCAACAGGCCCCTTCCAGGTTGGACTCCCAACCCTCTTCCCCTGTAGAGCACTTACCTCTGGAGGTGCAGATCCTTCCTGGAGAAAGCCTGTCTTCCCCAAACCCCCACCGTACCCTACCCACCAAAGCAGAACCCACAGTGCAGAGACATGGGGATACATCCAAACCACCAGCACCCTGTAATCCGTCCCTTGCCCAGAGCACTTGGCTGAGCTCTGTGGCGTGCATTTATCATTTGACTAAGATGCAGGAAGTTCAGTGGCACTAAAACAGAGTCATAAATTAGGTTTGAAAACGAAAACCTGGCAGTGTTTTGGCAGATGTCCTGCACATTACATGGGCCCACATCCTAGTCTTGAAGTGCAAAAACAGAACTAGGAGTGGTTTTTCCTTCCAACTCTGTCCATCAGCTGGTGGGGATTTGCGGAGGGAAGGGAGGGAGCCAAGAAGGAAGCAGGAGATCAGGTCCAGTGCCCTAGGGGGAGAATTAGAGCACTGCTCTCCTTGCCCATGGCCTGGGACCTCAGAAGCCAGAAGGAGTCCGTGATGTTTGTGGGAGGAGTGAGGGGTCATATTAGGGAAGAAAATGAGAGGAGGGTGGGGCAGGCATGGTTGAGGGATGGGGCTGGATTGGTTCTGACTGTGTCTCCTCCGTCACCTGGCTCAGCTGGGCTCAGAAATTCTTGCTGCATTGTCACTCTGGGCTGAGGCCCAGAGAACTGTCAGCCTCCTAATTGCAGGCATTTCTCACTGGTGTCCTGGTGGCTGTAGGGCCCCAGCATCAGAGCTGCTTTGTGACATGGAAGGAGCGCTTGCTGTTTGCCTCTGCCCACATTCAACTTCTCTCTGCCATCTCTTTCTCACCCTAATCCTCTTGCCATGCCAGCTGCTCATTCACTCTTCCCATCAAGGTTCTTCAGTTCATGCACACATCTCCCAACAAAGCAGTCCATGCCTTATATACCCCAGTCAGCAGCCTCTCTCTCTCCTTCTCCCTTTCTTTTTCTCCTCCTTCCCCCCCCCTGCCCCCCCCCCCCCCCCCCACACACAGCTTTTCTGTCTGGAAGCTCTGAATGGGGCTGATGAGATGGGGGTGGGGCGGGGCAAGGGACTACAGCTCCAATACTTTTTCCAAAGACTTACCTTTGACATTACAAAGAGGCTGAGATTTTGGCGAGACAACCCTTCCCTTTTGCCTCATAACTCAGCCCGTACCCAAAGCAGGTTTTCCAGAGGAGCCCAGGTAATCCTAATGCATGCACCCTTCTGTTCCAATTCTTAGTACTATAGGAGACTGAGACAAACTTACCTTCATTCATTCAATTTCTTTAAAACATGTTATTGAATGCTTACTATATGTACTAGGTGCTGGGGCCAGAGAAGTGAACAAGGTGATGCTAGCCCTGAACTTAAAAAGTTGAAGGTCTTTTGGTGAAGGCAGACATTAAAAAGTTACTCTTAGACTCTGGCTTGGCTCAGTGGATAGAGTGTCAGCCTGTGGTCTGAAGGGTTCCAGGTTTGATTCCGGTCAAGGGCACATGGCTGGGTTGCAGGCTTGATCCCCAGTGTGGGATGTGCAGGAGGCAGCCTATCAATGATTCTCTCTCGTCATTGATGTTTCCATCTCTCTCTCCCTCTCTCTTCTCCTATGAAATCAATAAAAACAAACAAACACCAATGACCATTGGGTGTCTGTTAACATTTTTTTTTTTAAAGTTACTCTTGCCAGTTTTCTCAGTGGTTAGAGTGTTGGCCCATGGAATGAAGGGTTGTGGGTTCCACTCCTGGTCAAAGGCACGTTGCAGGTTCGATCCTTGTCCAGTTACGCGCACATGTGAGGCAAGCAATCAATGTGTCTCTTTCATATTGATCTCTCTTTCTCTCTCTCCCTCCCGTCTCCCTCTCTCCCACTCTCTAAAAAAATCAATGGAAAAAATATCCTCGGATGAAGATTTTTTACAAAGTTGCTCTTATAAATAATTGCAATAGAACAAGTAACTAATAACAGTTGTGAGAAGTGCTAAGGACAAGAAGCACGCAGTGATGTGGGAGTGCAGCCAGAGGGAGGAGGCTTTGGGGGAGGCTGGCTGAGAACAGCCCAGGCCTCTGTACTCCCTTTCGTGACTCGTGCACAGTGATGGATGACAGAGAGGCCAGCGGTTTATTTCCCCTGGAAGCGGCGTTGCTGGTGTGGTGCAGGGTATCACGATGCCTGCTATTTAATAAAGAACGCTGCATGTGTCCTGGGTAGATGGATGAGCAAATATTCCTGATCAAAGAACCATGTGGTGTCCCTGATGTGAATGGGTAGGAGGGGCTGGGGCTGAGGCCGAGGCTGGGAGCCTGAGATGGGGAGCCAGGTCTGAAATGTAAGAAACGTAAAAAGCATCAGCTGCACTGCTATCCTCCACCAGAGCACAGAACTCCTTCACACTGTGGGCGGCTGCTGCCCCCTGATGGGCACAGGGACACAGTTTCATTTTGTCCTTTAAGGAGGGCTTGGGTCCTAGGTACTGAGAACTTAGCATTGTAGGGGGTGTCCCAAAGGAATGCTAGAAGAGCCTTCTTCTTCTGGTTCTTTCCCCTGTGCACACTGCAGCCAGGGCTGGGAAGGCCTCCCCATAGCTGTGGCCCTGAAACTTGCAATTGAATCTTTGGGGATGGAATTTTGATTCCTAGAGTGGTGAGGGGGCAAGAGAGGAGGAGAAAAAAAGGAAGGAATGTGGAATCTCAAATCAACTTTATTTGAATGACCCATCCCATTTCCTTTGTCGATTTGTCTCACTTTATCTTGGGTAGGATAAACCCCATAGCCTTAAAAATGTGTTCTCAAATAACTGTGGCATTTTCTTTTACGTATTTATTTATTACTTACTTGGAGCTAGGCCGGGCTTCATAAATCTGATGTTGTGTTTTCCCTTTTCCCCCATTACTATCAACCAGTTATCAATCCATCCAGAATTTATTGAAAGTAAATGGGGCTTGAGGAGAGAAGGAAACTTACTTTTCACTGTACTGTTTGTACTTTTGGAATTTTTACTACCATGTGTTCAGGTTATACCATCTGAAAGTAATTATTAAAAATGAGTCGGGTACTTTTTCAGCTGGATGTTGTGCAAGGTGCTGCAGTCTGGCACACAGGTCAGTTCCTGAGCCCAATGGGATGGCAAACATTCTTTGTGTTTCAGGATCCAGGGGCACCCAGATCCCCTGACCCGTGCTTGAGGTCCCCTTAGCTTGCATCTGTCTGATAAGCTGATCCGAGGGAAGATTTCCCTCCGTATCTGGGAGGGCCTAGGTCAGTGATGGTGAACCTTTTGAGCTCGGCGTGTCAGCATTTTGAAAAACCCTAACTTAACTCTGGTGCCGTGCCACATATAGAAATTTTTTGATATTTGCAACCATAGTAAAACAAAGATTTATATTTTTGATATTTATTTTATATATTTAAATGCCATTTAACAAAGAAAAACCAACCAAAAAAATGAGTTTGCGTGTCACCTCTGACACGCGTGTCATAGGTTCGCCATCACTGGTCTAGTTTATAGGTCTGTGTGTATAAGCTGGATGTTATGTCTGTTTTGGATGTGTTCTCATGTGATCGTGCAGTGTGCACATTGTGATTCATTTGTAAAACATTTTCTAATTAATGTCTGTCTACTTGCACTAATTGTATTCTCCATGAGGGCAGGGACCCTGTCTTTTCTCTCCCTCCCTCCCCCACCTCCTCTTTTTCTTTTTTTGGCCTAGCACACATAGTAGGAACCCAATAAATATTTATTTTGAAAGAATGATTGCACACATCTGTTTCTATGTGTGCTTTAGCAGCTATAATTTGTGAATCATCAGAGGCACAGTACACGGTTATCCGTTACAGTGCGACAGATGTCTCCCATCCTCTGAGAACAGGAAAATTGTTTGAATGATGTTTGTCATGTGCTGTCTCTCTGTGCACTCTGGCTGCATTTTATACACGCAATTTGGGAGTCTGTGGTGGCACTTCAGAAACTATTTATTGAACATCCATTGTATGGCAGACCTGGGTGAGGTCGCGAGCAAAACGACTTCTGCCTGCCCTGGCAAACTGGGATCCATCTCTTGGGAGTGAGCTTTCTTTGCAGGTGAGGAAGCCTCGGGTACGCATGTGGGGGTGGGTGGAGCCCGGTCCAGGAAGCTCCGCCCCCAGAGTCACCTTTTTTTTTTTCATTCCGGAACCTTTGTGCCCGTCCCACCGCGTTTCCTTCGGACTCTTTTCAGTACAGAGCACTTCCTGAGTCGCCCGGCTGCTTGGCGTGGTCTGCGTGCTGAAGCTTTGACTCGCGTGCGCCGGGCTCTTCCGCGGCCTCGCGCGCCGGTCCCCGGGCCTCATGGCAGGGCTGACCCTGTTTGTGGGCCGCCTCCCGCCCTCGGCCCGCAGCGAGCAGCTGGAGGAGCTGTTCAGTCAGGTGGGGCCGGTGAAGCAGTGCTTCGTGGTGACGGAGAAAGGTGAGGGGGCGGGGCGTCCGGGCGGGGGCCCGGGTTCCTGGGAGCGGGGAGCGGGGGAGGACCCTTCCCAAACTCCAGCGCGCCTGCGCTCTCCACCCGCCCCGAGGGAAGGGTCTGGGATTGAGTTTCTTTTTCAAACGGACTGAGTCCCTAGGGGTCTGTTTCTGACAGTCAAAGCATTCCCCGAAGTTCAAGTAGCGCTTTCCGGTTAGGATGCCCGCTCATGTACCATATCTCATTGGGTGATGGTGACGATAGCGACCTACCAAGAAAGCATCGCTAAGGCTTATTGAGAGTCAGCCATCGCCAGGTACGGTGCTGAGTTGCACACCGGTTACCTCATTTAATCTTCTCAGCATTCTTATTCGGTGGAGACTCTTTTTTAAAAAAAATATATTTTATTGATTTTTTACAGAGAGGAAGAGAGAGATAGAGAGTTAGAAACATCGATGAGAGAGAAACATCGATCAGCTGCCTCCTGCACATCTCCTACTGGGGATGTGCCCGCAACCCAGCTACATGCCCTTGACCGGAATCGAACCTGGGACCTTTCAGTCCGCAGGCCGACGCTCTATCCACTGAGCCAAACCGGTTTCGGCACTCATTTCATATTTATTGGATGTCTACTAAGGGCCAGGCGTGTTGTAGGTCCTGGGGATATGTCAGTGCACACAGCCTTCAAGATGGGAAGACAACCAACAAACAAATAAGCAAAATATACAGTGATAATGGTGGCAAATATTAAGGAGAAAAATAACTCCGGGAAGTAGGATAGGGAGTGTGTGGGTGTGTGTGTGGGTGTGTAAGGGCGTAGAGGGGTGCCGGTTACGGTTCGAGTAGCCAGGGAAGCCTGGAGGGGAGAGTGGACGTGTCTGTAGAGAGAGGAGCAGTCTAGGCAGAGGAAACGTCAAGCTCAAGGACCCTGAGGAGGGCTGTGCCTGGTGTATTGGAGGAATAGCAGGGAGCCCTGGGTGACTGGAGTGGAGTGAAAGGAAGGAATTAGGAGAGGAAATCGGGTTCCCAGATTATGTAGAAGCTCATAGGCCATGGCAAGGACTTTGGCTTCTCCCTGAGATGGGAAACTACTGGTTTTGAGCAGGGAGCAGTCAGTATGATCTGGCTTACATTTTGAAAGATTCTGTCAGGCTGTTGTGTTGAGAGTAGCTGTTGGAGAATAGAACAGAAGTAGGGAGACCTCTTGCAACAATCCAGGCGAGAGACCATGGTGTTGGACGAGGATGATAGCTATGGGTGGTAAAAAGTGATTGGAATATGGAGAAAAAAATATATATATATACATATATATGTGTGTGTGTGTGTATATATATATATATATACACACACACACACATACATACACACACTAATAAAAGAGAAACATGCAAATTGGTGTCACTCTGCTAAGCCCACCAGCCAATCGATGAGTATGCAAATTAACCCAACAAAGATGGCAGTTAATTTGCATATGCAGGTGTAGATTGAAGACTGAAGGTTCCAGCCGCCTGGACTGAAGACTGAAGAGGCTTGGCTTCTCCACCGCGGCTGGACCAAAGGCCTGGGCCCCGGGTGCAGGAGGAAAACCAGAGCCGGCAGCCAGGGGAAGGAAGGCCTATTGCGCGCATCTTCGTGCAACAGGCTTCTAGTGTATATATTAATGTATTGTAATTGATTTCAGAGAGGAAGGGAGAGGGAGAGAGAGATAGAAACATCAATGATAAAAGAGAATCACTGATCGGCTGCCTCCTGCACCCCCCCCCCCCGCCCCCCTCCCCCCCCCCTGGGATGGAGCCCATAACCCAGCATGTGACTTTGACTGGAATCAAACCTGGGACCCTTCAGTTCGCAGGCTGATGCTCTGTCTGCTGAGCCAAACTGGCTAAGGCAGAATATGGATATTTTCTAAGGTAAAGCTGAGAGGATTTACTGATGGATCAGATGTGGGGTATGAGAAAAAGAGGGGTCAAAGAGTCAAGTCTGAGTCCAAGGGTTTTGGCTTGAGCCACTGGACACATTTACTGACTTGTGGAGTACAGCCGTATGCTTCACATTCTGTCTGATGCTCATCACATCACTGTGAGGGAGGGGTGGCATGTATTAGCATGAGGGTGAATTGTAAGTGTTTTAATTGTGGAAGCATTCCTTCCTCTTACCTAGACTTTAGGGATACTCTAGACAGGCACCTGATGTTACCCAGACATACATTTGGTTTAGTTCCCTTCTAAGTCATCATTCTGTTACTCTAGTGGCTGGTTTAGGGCTCTTGACTGATGATGATCTCTCCTCCTTACTGTTCAGGGAGTAAGGCATGTCGAGGCTTCGGCTATGTCACTTTTTCTATGCGGGAAGATGTTCAGAGGGCCCTCAAGGAGATTACTACTTTTGAAGGCTGCAAGATCAACGTGAGTGTTGCCAAGAAAAAACTGAAGAACAAGTCCAAGGAAAAGGGGGGAAATGGTGAGTTTCTAGTAACTGAAGGGAGTTTCTTCCAGGGTGAAGAGGAAGTGGAATGGCAGGATGAGGGTGTGGGAATCTCCTAAATTTAGAGCTTCCTGAATTTCGTTTTTATATCCCAAATTATCCAATGTATTTTGTTAACTTCCAAGTCTGGGAAATCTGTGGTCCTGGGTGTTGTCATACCAGCCCCCGTGGTAAATGCCATCTGTTGCTAGTAGTTTTTTTCCTGTGCTGTCCTGGGCCTCAAGATGGATGGTTTTGCAGCACACTCATTGCATTCTCTGTTATTGTTTTTAGAAAATTCAGAGTCCCCAAAGAAGGAGCAGAAGCCTAAAAAGGCCAAAGTGGCAGATAAGAAAGCCCGATTAATTATCCGGAATCTGAGCTTTAAGGTGAGTGACAGAGAACACTAACACTGCCTATTCTGAAAGCTGTTGGTCACGGGTGGAACTCCTCACCCGATGGTAAATTGGGAATGAACCTTAGCCTTGCTGAATTCAGAAAATGGGCCTGTATAAACAAGGATTTAAGACAATAAGGGAAGATGCTTCCTGAGAAAGGGTGGGGAGGAAAAGCTCTCTGATATTTGTCCTTTTTGCTTCTTAGATATAGAGCAAGATGTCTTCTATTTAGAAATGTTTGTCCTAGTTTCAAAAGTAAAAAAGGAGTAAAAATATTCAAGTTCTTCCTAATGAACTAATCTAGTAATTAATGTTTCATGTTTACTTGCTGAGATAATCTCTCTTTTTCTTTCTTTACTTTTGTCTTCAGTGTTCAGAAGATGACTTGAAGACCATATTTGCTCAATATGGAGCCGTCTTAGAAGTTAACATCCCTAGGAAGCCAGGTAGTAGCAAACCTTCATTGGTATGGATTAGATTAATATTATTTAACATATGGTCTTTTTCTATATTACCCTTGAATTAAGCACCATTAGAACTAGAAATGCAAGGTTCATGTCATATTCTTTGTGAGCCCTAGATAATGTGATATGTATAAAGTATTAGGCACAGTAATAAAAACCCATGTATAGTGCTTTACATGAGTATTTAAGTTAGGTATTTTTAGTTTAGGTATCCCCTGAACTAGTTAGATTTTTAGTAGATCAGAACTAGTTTTAGAAGACAAGTTACAGTTTGAGAAAATGCATTGCTCCAAGCCCAAGTCAGGGTATACTCAATAGGAGGACATAAGTTTTGGGCAAGGGCCTGGCAGGTTGGCAGGATTTGGGCTATATATTCTAGCTATATATTCTTGGGTTTGTTGGCTTTCCACCTGCTGCTTCTAACATTTTTGTACATTTGCACACAGATGGAAAGATGCGTGGTTTTGCTTTTGTTCAGTTCAAAAACCTCCTAGAAGCAGGAAAAGCTCTTAAAAGCATGAACATGAAAGAGATAAAGGGTAAGTTTTCTCTATCCATACCATTGACCTAGATATTTCTGGTGTTTGGGTGAATTAGCATAGTAACGCACTTGCTACATCTTCAAAAGGTATTTGCATTGTTGAGAGTCTCACTGCTAATAAGAAGCTATTTTGGTGAAATATTCCTAACATTTGACCTTAGGTTAAACTCAAAAGAACCTATGTCATTATTCTCTTTTTTATTTGGTAATGAGTGTTCTTTTAAATCCCTAATAAAAAGATATCCCTGAAATAATCACTGATAGATGCAGGTCGTTGTCTAGGGGTTATGAGATTTGTAGGTTTTTCCCTCTTGGTTATAAGCATTATTCAGCATCTGTGGGCTAGTAAATTGACCATGAGGCTACTCTGGGTATTGATTTACCAGGTAGTAAAGAAGGATTGGCTTAGAGATTTCCTACCTTTTGATGCAAATGATTCTAAATATGGTGCAAATTATTCTAAAATGCCAGTTTTTCTTTTTTTTTTTTTTTTTTTTAATATATTTTATTGATTTTTTACAGAGAGGAAGGGAGAGAGATAGAGAGTTAGAAACATCGATGAGAGAGAAACATCGATCAGCTGCCTCCTGCACATCCCCCACTGGGGAAGTGCCTGCAACGCAGGTACATGCCCTTGACCGGAATCGAACCTGGGACCTTTCAGTCTGCAGGCCGACGCTCTATCCGCTGAGCCAAACTGGCTTTGGCAAGTTTTTCTTTTTAAAAAAAAATATATATTTTAATTGATTTCAGAGAGGAAGGGAGAGGGAGAGATAGAAACATCAGTGATGAGAGATGATCATTGATTGGTTACCTCCTGCACACCCCCTTCTGGGGATCGAGCCCGCAACCTGAGCATGTGCCCTTGACCGGAATCAAACCTGGGACCCTTCAGTCAGCAGACCGATGCTCTATCCACTGAGCCAAACTTGACAGGGCTGTTTTGCTTCTTGCTAACTGGAAACTTGTTGGTTTAACTGGAAGCAATGTTCTAATTATTTTTTTAAATTATATCTTATCCCAGGTGTGGTGGCTGTGTAGGAAGGCAGAATTTATGTTCATTGATTAAAAAAAAGGTTAAGGTTTAGAAAGAATAAACAGTTGTTAGGAGTTTTATTTTAGGACCACTATTCTTTGATGAATAAGAAGCCATTTATAGGAGATAGAAGTGTTAAAAAGATGTTACTTTTCTGTCTGACAGGTCGGACAGTAGCTGTGGATTGGGCTGTGGCAAAGGATAAATATAAAAATACACAGTCTGCCTCTGCCCCAGGTAAGATGTGGTGATGCTGCTTAGGAGGGGTTGTATGTTTTGGGGTGAGTGTGGAAGCAACTGTATAATAGAAGTATGTATAAGGGAACCTGCTTGTCAGGGAGAATATTGGGCTGGAGATACCAAAAGCACAGGATTGCCCCCAAAATGAGACTGAGTAGTAAGAAAAACTGAATACCTTCTGGCTCAGAAACCCAGAGCTGTTTGTCAATTCATATTGTCCCGTCTGGTGACCTGGTCACAAAACATAGGATCTTTTTTTGTTTGTTTGTTTGTTAATCTTTACCCGAGGATATTTTTCCATTGATTTTTAGAGAGAGGGAGGGGGAGAAACACACAGAGAGAGAAACATTGAAGTGTCTCTCACATCGGTTGCCTCCCACAGGGACCAGTGCGGGGATCGAGCCCACAACCAAGGTACATGTCTTTACTGGAATCGAACCCTCAACCCTTCAGCCTGCAGGCCAGCGCTCTATCCACTGAGCCAAACCAGCTGGGGTCCAAAACATTGGATCTTTTGAGTCTAAGCCCACTCCTGGGTGTGGAGTGAGTGGTGGGTTCCCTCTACTTGCTGTCCTTTTTCAGCCTTCATAGTAAGAAATGATGGAACATTGCCGTAAATAAAAATAGGGGAAGTTAAAACTTGCATTTTACTTAGAAAACAATTGGCTTTCAGGCTATCCAGAGCTCGCCGAGATTAAAGTTCATGGTTGGACTGAACCATGCTTTGTGCTGGCTGTGGTGCAGGATGGTGGGCTGTTTGTGAAGGCTCAGTTGCTGCTTCTCTCATTCTGAGCCAGGTAACCTTCAGGCTTTTGATGAATGAATGTGACAGCCTCCAAGGGAATCTCAGTGATGAGCTTTTTCTTTCTTTCTTCATACTTCATACAATAAGAAAAATACATGAGATTCTGTAAAACTAAAGGAACTAGGAACTTGATGGTATTATTTACTCTTAAAATAACCTTATTTTAGATACTGAATTAATTTCTAACTTTCTTTACTTCCTTGTTTAGGTGAGGAGAAGCAACCTGAACCTAAACATCAGAAATTAGATAAAGTGAATGGCAGGAAAGAAGAGGTTATGAGAGAGGAAGAGGATGATGATGGTGATATGGAAGAGGATGATGATGAAGATGGTGATGATGGTGATGATGAAGAGGAGGAGAAGAATAAAGAATCAAAGGTGACCAAGCGTGTGCACATTCACAAGAGGTAAGCCGCTTAGCTTGTTCTGAGACAACAGTGGAAAATTCAGGATGGTCTCTGTGGGGGAAAAACGGGTTTTCCTGTCCCCGTCATTGCGGAATTGACGTGTGTAATAGAGTTGGATAGTCCCCTCTGTCCGCCCAGGTCCTTAGATCTAAACTGTGCCATTGCAGAGCAGTCAAGAGACCAGTGCCCTCAGAAGGCAGTGAAGAGGACCATTCCGATGAGGACAGCGGCCAGGAGGACGGTGATAGTGTTGGTAGTGAAGAGGACCTGGCTCAGAGTGACACCCACACTGAAGAGCAGGAGGATGAAGGTTTGCTTGGAATTTTCAAATTTAAATTACTACTGAGAAATGTGCATCAGTGCAGTGCAGGCCTCTTTAAATAGGACCCTAAGGTGTTTTGTCAAATTTATGTTAAAACGCTGAAGATGAAAACTTTGTATTATTTTGGTTTTGTTTTTTAAATGAGTTTGGAGTGGTGTTTGAGGGTTAAGATTCCTAGGGAATTTAAAACGTAGCTTAATTCTGAGGCACTACCTCTCTCTCTTGATGATCTCTCTAATTATCCAGCCCCGAATAAAAATTGGATAAACAGGATATTGCATCTAAGACCACGGTGGATTTTAAACAACTCTTTTGAGTTGAGAGGAGGATAAAGGATTTCTTGGGGCATTTTGTAAAACTGTAACCAAATGCTGTTGCTATGTTTATCAGGAATGTTGGGTAAACTCAAAGCATTTATTGAGGGAAGTAGGTCCTTTAATTTGTCTGGATGGAGGTTTTTGTTTACGTATCAGGTCGTTCCCTTCTGCTTCCTTTTCTGTAAGGCTGGCATGCCGGTTGGACCATATAAGAAATCTGAAGGAAAAAGCTTTTTTCATGAGGAGAGAATAGTAGATACCTTAGAATCAAAGAAACTTTTATACTAAAGGGACTATGAGACCTTGCATTCTACAACCAGATTCAACTGTCTATTACCGTTCTTTCACTTGAAAAAATTATGGGACTAATACATAATAATGAGAGAACATTAATAAAAAATATACTGCAGAAGAGTATGGCATAGAAAGTAAAAGTTCCTCACCAATCCCTCAAGGTCCAAAGTAATCACTGTTGTTTCTTTTGTATCTTTCCAGAAATTTTGTGTTCCTATATAAGCATGTATATATATTCTTAGAAACAAACAGTGAGTCTCCCTTATTTCCAGATTCTCAGCCACGTAGGACCCTTCCCCAGAGACAACCAATGTTATATGTTTCTGGTATATCTAAAGGTAATTAATACCTTTATGGGTAAAAACATACACATATACAATATAGTGTACATTATATGTGTGAATATGTGTTATTTTTTTAAGTGTTCTATGTTTTATATTTCTAAAAAGTTTACATTTTCACAGTAGCTTATGGGACTCTATTTTTTCCCCATATCCTTACTACATTGGATTTTATCTGTCTTTTCGGTTTTTGCCCATCTGTTGGTAAAGAATTGTATCTAATTTCTTGTGCTGTTTTTCTTTAATTATGAGTGAGCCTGACAAATTTTTCATGTATATATTTGCATATCCTTTGTTCATTTTAAATTGATTTTTTTCCTTATTGATTTATGCAATATCTTTATATATTTAAGAAGTTAGCCCTTTGTTGTATGGCTTACACTAGTGTTTTTCAGATTGTTTTGTTTGTTTGTTTGTTTGTTTACTTTAGATGTACAAGTCTCAAAGAAAAAGAAGAGGAAATTACCCTCTGATGTGAATGAAGGGAAAACTGTTTTCATAAGGTATGCCTTTTTACTTTTAAGAACTGCTCTATTTGTGTTGCCATCATAGGTTTCTCTTACCTCCCTCTCTCCCTCCCTTTCTTTTCTCTTCTTCTTTTTTTCCTCTTTACTTTTTTGTACTAGTTCTATTAAATAGACCAGAAGTTTGATGCCTCTAAGACCATTAGCACATCTGGCTCTAGGAGCATAGCAAACAATGAGGAACATAGAATCAGAACCATATACAGAAGTATTTATGCAGAGGTTATCATATGTTGTCCTTTGTTATTTTTTTATTTTTAGAAATTTTTTTCCCATTGATTTCAGAAAGGGAGGGAGAGAGAGAGAGAAAACACCAATGATGAGAGAGAATCATTGATTGGCTGCCTCCTGCATGCCCCCCACTAGGGATCGAGCCAGCAACCCAGGCATATACCCTTGACCAGACTCGAACCTGGGACCCTCCAGTCTGCAGGTTGACACTCTACCACCGAGCCAAACCAGCTAGGGCCTTATTTAGATTTCATTCTTTGTAATTGGGGCGGCATCATTTGGAACAAATCAATTCTTCAACTATGAGAGATATCCTACTTGCTGGCCTTTGTTTTTGTTTTTTTGGTTGTTTTTTTTTTAATACATTTTTATTGATTTCACAGAGGAAGGGAGAGGGAGAGAGAAATAGAAACATCAATGATGAGAGAGAATCATTGATTGGCTGCCTTCTGCACACCCCCTACTGGGAATTGAGCCCAAAACCTGGGCATGTACCCAAACTGGGAACCAAACTATGACCTCCTTGTTCATAGGTCAATGCTCAACCAGTGAGCCACACCAGCTGGGCACTGGTGGCCTTTCTTTTAAGGGGAGTGTTAGAGAGGGGTGACACCACTTAACTCAAACAATTTCTTTCTTCATGCCTAACTTCTAAAGTAGTGTCCGTAATAAAGTAAGGCATCCCATCTGTTTCTAGGGAAACTGAGGGAGAGAGTTGGGTGGAGATGGGGTTTATTTCATGTTCCCATTGCTATTTTAATCCTGACTGCAATAGATTGGCATTTTCAGAAGGTTGGGATATCTTTACCACACCTCTAATATGCTTTCATGTTCTTTCTTAAGCACCAATGTGCAGGGCTATTTGAATCTTATTTGAGAGACTAGGGGCCCAGTGCATGAATTTGTGCACCTTGAAAGGAACTGTGGGCCACGAGGCTCTGGTGGGCACAGGGGCGGGTCTCAGCCCATCCTCCGCACTCCCCCCTTCCCCGGCCCCTCCTGCCGTGACCCCGCTCCCACCACCACTGCTCCCACAAGCTGACGGTGCTGGTCCCACCCGCACCCACTGATGGAGTGATTGGGACCGGTGCCAGCAGCAGGTGCAAGCGGGGCAGTGCTGTCAACAGGTGTGAGTGGCAGCTGCTGCCCCAATCGCCCTTTAGGAGCAGGGGGCAGTGGAGAAAGTCCTGAAGGGCAATTGGGGCCAGCAGCCGCTGCTCGTACCCACTGACGGCGTTGAGTGATCGGGGCCATCTCTGGGCGCCAGCAGCAGGTGCGAGCGGCGGCTCAGGCGGTAACAGCGGGTGCAAGCAGGGCTGGTGCTGGCAGCGGGTGTAAGCGCTGGGTGGGACTGTGGCATGCAGGAGCAAAGAATTTTCAGAAACCACCAGAGGCTCGCCCCGATGACAGTGACCAGCATCCTGCCTTGGTCTGGTAGCCCCCCTCACCTGCTCCACCATCCCACTGCTGCCAACGCCCGCCATGTTCTGTGCGCGCCCCCTGGTGGTCAGCGCACAGTTGTTCGGTGGTTCTGCAGTTCGGTCTATTTGCAGTTTAGGGTTTTATATATATACTAGAGGCCCGGTGCGCAAAAATTTGTGCACTCGAGGGGAAGGGGGAGTCCCTCAGCCCAGCCTGTGCCCTCTCGCAGTCTGGGACCCCTCAGAAGATAACGACCTGCTGGCTTAGGCCTGCTCCCGGGTGGCAGAGGGCAGGCCCAATCCCTAGGTGCATCCCCTGGTCAGGCTCAGAGCAGGGCCGATTGGGGAGTTGGGGCGCCGCCCCTGTCATGCACAGAGCAGGGTGGATTGGGAGGTTGCGATGCCACCCTCAGTCACGCTCAGGGTAGGGCCGATTGGGGGGTTGGGGCACCGCTCCCTGTCACACTCAAGGCAGGGTCGATGGGGAGGTTGCGGCACCACCCCCTGTCACGCACAGAGCAGGGCCCATCAGGGGGTTGGGGTGCTGCCCCCTGTCACTCACAGAGCAGGGCCCATCGGGGGTTGGGGCTCCGTACCCTGTCACACACAGAGCAGGGTCGATCAGGGGGTTGGGGAGCTCCCCCCTGTCACGCACAGAGCAGGGTCAATCAGGGGGTTGGGGAGCTCCCCCCTGTCATGCACAGAGCAGGGCCCATCAAGGAGTTGGGGCACTGCCCCCTGTCACACACAGAGCAGGGCGGATCAGGGGGTTGGGGTGCCGCACCTTGTCACACTCAGGGCAGGGCCAATGGGGAGGTTATGGCTTTACCCCGTCACACACAGAGGAGGGCCCGTGGTGGGTGGTTGGGGCGTCACCCTCTATCACCCCACAGAGCAGGGCCGATCAGGGGGTTGGGGCGCCGCCACTGTCACACTCAGGGCAGGGCCGATGGGGAGGTTATGGCTCTACCCCGTCACACAGAGCAGGGCCCATGGGGGTGGGGGGTTTGGGGCGCCGCATCCTGTCACACACAGCAGGGCTGATCAGGGGGTTGGGGCACCGCACCCTGTCACACACAGAACTGCAGGGCGATCAGGGGATTGGGGAGCTCCCCCCATCAGGCACAGAGCAGGGCTGATCAGGGGGTTTGGGCGCCTTCCCCTGTCATGAACAGAGCAGGGCCGATAGGGAGGTTGTGGCCCCGCCCCCTGTCACACACAGAGCCG
This sequence comes from Myotis nattereri, assembly GCF_964212035.1. Lineage (NCBI taxonomy): Eukaryota > Metazoa > Chordata > Mammalia > Chiroptera > Vespertilionidae > Myotis > Myotis nattereri. The sequence continues at coordinate 20,653,844 of NC_138086.1, read as the reverse complement.
CAGGGCGATCGGGGTTTGGGCGCTGCCCCTTGTCATGCTGATCCCGGTGCCGGGAGGCCTCGCGGCTCTGCTGATCCTGGTGCTGGGAGGCATATTACCCTTTTACTATATAGGGTAGAGGCCTGGTGCACGGGTGGTGGCCGGCTAGTTTGCCCTGAAGGGTGTCCTGGATCAGGGTGGGGGTCCCCACTGGGGTTCCTGGCCAGCCTGGGTGAGGGGATGATGGCTGTTTGCAGCTGGTCACACACCCTTCAGGGTGGGGATCCCCACTGGGGTGCCTGGCCAGTCTGGGTGAGGGGCTGAGGGCTGTTTTCAGGCTGGCGGGTGACGGAAGCTCCCAACCGCTCCTTTTTTTATTTTTTTTTTTATTCTGGGCCAGCTTTAGCTCTGAGGCTCCAGCTCTTAGGCCTCGGCTGCTGAAAGCAGGTATCTGGTTTGTTTGGGTTCTATAATCGAAATAATGTATAACTCCAGCTCTGAGATCCCCGCTCGCTGAAAGCAGGTTTCTGGGGTTTTGTTTAGCTTCTAAATTTGTTACAATGTTTCAAACTGCCGGCTCAGAGGCCGGCAAGGCAGGCGGGGAACGTTGGTTTCCTCTGACACTGAAGCAAGCAAGCCTCATGTTAGTTTCAAGCTGCCTGGCTGCCGGCCGTCATTTTAGCTGGCATTTAATTTGCATATCACCCTGATTAGCCAATGGGAAGGGTAGCGGTCATATGCTAATTACCATGTTTCTCTTTTATTAGATAGGATACCAGGTAGATGTGTATTTTATCCTCTTGCACAATCTTTTGAGATTGTTTTTATTATATAAGTAATTTATATTTAGGAAATGTGCAAAAAGACACAAAAACATTAACCTTAATCACTACTCAGAGAACACCCACACACATGCCCACATCATCGTAAATATTTACAAAGGTGTGTTTAGCCTATGCATGCTGCGCTATAACCCATTTTTTCTTTACAGCATGTCTCTCCATAACTTCTTTTTACTGTGTTATATGGAATTGCCATATAAATAATTTTGTACTCTCAGAGGATTTTAACAGGAAGGAAGAAACATCACACTTAGAAGCCTGTGATCTCAATACCAAGTATACTGTTTATACATCATTTAAATTAACAAAGAACTTAGGAAGGTAAAGGGATGAAAGAAAGAAAACTATGTACACGATGAGGCATATTAGAAGAAGTAATGTAGCTAGGATGTGTCTTATTAGAGAACTTTCTTTTGTTTTTTTTTATACATTTATTTATTTTAATTGATTTCAGAGAGAGGAAGGGAGAGGGATAGAAACATCAGTGATGAGAGAGAATCATTGACTGACTGCCTCCTGCATGCCCTCTACTGGGGATTGAGCCCGCAACCTGGGCATGTGCCCTTGACCGGAATTGAACCTGGGACCCTTCAGTCTGCAGGCCGACGCTCCATCCACTGAGCCAAACTGGGCTTACAATATTATTGATGATTATCCCTATGCTGTACTTTACATCCCCATGACTGTTTTGTAACTACCAATTTGTACTCTCTAATCTCTTCACTTGAAGGATTTTCTGACTTCTATAAAATTTTAACTGAAACCAAGATTTCACAGCAACACTGAGAAGAAAATGGCTAATAAGAGAGAGAGAGACACATTTGAGTGTTTTGTTTGTAATCAGGGAAAGTAATTTGGCCAATTTATTGAAAAAGCAGGTTTGTTGGATAAATGTTAGGTTGGCTCACAGAATGGTAGTTGTCAAAGAGCAAACCTTAAGAATGGGATGAGCCGAAACCGGTTTGGCTCAGTGGATAGAGCATCGGCCTGCGGACTGAGGGGTCCCGGGTTGGCTCAGTGGATAGAGCGTCAGCCTGCGGACTGAGGGGTCCCGGGTTCGATTCTGGTCAAGGGCATGTACCTGGGTTGCGGGCACATCCCCAGTGGGAGATGTGCAGGAGGCAGCTGATCGATGTTTCTCTCTCATCGATGTTTTTAACTCTCTATCTCTATCCCTTTCTCTCTGTAAAAAATCAATAAAATATATAAAAAAAATTATTAAAAAAAAAAAAGAATGGGATGAAACTCTGGACAGTTCTGGAACCTCTGCTGCAGGTGGCAATGGGTCTTTTCTCTGAGGATGCCCCACTATTTTTTAACTTATTTTTTTTAAATATATTTTTACTGATTTCAGAGAGGAAGGGAGAGGGAGAGAAAGAGAGAGAAACATCAGTGATGAGAGAGAGTCATTGATTAGCTGCCTCCTGCACAATTCCTATTGGGGATTGAGCTCGCAACCCAGGCATGTGCCCTGACCAGGAATCGAACCCAGGATCTTTCAGTCCACAGGCCGACACTCTATCCACTGAGCCAAACTGGCTAGGGCTATTTTTCTAACTTCTTAACACATTTTGTACCGCTCAGGAGTTTTCTCGTGTTTCGCGTGCCATCTGTTAAGGACCACTCACGAGTGTTCTCGTTTTTCACACCCATGGAAAAAGGAGTGAATCTAGACACTTATGTAAATTTTGTTTGGTCCCTCTTCATAGAGGAAAATGTTTTACGCAGTACCATATGTTAAAAAAGTACTAGGAACTTTAATTGCTTGTTTTTGTAAATAAAAATGTTATAATTATTGAAAAATAACACCTAAAGTGCATTATGATGGTTTAAATAACGTGCAGTTTGCCCAAAAACGTGTGGTCCCTGGCGTATGTCTTAGAGATTTCTATGCGGTACGCAGTGTGTTAAGGTGTAACAAATTCTGTAGGATGTATTAATGTAAATGTACAACTCAGTGAAATTTCTCATATTTATATACAAGGTTTGGCAAAACATGTATATGCTCATATACATTTACATATGTATATTTATATATATGAATGTATACATGTATCCGTGTAACCACCACCCAGATCAAGACATAAGTTTCCTTTGGGTGGGACACTGCTGTTTTGAAGTGAATCTGCATCTACAACTTCTGGTCTTTGTATAACTCTGTTCAAGTTTTAAATTCCTGGAGAGAGAATCTGATTGACAGAGGAAGGTCAAGGGGCACGGTCACATATCAGAAACCTGGCCATTGGAGGTCTCCCCTATTGGTGCTATTCCTCAACAAGGCAGAGTGGTCTTGAGCAAGGGAACCACTCCAGTTGGTGTCTAACTCGCTCATTTTGTAACCAGAACATGGGATCTTTTGTAATTGACCTTTCTTGTGATCTAATTGTCTTCCATAGAAACCTGTCCTTTGACTCAGAGGAAGAAGAACTTGGGGAGCTCCTCCAGCAATTTGGAGATCTTAAATATGTCTGCATTGTCTTACATCCAGACACAGAGCATTCTAAAGGTATTTGTTGTCAGCTGGTCAGGCCCTAGAAGAGTGAAACTACTGCCATGGGCACTGAGGGGTTCACATTTAGCCCAAGTTTCTATGGTCCATAGAAGCACCAAAGACATTTCTGAGGTTGTCCTCTATGAGGTCAAATTCATGCAGCATATTTCATGCACCTGCCAGCCATAATTTTGCCTAAGCTTTTTAAGCCCTTATTTACTTTAGGGTAATGAATTCCATTTGTTGTTCTTTGAATTTCAAATGTGATAACATCTCATGGGTATTAATTATTCCACATTGCTTGACATTACTGGGATCTTTTTAGTTGTGTTTCTTAGAGATGGAAGATGATAGAAACTTTGTCGCAGTGGTAACAGAAAGAAAGAAAACCTATGTAAGAAGGGTTCTGCTGTAGATTTTTTTTCTTAAAGCTATTTATTTGAGTTTCCAGGGTTGACCATTCCTCATTTCAGTATATTACTTTTCATAATCTTTGATTTCATCAATTACAGTCATTCTTCTAAAGCAATTCTTTTTTTAATGTGGTTTTTTTGTTGTTACTTCTCACCCAAGGATATTTTTGCATTGATTTTTTAAAATATATTTTTATTGATTTCATAGAGAAAGGGAGAGGGAGAGAGAGAAACATCAGTGATGAGAGAGAATCATTGATTGGCTGCCTTCTGCTGCCCCACACTGGGGATTGAGCCCGCAACCCGGGCATGTGCCCTTGGCCAGAATCGAACCTGGGACCCTTCAGTCCACAGGCCAACACTCTGTCCACTGAGTCAAACCGGCTAGGGCTCCATTGATTCTTAAAGAGAGGGGGAGAGACAGAGAGAGAGAGAAACATCGATATGAGAGATACATGGATTGGTTGCCTCCTGCACATGCCCCAACCAGGGCCTGAAACCAAGGTACATGTCATTGACTAGATTGGAACCCTGGACTCTTCATTCCATGGGCCAATGCTCTATCTGGCTAGGGCTCTCTCTCTTTTTTTCTTTTTAATCCTCACCTGAGGATTTTTTTCATTGATTTTTAGACAGAGTAGAAGGGAAGGGAGAGGGAGGGAAGAGAAAAGAAAGAGAGTGAGAAAGATTGGTTGGTTGCCTCCTGCACACATCCAGAACAGGGCTGAGTATTGAACCCACAAATGAGGGACATGTCCTTGATTGGAATCGAACCCATGACCCTTTGGTCCAAGGGCTGGTGCTCTAACCACTGAGAAAAACTGGCTAGGGCATTTAAAAAAAAATCCTATCTAATAATAGACAAACATGGTAATTAACCACACCTCCATTACGCTTCCCATTGGCTAATGAGGGTGATATGCAAATTAACTGCCAACCAAGATGGCGGCCAGCAGCCAGGCAGCTTGAAGCGAACATGAGGCTTGCTTGCTCTAGTGACAGAGGAAGCCAAGGTTCCCCGCCTGCCGCAGCCCAGCTCTGAGCTCCAGATGCAACAATGTTGCAATTATAGAAGCTAAACAAACCCAGAAACCTTCTTTCAGCTGCCAGCATGCCCAGAGCTTAGAGCGCCAGTGATGACAACAGAGTTTCAATTATAGAAGCTAAACAAACCCAGATACCGGCTTTCAGCCAGCCACGGCCTCAGAGCTGCAGCTGGCTCTCAGCTCCAGTGACAGCTATAGAAGGTAAATAAATCCCAGAATTAAAAAAAAAAAGAGGCTGGGAGCTTCAGTCACCCACCAGCCTGAAAACGGCCCTCAGCCCCTCACCCAGACTGGCCAGGCCCCCCCAGTGGGGACCCCCACCCTGAAGGGAGTGTGACTAGCTGCAGACAGCCATTGGACCGTCATCCAGGCTGGCCAGGCACCCAAGCGGGACCCTCACCCTCATGTGGATCACCCTTCAGGGCAAACCAGCTGGCCCCCACCCATGCACCAGGCCTCTATCCTATATAGTGAAAGGGTAATATGCAAACTGACCCTAACAGCAGAAAGACTGGGAATGACTAGTCACTATGACACACACTGACAACCAGGGGGCAGATGCTCAATGCAGGAGTTGCCCTCTGGTGGTCAGTAGCTCTCACAGCGGGGAGCTCTGCTCAGCCACAAGCCAGGCTGATGGCTGCCAGTACAGCGGTGATGGTGGGAGCCTCTCCTGCCTCCTCAGCAGCGCTAAGGATGTCCGACTGCAGTTTAGGCCTGCTCCCTGCTGGCAAGTGGGCATCCCCCGCAGGCTGCCGGACTGCCAGAGGGATGTCTGATTGCCAGCTTAGGCCCAATTACCCGGGGAGCAGGCCAAAGCCAGCAAGTGGTCACCCCCGAGGGGTCCCAGACTGTGAGAGGGCACAGGCCGGGCTGAGGGACCCCCTACCCTGAGTGCACAAATTTTTGTGCACCGGGCCTCTAGTATAGATAGATAGATAGATAGATAGATAGATAGATAGATAGATAGATATTATTGATTTCAGAAAAAAAGGGAGAGGGAGAGAGAGATAGAAACATCAATGATGAGAGAGAATCATCAATCAGCTTCCTCCTGCACGCCCCCTACTGGGGATTGAGCCTGCAACCAGGCATGTGAACTGTGACCTCCTGGTTCATAGGTCAATGATCAATAACAGCCACACTGGATGGGCAGTGAATTCTTAATTCATTCTGATTCTTGATTCCTTTGCATTCTACCAAAAGCTATGAACCATCTCCTCAGAAAAAGGCCACTTCTGAGAGTTTGTGGGCTCCCTGGAGCCTATCCATGGATTGTTAACCTACTTTTTAAATCATCTTATTTTCCAAACTGATGAGATCTGAGCATTTTTGGGTTTTACTTGGTTAAAAAAGACGTACACGAGGCCTTATGATGGAAAGAAAATGGAACTGCTTCCTGGAGATTCGGGATCTAATCCCAGCTAGATCATAGCCCAGCTGGGTGATTTTTGGCAAATCATTTAACCACTGTGGGCTTTTGTTTCTTATCTGTAAAATCAGTGTGTTCAGCTAGGGTAATCACTTAAGGTGCCTTAAGCTCTGATATTCAATTATACTTCTCCATTTCCAGTATGTTTTTGTAAAAATGAGCAACTGGAATTGCATAGAATGTTTCAAGTATGGTAAGATATTGCTTTAGTGTGATGTCTTTTGTCCCTTTTTGAGTGTGTGCTGTATTGGGTTGATATTTTCAGAATGTAGTCTACAATTGACTTGCCTCACTTTCTACCTTGGTCTGTTAATTTTAGTTGAGAGTTAATGATCTTAAGTATATTTTTCATTATTTTTTGTTAATGCATGTCTTTCCCTAGCTCATAATTAAATTTTTCTGTCGCTTTTTCTGCCTACTCACTCATACAGCCTTGGCCTCGTCCTCCAGTTTATCCCATCAGCAAGCCATTTCACTGCCCGGAAGAGCTGAATATTATCTGCAGACTTTTAGGGAAGTGTTAAGACTGAATTTAATACTGACCCTGGAAATTCCAATGATAAAATTCCTACCCATTCAGAGAGAAATACCCATTTTTTTCATATTGGACAAATAGGATAATCTGCCTATTAGAAACATTTCCTCCCCAAATTTCTTTTTTTTTTTAATGTATTTTATTGATTTTTTACAGAGAGGAGGGGAGAGGAATAGAGAGTCAGAAACATCGATGAGAGAGAAACATCGATGAGCTGCCTCCTGCACACCCCCTACTGGGGATGTGCCTGCAACCAAGGTACATGCCCTTGATGGGAATTGAACCTGGGACCCTTGAGTCCGCAGGCCGACCCTCTATCCACTGAGCCAAACCGGCCAGGGTTCCTCCCCATATTTCTGTATTTGTTTCTTTATATGGAGTATTTATTAATGCCGGGCATTATAGTAGTGCTAGGGATATGGGAACAGTCAAGAAACATGGCCCTTATTCCTCAAGCACCTAGTCTTTTTGTGAAGATGCCATCTGAATGGGGCTATAAATAGAGATGTGAGTGAAGGACCGGCAGGGTGGGACACTTGGCTCTGCCTGGAGGAGGCAGGAAAGATCTCACTAGATGGTGACACTTGGGTTGACCTGCCCATGTGTTCTCTCAGTGAGTCTGCTGCCATTAATTTTTTTTAAAAAAATTTATTTATTAAATTGATTGGGGAGACATGGTCAACACGAACACATAGGTTTCAGGTGTGGGTTTTTGTGTTACAAGATCTGTATATTGTACCATGTGCCCACCACCCAAAGTAAAATCTTGTCCTGTCACCTACATTAGGACACCCTTCTCCCATCAATGAGTGAAATCATCTAGCTTTTTCTGACTGACTTATTTCATTTAGCATAATATTCTCAAGGTCCATCCATGTTGTTGCAACTGGCGCTATTTCACCCTTTCTTATGCCATTTATTCTTATTGGGGACAAAACATCACTCCCCCAGTGGGGAATACTAACACAATATTATGAAACTTATATTTAAAATAAGGTTGTGGTTTTTTAAATGTCAATAACAGAAATTAGGATGGGCTAATTGGCCCTGTGTCTAACCAGTGAGAAATTCTGGACTGTGAGTTGAGAATTGAGCTCATGGGTTTCTGGTTCACTGCTGCATTCATTCGATAGAGGCCTGAGCCTTTTACTCCACGAGGCAGGTGTCCCCATATCTAATGCCTCCCAAGTAACAATGATGACAGTGAGATCTGTAATTAATTTCAGGGTTAAGTGGTCGCTGCCTCATTTTTTAAATCTTGTAATAGGCATGCAGTAAGTGATGCTGGATAAAATGTTAGGCTGGAATTTCTCCAGCATGTCTTGTGGATATTTGTTACTAAGGAGAGAGATGGTAAGACTAAAGTTCAAGGAGTATTGGAAAAGATGAAGGAAATAATAAAATTTCGTTGCGAACAGTTGTGCTATTTTTTCAGTACCTGACAGCGCCTGTCTCAACGGTATTTAACAAAAGGATGCTACCACCCCTTCCACTTGTGTCAGCCGCCCACCATTTGTGTGTTGTCTTTGGCCTCTTGGTGGTCCATGGGAGTTTAACATTCTCACTTGAATTTTGTCTCTCTGTACAGGTTGTGCATTTGCTCAGTTCATGACTCAAGAAGCAGCTCAGAAATGCCTTGCAGCTGCTTCTCCAGAGACCGAGGTAAGGAAGACATTTCCTTTACCCTGTAACCCAGGCAATAGTGGCTCCTAGAGGCAACACCTGCTGTTTATGCAAAGCATCATCATTATTATTATGTTGTCAATAATGCAGTAATAGTCAAGCTTACATTTATTGGGCACTTAGTGTCTCATAGGCACGCTCATTAGATAGGCACATGCATTTTCTTATTTAGTCCTTACATCAGCCCTATAGGGTTATATAAGGCTAGTATAATTGTATTGCCATTGTCTGTTAAATTTTCTTGAGTAGAGATAACACTACCATTTCATTAGCTTTCTTTAGATTACTAAAAATTTGCTTATTTACAGATCAGTTCCCTCAGTTTGAGCCTACTTTGGGCCTAATCATCTCCCATAAAATAAATTATTTAGTCCTGGCTGCCCTAAACACACACATGGCCTTTTGCACAGCTATAGTAAATACTGTTATCTGGGCCAAAATATATTGGGGTTGGGTTCCATAGCTTAATTGGTGACTGCTGTTTCCCTTTCTTTGCTGTTTCTTGTCAGTTCCTTAGTTTTTACTTGTTATGTGTTTTAAGAGACAGGGTTGCAATCTGTTACAGGGTGGCGGGCTGAAATTGGATGGCCGGCAACTCAAGGTTGACTTGGCAGTGACCCGTGATGAGGCTGCAAAGCTCCGGACAAAGAAGGTGAAGAAGCCGACCGGAACCCGGAACCTCTACCTGGCCCGAGAAGGCTGTGAGTAGTGGATGGGAGACGTAAACCAGGCCTCTGAGAAGCTGGCCCTGTGCTGTGACAGTGACCCAGCAATATTTATGTTTGAGGGCATGTTTCACATTAAAACCCCAAATGTCCTCATTAGCAGTGTTTTTTATTATTATTATTTTAATGTTTTTTGTTTCTGTTTTTAAATTTTTTTTTTTTTTTTTTTTTAATTTTAGAGAGGGAGGAGGGGAGAAAGAAAAAGAGAGAAACCAATGTAAGAGAGATACATTGATAGGTTGCCTCCTGTACGTACCCTGACTGGGGATTAAACCTACAACCTAGGTATGTGCCCTAACCAGGAATTGAACTGGTGACCTTCCGGTGCATGGGATGATGCTCCAACCAACTGAGCCACACTGGCCAGGGCATAAGTGTTATATTATTATTTCACTTTAGTAGATGTGGCTTTCTGTTTGGAAACCTTCACCCAGTTTGTAGATGAGCCAGTCTCGTCTTTTCTGCCTGCTGGCCTTTAGATCTTTTCATCGGAGATTGGCAGGGCAAAGAGGGAGGAAAAACTCAAATTACCTTTGCTTCTTGTCATCATTTCTTTTTTTAAACATGTATTTTTATTTATTTCAGAGAGGAAGGAAGAAGGAGAGAGAGAGAGAAGCATCAGTGATGAGAGAGAATCATTGATTAGTTGCCTTCTGCACACCCCACACTGGGGATCGAGCCCACAACCTGGGCATGTACCCTGACTGGGAATAGAACCGTGACCTCCTGGTTTATAGGTAGATGCTTAACCACTGAGGCACGCTGGCTGGGCGATTTATGTAATAAGAGGTTTTCTGAAAGAGTGAAAATTACAACTAAAATTATTCTTTGGATTTAAAATGTGTAGAGTGCCTTTCTCTTAGTGTCAAAAAGATAATCAGAAATTAACTTTAGTTAAAAAAAAAAAAGAGAATCCCTCCCTCTAGGTCATACAGTATTTGTCAGCCCACCTGCTGCACAACTGCCCAGCGAGGACTGGTAATGTTAGGTCATTAGCCTTCGATACGAGGCCTCTATATGGTGATTTGGCTGTTTTCTGGGCTGGCTTATTTCACCACTTAGTAATGATCCCCTAGTACATGAGCAGTGAAATTCCAAGGGCCAGGGTAATGGTGGAGCAGTTTTGCATCCAAATGCTTAAAATGTACTTATTTTCAGAACTTCCTTTATGCCTTTCCAGCTGGTGCTGGGCATGTAGGGGAGGGAAGGAGAAGAGGAACGAAATTACAAACTATTCAGAGCAGCAGTTGCCAACCGGTGGTCCGCGGACCACTGGTGGTCCGTGAGGTCTGAAAGGTTGGCAACCGCTGATTCAAAGTATTAGTCCTTGAGAGCAGCTCTGAGCTAAAAAGTTAGCCCTGTAGCCTATTTCTGGCCCTACCCAAATGCCTCTGTGTCCTGGCCAGCAGAGTCCTCTGGGCCCTGTACAAAGAGCTTGCATCATTCAAATCACATTCCTCTTGTTGCTCAGTGAACATTCCCTTGCTGATGTCTTGGCCTTTTTCCCTCTTTCTGCAGTGATTCGTGCTGGGACGAAGGCTGCAGAGGGTGTGAGCGCGGCTGATATGGCCAAAAGAGAACGGGTGAGTAGGTTAGGTACCACCCTTCGATTCGACATGATTTATTATAAATCAATAAGTAATAGTTATTGTATGGTAGAGGAGTTTATTCAAGAGCCAAGTTTTGGTAACAGGCCATACTTACACTGTTGTTAGAAAAAAGCACACAGGTGAAACAGCAAATAACCCAAAGTTATCATAACATTAGCTCACCATTATATGCATTAGAAGAACTGGATCTTATTCTTATTTTCCTAATGCTCAGCAGTAATGTCTGCTGAATAGTATGCTTAGAGATCATGGAGTAGACACTTAGAGGCCAGGGCTGTGTATAATTAGGTGTCAGTGTAAATGCAGGATAACGTAAGAAAGGCAGTTCCGAGTAGGCTGGAATCGGTAGGGAAGAAGGTAGATGTGGGTCTTGAGATAGTTAAGATGTCCGTTTTGGGGAGGAGGAGGAGGAGGCCTCCAGATTATACAGTCATTTTTGGAAAGCTCCATGTTATGAGAGTTTCTACTGCTGACTGATGCCCTTAAATCCCTCTGCTGCTTGGTAATGTTAGTTCCCAGGATCTTTTACCTTTGCCCACATAGCTTACTTTCAGAGAGCTAAGCCAACCTAGAATTAGCTGTGGAACCTGAAAGTGCAGCAGGTGATGGACAGAGATGAGAATATAACGACAGGAAGAGGTAGTGTGTCTTTTGTGTAGTTTCCTTTCTAGACTAGTGTTCTCAACCTTTTTTGTTAGTGAGCATCCGGAAATGATGGTATTTGATTGGCATTGTATACCCTTTTCTGATCACATTGCAGTAGTGACACATTTAATTTTCTCTTAGATGAATTTTTCTAGCAAAAAGCTCATAGAGTATATGCATTATAATTCACAGCAGGCACAGCTTTTCCTGGAAGAAAAATCAGACTTTTGAACTTGGGCCTCTTCAAATATCCCTTTACCGTTCATTTCCAGAGCATCCATTTATTTTGTGATTTGTTAGAACCTTTGCCAGATAAGGAGCAGCAGGAATGAGAAGACTTGAAAGAAAAAATGTAATTTGAACCTTTTTTCTGCTAATTTTTCTAATTTAAAAAAAAAATCAGGAGGAGAATGTCATCTTTCATCTTTGAGACAGGCTGCCCTGGGCCAGTGTTTTGTGCAGCATAGTAGAGGCTGATGCTCTAGAAGCAGAATTCATTTCTGTGGTCAGGGATATTCCTTTGCCTAAAGGTGGCAGAGTAGAGACAAGACAGCATTCTCTCAAGTATTCTTTAAAGAAATTCTATTATTTTTGGAAAGACTAATAGTTTGAGTTGGTGGGTAGATCAGGACTGGGCATAAATGTTAACTACAGCATTATTTATTATTTACTCTGGGCCAAGTTTTGAGGTCAAGATTTTATGTATATCTCCCCATTTTGGCCTTGCATCACTGCTGAGAAATTGACATTATACTAGTATTTTGATCTACAGTTCCACTTTGTAGGTGAAAATATTGTGGCTTAAAAAATTTCATGTAACTTCTCCAGTTAGGGCTGGATTTCGAATTCAGTCTGAGGCCATCCATGACTGTCCCATGTGCCCACCATCTTGTCTCCCGATCCTTTCTTTCCCTGTGCTGGGACCGTACAGCTGCAGGGCGGGTGATTTCCCTCCTTTTCTCTATGTGCATAGTTATTGGATGGGGTCGTGGTTCTTTCCTCTTGTAGAACTGTGAGCCTGCATTTTTAAAGGGTGGATTAGATTGTTAACAGTTTTTTGTTCTTTCAGTTTGAGCTACTGAAGCATCAGAAACTGAAGGACCAGAATATCTTTGTCTCCCGCACCAGGCTCTGCCTGCACAATCTCCCCAAGGCCGTGGATGACAAACAGCTCAGAAAGTTGCTGCTGAATGCCACTAGAGGGGAGAAGGGAGTGCGCATCAAGGAGGTGAGAGTTGGCCCTGCCCACTCAGAACTTTGGTCCTGGGTCAGATGGAGCATTTATTTTCTGGCTGTGGTGCTAGCAGATTGACACATTTTCTTCTGGACACATTGTCAGTAGACAGGGCGGACTTTGGCAGTTTTCGTGCCTTTTTTTTTTTTTTTTTTTGCCTTTTTTCTAAGAACTGCCTTTCACATCTGACCAGATTGCAGTAGAATGTGAGGAAGTCTCTGCCCTAGTGAAGTACTTTAGCAAGCACTTACTAAATGCCCGCTGTGTGCTCAGCATTATGCCAGGTGCTGTAATGTTAATTTTCTTGCAGAGAAAATCACCTGTGTGCTTTGCTCTTTAGAAGAGCATTTTGCTGTCCTTTAGGCTCCCAGCCCATGGTGAGAGTCCTCAGTGCCCTGTGATGAGCACAGGGAGCTGCACAGGTCTTCAGCAGCTGTGCTAGACAAACACTGTTCACACCGACACGGTTAGACACGGAGAACAGAAGCCTTTCTGCTTCCCGTTTCCCCCATGGCGGCCTGCATCCCTGTGTCATAGTGCTTACTATTACGCTGTCCTGCAATTGTTTATCAGTCATTTCTCCAACCAAACTGAGCTCTTTTAGGGCAGGTGTCATCTCATTGTTTCTAATGCTTGGCATAGCACCTGGCACATAGTAATCTGTCGATCAGTATTTCCTGAAAAAGTAACATAGCCAGTGTTATGAATCTTCTGTGCTGTTTCATCCCCATAACTTTTCCTAATCCCTGAGAGCTTCACCAAAATGTATGGTATTGGTATTTGGGGAATTACGTGAGAGAATGTGAACATGCCACTCTTGGTAAAACTGTTCAAAGTGTTACTGGTATAGGGGTCAGTTGTGTAATTCCTCATATCAACATCCACAACACTTAAGTGTCTGCACTTTTAAAACCTGTCATTTAGAGAAACTTATGTGTTTTACAATATCTGCATTGTATTGAGTTTTTTTCTTTAATTCTTTCATATGTGTGAGTATAGTGTCTCAGCAAGAGAGTAAGCTTCTTGAGGACAGGAACCTCATTCTATGCTTTTCTTGATTTCCCTATAGTGCACGGCACAGAGTAGATACTGGACATACACCAAACGAGCATCCAGGTGGTCCTAATGCCTAGACCTAATGCCCAGCTTCTACGAGTAATAGAATGTGAATGATCAGTTTTCCCAAGATTCCTTGCTGTATCTCAGTACCCCAGGATGCCTATTACATTCAGCTTAAGGATTTAGGGAAAGGCCACATCAGGGAGGATCTGAGTGCCCAGCAAAGACTGCTGAAGCTTCTTTTTGTATTTCTGAGACTGCATGTGGTGCAGGCTTCTCCCCATGCCTGAAATGCCTTATCTAAAGCCATCAGGCTTTCTTCCTTCCCTTCTTTAGTAATTTCTTTTCTTTTTTTAAAATATATTTTTATTGATTTCAGAGAGGAAGGGAGGGAGGGAGGGAGGGAGGGAGAGAGAGAGAGAGAGAGAGAGAGAGAGAGAGAGAGAGAGAGATTGATCGGCTGCCTCCTGCACACCTCCCACAGGGGATCGAATCCGCAACCCCGGCATGTGCCCTTGACCGGAATCGAACCCTGGACCCTTCAGTCCGCAGGCTGACGCTCTATCCACTGAGCCAAACCGGCCAGGGCAGTAATTTCTGAGTGGTTTCTACAATGATGAGCTCTAGCACTACATTTTATCCTCAGTGATAACTTAATATACAACTTCAGGTACCATGGACCTCTCAACTTGCATGTATTGTTAGTAGTTAGTTATTATAATTTCTTCTTGGAGAGTCGATTTTATATGCATGCTTATTTGTAGGTCAGTATCGATGTCTGTAAACCCCTAGAAAGCATGAAAATACCTATTTAATTTGCTTTGTGCTCTCAGTAGCTGTATTCTAATAAAACAGACAGTCACAGTGTTATTTTAGTACAACTCTTGTGGTGATCTAGCTGAAGAATCTGTCCCAAGAATTGAATCTGTTAAGGCCCTCCTCCTGTAATTACCGATTCTTTTTCTTGTTCTACTCATAGTGTAAGGTGATGCGAGACCTCAAAGGAGTTTATGGGAAAATTAAGGGTCAGTCCCTGGGCTACGCCTTTGCAGAGTTCCAGGAGCACGAGCATGCCCTGACTGCCCTACGCCACATCAACAACAACCCAGAAATCTATGGGCCTCAGAAGGTGAGCCTCATCCTGTGGGGAGAGCGGTTCCCCTGAGGACCTTTTACAGAAAACCACTCCTCTCCTTTGTGTCCAGTGCTCTCTCAGACATTTGAGTGATGGGAAAGAGTAGCAAGTCGATGGAGGCGATGAGCAGTGATTCAGGTAATAAGATGATTGGCAGGAACTCTAAATTGTGTAGACTACTTACACTACGGCCGCTTACCTGTAAGTAGAGTTAAGTGAGCAGCCACCTCTGCCTTGCAGAAAAGAGGGCAATGGTGGGAGACAACTCAGCTCATTGCACTCAGAGATTAAGAAATCGAATGAATGACATTCTGTCCTCTGACACAGAGACCAATAGTGGAGTTCTCTTTGGAAGATCGAAGGAAGCTTAAAATAAAGGAACTGAGGATCCAGCGCAGCCAGGTACAGAACTAAAATGTTTTTTCTGTTTTTGTTATTTTTTAATTGTTGTTCATAACACATAACATACAACCTGCTGTTTTTAAGTGTACACTTCAGTTAAAACAGTTTTTAAAGGCTATATCCAAACTTCTGTTTTGTTCGGTTTGTGATCTGCCCCCTTGAAATGGGACTCTACCTCAGTAGGTCCTGTGTTACTCTTTACTCACCGTCCCCCAGCACTCTAGGCTACCTCCTCTGCTGGCCTGTCTGTGAGAGCCCCACAGAAGGAGAGGAAGGAGAGAAGACTGTGTGCTGACCACGCACATGCGAGACAGCTTACATGTGTGAACTCATTTAATCCTCATCAGCCACGTCCGGTGGACATTATCAACCCCATCTTACAAACTAGGAAATGAAGCCGACAGAGGTAATAACCTGCCAAGGAACTCGGCAAGCAGCAGAGGCTGAGTATGGACATAAGTATTCATATGAAGCAGCCTGGTACACGCCCAGGCAGCGACTCGTGCAGTGCTTGGTGATGGTCCATGTCAGAATTAATGGCCACAATTAAAGTTGTGCACACCTGTAGATTTCAGCGGTCTCTTTCATAATTGATTTTTCTTCTTAGATAGCTCCAGAAATGTGATGCCTGATAGTTTTAGTACTGCTTTTAATCTAGTGTGGCATAGAGGAAAGAACAGGGACTTGGGGAACGGGAATACTTATTACGTTCATACTCAGCCTCTGCTGCTTGCCGAGTTCCTTGGCAGGTTATTACCTCTGTCGGCTTCATTTTCTAGTTTGTAAAATGGGGTTGATAATATCCACCGCACATGGCTGATGAGGATTAAATGAGTTAATAAATGTAAGTTGTCTCGCATGTGCGTGGTCAGCACACAGTCAGTACTCTCGTACCCATCCCCCCCAACATAGGATCAGACTATTCTTGATGCCAAAGCTCTTACAGTTGACCTCGCTGTTATACCCTAGCTGGCATATGTATCAGACATTTGCAGTTTTTGTGGTGGGTAGTGTGAGCATGACCAGTAGAGGAGTAGGTTCAGTGCTTGACACAATGCCCTGGGTTGAAAACCTGTGATCTGGTTCTTGTTCAAGGCAACTTTTTACTTCTAGGTTTATTTACTGCCTTAAGCCATTGTTTCAGGAGGTGATTCTGCAGCTACTTTAGTTGTGTCTCTTATCTCCATTAGGCTGTGAGTCCTGAAAGGTAGACACTATTCTTCCCATCTTTGTGTACCCTTACCTCTTAGAAGCAGAGATGGCATATAACATTATATAATAGATCTTTGTGTATCAATGTGCCTATCTCAACTTTTAAAGTGAAAGGACAAAACAATACAACATTGATTTCATGTGAAACTTCATTTTCTTTTTCCACTTTAGTGCAACATAAATATGTACCATATTTGATGCCTTACTTCTCATAGCATCTTTTTTTTAAGCATCTTTTTTAAATCTTGGTTTATTCCTTCTCTAATGTTTTTCCCTTTTTTTAAAAAAAAAATATTTTTATTGATTTCAGAGAGGAAGGCAGAGGGAGAGAGAGATAGAAACATAAATGATGAGAGAGACTCATTGATCGGCTGCCTCCTGCACACCCTACATAGGGGGGGGATCAAGTCCACAACCTAGGCATGTGCCTTGACCTGGAATTGAACTGTGACCTCCTGGTTCATAGGTTGATGTTCAACTACTGAGCCATACCGGCTGGGCTTTATTGATTTTTTAGAGGGAGAGAAACATTCATTAGTTGCCTCCCATATATACCCCGACCAGGTATTGAACTCACAACCTAGGTTATGTACCCTGACTGGGAATCGATCCCACAACCTTTTTGGTGTATGGGAAGATGCTCTAACCAACTGAGCCATCCAGCCAGGGCTGTCTAAGAAATTTCTTTATTTCTCCTTCTCTTTTGAGGGATAATTACACTGGATACAGAAGGTTAGTGCCTTCTCCCCCCCCCCCCCCCCCCCAAAAAAAAAGCCCCTTTAAATATTTTATGCTATTCTCTTCTTGTTTACATGGTTTCTGAAAAGAAATCCAATGTAATACTATCTTTGTTTCTCTGTAGGTAAGGGATCCCTCCTCCTTGGCTTCTTTTAAGAGTTTCCCTTTATCTTTGATTTTCTGCAGTTTGATATAATATGCCCAGGTGTAAATTTTGATATTTATCTTGTGTTATTTGTTGAGCTCCCTGGATCTGCGGTTTAGTGTCTGTCATTCATTTCAGAAAATTCTCGGCCCTTATTACTTCAAATATTTCTTCTGTTCCTTTCTTTCTTCTTCTGGTATTCCCATTATTTCACCTTTAGTAATTCTCTCATGTTACTAGCCTCCCTCCCACCCCCTCCCTCCACCCCACTGACTTTCGAGTCTTGTGCATGCATGTACTTTCCCTCTGTTTCTGCATATGGAAAGGAAAGTATTTATTTTGTGCCTCTACTCAGTAACCATTTGTTACTATATTAGGGCCTGTGAACCACTTGTATTCACTTTCCTGTAGTCTCTACCTTTTGGTTGGAAGAATTCCTCTCTCTTCACCAAGCTCACCTAAAATCTTCTTGTGCGGAGCGTTTCCAGCACATAACCTCATCCAGAAACCAGATGGTGGTCTCTTGTTTTGTGCAGCAAAAAATGAAATCCAAGTCCACAACTGGTGAGGCCCAACAGGAGCAACCAGAGCTTAGAGAAGGCCAGCAACAGAAAGCAGCTCAAAACCACACACGGGAGCAAAGCAAGGCCCCTCCGGGGCAGAAGGGGAAGGCGGGCTCTGTCTCCTGGGCAGGGTTCCAGACCAAGGCCGAAGTGGAGCAGGTGGAGCTGCCTGATGGGAAGAAGAGAAGAAAGGTCCTGGCGTTGCCCTCACACCGAGGACCCAAAGTGAGGTGAGATGCAGGGTGACGGCAGAGACCGTGGTGGCTTCTGAGCGGGTTTGTTTTTGCTTAGCTCTTTTCCTCTTCGCGGCTTTGGTTCGGATGCCAGGGATGCTTAGTGCTGTGCCCGTCCCAAAGCACAAGCAGAGGTGTCAGTCCTGGACCACATGGAAGCCGAACAGGACCTGCAGAGGGGGCCTCAGAGGAGCCTCGCAGGGCGGGCTTTCACGCCGTTTTCCTCCTTTCCTGCAGAGCTTCCTCCTGTCCAGCTGAGGCCCCCTGACTTGAGGTTCCCCTGCAGTTTCTGTTTGGGGCCACAGACTAGTGCTATGAACAGAAGTTAATTTTCAAAAAATATTTGTTAAATAAATGAAGTTTTTTTGGGATTCTCTTGAGGTTTTAAACCAAAACAAAAACCAAATGTACAAATGTTGAGCCTTAGGACATTCTGTTGCAATATCCCTTTTTAGAATGACTTGTCATGGGTTAGAAAAAGCCAGTGTAAGAAAGGCATTTTATCTTCCTGGCTGAGGGAACCTCAGGAGTGCCAATTAGAGGAAGAACTGGGGGTGACCCGTGACTGTATTGTTTCAGGCTGCGGGACAAAGGCAAAGTGAAGTCTCTCCCTCCCAAAAAGCCAAAGCCCCAGATAAACCAGTGGAAGCAAGAGAAGCAGAAATCACCTCCCAAGCAGGTGAGTGGGGCACGAGGCTTCGGCATGACATGCTCTGCTGGGCTGGCAGTTGCTTTGTACCTTGATTAGTTGGGCAAAAAACGGGCTTCTAAATTGCAGCTACATTCAGGACTGCAGCTTTTTAGTGGATATTGAGGCACACAGTCCTAAAAGTGGGGAGAATAGGAAAATAAACCCCCACATATCAGTTACTGTGCTTCAACAGTTATCCTTTCTTACCTGTCCTCCATACACGCTCCCTGCCCCAGTTCATGAAAGCAAACTCTACTTTACTTGTAAATGTGCCTCATGGGGAAATGTATATTGCTCAAAAAAATACTTCAGAATGCATCTCCAACTGATCAGGGGCCACACACACACACACACACACACACACACACACACACAGCTATGATCACATCCAATGAGTAACAAGAAGCGCTCAATGTCATCTAATACACAGCCCATATTAAAATGTCCCCAATTGCCTCAAAAATATCTTTTTATAGTTGGTTGGTATGAGTCAGCATTCAAAGTCTACATATTACATTTGGTTTTATATCTCTAGATTCTCCCCCTCCTCCCCCAATAATATCCCGTCTTCCTTGTCAGCCCTTTTTTCCATGCTCTCAGTTTGTTGGAGAAACCAGGTCATTTGCCTTTTAGAATGTGTTACATTTTAAGTTTAGCTGTTTTGCTTCCTTATGATGTCATTTAAATTGTTTCTATAAAACCCCATATTGTCGGTACACTAGGAGCCATATCTAGAGGTTTGATTAAATTCAAGTCAGTTTTCTTGGCAGAAGTATTTCTTAGGTAATGCAGTGTGCTTTCTGTTGCATCACATCATAAGGCATCTGATGTCTACTTGCCTCATTTTTGGTGATGCTCAAACTCATCAGTAGGTTTGGGGATTGTCTACCTTATCCCTCCATTTGCAGAGTCCCCCACCAACCTCTCACCTAATGGTTTTAGCACCATTGAGGATTGCTGTATAAATCCATTATTTCAATTTGGGTTCAGAATGGTGATTTTCTAGTTTTATCAATCCTTTGCTTTTTTTTTTTTTTTTTTTTTTTTTTTTTAGTATTCTAGAAAAAAAGAAACTTTTCTGAGGAGATGCAAGTGAGCATTGGGAGCGGCCTACGGAACACCTGAGCAGGGTGTTCTCTTTGCCAGTGGTTCCCAACCTCATTCTGGAGGATGAGGCCCAGAAATCAGGATTTTAAAAAGATTCCGAGGTGATTCTGATGTGCAGCCAAGGTTGAGAACCACTGGCTTATGCATTCCTGGCCTGATTGCTTACCAATGGGTGTTCTTTGAGGCTTTTTCTCTGCAAGGGTCACTCTGGAAGTCCCCTTCTTTTGGTGGACAAGATCTCTACACTTATTTTTTCTCGTAGGTGGCCTTCGGGTAAGCTGATATTTACTGCTTGAAATTGACTATCTTTTGTTTTCTTACCTTTCATTCCTAGGTGCCTAAGAAAAAAGCTAAGGGAAATAAGACAGAAATTCGCTTCAACCAGCTGGTCGAACAATATAAGCAGAAATTACTGGGATCTTCTAAAGGAGTGCCTCTCGCAAAGAGAAGCAAGTGGTTTGACAGTTGATGCCAGCGGGCTGGATAGAGGCTGGATTGTGCGTTTCTTGGTGAAGCTCCCAGGCTCTTCCCCACCCCAGTGTTGTTTCCTAAGGGGAAGAACCCCCCACACACTGCCACTTTGTTGGGGGGGCTTCCTGGGCTGTGCTCATCTGGACTTTGTTGGTTATTAACCATAAAGAGAAATATCAGAGAACATTGTGATGCTTCTTGCACATTAATTATCCAGATTATTATGTGAAGTTGTGTTTATAATTATTATCCATTTTAACTCTGTTTCTCAAATGGAAACAATTGTAAAATGCATTCTTAAGTGCTGAATTTTTAAGATGTATATTTTAAGTGTCTTCTCTAGATAAGATATTTTGTGGCTTTTTGAATAACAGACTCTTATTTCTGATATATGTGAATCCTTTATTATTTATGAACATTTTTAAAATCCCTCACTCTAATTCACTTAGAGTCCTACATACTGCAGGAATTGATTACAACAGAGCAGAGAAAAATGATTTCCAACCTAATCTCTGAGGATGGGAGAAACTTGGAAAGTAATTGAGGGCAATGGGTCTGGCAGAGAGCAAACATGTGATAATTATTTGCCAGATGAGTGGGTTATTGCTGGTAGTCGACAAAAAATCAGTTTGCAGTGGTCCACAGACACTGGCCTGGCTGGTGATAACCTGCATCTTCTATCATCACACGCCTCCGCCTGAGGACTTGAGAGGTAAGGGGTGGCAGACAGAGCAGTGAGCTCGAGGCCTAGCCTCTAGCCTGACCGGCCTTTACCTAATGGATGGCCTTAAGCCAGACAGACTCTGAGTCTTAGTTTCCTCATCTATCGAATGAGGAGTTCAACTAAAGGTTTTGTGTGATCCTTCCCAGCTCTAAACTCTTTTTCTAATTCATTCTTATGCATGTTCATATTCTTTCTCAATTTAACCTCAGTAAAGATAGAGATGACTTCCAATACTTTTCAGAATTTATGGTGTCACAAAAGCTGGGAGGGATAGTGAATATTAGAGGGTTGAGGTCCAAAAGGATCATAATAACCTGAAGAGATGAACTGAATCTGATAGGATGGAAATCACAGGCAACATCATAAATTCTCTCCCTTGGGTCCAAAAACCTTACTGCACAAGTTCTGGTGGGAGAGTGTGAGGCATTTGATTTTGCACTGGAGAAACAATGTGGCTACCACCATGTAACAGGACTGTTAGGCTGTATTAGTGGGAATGGGATGTCTCCGGTGAGTTGCTAGTTCTCAGACCAGACCACACCTGTAAGACATGTAATGAAGTTAGCCACGGAATTAAACATGTCAGATGGAAACTAAAGTGATCATGAGTTGGTTGTTATTGAAGTTGGTCATGGGTAAATAAAGATTTGTTATTCTATTCTCTCTGCTTTTGTGAACATTTGAAGTTTTCTGTAATAAAAAGTTAAAAGTCAGATTTGTAACTGGTACTGACCTGTTTGAGAATTCTTGCAGTGTATTAGCTGTTGGTAGAGCCTGGGAGGGTGTAAGTGGCAGATGAGTAAAAGTCACAAGGAATCAGATTTGGACTCAGTATCAGGAAGAACTGTAATGCAGGTGGGGCCTGCAATGGGGCATGAGTCCCCGCTCTGGAACAGCTAAGTGTGGGCGTAGAAAGTCTATGATGTTGTCCAGGGGATTTCAGTACCAGGCGACTGGGCTAAAGGAGGTGATAAGTATCAGTCAGCTCATTATTGTTTGGCCCCAAGATATGTCTCACCCCAATCCCCGAGGCCCCTTTCAAGAGAAAACCTGATCATTCTCTATGTCAGCGGTCGCCAACCTCTCAGACCTCATGGACCACCAGTGGGTGACTGCTGCTCTATGTAGTTTCCTTCATATAATTGGTCCTCATTAAGTCTGTGCCATGGTTGAGACGGCTTAGCTTCTGTTTAAACCCTCCAGTGGTTTTCATCTCACTTTTTAAAAAATTGAGGTGTAATTGACATACATTATTACATCCCCACTACTAATTTCTTTTATAACTGGAAGTTTGTATCTTTTTATTCACTTCACACATTTCATGCATCACCCTCCCCCCACAATTACTAATCTGTTCTCTATACCTATGAACTTGGGTTTTCTTGTTTATTTAAGATTCTACATATAAGTAAGATCATATTGTATTTGTTTTTCTCTGACTTATTTGACTTAGCAAGGTCCATCCTGTTGTCACAGATAGCAACATTTCATTCTTTTTCATGGATGAATATATACTAGAGGCCTGATGCATGAAATTCATGCAAGAGTAGGCCTTCCTTCCCTTGGCTGCTGGCACTGGCTTCCCTCTGGCACCCGGGACCCGGGCTTCATCTGGAAGGTCGTCCAGAAGGACGTCTGGTCTAATTAGCATATTACCTTTTATTATTATAGTTACACATCATATTTTCTTTATCCATTCATTTATTCTTGTGATTGAAATTTCAATTTTCCCCCAAAGCATGCAATGCCCTAGGTTCTCTAGCCTCTGTCCCCTCCCCTACCTCATTTTTATCCGCTCTTGACCTTATATTCATTTTTGGCCACACAGGCCTGCCTTCAGTTCATGTGACCTTTTCCCACCTCAGAGCCTTTATTTTCTTGGCCTGGGGAAATTTTCCTTTTTCATTTTTTTTTAAATTTTATTTTATTGTTTAAAGTATTACAAATAGTAATACATATATCTCCTCCCCCTCCCCCCCCCCCCCCATTGACCTTCCCCCAGCCTCCCCCACCGGCCTGGGGGAATTTTCATTCAGATCTTTTGCTTAATGGCTCAAATCTCCACTGAGCAGTCTCCGCCTCCTAGAGCTCTTCCCTGACTGGAGCTTTTCTCCCCTCCTCTCTGTGCTACCTGCACGGAACCCTATTATCCTGGTTATTACTATTTTTCTCGCACTCATCTCTACCTGAGAATACTTGTTTCCCCTGCTTGCTTACCTTAGAGCAGTGGTTCTCAACCTTCCTCATGCCGCGACCCTTTAATACAGTTCCTCATGTTGTGGTGACCCCCAACCATAAAATCATTTTCGTTGCTACTTCATAACTGTCATTTTGCTACTGTTATGAATCGTCATGTAAATATCTGATAGGCAGGATGTATTTTCATTGTTACAAATTGACCATAATTAAAGCACAGTGATTAATCACACAAACAATATGTAATTATATATGTGTTTTCCGCTGGTCTTAGGCGACCCCTGTGAAAGGGTCATTCGACCCCCAAAGGGGTCGCGACCCACAGGTTGAGAACCGCTGCTTTAGAGCCTGAAGTTTCATAAAATTGTGAGAGGAACTTGATCTCTCTTGTTCAGTCATGTAGACAGCACCTAGAATTGAGCCTGGCACATGGAAGGTATTGAGTAAACATTTTTTTTGAATGAAAAAATAAGGGGGGCAAAGGCAGAAACAGTACTCAGTAGGCCAGAGAAAGGGTTAAATATAGCCCAAGGTTCTTCATTCCTTGGTCCAGCCTGTGCTGTAATAAATGCTGCTTTCTTCAGAACTATTGCTGACCCAGGGATATGGCTCTTTCACTGCACTGCCTTGGGAAATGAATGAATGCTCCACAATGCCCTTAATTGGTTTAAAGATGGATACAACAGAGAACTAGACAGGGGCTTTATCTCCAGCCACCTTGAGACAGTGTGACCTGGGAGTTTGGACTGTTCCTGCAATAACTTGACAATACATCTTCCCAAGTCTGTCCACTGTGGAGAGAGTACGCTGCTTTGTTAAGGTTACACACGGAATTTTCACAACCTGCCTGCCAGCTGACCTGCTTTCCCTTGGCCAACTCTGCCTGCTCACCAGACACTTGCCCCCCAATATACAGATATCTATGAATCAACATTCAAAAACACATCTTAACATGTAGGATAGGTGAAAATCAGTGTTCGTGCAGATAACTTCACCAGGTTTTCTTAGATTTAGATATTTCTTCTGTCAGCTTTAGCAACCCAGGATGCTTGACACATTCAACTGCCTGGAAAGGGATTGCATAGTTCTTCTAAAATAATGACAGGAGGAATATACTGGGGAGAATATACTGGAGGAATATACTGGTTGATTGCTGGTCGTTCTGTATACCAAGAGGTTGCGGGTTCAACTCCTGGTCAGAGCACGTACGATACAGGAGGAACCGATGGATGTTTTTCTCTCTTTTCTCCCCCTTCCTCTCTAAAATCAATAAAAACATGCTCAGGTGAGGATTTTAAAAAAAGTGATAGGACAAATCATCCACCTGATCCTCAACAAACCAGGTTCCTTGTGTGGTATCCTCCTTTGGCACCCCTGGCTTTGTGTTATCTGGGCAGCTCCATTTACCTTGCCGGGAACACTAATGCAATGAGAGTTATGCTTGCTTACTTGCTTTAGAGCCATAAGTTTCATAAAATGGAGTTTTCTGAATTAAACATGAAGGTGGAGGTTCAGACTGGTTAAAAAACAACACCAGTAACAAACATTTTTGTTAGCATCCGAGACTGAAGGCCTTCAGAAAAAACTGTCAAGTTTCAGTAGTATTTTCCTGTTTGGTTACGCAGTAGCCTGGCTCAGGCATATTTTCTTTAAATAAAGAATCTTAAGGTTTGTGTGCTGGTTGTTGCTTTGCGGGGTGTTTTGTTTTTGTGTTTTTTGGCTACTAGGTCGTTTTGAAGAACTCCCTGCTCTCATTCAGGATGTACAGTTCCTTCCTTAGAGTTAGCCTGCAGCTATTCTTCAACTGTCTTCAAAGGCCTGCAGCTTCTTTGGTATTTTTTTGTTGCCTTGAAAAGAGGTTTTCCAACTAAAAATTCAGAGCGCAGAACCTCAAGGCTCCAGTGACCCCCTTCTCACCATGTATTTGGCCTTCAGTCATCTGAGGAAGTAAGGGTCAAGTACGCCACATTGAGAGCCGACCGCCCAGGATCTTATCCCTCCGGCCGACCCAAGTCCCAGTTCTCTGCTTAGCACCCCTGCGACTCACTTTTTGTGAAGCAACTGACAGGCATCGGCCGATTTTATCATGTAAATAGAAACTCTGCCCATGTACCTTGGAAGGTTCCTGAATGTCTCCGCAGGCTGCTCATGGCAGTAGCCACATCATTCGACATTCGGTAAGTTTGTATTTCAGTTCGTCCCAGGCTCCTGCTTTCTCCCCCTCGGCTCTAACTGGCGCTTTAAGGACCAGGATTAGGTTGCTTTGTTACCCTCAGGCCAAGCAAAGACTTCCTTTTGCCCTAGGACCTAGGGCCTAGGTTGACCAACTGAGAAGTCACCCACCCGTGTTGCTTTGTTTTGCTGCTTTTGTCCCGTCCACTTCCTTTCCAGAATTAATTGCAGAGTTAATTACGTCAGTGGCCCAGCCTCAGGTGATAGGTACATCTGCAATTACTTTGGCTTCTGATTCTGAACGTGTGTTTGGCCGCGGACAAGCCTCTGTGCTGGTGGAGGAATATACTGGGGAGAATGTGAAAGACGGGACTGACAGCCTGGAAACCAATTCTGAGAAGAAAACTGCAGAGTCACTGAAACGTCTTGGACCACCTCCAAGTGGAGCATCTTGATAGATGGTGAATCCAGATTTCTTGGACTGGTCCATGCTGCCCAGAGCCGCTGCCTTTTGTCAGACTGAAGAGTCACCTGGAATCTCCCTCACTGGCCACTGGACAGAGGAAACTCCGCTCTGTCCTTGAGGGCAGCGACTATATTTTATATTTTTCAACACACCTTGCAATACTTTGCAATGATTTACACATAGTAGGAGATCATTTAATTCCATTGAACTCACTGAAGGCCACCTGTCCCAGGACGGAGCTGGGCTTGGCAAAGACAACAGTCACTTCCTGAGGTAATGTATGTGGAAAGGGCCGCAAAATACAAAGTGATAGGAAAAAACCTGCTGGTCATGGTCCCTTGAACACACCACCTGTGCTCTTTCTGCACTGCCTGTCTGTATGGATGTGTCTGTCTCCACTCAAGTGCCATCCAGCATTCGAGTTCAGGCTCAAGGCCATTTCTCCATCGGGACCCTAATCATCCCAGGGCCATGAGATCCCTCTCTCGGTCCCTGACACACATTCTGGTTGGTATCCACTCAATTGATAGATAATGTGACTTTTCATCTCTTTAGTAGAGTTTGTCTCCCCAAGTAGACTGTGAGCCCCCTGATGGCATTATTCCCCGTAATGCCAGTCCCAGGCCTGGCACAGGGCCGTCCTAGTCATTGTTTACTGAGGAGGAGGAAGAGGAGAAGGAGGAGGAGGAGGAGAAGGAGGAGGAGGAGGAGGAGGAGGAGGAGGAGGAGGAGGAGGAGGAGACTAGACCATCGTCTGCTGCAGCGATCTCTCCCAACCTGTCATTTGATGTATTTTCACTTGCTCTTCTTTCTTACTCAGCCTCATTCCTCATAGTAGGAGCTCAATGTCGGTTCCCTCACTCTCCTTTTCATCTTCCCTGCACTGTCTGGGCCTCAGTCCACCAGCAACTTCCCTCCGATGTTGCTTAATCCTTCTTGTGGCCAGAGTCCATCCCGTCCTGGCCCAGCCCTGCTGCCCGAGGGACTCTGGGTGAGACCCAGCTGCACCTGAAGGCTGTGTGTGCAAAAAGCCTTCTTGTCAGAGGCTGATCCTCGAGTATCCCCTTCTCACGCTCAGCCTCTCTCCATTTGTCCTTCCCTTTCCTCTCTCCTGGGTTTGGCCTCTCTCCATTTGTCCTTCCCGTTCCTCTTCCTGGGTTTGGCCTCTCTCCATTTGTCCTTCCCGTTCCTCTCTCCTGGGTTTGGCGCTGCACTGCTCGCACTTTTCAACCGAATGGTGCTTAAGCATTGTGCTTGTGATGAGGTTTCCCTCCGGATGCTCCTGCCGGGAAAGTTGCTGGCTTTGCATTCTTCCAGCCCACGGTGGGGAAGGCTGGCACCTCAGATGGGGGTGAAGTCCAGAACATAGCTCCTGGACTATGTATAATGAGAGGGCGGGATTCAGGCACACCCTTCTAATAAGATAGTATATGATTTATAATAATAAACATACAGTATATTTGGTCTTTGCCAGGAGAACCAACCATGGAATTAGGAGATTGGAACTTTCAGTCCCACCCTCTGATGGGAGGAGAGAAGGTCTGGAGGTTGAACCAATCACCAATGGCCAAGGAGTGAACCAATCAGGCC
Source organism: Myotis nattereri (assembly GCF_964212035.1). Taxonomy (NCBI): domain Eukaryota; kingdom Metazoa; phylum Chordata; class Mammalia; order Chiroptera; family Vespertilionidae; genus Myotis; species Myotis nattereri. The sequence continues at coordinate 20,626,305 of NC_138086.1, read as the reverse complement.
TATGTAATAAGACCTCCATAAAACCCCAAAGGACTGGTTCGGAGAGCTTCCGGTTGATGAACAGGGGGAGACTGGGGGAGAGGATGGTGCCCCTGGAGAAGATGCGCCTTGCCCTATGCATCGCTTCCATCTGGCTGTTCCTGAGCTATAGCCTTTTACAAAAAGCCAGTGATCTAGTAAATAAAATGTTTGAGCTCTGTGAGCTGCGCTAGCAAATTAATCCAGCACAAGGAGCACAGGTGACAACCTGGATTTGCAATTGGCACTGAGGTGGGGCGGGGACAGTCTTGTAGGACTGAGCCCTTAACCTTTGGGTCCTGACCGTATCCCAGGTAGATAGCGCCAGAATTGAGTTGAATTGTAGGACACCCCGCTGGTGTGGGAGAATTGCTTAGTGTGTGGGGGAAAACCTACACATCGGAATTGGATGCAGAATTGTGGCTGATGTCAGAATGATAGATAATTTACTTTTAAAAGCATGCCAGCCCTGGCCGGTTTGACTCAGTGGATAGAGTGTCGGCCCAAGGACTGAAGGGTCCTGGGTTTGATTCTGGTCAAGGGAATGTGCCTTGGTTGTGGAGGCAACCAATGGATCTGTCTCTCTCACATTGGTGTTTCTCTCTGTGTCTCCCCCTCCCTCCCACTCTCTCTCTAAAAAATACACACCAAAAACAATGGAAAAATATCCTTGGGTGAGGACTAACAAAAATAAATAAACAAAAGCCCATCAAGAAACACCCCCTCCAGTAGCACAGTGACTGTCAGTTGCCAGCCCTCAACACCACCAGCTCCGCGACAGGGTTCTGGGAAGCAAAGCAGACTGGTGTTGCCTCGGAGGTGAGTAACGCCACCAATAAGATGATGGACAACTTAGAGGCAGAGCACTTGGGCCCCTTCCTGGTCACCTGAATTCTGAAAGCATCCTCTCTTCAAATCAGACCCTAGACCAGCGATGGCGATCCTTTTGAGCTTGGCGTGTCAGCATTTTGAAAAACAAAGACTTATATTTTTGATATTTATTTTCTATATTTAAATGCCATTTAACAAAGAAAAATCAACCAAAAAAATGAGTTCCCGTGTCACCTCTGACACGCGTGTCATAGGTTCGCCATCACTGCCCTAGACCCTCCTCAGGTGGTAGGCAGATCGATGACTACAATCTCCTGGTGAAATTGAGACCCAGGCAGGGAAGGAGCAGGGGTGGACCCACGTCTCCTAACTCCCAGGCCAGTGCTCTGTCCGCTTCTGATCTCAGCTGCCCCATGACCTTACGCCTCTGGGGCCTGCGTTTCTCCATTGGTACAAAGAGTTTCCTAAAGAAGCGTGGGCTTCCCTTGCCCTGCTTCTCACCAGCTCCTGGATGCTGTGGCCCAGAGGAGTCCATGGCTACTAGGAGCGGGCAGGGTCACAGCCACAGACTCTGGATCAAGAGTCAAGTCTGGATAAATTTAGGGCTTGGAGGCTGCCAATCAAGTTCAGCCTGGGACCCGGGCCTTTCTGAGGCAGTCCTGGCGCCCGGAGCCTCTCCATGCCTTGGGAGAGACTAAGGGAGTGGGTGGGGCAGGGGTGGCGGGCCCCTCCATGTCCCTCCTGGCTTTAAACTTTGTTCCAGGTGGGAGAGAGAGCCCAAAGAGAACCCTCTCCTTCCTCCGCATCCCCTTCCTGACCCTGCCCGGGCAGAGCGGGGCAGCCTGGCTGTGGAGAAGTGGACGCAGCTTGCCTGAGGAAAGCTGGTCTGGCTGTGACGGCTCAATCCACTTTTGCAGAGCGGTGATCATGCCGCCCATAACGGGTTGGAGCACTGCTCATTTCAGATGAAGACTGGCTGAGCAGGGCTTGTTCAAAGCCCTCTCCTACCCCTTCTCTCAGGTGATCTTGGCGACAATTCTGGCAATGGTGCCCACCCCCGTCTCACAGCTGATGGAAACAGAACATCACCCTCCTAAGAAGCCTCGGCTGCTTGGGTGAGGACCAGAGCAGGGCTCCAAGCTGGCCCAGAGCTCTGTCTCTGGGGCCTATTTAGGAACTATCTTGTATTTGAAAATACTTTTTCCAGCTACACCAAATGTTTTCAGGGTAAAAAATTGTTTCTTTCTCTTTTCACATTATGTGGTAAGAAAAGGAGGACATTTTTCTTCTCACACATTCTTTGGATGACAGTGAAGCCTTTTTTTTTTTTTAAAAAAATATGCTTTTATTGATGTCATAGAGGAAGGGAGAGGGAGAGATAGGAACATCAATGATGAGAGAGAATCATTGCTGACTGCCTCCTGCACACCCCCCACTGGCTGCAACCCAGGCATGTGCCCTGACGGGAATTGAGCTGTGACCTCCTGGTTCATAGGTCAACACTTAACCATTGAGCCACGCTGGCCAGGCGGCAGTGAAACCTTTCAAAACTTCCTGCATGTAATAGATGATGCAGAGTTTTTATAACGAATTATTAATGTAAAAATTAATTCCTTTCCTTCACCAGTTCTTTCCCTCCAACTCAAGGGCAAAGGAAACCGGTGATCACATATTTTTGTGCTGTTTTTTTTTCTCTCTGTCTCCCCTGTGCCATCAGTGCCCAGTTGTACCATATACATAACAATAGGTGAAAAGAGAGTTGAGCTGTGAATGCATTTATCTTGTGGCGTCCTTGGCAGTAGCCAGAGCTCCATACCTTGGCTTTGCGCTGGGATTGCCAATGCCCAGAGGCTGCTGGCTCTGGTTTCCTGGAATTTGCAGACATCCTCATTCCCTGGAGGTCAGATAATGGCTATTTATTTTCCATAGTTATGAAAACCTCCGGGGAGAGCTATGGCCATTTAACAAGGGCTGTTAAAGGGACATTAGGATTGAAGTGGCTGCTCAGGAAATCACATACCCTTGCTTCCCTGCCTGCGGGGACAGTGCCAGCTGGTGCCCACCCCCGTCTCACAGCTGCCCCCGCAGCCATCTGTATGTGGGTGCAGCTGGCCACCGAGGAGAACCCTTTGCCTCTGCTCTCCTAACTCCCGGGAGGATGGAGGCTGGGTGCTCTGCACGCAAATAGGAGTTCCTACAGCGGCTAACACGGCTGAGCACGCAGCATGTCGGGTGTGTGCTAAGGATCATCTCGTTAAGTAACATGTGTGCAACCCCTACCCCCACACCCGGGGGCCCAGATGAGGACGATGGAGGGAAAGCTGTATGGGAAGGCAAGAGGTCCCTTTCTCTCTGCTGGCAGACCTTCTGGGACAGGAAACTTACACCTACCAAAGCACCCCACCCATCTCACCAAGCTCACAACACACCGTTCATCAGGGATTTGGGCTAATTAACTGAGCTATCCCCTCTGCGCACCCAGAGCGCTATGGACCCCTCAGCAGCGCCGCTGAAAGTCTATTTCTGGTTTTTGCCCTTCCTCCTGGGGTACAAGCTGCAGGAGGTGGGTGGGGTGGGTTGTCGTTCTGTCTGCCCAGGGCATACTTGGGAAGGAAGCAGGCACTTAAATAAATACGAGAGTGGTCTTCATGCGGCCCCCCAGCAGCAGTGGAGGTACAGGGTGGGGTGGGGGTGAGGCTGCCTATACTTCCAGGAAGTGTAAACATCCCCGGGGGTTGAGGGCTGCACACCTGGGCCAGGGCAGGGCCTCTATGGCTCCCAGGGACTTACACAGGGCCACTGGGCTTGGGGCATCTCCATGAGATTTAGACAATTTAGAGCAGCGGTTCTCAACCTGTGGGTCGCGACCCCTTTGGGGGTCAAACGACCCTTTCACAGGGGTCGCCTAAGACCAGCGGAAAACACATATATAATTACATATTGTTTTTGTGATTAATCACTATGCTTTAATTATGGTCAATTTGTAACAATGAAAATACATCCTGCATATCAGATATTTACATTACGATTCATAACAGTAACAAAATTACAGTTATGAAGTAGCAACAAAAATGATTTTATGGTTGGGGGTCACCACAACATGAGGAACTGTATTAAAGGGTCGTGGCATTAGGAAGGTTGAGAACCACTGATTTAGAGTCTTAGCAAGGGCTTGGGGTCCCTTTCCCAAGGAGGCAGTGAACCATTTGAATCCTTTCACGTGGGTGAGGGACCCAAGGAGGAAAGCAAGAGAAAGGCCAGGTCTCCTCCCAAGAGATGTCAAGTTCTGGAGGGCAAGAAGCACCCAGATATATGCTACAACATGATGGATCTTGAAAACACTGTGCTAACCGTCTTAGTCCGTTCAAGCTGCTATACCAGAATAGCATTGACCGGGTGGCTTATAAACAATAGAAATGTATTTCTCACAGTTCTGGAGGCTGGGAAATCCACATCATGCCTCCAGCAGATTCGGTGTCTGGTGAGGACCAGCTTCCTCATCCGTAGCCATCATTTCCCTGTAACCTCCCCTGGCTGAGGAGCAAGGATCCACTGGGGTTTCTTTCACAAGGGCACTAATTTCATTCAGGAGGGCTCCACCCTCATGACCTAATCACCGCCCAAAGGACTCACCTTCTAACATCCTCACCTTGAGGTTAGGATTTCAACAAAGTAATTTGGGTGGGTGACATAAACATTCAGTCTATTGCACTAAGAGAAATAAGCCACAAAAGGAAAATGTATGATTCCACTGATAAAAGGTACCTAGAATAGGCAAATTCATAGAGACAAAAAGCAGAATACACGTTACCAGAGGCTGGAGGGAGGGGAAATGGGGAGTTATTGTTTAATAGGAATAGAGTTCCAGTTTGGGATGATGGACAAGTTCTTGAAATAGATAATAGTGATGCTTACGCAACATTGCGAATGTACTTAATGCCAGTGTATTATACATTTAAAAATGGTATATTTTATGTCACATATAGTTCCCCACAATACAAAAGAATTAAAGCCATCCATAAAATCATACTGCCCAGAAAAGATAAATGTTTTGGCTAATTTCAATCCTTTTCCTTCCCTGTAGGTATGTTTTATAAAATTTGGTTTAGAGCAACCATATAACAGCAAGCTTTTTAGTTTTACATTTTTACTGTGAATATTTTCCATGTCTTTAAATAGATTGAAATCACCACCTTTAATGGTTGCATAATTTAACATCACATGGTTGTGCAGCGATTCCTCTATTGTTGGACCCTGCAGTTGTTTCTAATTTGTCATTATTATAAATAATGCAGTGATGAACATCTTTGTACATAAATATTTGCCAATATTTTAATTGTTTCTCTAAGATATATTTTTAAGAGGTATGGCTTTTTTAAAGTCTCTTTATACCTAGCACCAGATTGCATTCTAAAAAATGTAGAAATTTGTATTTTGACAGTATTATGGAGGGGAAACAATTTTTACCGCACCCTTATGGGTATTAAGCACTATCAGATAAAATATCGTTAATCTGAAAAGCAAAAGTTATAGTTTATGAGGACTTGATTACTAATGAGATTAAACATTTTTTATGTTTACAGTCACATGCATTCTGTGAGTTGTCTGTTCCTGGTCTCCACCCATTTTTTTTCAGAGTTTTCCTTATATATTAAAAATAATGGTCACTTGTCATTTTGTAGCAATTACATCTCCCAGGTTGCTGTTTACTTTTAGTTTTGGGGAAGTGCCGGGAGCCGGTCCATCCTTGCTGTTTCAAGGGACCTGGCATATAATGGCATACTGTTCTTAAAATGTTTGCTCACCTTCTTGGCACTATGTGTTTTAACCAAGGTCTCTGAGAAAGGTTGCTTCCCCAGGTAGGGATTTTCCCCTGAAGTTAGGGAGGGAATAAAACCTCTTAACTAAGTGCCAGGAGGGTAATTAATCACTTTAACTACGAACAATCATGCTTAAGCTACATAATCTTTACTCCCTGGAATGGAGATAAGAAACGCCCGAACCTTTGAAATAGAGATTGATAGGATTGGAATCAACTGGTATAAATACAGATGTAAGAAGACAGAGAGAGAGACAGAAATTGGCACAGAACCTACACAGAACATTCTCTAGAGACAGAAGAACTTCGCTGGAGAGAACATGGCAAAAGATCCTGGACAGAAACTGGCCTCAGAACCTAGAGACAGAACCTAGCGAGAGAACATGGCAAAAGATCCTGGACTGAACCTGACTACAGAAATTGGCAAGAGAACCTGACTAGAACCTGGTGACTGAACCTGGCTGGAGAACCTAGCGAGGGAACATGGCTACAGAACCTGGCTGGAGAACCTGGAGAACCTGGCTGGAGAACCTAGCAAGAGACCATGGACACAGAACCTGGCTGGAGATCCTAAACAGAACTTCGCTGGAGATCCAGACCAGAACTTGGCTGGAGATCCTGGCTAGGCTGCTGATCAACTGAACGCTGTCTCCGTGTCATTCCTTCTTCGCCGACTCTGTCCACACCTTTGGGGACCCCTGGACCCGCTGGGGTTGGACCCCAGCAGGGAAGCAATTTTTAATGTAAGTTTAAGGTTTAAAAAACAAACAACAAACAAACCTGGAGGCTGGAAGTCTGGTGATAACTGGGCTGAAATCTGTAGGGGAGGAAGGACCCTTTCTTGCCTCTTCAAGCTTCTGGTGGCAGAAGGTCCTTGTCTAAAGCTCCCATCTGTCTTCACGTGCAGTCTTCTCCTCCTCCTCCTCCTCCTCCTCCTCCTCCTCCTCCTCCTCCTTCTTCTTCTTCTTCTTCTTCTTCTTCTTCTTCTTCTTCTTCTTAAAAAATATATATTTTTACTGATTTCAGAGAGGAAGGGAGAGGGAGAGATAAAAACATCAATGATGAGAGAGAACCATTGATGGGCTGCCTTCTGTATGCCCCCCACTGGGGATTGAGCCTGCAACCTGGGCATGTGCCCTTGACTGGAATCGAACCCAGGACCCTTCAGTCCTCAGGCTGACGCTCTATCCACTGAGCCAAACCAGCCAGGGCCATGTGCAGTCTTCTCATGAGGACACCAGTCACAGTGAGTTAGGGGCCTGCCCTACTCTAGTATGACCTTACCTTAATTCGTTATATCCACAAGAACCCTATTCCAAACAAGGTCACATTCTGAGGTGCTGGGGGCTAGGACATCAACATATCCCTCCCCTCAAAGGGTGTAACTCAACCCATAAAAACTCTTTCATCACCTGGAATCTATTTATTTGGATGGGTGTTGTGAGAGAAGGCATCATTCTTCTCTCCACTCCCCCATATGGTCAACAAATTGTCTCTATACCATTTCTTACATAATGTAGACTCTGACCGGAATTTGATGCCACCTTCTTTGGACACTGGATTCTTGCACAGTAACTTTCGCTTGTAAGTGTGACCCAGTAATGTGTCCGCCAGCTCTTGCACTAGGGCTGTACTGGTTTTGTTATTTTAGCTTTATTGTATATGCAACATCTGGTAGGGCAAAATTCCTCCTTATTTACCTTCAAATATTTTTCTTAGCTATTCTTATCGATGGATCTCTTCTGCTAAACTTCAGAATAACTGTAACAGGAAAATCAATGGGTCCGTGCTGCCTATGCGCCAATTAAGCAGAGACAGGGTTGAATCATACATGAGCGTTTGTTCCAATACTGTAAAGCCGTATGGGAGAGCAGCAGGTCATCCACAAAAATCTGCTCTGCCTCTCCCCATAAGCCAGCTGCTTATATTGGGTAGAAGGACAAAGATTACAAGGGGAAGTAGGCAAAGGGTAGGCCAAATGGGCAGTTTATAGTAACACAGGCCGGAGATTTGCAAAGGCTTATGGGTATGCAAAGGCTGGGGGTCTTCAAATGGCTTGTGATATGCAAAGGGCTGAGAGTCTTCAAAGGGCTCAGGTTTCTGCAATAAGGTTGTTAATCTTTCCGTGATAATAGGCAGCTCCCTGATGGGGAGGATGGGCTGCATTTCCAGGTGAGCTCCCAGGTCCCATGGGCAACTCCCAGCCAGGTTAGAATGTGCCTTCTTTAAATCAGAACAAAATGGTCACTGTTAACAGAGCATGAATAATATTTCTTACAATTATAGCTGGTCCCCAACATTCTATTTCTGTTCCTATCATAACTGGCATGCTTAACAACAACTTTGAACTTTTAATTGGACTGTGTTAAATCTACAGCTTAGCTTTGCAGCATGTTCAGTCTTTCTGTGGAGGAACATGGCATGCCTTTCCATCTAATTAATTATCCCATGTGTTCTGGAGAAGTTAACAAGTTCTTAAGATAGAGTTTGTCCATTTTCCACATTTGTTGGTAAAGCCAATTCTAGGTATTTTTGTTATTGTTGTTGCTATTGTGACTAAGTTCTGTGCTCCCCCATCCCACTCACCCTCATTATATTTCCTAATTGGTTATTTCTGGTTGATGAGGAAGCTATTGAATTTTGCATATAGCTGCTTTATTAAATTTGCCTGTTAGTTCTAATAGCTTTTCAATTTATTCTTATAGGTTCTCAGGAGCCTTTTGCTGAAACCAATTCAAATGAATAATTAACTCTCCAGCTGAATCAATGACCTTCCCAAAATCATGTCTCTTATAAATGTAGGAGTTTGGCTGAAGGAGACTGTGTGAATAGGGACCTTGGAAAGTTCTGGCAGCCTTCAAAAAGCTTATGTTCTTTAACTCATAGTTTCATTGCTCAAAATCTGTCCTAGAAAAAAGTGACCAGACTATGGACCAAAGAATTTAGGTGTCAAGATATATTGCAATGTTTTTTAATTTATAAAAATATTTAAAATAATAAGACTAAATTTTAAGAAAAAACAAAAAATAAAGAAAAATAAAACATCATCATCACCATCATCATCATCACTATAGCAGATAACTCTCTCTGAGTGTTTACTCTGGGCCAAGTGGCTCTAATTCCTTTTACATGTACTCGCTCATTGCCTCTTCACACTGGGAGCTGAGTTATGCCATTATCTCCTATGTTTGGTTTACAAAGGAGCAACTGGGAGCGCAGAGAGGCTCAGTCAACGGCCCAAGGCCTGTCAGTGGGCAAGCATCAGAGCCGAGATTCGGCCCCAGAGCCTGCTGCAGAGCCAGGGTACCTCGCATGATGCCACAGGCACTCAGTACGGTATTCTGAATAAACACATGGCTAGACATATAATAACACCTTAAAAAATTATATATTTTTAATTGATTTCAGAGAGGAAGGGAGAGGGAGACAGAGATAGAAACATGAATGATGCGAATCATTGGCTGCCTCCTGCACGCCGCCTGCTGGAGCTCAAGCCTGCAACCGAGGCATGTGCCCTGACAGGGAATCTAACTGTGACCTCCTGGCTCATAGGTTGATGCTCAACCACTGAGCATCACCGGCCAGGCATATGATACCACTTTTGTAGTAGCCACCATTCTCCAGAGGAGATTATTAATCTATTTATCAATCAGTTGATCAATTGAGATTTATTGTGAACAATTGGCTCATGTGAATGCGGAGGCTGAAAGCCCCATAGGCTGCCATGCGTCGGCTGGAGCCCAGGGAAGCCAGTTGTGTCATTCGGTTCAAGTCTAAAGGCCTGAGAACCTGGAACCAAAGGAGTGGATCTGGGCTGAGGGCGGAAGATGAGAGGTGTCCCAGCTCCTGCCTTTTGTTCGGCTCAGGCCCTCCGTGGCCTGGATGATGCCCACCCACACTGGGGAGCGCAGATTACTGAGTCCATGATTCACCTGGAAACACCCTCACAGACACCCATAGTCATGAGTGCAAGCAGGATACTCATGGCCGGTCAAGTTGACGTAGAAAATCAAATGAACCATCATCTACAGTCTTTGAAACCACGTTTGTAGGGAAAGGTTTATCCTCTACCATCCAGGAAAACACGCACTACACAGCGATAAAAAGTACAGTCTTATCTCAGCTATGTAAAGGAGAGGACTGGAGACAATATGGCCAGTTTCACTATTGGTTGCCTCTGGGTAATGGACCATTAGTAATTGTTTTCCAACTTCTTTATATTTTTCTGCACGTTTCCTATTTTCTACAACGAGTCTATATTTAAGCGAATAAACCCTGAGGGCTCGGGCAGTGCTGGAATCCTTGCTGCCAGAGGAGTCTGTGCAGGGAGTGCCTCTGGCCACCACCACCTGGATGGCCTCTTCCGGGAGACCCTCAGCTGGGACAGCGACCACATGCCCCTCCTCAGTGTGGACTAGCTCCCTCAAATGGGAGAATCCAGCTGCTGCAGGGCCAGAAGTCTTCCTGAGACTGAGGTACGAAGGGGTCCTATCGCGTTCCCCCAGCTATGACCCATCCCAGGAGTACTGGGCAAGATGAAAAGGAGGGTATGTTGGGAAGGGCAGGCCGTGAGAACGGGATCTTGGTGTCCTCTGCACCACCTCCCCTCTGCCCTTTTTCTCCGCCCACAGCTCCAGGTGCGTGCCAGGAGCTGGGAGGTCCCCCCTGTGACAGCCCCTGGGGAAACAGGGAGGAGGCACAACCCAGCCTCCTTCTCTTGGAGGCTGGGGGGGGGGGGGGCGGAGCAGGGGGGGGAGCGGGTGAGGGGTGGGGGGGAGCGGGTGGGGAGAGCAGAGGGAGGCTGATCAGCAGGGGAGGCCCTGCCACGCCCCTTCTGCTAGCAGGCTTAGCTCATGGTGAATTCTTGTGGCCCCCACAGTAGGGTCTGGGTTTCTTCGGCCTCCTGGACTGTCTCTGGATAGCCAGGGTGCGTTGCCAGGAAAAACCACTGGCGGCAGAACTCCCTGGCTCCCAGAAGCAAGGCCAACAGATAGAATCTAAATAAATACAACCCATACCCTCTTTCCCAAACCCCCAAACAGGGTTAAAAACCAAATACCTCTTGGCCACAAACATCTACCTTGACTAGAGAGAAGAAAAAGGTATGGGCAGTTTTCGAGTTTCCTGGTCCCCACTCTTATTTCACTGAGTAAGAGCAGAGGTGGTTTTGTGTGTGAAAGGGACAGCCAAATTGGAGAGAGATTTCACTCCCCCCTCGCCCCCCAAACTAGATTGTGGTGGCGTCAGTGCTGTGTGAGGTGAGGGTGAGGTCTTCTCTTGGCCCATTTCCAGCCCTGGGGCTGGGGCAGGTGAGCTGGTTTCCAGGCCTGGAGAGAGGGCTTGCACCCAAAGAGAGCACTGCAAGGCCTGTCCTGGGCCCAGAGGAGAGGGAGGCTTCAGGCCTCACTTAGACGTGATGAGTACCTTTCTCCCTTCCCCTCCCTATGGTCCCAGTCCGCCACCAGGCTATGGCCACCAGGATATGGCCACCAGGCTATGGCCACCAGGATATGGCCACCAGGCTATGGCATTGTCATTCCACCCTGGCTACCCAGACATCGGGGGCTATGGGTGAATTTAGGTCCAAGACTTTTTTTTTTTTAAACAAATATTAGTGGTCTTCCTAAGGCCCAGTTACTGAAGTCATAATACTAAGATGTCTGTCTGAGGGTAGGGTTTAGTCACTGCAGTATTAGTGCATGTAGTGTTAGTGCATGTAGTATGGAGTGCCTGTAGTATGTAGTGCCTGAGTGTTTAGTGCTTGTAGAGTTTGGTGTCTGGAGTATTGGTGCTATAGCGTTTAGTGCCTGTAAGTATTAGTGCTTGTGTTTAATATCTGTAGTATTTAGTGTCTGTAGCATTTAGTATCTGCAGAATTTAGTGCATGTAAGTGTTTAGTGCGTGTGTTTAATATCTGTAGTATTTAGTATCTGTAGCATTTAGTGCCTGTATTTAGCATTGGGAGTATTTAGTGTCTGTAATATTTATTTATATATCTATTTATTTACTTTAATTCTTTTTCAGCCTGAATTTATTTCTACTTAAAAATGCTCAAGAGACTTTAACAAGGCCCAAAGGTGTCCATGTTTAATTTAAGATCATGCTGAGATGTCCTCCGGTTTCTTCTTTTCTGAGGCATCAATTTAATCCTTGTTAATGAAACACCCGGAGCATTCTAGTTGGTTCTTGGCGATTTCCTGTGACTCGCAGTACCTGTCATAAATGGCCACCGGGTTAGGAGCAATGAGAAACGTAACACCAGAAACAATCGCGAAATGCCTGCAGATGCTACTGGAAGATCCTTTCTGCATTATTCTTCGCAACCAGGCCCAGTGATGATCCATTTTAGCAGCAGAAATCAAGGTGTGTGTCAGCTGCAAAGACTGGCATCACATGCAGCTCTTTCAGAACAGAAACCGGCAGACACCCTTCAAGGCACAACACCCGGAGTCCATAGTATTTAATATCTGTGATATTTAATGTCTAAGTATTTAGAGTCTTTAAGTATTTAGCGTCTGTAGTATTTAGTATCTGTAGCATTTGGTGTCTGTAGTATTTCGTATCTATAGTCTTCAGTGCCTGTATTTAGTGTCTGCAGTATTGGTGCCTATATTTAATATCTGTAGTATTTAGTGTCCATAATACTTAGCCTCTGTAGTATTTAGTGTCTGTAAGTATTTAGAGTCTTGAAGTATTTCGTGTCTATAGCATTTAGTGCCGGAGGACGTAGTGGCCACAGGACTTAGTGGCAGTTGTTTGGCATCCATCACTTTTAGAGGGCGTACTACTCAATGGCCCAGGGCTTCGGTGATCTTCCGGAATTCGGTGATTAAGACTGTGCTCTGAGCTTCCTTTGCTGCCTCTGAACAAACTGCCCTCCCAGCAGTTCTGCTGCTGCCCTGCCAGTTCAACCGCTCCCTGGGCCCACGTCCTCTGCTCACAAGCAGTTTTTCAGTCCCTTGGCACAGCTTCATTTAAAAATGCACGTCTCTGCAGCGCCCGAAAGGTTTCTCTGCCGTTTTTCAGAGTTCAGCTCTTTCTGAATCATTTCTTATATGTCTCTCCGCCTCCCCCGCCCTTGCCCCCACAGTGAAGTTCTTTTCCAAGTGGAATCTGTGGATTTTTCCATGCTCCGCCTCTACCTACAGAACAAGAATGTGATTTGGCACAAGCTTGGGGACCGGACAGAGCAGGTGTTTGTCCAAAGGGATCACTGGGGGGGGAGCTCTGGACGGTGAGAAGAGGGGGCTACTGGCTGTGACTTCAGTCCCAGGGGCTGGGGGGCTGGTGCAGAGTGAGGGCCTCAGGCTCCGAGGCCAGAAGGAAGGTTCGTGGCCCCCCCCCCCCCGCCCCCCCCCCCGGCCAGTGGGCTCCCCCAGGGACCTCTCTGAACACCAAGGGGGGAACAGTCCCTCCCTGCAGGGGCTGTGAGGAGGTGGAAGCGGGGTCGGCACAGTGCACGGCACTCTCTAGCTGCTGAGCTAGCCGAGAGCACTGACAGGCATGGCAGGAACTGACCGGTGGAGCTGCCTGTGCCCCTGGGGTAACCCAAGAAGCAAAGGGAAGGCTCTTCCCAACTTCTCTCCACCAACAAGAAAAGCTTCACTGAGACCTGGATGTCCACTATCAAGCCAGCTAATTGTGCCAATTTCTCCTTCTCTCTCCCATCTTACATTAAAATCTGGCCCGAAGGAGAACAGGTATAGGTCCCAACCCACTGGTTGCAACTCTCCTTTCCTTCCTTCCTTCCTTCCTTCCTTCCTTCCTTCCTTCCTTCCTTCCTTCCTTCCTTCCTTTCTCTCTCTCTCTCTCTCTCTCTCTCTCTCTCTCTCTCTCTTCTTTCTTTCTTTCTTTCTTTCTTTCTTTCTTCTTTCTTTTTTTGGCTTTCTTCCTGTCTTTCTTTCACTGATTTTGAGAGAGAGAGAGAGAGAGAAGCATCGATGTGGGAGAGAAACATCTATCAGTTGCCTCCTTCACACGCCCCGACAAGGGATTGAGCCCGAAACCCGGGTCTGTGCCCTGACCAGAACCAAACCTGCCGGGCTTCAGTGCACTAGGTGATGCTGTGACCAACTGAGCCTCACTGACCAGGGGTCTCTGTCTCTCTTTTAAAACAAATTCATCTAATTTTACAAACATTTTCAGAGCACCTACTGCCCTACTATATGCAAGACAATGCGCTCATATTTGAACAAGAAAGAGTTTTTGCAGCTTGAGAGAACTTCCACCATCCATTCACTCCCAGGGTTTGAGCAGGGGTTTCGGGGGTCCCTATTTGGGTCCTTCCAGGGAACATACTTGTCTAGTTGACATCTGTCCTGCTCCCCTGCCATCTGGTTGGCACCCCTTTTGCTTCTAGTTTTTTAAAATACATTTTTATTGATTTCGGAGAGGAAGGGAAAGGGAGAGAGAGATAGATATACCAATGATGAAAGAGGATTGTTGATTGGTTGCCTGCTGCACGGCTCCTATTGAGGATTGAGCCTGCAACCTGAACATGTGCCCTTGACCAGAATCGAACCCAGGACCCTTCAGTCCATAGGCAGACTCTCCACTGAGCCAAACCGGCTAGGGCCCCATTTTGCTTTTAAAGCTTCCTCCCTCAAACTAGCCCCGTAAGCAGCCACGCATGCCTGGTGCTGGGGTTGCTGCTGGCAGGGCTGGTCCCAGTGAACTGAAAAGACAGTCCGGCCCCTCGTCATTTTCTTGGGTTCCCTTTGTCCTATAATTTGGGATACACTCTGAAGTGTCTGAAAATTTCAGACGTTCATGACAATGTAAGAATTGCAAAGGCAGGAATTTAGCCTGGTCCCTGGGGTAATGTAGATTCTTAACCAAGCCCTTTAGCCTTTTGATTAAAATAGAGACATTTAGTATCATGAAATGAGGGCCCCAAACACTCTCCAGCTTTACACAGTCGTCTGTCTCCCTCAGTGCCATTTGCCTCAGTCACCGTGGCGCCGCCCTTCACACCCAGCAATCCCGGAGCTCGGCCCCTCCTGCCTCCTGTCTCTCGCTGGAATCCTGCTTTTCTCCTTTGCAGTCCCTGGCTCAGGTCCCCACGATCCCTCATCTGGATGATGGCAGCAGCCCCCTCACTGGTCTTTCTGTCCCTCATTCGCTGTATCCTTTTTGCTGCAGCCAGAGTGATCTTCTTAAAGTGCCAGCTGACCGCGTGACTCCTGGCTCCCGACCTTCCTCTGGCGTCAGATCCAGTCGATCTGAAGGTGGTCCTGCAGGACCTGGCCTGGCCCAACTCTAACTCTCCCTTTTGTCCTAAGTGAGCTTCATTCAGTTGTTTAGAGAGAGTGGAAGGGAGACGGAGAGGGGGAAAGGAAGAGAGGGGGAGAGGGAGGGGTGAGGAAGAGAGAGAGAGACATCTATGTGAAACACATGGATTGGTTGCCTCTCCACATGGGCCACACCTGGGGCTGGGGATCGAACCTGCAACCAGGTACATGTCCCTGACTTGGAATAGAACTGGTGACCCTTCAGTGCACGGGCTGATGCTCTAACTGTTGAGAAACACTGGCCAGGGCTCTGTAAATGTATCAGTTCTGAACACTTTATATAAATGGAATCACACAATGTGTGGCCTTTTGTGTCCGACAATTCCCCCCCCCCCCCTTACATAATGTTTTCACTGTTTCAGAACCTTTCTCTTGTCCTGGAAATTCCAAAAACAGTTATTCTACACCCCCCACCCCATGACCCTACACCTGGAGAATCCCTGCTCAGCCCTCAGATGTCAGCTCTTCTTTGGGGAGCCTTTTCTGACCCAGACCCGTGACTCCTGAGTTTGGCTGGGACCCCTGCTTCATGCCACTGCACTTAAAAAATATATGTATCTATTTAAAAATCCTCACCCAAGGACATGCTTACCGAGAGGGAGAGAGGGAGAGGGAGAGGGAGAGGGAGGGAGAGAGAGAGAGAAAGAGAGAGAGAGAGAGAGAGACATTGATTTGTACGTGCCCCCAAACCTACAACCCAGGTGTGTGCCATGACCAGGAATCAAACCAGCAACGCTTTGGTGCACAAGATGATGTCCAGCCAGCTGAGCCACTCTAGCGGGCAGGCTACGGCAACTTACCTCTCCCAGTACAACCATCACCACATTGTTTTACTAATCTAATGGTTAGTATGTGTGTCGCTTATTATCTCCCTTGCCATCGGGTTGCTATTACTTATCTACTTTGTTCTCCTGCTAGACTGTGAGCTCCATCAGGTCGAGGACCCACTGTCCTGTTTGCTCCTGTGTCCCTGGGGCCTGGCACATGAAAGCCCTCAGTGGACATGCGCTGTGTGGGAAAAAGTGGAGCAGACCATTTGGGTCTTTGGCAGCGTCCACTGGTAATTCAGCACAGACACCCCGAAGCTCGCCATGAAGCCTCTGGTTCTTTCCCTTTCTCCTCTCTGACGTCAGATGGAATTAGGGGTGTGGAGGGAAGGGCTTTGGACAAGACCCCATATCTCAGAGAACCTGGGACAGTGGAGGGGAACTGCCAGCCCAGAGACGTGGTGGGTTTTGTGCAGAGGCGTTCAGGAGAGGCGATGTGCGAAGGACCAGCTCTAAGCCCCGAAGGCCAGCCTGGCTGCCTTGGTCCTGTGTCCCGGCGCAGAGCTGGGAATAGTGCCCGGTGGGGGTCTGGTGAATGAAGGAATGGAGACATGCCTCAGCTTTGGGATTTTCAGCTAAAAGCACCTGGTCCTTCTGTGGGGCTGCAGTGCCAGGGTGAGGCTCTTCCCGGGGCCTGGCACACTGCACAGTCTGTCCTTCCTGTCCAGGTGGCAGCATGGGGCCTCATGGCTGTGACCCAGGAGGGGGCTCTGCCCCACGGGAGCTGTGCTGGAGCCCACGGAGGAGAGGACTGAATCCTAGAGATGGGGCTGGGCCTCCTGGAGTCCCCTGTCCAAAAGGCAGTCATCACCTTGGGGGTGTTTGTGGGATGCTGTCAACCCCAAGGGCTCCTGCCCTCTGAGTCAGCAAGTACAGCCAGGAGTGAGGGGGTGGTGGAGGAGGGACCTTGTTTCCAGAAGGTTCAGTTCTGCCGCCCACTTGCACCTTGATCATTGGCATTTAAAGCTCTATCAAATGTTCCCTGGGGGATATTTGTAACAGAGGTGTACATGCTGCCCAAGCAGCCCCCCAATTGGAGGGGGGCAGGCCGGAATGTGGAAGATCAGCGTGCATTACCCATTATTCATTGTGGAGGCATTTACCTTCTCTCTAACTCCCATGGCAGCGGGGTGCTCCGAGTGTTCATATCCCTGTTTTGCAGATGAGGAAATGGAGGCTCCGAATGTCTGGCGTTGTCTGAGCACAGGGGAGGGAGAGTATTCACCTGGGGGCCACATCCTCTCTAATCTCCTTTCACTGCTCTCCAGCCCCACTCCCTGCCCCCACCCCATGTTGGCTAGGAGGCCGACCCCCGTATCTCCCTGGGGCAAGCAAGAGGGTCTTGGGAAGAAGCTCAAGTTCCATGAAAGCCAGCTGGAGGGCTGGGCTCACCAGGCTTCCCCACAAGGGGTCTCCCTTGCAGCATCCTAGGGGACCATCTCTGGGGTAAGCTGCTCACCTGGGCGGAGGTGGGGTGGAGGCTGTGAACTTGGGAACTGGCCTCTGCACTGGGGGAGGAGGAAGAGATGCTGAGTGAGTGCACTGAGCAGAATGGAGCAGAAGCAGGGGCCGCCTGGGGCTCCCACAGTGAGCTCTGTGGCTGTGCCTGGACAGGGCATTGCTAGGCAGGCGAGGCCCCTCCACAGCCTCCGTGTAGCAAATAAAAACGCAGGGCGCCCAGCTGAGTTTGCATTTCAGACATACAATGGATCGTGTTTTAGTATACGTATGTGCCAGAGAAGCAACAGATGACTCTTTAGGGTCAGTATATCCCAAATATTGCTGGGAACGTAGTTGTCCTAAACACTCAAACTGGTAGATTGTTAGACCTGAATGTAGAATAGTCATTTTGTGGGCAGAGACCTTCCAAATACCCCTTCCAATCTTAATGCTCAGATGAAAAATGACTGGGTTGCTACGCTCTGATTATTATTTTATTACCATCGCTCGGTTTGGCAGCTGTCAGTAACCTTGTGGGATGAGGACAGGACCTGCTCACGGAACCGCAGGGAAGATGAAACGGGTTAGATGTTCAGCACTTATTAAAGGGCCCAAATGCTGGGGGTGGAGGGGCGTCTGTGCGATGGAGAGAAAGGAGCCTTTGTGGCGGAGGGAGCGCGGGCAGGGCGCCCACAGGACCACAGGTGACTGTCGCCCTTGGGATGCAGCGCCCAGCCCTCTCCAGCCGGTGTCCCTCGAGGGCTGGTATTCAGTTTCCCGGCCAGAAGCGCGGGTTCCCGCAGCGCGCAGCGCGGGGCTGGCCCGGGACGAGGCCACGGGACCTGGGGGCGCCCGGGGCACGTCTCTTCCCTTTCGCCCCCTCTGCTCCGCTGGGCTTGGCATTGCTGACTCCAGGCGGGGAGGAAAGGCAAAGTGGGGTGGGGAGGCTGGTGGTGGAAAGCCAACAGACAACCCTACAACACCGGGAAGTTTGCCGAGCGGGTGGGATTCTCTCCGCGCACCAGCAGGTCAGCGCGCGGCGCGGCGGGTGGGTCCGGGGCGCGCGGTAAACACCGAAGCAGGGGACCCCCCCCCCCGCCCCGCCCCGGCTCTTGCCTTGGACCTTCCTGATAAAAGGGCACAGGGTGGGCTCCACGAGGAGCAGGGCGGCCATCGCATAGGCACAGCCGAAAAGACAGCTCCTCCCAGAACTAAAGGAAAAGAAACCGCGGTTTTACGAGCCTTTGGGGGAGACCTGTCCTCTCCAGTGCGATTCGATCCCGTGAGATTCCTAGTTCCCTTTGGGCTTAACCCCAAACCAGTCTGTCTCCGGAGGGACCCAGGCGCGGCTTCCGATCCCTGCTCAGCGCCGCAGCCGCCGCCCCCACCTGAGCGGGCGCACGAAGTGACACCCGTTTCCTGTGCGAGGGGGGCGCGTGGGCGCGTGGGCGCGGAGGCGCGTGCCTGTGGCTGCCGGATGGTCTGACTGGTGCCCTGCCCGACCTGAGCGGTGATTCACGGAGTCACAGGACCGTGAATCCAGACCAGCCCGACGCCAGGGAGCCCAGCACCAGGGCTTTCCAGATGCGGAAACGGAGGCTCCAAGAAATGAACGCGTTTGTCCAGGGCCACCCGGCATCAGGGTTAGAATCCGGGGTCTGACGGCCCGGTGCCGGGGCCCCTTGTTCATCCGCCCACGTGGCTGCTGCCCCCGAGCCCAGCAGCTGGAACCCAGGGCCTCGGCCCCGCGACGCCGCTGCTCCTGGGTGGGACAGAGGCGGACACCCGAGGTGAAGTTGGGGTTCCCCAGCTCGCGAGGCTTGGAGGTGGAGGCTGGGCCTCCGAGGCCAAGCGCCGCCTGGCGGTGAGAATCGGGTGATGGCGTGAGGGATGGTGTCAGGGCGCAGCACCGTGGCCTTATTTGGAGGGGCGAGGATGGGCGGCCAGCCGTCAGCCTCTGGGACACATCCGCGGCCAAATCAGCTTAAAGGATTGGCAGCCAGGCATGGTCTGCGCCCCCCCACCCCCACGTACAGGTCCCAGGGCTACCTGGTTCCCGACTAAGCTGTTTAGAAGGCCTTGAAGCCGCCTTTTCAGACACGTGGCTCTTCTGGCTCAAGGTCATGTAGTGTGGCCGTCACAAAAGACCTCCTTACACACACACACACACACACACACACACACACACACACACACTTCAGGATAAGGGCCCTTTCTCTGCTGTTTACCCTCATTGAATATTGTATTATATCGACAGTGATTTATATATAAAGAAATGTGGCCCTAGCCGGCTTGGCTCAGTGGATAGAGCGTCAGCCTGCAGACTGTAGGGTCCCAGGTTCGATTCCAGCCAAGGGCACATGCCTGGGCTGCGGGCTCAATCCCCAGTAGGGGGCGTGCAGGAGGCAGCCGATCAATGATTCTCTCTCATCATTGATGTTTCTCTCTCCCCCCTCTCCCTTCCTCTCTGAAATCAATAAAGAAGTATATTAAAAAAAAAAAAAAAGAAATGTGAACAGTGATCCACTTGTCAGCAGCAAGCTCACAGCCAGGGATGTGGGAGGGGGGCACATCTGCACTGTGGGTGAGGACAGAGAGGCCCCCAGAAGTGGGACCTGCCAGTGGTGCCCCGTTCTGCACTGCCCCTTTCCTGTCCCACGCGTCCTTCATCTGAACAGCACAGAAACGCTGAGAGTAGACTGGAGAGCTCTGTGGCGTGCCCAGCCCCCACGGCCAGCGTGACAGGGCATGGGCCACACCCCAAACACCTGACCCTGGCCAGCTGTGATTTACTGAGAACCGCACCCCAAGTTCCTCCCCTCCCCGATCTGTTAGAATTCCTAAAACTGTGCCATTATAATCCCAGCCCCCTTTAGTATGGTAGGGTTTGTGGGGGCTTCAAAAATTTCCTCTTTAAAGAAATCATGCTAGAAGGAGCCTTTCATTAGTCACTATGACTGTACAAGGATTCTGGCACCTGCATGGGTGAGGGAGTGGGGGGGGGTATGGTAGGGGCACCAGGACCCCAAAGGTCACCTTTGTGTGTTTCCCACAGCTCTGAGGGCCTCCTCTCCCTTCTGTGCAGTAGTTTGCCTGCTGGTCTATGAGCTCCTCTATTTCTCCTAATGGCTTTTGTTTCTCCTGGGCCTAGCACAGTGCCTGGCAGAGTAGGCACTCAGGAAACATTTGCCAAACAGCTATCTTGACCACAACTCCTCATATGCCCGGATTTAATTGACCTGCCCCAGAACCTGCTGGGACGGGGCAAAGGGCTGCCCTCCCCTCATCCCCCCAGCCTCTGGTAGCCAAAGGTTGAGGATATTGATCAAGAAGGCCAGAGATTCCTCTAGAAATGTTTTTCAAAATCTAGGCTCCGGCAAGGGACTTGGGGATTCCTTAAACAGCCCATGTGCATTTGGGTGTAAACACTCGGCCAGCCACTCCCCAACATGCCTATTAAATGCATCCATCAGCCAGCCCTCCTGGCTGGCAGCTCTGGGCAGGGCGGCTCCTGACCTCCAAGATGCTGCACTGAGCTCCTTGGGGCTGCCTGGGGCTGCCTGTGCTGGGCCAGGGCCGCCTTCCCCTCCCCCAGGCCCCTTGCGGCCGCTTGTCTTCCCTCCTGGGCTGGGCCTGGGCTGGGCCTGGGCTGGGGACGCATCTGCATTTGGCGGCGGCCAGATTAATCTCTGTTACCTTCCCTGCTGACGGTGCAGGAGCTGGACATGTCTCTTCCCCCCCATTCCTCCCACCCCCTGGGAAAACAAAGCTGAATGTTCCCGAAGCCAATGTCCTCGCTAACCAAGGAGATTCTGGCTGGGTCGGGTTCTAGGAAGAGCAGGGCCAGAGTGTGTTCTTAGGAGGGCAGAGAGGCGCCGAGGGATCTCTTAGCTCCCCAAACAGGGCAAGTGGGGCAGGGCCGGGAGACCAAGTGATGCAATACCAACAAGCGGAGACGGGGAGAAGCCCAGAGAGAACGGGGTGAGGGAGGAGGAGGAAAGGCTCTTTTGCAGGAGATTTTATTTCCATTTATTAGCTTTGAAGTTAGAGCTGAAGTGGAATCCAGAGCAGAAAGGCAATAAAGAAGCAGGGGAGGGAAAACACGGAGCTGTCAGGCAGTTGGTGTGCGCTTCGGTGACCCGCAGGGGAACTTGCCCCAGGCTCAACCCCACGCCAAAGGCGGGATGCCAGGAGTCACCACCACTCCCCACTCCCCCCCCTCCGCCCCCTCAGAGGGACATACGAGAGGGGCTTCCCTGGCAGCATTTTTCTCAGAGACAATATCATTCTGGAGAGCAACCACCATGGCGTTCTGGCTCATTTCTGTATTATTATGCCTAGTCCAGAGCCTGGCATATTGTAATTATTCAATAAATAATGGCTGTGTGCTAGGAGCCACTCAAAACCCCCTGTTAACCCTTTCACGAGGAATTCAGATCGATTCTAGTACCTCCAGTTTACAGAAGTGCAAATGGAGGCGCAGAAAGGGTAGGCTACTTGCTTCAAGTCACAGTTAGAAAGCAGCTGATTGGGACTCAAGCCCATGCAGACTGATAGTTGAGAAAACTCGAGAACAAAAAGGAAAACAGATCTTAGGGAATCCAAAGAGACCCTGGATGTCATTTGAATCCAACTCTTTGTTTTATCAACCGAGGACTAGAGATGGGGAAGAGACTTCTCCAAGGCCCTTGGTACTAGCCAGCTCCAGGCAGAGTTAGGATTAGAATGCTGATCTCCTGCATTCCAGTTCCTGGAGCTTTCCGTTCCGGCAGCTCTTGGAGGTAACCCCCAGGGTTTGTAAACTGGCTTTTAAATAGCCTCAGTGTCTCCCAGGCTTGGGAAACCAGTGGAAACTGGACCCCTTTGTCTCTCTCCCCAGTCCTCTCCCGCCACCTTGCCTGGCCAGGTGGCTCTGAGGCAGGTCTGAGTTCCTCAGGCCTGGCCATGCAGCCCAGCAGGAAGACGAGGACGTTGCAGGTCCTGGGAGGCAGGCAGGAGGTGTTGCCGCCGAGGGAAGCTGCCCAGCTGGCCCTCAGCAACCAGGGCTCTGAGTCACCCAGTCCCCCGGGGCCCAGTCTGGGACATGTGAGTGGACTTTCTATGCTCCGATTACAGCATACATTCCCAGTTCTTTGGCAACCTGAATACTTAAAATTTTCAGGGTAATTTTTTTTATCCAAGGCATTTTTTTCTGGATCACTAATGTCTGGTCCATAAGATATTTTTGATTCAACAGATTTAAACCCACTCCCCTCTAGACAAGACAAACGGAATTTGTATCTTCCTTCAGGGGGCTTTCCAGAGAGCGTGGCGCTGGGCTGCGCTGGGTTCCCAGTGTGAGGTCATTTGGTCACTCCTGGCATTCTTTTTCCATTTGGGAGAAGCGGCTGGCTGCAGATAGTCCAGCTGGGAGAAGGAGTGATTGGAATAGGAGTCCTTTTGGATGGAAGTTTCTGGTATCTGCTGTTTTTCTCTGCCACCTGGCAGCACCTTGGAGAAGAGAAGCCGCCAGCAGCACCCACCTGATCACGCAGGGCAGCCTTCTCCCAGGCTGGGGAGGGCCGAGTGAGGTGATGGGTCCCTTTTCTGCTGGCCCATGCGGGCTTTGCCCAGCCCTGTCCCCTACACCTCACACATTGCTGGGAAGGCGCTCTCATCTCCCCAAACCCCAGCGAGAGGTCTGGGCCCAACACAGAGCAGGTTTCCCAGAGTGCTCTGGGGCTGGGTCACCTCCCCTTTGGCCAGTCTGTCCTGCTGAGCTCTCAGGGCTTCCACAGTGAGTGCCCGGGACAGGGTTGGAAGGGGGGTTCAGGGTGCCATTGGTAGAGGGTGCCCTTTACCTTGTCACCTTGCCTTTTGCTCAGGTCACAGGCAGAGTGTCTACATGAGGGAGGGTGGGGGGTAGGTTTCTAGGGGCAGGACCAGGACTGGGAGTTTGCCCCGTTCCCAGAGGCTCTTCCTCCCAGCGCAGCAGACACTGTCTCCTCTGGCCACCGAGCTCCCTCCTTCCCTTTGGTAACGAGCAGAAGTGGTGAGTGGCACAGAAACCAAGGAGGAGGCCGTGCTTCTCTGCCCAGGCTCTTTAGGTGGAAGACAGGCACAGAGGGAAAGGCGGGGCAGCGGGGGGGCGGGACAGCGGGGGGACAGGTGGAGGAGAAGAACATCCTTGGAAGGGAACCCCCAGTATATGAGGCTGGAGTGTCCACTCAGGCTTGAGATCTCCCCAAACTTGTTCCATTTCTCTCTGAGCAAAGCCCCAGTCCCATCCACGATCCAGTTACCAGCCCCTTTGAGGGGAGAAGGGGCAGGGTAGGGGTGGAAGAGCTCCAGAGCAGGGCTGAACCACCGAAATGGGGTGCTTGTCCGGAGCCACCAACTGCTCTGCAGGGGGCGGGCTGGGCTGTACCTCTTGGACCTGCTTGCGGGTGAGACCAAGTGCCCGCATGCTGGGCTGGGCTCCGCTCACGGCTGCCGGTGGCTCTGTGACCCCGTGTTTGTGTGTTGGTCCCTTGGAGCTACTGTGGTTTGTATCCCACAGACTAACTCCTGGGGCATGGGCCCTGATTAGTTTTGCAGCAATAAAGGCTCATCCTCTTCAGTAAAGCCTTGAATAAATACCCACCTATGACTTGCCAATGTGTTCCCACCACCCATGGCAGCATAGCTGTGTGACTTTCGGCCAGCCCCTAACCTCTGTGAGTCTACTTCCATATCGAAAAGGCATGAGTGTAATACTGCACTCTTCCACCCAGTTATCGTGGGGACCGGATACAAGCATGTGTGGGAACGCCCTTTCTGGAGGGCCCAGTGCTCCTCCACTGGGAAGGATCATGCTGGTCATCATGCTTACTCTAAAGCGCCCGGAACATCTCTGCCCTGCAATATGCAGTGTCAGCAGCATGTGCCTCCCTTACAAGGAGGGAAAAAGGAACCGGTTTTCCCAAAGGAAAGGAGGCGAAGCAGAGAGACCAATAACATAGTCCCAACAAGGGCAATGGCCATTTGGATGATTTCATATCAAGGCTCAATACACAATAATCCATAACAAAAACGTTTTCCATTCTTATCAGAAGAAGTTCTCAGAGCCAAGGACAATCACCTCACTTTCTTCTCAGCCTGAGGTCAAATGTCCTTTTTTTTTTAACCTAATGCTATGAGATTGAGGTTAAGAGCTAGTAGAAGCTGGTGCTGGTTCTTTGTACAAATAAGTGAAAGGGCAAAATGAGCTTCCTCTCGTTCTTCTCCTAGAAAGAAACCCAGACTGGAATGGTGCTGTAGAAACCAGAGAGGACAGGACAGAGAAGCTCAAAGCATTTCTGGCGGGGTCATCTGTTGTTGTTGTCTCCTCAGAATCCATTCCTTTCTCTTTTTTTAAAAAAAAATATTTTTATTGATTTCAGAGAGGAAGGGAGAGGGAGAGGGAGATAGAAACACCAATGATGAGAGAGAATCATTGATTGGCTGCCTCCAGCACGCCCACTACTGGGGATCGAGCCCGCAACAGGTGCATCCTCCCTCTTTTTGTAATAGAACCTTCTTTCCGTAGGGAAACTACCCTTCATACTCTCATTCTAAGTGGGATTGACCCCCTTCCCCAGTTTCTGGGATGACTCCTATCTGACCAGAGTACTGTATCCTTCTGGCCACAGTGATTGGTTCAGCAAGAGGCATGTGATCCAAGCCAGGCCAATGAGAGCTAGCCCTGGGACTTGTGCTGGAATAATTAGCAAGAGAAGTTGCCTTTTCTGGGGAGTTGCCCAGTGGAAGGCAGAAGCTGGGCATTTTTGGTGGTCACTCTTACTACCACCTGAGAATGAAGCCAGGTTGAAGGCAGCAGAGCTGAGGAATGGAGATGATTCCCTCTAATGGGGAGATATGGGGACGGGATGGCAAAGAAAAGATAGTTGGAAATCTGTATGTACACCTTTGGGGCAGGAATGGGGTGGATAGAAATATCTCTATCTATCTATTGCTATCTCTATCTCTGTCATTCTATCTATCTATCAATCATCTATCAATCATCTATCTATCTGGCACCTATCTATCTCCAGCCTGGGTACTGCAAGTTCAAAGGCTCAGGTTCTAATCCTCAGATGTGAGTCTTTGGGCACTGAGACCTCTAAGCCTTGTTTCCATCATCCAATACATGGGTTAAATAGTAAACACCCTCCATTGCTCCCCCAAATGTGGGGAGGTCATAGGTCCCTCCATCCTGAGTATGAAGAGGGTGGTTTTCTGGACTGTTGTCATGATCTCCAAATAATTACTGGGCTGTGAAGACCACTTTTAGATTTTGAGTCAGACACAAGGTCAAGCCCAAGTGAGGAAGGGATTGGTGGTTTCCACTTTCACGACCGTCTCAGGACTGGGGACCTGTGTGTGTGTGTGTGTGTGTGTGGGGGGGTGCTCCACTTCCTATGGTTCATGTGGCACCTGCTAGTTCTCACACAGGTAAATTCATTTTATCAACAGAAAAGGTGAAGCGGTGAGGACTGGCATTTCCTCAGGAAATACGGCCCTAAAAGGGTCGGACAGGTGAATATTGTATATTGTATTATTCAATACACAGCCTGCGGGTTGGTTTTCTGATCTGTGATGTATCTCAGGGACACCTGCCCAAGATGAAACACTCGCCTTGGACAGCAAGGCCATCTGAGGTTCAGCCGCATTCAGTACCGAGGGCCTGGCCCAGGCCCCAAGGAGAAGCCTAACACGCATCTGAACAGGCCCTTCAGCCTGCCCCGTTCTGTACCCTCTGAAATCCCTGGAGCTTAGGTAGAGGGTGCATGGGTTGGGGGCGGGGGGGGGGGCTTGGCTAGTGGTCTGCGCCTGCATTGGGAGGGGAATGGAGTAAGCCAGTGAGAAATGGGATGAGCCTGCGTGGCTGGCCCCAGGGACAACGTTTTTATTTTTTATTTTTTTATTGATTTTAGAAGGGAAGGGAGAGGGAGGGAGAGAGAGAGAGAGAAACATCAATGATGAGAGAGAACCATTGTCGGCTGCCTCCTGCATGACCCACACTGGGGATCGAGCCCATAACCCAGGCATGTGCCCCGACCAGGAATCGAACCATGACCTCTTGGTTCATAGATCGGTGCTCAACCACTGAGCCATGCCAGCCGGGCTGGGGAGAAGGTCTTGAAGATAGGGAAAGAGTATTTTAAAATATATTTTTTTTCTTACGATAACTAAGTGGGAAAAAGAGACAAAAATCCCGTTTTCCTTCCCAAATGGTCTGAGACTTCTCTTCCTGTGCAGGGTATTTAACATGGAGGGATAGCCGCTGTGGGGACACCATGGTTTCCCTTGGGGATGGAGAAGGGGCATGCAACGGCTTCCAGGGGCCCCCGGAGACCCAGCAGGGAAAGGACCGAGCTCAAGGCCCTTATTCTGCTTCTTGGGTCTTTTTTTTTTTTTAATGAGCATCAGGACTTGCCTTTCCGACGTCTTGCAGCTGGCTCTTGCCACTCTCTCCTTGTTTGATTTACTGAGTCTCTGTGTTAGTCGCTGTTTCACACCCACACTGACAGTCTGCCCTCCTCCCAAGCCCTGGGACAGCTGCCAGGCAGTGAAATCAAATGTGAAGTTAAATATAATTCAGCCATCGTCATGCTCCCAGTCTCCCTCCACCCCCCCGCCCCCCTTCCCCAGAGAGCAGGGCTCCCCGGCGGTGGTGCCGGGCGAGTGAGCCTTTCCAAAAAATGTTTACTCCAGAAACTTCACCCAGAAGTAGAGGAGAAGGCCTGGTATAATGAACTCCTATGTGCCTACCATCCAGCTTTAACACTTACCAACATTTTGGTTGATTTTGTTTATTTAATTTCATATATATATTCAATAAAATGCATATACATGTGTTTTCCTGAAGTATTTGAAGACAAGTTCCAGGTATCATCTCATTTCGCCCTAAACTGCTTCAGCCTGAATGTCTGATAAATAGGGAAGCATTTCAAAACAATTAGTCACTATGCCATCACCACAGCTAATAATCTGAAACAGAATCCCTATTCAAAGTTCTGGTGTAGTCTCAAAACTGTTTTATTTTTACAGTTGGTTTGGACGTATATCTTTGATCTCAAAAAGAAGTTTCCTGAGAAAATTAAGAGTGAGCAGAATTCTAATAAGAAGTTTCACCTTCAGGATTGTTTACAGACTTTTTGCAGAACTTGCTTACACGTGAATAATGGGCTTGTTGTACAAGTGTCTCCATTCCTTTGTCCAAATGAGAACAGGCCTGTGCTGTGCCAGACCCTCCAGCCAGGCACTGGGGGAGAGACCCTCCCGCAGAGCTCGCCGCCCTCCCGGGGCAGGAGGGCGAGGGGGTGAAAGCCTGCAGGATGGCTTCCTGGGAGTTCGTGCACAGGCAGGATGGGGCCATAGGAGCTCAGTGGAAGGAAGAGCTGCAACTTCAGGCCCTGTTGCTGTAAAAAAAAAAGACATTTCATGAGGAAAATATTGAGACTCCTTTAATTTAGCCTGTGTTTTTTTTCCAATCAGTTATCGTAAGATGATGCCGTAAATTGAATGTTTGTGTTCCCCGCAAATTCATATGTTAAATCCTAACGCCCAATGTGATAGAATTTGGGGGTGGGGCCTTCAGGCGGTAAATTGGTCATGGGTGTAGGGCAGCGGTTCTCAACCTGTGAGTCGCTACCCCTTTGGGTATTGAACGACCCTTTCACAGGGGTCGCCTAAGACCATCGGAAAACACATATATAATTACATATTGTTTACAGTAGCAAAATTACAGTTATGAAGTAGCAACGAAAATAATTTTATGGTTGGGGGTCCCACAACATGAGGAGCTGTATTAAAGGGTCGCAGCATTAGGAAGGTTGAGAACCACTGGTGTAGGGCCTCCATGAATGGGATGAGGGCCCTTATAAAAGGACCCCAGAGAGCTCCCTTGTCCCCTCCACCTTATGAGGACCCAGGGAAAGATGTGGTCTACGAAACAGGAAGTGAGTCCTCGTCAGACATGGAATCTGCTGGCGTCTTATCTTGGACATTCAGGCTCTGGAACCGAGAGAAATAAAGGTCTGTTGTTTATAAACTACCCAGGCTATGGTATTCCGTATAGCAGCCCAAACGCACTAAGACAGGTAATGTTCATTTTAACTTATATATACTAGTATTTCTTCTCTTTCATTTCCTCCCCTCCCTTCCTTCCTTCCTTCCTTCCTTCCTTCCTTCCTTCCTTCCTTCCTTCCCTCCTTCCTTCCTTCCTTCCTTCCTAATCTTGTAATTCTTCCATGTTAGTAGTTTCTCCTCCTGCTCTCTCCCATGCCTAGCTTTCCTGAAGTGGACTCCCTGTCTTCTTCACTCCCGTCGGCCACATTCCTTGGGATGACCCAGGGGTTCTCTGGGTTTTGGTGTGTGGCCCCTGCACCTCTCGGGACCTATTTCAGAGAGAGAGAGAGAGAGAGAGAGAGAGAGAGAGAGAGAGAGAGGGAGAAACATTGATTCATTGTTCCATTTATTTATGCAATTCACTGGTTAATTCTTTTTTTTCTTTATTGATTAAGGTATTACATATGTGTCCTTATCCCCCAGTTGCCCCCCCCCCCCCCCGCTCATGCCCTCACCCCCCTGGTGTCTGTGTCCATTGGTTAGGCTTATATGCATGCATACAAGTCCTTTGGTTGATCTGTTCCCCTCCCCACACCCTCCCCTATCTTCCCTCTGAGGTTTGAGCATCTGATCGATGTTTCTCTGTCTCTGGACCTGTTTTTGTTCATCAGTTTGTGTTGTTCATTATAATCCACAAATGAGTGAGAGCATGTGATATTTATCTTTCTCTGACTGACTTATTTCACTTAGCATAATGCTCTCCAGGTCCATCTGCGCTGTTGCAAATGGCAGGAGTTCCTTACTTTTTATAGCAGCATAGTATTCCATTGTGTAGATGTACCACAGTTTTCTAATCCATTCGTCTGAGGATGGGCACTTAGGCTGTTTCCAAATCTTAGCTATGGTGAATTGTGCTGCTATGAACATATGGGTGCATATATCCTTTCTGATTGGTGTTTCTAGTTTCTTGGGATATATTCCTAGAAGGGGGATCACTGGGTCAAATGGGAGTTCCATTTTTAGTTTTTTGAGGAAACTCCACAGTGGCTGCCCGAGTCTGCATTCCCACCTCCCTGATTGATTCTTGTATGTGCCCTGACCAGGGATCCAACCCACAATCTTGGCGTATGGGGACGATGCTCAAACCAACTGAGCTACTGGACGAGGGCTGCAACCTTGCTCCACAGTTCTCTCAGCGTCCAAATCCATCTCTTTTTGCTCTGCGGTTATCTTATTTTGGGTTCCCCCAAGAGCAGCACCTGAGACAAGGGTTCTGGTGCAGAAGGTGTTTGGGAGGTGACCCTAGGAAGCGGAAGTGAGGGTGGGGAGAGTGAGACAGGGAAGGAGGAGCCAATTAAGAGTGCTTCATTCATGTGGTGACTGGTGTGGGCACTGGGCTCAATCTGGGTACGATGCACCTCAGAATTGCCCCTGGGGAGGGCGGGAGGCTGGCGCATTTATCCACAGAGCCTCATCCCTACTGGTTGAGAGCCTCCTCCAGGGCCATCACTCTCCCTCTTAGGCTGGCCGTGTGGGCTGACAGGCCTTCCTTAGATGTCAAGGTGGCAAGATCCGAGGAGAGCTGTGCCAGGGAACTGCATGTCACAGCTGCAGCTGGCCTCAGGGGTGGCCAGGGCACCAGAGCCTGCTGAGCATCCCCATTCCTGCTGCTTCCCTGACTCATTGATACTAATAACAACATGATTTAGTAAGTGCTTTTTGTATATCAGTCACTGGGCTTCTATCTTCCCAAACATATTGTCACTGAATCTTTTGAAGGTCTATGAGGGAGGTTGTATTATTCTTCCCATGTACAGGTGACAAGTTGAGGGTAAGAGGTTACAGAGCTTGTCTAAGGGCTAGGCACCCTCTGGGCTGGGAGCTGGGGTTGAAGTGAGAGCTGGGCATGGGGGCTCTGTTACCTTCTTTACAGCCTTGTGCTCCCATCCTCAGGACAGAGACCATAAGTTCCCAGGGCCAGGACCCCTTGGGCTGAGGATGACAGTGTACCCGTGAACTTAACCCAGGTGGATTTGTGTAGTCGGGCATCCCTAGACTTAGATCCTGAGGTTGAAGCCTGGAATAAATTGCTCTGTCCTTTTGGAAAAAAGAAGTGTCATTTCTTTAAAATACGTTTTTATTGATTTCAGAGAGGAAGGGAGAGGGAGAGAGAGACAGAAACATCAACGATGAGAGAGAATCATTGATCGGCTGCCTCCTACACGCCCACACTGGGGATGGAGCCGGCATCGGAATCGATCCCCTTGTGCCCTTGACCGACTCGAACCCAGGACCCTTCCATCTGCAGGCTGACACGCTATCCCCTGAGCCAACCAGCTAAGGCTGTAATTCTTGGTTGTATGATGCTGTGAAGCAAGCATCTGGGGTCTTCTGAAAGGTCCTTCTGGCTTGATTTGATGCTTTTCTCACTAGACTCTGCAAAAATCCTGACTTTGGAGGTTGAACATGGCCAGGTGCTGTCCCCAGACTCTGCCAGCTGTGAGCTGCTGCCTCAGGGGAGTGCAAGAGAATGCCTGAGGGTGGAAAAGGATCTGGAAGGACAATCTAAGAAACACCCCCTTCCCTGTTGACCCCGGAAGTCACCTCACAGAGAAGGGAATGACTCTCCAGGCTTCTGCTCAGACACCCGCTGCTCTGGGCTGGCCTCCTGAGCCCCTGGGGCTGGGAGGAGCACAGGAGCTGCTCAGAAACAAGGCAGCTCAGACAGTCCCTGGAGGCCACCAAAGGGGCAAACACATCACCCCAAGTCTCTGTTACCCACCTCAGGCCTGCGGGGACTGGGCGGATCATGGCACTAGCACCTTCTAGCCCCTGGGGGTAAGTGCAAAGAGAGTGTTGTAAGACATGGGTCATGGCCTAGACTCCTCAGCAACACAGGCCAAAACATTCTCTCTTTCTTCCCCTCTCTTTTTTATTTCATTTAGTTTGCCTTGAGTTTCTCCCAAACACCTTCTGCTGGCAGCTAATGGAGTCTTGACTGATACAGCAGTCAGCCACTCCCCTCAGCTGCCACGTGACCCACTCAGGCTCTCCAGCCACACCTGACTGCCCTTCCGCCCCCACCTGAGCTAGTGCACAGGAAAGACTCGGCCTCCGTCATCTACACGGAGGTGAGTTTGTGTCCACGTGCTCCTGGTCCCAGATCCCTGGCGTTTAAAGCCTGTTGCTGATTGAGACGTGAAGGGAAGCAGATTCACTTACATCTACCTTGAACTAGACACTGTGCTTGGTCATTCTCTCATTAAATCTCCAGAGTAATCAGCCAGATGTTTTGGGGCATGGGGACCCTTGAACTCATCCATGGAAGTGACTCCCTTGGATGGGCCAGCCCTCGAGTCCACCCCGGGACTCGGGTTGAAACTCTCAAGTCCTCATGTTCTGCAGGGATGACTGCTCTGTGCCGGCAACCAGAACGGTCTTGTCTTTGCGAGCCTGCGTATCTGGTGGAGCCTGCTATGGAGCTGCATGTCTTTGTTTGCTGGGGTTTTATTCATTTATTCAAAAACTTGGTGCTTCTCAAGGCTGATGTGCAGACCCTCCCTGGCTCTGGGGCAGCATGTGCTCATGCTGTCAGTCCTGTGCTTCGGGGGTCCTTCAGCCCAAACAACTGGCGGCTGGCTGTGGCCAAGCCCCGGCAGAACTGACCTTCGGGAAGGTGGCTTGGAGGAGTGAGAAAGGGACTGGAGGCCTGGATCAACATGTCCACTCAGGCTCTCTCCAAGCCTTCAAGGCTTCAGCACCCAGGGCTGAAGTCCAGCTGCTGTAGCATGTCCTGCAGAGACCCCTGCAGCCTGCTGAGGACCACCACCTCTGTGGAGTAGAGGGAAGCTTCCAGGGCATCGTCCAGGCCCTCCAAGGTCTTCAGACTCCTGGTCCGGGGGAAGGGGCAGCTGTTGGAGGAGGCCAGCAGGTGGAGAAGGTCCCGGAGGTTCTCCAGGTCGTTAGATATTTGGAGCACGTTTCCGGAAGGCAGGCTGGTGAGGATCTGTTGGTAAACTGCCAGTGTCTGGTCCATCCTGGACAAACTCAGGATAGGGTGGAGCCCAGGAATGAAGTCCAAACCAGTGACCCTCTGTTTGGAGGAGACGGACCGCTGTGCAGGAGGAAGAGGGAGAAGGACAGCTCAGCAACGCAGGAGACAAGTCCCTTCTCTAAAGCCCTTGGCCTTTCATTGAGTATGGACGTTCATTTCCTAGGTTACTTCCTTTCCCTCTTCTGCACCATCCCGGCCTGGGCCCTGACTTCTTGTGCCCAGGTGGCTGCCAAACCTCTCAGCTGGCCTCCTGGACTTTTTGTCCTCCTGCCCTTCCCAAACCACCCTGCCCTCCACTTTCAGACCAACCTTCCCAGGTCGGTCGTGCCTTCTCTGAATGGCCTCTGCTTTAGAGCCAGTTGTGACTCCCATTCCGTACTGAGTTAAGTCTCTTCCCCAGGCACCGAGATCTTCCATAAGCGCTCCCTCCCAGCCGTCTTCACTCCCTTCCTTTCCCAGTAAATTCCTCCCTTCCTGTCAGATTCTCCATGGACCTCACCCCTGTAGGCTGCCCCCAGCGAGTGTCCCGCCTCTTGCCTCTGCTCCAATAACTCTGGTTACCAGGAGGGCTTCCCCTTCCCAACTGCCCACAGCTCCCCCTGCACCCACAACAGGGACACTCTGGACATTTCCCGTGCAGCCTTGTCAAATGACTATTTTGAAAGCAATGAAACTTAAGGGTTTCTCTCTGTAAAATGTCCAAGACTTTGTCTTGTTCCGAGCTGTCCCTGCTTCTGGCCACCTAACTTCTCCCTTCCCAAGGCCACTGTCAGATGCCCACAGTGACCAGGAGATGTGGAAGCCCATGCAGGGCAAAAAGCAGGCGTTTAAGGCTGGGGACTACAAAAACTACAACTGCAAACCTTTAATGAGGGCACACTCGGTTCTGGTCCTGCGGGGGTGGGGAGGGGTCACTTGCTTTCTTGAATTTAATCTCATAATGGCCTTATAAAGACTATATGACATGATACAGTCCCTTAGACATGAGTGCCATATCTAGATGATGAAACCAAGGCTTAAAGACATTGAGGAACTAGCTTAAGATTTTGCAGATAGAGAGCAGAGGTGTACAGAGAAGTGGGAAATGGCTGAAGGTCTAGGCCTGTGGATCCCAAAGCAAAGACCCAAGGGGCATTGGTAACTGTTTACAAATGCCCAGAAGTTGTATATGGAAGGGGGTAGACTTGCTCTTTAGCGTGGCCTTGGCCACAGGACTCGCATTAATGGGGAGACCTTCTAAGGGCCAGAGCTCAGCTGCAACTAGGAAAAACACCTACTGACCAGCACATTCTAGAGATACATGGAGATCCCAGAGGGGGGTCTGGTCACATGCCAATGGGGCCGAGGACCTTTATGGCTCCCTCTGGCCCTAGGCACTAGGATTCCAGTC
Source organism: Myotis nattereri (assembly GCF_964212035.1). Classification (NCBI taxonomy): domain Eukaryota; kingdom Metazoa; phylum Chordata; class Mammalia; order Chiroptera; family Vespertilionidae; genus Myotis; species Myotis nattereri. Next base: position 20,592,566 of record NC_138086.1, on the reverse strand, counting down.
AGGGAGGAAGAGAAGTAAGAAAGCAGGGACTGATGAGAGAAGGAGAGAAGAGGCAGCTGCTCGTACAGTAGGAGGAGTCAAGGCCACCAAAGCCCCTGCATGTTACTGCACAGGCCTTGGTTAACCTCTGAGGACTCAGTTTCCCCACGGGCTGGCCACATGTCTATTTTGTCTCCCCAGACCCTCCCTACCGTGTGTGAAATGTCATTGATCCTGGTGACAATCGTCTTGATGAGGGTTTTGGTGTCATCCTGGACTTTCTGGATGGGCGCAGCTTCTGCGTAGAACAAATAGGGCCAAAGCCACAGGAATCGGCACAGGAATCCACAGCGCATTTTCCCTCCTGGATGTGTGTCTTGGGCCTGGAAGCAAAGGGAACCACAAATTACATGTTACTGCTGTCTCTGAAAATACCATATGCCCTGTTACCAACCACCTTACCAGATGTGGATCAAAATGAGGTTAGCTTTCTGCCCTGGCTATCATCTCCTTAGGGTCAAAGACAATTCATTATCTAGAAATGCATTAATAAAAAGCATCTCCTCAGGGAGAGGCGAGGCCTGGTCAATAAAACCACGAGGAGGTGGGCTGTAGACCGCAGAGCAGGAAGCCACCACGAGCAAATGGACGCAGTGGTGATGATGTGACTTCATTGTGTGCTTCAAGGGAGAGAGTGGGCTCTTAAGGTCTGGTTTAAATCTAGCCATTTACCAGCTGTAAGACTTTAAGCAAATCACATAACTGCTAAAAACTCTACCTTTTATCCCCTGAAGTATTCCTATCTCCAAGCTTTCATACGAATCAAATTAGATAATGCATGTGAATGAGCTATAAAGGTATTGTGAAATGTACACAATTACTACCCCGTTGTTACAGATTATGTCACTTGTCCTCCCATTACTCTCATAGCAGCCACTGATGTGGCCATATGGCATTTATCATTGGCTTTATCGCTTTCCCGCTCTCCCACTGGGAACCTGAATCCAACCAGCACTTATGGAAGGACTGATAATATGTCACAGGCAGTTCTTGGCGCCAAGGATACAATAGTGAACCACAGGTGGTCTCTACCTTCAAGTTGCTTACAGTTTGGTAAGAGAGACAAATAGGTAAACAGACCATTCCAACTCAGGAAAAAAGAGCTTTGCAAGAAAGACAAGTACAAGATACCGCAGGGATCAGAGGGGGCTTCCTGGAAGAGGTGTCACCTGAGCTGGGTATTAAAGACTGAGCAGGGGTTAGGAAGAGTAGAAAGTGGTTGCCATAGTCACAAAGAAAGCAGCAGATACAGAGGCACAGAGGCAGGAGGGAAGATATAGTATGTCCCCCCAGAACGTTTGAAACTTTCAGCATCCTGGAACCATGAATTCTAAATTTAACAATATGCTGATCCTCGATGAAGCCACAAAGTTTTAATGAGATACATGAGGCAATGAAGCAAAAGGTAATAAAGTTAAATGTTTGTGAGTCTGTGGCCGATGACCCATGCTAAGTATATGTGGATGAGCCTGAAATAATAATTAAATGTAAATAAATTTTAGCGTGAAAGGTCTGAAGGTAGCAAAAATGTTAACCTCTGCTTTTGGGGTTCTGCCTCATCTGGATCCTGATAAAAACAGATAAAACACTTTCTGTCCATAGGTGACATTATTAACATAATTCCCATCCTGCCAATGTCATAGAAATCAACAGTCTGTTTATATACTATTTATAATGCCTGATCAAAGGCATGTTTCTTAAAATCTGTTTTATAGAAGGGGATAATGAGGCTCAAGGGGATGCATTCACTCACCCAAAGTCAAACAGGTAAGTGGCAGAGCCAGAATTCGCACTCAGAACTGCCTTCCCCAGAAAGCCTGGGCTCCCTTTACCCCATGCCCAGTTTCTCCCGTCCTCACGGGAAAGTCCAAACCATTAACCACTCCAATGCCAGCCAAGGGCGGCTGGCACTCGGGACCATGGCACTTGGGAAAGAATTCCCCACTCCAGGATGAAGCTATGAGATTGTACCCTCACAGCAACTTCAAATATGAAAAATACTCCGTCATTTGGCAGGGGGCACTTCAGATGTGTTTGTGATTGTTTGTTCTTTTAAAAAAGTTAAAACTCCTCCTGTTAGATTCTCGTTACCTGAAGAAACGTCTCCACCAAACCTTTGTGGGACAGAGTCAAATAACGCTAACCCCACAGTGTGATTCCACCAAACCTCAGCGACGGGAGCAGCGCCAAGCTGTCCCGGGCTTTAGCTGCGGTCTGCCCTTGCTAGCTGTGTCTCTGGGAAAGATACTTAAGTTCCCCAGAGCAGTGGTTCTCAACCTTGGCTGCACCTGGGAATCTTTTTAAAATCCTGATTTCTGGGCCTCATCCTCTGGAAATTCTGTTTCTTTGTTATGGGGTGGGGTCGGCAAACTCATTAGTCAACAGAGCCAAATATCAACAGTAGAACGATTGAAATTTCTTTTGAGAGCCAAATTTTTTAAACTTAAACTATATTGGTAGGTACATTGTTATTAACTTAATTAGGGGACTCCTAAGGCTTAGGAAGAGCCACACTCAAGGGGCCAAAGAGCCGAGTGTGGCTCGGGAGCCGGCCCTAGAGCATCTGCTCCCATCTATAAAATGGATCTGATAACTGATAACACCACCTGGCTCAAAGGGCAAATGACACGAACCTGTAAAGCCCTTGTTGGGGTGTGTGTGTGTGTGTGTGTGTGTGTGTGTGTGTGTGTGTGAGAGAGAGAGAGAGAGAGAGAGAGAGAGAGAGAGAGAGAGAGAGATGAAGGGTGGGGAGAATAAATGCCAGCTGTTTTGAATGGAGTAATTGCTGGGCAGGGCTTGAAATGCGTGGGCAACACTACCTGTAGCCAACCCTGAATCAAGCACGTGGCTGCTTGCCTCCCCTGGGCCATCTCAACAGGGTCCCTGGTGTTTCTGGGTCTTCCCCTTGTGCACAAGATTGAGTCCTATCCTTCCCCAGGATTTATGTGCTAATGACGCCCTCCTTCCCAAGAGAATTTATTACCAGATTAACTCTGGTTGTAGTTGCTCTCACATAATGGCCACCCTGTACTACCTTAACAGAGAAACAGTTTACAAGCCCTCTCTATCACCACTGCTCGTGCTCCAGTGGGCCAGGCATAGAGATGAAAGAGACAGGGAACCACAGGAAAGTGGGAGTCAGGAGTGGGGAGGGAGGAGGTGTCCTGGAGGGCTCCCAGGAAGCCCAGGGAGTATTTCATAGTGTTGTATGTTGTCAACTACTTACATGTATCATTTGAAGAACAGTTAATCAGATAACATGCCTTGGGTAACTCGGGAGGGAGTCATCCTGTTTACCATGCTGAGCCCTCGGGTTGGGCAGCACTGTGTTTGAGTTGGGAGTACAGGACCTTGGAAAACTTCATTAACCTCTCTGAGACTCAGTTTTCTTAGCTATAAAATGGGGATGTTATGAACCATAATTCCCACCTATGACCGTGATGTGGATGAAATGAGATAATACACATGGCCAACCAACCCCAATTCCCGTTAGTCATTATCACCATTATTTCCAGCTAAGAAATCAAGGAGGTGTCTTGGAGGAGGTGGCATTTGATTAGGGCCCTGAGAGGGAAGAAATTGGGTTGTGAAGGTGGAGGAGAGGGGCAGCCCCAGGAGTGGGCTCTGGAGATGGTGGCTGGCAGCTGGCATGGAGGTGTGATGAATGAGGAGGCAGGGAGGCGGGTGGGCATGAGTGGCATGGGGAGAAGCTCTTTTCTGTGGGAGTGGGGAGCTCTGATCACTCCCCAGCTAGTGTTGTTAGCCAGGTGACAAGGATGGGAGTTGGAAAAAGCATGCGGACAGGTCTAGAAGTGAGGGTGCGGGGCATGCTGACTTGCTGGGCCTGGCGGGACCGCAGGTGGGTCCGTCCCCCTGATGGTGGGACAGGGAGTCTCAGTTCAGAAACGAGGACTGTGGCAGTCGACCTAGGAGTGCGGGTTGGATGGTCACAGGAGGGAGTGGAGAGAGCTGAGGAGAGGAGGGGAGGAAGAAAAGCCTGGGCTGCAAAGCCTTTTTTCTCTAGAAGTTTCCAGGGCATTTTTGAACATTTAAGAGCTGTCATTTTTCTAAGATGAACTGCTGAAGTGTTGATACAACATCCTGTCTCTTTCATTTTCCTCTGATGGTTGTATAAGGAGAGCCTGGAGATAGAGGGGGCACCGCTGGGGGAGGGCAAGGCGGCCAAAGGGACCATTGCCTCTGAGCTCTCCTTCCACCCGGAGGCCCCCCACCCCCGCCTGTCTCTCCTCTGCTGTCCTTTAATTAAGACCCTGCCACTCCCCAGCCTCTCCACCATCATCCCCTGCCAGGAGAGCACTGAAGGAGAAAAGAGAAAAACCAGAAAATGGAGCCTTCAGGGCAGCGCGAGGTAATGAAATGTAATCACAGAAAATGGGCTCCAAGCCGGCGGGGAGAGGCTCAGGTAACCAGCCATGGACCCGACACAATTTCCCGCCCTCTGGCTTCACCTGGGTCCTGGGCACCGGCCCCACTTCTATCATCCTCAGCTGACACCCCCACCTCCGCTCCAGTCCCCACTTGGCAGGTCCACTGGGGCACCTCCCCACCTCTGCCCTCACTCTCCATAGACAAGCTGCCTCCTACTCACCTCCCCGCCCCGCCTGCCCCCGCAAATAACCCTCCAAACGTGAGCTCCCTCCCCTCCCCTCTGTGCTAGGGGGCCAGGCAGACCAAGTCGGGGCCTCTATGTCAGGGGAGAGGGTGCTGAGCCAAGACCTGCCCACAGCCTCTGATGACAGCAGTGAGGGGAAGATGGGGGTGGGGGGCTTGGGCTATCCAACGCTTCCCCTGTCTCCTGGTTAAAAGCTCTGGAGGTTAACACAGGACCCAGCACGCTCTTCCCTCCCCTTCTCCACCATCAGGCCGTCCCTCCGGTAACCCAGAGCATGCTGGGGGAATTCAGGTCAGGTAGTGTGGTGCTGGCTGTTAATCGAGAGGAAAAAGCTTTGGACGGTCTAAGGCCTCTCCCAGAGAAATTCTTCCTGTGGACCCCTCCACTCTTCCATCTCACCCTTCCCTCCTTCCTTCCTTCCTCCATAGCTCCCCCCATTTGGAAGTGATTTGGGGACGGGGAACAGACAAAGGAGGAATAGAAACTGGAAGATTGGATCCTGGTCCTTCAAGTTACTCAGAATCCAGCGGAACAGGCAGAATCTTACTAGTAAACAACGCATTTTAACACAACCTGGTGAAGGCTCTGAGGGAAGGGGCAGAGGAGTCGGGGAGTGAAGGAGAGGATGGGAGGCTCTGGGGAGGCGAGGACAGCTGTGCACAGAGGGCAGAATCTGAACTGAGACCTGAAGGACAGGAGTTCCCAGGGGAAAGAGGGCAGGAGGGCGTTCCAGGCCAAGGGACAGTGTGGAGCTGAGGAAAACTACGGTGCATTTGGGAGAATTCAGCACTATGGTGGAAGTGTGTGAGGCTGGAGTATAGGATGTAGGGGCTAGAATGTCCTGGGCCTGACTCCATGCATAGTGGGGACTTTGTAGGCCGGATATGCCATACTCAGGACACACACACACACACACACACACACACACACACACACACACACGAGTCCTGGTGACCACATGTGCATGACCAATGGTAGGCAAGAGACCCAGAATGCTCTTCTCTGCTCCATTTCCTTGTCTGTCCTCCTCCAGCTCCTGTGTCTGTGCCCTGATTGGATCAATTAGAGCCTCTCCCAGGAATGGACAGTCGGGCTTCGGAGAGTTTGTCTCTGCTGTGGGCTCAGAAGCGCGGGGGTAGCCGTGGCTGACCTCGCATGCATGGGGCAGACTAGGGAGACCAGTGTCCGTCCGCCAGTGACAGGCAGGCTGCAGGCACTGTCTGCACTCCTTCTCGGCCTTCTTTCTGGTGCCTGACCTTGCTGGTTCTGGGCCTTCATGAGGCTCGGCAGCCCTCCCTGTCCTCACTCCAGTATGCGATGCTCTTTCTACTCACTTGAGTAGCTTTCAACTTTCTTTTCTTTTTTTAAAATATATTTTATTGATTTTTTTACAGAGAGGAAGGGAGAGGGATAGAGAGTTGGAAACACCGATGAGAGAGAAACATCGATCAGCTGCCTCCTGCACACCCCCTACTGGGGATGTGGCCGCAACCAAGGTACATGCCCTTGACCGGAATCGAACCTGAGACCCTTCAGTCCGCAGGCCGATGCTCTATCCACTGAGCCAAACCGGTTAGGGCAGCTTTCAACTTTCTGAATGTATTTTTCAATAAGGAGACATAGAGATACCCAAGTAAGAGGAACAAAAGTCAAGAAATAAAATTCACCCTTATGATGGGCAATGCACTCTTGAAAATCTCCATTCTGGAGGTTTCTCCCCCTTAATCCTCACCCAAGGATATGTTTATTGATTCTAGTGAAAGAGGGAGAGAGAGAGAGAGAGAGAGAGAGAGAGAGAGAGAGAGAGAAAGGGAGAGAGAGAGAGAGAGAGAGAGAGAGAGAGAGAAAGGGAGAGAGAGAGAGAGAGAGAGAGAGAGAGAGAGAGAGAGAGAGAGAGATCTGAGAAACATTTATGGTTGCCTCCCATATCGTATCCATCAGGGATCGAGACCACAACTCAGGCATGTGCCCCAACCATGAATTGAACCCGCAACTTTTTTGATGTCCAGGATGATGCTCCAACCAACGGAGCCACCTGGCTGTGGCTATTCTGTTTTTTTATATGTTGGTGACAATAAATACAGGAGTTTGGAAAACAAGAAGTGACATGAGTGGTTTTCTCTTTTTTGCAATCAAGAGCTTCATTTGAGAAATCATGTTCACATACTTAACCAGCAGCCAGGGTTGGGGGTTGGGGGGGGGGTGTTATATAATTCCTGTTCATCAAAAATTACCCTTAGATCAGGGATCAGAAATAAGGTTCAATTTCTATGTCAACTCCAATCAATTGTTAGCGGGCTCCCTGGGGCGCTGTGTGAAGGAGGATCTGAAGCTCCACCCAGACTCGGGCGGAGAGGGGCCCATGATCAATTAGCAGCACCTGCCAGGCGCAGGAGTGGTGTGGGTGTCGCTCGTTCCAGCATCACCCAAGGGCCTGGCACAGAGCAGGTGATCATTAAATATTTATTAAGTAAGTAAATGAAACATTCCCTATCCCTGATCTTTGTTGTCTGACCAAGTTAAGCTACCTCTATGAGGGTTCATCTTTTTTTTAAAGCCTACGTGGAAGCTATTGGTCTTTATCGTATCTTTCAAAAATACGTTTTTATTCATTTTTAGAGAGAGAGGAAGGGAGAGGGAGAGAGAGAGAAACATCAATAAGAGAGAAATTTTGACCAGCTGCCTCCTGCACGCCCCCTACTGGGCATTGAGCCCACAACCTGGGCATGTGCCCTGACTAGAAATCCAACTGGCTGGGCACCTGCCCCCATCTTTTTTTTTTTTTTTTTTAATCCTCACCTGGGGATATTTTTTGATTTTTAGGGAGAATGGAAGAGAGAGGGAAAGACAAAGAAATATTGATGTGAGAGAAACACCTTGATTGGTTGCGTCCTGGAAACCAGACCAGGACCTGGGCCGGAGAGGAACCTGCAACTGAGGTATGTGCCCTTGACCAGAATCAAACCCGGGACCCTTTGGTCCACAGGCCGAGGCTCTATCCACTGAACCAAACCGGCTAGGGCACCTGCCCCCATTTTAATGTCACACCCCAGAATTCACTTTTGCCCAGCAGGAATTCCTAAAAGCTCTCCTTTTTAAAAAATATATTTTTATGGATTTCAGAAAGGAAAGGAGAGGGAGAGAGATAGAAACATCAATGAGGAGAGAGAATGATCTATTGAATACCTCCTGCACGCCCCCTACTGGGGATTGAGCCCAAAACCCGGTCATGTGCCCTGATGGGGAAATCAAACCGTGATCTCCTGGTTCATAGGTCGATGCCCAACCACTGAGCCACACCAGCCGGGCCTAACAGCTTGCTTAATGAAGGCAGGAAACGCTTCAGCATCCAGGTCTCCCTTTCACTGGGACCTTGGTCAGCTTCCTACCCCTCGTGTGTGTCCTCTAGAACCACGCTGACCCCAATTTCCTTCGGCTTCCTGGGTTGCGCTCCACCTTGACTTCCTCTCAGCACCCCTGCCTTGGTTCCATTCATCGGCCTGGCTCCTGCGCTCTGTGCCTCCTGCCCTTCTCAGAGACCTCTGCTTTGCCCCTCCTGTCTTCCCTGTGGCTTTCCCCCTCTCTCTTGGCACCCTCAGCCTGGGGCACCCCAGAGTACAAACGCAATGTGTGCACAGAAGGGGATGGCATAGTCTATGGGATGAGATGTTGGCATTGGCACCCATCACAGATTCACTTCCTAAGAGCTGGCAAACTGAGCAGGAAAGACTGTAAAATGCAGTTTGCTGAGAAGCAAGACATTTCTGTTGTCACACATGAAGTAAGTGCAAAGGATTCCATGGGCCCAGGCCTCAGGTGTGTTGTTTTTAAGCAGAAACAACCTCTCTTTCTATTTCTCTGAGACAACTGTGTAGACAAAGAAGAATTTCAAGGCTCTTGGCTGGCAGGCCAGAACAGAGCTGCTGCCACGGGAATCCTACCGGGGGTGGGGAGAGGGCCTACTGATCCAGTGATTGCAGGAGAATTTGGCTCGATTTTCCTTGAAATCACATGCGTGCTATTCAAGGATGCACACAACATGAGGACACTACCTCCCTGGACCCCTTCTCTCTCCTTGGCCACCACGTCCCCCGGGGCGGCATCGGGGCTGGAGTGGGGACAATGACTCGGGCTCTATGAGGAAAGCTCTCCCAAGTGGCCACCTCCGTACCCTGCATGGGCCACTCAGACACGACAGGCATCTGCCTGGGGCTGATGGGCCGAATTAATTGCAATTTCCCTGGCTCTGTCCTTGGTGCTTGGAGCCATTTCCTGGAACAGAGGGGGAGGAAAATATTTCCCCCAAATACCAAGAAGAGTTATTTTGAGCATAAGATGTACAAAATATGAGGACTCCTTTGGCCAACCTGGAAACGTTCCCCTCAGCCCAGTGTCCTCAGTTGCTTGAAAAGGAAAAAAAACCTAAAAACATCCACCATATTTCTCTTGCCTTCTCCTCCTACCAAATGAGAGAAACGGTCGGCATGGCTTTTCTGCTCATGAGGCCATTCGAATGGGAGCGACAAGGCTCTGAGGCCACCGAGGCTGAACCCCCTCTTTCCCACCAGTCCCAGCTGACCGCTGCCCACCCCAGAACTCTGCAGAACACACACAAGGGAGCGGACAGAGGTCACTCCTGCGAAGGGGCCTCATCGCACTCCTGCTCCCACCGCCGTGCCTTCACTTCCTGCCCTCTGGCCCACCTCCCCTGAAGACCATCCTTCCAGCAAAAAATAATCATCTTGTCTCTCCAGAGTGCCATTCTCTAATGACAACCAGGCCACTTGCCACCCTTGGGTCGAACTGTATTTAAGGAGTCACTTTTTGGAAGCGCTCCATCTTTCAGGGATAGACACTGGAGTGTGGAGGCGACCACACCCGGAGAAGAGGTAACAGTGAGCAGCAGGCCTCTCCCCGACCCTGGGTCCCGCTGCCCCGGAGAAAACCTCTCTTCTCGGCTCCGAAGAAGGCCACGAACACAGCTCCGAGGCCAGAGGCGGCGAGACCGCACGACTGCTCTGGGAGATCTGGTTTCTTCCTGACTCCTTTCCTCCCCCACCTCTGCTCCCTCCTGGTCCTGCTCCTAGGCCTCCACCTTACACCGCCCCTCATAGTCAGGGCTGGGGACCCCCCCCCCCCACTGGGAACTAATGCCTGAATCTTTTCCTCCCCACATAACAGTAGATGTTTTAATTGATTTGAAAGAGAGAGGAAGGGAGAGGGAGAGAGAGATAGAAACATCGAGAGGGAAACATCAATCAGCGGCCTCACGCAAGCCCCTGCCTGGGGATCAAGCCCGAACCCCGCCTGTGCCCTGACCAGGAATCCAAAGGTGACCTCTTGGTGCAGGGGTCGACGCTCAACCTCCGAGCCACACGCCGGGCATTGCCTTAATTCTTATCCACAGAACACGGCTATATCGAGTCCTCAGAAACTGAATACTCCAATTCATGTCCCTTAAACCCTCAACTTCATCCCTGACCCCCAGGTGGGAGCGAGGTGCCCTGATCTTGGAGGATGAATGCGCTCAAGGCAATTTCCAAAGCATTTCAGCGGCTGGGCTGGCGGCGGCGACCATTTCCCGGGACCCTGGCTGGTTCCCTGAGCTTAGATTCCTGCCCCGTGGGCCCAGCCCAGCCCCAAATCCAACGCTCCCCGGCTCCCAGCAGCCTTTCCTCTGGTTAGAACTGCGCAAATCTACCATGGTCCAGAACCAAGCCCCCCGCCCTGCCCTTGGCCCGCCTCAGTTTCCCCGGGCCGAGGCGGGGAGGGGAGATGCGGCCTGCCAAGAATTACCGGCGGAGAAGGAGAAAGGAGCGCCCAGGGCCTTACCTCGCAGCTGCTCCGCGATTCCTCCGGGCTCCATGCCTGCCCGCCCCTCTTATAGCCACCCAGGCACACCTTGCGCAACTGTCCGCAGCTGCCCGGAGCGCCGAGTGCCAGCTCCCGCCCCACCCCGTGGGCAGCGCTGGGCCCCGCGGCTCGGCCCGAGCCTCGAGGGAGGGACTCTGCGGCACTGGAAGCCACGCGCACACCCTCGGGTACCCCCGAAAGTTGGGGACTGCTGGCAGGAGCGGAAAATCCTCCAGGTCCCGGCTGGCAGCAGCAGGGGACTCCTCTGAGCCGGCTGAGGCACCCTTCCAGCCACCCCTCCCTCCCTCCAGCTGACCTGTTCCCCCTCCGAGCCTCGGCTGTGAGGGGAGAGTAGGGGCTGGTCCCCTTCGGTGCCAGGCACACGTGGGTGCCCAAGGGAAGTTTGCTGAACTGGACCCCAGGGGCACCGTGCACCACAGAGCTGGCTTTTAGAGGAAGGGGTGGGGGTGGGGGTGGGGGGAGAGAAACATCAATGATGAGAGAGAAACATCAATGATGAGAGAGAATCATTGATTGGCTGCCTCCTGCACGCCCCCTACTGGGGATCGGGCCTGCAACCTGGGCTTGTGGTGACCCGAATGGAACCTAGGACCCTTCAGTCCACAGGCCGACGGAGCTCTAGCCACTGAGCCAAACCAGCTAGGGCCACAGAGCTGGGTTTTTGACGTGAGGTATTAGTGAATCCTCCAGGCTCAAGGCCACCGAGAGGGTAGATTTTTAAAACCTGGGAAAACACACAGGCAGTGCTGATGGTGTGGAGGGGACCAGGGAGGCAGGGTCACACGGGACCTCACCAGTCGCCTTGCATCGGAGACTCCCTGGTGGGAGCGTGCCCCCTCGGCTGTGTGCTCCCCCAGGCGGCAGGGCCGGTCTGTTCACTGCTACACCCTCAGTTCACAGCCTGGTGCTTTGCACGAAGTGTTTCATTCTTACGACCTTTTTAAATGAAAATTTCAAGCATACAGATAAGTAGGCAATATATCCATTTAACAATGGATATAACAGTGAGTATTTTTCCATATTTAACAATGAGTATTTTTCCATATTTGCCTCATTTGTTTGTTGGCTAAAATATTTGAAAGCAAATTACAAACATCATGACACTTTATTCTTTTTTTTTTTTTTGACACTTTATTCTTAAATGTGTTCAGCACGTATCTCTAAAAGATAAGGAGGCATTTCTACAGAACTGCAAGACCATTCTCACACAACAGTAATTTCTTAACATCATGAAAGGTCTAATTTATACTTTCAAATTTCCCCAAATATCTTAAAAAAAAAAAAGTCTTTTAGAGTTGCTTTTTTTTTGAGCCTGGTTGATTTGCTCTTAATAAGTACTTATAGAAGAAAGGAAGGAAATTATGAAAGTCAGAAATTCTTAGCATTGACTATGATTTATAATTACACTTGACCCAAAAGGTGGGAAGCCAACTAAATGTCTGACTTGGTAAGATTATTGAAAACACACATGAGAGCAATATGCACACATTAAAAATTGTGTTGTAAGATAATATTTAGTGATGTAGGAAACACAGTTTTGAGGCCTGGAAAGAATCAAATTACAAAATGGTGTGTGTTTTTTAATCACACATGTGTCAACACACACATTCACACTGAAGATGTTGTCACTACATGGAGTGGGATTAGGAAAGGTTTTTAATGTCTTCTTTTGCCTGTCTGTTTTTAAAAAGTGTCTACGATGGAATTACATTTTAAGAGAAATTTTATAGTTTACACAGAAATGGTTTTTTTAAATATATGTTTTATTGATTTCAGAGAGAGGGAGAGAAATGAAAACATCAATCATGAAAGAGAATCATTGATCGGCTGCCTCCCGCACACCCCCTACTGGGGATTGAGCCTGAAACCCGGGCATGTGCCCTTGACTGGAATTAAACCGTGACCTCCTGGTTTATAGGTCTCACTCAACCGCTGAGCCACACCGGCTGGGCAGAAATGGTGTTTGTATTGTTTCTCATATACAGGCTGTAACACTTACTACAATGAAATTTTCTTTATCCCCAACGTCTTTGTAAATTGGTTCTAAATAGGGACTTCACTTATTTGCAGGGACCTTGGCAGCCTTAGGTGACGTGTCTCAGAATTGCCTTCTTTAGGGTCATGGGGTGGATTGGGACCAGCGTTCCGGTGTGAACATCAAGCAGCACTTGAGAACACATTGTGAGGACATGGCAATGTGGTCTGTCTGTCTACCTATTTTTTTGCATTTGCTTGATTAATAAATTATTATATAAATTATTTTTAAATAAAATATTATATAACAAAATATTTTATTTTTTAAAAAATTCAAAAGAGGTATGAAAACTCAGTTCCCATCTTCTCAACTTCTCTCTCTAGATGTAATGGTTGCTACCCATTTCTAGTGTGTCCTTTCATGGATATTCTTTTTCTACCCTTTATATATCTATAGGACATCCCTGAAAATGTATACATAACTTTAATAATTATTAATTCCAATGTGTTAAATCTGAAAAGAAAGAACTATCAATTGAGCTATCAGAAAAAAGTGTGTATACATTTTGGGGGGCATCCTGTATTTTCTTTAAAACACATAAATACACACACACACACACACACACACACAAATGATGTCATACTATTCACACTATTGTTCCTGCCCCTTGCTTTAAAATTTTTTATTTTGGAAAATTTCAAATTTCTGTAGTGCATTTACGAGAAAAAATGGCATAACAAATCTTTGTGTATGCATCAGCCAGCTTCAGCCGTTATTATTCTCTCACTTCTTTCACTTAATCCTATATAATAAAAGGCTAATATGCCAATTGTCCCCACAGGCGGGAGATCAACCAACTGGGAGTTAGATGTGCGCTGACCACCAGGGGGCAACATGGAACATGGCAAGCATCAGCAGCGTGGCGCTGGCAGCAGGCAGCAGTGGAGGTGCTGCTGGCCCTGATGGGCCCCAACGAGAGTGGGACGGTGGCAGGATGGTGGAGCAGGTGAACGGGCAGTGCCAGGCCCAGACAGATGTGAGTGGGGGCCCTGATTGCCCTCCAAGTCACCCCACAGTTCAGCCCTGATTGCTGGACAGGCCTAGGAACCCTACCCATGCACGAATTTCGTGTACCAGGCCTCTAGCATATCTATAATACAATTTCTTATTGACATGCAGAGAGTTGTGCCAAACTTTTAAAAGTCACCATATATTTCATTTTATGGATGCACTAGAATCAATGTAATGATATTGTTGCATGCAAATGTTGTAATTTATTTATTTAAATACACTTATTTTAGCACTGTGTGAGTATATCTGTGGTGAACAATTCTGATAAGTAGAATTGTTGAGTCAGAGGGTATTCACATTCAAAATGGAAATATATTGCCAAATTACATTCCTTAGAGATTGCACCAATTTGTAATTGGCTACAAGTAACAGTGACTTAAGCATTAACAGCATTTGGTTATCCAGAAGCCTGGAAGAAGGCAAGGGCAGTACTTGGTGACATAATTGAGAATCCTGCTCTTTCTGTTCTTTTGGTTTTCCCCCCATTGTGTCCTGTGCTTATTGCTTCACAGTTGCAAGGTGATGCTACCCCTTCAGGCATCATGTCCTCTCTTCTTGAAATTCTGCTTCAAGTTGGGGAAGTTAGATTTTCCCTTATTTTCATTGGCCAGAACTGGACATATGCTCATTCCTAGACCAATCACCGAGAAAAAGGGCATGTGATTCCATGACTGATTTAGACCAATCAGAATTCTTCCTCTGGGGCTGGGGTAGAGCAAGGTAGATGAAGCGAAGCTCTGTCTTTACCTGAAAGAATTGAGGTTCTGTGAGCTTGAAAGGAGAGAAAAGATGGCCATTGGATACACAACCAATAGTGCTTGCTGTAGTACTCAGCTCTGCTGTATTATCAAGCTTCTAACCAACTTGACTTCATATTAAATAGTCATACTTAAAAATCTTTTTTTTTTGTCTAAATACTGACAACTTTCACAATTTTTTAAAAAAGGTAATTCTAACACTTTGGCTTTTTCTTTCTCAAAGCCCTTTCATGATCTCATTTGACTTAACCCACAGAAAGAGGTGGAGTAGGTCTTAGTTCCATGTTACACAGGGAAGCCTAAGAATCAGAGCAGACAAGGGACTTGCCCAGCAAGTGACATCATTAGATGCTACAGTTCTCAGTTGAGGCGGCCCCTGTGGCTCTGCACTATGTCAGTGGAGAGTTTGACAACAGCCATGAGCTGTGGGCTCATGTGGGTTTGCTGGGTACAGAAGGTGGCCTCACAGAGCGTTGTGCTTTGAGGAGCAACTGGTGGTGTCCTGTTGAGGGAAAAGGAAGTCAGACAAAGGTTAAATCTCCATTTTGATTTTAGGTCATCCCACCCAAGCAGCTACTTTTGTGGGAAATATGCCTTTCAACTCACTTTGAGGAGAGGTCTACACAGACCTATAGATTGGACTAAAAAGCAACTGGATAATTCAGTTAAATAATGAGTCTATCATTTCCCCAAATGAAGTGTGTGTGTGTGTGTGTGTGTGTGTGTGTGTGTGTGTGTGTGTGTGTATTGGATTGGTTCTTTTGGTGTGTACATGGTCTCTAGCAGGTGTTCCATAAATGCCTGTCAGATTCATGAATGGTCTGAGTTCTTTCTGCTAATGACTGATGTTCTTTCTATTATTATCTGTCAGAGCACCCTGGGCATTTCTACATAGCATCAATAAAAAACTATAATCAATCAATTAGTTGATTTCAAACGTGTCTGCTCTTTGGTCTCCATCATGAGAACACAAGTTCCGTGAGGGTCAAAACTGGGTCTGCCAGCCTTGGGGCTGACACATAGTAAGGGCTCTGTAAACTGTTAAATGAAGCTTTGAACAAATGTTTATATTCTTAGTTTTTAGCAGTGCCTGGCACATGGTGGGCCCTCAATAACCGCCCATGGAATAAACACCTGACTAAATACAACAATGAATTCACGTGAGCTCACCTTTGACAGGCTGGGGTGAAGACTGCAGCTTGACAAAGTGGAGTCAGGACACCCAGGTGGACAGAGAGCCCACATGATGTCTGCTGGCTTCCATGAGACCACACTCACCAGGCAATTTCTCATCACTCTTGGGTCTCACCTATTCTCACTTCCTCTAGTTCTGCCTGATGAATTTGTTCATTAATAAATGATCCATTGGCCCTAGCTGGTTTGGCTCAGTGGATAGAGTGTCAGTCTGCGGATTGAAGGGTCCCAGGTTCGATTCTGGTCAAGGACACATGCCTGGGTTGTGGGCTTGATCCCCAGTAGGGGGCATGCAGGCGGCAGCCAATCAACGATTCTCATCATTGATGTTTCTATCTTTCTCTCCCTCTCCCTTCCTCTCTGAAATCAATAAAAATATGTTAAAAAATAAAAATAAATGATCCACTGTAATAATTCAACTCCTCAACTTTCACTATTTTGCTTCACGTTGGTGGTTCTGGCTCAGGCTGTGAGCTTCTGACAGGCCCTCTTATGAAGGGGGTTAGAGGTGGACCGACACAGCCACAACTAAACACTGACTCACTCATCCCTATTCCTTCTTAGCGGCGGCCTGCTTCTTGTATGGAGGACTCCAGGTAGCCTCACTTTCTAAAGGTGCAGCTAATAAAAACATAAGGTTACCAAACATGTTAGAGTTTGCTCCCCAGGGCCCAGGCAGTGTCTGCTTACCTGGTGAATAGAGCACCAGGCTAGCTAAGGAGGCCAGGGTCTGGTTGGGCCTCTGGATGGGTCAGTCAGCTATGCTGTGCATCCACAGACAATGACTGAATGCTGGGGTTGGTGGGCATTAGAAAAATGAAAAAGCCAGGGGCCTTTTCTTTAGGGTGTAGACAGCTACAGGCCATGCCCTGGCCAGTCTTACAAGAGGGACGTGTGCACATGTATTGGAGGAGACTTACTTGGACAAATGCTTCCAGCATCCTCCAGCCAGGCCACGCTTTTGGCTGGGTCCTGGGAAGACACTCCCCAGGAAGGATCCATGCTGGTTCTGTAGCATTGTTTTTCTTTTTCTCCTTTCCTCTCTGGTCTTTTCCTTGTCTTCTTTTCTCCTCCACTATGAACCTTCTTGAAAAAAAAAATAGACCAAAGATTTTAGAGTTTTTTCAACACGGCACCCCCCCCACCATCAGAATGTCTGCAGTTCTACCGAGGAAGTGTCAAAAGGTGGTCTGCATAGCACCCTTCCTCCAGTCAGCAGCCACAGTCTTACAGACTCAGCGAGCCACATGACACACTTAGTGACTTAAAGCAAACACCATTTATTTAGCTCATAATTCTGTGGGTGAACTGTTTGGGCTGGGTTCAGTCACTCTGAGGAAGCCACATGAAACAGGGCAGCTCGGAGCTTAGCAAGCTACAGAAGGTTGGGAAAGAGCCCTGCAAAGACTAGAGCAAGAACAGGGACTTCGCCTCTGTTGAATGATCTCATTGTCCAAATAATCATGTTCATTGCCGGGAACTAGAAAATGCAAAGAAGCAAAGCCATGACGAGTCATCCCCGACCCTACTACATGGAGACAACCCCTGTCGGCCTTTACATCTTGGGTTGGAATCCAGCCTGAAGACTCTGAAGAAAGAAATGATGGCCAAGAGGTCCACTCCCAGAGGCTCATCCTCCGGGCCGCATGCTCTTCCTCTCACCTCATCTCCCTGCTCTGTCGGAGGGGAAGGACTCAGGCCGTGATCCCAGGTCCATGGGGGCTGAACAGGTCTTTGGGAAGATGCTGTGGAGAAGCAGCAAGAAGCTTTCAATCCCACAGAAGGCTAAGCTCTAACACATCCTGGGGCTTCCAGAGTCTCCAGCCGCCCAGTGTTTTCCCCTAACAGGTGTTTTACCACAATCACCTACTGCCTGGAGTGGCTAGACTCTAGCTCAGCAGGACACACCCACTTCTCCTGCAGTTAGAGTGGTAAGGAGGGTGAGCCTCGGGTCCCTAGGCCTCCGGCCCCTGAGAAGGTGCTGTGTACCAGTACCGAGCTGGAGACCGTGTGGCGCTCTGCAAATGAAAGGCACAGCTCATACCCTCGAGGAATTCATAGTCTTCCAGGAAAATTCTGGGAACAACAAAATCACCATGGAAACATGACCGGAACATCAACTGCCTGCCAGACAGACTGTATGGCATGGCTCACAGAGCGCTGGCCCTGGGACCAAACCACCTGGGTTTGAATCCCAGCTCTGCCATATATTAGCATGTGATCTTGGATAAGTTGCTTCTGCTCTCTCTGGCTCAGTCTCCTCATTTGTAATGAGAGCATTACCAAACCACATCCCAGGGTTATTGTGAGGATAATCCGGGTTGTTACAAGTAAAGCGCTCAGTAGCCACCCGACCAATGTGAGTTATTGCTTAGGGCAAGGGCACTCAGGGCTCACAGCCTGGCGGCAGGGGGTGGTCTGGAGGACTCCCTGGAGAAGGCGCCTGGCTTGTGTCGGTGAGCACTTAGGGAGGGAAGCATTTCAAATGTGGCTGCTCAGCTTGGTGGGACACAGTGATCAGAAAATCCACTCATCCTGTTTTTATGCAACCCCAGGGCCTGAGTCTTGGCTCATCCATCATGGCCTGTGATGGGGCCGAGGAGTGGGAAGATCTGTATACCCAGGGTGGAAGCATGGGGCCGCCGAGGGCATTTCTCTGGCAGGCAGCACGTTGCATAAGTGGGGTTGCTGCGGGGCATCCTGAGTGGCGGAGCAGCGTGCCCCAGCCCCGGCCTGAGCTGGCTCACCTTCCAACAGTGTGGCTCCCAGCACCCAGCTCCGGCCTGGGCACGTCTCAGATGTCACTTAAAAAAAATTTTTTTTATTCTGATGATACAAATAATGAGCATTTCTTGTAGGAAACATCTGGAGAAGATCATTTAAATTTCTTGTAATTCCACTACCATGAAATTACTAGTTTTATTTTTGTACTTAACGTTTCTCTCTTTCTGTGTCTCTAGATATGTGTATATGTACTTTTTTTCTCTCACAAATAGGACCATACAGTACAAACTGTTTTTGCAATGTGATATTTTCAACTGCTGTCAAGCTTCTTTTCATGTCATTAAATATTCTTCCATGATGTAATTTATAAGACTGGCATTGGGTGATTATGCCATAAATTCCTTAACCAGTCCCTATGGCTGGAAATTCAGATAATTTTCAGTGATTTTTCTTTTTCTCATAAACAATGTTCTCATGCACAATCTTATAGATAAGTCTGCAAATTTCATGCTTCCTTCCTTAGGATCATGTTTTTCCTGCTTTCTTGTGTTTTGTATTATATTTCGTAGTTTTAAATTTTTTTATTGAATTTATTAGGGTGATATTGGTTAATAAAATGATTAGTAAGATGACTGGATGTACAGTTTTATAATCCATCACCTGCACATTATATTGTGTGTTCACCATCCCAAGTGAGGTCTCCTCCCATCACCATTTACCCTCCTTTACTCTTTCTACTTCCCCAGCCCCCTTTCCCTCTGGTAACCACCATTCTGTTGTCTGTGTCTGTGAGTTTTTGTTTTTTTTCTCTGCTTAATCCCTTCAGCTTTTCAACCAGCCACCACAGCTCCTCCCCTCTGACAGCTGTCCGTCTGTTTTGTATCTATGAGTCTGTTTCTGTTTTGTTTGTTAGTTTATTTTGTTTATTAGATTCCACATATATATGAAACCATATGGACTTACCTTTCTGTGACTGGCTTAATTCACTTAGCATAATAGTCTCCAGGTCCATCCATGTGTCACAAAAGGTAAAATGTCCTTTTTTTTTTTTTTTTAATACCCCGGTTGTATTCCATTGTGTAAATAGCACCACAGCTAATACACCACAGCTTTTTTAATTCACTCACCTACTGATGGGCACATGGGTTGCTCCAAATCTTGGCTACTTAGGACCACTTCTAAAAGCTGGGTCGCAGGTGTGTGTATCTTAAGGCCCTGGATGCCTCCTGCCAGGGCTTCCTGGATAAGCGCGCCCCCCCCCCCCCAAGTGCCAGCTTTCCTGCCTGCAGACCTGAGGAAGCTCTACTATACCATCTGCGGGGAGCTGGGCCGATGCCACCGCACACCTTGGAAATTCCCCCAGTGCGGAAGGACGGTGGCTGGGACAGGGACTTCAGCAGAAAGTGAACTGATGTGCAGCCAGGAAGCCCAGCTGTTACTTGGAGAACCTGGGAACTGAAGAGACCTGGGGCTGCCATGGAAATACCTTCGCAGAGGTGAGCCAGGTGCCTCAAAGCGGAAGAAACCAGAAAGGACAGACTCAGAAGCCTGCTCGCCTCCTTCAGAGAACCCAGGCCCGCCCCATCGCCGGGTGGACTGTCTCTCCCACCAGCCTGAGCATCTGTCCCAGGGCAGGAATGTGTCTGTTCGTCTCTGCACCCCCACACCCAGCCCGGTGACTAGGAAATATTAATTGCACGGACATGACAACAACCTCCACACCCACTCATAGCCCTTGCCCTTCTTCATCCCGCAACCTCAGGTCAAGGCTGCAGCCTGTGAAGTGTGTGTTGAAACATCCTTTAGGGAGGCCACTGAGCCATGTGTACCAAAGGCCTTCAAATATACACCCCTTTCCACTGGTGATCTCACCTCTAGGAATGCCCGAAAGTAATCCAGGCTGCCTGCCTGCCCTTCCCATCCATTTCCCACAGTCTCTCTCTTCCCCCGACGCAAACCACTTTTCTATTTGCATCCTGGGCTCCTTGGCATCCTCGCCACTGGGGCAGAGGCATTTCCTGCCTTGTTTCCTGAACTCTGCTTCTCCTCAAGGCACAGTCAAAGCACCATGTCCTCTAGAAAGCCTGCCTGGACCACTCGGGGCCTCGTTTCCTTGTGTGGTCAGTTAATGACATGCCTGACTTACCTGAACTTCCAGGCCACAGTCTGTGGAGGGCAGGCAGGCAGCATCCACTGCTGTTTTATCTTCATCCTCCCCCCCACCCCCCCACCTCCCCGGCAGAGTGCAGTGCCAACAGGATGAGAAGCGTTGGCGGCCGGGCACACTGGGGAAAAGGAGGCTCTTTCCATGCCTCTCAACCACACCCGGGGACACCGTGAAACCCCATCCTTCTGCCCCAGTTCCCGCGTCAGGCGCAGGTTAGGGAGTCACACGCCTTTCCCAGGAGCAGCAGCAGCGTGCTCAACACCATTTTTCAGAGCCTCAGTCTAAAATTCATGCGAGCAAATGGAGGCCAGCAGAGGTGAAGGGCGCTGGCCGAAGGCACACAAATAGGCCAGGACCCACGGGATCGGATTGTAGCTTGAGGCTCATTTCCTCAGCCAGCTAGTTGCTCAGGAAATGAGCCTCAAATGATCACATGCTGTGATACAAATGTGATCATTTCTAACGGGAAAGAATTCATTTCTTTACCATGGGATCTAGTATGCAGGACTTTAAATATATGCAAAGAGTTTCCCTGAGTTATAAATTACATCAGGGAGGGTTTAATTAAGTGAAATTTGAATCGAAAGTGCCAGTGCCCTGAACTGGGGTTTTATGAGATAAGAAACTGCTATCATGACCTTCCCCAGATGCTGGGAGGACAGGCAGGCCCTGGCATCTCCTTTTCCTCAGCCCCCAAAGCAGCACCTCTTTATTGATAAAAACGGAGTTTTTGTTGGTAGCACAGTTAATTATTGATAGTAAATTTTTGCACAGGGGAGTGATTGAGATATTTAACCCACCCATGTTGTCAACCCCACAGGGTGGGCAACACCCTTCCAGTGTTAGGAATGAGAAAGTTGAGGCTCAGAGAGGTTAATTAACCTGCTCAAAGTCACCCAGCAGAGCCCCAATTCTGGTCCTGGTCAATCTAAGAAGCGAGGGCTTTCTCCTGTCTGGTTGGTTATCACTCTGTGTAGACACCAGGGGTGCACACGTCTCAACCCAGCTTAATAAAATGAGAATCGCTGGACTTGGAGTTAGGCATCAGTCTTTTAAAAAATATATATTTTTATTGATTTCAGAGAGAAAGGGAGAAGGAGAGAGAGAAACATCAATGATGAGAGAGAATCATTGATCGGCTGCCTCCTGCACGCCCCCTACTGGGGATCAAGCCCACAACCCAGGCATGTGCCCTGACCGGGAATCAAACCGTGACCTCCTGGTTCATAGGTCGACACTCCACCACTGAGCCACGCTACCAGGTAGGCATCAGTCTTTGTAAAAAGCACCCCATGTGCTCTAATGAGTAATCTGGGCAGAGCATGCCTGACCTTTGCTGCGCTGCCTTCAGCCCTCACCCTGAGTGAGATTTCCTGGCTCCCAGGGAAGCCAGACAGAGGGCCAGAGGCTGCCACCCACTCACCTTAGAATCACCAGGAGCCTGTAAGCTGGGCACAGCCGCAGATAAATTAAGGCAGAAACTCCGGGGTGAAATGTGCACATTAGCACAAATACTTTTAAAGCTTCCAGGTGGTAAAAGTGCAGCCAGTGCTTAAATCAGACTCCAGAGGTTTGAACCAAATGGCCTCTTCAGGCCATGCCCTGGGCAGCTGATGCCCCAGCCTGACTAGGGCAGAGACCAGGTGACCGGGGCCTGTCTTCTGCTGGATTCTCAGCCAGCTGAGGGGAGTGGGGACAGAGGAGAAAGAGAACTACCACCCAACAATCCAGGTGCAAAGACATCGTTAAATGCTCAAAAAGAATGCCTGCTCTCAAGTCAATTATATGCTTCCCAGCAAATTCGTTGACGAATTTGCCATAATCTTTCTTCACCGAAAAAGCAAAGCGCTTTAGTCTTTGCCTAGAAAAGTGATGAAAACATTGTCATCAGTGGGGTCCAGATGAATGAGGAACGAAGGGGACTGGCCACAGAGGCGGGACCTGCACACGTCTGCTGTGCATCTGTTCTATGCGGGCTTTGCATGCAGAATGGAAAAGAACTGCTGAATAGGATGACTGTTCTAAAAGGAAAATAAAAGCAGTTTAACAACCAACGCCTGAGAGCAAGGTGAACCGAGGGCAAAGAGCCTGGTGAGGAGGGCGGGCTGGGGCTGGGGGGCACGGGCCAGCTGCCAGGTTACCCCCAGGTCCAGGGCGAAGTAGAGCGGTTTCTTCCAGGCGACAGCTGGCTCCGTTATCCCTGCAGGACCCGACCTGGCACATGGAATGCTCCACATCCCGCACCCCTCCCCACAGAGGAGCTGAGTAGGGCATTGCCCTGAACTCTTTTTAGGAGAGTGTGGACATTGCTAGGGAAATAGAATGTAAAACAAACTTCCTATTGAATGAGCGTGGCACCAGAATATGAAGCCCATTACAGGCAACCTGCTAAGAGGTTGCCAGGACTGAAAGGGACCGCCCCCTTGCCTGTAGACGGGCAGCTCTCACCCCTCAGGTGACAGAACTTGCCCATGTGTCATGCCAATCACCTTTATCAAAGAAAAACAAACTTCTCAACTCTTTATAACAAGAGCTAGTTCTGCAACTGGAGCCGCAGTTAGGGTCTTCCCCTCTTGCGGAAGCCGGGCGAAGGGCGAAGGGCGAAGGGCGAAGGGCACTGTCTGCCTGGATGATTACACTTCGAAGACATGGCTCTGGGTCCTGCCTGGGTCATAAAGCTGGCAAGAGGCTTGTTCCGCTTTGGAAAAGATTTACATACATTTCAAACTGACAGAGAAACACTTCCAATGGCAAGTTTTCTGAAGTAAGTGCTCTAAGACAAGGGAGTGGGGGCGGGGAGGTCTCTCCAGAATTAAGCCTCTTGTAAAAAAAATATATTTATTGCCGAAACCGGTTTGGCTCAGTGGATAGAGCGTCGGCCTGCGGACTGGAAGGTTCCAGGTTCAATTCCGGTCAAGGGCATGTACCTTGGTTGCGGGCACATTCCCGGTGGGAGATGTGCAGGAGGCAGCTGATTGATGTTTCTCTCTCATCGATGTTTCTAACTCTCTATCTCTCTCCCTTCCTCTCTGTAAAAAAATCAATAAAAAAATATAAAAAAATATATATATATATTTATTGATTTTAGAGAGAGATGAAGGGGTGGGGAGAGAAACATTGGTTTGTTGTTCCACTTAGTTATGCATTCATTGGTTGATTCTTGTGTGTGTCCTGACCAGGGATCGAACCCGCAACCTTGGTGTATGGGGACGACACTAACTGACGTGCCCAGGTGGGCCCTTGTCCTGAGAAAATCTCAGGAGTGGAGTAGACATAGGCTGCATTTGATCTTGTGACCTTGGAAAGAACAGGGTAGACGGTGCTCCTTTAAGAGCCTCCAGGGTTTGAGGAGCTGGTGGATTTGCTAGGATGTTAGCAATGATGGTGGTCACTGGAACCACAGAGCCTGACCTCTCTGCCTTCCTGGGCTCATCGGTGCCCAGTGTTACACCCCCACCACACACACACACACACACACACACACACACACACACACACACACACGCTCTGGGTGTTTCTCCGCTCCCTGCTGGAGAGGACGGGCTTGGGGACCCTGGCCCAGCGTGGCTTCTGCCCTCCCTCCCCCTCCCCAGCACAGCTCCTGGCTTCTGCTCCACTCCAATTAGACTCTAACCCACTGGAAGCAGCAGCCAATTCTGCGGAAAGTTCAAATCTTCAGGGACTTCATAAATTAGCCTTTCCTGCTAAGTGCTCTCCAGAAAAAGAAGAATTGGGGGAGTCGGGGGAGGTTTGCAAAGCACAGCACAGCGCTGCTTGCTCTTCCCAAATGACAGGCAGAGCCCTCCCGGATGGGGCTGTGGGGCTGGTGCCGGGGGGCTGACGGCTGAGGGGCCACTCTGGGGGGTGACGGGGTGCAGATGTGGAGGGAGGGGCAGTTCTGAGACAGGTGCTAGGACAGCACTAGTTTTGTGTTTAGCAAATTCTGAGCAGGGCCTTGCATTTTCAGGGCAGGACCCTCCATTTCTGCACGTGTGTGTGTGTGTGTGTGTCTGAGCATGTTTGCCTGTGTATATGTGACTGAGTGTCGCACGTGTGTGCATGTTTTTGCAGGTGGTACAGAGGGGAGAAGTGTTCATGGCTGTGGCTGGGGACAAGTCTTGCAATTTCTTGGTCCTGGGCAGTGTCAGCAGAGACGGGGGGACACTGCTAATGGGATAAGGTGTTGGCAGGGTCTGGTCCTCACAGAACCAGGGAGCAGGCTACACCTGCTCCCCTGATCCTCTGGGCCAGGGGTCGCCAACAGGTGGCCCGCGGGCCACTGCTGGTCCGTGAGGTCAGAAAGGTTGGCGACGGCTGCTGGGCTGTACCCATGTCCACTATTCCTCATTATCCTGGCCCCAAACTTGCCTGCTGGTGGTTGTGAGCCACAGCTCAAGCCGTGTAGACTCTCTCATGCCCTTGTGCCTCTGCACCTGTGGGTCCCTTTGCCTGGAACACCTTCCGCCTCTTTCTGTATCTGGCTACATTCTGCTCATCCTTCAGGGATGTCACCTCCTGCAGGGAGCTCTCCTCCACCCTCTGGGATGAGGAAGGCGTCCCTCTCCCGGTCTCATGCCTCTGTTATAGCACTCACCACGCCCTATTAGAATCCTGGCTTCGGTATCTGTCTCCCCCACCAGAAAGAGAAACCGAGAACAGATTTGTTTTCCATCCCCTCTCCACACTCGGGCCCAGGGATCCCCTCTCTTGGAGAATTCTCTCCTGTTTCTCTATTTATGCTTTCAGCTGATCAGACGAGGCCCACCCACGTTATGGAGGGCAATCTATTTTTCTCAGAGCCCACTGGTTTCATTGTTAACATCCTCCAAAACACCTTCACAGAAACACCCAGAATAGGATTTAATCAACTCTCTGGGCACCGTGGCCCCGCCCAGGGGACACCTCAAATCAACCATCACAGCAAAGGACAGCTGGGCTCCTTTCGGGCCTTTCAGGATGCAGGGAGGAAGAGGCAAACTGCTGAATCCCAGCAGTATTCTAGCAGTCTCAGCTCCCTTTCCAGTGAAACAGGAGCCATTGGGAGGGTGAGTGGCTCAGTGGGTAGATAGGTGAGTAGAGGGAGAAGCAGATAGGTACATAGATAGGGAGAGACGGACCCGTGTAGTGGTAACTGGTAACCTCTGAGTCAGTTTTAGGCTGAAATTTGAAAAAATACAAAACTAGGGAACGACAGAGCAAAATTGTCAACTTATCTAACTTTGCGTTTCCAGATGAGGAAAATGATACCCAGGGAAGATCAGTGACATCCTCAGGGCCCACAGGAGTAACTGGAAGGGGTTCTATGGCCTCTAGTCTGGGCATGTCGGGGCCAGCTCTTTCATGCTTTAGCCCAGAAGCAACACCCGTCGCTTCGGCTGGCAGCCACATGGCCCCTGATTGATCATGTGAGAGGCAGTTAGACAGACACAAGCAGAGCAAGGACCATGGGCCAGGTACGGAAGGTCACCAGGGCCCGGTGGTTGAGCGTCAACCCATGCATGGAGAGGTCACCGGTTTGATTCCCAGGCAGGGAACATGCCTGGGTTTCGGGCTCTATTCCCAGTGGGGGGTGCAGGAGGCAGCCTGCCAACCAATGCTGATGTTTCTCTCTCATAGATGTTTCTATTCCTCTCTCCCTCTCCCTTCCTCTCTCCCTGAAATCACTAATACATATAAAAGGTCACCAGGGGGGAAAGCCACGGGCCACACTAGGAAAACAAGGGCCTTGCCCTCGGGTAACCTTCCCTTCCTAGCATATGGCTGGTCAATCGCTTTAGACCCCCTGACTTTTCCCCCCTAAAGATAACGTCTAGGCCTTGGTGTATTTCAGCTCCAGGGCCAGAAGAGCAGCCCATGAGTTCCTCAGGACCAGCTGCAGTGGCTGAGGACACCCTGCCTGATGCCGGCCAGTCCGTGGAGACCACAACCCTGAAAGACCACACCTGGAAAACGGATGCATGTTCTGCTGAAACCGTCCCCTGAACCCTCCCCTAAGATTGCGGCCTGAAAGAAAGAAATAAAAACCCTCAGGACAAAGAACACAGCGTGTGCTCTCTCTCTGGGGAGCACGCCTGAGCCTTTCCCTTTCCCCCTCTTCTTCCCACACAGGCATGCGTCTCCTAAGCTCTCAGGCTCCTCAGGAGACTTGTAGCCAAGGGAGTTCTGGGCTACCCTGAACATGTCTCCAGGACCCCTCCCCCCCCTTTAAATTTATTTTTAGAAAGAGGAAGGGAGAAGGAGAGAGAGAAACATCAATGTGAGAGAGAAACATCCATCAGTTGCTTCTCATACACTCCCCCTGGGGATCGAACCCACAACCTTTTGGTGCACTGGATGATGCTCCAACCAACTGAGCCACACCAGCCAGGGCGAAGGCCCTGCCCCACCTCCCCCTCTGACTTCTCAGTGAGCCAGACCAGCCAGCCTAGGCGCTCCTGTTGCTTCTTCTCTGCTGAGCCCTTCCTTGTTCCACGGTCCCCCGCTTTACTAAATGTCCCAGCTGAGTGTGCTTTTGCTGCGGACAATAACTTCTTGCTTTGCTGTGCTTTGTCTCTTGCCCGAAACCCTTCCCTCAAGAAGATAACAACTGAGATCTCCCTGGTAGCAATAAGAGGCCTGGACGTGTGGGTACGTGCAGGGGTATTTGGTGAGAAGCAGGTGTTTCTGCCACAAGGCACTTGGCCACCTCTCTGTTGGGATCCCAATGTTTCCCTTTCTACCTCTCTGAGCAAGGAGTGGCCCCAGCACATCGCAGAACCCCAAGAACCTCCCTTGGGCTCTTGGAACCCCCAAGGGCTCTGACTTCACATAAACCCAGAATGCCTCTGCCTGTGCGATTGCAGAATTTGAAGTGCTTTGTGTGAGGATATTGGGAACATTCCTTTCATCCCTTCCATCGAAACAAATGCAGCCAGGGAGCAGGGTGGGGCAGACGTGCTGGGCCTCCCCCTGGCACTGCCTCAACCTTTTACTTACATTTTTGTCGAAAGCACAGCAGCACCTCCCCCAGGGAAACGTCGAGCCGATCCCCCTCTCAGTTTTTCACTCGTCGTCAGGATATTGGCTCTTGATACTTTCCGGGCTTTTAAACCTTGTCCTTCCAGGGTAGGCTTTATGACTAAGTATTGATCAAGCATTATGACAGTTACAAGAACTGTATAGGTTCCCATCGCTAACACCCCACACACATGGTTCCTCTGAGGCTCCTTGCCTGTGCTCAGAACAAACTGCCACCAGATGCTTAGCTGGGCTTGAATCGCTTGGTTCCCCAATGGCATTCATCACTGACGCGTGCTTTTCCGGTGGCATTGGTGTTCTTTTAAATACATAAATCAAAATAGAGCTCTTCATTCAAATAACCAAGAACAAAGGATTAAAAATATTAATTTAAAGTAGGATATGTAGTTGGCGTTAGATCCAAAGAAATGCAAGAACTTGGGCATAAACCTGTGTCTCCATTACTAGTGCCATTGTCCTTATTTGTCTCATCCTCCTTGGGCTCGGGGAGAATTAATTGACGCTGAAGCTTTCGAGCTTCTCAGGCGCGCTCCACGTCTGGCCGGATGTGTCAGGGTCCGGCTCTCCGGCCCCATCACTGATGTTTAATTAGGACCCCCCTCCTGATTCCTTCCAGCTTCTCAGAGGAAGTCTCTTTGTCTTAGTTTGTCTTTGGATTCTTTGCCTTAGCCCTGCTTCCTCGTAGTCTGTAGAGAGAAAGAGAAAATAATTATAGGGAGATGTAATGTTTCCAGGATGTTCCAAACTTGTGACTGCCCTTTTTTGAATCAGCAAGAGAATTTTCCTCACCTGAGTCCTTTTCTCGGGCTCAGCTCTTTGCTGAGTTTGTTATCATTAATTTCCATCGAAAGGTCCCTTGGGAACCAGCTCCTTGATAAGGTTAGATTGTAAACTCACCCCTAATGTCGCCTGACTGCAAAGCCTGCTCTCTTGTAGGTACAAAGCAGGGCATCCCAGAACATGACTTTAACCGCAGGTGACACGGGGAGACAAAGTGACTTCTACCTGAGCATCCTTGTGTGCTCAGCATGATCCCAGGGGAAGGGAGAATAGAAAAGTGCTGAAGGAGTTTGTAGTCACTTGAAGGGTGGGGCTGGAGAGTAGGATCCAAAGCACTACGCCGACTGTCCGGAGCTCATTGAGTTGGCCTCAGCCTGGCCAACGGCCCTGGCTCCAGACCACCTGTAAGTGGAGCTGGTCCTGCTGCTCAAGTCCCGGCTGCCAGTCTCTCTCTCTCCCGTCAGGGGCCAGGGC
Source organism: Myotis nattereri (assembly GCF_964212035.1). Taxonomy (NCBI): domain Eukaryota; kingdom Metazoa; phylum Chordata; class Mammalia; order Chiroptera; family Vespertilionidae; genus Myotis; species Myotis nattereri. The sequence goes on along the minus strand of NC_138086.1, from coordinate 20,563,860 downwards.
AGGTGCTGGCTTCTGTTCCTCCCAGGCCACAAGAGCTCTAGCTCATGGTGAAGGCCAGGAGAGCTGGAGGTGAGTGCTGCAGTTCAGTAAGGCCACAGAGCTGAGCCGATGGCCGCCCCCAGACGTGGCAAGGAGGACGGGACATCAGGAAGGTCCACTGCTGGGCTCTGCTTCGCCCTGGCGGGGGTCATTCTTGGCAGAGTTCAGCCTGTTCACTCTCCGATGTTTGGGAAGGAATTGGAGAAGCTCTCGGCATGAAGGGAGATTTTCCCCTTAGTAACACCGAACCAGGTTGGTTAATACCATTACTCAATACCATTCCCATTGGAAGGGTCTAAATCAGTGGTTCTCAACCTTCCTAATGCCGCGACCCTTTAATACAGTTCTTTATGTTGTGGTGACCCCCAACCATAAAATTATTTTCGTTGCTACTTCATAACTGTAATGTTGCTACTGTTATGAATCGTCATGTAAATATCTGATATGCAGGATGTATTTAGGCGACCCCTATGAAAGGGTCGTTCGACTCCCAAAGGGGGTCGCGACCCACAGGTTGAGAACCGCTGGCTCTAAATGATGCCTCAAAAGCCCTGGCCGCAGGTGCAGTGAGGGATGATGTGAACGTTGCTGTGTAGATAGAAACAGTGACTGTTTACCGGTGCTTGCTGAGCGCCGGGCTCGCTATGAAACCTTTCCTTCATTATCTTGTTTGTTCACATGGGGAGGAAGAGGGGCTCATCCAGTCTGGGGACAATCAGGAGAGAGATGAATTCAACTGAGGGCAGGCCTTGGTGCCAGGAGGAGCTGTCTTAGGAAGATGACGTAGTCCTCCACAGAGAAGGTCACGTGGAGAGGAAAGAACCTGCCTCTAGGCACCCTCTCCATCCGCTTGGCATCCTCCACCCACCCAGTGCTGGGCAGACAGCTTTGTCCCCACCCAGGCTGTGCGCAGACGGCCTTTGCTTGAGGGGGGAGCTCGCTGTGCGCTGTGCTATGTGCGTATCCTTACAGCATCTCATTTTCTCCTCACCAGACTCCGCTGAGGAAGGATGATATTTTTGCTCCCATTATACAGATGAGGACACTGAGGCACAGAGGGAATGAGGGCTTGGCTACAATCCCACAGCTAGGGGCTGACAGAGCCAAGTTCGCCCATGTTCGGTCTTAGTCTCCCCACTATGATGACCTGCCGAGGTTCTGATTCAGTCTCCGTGGGTTCTATCCATTGGCTTCCCTGTTGGGTGACTGGGACCACTGAGAATCTCAGGCAGGGTTAGGAGGGCCTGAAGGATTGTGGAAAGGAGTCTTATCCTGCAAAATTGATCAATAAACAGACAGAAAGAGAAAACAAGCCATCTGCATGGTAGATTGTATTAGTTGCGTGGCTAATTCATATTAGAATATGATTGGGTTTTTAAAAATATATTTTTATTTATTTCAGAGAGGAAGGGAGAGAGAGAGAGAGAGAGAGAGCGAGAGAGAGAGAGAGAGAGAGAGAGAGAGAGAGAGAAACATTAATGATGAAAGAGAATCATTGATTGGCTGCCTCCTGCATGCCCCCTACTGGGGATCGAGCCTGCAACCCTGCATGTGCCCTTGACTGGAATCAAACCCAGGACCCTTCAGTCCGCAGGCCAATGCTCTATCCACTGAGCCCAACCGAATAGGGCTATGGTTGTTCTTTTTTAAAACACTAATTTACTAGTATAACAGAATACCACAGACTGGGAGGCTTAAATAACAGAAATTGATATTCTCACAATTCTGGAGGCTGGAAGTTTGAGATCAAGGTGCCAGCAGGTTAGATTTCTGGTGAGAATTGCAGACGCTGCCTTCTCGCTGTGTCTCACATGCCCTTTTCTCCGTATGCACACCTCCTTGGTGTCCCTTCCTCTTATTATGAAGGCACCAGTCCTATTGAACTAGGGCCCCGCCTCTATGACCTTATATAACTTCAATTATTTCCTTCAAGGCCCTCCAAATATAGTCCTATTGGGGGTTGGGATTTCAACATGAATTGTGAGGGGACATATTTCAGTCTCAACATAGGTTATTCCAAGCTTTGTGTCCCTCCTACAGCAGCCCCACAGCATGGGGCACAGTCTGCTGAGTCCCAGGCGCCTCCCCCCTGCAGACTTGAGGGGCAGAGACTGCTACCTGGGAGCTGTATCGGTGAGAGACCCCTGCTCCACTGAGAATCCAGTAAAGGCTTTTTATGGAACATGGCTGCGCACTCCTACAGTGCTAACCCCCAGCATTTACATGTCATTTTCACCTCAGCTAAAGCTTTTACTATCTCAGCATAAGGATGAAAGCCACCGCCCCCTGTCTGGTAAAAGTTTCTATCAATATTGCACTTTTTAAAGCATACTTATGACTGTCTAAGGTTCCGGGGGGCTATGTTCTCCCCGTATACAAAACTGATTCCTTAGATTCTATCCCTGGAATAGTTTTTCCAATGAAAGAAATGGCTTTTCAAGAAGCCATGGGAAGCTAGGTAAAGTAGCTCTAAACACACACACACACACACACACACACACACACACACACGCCCTGATGTGTAGAGTTTGCCAAGTTCCATGGTGTAAATATCTCACTATAATAAAGTTCAAGCCACCCATTGTTTTACAGCTGGCTCACAGAGTTCCCGAATATTTTGACTCTCATGAGCCAGGATGCTTATCCCAATCATGGTCAAAGAAGCCATTTTGTAGATTTTAATCTGGATCAGGAGTACAATCTGAGCTCTTGATCAAAATGAGGTTGCTTGGCCCCTCCTGGACTCAACCCTACAGTCTTATTCCCATTCTTAGCAGACTGTAAACCCTTGAGCACCAATCCATGTACATCTAATACATACTTTTGTTAAACCTTCCTAACTTAGAAGAATCACTCTTTGCTGGAGATCAGCCATCCCACTGGTCATGGGAATTCTCCTGGGGCCATGGGCTATGGGAAAAGTTAAAAGTTAGTCAAGAGCAAGTCAGGGGCAGAAGAAACGGCTGCCCCGAGCATGTAGTGCTTTGTCTGGAACTGGACATATCCTGATTTTTCATTCAGCACAGGCTGTGGAGGTCGCAAGCAGCATTTCCTTCCTGATCTACCACGAATGACACTGGGTAGTCAAGTTCTCCTTGGGCCCCGAGTGGCTGTCTGCACTCCATGCATGTGAATATGATCAGGAAGTTTTCATCCCAGAGGCAGAATTGAGAAGCTCCATGGGGTGGCCCATTGAATGTTCATAATTCCAAGTTCATGGCCAAGATGTGGCATTTCAGAAAGAAACAGAGATCTGAGAGCAGACCTTGGAGAAAACTGGGCTTGGAGGTAACATGCTTCAGCAAATTAAATATAAGAGGGAATTGCAGCCAGCTTTGGCCCTGGAACGTGATGGTTTTCAGAGTTATCAGTGTGGGGAGAGAGGGATGGGACCCCCACTATCTTCCCTGTCCTCACCCCTGCTGCTCTAACAGGCCTGAATTGGTAGAGAGGGGAAGATGCAGTGGGGAGTGGGAGGAGGTAAAGGGTCCCCTCTATCATGCACCTCTCCCTTCTGTAGTTGCTCTCCAGATTGCTCCTGGTCCCAGCGAGCCAGCTGAAGTGGGTCTGAGTATACTAATAAGCTGATTTAAGAGGGGAGTTTAGCTCATTGGACCTTTGGGAAGACCTTGGCCAGCACTTTCCTTGGTAGGATAACAAGCTTCAGTGAAACTGCCCACTTCATTGCCATATTCCTATTTTATAAGCTGAAGGTATTGATGATCACTCCAATAAGTGGAATCTGCCTTTCCTGTAGCAACAGAAACACTAAATTGTAAATGCTCTCCTCAGGACTTCCTCTCTTTCTACAGCTTCTCTGAACTCAGGGAGGGTGGGCACATATGGCTTCACAGATGGACCCACTTAACCTTGGGACCCTGGCCAGGGTTCTCCTTAATGTATGATGTCATTTGAAACATCAATAATGAATTATTTGTTCTCTTCTGATCCCATGATCTCTATTTATTAATAGGCCTAGTTTAAGGACTAAATGGAATTAAAATAAGTACAATGGAACATCTACTATGTGCCAAATCTTATACTAGATATTTTGTAAATACTGTTTCCAAACCTAATAACAATATAATGAGATAAGAACCATAATTACCATTTTATAGATGAAGAAGCTGAGACCAGAAAAGTTATGAATTTGTTCAAGGTCAGTATGCATTAAGATTCCAGCCTAGGTCTTTTTGATCAAAAGCTCACATTTCCCCACCATACAAAACTTTGCACCAGTCAGCACAAAACTAAGTTGTGCTGCAGTAATGTGTGACCCCAAAATCTTAGTGGCTTATAACAACCAAGTTTTCTTTCATCCTCACATGGGATGTTATTTACAGGCATCACAGTTGGCTGGGGACTCTGCTTCATTGTCCCCCCCAAACTCAGACTGATGATGGAACAGCCAGTAGACTATTGCCAGTCCCCTAGTAGAGGGAGAGGGAATTCTGGGGGGCAGGGGGGGTCTAAAACTGGTAATTAAATGCCCTGACATTGGATTGGCACATGTTGCTATTACATGAATATTCTAAACCATGATGAGGAGAAAGTGGAACCTTACAGGACCTGACAAGTAGCATTCAAAGATGCCATGAGTGTCTGGACAGGACTAGACACCGGAGTGCTCAAAAAACACGATCTCATGCCCCCTCCTCTTCTCAACTATGAACCAATCAATGGTGAAATAATGCTTTTGGAATCAAGAGACGTTTACGATAAACAGACCCTTCATTTTGTACCCTGTTCAATACTTTCTTCATCAGCTTGTGGCTGGATCATAGGAGATTGGCAGCATTTCACATCTGGATCAGATGGTCCCTGGGCCGGAGTCTCCAGTGACTTGATGGCTGACCATGCGACCAGGGTCTCTGTCAGTCATCCTCAAATGACACATTGCAGGTAGTGGTTGATATTCACATACACAACTCCTGGCGGTCCGGGTTGGCTCGGGGTTACAGGCAATCCTGGCTGATGGCTGTAACTCCACGCTTCTTCTTCAGTACAGGGAAGCATATCGGAACACAGGGAGTGACGGGGCATACAACAGGGGTACACTGAGCCTGTTCTAACTGATAAAAAGTTTGTCAATCATTTGAAAACCTCCATAGTTTGTTATTATGAGCAAATTGCCTCTGACACACCTTATAAGTGTCCAGACATGCTGCCTGTCAGGACACCACCATGGCGGAGCTGCTGCTCAAGACGATGCCAGAGCATCCAGTTGTGAAATGAAAAATTGTGCCAATTAGCTGGCTGTTTTATTGATTGGAGGGAACATTTTGTCCACACCAACTGAATTGGCCAGTGGTCTTGGCATTGTGTAGACCCTCCCTGGGTATTAAGAATGTGAGCATAACATCAAATCACAGAATGTTAGACTGGAAGGAATTCCCAGAGACATTTTTCACACATTCCTGTCATGTTACCGATGAGGAAACTAAGGCACAGCCGGATCAACATATTTGCTCAGGGACACTTAACACAATTGTTAACTATTGTTTTAGAAAAAAGGCAAATGCGGGGACATCCTCATCCACAGCATTTTTGACATTTTCTGTAACTATTTCAGGATCAGGACGCTCAGCTGAATGGCATTGCATACTTTCTAAAAGTAGACAAGAATTTGAGAAACGCCCCGTGGTGCAATCGCTCGTTGCTTAAACTTGTTGCTGACTCATTTGCTTTCCACCGCTTCTGTACCAATATGGTCGTGGCATCCGGTCACTCACATTGGCTCTTTTCCCTAACTGGTCCCCAGTCCCAGCTGGGCTGGGAAAGTGCTGACGTCACCTCCTCGAATCCTCCTTGGCTGCTGGGTGGGGCTCAGAGGTGAGGCCTCTGTTGGGACAACCTTGGCACGTGTGTAGGCCTTTTGTCCTCTAGACAGAGGCAAGCTACCTGTTGTCCACGAGGGCAGACCATTCATTGTCAAAAAGAGGCTGTGGCTGGTGGGAATGCAGACCGGTGCAGCCACTATGGAAGACAGTATGGAGTTTCCTCAAAAAACTGAAAATGGAACTCCCATTTGACCCTGTGATCCCACTTCTAGGAATATATCCCAAGAAACCAGAAACACCAGTCAGAAAGGATATATGCACCCCTATGTTCATAGCAGCACAATTCACCATAGCTAAGATCTGGAAACAGCCTAAACGCCCATCAGTAGATGAATGGATTAGAAAACTGTGGTACATCTACACGATGGAATACTATGCTGCTCTAAAAAGGAAGGAACTCTTACCATTTGCAACGTCATGGATGGAACTGGAGAGCATTATGCTAAGTGAAATAAGCCAGTCAATGAAGGAAAAATACCACATGATCTCACTCATTCATGGATAATAGAGACCATTATAAACTTTTGAACAATAATAGATTCAGAGGCAGAGTTGCCTCAAACAGATTGTCAAACTGCAGCGGGAAGGCCGGGGAGGGTTGGGGGGCAGGAGGTAGGGGCGTAAGAGATCAACTAAAGGACTTGTATGCATGCATATAAGCATAACCAATGGACATAAGACACTGGGAGATAGGGGAGGCTAGGGGACTGTCTAGGGCTGGGGGATAAAATGGACACATATGTAATACCCTTTGTAATACTTTAAGCAATTAAAAAAAATTGTTTAAAAAAAAAAAAAGAGGCTGTGGAATAAGGAAGCCAAGGGTATTAGGTATCATGTTTTTGAGAAAGGACAAATACCCCCTACAAACAAACAACTCCTGTTAGCCATACTTCAGGTGTTGGAGGAAAAAAAGTCCCATCTAAAAATAGTCCAGGGAGCCCAGCCGGCGTGGCTCAGTGCTCGAGCATCGACCTATGAACCAGGAGGTCATGGTTCAATTCCCGGTCAGGGCACATGCCCAGGTTGCGGGCTTGATCCCCAGTGTGGGGCGTGCAGGAGGCTGCCAATCAATGATTCCTCTCATCATTGATGTTTCTATCTCTCTCTTCCTCCCCTTCCTCTCTAAAGTCAATTAAAAATATATTTAAAAAAACAAACAAACAAAAACCAAAAATAGTCCTGGGATCAGGGCCTTGCATGTTCCCATTTAACTGTGAACTGTACTTTTTCATTCACTGTGAGTTCCTGCCTCTTGAAATGATTTTAGTTGGAGGCTGTGATTTTATGGTGGTCCCTTTAATGTACCCCCCGATCTCAAGTCCACTTCAGAAGCCTGGAAGGCTTTCTGTGATAGGCCTCGGAAGGAAGGAACTCCAGGGCAGTTCTGTGTACCTCAGGGACAGTGGCCAGGATCTAGACTGTCCCCTGCACTGCCAGTCTAGGCTTTGGCACCTCTCCCAACCCCAAAGGCCCAGATGCAGGAGGCAGCCTTTGGCATGGACAGAGAGCTCTTAGACTCAAGGCCAAAAAGGCAGCCCTTTCCCCCACATGGAGCACATGAAACTGCCCCTCACCCCCAGGACACCTCTTTCCATCTCCCCTGGTTCGCGTGGCTTAGAGAAGTGTTTGGAGTTTGGTAGCGTAGGGAGACAGGAAGATAGGACAATAAGGTGACATTCTGGGACAATTCTCCCCGTAACCCACACCAAAGAAGAGAGGGGGAGGAAAGGGACTACAGCATGAGAGAAATTCTGGGTTGTGCTGGCTACCTGCCTCTCTCCTGGTTTTGCTGCATTGTTAAACAGACATTGCGGAAAGTCTTGCCTGTCCCAGTCCTTCTTGTTGGCTTCAGTACAAAGCTACAGACACAGAGTCACACACACACACACACACACACACACACACACACACACACCTCCATCTTATATCACACATACTGATCGTCCTTCCCTGACCACTAGGTTCAGATTTTGGAAAACCTGACTGGTGGAAGAATTCATGGCTGAAGAATTTAAGACTTTAGGGAAAAGTAGTTAGGAGACGAAAGGTCAGGAATGAACTAGAGAAAATCCTCATAACTGGTTTATATTCAGGAAAGAACACAGTCTAAAAGCATACTGAATAAAGGATACTTTAGGACTTATCATATCCACATGGTGGAAGTGTGACCTGGTTCAACCAAGCTAATGAGCAAGTTAGCAACATGGACCACATGAAGCTGCTCCATGTATGAAACTAGGAATGCAGTCTCCCAAGGATGAGCAGCCCTACTTCTGGCGTATGCTCTAGAGGAACAAGTTAAAAGATGTTCCCTGCAGAGTCATTTGTGACAGTGAAAAATTGGAAGCAGCATATATGTCATCATCAGTAGATGGATGGATAAATTGTGATCTATTTGTACAGTTTAATGTCATTCATCAGTTAAAATGAATGGACTAGATCTCTATCAGTCAACATGGGTATATCTTGGAAAGATAATGTCAGGAGAAAAGCAAGTTCCTGAATGATACTATTTATGTAAATTAAGAAGCACTTAAAACATTGCTGGTATATTTATGAGTAACTCATATGTGATGAAGTATGAACACATGCATGGGAAATAATATCCATCCATTTCAGTATAGCTGCTGAATTTTGTGGGGAGGAGAGGGGTACAAAGGGTGTCTGTAAGGTTTTGTTTAAAAATAAAAGTCTAAGGAGATCCAAGAGGCAGAGTAGGTGGATGTTATACTCACCTCCTTCCAGGGCCAAACTGGAATTACAATTAAAATATAGAGCAATCAAAGAATAACAAGAAAAGCCCAGAGTAAGTAGAAGGAAGGAAATAATAAAGATCAGAGAGGAAATAAATGACATAGAGACTAAAAACAAATATATAAAAGATCAACGAAACCAAGAGCTGGTTCTTTGAAAGAATAAACACAATTGATGAACCGTTAGCCAGACTCATCAAGAAACAAAAAGAGGACCCAAATAAGCAAAACAAAAAACGAAAGAGGTGAAGTAACAACTGACCCCACAGAAATACAAAGGATTAAAAAAATACTATGAACAGCTATGTTCCAACAAGCTGGACAACCTGGATGAAATGAACATGTTCCTAAAAAAATACAATCTTCCAAAACTCAATCAGGAAGAATCAGAAAACTTGAATAGGCCCATAACTATGGATGAACTTGAAGCAGTAATAAAAAATATTCCCAGCAAACAAAAGCCCTGGTCCAGATGGCTTCACAGGGGAGTTTTACCAAACATCCAAAGAAGAACACACACCTGTATTCCTCAAAATATTCCAAAAAAATTCAAGAGGAAGGAACACTTCCAAGCTTTTTTTTATGAGGCCAGTATTATCCTAATTCCAAAACTAGTAAAGACACTACAAAGGAAGAGAATTACAGGCCAATATCCCTGATGAATATAGATGCTAATATCCTCAACAAAATATTAGCATGTTGGATCCAGCAACATATTAAAAAGATCATACACCATGACCAAGTAGGACTTATTCCAGGGATGCAAGGCTGGTACAACATTCGCAAATCAGTAAACGTGATATGTCACATAAACCCAAATCAAAAGACAAAAATCATATGATCATATCAATAGATGCAGAAAAAGCATTGGACAAAATCCAACACCCATTTTTGATAAAAAAACAACAACACATACACAAAAAAAAACAAAAAAACAACTCTCAGCAAAGTGGGAATAGAGGGAGTATATCTCAACATGATAAAAGCCATATATGAAAAACCTACAGTGAACATCATACTCAATGGGCAAAAACTAAAACCATTTCCCCTAAGAACAGGAACAAGACAGGGATGTCTGCTTTCACCACTCCTATTCAACATAATACTGGAAGTCCTAGCCACAGTGACCAGATAAGAAGAAGAAATAAAAGGAACCAAAATTGGAAAGAAAGAAGTAAAACTGTCATTATTTGCAGATAACATGATACTGTATATGGAGAATCTTAAGATTCCACCAAAAAACTACTAGAACTGATACATGAATTCAGTAAAGTAGCAGGACACAAAAGAAATATCCAGAAATCAGATGTGTTTTTATACTAGTACACCAATAATGAACTATTAGAAAAGGAAACTAAGAAAAATAATCCCGTTCATAATTACTTCAAAAAGAATAAAATATATTGGAATAAATTTAAACAAGGATGCAAAAGACCTGTACTCAGAAAATTATAAGATACTGAAGAAAGAAACTGAAGAAGATACAAATAAGTGGAAGCCTATACAGTGTTCATGGATAGGAAGAATTAACATCATTAAGATGTCCATACTACTCAAAGCAATCTACAGATTTAACAATTCCTATCGAGATACCAATGGCATATTTCACAAAACTAGAACAAAGCTTCCAAAAATTTACATGGAACCACAAAAGACCTTGAGTAGCTACAGCAATCTTGAGAAAGAAGAACAAAGTTGGAAGACTAATGCTACCTGATATCAAACTATACTACAAGGTCATAAAACAGAATGGTACTGCCATAAAAACAGCGATATAGATCAATGGAACAGAATAGAGAGCCCAGAAGTAAACCCATGCCTTTATGGTCAATTAATACTTGACAATGGAGGCAAAAACAGACAATGGGGTAAAGACAGTCTATTCAATAAATGGTGTTGGGAAAATTGGACAGATACATGCAAAATAAATGAAACTAGATCACCTTCTAACACCATACACAAGAATAAACTCAAAATGGATTCAAGACTTAATGTTAGACTCAAAACCATAAAAATCCTAGCGGAAAACACAGGCAGTAAGATCTCAGACATTTCTTGTAGCAATATTTTTTCTGATATATCACCTCAGGCAAGGAAAACAAAAGAAAAAATGAACAAATGGGACCACATCAAACTAAAAAGGTTTTGCACAGCAAAAGAAACCATCAACAAAATGAAAAGACAACCAACTGAATGGGAAATGTACTTGCCAATGATACATCTGATAAGGGGTTAATATTAAAAAATTATAAAGAACTTATACAACTCAACACCAAATAACCAAGCAACCCAATTTAAAAATGAGCAAAGGACCTGAATAGACACTTCTCCAAAGAGGACATACAGATGGCCAGTAGGCATGTGAAAAGATCCCAACCTCACTAATCATCAGAGAAATGCAAATTAAAACCACAATGAGATACCACCTCACACCTGTCAGAATGGCTATCATCAATAAATCAACAAACATCAAGTGTTGATGAGGATGTGGAGAAAAGAGGACCCCTGTGCACTGTTGGTGGGACTGCAGACTGGTGCAGCCACTGTGGAAACAGTATGGAGTTTCCTTACAAAATTAAAAATGACCCAGTGATTCCACTTCTGGAAATATATCTAAAGAAACCCAAACACCAATTTGAAAGAATATATGCACCCTTATGCTAATTGCAGCATGATTTCACAATAGCCAAGATTTGGAAGCTGCCCAAATGCCCATCAGGAAATGAATGGATAAAAAACTGGGGTACATTTACATAATGGAATACTACGTGGGTGTAAAAAGAAGGAAATCTTACCTTTTGTGACAGCATGGATGGACCTGGAGAGTATTATGCTAAGTGAAATAAGCCAGTCAGAGAAAGACAAGTACCATATGATTTCACTTATATGTGGAATCTAATGAACAAGATAAACTAAAAGGCAAAAATAGAAACAGACTCCTAGATACAGAGAACAGATTGACAGCTGTCAGAGGGGAGAGGGTTGGGGGATTGGATGAAAAAGGTGAAGAGATTAAGCAGAGGAAAAAAAAACCTTATAGACACAGGTAATAGTATGGTGATTACCAGAGGGAAAGGGGGTTTAGGGAGGCAGAAAAGGTACAGGGAGGTAAATGGTGACGGAAGGAGACTTGACTTGGGATGGTGAACACACAATACAATATACCAGTGGTTCTCAACCTTCCTAATGCCGCGACCCTTTAATACAGTTCCTCATGTTGTGGTGACCCCCAACCATAAAATTATTTTTGTTGCTCCTTCATAATTGTCATTTTGCTACTGTTATGAATCGTAATGTAAATATCTGATATGCAGGATGTATTTTCATTGTTACAAATTGAACATAATTAAAGCATAGTGATTAATCACAAAAACAATATGTAATTATATATGTGTTTTCTGATGGTCTTAGGCGACCCCTGTGAAAGAATCGTTCGACCCCCAAAGGGGTCGCGATCCACAGGTTGAGAACCACTGCAATATACTGATGATATATTATAGAACTGTACACCTGCAACTTATATAATTTTATTAACCAACTAGAAGCTCGGTGCACAAAATTTGTGCAGGGGGGTCCCCTCAGCCCAGCAGTCTTCACCCTCTCCAATCCAGGACCCCTTGGGGGATGTCTGATTGCCAGTCGGACATTCCTCTCACAATCCTGGACCGCTGGCTCCTAATCACTTACCTGCCTGCCTGCCTGATCGCCCCCAACTGCCCCGTCCCTGCTGGACTGGTCATTCCTAACTGCCTCCCACCCCGCCATCCTGGTCACCCCTTACTGCCCCGCCCCTGCCAGCCTGGTCACCTCTTACTGCCCCCCCTGCCAGCATGGTCACCTCTTACTGCCCCCCCACCAGCCTAGTTGCCCCTCACTACCCACCCCTGCTGGCCTGGTCACCCTTCACAGCCCTCCCACCGGCCTGGTTGCCTCATGCAGCCTGCTGTTCAGTCGTTTGGTCATCTCTCACTAACCCCCCTGCCAGCCTGGTTGCCCCACACAGCTTGCTTGTTCAGTCGTTTGGTTGTCCCTCACTAACCCCCTTGCCAGCCTGGTTGTAGGCAGCCATCTTGTGAGGGCGTGAGGGTTAATTTGCATATTACTGCTTTATTATATTGGATGTCACCCCAATGAATTCAATAATAATGATAATGATAATATGACAAAAATGTTATCACTTGCTATTTCTGGTGGTGGATACAAAGCTTTTGTTATAGTTCCCCCTGTATTCTTCTGTATTTTTGAAATATTTCAAAATTGGACAAAGGAAAGAAAATTGCCATGGCATTTTGCACACATTTATGTGAATAGCAATAGGTATGAAACTGTGATTTTCCATTTTCACCTCATTCCTGAAAGAAACTTCTCAGGATTTTTTTTTCTTGTACCTCTAATAAAACTTGCTTTTTTTGTTACTGCAGAAACGTCATTGAAAAGGGTGTTTTTCTAACCAATTTTTCCATGCTCCCCGCCCCCGCACCCTCCTCTGCCCCATCTCATGACTCAGACTAATTGATTTCGTCTCTCTCCTCTAGATACCTGGAAGACCTAGAACCCTCCACGCAGGCTGCACCCCACCCCAGGCACCTCTTCCCAGCCCCTGGGCTGGAGTCTCACCTCCTAGTAGGAGGGCTTCCTGTCACAGCCTGGCTGCCTGGCTGCCCAGAGGGAAGGCCCAGGGTCTGGTTTACTTTCTCCTTTCTTTACCTTTCCCGAAGCTTTCTTGCAAAACCCTACTTCTTGGCCACCCTAACCTTTCCCTTTCTATCCAGAACTCTACAGGCCTTTCTCATGATGCCACGGGCGCTGACCCACCAGAACAGCGGCCCTTAAAGCTGAGTGTGTGTCAGCATCACGGACTGTTGGGCTCCACCCTCCCGCTCTGGAGGGGGCCTAGGGCTGTGCTGGAAAGTGTTCTCCAGAAGAAACATAAGCACTGATTTGTAGTGTTTGCCATTTCCATGGTGTAACTATTCCCTCCAGGGCTGACTTCAGGCCCCCAACCTGACTGTCACTACCTGCGGAGTTGGGGGGAGGGTGCAAACCATCTCAGCGCCCCCCTGGCACTGAAACCTGAGAATGTGCGTTTCTAATGAGACCCTCCTGACGCTGCAGGGGCTGGCCCAGTGACCACACTTCCAGCTCCAGTGTCCTAGGGAGCTGGGCACAGGGGTGTAGAGTTTGGGAAGGGATTCCTGGACTGTGTGAATGACCCTGCACCCTTGACCTTCAACCTCCCACCTCCTTCAAAGGACCCCCAGAAGGAGATTTCCTGCCCTAACAGCAAAGGCAGCTAGATAGCCCTAACCAGTTTGATTCCGTGGATGGAGCGTCAGCCTGCGGACTGAAGGGTCCCACGTTCGATTCCGGCCAAGGGCATGTACCTTGGTTGCGGGCACATCCCCAGTGGGAGGTGTGCAGGAGGCAGCTGATCGATGTTCCTTTCTCATCAATGTTTCTAACTCTCTATCTCTCTCCCCTCCTCTCTGTGAAAAATCAATAAAAAATATATTTTTTTAAAAAAGGCAGCTTTATGTCCTAAGGGCTGGCCCAGGGTCTACCCTAGGGTGCTGTGCTGGCCTGGGTGTCCTGCCTCCTCTCCTGAAAGCCCCCTGGCCACAGACCCCCCACTGTGCTGCCACCACCTCCTCTTCCTCCCGCCCCCTCCGCAGCCCCTCAGCTAAGGAACGTGGCCAGACAAGATGGGCGCACACTAGCAGCCGGGGCTCTTGAAGGAAAGAGCCGTGTCTGAAGTGTCCCTGGCAGAACAAGGCACAGACCCTGGGAAAGGGAGAAGGGAAGGAGGTGGGAAAGGAGAACTGAGAGCAGGACAGGAAGGGGGAGGACCCGGACCAGAGTGGCTCAGCAGTTCCAGGGACTTAGGTTGCACCCAGATTAGGCACTAATGGAAGTACCCAATGGCGCCTGCCCGTTCCCCTACTGGGGATCCGATAGCTTCCTTCTGGGGTGCTCTGGGCCTCCCACTGTTACTTCCTCAGGCTCTGCCCGGCCAGACCGCCTCTGGGAAGGACAGGGAAGGCTCCATAGGCTCTGCTGGGGAGGGAATGACACCCCGGGAGAAAGGCAGGATTCACTCACCGCAGTGTAGCCATACACACTCGTGAAATCACCAAGTTGGTATATAGGATTATGTGTCGTTAGCATCACAGGATGTAATAACTCCAGGTGCGCTTGACATTTCTATTCCGATTGTACTTTGGGGAAACCTATAGGTTCCCATTGCTGGTAATTTCTCTAATTCCTTCCTCCCAGAGCCTGGTATTCCCGCCTCAGCCTGCCTCCCCCGTGGCTGCTCTCAGCTCACATCCTCAAAGAGGCTGCCGAGGGCAGGGGAGGAAATGGAGCTGAGAGGAGGAATCCAACACATTCCTCTTATTTTACAGATGCAGAAGCCAGGGCCCAGGGAAGGTGCAAGGACATGCCATCAGCTCGGACCCCCGTGGGTCAGGAGGGACGCCTTGCCCAGGTGCTGCTGGGCACCTTGAACAGTCAGAGGGCAACATGAGCCCCCGGAGAGCTCCCCCCTTTGCCGTTCGCCCTCCCCCTCTTGCCTTTCTTTCTGGACGTCCCTTTGCTTCTGTGCCACCCTCCTTTCCCCTTCCTCCCCTGCCACTCGGGCTGTGCCCCTCCCAGCCTCCCCTCTTGCTCCAGGGCCTTCTCTGTTTGGGGGGCCGGTAGGGGGTATGGCTGAGTTCAGTCACACAACTCTGCCAAATGGGCACATGCACAAGTGCAGAAAGACACGGCCACACACAGGCAGCCAAGCAGATACCACCCAGAGCTGATGCCCCTGGACTTGGAGTCGGGGGCCTTCCTTTCTATGGTAGTGACCACTCCCTGAACTGACAGTGGCCACGCTCCACACCCCTGCAGGGGGACATCATCACCCCATTTTACAGGTGAGGACGCTGAGAACTTTCCCGAGGTCACACAGATGACGCAGGGAGGACCTGAGATCAGAATCCGACCTGATTGATTCTGATTGATTTTGAAGGTCAGGGCCTTTCTATTAACATGGGAAACGGGAGCCCTTCCTGAGTGATGCCCTCTCCCTCGTTCCCGTCTTTTCCTGGGAATGAGTCCCCTAGGGTGGCAGGGAGTTCAGGTGCTGCTTCAGGGGCTCAAGTGAAGGGCGAGGGACAGTCCAATGCCTGGGACTCCTAGAGCCTCACTTGGAAAGGAGTGGCCTGGGCTGCAGACACCCTCACTGAGTGGCAATCTCCCTCCAGCAGCTCTCCCTCCCCTCCCTCTCGCCCTGGAGCTCCCTCTCTCCTCTCCCTGTCCCGGGCTCTGTGCCCCTTAGACCCTGCTCTCCTAAAACAGAGTCCTGCTCAGAGTGGGGCTCAGCACTCCTGGCGCGACCTATGGATGGAGTTCTCTGGGTGCACTACCCCATTATGACCACACGATGCCACCCTGGAGTAGAGTATACTTTCCCCGACCGGCCTGAGGGTGCCCAGGTGGCCCCAAACCTGGGAAGCTGGGTGGGATTGGGAGGTCAGGGTAGCTGCAGGGGCAGGAGCTTCCATGGTCATGGGCACTCGTCAGCCCCTCAGACTTTGTCTATCAGCGTCTGGCCTCTCTGGCTGCTTCTGTCCGGCTGCGTTCAGGTGGGGGCTCAGTCATTGCTTCCACCCTCCTTCCTGAACCCCCACAGATGCTTCGGCACCTGTGAATTCCGCGTGGACCACACACCAGCGTCTTCTGCATGGGGCTGGGGCCCTCCCGCTGCCCGTGTGCTGCAGGCTGTGACCTGGCAGGGCCTGTAACAGGGAACCCGGTGCCCCCATCCAGGTCCAGTGGCGCGGGGTGGGGGTGGGGGTGGGGGTGGGGGTGGGGGGGAGGGTGGGGCTGGAGCCTGGCCTTCCCCAGACTGAGAGTCAGGGCGCTTGGGCCCTCTCCCTGTGGAAAAGAGGCAGACCTGTGTGCCACCCCTGACCTGCTGTGGCCTCGCTGCAGCGCCATCTCCAGGATCTCGGCATCTGGCACAAGGGGCAGTCACCCCACCACCACCCGCAGTTGTCAGGACCCACCCTCTTCCCCCTTCAGACAATGAGGGCCCTGTTACCTCAGATTTCTTTATATTACGTAGGTCCTTCTCTATCCTTCGCCCCAACGTTGTTCTCACCAATGGGAGCATTTCCTTGGGCCCTAACACAAGCCTTGTATGTGACCTCTGATCTCTGCTCTGTCCCCTGACACTGTGTGGGCCTCCCCCAAGGACGGTGCCTCAGAGCTTCCCCCAGGCCACACCCCCTTCCCAGGTGGAGCAAGTCCATCCCCTCTCGCCAGGGGGCTCTGTACGCGAGGCAAGGGCAGCAAAGGGTCTGCATCACTCAAGCCAGAAAGGGTTTTATTAGAAGGACTGGGTGGTTCACAAGGTGAAGAAGGCAGTTGGAGGTCCAGGCAATTCAGGGGATGCAGGTGGCACAGCTCACTGTCTTCTCGTGGGCACAGCTGCTAGGCTCAATCAGCACCCATCTTCCCCCCCCCCCCCCCCCATCTTCATCCCTCTGCACAGGACTCCAATTGTAGGAGTCCAAGGGCAGGGAAAGCCAGAAGTGCCTGCCGGGGAGGGGGCGGGGGGGGGAGGTAATTCCCCAAAAGCAGCCCGGAGGGAGGTTGTCTGCAGATCGGGGACAGAAGCCTGGAAGCCACCCACCAACGCAGGGCCCAGCACACCTTTAATGGAGCCACTCCTGTTTTTTCCTCAAACCCTTGTGGGATCTCCCACTAGTCATTGCTCACCAGGTCCTGATGAAAAGGCACGGACAGGTGCAGCGCTTGCCCTAAGGCAGCCAGCAGCTGGAAGGGAAGGCCGGGCTGATGGCTCCACTCCTCCTCCCTGGGTGTGGGGTGTGACTCACCCGGAGCCCTGGAGGCATCGCCCCTGTAGACCAGGCCTCCCGCAGATGCTTTTTGGGGTAAGGGCTTCCTGACTGCGGTTGAGAGGAACAGCAAGCCCAGACCGCAAAAAGATCCAAAGGAGACAGCAGCTTTGTGGGCAGGAGGGAAGCTGTGCCCCTCGGGGGCTGCCTTGCGGGGAGCAGGACCTAGAGAGGAGAGAGGGGAGGAGGGAGCCCCAGGAAACAGGTGGGCAGCAGGAAGCCAGTGTAACCCCTCCCTCCAGCCACCCCTCGTCCCAGAGTACTTCTTACCTGGTCCATTCCCTAAGGGAGGCCGGTGGAGCTGTGGGAAATGGTCGTGCACTCCCAGGCAAGGGGCTGATGGAACCTGCACGGCTCCCCTTCAGGGTCCATGGCTCCTGCATTCTCTCTGACCTGGGAGAATCTTAGTCTCCTGCTCCGCTTGGGACCCAGTCAGATCGTCTGGCCTGGTGTGTGTGTTGGGGGTGGGGGAGAGGAGAGGGGTGGTTCTTCATGAAGCTTCTGTGTTTGCTGGGGCAGGGCAGGCCCACAGGGACCTAAGCACCATCCCTGGTCCCACTGGAGGCTCTCCCACAGTCACAAAACACCAAGAGCCCCAAGAAGGTGTCACTGTTGGATGAGACCTCTGGAGACACACACCTTTGAACTTGCAGGTGAGGGCCTCTTGTCTGTCCTGACAATGCCTTCTGCCTTCAGCAGATGCAATTGTTACGGTGAAGGCTGGTGTCAAGTGCAAGGCTGGGCTTAGCCTGATGAAACCTCCCTGTGTCAAACGGGCCACTTCACAAAGGTGGCAGCTAAGCCCCCACGTCTCAGTGACTTGCTTCCACACCGAGGAAGGTTGGCAAAGCTTCCCAGATGTCCCTGACTAGCCTGGCCCAGGTCTTACCTGCCTTACCTGGAGGGCCCTCCAGGGGCCACGGCCCTGGGGAGTGAAGTCGCAGAGCGGTCAGCGCTGTAGGTGTGCGAAATGGGTGGCTCCGCCTGCCGTCCGGTGTGAGCTCAGGATGGGATGGTTTGTTCAGTGCTTTTCCTGAATGAGCAATGAGGTATCCGGGTCCTGCTGGAGAGAGATGGTCCTCCCCCTCCCCACTTCCTGCTCCCAACAAGGGCTTGTCAGCAGGTGCTGTCTGGAGACACTGGCTCTACTCTCTGGTCCAGGGAAGAGACCAGAATGAAGGGTTTGTGGCCACAGATGAGAGTGTGGCTACGGGGCAGGCTCCACGGGAGTTCATGGGGCGGCGAGGCTCTGAGGATGCCCGTGCTGGGCAGGCATCCACGCTGCCTCCTCATGGGGGGGCCTGGGCCTCACAGCAGCCAGGGGACTGAGCTTGCTCTCAGGAGGAAGAGGAGGAAGCCATTTTCTGCCCCGGGAGCAGGCCTCCCCTCTCTAGATGCTCAGCCCCTGGCCCGGGGAATCGGTACCTGGTGGTGACTCCAGGCGGCAGGCAGCTGCATCATGAGGACGGGACCTGCTGTGGTCAGAGTCTTCACAGGAGTGGAGAACCGCCTGTGGCCACCTTTGAGCTCTGCTGCTGCCGGGTCCCCCACCGGCCTGGTTCCCTCAGGATCTTCTGGGTCTCTAGTCCCACTGCCCCTCCTGCCCCCGTGCCCTGGCCGTGGCCTAGGCCAGAACCAGCCCCGACCACACTGATGGGGCTGGGGAGCTGCACTTGATGAGTCTGAGCTGAGCCACGCAGGCCTTGGTGCCTGGCCCCGGAGGCAGGGCTGGTGAGTGCCACCAGGGTCCTTCCTGCTTCACAGGCCCCACACCCACGCCCCAACCCCTGCTCTCTCGGTGGCATCACCGTGGCCTCCTTTGCCAAGGCTCCTCCCACTGCCTTCTGCATTCATCCAGTGCCCACTACAAGCCAGCTGCCTACTGGGTCCTCACAGACGCCACGGAGTTAGTAATAATAACATCTTTATCCAGGGGAGGAAGCCCCGGCAACCTAGACGATTGCTGAGGGCCCCTCTGCCCCTCCCGGGCTCTTGCCTTCTCCCACTCTCTGTCTGAGGGAGTTTCTGTTGCCTTCCAATCTCAGGCCAAGTTCTAGCGCCATTACCCAACCGTGGGTGCTAGGCCTCTCTATACCTCAGCTTCTTCATCTCTAACACGGGCATCTACCCTGTGTCTGGGTCAAATGGAAACATCATGTGTTCCTGCTGCCAAGTCTACCCACCTGCACCCACATGTACCCCTGATCGTCTCCCCTTCTGGGCCACAGTGAACTGTCCTGCTCTGATCTGAGGCCCACCCCTCCTCTGGGTCTAGATCCCAACCCCTCTGGCCACCTCATGGACATGAGCCAGCAAGCACCCATTCTCTCCTGAGTGGTCAGCCCTCCCCTCCCAGGTTACCCCACCCTAACAAAAGCCCTCCCCTGGCCACAAAGCTGGACAGGGCTCTAGTTGGTGCCTGTTTTACAGGCAAAACTGAGTGTGTTTGTTATTCCACTTACCTCTGTCCCACTCTCTCCTGAATCTCCCACAGTCACTTTGGTCCTGAAGACCATTCTGGTCAAGGTCACATGATGTCCATGCTGCTAAGTCCAATGGTTGATTTTAAAAAGTTTTTTAAAATTGATTTTTAGTGAGAGGAAGGGAGAGGGAGAGGAACATCACATCAATATGAGAGAGAAACATTGATCCACCAGGGGGATCGAGCCTGCAACCTGGGCACGTGCCCTGACTGGTAATTGAACCGGTGACCCTTTGGTACATAGGATGGACGATGCTCAATCAACTGAGCCACGCCGGCCAGGACCCAGGGTTGATTTTTAAAGCTCATTTCACTGGACCTGTCAGCAGCCTTGGATACAGTTGGCCACCTTGTGCTCCTGGAAATGCCTTCTTCCCTCAGCCCCAGAAACACAGGCTCCCCTCTGGCCCCTCCTCCCCACTGGCTGCTACTTCACTCTTTTGAGGGTCACATCTCCCAACCTCCAGTACCAGCCCGACCAGGTGCAGCCCTTGTGCCTCCTCCCTCTGAGCTCAGCCCTTTCTGATCTCATCCAAGTCAACTGTGACTCCCATTCCCCAACCCCATCCCCAGTCTGTCCCAGGTTCTGCCTCTAAAGGCCTCTCTGATTCCAATTTCCTGCCCCCGCGCCCCAGGATCGGCCCAGCTGTTGTGCCCTGGGTCCCTACCCCTCTGTCATTAAGCTGGGTATTTTGCTGAGATGCTCACCTTCAAGCATAAAAATATGAGATGGCGCATAAGAGGTCCTCTGCTGCCTCTTCCTTCTCCTGCTCAGTGGGCCGGTTCTTCAGGTCCCTCCCCTGCTGACGGGAAGGATGAGGGACCCAGCTAGCATCTCTGAGCTGGGGTGGGTACGGGGTGGGGAGGCTGGGGATCTCTCTGCTCCTGCCCCCTCCCCAGCTCATTTGCCTGGTACACTGTCTGCCCAGACAGGACCAACCCCACCAGACCCCAACACTGTCACTCATCCAAGCCCAACCCCAGACCCTCTGCTGGGCCCAAGGAGGCTGTCCCCTCCCCCCACCCCAGGATTCTCTCCTCTCCCAGCCCATCTTCATCGCCATCCTCCTCCCTTGCCCTGTCGGAACCCCTCCCTGCTCAATATCCATCCGTGGAATTCCTTAATTCCTGCAGCATGTCCCTCTGGACCATTCATTTGCCCTCAGTTGTTCACTTGGCAGATATCAACTGAGTGCCCACCACATGCCAAGCCCTGTGCGGGGTGCTGGGGGTGCAGAGATGAGCCCACATCGACACTTTCCTCCAGGAGCTTTCGGTGTAGAAGGGAGTATAGACATGGCCCCCTGGACACTTGGAGCCCCTCAGACCAGACCCCACCTTGCACTGAACTCATCAGCGTCCCCAGGGAGCCTGAGCTCCCTCCTGGGCCGCCTCTGCCAATGGCAGCAGCACAAACAAGGATGGGCAAGGTAAGCCACAGTGGGTGCTTGAGGGGTGCTGTGGGGGTGCCAGGATGGGGAGACTCTTCCAGACTGGGTGGGGTGAAGACGAGGAGGCCTGTGGGAGGGTTTGAACTTCTGGGCCTGGGCCTGGGCCTGGGCCTGGGGGTGGGGGGGGGGGGGAGAGAGAGAGAGAGAGAGAGAGAGAGAGAGAGAGAGAATAGCAGAACAAGTTTCAGTGGAAACCTGCTGGGGCAGAATGGGCGCTGGTGTGAGGAGCAGGATGGGGGGAGCTGAGAAAAGCTGAGTCCACAGCCAAAGCTTGGCCTCCGGGGCCAGGCTGGAGAGCCGGCGTTGCCTCCAGCAAGCAGTGGGCAGCCTCTGAAGATTTCTGAGCTGGAAACATTTGTGAAATTGACTGGAGGAGGAAGAGGCTGCCTGTTGGAGGGAAGTCAGAGGTTCTGCAACAATTCTGATGAGAGGTAATGAAGGACTTGACCCAGAAAGATGGGAGGAGGGGACTGATGCAGCCAATTTACACGAATAGAATAGACAGGAGGGGCAGCTTGCAGGTGGACAGGGAGGCCGGGAGAAGGGTCTGAGCGGCGACGACAGAGGGGCAAGTCCAGGGGGAAAGTGGAACGGTGGGGCCACACCACATGCAGTCCAATTTAGGAGCCAGCGGTGGAAGGCCCGCCGTGAGCAGGGGCGCGCTCCACTCTCCGGGTGTAGGATTTGACAGTGACCATGATATGTGACGGAAGAAGGGAAAGAGGGAGGCAGAAATAGGAGCTGGAGGCTGCCCAGGGAGGAGAAACAGAGCAGGAGGAAAGGGGGTGTGCCCGTGGACACTTCCACGGGCCCCAGGCTGGTGTGTGGAGGCCTCCCTGGCACCGTCCCGGCAGCCTTGGCTGGACAGCGAGGGGTCTGACGCAGGAGTGCGACCCTGCTGGCTGGGCTGGGGCTGGGCTGGGGCCGCCCTGTCCAGGAGGGAGGCACAGCCTGTGCAGGTGGGTGTCCTGAGACCTCAGGATCGTGACCCCAGGGCTAGAGGGAAGCAGCAGAGATTCCCTGACCAGCACCGCCCAGCGGTGACACCTGGTGCAGGTCGAGCCCCTGGGTTGCAGTCCCAGCTTTGCCAACTGGCTGAGTGGCCTTGGGAGCCTCGCTGCCTGCCCCTCTCTCGAAGGCCAGCGCTAACTCCCCTTCATGGTAGAACAGGAGGGTTTCAGACACACAAAGGAGAGGGAGCCCCACCTCAGAGAGGAGAGCCGCCATCCTCCTGGCTCCTCTGCCCAAAACCTAGAGGCCGCCTGGCGCACCTCCACTTCCTCACCCAGCATTGCCTCTAGATCTCAAGTTCAAAGTTCCAAAAGTGTTTGAACCCACCCACTTGCTCCTCCTACCCCACGGCCCCTGCCCTACAGGTCCCCCACCCCCACCCCCACCCCCACCCCTGCAGGGCAACCTTGTACCACAGGAGCCTCCTACCTGGTCACACCACATCCACTGGCCCCTCAGCAGCCACAATAATTTTTTAAAAATGCAAATCTGTTCATGTCCCTCCCCTGCTTGAAAAAAAAAAAATCCTCAAGTGACTTCTTAGCGCTTAAATTCAATCCATGCGCGCGGTCGCCTGCCCCTGCCGCGCTCCCTGGGCTCCTCCTGCATCAGTCATTCCTGGCCTGCCCAGGCTCCCGCCACACCGGCCTCCTTCCAGCTCTTCCATGTGCCAGGCTCGCCTCAGGGCCTTTGCCCTGCTGTCCCCTCTGCCAGGGCCACCTGGCTCCACCTGGATATGCCACCCTCAGCCTGCGGCCCAGCTTCAGTATCCCTGTCCCCGAGCCCCCAACTGAAACCCACTCGGGTAGTCTGTTGCATAGCGCCCCGGATGTCTTCCCAGCACTTAATCTCCTTTTGCAAACATAAATGTATTAGTATGTGTTTTTTTTTGTTTGCTTGTTCAATGTCTGCCTGTCTACTAGACGGCAAATCCATGTTAGCTGCTGTATGCCCAGCAGCCATAGTTAGTGTTGATGGGAGGAAGGATGGAAAGAAGGAAGGAAGGAAGGAAGGGAGGGAAGGAGGGAGGGAGGGAGGGAGGGAGGGAGGGAGGAAGGAAGGGAGGGAAGAAAGGGGGCATGTTTTCACAGTATAACTGTGATTACCCAAATGACCCTCCCTTCCCGGAGAGCTGGGGGGGTGGGGGGGCATGGCCCCTTCAGTGTGCCTGTGGAATAGAACCCCTGCAAATGCTGGGCATTGTACAACGTGACTTCGTCACTTGCTGAATCATCTTTTCTATCTTTCTTCATTTTAGCTTTATATTTCTTGATTTGTCATTATCTCTTGTGATTTTTTCTCCACCTAGTATTTATAACTTTCTTTTTCCTGTTAAAATAGAAATATTTCTTATTCAAGTTTTACTTTAATTTATAGACCATTCTTTTTTATCAGCCCAGTAATAATATTTTCCAGATGTATTGTACGCTCTTATTGTCCTCATAGTTTCTTTAACCATAAATGAAACTAAATAGAGTAACAGTTGTTTAACATCTGAATCTTATTCTTGTTCTGGAAATAATTTAGATAAAAATAACCATTGTATACCTTGAATGGTGTAGACTTTGGGATACTGCAGTTTATAGAATTTTATTCTATTAATAACCTTAGAGTTTCCAGACTGGTTTCTTCCTGATGCTAACAGGAATCCAGCCGCCCGCTCCCACTCCACCCGTCTGGACTCCCTGAACTCGCTGTCGGGCACTCGGGCTCTGAGGAGGGGCCTTGGCATCTGAAAGCTGCCCTGAGTCACCCGGCTCTCCTCTACGGGGTCTGACCTGGAGGAGAAAGAGCCTTTCCCAAAGGCCAGAGAGATCATGTGCAGGAGAACTCTCCTCCCATTTAAGGGGACTCAGGCCTCGAAGCATCACCCTTTGAACTTAGGGGGATCAAGAAGCAACACGAATGGCACGGTGGGCAGCATGTTGCATCCCAGGAGGGGCTCAGGACTGTGGGCAAAGGCCCATCCGAGTGTCTGGGAGCTGGCGCTCAGCAAGTGCAGGCAGAGGAGCTGATCTGAGGGAGTCTGAGGACAGACTTTGGGCTGGCTTTCCAGCGCTGTCAGGAGGCAGCCGGGGTCTTGAGGAAGGAGGGCAGGTGGCTACACTCACCTCCACCCCTGCCCCCCACTCCGTGACCTCACCCCAGGCTGCGGAGAAGTCCTCTGGTGACCAGCGCAGTGTCCTGGGCTGTGGTTCCTGACCCGGCCATGGGCAGCTGCTGGACAAAGTGTGTCAGACCCCGGAAAGTTAGCCCTGACCCTCTTCTTCCCACAGTCAAGAACTAAACCTGACTTCTCGACTACAAGTGAGTCCAGCCTCCAGGCCCTGGCACCACCCTGACAATGGATGGGAAGTCGTGGTCCTGCTGTGCAAAGTCATATCCAGGCGAGTGGCCCAAAGCACAGGCCCTGGGAAGCCCTGAAGAAAAGCCAGCCACTGTCCCCCGCCCCTTCCCTGCTAGCCGCTGCCCCTCCCTCGGGAGATCCCTTCCGTCACCACCTCTCTCTGTCCCTGTCTGTTTCCCCATCCAACCCACTTCCTGTGCAATTTGGTTTCCTTCTTCCTAGGGCGCCAAGGGAGAAAAAGTGAGAAGAGGAAGGGAAGGTGTTTGTCACCTCTCCCCGTTGGAAGCCTACCGCTCAGCGACCAGGGATACTCGGTTAGGCCAGGCGAGCGCACACCAGCCATTTGTTGAGAACCACAGTGTGACTAACACGCCAAGGTTGCGGGTTCAATCCCAGCCAGGGCACATACAAGAATCAACCAATGATCGCGCAAATAAGTGGAACAAATCCATGTTTCTCTGTGTCTCTCTCTCTAAAATCCGTCATTGGTTCCACCTCAGGAGCGGAATGGGAAGGAAAGCACAATAACGAGAAGATTGGACCGCAGGAAATTAGTGGCGGGATGCATCACGTGCACGTGGATCTATGAAAAAGTAGAGTAAAAATTCCATCATCCGTCTGGACGGGCATTAGCTGCGAGGACAAACAAAATCAGTTCAATGAGGAAATCTCTCTGTGCCTTTTTGTTTTCATTACTGTGTTTAATTATCTTTATCACAAACATTTCACATGCAACTATTTCAAAGCGTTAGTTTAATTAGGATCATCCCTTTGGAGTACATAAATGTGTTTATGAAAGTAAAAGAGGAACCTTGGAGTCACCTTGATTGTGTACTTCCAGGCTCTATAAGTCTGAGAAAGAAATTTCTGCTGTTTACGCCACTCAACCTGGGGTGCTTTGTTACAGCAGCCCCAGCAACCTAATACAAAAGCAAAGGGTTGGGCTGGAAGGAGGCTGTGGCCTCTACCAGGCTGCCAGGGCTGCTTGGATGAGGGCTGGGTTGGTAGGCACAGGGCAAGCCCGCGGTGTGGCTGCGTACAGCGAGCGCCACCACAGCTCCGTGGGTCTCAGTGACATAGTTCCAGTCCAGCCAACAGCAAGGAGGCGCCCGCTAGTACTTCAAGCACTCAGGAGCGGTCCCAGAAAACAGCACCTTACGAGTAACAACCATGCCTCTGAGTAAGTGCCAAACTCAAGGGAAAAAGACCCGGGGGGAAAAAACCACACAAAACAAAGAAAAAAATTAGTTTGCTAGGATCAAAATGATCCTTCTGTAATGTAATGTCTACCAGAACAAGACTCAACAGAGTAAGAAAGCAGAGGATGCATTCTGAGTGGTAAAAAATATAAATAAATAAATAAGTAAATAAATAAATAAAGTAAGTAAGAAAACACAAACTTGACTCCCTCTAATGTCGCTTCCGTGATGTGTGACACACAATAAAATTTTTTTAGATGTGAGAAGAAACAGGAAAGCGTGACCCATAATCCAGAAAAATAGACCCATGATTGTTTACTGTCAGCCAATAGATCCCACTAGGTCCCAATGTTAGAATTAGTAGACAGAAGCTTTTAAAACATTTTAATCCTCACCGGACGACGCGCTTAGGGTGAGGAAGAGAGGGGGAGGGAGGGAGGACCCAAGGGATGGAGGGAGAGAGAAATTCCCATGTGACAGGGAAACATCAATCAGTTACTTTCCATACCTGCTCCAACCGGGGCTTGAACCTGCCACCTAAGTATGTGCCCTCACCAGGAATCGAACCACGCAACCTTTTGGTGCACAAGACAATGCTCTAACTAACTGAGCCACAGCAGCCAGACAGTAGACAGAAGCTTTTAGACATCTGTCACAAATCTGCTCAGGGATTTGAAAGGAAAAGATATACATAATCAGTGCACAGATATGAAGAAATTTCAGCAAAAAAATGGGAACTATAAAAAAGATCCAGATGGGAAATTTGAAACTGAAAGCTACAAGATTTAAAGCAAAAAGTTCACTAGATACACTTAACATTAGATTGGAGTCTGCAAGAAAAATGGGCCATTGAACTTGAGAATTGATCAATAGAAATTATCCAACAGAGAAACATGATTAAAAAAAATAGAGACTCACTGACCCATGGGACAATATCAGGTAATTTAACACAAGAGGAATCAGAAGGAAAGGAGGCAGAGAATTTTCAGGAATAAAGGCTGAAAATTCCCCCAATTTGGTGAAATACGGTCTAAGAAGCTACAGATCTAAGAGCAGTGCCCTAACTGGGGGCTGGGGAGGATGAGGGGACTGGTAATCTGGGCATCCGAGTGGGAGCGTGCAATGGATGCCAGGCTGAGTTATGTGAGGGGAGAAAGGAGGAGGAGGGTAGGGGTGGAAGGAGTGGGAGAAAAGAGGAGGGGAGGGGGAAGGAGAGGAGAAGAGGGAGGGAGAGGATCAGCAGTGCCAGTCTGGGCTCAGAGCTCAGGATGGAGTTCTCTGAGGAAGGAAGAAGCAGCCATGCGGACCACAGAGAGCAGCTCAGGGAAATGAACCCTGCAGAGCTCCTCGTCCCCTTGAGGAATGGGTGGGGAAGGGGAGAGCAGGCAGGCAATGAGCCAGAGGTATTTTATTTTATTTTATTTTATTTTATTTTTTAGAAGTGTACTGGCCAGAGGAAGGGATGAAGAAAGACTGCAGCAGCTGAGGAGGGTGGTGGGTGAGGGGACCTGTTGCTGGTTATGGGTTGTGGGCAGCAGGCAGCGTAGGGGGAGGGGATTAAAGGGGGGGATGGGCCCAAGGACTCAGGTGAAGCCCTTTGAAAACACCAGCACATTTGGAGGAGGGACAGAGAACACAGTGAGTGATGTTTCAACTTGGTGAGAAAGGAGGCTGGTGTAGCTCAAATCTGAGAAGGTGTGGTGCAAGCCATGATTCATTCATGCAGTAGCTCACACTTGTACACTAGCAGACACAGTTCTAGACACATACACTTGTCCTGGCAGCTGCCTGTGACAGAGGGACTATTGTCTCCTCCCATTGTACAGTTGGTGAAACTGAGGCACAAGGGAGTGAAGTAAATCGCCCACGTTCCCCAGCTAGCCAGGGGCAGAGCCAGGATTTGAACCCAGGCAGTGAACCTGGCTTCAAAGCCTCTCCCTTAGCCATTACCCTGGCACCCAGGCAGGAATCGAGCTTGACCACGCCCAATTCTGTGACCTTGGGAAGCTGGATTTGCCTGGAGGAATGCAGTTCCCTACTCTGCCCACCACTCAGCATTGCTGTGAGGGCAGGATGGGCACGCCGTGAATGCTCGCATCTTCATCACATGGAACTTGGGGTTCTTACTGGTCAGGAGTTCCCTCAGGAGGCAGAGACCTGCTGAGGGCTCCAGCCTGCATGTGGGGGACCATGAATGGGAAGAACAGAGGGAGAGATCTGGCTGTGAGGCCCAGGGAGGGGAGCTCATGGATGGGCCTGGGTTTGACGCATCACCCACTGAGGCTCAGAAGTGCTAGGAAAGGCATACAAGAAAGGGAACACCTGATTGGATCTAAGGAAGAAAGTGGGTTTTGTTATGAATTACCTACTCTGTTCCACGCTCTGTGCAGGGCATTTCCCTAAACCAGTGGTCGGCAAACTGCGGCCCGCAAGCCATATGCGGCTCTTTGGCCCCTTGAGTGTGGCTCTTCCACAAAATACCACGTGCGGGCGCGCACGTACAGTGTGATTGAAACTCTGTGGCCCATGCACAGAAGTCGATATTTTGTGGAAGAGCCACACTCAAGGGGCCAAAGAGCCGCATATGGCTTGCGGGCCGCAGTTTGCCGACCACTGCCCTAAACCATCCCATTTAATCCATCTTCACAATGTAGCTATTGCGTAGGTATAATTATTTCCATTTCACAGGTGAGGAAGCTAAGGCTCTCAGAGGTCAGAAGACTTGCTCAAGGCCACGTAGATGGTGCGTGGCAATGGTCGGATTTAAATCCAGATGTTTAACCCCAAAGCCCACGCCCTTTCCAGGCTCCTGTGCAGGTAGCATGATTACAGGATTGGAGGAGGGGCTTCAGGGAAAGGATTCTACAGAGGCTTCCCAGACGGGACTCGCTGGGGAGAGGCAGACTGTGAAGTGGGAAGTAAAATCCCCTTTTCCACTTGGAATGTGACCCGAAAGTGATGGTTCCAAAACCTGGGGTCACAGGCCTTTTGGGGAAGCTGACAAAAACTAGACTCTCACCTCAGAAATGATGTCCAAAATTTTTCATGACATCAGGGGTTCACCCAAATCCCCGGACCCAGGCTGGGGCTGAGCCTGGCTCTGCTGGCCCACACTCTGGCCAGTCCACTCGGAGCCAAGCTTCTGCTCATCTGCTTGAAGTTGTGATGACAACAAGCCTAGTTTGATGAACGCGTTAGCGCACGTTGTAATGTGCAGACCAGACTTCCCTTTACAACTGAAGGACTTATTCTCCCCGCTGCCGGCAGTGCTGCCGGCCCCCATCCCTCTTCCGGAGCTGTCCTTGACTTGGAGGGGGGCACCTTGCCCAGTATGTCTCCTTGCCAAGGCAAACCGCATCAGGGAGTGACGGGACAGCTCTGAAGGGCTCCTCCCTCCCCAGGTGCTGATCTTGAGTACATTCCCTCAGAAACTTGCATATGCTCTCCCTTGGAGTCAGCTTCTCAGAGAACCCAACCAGTGAGACCTGGACTTGCTCCTTTAACCATAACAGCAACTGGCAAGGACCATATAGATTATAGATTATAGATTGTTATCCCCTTTTTATAGGTGAGAAATCTAAAATTCAGAGAGATGACCACTTGCCCAAGGTCACAGAGCTAGCATATTACAGTCATCTCACGGGTCTGAACCGAGTTCATCAGAAGCCAAACCCCATACTCACGATACCCCTCTTTCATCAGCGAGGGGCAGCCCAAAAAGAACAGGCCAGGAGGGGAAGACGGGGCTTGGGCCACTGAGAAATGGAGGCAGAATGCTTTGGTCCCAGAAGGGTGTTCCCTCCCCCTGCGCCCTGGCTTCAGGGGCACATTCAGGTTGGACTCTTTGCCAAGCCCCCCACAGGCTGCCTTCAGCAGGGAGGGCAGATGGAGGCCCCTGGGCTCTGACCACCCCCAGGATGGGGAAGCGGTGCCTACAGCTCCCATCCTCATCCGAAAGGCCCCCTGCTGTCCCTCAGGGAGCAGCAGACCTGGGTTGATATCCCGACTCTGCTGCTCATTGGCTGGGGCCTCTCCCAGGTCATTCCCCCCTCTGGGCCTCAGGAGGGCGTCCCAGGCTCAGTTCCCAGGCCCAGGGTGAGTCAGCATTCTCTCTCACTCTCATTGCAACTTTGAAAACACGCCTGTTCCTCCTCTGCAGGACCTACTTTCCAGCCACCATCTCCGCTCCCAGCGCTGTCTCCTCCCTGGACACTCCTCCACACCCACTGAGACTTGCTTCCCAGCTCACTGTCTCCCTATCCACTCCATGGTTTCATGAGGGGTGACCTCCAGATCCATATAGAAGGCTCATTCAACAGGCCAGCCTCCTGGCCTGGGGCCTCCTCATCTCCAGGCCGTCCACCTCCAGCTCCTTCGGGTGCCCATACCCCTGGCCCACTCCCAGCTGCCGCGTCCCGCAGTCCCCTTTCTCCTGGTCTATAAGGCCAGTGGCTTCCCTCCCCGGCCCAGCCTGGCCTGCGTGCCTGACCACCCGAACCACTCCCATGGATGCCCTAACAGCCCGTGTGGAGAGCAGGGGCTCAGGTGCCCCTTCCCCTCAAAACAGCCTCTCCCCCCACATCAGAACACGCTTCCGATGGTCCCACATAATGTCCAAACAGCACAGACTTTTGGTAACTGTTAAGAACATGGCAGAGCATGAAATCAGTTACATGCTATCTGGCTTAAGCCATGGCACATTCCATTTGTTTTGTGACAGGGCAACATGGAACATTTTGCCTCGAGGTGGAAATTATAACACAGACAAACTTGATAGCCGTCTCAGGGAGAGGCCTGCTGGGCCCCGTGTGTCTTCCCAGCTCCTCGCCCTCACCACTGCCTACAGGTAGGACCTGCTCAGCCTCTGGCTCCACCTCTGCCTTCCACACCCACCAGCAAAACCCAACCCAGCATCGCCCCACAGTCCTGCCCACTCCCACAATGCTCGAGCAGAAAGAATTACATAACCTTGCGAACTGATGCCTCGAAAAATCAAGGTCTTCCGCCTTAGCAGGACCTCAGCCTCCCATTTTTTGATTTGTCCCCATTTCTCTCAGCAACTGTTCCTAACTTCTACCACTTGCCTCAAGCCCCCACCCACCAAGCATGGAAGACAGCCTCTCTGCCTTGACTTCATGGCAACTGGGGCCTCCCGCGGTCACCTGCCCCAAGTGACGGCCCCCTCTTAGTGGCCTGTACTCTCCCGCCAGCCTCAGGGGTAATAAATTCGCCCTGAAGGTACCCTGTTTCAATGATTCTAGGGGTAATTTAACCATGTATAGTAGGGGCCTTTTTTATACTTACACTTTGACTCAACAATTCAATTTTTAAAGAATTTTTTTACATAGTCAAATAAGTTCACAAAGATATTATACATGTGTATTTATCGCATTATTATTTATAACAGTGAAACATTGGAAATGCCCCAAATTGATAGCTTAAATCTTCCATAAATCTGACCCTCTCCCTGCTCATGGCCGCCTGTGTGCAGATCCCACTGTCTGCTCTGTCACTGCACCTGTCCCATCAGTTTCACCCCCTTTCTCTTATATCCTCAAGTGCTTCCTGGCTCCGTCCCCAAAGCCTATTAGTGTTCTTAAATAATACTTCCTTAATTCCGAGTCTTTGAAAAGCTTTGGTTCTTTCTTTCCTCCCCTTCCCAGCTAAGCTTTTTGAAAATGTAATCTGAACTCAAATATATATATTTTAATGGGAAAAATAAAATATTACCAATAGAATCCAGCAGGATAATAATAAAAATAATAGTATAAATGACAAGGAAGTTTATTCTAGAAATTTGAACCATGTCAACATTAAGAACTCTATCAATGCAATTTATCTCATGAATAGATTAAAGGAGAACATCAAAGGATTCTTTGATAAATGCTCCAAAGGCATTTGATAAAATCTGACATACATTTTTTTTAAAAAAAAAACCCTCTTAGTAAACTAGGAATAGAGGGATAATTTTAAAATGGAATAAAGAATAAATCTAAGCCAGGAGCTAATGTCACGCTTAAAGATGAAACACTACCCTGAGACAGCACAAGGATGTCCTTGATTAGAGCTATCATAAAATATTCTGTGGAAGTAAGTCCTAGTTGATGCAATCATAAAATAAAACAAGTGATAGAATTATTGGAAAGGAAGAGTCAAAAATCTGACGCACTCCGTAAGAAAACCAAGAACCAAGTGAGAATTATTGTAATGAATAAGAGAGGTTAATAAGGTGGGTAGTTAGCCCAGCCTGTGTGGTACAGTGGTTGAGCGTTGACCCATGAACCAGGAGGTCACAGTTTGATTCCAGATCAGGGCACATGCCTGGATTGCAGGCTCAAACCCCAGTAGGGGGCGTGGAGGAGGCAGCCGATGAATGATTCTCATCATTGATGCTTCTCTTTCTCCCTCTCCCT
The DNA here is from genome assembly GCF_964212035.1 of Myotis nattereri. Classification (NCBI taxonomy): domain Eukaryota; kingdom Metazoa; phylum Chordata; class Mammalia; order Chiroptera; family Vespertilionidae; genus Myotis; species Myotis nattereri. The sequence goes on along the minus strand of NC_138086.1, from coordinate 20,531,413 downwards.
GCCTCTCTCTGAAATCAATAAAAATATATTTTAAGAAATATGGCAGGTAGTTACAAAAGAAATATAGAAGAATTTATTAGCCTTCCTGTATAGTGGTAACAATCAGTTAGAAAGTATAATGGGAAAAGGGATTTCATTCACAATAGCAACCAAAATAGAGAAAATCAGGGGAGACTCTTAGCAAGAAGAATACAGATCTCATAAAGAAGAGCTCTCATGCTTTACTGAACAATTCGAGTAACCAGAGGGCCATACTTGCTCTCAAGATAAGAAGGCTTGATAATGGAAAAAAGTCCATTTCCCCAAATTTATCTCCACATCTTCCCATAATTTCAATCAAAATCTCAATTTAGTTTTTGAGTACAAGTTGGTAAAATAAATCTAACATTAATATGGATGAAAAAAATGTGAGGAAATATATAAGAGAATTTGGAGAAAAAAAGACTGAGTTAGAGCATCCCCTGACGCTTGTCATATCAAATATGAACAAATATATTTTACATCTATAGTAATTGCAGCAGTGGGAATCAGTGTCTGAGTAAAGAGACAGATCAAAGGAACAGAATAGAAAAAATCCAATAAGCATTTCTAGTCTGTGGGAGAAGGAACGTGCTACTCAAGAAACGGTGCTGGGATTTCATGAAGACTCTTCTGATTGGATGGGATTTCCCGAAACATTAAAAATGTCGACATGTCAAAGACATTATATAACAGATATTTCCAGATAAAATGATATGATGTCTGGGGTTTGCTTCAGAATACAAGGGAGAAGGTGGGAGGGATATAGATGAAACAAAATTGCTTTATGTCGATAATGGTTGAAGCTGAGAGATGGATGCCCAGAGGTTTATTCTACTCTTCTGCTTTTTAAAGAATAAATGTCTGAAATCTTCCATAATAAAAAGTTATAAACATTCCACAAATTAAAAATTCAAGCTAGGGAAATACTTGCAATATGACACACAAAGATAAATATCCTTAATATACAAATTGTTCTTAGAAAGCAATACAAATTCTGACTATCCCAATAGGAAAATAAGCAAAGTTTGTGAATTGATGATTATGTATAACTAGAAGCCCAATGCACAAAAATTCGTGCAAGAGTAGGCTTTCCTTCCCCCAGCTGCCAGCACCGGCTTCCCTCTGACACCCGGGACCTCTGATGGCCAGTCTAATTAGCATATTATCCTTTTATTATTTTAGATGATTTATAATTATGTAAATGATTAGTTACATAATCATTAAAGCTATGATTATGTAAAAAGATATTCAGTTTCACTAGTAGTCAAAGAAATTAAATTCTTTTTTTAGAAACAAGGTTTATTTTTCAGCCTATAAGAATAGCAAAAAATTTTACAAAGTGGTAATGCTTAGAGCAAGTGAAGGTGTGGGGAAATGGGCCCTCTCATATATGGGGTTGAGGGTAACCTGTTTCAATGATTCTAGGGGTAATTTAACCATGTATAGTAGGGGCCTTTCAAATATACTTACACTATGACTCAGCAATTCAATTTTTAAAGAATTTTTTTTTTTACATAGTCAAATAAGTTCACAAAGATATTATACATGTGTACTTATCACATTATTATTTATAACAGTGAAACATTGGAAATGCCCCAAATTGATAGCTTAAATGAATTATGATGCATTTACACATTTAAAATGATGGTGTAGCCCTAACCGGTTTGGCTCAGTGGATAGAGCGTCGGCCTGCGGACTCAAGGGTCCCAGGTTCGATTCCAGTCAAGGGCACGTACCTTCGTTGCGGGCACATACCCAGTAGGGAGTGTGCAGGAGGCAGCTGAATCAATGTTTCTCTCTATCCCTCTCCCTTCCTCTCTGTAAAAAAAATCAATAAAATATATATTTTTGAAAATAAATAAAAATAAAATAAAATGATGGTGTAGCCCTGCCCAGTGTGGCTCACTTGGTTGGGCATTCTCCCATGAACCAAAAGGTTGCCGGTTTGATTCCCAGTCAGGGCACATACCCAGGTTGTGGGTTCGATCCTGGTCAGGGTGTATGCAGGAGGCACTTGATCAATGTTTCTCTCTTGAATTGATGTTTCTCCCTCTCCCTTCCTTTCTCTATAAAATACATTTTAAAAAACCGAAACATATCCTCACATGAGGATTAAAAAAAAAGGTGGTGTAGATCTATATTTAATTATTGGAAAAAGATGCTGTTGAGTGAGAAAAATCAGATTTTATTGATTTCAGAGGCAGGATACTATTTCAAGAAAATGTATCAGGAAAAATATCCGGAAGAAGGCACACTAAAATATTAACAGTGTTTTTATTGATGAATGAAAATGACATCTCATTGTAATTTTAATTTGCTTTTCCCTCATTATTAGTGAGGTTGAACATCTTTTCATACATGTAAGAGCAAAGCATTTTTCTGTGAACTCTATTCACATCCTTCGCCTATTTTCAATTATTTCATTTTTTAAAATTGATTTTAGTGGCTTTCTACATAGAAAAAAGTAGGCATTTGTGTGCAATATATATTTGCAAATATCTTTTCACACTTTATCATTTGTTGTTTGATCTTGTTTACGTGTTTTTTCCAATGCAGATGTATGTTATTTTCATATAGTTGAAAATATATTTTCTTGTTATATGGGTTTATGAACAGGGTGCTCCCTTACTCTAAGATTTTATATATACAAATATAATTTATATCTGTAAATATTTTTATATAATTCTACATATAATTTATATAAAGTGTAATATATATATATATATATATATATATATATATATATATATATATATTAATGCTCCATGTTTTCTCCTAGTACTTTTATGGCTTCAGTTTAACTTTTGTGCACTTGCTCCATTAGTTTTATGTAAAGAATGAAGTAGAAATCAACTTTTCCCCCAGAATTGTCCTATTTATTGAACAATTTGTCTTTTCCCTTCTGATAGGAAAAGAAATCCATTTTCTGATACATTAAATTTCCTTTTATGACATACTAAACTTGGGCCTTTTTCTGAGCTCTCTATTCTGTTTATTGATCTGACTGAATACTCTTCAGTGCCTCTCTGTTTTAATCATTTTTTCACACAGGATAGAGCCGATCTCTTCTCATGACTTCTCTTTATAAGAAATATCTGCCTATTCCTGCATGTTTATTGTTTCATATGAACTTGAGAATAAGCTGGTCTGGTTTCAAAAAAATTTTTATCTAGTTTTTATGTAGATATTTAAGTGTAAAACATAACTTAAGAAGAATTAATATCTTTCTAATACTTAGGGTGAACATTTTCCAATCAAAGAAGGAGGTTTTTTGTCTCTGGTGCATTCTATTGTGTTCCTAAACAATGTTTCTATCTATTTTTTTTTTTATTGATTTCAGAGAGGAAGGGAGAGGGAGAGGGGGATAGAAACATCAATGATGAGGGAGAATCATTGATCGGCTGCCTCCTGCATGCCCCCTACAGGGGATCAAGTCCACAACCCTGGCATGTGTCCTGACCAGGAATCAAACCATGACTTCCTGGTTTATAGGTCAACATTCAACCACTGAGCCACGCTAGCCAGGCCTAAACAATGCTTTTAAATTCTTCATCTGGACCTTGCCCTTTATGGCTATTACAATTGCTTTTCCCTTCCATTGCATTTTAAACTTCTGGTTGTTTTATCTAAGTATGCTATTAATTGCCATATTCATTTGGCATCAGCAATTCTACAGCATTCTTACTATTTGCAATTTTCCCCATTGATTCTCTTACATTTTCAAGTTATACAATCACATTGTTTTACATTAATGACAATTTTATTTCCTATTGTCTGATTTGGTGCTTCATTTCTTCCTCATATTTAATTGCTTCAGATAATATTTCCTTTAACTGCTCCTTAGTCTGCTGGGAATCCTTCTATAGTTTTATTATTACACTAGGTGATGGATTTATTTTTAAATAGAAATAGAAAAATAATCTAAACACAAATAGGTATTCACAGAAGAAGAAATAAAAACAGCTCATCTATAATAATAAAAGATGATACGCTAATTAGGCCAGACGTCCTTCCGACCGGAGGGAAGCCTGGGTCCCAGGTGCCGGAGGAAAGCCAGTGCCAGCAGCTGGGGGAAGGAAGGCCTACTCTTGCACGAATTTCATGCATCGGGCCTCTAGTAAATACATAAAAAGATGCTCAAGAGCATTATTGGCCTGCCCTAAAATCCAGATTTTTGTTCTTTTGCCCTTGGTCCACAGCTTTCTCACTGGATGCTTCCTTTGGCCCATCACCCTACCGGCCAGCACAGGCTGATGTCTCCCAAGTCTACACTCCAGCACCCAGTGTGTATATTCACCAGCTTCCTAGACACCCCACTTGGGTTTCCTACAAGCCTCTCAACTCAACACGTTCAAAACTCGACCAATCATCTCGACCACCAAACCTCTGCCCCATCTTACGGAGAGGAGCCATCCTCTGCCCATTTTTCCCCAGTTAAGCCTTCTTCCTCTTCCTCAGCCACCCTTCAATCACATTAACCTTCAGAATATTTGTTTTGATTTGCTTTCCCCCAACCAAACCCATTGTCCTGGTTCAGGTTCTCATATCTTCCTCTCCTGCGTTATTGAAATGGCCTCCTAAATGGATTTTTCTTCTCCATTTCTGACTCTTTTAGATCCAGCTTCCAGAATTATTGCTGCCAAGGTTTATTTCCAAAGCACAAATTCTGTCTGCCTTTCTCAGCTTACCCTTCCATACTGCTGGATAGCATTGTTAGTAACTTTCTTAAATGGAGTGCTGCATCCTTACCTATCTGAAAAATGTCTTTGTTATATCCTAGAGCTTGATGATAATTTGTCTGGATGTTAAAATTCTGGGTTGAAATTACGTTTCCTCTGAACTTGAAGGTCTGCATTCGAGGGTCTTGTGTTGCCATTCAGAATTCTCATGCCACTGGGTTTTACATTTTCTCTTTGAATGTTTTTGTCCCACATATACTAGAATTTTAGGTTGACTTACACTGCTATGGGTCTATTTTTATTATTTATCCTGATGGACTCAGTGAACCCCATAAGGACGTCTGTACTTCAGGGTTGAGAATTTTCTGGTATTAATTGATTTGATTGTTTCCTCCCCTCCATGTTGCCTGTTCTCTCTTTCTGGAACGCTTAGTAGTCCAATGCGAACCTACCAAATAGAGTCTTTTAAAATTTCAATCATCTTTTCCATTGGTCTTGCTATTCTGCTTTCTGGGGAATTTCCTTACCTTCATCTTCTGGTTCTACTGAATGTTTATCTCCAGCCCTTTTTAAAAATGTTTTAATTTCCAAACAGCACTTTCTTGTCCTCTGGGTTTCCCTTTCGGTCCTGTCTCTGTGGACACTAATTAGAGATTGTGTTTGTTTTGTCTCAGTTCTCTTCCTTTTGTCATCCCCATGTCCCCAGGGGTCTTCTACTCTGTGTTTCCCCCAGTCTCACTATGTTGGAGACTCTCCTGGGGGTGGATTACCTTTGGCTATATCCATTCAGAATAAGACAGGGAAACGTCATGTGGGACCTCTGTGTCTGTGGATGGGGGTTTTCTCAGTGGCTGAGTTTGGCTTAGGGTTCTCAGTGGGAGCCGGTTGTTATGTCTGTTTCCTGGGACCACTCAGCTTTCCTGAGAAGAAACCATCAATTTCCAGGTCTCAGGGTAGAGCCCTGACTGTAAATTTTTTGTTTGGTGGTAGGGGTTGACTTTTATGTAAGTGAACTTTCAAATAATCTCTTCTTCTGGTACCAGATCTCATTCTCGCCTCTGCCACACGTGGCCCTTAGGGGACCAGTTCTCAGGGCTTCTCCAGGGGCAAATGAGCTCCTTCCCTCCCACCTCCCCTTCTCAGAGCACTAAGCTGATGCTTTCTCCACTCTCCACCTGACCATTTCATACCTCCACCTGCTCTTGGTTTCCTAGACTTTTGTGGAAACCTCTCATCTGCTGATGGCCTCTCCTCATCATTGTGTGTTAATGTTTTCTGTTTGTTTGTTTGCTTTAGATATAATCCCCTTCCTATAAACCTAGGAGAGTCTTGGGAGAGAAGGGAGATAGGAATATGCTATGTTCACCCTGCCATTTCAGGAGACTGTTTCACCACTGGCTGATCTCTCAGGGACAATGGTTTCTCAGTCATCTCTGTAACCCCAGAGCTGGCGTAGGCCAGCAGTCTGAAGACTATCAGTAAACAAATGGAACCTACTGCTCTCTCTCTGAATCCTTCATGCTTAACACAGTGCCTGCTAGGACAGGAAAGCAAAGGAGAACAAAAATCACACCACATACAGAATGGTGAGGACTCTTCAGACTTTCTGTCTAGAGAAGAGAAGAGTGTGTGTGTGTGTGTGTGTGTGTGTGTGTGTGTAAGGGGGGGTAGTGGGGGGGATGAAGGATATACATGGGGTTTCTGGCCACCTACAAATATCAGAGAGATCTCATGTCAAAGGACCCACACTTTTGATGTGGCCTCAGAGGATATGAATAGGACTATGAGAGGGTGAAAGATACTCAATGACAGTTTAGCTCCTTACATGCAATCACTTTCAGCCAGCTCCCTGATGATCAAACAGACTACCTGGAGAGGTAATGAGCTCCCTGCCCTGGAAATGTTCAAGCAGATCCAGACACCAGCTATTAGAGTTACTACAGAGAGAATTCAACTCACTGGTTGAAAGATTAGAGCAACTTCTCTTTTAACTTGACTATAGCTAATGTTCAATAATATCCTCTTTATTATCCTGAAATAAAATAAGAGAGTAATGCTTATAACACTTTTAAAAAAATACAATTCCCTAATCCTATCTAATAAAGAGGGAATATGCTAATTGACCCTTGAGACATCGCAAAGATGGTGGCACCCACAGCCAATAAGGAGGGAATATGCTAATTGACTGCCACGCCCTCAAAGATAGCAGCACCCACAACTACAAGATGGCAGTGCCTAGTCCCCTCAGCCCCCCAGCCACCCAGGGCCAGCCCAAGGCACAGGCAAGCCTCGGATGGTGGCTGCCCAGCCGCCCAGGGCCGCCCGAGGCTCAGGTAACCAGGGCCGGCTGAGGCTTGCGCTGCCAGCAGTGGCAGCAGCAGAGGTGTGATGGGGGTGTCGCCTTCCCCTGATTGCCAGGTCACCTCCTGCCCCTGAAGGCTCACAGATTGTAAGAGGGGGCAGGCTGGGATGAGGGACCCCCACCTCCAGAGCATGAATATTCATGCACCAGGCCTCTAGTGGATATATAAAAATAAAGATGACACGATTATACTATAGGAATATATGTTTCAACATATGAATGTTTGGGCATAATAATGCATAATGGAATGAAACGGTGAGATGGTTGAATCAGTGCGTAGAATCCACATGCATGCAGTGGTCTGATGCAGATACAGGTATGTTGTTTTAATTCTGTGGGGAGTTCTGCCTTCAGAGATGTGATTTTCCAAACTAACACACAACTCTTAGTGAAGTTCCGAAGTACAAGTTCCCCTTGATTTATATACAGAAACATTCCTAACAAATTCAATCCTGTCTCTATGTAAACCAGAGTTCAAAGACAATTATGAACAGGTTTCTAGTGCTTGGCAAGTATTTGAAAGCCAAGGGAGATATGGGACAAATTTTTCTGTGCAGGACTGTCCTGCATTGCAGGACAGGCATACATGGCCTCTACCTACTAAAGGTCAGTAGTGTTCCTCTAATCATTGTGACAATCAAAGTGCCCCCACGGGTCGCTGCTGCTGAACCACTGGACTAACTGGTCACTAAGGTTCTTTCCAACCCTAGGATCCTCCCAGGATCCCCAAGTGCTGGAGAGTCAGCAAGAGGATAGGCATCTGGCATTCCCCAATCTCTCGAGCCACTGGGCTGGTGGACACAGAGCAGCCACTGCTTCTGGCATCTGTGGTGGCTTCCTCTTTCCAAATAAATCCAGCTCAGCCGGGGCACCAGCAGCCCCATTTCCCCCGCCCGCATGAAGGCGGTTCATCAAATGGGTGTGATTGTCCCTGCACTTGAGCTTCCTGACAAGGGCAGAAAAGCTTGACCCTTAAAATGATGGCATCAGTGGTGTTCTCCACAGCACCCTGGGTGCCCTTCCTTCCTTGTCCTTCAGGCTAACCAACCCCCAAATCAGAAGGAAACAACCACCTTTGTTCTCCTCACTTCCTGAGCCACTGTGGCTGGAAAAAATAGGGGCCGCTGGGGCCACTGCAGATGTGGGTCTCCCCCCTGGCTGGCTGGCTCTCTTCTCTGAGGCTGCCCAGCCACTAGTTCCTTTGGGCTGTCAGCAGATGGCTTGCCCCTGGTCAGAGCACCACAGAGGACATTGGTGGGGACTCGTTTAGCATCCCTCTTCTCTCCAGGATGAATTCCTCTCTCTCTGTTCTGAATTGCATCTCCTCCCAGGGCCTCTGAGATCCACTCTGTAGCTATTTTCTCTCCCTCTACATCTTTAACCACTTTTAACTCTTTCCTCTCAACTCAGAAATAGGCTTATCTTCTCTAACCTAAAAAGAAAACAGAAACCTCTGTGTCCTACCTCCCCTTCAAACTACTGCGCCATCTCCCCTTCTCTCCTCCCGCCAATGTTGGAGAGTGATCTACACTTTCTGTGTCCTCTTTCGCAATAGCCCTGACCCGTTACAAGATGGTTCCTCTTCCCATCATGCCACTGCAACTACTGGGCCATGGATGACATAATTATCAAATCCTCTCCTCCGTTTTCATCTCCTAAATCCTCTGCAGGATTTTATTCCATGAACTATGCTTTTTCCTGAATGTTCTTTTTGCTTTTTCTGGGCTATTTTTTCCAGCCTGTCTTTGTTGGATCCTTCCCACTTCTTCACCCTCCCTCCCACTTCTTCACCCTCCCTCCCACTTCTTCACCCTCCCTCCCCACTTCTTCACCCTCCCTCCCCTACTTCCTTTCTCTTCCTCCCACTTCTTCACCCTCCCTCCCCACTTCTTCACCCTCCCTCCCCACTTCTTCACCCTCCCTCCCCTACTTCCTTTCTCTTCCTCCCACTTCTTCACCCTCCCTCCCCACTTCTTCACCCTCCCTCCCCACTTCTTCACCCTCCCTCCCACTTCTTCACCCTCCCTCCCCACTTCTTCACCCTCCCTCCCACTTCTTCACCCTCCCTCCCACTTCTTCACCCTCCCTCCCACTTCTTCACCCTCCCTCCCCACTTCTTCACCCTCCCTCCCCTACTTCCTTTCTCTTCCTCCCACTTCTTCACCCTCCCTCCCCACTTCTTCACCCTCCCTCCCCACTTCTTCACCCTCCCTCCCCTACTTCCTTTCTCTTCCTCCCACTTCTTCACCCTCCCTCCCCACTTCTTCACCCTCCCTCCCCACTTCTTCACCCTCCCTCCCACTTCTTCACCCTCCCTCCCACTTCTTCACCCTCCCTCCCACTTCTTCACCCTCCCTCCCCTACTTCCTTTCTCTTCCTCCCACTTCTTCACCCTCCCTCCCCACTTCTTCACCCTCCCTCCCCACTTCTTCACCCTCCCTCCCACTTCTTCACCCTCCCTCCCACTTCTTCACCCTCCCTCCCCACTTCTTCACCCTCCCTCCCCACTTCTTCACCTTCCCTCCCACTTCTTCACCCTCCCTCCCACTTCTTCACCCTCCCTTCCCACTTCTTCACCCTCCCTCCCACTTCTTCACCCTCCCTCCCACTTCTTCACCCTCCCTCCCACTTCTTCACCCTCCCTCCCACTTCTTCACCCTCCCTCCCCACTTCTTCACCCTCCCTCCCACTTCTTCACCCTCCCTCCCCTTCTTCCTTTCTCTTCCTCCAACCTCCCTTTAAGTAGTCAGGCCCCAGTGTTCTGTCTATCCCACACCTTTTCGTCTTTAAATGATGTCACCTACTCCTAGGGTATCAACAAGTCTTGGAGGTTGACTCCCAGACAAACAATCAGCTTCAAATCCCCTCCTTAGCCCTGGTCCCAAACACACATCACCTCTGAGTCTGTTCAGACTTCTCTGCCTCCTGGGTTCTTCATCCCATTGAATGGTGCCACCTCCACCTAAAAATCATGCTAAGCTTCTCTCCCTCCCACCCCATATGCATTCTGCCCCTGCACCCTGTGGATCTTCTCTCAGAACCTTCTCCTGAAGCTGGCCCTCCTGTCCGTCCCCTCTGCCATGCCCCTCATCATTAGGACTCTTTCTAAGAGTCCCAGTTGGTCTCCATGGCCACCAGGCTCTCTCTATCCCAATTCTTGCACTTCTGCAGTTCTCTTTGAAAGACCAACCTAAGTCATGACAGTCTTCCCCGCCTTACCTAAAGCCCCCACCGGCACCTCATTCCACAGCTACAGCCGAGGCTCCTTGGAAGGGCACACAACACCCTTCCCCATCCTCCCTTCCCATCTCTACAGCAGCCATCCTGAGCCTCTGTAACCCCTGAACACACCGGCAAGATGAGTCCTTTGCTCCCCAGACAGTGCAAGGCACCATTCCCTGCACCCTAGCACTTCTATAGGTGCCGGTCCTGCCCTTGGGTTCTGGCAGCTATGTTCCCACCTCACCTTTAGCCTGATCATCTCTGGGTAAGCAGTGCCGGGCGTAACGCTCGCGCACAGCAGTGCTTTGTGATGATCAGTACAATGACTAAATAAGTGAACGGATGAGCAGATGGAGTGACGGAAAAATTATGCCCTCATCTGCCTCTTCGTCACATCCTCCCCTAGGCCAAATGTGAATGTGCAAACGAATTACCTGGAAATCTCGTCAAAATGCAGATTCTGATTCAATAGGTCCAGGGTGGGGCCTGAGACTCTGCATTTCCAACAGGCTCCCAAGTGATCCTGAAGTCACTGGTCTGCAGACCACACGAGAAGAGCCAACGGTTTCCAAACTTTGCTGAGTATCAGAACCACCTGGGGAGCTTTACAACGTCCTGATTCCCAGGTGTGCTCCATACTACGTCAGAATGTCTGAGGGGAAGGAGCCAGGAGGCAGGCTTTTGAAAGATCCCCAGATGATTCCAGTGTGCAGTAAAGTTGGGGAACCCCTACCCTATGCCCTCTCTTCATCAGCAATGATACTCGGCCCTGGGTGCTCATTAGAACCACCTGGGGAGCTTTTAACACCTACTGATGCCTGGGCCCCACCCAGATCAATTAAATCAGAACCTCTGGGGTTTGGACCCACGGGTTTTAAAGCTCATGGGTGATCCTAATATGCAGCAAAGGCTGAGAGCTGTTATTTTCAGGCTCTACCTACAAGAAGTGGCCACAGATCTGAGAAATCATGAGTCTAGGATACAGAGCAGGTGTAGAGCCAGACTCCAGGCCTGGCTCTCCAGTTATGCACAGTACAATCTTAGAGAAGTGAATTTAGCCTCATTTCTAAAATGAGATTAAGAATACACGCCCTCATGATTCCAATTTTAGTGGAGTCTTCTGGAATAGAATTAGGAAAAGTGCCCGCCCAGGAGCCTGTTCTCACCTCTCTAATGTTGGTCCCCATTTGGGTTCCCACACACCAGCTTGGCTTCAGCTTCCCGTCACCGGGAGAAGTCTCCTTCATGCAGGAGCCCCCTGCTGCAGGCCCAGCTAGGGAGCAGCAGATGGTTCAGCAGCAGCCCCGGCCACCGGCGGGGAAGTCACCAGGACGTGCATTTGTAGGCAGACTGAACGGTGGAATCAAACACGGCCCCTGCCAAGCAGTCTGGCCTGCAGCCTGGATGCTGCATGGTGGGCTGGTCGGCCCTGAGCAGCGACAGGGCACACCCGCTGTTTTCTGCACACACCGCAGAGCTGCCACCTGACCCACAGCAAGGAGCCTGCAGGTTTGCACCAGACTTCTCTCTTATGAGCTGTCTCTGCAAATCTAGGCTGTGGGAAAGTCACAAAATGAATACAAAAACATAGATTCAAGCCTGGCCTGCCAACGCTGGCTGCATGAGCTGGGATTTGGTTTCTGTGGCTGCTGTTGTTATCCTTTTCTATTGTATTAGCATCATGTATACGTATAAAAAGTCCCTGGACCAGACTGGTCCACTCCTGTCCCCGGAGGCAGCAGAAACCCAGGGCCTCAGGCTGGGTCAGGTTCTGGGTCCTCAGTGCCAGGGAAATCTTGAGACATTTGTATTTAAAATTCTTCTTTACTTACCTGAAATTAAAATTTAACTGGGCACCCTGCAAAATTACTTGCTAGCTCAGCAGCCCTGCAGGAGGGGAAGGAGGGAGTGAAAAGGAGTGGCAAGTGCTCCTGTGGAAGCTGGGCCTGAGCTGTGGGCTTCAGGGATCCAAGATGAGAAAATCTTACAAACTTTTGTGTCTCATGAGCATCTTCTAGAACAGCCGTGGGCAAACTACGGCCTGCGGGCCGAATCTGGCCCATTTGAAATGAATAAAACTAAAAAAAAAAAAAAGACCGTACCCTTTTATGTAATGATGTTTACTTTGAATTTATATTAGTTCACACGAGCACTCCATCCATGCTTTTGTTCCGGCCCTCCGGTCCAGTTTAAGAACCCATTGTGGCCCTCTGGTCAAAAAGTTTGCCCACCCCTGTTCTAGAAACTTAGCAAGCAAAGCCCAGCCAATTCCTGAGGCAGACAAATAGACATGACTCTCCCCGACTCAACAGGAAAAAAATGACCTCCCTCCGCCTGCCCGCTAATGTCTCTACCTGCATGGATGAAGTTTTGTGCTCCAGTTAGAGTCCTCAGGGTTCACAGCATCACAGAGCAGAAAGAGCCTTACAGGCCGGCCAGCCCCTCCGGCCACTGCTGGGCAGTCCGAGCCCAGGGAAGGACAAGTGTGCCCAAAGCCACACAGGAGTAAGGAGCTGGGCTGAGATCCAGGTCTCCCACCAGCCTGGTCAGCTCAGCCCCATGACTTGTGCCACCCTCACCATCGGAATAGAAGTGCCCATGACTTCATATGCAAATCCACTCACCGGCTCCACAATCTAGGATCAAGAGGAGCCAAAGAGGTTCTCTCTGGTTGCAACCCAACTAGAAGCAAAGCGGCAGAGAATCTGCCCTGAGAAGGGAAATGGCCTTCCTGGGACGTCTGGGGATGGCCAGGTCGCCTGGGGGCAGCCTACTCACTGTGCCTGCGTCAAGAGGTAGCTGTGGCCTCTCAGTGTTCTCACTGACGCACAGCACAGAGGAAGCATGAGCTATGGAGTCAGGAGACCCCGGTGCAAAGCCTGACCTGATTGGTCTGGGCTAATTACCCAGCTCAGTCCCTCATGTGTGAAATGTGACTATTTCACAGGGGGTCATGAAGATGGAATGAGATCAGGCCCAGGACCCGAGGCATTGTATTATAAGGCCTAAATTTTCAAGTGCTGCCCTGACATCTTTGAATCCCAAAGGCCTAGCTGTTGAGTTGCCCTGCTCTCTCTAGATATGCCCCCACCCAACTGGACAGGCTCCCCACCTGGCTAGTTCCCCTAACTGCTCCCTAATGGGGTGCACCACCCTGCCAGCCCAATAACTTATTCAAAGAGCCAATCACAACCTCCCACAAGAATTGGGAGGAGGGCACCCCACCCTCTTGTCACTACGAAGCCTGCACTCCACAGCCCCTGCTGACTCACTCTGCTCCCAGGGCAGCCCCGGGAGCACAGCCCTCATGGGGCCCTGCATGGCAGCTGGTGTCCTCTCCCAGCCTGTGAGTGTACGTGGCCTATAAACTGCTACCAGTCTCATCTGTCCATTCTCAGGACTTGTATGTTTGACCACCTTGTACTATTTAGGACAAAGGAGCTCTCCTTCACCAACAGGGTGGCCAGAATAGAGGCCAGAATAGGGGTGTAATAAGATTGTGAACTCTGGTGCCCAAACACTCCCCTTCCACTGCTCCACGCCGCTGGGCAGGAGGGCCCACCTTGTATTCCTAAGTGGTGGTGCTGGGCTCCCACGCACAGGGAGAGGCTGAGACCTTGACAACAGAACTCAGCCAAACAGCATGTGGGGAGAGAGCATTCTGGGGTCTTCTCAGGCTCTTAGGGCCAATAGCCCCTCACCTCCTGACACACTTGTCTTCACTGTATCTTGTCAGACTACTGCCTGTGAGGGGTCATGACAGATGTTTTATATCTGTTTTCATGCTGTGCAGAGAAATGACTAGCCCAAGGTCACACAGATAGGAGAGATAGAGCTGGCTCAATCCCTGCCCCCAGCCCGCTGTCAGCACCCTGTGACCTTCTGGGAAGCAGAAGCACTGCTTATGAGGTGTTCCCCTATGCTGAGGTGACACTTTCCCAGAATCACCCATGTGAGGGCTGCAGACTGCAAATACTGGCCCTGGGACACGAGAGTGATGCCCCCTGGGAAGCTCTGCATGGGAAAGCGATCACAGTGACCTTGTCCCAGATCACTTGGATCTGTCTCAGTTCCTACTGGGCACAGGGCTCCCACTGATAGACAGCAAGGTGACCTGGAGGCCTCTACATGATTCCTTGCAGGCAGGAATACCCTGAACTTCTTGGTTCTAAAAGTAAATTTTATGACTATTTCCATTTAGCTCTCCTGTCCTTTGTTTGAGGGAATGGGAACTGACAGCAAAAGCCCTTAGCTGGGGGTTATAGCTGTGTTCCTTTGGCCAGCCCAAAGCTGTTCCTCACACACACTTCCCTTGGGTACCTCTTTAATAACAGCGAGTTCCTATTTCTTAGTGAGGCAACCTGGGCTTCCGTCTATAGGAAAAGTTGAGACCCTGGCCAGGAGGCAGTAAAGTTACCATGGATCTGGGGTCAGTCTTTCCCATGCCCCAAACTACCCCGAGTCTCTCAGAAACCCAGAGATGTTTTAGGAGCCAGCTCGCCTGGCCATCTCTGAGTTTCAGATGCTAATGCAAAGGTTAGGCGCCCTCAGAACAAGTTGACTCTCCAGCTATGGAAACAATCTCTGCTTCGGCCAATCCCCACTAAGAGGATGGAGAAAATGAGGATCATCTAGGGACTTGCTTAAGCAATCAGCATAGGGCCCAAGGGAGAATTTTCCCCCTTGTGCTGGGAATGGGTGCGGAGTCAGCCCAGCTCCCTGACCCAGCGGGGTGGAACCGGAAGCTTCTCTGGCCTATGATGCCTGTGGTCAGCCAAGCACAGCCTCAGATATCTGACCGGGGCCTCCCCCACGACCAGTGCAATGTCACGTGCAGGCTTCCTGCACGGCGGGGCCCCACATCTTTCCTGGTTCTCTTCCCCAGGTCCCAGCTCCTACCAACCAGGGAAGTCGGGCTCTACAGGGAAAACATCCCTCTGTCTGCCTGACCTTGGCCAACCTCCCCTTGAGGCCACAGACAGATGTTACCCAGATGAGCACAGAAGGAGGCCAGGGAACCAGGAAAGCTTGGAAAGTAGCCAGGAGTGGGACTAGGCAGATGGTGGCGGCTTTGCTGCTCCCAAAGGACCAGGTTCGGGCTGCAAAGACCCTGGGGGCCACTGTCCTCTGGTGGAAGGTACATCCCCTCGCTGCTTGCGTGTTTTGCCCACACTGTCACCTCTTTACCCAAGGAGTCACACACAGCTCTGTCGTGAAAATGAATTCCTTTGGGAGAAAAGCCATTTCCTAACTCCCCTTGAGACTCATGGGAACTCTGAGGCTGTCACAGGGTGAGAAGGAAGTGTCACCAGACTGTGGTGACTGTGTCTTTCCCTGGGAGCTTTTTCTCTCCTTTCTCTACTAGCTCAGCAGCAAGAAGAACAAAAAGCCATTTCCTGTTAACTTTTTGCATGCTTCACTCCAGGTCCTGGATCCCACTAGTGCCTTCTGAAGGCTGGCTTGCCTTTGGGGGAAGGGATATGGCTTTATTTACAATTATTTTAATAAACTGAGGTGGGAAAGGGGAGCTTATAGCAGGACTTAGCACCCTCTCTTTAGAGTCACCCCTTGAGGGAAGCCAGGCCCAAGGAGGCGATGCCTGCTGTTCCTATTCAGCTTCAGAGATTTCATAGGTTTTTTTGTTTGTTTGTTTTTTGCCACTTCAGTCTCCAGGCCACCCGACAGAAATTCTGGATGGGAAGGCAAGGACCACACTGTGTGTGTGTGTGTGTGTGTGTTGGGGGTGGGGGTGGGAAGGGTCTGGGTCTAGGGTCAAGTTCAGGAGTAAGAAGCCAGAAGCCAGGCCAGGAGGCCCAGGGCTGGCACGGAGCTGTCCAGACCCTAGTGCTGAAGAGGAAGGACAGGAAGGAGGACAGCGGAGCAGGCAGAGAGCAATCAGTGGAGCCCGAGCCTTTGCCCGGGGTGAGAGCGGGTGGATGGAAAGGGATTCCCTTCCCTTGAAGTTCCAGGGAGGGAAGGGCGCAGGTGAGTTGGGGCGAGAAGGCAGGTTGAGGTTTTGAAATGTGTGCAGCCGCCCGAAGCTGCGGCGAGTGTGGTGAAAGCGGGCCACCACCCAGCTGGGGGGAGGTTGCAATCTGGGCCAGCAGTGGGAGAGGAACAGGGAAAAGACCCCGGACCTGGGCTAGGATCCCGGCTACAGGTCAAGGAGGGGTATGGTGCGCGAGGTGTTCTCACCCCCACAGCAGACTTCTGTGAGTCCACACATGCACACCCCACGGACACACACACGGGGTACGCTCCCAGAACAGGCACACACCAAGCACATGCAAATAGTCCCATACACGCACTCCCCACACAGGCGCTGGTTCCCCCTCCAGGGTGCTGAGGCTCCCACTCCAGGCTTGCACGGCCAGTCAGGCCTGGCGTCCCTCCCATTTAGCTTCCCGGCCTCAGATGGCACCTCCAAAGGAGGCACAGACAGTGGGAAGCCCCAGCTCAAGGCTGCGACCCCGCCGCGAAGGTTCTGGAGAGGAGCAGACAGGCAGTTTCTACTCTCAGAAAAGATGGGGGGTGGGGGGGGGGCGAGGCAGAGGGGACAGATCTCAGACACAATATCTCCTTCACCCAAACTCCCAGTGATGGTGCCAGAATACGAAAGGAGAGTGGACAGGAGTGAGTGTGTCTCCTTCCCCCATGCTGGGGACACCCTGCGGACCTAAGCGTACCTGTGGGTGGGAGGCCCCGCGTGGAGCCCTCCTCAGCGCGTCCGGACCTGTTGGCTCCTGTGGCTTCCCCTGGATAAAGGTGGGAGTGGGGGTCACCCCGCTTGTCCTCCACTCCTCCTCATGGCCGTGGGCTACAGAGAAACTCCGTCCCGGGAGGCGGCAAGTTACCTGGGTTCGGGCTCTGGGAGGGGTGTCCTCTGGTCCCCGGGCCTTGCCGGGGTTCCAGCGCCCCTGTGCCCGCCGCCCCCGGCACCTCGCCCGCCCTCCCGCCAGCAGACTGCGCCGAGCCTGAAAGCCCGAGCCCGCCCGCCCTCCCGGAGAGTCTGCTGCTGACCTGCATTGACGTCATTGCGTCATTAGGTTTCCCCTGGAAACACTGGCGCGCCCGAAATAGTAACACATTAATTCAGGCCGGGGGAGCAGGGAGAGACGGTTTGTAACCCTGCAGCTAACTCGGCGCGCACGCCCGGGCGCAGCGGCCCCCGCCCCTTCCGAGGGCAGAGTGGATTTCGCTCGCCTACTATTTTGAGAACAAAGGAAGGCAAAATATAGAACCCGGGGAGAGAGTGCGGGGGACGCCGAGACCCTCTCGCCTCACACACACACACACACACACACACGCACGCTATGCACACCCTCGGGCAGACGTTCCCTGTATTTGGGCTCTTTCAGATCCCCAGGGCACACGGGCAGGTCCAGGTCAGGCCCTCCTGCTCTGCTGGAGTTGAAGGACGAACTCCCCCACACCCTACCCCGCCCCTCCGACCCCTCCCAGCAGACGGGCTGGGCGCCTTCCCTCCAAGCGCCTACCACCCCCCCCCCCCTTACCCCGACCCCTGCAGCCCTAGCGGGAAGGGCTCTTGTCCCAGGCGGCAGGCGCCAGCTCCCCGGGCCATCTCGTGTTGGGGGGGAGCCCTGCAGGGATGCACCCAGGCGGCGGCTGTCCCGAGCTGAGGGTGGGGGTGGGGTGGGGGTGAGGGCGGGGCAGGTCACACTTCGCCGCCGACTCTCTGATGCAGCCACAGACTCCAGAGCGGTTTGGGCTGGGGAGTGGCCGCCTTTTCGGAGCGCCACCTCGCTCCCGCTCTCCCTGGACACTGCACGCAGAAAGGAGACGTTGCTGGGGCGAGGGCACCGGCTTCGGAGCCTCTGTACTAACTCGCCCTCGCTAGACTGAGCCCTTCACTCAGCCTGTCGGAAGGTGAGGGCAATGCTCTCCGCTGGGCCGAAAGAGCAAGCGCTTCGCCTTGGGCTGTCCGAGGAGGCGGGGAGGTGGCCCGTGGAGCTCCGAGGGCGGAGAGGGATGCTGTGCAGGCTGGGCGAGCTGGCTCCACAGGGTCCTGCGCGCACGTGCGTGTAAGTGCGGGGAGCTGGGAGGGTCATTTGAGGGGGATCAGCCTTCCCCTTCCTTCCAGAGGCCGCTCAGAAGCCCAGCGAAGTCTCTCCTGCTTCATTCCACCCTGGGCTGGTCTCCCCTTTGCTCTCTCTGGCCAGGGAGGGGGCGTGCCTGGGATGTGGGAACCTGCCTCCTTGTGCTGTGCGCTGAGCTCTCACCCTGCATCCACTCCCGCAGCAAGGGGGAAGGACGGCCCGCACACAGCGCTCGCATCACAAGTATCCTCTTGGCTCTTGTTCCTGTTGACCACAGAGGTGAAGAACAGCAACCACGCCATACCCATGACGCAGGACCCGGGTCAAGGAGCCCTTTTGGAGAGAACGGGCTTGGCCTTGCCCCTTGCGAGCTGCGTGTTCTCCCTCGGCCGTGCTTTTCCCTCCCTGGACCGAGCCCCTGTGGACTCATCTGCGAAACCAGGTCATGGAGCCCGCTCCACCCGCTGTTGTGAAAATGACAAGAACTGGTACCTAGAACACGCTGGAGAAATGACATGCCCGAGGCCTGCTCCTGCCCCCCGTGGGTAGTTCTCTCAGCAGTGAATGAACACACATTTTGCAATATATACACACTCCCTAGTGACATCGTTGGGGAAAGCTGGTCAGGGATGCTGAAACAGTGATATAGAATGCCCCAGCCCCAAAGGGGTGGCATCTGTGCTCTGTCCTCCACATCATCAGCCTCTGATCTAATGCTTTCAAATTCAAGTTCAAGTGGTGGGTGGCAAGGGCCTGGGTCTGCCTCCTCTGTGGGCTTATTTCCCAGCACCAAGGCTTTATGACCTGGGCTCCCCTCACCCACAGCTCCTGTCCTACTGAGCTGCAGCCACCATCTACCTGTCTGTCTCCTCTCTGGACCATGGCAGGGACCAGGTGGCACTCTGTTCCACCAGCAACTTGGCACAGTGCCTGGCCTAACAGCTGACATTAATTGTTGGTAAACCAAAGACTGATAGCCCCTCTTATGGTAACCTCAGCCCCAGCTCCACTATTTCCACTTATCTCTCCATGCCACTGTGCGAGCAGGCCCCCGGTCCTGGGCCAGATGCTGACTCATCCACACAGGCCTCTCTGATTCCCAGGAGTATGAGCTCTCCCATCCTTAGTCCCAGGGAAAAGGGGTTCTTGGACTGGAACATGCAGTGCTCTCCTGGGCAGGATGGTTTCCGGGCTCTTTGTCCGGTGGAGCCGAAGAATGAATCCACGGACAGAAGATGGTATAGCAAAGGTGGAAATGTATTGAAAAACAAGTACAGATTCCCACGTGGGACAGACTCCCACATGGGGAGGGGGAAAGGGTCCCACAAAACTAACTCCCATGTGGGGAGGGGAAGAGTCCCACTGAGTTCCTTTCCCCTACTGTTTATAAAGGCTGTAGATCTTTGTGCCTTGATATCCCCTCTGATTGGTCACTATTCCCTTGGACTGGTTACTATAGTAACTCCTGAGCTCAAAGGTCTTCCGCCTCCTCCCTTATTGTTTTCCTATTCCCTTTGGGCTTTCTTCTTCTCCTTCTGGATGAAGGGCTTCCTTCCCTTTATTTTGTAAATATAGACCTTCTGTTTCCAGCTCCCTCATTCTATGGAAATATACCTTCTGCTGCTCTGCAGCCCTGTGTTTCTTCCATGGTCCCCTTCATTTCTAAAAGTTCCTAAACCTGTCTTTTTCACTCCCCAAAATTCCTGTTTCACCAGGATCACCTGGAAGAGCTTTCACGGAGTCGATCACATTCTGTCCTGAATTGCTGCTCTCTGTGTAAGGTGTGCATCTCCCTGCTGAGTTGTGACTTCTCAGAGCTGGAACTGGGTCTTGCCCATCTCCATGTGCCCCACATAGCTCAGCTGTGCCCAGCCCGGCACATAACAGATGTCAGGAGATGTTTCCTGAACGGAACTCTGCAGGTCTGCTCACCATTTCTCAGCTGAGGGCCTGGCGTGGATGCACCGTGATGCTGATGGTGCTATCTCTGCAGACCTGGGCTAAGAGAGAGACCTCAGCAATGTCAGTCGAGAGATCCCCACGCCACCCAGCCCCCAGGAGGGAAGCCCTAGGAAAGCACCCTTCCTATTTTTTTCTACTCTGCAGGAAAGTGCAGAGTGTGCCTGGCAGTCTGGGAGGATAAGGGGGATGTAAAGGAAGGAAGAGACCCATTAGGGTCAAAGCCAGAATCTGCCCAATCAGCTGTTTGGCAGGAAAGTCAGCATCTTACAGTTACAGAACAGGCCCTAGTCTCATCCTGGCCCACAGCAGCGTCTGTCGCTCAGTGAACCATGATAAACTGGAGCCTCAGAGCGAGGCAGGACTCTGCCCAGCCAGTGAAAATGTCAGCCACTGAGCCCCTCCACACACATGAAGACCTGTGACTCCTTGGCTCAGCCCATCCTGGTGGCATTGCTTCCCCAGACAGACCATCTCAGCTATGCATCCCAGACAGGTTAGCACATCTGTGTCAGCCTGGGAGTCCCCAGGGGCCTGCCGGATCCCCTGTCCTCAAAGTGGGGAGTTCTCTGTTCAGGAAGGGATGGAAGCACCCCACTTTGCTCTCCATGAGTGTGTCTTTGCTGCCGTTACAGGTACCATCACCTGCGTCATCAGCTTGCCAACCTCCAGATCTGCACAGCCTCAGGAAACCAGCTGTGCTGTGAGGAGATGCATGGGAACAAGGTAGGAAAGATATTCTGGGCATGTTCATATGGACATAGGATGAAGGGGGCCTGGAAGGCTTTTAGGGGCCCAGGGGCTCTGTGGACTGCCCGAGCTGTCTTGCAGCCATGAAACAGCAGGAGCTAAAAGGTCCCAGGTTGGGGGGTGCTGCCTCGAAGGCTGCTCAGTAACTCACTTGTCACTGCTTCTTTTTGGCTTTCCCCCCACAGCTCCAGTTCAAATGACTAAGAAGGGCAGAATCTGATGACCCAGCTAAGTACGAGGGTTCTTGGTTAGTCAGAGCCTCTGACCCAGGCCACCTGTTAATCCAGAGATATACAACCCTTGCTCAGACTTCCCCCACTGGCCCAGTCAGCTGGGCTGGAGTAGGACCCAGTTGGGGTGGGAAGTTGCCTGAAGGGAAGTGGTCCTGGCTCCCCTCAGCAGAGCTGTAAGAAGGGCAGGTTCCTTGGGAAGATTCCTTTCATGTGTTGAGTACCTGGACTGGCTCATCCAATGCAATCACACTCTGGAATAGACTTCGACCGCTCCCTTCACCCCCAGCCTGGGAAGATCAGGAGGCTGTTGATCATGTGGGCATCAGGTTTCATTACTGAGCTGATCTTCACCCCAGGCTTCCGATGGGGCCTAGAAGGCAGTGGCTGACCTCAGTGTGTGATGCTGAAGGTGATGGCACCAGAAAGGCAGTGAAGGAAGGAGGAGCCTGCCAGACTGTCTCCCTCATGGCTTCCCTGTGTCCCACTTAGTCCCACTTAGTTTGCAAGACCTGGGACCTCCTGCTAAACACAGATAGGCCAGGAGGAGAGCCCCCCTGACACACCCACTGGAGGTAGTGTTCTGACCCCTGCAAAGGAAAAGTGACTAACCTGGCAAGAGAGTCAAGAAGAAAGAGCCCTGGGCTGGGAATGAGCGACAACTGGCTCCTAATCCCAGCACTACCATTACGTCACCACCAACTCAAAACAACTGGCACCTTCCATTTTTACCATCTGCTTCATATAACAATGGGATGGCACAATAAAACAGGTGTGTCAGCCCAGACATGGAGACATGGCACCACCGTGACTTCAGTGGAAACTGGCTCACCCAATCGGAGTCTCATTACGCTTGACACCGGGGCTATAGGTGGGCAGGTGGCAGAGCGGACCGCTTTCTTGAGATTTGACCTCCGTCTGTCTGGGCCTCTGGTGGCTATAGGCCTTTTCCTCCCCAACAGGCCCTTCATCCTACACCTTCTCAGCCTCTCCTGTACCAAGCAGCCTTCTGTACCACGCAAGGGTGCCACAGCCCACTAAGTCCTTCCCAACTACACAGGTAAAGGTCCATTCATTTAGTCATTCAACAGACTCAATCGGTCCAGAGACGCTTTTGCTCAAATTGTCTTTTTGTTTTGTTTTGTTTTTTTAATATATTTTATTGATTTTTTACAGAGAGGAAAGGAGAGAGAGATAGTTAGAAACATCGATGGGAGAGAAACATCGATCAGCCGCCTCCTGCACATTTCCTACTGGGGATGTGCCCGCAACCCAGGTACATGCCCTTGACCGGAATCGAACCTGGGACCTTTCAGTCCGCAGGCCGACGCTCTATCCACTGAGCTAAACCGGTTTCGGCATGCTCAAATTGTTGACCACAAAATTTTATCCCAGCCTTCGCCCTGTCTTTGCTCTCAACATTTCCCAGGCAATGAGTCCAACCTGTCTTCTGCAGGTACCATCACCTCCATCGCCAGCTTGCCAACCTGCAGATCTGCATCTGAGAGTCCTCGTCCCCATTCCTCCTCTCCACTGCAGTGGTGGCTCACACCCTCCTGGCTCCCAATCCCTGGAGCACTGAGCCAAGGTTATGGCTTCGCAGGACCCCAAGTTCACATCTTTTTTCTGATCAAGGCACAATTGTGCTTTTTGCTCTTTTGGACAGAGGTGGAGGTAGCTGAGCAGCAAATGATTAAATTTGGAAAACCTGCCAAGGATCCAGTGGCATAAAGCCAAGAGAGAGAGTCCAACTAAGAGGTATGAGTGCGCCAACTCAGCTGGACAAGTTTTGCAAAAACATTCAGAAAAGGGAGCACTCAGACTGGAAAGACTGGCCAGCTCCACGAAAGGAGGTGACACTTGAACAGAACCCCAGAAGAGAGTAGCACCTAAAGTGGGGAGGGGGAATGAGAGGAAGACAGGTTGGTGGGAGCAGCTGTAATAAAGCAGTGAGTCTCAACCCCGGCTGTGGCTTAGAATCACTTTGGGATAAACCTGGGTTTAACCTAACGATGATATAAAGATAATCAGGCTCCACTTCCGAGAAACTGAGATTCCACTGGTCTAGGGCAGTGGTTCCCAACGTGAGGCCCATCCCCCACAGGGGGGGCAATTTGATTTTTAAGGGGGGCAATTCGAGAATGAGTTATTAACAGTGAATAGTTTGCATTTCTTATGGTTTAGGGGCCTCATATACAGTGTAGAAATATCTATTGTGACATATTTTGCATTTCAGTTCTCTATTATGTTCTGAAACTTTATTTGCTATTTTTTTCATATCACTTCATATTATTGTTATTTTTTTAAAACAATTTCTCAGTTCTTCCTCAGGACTCCAACTGTCCTTTTGTTCTTTTCTTTTTCTCTTTCATGGATGCCATGTTTGTAGGAAGCTTGTTTAGACCAAGTTAATGGCCTTTTAGGCTTCCCCCACACAACTAGGGGTTCACTTTTTGAATAATAAGAATTATATGTCGGGGGGGAGGGGGCATCAGGATTTTAGAGATGCTTAGGTGGGGCATGGGCAAAAGAAGGTTGGGAGCCACTGGTCTAGGGTGAGGACCGGGCACTTTATATTTTTAAAATTTTCATCTGTACTTGGTGATTTATTGACAATTAGTTGTGTGCCATGCCATCAGAAGTAATTTTTCATTTGTAATAATCTGTAATATTGTTCAAACTACTACATATCAGTAGTTTAGAAGGAAGCCCTCTGTGTTGGAACCTGGCTCACCATTCACTGGCCATTTGACTGAAAATGATGCCCTGAACTTCCATGTTTCTTGGTGACAATGACGGTACTTACATCACACAAAGTTGCTTTGTGGCTCACAGGAGATAATGCCTTTGTGTATTGAGCACCAACAGGCTCGGCACTGGTCATGTTCAATGGCTCCCGATGATTCTAACGTACAGGCAGGGCTGAGGATCTCTGGCATAAAGAGGACTCTCCTGGAAGCTGGAAAAGATCCACAGAGGGAGATGCTGGAAAGGTTCGGACTTCCTTATGGAACGGTTCAATGATGGTGAAATGTTGGGGCTTGATCCTATTAGGTAGAACAGGATCCCAGGTTTGGAGTTTGACATGATGAATGTGATACCTGGGGATCCGGGGGTTGGGCATTCTTGATTGGAGGGTGAGAGATGGAGTCAAGAGACTAGTCTGGGATCAGAACAGGCAGTGGAAATTGAAAAGAGGGGATGAGTGTGAAGTGAAGTGCAAAGGAAGAATCAACATGATTTAGGACCTTGGTGGATGTAAAAGCTTAGAGGGATTAAGGGAAGAAAAATAAATTTAAGCTTTCAAGTCTAGTGGGACCAAGGAACTAACCCCTGTTTGGGTTAGGATTATATTTAACTCTGAGTACCAGGCAGCACAAATCAATAATGGCTTAAACAAAATAGAAGTTTATTTTCTACCAGTCGCCAGTCCAGAGGTATGAAGTTCAAAGCTGGGATGGCAGCTCTGCTCCGTGGAGTCCTTGGGGAACCAGGCTCCTGGTAGCTCACTCATCTCCCATCCTGGGACGCGGTCTTTAATCTCAGCTGGTGACCCTTGCGTTCCAACATCCATCCGGAGAAAAGGAATGAAGAACTGGAAAAAGACAAGAGCCGCGATCTCCTGAAGGAGGTTCCTTGGGGCTGCCACTCATCACGCTCACTCAGACTCCATTGTCCAGAGATTAGTCTCATTGCCACGCCTATTTGCAAGGAAACTAAGAAGTGTGGCCTTTATTGCCTAAGAGGCCTTGTACTCAGCTAAAATTTCTACCATACTCCTTATGGTAGAAGTGGGTGGTGTTTGCAGGAAGCCGCCTGTTGTCTTCACTATCAGAGAAGTGCAAAAAAGGATCCCGGAATGCTGGTGAACCTTGAACCCGTGGCAAGGGCCGGAGTTATGCACCGATTGTCTAGTCCAGACAATGGGGGCTCAAGTTATTTCCTGATCAAATAGTCTCAGAGTAAATCCGTCTAATATTTACTGACCTTTAAGATAGTCGGTCTGTTACCGCAATTACCTGCCTGACAAGAGCTAGATGTGTATCCAGATTAAATAAAAGGCTGGCGAGGCCTGGGCACCAGTGGAAGTCCTTTCTCTTGCATTGGGCTTGCCCGCCTGGCCCCCAATGTTTCCAAATTATTATTTCTTGTCTCGTCTCTTTCATTTGCGTGCGGCCCCTCCTCCAGATCCTGAACCCTGAACCACGCAGGACGTGGGGAGCCTTCACAGGTATTTCTGTAAAAGAAGAGGAATTTGGATACTTGGGGAAGCGAACAGTCTCTGCCGTTGCTCCATTTCCTGAAAGGGTGACGTTGAAACATGGAGCCAGTTTGGGAAAACATTTGTTTTGGGGTATGTTGAGTTTGAAATAGGACAATAGGGTACAGACTTACAGGCTGTGGGAGGCAGACTTCTAAGGTGCCCAAGATTTCTGACCCTCTGGTGTACTCACCATGGAAGGGACTTGTGAATATGACAGAAGTTTTCAAGAGAAAGTTTCGAGTGGCATGAAGTCAAACGCTGGGAACTAAAGAAGGAAATGGCTGATGAGAAAGGGGAGGCGTTGTCAACTCTGAAAGGCCTTGGTTAGTACATCACACAAAATCCTTCCTGAACGGGCCACGGTCTCCCTCTCCAGAATCTTCTACCAACCTCTTCCTTTCAAGCCATTTCAGAGGATGACTGGCTCTCAGGCTTCTGACTGGAGAAACTAGGTGGACACGATAGAAAACACGGGCAAAAACAATGATTTGAGGAGAAAAACAAGAGGTTAGTTTGAGGTGTTCCTGAGAATACCAAATGGAGAGATCCCAGAAACAGCTGGAACATTCAGAGAGATGGGAAGAGACAAATGCTGATGGCCTTAAAGGACCATTTCCCTCTTCTTTTCTTTCTCTTTTGTTCTTTCTTTCTTTCTTTTATTTATTTTTTTGTAAATTAGCAGTTTGTTGCTCAGTAGGTCTGAATCAGCTCATGGGAAGACTGGCCCAGCCAGCGCTGAGCTTGAGGCGCCCTTCCTTGCCCGGGAAGCTGCCACGCTGCAGGCTGCACGGATCTGCCTGTCCTCCCCGTCTCTAAAAATAGGTAGTTAAGAGAACAGGGTCCCTCTGACCAAATGGTTCCAGGCTCATTTTTAGTTGTCGCCATCAATATCTGTGAAGCAGATTCTAGGAAAAAGACTAAAAAAGCGATCTTTATTTAGCTTGGGGAAGAGAAGGAGGGAAAGCGGTGATGTTGCTAGGAATAAACTGCTGCTTTTATATTTCTGTCTTCAAGGAGGCCAGAGGAGGTGGACTTGGGACACAGTTACAGAACTGATTCTTAAGGGGTTAGGGAATGGGGATTTTTCTCCCCCCCCAAAAAAAGACATTTGGTTATCATAATTGGGGGAGGGGGGGGGAGAACAGTGCTCCTGGCATCTAGTGGGTAAAGCCACAGATGGTGCTCACCATCCCCCAGTACACAGGGCAGCCCCTACCCCCCAAAAGGAAGTGTCTGGCCTCAAGTGCCAGGTTGAGAAATTCTGAATTAGAGGAATTTTAGCTACTTGTTCCTTTTGAAGCACAAAACAAATAGTCACTCAGTCCACCCTAAGGAAAAGAGTACTTTATTTGCTTGTTGCTTAAAGATATATATGCTTGGGAACTGCGATTAGAACAGGACAACTGTCAGGGACCACATAATGTCTCCGTTTCGTCTGTTTGCCTGCTCTCACCTCCTCTCACTGCTGATTGCTCAACACTTTAAAAATTCCAAGAGAGGCCACCTGGTAGACTTAGCCAACCATCACTGCTCCTTCAGAGACTCCACACAAGGCCACCTTCCTGGGCTCTGGGCAGCCTATGGATGGAGAATACCTTTGGCCAGTGGTTCACCCCCCGCCCCCCAATCAATTAGAGGCCACTCGTACACAAGGAACAATCTCGACAATTTCCCTGAATAGGAGATGTGAGCAGGCCAGTATGCATCAGAAGATACTGAAATTGAACACACCATGACTAACGTTTCTATGGGTTTTTCTGGCCCACTGCTATTTTTTTCTTGGTGTAGCAAAAATAGGGGATGGATACAGAGCTATGGTTTTCATTTTTACTCCAAAGCTGTGCTGTCCAAAATGGTAGCCACTAGCCACATGTGGCTGTTCAAATTTAAAGGATTTAAAATTAAAATAAAAAATCCAGAGCTTCGGTTGCATTAACCACGTTTCAAGTGTTCGGGAGCCACATGTGGCTGACGGCTACCCTATTGGGCAGCACAAATACAGAGCATGTCCGCCCCTGCAGGAAGTTCTGGTGGACAGCGCCGCCCCAAAGGAAGACTCTGACTGAAGTGGAAAGGTTGGCTATAAATGGAAAACACATCTTAGGGTCAGGCCCTAAAAGGAAATCTGAGTCGTTTTTTATGGATTCACTGTTCTGACTGCTAGGTATGCGTGAAGTACTGCGTGAATCACTGCGTGAATTACTGTGGTGCCGCTGTGCCCGCTGTGGAGTTCATGCCTCGGTTTGGTATGCCCCCCAGGGTTATATGCTTCTGCTCACTGAAGCAAGAGCATGGAGAATAAGTTCACCTGAGGAGGATTGCTGAAACTCACCCAATTGGAAAGGTGCTGTAAATGTTTAAGAAGAAGGGTTGAAGCGCTCTGAATGGTGCATAATCAGCTTTTCAAACACCGTGACAATAGATGGCAGAAGTTTACAGCCCAGGTGACAAGGGAGACCAGAGTTGTTCGGCTCACTGACACGCCTTGAGGAGGCTCTGATGTCTTGTTTTTTCAGCTCTGATTTTTCTTGTCCTTTCCTCTCCTGCCCTGGTCTTATTTAGCCTCTAAAGAGAACAAATTGCCTTCACCCCCATGTGGCTGCCATGGCTGCTGTTCATCGAATACTCCACCCCCTGTCTTCCAGCCGCAGGATAGGCTTGCACTTCCTGCGCATGGTGACTGGGGACTGAGCCCATGCGATGGTTCTGGCTGGTGAGGGGAAGTGCTCTGTGTCCTTTCCATCAGAGCACGGGAGCTCTCTTTCTGGCACAGCAACCAGCACCCTTCAAGTGGGCAGCTGCTCCCCCATCCTGGATCCCTGAGTTCCATGGTTCCTGTCAACCCACAATGGGGTGTAAGGTGAGCAGGACAGAACCCTGTGCTATTTTCAGACACTTGGATTGGGGGATTTTGTTATTGATAACCTAGTCAACCCGGCCTGGTCACTGTGCCTTCCATGTAGTCAGACCTCCAGCCTGTGTATGACATCTCAGTGTGCTGTGGTCATTGGCTGAGGTTGTCTCCTGTTACTTAGAAAAAGAAGTGATCTCAGGGGGAGGACAGAGGAGGAGGAGGAGGGTGGGTGGGCTGGGAAGTAATCAGCCAAAAACCTTGTATGCATATACTCATGGCCCTAGGCCACAGACACTGGGGCGGTAAGGGCCTGGGGGCGGGGGGAGGGTCAATGGGGGGGGGGGGAAGGGGGACATATGTAATAAAAATAAATAAATAAATAAACACTGTAAAGAGACATGCCTTTCTCCTCCGGACTGTGACTGATACAACAAAAAAATAATAAATTGCCCCCATAGTTAATGGAAAAAAAAAAAAGAAGTGAGTTGAAAATGTTTATATGTGTACTAATCACCAAACTGGTGTTTACAAGACTCTTCTTTTTACAGATTAGGGCTCTTTCGAGTGGCAGAGGGAACTTCTCCCACACCTGCTGAAAAAGGAAGACATTTCTTGCTTAAACTGGTTAAATGCCAGCAGTCTCCTTGCAGAATGACCTTAGGTTAACAACTTCTTTGGAAAAGAAACTCACCGCAGTTAATAACAGCAATGGGCCCAAGAGGAGAATACACTGAGGGGAGTTCATGGGAATGATCTCAACTCAGGAGATGGAAGTCCCCTTACAAGGGAGTTGGACACACAGCTCCTGGAACAAGAAAGGCCTCACGTTCATTCATTCACTCATTAGGGAATAATCATTGAGCTTCTAATATGTGCCTGCCCAGGTGAAGCTTATTCCCTGGTGGGGGTGATAGGAAATAAACAAGTAGACGACAGCGCAATGAAGGAAATAAACAGGAATGAGATGGAGTGGACAGGTGATCCTTGAGCTGAGACCTGGAGGAAAAGGAGTCAGTCATGGAAAGAGCAGAAGAGCATCCAGAGAAAGGGCAGTTCAGGGACCAAAGGAGGAAAGGGCTTCACGTACACGATAGCCTGCAGGAGAGGGGGACCCAAGGCAGTGTCGCTGGTGTGTGATGACCGTGAGAGATGAGTCAGAGAGGTGGGCAGGGGCCTTCGGGCCAGAGTAAGGACTTGGGATTCATTCTGAAAGGACAAGAAAGGCATGAGGAGACTGGAAAGGGGATGGTGTTGGCAAACTTTTTCTGTGAAGCCTGAAAGTCAATATTTTCTACTTTGTGGGCCATGTAATCTCTGTTGCAACTATTCAGCTCTGTAAAAGCAGCCACAGACAATACCTAGATGAATGAGCGTGGCTGCATTCCAATAAAACTACTTACGGGCAATAAAAGCTGAATTTCATGTGTCACAAAGTATTATCATTCAGATTTTTTACCATTTAATAATGTAAAAATCATCTTTAGCTTATGGACCGTACAAAGTCGGCAGCCTCCCAGAGTTGGTCTGCGGGCCAGTAGTTGGCCAACCCCTGGTGTTCATCACTCAGGCCGGACAACAGCTGAAGCAAGAAACCGTTTCAGAAGCTTTTGCAAAATAATCCATCAGGAGGTGATGAAGGCTTGACCTGGGAGGTCATGGTGGAGGTGATAAGAAGGATTCGAGAACTTATCAGGGGGATGGGGCTCAGGATGTGCTAATGTCCAAGATGTGAGGGTGAGAGAAAGACTGGTCAAGGATGATTCGGTGTTGCTTCCATTCACTCCGGGGCCCCCTGGGGAAGAGCAGGTCTGGACGCTGGAGTTTCGATTTGATTTCATTTCATATCTTGACGAACTCAGCCAGATTTGATTTGGGGCCTAGGGAGCAGAGTGTCTCCACAGCGGGATTTTTCCAGAGCTTTCTGCTTACAAGCCATGTGACCTTGGGCAAGTCACTTCCGTTCCATCTTTTTTCTTTTTTCTCAAGTATGAAGATAATATCTCCTGCCAGACCCTGTCTAGATAGTGGTGAGGATCAGCTGAGATTTCACTTGAACCGGATAAGGAATTCCTCCCCAATTCAGCACCTCAGCTGAACCCAACCCTATCCAACTCTACACAAATTGATAGGTAATCCTTTTTGTTTGTCCAAGGATATTTTCCCCATTGATTTCTAGATAGAGGGGAACATCGACGTGAGAGAGACACATCAATTGGTTGCCTCCTGCATGCACCCCAACCCTGCCTGGGATTGAGCCTGTAACCAAGGTACGTGCCCTTGACCAGGATTGAACCTGCGACCCTTCAGTCTCTGGGCCAATGCTCTAACCACTGCTCAACCAGCAGCTAGGGCGATGGGTGGCTCTTAGATTTTGTGGGGAAATGGAGCAGAGCGGTGGGATCACTCACTGCAATGAGAACTTTCTGAAAGTCTCTCTGACCTTTTCTGTTCTTCCCATGAAATCCCTCTTCCTCCCACTGCAGCTTCCAGGATGAAGAGGAAACACTCACTGTTTCCTCATTATTTCTGACACCAAATGTGAATTCCCCCCCCCCCACACACACACACACAATGACCAATCAATTCTCCAACTCTCTGGGTACCCACTGGGTGTTCTACAATTCAGTCTGACTCTGGCTACCTGGAGATAATGAAGACAATGCAAGCTAAGGGTTTGGTCCCGCGAGATGCTCCCACTTCAGAAGCCAGTCAAGTATCGGGTCCCCAGGTTACCCACACTTCTGTCCAACGTGGCTACAGATGGGAGGTTCCCACAACCCTTCCCTCCGGTTGGATACTTCATTGTAATGGTTCATAGGACTCATAGAAATACTGATTTGTGTTTACTGGCTTACATTACAAAGGATATTACAGAGGATATAGATGAAGTGTACATAGGGGAGGGGCCGAGGTGACCCAAGTGCAGGAGCTTCCTGGAATTGGGGTGCACCACCCTCCCAGCATGTGGATGTGCTCACCAACCTGGACACTCTCTGCACCTCGTACTTTAGGGGTTTTTATGGAGGCTGCATCAAATAGGTACGGCCATTATCTCAGTCTCCAGCTCCTCTCCCCTCCCCAGAAGGTGGAAGGTGCAGTTGAAAGTTCTAAGCTTCTAATCATGGTTTGGTTTTCTTATGAACAGTCCTCATCCAAGACCCCACCAAGAGTTGCCTCTTTAGAACAACAAAAAAAATGCTCCTATCACCCAGAAAATTCCAAGGAGTTTAGGAGCTCTGTGTTAGGAAATGGGGAAGAGATCAAATACATATTTCTTATTGTGTCACACGGGGTCTGGTTTCTTTTTCTTTTTTTCTCTCCTGAATTTGCCTTCCTTAATCTTTCATTCTATACATGCAAAAATCCCACCTGGAGTCATGGGAGAAGGGGATCCTCCCAGGGATGAAGCTGTCTGTCATGTAGCCTGACTGCGGTGATGGGCATCCAAACCTACCCATGTGATAAAGTCGTGTAGACCCCAACACACACACACACATGCACACACACACATGCACACACACATACAACTGAGGAAATCAGAATAAGATTGGTAGATTGCAACAGTGTCACTTCTGTGATGGTAATTTTGTACCATAGGGTAAGGGGCACACAGGTCTCTCTGTATCTTTTCATACAAGTGTATATCCGATATAATAAAAAGCTAATACGCAAATCGACCTAACAGCAGAACGATGGGTCGCTATGATGCGCACTGACCACCAGGGGGCAGACGCTCACAGGCACTGCCCCCTGGTGGTCAGTGTGGATCGCCGCTCAGCCAGAAGTCAGGCTTACTGCTGGTGAGCACAGTGATGGCAAGAGCCTCTCCTGCCTCCGCAGCAGTCAGACATCCCCCCCAAGGGCTCCCGGATGGTGAGAGAGTGCAGGCCAGGCTGAGGGACGACCCCACCCGCACCCCCAGTGCACACATTTCATGCACCGGGTATCTAGTAAATCTATAATTATCTCAAAATAAACTTTCATTGAAAAAGAAAACTTGCTTGCAACAAGAAAACCAAACTTACTCAACAAGTAAGAGGCTAACCCAGCCATGGGCAAACTACGGCCCACGGGCCAGATCCAGCCCATTTGAAATTAATAAAACTAAAAAAAAAAAAAAGACTGTACCCTTTTATGTAATGATGTTTACTTTGAGTTTATATTAGTTCACACAAACACTCCATCCATGCTTTTGTTCCAGCTCTCCGGTCCAGTTTAAGAACCCATTGTGGCCCTCGAGTCAAAAAGTTTGCCCACCCCTGGACCCAACCTTTCGAGCAAAATCCCCTCACTGGGTTCATGAAACAATTTTCTCCACCTTTTATCTATGTCTGAAAATTTTCATTTAATAAAAATTAACCAATATATTCCCTTACTGCTAAACACAATTACTCATGTTTCAAACCAGAGCAACTTTAATCTGTCTCACCCTAGAAATAAAAAAATGTTTTAAAAATATGCTTTTAAAAATAAAGCATTAAATTATGTTTAAAACAACATGTACTGAGCACCTGTGTTGCATGAGGCCCTGCATTTAAAAGCTAGATTCAGGGGGAGAATGCAAGGAGAACCCAGACCCTGGGTCGGGGGCACTCACATGGGTGGAGGGAGAGAGGCATGGGCTGAAGTTCTCCAGGTGATTAAAATATGGGACCACTGCCCTGTTCCCCACCCCCCTCCACAATTAGGAATTACTCATCTATCCCAAGAAGATGAAATTGGCTGCTTGGGCTTGGCGATGCGCCCACCCTCGGCCAGGGTCTTAAAGCCCAAGGCTTCATGAGACAAAGAATGATAAAAATTGCTGTCATCCCATTAAGTGCTCTAGTTCCAAAAGACACGTACACATGTTCCTTGAACAAGAGCCCCACAGTGCAGGAAGTTTAAGGAACTCTGTGCAGTCCTCCTCGTACATTTCTCTTTGGGAGCTCACAAGGTACCGTCCCATGTAAAGACTCAGACAAATCTCACAACAAACCTGTTGAACTTTGTTGAAATCAGCAATTCCCCAACTTAGTAGGTACCTATTAATATCACTGCTTCCCAGAGCTGGAGGGAAGCACTTTTGCTCTAACCCAGCGGGCACCTGCTTGCTGGGTGCCAGGCGTTGCTCGGCTCCTTTTGCTGCAGGCGTGAGAGTTCAGACTGGCTTCTCTTTGCCGTCCCTTTCTTTGCTGGTCTGGAAGGGTAGGAGGCTTCAGCTCTCCCAGAGAGAAAAGCAGTTTTAGCTTGACTCATGCTCTGGGTTAAGGAGCCATCCAGTGTTCTTATGAAATAAACTAGAGGCCCCGATGTACGAAATTTGTGCGGGGCGGGTGGGGTGGGGGGGGTCCCTCATCCCAGCCTGTACCCTCTCCAATCTGGGACCCTTCGGGAGATGTCTGACTGAGGCTAAACAGAAAGTCAGACATCCCTCTCACAATCTGGGACCACTGGCTCCAAACTGCTCACCTGCCTACCTGCCTGATCGCCCCTAACTGCCCCCCCCTGCTGGCCTGGTCACCCTCAACAGCCCTCCTGCTGGCCTGGTCGCCCCACACAGCCTGTTTAGTCATCCGTTTGATTGTTTTGGTTTTGACAGTCGCTTAGGCTTTTATATATATGTAGATGAGGAGGGGGAAGGGTTTATGATTGGACAGTCTCCTAAGAAGAGGAGGGTGTTTGCCTGAAAAGCTCTCAAGTGGTAGATGTGGCCACACTGCAAGGAGGGTTATTTGAAACCCCCGGCACCCAATGGAAGCCAAGTCACTGCCTAGGAGTGCCTGCCTCCATCCTAGCAGTCACCACCACCACTTCCACCCAGCCATCTTGTCACTGACCTTCCTGCCAGCGTCCAGCCGGGCCTGCTGACCGCAGCAGGGGCGATGCTTTGCGCAATCCACCTTTTGGCTTTCCATGGGAAACACAGCCCAACCTTTCCATACCCTTCAAGCCCCAGAAAGGAGGGGTGAGACCCCGAGCTCTCAATGAGGTAGGGGCTGGGGGCGTGGGGGTAGTTGGAGGACCGAACTAAACCAGTTCAAAGTCTGCAGAGCTGGATCAGTGATTACAAGCACCTTTGCAATTATCCCATTTCACAGGTGAGGAAACGGAGGCTCAGGCGGTTTAAGAGAGATAGATGCCTGACAGATTTCTATATATAGCTACTTGGAGGTAGAGTAAGGAATTGAACCCAAGTGGGTCTTCCTCAAGAGTTCAGGTTCTTGATTGCAGTCGACCCCACCCCCACCCCACTGAGGTGTCAGCACCCACCCTCACCCACACACCCAGGCCCACCTCCACAGCGCCACGGGGGACCACGTCTGCTCCACTGGACAGCAAACCTCTCCAAAGTTGTCACCGCTTCTCTGCCTCCAAAGCAACAAATACGTACTGAGCCTCTCTTATTATAGTGCTCTATTTAGTCCACGGGACAGTGTAAATGTAATACTTTCCTTGCTCTTCATAACCTTCCTGAATGGCACACAGGTAAAGTTTTAAAATAATATTAAAAAAATACAAGGATAAAGATGCCATTCTATGCTCTTGTCCCCAAGAAATAACCTCTGTATAACATTTTGGCATTTTTGCTTTTCTGCCTTGCATTTTATGTTTAGACGTTTTGAATGTATGTAAGTAATATATGTCCCTTACCAACAAAATTAGGCATAATGAATAATGCTAATGTCTCCCCTGACCTCCACCACCACCCCTCCCACCATCAGGGGAAACATTATAAATGCGGTGAGTGCCCTCCGATTGCTTAAAATGCAGTTTACGTACATAATCATGTCCACAGAAAATATAGACCTTTGTTTTGCAGTTTTTATTTACAGAAGCCCGTGTCATGCTGCACATATAATTCGGTGCCTTGCTTTTTTCACTCTGTTATTGTTTGAGATCCACCCATGTTGGTACATATTACGCTAACTCATTGCCGCTCTTATTTTTTTAGCCATGGAAGAAGTTTTTATAATCTCAAAGTGAAGAAGACCTTTGAAAGTACAAAACAAAATCTAGATGCCATTAAAAATTGATAAATTCGGCTATGTAGAAATAAAAAAGAAATGTCTGCGAAGCGAGAGCCACCATAAGCGGAGTCAGATGACAAATGAGTGTGCGCGTGTATTTGCATTTCTTATCATAGGAAAATGGGCAAGTTTCCTTTTTTAGCTTTATTGAGGTATCCTTGACCACACTGTAAGCTATTTAAATTGTAGATGGTGATGACTAGATACGCGTATTCATTGTGAAAGGATTCCTCCCTAGTTAATCCACACATCCATCACCTCACATACTTGTCCTTTGTATGTGTGAGAGAACATTTAAGTTCTACTCTCGCAGCAAATTGCAATTATACAATACAGTGCTATCAACCGTGGTCCTCAGAACTTACCTTAAAACTGAAAGTTTGTACCCTTTAACCAACATCTGGAGAAAGATGTCCTCTGCAGCATGAGGGAATGACTCAGCACAGGAAACCGGGGTGGCTGCTGTCCCAGCTCCAACCCCAGAGCCCCCAGTCCTGGCTCCTGCTCACACAGCTCCAGTCCACTCTGCCCTCCCTCTGCCAGAGCCAAGGTGAGTGGCTGCCCACAAAATTTTGTGTGTTGGCCCTTTAAGAAGGTGTCTGCATTTTCAGCTGTTTCTGGCTGGCAGACAGCAAGGCGGCTGTTTTTCAGAGCCAGATGTGACGTGGGCGCCTTTCTCAGTTCTGGTGCTTGGGCTGGGGAGCCCAGCTTGGGGTTTAGACCCCAGAGTTCTCAGTGGGGACCCTCCTCCCCGACAGCTGAGATATCCCAGAACTTGAGCTGGTGTCTGTGGGAGCCCAGCCAGCCCTTTCGCGCCTCCCCACTTCCCACCAGCTCTATGCGGTCTCCCTTTCCATCCTTGGTTATCAGGGGGCTCTCCAGCTAGTCTTAGCTGATTTTTCAGGGTGGGTTTTCTGTATTTTCGTTGCATTTCCAGTTCGGTCCTGGGAGAGTGTCAGTGTAGCTTCCACTTACTCTGCTGGCATTCCGGAATCTCTCTTGTCTTTTTGATGACAGCCATTCCAACGGGCCCGAGGCTACATGCTACTGTGGTTTTGATTTACACTCCCCGATGGTGCTGAGCACCTTTCCATGTACCTGTTGGCCGTTTGTACGTCTTCTTTGGGAAAATGTCTACTCAGTTCTTCTGCTCATTTTTAATTGGATTTTCTTTTCTTCTTCTTTTTTTTTTTGCTATTGAGTTTTATGAGTTCTTTACATATTTTGGATATTAACCCCTTGTCAGATATATGATTTGCAAATATTTTCTCCCATTCTGTAGATTGCCATGTTGGGTTGTTGTTTTTTTAATGGTTTCCTTTGCTGCTCTTTTTTTAAAAAAGCTTCTCAAGATTTCACGGCATCAATCTGGCAAAGCCCTAAGGCAGGCGTCATGGGAACCAGGCCAATGCTTTTCCTCGTCTACTTCTCCATCCTTCTTGGGGCGACACTGGGGTTGCTGCCACATGAGTGCTCTTGCACTGGTCTGCACAGGGATTGGACCCGCCGTGGAGCCACCACCAGACGGTCAACAAAGCCCTTGAACTGATTCACACCCAGGCCAGCACTGAGCAAGGGTGCCATTTCCCCACTTCAGTGACAACCCTTGACATTGTCAGACTTTTAAATCTTTACTTAGTCTCCGCTCCCCCCCCCACCCGCATTCATATAATTGTTCAAGACGAAACAAAACAAAGCAGCAACAAAACCACATTAACCAGGACAAATACCCACCGCCCCCCGCCCCGCCCATGCAGCCACCACCACCTCCCTCCCAGCACTGCAGAAGCCACCAGTGCATTCTGTGCCTTTCTAACCCACCCGCCGCACAGCTGTGGAGTGCTTTTAAAAAAAAGAAAAAAATGAAATATTTCAGAAGTTGAGACAAGAGGATAATATAATAAAGACCTATGTGCCCACTTTATCAAATACTTCGCTTTATCAATTTTTAACATTTTGTGGAATTTATTTCCCATCCATGTTTTTATGCGTTTCCTACAAATTTATCTGCAGTAACCATAACCATAAACAATCTATAGAATTGTTTTTCATATTTTGAAACTTTTTTTTTTTAAATGGCATCAGATAGCTGGCATCTTTCAGCAACTTTCTTGATTTAGACGCTGTGGCTTTTAGAGGCATCACTTTGATATATGCAGCTCCTGTTCATTTACACCAACTGCTGCGCTGCCTCCTGATACAGGAATACATTCCGAGTCATCCTTTGTCCTGTGATTCTGGGTTTCATTATTACAGACAGTGCTGGGTGAGCATTTCTGTTTATAGTCTCCTTAGGCGTAGGCATAATAATGCCCCTCAGGAATTTGCCTGTGAGTAGAATTGCTGGGTACAAGGATATGCCCCTCAGCTCCGCTAGATTTTTCCAAAGTGCTCTTACAGTGATTAGACCAGTTTACACGCCTAAAAGTGTAAACATGTGCTAATAGTAAATGCTTAATATCTGATAATGCCTTCATAAGTACCTCATGTGCAACTTCCTGATTCCTTTGGACAGCAAGCAGTTTTTCAGATTGGCTTACTGACCATTCGGTCCTCCACTTTGGTAAAATGCCTGTTTGCAACATTTGCCATTTTAAAAAATTGTGTCTTTCTAAAACAATGATTTGTAGGACCTTTTAATAGGTTCCAGATGCTAACTCATGGCTGGTTATTTGCATTGCAAACAGTTCCTTCAATCCGTGTCTTGCCTTTAACCATGTCCAATGTATTTATTGTTGTACGAAAGTTCTAAATTTTAATGAGGTCAAATTTATTAATTATTTTCTGTAATTGGAAGCTTTTGTGCCTCGTTTAAGAAATCCTTTCCCTCCCAACTCTACTCTATTGTATGTTCTTCTCAGTATTGTGAAGTTTTGCTTTTCATATTTGTCTTTAATCCACAGGGACTTGCTGTGGTATCTATAAAGATTAATTATACCGTAAAGATAATAATTTGTTCCAGCATCACTTATTAAATAGTTCTGCTTTCCCCCATTAATGTAATGCAACCTCTCTCTTATATCAAATTTCCAAATATGAGTGGGTTTATTTTTTGGACTGTAGCCTATTAATCCATGGGGCTACTTTTCTGTCTTTGTACAAATACCACACTGTCTTAGAGTAACTTTACAATAAATCTTCATATCTAGTATGGAAAGTCCCCTCTAACCCTTGTTATGCCTCTTCACCACTTTCTTAGCTCTTTTTTTCCTTCAACATTAATATTAGAATAAGCTTATCAAGTACCACAAAAAATTTTATAGGAATTTTCATTTGTATTATATTAGATTTATAGATTAAATTCAGAAGAGTTGATACTGTTATGATAGTATCTTCCAACCCATGAATATTACCCATGAACATTTAAAGTCCCCATTTATTCAGATTATTTTTATGTCCTTCAATAATATTTTGTGATTTTTCTCCATAAATATCTTTTGTAAGATTTATTCCAGTATCTTAAAATTTATTGCAATTGTGAATGGCATTTGTATATTATATTTTCTAATTGGTTATTATTTGTGTATGAAAATAGTATGGATTTTTTTATGTTGGCCTCTTTCAGCAATTTTGCTGAGTTCTCTTATTAGTTCTATTTGTTTTGCTGGATATTTTCATGGTAGAGAATTCTTGGCACGGCCACTTCTGGGAGTAGCAGCCTAGATGCTACGACAAGTCTTGTTCCTACAGTCGTGTCTCTCCTGCTCAAAACATGCCTCTTGGTGCACAGCTGAGATTGCAAGAAGTAAGCGAGATCTCCTGGGGACCAAGTGAGCTGGGACCGAGTGTGATACGATAAGCATACAGGAAAGATTGGGTTGTCCTGAGTGCAAAGGTCCATGAATACAGGTGCAGCAAGATAAATGTTGTCAGACCTTTGGGCTAGTAGCATGGAGGAGCTGAACTCCAAACCCCTGCAGTAGGTGGGACCCGGAAAGATGGCTGAAGTGGCCACAGCCCCAGGTGGATACATACCTTGGCATCCAAAAAAAAGCAAATGCAAATCTTCTCTGGAGAAAGTCATCTTCATTTAAGGCCCAAAGGTTAATATCTATTGATGTGAACTCACAATAAAAGAAGATCTCCAGCCCTAACAGGTTTGGCTCAGTGGATAGAGCGTCGGCCTGCAGACTGAAGGGTTCCAGGTTCGATTCTGGTCAAGGGCATGTGCCTTGGTTGCGGGCACATCCCCAGTGGCGGGTGTGCAGGCGGCGGCTGATCAATGTTTCTCTCTCATCGATGTTTCTAGCTCTCTATCCTTCTCCTTCCTCTCTGTAAAAAATCAATAAAATATATTTTTTAAAAAAGAAGAAGATCTCCAACGGAACAGGAAACAAACTCCCATGAGTGAGACTCAGGAGGAGCTACCAGGGACAGGGTTAGAACCTTGCCATGTTAGATACTGGAATTGATAGATAGAGAATAGAAAGGAGCTATGTCGGGAGTGAGAGACTGAACCACAAACGTGGGCTAGCAATGAAAGACTGTCAACATTGGGAGGAACTACAAAAACCGATAAGCATGTAGTATTTATAGATATGAAAAATACAATTTAAAAACAAAAAAGTCAGGTTTGATGTGAATAGCAGATTAGATCTAACTGAAGACTTTGGTGAAGAGAGAATTGGTGAACTGGAATATAAATATGAAGCTATTACTGGTAACTTAGTACTAATTAGAACACAGAAATTATGAAAAGGGTTAAAAGATATGAAATAACCTGGTATATGTCTGATAAGAGTCCAAGAGGAGAAAATAGAATAGAGGAGAATTGAAGAGACAATGGCTGAGAATTTTCTAAAATTGGTGAAATATATCAGCCACCATTCATCCCAAGCAGGATATACTAAAAAGAAAAATCCAACCTAATGTGGTAGGTAGACTATCCACGAATTCTTTGATGTTTCTCCCTTCAAAATGTAGAGCAATTCCCCTCCCGCTGCATGTGGATTTGACTTAATGATTTCCCTATCTCTGTTTTTAGTCTGTTTTTTGCCCTTCCCTTCTTCCTTCTTGAGGATTTTCAATCTGAACTCCCAATTCACTCCCCAGCCTATAATAATCCTATCTAGTCTGTTGTTTACTTAATTATTATATTTCCCAGATCTAGTATTATGTTTCAACGATTACATTTTTCACACCCAATGCTATGTTTCTGCTTGGTTCTTTTTAATGTTTCTTATTTTGTTTCATGTTTTTAATATCTTTTATCTTTCTATGTTTATGAGGCTAATTAGAACATTTTGGCCCATCTGTTCTAATATTTATGCGTCTGATGGAATCTGAAAGCTGATATGTTGTTTTTCTTTTGAAATATTTGTGCTCATTTTCCCTGGGCACTGGATACTCTGTCAGGCAATGTGGAGGGCCAGACTTCTGTGCTTGTTAGTCCAAATGAGCTTTGCC
Source organism: Myotis nattereri (assembly GCF_964212035.1). NCBI lineage: Eukaryota > Metazoa > Chordata > Mammalia > Chiroptera > Vespertilionidae > Myotis > Myotis nattereri. The sequence continues at coordinate 20,490,599 of NC_138086.1, read as the reverse complement.
GGGTGGGGGTGGAGCCAATGAGACTTAGGGTGGAGAGCCCGAGGTATCAGGAAACATTGGTTCTCACCCCAGGGACACGCAGACACACACTCATCCCTCTCCCCCAGGAAAGCCAGCAGTAGGAGGTGATACTTCTTAGATCATAATTTACCAGCCCTGGGGGTTTATAAAGTTAGTGGTTGGGAATAGACTAATTATCCAAATAATTTTCTCAGCTCAACACAAATATAGATCTTCTGATTTTACTCCCACTGACCCCTGGTTTAGAGGTCGAGTCACAGCAACTGTGCCTCAAACAGGTACTCTTTATCCCAAAGCAATGGCAGGGAGAAGCAAGAGAAGACCTCCCATAGCAAGCATGTCAAACTCACCGCCCGCAGGCCGCCTGCGACCCACAATGAATATTTTTGCTGCCCAGCCAATATAACACTGTGAGCAGTTATTTACAATTACGAAAAGAAATAAGTCTCCTGTCAGATCCAGAATTACTGACACTTACCTTGGGTCAGTTTTAATAGTAATCACTGCGAACAAGATTTCCCCCGAAAGAGGAAAGGTAGTAGCAGAGAAGAGATGCCAAGTGTCAGGAAGAAACATTAATTTTATCATTGCTCTTGTTCATTTTTTTATACTATACTTTTCGAAATAAACCTACGTTTCTATGAAAATGGAAGCTTTTGCTTTTTTTGCGGCCCACATAAACGTAAGCCTTGTTTATTTGGCCCGTGTTAGCCTTTGAGTTTGACATGCTTGTCCTGTAGTTTCCAGGGGTTCTCCGGAGCTTTCTGGGTGTTCTCCTCACAGGGTTCCTTTTTAGAGAAGGAGTCAGAAGATGTGGCCGCTCAGCATGTTGGTAAGAAATGGAACTGCATCCTGTTCTCATTTCATGGATACAAAACTTCTCTTTTGCCTCTGAGGGTGTTGATGACAGCTCTGTTGTTTTTGTTTGTCTTCTTTTGCTTTTATGGTCTGTTTCTGCTGGCTGGCTTTTCATGTTAGAGCTTTTCTTCAGATGTTGATGACTCTTGCTTGTCTATTTATGACCACGTTTATGACCAAATGCAAGAAGCTACAATCTGTTTGGAAGCTCTGAACCCACCGGAGTGTGGGAGGTGGTGGAGTCGACTCTGAGTTTCTTTGTAGAGTCCTCTGGGTGGACTGTTTGGTGGAGTCCAGTGGTCGGCAAGCTCATTAGTCAACAGAGCCAAATATCAACAGTACAACGATTGAAATTCCTTTTGAGAGCCAAATTTTTTAAACTTCAACTATATAGGTAGGTACATTGTTATTAACTTAATTAGGGTCCTCCTAAGCTGGCCTTTGCTAAAATAATAATAAAGCCACCAACACAAAAGAATTACAATTCTTAAATTGATGACAAAAATATGTGTAGGATTTGCAGCTGGTTGGAAAAATACAGGTAACTTTACAAGTAGGTACTTTTGTCACCTGCGAGGGATTTGTGGACTTGACTAGCACTAACCATTGCACATCACGACTGCTGACTGACTGGCTCACTCAACTCGTGCATGAATCACGCGCATAACCTGGGGCCCGCCTACCCGATCGACAGACACCCTCCACTTCTTCTAACGCCATTTCTTCAAAACAGACTCGCCCAGGCCGAAAACCGACTTCTGCACATAGGCCACGAAGTTTCAATCGCACTGTACGTGCGCGCCCACACGTGGTATTTTGTTAAAGAGCCACACTCAAGGGGCCAAAGAGCTGCATGTGGCTGGTGAGCCGCGGTTTGCCGACCACTGGTGTAGTCCATTGTCAATACCATTAGGTCTTTCTTCTTGGAAATGTATGAGGAAAAGCGAGGCAATTCCAGCACTCATGAAGCATGTATTAACTTACTCTTCTTTGGGTGTAGCCTCATGCCTTTACAACTGGTTTCCGCAGCCCAGAAAATAATCCCCCAGGAGGGGGCATTGCTCAGTGTGGAGCAAGGTGAAGGTCCAACAGCTCCCTATACAACTGTCAACCAAATATTCCCCTTTATCCTTCCCCATCACACCAGTATCAGCAGAAACAGGACTCCCGGCTCCTGAGTCCTGTGGGCGTGGTGGGGAGCAGGGCAGGTCAGGGGGGGCCCCACCTAACCACAGTCAGTTTAGGGTATGGCTTTCTTGGCCCTGCTAAGTCAGCAATTTCTTTCCATCTGCTCCCTGGTTTCTGAAGTGTTATTGCTGTTAACTTCTCTTTTTCTTGTGGATTTATGTCTACTTTTAAAAAAATGCTTTTACCACAGTTTTAGTGGCATATCAGGAGGGAGAAAAATTATACTCATGTGCTCGATCCATCATCTTTACTGAAAGCCTAAATTTTTTAATGTAAAAAATCATTACATCTTTCAGTTCTTACACCTCTCATCCCTTCTCTGTCATTTCACACAGGCCCTCAGGTGCAATGCTGAAGCCAGATGCGGTAGTAGTAATCTTTGTCTTAGTTCTGGTTTTGTAGGAATCATTCTGAAATGCCTCCCCTGCTGTATCTGACATAAGTTTTTAAAAAAATTTTACTGAATTTATGGGGATGACACTGGTTAATAAAAGCATACAGGTTTCAAGTGTACAACTCAATAGGAGGTCATCTGTACACTGCATCGCGCACTCACCACCCAAAGTAAAGTCTCTTTCTGTTCCCGTTTATGCCCCCTCGGCCCCCTACCCCCTTTCCCTCCAGCTACCACTATATATGATTGTTGCTTTTCTTTATTTTTAAAATATTTTTTTATTGATTTCAGAGAGGAAGGGAGAGGGAGAGAGATAGGAGCATCAATGATGAAAGAGAATTATTGATCGGCTGCCTTCTGTATATGCCCCACTGGGGATCAAGCCTTCAACCGGGGCATGTGCCCTGACCAGGAATCAAACCATGACCTCCTGGTTCATAGGTCGATGCTCAACCACTGAGCCATGGCAGCTGGGCTCTATTGTTTTTTATTTTATTTAATCCCTTCATCTTTTTTTCACCCAGTCCCCCCAAACGCCCTCCCCTTTGACAGCTGTCCATCTGTTCTGTGTACCTATGCTTCTGTTTCTATTTTGGGGTTTTTTAACATATATTTTTATTTTTAAAAAATATGTTTTTATTGGTTTCAGAGAGGAAGGGAGAAGGAGAGAGAGAAAGAGATAGAAACATCAAGGATGAGAGAGAATCATTGATCCGATGCCTCCTGCACTCCTGGAGATTGAGGCCGCAACCTAGGCATGTGCCCTTGACTAGAATCAAACCCGGGGCCCTTCAGTCTGCAGGCTGATGCTCTATCCACTGAGCAAAACCGCTGGGGCTCTATGTTGTTTGTTAAATTATTTTCTTCACTAGAGGCCTGTTGCACAAAGAAATTCATGCAATAGGCCTTCCCTTCTCCTGGCTGCCGGCACTGGTTTTCCTCTGGCACCCGGGACCCAGGCCTTCGTTCTGGCGGGAGCTGCCTTCCGTCCTCTGTCTTTGCTGCCCCGGCCGGAGCCGCCTTCTGTCTTCGAGGCTCTGGCTCACCTTTAGTCTTCACTCCGCCACTTGGAGCCTACATATGCAAATTAACCGCCATCTTTATTAGCCAATGGGAGGCGCGTAGCGAAGGTACGGTCAATTACCCTGTTTGTCTATCATTAGATAGGATGTGATTTTGATAGCTCCCTTCTAGCAGTTTAAGGAAGGTTTCTTTATTGTACAGGATTATCTTTGACTATAAGCGACAGATACCACATACCACATAAAAGAGCAGCTTATACAGTTAAAAGGTTATTTTTCTGTCAGCAGTCCAAAGCTGGGGTGGACTCTCCAAAGTCCTTAGGGACCCAGGCTCCCTCCATTCCACCTCCGTCTCCAGCATGGCTCACATCTCATGGTCCAAACGGCCGCTCCTCTGGTTTAGACAGCAAGTCCACATTCCAGAAAGCAGGAAAGAGAAGAAGGGAAGGGCAGGCCCCTCCATTGAAGGACACTATGTTTGTACATCATTTCTATTTACATCCCATTGGGGCCATGCCTTGTTGAAAGGTCGTCTAGGAAAAGTAGTCCTTTATGCTGGACTTTTATGTGCTTGACTGATCGATCTGATGAGTGCTTAATCTCCCTGTATTTGTAGTAATACTAATACTATTTTAATTCTTAATATAACTTATGCCCTTTCTCTTATTTATCAACCAGTTATTTTATTGATTTCCTCTATTATTTTCTGTTTCCATTAATTTCCACTCTTTATCATCTCCCCTCCCATTTTTTTCCCCAGCTCTTTGAAATAAATGTCTATTTCAATTATTATTACTTTCTTGCTTCTTTGTAAAATTATTTAAGGCTATACATTTATCATTACGTACCATTTTAACTGCATCCCATATGTTTTGGTATGTTGTATATCATTGTTCTTCAATTTTAAATAGTTTGTACTTTCCATTTGATTCCCTCTCCTACAAGTTTTTTTTTGAAAGCATAGAAGTTTTCAAAAATATTCCTGTGTATCCCTATATATCGCACCAGCATCTTTCAAAAACATGAAGATGGTGTTTATTGGTTTGGTTTGGTTATTTTTACTACATTTCAAAGCATTTAAAATGTTTAATTGCCCTGTGGTCAGGGCAAATGCTCTACAGGATACCAATTTTGTGAAATTCACTTAAAAGGACTCCTGTGGGGTTTTTTTTAAAAAAGAATGTATATCTCTATATTTCCCTTTGCTTGGTGCAGAGTTCTAAAGATATTTGATTGATCCCCTATTTAATTTCATTATTTGATCTTGGTTAGAAATGAAATTGTACAAGAAATATGTGAAAGTCTCCCAATAGGATTATGGTGTCTTTAATTTCTCCTTGTTTCTGCTTTATATATAGTTAAGCTATGTTGCAAGGTGAATACAAGTATGTAAGTTTTATTTAATTTTTTGATTGATTTTACAGAGGGAGGGAGGGAGAGAGAGAGAGAGAGAGACATTGATTTGTTGTTCTGCTCATTGATACATTCATTGGTTGATTCTTGTATGTGCCCTGACTAGGGATCAAACCCACAACCTTGGCATATTGGGATGGTGCTCTAACCAACTGAGCTGCTTGGCCAGGGCCAAGTATGTGAATTTCAAATCTTTGTGGATCCTTCCTTTAGTATTATGTGATGTTCCTCTTTATCCTTATTAATAGGACTGCATTAAAATCTTTGTCTGATATTAGGGCTGCTATGCTGACTCTCTTTGGTTAGCATTTTTACAATATATCTTTTCCATATTGCACATTTCTATGGTTTTGTTTTAAATGTGTTTCTTATAAGCAGCATAGAGCTGGATTTTTTTTTTTTAAAGTTGATCCAGTCAGCTTAATCAGTATGTTTAATGTGAGTACTGATATATTTGAACTCATTTCTACCACCTTATTTTGTTATTTATGTCTACAGCTTTTTTTTCCCCCTCTGTCCTTGCCTTCTGTTAAACTGATCAAGCTCTCTACATTTCTTATGCTGATCTGGAAGATGTGTGGTGAACTGAATTGTATCCCACCAAAATCCGTGTGCTAACGCTCTAGCCTCCACCCTGACTGTGTTCGGAGACAGAACCATGAAGAAGGTAATGACGGTTAATGGTAATGGTAATGGTAATAAAGGTAACGGTCGTCAGGCCATCATCAGATGAGGAAGAGACAGCAGCGGTGTCTTTTTTTTCTGCCTGAGCCCAGAGGAAAGGCCACATGAGGACACAGCACAAAAACCGGTGTCGGAAATCCAAGGAGAGCGGTCTCTCCGGAACCCAAGTTCACTGGCACCTGGACCTTGGATTCTCAACCCCCAGAACTGTGAGAAAATAAACTTCTGTTGTTTCAGCCACCCCCAGGCTCTGGTATTTTGTTAGGCAGCGTGGGCAGATTAATACAATAAGGATTGTGTTGCTTTTCTTTTAATAATTACCTTTACATTTTTAATATGCATGCTTCACTAAAAATTATTCCAGCCATGTCAAACATTTAGTATTTCTATTCTCCTTCCAAACACAAGCCCATAGTTTACTTTAATCACCAAGTGAACACCACCCTCCCTATGTTCTTATGGTCTTTTTCGAGTTTATTTCACCTTTTTAAAGCTGGTAGTTGATTTGCTAACATTGTATCCATGTCAGTGCTCACCATTGTTTATTCCATGTCTTCTTTGTGGGTTTCTTTCTCTTCTTGCTGAATTACTTTTTCTTGTGGTGAACATCCGTGGGGGCTAAGTTCTGTGTGTCTTTGTATGTCTAAAAGTATCTTTATTTTGTTTTCGCACCTGCGTGATAATTTGCTGCATATAAACTCGGGGTTTTAAAGATATTACTCCATTGTCTTCTGGCAGATATTGTTGCTTATGGGAAGTCAGCTGACTATCTAAAGGACATGCCATTAGGCGTGTTTTATCCTTTCTTTTTAATATCTGCTATGGTCTGAATATTTGGATCCCCCTAAAATTCATATGTGGAAATTCTAACTCACAAAGGTGATGGTATTGAAGGTGAGGCTTTGGGGAGATAGGTAATTCATGAGAGCAGAACCTTCGTGAGTGGGATCAGTGTCCTTAGAAAAGAGACTCTACAGAGAGCCTTCGCTCCCTCCCACCATGTGAGGATATGACGAGGAGTCTGTGATGTGGAAGAGGGGCCTCACCCACCCATTCTGGCACCCTGACCTGAGACTTGCCACCTCCAGACTTCACACTTCCCAGTCTGAGAAATAAATGTCTGTTTTCCATGGCCGCCCAGTCTGTGGTTGTGTTACCGCTGCCCAAACTCACAAAGACAATAACTTTTCTGATTGTCTTGTTATCCTTCATGTTCTGCAGCTTTAGTACAGTGTGCCTAGGTGTAAGCTTATTTTTATGTACCTTGTCTGCACTTTGACTGCCCTTAGCGTAAAATCATTCCTGTCCTCTTCAATCTAGGAAATTCTCAGTTTTATCTCTCCAAACATTACTTCTCCATTCTCTTATTCAGAGACTCTTATTTTCATATGTTGGAGTCTCTTTCGATGATTCATGTGTCTTCATTAACCTTTATTTTAATCTCTTCATCTCTCTGTGCTATATTCTAGGCTAACTCTTTTGAACTATCTTTAAATTCACTAATATATTTTTTTGTTTCAGTTGTGGAATCTATCCTATCACATTTTTAAATGGGTCATTTTTTTTCTCATTTCCAAGTTATTTACTTCTTGGCTCATTTTTGCATATTCCTTTTTTAAAATTTTTATTCAATAGAAGTTATTTTTTCAGTCATCTCCTTGAGTCCCTTAAATACATTTATTTAAAAACATTTATCAAACTATCCAATAAAATTAATGCCATCTGCAATGACTTTGCCTTCTGAGTGGAGGTTTGTTGTCTTTCTCTGTATTAGAATTCCTTGTGTGCTTTCTAATTTTCAGTGAGAACTTTCATTGGTTTGGGGGTTTTTCCTCTCTTTTTCTCTTCGGCATTTTTTGTTGTTGTAGTCTCTACCTGGCACCCCCAGAATCCCCAGTCCAGAACAAAATATTTCAGTAAATTATTGTCCCTGTCTTTGTGGGACTTAAATGTTAATGGGGAAGGACGTACAATAAACAAATAAATCTAAAATACGTCAGGTGCAAGAAGTGCTGTGGAAACGCAGAGCAGGACGCGGGGACAGGACTGTAGAGGTGGGGGCTATTTGAGAGGGACCATATGCTCCCAGGATGGAGGCTGAAGCCAGGCTGGCGGGGTGCTGGGAAATGGGCTCCATTCCAAGGGGCTCTCAGCCCTAAGAAATAACCTCTGTGTAACATGTTGGCATTTTTGCTTTTCTGCCTTGCATTTTGTGTGTATACTTTAAAAAACTATAATAACATATGAAAATGGGGTTCCTTCCAAAAAAATGTAGGCATAATGAATAAAGCTAACCTCTCCCCTGACTCCATCACCCACCCTCTTCCCCTCCCACCACCAGGAGAAACGAGATTATGAATTTGGCTCGGCTCTCCACCCCACCCCATCTTGCAGCCCTCCCCACTCTGCACCAAACCTCTGGAGATACTGAGGCACGGACTTCCGCTGAGAGCCACGAGCACTTCCGAGTGCGCAGGTGCAGAAAACCAGGTCCTCCACAGGGCTCCCTTCAAGTGGGCAAGGGGTCAGCAGTGCAGCCTGGGCCAGGGGAGTGGGTGACAAGGGAGCAGCCCTCCTGGGTGTGGGTCCGCTGCTGGGACCATCTGCTTGTAGAGAGTGGGAGCTGCTAGCATGACTGGGACAGGAGGGCCTGGGGAGATAAGGAGCTGAGGGCTGCTGGCTGTGCGGATGGCTTGGGGCAGGGGGAGTGGGAGAGGACCTGCTCACCCCGAGGGCCTCAGCAGGGACCTGGAGCCTGGGGAGGAGGGGCTGGGAGGAGCTGTCAGCATGGGCCCAGGTAGGGCTCACCGCCTGCAGCAGGCACGTCCTGAGCCCAGGACAGGTGAATATAAACAGCCACTGCCCTTGAAGGGCTTACATCCACTGGGGAAGGAACAGTGACCTGCTTGCCTAGGAAGAAAAAAGTACTACAACAGTCACAGCTGAAGTCCATCAAGATGTATCGGGTTCTACTCTGGCTGGTTTGGCTCAGTGGATAGAGCGTCGGTCTGTGGACTGAAGGGTCCCAGGTTTGATTCCAGTCAAGGGCACATGCCCGGGTTGTAGGCTCGATCCCCAGTAGGGGGTATGCAGGAGGCAGCCGATCAATGATTCTCATCATTGATGTTTCTATCTCTCCCTCCCTCTCCCTTCCTCTCTGAAACCAATAAAAATATATTTTAAAAAATGTGTCAGGTCTAGTCTAAAGACTTAACAGCGTCTCATTTAATCCTCTCCACTACTCTTGAGGTAACTGCCTTAAGTAGTCCCATTAATCAGTGTAACTGGGAAGAAAAAGAAGGTTGGATTAAGTAATTTGCCCCAAATCATCCAGATTAAGTAATTTGCCCCAAATCATCCAGCTGATCAACAGGGATTTGAACTTGAGCCTGTAGAACTGCAAGCCCTGTACTGTCGTCAGTCACAACAGAGAGGCATCAGAGGGAGCAGGTTAAGCAGGCGTCCTGGAGAAGTGATGCCCACGATGACAGAGAGACGAGCAACCAGTAGGAGCCAGTGACTGAGCAAGGGAGGGTGGGGATGTGTCCTGGGAGAGGCGAGTCCCTGGGGGGGCATGAAACAATACACCCTGCCCAGACGCCAGCTCACCCAGCCTCTGGCCCTGAGGTGCTGTCCTTAAGCCGAGACACCTCCAGGAAGCTGGCGCAGGCAATGTGGACCCAGGGTGTGCAGTGCCCAGCTAGGGACCACAAAAAACGGAAGAGTAAGATTCCCTAGGGCCGGGGTTCGACCTCAGTGTGTCTTTGAGCAGGGTCCCTGGTATGGCTTCTCCCCACCCCACCCTCTAGTCATCTGTTCCCCAAACAGATGGCAAAAAACCACCTGGGTGTGCACTACACATTCATTCAGACTTTTTAAAGATGTAATTGACCAACAGAATAAGACCCGAAGCATGGAACAGACTGACATACCTCAATGTGGAGGTGGGGGAAGGAGGAGAGAGAATCCAAAGCACTTATTACATACTTATTACATAACCCATGGAAACAGACGGTAGGGACAACTGTAATACTGTCAACAATTTTAAAATATATATATAATCAGGCCAGAAAAAAATACATGCATATACATACAATGGAATATTATTCAGCCACAAAAAGGAAGGGATTTGTGATACTTGCTGCATGGATGGACCCTGAGGACATGCTGAGTGAAATAAGCCGCACACGAAGGACAAATATTGTGTGGTTCCACTTACAGGAGGCATCTAGAACAGGCAAACTCAGAGACGGAAAGCAGAATGCAGGTTATGAGGGGCCGGAAGGAGGGAGCATGGGGGGTTAGTGTTTAATGAGGGTGGAGTTTCTACTTGGGGATGATGAAAACGTTTTGGAAAGAATGATGACTGCACACACTATTAATGTACTTAATGCCGTTGAATTGTACATTTTAAATGCCAAGTGCTATGTTATACATATTTTACAACAATAATAAAAAGTTGTTGAAAAGATGTAATATCCGGGGATGGGCCAGGATGGGACAGAACGAGTTAAATTTTGACTTTCTCCGTGTAACTGGGTGGAGAGCGCATTCATTCAATCAAAAACCTGTTGCGGGCCTGCCAGCTTCCGATGTAAACCGCATTCCCCCAGGCGCGCTTTGCTGGGGAGCCACCGCGCTGGGGAACCAGGTCGCCTAAGCTAGCGCCCCCCCCCCCCGCCCCCATACCCCCCCCCCCACACACACACCCCTCGCCAGCCCCGCGCCCCGCAGAGCGCAGACGCTGAGCGCGCGCGCCCCCTCGTGGAGCCCGGCCGCAGCTCACCGATTGAGGCTGCCACCAGATCCCCATGGAGTCCTCCGTCCTCCATCCTCCGTGCCCCGTTGGTCCCCAAGACACTTTGCCACGCTTTAGACACCTCGTCCCCTAGGCCCACGCAGGAAGGGGGTGGCAAACGCAAGCTACCTGCGGACGGGCCCCTCTCCCTCCTTCATGCCTGGCCCCCAGCACGCTCTCCTGGTCGCTCTGTCCTGGGCTCCCCTTGAACTGGGCTCCCGTCAGTGCAGGCGGGAGGTGGACGCGGGGGTTGGGGGCGCGGGGAGGGGAGCACACCGTCCGTGGCCCACCCAGACCCCCCATTCCAGAATTAACATCTCACAGGTTCCATGAAGACAGAGACTTCCAACTATGACCCCAACAGCTTTCAGGGTCTCCCTTCCCCATTTCCTCCCTCCCTCCCTCTCCCCTCTTCCCACCCTACCCCCTGCCCAGTTAGGGACCACAGACAATGGGAAGAGTAATGAAGGACTGTGCTCAGTGGAGGCAGGGTTTCCCAGGAAAGGGGCCTATGGACCCGTCATCTGGCCTTTAGCACTTACAGGAAGGGGAACCAGGCATGCTGGTAGAGCCTTCCTTAGGAGGATGGTTCTTTACGTGGAAGAAATCCCTTTGGTAGATACCTACCCCCCCCCCATCCCCACCCCAGTATCTGTTGCACCCAGATTTACATGAGGAAAAAGGATAGAAGGAGCTGCCCCAGTGTCCTCATTCCAGCCTAAATGCCCAGCTGGATGCTTTATTTCCCATCATTTTCCCCTCGGCTCCATCAATCCAACTCCTATTCCTCAGGGTGGGAGTCCTTGAGTTGGAGATTAGAGAAAGTTTCACTTGTTAAACAATTCACATTAAACTATAATAATGGATGGACAAACCCTTCTCCTTTTATAGATTTTTAATTTTAAAGCAGACAAAATCTTATTAATGCAAATGAATGTCTAATACAATAGCAGAATTTCAGAAAAAGTGAAAAAGTAAAGTTTAAGCAGTGAAAAGAAAGGCTCTTTGACGGCAGATGGGGAGGGCAAGCAGATGCCGCCCACAAGACTGCGTGTGAAATCGATGAGAACAGGGAAGCCCTGCTTTGAAGGAAAGGAAAGAAGGCCTAAAAAAATGGTAGCACATTGTAGTCATTAATGGGAAGCCTTAACGTATGTATATGTATTTTATTAATCCTCACCTGAGGATATGTTTATTGACTTTAGAGAGAGAGAAAGGGAGAAAGAGAAACATTGATGTGAGAGAGAAACATCGACCAGTTGCTTCCGGTACATGCCCAGACCAGGAATTGATTCTGCAACCTGGGGATGTGCGCTGATGAGCAATCAAACTCATGAACTTTCAGTACATGGGACAACTCCAACCAACTGAGCCATACTGGCAAGGGCAGGGAAGACTTAATATTATTAATATAACAATATTCCTCAAGTGATCTACATATTTAATAAAATTCCTATCAAAATCTCAATGACCTCTTTTGCAGAAATGGAAAAGGTGATCCTACAATTCATATAGAATTGCAAGAGACCCCAAAGAGTCCTTGAAAAAGTACAAAAAAGTTGGAAGACTCAGACTTCTAATTTCAAAACTTACTACAAAGCTATAGGGATAAAAACAGTGTAATACTGGCATAAGGAGAGACATACAGTATAGACCAATGGAATAGAATTGAAAATCCAGAAATAAACCCATACATCTATGGTCAATTGATTTTTTTTGACAAAGGTGCCATGACCATTCAATGTAGAAGTAATAGTTTCTTCAGCAAATGGGAGAACTGAAAGTCCACATGCAAAAAGCTAAGTTTATCCTTACCTCATTCTATATGCAAAAATGAGATAAAAATTAATCAAAAACCTAAACATAAGAGCTAAAACTTTAAAGTTATTAGAAGAAAACATAAAGGTAAATGTTCATGACCTTGGGTTGGGCAATAATTTCTTAGATATGATACCAAAAGTACAAGCAACAACAACAAAGAGGTAAATTGAATTTCATCAACATTAAAAACTTTTATGCACCAAAGGATACTACCAACAAAGTAAAAAGAACCCACAGGATGGGAGAAAAGGTTTGCAAACCATATATCTGAAAAAGGTCTGATATACAAAATATACAAGAACTCTTATAATTCAACAACAGAAAGACAACCCAATTTAAACATGGGCAAAGGACTTGAAGAGATATTTGTGAAAAGGAGATATATTGGAAGCCAAAAACCACATGAGAAGATGCTCAAAGTCAGTAGTAATTAGGAAAACGCAAATCCAAGCCACAGTGAGATGCTATTTCATACCCACTAAAATGCCTATAATCAAAAAAGAAAGGAAGGAAGGAAAAATAAATAAAATGTTATTGAAGATGTGGAAAACTTGGAACTCTTATGCATAACTGGTGGGAATGTAAAATGGCATAGTCATTCACTATAAAAAACAATTTGGGCCCAGTCACTGTGGCTCAGTGGTTGAGCATTGACCTATGAACTAGGAGGCACAGTTCAATTACGGGTCAGGGCATATGCCTAGATTGCAGGCTTGATCCCCAGTAGGGGGCATGCAGGAGGCAGCCGATCAATGATTCTCTCTCATCATTGATATTTCTCTCTCTCTCCCTCTCCCTTCCTCTCTGAAATCAATAAATAGCCTATATAATAAGAACCTAATATGCTAAGTGTCTGGTCATCCAGTCAATCAGGCCTAAACTGGCAAACAGATATCCCCCAAGGGGTCCCGACTGTGAGAGGGTGCAGGCTGAGTTGAAGGACCCTCCCCCCTCCAGTGCACTAATTTCGTGCACCGGGTCTCTAGTAGCCTATATAATAAAAGCCTAATATGCTAAGTGTCCGGTCGTCTGTTCAATCAATCAAAGTGTAATATGCTAATGATATGCTAAGGCCGCTCAATCACTTCCTATGACATGCACTGACCACCAGGGGCAGACACTCCGACCGGTAGGTTAGCTTGCTGCTGGGTCTGGACAATCAGGACTGAGCGAGATGGGCCGAACATGCCCTGGAGCCCTCCTGTGGTCCCTCCCCAGATGGCCAACCTCCCGTGTCCCTCCCTGGCCCCGATCATGCACCAGTGGGGTTCCTCTGCCTGGCTTGCGCCCTCTCACAATCCGGGCTGAGGAACCCCTCCCCTTGAGTTCACGAATTTTGTGCACTGGGCCTCTAGTAAATAGATAAACACAAAACCAAAAACAATTTGGCAGTTCCTCAACTAGTTTTACATAGAATCATCATATGACCCACCAATTCTACCACCAGGCATATACCCAAGAAAATTGAAAACATATATCCGCACAAAAACTTGTACCTGAATGTTCACTGCAGCATTATTTATAAGATCCAAAAGAAGAAACAACCCAAATCCATCAATTGATGAATGAATAAGTGAAATGTGGTATACAATGGAGTATTATTCACCCATTACAAAGAATGAAGTCTAGCCCTAGCCAGTTTGGCTCAGTGGTTGGAGTGTTGGCCCTTGGACTGAAGGGTTCTGGGTTGGTGGGGCCACAACATTAGTAACAAAGAAACAGAATTTCCGGAGGATGAGGCCCAGAAACCAGGATTTTAAAAAGATTCCCAGGTGATTCTAATGTGCAGCCAAGGTTGAGAACCACTGATCTATATGAACTACCCAGAACAGGCAAATCCATAGCAACAGAAAGCATATTAATGGCTACCAGGAGCTGAGGGGAAGGCAAATGAGGAGGGAATGCTTAATGGTTTGGGGTTTCCTTTTGAGTAATGAAAATGTTCTGGGACTAGATAGGGGTGATAGCAGCGCAATATTGTTAACTGTCGCTGAACTGTTTACTAGCGTTAGAGAACATTAAAGAGCTGTGGGGCCAACAAGTAGAAAGTAGTGATTACCCCCAAGAATTAGTGAGCAACAGTGGAGATAAAACTGGAAGGAAGCGAAGTCTCCATAGCAACCCAATGGCAAAGACTCTGTAGTGAACTTTGATAAGCAACTCATAATCCAAGGATCTGGATATAAGGAGAGATCATCTTACAATAGAGGATAGGAGCACTCGCACACACAAATGTGTCAGCAGAAAATGAGTGACTCAGAACAATCCAGTCTGGAACAGACTAAGACAGTTCTCTTAGCCAAACTCGTTCAAGGTCTTCACCAATTTCAGTAAGTCAGACTTCAAAAATTGACGCCGGGCTTTTAGTTCAAGGCATCAGACACTCTACCCCCACCTACGTCCCGTTAACATGATGAAATGCTGATGAAAGAAATGAAAGAAGACCTACATACTTGGGGAGATATAATGTGTTCATAGATTGGAGGGCTCAACATAGTGAAATGTCAGTTCTCCCCAAACTGACCTCCCCAAATAGGTTTAATGCAATTTCTATTCAAATCCCAGCAAGATTTTTTTTTTTTTTGCGGAAACAGACAAGTTTATTCTAAAGTTTATATATGGAAATGCACAAGATCTAAAATAGCCAAAACAATCTTGAAAAAGAATAACAAAGTGGGAGGAATTGCCCTACTTGATATCAAGGCTTAGTATATAGCTAAAGTAATCAATATGTTGTGGTATTGCCAAAGGGATATATATATATCAATGGAACAGGATAGAGAACCCCAAATCGACCCAATGCAAAGATGCTAGACTGATTTTGAACAATCGGGCAAATGCAACTCAATGGAGGGAAGACTGCCTTTTCAACCAACAGTGCTGGGGCCACTGGACATCCATAGGCCAAAAAGTAAACCTTCAGCTGCCTCACACTTTATGCAAAAG
Organism: Myotis nattereri; assembly: GCF_964212035.1. NCBI lineage: Eukaryota > Metazoa > Chordata > Mammalia > Chiroptera > Vespertilionidae > Myotis > Myotis nattereri. The sequence goes on along the minus strand of NC_138086.1, from coordinate 20,475,454 downwards.
TTAACTCAAGTGGATCACAGATCTGATTGTAAAATACAAACTATAAAACTTTTAGGAAAAACAAGGAGGAGAAAATCTTCAGGGTCTAGGTCTAGGCAAAACGCTCTTAGGCTTTTTGCCTGAGGAGGATCTGTAAGAGAGAAAATGGACAAATTGGATTTCATCAAAATCCAAAACTGTCTCTTTGCAGAAGACCCTGTCAAATGGATGGAAAGACAAGCTTCAGATTGGAACTATTTGCAGACCACATATATTTCGACCCTCAATAGGGGCTCCGTCATTCCTCTCACTCCTCGTTTCCTATGCAATTCACTCTCCACTCTCCCGAAGGAACAGTCCCTATCTTCTCTCCTTTTCGCAAATCTCCAGCACTTCCTCGCTCCTCGCTCTTCGGTGGTGGATGCCCTGCTTCTTGTTTTACTGAGGAAACACAGTCACCTGGGAGAGGCCCACGCTCCCACCAAGCATCCGGGGCCCCTGGCCGCAGCCCTGCGGTCTCTTTCCTCCCTGAGGAGACCTCGGGCAGCACTTCCGTGGTATCATCATGTTCCCTTCCCACTTGCCAACTCAAAGACTTTCATCTGCAGTTCTTCCTTCTCCACTGTGCATCACATTTCTCTCTCTAGCGAGTCCCTTCTGTTAGCATAGAAATATGCCATAATAACAGTCATTTTAAGAGAACAAATACTCCCTTGATCTCAGAGCCCATCTCCAGGCATGACCCCATTTCTTCAATCCGCAGCCGAACTCCTCAAAAGACCCATACAACTGTGGCTTTCTTCATTTCTTCTGCATTTAATGAAAAATGTCATATTCACCAAAGTGAGAGGATCGTATAATAAGCTCCCATATAGCTGTTATAAGTTGACTTGTGTGCCCCCCCCACCCCAAATCTATATGTTGAAGTTCTTACCCCCAATACCTCAAAATGTGATTGTATTTGGAGACAGAGGTGATTAAGGTAAAATAAGGTCCCTAATTCAACGTGACTGGTGGACTTTTATGGAAATTAGGGCACAGACAAAGTAGACCGAGGGGTGACCCCAGGAGGACACAGTGTGAGGCAGCCATCTGCAAGCCAAGGAGAGGCCTCAAAAGAAGCCAAACTTGCCGCCACCCTGATCTTGGACTTCCAGCCTCCAGAACAGTGAGATAACACATTCCTGTTGTGTGAGCCTGCAGTGTTTTGTTAGGGCAGCCTGAGCGCTCTAACGCAACACCCACCACCCAGCTTCAATAATTATCAAAGGCTTATCTCTACTGGATTGTCTATCCCCCTTTTCTGAAGTATTTTAAACCAAATCCCAGACCTCACGGTGGGGCAGGGAGCACATTTTCTTATATAATCACAATGGCTTTTTCATGCCTAGAATATTAGCAAGAATTACTTGTAATGGCCAATTCTCAGTTCTTATTCAGGTTTCCCTGATTGTTTTTTAAAGGTCTTTTCAGAAGTTGTTGTGGGAATCAGGATCCACACGGTCTACTGTGTCTCTTAAATCTATTTTGTCTAGATGTTCCCTGCCCCCACAGCCTGCCTTCTCACTTCTCATCTCACTGACATTGGAAGAAACCTAGCCAGTTGTCCTGCACAACGGCCCGCTTTCTGGATTGGCCTGTTGGCGTTCTCATCCGTGAATTCTTTCTTGTGTTTTATTTCTCATTTTGCCTTCAAATATTTCAAACTTACAGAAAATGTAAGAACAGTGTAAACACCTTTCTTTTTCTTGAACTGTTTGAACGTAAGTTGCGGGTATGATGCCCCATCACCCAAGAATACTGCCGTGTGCATTTCCTACAAACAGGGACAGTCTCCTCCCAGCAAAATGAGGAAATGAACACAGATCCATCACGACCACCTGATCTGTACACTCCATTTGAGTTTCACTGATTATCTCATTAATGTCTTTTCTATCAAAAGGATCCAAGCCAAGATCATGCATTTTACTATTTCACTTAGTTGCCATGTCTCCTTCAGTCAAGAATAGTTCCTCAGTCTTTTCTGGACCTACCTTGACAATTTTGAAGTCACAGCCCATTTATTTTGTCTGATGTTTCCTCGGGGTGAGATTCAGGTTGCGCATCTTTGGCAGAATCCCAGAACTGATGCTGCATTTTCCTCCGTGAGTCTTGGCAGGTGGTACAGGCTTTCAATCTGCCCCACCACTGCTGATGTTAACCTTGATTAGTGGACTGAGGCAGCGATGGACAGGTCTCGCCACTTACTCTTCAATAAGTATCTTGAAGCTCTGTGATATCCTGTTACTCTTCAAACTTTCATTCGCTAGTTTTAGCATCCATTGATGTTTCTTGCCTGAGTGCACTATTATTGAAGGTTGCCAAATTTTCTATTTTCATCATTCCTTCTGTATTTATCAGTTGGTATCTACACTAATAAAAGAGAAACATGCAAATTGGCGTCACTCTGCTACACCCACCAGCCAATCAGAGCGACTATGCAAATTAACCCAACAAAGATGAAGACTGAAGAGGCTTGGCTTCTCCGCTGCGGCCAGACCAAAGGCCTGGGTCCTGGGTGCCGGAGGAAAACCAGTGCCAGCAGCCAGGGGAAGGAAGGGCTGTTGCAAGAATCTTCGTGCAACGGGCTTCTAGTTCTTTTATTAAGAAAAGCTTTGAAGCTTTGTTATCTCATATCTCTCTCTCTCTCTCTCTCTCCCTCTCTCTCTCTCTGTATCGGTTTATGGATTCCTACGTTATTCACTGAATGATAATGTTTGTGTTATTTTTTAATTTGATGCTCAACTAGCCCCAGGTTTGACCAGTGAGAGCTCATGCAGGCTGGCTTCTGTGTCCCTTTGACATGCTTGGAGCACTTCCTTACCTTCTGGTACAAGATGGTCCGGGCTTACCATGTGCTTTTCTTGCCTTGGCCTTGGGATCCACCATTTCTCCAAGGAACCCTGGTTCCTTTAAGGGACAGTGGCATTTAGAAACCAAGACCTGGGCACTCAGTGTGCTCTTTGATTTCGGATGGTGCTGTTCCCTCTCAACAGATAGGGTTAGACAATCTCTCTGTCTACGCAAATTTTTATCTATATTTGTTTCTATATCTATCTATCTATCTATCTATCAATCATCTATCTATCATCTATCTATCTATCTATCTATCTATCTATCTATCTATCTATCTATCTAAAAAACCATTAGTAACCCCACTGGCGTGGCTCAGTGGTTGAGCATCAACCTATGAACCAGGAGGTCACAGTTCAATTCCCAGTGGGGGCACATGCGTGGGTTGCGGGCTTGATCCCCACTGTGGGGTGTGCAGGAGGCAGCCAATCAATGATTCTCTCTCATCATTGATGTTTCTATCTCTCTCTCTCCCTCTCCCTCTCTTACAGGATAAAAAACATGAGTTTATATCAGAATGTTTTGCATGTTATCCATAGTTGTTTTTTTTCATGGTTGTGTTTCATTGAGAGCAAACCATATCTGGTCCTCATGCCAGTAGTTTTCAATGAATCCTTTAGCTCACGAAAGGCTTGTTCCAGCTCTGCCCTTACAGAAGGGCTGGGCCTATAGGCTCCCAGTTGGACAGAGCCCGGGAGCAGGACCCTTACACACCATGATGTGACAGGGCATGCTGTACGAGGCTGCACAGCCTCCAGGGGACCTGCGGGCTGCTGACCTAAACTGTCCTGATTTCTACAGCTCATGTCCCTGGGTTCTCTCTGCCAAGTTTCACCAATGCTACCCGCTGTGCCTGGGTCCTCGTTTGCAAGTGTGGGAGCTGGAGGCCTGGCTGGAGGGTGGGATTCACATTCTCTGTCCTCTGGTTCCCATTACACAGCTGTCTGTTCTGCAACAAACACCCTACATCGGTGGCAGCTCCTGCCTGCTGCTGCTTCCACAGAGAGGGCGCCAGGCTGGGCCGGGGTGGACTGCACCATGTCCACCTTCGGGGGTGCTGGGCCTGCCTGGAGGCATCGGGCACCACGGAGCAGGCCTTAGAGGCTCATGGCTGCCTGGAGGCCCTGGAGGCCCTGGTAGTGGTTGTGCTGCCTGGTGGCAAGGCCCCTACCCCCTAGAGACCCTGTATCCCCAGAGCCTTTATAGCCAGGAGCACAGGCCACCACGTACCCTGTCCCATCTCATCCACGGTGCCCTCCCCATCCTCAGTTCTGGTACCCAAAGAGGAGCAAGGGGCTGGGAAAGGAGGAGGAAAGAAGAGAGCAAACGGGCAGGCAGGGGTGGGAGGTGGGGGAGGCAGGTGGTGGGAGGGAGGACCACGCCTGGACCACTCATTATCTCCAGCTCTGGGTACAGGCCCGACACACCCAAGATGTGTCTGTTGACTGATGAGATGAGGCAAAAAGGCATTTAGGAAGGGGTGCTCCACAGAGGGGCCCCCTCCCAGAATGAAAGGCGCAGGGAACAAGAGAAGCCCTGTTCTGTCTCTAGCTCCCAATCCTCCCCACTCCCTGGGGAGGTAAGCTGGGAGCAGGAGGCCTGTCCCTGAATGAGAATCACTCTGCCCATCTCTGTCTCCCTTGGGCGGCTCAGTCATGTGACCCTAGAGCTGGCAGACGCTGACCTCACCTGCCTACCCTCTCCTGTCTCCCCTACGGTGGACCCCAGACAGAGTCCTAGGAGGGTCCAGATCCAGCCCCCTTACCCTACCCTGCATCCCCCCACCCCATTCTCCCCCTTCCTCTTTGAGCCCATCCCTGACAGCCTTAATTAACTTCCTGGTGAAGGGAGCTATAAAACTGCAAAGTCTGATTAAAAATAATAATGAGAATGCCTATTGCCCATTAGCCTGTGCCTGAGCCCTTAATGAGGGTTAATTAATTAATCGGCCTCCTTGAAGCCTGGGAGAGGGCGAGAGTATCTTCACTCTCTGAGAAGTGGGGGGGGGGGGGGGGGGGGGGCAGGGAGCGGCTGATGGTAGTGCTGGGGAGAAGGCTTCTCTGGTCTCCCTGGACCTTCCCAGCTGCCGAGCCACCAGGAAAGAGTGGACTGGCCCTCAGGAATCACCCTCTAGGGCGGCCATTAGCTGTGTGGCTTGGGGAGTGGCTTCCCCTTCCCTGGGCTGCACGCACATTCCGCACGTGTGAGATTCAGAGAATGACATGATTATTTCCCAGGCTCCTTCCAGCCTTGATGCTGGGACGACCAGGTGGCCAAGGGCTGTCTCTGCCCCCATCTTCCCTCCCCCCGGGGAGCAGCGCAGGGTCTCCTTCAGCCTGGGCCCCTGCAGTGAGTCCTGCTTGATAGCCTCCCTGATGCTTGGTCTTCCTTCCTTCCTCCCTTCCTTCCTTCCTTCCTTCCTCCCTCCCTCCCTCCCTCCCTCCCTCCCTTCTCTCTCTCTCTCTCTCTCTCTCTCTCTCTCTCTCTCTCTCTTTCTGTCTTTCTTTCTAATTGTGGCAAAATATGCATGACATAAATGTTGACATCTTAAGCAGTTCAAAGTGGTATAAAGCCTTTCCCATTGTTGTGCCTTCCATTTCCAGAACTTGCAAACCTGAGAAGGTGTACCCACAAAACAGCAACTCTCCCTCCCCCGGTCCCCGCCCCAGCACCCACCAGTCTCCTTTCTGTGCCTATGAAATGGACACCTCCCATGACTGGCTCAGCCTGCGTCTGCCCGTGGGTGTCTGGCTTATTTCATTTCGCATAATGTCTTCCGTTGCATCGGGGCTGTAAATGCCCTTGGCTGTGATGTCAGGACTTGCCCACCTTCCAGGACTGCAGCCTGGGGTGGAGGTGGACCTGGCTGCGATGGAGGCTGATTCACACAGGGGCTGCCAGGCCTCCTGCCAGGGGCTCCGAGCATCCAGGATGAAGGACGCAGCCTCCGGGCATGTCAGACTTAGTCACTGGTAAATACCATAAAACATCACACATTAAAATAAACATGAATTCATTGCGAGAGGATGCAAAACGCACATGAATTTTTGACTCAAAACGGATTCTTTTCAGTTTCCCCCCCCCCCCCCCCCCGTTTCAAAAACTGCCTGTGGCAGACTTTCTTCCTCCCTCAGGCCCCCGGGGATTTGATGGGAAGCTGAAAAGGCACAGACCCTCACGCCAGGCCTCACCTGAGGGCAGCCTGGGAGGCCAGGGCAGCCAGGCCCATGCCCTGCGGAGCAGCTGGGCCCCCCACTCCCCCCTTCAGTCTAGGCCTTAGAAACCACAGGTCAAACTTACTGGGGACTGAGTAAGCCCACTGCTGTCAATCAGCCAGGCACCTCCTTGAGCCAAGGGACTGGGAGCTGGGGAGTCAGTGCCCGCCCCCCCCCCCCCACCTAAGGGGGGAAGAGGCCAGGGGAGGAGCAGAGGGCGCACCGCCAGCTCTGAGCCCCTGGCTTCCCGGCTCCTCCAGAACGGCCCCGCCAGGAGAAGCTGCCAGAAGCAGCGGAGTCTGGGCCCGGTGGGAGCTGAGGGCCACCTGCTCCGCAGGCCTCTGGAGGTGCCAGGAAGCACCAGTCGCCCGCCATCTCCTTCGCAAGCTGAGCGGCCCACAATCATTTGGGCTGAGAGATGAGTGCCGGAAAGTTGCCCCGTTGAATTTAATTTATTTCAATTTAATTTTAATTTAAGCTATTCCACATTTGCTCCCCAGCTATCTCCCCCCACCCCCGCCCGCCCGCTGCTGAGGTTGTTAAATTAATGTAACTCATGAAGAAAGGAAAGATGGAAAATGATCAGAGAGCCTAGAGACACCCAGTCCCAAACCAGACATACTCCCTCCCCCTGCAACACACACACAAACACCTGCCACAAATACCTCGTGTGTCCCCTCACAACCCTCAGGCCAGGATGAAGGGAAGTCAGGGGACTGCCCCATTATCGGGCCCAGCGTCCCCTAACCCACCCGAGTGGAAGCAGTAATAATGGTAACCATTTATTGGGCATCCGCTTTGTGCGAAGCCTCCCTTTCTTTCTTACCTCACCCTGCTGGGCAGTGGCGCATTATTCCCGGCTCTCAGAGGAGCAACCTGGGGCTCTGAGCCCGAGTCCTTGGGCAAAAGTCACAGCCAACAAGTGCAAAGAGCCGGGGGAGGAGGGACTGGCTGTGCGTCCTTGGGGGCTGGGCACTTCCCTCTCTGAACCTCAGGTCCCAACTTGCAAAATGGGGTGACAATGCTGGTTCCTAAAAGGGCTTCAAAGGTATCCTGGCCTCGAAAAATTAAATCAGCGCAAAGAGGTTGTCAGAAAGACTGGAGTTAAACTGTGGGAATGTTGGAAAGATGGCTCTGCTTGGATTAAAGCAACTTCCCTCTGGGCGGGTGGAGACCTGGACTCACCTTTAGGCCCGAAATGAGCCCTCAGGGAAGCCTTGTGTTTGTGTGGGTGGTTGGAGTGGGCAGCGCCTGCTGGCCTGAAGACCTAGCCCAGTGGTCAGCTAACTGTGGCTCGCGAGCCACATGCGGCTCTTTGGCCCCTTGAGTGTGGCTCTTCCACAAAATACCACGTGCGAGCACCCATGTACAGTGCGATGGAAACTTCGTGGCCCATGCGCCCAAGTCAGTTTTCGGCCTGGGCGAGTCTATTTTGAAGAAATGGCGTTAGAAGAAGTGGGGGTATGTTCGCTGAGGTCGACCCCTCAGACTGAGGACGTTTTTAGCAAAGGCCAGCTTAGGAGTACCCTAATTAAGTTAATAACAATGTACCTACCTACATAGTTTAAGTTTAAAAAATTTGGCTCTCAAAAAAAATTTCAGTAGTTGTACTGTTGTTGTTTTTTTAAATTAAATCTTTATTGTTCAGATTATTACATTTGTTCCTCTTTTTCCCCCCCCCCATAACTCCCCTCCTCCCAGTTCCCGCCCCATCCTCCGCCCTCACTCCCCACCCACTGTCCTCATCCAGAGGTGCACGATTTTTGTCCAGTCTCTTCCCGAATCTCCCACACCCCTTTTCCCCCCCAAGAATAGTCAGTCCATTCCCTTTCTATGTCCCTTATTCTATTATGATCACCCGATTATTTATTCACTTGATTCTTAGATTCACTTGTTGATAGATGCATGTTTGTTGTTCATAATTTGTATCTTTACCTTTTTCTTCTTCTTCCTCTTCTTAAAGGATACCTTTCAGCATTTCATATAATACTGGTTTGTTGGTGATGAACTTCTTTAGCTTTTCCTTATCTGTGAAGCTCTTTATCTGACCTTCAGTTCTGAATGATAGCTTTGCTGGATAAAGTAATCTTGGTTGTAGGTTCTTGGTATTCATCACTTTGAATATTTCTTGCCATTCCCTTCTGGCCTGCAAAGTTTCTGTTGAGAAATCAGCTGACAGTCGTATGGGTATTCCCTTGTAGGTAACTGAGTTTCTTTCTCTTGCTGCTCTTAAGATTCTCTCTTTGTCTTTTGCTCTTGGCATTTTAATTATGATGTGTCTTGGTGTGGTCCTCTTTGGATTCCTTTTGTTTGGGGTTCTCTGCGCTTCCTGGACCTGTAAGTCTATTTCTTTCACCAGGTGGGGGAAGTTTTCTGTCATTATTTCTTCAAATAGGTTTTCAATATCTTGCTCTCTCTCATCTTCTGGCACCCCTATAATTCTGATGTTGGTACGCTTGAAGCTGTCCCAGAGGCTCCTTACACTATCTTCGTATTTTCAGATTCTTTTTTCATTTTGCTTTTCCAGTTGGGTGTTTTTTGCTTCTTTGTGTTTTGAATCTTTGACTTGATTCTTGCACTCCTCTGGTCTGCTGTTGGGTGTCTGTATAATATTCTTTATTTCAGTCAGTGTATGCTTAATTTCTAGTTGGTTCTTTATCACAACATCGAGGGTCTCATTAGATTTCTTGTAGATCTCATTAAGTTTATCGGCAGTTTCTAGAAACTTATTGAAAGACCTTAAAAGTGTGGTTTTGCCAAAACCGGTTTGGCTCAGTGGATAGAGCGTCGGCCTTCGGACTGAAAGGTCCCAGGTTCGATTCCGGTCAAGGGCATGTACCTGGGTTGCAGGCACATCCCCAGTAGGAGATGTGCAGGAGGCAGCTGATCGATGTTTCTCTCTCATCGATGTTTCTAACTCTCTATCTCTCTCCCTTCCTCTCTGTAAAAAATCAATAAAATATATTTTTTTAAAAAAAGTGTGGTTTTGAGCTCTGTATCCTCCATTTCTGTCATGTTTCTTTGTCTCCGCATTTTTTATGCTTTCTTGGTGGACCCCCTTGTGGTCTTTGTGCGCAGTCTTGTTGTAGTTAAGCCTTGGTTGTTGTAGGTAATACTGGCGGGGATTTGACCTCCAGGCCAACTGGCTACGAGAATCAGCTGTGTCTGCAGTGGGAGAACTTCTGTGCTGGATCTCTAGGGCGGTGCTAATCTAGCCTTTGCCTGAGGCTATCCGGCAATGCCTCTGTGCAGGGCTTGGGCGGGGTGGAGCGAGCAGTTATGGCTGCTCTCAGTTCCGTCCCTAGGGGCTCTGCCTCACCGAGTCCCAGCAACCGCTGCAAACCTCGGAGAGAAAGCTGCCTTCGAGTTCCAACCGAAGCCAGACAGTCCCGCTTCTCCCGTTTGAGTCTGGGTCCCTAGAGACTCGCCCGGGATCTGGAGCTCAGAGTCTGAAACTCCCTCCCGATTGAAAACAACAACCGCGCCCTCCGCCGCCAGTTCGCTCCGCTCGCACTCTGCACCTGAGTATTTCACTTCAGCACTGCGCCTCCTCTGAGTCTGGGTATGATATTCTCTTTCCTCATAGTTGTAGAATTTCCACTCAGCCAGCCTTCCAGTGGTTCTGGATGATGTCCATTCCGTCTTTTAGGTGTAATTTGAATTGGTTGTTCGAGGCAGCAATCTCCGGCGTTAACCTATGCCGCCATCTTGGTTCTCCTCCAGTCGTTGTACTGTTGATATTTGGCTCTGTTGACTAATGAGTTTGCCGACCACTGGCCTAGCCCAAAGGCAGAAGCTTGGTCTAGGCCAGTGGTTCTCAACCTGTGGGTCGTGATCTCTCTGGGGGTCAAACTACCCTTTCACAGGGGTCGCCTATGACCATCGGAAAACACATATATAATTACATATTGTTTTTGTGATTAATCACTATGCTTTAATTATGTTCAATTTGTAACAATGAAATTGTGGGCCACCACAATATGAGGAACTGTATTAAAGGGTGGCAGCATTAGGAAGATTGAGAACCACTGGTCTAGGCTGTCCGGCCCTCCCTTTGCTCAGCTGTGGAAGCACCTGTGCTTGCAGAGGTAGAGTTGTGTTGTGTGTGTGTGTGTGTGTGTGTGCACGCATGTATGAATCTAAAACCTAAAAGCTTCTTTGTTTTTGTCCAAGACCTCGGGGCCTTTGCACTGACGGCTCCCCCTGCCCAGAACACCCTTCCCCAGAGAGTCACGTGGAGGCTCTGTCCTGCGCCTTGAGATTTGTTTAAATGTCATCTTCTGGGTGAGGCCTTCCCTGACCACCTTATTCAATCTCCGCTCCCCCTCCTTTCCCTGGGTTAGTATCCTGCCCCCGCCCCTCCCTTTGCACTTGGTACCTTCTCCATCCTGCATAATGTCTCTATGTGGTGTCTTGTGTGTTTCCCTCACTAGAATATAAGAGCCATGAGGGCAAAGATTTTGTCCGTTTGGTTTACTGCTGAATCGCCAGTGCCTGGAACGGCGCCTGGCACAGAATAGATGCTCCACAAATGTTGTAGGACTGAATGAAAGGAAAGTGTTGGTCGCAGGAGATGAGGAGCAGATTTGGGGATGAGGGACCCCAGGCAGGAACATAACTGTGTCCAAATGGCTCTGGAAGGACCCTGACAAGATGGTCTTGTCAGGACAGGGCCGACCACACCTTCTCAGGTTGCCCGAGAGGGAAGGGAACAAATACGAACACTGCTGATAGGGAAGACAGATGGGAAAGCCAGGCAGCGATATCCATGAGCACCCACATGCTGGGCACCCATACGCTCAGCACCCACAAGGCCTACCATCAGCCCCCCCCCCCCCCCCCGTGAAGCATTCTCCCCCATGTGTCCTATGGCCGAGAGAATTAGTAGGCTCTTTACTTCAAACATCCCAGATGCAAACTTCGACTAACTCTTACTGTGCAAAACACCTGAATACTCTAAATAAAGTACAGTTAGTTGCCATTTTTTGAAAGTCCGCTTTACACCACTTTGCTTTTGTGAAAGACCTATATTAGCACCTGTTTTCACTGAACTGAAAGAAATCCGAAAAGCGTTTTTGCTTCAGTGAAAAAGGGCCAAAACGTTCAGAGTTTGCTTGGCAGTTCAAGCGGCGCCGGGACAGCAGGAGTGGCACCGGCGGGCTCCCTCCCTGGAGCCCAGGCAGCGTCTCGTCTCCGCTTCTCGCTTCTCGCTTCTCGCTTCTCGCTTCTCGCATGGACCCACCGGAGCTGGGAGCTGCCTGAGCATCTGGGCTTCCTCACTTTGCTTTATGCGCCCTTAGCGAGATGCGGCTGTAATCGCCTCTTGCTCGCCGCCATTTCAGTTTACGAACCGTTTCATAGGAACGCTCTGCTTCCGGGAGCAGGGGACACCTGTTCCAAGGGGGTTTGCATCTTTAAAAACCTAATAGCTGCTCCGCAGGCTGAGTGGCGCCGGAGCCGGAGCCGCCTCTGCAGTCCGGCCAGCAAGCACGCACTGGCGACAAGTCTGCTGAGCCCCTTGCTCACCCTGACCGGGTCCTCCTGTCACGTTCAGTGGTTCAGTGACCAGGCTGTGGGCCCTGGCACCCAGGATCCCGCTGTGCTCCTGCCACCGCGGGCACCCAGTCTATGGGCGTTAACCACCCGCCTGTCCCTTGCCTCTCACTGTGTCTTCATTGATTCAATAAACCATGTAATTGGAGAATCTTCATCTGGCCAGTGAGCCTTTCGGTCCCGTGAACTCTGGGACAGCTGCCCTGGCTTCACAGAGACAATGTCCCACATGACAACGGGACATGGAGTATCTGTGGGACATTCCCTGCTCGACCTGGGGGGAGGGCTTTGGGGGAGTCAGGCCGTGATCATTTGGACGTGAGAGGGAGGGCTGCCTCATTCTGCGGGCACAGTCAGGCGTGGCAGGCGCCCTCCGGGTGGCTACAGTGCTAGCTCACATCCCAGACGCTCTTCTTACCAACTCGGGGAGTCCCTGTCCCCTGCCCTTGACCCCAGGTGCACCTTTGTGGCTGGCAAGGCCCGAGGGTGGTGCTGGGCTAGGATGTGGCAGTGGCGTGTGTGACGTCCAAGGCTAGGTCCTGCCTCACGGCTGCAGGGAGTTCTTGTTCTGGAAGCCACACACACAGTCTGAGTGCCCCGAGGCCGCCACGCGGTGAGGAAGCCCAAACTGCCCCACACACAGGCCACAGAGCGAGGCCAGGGTGCTCAGCCGAGAGCCCAGCCACAGCCAGCGTCAGCGCAGGCTCCAGGGAGCGAGCTCGGGGCCCCGGCCCCCAGCCCGGTCAGTCCGGGCGGCCAGCACACACTGGCTGAGAAGTGGCAGACGTGGCGTCTGGCCTGTCCCTGGGGCTGCCCTGCCCGCCCAGCACCGCAGGCACCAGAGGGGCGCTCACGTCCCCGGCCAGCAGCCCCTGCCGTCAGTGTTCCCGGCTGGAGCAGGGAGCAGTCTGGTCAGGACATGGCGCTTAGTGACACTTCAACACCATGAGCCCTGCCCCCGGCCTGTGTCCCCCCCCCCCACGCCCCCCAAAAAATTGGTGTCGCTGCAGTGAGAGCAAGGAGCTCCCCGAGTGAGCCAAGGAGAGGCCGCTGGGCCCTGCCTGGGGCCCATTAGCTGTTTCCTGTCCGTCCGCCTCTCCAGGGCCCTTCTCTTCAAAATCACCTCGAAGAGGCAGCTTCCAGCTTCATCTCCATCCTCGCATTTGCTCTTAGTTCCGCGTGCAGCTCTCAGTTCAGGCTATTTAGTTTGCCTCCAGGTGTCTCTCCTGTCCCTGTTCTCCACCCCCAGCCCCGCCCCGCCCCTGCTTCCAAGTCACTCCGGGGACACTGAGAAACCTGCGTCATGGCCACCCTGGGGGCCCTGCCCCATCTCATTTCTGGGCTAAAGAGTTGCTGAGGCGGTGCCCAGGCTTTACCGAGGAGCTCCAAGCCACAGAGGTCGGGAAGGGAAGGATTGTAAACCTGGCCAGGTCCGAATCTGACCTCACTGCTCACCAGCTGTGTGACCTTGGGCAAGTTACGCAACCTCTCTCTGCGTCTGCCTCCTCATCTGTAAAATGGGGTGTAATGTAACCTACCTCATAGGGCAAAGGAGCAAGCCCCTAGGAAGCACTTAGAGCAGGAGGCAGCACAGGTGAGGGCTTGTGTTTGCTGTTATGATGCAGGTCTCTTATTATTATGCTGCCAGGCGGGGGCCTACAGATGGGGCTACAGGGGTCTTGCTCCCCCTGGAAGGGGCTGTGTGCCTGGAATTCTTTCTAGAAGAGGAGGAAGGTACTCTGCCTGCATAAACATCCGCCCCAACCTCCCCCTCCATTGCATTTCCAACCCAAGCCTTTCTCTGTCATTGCTCCGACCCCCTGGGGAAAGGAAGGTGGTGGTCTCCCTCCTGGTTTGCACCGGCGCAGTGGGGGGCAGCGATGGGGCCATGGCCTGCTCCAGGCCACCAGTTCTGTGGGCTCAGGCCTCCTATTGCACCCTCTCGGCCCAACATTCTTCCAGCCCATCTTTCTGCCCCATCTCCTGCTATGGCTACAGTTGGGGGTTGGCATCTGGGGCCTGTGAGCCCTTCCATTGCCAGCACTGGAGCCTGGAGTCACCAGACGACAACAGGACTCGAATCCTCCCTGCCCCCTATTTCTGGTTTGGGGGTGCTGGGAGCCCTGAAAGATGGCTGCTCAGGGGGGCTCTCTGTTCAGAGACTATTGTCAGTCAAGCCTGGTAGAGCTGCTGGCGGGGCCTGGCCCTCCTGAGGGAGCTGGGGAGGGAGCAGCGGTGGCTTAGACGGTCCCGCTTCCCAGGGAGCAGGCCGTTGGAGAGGGGCGGCAGCGAGCTGGCAGCGAGCCCATGAGCCCAGGGTGCCCGGGGTGCCCCAGCCCTTCGTCTCCCCTCATCCAGCCCTCAGGCGTCCCCGGAAGATTCTGGATCCTCTGCGGGTGGCTTGGAGAGGCCTGTGGGTACATGATGATGGGACTTGCTCAGCTATTTCCTGTGTCCCGCTGGCCACCCCAGCCAGACTGGGAGCATCTGGAAGGCAGGGCCTGTGCCACCCCAGACTCGGAGTTCCCATGGTCCCTGGTCCTGGGGAGGTGGGAGAATGAGGTCTGCCGAGTGACCAGCAAGGAGGCGACCTGGAGACTGCAGGGCTCCTGTCCAGCTCCAGGAGCCGGGGTTCCTGCTGGTGGCCCCACGTGACTCGCAAGAGCCGGGAAGATAAAGTGGTCACCCAGTGCCACCCCATCCCTTGCTGTCGCCGAGCCCTGCCTTCTGCGCTGGGACTTCCTCTCTCTCCACGCTCCGTGACAGGAGCCGGAGCCACGCTGGTGCCCGGGGAAGACAGGGCGCAGGCTGCTGCCAGCCCCTCGTGGGACATCAAAGTTCCAGAGGAAGCAACAAAACACACAGAGGAGAACTGCCTCCCTCCTGGGCACTCCGCTCAGCGGCCAGGGAGCCGGCCCGCGGGACCAGCAAGGAGAGGCGGGGGGTGACCATTCATAGTTCGTCATGATCACAAACAGGGAACACGTGTGCGCAGGGCCCTCCCCGCACGCCAGGCCCTGGGCTGGGCATCGTCTCACAGGTTCCTCACAACAGCCTGCCAGTAATGGTCCATATTTCAGAGATGAGGAAAACGGATCACTTGTCCTGGAGACACAGACAGAGCGGCCAGTGGCAGAGCCAGGACATAAACTGGGGTGGTCTGAGGCTGCTAGCACAGTAAGAGCAACTGTATCCCACACCTAGTGCCAGCACTCACCCCTCCATGCCGTGGAATGGCGCTCTGCCGGGGCGGCCTGCTCAGGTCCATACCCCTAGTTCTGGAGCCCTTTGCTGCAGTCAGCTCTTAGCATAATGATGCTGTGTAACAAACCACCCTCACAAGTCTCCACAAAAGCACTTATACCATCATCGGTCTGCAGTCAGCTGCAGGGTGGCTGCGTTTATTAGATTCCTGTTATATGTTGGGCACAGTTCTCAGCCAGGCCCGAGGATCTAGCCACCCACCGGGGAGTCACACAAGACAGGAACTGTGATGAGGCACGCAGGCCTGGCGAGGGGACTGTCCAAAGGCACCAGGGCTGGAGAGACGACGTGTGTAGTTTGCTGAGAAGCAGGCAGGCGCAGGCGCAGGCATGTGAAGGACTAGGTCAGCCACAGGGAGGGAAGGATCACGCCAAGCATCTGAGGAGCCCTTGACATTTTTTTAAGCTGATGAGTGGACTTAAAGGGGACAGTGGGTTGAAGGCCGGAAGATGGTTGGAGGACTGGCTGTTCTCCAGGTAAGACATTTTGGAAACCTGGGGACCCCTGGGGCCCAGCAGGTGGGTAGGTGGGAGGTGGGTGTGCATGATCCCCAGGTAGGCGGGGCATGCAGGGTGTAACCAAAAAGCAATGCCAGGAGCCCTTGCCGGGTGGCTCAGCTGGTTGGAGCTTCGTCCTGTGCACCAAGAGGTTGTGGGTTCGGTTCCCTTTCAGGGCACGTGCCTCAGTTTCAGGTTTGATGCCCAGTAGGGGCATCTACAGGAGGTAACTGATCAATGTTTCTCTCTCTCCCTCCCTCCCTCTCTCTAAAAATCAATAAACAAATCCTTGAATAAGGATATTTTTGTTTTAAAAGCGCATATTTCTGGGAGGCTCAGTCCTCACTGGGTTTCCAAAGAGGCCTCACGGAAGCGCGTGTTTCAGCCGTGGCAGCGTCATCAGAGTAAATCCATGTCCCCTCCCAGCTCCAGGGATGCTGTGCAGAACCCTCACCCACCCACTTCCTACCACAGTGTTCATTCTGTTTGAAAATAAAAAAGCAAGGCGTTCTCTGAGAGGCACAGGTGTGCGCTGGGCCCCGCTAGAGGCGGACAGAAGAGCGAGCTGGCGGCCCAGGGCCCACCCGGGTCTCTTCTCTGTGGCTCGCTCACTGTGTCCAAGGGGAGCCAGCGCGGCCAGGGGTCTGCGTGAGCCTTCCTACCGAGCGCAGGCAGGGGGCCCCTCGCCTTTGTCCTTGGGTGCCCAGCTCTGACGCGGGGGCTCAGAACGTGTCCTTGCCCAGGGACAGCTGGACGCTCAGCCCTTCTCATTCCTCTGCCTGCCCCGCCCCCCCGCCCCCCCCCCCCCGCCAGCCTTGGCCCCCCAGTCAGGCCTGGGGCTGTGCAGCAAACAGACCCACCTGGCGATGGGCAGCCCTGTCACTCATCACTTGTGGCCACGCAGAGAAAAGGAGGGCAGCGGGGTGGGGGAGGGTGGGGGGGTGGGGGAGGGGGAGGGGGCTGCTTATTTTTAGCCACGTATTGGTGGGGCTTTGCAGACCAAGACGGCTCCTGCTCTAGCGGATGCTGTTGTTTCTCCCCACCAGGGCTGGGAATTGGTTTGTTTTCCAGGCAGCCACCTCAGCCTCCCCGCTGCGGCGCAGGCCCAGGGCAGTCTGTGTCTATTATTTTTGATTGCCCGTCTTATGGGGCATGAAATCGCCGCAGGGGACGCGGGCTTGGCAGTGCCCTCATCTCCCGGGGCAGGGCTGAGGGGCAGCAGCAGGGAGGTGCCAGCCAGGTGCCGCCCTCTGGCCCCGGAGGACATGGGAAAGGCTGGCGCCAAGAAGCAAAGGAAGGCATCAGCCCCCACCTCTGCCCTGGCTGGTGCTGCTGGGGCCAGCCCTTCCTGCCCAGGGAGAGCTGAGGGGGCTCAGTGCCTCAGTTTCCCTTTTCTGCCAAGTCTGCGGGGCCGTGCACCCTCGGGAAAAGCTCCAGGTGAGAAGTCCTTGCCTCTTCTCATATCTGGCTGCTTCTGAGGTTCCTGGCTTACAACTCCAATCTCTGCCAACCCACCCTGAAGGGTAGCAGAACACGCCACCCCAAACCATGCCGCTTTGTATATGGATTCTTAAACTAGGCGTGTAAACAGCCAATGGGAGAGAGGATTTCTCTGAGCTCCCTGGGACTTACCCACCACTGACCCTCACCCGGGGCAGGAGACTGTGAGCGACTCACACCCAGACCAGCCTCGTCACCCCATCAGGCCTCCCCCGCTTTTCCTAAGGGCCCGTCCACCCTTCCCAGCAACCATTTGGTCCCCGAAAGGGCCTCCCTCCCGCTCCCCTTCCCTATGAAGGGGCGTTTAACCCTGGCTCTAAGTCCCCTTGGGGAGCTTTCGTTCCCACCCTGGGGCTCGCCCATGTACACAGGAGGCATCCACGTTAATAAACTTCTGTTTGCTTTTCTCTTGTTAATCTTTGATCACCGGGGTCAGCTAAGAGCTCAACGGCCTTCTCTGATGCTCCGTCTCAAAGCTCCCTCCCCTTGGTCTCACAAGGACGGCAGTGGTTGGGTGAGGGCCCACCCCGTCCTTCCTTAACTTACTAGTAAGTGCCGAGTGAGTTACAGCCGCGAAGACCCATTTCCAGGTTAGGTCTCACCCACGGGCGCCAGGGGTAGGATTTGGACAGATCCTTGGGGGAGGGGACACTGTCCAGCCCGCCCCAGCAGGTGCTGGTGGTGTTTCTCCCTGGCCCCGAGCCGCAGTGCACCAGGGCCCGGGGACACCGGCTGCGAGGGGCTGTCCCGGGAGAGCTGCCGCTACGCCCGGCCTCCTGGCCCTGGTGCAATTGAGGCGACTGGTCAACATCTGAGTCCTGAGCAGAGTAAAGGCCTTTCCCTCCCCGCTGGCCGGTAAGCAAGGAAAATGGAAGAAATAGGAAGAAAGGGGATTGAGTCAAAGAAATCAGAGCCTTACCGAATGTGCCGCCCCCCCCCCCCTCCGGGGCAGAGGAGCGAGGGGATAGAGAGGAGGCAAACGCAGCACAAACAACCCCACTGAGGTGCTGGAGCCCCCGGCACACCCTTACCTGGGCCCGGAGCGGGGGAAGGGTCAAGTGGGAGCTGACACCTGGGGACCCTGGGCAGCTCCTGGCAGAACTCAGGCTCATCTTCACCTCTCCTGCCTCGATGGTGGACGCTTTCCAAAATGAGGTGCCCTCCCCAGAGAGCACAGGACCCCCCACCCTCCACAGTCACACACCCCAAGCTCCTGCTCCTTTCTCCCCTCAAGTGCCCCAGCACAGGGCTCCTTCCCCCAGGCCCTCCCTTCTCTTCCAGGGGAACAGGCCTCATCCTAGAAACAAATTCAAACCGACTTGGGAGTTAATGACTGAAACGCTAACAACAAAATGGGCTGGGGCGGGGAGGCGTGTTTTACATTTCCCTGGCGGAGAGGCTTTGAGTCCGAAAAGGAAGCCCTGTGGCCTGAGGCCTGATCTGGGGTGGAGGGGCTCTGGCCATCAGCCCACGCTCAGGGCTGGTGTCAGGCCGCCTCCAAGTGGCCCCCCTGCCCTGCCCTCTGAGGCCAGTGGCCTTTGTGGGGCCCCCAGGAGGTCTCCTTGGACCAGCCTCTGGTCCCGTGAACATGCTTCAGGATTAGTCCTAACTGTTTCCTTCTACCCTAGAGGCAGCTGCTGAGGCACACACAGGCCGCAGGGCACAGCTGCTCTGATCCGAGCCCAGGTGTTGTCTCCTGAGCCCCCGCCACCTTCTGCGCGGGATGCTGCTGCTAACCCCTTCAACGGCACCCCCTTCACTCCGTCTCCCTTAAGGGCCAACCATTCTCAAGTGTTTGGGTTCGGAGAAGCACTTGCAAAACGCCTGAGGTGTGCGCCTGCATGTTAACCTCATGCGGGTGCGCCCCGATGGTGGATCGCATTCCCCTCCTTGCTTTTTCTGCCCAGCACTGCTTTTGGGGCGCCCACGTTTGTGTGAACAGAGACCCTCTTGCCGCTGCAGGGGCCCACGGTTTGCTCCCGGAGTGTTTCACCGTCCATCCTCCCAGGGATGCTCCGCCCCCCGCTACCCCCCCCCCCCCCCCAACACACACACCTCAGCACAAGGAAAATTGCCATGGACGTCCTCGTACCTGTCCCCTTGAGATGTCAGGCTGTCTTTGGAGCATGTGCCAGGAGCAGAAAGGTGGGACCTCAGGGCAGGCAGAGCCGCACCTGCCATTTCACTCAGCAGAGTGGCCACGCTGGTCTGCAGCTCCTCTCCTCTGCCACATGGAATCCTTCCCACCGGTCACACGGGCCCCTGACCATGAAACAGCGAGGCGTGTCGGGTGGGACTGTCAAGGCCCATGAGGAGTCTAGGCTCTGGTGAACCAACAATGTGAGACGAGTGAAGCTACAAAGTGTCACGGTGTAGAAATGCTATTAATCGTCATTGATGAACTGTTATATTTTTGCCAAATTACCAGACCGTCCAGTAATAGCCAGTGGTGTCAGTGCTGGCTGCCTTCTGTTCCCACGTCCAGATCTACGCCACCTGGGCAGCCCCGCGGGCTCTCCTGGTCTGGGGCTCCTGGTGAGGGAGTGGCCACAGGGAGGCTCTGGCAGGGGGCCGGCAGGCGGAACAGGAGCGAAGTGGGGTTTCCTCCAGCTCCTACTCCCGCGGACCCTGCCTCACTCCCTTAGGCCGTCCTTCCTCCGCTTCTCAGGCCTAGAGGGGGCCAGCCCTGGGGTCCCACAGCATCTCTGGCTGATTTCCTGGACCTCTACCCACACATACGCCTTTACTGAGGGAATGTGTCGCCGGGACCCTGCCTGGGAGACAGTGTCTGAGAAGATGCAAATGCTGGGCTGGACCAGATGCTACTGAGGGAGGCAGTTTCAGCTCTAGCATTGAGGACAGCGCTGCCTCACACACCTGTCTGGGTGCCCCAATCAGAGACCTTGCAGTCCTCTTACCTGCACACCATCACCGCCTCATTGCCTCCCCTGGGCAGAGGCCTCAGGTCAGTGCATGCCCCACTCCACCCCACTCCAGGCTCTTCCTCTGGGTCCCTTCAGCTCCCAGGGTTTACCTGACCTAGCTTTCACCCCACCCCCACCCCCTCCCACCCCCCACCCCCTCCCACCCCCCACCCCCTACCGCCATGACTGTCTTAAGATAGCAAGCTCTCCACGGGCCCAGAGTCCCAGGCTCTCAGCACAGTGCCTGGCCGTAGCGAACACTCAGTGTCTGTGGAGTGCTTGCTGGCCTGTGGTGTTTTCCCTAAGCACTGGGATCCCCTCCGGCCCAACGGACACAGTGGTCAGCATCTGTCCGGCCCTCTACTATGCAGTCCTGGGCCCACGGCCTGTTCCTTTGGGAAGGAGCTGGGAGATGTGGTTGGGAGACCATGAGGGGCTGGAGGGCTGACACTTTAATTGCATAGTTATTTCCTCAACCCAGATGGTGGTGGGAAGATGCGGCCCGCAGCCCGCAGGATGGATGGTGTGTGGACGGGTGAGTTATGTTTTCCCAGATAAAAGCACTGATTGCCTATAAACTCTGATTCTGCCTGATGTAAAAGCCACTTTATTGCACATCTAGAAATTACTACCCGTATAAAAGCACATTATTGTGATGTAAAAATAGATTTTTATGTAATTTTCTCATGCTACCACCTTGTAATTCCTCATTTCCAAGCACCCCGAGATTGCACTGAGGTTTATTTTTCTCTTTTAATTGTTTGCCACGGCATGCCAATTTCTGGTGAGGTATTCTCCCCACCATCAGAGCAGGGCCCGGGCATAAATAACAGCCATCCCTTCACGGCAGGCAGGGTTCTGGGCACCCAAATGCCATCTAGCAACATCAGGCTCCATGTTATGCTACAGTTTGGAAGAGGGTGAGCCCACAGGAGCGCTTACTGCCCTCCCTGCAGAAAGCCCTGTCAGTCGAGAAGATTGTTAGATGTAAGGCTTAAAGCAGGTGTCCTCAAACTACGGCCCGCAGGCCACATGCAAATACAAATATTGTATTTGTTCCCGTTTTGTTTTTTTACTTCAAAATAAGATATGTGCAGTGTGCATAGGAATTTGTTGATAGTTTATTTTTAAACTATAGTCCGGCCCTCCAACGGTCTGAGGGACAGTGAACTGGTCCCCTGTTTAAAAAGTTTGAGGACCCCTGGCTTAAAGTTTCCTTTGCTGGGAAGCAAGCAAGCAGCGACAATCGGATAGACCCTCTCAAGGGCAGTTTAAATGTCTCTGATGAGGTCCTCAGTGCTCAGGTAAATTCTGTATGGCTCACACTACCTCAGTGGTTCTCAATAATTCTAAGTCAATGGAGAGGAGAAGAATGGAACATGAGTTTGGAAGAAAACTAGAAAAATTCAGGATCCAATTCAGTTTAAAGCTTAAAAATAAAACTTTAACCTTTCTAGATTCTACTGAAACACAGTTCCCCTCCCCCTAAAGTCACCCTCATTTTTATCAAAGATAGCCCAATCAAGACTATTCACTGCATTAAGCCCAGTTTCAATTTGGCCTCACTATTTGCATAAACACAACAAGAATAGTAATTGATTATATAGGTTCTCTTTAATCTGCTTTGCTGGAACCTCATAAGGAATCTCCAAATTGAGCTTTAATTAGCCCCTTAGGGAAATAAGCCAAACCACAGAGTTGCCATCAGGCTTTGCCTGCAATACCTATAGATTTGGGCAAATTCCTCAAGTTCTTGAGGTTCCCCAAAGTGTCTTGAGGTTCTTTCTTTGTCATCTCCCAGGAAACCAACCTTTGCTCTGTACCTGGAAAGACCGCCATGAACCGTGTGACTAAGCAAGGTACTAGACCATTTTTCTAAGGGGCTTTTATCGGCTTCAAGGTCAATCTTAATTCCTTAAAGCCTTCTGGTGACATCGAGAGTCTAGGCATATCTCTCTCAATCATGACATTCAGTCAAAGTCTTGGTTAATAAAGCCACAATTGTCCTATTATAAAGAGAACAGATTATTATTGGATTCATGCAAACAAATATATTGGCATGATAATAATAATACTCATTAAGAGTTCCAAATTCTAGAGGGAGAAAAATATAAATGCTTCAGTATTACTTATGAGGGTGTAATTGACCAAATTTCTCTAGGGAAAAAACCAAGTTTCTTTAATAACAAAAAGATTTAAAAGTCAGGACTATTTTAAACAAAGTCATAAGAATAATTATCCTTAGTTCATTCAGTCCCATATAACCAATTTTTGTTTATCTTGATTATTCACCAGAATTTCCATGAGTCCAGTTATTATTCCTTAGAGTTCTATAAATCTTCATCTAGTTCAAATATGACCTGCTTAGAAATATGTAATTTAGAGTAAGTTAGGGTAAAACAATGACTGTCTATAAATGACAAAACTTAAAATGACATGGTTATAGACCTGATTATAATGCAACTGATAAAGAACTTTGCTTTTCTGTAAGATATAGCATTCCAAGATAACAATTCAAATTACAAATGAAAGTATATCAGAACTTTGCAAACTCCTAATCTCTAGTACATCAATTTTAATAAAAAAATATGTATACAAATAAAACATTATTAATTTTTATTTTATTTGGCAAAGCTTCCCATGTAGTTTCAAGAATATTATATAGGCCTAATTAGTTTTTTTAAAAAAAAAACAAAAACCTCTTTCATAAGGAGAGAGAACAAATCCTTGAAATATTGCAGGGTCCATTGGAATAACTCAAAGCTATTTCTGGGTTTAAGAAAAAGCCTCTTAAAATTCAAACCTTGGGAAAGTTGTCAAACGTAGTTAACCAAAAGATTATAACATAAACTTTTTGCAAACCCAGGTAAATCAAATACATTTTATGGTAATAAATATAAAAGATGTCAACCAAACTTAAACAGTTTTAATATCAAATATCTTGTCCAGACCACAGGATCCTGCTTAGTTTATATAAGTATTTAATCTCTTCAGGTCAATAACATATTATGTCCTAGTTATGCTATTGGGAGGCAGAAAATGCACCACACATAATACAGACAAGCACACGTCACATAAAGACGATACAACTCTAGCCGGTTTGGCTCAACTAGGGGACTGGGGACGGAAGGGTCCCAGGTTTGATTCCGGTTGAGGGCACAGGCCCGGATTGCAGGCTCGACCCCCAGTGGCGGGCATGCAAGAGACAGATGATCCATGATTCTCTCTCATCATTGATGTTTCTATCTCTCTCTCCCTCTCCTTGCCTCTCTGAAATCAATAAAAATATTTTTTAAAAGACTGTATACATAAATACCATACGCATAATCCAAATTACTAATTTTTGTAGAGAAGGCACACGATTTTTTTCATTTGCTCTTGACAGCTTTCAAGGAGACTGGAAAGGTGAAGGAAAGGTCCTAATTACCCAGCAAGTTGAGACTCTCAAAAGCTTCAGCCCTAGCTGGTTTAGCTCTGTGGACAGAGTGTCGGCCTGTGGATCAAAGGGGGTTCGATTCCGGTCAAGGGCATGTACCCAGGCCCAGGCCCTGCCCGGGGCACGTGCAGGAGGCAAACAATTGATGTGTTTCTCTCACACTGATATTTCTCTCTGTCTTTCCCTTTCTCTAAAAATTAATGGAAAAATATCCCCGGATGAGGATTTAAAAAAACAAACGAACCAAAAACAGGTTCAAGGGCCGTGAGTGAGTGGTGGAAACAAAGTCTGGGCTCCAATCCGAGGCCTCAAACAGCAGGTGAGCGCCTAGGCAGGGCGGCGTCGGCTCTAGAACTGTTACAGGAAAGCAGGGAGGCTGGGGGCTGCTGCGGCTCCCTGCAGAGTCGGAACAAAAAGGAAGCCCAGTGACAGAAGATACTAAATGCTCCAGAGAGAGGACAGGGGTCACAGCACGAGTGGCCTGTGGACGTGTTTACCCGGTGCCCTGAGGGTGGCCTGATCAATGACCAGGACAGTAGATGCCCTGAGGATGGATTTACCCGATCAGACATCGATCAGACATCAGACGTAGGACTCAACTCCACGCCAGAGAAAGTGTGTCTGTCCTGTGGACGTGTTTACCCCATGCCCTGAGGGTGGCTGGCCAACGACCAGGGCAGTAGCCAGCTGCCATGGGGATGGGTTTACCCCACTCACACAGGGTGCTTAACTCCACACCAGACAGATGAGGGGGAATTAGGGTGATCGGGTCTCGACTCACGGGACCCCATCCCCCAGGTGTTACCTGGGAATGTGTGGGGGTGCCTCCATGTCCAGAGGGCAGGGTTACCTTCCCTCTCAGCATTGATGGGGCACGTTTTGACTAAGGACTTGCTCCTCAGCTGACTGGTAGGTTCACCCCCCCCACCCCCCACCCCCCCCAACCCCCAACATGAGAGGAGAGTGTCAAAGGTCCTGGAGCGGAATCAGCTGGGGGGAGGGCTGGCACCTGACTGAGGGTTTTCTCTTACACACTTTCTACAGCTTCCACAAGCCCTCTCACCCGTTCAGAATAACCATTTTTAGAACAGTGCACTTTCTTCTTTAAAAAGATTTATCTTGATTGTTGAAAGTATTACAGATGTCCGCTCTGTGTGTTTTTTCCTCATTGACCCCCTCCTCCCGCCCCCGCCCCTCCCACGCCTTTGCCACACTGAACAGCGCACTTCCGATCCTTGCTCTGGCTCTCCGGAGTGTTATAGGAAAGAAGCGAGCCTAGGCGGGCTGCTTCGGCTCACTGAGAAGTCAGAGAAAAGGGGGCCTCGGGGACAGGTTCAGGGGGTGAGCCTGGGAGGGGCTGCCACTGCCCACTGCTCCGCTGGGCGCAAGTCTTGTGGGGTCCCTGAGAGTTTAGGAGACGCACGCCTGTGGGGGAAGAAGAGGAGCGAGAGCACGGGTCCTGTGCTTTGAGGTTTTTTATGGGCTGAGAGTTTAGGGGAGGTCTTAGGGGAGATCTCAATAGAATATTCATCAGCTTTTCCAGCTGTGCCCTTTCACGGTCATGGTCTCCACTGATTGGTCAGCCCTAGGGTAGGGGTCATTGTAGCTGGTCCCGGCATTGCCCACCTGGTTTTGCTGCCTTTCTGGGCCTGGAGCTGAAATACAGCTGAGGCCTAGATGCTCCCTCCAGGGCGGCGACCTTCTGGATCTGACCGTAAATTGCTTGGCCAGTTTATCCAGCTGTCTCAGTTTCCCCAGCCCGCTTGCCTAGCTTCTGACTAGCCTGCCTCATTAGGAGACGTCAATAATTAATTACAGCTGACTTTCTAGTGTGACCTCAGAGCCCTTCCGCACACAGCACCCGAGGGAGCCACCATCCATTGGTCCCACATGGCACTGTGTGAGGTCTCTGCCCTGGAACTAACTGTCCGCTACAGACCAGGCCAGTCCGGCCGCAGTGACACCCACTGCTCCCACCTCACACTGCACTGCACAGGGGCTGTGCGGCACCGGCCGCTCCAGATGCTCACAGCTGGAGGGTGAAATGCAGCCCTGACCTGTCTTGTCCACGCAGGCCCCTCTCCCTAGGGGACGAGGTCACCTAAGTGGCTCACCGCGGTGGGCCTGTGTGGCTTTTGACACTCTCACACCGAGTGACTTCGAATCAGACACTGACCTCTCCTGGCGACCCCGTCAAACGGAAATGCCCCCACCAGTCATACACTATGTCCAGAGTGTGCCCCTGTCCCCAGGGTTCAGTGAACATGGAGCGGGGGGCGCCTAGGAAGCGTCACACGCCTGGGATGCCGGGTGTGGGGTGCTCAGCCTGCGCCCGGGGCTTCTGCACAGCCCTGCCCTGGCTCTGCTCCCCGACTTTCTCATGTCCCAGCCAGGGAAGCCCAGGCCCACGCAGCGGGCAGGCCTGCCGGGGCTCACGGGCACAGCAATTCCCATGGCAGTTCTGGGGCGGGAGTGGGGCTGTGACGGGCTGCTTGCCTGGCTGCTGAGGCGCCAGGAACCTCCAGCACCCGGCTCCCTGCTGGCGGTGGGACACGCTGCTCCACTTTCTAGCTGCAGCACCCGGCTCTCGAGCACGGCCCCCGCAGCCCACCCCACCCCACCCCACCCCACTCTCTGCCCCCGCCCCGCAGGCTTTCTTAGGAGCCACACCCACTCATGCGCATCAGTGGGGCAGGTTATCAGTTGGGCTGATCAGATGGCTGCTGAGACACCTACACACAGCCAAACCTCCCACCCCCTGTGCCTTCTGCCTGCTGGGCCCAGATGTTAGGTCCCAGGGGGTGTCCATGGGTACGTTCTGGCTGGGTGTGGCATCCCCCATGCCCGGCTGAGGAGGGCCACATGCCCTCCCTCACCATGGGGTCACGCTCTCTGAGCTCTCTGCTGCTGTATCGTCAGCACATTATAGGTGCTCAGTACACGTGGTCTGACCAGCTGCAGGCTTAGTCCCAGGCCACCCTGCTACCCACCTCTCACCACTCCACAACTGGGGCCTCCCGGGAGACGGCCAGGGACTCGGCAAGTGACCTCAGCCCCCTGCCCCTCCTGGTACCCTGGCTCCCATCTTGCCTGAGCCACACGATGCTCCCATGAGCAGGAGCAGGCCTCTGTGTCTCAGACTTTGGCAGCATTGTCGCTGGCTCCTTTCACTCAAACAGTTCTGGGCTGTCCAAACTCCCACCCGAGCAGCCAGCTGCTGGCCACCCAGACGCAGAGGGTTGCCTGCCGCGCGTCTGCCCTGAGCTGGAACAGTGACTGCCACGGAACGCTGAGTCGGCGCGAAGCCCTGCACAGAGAACTTTGTAAATACCCAGTGAATTCTGACATCAACGTTATTTTTATTAAATGGATTGGGGTGACATTGTCAGCATGAACATCCAGGTTTCAGGTGTGGGTTTCTATGCTGTAAGATCTGTACATTGCACCCTGTGCCCACCACCCAAGTCAAATCTCCTGTCACCTTATATTAGCTCCCTCTCCTCCCCCCACCCCTTCCCTCTGGTTTGTGCTCACGAGTTTCAGGTCTATATCCCTCGTATGAGTGAAATCATAGGGCTCTTAGCTTTTTCTGTCTGACATTTCACTTAGCATCATGTTCTCAAGGGCCATCTATGTCGCTGCAAATGGCGCTAGTTTATCCTTTCTTATGGCTGAGTAGTATTCCATTGTGAATAGGCGCCACATCTGTACCCGGTCCTCTATCGTGGGACACTGTGGTTGTTTCCATGACATCAACTTTAAAAGCAGGAACATTTACCTTTTCATCTTCAGTTTACAGACGGGAAAGCCTCTCAGAGGTTAATCAGCTTGCCCAGGGCACACAGCAAGGAGGCGGCAAACTGGGGCAGCCTCTCTGCTGTCAGCGCCATGACCTCAAACCTCCCTGCTGTCCTGACGCCTTGAGACCATCTCACTTCCAGGTTTTCTGCCAGCATCAACTCAGCCTGATAATGACTCATCTGGTTGACATCTATCTACTGACTCAGTCTCTGAACGCAGCCTAAAGCTCACCAAGAAGCTCTGTGAATCACCCACTGCAGGACAGGCTGGAGAGGGGCAGGGCCGCTGCCTGCAGCAGGCCGGCGGGGGGGGGGGGGGGGGGGGGGCGGGGCGCTGCTCCATCGATTCCATTTCCTCTTCCTCGAGCCTCTGAGGCAGACGCTGCTGACCACGGTGAGCTGTGCGTGTGAACAAGAACACATTGCAAAGCCCACGGAGGCCCCATTTAGATGAACTGCAGCCTCGGCCTCGTCTCCTTCCACACACAGCTGTGAACATGAAGTGCTAAAGCCACGGCTCCGCCCCTGGGCCGCACTCACCTGGTCTGGGCCAGCACTCGGTGGCTTTGCCCGAGCGGAGGAGGAGCTGGCCTGGCAGGCCAGGTCCCCAGGTGACTCCTATGGATGGAGGCTGGCTGCTCACTGACTGTGTCAGCGTCACCCGCTCCCACAGCCCAGAGGCTGAGCCCAGGGCGTAGAATAATGACTCCCTGACCTAGGATGATGGGTGTGAGCTGCCAGGGTGGCAGAAGCCAAAGCCCTCAGGCAGCGGGGACAGAGCCCTTTGCCGCCTGCTGGCCTTGCCCCAGGTCCTGAGGCCGCATGGGGTGGGCTCTGACACCATCCAGCTGAATGCCAATTCCAGCCCCAGGTTTAGGTGCCCCAGCAAAGGTCTCTGGGGCCTGTGCGGGCCCCTCACAACCCTGGGAATATTTTTGGGGGGAAAATGGCTTTTGAAAGACTCTGGCGCAAAGAACAGTCCAAACTTACGGCGACAGGTAAATCCCCTCGTTACCTCTGGTGGGAGGAGCCGTCAGGGAGCCTCTGGGATACTGATGTTCTCTTTGGATCTGAGTGAGTTCAGGGACGATTAGATTTGTAAACACCCACAAGCTGTACTCACAAGATCTGTGCATCTTTCAGTTTCACCTGAATTTGAAAAGTGTAACAGAAAGTGTGGGTGCAGGAACTGGAAGTCGTGTGGTGGGCAGGCCGTGTCAGCTTCTCCAGCCCCATGGCCTTTTCCTCACTGGTCAGCACCCAGGGCTGTGAGGACAGGCCTGTGTTTTGGTGTTTAGCTCTGTAGACCCTGGGCCCCAGGCAGGCAGCCTTGAGTCCCACCGGCCAGGAGAGGGCTTAGTTCAATGCTCCCTCAACCAGGCTGCTCTGCCTGGTACACGGGAGCTGTCCATAACTTCCTGGCAGAGGGAAGTGCTCCTGCGAGGATTCTCTGACCAGGACCCCACCTCACTCCCAGGAGAAATTAAGTTCTCTCTCTTTTGAGCTTTCATTCCATCTTGTTAATAACGTAATAAACACCAATGGACCCACCTCCCAGAGTGAGACCTGCACATTCCCATTAATTCCGTCTCCCCGACACCAGTCCTCTTCCTGCCCCCGGGGTCCCCTGCCCACCTGGAGGTGACCACCACCAAATGTCTGTATTTATCATCCCTTTGTTTTGATTTTGTGACATGTGTCAAAGGTGTTCAGGTATCCCCGTTTGCTAAAAAAAGTCCCAGTTTATGTTTGAGGTCCAAATGTAAGAATTTGTGTCCCTCTGCACTCTCAAAACCCCATAAACCACACGATCATTTAACATACACCTATTTTGGTAAAGTTAACTTGGTGTTCCTATCACCAGTACTGGCCGTCCTCAATGGACTGTGAGCTCCCCGAGGCCAGGGCTTCTCCTGGTTTTATCCCAGCCCTTAGACTAGAGCCTGGAACCAGTAGGAAGCTCAGTAAACGCTAAATGCCTGCATGCTCAGGGGTCGCTGGACGGCTCGGGCCGGCCATTCCTATTCTGAGCACGTGGCAGGGCAGTGCGACAGGGGCATTTTGCGCGTGCCAGTCTCTGCAGGAAGTGTGGGCGCTGCAAGCAATGCCGTGATCAGAAGTGTCCCCTTGCTGGAGGGGTTGCCTCCCTGCGCCTGGGCAAGGGCCCTCGCCCTCCATAACTGAGCCAGCCCCCAGCTCCCCCCTCAGGCCCACTGAGACCGACACCCACAAGGTGAAAGCCACATGTAGACAAAGCTCACAGGCCTGGGGCAGGGGACCTGTTTTCTATTTCTGGCCCTGCCGTTAATAAGCTGGGTGACCTTGGGCAAGTCACTCTGTCTCCTTCCTCATCTTGCAAAATGAGCTTGGACAGTGATAGCTAATCCTCCCACTAGAGAACTCATCAGAATCACCTAGGAAGCTTAAAAGTGCAAGTCCCAGGTGCTGGCCCACAGGAACTGAGAGAGGAAGCCTGGACTGGGAAGCGATATATGCATATTTACACGATAATAAAAAGGTAGTCAGAAATGCTTGCCTATGGTGAAAAAATTATTTCGTACACAGGGAATTATAAGCACTCCACACCCCATTTGTGCCATAGGCCACCACTTTTAATCACGTTTTATGTGGTTACTATCTTATTGCTAAATATAAGTTCTTATTTTATCAACTTCAAACATTATCCATTGCCTTCCTGCTATGCTAGCTGAGGGTTTAGCTCCCTCAACCCACCCCCATCCCCACTCCCCACACAGTCCTGGCACTATTTCTAGAAGCTGCATTTTAATGCAAACCCCAGGGGATTCTGAGGTAGCTGGTCGGCCAGCCACACAGAGAAACACTGATCGGTTGCTTCCTGGATGGGGACAGAGCCTACAACCTGGGTATGTGCCCTGACTGGGAATCGAACCCGCCACCTTCTGGTGTACGGGACGACGCTCCAACCAACTGAGCCACACTGGTCAGGGCCCTCAGACCATCTCTTAAGCCCATGGTTCTCCTGCTCGGCTTCTGGAGCCTTTTCCCACCTCGGGGAGCTCGGAAAGGCTGGGCATGGGAGCCATGCTGGCCACCACGTGTTCTGGGTTTGTGGTGGGTGAAACTGCCCTGCCCTGTCATCGTGTTACCTCTTCTCACAAAGTGTCACCTCCATGCCCCAGTTGGATAGTTAGGATGAGCAGATTTGTCCTTTAGGGACTGGCTCAAGCAGATTGCTGAGCATCTGACTTCTTTATAACCGCCAAGGAGTGGTGTATGCAGACAACAGCACATACAGAAACGAGAATGCACACACTATAGCTAATGCAACAAGGACGAGCTCACAGACGGGGAGTGAGAGAAGGCAGGCACAAAATACACATGCAGACTCCACCTGCGCCAAATTTACAACCAGGTCAAAATTTAAAACCAAAACACAAAACACCACAAAAATGCAACAAAACCGTCAAACTCATCTCCTGGGATAGAGGGGGTTACCTTTGGGGGTGATGGCCTGGTGATGTTCTCTGTGATCTGAGTAGCTACGCTGCACAGGTGTGTTCACTTTGTATACTTTCCTGAACGTACTTTTCCTTACAAGTGTTCCCAATATACACAAGAAACACCAAGCACCTTTCCGTCCTCTTGGTAAACAAGCCCTCCCTTAGGATGGGCCCAGGCAGACTGGCGAAGCCACAACAGGCCTGGTCTCTGTGGCCTGCAGTGGGGTGGGGGAGGGGTGCTGCCCAGACCCCTACCCTGCAGGTCACCATGTATTTCAGGGTTACAGTCTGGCGCCCCACAGAGCGCAGTGGCCTGCTGGGTCAGGGCAGTGGCGGGAAATGAGGCCTGGGAAGGGTGGCGAGACACTAGCCAACTAAGACTTGAGCGCCATCTTCTCCACCTGCCAGCAGCCAAGCTGTCCGGGGGAGGGTGGGCTCTGGCCCCCTGCCAGCCTCCCCAGGCTGCTGGCCAGCCCAGCGTAAATATTATTACCTCCCACGCATCTGAAGGACGTTAATTATTAAAACACATGCCACCCAGGGTAGTGCACTGTAATTAGGTTCAAATTAAATTAGCATCCTCTTGTAATTATGACATCAATAACCACTCTTGAGGCCCCAGTTCTCCAGTCCCTCCGTTATTTCCCAGCATGGGCTGATGCAAGAAAAGGGTCCACTGGCTCCCTGGGACGTGGAAATAATCAAACCAATAAATAAAGCGGAGGCAGCTACGCCAGCCTTTCCCTACTGCTCACTGGCAGGGAGGAGGGTGAGCAGGGCCACCAGGGAGGGCTCTCGCTCTCAGTACTTCCCTGGTGGCTCTGCTGCGTCAGCCTGCAGAGACCAGAAGTCCCAGCGCCTTCACAGACCAGCAGCGCTGCTTCCGGCCATCTGTTAGCCCTCCTCCGCCCTCCTCCTGGGCCGCCTCGCCGGCCAGGGCCGCAGCCCGTCTGGGTGCACTGCGCACAGCCGTGGCTTGTTCTAAATGCGTTGGCATCTGCTGCCTCCTCCACACCTAGACTGGACATGACCTTGGCACTCACTGAACCCAACACTGTGCTGGTGGCTGGATAGATGGATAAGTAAGTTGTGTTCAAAGAGATTTTGTTTTTCAACTGGGAAGGAGGATGGGGGAGCGGAGGTCCTGACACCGAGGAGCACGTCTGCAATCCCTGCTGGGGAAGGACCTCCGGAGAGTTCTGGGTGCTACGTGGGCAGGTGCTGATGCTAACGAGCTTCAACTATGGATGCACCTGCCCTCGGAGTGCCTCCTTAAGTCCTGCACCTTGGGGGTTTGGCTTGCCTCACCCCAGTCCCAGCCCTGCCCAGGATGGACCTAGGAACGCAACAAATGTGGCCGAGAGAGGCTCACGGGGCTGGGGCCAAAACCAGACCAGCGGCAGCAGCGCCCCCTGACCTTTTGTCTGAATCAGCCTGAGAGAAGAAAGGCAGGAAGGAGCGGGGAGGTTCAGGCATCATTCAATTGGAGAACCAGAGGGTTTATTTTGGTGCCGTTGTAACCAAGGCAACTGTTAAGATGGTGAGATGATTTCAGACCCTTTCACAAAAGAGTGGGTTGGCATCTTGCCCCCCGAAAATTGTGCTCAAGTGAATGCACACTGTGTGGCCCCACCAGGAGGTAGAGAAATGGGCGAGATGGGCATTCTCTTCTCCATGATGCCTAAAAATAAAGTGGGAGACCATGGCGAGAGGCGGCTTGCTGCTGGGGCAGGACCGCGTCTCCAGGAGTGGGGTCAGATGGAGAGTCGCACAATTCATCACCGAGCTGACTTCCTGGGCCCCACAAGGAGCTGGTGCCCTTGTTCTGACCCACCCAGAGGGGCTGCAGACAGAAACATCGAGTCTGCGCTGACTCAACACGCCCCCCTCCCGCCTCGGTCCTCCTCACTCTTGCTGCTCCCTTTTAACTAGAGTGCATCCCAAGTACTGGAAACATACATTAAATTTGTTGTTGTTGTTTTTTTGCCTAAAACAGGAGTCCTAGGGACACTCCAGGTGAACCCTGAGCCTGAACAAGTGGATGTAGGGGCAGAACTGCCAGGAGCCAGAATTTTCAGGGGCCCAGCTGGCATGGCTCAGTGGTTGAGCACCGACTGACCTAGGAACCACGAGGTCACAAGTTTGATTTCCAATGAGGGCACATGCCCAGGGTTGCTGGCTCGATCTCCAGTAGGGGGCGTGCAGGAGGCAGCCGATCAATGATGTTTCTCTCTCATTGGTGTTTCTATCTTTCTATCCCCCACCCTTCCTCTTGCTCTAAAAAAATCAAGAAAATATTTTAGAAAATGAAAATAAAAATGAGAGACGGCTAGCCAGGCCCCACCACCCACACGGACTTTCCCCAAGTCCAAGGATCAATTTCCATGGCAGCTGGCATCTCACCCAGATCAGAAGGTGGGGCGGCAAGTGGGCTGCCAGGAAGCAGCGCCAGCACGTCTCACCAGAGGACAGGCCTGGGAAGGGCAGGCCACACGATGAGGTCAGGAGTGGGGGTAGGGAGGACAGGCAGATCTCTAGACACTGTGGACGGCAGAGTGGTGACCACCCGTCACACACACACACATACACCCCTGCTTCCTCTCCCTGGCAGGCCCCTCACTACACCACAGTGGCTGCCCTCGGTTGCTCTGCTCCCCTGGGGGCTAGCAGTCCTGTTGTTTCTGAACTGCGCGGCCAGCTCTACCTTGACAGTGGGGGACACTGTCAAGTCAAACGGAGCAAGAGATAATCACCTGGGGACAGGCACTCCTCGGCCACGGCCTCTGGAGCACACTGACCTTCAGCTCCATCTCCAAAGAACGGACGGCGGAGGGAGCTGAGCAGGGACCAGGGCCCCGATCTTGCCCACACCATGCCAGCCTGTCTGGTGTTAGCTATGCCTCCTGCTGCCAGGAAGAGGAAAGTCGCCTCACGGCCCTCAGTGAGTCCCTTCTGGCCCTGGCAGGACTGAGCCTGGCCTGTCCTCTGTGGAAATTCCTGGGCACGGCTTGCCGAGCTGCTCCCATCTCTAAGGTCCTTGAGGGCAGCCACGTGCAATGTCCAGACTGATGAGTCAAAGGAGATCTGCAGACTTCTGCGCGTGGCCGAGGTGCCAGGTGATGCCCACCACACCCTAGGGGCTGCTCAGAACTCGGGAGGACTGCCCAGCTCCCACTGACAGGCATGCTCCTCTCCACGACCAGCCTCCACGATGAGCGAAAACAAAGGGAGAGACCGTGGTGAGAGCGGGCTTGCCTGTGGGGACAGGCAGCATCCCCAGGAGTGAGGAGACACGTCATCTACACTCCTGCTGACTTCTTGGCCTCTAGGGAGCTGGGCGCAGTCCTGGCGAGGTTCCTGGGAGTGTGGCTAGGCATGTGGTGACCACCTGGGAGCCACCAGTGCCCGGTCTCCTGGCTCTGGGCTCCACCACGACCAACAAGGGCTGCAGACAGCATGTACTATTTTATTGGGCCTCAAAAGCTTTAAATACAGAAAAGGAGAGGCGCGCTGGCATTTGAGAACGGACGTATCAGAGAAATCACATGATCAGCAGCTGGACAGAGCTGGGAAGAAAGGCAGTCTGGGATAGAAGTGGGGTGCTCTCTGGCAGCCGGCCTCCAGAGCCAGGATCACACCCCCATTAGCATGAAGTCTTTCATGTTTCTTCCTGATTTGAGGACAATTTTTAAAAAACCACAACCCCCCCATCCAAATAAAAACAGGAAGTCAGCTGGGAGAGACTGGACGGCAGTGCCCATCATCTCAGAAGACAGGCTCCTGAGAGCCTCAGGCTCCCTGCACCCCACCCCCAGCCCAGATGCTGCCCTGCAAGGCATTTCCACACTGAAGCAAAGCTGGACCCACTCTAGGCCCCGATCTGGGTCTGGAGCGGAAACACCCTCCTGGCAGAGGAAGAGGTACTGTGTGAGGGGTGCTGGGGCCGGACCCGATTCCCGCTTAGCGGCTGTAGCCAAACTCATCTGCGTCATCGGCTCGGAAGTCTCCGTAGCGCCACAGGTTCAACTGTGAGAACAGAAAATGGCTCGTCAGGGAGGTGGGGTCTGCTGGAACCCCGGGTGGTCAAGCCCCCTCTCTCAGCACCCCCCGGAGCTCCGGAGGGGAAAACTCACCCTGGCGCTCTTGGCTGACTCCTGGGCGTTCAGGTATTCTGTGATCTGGAGGGAGCGAAAAAGGGAGGGATCAAGATGAGGGTATTCACAATTGGGCAGCCAGAATGACCGTTGGGCGCCCAGGTCAGGGCCACGTCACCCCCTGCCCAGTGGATCCCTAGCTCCCTCAGAGTAAAAGCCAACGTGCATGCCAGCTGTCTCCCAGCTCCACACTGGCTGTCCCATCTGCCGAAAGCTCCCCCTCCGGCCCACCTGGCTACTATCCCGCCCTTTCAAGTCTGATAAAGGTACTGCCTTCTTAGTAGGGGAACGTGGCTGGGTGGGAAGTGATCAACCAAAGAACTAGCATGCACATATGCATGACCCATGGACACAGACAATAGGGTGGTAAAGGCCCGGGTGGGCGGTGGGGGTGGGCTAGAAGAGATTAATGGGGAGCAGGGGGGGGGGAGTGGGGAGGAAAAAAGGGGACATCTGTAATACTTTCACCAATAAAAATTTAAAAAAATGTATCCCCTTCTTGAGGCCTCCAATGACCCCATTTAAAATTATAACCAGCCCAGCCAGTGTGGTTCAGTGGTTGAGTGTCGACCTATGAACCAGGAGGTCATGGTTTGATTCCCTATCAGGGCACATGCCTGGGTTGTGGGCTGGATCCCCATTAAGGTGTGTGCAGGAGGCAGACAACCAAGAATTCTCTCATTGATGTTTCTCTCTCCCTCTCCCTCTCCCTCTCCCTTCCTCTCTGAAATCAATAAACATATAGTTAAAATAAATTATAACTAGCCCCTCCCACACACTTCTGATTCTCTTTACTTTAAAGTGAGAGCCTTTTATCTTATTTTCTTTTTAAAGGAATGGCTTTTATTATTTTTTAGTTGAATTTATTGAGGTGACATTGGTTCACAAAACTATACATGTTTCAAGCATACAACGCAACCAAACATAATCTGCACACTGCACCATCACCCAAAGCAAAGTCTCTTCCCATCTCCGATGCCCCCACTTTGCCCCCTCCACCTAGCCCCCCTTTCCCTCTGGCTATCACCACACTGTTGTCTGTGCTACGTGTTATATATATATATGTGTGTGTGTGTGTACTAGTACCTGTGATGGATTTTTGCTTAATCCCTCCACCTTCTTTCATCCAGTACCCCAAATGCCCTCCCCTCCACCCTGACAGCTGTCAGTCTGTTCCACGTGCCCATGCCTCTGGTTCCATTTTGTTCATTAGATTCCACATGTAAGCGAGATCATACTGTACTTGCCCTTTATTTGTATTTTCTCCTTTTCCATTGCATGTGTCTTCTAACATTCTATTTCCCTGACTTATTGTATCTATTTTTATTGCTCATCTCCTCATGCTTGAACGAGGCTCCACAGGGGAGGGATATTGTCTCTTGTTCACTGAGATATGCAGGCCCTCAATAAATGTTTGCTGAAAGACTGACTAGATGAATCAATGAGCACGTTAGGTGTTTATCTCAGGGCAAAGGAATTTTCTAGACACCAGAGACATATGGGTAGCTTCGCATGGGCGACACTAAGGTCTCTGGTTCTACAGGGAAACTTAAGCTGACGCCTCGGAGCAATCTCAGGACACTGGAGATTTCCAGGGGGAGGACTAGAACCAGGCCTCCTGTCCAGAGGAGACACAGGAGCATTTCACACGGGTCTTTCTCCAAATGAATTTTCACTCGCATAACCAGGGAGCCACACACCGCTGCAACACTGCGTGGGGAGCCGGGAAAGGCAGAGGGGCTGGGAGCTGGGAAAGCAAGGGGCACGTCAAGACAGAAGACAGGTTTCAACCCTGCCACCCTCACCCTTCCTCTCGGAGCCCATCCCTCGAGGCTGGTATGTCCGGGATCTCAGCTATGGCTTAGTGAGAGGCTGGGAGGACTCCGAGGAGCAGGGTCCTCAGTGGAAGGGGCCGCTAGTCCCCTGAACAAGATCGTAATGATCGACACCCGAACAGTGTAAGCCGGTCCCCCACGTGTCAGCCCCAGCCTCACGGCCCAGTCTGGGGAGCAGCAAGCTCTCATCTCACAAAAGGGAGACTCAGGCAGCTCCAGGCCCTGGGGGCTTTGCAAACAGGCTGGGGGGGGGGGGGCGGGGGTGTTGTGGCAGAGTCCCCTCGGACCCCTTGGCACTGCCACCTGGCTCTGGCAGCAGTGAGTGCCAGGAGCTGGTTGTGGACTTGGAAGTTGTATGTTAGAGAAAAGGAAGTGACAGGGGGTGAGAAAGCAAGACAGGCTTTGACCCTTTCCATGCCACCCCCGGCAAAGCTTTCCGGCCTGTCCTGGGGGTACATGCACAGGGAACTTTCCGCTCTAGTTTGCAGCTGCATTCTCAGCCAAACCTGCAGCCAATTAATTTGGGATGTAATTAGCTTTTTTTTTTAAGCCCCAACAAACCGAAATCCATTATCTTTCCCCAGCAGGAACAGCAGGATGGTGGGCTCCTGCTCCCTCCCTGGCTCTTGGCGCAGTCCCCGGTCCCCTCTGTGACGCCAGTTGGAGACACTAGGGGGCCTGCCCCCGCAGTGGTGCCCACCTCCGCGTCACATACCACTTTCTGGAACTGCTTCTCCTTGCGCACCTCCACCATGACCAGTCCCTCCTTCACCAAGCCCAGCCCCACGTCCCCCTTGGAGTCTGCAAACTGCAGGGTGACGTGGGGGCAGCTGGCGCTCAGGTGCTCCACGTTGAGCAGGCACTGGGTATTCTGGATGTCCCGCACCACGCTGTCCACGGCGTCTGTTCGAGCATCCTCCTGGAGCAGAAACACCCAGGGTCGGGGGAGAGGGGAGCCTGAGCAAAAGCTGGCCACCTGAACCCCAGGTCCTGGTCCTGGACCTCCAAGAAAGTCACCCGGTGGGCGCCTGCAGCTCACTGCCCACTCAGATCCTACCGAGGGTGGAGGCAGGCTCTGGACAGGAAGTGTCCCTCTCCTTTTGTCCCTTCCCCCCCGCCCCTCCAAGCCTATCTGCATGTCATCCCATCCTCTCCCCGACCCACCTGCCGTGTCTCGGAGGACACGTGGCTTTTCCACATGGCACACGAGCCTGCACCTGCTGCCCGGGCCCGACCACTCCCACCTTGGCTGGCCTTGCTCCGACAGTGACCTCCCGGCCCCCACCTCTCTGCCTTCACTGTGTCTCTTCACGCTCAGGCCTCCTCATCACCACAGACTGACTGCCCTGGATCTACTCTGTCAACACCTTTTCCTGCTGTTTCTCCTCAGCCCTGCAGTAATTTTGTAAAAAGGCAGAAAATCTTCTATGGTGCTGATCCTACCCTACATCTGCCTCTCAGCAGCCTGCATCTGGCGGCCGCTCCAACCATGCCTTTCCGTCGGCTCTCGCTCTGAGCCCCAGGGACCTGCTCCAATCATGCGTTCAGATGCCCCTCACTCTGAGCCCCAGGGACTCCTGGAGGCTGAGGCCAGGCCCCCCCTCCGCCTGCCCGGCCTCCCTGGGGCGCTGGAACTGCAGCTGGAGTGGTGCGCCTGCAGCCCTGAGCACAGTCTTCCTCTCAGGGGGCACAGCCACCTCAGGCTCGTCCTTAGGCTGTGGGGACGCAGGCTGTCCCCTCCCATCCCATGTCTACAGACCACGCTGTATACCCCCAGGTTTAAACTCAAATCCTCGACTGAGGCTCATCTCGCTGTCCATTTCCACACTGAACACTCGGCCGCCTGGAGCTCCCACAGCCTCTATTTGCCCCTCTCCCCTCCCTTATCTTGGCCAGCAGCAACAGACCCACATGTAAAACCCATCTTAGCCTCTGCCCCTCCCGCGCCCCACCTGCTCTGACGGTGCTCGGAGACCTGGCCTTTCTCCCCAGCCCCACTCGCACGGCCCTGGTTTGGTCACCGTTGTCCCTTGCCTGGATTTTCAATGCAGTTGTGTCCCAACAACTCCTTCCAGTCTCCTTCCCTGTTCTTTCAACAGGGAAGAAACTTTCAAAACCAGACCTGACCATATCACACTTCTGCTGACAATCCTGCCACACCCCTCCTGCCCATAATACACAGAATAAACTTGATCCCCAGGCCCTGACCTGCTTTTCCCTTTTCATTTCCTGACATTGACCGCAAGCCCTGAGGGCCCGGCTGTGGTGGACTAGTCTTTGCCCCTGTGCACCTGGCCATGTGCCTACCCATTCCTACGGACTAGCTCAAGTGCTCTGATGCCAACACCTCTGGCACCTTCCCTCAACTTGCTCAGTCACTCCCATGTTTTGAGTCCTGTTACTAAGAGACCACCCATTGTTCCCGCTCCTGTCAGCCTGTAAGGGCCGCAGGGGTGACTGAGTGTCACTGGACAGTCCCTTTCAGAAGGAGAGAAGATGCATCGACTCACATCTTGGGGCACCTGGATGAAGGCGAAGGCATACTCCGTGGCTTGAGCTGGCAGCACACGAGTGCTGAAGGCAGGCGGCAGGGCACCCAGGCGGGTGGACGGCAGGATCTCTCTCTGCAGAGGGCACACCAGGCCAATAGCATCACACACTTGATGACCCCTTGTTCCGAAAAGACAACTCCTGTGGCCAGGCCTCTGGGCGCTTTGATGGAGGGACTGTCTGCTAGCCCACGGCTCTAGTGGAGGGACTGCCCGCTGAGCCACTGCAGTGAGGTCTTGGGAGAGCATGGCCTGCTGGCACCTGCAGTGGGCAGCTGTGGCTCACATGCTGTTAACCTGGGCCTGGTGTGGGCACACTTGTTGGTTCCCACTAATGTAATTTGATAACTGGACTCTAGTCGCAGTTTTTCTTTCTTTCCAATGCCTTCCCTCTTCCACACCAGGGGCGCTCCGGCTGGGAGAGCTCACCAATATGAGGGTCCGGCAGCGTCCTGGCTGCCCATGGTGCTGGCCAAGCCTGGGAGGACCTCTCCTCTGGTGGATTCCCAGGTAGTAAATTGGGTGTATGGCCCAGTTCTGGGCTTTCTGCTAACTGACCCTCAACTCTAGTCCTTCTGGAAAGTGGGCAGCCACAGCCACAGCTCAGGAACCACACACCCTGAGCGACAGCGCTCTCCCAGGCACTCTGCCACCTCAGGAGTGTCCCTCCCAGCAAACCTCGGTGTGGGGATGTGCTGGACGTTAGCAGATGGGGACAAGCACCATGTTGAGCATGCGGACCAGGAACTGAGTGTGGAGGGCCTTCCTGGGCCCTCTCTTCGGAGGCAGGGCAGAAGAGGAAGCGTGGGCATGGCTGGGCACTCAGAGACCTATGGGTGCACACAGGCCTCTGCCAGAGATGCCAGTTTTGCCTGGTCACTCAGGGGTCATGGCCTGTCACACAAACAGTAGATGGCCCTGACCTAGGGGCTACTGTGTTGAATGGCCCTGGCAGCCACTTGGAGCCCCCCTCTTGTCCAGCTCCCGGCCCCCCACTCACGTTGCCGTAGTCAATGTAGAAGACGTGCACTTTGGCAGGAGACTCGACTTTCTCGACTCGGGCCCGGTACCTGCAATGGCATCATGGGCAGAGCTCAAGGGACAGCCCCGAGGAGTCAATCTCCTTGGAGCCTCAGTGATGGCAGGGGAGCGGGCATAGCACTTCCCTGTCCAGGAGTCGGAGAGCACACCCGTGGGTGTCACAGAGGACAGGCCTCAGACTCCATGGGGGCACTGTGGTCACCATTTAATGGAATCAGAGCATAGCTGGGAGCAGAGGGAGGGAGAGGGCAGCATGTGAAGCAGATTAATGTGTCCTTGGGGCATAAAGCAACAAGACTAATGACTAGATTGATGTCTGCTGCTGAAGCTCGGCACACTAAACAGCAGCTGTAATTAGCCGGCAGAAGTGTCTGGGAGGCCGCAGCGGGAACACATCCAAGTCACTTCGTCACCCTGGGAGGGCCATGGGCCCTGCCCTCGGTGGACCAGACGTAAGTGACCTTGCTGCCTGTGGGCAAGGCTGCTGCTGCTCATGTCCCAGACAGTTGGGGTGGAGGCGGGGTGGCTGGCCTGGGCTCACTGAGACATCATTTTTCCTGAGTGGGGTGACGGGTGTGTTCGAGAGACCCAAACAGCCAGGACTCCCCCAGCAGAGTGAGGGGAGAGAGGAGGAGCACACTTCTGTAGTCTGGAGGCTGGCTGGACTGCGGGAGAATCAAGGCCCACATGGGCTTTAGGCAATATAGAGGGCTACCCTGGGGAGGCGGCCAAGGTCAACAACACCCCGGTGGACACCAGGCTGCAGAGGCAAATGCCTGGTCTAGCCGGTGGCCTGAGGACAGACTGGCCCCGGCTCCTGCTGCACTGCTTGGGCCCCAGTGGCTTACCATTCTCCATCCACAAATTTGGCAATGCAGAATTCTCCCCGGCGCGGGGCGTAGGAGCCCTCGACAGGAGGGTGGCTGGCGATGTCATTTCGCATGTTCTCCATTAGCTTCTCCAGCTGGGTGCCTGATGGGGAGGAAAAGAGTGAGACCAGGGTGCCAGGTTCTTTGGAGGCTCATTCTGGCTGGGGAGGCAGATGAGCCTGGGCGTGGGTGGGTGAGGAATTCTGTAGAGCGTCTGCAGCACTGACTCGCCCCCATCCCCCAGGGAGGTCCTCCCTGCTCTCTGCTCAAGAGGTTTCATGCTGTTTGTCCTCAAAGGCAGGACGGTGACTTGCTGACTATGGAGCCCGTGGGAACACTCCTGGGCTTTGGGGAAGGAGGTGGAGAATGTGAGTGGACGTGGATCAAGGCCAAGGCCAACCAGCCTTCTCTAGGGTGGGAGCTGGCCAGCCTGCTGCCCATTCCTACAAGAGCTGGCCCTGGCTTGGGCCACAGAGGTGGTGACTGACAGCAGCCACTCTCTGCAATGTCTCCTATAAGCTAACGTGGAGATAAAGGATAAGCCCCATACAACCCCGGACACGGAAAGGCCTGGGAGTCTGAGTATAAAAGATGGAGAGCAATTCTGAGACACGGTGCAGCCTCAGTGTCTCAAACTTGTCCACTCTGACCAGTCACTGTGCAAGACACATGCTGAACTGAACTCCCAGTGCTGTCAGGTTAGGATTCTTCCCTCCCATCCCAGTTCAGTGCCCTCCTCAGCCGGACCGGGGGTGGGGGAAGCTCTCCTTCCCTGCTTGTCTTTCCTGAACACTCTGACCTTGGGGCTCTGTTGCTTGCCTGTCTTTTTGTTTTCTAGGTTTAGCAACACCCAGGATCTTCTCAAGTTCCCTTCCGGCTCCTTCTTTCTGCCTCCCACTTGCTAAGCCAGCATCAGTCCCCAGTGGCTTCTCCCTCACATCCCTCCTGGCCCTGACCCTAGGTCTGCATTAGACCAGTTGTGCCTGCTTTGCTCTCCGAGGTCAAGGTGCGGGGTGCCTGTGAATTCCTCTTTTCACCTTCAGGGCCCAAGGCGCCACTCACTATAACAGATGCCTAACACGTGTCGGCTGCTGGTACCCTTGTTGGTTGGCCTTACAAGTTCCTCGTCTGAGTGTATGTTCCTGCCATACGGCGAGCTCCTTCAGGGCACAGACCACAGCTCCCCTGGTTGTCACTCTTGCAAGGCCCAGGAGAAGCCCTGACGTGCAGGGCGCTTGCTAACTCGGCTGCATTGAGGGTGACCTCTGCACATGCACATGGGAGGTCTGTCCACTCTCGGGCCTCTGCACAGGCCACTGCCCCAGTGCTTCAGAACAGGGGCTTTAGGATGCAGTGCCCTTCCCCCACCCAGCGGTAAACACGACCATTCTCCTGAGATAATGTTCCTTGCCCAGACAGTAAAATTTCAGGGACTGAGGAGAAGCCTCTATAGAAGACAAGTTCCTCCTATACTTGGTTTATTTTTATTTTTTTGCTCCAAGGCAACAGAAAGCAGGCTTTGCCTCCTCAAACAGGCAAAGCCCTCTGGGAGGTGCTTACACAGACACCTGGTTGGTCATTTATAGCTAATGGAAACGCTTTCATCATTTCACCCGCTGCTTCCCCAAGGCAGGGT
This sequence comes from Myotis nattereri, assembly GCF_964212035.1. NCBI lineage: Eukaryota > Metazoa > Chordata > Mammalia > Chiroptera > Vespertilionidae > Myotis > Myotis nattereri. The sequence goes on along the minus strand of NC_138086.1, from coordinate 20,432,828 downwards.
CTAATTAGGAGAAGGGAGAGAGGACATCCCCAAGAGGGGGTGACAAGTTGCAGAAGAGGGGCTGTGTGTGCTGAGGCTTATTTTCCTGGATTTCATGGAGCCACTGGGGGACAGGGTTTTCTCTGGAGCCCACCGCGACTCTCCAAACAATGTGCCATGAAGCACTCACTCCCTTCTCCAATGTTCTAAAAAGACGCGGTTTCCTCCTTCATTCTCTGTCTTTATTTTCTGCCTTGGCTACTGCTCGCTGCAGCGTCACGGCTCCCTAGGGCTGAGAGAGACAGTGGGCGGGCGGGGTACCGGCTGGTACATGAAGCCTCTGAGATTAGAGGCCGATGGGTCAAAGGCCTTGAACCCTCAAGCTCTGTCCCTGGGAGACTTTAGGGTCCTGTTCTTATTCAAGGGGAGTCCTCCCCAGCAGGACCGGAGGTGGGCGGAGCCCCTCTGGGAGCTGTGTATGCTGGGGGGGATCTAGCTGGTGTCTGCGCTCAGGAACACCACCCTGTAAGACTCCTTCCAGCACAAGCAGACCCGGAGGCTGCGTCTCTCGTGGCTTCATTCCCAAGGCAATGGCTGGTCCAGCTTCCACCAGGATGGCAGCTGACCTCAGAGAACCTGATCTAGCCCGGCCAGTATGCTCAATGGTTAGAGTGTCGGCCCATGAACCAAAGGGTTTCGAGTTCGATTTCCGGTCAAGGGCACATGCCCAGATTGCAGGTTCAACCCCTGCCCGGTTGGGAGGCAACCAATCATCGGTGTTGTTGCTGTCACATAGATGTTTCTCTCTCTCTCTAAAAACCAATGGGAAAAAATATCCTCTGGTGAGAATGAGCAACCAGAAAAGAGAACTTGATCCTGAAGGCTCATCAGCTCCATCCTTGCCTCTCCCAAGTATAGCTCAGGTACAGGACTCGAAACTGTCAAAATGACATTAGCACAAAAGCAGCTGCCTGGGAAATATCATTAGCGAGGAAGTGGCTGAGACGAAGCTGCTGGTGATCTGGAGTGGGCCTGGGTGGGCCGAGGGGGCGAGCAGAGCTGCATCCTGTCACCCAGGGGCCGCCCTGAGTGCCAGTGACATCTTCGGTCCTCTTGGCCTTGCAAGGATCAGGCTCCTGGGCCCTAGAGGCGGCTCTGAGAGCCCTTTCCTCTGCCCTGGCTGGCAATGAGAGGGAGGGCAGGTTACAGGGAGTGGAGGTGGGAGGCTGGGCTGAGGTTTCTGCCTCGGGGACCCTGGCCACAGGGCACAGCACTGGAGGGCAGGAAGGAGGAGGATGGAGGATGGGGAGAGTCCTTTAGAAAGACCACCTGGGGAGGACTTCCCCTGGTGTGCCTCCTGTTTCCATGGCAAATGGCTACCATTCAGGGCTGTGGTTACCTCTAGAGAAACCCCAGCAGAGACAAGCCCACACTCCCCTCCTCCACCTGCCTTCCCAGGAAGCTGACGGGGAGAGGGCTGAGAGATGCCAGTTCTTGCTTCCTGACCATAGAGACAATCTGTGCACTGCTTCCTGATAGGCTTTGAGGGCTACAAATCCTCATGCCCAGCTCAGCCAGGGGTGCCTGGAGCAAAACAATTACCTAAGAGTCTCAGAGCACCACCCAAACAAAACTGGTTACCTCACCAGTCCTCAGAGGACCTGCTCAGCCTGCCCACGCCAGGGCGCACTTGCAGGTCACGCAATGAGCAGTGCTGGGGCCTGGTGGCTGGGCAGTAGGGGAGGGCCCTGGGGGCGGCTGGAGGAGGCAGCGCTGCCTGGGCTGGGCCTGAGCACTCACCTGTCTCCACATCCTGCACGTAGAAGTGCAGGTCATCAGTGATCTCGGTCACAAACACTGGCTTATAGGCGGCTGAGCGCTCCTTCTCCTCCGGCACGGGTGGCACCTCGTCCACAGGCTGCTCCACGTAGTGTGCCCAGACCTGCGTGTGGCCAGCAGAGGGGAGGAGGGGAGGAAGAAGTGAAGTCAGAAAGGATACCAGGAACGGGACTTTGAGGCAAGTGGGTCACCCAGGGTGAGTGAATGTGGGAGTCACCACAGGCACTCACGTGGCCCTGGGCTGGCCCCTGGGACCCTCCTACTTCTGGGAGGTGTGGGGACGAGTGCTCTTAAGTGCTTCTGATCCAGTGGCTCTCAACTTCTGGCAGGCATCGGAGCAACTGGGGAGCTTATTAAAAATGCAGGTGCCTGGGTCCCACGGCATGCCTACCGAAGTAGGGTGTTCTAAAGGTCCCGAGAAAGTAACACAGTGAGGGCTCCGGCGATTCTCATGCCTGCCAGCAGGACCTCGGCCCTGGGGTGGTTCTGGCCCCCCCCTCCCCCATACCACTCTGCAGGGTCACTCTGACTGTCACAGGGCCACTGGCACTCCTGAGGCTCTGCAAGTGACAGCCCTGGGCCGGGGAGGGGAGGGCTCGTCCCTGTGCAAGAACGCCCCTTCTCAGCAGCTTCTCTGTCCTCATCTCAAGCAGGTCGCTCTGACCCCAGCTCAGAAGTGGGACCACTCCCTCCACCGTCCTCTTCCCTTCCTTCCCAGCCCTGAGCTGTCAGGGAAGCAGCAGCTCAGATGCTGATGCTACGTGACAGTGCGTCAGGTCCAATCCCACGGCCAGGAGGCTATCTTGCCAGTGCAGGGAAGGGAGGTGGCCTTCCAGCTGAGCAGGGGGAAGGCGGTGAGGGACTGTGGGGCCTGGACCACACGCGCCCCACAGGCAAACACACAGGAGCAGGGGTGATAAAAGAACTAGCCCCAAACTTACATGCTTCCTAGGTGCCAGGAGCCATTCTAAACGTTCTCCTCTCCAAGTATGAACTCATTTAATCCTCACAACCACCCTTTGAGGACCCGCTTTACAGAGGAAACTGAGGCACACGGGCTTGTAAGGAGCAGAACCAGGACTTGAACACAGGTAGGCTGGCTCAGGGCGCTTCCGGAGGCTTTTGGCTTTGACCGGGACTCTGGAGACAGCAGGCAGCACTGAGCAGTGGCCTTCATTGTGTCGTCTAACTTTGGTCAGAGGGGCCTTCTCTGAGTCTCCTTTGCTTCCCTGGGAAGGTGAGGCAGTCTGACACGCGACCACCCGCTGACATGCGGATTCCTGGGTGGCACCAGGAAGCAGCCGAGGACAGGAACGCCGGACTTACTGAGCCCCTTGGGTCACAGCCACTGAGGCCAGGCTCCAGCCTTTCATGTGGCACAAGTGCGTGTCCTCCCACTAGAGGCCTGGCATGAGCAACAGGAACCATCCAAGCCCAGGGTGGGGGAAGGAGTGGCTGCCAGTGAAAGGAATTCTAAGGACAAAATGAGGCAGGTTGAGGGGATAATGAGGGCCCACGGGGGAGGAGTGCATATGTGAAGGACAGAGGTGTCTCTGGCCTGAGCAATTAAAGCAATTATAAGGTAGATCAAAAGCAGCCCTGACCTGAGCAGTTTGGAGACACCGAAGTGCTTATCTTACTTGTACCAAGGATAGAAAAAGGCCACAGGATAACGGGTGGGGAGGGGGGTGAGGGGGGGTAGGGGACACACATACATTCACAGAGGATAAAAAAAAAGTCACAGGATGATGAAAGAAGGAAACACATTTTCAGAGAATGGAGGAATGTTGCAAGATAAGGGGGAGAGAAAGAGGCCTCACCACATGGACTTTGGCCTTTGAAACTGATATATGTAACAAAATAACCAGTGAGGAGAGCATGGGGGTCCTAAACCAATGAAAGGCCCCATTAGAAAGGGCCCGGCTCAAACAAAGAACTGCAGCATACATAAGCCCGAGACAAAGGGACACCAGCAGGGATTTTCCCATTAGAGAGAGAGAGCAGGCTTTTCCCACTTCGGGCCCCTGCCCAGGAGACACCTCTGCCCAGATGGAGTCTGTATATACTTCCAATAAACGTCTACATCAGGGGTCCTCAAACTACGGCCCGTGGGCCACATGCAAATGCAAATATTGTATTTGTTCCCGTTTTGTTTTTTTACTTCAAAATATGATATGTGCAGTGTGCATAGGAATTTGTTCATAGTTTTTTTTTTAAACTATAGTCCGGCCCTCCAACGGTCTGAGGGACAGTGAACTGGCCCCCTGTTTAAAAAGTTTGAGGACCCCCGGTCTACATTTTTATTGAAGAAATCTGTTAGTCCATGAATTTATTCTTCATTTCGTCGGACAGAAACCACGAGAAGTCTGTACCCAAATCCCATGTCTCACCAGGGAGTGGCTGAGGGAGACGGGAGAGACGTCCCTTGCGTCCAGTCCAAACCTCTGCCTCCCATACAGAGAGTGCCCTCCACCTTCTGAGGTTGAGCTCATGGGCCCCTGGTCCAGGGCTGGGCTCTACCCCAAACAGCTCCCGACCCCTCTCACTTTCCTCCAACACCTGTCCTACCAGCTCGGCCACCTCCCTCACCATAAGCACCGAGACACCTCTGCTCACTGGCCCAGGCCTGGCCACCACCGGAGAGGAGGGAGCAGAACTACTCAGCCAGGTCCGGGACTCGGGGCCTAACCTGTCCAGGCACCCTGCCCTATGAAAGGGGTCTCTGCACTTTCCTATGAAAGAGTCTCTCCAATCAGAGGCCTTGGCTCGGACCACTGAGAGCACTCGGGGGAGGGGGAGCAGCCCCAATTCCTCCCGTTCCAGGGGCTGCGTCCTGCTGAGGCTCAGACACTGAGAGCCTTGGGTTCTCAGTGAGGGGGTTGGGGGGTGAGAGGGACGACGACAACGACAACAAAGCCCCTATTCCTTCCGGTTCCGAGGCCTGCAGCTTGCCGAGGCTGAGCCTTCCCTTCTGCCCCCTCTCAGGGAAGTGACTGCTTAGCCAGCCACGCCTATCGGCCTCCAGGCTCCCCTGAGATCCCCGCAGCTCTGAGCATCATGGGGCTCTCACTGCCTCAGAGAGACAAGATGGGCTTGGAGTGGGCCCGAGCCTGGGAGAAGTTCTGGGCTCCCACCCGAACGCCACCCTGCTTTCTCCGCTGTGGGGGAAGGAGGTTCCACAGGAGAGTTGATGAATTGGGAACAGACTGACAAGGTGAGAGCAGAAACTGCTAATGACTCAAGTCAAAGAGCCTTAGGCGACAGCATCAGGTTTCCTCCGGGGAGAGTTTCTTCCTATAGGCTCGTGGCAGCAGCTGGAGGGCAGGCTCAGGGGGCAGCAGCTGGCGGGCATGGTGATACAAACAAAAGCCTGAGGATGGCTCTCAGCCCCCTTGCTCCCACATGGAGGGCAATAAAGGGGCCACTGGTCCTATGACAGGTCCCAGCTCATTGGGCCATAGGAAGGGAGCAGTGGGGTGCACATGCTGCCTCGGGAGGTGAGAAGACACTAGCAGCATGCAGTTGCCAAAGGATAGAAGAGGGAGAGTTGCACCTCAGCTAGAGGAACCCCACTTCTAAGTGAGGCTGGGTTCGCCCTCTGAATAGTAGAGCCCTGAAGGTTCCCTCTTTCCCGTGGGGAATGGAGGTAACCAGCCATTCCCTGGGGCTTGGCTGCCAGTGGCCCTCGGCAGGCTGGTAAATGCAGCCTGGCCGGGAGGGAAGCTTCTTGGTGGGAAGGAGTCAGTCAGCTGGGACAGGCTTGGCTGCCCATGTCCCCACCCTTAAACATGGGTTCATTTTGCCCATTTTGTCTTATGTTGCCCTTCTGTAGAACTGGGGCGGGGTGGGGGGGGGGGCAGACACAGTGGCGAGACACCTGCCAGACATGTGCCATTTTCCCACAACCACCCCGAGCCCTCTGATAGCTCAGATCCCTGACAAGAAAAACCCAAAGACCCCTTCCGGCAGGAACAGTAACTGTGCACACAGATACAGTCAGTGCCGTAAGGCTCTGCCCCAGGTTTGTAGCAGAAGGAAGAGCTGGGGAGGGACCTCAGGGCCAAGATGAAGGTCTGGGAGCTGTGAATGCTCTTGGCCTTTGGTAGAGACAAGCCGGGGTCAGGCCTGGGCAGCAGGGCCCGGGATGTGGAGAGGCCCCCTCATGCTACGGTTGAGGCCAGGATGGAGCTGTCCTGAGACAGGGCCCCTCTGCGACTCCTCCAGGGCCCTGGCTACAGACCCAGATGGAAAAGGGGCAAGAGCAGCACCTCCCTCCTTCCTCATCTGCTGTGTCGTACCAGTTCCGTCCTGCTTAAGTCCCCTCTACATTCTGGGGCTCCTAATTGTCCTGTGGCTGTGGCGCCCTAGGGAAGCAGCCCCCTTGGCCAGGCACAGGCAAGGCCAGCCCGGGAGCAGAGGCTGTCTCTCCTCCTGTCCTCACTGCTCCTGGGCCCCCTCCCCGCACTTCTTCCCCTGGGAGCCCCAGGTCCTCTTCGCCGCAGGAGAAGGGCAATGTGGACTGACGTGCCACTGGCTGGAGCCTTTCCTTTCTAAATCCTACTGAGTATTGCTGCTTAGGAGGCTGGGGAGCTGGCACGGGGCCAGGGTGGTGGGGGCCTTCAAGCCCTCGGTAGGGAAGCAAAGCTTAATAAAAGTCAATTAATGGCCAAACAACCCTGTCCAGGGTCCTGTCAGGGCACAAGTGGTGGGAGAAAGGGAGCAGTCTATGCAGCTGCCATTGGCGGCTCCCTCCTTGGTCCTCAGACCTGCCCAGAATCCCTGGAGAAGGAGGAGGAAATCCTGCATCAGCCTCCTGCAGAGGAAGGGGAGGCCGGGCCAGCCTCCTTATTAGGAGAGAAGTCCGAAGTGCACACGGAGGAGGAATGAGGCCTGGCAGGGAGGCAGCTAAGTTCTTGTGGCTGGGAAAGCAGCAGCCAGACAGACCTACTCACAATGCACACACACATAACACACTCGCTGAAGACTTCCGCATGCTCCTGGTCTCACACAACCTTTCAGTACTTCCTTTCCTTAGTTAGCTCACAGCTACCACCATGATCTCTGAACCCCAGGTGCCTGTCTCTCAACAGCCAAGGCAGCCACGATGGGGTCACAAGTGGAGAAGACTGGGGATCCTGGGGACACCTCAGATACGCAGGCATCTGAGCCCTGCCAACCCTGAAGGCTGCTGCAAAGCTCTGCCCACGCTGCTCCTGGGAACCAGCCGCCAGGGAGAGGCAAGCCCCGCTAGGTTCCCAGGAGTCTTGAAGAGAAAGAGATGAGCAGGAGAAGGGCCCAGGAGGAAGGCAGGCCCCGCTCTGAGAGTGGTGCACTGCATTTTAATTAGACAGAATAAAAACATGCAGCCTGCGTAAGTAATGAATCACTGGTAATTACTCCTCAGCATCATCCTGTGGCACCAGTGCCAAGATGACGGGCTCTTTCAGGCAAATCCATGTGTAGTGCATAGCGATGCGCCTGGCAAGGGACCCACCTCTCCATCTCAGGCCAGAGTCCCTGCTCTGTCCTCTCCTGGGTCCCTCTGGGGCCTCTACACTTAGCGGGCTGCCTAGATCGGAAGAGGTAGCTCCTAGGCCCCTGTGCTGAGTAGCAGGGGAGCAAAGACGCTTTCAGAATCTGGGCCCCAGAGGCTGGTGCTTGCCATGCTGACCCCCCAGTTGCTAACTCTTCAGTGAAGGTTCAGCCCTTTGTACACAAGCCCAGCACCAATCCCCTCCATTCCCTGCAGCAGGCAGAGGACACGGGGGTGGCAGCCTTAGGCTGAGCTGTCATAAACGGGAAACCCAAGAGGGAGCACTTGGCTGTAGGAGCGGAGGCTGCCTGCTCCCCATCCCTCCAGGAAGACAGGGTTTCTGTGGGTGGAACTGGGATGAGGAGGGTGGAGACCTCCTAGAGGCCTTCTGGTGGCCCCCTCCCCCAAAGTGTGCACAGTCCCTTTCATTTGTCCTAGCTTGTTGGGCGACATTCTACCCCCGCCCGCCCCCCCCCCCCCCCCCCCCCCAATCTCCAGAGATGGAAGCAAAGAGAGAGATCCAGGAGGGTGGCCCGAGGCCCAGTCCCTGGGAGAAGTGATGTGTGCTCTTGGAAGAAAGGTAGGAAGAGACTGACTGAGGAGATGGCTGCTCCAGGCTGGAGGAGAATGAGGGGTCTATGGGGCCCCTAAGCCCCCCATTCCTTTTGGCCGGTGACTGGGCCTTGGCTCTGGGAGGCGACTTGCAAGCCAGATGGTAGCCCCATGGGGAAGGCAACGTTTATTCTTGGAACAAATTTATGGCTCAGCATGGCCGTCCCATGAAATCCTCCTCAAGCTCAGGGAAGCTCTGACACATTGGTGGCCGGCTGATTTATCCCATTAGCAGGGCTGGGCTGTGAGTTAGTGGCAATGGGCTGGGGCTGGGGGTGGGGGGTGGAGGTGGTGCTAAGCCCAGCTCCCATCACTAAACCCACTGGGTTCCTTAATTGTCCATTTGTTTCCTAAAGCTGCTTTCCAACCCCCTCCCGCCCTCACCCCCCTCTCTTCTATGCACTGTCTGCAGAGACTGATGGGCTGTAAATCTGCTGTCCTAACAGCTTTATACATCTCCTGGGGCTGCTTCCAAAATGGGCTTCCCTGCAGGGCAATGTGAAGAGAACTGGGCTGTGGGCTGTGGGCTGTGGGAAGGGCTAGGAATGGGGAAGGAGCAGGAGCAACGCCCATCTCCTGCTCCAGGGGTTCCCCTCAGTTGTTTCTCACATTGATCCAAGTCACCTCCCTGACCCACAAGAGCAGGTCTGCAACAGGCTTATGGCTGAGACGCCTTGCTCTTGGTTCTTATGTGGTTCCTGATATGGGGTCTGAGACCAACCTGGGTGACTCAGTTGGGGAACGACAGAACCACTTCTGTCTGTCGTAGGAAGGCAATGGTGTTAATGGTGGTGAGAGAAAGTATGAGCCAGGGCCAAGGGGCACCCCTCCCACCGCCCACTCCCACACCATACCTTCTCCTTCTTCTGCTTGGCGGCCTCCTCGGCAGACAGCAGGGACTTGTAGTAGGAGCTGCGCTCCGCCGTGAAGTGGACCTTGGAGAGTGCGTGCTCCACCAGCAAGACGGACAGGTTGGCGCCGTCGATGTGCAGCCAGCCGATGAAGTTGCCGGCCTTGTCCATGCTCTCCACCTCCACCTCCACCTGGGGCACAGAGGAAGGGGGCACGGAGTCAGTGTGCAGGGGGTGGCCCTGAGTGTGCAGGGGGGAGAGCGGCGCTGAGGCCCAGTGCTCAGGCCCTGGGCGGCCGCCACCAGGTCCATTGCACGTGATAGGAGCGGCTGAAACTAGGAGAGGGAAAGGACGTGCTGAGAGCCCCTGCTCTGCCGCCCTCTGAGAACCCTTCGCTTCGGTTCTGTAAGTTGGCTCTATGCTTTTTAGCCTCTCACCCCCGAGAATCATCCTTGATAGATACATCACTGACAAAGCAACTTCAATTTTCCCCTTCCTTTGACAGAGAGCTGATAGGGTAAACTCCTCCTTAGCTTAAGCAAGGCAGTCAGTCCCTGTTAGCTGCGTGTGTGTGTGTGTGTGTGTGTGTGTGTGTGTGTGTGTAGCTGGGGGTCAGGAGTGAGATCAGAAGCAGTCAGCTCTCGGCACATGCCACTCTTCTCTTCCCTCCCCCAGCTCTGCTAGGAAGAGAGGCAGACTCTGGGAGCAGGGCAATCCCTGGGGAGAGGGGAGCCTGTGTTCTTTCTGGAAGAGCTGAATGAATTAATGCTTAATTTAACAAAGATAAAAAAAAACAAAACTGGCTGCATGAGAGTCGGGCGAGGACAGGAAGGATGGGACAAGTGGGCAGGAAGTGCACTACACCGAGGAAAAGTTGCGGGCCAACCCCAGCAGAAGGTTCTCCCCCGAGGAGGAGCAATTGCCATAAGCCCAGATCTTGAACTGTGTGCTGGCGCTGAGCTTCAGAACCCCCAGAGATCCCCACAAGGCGCCAGGCCTCTTAAGCCCCCCGTCCCTGTAAGACCCAGGACCCCAGAGCCAGAACTGCCTCTGCTCCTGCGAGACAGTGGCCTCACTGTCTTGGCCATAGTGGTGGCGGATCTGCTCCCACCTCAAGGAGGCAATGGCCCAGGAAATAGCCCTTCTTTGATTTTTTTCCCCTGCTTAAAGGGGACTGTAAAAGCCTTTGCTGCCAAATGTAAAAACTTGTATTAATTTAAATGGCTTCAAGCTCGATTAAGCAATAAAATGAATGTCTAAACACCTGAGAATTCTCTGAAGCCTGGGCCAGAGCCCGCGGTAGCAGCCTAGGGCAGAGGGTTGGAGGGGCAAAGTGGGGGAGCAGCCGCCTGCCTGGTGGGTTCTGCCTCAGCAGGGAGAGATGGCAGCGGGTATGACTCCTTTGGAGTAGACGAAGGAGACGAGATGGCACGGATGTGCAGAGGGCAGTGGAAGGAAAAGAGGGGGCAGGGCCAAGGAGGAAGGACCCTGGCCTTTTCCCATTCTTGGACACCCTCTTCCTGCTTGAGGTCCACAGGTCACTCACTCTTCAAGGGTAAATGCAAGTTCAACAGTGCCCCAAATTGAGATGTGGTACAGAAGAGGGTGTGCAGAGTTTATCAGAGCTACAGAAAAAGGTGCTGTACGTATAGATCCAAACCCAAGTTGATACTGTAGGTGGGGAAAGGAGGCACAGAGAAGGGAAGTGCAGCTAGTAAGGGCAGAGCTGAGAGCACCTCCTTCCCTCTTCTATAGCCCTGTTTCAGGAGCACTCTTTCCTCCAGTCACACCTCTCACCCCCCCTCCTTGCTTCCCACCAGGTAATGCCAGCTCCCTCCACGATCAACACCATGGGGCCTTGCACCTCACTGGCAGAGCCAGGGTGGGACTACCCAGCACCTGCACCACCCTGCTGAGGGGCTGAAGCGGGGAGAACCAGCATCTAATACCTGCAGATGTCAAAATATGTTCCTCCTGTCTAATTCTGGCAATTAACATACTGGGGGACCTGCACTTGTCGGGGAAAAGGGCAGGTGGGCAACATGGTGCTTTGATAAAAACAGGTGCCGCAAGAGCTCACCAGCTGGTAAGGCATCTAAATTCATTGAGGTGAGTAACGGGCTTCCTGAAGGGCCTTTTGCCACCCTGCAAATGCCCAGGACACTGGAGCCCCAGGAAGCTCTGCTGCGAGGCCACGGGGCACCCCTACGGTAAGAGGACCAAAGGCAGAGGAAGAGGCTGCCAGACTAAAACAGGGGTGGGCAAAATGAGAAATCAAAGGCACAAATTTCCAGTTGTAAAATAAATAAGTCACAGGGATGTTATGTACAACATAAAGAATACAGTCAATAATATTGTAATAACTTTGCTGTGGCCGTTGCTGCTACATGGTTAGAGCATTGGCCTATACACTGAAGAGTGGTGGGTGGGTTCAATTACCGGTCAAGGGGAGGCTGTAGGTTCGATTCGTGCATGCGGGAGGCAACCAATTGATGTGTCTCTCTCACATCAATGTTTCTCTTTCTCTCTTCCTCCTTCCCTCCCTGCCTTCCACTCTCTAAAAATCAATGGAAAAAATATCCTTGTGTGAGGATTAACAACAATAACAAAATACAGTAATAACTTTGTACGATGACAGATGGTTACCAGACTTATTGTGGTCATTTCATAAGCTATATGAATGTTGAATTACTATGTGTATACCTGAAACTAATATAATATTATATGCCAACTCTGTTTAAAAAAAATACATGGAAAAACCATCTCTTATCCTTCTTAATTTGCCAAGCTTTATCGAACATGCCAAGGCCAAGCAGCAGCAGGTCCCAGAAGAATTTTGGGAGGCAGAAGGAAGACAAGAGAGGCTGTGTGCCTTGTGTTTAGGAAGTCATGGGATAACAGGTAGAGTCCGGTGTGTGTGGATGCTGGCTTCCACCACTAAACCACTGCCCTCCTTGTATTTGGGGGCTCATGAGATACCTCCTGATGCCCAGCCAAAAGCAGCGAAGCTGACAGAGTTCCCAGGTTTGACCTCTTGCCTTCCACTGTTTTAGGAGCCAAGTGTCCTTTCCCTAATACTGAGGATGGCTGTTCGAGTAGCTTGTGGTGAGCCAGGGTGATTGTGACAGAAGCTTGATGGCCACCCGCCTCACTCCTCTTGGCGTTGGATTGCTGGAAATGAGTGCAAGAACCGCAGAGATGGGTGGCAGAGGCGACCGGGCAGGTAGCTTCCCTCTGTTCCTACAAGGTGCCCACACCGAGACCTCACTCCACGTGGCAGCCCCAAATTCACACCTCTCTCTCTGAGGCCACAAACCAGAGGCTGGCCTCTCAAGGGCTCACATCAGAGGGAGAGCCAAGCAACTAGCAGCCACACCTGGGCCCATGCTGCCGCGGAGCAGCAGGCTCTCTGGCGGGCGAGCACTGACAGCGCCGCTCACCCTGCAATCGATGCACTAACTTGGGCCTGACAGGTCCCTGGGCCCAGTGGGCCGCAGAGAAAGACACCTCTAGCCTTGGGCACTATGTGCCACTGAGTCCACTTGGGTTACGGAGGGAGATAAGGCTGTCGCCTGAGTCTCTGCTTCCCCTTCATTACAGCTACTACACCCACGGTCTTTCCTCAGTCAAGCAAAGGCACGCAGGATAGGTGGGCTGGCCTCAGAGAAGAGACGGGGCTGGGCAGTGGTCCTGCTGCTCCCAGTCTCTTGGCTTCCGGCCTCTCTGGCCAAGTCCTGTACTCGTGCCTATCTTTCTGGACATGCCCCAGTCTGGACAGTCACGTGGAATTCAGTCTGAAGATCAAAGTCTTAACTCTTCTCAAGCTCAGGGAGAGCTACAGGGGAGCAAGCAGAGGGTGAAGCAGGGCACGCCCAGGTAGATGTGTTCATCCTTCATTATATTTCTCTCTGATATTGACAGCCAAAAATTTGGGTCCATGGCTGTACAAGCTCTACTCCATTCAATTTAGAGACTCACATTTTTTATGTTCTTGGGCAGCCCCTACAATGGCACGTACCATCGGGAGCTCAGGCCTTGGGTGACGACCATGGGCTGCCAGAGGGCTTCATATTCATGTGGGCATTTGGTGTGTACATATGTGGGCTCTGGCCTGAGGGTACCAGAGTTAAGTGTATACATGGACATAGCATGTCAGCAAGGGACAGGTGGTGGGTCTTCTCGTCAATGCTTATGCTGAAGCTGAGAGCTAGGAAAACACAGAGCTGGTGCAGGAGGTGCGGGGTGTGGCGGGGAGAAGACTGCCCCGAGGGACAATGAGAAGGGGGGGTACCACCCTGAGGAAGTGCCTTGGTGGTAAGTCTGGTTAAGATAGAAGCGAGCAGCCTAGATGCCTGGTGGTCGGACCTGACCTCCAGGTGTTTAAGGATGCTGTGATGCTGCCTCACGGTGCACTCGGATGGTCCAGTCATGTGCCAGCATCTCTTGCCTTTAGCTCTTTTTAAAAAAAACATATTTTTATTGATATCAGAGAGGAAGGGAGAGGGAGACAGAAACATCAATGATGAGAGAGAATCACTGATTGGCTGCCTTCTGCACACCCCCTATTGGGGATCAAGCCCGCAACCCAGGCATGTGCCCTTGAGCGGAATTGAACCCGGGAAACTTCAGTCTGCAGGCTGACACTCTATCCACTGAGCCAAATCGGCTAGGGCTTGCCTTTAGCTCTTAATGCTGGTGGAGTGGGTAGGACTTTGCGACCCTGAACTAGCCCTGTGAAGGCTTCCCTGAGCCCTGGCTAGAGCGAAGCCCTCTCTGACACCTATGGGCTCGCCCTCCCTTTGGCATTCAGGGGACAGTACACAGCACAGAGGTTTGGAGCACAGACTCGGAAGCCAGACTACCCACCATCTGTAGGTCGTGTGGAGAGCCACTCAACTTCTTTGTGCCTGCTTACTATAACACTGGAACCGCAATAGTATCTCCCTCAAAGGGTGTTAGAGCTACTATAAATAAGTTAAGCACTTAGAAGAGTGAAGCACTCTGACACACGAACACTTCACCATCAATTATTACTTCCTGGGAGGGGCAGTTATTTCATTTCCAGAAGTCTTCACTCTCCAACCAGACTGTGCGCTCCCCGGGGGACGAAGCTTGTTCTATCCTCGGCAAGCTCCCCTCGGCCTGGGTGGACTGACCGGGCCAAGAGCTTGCAGGAAAAGCATAGATCCTGGGAGTCAGACAGACTTGGGTTCAAATCCTACCTCTAGCTGTGAAGTTTTGGGCAAGTCACATGACCTCCTCTAGCCTGCTTCCTTACTGCAAAAAGAATGGGCCCTGTGCATTAGAGAAGCTCCTGTAAACTGCTTCATCTCCCTTCAGCTGCTGCCAGCTGCCAGCAGCCTCAATGGTTACATCAGCAGCAACCCTGCTTGGCTGAGCTAGACCCGTGTTCTTCCCCCCGCCCCCCGAAAAGCTCTGGGGCTCTTACACCTTGGGGACCCCATGCAAAATACAGAGTGGGAGGTAAGGCGAGTGGGGGTTGATGGGAAGAGCCAATGTGTGACAGATGCCTTTCTGCTTAGCCGAGGGGGTCTTTCTCCACTACAGGGACAAAAGCGGGGCTGTCACCCAGCCAGCCATGCCCAGCTGCACACAACGGACCCAGCCTGTCTGTGGGCCGCGGCAGCCAGCGGGTCCTGCTGCCTCACAATGGGACACGTCCTCCTGCTCCCAAGCACATTAATGTGCCACTAATGAAATTGTTCTGGCTTATTTACCAAATTAATACAAACGGCACAGGCTGTTAATTTGCATGTCTCTTAATTACTGAGGAAGAGCTCCCAAGCCCAGCAACACACACACCTCAGTGCCCACCCAGCCGAGCTGCTGGTGGGTGAGGAAGGGGTGAGGGGGAGGAGGAAAGAGGAGAACTGGGCAGCCCCTAGCTCTCCATGGCTGGGAGCATATGAGGGAGGGAAGGCGGTGGTGGCCATGAATTTGTTGTTTCCCACAGTCCCTTTCTCAGCAGCTGCAGTGCCCTGGGCCTGCAGAAAAATATACTTAGTCCCCCATCCCTCCCACATTGTTCCCCTCCTTTAAAAAAATATTTTTTTGTTGATTTCAGAGAAGAAGGGAGAGGGAGTGATAGAAACATCAATGATGAGAGAGAATCATCGATTGGCTGCCTCCTGCACGCCCCACACTGGGGATCGAGCTGCAACCCAGGCATGTGTCCTGACTGGGAATCAAACCATGACCTCCTGGTTCATAAGTTGATGCTCAACCACTGAGCCACACCAGCTGGGCCTGTTCCCCTCCTTTCTCTTGTCTAGATTCTGTCCAGCTTCTCAACTCAGGAATTTCAATCAGACAGACAGTGGGGACAAAGCCACTCCGCTCTAAGCAGTGAGGCACATGCTCTGCCTGGGGTGCATGCAGGCCAGAAAGGTGCTGGGGTTTACTGAGAGGTGTGCAGGAAGGAAGAGAAGTGAAAGCCAGGCAGAGGCTATGCTCTTATAGAGCCTACAAGCCTCTCTCAGCTGGTCCTGCCCTGCCTAATCAGCCTTCAGGTTCAAAGAGAGAGAGAGAGAGAGAGAGAGAGAGAGAGAGAGAGAGAGAGATAGTCAAGAGTTCAGCTATAAGACCACAAAGGAAATTCTGACTGCCTTGGGGGATCATTTAGTTGTTTTTTCCTCTCCTGCTCCAGGAGCCTCCAGACCTAGTGGCTGTAAGTCTGGGACAAAACTGAAAGTCACAGGTAGTCTTCTTGGGGTCATGGTGAGGTGGGGGACATGCTCCATGTGGTGACTCAGGGTAGCCAAAGGAGGCATAGCACAGAGGGAATTCCTGGCAATGGGGGACGGGGGGTGGGGGTGGGGTGGGTCCCATACATGTGTACCCACCTTGCCTATTTATGTTCCAGGAGGCTGGAGAGGTAGATTCCTAAGTGCACTGGCCTTGCTTCTGTGCACAGTGCGTGAGGCAGCACAGGAAATTACCCAGCAACAGCCCACGCCAGCCCCATCGCTTGAGAGGCTGTGGAATGCCTGGAAAACAGCTGCGGGGAATGCTCCTGCCTCAAGGGAGGTGGGCTGCCGCAGGCAGGACAGGCAATGCCAGGTGCGTAGGCAGGAGCAGCAGCTCAGGACACCCCTGCCCTGAGGCATCTGAAAATGAAGACTTCCTGTCGGGGAGAGGGGTTGCTAGCCGTAAGATCCTCTAGGACCGCGGTCGCCAACCTTTCGGACCTCACGGACTACCAGTGGCCCGCGGACCACCGGTTGGTGCCCGCTGCTCCAGGGGGCAGAGCAGGAGCACGCACTACACCTGGGGAGGTGATGCTAGGGGCCCCATGACAGGGTTCCTAAATGGAAGCCTTTATCCTTTTCACATGCTGTCCTGCACACTCTGGCTTTAAATACCCCCAGAGCCATCAGCATGGAGAATAGCAGGAAGCCTGGAACTGAGAACAAGATAGAAATGAAGCTTGACTGGGGAGAAGGCATCAAGGAGCAAAGAAAAAGCCTTGGACCAGAACCGTGATCTAGGTACCAGCTCTGCCGCTTCTGGGCTCAGTGTCACTTGCTTTCCGGCTCAGTTTCTTCCTGTGTCAATGGGTTTTCGAGGCTCTCTCTGCTCAGACTTTTCTAAGGCTGGGGTGTGGGTGCTGGTGGTATGCCAGCATGACCAGAGCTGAGAGAAGGGCAAGTGGGGGTGCCCCACACGGCAATTGCCAAGGAGGCCTTGCAGAGAGGGGAGGGCGGGAAATGGAGAGTAAAAAGGCACTCCAGCCTTTTCCCAACCCAAGCCTCCCACCCAGAGCTTTCTGCAAGATTGTGAGTAGCAATCCAGAGCAACCAGAGTGCTACCGACACTCCCCTCCTGCCACAAAGCGGCAGCCACAGCATGGAGCCGGCGCCCCCCCCACCCCCCCAATGCTGCATGAAACTATAATGTGCTGCCACAGTGGAGCTGCAAACTTGAGGAGATACCTCACCTTAATAAAGTAGCAGCTTAACACAGCCAACGCGAGCCCTGCACTCCTGGCACGTGCAGGCACACCACCGTCTTTCAGAGTCAATGAACATCAACACCAAGCAATTAATAATGTAACTCGGGGAGGCGGTGCCTGTGAAATGCCTCCCGGGCCCCACAGGCAGCAGCTGGCTGTGGGGAGTGGGCAGGGGAGATTGGCAGCACAGGGCAATCTTCCCCGAGCCCCTGGGCAGCGGGGCACCAGTCCCCACCAGCGCCTCTGCTTCTAATCCCGCAGCACCTCCGGACCAGATGACTCGTAGGTCCAACCCACATAGGTGATCGTTCTCCAGAAAACCTCTTTTCTGACATCCATGTGCTGGCCCAGCCAAAGCCCTAGGAACGTCTGGAAACCAGGCCCAGGTCGGCAGTGGCAAGAGGAGCAAAGAAGCCCGGGAAACTGAGGGAAGGCCAGGTGGCTCAGGGCTTCTCCTTGAACGCCTCCCCTCGGGGATGAGGAGTGGATGACAGGCGGCCAGCTTCTGGTCCTGCCTGAGGCAGAGAGGCAGCCAAGGCATCAGCATCCTGAGCCTGCCGGGAAATGCAAACCTGCTGACTCCGGCCTTTGCAAGCGGTAACACAGTTTACAAAGTGACACAATCTGTTCCTTTGGTGCAGACAATAAGGAAGCAGACTGCTCGTCTCCCCAGGAAAAGCTGGGGCCGGAGGGAGATGAACCCTCTCCCCCCTGAGGTGGGAGCCCTCATTCTGCCCCAGCCCCTGTCCAGGGCACCACTGTTGGCGTCCTTTCCCACAGGGTTTCTGGACTCCCTTCTGAATGCGGAGCACACCTGCCCAGGGCCCCTCCTGTTCCCTAGCTGACGTGGGGAAGAGAAGGCCTAGCCAAAAAGAGCAGTGAGATGGCTTTCCGTCATGTGCGCCCAGACAGCATTCTTAGCCAGCCGCGCAGCTTAGGCCAGCTGCAGGGCGTTCTCCCAGAGCTTCCGGCTGTCCCGGGGCCCTGTAGGGACTGAGCGAGGGTGACAAGATGGCCGTTTTTATCAGGAGAAATCAGTGTGTGACCTATGGAGTAACTGCATGAGGTTATCAAATCTCTGACCTGGTCTGAAAGACCAAGCGTGCTCAGGCATGTGAGGCTGGAATGCCAGTTTCCCCTCCGCAGGCCCGTGTGTCTCCCTGACCCCAAGGCCCACTCTGGGGACCGGTGCATGCGGCACTGCCGACTCCACTCTCAGGCTTCTTTATCTGAATCGCGTGGGTTTCTATGGAGACCCACAGTCTGCCTTTAAAAAGCGCTTAATGCTGGCATCCATACCTACGTCCCCTCTACCACTCACCTGGCTCTAGATTACACCTTCTTTTGCTTCCTCGGGCACCTATTTCTATCAGTGATGAGATAGAGAACTTCTATTATCACCCCACCAATTTCCTCTTCCACCAGCGTCTACCCCTTTTGACAAATGCCCTAGAAACCTTGGTTTGACTTCACATCCCGCCCAGCTGACCTTTTCCTCTTTACTCTGAGTATTCTGCCCACCTCCCTCTCACGTCTCCATCCACTGCGCCGGTCGCCGCCCTTGATATTCCAATGTAACTGCCACGTCAAAGGTCACCCAAGACCTCTTAATTGCCATTTTAATAATTTCTTCTCAGATTTCATTATTTTTGACCTTTTGAATGGTCTGACAAAGCTAAGCACCCAATTTCCATTTTGAAACTTTCTTTTTAGGCCTCTGTGATTCCCAATCTTGACTTTTTCTCTTTGCTCTTAGTTTTAGTTATGAATTCCTTCCCAATAACGTGCCCCTTGAATATGGATATTCTCCAGGGGGTCATTTTAAGCTGTAGACAGTCTCTATATTTCACAGCTCTCTGAGATAAATGACACCACAACTTCTATTTCCAGTCCAAACCTCTCTTCAGAATTCTACTCCACCAGATAAATTTCAAATACAACATGTCTCTCTACTGTTCTCACTATAAAATCTGCTATTCCACCTGCATTTTTTATCCCAAGTGGTAGCTTGAAAAGCTTAGGAATCATCCTTGACTCCTTTGACATTCACAGTCAATCTCCAGGTCACCGATCTACTTCATAAATGTCTCTTCAATTCTTCCCCTCGTCTTTATCCTCAGTGCCACGCCCTGAGGAGTTCAGGTCCCAGCTTTGGGTAACTCTGGCACCCCTGCCACCAGTCTTGCCTCTTCCCAAAGGCCTCTCCACAATGTTCACACAGGCCCTGAGGCCAGACCACCTGGTTAAATCTTGCTCTACTACTTACTTCGATGAGTGGGTTATTTAATCTCTCTGGGTCTGCGATTTCCCTATTTGTCAAATGTGCATAATGGTAATCACCTCAAAGGGTTTATTGAAGGGAAAAAAAATGACTGATTAAGCTCAACACTTAAGAAGAATCTGACATAGTAAGTGCTCAATAAATGACGTGGTTACTTTCTAAAAAATCCAAATCTGATCCCCTTCTCTTCTATGGAAATCCTTTCCTTGTTCTCTGCTGAAGTTCCAATTCCTCAGCACAGTAGCGCATAAGCTCCTTATAACTGGGTTCTTCCTGGTCTCACTTTCTATCAGTTTGGTCCTCAGTATTTTGCTCTAGTTCTGCCAAACCACCTCCAGCTCCACACACATAACGCATTGTCCCAGGCCTCTGTGCATGTCATGTCCTTTGGCTAGAATGCTCCTTCCTACTGCATTGCCTTTAGATCTCCATCCAATCTTTCGATAAGATTCTGCACAGATGTGAATTCACTTGAACCATTCCCTTATCTACGCAGGTAATGCTTCCCCAAGCATTTTGCTTATACCACTTTTAATTACATTATTATAATGGCATTTATTAATGGTACCTTATTGATGGCACATGGCAGACAGTCAGTTGATGGTGAAAAGTAAAAGGTCCTCGATTCTCCCAATCACTGGCAGTGAACTTGGAGAAGGAAAGTTCCCGGGACAGAAAACTGTCTTTGGGGAAATCCCGTGGCACCCAAGTGACTGGAGAGGGCCTGTTTCGAGGTGTTACCTCTAAGGGACAAGGCTGTCCCACAGTTGCCCATGCCAGAGCAGGCTGGCTCTTAGGAGCCTAGAGGGGCAGAAACCAGCCTCCATCAGTGCAGCCAGCACGGATGACGGAGGCACCAGGCATCATGGGCAGAAGGGGCTGCTCTGCAGTTGGCTTTGCCTCTGCTGAACATAACTGGTGCGAGGATGGATTCCTCTATTTATACAGGCGTGAGTGCAGGCAGCAGCTGTGAATGCCTCTCTCTGGTCTCCTACACATCCACCACCTCCTGGCCCCACCCCTCGGCCAGGACAGGCGCCAGACCACTGTCAAGTGCTAACTCCTCCAAGCCAGGGGCTAGGTGTGCCGGCCAGGCCAGTCACCTGTGGGAACATCTGGGCACAGGGCTGCGAAAGCCTTAACCTACAAGTCACCTCCCGGTGCTGGAAGGTCTCCTTCTAGAATAGGGAAACCTCTTAGGAAAGGCAATTGCTGTTGAGTTTGAGGGAATCTGGGGCTCAGACTGGGAGGCCAACTCCTGGTTTAGTCACTTCAGAGTTCTCAAAACTGGGTTTCGGCCATAGGGGCCACTCGAAAGAGTCAGAAAGGGGCAAGAATGTCCTATGTTGGGGAAGAGGGGCCTGGAGACCCTTTTTCTCTTTCACTATCACCTCTTGGCAAAAAGGACATAGACACCAATCCCTGTTGAGGACACAAAATAGCATCAGAGAGAAGAACTTGAACAAATGAAAATTCTACCCCTGCAGCTAGGGACCAGCCAATTTACATGTCTTACTAAAGATAAGAAACAGCAAAAAATTTTAACACGTAAACATGGAAAGCCCATCCCTCCCAATTAACGTCAGAGTAACTGCATGATACACTGAAGGCAGCGAGACGATGATGAGCACTGTCACCAGAGGGGACGCCTCACCTCTCACCATCAGCCCAGCAATCTCCCCTGGGGTCCTCTTATTAAACCCACACCAGGTACTCACACATACCCTTTCCCGCCACCCTGCCTTCACTTGTCAAGCAGGAAGCCTGGGATGGGCCTGCTCTCCTCCCCAAGCTGTGCACTGTGCATGCTGTGCTTGACTCCAGACAGGGTGCCCTTTCCTGACCCACACGACGGCGATGTTGTAGACTGCCAGCAAACCTGCCTCTCCACATCCCGGGACAAGCCACCGGCAGACTCACCCCCTCTCCTCTCACTCCACTGCAGAGTTGCTCTCTTAGGTCGAGTGGAGAAGAGATCTGGGCACTGGGGGATAAAGGGGTTCAGAACAGGCCTAAGATGTGCTGCTTGGGTATGTGAATTTTTTTGAGCTTAAGGCAGTCAAGACCTTGCAGGCCCGCAGAAACTTTTACCTCTCCATTAAAGAATTTAAATTGGAGGTCTTGCCCATAATTAGAGTTACCACCAGAGACAACTTTTTATGACTGATCTATAGGGCAGGGCATTTAATTACTGAACATCTGCCCTTATCATCTTGGGAGTGACCTTCCTCCCCTTAGAGCAGCGGTTCTCAACCTGTGGGTCGCGACCCCTTTGGCGGTCGAATGACCCTTTCACAGGGATCGCCTAAGACCATCCTGCATATCAGATATTTACATTACGATTCATAACAGTAGCAACATTACAGTTATGAAGTAGCAACGAAAAGAATTTTATGGTTGGGTCACAACATGAGGAACTGTATTTAAAGGGCCAGAGGGTTGAGAACCACTGCCTTAGAAGCTGCAAGATGTCTTACCTCCTCCTTAGCTTGGACTGCCATATATACCTCACTTTACCTTGTCTCTGACTTCACATGGATGTGGGGTCTTGGGCTCTCTCGTGCATGTGGAATTCCCATATGTAATTAAGTTTGTTACTTCTCTTGTTAATCTAATCTGCCTCACATACATAGATTTAATTGCTAGACCAGCTGAAAGAACCTAGGAGAGTAGAGGAAAGCAAGCTTCTCTCTGCCCCACAGAGTCCCACAGGGGACTCTGCTCATGCCTGATGCACATTCCCAAACGCTGTTACAAACCTGTGCGAACACAATAAGAAACATAAAGAGCCCTTGGAGATGGTGCAGGGCCCCTGCAACAGTCTGAGTTCCAGTGATGTGAGTGGGTGAGGGCTGTGTGTGCTCACCCTCCTGCCGCTTGGGAAAAACTGGACGTTTGCTCCACGTGATCTGCGGGGCCAATGATCTCTCAGGCCACCATTATAAAGGTCTGAGCACGCAGAGCCGAAACTGGGATGAATGCAGCACACCTGAGGCTAGACTGGCCTGGGTCAAGGTCTTGTGATTTTTTATTTTATTACTAATGACAATTAAAATATGGCATTGCCCTGGCGGGTGTGGCTCAGTTGGTTGAATGTCATCCTGTGTACCAAAAGACTGCCAGTTCGATTCCTGGTCAGGGCACATGCCTGAGTTTCGGGCTTGATCCTGGTTAGGCAGTGTGCAGGAGGCAGCCAGTAGATGCTTTGTTCTCACAATGATGTTTCTCTCTCTCTCACTTGACCCACTGCCCATGGCACGGGCTCCTGATGGTACAGGGGTGTGGGTAACCAGCTCATGAAAGTTCTCAAAGTCACTAGAGTGAGATCACAGGCAAAAGAGGGAGAAATATTAGTGGTAGGAAAGGACATTATGTAGATGGGTCAGCAGCTTGGTTGCTGATGCAACTCTCTCTGCCCATCCCCTTGACAGGAGCCAGGGTTCCATTAATCACAATTATTTCTCTCATTCCCGTTTCAACCAAATGTCCCAAATACAATTCCGCTTAACGAGGCCCCAGGAGCCAGTGGGTAGCCAGCCCCTCAACTCTACTATTTGAGCAGGCTGGTTTTGCCCTGTTCTAGGCGGAGAGTAGCTGTCCTGTGTTCCCCCAAATGGGACCAGGTGGCCTTATCTGCCTTGTTCCACCTTCCAATTTGGTTGCAATAAGCGGAAATCCACGGACACCTGCCCGCTGCTCCACGTGGGGAGTGCTCCCCCAAGGTGGCATGTTCTGAAATGGTGATAGGAAATGAGATGCTCAGGGTCTCCGGCTGAGATTTCCCAGAAGCCACAATTAAGAGTCCTTTCGACTCTGGAGGAAGAACATGAGCCTGACCCTTGCCTAAGCCTGGCTGCCTGTTTAAGGCTCTTCTGACAGAGGCTAGCTTGGCTGCAACTACAGCTCCCCCACCATAAACTTCCTGCCACTGTGCCCTGTGCAAAAACCTTTGAGACTCCTGCCCTCACCCCACCATGCAGTGTAAATACCATTTAAGCAATTTGATTTAATTTAATGCTATTCGGAGGTGCTCTCAATTGCCTGCTGCTCCTGAGCTGCTGCCTGGAGCCCGTGGGAGGAAATCCAGCCTGGGAAGGGCAGAGGCAGCAAAAAGGAAGGAAAAGGCCAGCCTGTCCTCTCTGTTAAGCAGGTACTCACAGGGGCGCCGCAGGGTGGACAGAAGGAAAAAGAAGGGCTAAGAAAAGATTCTCAGCATCTTCTGTCTCCTCAAAGAGAAAGTATACGACATGGTGCTTATACCCCCATCTCGCCAACCTTATTTCCTCTAAGTCCCTTCAAGGGCCCTCTGGTCCAGCTGACGTGCTGGGTGTGAGCACCAACTCCCTTCCTGTAGCCCTGCCAGTCCCTGAGGTGACGACTGTGCACCACGGTAAAAGCCAGACAAGCAGCAGGCCCTGCTCTGTCAAGGGAGGCGCAGGTGGCAGAGCCCACTCAGACACGTCCGCCCAGTTGCCAGGAGAGGAGTGCTGAGCACCCCTCAGGATGCTGCTGCCCAGGAGTGCAGAACGAGAAGGTGGGAAGCTATTTGTAAGGGGCGGCTCCACACCATTTTATCCTGCAGGAAGCCTCCCGATTCATTATTCCTAACAAAGAACTCCACATCTTAGTGCTCATGTCTTGTCCTCAATCAACGAATCCACTCTGTTTAAGCTACGCCCTCCAAATGAGGCTGTTTGCTTATTTCTTTGATTCCACACCCCAGTCCCACAGCCTATGCACCAGCAGCAGGATTCTAGGCAGCACTGGAAGGCTGAGCCTGGGCTCCTGGGCGAGACTGTGAATGGCAGGGCTCTTTTGTTTCTGGGCAGCACCTTCCAGACGGCCATATTCCTGCTTGCTATCCAGAGCTTCCCTAACAAAGACAGCTTCCAAGGCCAGGCAGGCGGCAAAAAAAAAAATGCAGGTTCAAGTTATAATAGAGTAGCATGTGCCCTGCAAGGGGAGATCTTTGTGCTCAGCCTGGCATCTCGGAAAGATACAGCAGGGCGAGGGGACAGGGATGCCCAGTGGAGCTGATTAAAGAGCTGAGAAAATAAAAAAACGATTAGGATTCTTCAAGATGGGAAGACAAATGCTGAAAGAACTGAAATGTAGAAAAACCATCAGAATATGTAAGGAGACCTAGTTATTTGGCATCTATTAAGTAGAAAAGCTCGCTTTAGGCATTGTAGTAGATCCAAATGAAGAAAAAAACAACTTAATTGAGTTGAGAAGACATGATGAAACCACATCATGCCAACTAGTGACAAAATGCCATGTAGAACGCATGCCGCCGAGTGGCAGTACAGACAAGTACCGGAGGGTTCAAAGGAGAGAGCGACTCTGAGGGCTGGACTCCTTGGGGAGGGACCAGGCATTCATGGCTGGTGGGACATCACAGGTCAGGGGCAAGGCAAACATATCTAAGATATGGAATGGAATGACTTGGACCATGTTCTGGAAATAATGCATGACTGGGAGGGCAGGAGCAGAAACAAGGAGAGAATTTTAGGATATAAAGGGCTGAGTTCAGGAGAGAGAGAGAGAGAGAGAGAGAGAGAGAGAGAGAGAGAGAGAGAGAGAGAATATGAATGCAGGAGCGAGCAGAGGCTCAGAGGAGGTGCGAGTAGCTAGAAGGTCCAGAGGGCTGACCTTGAAGGACAGAGTGATAAGACAAGTCAGAGGCCGGTCCCCCTTCCAGACAGATCTGCGACAGATGAATCACGGGGTAGACTCTGTACATTCTCAAGAAGGCAGGAAGGCAAGAAGGATAGATAGGACCCTAAACAAGATGCACAAAAATCCTGTTAAAATCATGATGGTTGGGAGGCAGGAGTGGGAAGAAATAAAAAGTCACAGTGATAGCTTATCAATGGAGCATGCTGATGAGAGTGAGATGCACAGAGGGAGACAGGAGTCAGAAAGAGGAGAAAGGCTGACGGCCTAGCCTTTATGGAGCTTGGTCAGTAACTCGAGTTTTCATTCCTTCCCTGCATAAAAGACGGGCAAAATACTGTGTGTCTAGTCCTACCTTTATCCACCTGCCTTGATTCCAGCATTTTCTCCTGATGTGGGGGACGGCATTCATTAGCAGACTGCGCAGTGGTCACCAGTGACAGCGCTGGAGCCATACTACCTGGGTTCAAATTCAGCTTCTGCCATTTTAGTGACCCTGAGCGAGTTATTTTAAGTCTGTTCTTCAGTTTCTTCAAACTGTGACATGGGAGTAATAAAACTGAATACCTCCCTTAGAAGGAACATGTCAGGTTTAAATGAGTTATTATACATAAAGCTCTGAGAACATCTGGCACACAGCAGCATTCATTAAATGCTGGCTCTTCTTATTGGGATAAGAACATATAGTGAGAACAAAAACATATTTTGAGTATACCTAGGTCACAGAGTGACCAAACTCTGGCTCTTTTAAGGAAAAAGGATAGGCCTTTGGTCAATATACAGTCCAGCTTGCTTGGTTCTAGCCTTGGCAAGGCCTATGCAGCTTCTAGAACCACCTGGGAACTTTGCTTTGAGAAAGAAGAGGGTCTGAACTGGAGATGTTGAGCCTGACCAGCCTGGCCTGACCACTGGCAATTGCAGAGCTTCATCCCTAGGGGACATGTGGATCTTTCTCTAGTCTCATTTCCTACTACCCCCTCTCCCTCCTACACTAACTACATGGACTCTTCCACTGGGGCAGACTGAGCGATCTGTTGGTATCTCTCTCTGGAGCATACGTCCTCCTGCCCTTGACTTGGCTGATGCCTACTCATCCTTAAAAACTCGGCCCAAGAAGTACTTCTTCCAGGAAGTCTTTTCTTTTTCAAAATATATTTTTATTGATTTTAGAGAGAGCAAGGGAGAAGGACAGAGAGAGAAACATCAATCGGCTACCTCCTGCACGCCCCCTACTGGGCGAGCCTGTAACTTGGGCATGTGCACTGATTGGGAATCCTGGTTCATGGGCCGACGTTCAACCACTGAACCACACCAGGCCAGGAAGTCTTTTCTCAATCCCAGGTTGTGCTCCGAGAGAATCTTCAGAGTTAAGAGCACCTATCCCCTACACTCTAGTTGTTGATAGCTCTTGAGCCTACCAGCTCCTTGATGGTAGAAAACTTGACTTTCTTGACTTTGTGGTCCCAACTCCTAGCAGGGTGCCTAACGCACAGTAAAAGGTCAATACATGTTTGTTAAATGAACTGAATGAAAAGAAGCTGCTAATCACTGGCACTTATGTATTGATTTGTCTTTGCTTTTAAAAATGTTTGATTCAAAGAACATAAAAGGAAGATAATCTCAAAGAAACAAGGCCTTTCTACCTTTTATTACTGATCCAAACACAGTCCCTGACACACCGTATCTGGGACAACAACCTGCTCTGAAGGCCTACCACATGATTGCTATTGCCCTGAACACAGGTTTAGTCCGACAGCCAAGCGCACCGTGGATCACAAACACTCCACGTAAGAAGGCTCTGCAGTTTCCATTTCCACATCTCAAGGAAAGACCGATAGTTCCTATTATAGGGAAGAGGGAAGGGAATTCACATTTACTGAGTACCTGCTGGGTGCCACACACTGAATTAGGTTCACAGACCGCATATGGCCTGTTAACCTTCACATGCATTTGGTTTAGTGTTTATTTTTAGTCTCACTTTATTGATAAGGAAAGGAAGCTCAGCGAGGTCATTTAGTAAATAGAGAAGCCAGAATTTGAACACAGTCCTGCCTACTTGCAGAGACTAGGTCTTGTCACTAACAGTTTGGCAGAACAATTTGCTGACATCCGGAGAATCACACTCCCAGATGTCTACGAATTCTCTGCAGCTCTGACCCAGGGAGTGGGAGGCCATTAGGGGCTGGGACTGAGGCATGAGGCATGCTGAGAGGACAGGAAGTGGCCCTGGGGGAGGCATCTGTCTTCCTCCTGGCCCTGGCTGCTCTACTTTTGGGCCACGAGGTGATGTGTTGGTATAAAGGAAGCCATTAAGAAAGCTGCGATTCCCCTCCGCACAGATGTGCCTGAGCTGGCTTCCCCAATGATCCCTCACTGAGCACTCCAGTTAGCAGTGTTCTGGGCTCATTACCCTCTGGGGCTCATTGCATCTATTCTCTGTTGGCTGCTCAGCGTGAATGCAGCCCCAGGACCTTATCACCCCGACTGCCTGGGAAAGCCACCAGCTCCAACCCCTTCTCTTGGGCCCACACAGGGCCCTGGTCAGGCTAGGGTGTCCCCTTGGCATGAGGCCAGCAGATTTCGCCATTCCTATCTTGTTCTGTCCCTGCCTCCCTGGACTCTGCAGAGGTATGCTACAGCCAACGCCCAGAGAGGGACTCCTGCCTTTGAAGTTTAAAACTCTGGCGCTCCAGGGGCGCCTTTAGATCCCAGAGGCGGACACATCAGCCACACTGAGATGGCAAGAATCTGGGAAACTGTGGAGAGCTCCCACGGGAGGGGCACAGGCTGTGGAGAAGGCCGAGAACCCAGCCCACCTTCCTGCCTCCCAACCCCCTGTTCTGGATCTGTCTTTTTAATCCTCTCACCAAAACTACATCCTTCCGGCTTCCCTAACTGAAAACCAAGTTTATTATTGGAAAGCCCAGAGAATTTATCACTGTGGAAATGAGGATATTTAAAACTCATAACCATCTTGCCGGCCACAGATCAGGCAGATATCCATCCTATTAGAATAACTCAACACTGCAGAAGTTCATCTTATTAAACTAAAATAGTTAAGAAAGCCTTTCCCCACATCACAGAGATACTGTGTGTATGGTTTTCTGCTCACCTTTCTGACTACATTCATCAGTCCATTTTGTTTCCTGTGTTGAAACAGGCCTCAGAATTACAAATTGCTGAGCGGCAGCAGAAGTTTTAAATTAAGCATTCATGGGCGGAGGTGAGCTTGGGAAATGATGTAGGTCGCAAGGCAGGCAGGAAAGATTTAATGCCGCGTGTGCGGGGAAAGCTGAGGCTAATAGACGAGTCTGGATCAAGCTGGGGATGGAGGAGCCAGGGGGAGGGGGCGAAGGAAGAAGGCCAAAGAGGAAGAATTTAAAAGCTCTCTGGTCAAAGGGCCAGACATACCGCCTGACAAAACGAAAATTATTGGCGACCTGGAAGCCAGCTAATGCCAACCTCCACGCAAGGCACACATATCTGCTGTGCAGAAAAGTGTGTGTGCGGGTCGGGGGCCTCGGGAGGCCGTCAGCCAGCGGCTTGTGCCTCCCTCCACTTCTCTCTGGACACTGACAGGTCCAGACTCCACCTCTTCCAGCTCCTTCTGTGTGACAGGCGCGTCCCCCCAGGTATAAGAGAGCAGAGCTTACATTATAAAGGCTTGTCTTGAGGTAGTCCTGGGGCGAACTCATGTCCTCCCCCAGTTTGCCTCAGGAGGTGGTATCACCTCTCATGTCATTCCCTGTCCCTAGAGGGCTGTGGAAGGCCCCGAGGCCTGTGGAGCACTGAGCAAAGATGCCTGTGTATGCGCTGCTGCTACAACTGACCACCACGTGGGTCACTCGCTCAACCCCTGCGAGGAGGCCCGGGGGACCGAAGATGACTTACTGACAGCAGCCCTAACGGTGATCAGTGGCACAGGGAGACGGGCAGTGGCGGGCGCAGCTCTCTGGAGCCCACGCCCTGTACCAGCCATTCCATCTGCCTTGGCTTATTTTCTTTTATTGCAGAGCAGCTCCTGTATGTGGGCAATAAAGCTATGGCTGCTCTAGCCCACAGGCCTGGGGCGGGGAAGAATTCAGCTTGCTGATGTCGGACCGCCTGGGGCCAGGTGGCCCAAGCAGGGGGCTGGTTCCCCCAGGCACCCCCCCAGGGGCGCAGTATCAGAAAGTACCAGACAGTCCTTCCCAAGCTGGAAAGGCCCTCTGAGGACCCACAAAAGAAACAGCCACTCCCAAACTCTGCTTCTCCCTAGTCTCGCACTCATCCGGGATCTCCCTCCTCTGCTTGCTGGTTTTACACCCCCACCCCCAACTCATTTTTCTCAGCTTGCTATGCTCTACCCTCTTCTCCCGGGCTGGCCTCTTCCCTCCACCATCCAGACATCCACTTCTGTCTTTTGATCAATTTTATGTTCCACATCCTTCTAGCTAGTGGCAGAAAAATAGCACCTTCCACAGTGACTGGCCCCCTGTCACATTTTTGAAACCTGTGAGTCACTCAGACCCCTGATGGGAGGGCAGGCAAGAGGGAGAGAATTACCTGGCACAGTCTGAGGCGGGCAACAGGGTCGAGTTCTTTACTTAAGAGCCAGCAGCCTGGAGAAATGGGAGAGCTGAGTGGCTGAGGGTTAGAGAGGGTCTTCTGAAGATTCAGGTATAGGCTTGTATGGCATCAAAGAGGCTTTAGGGAGAGGAAAGGGAAACAGCTAGCTGGCTTACTGCCTAGGCCAGCCGTGGGCACACTACGGCCCGCGGGCCGGATCCGGCCCGTTTGAAATGAATAAAACTAAAAAAATAAAAAGACCGTACCCTTTTATGTAATGATGTTTACTTTGAATTTATATTAGTTGACACAAATACTCCATCCATGCTTTTGTTCCGGCCCTCCGGTCCAGTTTAAGAACCCATTGTGGCCCTCGAGTCAAAAAGTTTGCCCACCCCTGGTCTACACACATACAACCGTTGCCAAAATTTGTCCCTGTCAATTTGAAAGCATTAAAACCCTGTAATTACCTATCTAATGAGACCGTCTAAAGAGATCCTTCTCTGCCCTCTGCAAAACACTTATTTCATCTGGTCGCATCCTACCCAAAATACATTTGCAAAATTTTCAATTAATTCCTTCTGATTTATGTGCTATTTTACAGCAGTCAATTTAAAAAGGTGTGTGTCAATTCTGCATGCACTAAGCCAGCACTGTCCTTACAGCAGCCACTTGCTCTAACCTGGGAGTTCCTAAAGGGTAGGGGCTGGGATTGGTCTCTTCACATCATTCTACCGACCAGAATTCTCTGCCCTGGGGACCCATCAATGTAACACTGAAATCCCAGGGAGAATACTTTTCAAGGCACAAAAATAGGGTGGGATAGGAGAATGGCATTCCAGACACGCCCATCAGGCCAGGCTTTGGACAAGGAGATGGATTTCGTCTGATTTCCCTTGACAGACGAGTTGTGTTCAGCAAACAGCCTGGCAAGTGGCTGTCACTCTGATGCTGAGCTCTGACAGGCATTGGCCAGGCTGCAGCGTGAGCATGCAGGTTCCCACGCCGGCCTCGTCAACAGACTTGGCTCTGAAGACAGGATGGCAATGCCCCCTCAGTGGCTGCTGCCAGGAAGGAGACTGCACTGGTAGGGAAAAGGAGACAGTATGGCGTCTCCTCAAAATACCCCTTCCTGAGTGGGAGGACAAGCTGTGGCAACGAAGGGGAGTCAAAAAGGGGAGGCGGGCCAGATCCCATCTTGACAGACAGGCTGCCAGTTCAGTTCGAGAGCTTGTTCAAGGCAATGAGACGAGCAAATCGGGGCACTAGGCGAAGGCTGGCGTGAATGGCCTGTGATCTGTGAGCTGAGCAGAAGAAACAGCCATCAGCAGCTCTGTCTGCCCTCCCGGCCCAGCAGCTCTCCAGTGCCTGAGGCTGCCCCCAAAGCCTGAGGGAATTACAGAACACCCCATCTGAACCAAAGGTCATCCTGGCCCCCCGCCCCCCCGCCCCCCGTGAATGTCTTCCTCAGACCTCTGGGAGATGGCCAGCTTCTATCAAATATTCCACAACAGGGAGCTCTCTCCTTCAAGAGTCCATTTCGCTGTCACAGTCTTCTTTCAAGTTAAAACCCACTCCCCTGCACTTCCTTCTACCCCTCTAAGCTCCCTCTAAGTCGGGAGCAATTCGGACCCTTCTTATTTACCGGTGGTAACAGTGGGAAAGTTAGCTCCAAGGGCTGCTTTTGAGGATTACGTGAGAAAAGACTCTATGGGCGACGAACACGAACAGTGTTCATTCCCTGCCATTGCCCTCTATGTAATAGCCATTCATATTATTCATGTTTCCTCTGTCCTCTCTCTCCACCCCCATGGTTTCCATGACTCCCTGGACCTGGACCCACATTCTATACTACCCGTGTCCCTTCCTAAGAATGCTCCTCCCACTTACTCAAAACTCTAAAAACGCAATGCTCACAACTGAACACAATATCCCAGATGTTGCTCCAGCAGAGCAGAATAATTACCTCCTTCGATCTATACTATTGTTCTATTAATGTAATTTTTATCAGTCACTTCACACGGTTTGTTAGTGTACACTTTGTAGTAAACATACCCCCACCCCCCGGGTTATTTTCAAATGAACTGCTGTCAAACTAGGTCACCTTCATCTTGTAATTGTGTAGCTGATTTTTTTTTTTAACTTAAACACAGGACTTGGCATTTGTTACAACTGGTAAACCACATGTGTTGTAAGTTACAGCCTCCCTCCTTCTCTCCCTCCTTCCAACTATATTTTATTGATTTCAGAAAGGGAGGCAGAGGGAGAGATAGAAACATAAATGGCGAGAGAGAATCATTGATCAGCTGCCTCCTGCACGCCCCTCACTGGGAATCCAGCACGCAACCCAGGCATGACCAGGAATCGAACCGTGACCTCCTGGCTCATAGGTCCACACTCAACCACTGAGCCACGCTGGCTGGGTGCAGCCCATCTTCCTCCATGCTTGTAACAGAACACACTCTGTTCACTTCGAATGTGATAAGTATGCCTCTGGGCCTCTGCCTAAATCTTAGGAAGGGCAGACAAAACCAGGGCAGAAACTTAAATTTGTACTGTGGTTCCAAGGTAGAAAGGCCCCCTCCCTCCCTCCCTCCCTCCCTCCCTCCCTCTCTCTCTCCCTCCCTCCCTCCCAGTGGGAGCCTGTGGGAAGGTCTGGAGGCAGAGCACACAGGCCACAGCTGAGGACAAGGTCTGGATTTTACCCTATGGAAACCCAGACCCCTCCTTCATATTTCCTGGACTGGAGGCTTTTAGCTAAGTGAACCTACTGTCATTTCCATGGACAGGCATGGATTTGAGGGAAGAGACTATGTTAAAAATGGAGATTCGGCAGAGAAGACCTTAGAAGCATCTAGGAAATGATGTTCTTCCTCAGCACGGAGGCTGACTTGGCTCTGTCCCCTCCCAGAGCCCCTCATCTCGGCAGCTCTGCCTATCTTCTTGGAACAATGGTTCCCTCAAATAATTATAGAAACTCTTGGGGAAGGCTGGCTGGGTCAGAGGTAGGCGGCTGAGGGAATGCAGAGAAGGATCTTGGCAGCAGCACAGAAACTGGATTTGCAGGCAACATGATAAATGGAAGAGCGTTTGGGCTGAAAGACCATGGGAAAATGGTGTGAGGGAGGACAAAAAATCAGCAGGGATCTGAAGCCAAAGCGAGCTCTCTTCAGACTGCTCTGATGGCAAGACCTCTGGGCATCTGAGGGGCCCATGGGACTCGCTTGGGGCCCAGCTACCCCTGGGTTTTTGCCCGGCAACAAGGCCTCCTTCCGATGGCTCAGCAGTGATCTCACCGATCTGGGGCAGTGACTGACCTGCGCAAGTCAGTGAAGGCAGAGCTTGCAGAGGCTTCCTCTTTTGGCCTGAGAGCGGTGCTCGCTGGAAGGGTGGGTTTCTGGGGAAAGGGCTAAGGGGAACGGTGAGGAGTGGACTCTGTTGTACTTTTGAGGACCTGCTGGGTATCATGGACTCAATTTGTGTACAAATGACATAAAAATGGACTTAGGATTGCCAGAAAATAGTGGTTTTTGCAAAAATTCTTTGTTTGGAGCAAACAGAAGAATCAGCCACATGCAAAAAAGAGGAAGGAGAGAAAGGAAAGAGTGAACTGTATAAATATCTTCCTGTTAACTTTTCTCTTACACACATGCATATGTGCACATCAATTCCGGGTTCAACTTTCTTTTTTAAAAAAGTATATTTTTTATTGATTTCAGAGAGGAAGGGAGAGGGAGAGGGAGAGGGAGAGGGAGAGGGAGAGGGAGAGGGAGAGGGAGAGGGAGAGGGAGAGGGAGATGGAGAGGGAGAGAGAGAGAGAGAGAGAAACATCAATGATGAGAGAGAATCATTGATTGGCTACCTCCTGCATGCCCCCTACTGGGGATCGAGCCCGCAACCTGGGCATGTGCCCTTTACTGGAGTTGGACCTGGGACCCGTCAGAACACAGGCCGACGCTCTATCCACTGAGCCAAACCAGCCAGGGCCAGGGTTCAGCTTTCTTATGAAAAACAATCGCATGGTACCTGAGGTTATCTGCCTGGGATACAAAGTGTCCCTGAGATCAGTTCTTCTTGTACAGTGACTTCTGGGAAACCTTACCCATGTGTGTTCCTGGCCTAGTCAAGCTTTCATTTGATGAACCTGAGGCATCAGCTCAGAACCTCTTTTACATTCACATCACTTTCAGAGAGCGACTGTTCTCCTGACTCCACCATTCTATTCCTTCCTATAATGGGCTCTCTGGTGACATTTTTCCCATGACTCTACTTACGAGAATCATCCCCATTTTATGGATGAGGAAACTGAGGTTTAAAGAGTTAAGTGCCTGCCCTAACTGGTTTGGCTCAGTGGATAGAGAGTCAGCCTGCAGACTCAAGGGTCCCAGGTTCGATTCCAGTCAAGGGCATGTACCTTGGTTGTGGGCACATTCCCAGTAGGAGGCATGCAGGAGGCAGCTGATCGATGTTTCTCTCTCATCGGTGTTTCTAACTTTCTATCCCTCTCCCTTCCTCTCTGTAAAAAAATCAATAAAATATATTTAAAAAAGAAAAAAGAAAAAGAAAGAGTGAGGGCTGGGAGAGAGAAGCACAGAGCAGCCAGGCCTGGTTCCTTTTATCCAGAGGAGAAAGAGAAAACCTCTGGGGGACTTAGCAGAGAGAGAGATCAATCATGGAGCCCTCCACATTATTGTGAAACTCAGACCCGGATGGAAAGGGAAGAAAGAAACAATCTGGGCATTGAAATGATGCTGGTTTTGCTCCTGTAAGGGTGACAAAGAAAAAGGGGTGAAGAGCAGGACTGGGGAGGAGGCAGGGGGCTCTCCGAGGTAAAGGTTCTGGCCTCACAACTACCCCAAGAAAGTCTACAGGGCCAACATACCTGAGGCTGCTCAGAAGGAACTCTAAAAGGCTTTGCCACCCAGCTAACCTTCTCCGAAGGTCCTTTCTCTGACAGAGAAGGTCCTTTCTCTGACAGACATACAAATACTCATGTGAACAGCTGCAAGAAGGAACTGTCGACCAGAGAGCATTCTGTCTACCAACCCGAAGTGCAATAGAGTGGGGTGAGGTGTTACACGGCAGAGTGACTAATATTTTACTCGGGGAACTGATACACATACATTCTGCGTCGCTATATATTGCCCACCTCCTAATCGCTTCTGCTTTCTCGGCCCCCAAATGAAAACGGGTCCCACAGCTCTCTCCATGCAGTGGCCAGGCCGCCCCTGGAAGCTGTTTCCAGTGGCAACACATTCTTTCCCTCCCTCCCACCCAAGCGGTTCCCAAACAGGCATGCTTCCCTAGTTCAGTGGTCGGCAAACTGCGGCTCGCTGGCTCCTTGAGTGTGGCTCTTCCACAAAATACCACATGCGGGCGCGCACGTACAGTGCGATTGAAACTTCGTGGCCCATGCGCAGACGTCAGTATCTTGTGGAAGAGCCACACTCAAGGGGCCAAAGAGCCGCATGTGGCTCGCGAGCCGCAGTTTGCCGACCACTGCCTAGAGTTCATCCCAAGCAGTGCTAATTGAAGCACTTAACTTAAAGACAATAACATTCGCTGTTTCAAACCATTAGGGACGTTATGCATGAGGCCTGCTGGGAGACTGCAGTACACACTCAAGTACAAACATGCTCACAAGGCTCACTCAACAGGTAACATGCACACAACTAACAGCTCCAGGAGAGATTCTGCAAAAGCGTAGTCAGCAACTGTCAGCCTGTCTTTCTCAACAGGGTCTCCTCAATTAAAAAAAAAAAAAAAAATCAGCCCTGGCCAGGCAGCTTGGTCTGTTAGAGCATTGTCCCAATAAGTAAGGCTGTGAGTTCCATCTTCGGTCAGGGCACATACAGGAATCAACCAAAGAACGCATAAATAAGTGGAACGACAAGTGGATGTTTCTCTCTCTCTCCCTTCCTCTCCCTCTAAAATCAATAAAAACGAAACCATATTAACAAAAATCACTGCTAATCCTAATTCAGGGCCCGGAAATCACTGCTCTGGTCTCACCCTCCCCACCCTGAACTTCTGCCTCTTGTGTTCCGTGAGGTCCAGAAATGAACAGGAAGGAAGAGACGGACAGACCTCAGACCACCCACCCAATCTTTATGGGAGGAGGCAGGAGAGAGGGGAGAAAGGAGAAGCACTCCCCTCAAATGCTTTTGGAGTTCCTTCTCGGCTCCCCTGACATAAAGGGTGCCTGTATGCAACAGCACTGGATAAAGGAGAGGTCCATGGGGCACCAAGATTTGACATTCCCAAAAGAACACCCTTTCCCACAGCTTCCATACGAGCCCGAAAAACCCCCAAGAATGAGAGGAGAGGGATCATTCCTGTTGCTCCGCCCTCAGGGCCTTGGCGAGGAAAAGTGAGAGAAGAGAGACAGGGAGAAGAGGAAATGATGACAAGCGAGGAAAAGGAAAGAAGAGCAAAAGAGCAGGTGGCAGGGGAGTGACCCCAGCCCGGTTTTAAGCTGTAGGTGAATGAATGTATTTTTAGAGTGACTTAAGGGGAGTGGAAATAGCTCAGGGCAGGGGGCAGGCCTGGGTTCTAATCTTAGCTCTACCGCTACTTTATGCCAAGGTAATTTTAAGAGAAGCCACTTAACTTCTTTGGTGTTTTCTCATCCCTAGGTAGGGGATGGCACCGATTTCTGAGCTTCTTCTAGCTCCCCAGCCTCCCGAGTGCAATCCTGAAATTGCACCCTCAGTTCTATACCCTCCTGCATTTTTCTCTCCTGAAGGACCAGGGCCCAAACTGCTCCGGTTCAGTCCCCTGTCATCTGATCTTCAGGGTCTCTACTCATCCACTTCGCCTCTTTTTGAGCTTTGAGGCTGAGCCAAAAGGGGCTGCCTCTTCTGCCACGAGGTTTTCTAGATTGGTGCCTTCCCCCTTAGAGTCCCACTGAGTAACATCAAGCCATATCAATTAACGAATCATTGCTGGATCACAGAGGACAGAAGAGATGCTGTTAGAATCGAGACAGGCAAATGCTGGTCTGACCTTTAGAAAGTACAGAACAAAGAAAAGACAGTGAATTCCATGAGCCACAAGGTAAGAAAGTTGTCTGTCCTGGACCAAATCCCAGAATCAGCTGCTGAAACATAGTTCGTGAGCTCTCAGAAAGCAAGTGATTGTTATAAGATGATACATGTTCACAAAAAACAAGTTAGACTTAACCTAATTCCCTTTGTCGGTGGGGTCACTAGTCTGTAAGATGAGGAGTCTATCATAAACCTCTTCCCCTAAGGGACTGAATTATTTTAGGTGTGTCAATGATGGAGCACAAAATGACAACCACAACCGAGTTATTCCCTTTCAACTATTTTCAGCTCCTCTGATTAAGTTAAGGAGAAAGTCTGGGTTTACCGCGGATGTCTTTACCATTTCCTTTAATATGTTTTTTTAAAAAAATTGATTTCAGAGAGGGGAAGGGAGAGGAAGAGAGAGGTAGAAATATCAATGATGAGAGAGAATCACTGATTGGCTGCTTTCTGCACCCCTTCCACTGGCACTGTGCCCACAACCAGAAACCCAGGCATGTGCCTCAAACCATGACCTCCTGGCTCATAGGTCGACCCTCAATCACTGAACAACACTGGCCAGGCTCTTTACCATTTCTTTAACAAAAAAAGGGCAGACCTCAGACTCAGAGCCTTGCAGGCATATAAGATTTAGCCAGAATTTCTGAACACTATTCTGTATTCTCCATACTTATTTTTAAGGTTTCCTTTCATTTATGGTACATGATACATTTCCATTTTTATTTTTTTAAATATATTTTTATTGATTTCAGAGAGGAAGGGAGAGGGAGAGGGAAAGACAGATAGAAACATCAATGAGAGGGAATCACTGATTGGCTGCCTCCTGCATGTCCCACACTGAGGACCAAGCCTGCAACCTGAGCATGTGCCCTGACCGGGAATCGAACTGTGACCTACTGGTTCATAGGTCGATGCTCAACCACTGAGCCACGCCGGCCAGGCCATTTCCATTTTTATAAGTTTCTTTTGAAATAATTTATTTCAGAAAAAAAGAGTAATTTAAAGAAAAAAATTTAGGAAGTATAGTAGAGAGGGTACTTGGATTAGGCAGCAGACATAGATGGCATAGAATACCTGAAGTTTGGGAGACATGGCTGGAAATTACATGTAGCTGGCAATAGCAGTGAAGGAACCACTTGGAGGCAGTTAGGCTGTCTGAGCCTATGGGCATTCACTACAGAAAGGCCCACTGTTGCCCAGGCAATAGTCATTACTTCCCCTTCTCCCTGCTGGCAGGTCTCCATCATATTTGCTGGTGATATCTGTATGTGACTCAGGAAAATGCTCACCGGGCTAAGTTATTTTTTGTGCCATGACTCTCTGGCAATCAAGAGGAACCTATGGACCCCCTTCACAGAATAATACATATATATTATTACTGAGGCATAACTGACATAAATTATCTTGTTGTATGTTAATTATGTATGTCAATAATATAGACATACAATATTATTTTCAGGTATAAAACATAATTTAATATTTGTACATACTATATATTTTTTAATATATAAATTAAAATACATAAGATTGCAAAAGACATCAATTATACTGAAACACTGTTAAAATATTTTTAAAAACCCACCCAAATCAGCTGGGGGGGGGGGGCAGGAGCAGGGTGGAGGGAGTCAATGGGGAGGGGAAAAAGGGAGACATCTGTAATACCTTCAACAATAAAGATGAAATAATACACCATTCAAATAAGGAAACAGTTAATATATGCATTTCTTTATTAACATGCTAAAAACCAAGATGTAGCAATAGGTCTAACAACTACAATTTCACAGCAATGATAAGAGTAAACAATATTTTGGAATTCCTACAACTATTATAATGTAATATGAAAATGTTTGTGAGTCTTAGATATACTAGGTTTACTATGATTTGTTGCTTACATTCATATTCAAAGGGAACGCTAAAATTGAGTTAGAGAGTAATAAAAATAAAGATGTAATTTTTTTCTCCTCCCAATTCAAGGACCCTATGAATCCCTGGTATCAGCCAATCATTGGAGTGGGAGAGGAGAGTTCTCTTTCCTAGTCCCGTAAGGGAGTATCTTCCAAATCTGGGTGATAAAATGTAAGAGGAAGTCTGGTGAGAGGATTCTGGGAAAAGATTTTTTTATGCTTAAAAAAAAAATACACAAACAGATCTATCAGTGCTGATACAACCCCAATTCTTTATAAGAGATCCATTTTCTTCCCCCCCCCCCATTAGCCCACATGTGCTGCTAGTTTCCATTCTATCAATGTGCAAATTTCTCAATTCATAGACATAAATCTGATAGAAAACTTGGAGAAGATCAGCGACCCTATAATTATTACTAGTCCTGTAAGTGGAGGCTAAACCCAGGACACAAGTAGATTTGCTAAA
This sequence comes from Myotis nattereri, assembly GCF_964212035.1. Lineage (NCBI taxonomy): Eukaryota > Metazoa > Chordata > Mammalia > Chiroptera > Vespertilionidae > Myotis > Myotis nattereri. The sequence goes on along the minus strand of NC_138086.1, from coordinate 20,394,121 downwards.
TAAGGATTTTAGAAACTCAAACGGCATTAGCAGGCCACACAGACAAATGCACACAATAACGGATGCGATCCATCAATACAAAAAGAGACACAGTCCTTCCACTCTGTATGAACTACATGGAAAAGGAAGGGCTGAACGGGAAAGTGTTATTCATACTTCTGAGGATGACAGCAAAGCCATTTCAAATTCCTCCTCAAAGGTTCTCTTGTCAGACAACAGTGTGGTGAAGGCCTGGGAGAGGGCGGCGGGAGCCAGATGGAGGAGGGCAATGAGGCGGTAATGGGGGACATCTGTAATACTCTATCAATAAAGATAAATAAATAAAAAGGTTCTCTTAAACTTTTAAGTTTTGGGGGCAAGCGTGAGAGGAGGAATAAAGGTGGGGAAGGGAGAAGGAGAAGACAAGCCTCTTTCTTTATTCTAAAGATTTTTTTTTTATTATCCCATTGTGGGAAAACAATGAATGCTTTCAGTCAGGCGAGGGAAGGAAGGATTTTTAAAATAAGCATTTTGGGTGCACAGGACACATGTAAAAAATTCCTTGGTGACCAGCTTTCAAACCACTGGTTTCAGAGTTTCTGCTCCTCTGACCTCCAGGGGACAAAGGTCTCTATGGAACAAGCGGGACTGCATTTGTCTACAAAGCCATTTTCTTCACGAGCCTGCCTGTCCCTTGTGGAAAAAATCCCACGCTCCCCCTCAGGGCTGCAAAGCTCCTTGACCGCACGGAATTGAGAGGTGAATCCCATGGAAACCACAGGTGCACTGACCCAAGGGTGGCAGTGGGCACTGGAGAGGGGAGGCGGGTCTGGGAAAAGCTTTCCTCTAGCCAAAGGGAAGTATTTCCCCTGGCTTTCTTCTCCGCCAAGTGTCTGTAGGTGGACAGCACCGAGTCTGGGGTAAATCCCTGAGTGGAGCAACAACTCTGTCCTTTTGGAGACCAAATAAACGCTCCTTAGGAAAAGCTGAACACAGGCCAGTGCAGGAGACCCCACTCTGCTAGCTTCCGGCCCCAGACACAGTCTCTCCTAAGCCCATAGTCCTTCCTAGATGGCTCCAAAATAAAATGGGGGTGGAGGGAAGTATTTGTCTGGTTACACTGTCCTACTGAATGAACACTCTTCAGAAAGTATTGCAATGCTTAGTACAGGTATATTTTTTATGATGGATTAAATATGGGCAACCATATGTTTTAAACATATTTTTGTTCAAAGAGTTGGACATTAATATATTCAAAACAATTAGAGCCAATGAGAGACAGAGGAGGTTTTAACCCAGGCAGAGGTGAAGCTGGTATGGGGACAGGTGTCACCTCCAAGAACATGGGCCACATTAAGACAAAATTCAGCCAACCTCTCCTCTCGGCTGCGCTCACAAAGAGATGCAGCCTCACATGGTGACTAAGACCCACCGCCTTCCTCGCCTGCCAGTGCGGCTCTCCTCTGGCTCAGGAGAGGCTTCAGAACCTTCTTCAACGCCTCCTCAATTCCTTCCTACAAAATAGCACTTATGAGAATGGTCTCGTTCACTTAAGCAAGAGAGTCAAGGTTATGTGTTTAGAAAATTCATCCTATATAATAAAAGGCTAATATGCAAATTGACCAAACAACAGAACGACTGGTCGCTATGATCGCACTGACCACCAGGAGGCAGACACTCAATGCAGGAACTGCCACTGCAGCTCAGTGTGTTCCCACAGGGGGCGTGCCGCTCAGCCAGAAGCCGGGCTCACAGCTGGCAAGTTCAGTGGCAGTGGTAGGAGCCTCTCCTGCCTCCATGGCTGTGCTAAGGTTGTCCAACTGCCTGCTTACGGGGAGCGGGCCTAAGCCATCAGTCAGACATCCCCCAAGGGCTCCCAGACTGTGAGAAGGTTCAGGCTGGGCTGAGGGGACCCCCACCACAGTGCATGAATTTCATGCACTGAGCCTCTAGTTAATTAATAATAAATAACATTCTTAAAGAGACAGACGCAGCCAGGAGCTGGCAGGGAGCCAACTCCTTAAGCGGCACGGAAAATGGGGCAGGGCTGCTGATGGTCGTGAAGGGCAGAAGTAGTCCTGGTTCCTATCACAATGTGAGCTCCTCTTGCTTTCAATTTGATAAGGAATTTTATGCTGCAGCTACCTGAAGTGCAGGACCAGGGAGTCTTATTTCTGTCCCTCTGCAGACAATAGTGGCAAAAGACAGCTTTCATTGGTTAGACCGTGGTCGGCAAACTGCGGCTCAAGAGCCACATGTGGCTCTTTGGCCCCCTGAGTGTGGCTCTTCCTAAGCCTTAGGAGTACCCTAATTAAGTTAATAATAATGTACCTACCTATATAGTTTAAGTTTAAAAAATTTGACTCTCAAAAGAAATTTCAATCGTTGTACTGTTGATACTTGGCTCTGTTGACTAATGAGTTTGCCGACCACTGGGTTAGGAAATCGACAAGGCTCAGGTGAGCAGTCCTGCTGGCTGAGAGACGGCCTCGTCCTCGGAGTGTTAAACGCAGGCTACATCTTTCTCTCCGAGGTTTCCGCTGGAGACTCAGAATGCCCCGTGTGTTGGTTGGCGGGTTGGTTTGTCCATGTTCACCTCTCTTTTTCACCTACTGTCTCACAGGCACACACACACCTTTTCTGAAGAGACCCCACGGACCGGCATTTGGAGACAGGCTGCCAGAAGCCAGGGCAGGAAGGATGGAGCTGAAGTTGCTCCCTGTGCCTGGGATCCAAAGAGGTTCGCCTCATGGGTAGGGATCCCCAAGGGCTCTGTGCCAGCTCCAAAACACCACCAAGTTGCTGGGCCAGAGAGGCCAGCTGAGGGGGCGAGGGGTGGGAGGCGGGGAGGGGGGGCAGCCCTTGTCCAGCCCACAGCCTGCTCACTCACATAAAGAATCTTTTCAGAGTTATTGGCTGGCAGCGCTCCTCAGACTTTTTTTCCCTAGTGCTGTGCACGGAATACAAATCAAGCAGCCTCCTGGCTGTTACACAAACTGGCTCGAGTCACCAAGAAAGTGATAGAGAATGAGGGCTCCTCTGCCCAGCTGCCAGTGTCCAGGCATCATGGTGGGAGACACCCAGATTTGCAGCTGGTAGCCCCACAAAAGCTGGGGCTTCAGCACCCCTCACCTGAAGCAGAGAGAGTTCAGTCTGGTGTCCCTCAGAGAAGTAGTTTAGAGTAGACCATCAGGTTCCTGAGAACGGACTCTTAGCATTCCTCTCTGGTAGGGAGGCAAAAACTGAGATGGGGATTCATGGACAGGGAGGTGGTGTTCTGGGGTAAAGGAGAATGAAGTTCAAAGCAGTCACACTCTCCTTGTGTAAAGACAAGTATTTACCGAGCAGTTCTGGCCAAATCCAGAACTGAGAGAGAGAGAGAGAGAGAGAGAGAGAGAGAGAGAGAGAGAGAGAGAATGAATATGAATCTGAAGATGAAAACCAAGAAATTGGGGGATTCTAATTCTTCTCTGATAGAGAAAGTCACATCTAAAAACAGGAGCAAGAGCAGGCGGAGGCCGGGTACATCTAACTCCTGAAGAGGCTCATATCATAATGAAAAAGGAACGCAGCATCCAGGAACCTGGGTGTCAGCCAACCTACCCATTGATGGTTAGATGACTCATGGGGAAGCCAGCAGTGGAGCTCCCGGCTGGCCTCCTGCTATTCCCAATGCTGCACTCCCCTCCACTTCTAAGGGTAGAGTCTGTCCTTTGGCTCAAGGATGAGTGGGGTGAGGATGCAACTACAAGACAAAATTCAAGCCCACATTTCCATTCTGGGTCCTCCAATTCTCCCTATGAAATTTCTTAGAGGAGACAAATGAATTCACAGTACTAGGCCAGTACTGAATGATGAACTGAGGCCACACCAACTGGAACTAGGAAAACTCTAGTCACTGCTGAAGCTGGCAGCACAGGCTGATCCACAGATCAAGAAGGCTGGTGGTGAGTAGGCAGTGACAACATGGCACCACTCGAGGGGATTAGTGGCTTGGAGGCCACAGAAGAGATGCAAGGAGAAACCTCAGAAAAGAACACAACAGGTTTCAAGACAACTGAGCAGATTAAAAACATGGAAAAAGTTCCAAGCTGAATATATGTCTTAAATTCATTCAGAGATTCCCTAGGGTAAGTATAAAAAGTATGTTCCCATCTTGTTCACACTTTCCAAACTGTAAGTTTTTCTCTGAAGCAGTGAGTTGCTCAGTAAGGAGCCCTAGAATATTTCCAGAACAGCCCTAAGCCATGTGACTATTTTTAAAAATATTCTGTGACACACCTATGGCTGAGAAAAATGGAGTCATAAACTGAAGAAACATCTTCCTCAAGGTAAAAGGGAAAGAAGGTCAATGACAAAGCTGGAGAAGGACCCAGGTGACCCGGGCTCTCCACACAGCTGTTTGTTTTGGCTCTCCCTGAACGTTTTCAATTAAGAATTCGTTGATGGAATTGTTTGTTCTTTAATCATGCAAATTTTGGGGACTGACAGCTAATAGAGAAGAGGACCATGGACAGAAGCTCTGTCTCCTCTCACTGCCCAGCCGGACTGTGCTATAGCTCAGGCACTCAGTGGGATATTTATAGCTGCCTTTAAATTTACCCAGCTCTCCATAAAGCGAGGTAATGGGGCGCCCTTTACTGCTGCTAGTGGTGATTGTCCTAACAGTGTTTAATTAGCAAAAAGCGTTGGCACAGCCACTTTCAGAGCACTTGATCTTACTGTCCTGGTGCTCCCTATTTCAGGCTCAATAGCCTCCACTCCCTTTGGAGAAAATGAACTTTAGCAAATCTGAAAATGACAGGCACATGCACACCTATACTCACTCTCGTCACCCTTCACATCCACAACTGCTAAGAACATGTGAGCCTTTATGATATCTCCATACAACTCTCATAAATCTGTCAGCAAGGGGCTAGCAATTCTAAAAACTGAGGACTACAGAAACCTAAAGGACACTAGGATCCTAATTTCCCAGCATTAAGGAAAAAAAAAAAAAAAAGCTGGTCTGGGGTAGGGGGCATGCTAGAAGGGGCCAATGGGGGAAGAAGGGAGACATATGTAATACTTTCAACAATAAAGGTTTATTTTAAAAGCTGGTAACTTTTAAAAATATATATTTTTATTGATTTCAGAGAGGAAGGGAGACAGAAACATCAATGATGAGAATCACTGATTGGCTGCCTCCTGCACGCCCCCTACTGGCAATGGAGCCCACAACCCAGGCATGTGTCCAGTCCAGGAATCGAACCCTGACTTGCTATTTCATAGGTTGACGTTCAACCACTGAGCCATGCCAGTTGGGCAAAAGTTGGTAATTTTTAACCTGTCTTTATAGATTTAAAGAGTAGGGCTGGCGCTAGCGATTCACCAACAGGGACACAAGATGGGAAGGGCTCTGCTTTCATGGGAGTGTACAATACATAAACAGTAAAGAAAGTAAGAAAACAAAGCTGGTGATGTGACTGACTAGTGGGGCTGCTTTAGAGAGGGTAGTCATGAAAAATCTCTCTCAAGAGACCTGCTCTAGAAGGAGCCCAGTACCTGAAGATGTGGGGGAAGAACATTCCAGGTAGAGGGGAGAGCAAAGGCCCTAATGTGGTGAACCAGCTTGAAAGTATTGTAAGGGAAACAAGTGCAGTATAGTTGAGGAGTAGGGAATAAAGAGGATGATGACAAAATACGAGGACATACATGTACAAGAAAGGCATGATGGCTTAGGGCCTGTGGTTCATGGTAAGCAATTTTTTAAAAAAATATATTTTTATTGATTTTTTACAGAGAGGAAGGGAGAGAGATAGAGAGTTAGAAACATCGATGAGAGAGAAACATTGATCAGCTGCCTCCTGCACAACCCCTACTGGGGATGTGCCTGCAACCAAGGTACATGCCCTTGACCGGAATTGAACCTGGGACCCTTCAGTCCGCAGGCCGATGCTCTATCCACTGAGCCAAACCAGTTAGGGCCATGGTAAGCAATTCTGTTATTATTTGAATTATGAACGGAAGATAATGGAGCATTTTAAGCAAACCAATAACATCACCTGATATAATATCACAAAGGTCACTTTGGTGGCTGTGGGGAATAGACTGGAGAGGGCAAAAGTAAAAAATACACGTCTTGAATAGGTTAATTTCTTAGTTTTTAATAAATGTTCTGTGGTTATATAAGATGTTAACATAGGGGAAGCTGGGTGAAAGGCACATGGGAACTATTTTAGAACTATCTAAAAGTCTAAAATTATCTCAAAATTAATTTTTAAATACAAACAACAAAAGACACCGATTCTTGAATGAAGAATTGAAAGGTCTAAATTAGGCGTAATATCAAGAGCAGATCAGTCCAAAAAAAAATAGTAAGAAAAAAATGGATTCTCTCAATAATTGACTTGGTATAAAATATTTCCTTTCTATACTAGTTTCCATATTAGACAGTAATTGCTACTACCACTGTTACTACTTGTTAAGATTGTGATTTTCATCACTTCTAGTCCAATAATACAATTAATCCCACTTTACACATGAACCTGAAGCTTAAAGTAACTTACATACACAGTATCCACGAGGCAGAACCAGGATTTGACCCAAGTTTCTCTGACTCCAGAATACTTTGCATACGCCACTATGGTATAATGCCCACCGGCATTCTCTCCCCACTCTGTAACATATTTTATTTTGTAGACTCAGTTTGGGGGAAAAAATATTTGGGCTTCCCCAAACCCAACCAAAATGAATAAATTTATACACACATTGTATATATGGACCCACGATTAAAGAACAGATTTATATTTATGTCGGAAATACTTTAAAAAGCATTCTTACTCATAACTCTCTGCATCTGCCGGGCTCTGATCTTGAGGTCTCTATTAATCTCCAATGAGCACGAAGCTCAACATTTCTGACTCAGTTACACTTGAGCCAAATTTTGCAGCAATGCCAAAGGTACCTCTAGTAGTATTACTGGTAAACGCTTATATGTCCCAAGATCTTTGGGATAAAATCTAGAGGCCATGTAAAGGAATAGTTAGAAAATTATACATCAAGAAAAGGAATCAAGAGAAGCAAAAATAAAGTAATAGGAGACAGATTTATAGAGTTTGTCTGGTCAGCCTGCCCCCTTCTCTTGGCTCATGTGATGTTTCCTAAGGCTGCGCTGACTGAGGGATACCATCCCTTCCCACTGGGAAGACTCTGTGACCATACAGCTCACACCTGGCTCCTCCACTCCTCAACAAGCACAAGGCTGTGGAGTCCCCTGCTGGTTGTCAGATGTACCCTTCCCTTCCTCTCCTTCTTAAGTGGCACATCACACATCATAGCCGTTTAGAATTTGGGCACTAGACAGATTTGAGATCGAAAACGGGCTTTGTCACTGCAGCTAGCTGAATGAGCAAAAGATATATCCACATCCTAATCCCAGAGACCCTTGGGAAAAGGGTCTCTGCAGATGTCATTGAGAATCTTGTGATGACATCATCCTGGAATATCCAGGTGGGCCCTAAATCTAACGACAAGTGTCCTTATAAGTCACCAAGAGGAAAGGACAGAAGAAAAGTCAAATGACCACGGAGGCAGAGATTGAAGTGGCCATAAGTCTAGGAATGATGACAGCCACCAAAAACTGGAGGAGGCAAAAGGCAAGGAACAATTCTCCCCTGGGGCCTGTGGAGAGAGTGTGGCCTTGCCAGGTTACAGCCACCAAACATGTGATAATCTGTTACAACAGCCTCAAGAAATTAATAGTCACTAGTTCTGGGGTCCTGAGAAAGTTTCTTCAGTTCATGTGCAAAATGGGGAACGTAACTGTATCTACCTCACAGAGCTGTCATGAGGAGCAAATATGTGTAAGGACACTTTTCTTACTGTTGGGGAGCTACCAACTCCCCAGTAAGTACTGCTTTAACATCACCATTGTTATTGCTATAAAAAAGCAATCATAGAGAAGGATAAACCACAAGGGCCTGTAATGGGCCAATGCACCTGCAGAGGAGAACATTCGAAAGGCCCGTGTGACCGTACAGGTCACTGTGGCTAGAACTGGCACCGAACTGTCTACCCCAAAAGAGGAGGCAGTGGGGGGATTGGGAGATTTCTCCCTCCAGTCAGGCCTGGCAGCCCACAAAGATTGTAAGCCCCAGGAAACTAGCTTCAGGGAAGAGGGAGAAGCCCTTCCATTCTATAGCTCTTTGCCATTCTCATTAAGCATCTTGTCTTTTCTTTGCCGAGGTTTTGAAATTACTCTCTGGATGGGACCTGTAGGGAGAGTGATTTTCTGTCTGCTTCTTCTGCCTTCCTTACAAAGTAGAGTCCTTAGGGGAAAAGAACAGCAGATTCTGAGGGCACTCATAAGAGTGAATACTTCCAGAACAGTTGTGTGGCCTTGAACCATCAGGTTCAAGGAAGAAAATCCATTCCCTTTGTGACTGTGGGTAGTAATGGCACAGCCACAGCCTCACTTTGGGATCACAGGCAAGAAAAATAACCTTAAAGAAGGTGACCTTGGAGGGGTATTCACATATGAGGAAGATGCAAAAACACACACACCCTCGATGTGTTCACTGCCTTGGATAAGAGAGGAGGTGACTATTTCCACACAGACCATTTCTTATACTGCTTTGTCATCAATCCACCAATCAATTGATATCTTTCCTTACCTTTGTGGAGAGCCATTCCCATACTATCTTTCTTCCTGGTTCCCAAGGTCCCTTTTCTATTTTGCTCTTTTCTCGTTCTTAACTAAAATGGCAGCACAGAGTATAAAATGGAAAAGGTTTGGCAGTCCAGCAAACAGGAACTGGAGTTTCAAGAAAAATGTGATCTTCCTGTCACTGGTGGGCCTACCTTAAGGGGCCTCAAAGCCTACTGGAGGCAAGACAGCACCCTCCCAAGATGGCACACGGAGCAAACCCTGTGAGACATTATGGACATCTAGTGGCTGCTCAGGATAGTGCCTCAGGGCTGCATGCCAAGGCTGGGAGTGGTCTAGCTCTGGGCTTTACCAAAAGCCCAACTATCAGGCTGGCGAGGCAATCCTCTTTGAGTCCGTCCCCGGCTAAACTTTTCTTCCATTTCTTCTTATGGGTCTGAAGTCACTTGGAATGGCTACAAAGACCCATCTTTATCCTAGTCCCGCAAAGTATAAGGATAGCACCTGCATACAAGCCCACACGAGACAGGCATTGGGAATATTTCCCAAGCCCAGGTTTAAATGCCAATTAGCCATACATTGTCATCTTGACTCAGGGGCTGAGCTCAGAAGGGACAGGCTCTGATATTAATTAGTCATGTGGCTTTAGGTAAGTCACTATGACTGATGTTCATTAATGCCAATTGTAAAATGAGAGATTAAGTTCAGATGATCTCCAAGGTCCCTCTCAGCTTTAACACTTGGTGATCTATAAGCCTTCTTAGTAGCTGGGAAACACTGATCTGCGTTGGCACTGTGGACGGCTAGATTGAACTAAAGGAAGCGGTGTCTTCCCAACTTCATGGCTCATTTCCAAGACTTGGCTACAATCCCAAAGGATCAACCTTTACAGGGCTACGTATCTGAGAAGGCGTAGAAATCACGGCCCCTGAGAACTGCAGGAACATTTTAGTCCATTTCTTTAATTTTACAAATTAAGAAACTATGGTTTAGAGCTGTTTTAAGATTTCTCACATGTCTAATCCGTGGCAGAAAGGGGACTAGAACTCAGGTATCTCAGTCTTTGCCCAATCACTGGCTGCCTTCTTCAGTTCCCCCTCTTTATCACAGCCATCTCTGTGTGAAACCAGAAAACATTTTTTCCGTCTCTTCATCTTAATTTAAGCCTTTTTCTTCTTTTTATTCCTTGGTGCCAACACTTCAAATCAAGGAAGTAGTCAGAACCAGGGGCTGAGGACAACAGGCAATGGCTAGATGATGCTGGGGTTACAGTGCCACTTTAAGTTCAGAAGGGCTGTGTGCTGCTATGGCCCTGCAGCCTCTTCGGTCCAGTTCGTAGCTTCTGTGATGCTCTCTCTGTCTCGTGGACGAGCCCGAGGACAAAGCAGCCCCATCTAGAACTCCATGGGCTGCACAGAGCTTGGGTATATTTATTCACGTTCATCCATTAGTTACAAATATTTACCAGGAGACAATCTGATGACTAAGTACTGGTTTGATCCAAGGTAGCCCACCCTTCCATCCATCTACACAGTTATGGGGCAGAACCTTTCATTTGCTGGGCCTGGAGCTGAACAGATGGAGCCTGAGTTTGCCTACACTGGCAGGAGACCAGCCCAGGCAGAGACCCTCTTTTGCCTGAGGAGGGTGAGGTAGCCATACTCCAGTGTGCTACCTGGATCCTGGCCAGGGTACCCTCTGGCACTCTGCCAGCTTGATGCCAGCTGTGACAAGGAGAGGAACCCGTAAGCAGCAAGCTTCTGATTCTCCTCCACAGACCTGTCGGGCTAGGTTTACCTTTCCTGGGTCTATAGGATGGTAGTGTCCTGCTGCTTTTAAAGAGCCCAGATGGATCTAACTATGACTATCAGGGTTAGACTTTCTTCCATTCTTTTTCTTGATCAGTTATTGTGAAAGAAACAAGTTAAATAAAAGATCTATTCTCTCATTCCTTCCTCTCCCACTCTTCATTCTATTTCTCCTCACTGAACTTTTTAAGTCTTTCCTACAATTTTACCTCCACTATTTACTCTATGCAGAGTAGACACATTGGGCATTTTTGTTATAGTGATGAAAACACTGGGCTCAGGATTTGAAGGCTGAATTGAAATGCTTGACTCTGTTGCTTTTGGGGTGTATGACCTTAAGCATAGTATTTGCCTGCCTCAGCCCAGTACTTTCATCTGTAAATGGAGACAACTATGGCAGTCACTTCACTGGGTAAGTGAAGAGTAAGCAAAAACACACCCCTCCCTAGCACCGTGGAGAGCATGAAACATCCCAGTCAATGCCTGTTAAAGTGGATGGATGAAACCTGAGTTCTCAACAGCAGGGAGACAACTCTGGGGAATCACTTCCTAGGCACCTGAGCTCTGCCAGAGCAAATCCTGGCTCCACCGCTTACTATGTGACCCTAGTAACAGCGACTGCAAATGCATAATAAAAACGTCTTGGTAAATAATGGGGAATCCAACTTGCCAGGACTTCAAGGATCCCTAGCATATATAAGGACGAGGCTCAGGCTACTGGCAGCAAACCATACTGAGATAACATGTAGAGCTGAGAAGTGCAGGACTTCCCCATTCTTAAGCCGATAGCCCACGTGCAGGTGATTCCACAAGCAAGCTTGCTGAGGTGAGGCGGTGTTGGGGGGGGGGGGGTGGTCTAGAGCCAGCCCTTGAGAAAAAGCAATGTGAAACCCAGGCCAAATTCTACCAGACTGGCTTCCAATGGCTTAGCCCCACCCTAACTAGGCAAAAATTAAGGGGTTACCTGTTGGGGGTCGGAAAACGGCTACAATGGTCTGTCTAGTGCCCCAGGGTCTCCTCTCACCCTGCAACTTGCTGCAGAGTTCTCTTCGGGAAGTCCCAACAAGGGAGAGGTGCTGGGGAAGCTCATGGGGCAGGTTTAAGACGCCCCCCTCCTCCCCAGCCCTCTAGGGCAGGGAGGATAAGGGGCTCACAGGGCTGTGAAGAGTGAGAAGCTGCGGCTCCAGGAATGAACTGATTGTGCCCTGGGTTCTGGGAGTTTTCACCTCGATCCTTCCTGCCAGCCTCGGGGCTGTCCCAGGTTGTCATTCCCCAGCTCCCCGCTCTCGGTCTTTCCCTCCGCTCTTGGCCTCCCCGCAGCCCTTTTCTAACTATCGTTTAAAGCCCCAGTTAAAGCCGAGGAGGGGTGAGGAAACCTGCAAGGGAGGGGCAGGACGGAGACGCCTGGGTGCAGCCGCTCAGGAGGCCGGTCTCCCGAACCCCCCACCCCCGCAGCCGCCCCCGCGTCCCCACGGTGCAGCTCCCAACTCTGCGTACGCGGCCCGAGCCGCGCGGCCAGGGGCGTCAACAGCCGGCGGGGGTGCGGATGACGCGGTCCGGGCGGGAGGCTGGCCAAGCAGCAGCCCCACCGCGGGCCGCCGCGCTCCGGGTCCTCGGCCCCCGAGCGCACCTCACCCGCCGCCGGGGGGTGTCCGGTGCCGGTGTGCGGGGCGGGGGCGGGCGGTCTCTCCCGCAGCAGCCCCGCTCCAGCCTATCAACAGCCACGCGGCGGCTCGGGCTCCCCGCGACCGACCAGACCAAAATAGCTGCGAACGCCCGCGACTCGCGCGCCGCTCACTAGACGCTCACACCGCTCGCCCGCCGCTCCCCTCGTCCAGAGGGGGCGGAGGAAGCGGGCCGGGGAGGGGGTGGCGGCGGGGGAGGGCCGGGAGGAAGCAGGGGAAGAAGGAGGGAAGGAGAGGGGAGGAGGAGGAAGTGGGACGGAGGCTGAGCGGGCTGCGCGGCGGCGCTGGAAGGCGCCGGGTTAACCCCTCGAGGGCGGCGGCGGCGGGGAGGCTGCTCCGACTCGGGAGCGCCGCATCACGCTCCTCTTCCCCAGAACAGGATGCGTCAGCAGTACATTCACGTTCCGACTGAAGGACAAAAGGATGAGAGAGCGGTCTGCGCGGCGGCCGCCTGCAACACCGCGAGCCCGGCGCCAGGACACGGTGCGCGCCGAGCGCAGGGGCCCCGCCGCCGCCGCCACTAGCGAGCGGAGAGCATGTCCCCGGGCTTCGGAGCGTTTCCCGCAGCCGCGACCCCCGCTGCTCACGCCGCCGCCGCAGTTCGCGGGCAGCGCAGCCGCTGAAGGCGCCGGGAGTCGCAGCCCCGAACTCGTTCGCTCCGCACGAAGCCACGGCCGGAGGCGCGCCCGGGGCCCGGCTGCGGCGGGCGGTGACGCGCTGCCCGGCGCTGCGGCCGGTGCCGGACCCGCGCTCGCCCCCGGACTCCCCGAAGGGGCCTGCGGCGCCCCGGCGCCCGCGCCTCTCCAGCGCCCGGACTCGGTCCCCGCGGGGCTGGACGGATGACCGCTCCCCGCGCAGCAGCCGGCGGACGGGAGGCAGCCCCGGCGGTGTCGCTTTAACCCGTGAGAGGCGAGGCGAGAAGGGGGTGTGTGTCTGGGGAGGGCACCGGAGCCGCGACGCCGCCTCTTAACTCTCGCCGCCCCGCGAGCTAACGACTGCACCAGTCGCCGCCGGAGCGGCCGCCCCGGGAGAGCGGGCAGCGCAGCGGCGGAGCGGCCTGAGGCTGGGCGCCCCCTCCTCCCGCCGGGGCTGCCCGGGAGCGGGCGGGGGGCGCCGGAGGCTCACTCCGGCGATGAAGCGGCTTCCCCCGCGGCGGGTGCGAGCCGGGGCCAGGGTCCAAGGACAAAGCCGGGAAGCGCGGTGGCGCCGCTCCTCCGGCTGAGGGGGGAGCATGCACCTGCATAGCCCGCCGGGCCTCCGCTCTCCCCGGCGCCTCAACTCCGCTGCTCCGGCGTAGCCGGCTCCGGGATTACTAGAAGCCATTTTGTCTCCCCCTCCCCTCGCCCCGCCACCCTCCCGCCCCCTCTCCTTCCCCCCTTTGTTAATGACAACTAAGAAGTCAGAATGGGAACGAGGCGGCCGGCTCTCGGGGAGACCGATTAAGGACACCACGCCAGTTCCTCCCTGCCTTCCTTCCGAGGTAGGTGACAGCGAATAACTGGGTGGGGATGGCTGCAGCGGGCGACCAAGTCTCAGTTTGGCGAGGGCTGGCTTTGAGGGGGGCTGGCAGCCGAGGGGCCGCTCTTGAGTTTGGCATGATATTTCTGGCCGATCCGCTCCGTCTCTAATCGCCCCTCCCCACCTCCTTCTCCAGATGGAAAGAGGCGCTCCTAGCTCACTTAAGCCGGGGTAGGGCTGGTTCTCCTTTCCGAGCCAAAATCCCAGGCGATGGTGAATTATGAACGTGCCACACCATGAAGCTCTTGTGGCAGGTAACTGTGCACCACACCTGGAATGCCGTCCTGCTCCCGGTCGCCTACCTCACAGCGCAAGTGTGGATTCTGTGTGCAGCCATCGCTGCCGCCGCCTCCGCTGGGCCCCAGAACTGCCCTTCTGTCTGCTCGTGCAGTAACCAGTTCAGCAAGGTGGTGTGCACCCGCAGGGGTCTCTCCGAGGTCCCGCAGGGAATTCCCTCCAACACCCGGTACCTCAACCTCATGGAAAACAATATCCAGATGATCCAGGCCGACACCTTCCGACATCTCCACCACCTGGAGGTCCTGCAGCTGGGCAGGAACTCCATCCGACAGATTGAGGTGGGGGCCTTCAATGGCCTAGCCAGCCTCAACACCCTGGAGCTGTTCGACAACTGGCTGACGGTCATCCCCAGCGGGGCCTTCGAGTACCTGTCCAAGTTGCGGGAGCTCTGGCTGCGAAACAACCCCATAGAAAGCATCCCCTCTTATGCCTTCAACCGTGTGCCCTCCCTCATGCGCCTGGACTTGGGGGAGCTCAAGAAGCTGGAGTACATCTCTGAGGGGGCTTTTGAGGGGCTATTCAACCTCAAGTACCTGAACTTGGGCATGTGTAACATTAAAGATATGCCCAATCTCACCCCCCTGGTCGGGCTGGAGGAGCTGGAGATGTCAGGGAACCACTTCCCTGCGATCAGGCCTGGCTCCTTCCATGGCCTAAGCTCCCTCAAGAAGCTCTGGGTCATGAACTCACAGGTCAGCTTGATTGAGCGGAATGCTTTTGATGGGCTGGCCTCACTTGTGGAACTCAACTTGGCCCACAACAACCTCTCTTCTCTGCCCCATGACCTCTTCACTCCACTGAGGTATCTGGTGGAGTTGCACCTGCACCACAATCCTTGGAACTGTGATTGTGACATTCTGTGGCTAGCATGGTGGCTTCGGGAGTATATACCCACCAATTCTACCTGCTGTGGCCGCTGTCATGCTCCCTTGCACATGCGAGGCCGCTACCTGGTGGAGGTGGACCAGGCCTCCTTTCAGTGTTCTGCCCCCTTTATCATGGATGCACCCCGGGACCTCAATATCTCCGAGGGTCGGATGGCGGAACTGAAGTGTCGGACTCCCCCTATGTCCTCTGTGAAGTGGTTGCTGCCCAATGGAACAGTGCTCAGCCATGCCTCCCGCCACCCCCGGATCTCTGTCCTCAACGATGGCACCTTGAACTTTTCCCACGTGCTACTCTCAGACACGGGGGTATACACATGCATGGTGACCAACGTGGCAGGCAACTCCAATGCCTCGGCCTACCTCAATGTGAGCACGGCCGAGCTCAACACCTCCAACTATAGCTTCTTCACCACGGTCACCGTGGAGACCACTGAGATATCACCTGAGGATACAACACGTAAATACAAGCTTGTTCCCACCACGTCCACTGGTTACCAGCCGGCATATACCACCTCGACCACGGTGCTCATTCAGACCACCCGTGTGCCCAAGCAGGTGGCAGTGCCCGCGACAGACACCAACGACAAGATGCAGACCAGCCTGGATGAAGTCATGAAGACCACCAAGATCATCATTGGCTGCTTCGTGGCAGTGACTCTGCTAGCTGCCGCCATGTTGATTGTCTTCTATAAACTCCGTAAGCGGCACCAGCAGAGGAGTACAGTCACAGCCGCCCGAACAGTTGAGATTATCCAAGTGGATGAAGACATCCCAGCAGCAGCATCCTCAGCGGCAACAGCAGCTCCATCCGGTGTATCAGGTGAGGGGGCAGTCGTGCTGCCCACAATTCATGACCATATTAACTACAACACCTACAAACCAGCACATGGGGCCCACTGGACAGAAAACAGCCTGGGGAACTCTCTGCACCCCACAGTCACCACTATCTCTGAACCTTATATAATTCAGACCCATACCAAGGACAAGGTACAGGAAACTCAAATATGACTCCCCTCTCCCCCAAAACTTATAAAATGCAATAGAATGCACACACACAAAAAGACAGCAACTTTTGTACAGAGTGGGGAGAGACTTTTTCTTGTATATGCTTATATATTAAATCTATGGGCTGGTAAAAGAAACAGATTATATTAAAATTTAAAAACAAAAAAATCAAAACTATTTTCTAACTTGTAAGTTCTATTTAAACAGGGAGTGGGGTTCTTGGGAATGTCGTGGGGGGGTAGAAGCCACGAGTCAACTTGCTATGCTGCCAGAAGGGCTTTCTGGTATAAGGTTGAAAGTGCTAAGCTAAAACAAAGTAAGACATCAACCAACATCCCTAAAGAGGTAGGGTGTGGGCTGCTGAAGGGTGGGGAGGTAGACTGAGTCTGTCATTTTTTAGAAGATGCTTCAAATGATACAGGAATATCCATTTCTTATAGACACCTTTCTTAAACTGAGAGCTGTCTTTGCAGATTTATCTTATTTAAAAAATACAAAAAGGCACCAAGAATTTGTACTGTGCTAAAATATTGAGAGGCAATACTTTTTTTTTCTTCAAAGGCCAAGGGGAAGATAGATCTGTAAATGTATTTTAAACAGGAAAACCACACAAATTCAAATGAATCCTTAAAGGGGCGGAGTCTTTATGTCTGTCCATGTGGGGAAGTCTCCTTGGTGTGTGCACTGGGACACACGTGTGCCCTGCCCGATAGAGGCTTCAGAAAGGAGCAGAGAAGGAAGGGAGCTGGCGCAGCTCTCAGCCCAGTGCCTCCACACTGCACCAGATTCCTGCAGTTGGGCTTAACCCAATCTGTTCAAGGCAAGTGTCTATTCAGGGTTTCCCATGAGAAGGAGGAGGCCCCTGAAGTGGGTGCGGCAACAGAGGGGGCGGGAAGGGAGAGCAGAAGCGGAGAGAGCGTATTCACAGGAGGCCATGAATTAGCATTGTGCCATGTCCACCTGTTGTTCCCAGTATCTGACAAATGATTGTAGACAATGATGGCATTTTATGATTTTTGAAAATGGTTTTGTTTTAAGGTGGAGAGGGAGGAGGCTGGGAGTGGGGAGCTTGGGGGAGTGGAAGCTTTTCTCATGCTTGTGATTTGGTGACTATTCTAAATGCTGATTCATTAGGGGTTATTACAGCTGATGTCAACTAGTCGTGATAGGGTGGGGGCAGAACACAAGTAGAGAAGAAAAAGGAGAGAGAACAAGGACACAGGCTCATTTAAAGTAAAATGAAGCCTTTCACAAAAAGATGTGAAATCCACAGGAAAAACAAGTGATACACATGTACATAAAAGTAAGTTCTGCATGGAGTCCTGCTGGATGCAGCACAAGGGGGGGAAGGCTTCCCTCTCCCAGGCCAACCTCAGGAGGAGGTGGGAGATAAAGGCTGGGCATGTGTGGGGAAGGCAGAGATCTCTGTTATTCTGGTCCATTTAATGCTGTAATTTCTTTCATTTATTATTTTAGCTTTAAAAAGGAAATAAAGGGTTCGGATTTGAAAGGGGGTGGGGTGGGTGGGGGGGAATGCCAACAACAGAACACTGATTGTAATGTGAGAAAAGTGTATTTTTGTATTTTAATAAATATTGTTCAATTTTTAATTCAATGTTCCCAAAGGGTTAACTTGAGTAAGACCCTGAACCTATAAATTCTTATGAGCATTGACAAGTCATTTCTATTTAAAGAAAAAAAAAAGGGAAGGGGAGGAGGGGAGAGGTAAGGTGGGAGGAGAAAACAATGTTACATTTTTTAAAGGATGGGGAAATGCTAAAGCTGTCAACAGCCTTTCCTTAGCTTAAATAAAAGCGCCCCAGTTCTAGTGCACCTTCCATGAGCTGAGCGTGTTAGTCCCTGGCTTTGTTGGGGGTAGAACCAAATTCTTCATGCCCTGGGAAGGCAGGGGAAATGGGTCAGCTCCAGCTGTTGGGACCCGGCCAAAAGGTAAACGCCACCTCAGCAGAAGCTGCTCAGGCAGCACCAGTCCTACCCCGGGGACCCCGGGGACCTGGATTTCAGAGGTCTGCAATAATGTCGTTTGGCTTGAATTTCCCACAGGCAGTGTTGCTTTGGTTCTGGACGTTAAATAGCCAAACGTGTATTGTGGTGGTGGGTGTCTGTCTCCTGATGCGTACTTAGGAATGACGTCCAGGGAGGCTGCCTGAGCGGGGACCCTGCGTCTCTTCAGCGCCAGTATTTATTCTAATGCAGGGAGTCGGGACTGAGTGGGTGTGATATCTCTGGCACAGAGCAGGGAGAGAGGCAGGCAGCACTTTGCAGCAGTTGGCTTAGAAATGCCTAAGAAAGGGCCAATTCTTAATCCTCTTGGGTGTATAGACACCGTTTCTGGGAATCAGGTTCTGTGGAAGCATATATGCCTGGGCACACAGAAACTGCCACTCACACTTCTAGGCTCCCCACCTCCAATAAGGAGAGAAAATGCGGCAGAGTAAAAGGCGGGACCTGGCCAGGCCCAGGTGAAAAAGCAAGAAATGGCCCCCTTGTGCCGCAAAGCTCACCTAGGCTGTTTAGAACAGTTCCAGAGGCAATTGTGGAAGCTGCTGCTTCAGGAATTTCCTAACACCCCTCCTTTTTTGACAGCTATTTGGGCGGTCAGGGAATTACAGTATCTCTGGAATAACAAAGGTCTGCTTGGAGAGGTAAGAAAATGGGCCTGAAACATCCCGGGGAAGAGCGCTAAGAACAAATGCATTTGTCGTGGGGGTGGAGCAAATGTAGGACTTGGAATCTGAGGAAGAAGTGCTTTTCAGAAAAACCTTCAAAGGAGTTGGGAGGGGGGGGGGTGCTAAGCTTATGGTTCCTGGAAGGCGGTAGGCAGTTCCTTTCCCCACTGGGCCTACTCCTCCACCTAAGCACCACTTCAGCTGTTGGAGCAGCAACCCTCCTTTGCAGCAGGTACTTGGGACAACTCTTCAGAGGAGTCCCACAAGCACTGAGAGCGCAGCTGTGTTAGCGCTCATCCGAGAGCTTGGTCCAACTGCAGTGTTTGTTACTGAGAATGGAACATGGGTGGGTAGCTCTTCAGGGGCAGAGTTTTAGCAACATGTTAGGAGAAAAGACTCGACTGCCGATGACATGCTGTGAGAGAACATTCATTATAGACTTTGTTAAAGGCCATGAGAAATCATTTTGTCTAATCCCTTCACATGTGACAGTCAAGGAAACGGAAGGATATATCCAAGGTCACAGTGCTAGTTAGTGGAAGAGGTGGGACTGAAACCCAGCTCTTCTGACTCCCAAGCCAGATGTGCTCTCACTTGGGCCCTTACTGGCTAGCAAGAACACATTTCTTTCCTGTCCAATATGCAGTGAGAATGGGACCTTCTTACAGATACCCCTGTGTTCTCCTTCCTCTTAGAGCTGCTCCATCTCTTTCAGAACTGGCTCTACTGTCCTCAAGGCCTGACCAGAACTCTGACCACAGGGGCCTGACAGCTGGCTCAAGACAACTCTGTGCTCACTAAGGAGCTAGGTTCTCAGAACTGCATGAAACAGCTTCCTGATTCTCAGGTTCAGGGGCAAACAGAAATTACAGGGGCCCACAGAGGGTAGCCGCTGCCAGGGAGAGTGAGTAGATAAGGTAGTGGGTTCACAGTGGAAAAGGTGGCTTGGCCTTCTCCCTGCCCTGGAACTTCGCAGAGTAGAGGATTGACAGAGGTTTTAAAGCACCCATCAGGTTAAGTTCTCCATAGAGGAGTGGTTTCTATTTGGCTCAGCAATCAGTCTCTTGGCAGGCTCCTTAACTCCTCTCCTCCATTGTACCTACCCCAGCCCCAGCTCTTTAAATGCCATGCTGTGTTGCTACTCCCATCATCTGCTCCAGGGCCTTTTCTTCAGTGTAATGCTGCATCCTATTTTCGGTGAAGGTAGAGTAGATAGGCTAGTTTCTAAGGCCTAGAGATATTAGCTTTATCATGGCTGTTTAACATGTACTGAGGCTAGCAACTTCTGGGTGCTAGGTGGAACAACATAACAAAGAAGTCCAGCGTCCATGGCCATTAGTAGTAGAGTTCTGGCTTCCTTCAGGGGAGATGGAATAGACTGGGAGAAGGCTGAGTGGGCCACTACCTCAGGGGGCCAGAGTGCATAATTAATGCTTCCGCATTTTGTTGCAGCAATGCAGCAGGGACTTAAAATTAGAGAAGAGGAAAGAGAAAGGGGGGGTGGGGGAGAGGAGAGAGAGAGAGAGAATATATATAGCCAAACATATGTCTGATTTTATCTCCTCTGCTAGCACTCAGCACTCTATGCCATCAGCTAATACAGGCACTGTTCATGCCATTTCTAAACCCTGCCTCAGCTAAACTGTAAGGCAGCCTTTGTCTCAAAGCACCTCTCTTGGTCTCCATCCATTCAGAAAGTACCCTTCCCCTCAGAGGGGAGAATGGTTTGGGCAGTAGATTAAGGCTGTTTTGTCTTTTCTTTAAATTAAAATGAAGTACACTGCTTCTTGGAGTAGGGATAAAGGCTCCAGGAACAGATCAGTGGAATATACGCATCTGCAAAGCAATATAGCAGAGCACTTTTAAGTATAGACCTGGAGCCAGTCTTCCTGCGTTGAATCCTTGCTCTATCACTTACTAGATGTGTGACTTTGGACAAATAATGTTTCTTCATCTGTAAAATGGACATAATGTTAGAATTTATCTTACTACTTCATAAGCTACTGTGAGAATTGAAATTATAGATATAAAATCACACTTATTACAGTGCCTGACATCACCTAGTAATGCTATATAGTTGGTAGTTATTTCATGATATATTTAAGGGGATAGGCCAACTGCCTAGCCCTCATCACCACGTTTATTCCTAAATCCCATCCACGCCTAAAGGGAGAGAAAAGGCCTACTGAGCTATTCCAGAGAGGTGATTATCCAGTGGTCAGGGACAGCAGGATAGCACCATCTATGAGCCTGAGCACTGTGGGAAAGTTAGGTTGTACTTTCCTTCCTAGAAGACACTGCCCTGTGCTCTGTTCCCTAATCCAGCTCTATAGTGGCCTGTGGCATTGTGTCTAGGAATAGATTATCTTTCCTTGTGGTGAGCAGGAAGAAAGGAAAGATGCTGTTGGTGCACAAGCTGAAGGGCTGGGATAGTACACACCTACCAAGGAAGCCTTGGTCCCTTACTAAGAGGGTAAGCTTTCTGGAGTATTCTCCACCTACCCCTGTTTCTCTGCCAGGTTGCCTTACCAAGGGTAGGGGTGGGGAGGGCAGAGGCACCAGGAGGCAGAAGAGAAAAGGGCTGTTGGGGCTTTAAAGCAGTTTGGAAAGCTTGGAGAAAAGAAAGGCAGGAAAAAATCACCATCATTTGAGCAAATGAGAGCAGAACAGAGCTATATGGCAGATACACAGGCTAAGGGTCTGCAGTGCAGTTAAAGAGGAACGCCAGGGAGATTCTTCTACCCTATCAAGAAAGAGGCTGGCTGGACCCTGGATGGGGGAGGACTGTTAGTGTGAAATTCATGGCATGGAACAGAGAAGAAAAGCAGGGAGGATCAACTTTCCAAGAGAAGCCTAAGAAAAAATGCATCTTTATTTCCTGATGAAGGCAGAATTAGCTTTTAGGATGATCACAGGTGTTATCTTCTGGTCCACGCCAGCTTTGCTATCAGTATTTGGGCCATATCACCTACCCACAACAGTCCTGTTCCTGAAACTGGAGGCTGTCCACTGTTTGGGGGAAGCAACCGGCCCTCAGGGCCATAATCTAACCCTGATGGGTTTATTCAGGGCTCCTGTGAACGCTCCCTCATTTCTATTAAGGCATAGCCAAGAAGGGTGAGGAGAGGGTGCAACTCCCTGTTTCATCTACAAAGAGAGTATTATTCCAGAGGGAGGGCGTTACATAAATCATGTTTTTCCATAAAAAATAATGATGACTGGGAGTTCAGTGTACATGGATCTGGCAGTGAGTCAGAGATTAGACCTAGGCCTGCAGGGGAAGCTCTCTGGTCAGTGTCAGCATTTGAAAGGATGGCATTGTCTTCTCTAGCTTACCCCATCAAGAAGATTTTGAACCTACAGCAGGGAAGCGTTGAGATGAGAGGCTACTCTAATGCCAGGTGTGGAGACTATGTGGACCAAAGTAGTACTTGGCCTTTCAAGTCCATGCCTTCTGCACCTAGGAACAATTCTGGAGCAATCACTGAAGTTTAGATTAATTGCTAAATAGCAAAGGAAGAGTCCCTGATCCACTTGTTTCTTTTTTACTCACCCACCTTCCTATACCCCCTAATAGAGAGCATAATCCAGTTAATCCCCTATCAGCTCCCCGGCCCCACTTACGTGCAATCGTCTGCCATGGGAGGACCTAGGCTATCCAGCAAGAGTACTCCATTCTAGAAGACTGATGGCTCTTTACGCCAACAGTTCTCATGCTGTTTCCTCTTCCAAGGCAAGTCCTTAATCTATAGTCTCTAACAGTTCCTTTAAGGTCTCAACCCTGATTTCCCCGAGTCTGTGCTGGTGTTGATTTATTCACTAGATAAGTCACTCTGCCTGCTCAATGAGTCAGCAAGGATGACTGAGAAGGGCTCTCACACACTAACTGTTTCCTGTGCAAAGTTTGGTTTCCTGGCCTCGGGCTACTTCTTCCTAGTCTTCAAGGCCCTGGCTTCTCCCCTTTACCTACCCACTCATCCCAGTTCATTAAAACCACTGAGACAGCTTCTCCCACTCGGATTGCACCCTGTAGGGGAACTGAATGAGTTATTGGCAGCTCTCTGCAGAGGCAGTTCCCTGGATAGTGCAGCCGTGTTTGTAGGAATGCTCAGCACATCCCTCACAATAGGCCCAGCACAGTCCCAAAAATGAGGCTGAGGCCTCAGACACTAACAGCCTGTTCCTGCAACCCACCGCTGCCGTGGTTACAGGTTATAATCTATTACCATTGCAAGAAGACTTAATTTCTGGACTTAAAGGAAGTCGGATAATACTTTATCCTATTAGTGTCTGCCTGTGTGAATTGACAATGGCTTCCTCCAGACATGACAGCATATTCTTCCAATTCATCTCTTTAAGGGGATGAATTGGGAAAGTCTGGAAT
This sequence comes from Myotis nattereri, assembly GCF_964212035.1. NCBI lineage: Eukaryota > Metazoa > Chordata > Mammalia > Chiroptera > Vespertilionidae > Myotis > Myotis nattereri. The sequence continues at coordinate 20,371,218 of NC_138086.1, read as the reverse complement.
AAGAAAGGAGGGAGTGCCAAGAAAGAGACTGCTTAGGGACCAGGGAAAGGGAAGACAACTTTTAAATTAGAAGTGGGGAGAGGAGACTTCGGGGGATATGGCCAGACTGAGATATCTGAAAGCATGTTTGCATTTCATTGTTTCTCTTATAAGGGAAGTAATTGCAATTACTGGGTATGCTGTATCTATGTGTGTGAGAGAAAAGGTCCTGAAGTCACAGAAATATGAACACAAGAAGAATAAGTCATTGGCCTATTCAATGTTCTTGTTTCAGCCACTGTGCCTACAGGGTAGCTTTCCCTTTCTTTAATCCCTCTCCCACATTCCTGTTTTCAGTCTGCAGCTGCTCTCCCAGTGGTATCAAGTCAGCTGAGGGCACCTTCACATCATGGGTGTGTTACCAAGGCTGGTCGACCTTGGGACAGCAATGGACACAGAGGAAAGAATGATGTTTTATGACATCTATCTTCAGAGATATGGAGACAGTGAAGGGAGCTTCGAAGTTAGTTCAGAAAATCTAGGTGAACCTCATTTTATTTATGAGGAAAATGAAGCCAAGGGAAGATGTGACGTTCCCAGTGTCACATCGCTGGTGACGCAGAGAACAGTCCCTGGTCTCTGAGTTATCAATCCAGCGCTATTACCAGCAGGTCCCACCATGATTTACAACTCCAGGGGGTGCCATTTACAGAAACTACAAAGTGATTAGTGCCCCCTGGAGTTTGCAATTTGGTGCAATCCCTTCCAGTTAGCTTCTAGAGAGAGGAAGAGAAGGGGAAGTCCTTCTATGCCAGCATTTTTCTGTGTTTAATGCTCTGAGACAGTTGGTGCCCACTCATGACTTTATTCAGACAGCTAGACCTGAGGAATAAGGCAACGTTTTCCTTCTCTCCTATCACAAGTGTTCTAGAGCATGGGAGCTCTTATGGCATCCCAAAACAGCTTATAAATTAAAAGGAGCATTTGTTGCTTACACTGCCCTTCCCTTCCCTACAAGAGTGAAGAGCTGTAAGGTAAAGATCATGAATTGCACGGCCCATGTGGCTCAGTGGATTGAGTGTTGTCCTATGAGCCAAGAGGTCCTGGGCTCGATTCCCGGTCAGGACACATGCCAGGGTTGAGGGCTCAATCCCTAGTAGGGGGTGTGCAGGAGACAGCCAATCTCATCAATGTTTCTATCTCTCCATCCCTCTCCCTTCCCCTCTCTAAAATCAATTTTAAAAAAAAACAACATTGAAAAAATACAAAGAACATGGCCCTAGCTGGTTTGGCTCAGTGGATAGAGCGTAGGCCTGCAGACTGAAGGGTCCCAGGTTCGATTCCAGTCAAGGGCACGGACCTTGGTTGCAGGCTTCTCCCTGGCCCTGGCCCTGGTCAGGGCTCATGCAGGAGGCAACCAGTTGATGTGTTTCTATGACATTGATATTTCTGTCTTTCCCTCTTTCCTCCACTTTCTTTTTTATATATATATATATATATATATATATATATATATATATATATATTTTATTGATTTTTCACAGAGAGGAAGGGAGAGAGATAGAGAGTTAGAAACATTGATGAGAGAGAAACATCGATCAGCTGCCTCCTGCACATCTCCTACTGGGGATGTGCCCGCAACCCAGGTACATGCCCTTGACCGGAATCGAACCTGGGACCTTTCAGTCCGCAGGCCGACGCTCTATCCACTGAGCCAAACCGGTTTCGGCCACTTTCTAAAAATCAATAGAAAAATATCCTGAGTGAGGATTAAAAAAAATAATAGGCCTAGTTGGTTTGGCTCAGTGGATAGAGCCTTGGCCTGCGGACGGGAGGATCCCAGGTTCGATTCTAGTCAAGGGCACATGCCCCAATTGTGGGCTTGACCCTCACCCCCGCCAGTAGGGGGTGTGCAGAAGGCAGCCAATCAATGATTTTCTCACATCATTTATGTTTCTCTCCCTCTCCCTTCCTCTCTGACATCAATAAAAATATATATATTTTTAAAAAAGAACATGTATCCCTGCGTGGGGAAGGCTTGCAGAAGCTAAATCATGTCAGGGGTCCCTTCAAGGTCAAGAGGACCGTTGGAGAAGCAGAGAAGTCAGGAGTCCTGCTTCCGGAACTCCCTTGCCTTCCCTGTCACTAGGAAGCTCTGAGGGCCCGAGCTTCAGAGGCCTGTTCTGAAACGGGTCTAAGAAGCTAGTGAACATTTCAACAGACCGTCTTGGGAAACAAAGTGGCCCTGGCTATAATTTTATCACGCACATTTAATTAGAATCTGTCCTGTCATCTTCACAATGGTTTCAAGAGAAGTCCCAACAGAAACATTTTAAAAGAACAGCTTCATTCAACCAAGGTTCTCTTTTAACCAAGTCAATTTAGCAGAAATTTGCCATCTTGGATTGGTGGAGTTACATCTCTTTTCAACTTCAAAGCCAGGAAGAGAAGGGAGGTGGGGAATGCAGAGAAATAAAGAGGAGGGCGGGGGGTTCAAGTAAATGAGTTTCCATCTATTAAGGAGCGGTAATTTCTGCTAGCGCCCCTAGAGACCAGTCCCCTCCAATAATGGTCTGACTCTAATGATTCCCACTCCTAAGCAACAGCCTGTGTTCTGCTGGTGCTGATACAAGCTGTGCCAGAGAAATTCCCTTTATCTCGGAGGTGCTGCTATCATTACGCAGGAGAGATCAGGCAGCCAGGAGGATGTGCTTTTGGTGGGGAGAGCTAACCAAAGAGAATGCTCTTCTCCACCAAGCATGGTCCTGCTGACCTCGGACATAAAAGGCTGAGACAGGTGAGAGGTAAGTGATAAGAAGACAGGGCAGACATTCTGGACAAGAGGGAGAAGACAAGAGAGAGTAAGAGTTGAGGTGCCTCCTGAGGAGTGGCTGAAAATGCAAGACAAGCGCTGGCTGTATGGGAGGCAAGCGGAGGCCTGTGGGGTGTGGAGTAAGGGTATGGATTGAGCACAGGCATAATGGACAACAACTGATGAGCATTTGTGATATAAAACATGGTAATAAGTTCTCTGGAAGCAAGAGTAGGGGAAATCAATTTCAAGTCCCTAAATAACTATCATTTTCAGGGCAGAAGTGACACTGAAATTGGGGTGATAACTGTTACTGAGGCTGCGGTATCAGTTGAGGGGTGCGGTCCTCTCATTCTGCCTCTCTCTTCCACACACTGAAATCAGTGGGGAGAGCTAATACTGTGGCTCTAGTTTTTGCCGAGGCTTTGCTGAGGCTGCTGCAAAATAAGGGATGGGGAGTCCCTGTGATGGAGACGGGCTGCTTCCAGAGGCTGCCGTGCCAGATGTGCCAGCAGTCATCCTGGCCAGAGAGCCTGCAGTGCAGACAGATGCCCTGGGCCATATTCAGGATGGCGAGACCTTTTACGGTACTGTGGCTCAGCTCTGGGGCAGTGCAGAGCGGCAGGGTAATGTTCCTTAGCCAGATTCATTTCCCCCCAAACATCTTCAAATATGTGGGCCACGGAGGGAGGCAAATCTAATTAAATTACTGTGTTGCAGGCCGCCCTTTCTGGGCAAGGGCTAAAAATGGGCTCATGCTGACATGCAGACCCGTCTGTGTACACAGAGCATGCGTGTCTTTGTGTTTGGCTGTCAGCTAGATGGGGTTGGCAGTGTCCAGTGCTGGACCCGGTGAGCTGGCCCCTTTGTCGCAGCAAGACTGAATCAACAAGAATCCAACCCAGGCCCCATGTGGCTCTGATGACCTTTTCCTTTCTACCTAAAAGATGACTGAGTGGCACTCCCGCTTCCTACATGAGTTCGTTTCTCCTCAAATGCCTCTCTTGCTGACACTCAGGACTTTCCCGGAAGGCGGTGCCCTGTGCTGAGCCAGGAAGGAGGAGTGAAGCTGGTGAAGTGTGATTCAGAACAGTGCAAGGGCAGGCTTTGTTTAGCTTGGCGGGAGATGGAGGGGTCTCCCTGGTGATTCTCTAGAGTGCTGCTTCAGTAGTTCCCCACTGGCGACTCCACGCTGTAGGTGCCGGAGTAAAGCAGCAAAGCTTTCTTTCCCCCGACCCTGCACAAAGGCCACTGGCTCGGAGCCTAACCATCACAGAGGCAGGGATGTCCGATGACAACTAGACCCACTTAGCATGTGGAAATCAACAACCACAACGAACGCTGGCTGTGCTGTTCCTGGGCTCCCCACAAGGTCATTCATTCCTTTCCAATCTGGCAGTTCAGGCCTCACTGCTCCAGTTTCAAAAATACGACCAGGGTAAAGACTTCGGAACCCCCTGTCCCACCCACCGAGCAGAACTGCGGCTCTAACTATAAGGAACAGGCTGAGGTGGAATCAGGCGTGTGGCATAGGAGACACTGAGGGGCCATGTGGTGAGCTTTTCCATTTGGAACTGAGACCCAGGAAGAGTCAGGTGGGGAATCTTTTCCCCACTGGTCTCCAGGGACCTCTTATGTCTAAAGCTTCAGTGAATGTAGAAGAGGTAGGCCTGTGCTGGGCGCTGAGAAGTACTTATGCAGCCTGGCACCAGCGGACACCCAGATGATGGAACAGCACAGGCAGCTCTGGTAGCGTGGCAGCCCTCTATAGGTCTCTAAAGCAGGTTTACAGGCAGTGCCGCAGTGAGCATAGAAGGCAGAACACAGGAGCTACACCTCCCCACCCCAGGCCAACCCTCTGAACTGCTCTGTTATGAGGGGCATGGCAGATGGGGAAGGCAGCAGCCTCCCTGACGCTCAGTGTCCTGTTGACACTGCTCTGAGTGTCCCACCTCCAGGGCCATTCTCTTTCTTAACTGGGGGTGGGGTAGTGTATCTGCTACAAGGTATTGCTAAGGCTTTTGGCTATAAATCTGACGTTTACTTTAAGAGTTAAGACAAGTACTGTCATTTCTGGTCCCTGGGACCCAACTCAGAACTGGACTGTGCCTGTGGTCACTCTCAGTCCAGCAGTTCTAAGTGACTGGAATCTGTGGATCAAAAACAAGAGCAGGCAGGTCACTAAAATGTGGTCAGACAGGAGGAGGAGAGAATGGAATCAATCGTGACTTTCCTGTGGTTAAAACTGTAGCAAGAAAAGAAAGCAACATGTAATACTAGACAAACCCAGGAGGGAAGGACCAGTCAGGAAGAACACAAAATTGACCAGTTTGGTGATATCTGTCATGTGGCTTGAGAGAAACAAAAAGGTTCCTGGGTACTTCACTAACATAAAGGACCTCCCTTCCTCACTTAGCAAATCAGACAGGAAAGAGTAGAGCCTACCCTAGGCTGTAGGTACCATGATGTTTGGAGTGGAAGGTCCCTAATTCCATTCATCCATTGGCCTCATGCTCACCAAATAACTGGCTTCAAATTGTAGGGATGAAAGCAGACACCTTTTATGGGAGCCTGTGTTTTCTTTCCTCAGTATATTATTGGTCCTTGGGCGCCAGTAAAGATATTTTGTCATTGTCCAGGATTAAAAATATTCTTATTCAGAAGAAAACAGCTCAAATTGGAGAGAGAGAGAGAGAGAGAGAGAGAGAGAGAGAGAGAGAGAGAGAGAGAGAAGAGGGAGAGAGAGAAAGAAATAATGTACCTCAGTTCTGCGATCTGCCTATGAGAAGGGCTGGCTTTGGGGGCTATGTTCCTCCCTGCTTAAGCAGCCTGAAACTGCTTTCTCCAGTGCAGAAGAAAGCCTTGAGATAACGTGTGTAACAGCTAACTAAGCCTCAGGGTGCATCATCTGAATATGGGTTTTGCTGTACCAATGGCATTCCAAGAGCTGCTAGGTAGGGTCCCTTAGATTTACAGACGACCTGCCCCCATGAGCCTACCCCGCACAGGTGGTAGAAGGAGACTGCCACAGAGCATCCCTGCCTGCTGCAGGCTGCTGCCAGAGGGGATGGCTGTGGTCTCGCTCAGGCAGGGCCTGCTAGCTGGGACACCTTGACTCCCGTGCCTTCTCTGCAGCTCAGCAGCAAGCTGGCAAGGGCAAAGGCAGAGTGAAGCCCTGTGGCTGCTGTGCCATATCTTTCTTGTGTACAAGGTCACGCACGACCCCTCTCACATTTGTTATCCAGCACTTCATTTCTCTTAGTGAGGGACAAGGAGAAGGGAAACTAATTGATTACAGTGGTGTATTACAGGGCACTACCTTTCAGTCCCTTGAATGGGACTGAGAGCCTAAAGAGCAGTAGTTTGAGAAGTTGCCAAGTCTGCATTAAAGGGAGGAAAGGATAGGCAAGAGGGAAAGGTGATTTCTGACACCTACTCTTGCCTCTGATTCTTTCTCAGCTCACCCTAATTCCAAGCAACACTTAGGAAGCAGCGTGGGTGGAACTAAGGCTATTTGCAAAAACAGATTAGCTCTGATGCAGGCTGGAAAGTGTTTTCTGCACAATGTGAACTTAGACCTGCTGTATCCTTGTCTTATGTGGTTCCGATAAAAAATTTTTTTATCACGTCATTTAGGCTAATATGCCAGAGTATAAACAAAGAGTAGCCTTCGTATTAGCCCCAGCTTCACCTATGGCAAGGCTTGGCCCAGCCCCTTCATCTCTGGGAAAGCAGGGCAGGGGAGGGATGGGAGTGGCAGATGTCGCTGGATACGGCTGCGGCCATCTGCACTACTGTGAATCAAGGTTGGCTCAGACAGAAGGCGCGAGGGAGGAGGTGCAGCTGCTGATGGCTCAGACAGCTTGGACCTGTCCAGGCAAACAAGCCGCTCAAGTGCAAGAACAGCCAGCCAAGTAGGCAGAGCACGAATAAGGACTTAAAGCTTGAAATATCTGACAAGATATGCAGGGAGGGTAGGAAGCTGTCTGGGATTTCAACTGGTATCTGGCCTTGCCTCTAACTGATAAGGCAGACGCTGCTACCGAAGGGTGGGGGGATGATGTTTGGGAGCTGATGGACTGTACCCAGGTGAGAGTCCTTGAAGTAGAATTTTTTAAAAATCTTCATCTTGCCAGGCCAGTGTGGCTAAGAGGCCAGTTCAATTCCTGGTCAGGGCACATGCTGGGTTGCGGGCTCAATCCCCAGTAGGGGGTGTGCAGGAGGTAGCCGATCAATGATGTTTCTACCTTTCTACTCCTCTCTGTTCCTCTCTCTCTAAAATATCAATAAAGACATTTAAGAAAACCTTCATCTTAAACTGCACACACAGTTCTGGACTGTTCTCCCTCACTAATGTCTTCCAAAACAAAATTCAACCTCTGTCCACCAATACCTATCTCCTCTCCCGTCACTTGCCCAAGGTTAAGAAGCTGGGGACTCGTCCTGGGTGGTTTGGCTCAGTGGGTAGAAGGGTCCCGGGTTCGATTCCAGTCATGGGTATTTACCTTGGTTGTAGGTTCAATCCCTGGCCCTGGTTGGGGTGCGTGTGGGAGGCAACCAATCGATGTGTCTCAGATCGATGTTTATCCCTCTGCCTCTCCCCCTCCTATTCTCTCTAAACCAAAAAATCAATGGAAAAATATCCTCAGGTGAGGATTTAAAAAAAAAAGCAGCCGTGGTGTGTGTGTGTGTGTGTGTGTGCAGACTGCACCATCAATCGCATAGTCTGGGAGTTGTATCTAAGAACTGGCTAAGGAAGGTGCCACAGGGATGCTCAGAAGAGGCAAACAAACACGTGCTCTCTTCTATTACCTTCCCTGAGGGGGAGGAGTGAGGTATGGGATGTTCAAGTGCTATCACAGTTCCTTCTAGGGAAGGCTCTTTGAGACAGTAGTCCTCAGTCCCAAGTACCAGCAGTGAGGAAGCTGTTAAAAAATACCAATGTTCAGACTCTAGATCAGCGATTTTCAACCAGTGTGCCGCAAGGTTTTTTTAAAACATGCAGTACCTACTGTTTGGTGAGGGACACTGACCTCTTTTCCTTTAGATTGTCAAATACAAAAATGACAACAGCCAGCACAACAATAGCCGTCCCGTGTAAATGAATCTAAATTATAACTTTTTTTTGTTAGGTCGGCAAAAAATATTTCTTGGTGTGCCACAGAATTTAGTAATTAGTATATGTGTGCCATGAAATAAAAAAAGGTTTAAAACTGCTGCTCTAGATCAAATTTAGTGGAATACTGCAGGGGGAGGAGGCAGGCAGGACTGCGATATTTAAAAAATATATCCAGGTGATTCCAGGGCACCCAGGAAGACAGTCTCTGCTCTGGAGCCTGTGAGAGCAGGGAGTAGACCAGGTGATCAGACCAGTAGGACAGTCCTGTCACTAACTCCACAAGTACTTCTTGCACGTGGTTTTACTTAAGCTGAGATAGGGTCCCTGAGGTTTCATTCAGGTTCAAGAGGAGTAACTTCTAAGAGAGTTGGCCAAGTAGCAACTGACTGACTGCCCTGGAGAAATAAAGAGGAACCATCCTACAAACATGCCACCCTCCTCAGAGACCCAGGTGAGGACAGATTGCTTACAGGCCCATGAATATCCAATGGGAGAAACCAAGGCACAGAGAATCTATTATTTATTTAAAAGAAAAGTGGGAAGAGAACCAAAGAGCATGTTTCTCTCTAGCTGTCACCAGCCAGAAACCTTCCCTAGTCATAGGCTGCTCTACAAGCGACCTCAGGCAGGGCTCAAGATCCCACACAGTTTAGGATCATAAGGCCCAAAGAATGAGGAACTACTGTTTAAAATGTTAGGTTTCTGACCCTTAGCCTAGTGGCTACGGTCCCTGCCACAGCCTTTCTTTGGTCCTTACTCATGTCATGTCTATTTAGAGCCAGTCCAGTGACTGGCACGGTGCCAGGTGCTGGGAAAACAATGGAGATGACAAACTTGGTCCTTGCCCTTGAGGAGCTCACTACAATGAGGGAAGCAATAGTGTAAGAGTGGTGATGGGAGGTATGTACTGGGGAGCATCACAGAGTTAGGGAAAGCGTCTGTCTCCTTCCATCCAGAGTCCTGTGAAGAAATACAGAACAGGCCCTATATCTTGAAGTTTAAAATTTAGTGCCTCTCAGGCCACTTGCTCTTTAGACTATGGAAGAAGCTCCCTGGTTTGGATTCTGGATGCAGGCACTGGGCAGTGGTAGGGCCAATACTCTCTCAGCCCCTGGCAGGAAAGACAGATGCTCTGGGCCCTCCTACAAAGGTGCAGGAGTGACTTCGGGACCTCTCTCAAGCTGGCATCTGCTGGAAAGGGCTGTCTCAGGCTTCCCCAGGGAGTGGGAAAGAGGGCACACCATGCTCTCAGTAAACACTGATGGTAGCAAAGCTCTGGGCTGGCTGGGTAACCTTGGGCAGTCCGTAGCCTTTCCTCTGCTTCAGCTTCTTTAAGCAACACAAAGATTCACTTAACATTTAGGTAAAAATCACGAAGTCCCCCGAACAACCAGGAGCCAACAGCTTGCCGCTGAATGCAGAGATGCTAAGCCAGGCTCCTAACAAGGCTGTGGTGTGTAAAAGTGGCATGGAAGCTTCCAGAGCTCTATTTGGTTTGGCTGTAGCAAGCTGCTATTTGCCATGAGCGAGCAGCCAGAGCAGAACACTGCTTGGGAGTTGGAAAAGGCACTGAGGACACAGAAGAGCCCTCACAGACTTGCACTCAGAGCTAGAAGAGCATGTGGACTCCTGCAAAGGAAGGGAACTACATGGTCAGCTCCTCCCCCACCCCCCAGCTTTAGCAAAACCCCACTTGGTAAAGTGTTGAGCACTGAGGAAATGAGGGCGCTCCTGTGGCATGTGCCTTCTATTTCCCTGATGTGGCAAGAGAGGTCCTCAGAGTGGTGTGTGAAGTGTTGGCAGGTGACAAGGCAGGTAAACTATAAGGCACAGCAGCTTTCAAGGATGGGTGATACTGAGGTCATTCAGTAAAAGTCAAAGCTGTCTAGTTGTCCACTCTGAATATAGATTCTAGACACAGGTCTAATTTGTGCCTATTCTGTTCTTCACCTCCCAAGAGTTTAGGGTCCTGATTACTCATGGGAACTTATTATCCTGAAAGGTCAGTCTTAGACCATACAAAGTCCAAAATCAAAGCTGATCTTCTAGGATGTAGAGGTCCAAACTCAGCCTCTGAAACCACTAGGTTTCAACCTTAGCTACACATTAGAATTACCTGGGTTGTTTTTAAATTTTTTTAGTTATGCCATTTATCCCCTATTTTCTTTTCTTTGCTGAAGTATTGTAAAACATATCCCAGACGTGATCTCATTTCACCCTTCCATACTTCAGTATTCATCTCTAAAAAATACAGCTATTTTCTTACATAACCACAATGCCTTTATCACTCCTAATACAATCAACAAAATTATTCCTTGGTATCACCTAATATAACCAGGGAATTTAAAAGACAGTACTTGCTGAAGCCAGAATCTCTGGAGAGAGGCCCAGGTATTAGTATCTTTCCTACGCTTCCCATACCCCATGATTCCAATGTGCAGCCAGGGTTGAGAACCGGTGGCCGGATCAATCCAGGATCCTGCTATGGGTCAGCTGTAAGCTCTGTGAAAGTTCTCTAGCCCTTGATCACATGGTACACAACAAAAACCACCACGGCAAAGGGGACAGGTCAGGGAACAGGATGAAGAAAAGGAAGCCACAGAAGTGAATCTCATATAATGAAGGCTGCCAAGTCCTTAGCAGCAAGGCCCACTCAATCAATCACAGATCCATCAGGTCTGTGAGGCCCAGGACAGCTGTTCCCAGGTGTTGCCCGGGCTGCTCCACGGCCCTCCGCACCTCACACCAGGCCAGTTGCATTATTCCTCTTATTTCCGGATCTTCTCTCTTTTGTACATGCTCTCTGGCTTAATATTCTGACAAAATCTGAGCCTTAGCACCTGGTATTAGGATTAATTAAGTCTGTGCTGGGCGTGGGGTGTGTTGCCAACACTTTTTGGGTGTGGGCACTGAGGGTTTGGGGCCAGTCTTCAATTTTATTTATTTCATTTAAAATAAGTAAACAAAACATTCTGCAAAAAGATGAGGCTGTATAATGGCAGCTAAAAATACCTCTACTGAGGACGTCCGCTCCCCCGCTCCCCAGCGAGATGCTACAGGGCCCTTTGTGAGCTGTGCAGCTCCACGGGGGCTCTGGGCGGCTGGGGACAACCCCTGGAGCAGTGACTAGGGACTGCCGACTGGAGGGGGGCTGGTGAACAACCAGCCAGTCAGCGTGGCGGTACACATCAAGGAACTTACGAACCCCTCTTTTGCTTTATGGCCCATGCCTTCTGCTAGGCCCAAATGCCATCTCTGAGGATGACCCAAAGTAACCAGGAACAGTTCCCAACTCCCTGAGATTCACATGAGTATGATAATAACCAGAGGAGGCAAGGCCACTCAGTCTGGCTCAGGGTGTGTTCGTGGTGCTGGACCAGCCGTGGGCAAACTACGGCCCGCGGGCCGGATCTGGCCCTTTTGAAATGAATAAAACTAAAAGAAGAAAATACCGTACCCTTTTATGTAATGACGTTTACTTTGAATTTATATTAGTTCACACAAACACTCCATCCATGCTTTTGTTCTGGCCCTCCGGTCCAGTTTAAGAACCCATTGTGGCCCTCGAGTCAAAAAGTTTGCCCACCCATGTGCTGGACAAATTCAAGTGTGGGTTAGTGGCAATTGGACACAGGTGAGGCCGATGGTGCCTCAGGGAGGGGTGCTTTAAATGTAGGCTTGACATATCAAGGGAGATCCTGGATGGAGGGATGGGGCTTCACGGCAATTAGGGCTGCTGGATCTCTTTTGTAGGTCCTCTCAGTGCCTGGGTCACTTAGTCCAACACACTCCTTTTTACTGGGGAAAATGAAGCCTCCGGGAGGTTAATGATTTTGTCCAGGCCACAGATTTATTGAATGGAGGAGCTAGGACTTAAACATGGTTATTTAGTAACAAGTGTAGTGCTTTGTCCCACTACACTATGCCACACCAATGAATGAATGGTTTCATTCCAAACATTCCACAGTGCTGAAATAACTATGGGAAAGGTTTTTCAATTCAGGTGCTAAAGGAACCAAAGAAATTCAGGTGAGTGTTCTCTGGATGAGCTGGGAATTCTGCAATCCCTGCAGATTCTGGGGAACTCAAGGGTCAAATCAGCAACTGAATCAGATGTACAGTGATGATATTGCAGATAGATCTGTGATCTTGGCCACAGATTGAAAGCCATTCCCTTCTTTTCTGCCCAGGAAACACCTGGTATTATAGCTTGACTCAGGGCTGTCAGGAAAAAAGGGAGCAAGGGTAAGGCCATGGCTGTCTGGTTTGATGCGGGCATTGATCTTGTTCATTTTTTGGCACTGTGTGTGACCCTTATGGAAGAATTTGGAAGCATAAGTCAACATCATGAGAGGACCAGGTCAAAAAAGCACTGAGGAACAACACTCAGAGGTATGGGGCAAGTTCAGATTACTGATTCAGGAAGAGTGCAAAGCAAATCAAACACATCCTGAGAGCTTAGCGTGGGGAAGGGAATGTCTGGAATCCTGTGCTGTCCAATATGGTGGCTACCAGCCACATGTGGCTATTTAAATTAAAATTACATTCATTAAAGATTCTGTGCCTCGGCTGTACTACACACATTTCAAGTGCTCAATATCCATGATGGCTAGTAGCCACTAACGTGGCCAGTGCAGGTAAAGAGCGTTTCCATCGCTGCAGAAAGTTCCATTGGACAGCACGGGTAGACTCTGTCTGGCTGTCTCCTCTCATCTCTTGCTGGCCACAATGAGTAGTTTTTGAGATCCCTTTGGGGAAGAACTGAACTTGGGAAAGCTAGAGGATACCATAAACTAACTCTCCAGCCAACTGACTAAACCTGGGATCTCAAAGAAGCTTAGGACAACTGTGAGCATAACCCCCCCCCCCCCCCCCCCCGCCACCCCTCCAGTGTACTAGGCTCAGCGGGCTCAATAACCTCTCTACCCCAGGGCCCTGTCTGCATGTTCACAGCCACTCTGACCTTTGCACATTTTATTCCATTTCTATTTTACACAGTTTTAAATGATGTTTAATATAGCTTAACTCTGCGTGGTGCTCCAAGCCCCTCACCAGGGGGCCGCTCACAGGCAGAAGCACAATTAATAGCATTCCCAAGAAAATTATGCCCTGTATCAAAGCTGTCATTGCACCATATAAATGCTTATTATTACTATTGAATTCTCCAGCCTGACACCTCCCTGTGTTTACTAGGTAGCAGATAAACCTCTGTGTGTGTGCCTTCCCTACTTTACCACACCATCAGGACTAAATATAGCCCTTGTGTGTATGTTTAGCTCTAGCTGTGCTTTGGAAAAGGGGGGGGGGGCAGAGAGAAAGTTAATAAAATTGAATTGCTGGAAAACGTTATTTGTTCCTCCCTCACTTGACAACCCCTTAAAAGACAGATGTCACTACTAACAAGATGGGTAACCAGCACAGCTCCAGGGTGGGGGTGAGACCCAGATCCCGACAATATGCCATTGCTTTTGGATCCTCCTGTGTGTGGAGGGAGCACGTCTAAGAGCACAGTATGCGGGGTATGTGTGTGTGTGTGTGTGTGTGTGTGGGGGGGGGGGGTTCCACCCTGTGCCCTGGCCAAATTGAGCTAGAGTCCTGTCCAAGGAGTCAAGGGCACTTTCAGCTAGGAAATTTCACCTGCTCCCCCCCCCCCCCCAGTCAATAAAAAAACAAAACATGAAGCAAAACAACAAAACTTGCCCCAACTCCAAAGAAACAGAAACAAAAACCCCTCAACTTAAGACAGCTCCCACTCTTTGGTTGTTCCTTTTGGGCTCCTTTGAAGCTTAGTTTTTGGCTTAAAAAGACAGCAGTTTTTCTATGATCACATGTCGGGAAAAGCAATGGAAAATTCCTGGTCTGTCAAGACACCTGGCCCCCTCCCTCTCTGGCACGCTTTCCCATCCTGTGCACAGCGCTCTCTGCGCCCGCGCCCGCGCCCACTTAAAGTCTTTAAGAATGCCGAGGCCCCAGAGAGTTCCTCCTCTGACTTAGCCTCCTGGCCTTTTCTCATTGAAATAATACAACTTAGAGAATGCACATGCTTACCTCTTCTGTCTGCCTCTGTCACACACAACCACTCCCTTTTACATGCCACCGAAGTCCACTTATGTCAGCAAGTGGATGGACAGGTGGTGGTGACTGTCGCCTGGGAGGGATGGAGAGGGTATGTGTAAGGCTGACACCATGGGAATGTGGAGACTTTAGCTCTCCCATGAATTACTATGCGAAGGTGCCCAAGTGATTACCTTCTTCATGCATCAGTTTTCTCAGCTACTGTGAACTGTTTGGATTGGACTGTATAATGCAGCGGTTCTCAACCTGTGGGTCGCGACCCCTTTGGCGGTCGAACGACCCTTTCACAGGGGTCGCCTAAGACCATCCTGCATATCAGATATTTACATTACGATTCATAACAGCAGCAGCATTACAGTTATGAAGTAGCAACGAAAATAATATTATGGTTGGGTCACAACATGAAGAACTGTATTTAAAGGGCCAGAAGGTTGAGAACCACTGGAATGTCTAGAGCCCTTAGAGCTGCAAAATGCTCCAACTCCGTATTCTGAAGGTTGTATGCTCAAGTCCTTGGAATCTGAATGGGTCATGCTTATTTCTATTTATAATCCATTTTTTATTTTTGCACTCAATGCTCTATGTACAAATGTAGATTTCTATTCTAAGTTTTTCTTAACAACAAAGGAAAAGCTCTATTTTAGTTTGTTTGACGGGGAAATGTTTCTAACTAGATTGAGTTTCCAATATTATATTTGCTTTGCTTTTTTCCATCTTTCCTAAAAAAAAGAAGTTTCTCCAAACCGGAAACGTTTTCTGTATTCAGGCATAGAAGGAATGAGGCTGCCTTGGCTGAAGGAAGAAGACGGTGTGACCACAGGCCCCAGGGGAGCAGGACTACCTGCCATCTGCTGCACTAGTTGCCTCACCTCCAAACTGGGCCTGGTCTGTAGTTTGCTGCAAATATTAAGAGCCAAGCCACCAGCACATCCCACCCATGGGAAGCCTTGAGCCATTTGCACTCTGGCTACCAAGACTATCTGAAAGCAGAGGGCCACTTTCCTGCTTAGGTGAAAAACTCGTGCATTAAAATGGAAAGAGATTATTGTCCTCCCCCCACCCCCCAGCTATTTTGAAAGCTTTAAACAGGAAGGGAGGAAGACCTGTCCGACCAAGCTGAGGAAGGGATGGAATTGTCAGAGGCTCCCCCACCCCATGTATGCAGGCCAGAATGGTTTATTAATGATCCGTGGTAAAAGAACCATCGTCCTGCTGGCAGCTTCACATGTAATTAACCGGCTTCGCCGAGAGCTGGCTGCCTTCTCCAGGTCTGGCATCTGTAGACTGCAGAGCTACCTGACATAGCAACGCTGGTATTCTAGCGAAATCTCCCCAGTGAGAGGGCATCCAAAACAGTGACCTCAACCTCAGGCACGCAGGACACACGCCTGCCATGGCAGTGCTCTTCTGCAGAAGCCTGGCTCTGTGCTCAGGACGACACGTAAGACCGCAAGCTCCCCGAGGGCAACCACCAGCTCCGGGAGCTGCTAGTGCCACTGGTCGCCGTGCACTGCCCCTCAGGTAAGTGGGCCCCTCTACTGAGTACAGAGGCCATGGAGCAGGGTCGGCTTCCCAGCAGCCCTCCAAGTGCTGCCTCCTCAGCCAAAACTCTACAGGCAGGAGTTTCTGGGGATCGGCTCATGCTCCTCAAGGCAACAGACTTCAGCCCTGTGAAAGGGGCTGAGGCTTACCGGCCTTGCTGGGTATGTGGACAATCGCTGCTTCTGTGTAAGTGTGTTGCTAGAGAACCAACAAAATTCAAATGATGGCACCCAAAGAGAAAAGAGACTGGGCTAAAGAAGCTTTGCCTTTATGGTAAGTGCTAACTTCTCTTTTCCGAGCCCTTGGTCATCCCATCAGGTGAGTGGAGTAGTAAGTATTTGCCATTTGAGAAGCAGTTTTAAAAATGAGCTCTTTAGTGTGTGGCACCTGAAGTGTCATAAAAGGGGTGTTGGTGGTGTCTCCATCACCTCTATCAAGTGAGAATTTGAGGGTGTTTCCATTGAGGGAGAATGGAGCAGCGAGTGTGCGCACGCACACATGCAAGCACACAAGCACGCACACATACACACTCCCCATGCTTTTTCTGGAGTCGACAAAGAAGCTGATAAGAACTGCCTCACTCTTCATCCCCTGGTGGATACAGACCTCTTCTCAGCACCTGAACCCTGACTCAACCTCTATCCCAGGCACCCCAGGTTCCTCAGTGAGCAAAAGCTACTATTGAAGGCTCTTGCAAGGAATACAAACCTTTGCACCTTCAGCAAAAACAGAGCCAGTTCACAGATGTCACTCACCACACTCAATTTATATTCTGTGGGAAAACAGATAATAGAAAAACAGAGTGGAGGGAAGTTCTGGGTAAGGCAGCATCGTCCATCAACTGATGCCAGGCTTCCCTTCTTGGAGCACAGCACATGCGGTGAACTCACCAATAAAGCCAGAGTCACAGCACAGGCTGCACAGTCATTTTCTTGCTCATTACCTGCAGTTTCCTTCCTCACCCACCTCTGATTATAGGAGCCAAGCACAGTGGTTCTCTCATTCCTATGAAAGCAGCCTAGCAACCAGAGTAACCCTGGCTGCAGATCAGCAACGTAGGAGGGAGACAGAGAGGCCACTGCTGGCCTGGGAGGAAATGGGTAGCTCATGATAAATGAATTGGTACTGCCTGCCGTTTTTACTTGCCGTCACTTTAATCAATAAGGGAAAAGGTGAATTGCTATTGATCCCTTCAACACCTCTCAACGATACTGTACAAATTACAGAAACACACAGGAGGGGGGAAGAATGAGAGAGGAAGGACAGATGAAAGAAGCCCGGGCAGTGTGAGAATGCCCTCTGTCCCTGGAGTCGGTCCTCCCGTCACTGGGTGTTAGGCACGCTCGGGTGCATGTGTGAATGTGTCACGAGGAGCCCTTCCTCACACCCTGAAGGGCTGGCCATGGAGAGCAGTCTCAGGGCCTCCCTCTGCACTTCCTGTGCTTGCTGTGCCTCATCAGGGCACCAGGGCATGAGAAGCCATAGGCCTTCCTTTGATGCAAGGCCAGAGGTCTGGAGGCCGATCCCAAGGGCTCATGATTTTTTGAAGTTGCCATACTTTCATGGTGGTTGGCTGGACTATCTCAACAGCTGACCATAATTCTGGACGGGAAAGCAAGAATTTAAAGCTTCAAGAGCAATCTCCTGCTCTGACGTACTAACCCCTACCCTGGGTCACCTGCCACAAAAAGTCAGACAGGCACCAGGTAAGGTGAAACTAACTATCTTGCATCATTCTTCATAATAACGAAGGCCACGCCTCTCTGGGTTCAAACCTGTCTTTGAAGCTCTCTAGTCTGAAGGACATGCCATGAAGATCAGAGGCCGAGATAAACATGTGAGAGGTCTGATCTGAATGCTAGGACAGGGACCCTGCACAGACAGGCCAGACGACATTTTCACTTTCAGAATCGATGCTCATGTGAATCTCTAGTCTTACCTAGAGAACCAGGAAATAGGACACACTATTGTGACAGATGGGCCTAACAACCACAACCAGAAGACACACATTTAGTGTCTGATTCTCAGGGCTTAGTCTAACCCCGTGGTCGGCAGACTGCGGCTCGCGAGCCACATGCGGCTCTTTGGCCCCTTGAGTGTGGCTCTTCCACAAAATACCATGTGCAGGCGCGCACGTACAGTGTGATTGAAACTTCATGGCCCATGCGCAGAAGTCGGTATTTTGTGGAAGAGCCACACTCAAGGGGCCAAAGAGCCGCATGTGGCTCGCGAGCCGCAGTCTGCCGAGCCGCAGTTTGCCGACCCCTGGTCTAACCTATTGGCTATAAGGAAGACTGAGAGAACCCTTCAGCACTCTGGGACAGCTTCTGGTTAGGGTACACTGCTTCTCAGAACCAACATGATGTCAAGAAAAGATTTTTGGCAGAAAAGGGGAAAATCAACCAAAGTTTAGCACAATGAGGTAAAGCGGTCACAGCTTGGGTTCCAGGACCAGCAGTTTTCCTGTTTCATTACTTGGGTCTAACGTTCAGACGCAGATGAGAAAATAAACTGGCCAGGTCCCTCTCCAGGCCACACAGTGCCGTCCGCGTGTGTGTGGTGTTCGTCATCTGGGGCCTGGCAACCCTTTCCTATGTAAGTAGGAATAACTGGAGGGATCCTCAGGAACTACCACCACCACAGCTTAGTCATCACTTTTCAGTATTCTCCAGGCAGAACAGGGCCCAATGCTCCCATTTTACAGACAGTGAAACCAAGGCAGGCAGTCAGTCACATATCAAAATGAAACCGAATCCAATCTTAAAAACCCACGTTTTTAAGGATGCGCTTGGCACTCTTGCTTCAATGATTCTCCAGAGACAATGACTCAGGGTGTCGCTGTGCAATTCTGAGATCAGCGACAACACAGTTCCCTAGTCTCCCATCCTCCTACCACAAATATACCTGAAGGGCCAAAATACAGAGCAAAATAAAATGCAGGTTACAAAGCTGCTGATGTGTTTCGAGTGCAAGTGCTGAGATTAGAAGGAGGAAGTGGTTAAGTATACCCTGGGCGTTTGGAAATGGCCACGTCTGCAGCCCTGTAAGCTGATGAAGGATGAGCTCTGGCTGTCTCTTGCAGGCAGACAGAGAGGTTGGCCCTACCATCTAGAAGTGGGGAGCATGGCTGTGAGGAGGCAAAAATATAAGAAACAACTATTTAGCAAATAGCAGTACCCTTCTACAAGGAATCTTCCAATTCCGAAAGTGACCCTATTCTAAAATTACCAAGTGGCAAGTGTCCAGGCCAAAAATCCATATCCAATCAGTGGTAATGGACTATTTGTTGCATTTCCTCATATAAGGTTGCAGCGCTGCTATAAAAATCCTGGGTCAGTAGTTTTAGATTTATTTAACTGGAGAGTAACAACACCCCCGCACTATAAGCACTGTAAAGAATTCTGAAGCAAAGTGGCACCCACAGCCTCTGGTCGAGGTGAAGAGACCTACTGGCCTAATTTGCATGATCTCCCACCTCTAGCTGGACATTCAATGCCAAGATCCTTTCCTGGTAACCATTAAATAGAAGCCTGCTGCATCAAGAGAAGGGAAAGGGAGAAGGGGGAGGCATTATGCTCGCCTGAAAAGAAAACGTGAAGCAGTTTCCAATTCAACTCTCCTGGCTCAATGGATAGCTTTTGTTCTTGCTGCAATTACTGTCCCAAAGGATTTGTCTTGGGGTCCTTTTCTTGTCCCTTTCAATCCTGCTTAACACATAGACATTTCTTTAGAGCTTCTGCCTGATGCTCCACTACCCTCCAACTCTCTAGTTTAATACAGATAAAAGATAAACCTATGGCAACTGTAGACTGCTGTGGTCATAAGGTGGTTTGGGGACAGAAAAGAGCACCGCTATTCCATTAGACCAGTGGTCGGCAAACTCAGTAGTCAACAGAGCCAAATATCAACAGAACAACAATTGAAATTTCTTTTGAGAGCCAAATTTTTTAAGCTTAAACTATATAGGTAGGTATACTGTTATTAACTTAATTAGAGTACTCCCTAAGCTAGCCTTTGCTAAAAACGTCCTCAATCTGATTGAGGTACGTTCGCTGAGGTCGACCCCTTCCAACTCTCCCATCTCGTCTTGTATACTTGTTTCGTCTATCACCTTTCGTTCATCCTCTCTATATGTCCAAACCGTCTCAACATACCTTTCTCAGTCCTCGACACTACATCTTCTTTCACTCCACGCTCCCTAAAATTAACTTAATAAACTTTACTTCAAGTTTTAAGTCAACTTCGCACTGTACGTGCACACCCGCATGTGTTATTTTGTGGAAGAGCCACACTCAAGGGGCCAAAGAGCCGCATGTGGCTCGCGAGCCGCAGTTTGCCGACCACTGCATTAGAGGATAGGAAGTCAGGACCTAGATAAGTCATCCCTATAACTCTCACTTTCAAGTCGCAGGACCAGTGGGAAGTGAACACGGTCAAACGCCCCGTGTAAATGGGGAAGCGTGGAGCCCTTGGTACCGGCAGATCACCTCCAAACACCCCCATGGCAGGTGAAGTGCACAACCAAGACACCCAAGCCATTACATCTTAGATGTCTATGAGGTATCTATAGAGTCCAGGCTTCCCCAGCTTGACAATGGTTGGCCCTATCTGTCCGTAGTCAAGTGTAGAAGAGGCTCTGTGCATAGGTTAGGACTCTTTGGCATTGCTTCCAGACCTTTGCTTTTCCACTTAACATTACACTGCCTAGAAAGAAGTGGTTCTAACCTGTAGGACCTTGCAGAAGCAGAGGCAAAGAGACTCTGACTTTTACTTAAACACTCCTTTGAGAACTTAGTCCAAGGATGGCAAATAGGTTATCAGTGCAAGTCCCGAATCCATTCAACTGGTAGTAGCTTTTAGGAGCCCTGTTTTGAGAAGTTCTAAGTCCCAAGCCAATGCAGTGCTGTAACTGATTGGAAATGTCATAGATACAAGACTGGACGGGGGTAGCATATATGTATTTTCCATCACTGGCTTTGGGGTGTGTCGAGCACTGGAGAATACTCACTGTTGTTCTTTGTCGATTCTAATATGAATGCTACTCCCAACACACATGCCTATGCCCAATCTACCTTCCTACTCTGGGGATAGTGGTTTGTCCACACTGAAGTTCTAATTCTAGGTTTTAGGTAAACCCTGAAAGAACTTTCATTCATAATAAAGATGGTGATGCAAGATGTTGCTCACTAAGTGATTCCTATATAGCAGACTCTAGTGCCTGGCACTTTACACAGGTACATTATTCCCACAGTATTGCTATGAAAAAGGTACCCTTGTTATAGGTGAGACAATTAGGTTTAGCAGGATTGCTGCACTGCACAACCCCAGGAGCACCATTCATACTGAATTCTATGAAGCCCGAGATTGGCCTGGTTTTAGAGAAGCTAGGAATCATGTCCAAGAGCACACAGTAAATGGTGAGGCTAGAATGAGAACCCAGATCTGACTGCACATATTACTAAACGAGTTTTTGTTAAGCGACCAAGAAGAGAAAGATGCTTTTAAATGTTCTGAAGATGGATCTAAGAATGAGCTTGTCCTTCTTGAATACGTGACACATGTTGTTCAGACCAGGTTAGGGTATCTCTGCTATTAATTCTAAAGCTTGCTCATAATCTTGTTTCATGCACTATAGCATTTCATAACAGACCAATGGTCACTTTCAATTTCAAAATCCATTTAAGTTCGCCTGACCAGAAACTGTCACGGGTGGAGTGGCAAATGGGAAGTTCATCAATAAAGCCTGGTTTGGCACACAGAGGATCTCATCCAGTCCTTGGCAACAGACACAAGGAGTAGCCATGATAATGACAGGAAGAGGGCAGGGTAAGGCTGGCTCATCAACCAGAACAGTCACTCCCGTGTCCTTGAGGGAGTCACATGTGGAACACCAGAATGTTAGTATTACCTGGAGAGCAAATGCAATCTACAATCTGCTTACTCTTTGCTGGCAGCGCAGGCAGCCCTGCTACTGTATATTAAGGGCTGTGTTCTAAAAAGATATCAGTTGAATTATATAATTCCAGGGGGAAATTATTAACAAAGGCAGTGGGAATGGCTGGGAATGGTCAGGACAGACAGAACAGGAAGGCATGAGGCCCTAAGACCCCCAAACATGCCAGCATGAAAGCTCACATGCAAGTCTACACGGGTGTCAAGGTCCTATGGGAAGTTCTGCAAACAGAATGGGCAAGTATGTATGAGGTCATCTTTTGTGTGACCTGCTAATCAGAAGCTATTAATGAAACACAGAACTATTTACCAAATTAGGCTTCCAGAAGGAAGTAGATTTCACAGTAAAGGATTTCACCTGAGAAACAAAAATTCGGAGTTGCTTTTCTAGAGAAAATTTTTTATTATATTAAGAATATTAGTTTCCTTGTTTTTTAAGTGCACACTGACCGAAGTTCAAGAGATGGTGAGTATTCAGTATGAGAGAAGCAGTTAAGAGACATGAGGAATTGTTGCCAGGGGCATCTAATACATCTAATTAAAATAAATGGAACCCAGCTCTCCTAGCACAATCCTCACCTCTAAAGAGCCCAGCAGTATCTTACTTCTGACAGCATTTCTCCATTTGTTCTGGGTCACAGGCTCTACATAACTCTATAGAAGGTAGACCAGGAGGCTAAATGTGACTGGGAATAGCTGTCTTCCACAGGGATGGCTCATAAAGAACATCATTTTAATCTCCAGGTGTGGAATATGATGAACAAAATAAGCTGACGAACAAAATAGAACCAGAAGCATGGATGTAAGGAACAGACTGACAGATGTCAAAGGGGAGGTGGGTGAGCAGGATTGGATGAAAGAAGGTGACGGGATTATCCAAAGAACATATATACATAGCTCATGGACATAGACAACAGTGTGGTGAAGGCCAGAGGGAGGAAGGGGTGGGACTGGGTGGAGGTGGGCAAAAGAGGGGCAAGGAGGAACATCTGTAATAGGGTCAACAATAAAAATAAAGTGAAAACAATAAAACAAATAAACCCCCTCCCCACCAAAAAAAAAGAATGGCCAATTTACAAATGTTTTTCTTGACCTACTATAGCAGCGGTTCTCAACCTGTGGGTTGCGACCCCTTTGGGGGTTGAACGACCCTTTCACAGGGGTCTCCTAAGACCATCGGAAAACACATATATAATTACATATTGTTTTTGTGATTAATCACTATGCTTTAATTACGTTCAATTTGTAACAATGAAAATATATGCAGAATCCCCCTGCATATCAGATATTTACATTACGATTCATAACAGTAGCAAAATTAGTTATGAAGTAGCAACGAAAATAATTTTATGGTTGGGGGTCACCACAACATGAGGAACTGTATTAAAAGGTCGCGGAATTAGGAAGGTTGAGAACCACTGTACTATAGGAACCATGCCTTTCGTACTTTTAACCAATTGGTTCAAGTACTTCACATTGCTTTATAACAGCTGCAATTCCTTCATGGCTGGAAAATAGAGTGCTTGGGTTATTATTACCTTAAAAATACAACAACATCATTTTATGACAGGTGGACAGAATCAAATACAATAGGTGTTCTGCTTAGCAAGGCTCTGTTTGAAGGATTTTCAAGACCTTGTGAAATCTTGTTCACTGATAATCTTGAAGTGAACCAGTAAATGCATTTTCCAATAGCTGCCCACTATACTTACTTTTAGGCCTCAATTTTTTTTTTGGGGGGGGGGGCTCAAATTTGATGAGGTTCAAAGTAAGTACTGTGGACCATTCTACTAGAAAGATACAAGAGAAAGTCATGTTTGGGACATTGCTGTGGGTGAGAACTAACGACAGAGCAGAAAAATCAGTGCCAGGGCCTCCATGGCACTGCTGAGGCTTCTACTTGTGGAGAAAATGGAATTTGTCAGGTCTATGGACTATCCCTTGTATTTCCTTTTACTGGTAGGAACTGTAAGAAAAACAAATTGGCACAGAAAACACAAAAGTCTCTCAAGAAAGAGTTTACAATAGTAGTGACCAACTGCCCAGGCAAAGGAAGAATCCCTCTCCTGAAAAGCATTTTCTTCCCTGGAATAGAATTACATCCTTGAGGCCTTCCTACATGTCAAAAGGAGGCCAAGTATCTTGAAGGCCTAAACCTTATTCCACCTATTTCTGCCCCAATCCCAACAGCCAGCTGGGATGTGAACACTAGCCTCTGGAGGGCAGTGAAGACTATCCAACTTATTGTATTCAGCTGTACCGACATAATTACAGGTAATAGGATCATGGCCA
Organism: Myotis nattereri; assembly: GCF_964212035.1. Lineage (NCBI taxonomy): Eukaryota > Metazoa > Chordata > Mammalia > Chiroptera > Vespertilionidae > Myotis > Myotis nattereri. The sequence continues at coordinate 20,347,447 of NC_138086.1, read as the reverse complement.
AGCCAATGAAAAATTAGGCCCAGCAGCTATTTCAGAAGAATGGATGCAATTCTATGCTTGACTGGCTATGAAAGTTCCAAGCAGAAGAACAGGGAAATAGACACCAGCCTAGCTGAGCCAGCAGCTTTGCAGAGCATAATCCCATTGGAGCCAGCACACTGTTGGCACCCACCAGCACCCACCAGCAAATGCTGCTGAGCTTGCTTGGGGAAGCTACTGGTGACTGGCTGAGTTTAAAAGCTGATAGCAGGGGGAAAAGCAATGCGACAGTATCCCCCATTCTTCATCTTAACCTCACCCCTTCTCATTGTGATACCATTTGCATTTAGGGGCTGGAATGGGATTAGGAGGACTTCCCTCTTCTAGGGCTTTTAGAGATACGAGGCAAGGGCCAGGAGCCCAGAAATGAAGGGGCTGTAAGTGGGCAGATAACAGCCTGCTATTCTCACGATGCTTACTGAACAGGAATCTGTTGACTTGAACTTCAAAATAAGCCTTTCACCTCGTTAATAGTTTGATCCACAAAAGCAGAGGATGGGAAACATACCAGGAGGGAAAGAAAGGAGCAGCTTAAATCAGGAGAGTGATGAATGGACACCAATGCTTTCTTTTCAAATATTTTCAAACACTCACATATTATTTCACTATCTTTAAGTATTCTGGTTGGACAGATGGGGAGACCCAGGGAGGTCAGCGTCCCATAGGACTTTTCCAGTGAGAAGTTGTTGAGTTGCAGCCTCAATACTCAAACTCCAAAGTCTTCCTCTTACAAATGCTGAGTTTAGAGTTTCCCCCAAGAACTATAAAGAACAAGAAAAGAACAGGCCTTCTTCCCAATCTCTAGAATTGGGTCACAGGGAATCAGTTGATTGAACCAATATGTATCTATCGAATATTTCTTATATACTAGGCAAAAATACAAAGAACACAAGAAAGAAGCAAGTTCCTGTCCTTGAGTTGCTTACAATCTAGTGGAGAGGTCCACACAGGTCCTTCAACATCGTTGGTCAGGACATGACAGGTGTGTGCAGGGGGTGCTGTGGGGACTGAAGGAAGGGCATCTTACCCAGACTGGGAGATGAAGAGAAGGCTTTCTTGAAAAGTAAGGTTATCTTAAAGGACAGGTAGGAATAAAAAGACAAAGTAGGGGGATGGCTGACATACTGGCTGGAGAGCTTAAGGTGACCTACGGGATGGGAGAGAGAAAATGGCAGGATATATAGGGGAACTGGGAGTAGAAGGCCAGTTCTGCTGACAAATTATGAAACGAGTAGTGGTGAGACATGAATTGGAGAGGTAATCAAGGATATGTGTAAACGAAGGAAATCAGACTTTACCCCAGAGGCAGTGGGAAGTTATATATTTATAACAATGTACTTACTTAGCCAGATTTGCCTTCTAAAACATTAGAAATAGGATTATAGGTATACATAGTCCCATTTCATATTGACCACATACATGATCAAACTGAAATGAAGCCAAACACGTTACAGAGGCATCATTACATGAAAAGTAAGGCCCACAAAGGTCAAACAACAGAGGCAGCAGGATTGAAGCAGCCAGAAGATATAAGGGCTGTGACAGGAGCAGAGTAAGTATTTTGAGGAGGCATGTCCATAGCAAACTCCTTAGGTCAGCGATTTTCAACCGGTATGCTGCAGAATTTTTAAAAATGCAATACCTGACTATTTAGTCAGGGACACTGACATTTTTCCCTTAAATCAAGCACGCGAATATTTTTGCGGCCCAGCCAATATAATGCTGTGAGCAGTTATTTACAGTTATGAAAGGAAATACGTCTCCTGTCAGATCCAGAATTACTGACATTCACCTTGGGTCAGTTTTGAAAGTAATCACTGTGAACAAGATTTCCCCCGAAATAGGAAAGATAGTAGCAGAGAAGAGATGCCAAGTGTCAGGAAGAAAACATTAATTTTATCATTGCTCTTGTTTTTTTCTGTTTTTTTTTTTATACTATACTTTTCAAAATAAACCTACATTTCTATGAAAATTAAAGCTTTTGTTTCTTTGTGGCCCACATAAACTTAAGCCTTGTTTAATTGGCCCGTGTTAGCCTGAGTTTGACATGCTTGCCTTAAATTGTCAAATAAAAATATGACAAGAGCCAACACAACAATAGCCAGCCAGTGTGAGCGAATCAAAATTATTCCTATTTTTTTGTGAGGTTGGTAAAAAAAATCTATTTTTTCATGTGCCACAGAATTTCAGTAACTAATTTCTATTCCATGAGATGAAAACGGTTGAAAATCGCTGATCTAAAGGAAAAGAGGTGAGTGCCCCTGACTAATTAGTCAGGTATTCCATGTTTTAAAAGTTCTTGCGGCACCAGCTGAGGATCGCTGCCTGAGATCCCTGTGCAGTCCTGTGAGCATCCAAAATCAGACCCGGTGGTTCCTTACTGGAGATGAACTCTCAGCCAGTGCTGGACCTTCAGGGAAGCCCTTTACTCATTAACTAGTTCCAGATACTTGAAGGTTGAGAAATGATAAAATTTGGCTAAAAGAATGATCACCTTCTAATGCAAAGTTGGTAAACTTTGGGGAAAAAAAGGATCTAATTTGAAATGCAGATATTTGGATTTTGGTACTTGTCCTACAACAAGCTCTGCGAATAAAGGCAGGCTGCCCTGCATCTCAGTTTCCTGAACAGTAAAACTGCGATATTTTTCTTATAGGTTTGCTGTGAGATTAAAATGAAATATCATAATGAAAGCACATTTATGCTAGAAAAAGCTATTTAAAATGAAAGTTTGATCACTATTAAGACAAAGGTCTTTACTGAGCCCCCTTCAAAGAAAACAGCCAGAATGGAAAAACATAAAAGACCACTGGTAGGTGATGAACTGTCGAAAGAGTGTGGGGAGGGGAGAAAAGCCTCCGCCCACAAAGCTTTCCACACCTTCTGGGACAAGAGCTGATGGAGAGCTGGCCTTTCTGCATCCCTTCTTCCCGGGCAATGGTAGAGATAACATAGAACAAGATATCTTTGTGCAAGTAAGTGGAAGATTGTGCGACAGCTGGCTTACTTTTTATCAGGCTACTCCTCACGACTCCGTGAGCGTTACCGAGGGGCATGGCACTCAGGGAGAGCTGGAGTTCAGTGTGCCGTGGGCCTCACCCGTACCAGGTGTCCCTCACCCTCAGATTTCCCTGTGGCTTGAACTGTCCTCATCACTTTGGCCATTGATCCTCCTCCTGTGTGTCTCCTGGACAGAGAAGGGCCTGCAGACCGGAAGGATGAGAGCATATACAATAGGGCTTGTGGGGAGATGTGGAGAAAGATAGGGGGCACGGAGTGGGAGGGGGGAGCACCGATTTAGAGAAAAGGCAAATCGCTTATGGAGTTATCTTTTTCAGACAAGAGCAGGACACTTGGTGCTAAAACAAAGGATATAGAAACACTTTCCTTTTATTCTAAGTTTTCTTTCCCAGGCAAATGCCCTTCCATTAATACATACCAGTATTCGCTGCTGAGTCCGTATTCCCAGAAACATAAGTACATGTTTTTCAAACAGCAACAGCTGCCTGTAATGCTTTCATGTACCTTTGTTTGTAAAAAAGCAGGGGTAGTGGGAGAGAGGGAATCCAGGACAGGGCTCTGGCTACTGCAGCCTGCGGAATGAGCTCCCCAGGGGGACATCCTCCCTTTTATGCCAGCAGGAAGAAGGGAAATAGGTCAGGGCAGCAGCCAGTTTGCAGCTCAGGCTGTCCAGCATGAGGACGTCATTTTCCAGGCAGCAGCAAAAGGCAATTTCTCAGATCTCAGAGAAGGACAAAGGGGTCATTGAGAAAGGCCCTGGACATGATCACCGAGCCTCTGTATCCTGCCCCGGCCCCAGGGCATTGCACCTCCTACAGCCTGCAAATGCGAAGAAGGTTAAACTGTGGTGTTGATCTCTTTAACACCAGCTCGCAGCCCCTTCTCTAACAGTGCAGGTTTTCCTGACAGTGACCCCAGTGCTGCTCAGGCAGCAGCTGGTCCGCGAGTGCCTGCTGGTTAGCTGGCCTTCTGGCAAGGTGTGAAGAGATCCCAAATGACTATTTTCCTCCTAAGAAGGGCTCCAAGCAGGGGTGGGGAACCTCTTCTTCTGCCAAGGGCCATTTGGATATTTATAACATTGAGGGCCATACAAAATCATCAACTTAAAAATTAGCCTGCTATTTTGGTCAAACATTTAACTCATCACCCCTAATGCCTTGGCAGGGCCAGACACTCCCACCCCTGCTCCAAAGGAAGAGGATGGCTTGGGACTGCTAGGTCAATGTTTTAGACAGGAACCCAAAGCAGGAAAGAATCACTCACTCAGGACCACATGATACTGGAGTGTGAAAACGTAACAGTCTGCACTTTTAAACCAGTTATCTACCCATTAGCTAATGCCGTCTCTCACCAGGACTTCGGGGAAGATGCTAGACACGGGCACAGTCCCACATCTGAGAAATGACACCAGATCTCCCGACCTGTGGCAGTGTGGCAGGGACTTGCCTGTAAGAGGCAGCTGTATTGGGGGAAGGGAGAAAGAGGGTGTCACCAAGCACATGCCGTTAGAAGGGCAATAGCACGCAGCTCTCAGTCAGCTACAGCAACAGACACAGTGATCTCACGCCTTTTGCTCCAGAAGCAGTCCAGCCTCAAGGGCAGGGGATGCAAGGGCTAACTCATATAAGCAGCCATTTAATCCAACTCTGCAGAGGGATCAGCAAACTTTTTTGATAAAGGGACAGACAGTAAGTGTTTTAGGCTCCGTGGGCCATAGAGTCTGTGGTAACCACTCAACTCTGATGTTACAGCACTAAAGCAGCCACAGAAAGTACACAGAACAATTAGTGTGCCAGTGTTTGCATAAAACTTTATTAATAAAGCGAGCAGTGGGCTGGATTTGCCCACCCCTGCTCTACACCAACGCAGTCAGCCTGGAATGAACTGTGGAGCTTATTCGATTTCCTTTGAGTAAAAATAAGTGAAATCCTTTGAGAGTTCCTTGGCTGCTTTGGCCTTCAAGGTCATAAAGAATCAGGTAAAAGGTCACAGGTGTCTAACCTTGGGGCAAGGGCACTAGGAAACCTAGATCACTGACCTGGAACAGTAATCACAGACACCCAACTCAAGAAAGGGAACACAAGCCAATGGCTGAGGAGAAGAACCGTGCAAAAAAAAAAAAAAAAAAAAAAAAAAAACAGGAGAAAAAAAAGAAATGCAATGAAAGGTGGCAGGGAGGCACTTAGAAATGGAGCTGAGTGATGGCTAGAAATGTCAATAACTCCGTGCTGACTGGTGTCATTATAAACACATTTAAGGAAAGTAGGGCTATCTGGTCTCAAGGTAATGTGGGTGGGGAGAATATCTGAAATATAAAGAAGAGACTTGTCTGAGACTGTGCAGGCTCCTCATGAGGAATGGATGAAAAGATTACAATTCTTTCTTCACTCAAAATAGAGAAAGACAGGCAGTAACTTCTGGGCTGGCTACCCATAGCCAAGATAATATACTTTATTCATAAATAGGGAGTCACTTTTCAGGACCAGGCACCCTGGCCCCCCCTTTCTGTCCCCTCCCTGGCAGAGAGCTGACCCAGGGGCAGTGTCCATTACAGTCCTGCCCCCACTGCATACCCTTCTCCAGTCAGTTTGCTCCATTTGTGGGAGTCCAACGGTGGCCAAGCCTCTGTGGGACCTGCACAGGGGGCCCAGGAGGTACTGTGAAATCAAGGTAGCTGTGTGCTTCTCTTTTCCTATATGACAATGAAGATTTATAGTAATTGGGGAAAGCATGTGGGGGGTAGAAAAATTCTGGCTCAAAATGAGATAAAAAAATTTCAGAGGGCGGGGTAGGGCAGGGTCAAGGACAATCACATCTTATAATACCTAATTACATACTGAGCTGAATCTGATTATCAAGGGAATAGGAGGAAGGTGCAAAACACCAGTTTAGCCCTGGCCAGTGCTGCAAAGTGGTTAGAGTGTGAGCCTGCATGCTGAGGTATCACGGGTTCGATTCCTGGTCAAGTGTACATACCTGGATTGCAGGTTCAATCCCCGCCCCAGTAGGGGTACGTGTGGGAGGCAACCAATCGATGTGTCTCTTTCACATCGATGTCCCTCCCTCCCTCCCTCCCACCCTCCCTCCCTCCCTCTCTCCCTCCCTCTCCCCCCCCTCCCCTAAAAAAATCAATGGGAAAAATATCCTCAGGTGAGAATTAACAAAAAAACCCAACCAACCAACCAAACAAAAAAAACACCAGTTCAACTGTGGCCATCACAGCAGCAGCTTGGCTCCAGAAGAGTTTCTGCAGTGGAACACGGCACAATGGAGACTGCCCTGAAGGTAAGAACTTCGGGAGGTGGGAGGCTGTAGGCCCACACTCAGGCATCCATGAAATTACGCTACAGTACTTTCTCCTGCAGGTGGGAAGGGCCTCTGCAGCCAGGAGTACCAGTGCATCATCACATTTTCAAAATAAATCCTTGAGGGGTGAGGGAAGGAGGGCAAAAACAAAAGTTCTACAGAAGAATTTAGGGGAAAAAAGTGAAGGTACTATATAGGTAAAAGCACATGAATAAACCTATAACAAAACAAACCTCTCTTCATTCCTACACTGTTCAGAAAACAGTTTTCATATGTTACATAAAGGAAAATGCCCAGAAGAACAGGATATAATTGGTTCCTTTAGTCAAAATTCCAACTTATCCTTAGTTTAGGCGATCCTTGTCTTTCCTCTATATAAAGACCTTTCAAAAGAGTCAGCCCAAGTAATCATATGAGCAGCTAAGAAAATGCAGAAAAGTTCTTTAGTAAGAGCCCCCCCCCCCCCCCCGACTTAGGGCTATGAAAGACTGGGATGCTACAAACAAGAAAGAGAAATATCAGCTTTGGATTAGACCAGTGATGGCGAACCTATGACACGTGTGTCAGAGGTGACACGCGAACTCATTATTTTGGTTGATTTTTCTTTGTTAAATGGCACTTAAATATATAAAATAAATATCAAAAATATAAATCTTTGTTTTACTATGGTTGCAAATATCAAAAAAATTCTATATGTGACACGGCACCAGAGTTAAGTTAGGGTTTTTCAAAATGCTGACACGCCGAGCTCAAAAGGTTCGCCATCACTGGATTAGACTAAGGATCTGCAAACTCACTCACATGCCTGGAGCATCAGAGAAGATGGAGGAAAATTTTACCTTTTTCAACAGTCAAGTATCAGCAAATATACAGACAAAGGTAAGTTCATAATAACCATGAGAGAGTAAAGAGCTTTGGGCTCTCACTCCTCTTGGTGATCAGTATTCTCTCTGACCCCCTTGTGCTTCTGAGTATCACCAGGGGGCCAGAAACATGATGGGGGGGGGGGGAAGCGGCTGGGGAAATAAGAGTTGAAAAAGAACAGGAAAGAAACTTTAGGAGATGAGAAAACACAGGAAGATGACTAAGGTAAAAAATGGGAGGCAAAACAATAGTGTGATTTAGATAGTAATTTATGAGGATGTTACTAGCAAACGTCTCAGGCAATCCAACACAGTGATTTCTTTCCTCTACCAAAGAACAACAAACAGACATCTGTTGTTCCTTCCTCTGCAATGTCTGTAAGTCATGACGTTGAATGGACTAACCTGCTTTCTCCAACATGCCACTGCTCTGTAGTGCCTTATCCAAAGGCCAAAATAGAGAAAAATTCTACAATGCTGGCCCCTTCTACCTAACCCCTGGGCCACTACAAAAATTGTAACAACTACTGATGGACAACTGGAGTGTTTGAATTCTTGAAAACTTCTCTAGCAGGGGGCTACCATTAACTGATAAAAATTCAGGCTACAGTGTGTAGTTACAAAATAGAGGGAGGGGAGGCACCATGTGTGGCAAGATACCGTCTTCACAAACATAAATACGTCTGACCAAATACAAAGTAGGGGGCAATGTGAAACTGATGCGACAACTGAGGGTTGAGCCCCGCCCCTCACTGTACAGATGGCTGGGAGATGTGAAGCAATACCAGGTGGTTGCAGCTGGTATTTGAGAACTGGAACCCATATCTCTCAGACTGAGAATTCAGAATTTCTGTTGCCATGCCACTTGCACAAAATGAGAAAGCAAGAGCTAGAGAATACCAAAGAGGTGGTAACCAATAGCAGAAAGTGGTGGTTTTCTTGAGGCCAGGCTAGTCTAATATAGGGTGTCCCAAAATTCACGCAAGAAGTAATTTTGATAGAAAACACAGGTTTATAATTAAAAATTGTAAATTTTTTATTGATTCATAAAGTATACAGTATAGGGTTATATGGAATAGCACATCAGGTAAATGGCCTCCACAGCTTTGCTGGCACATATGCAAAGCCGTGGTCTTCATTGTCCCTGCTCCTGGGCCATAACTGGTACTTGGTAATGCTTATCAAATTGAAGGGATTGAAATCAAAGGGCAACAGATATTAGAATCTGATTCAATAAACTAAGTAAAATTAGGCTTTTATTTTTTGTTGTTGTGGTTAATGCTCACACAAAATTCAAATCTTGCGTGAATTTTGGGACACACTATATAAGCATCTTGAGCTAGCCTGTTCTTCAGTACCTCTCACACCTAATATGTTCGCTGGTGATTCAAATCAAAATGAGAGATGCTGAAGCTTATAAATAGGTACTTGAATCACTTAAAATCCCAAAGGAGCCCACATGTCGGATCTGAAGGACCTAAAACAGCGGTTGCCAACCTTTCGGACCTCACGGACCACCGGTTGGCGACCGCTGATCTAAAAAGACTTTTCACTCCTTCAGGATAACCTTCAGGAGCCCATAACCTTTTAGCTCTGTGCATATTATGATATTATAATGGATTTGATTGTAAAATAAAAGAGGACAAAAGCAGATCTATAATCCTAAGTCTGAGCCCAGCACACTCCTCCCACTGTTCTTTTCTTGTGCCCACCTAGCAGGATTGATTTATGGCTGGCATAGTCCTGGAAAGAAGATGGATCTGTTGACTATGACTTCATAAAAATGAACAGGTAGATGGGCACCACAGCAGATGAGAAGCCTAACTCCTGCCTGTAAGAGCCAGCCCAACAGGCAGAAACAGAATACAATTAAATTAAGTCCGAAAACCTGCTATAGAAAATGCAATTACTAAAAGATACAAATAAATGTTCAAAGAAAATTGGCCCCTGACAGGGTTAGTCAAGCTTCTAAATCCAGCTGGAGGCAGACGGCTCAGGCTAATTCGCAAGCAGAAGGAGTGCAAAGCTGTCAGCTCTGCATCAGGATGCTGGCCTGGTGATCACCATGCATCCCAGGACACCAGTGGTGAGGAGCAATTTTGGGGCAGCTGGCCAATGATTCAGGGCTCCAGGAACTAGGATGTGGGCAGACACCAAAAGGATCATGGATGTGGAAGGCTGAGCACTGGAAAAAGTGACAGGCTGGTCTCTGACATGGCAGAGAAACATGAGACCGAGTGAACCCCACTTTCTCACCCTCTCATCCAGGAAGCAACTGGAAGAAGTCCTACCTCTCGCTGCAGCACCAGTTCCTTGGTGAAAAGCGTTGCTTCCTCACTGAAGGGCTCTCCCTCTTGCACCAAGCCGGGGAGGTTTCGGGCTCCTCTGGGGCATTCAATGCCTGTGTCAGGAGAAAAGGAGAATTTGTGATGAAAAGGGGCCACTAGGCGTAGTGTCCAGCAAGGACAGTCCCTTGATCACTTCTAATAAGGCAAGCATTAGATCAGAATGCCGTCATGTCTGAGACAAGGGAGAGTAGGAGAAGGGAATGAAGTCCGCCCCAGGTGGGAAAACCAACACCATCAGAGCAGCTACACGGGAGAGGAGCTCCAGCCACAGCATCGGGAACTGTCAGGAGGACCCAGTGAGCTCCAAGTTGGATGTGCAGGGAGCACACACCCACCCACATGTGGGATGAGTCCTCGTCTTTGACTCCTAGTCCTTATAGTCCTGGTCTCACTGCTTCGACCATCACTTACATGAATGGCTCTTACCTAGACTCACTGATAGTCCAGCCGTTCTGCATCCTGAGAACCATTCCGCTGACTCCTAGGCATTTCCTCTTTACTATCTGATTTTCCCATCAAATTCACGTGTTAACTCAGTGTTATTTTCCTCTTCAAATAAGCTTTCCCTTCTGTCCTCTGGTTATATTTTAGACAATAATATCTTCAGTTTTTCATTCAGAATCAGATGAAGTATCAGGTGTCTGGAGTTAGAGAGACCTAGATTCACATCCTAACTCTATCACTTAGCTTTGTGGCCTTGGCCAAGTTACTGTACCATTCAAAGCCTCCCCTGCCCTAACTGCAAAGCTTCACAATGGTGGTTGTGTGAACTAGGGATATGAAATAGTTAGCACAATGCCTGAAACAGAGAAAGGGTCAATACATTTTAGCTCTTATTAGTTGACCATTATTATCATTATTACTCTTAGCAGTTATCCAAGCTCAAAATCTTAGTCATCTTTTATTCCACAACTAGCCTGCAAGATCCGTGAGCGCAGAATCGCATCCTTCACACTTCTCTGTATCCAGAAACGTATTCATACAAAACAGGTGCTCAATATCTAACTCAGACTGCCTTTCTTCCTTGCTTTGGTTTAATAATTTACTTTGCAAATATATTTATCACTCACAGTGCTCATCTCTGACAGGCCATGAAATGGGTTGAGTTTTGATGTACAAATTAGACTTGTAAATATATTCCCCCAAATCAGACTGCAGTAAAAAGCTGAACTAATCTAGAGCCACCGGAAAAGAAAACAATCAAATTATGGGGAGGACACATTTAGGGCCCCTGTCTGATTCATTGCTGGTCACTCCTGCACCATAAGGCAGAATTGTGAGTTGTTCCCTCTCTCCTACAAGCAGCCTCAGTTGGGGAACAAGCGATGTGGCACAGGGAGGCAACGCAGCAGAGCACCCAGGCCACAGCAACACCTGCTGGGGAGCCTTGGGGAGAAAAGGAGCCACTGCAGGGGCAGAAGGTACCTCTCCTCAGGATGAAGCCAGGTGGCTGTCATGTTTCTGGCCACAGCACAGACTCAAGGTCATAAAGCTCAGAGGAAGAGGAATTGTTTATACCTTGGGTTTCCAGAAACTCAAGAAGAGACCTTTCTCTCCAAGCCTCAAAGCCTCACAAAAGGAGTAACATCAAATCAAACCAAATGCTAGACAGGGAGCGCACTGCAGCGGAGAGCCGCTTGAGCTGGTGGCCAGGGCTGTTCTCCCACCCAAGCTAAGATGGGACAGCTGAAGGTCCCATCCAATTGTCACACAGGTGAGAAGACCACCAGGGTCATGCCTGGCACTCAGTGCTAGGCTGCACAGGGAAGCAAAGCTTATTTTGTAAGACGATAATAAACTCATAGAGAGCCAAAGAGCCTGAGATTAACCTTGGGAGAGATGGGGCTGGAGTAAAATGGAATGAAAGATAGCCCATAGTTTTTACAATACCAACAGCCAAACACACTTCATTTTATATCTGCAAACTAAGCAAGAATAGAATTGTCAGAGAGAAAAATAAACAATTCTATTAAACTTTTTGGCCACATAACCATAGATAAAGCATTACTGCAGAAACAAGAATAATGCTAAAATAAGCATTTATTTCTACCCTCAGCAGCCATTTGGGTGGGCCGACTGGGGTGCTGCTGGTAAGGCTACTGTGAGCGGGGGCCTAGAATTGGGATGAGGCTAGGGCAACTCACCAGGCAGCAGGGACCAAGGGAAAGAACTACTAAAAGGGCACAAAAGATAACTGAGTCTCACTGGTTAGTAGATGTATACATCCTATTCCTCTGTCACTTTCTTGGTATTCTAAAATCGCAAAAGATCCCAGCAGCTCTCTCCGAATCCTGGGATTAAATCCAGAAAACAAGATGGCTCAATGAACCCAAGGAGTTAGACACGTCAAACTGAAATGTCCTCAAAACATCTTTCAGAAGAGAGTCCTCTGGGCCAGTGGTGACCAAAGCCCAGCCACTCCGTGCAGAGTAGATGGAAGGCCAGGGGCCTTTGCTATGCACTCCTCTGCTTTCCAACAGCTGAGCTCCAGCTGTGCAATAGGAGGAAGCCAACGCAGGCAGTTTTCCTGCCCTTTTTTAAGTAGAAAAAGTAAACGCACCCACGCATATCAATTCCTGTCAGGCAGGCAGGTAAGAGAAAGAAGAGGAAGAACAAAAGCTGCTTGAGAACAAGAGTATTATTATGTCTGCTTTTATCATTTACTTCTTTTCTTCTGGGTGGACTCTTTTCTGAGGTCTCCCCTTCCCAGTCAAAACCTGTCTCCCTGACACATCTCAGCTCAGGGTGCGATGTGGCTTAGCTGATGCTACTTATTAGGCCAGACAGACAGAAGATGCATCTTAAAAACAGACCCAGTGGAACAGGTACCAGAGTTACACCCAGGCATAGGTCTAGAAGAACAAAGGGGAAAAATCAACACTTGCCGAGTACCCACAAGTATCTAAGGTTTGGCATAAGGCCCTGGATCACAAAGGCAGTAAGTGGTCTACATGAACCTTAAACTGTCAGATGCTGACGCCATTGAGAAAAAGGACAGTTTTGGAGTTGAACCACACTGTCACCAGGGGGTGATATAGCCCACAATGGAGAGCAGGCAGGAGAGTCCAGGGCCCTGAGGCACTCCATTTCCTGTTGGGGAGGAGCCCAGGAACAGCTGGTGCTCAGTTGCGGAGAAGGGGCACTTGGCACCCAGGTGGTCACGGTGACTGAGTTTCAGGCACTGTCAGGCTGGAGCACAGAGGCCAGTTTCTAGCTCTGGGCGGGGGACTCCTACATACCAGGGAGGCCCGAGGCAGAACACCAAACCGGGACTCAGAAACATGGACTGGGCAGGGGGAGGCAGAATCTGTTATCAGCCCAGGGGCCAAAGACAGGGCCAGGATAGCAGGAGGGGTCTGGTGACATCGAATATTAGAAATCGATGCGCCAAGCTAATTTTGCACATGAAACATTGTGCAGACGAGAGGTTTTCAAACTTTAATTTTTATTATAACCCATATATACACATGTACATATGGGTATATACACTTTATATAACAAAGTTTCCACAAAATAATGGTTAATCTTGACTACATGTGCTGTGCTCTGTCTCTCTTCTGTTCTATTTCATTAAAGAAAAAAAAGAAAGATGGTTATGACATTGAACTGATTTAAGAGGGCAAGACCCTCAGCTTGACAAACACTGGTATAGACTGAGGCGAGGACACAGAAGGCCGGCAAGGACGGCCTCCTTGGAGAATTCAAAGGCTACCCTGAGTGCTTAGTAACCAGCTTCTGGACTTGCTTTTGTGTCCCTAGGGATCAGCGGACAGGGCAGGACATATGCTGCCCACTAAAGCCAAAAAGACAGGTCTCACCGCTGAGAACCAGGGAGGACCGAGCTGTCAGCAGGAAGAGTCCTACTGGCCCTCCTTCCCGAGAGCGGGGTCAGGAGGCGAACCCAGTCCGCGCTGCACCTTTACGCAAATGGCTGCAGTACTGGGCAGGGGACCCTGGTATGCAGCTCTGTTACCAATATAACACACTTTAAAAAAATAAAAACACCAAAGATCAAGGGAAAGAAAGCTGGGTCCTGAGGAAGCAAACCGGAGGCTGCAGTTGCTGAGCTGGGCAGGCCAACATGGAGCAATGGAGAGACCCCACGGTGGTAAATACAAAGTGAGCCCTGGCCGGGTGGCTCAGTTAGTTGGAGTGTCATCCTATACACCAAAAAGGTTGTAGGTTTGATCCCCAGTCGGGACAAGTCCAGGAACGAGGCAACTGATAGACTGATGTTTCTCTCATATCCCTCTCTCCCTTTCCTCCTCTCTGCCCTCCCTCCCTCTATCTCTCAAAAAAAAAAAAAATCAATAAAAACATATCCACGAGTGAGGATGAAAAACACACACAAAAGGAAAGGGAGCTATCAGTGGAGGTCCAGAAGCTGCCCCGCCAGGTGCGGAATGCCGTGATTCTGAGCGTGACTATTTCCACTAACAGCCGTCTTTGCAGATAAGGCGCCGTGCGGTGCAGTGCTCCCTGCTGATAAGGACGCGTTAACTGCTGTGCCTCACACACACAGGTGCAGGTCAACAGTCAAACTTCCCCGACACTTGCCAGCCATTCAAAAACCAAAAATATTTAAATATTATAAAAAAAACCCTGTATCTAAAAAACTCCCATTTTCCTTCCCTATTATGGGATGTACCAAAACGAAAAGAGACACCAGCCTGTGGGGCCCTCTCAGCTGACCTCACTCAGGCAGACACAGAAGAGCAAGGCAGACAACTCCACCCTCCTGGTCCACATGGCTCCAGGATGCTCTAGAGCCCTACAGACCGACCTGCCTATCGGTGAAACTCACCGTTATTCTCACCTTTTCTATGCTTTCTGGGTGTAATAGTTAAATAAGACTATTACAAAAAAACAACACAAGACAAAGCAAAATGAGGGTTTTCCTCAGCGTGTCTGGTTTAGGAAGAGAGAATTCGGCATCAGCTGTCAGCACAGGACCGTTAAGAGTTTCTGTTCTGCCACTGACCAAGTATAAGTCCTCTCCGGCCTCATGGCCTCTGTGAAAAGCAGGCACTCCAAAGCCTCCCCGGCCATAAAATCCTACAGTTTTGGTTATGCCCTTTCAAGATTCCTCACCCAAGGCCTGGCTTGTGGAGTACAGGGTGCCTCTTTTCAGTTTAAAATGCTGGGGTACAGAGCATTCTATTTTTTTAAAAAATTATATATTTAGAGACATTGACTAATGAGGTCAATTAACACAAATACTTTGGTCAGTCAGCTTTGGAAAAGAAGTACAAATTCTTGTTAGTGGTACAATAATGGCCATAGAAGAAATTCTATGTGTGAGAGTCATGTTTACATTGCATGTTGAGTTTTATGATAACTAAGCCTCTGGGCTCAAAGTGCATTTGCTTTTTCCTTTATTGGGAACTAAAGGGCAGTGTGGCAAACCTGCGATGCTAGAAGTGACAGTTTCCCAATGGTACCTTGTCCAGCAAACAAGACCGGGCGTTAGGCCAAGAAAACAAAAGTCTCGTGGAAACAGTAAGAATTGCGCTTGTTGCGTGTCTACCGTGTGCTCATTCCACATCGGACATTGCCCAGGGAAGGGCACAGGAGGGATGCAGACATAATCTTTGCCTTCTGCCTACTTCGGATACCTAAAATGCCACAGTTCACCTCTCAGACCTTCCCTCACTCCATATGTATCAGTACCTACTCTGGGCTAGGCACTGTGCTGGAAGATGAAAGCTCAATGATGAAAAAGAAAGACTCTGTGCCAATGAAGCTTAATTTCCATCATGAAAACATGACTTTCCTCTGCTGTTGTACAAGATGTTATTGGTGACTAAATTCACCATTCGCCTGTAGGTTGCAGAGCATTAAGAAATAACACGTGATAACTGGGTTATGCTAGGCACATGCATGTGTGTCTAGGGGACTGCTGGTAGATGGATCCGACAAGTCACTATGGGACTCACCGTGCCACATCCCTTGTTAAGTGCAGCCTCAAGCATCTTTGTTTTCTAGCACATGACCCTGGCCTCTGCCCTCACCACAGGTAGGGATG
Source organism: Myotis nattereri (assembly GCF_964212035.1). NCBI lineage: Eukaryota > Metazoa > Chordata > Mammalia > Chiroptera > Vespertilionidae > Myotis > Myotis nattereri. The sequence goes on along the minus strand of NC_138086.1, from coordinate 20,331,845 downwards.
GAGGTCAGAACAGAAAGTGGACAATGACAGGGAGGGCGGAGAGTTGCTACTGCCCCGCCTGAAGGGTAGCCTGCAGCCGGGCTGCCAGTGACAGGGCGCTGGGGTGAGAGCTCTGTCCAAATAGAAGCGGGAGGTATCAGGTGAGAAAGGTGTTTTCTGGAATCTGAACTGGACTATGTATAAAACAAGGCCACCGGGAGCTAGAGGCAGGGAACCACCTTGCACCAACACTGGAGCACGAACACTGGATATCTACAGAAGTCCTGGAACAATCGCAGGCCCACAGTCACCCTCCGGGTTCCAGGATCTGTGAGATCTGACCTAACCTTGGAACCCGTTAAGTTTCATGGATCCTCCCATAAATCTGCTTTCTCCCCTCAGTGCTACCATGAGCAAGCCTATGTGAGAACAAAATAATCCAACTAAAACTAAGTTGCTTTGTAGGATGGGTACTGTATCAGATTCAGATTTTATTCTTTTTAGCATCCAACACACTGCCTAGCACACAGTGCCACTGTAGATCTTCAACAAATGTTGAGTGAGTATTAGTGAGAAATACTTTAGAAAAGAGGCAAATACAGAGAAGAAAATGGCTAATGAACTGTCAAGGTTGTAGACCTTAGGAGAGGGGCCCACAGAACCCATAACTACATACATCCCACTTTCCCATAGTTACACAGCACTTCAAGGAAGAAAAACAAACAAACAAAACACCTCCAGCGACACCCACTTACTTTAAATTAGCACGCTTGAGAAATGCAGGTTAAGTACAGAGAGGAGGTGGCCAACTCTGCCCAGCAGTGCCAGGGAGCCTGAGGCTGGAGCACTGCAAAGATGCTTGCTTTCCAATATAACAAAGGAGAGAACAATTCGCATTTCTGACCCTGTGTTTGGCTCTAGGAAGCTGTGTGGCCACATGGAAATGCAGAAAACGAGAGCACATTTAGAGAGAGCGACAGAAAATGACTCAGGGGTAGGAGGCCTAGCTTTAAAGGAAAGATAAAAGGTGCCAGATCTGTGCAGCTCGGTAAGCAGTGACTAAGGGTGACATGATAGTAATCTGCAAATATCTGAAAGGTGTAAACACAAAAAGGAGGGGAAATGCTTAGCCTGAAAACAGGGGGTGTAATTACAAGGAAATGAAAATCTGGACCAAATACTGGAAAAAGTTAGCATGGGGATGACTACTGGGTTATAAATAAGTTTCCCAATGAAAATGAAAATGCTATTTTTGATTCTAAAGCTGAAAGGTGGCTACTCAGCTTATGTGAAAGCAGCCCAGACCAGGGAGCTGTGATTTTATTTTCTATATTTAGGGAAAGACTTCTTTAATAATAGTTAAATGTAAATATCTCTGCTTTCAACATTGCTCCCTTAAACTTCAACACAATTTTTGTTGATCAAATCACAGAGGAGACAAAATGGCTTCCGATGGGACTTTGAAAACAAAAACAGGCTTTATCTGCTAGCATGTGCCACATGCTTGGCTAGCAGATAAAGTGGAGCTGAGTCTAGAGCAGGGGACAGACAGCTGGGAAAGGGGCAGTAGACTAGCTGATCTTATCTAGCAGGGCACCTTCATGCCTGGTCTCTAAGAACCCAGGTAACCTAGGTAGGAATGCTGGACTACGCTGTACGTTTCCCAGATCGGAAAGTATGGACACCTCTCCCATCTCTCTCTCCTCACGGTCCCTGGAGTAAACATCAAGGACCTGGGAAAGCACAGAACACCAAAATGAGCTCCTGCCACAACAACTGCACCCCATTGCCTTTGCCCGAGTGCCTGCTGCTGCAGCTACACAACCGATGATTCACAGACTCTCAGTGGAGATGTTTACCCCCACATTCAATGAGCTCCATCTTTATACTTTCCCTTGCCACCCTTCCCCCACCAAAACACAAAACAATTTTTTTAAAAAACCTCCTACACATACAGAGTAAGATACTTAAGTGCTGTATGTAGCCCAAGAAAAGAACACATTTATTTAACTATGTCCAGGTCAACTGAAAACGTTCTTTGACATTAAAAAATATTTAGACAGCTAATCCTTATCTAAGCATCAAGCACTAAGCCCAGAACTCAAACCATTGCTACACAATGCAGAGGAAGCCAGGCCTTCTGCCTGACTTTAAGAATGCGGTTATCACCTAAATATACAGGGAAAGCCAAATCAGTTCACATTGTTGGTTCTCAGAAATGTAACACACCTCACACACCGAAAGTTTGCTCCTACTTCTGTCTTATTCAACTTTTAAAGAGAAATAATCTGAAAGTCTCGAGTTGCAAATGCTGTTAATGAGATCAGTTAACAATTGAGAACTGCCACCTCCCCACTTTGGAGCAGTTTGTCCTCCATTTCCATGTTCTCAAAATAGCCCCGAAGAGCAAGGCAAACGGTAAACCAGTTGGCTCCTAAGAGTTCATTCTACATGGTATGAGGCCTCCATTTGTACTGGGACATTCAGAAATGAAACAAGGATGTTGCATTGTCTCGAATTCTTTATTCTTTCTCTTGTTCTCTAAGCCTGCTACTTTCTTACCTCAGGGGAGATGGGGTCTTATGGTTTCAGTGATCAGAATGACGGGATAAAAGAAGAATGAACAACTCCTAATGAAAGGGATCAAACTCCTCAGGTAACTGCAGTCAGGGAAGTCGGAACCAGTCAAGCGGTGAGACTGAGGCTGTTTTTAGTTTGTAGCTCTAGTTGTGTAGAAGACTTTTATTAGGCTCTGGTTTGGTAATGTTTGATGCATTCACTGAAAGACCAGAGACTGAAGTTAATTGGGAATAGAAGCAATAATACCCAGTCTTCAAAATGCAATGCAGGCCCCTGTGAAGAGAGGGAAGGGCGAAGGGGAGGCATCTGAAGAAAGGAGGTGGCTTTAAATGTCCCTTAGAATGTTCTGATCAGAGTGATCAATGGCATGACATAGGAGAGAGGTACCGTTCTCTAGTTGTTAGCCTATTAATGGAAGAACCCATTCTGCAGTAATTTGAGGTAACTTCTCTCAGTATCCCCAGTATCTGGCACATAATCTATATCTAATCTAATAAAAGAGAAACATGCAAATTGACTGCACCTCCTCTACACCCCAAGCCATGCCCACCAGCCAATCAGAGCGACTGCAAATTAACCCAACCAAGATGGCAGCTGGCAGCCATGGAGCTGGAGCAATCAGAAGGCTTGGTTGCCCTAGCGATGGAGGAAGCCAAGCTGTGGCCAGCCTGCCAACAGCCATCAGTCCCTCACTCAGGCTGGCCAGGCACTCCAGCGGGGACCCCCACCCTGACAGGGCTGTGGCAAGCCTGCAAACAGCCATCAGCCCCTCACCCAGGCTGGCCACACCCTCATGGGGTGAGGGTCCCTGCTGGGGGGATTGGCCAGACTGCAAACAGCCATCAGCCACTCACCCAGGCTGGACACACACTCATGGGGTGAGGGTCCCTGCTGGGGGGCTTGGCCAGCCTGTAAACAGCCATCAGCCCCTCACCCAGGCTGGCCAGGCACCCCAGTGGGGATCCCCACCCTGAAGGGGCTGTGGCTAGCCTGCAAACAGCCATCAGCCACTCACCCAGGCTGGCCAGGCCCCCCAGCAGGACCCCCCTCCCTGAAGGGGGTGTGCCAGCCTGAAAACAGCCCTCAGCTCCTCACCCAGGCTGGCCAGGCACCCCAGTGGGACCTCACCCTGATCCGGGACACCCTTCAGGGCAAACCAGCCGGCCCCCACACATGCAGCAGGCCTCTATCCTATATAATAAAAGGGTAATATGCAAATTGACCATAACAGCAGAATGACTGGGAATGACTGGTCATTATGACACACACTGACCACCAGGGGGCAGACACTCAATGCAGGAACTGCCCCCTGGTGGTCAGTGCACTCCCACAGGGGGAGCTCTGCTCAGCCACCAGCCAGGCTGATGGCTGCTAGCACAACGGTGGTGGTGGGAGCCTCTCCCGCCTCCTCAGCAGTGCTAAGGATGTCCAACTGCAGCTTAGGCCTGCTCCCCGCTGGCAAGTGGACATCTCTCGAGGGCTCCCAGGCTGCCAGAGGGATGCCTGACTGCCAGCTTAGGCCCAATCTCCCAGGGAGCAGACCTAAGCCAGCAGGTGGTCATCCCCTGAGGGGTCCCAAACTGCGAGAGGGCACAGGCCGGGCTGAGGGACTCCCCCGAGTGCACAAATTTTTGTGCACCGGGCCTCTAGTCTTATATATAAAAGGCTAAGAAACTGTCCAACCAGTCACTATGATGTGCAAGGACCACCAGGGGGTAGCTATGATGCACACTGACCACCAGGGGGCAGAGGCTCAACGCAGGGGCTGCTGAGCTGCAGAGAGAGGAGGGAGCCCGATTCCGGGATGCATCACCCGAGAACCGCCCTCTCGCATTCTGGGACCCTTGGGGGATGTCAGAGAGTTGGTTTTGGCCTGATTCCCGCAGGCCAGGCCAAAGGGTTCACTCAGCAGATACCCTTCAGGTACGGCCAGCTGGGGAGAGTATGCGGAAGGTTGGCTTCAGGGAGTGTCCGGCAGTCGCACCCCGCGCCACCGGCCACCTTCTAATTAATTTCCTTTCAATGTGCATGAATCCGTGCACCAGGGCACTAGTAGATAATAATTAGTTGCTAAATAAATGCCAGAGAGGAGAAAATCTAGCAGAGGTAGATACAGTAAACCCGTTCTAACAATGTCCTATTCTGAGTTCCAAAGGCATACTAGTTAACAACACTTGGTGAGTTCATGAGGCATTCTAGTAAACTCTTATTTCTAGGACCATGGTGAGTGAATGTTAAATGCTAAATCACCGACGGTTATCCAAGGAGATGAGGAAGAGAGGGCTCAGCAGACTTACTGTTTTTTTGGCTCAGTCTAGCCGGGCAGTGTGCAAAACTGGCTTCACCAACTTGATTTATCACTGGCTTTGGACACCAAAGAATCATTCCCAAAAGGGAGAAATGCGTTTGAGCTGTTTCAGATAACAACTGGGCCAGCATCAGAATAACCTCTTATAATTCTCCACATTGCAGATCAAGATCTGAAAACACTCCCTGATTAACGAGGCCTTTCCCTTCCCTGGCAACCCAAGAACACGGCCATAAACAATGGAGCCAGGCGATCTCTGGAGTGGGTTGGGGAGGGCGTTGGAGAGGGTAGGCAGGCTTCTGCGTCCCAATGCACATGTTCATTTTGGGGTTTGCTACAAGCAGCAGCTGTAATAATATTACCACCAACCAGGAGCAGAATGAAACAACTGGGCATGAGAAAGATCTATGCGCTCCAAAAATGTGTTCTCTTGGGTTTCTCTTCATTATCCTTATCGAAACAGCAACCTCCTATTTTTATTACATAGAAAACGAAGTATCTGAGGTCAAAAGCTAGGACAACAATGGTCATTCCAATGACAAGACCACTGCATGGCTCAAGCTTTTATGTAACATCCTGGCACCATGGAGACAGCACTTAACAAGCACAAACCCAAGACTGAGCCATGAGGGGGAGTTGGTTTCTATGAGAACCTCAACTTTTGCTTTCTCTGACTTATTTTAAACCTGTAACTTTATATTTGAATCAAATAACTCTTAGATTTATTTTCCACCTCTTTCATTTTTGGCACTGAAGAATTCTAATCATAGTCTTTTTAATTCCAAGTTAATGGATAAAGAGAAAAATCTGAATGTACTGTCCAGGCTGGTAGGGACTAACTATAGGGTGGCAAGAAAGCCACAGAAAAATACCCACTTGCATCTTACAAGTAAGTATAAGCTTCCAGAAGGTATTCTGACACACACCTGGCAGCCAAATGTAAAAGCTACGGACTTGCATAAATTTAGAGTGACTTTTTCTAAACCAAGCTGTGTTGTTATTTGAACAAATGGTTCTGAGATGTGTGGCGTGTACTTCCAAACTATTGGCTTTCTTGATTCCACTCTCAGAAAATTGCTCTGAGCTTCTCCTCCTGAGGCAAGTGAAATATAAATGTCTAGAGATGAGTATACTCAGCTAGTTGAACTGGAGAAGAAGAAATTGCTGGGGTCAGGAATATTAAGACCACAACCAAGGAGAATAAATACAACTCTGAGAGCTGAGAAACTCCTTAAGAGCCCTTTACCTCATTAACTTTACTAATAAATAAATAAAGACAGACAGACAGACATGCAAGGGCGGGAGCAGGGACAAACATGGAATTCTGAAAAGGCGAGGATCTTCAAGGGCGCAGGGTAATGTTGGACATATAAGTACATCTTATCCTGGAGAGTCACTTGAATTCTGGGCTGTGGATGAAGTACGGCAGTCTTTTTTTGATGCTGTTACCATAATATAAAGGGGTAAACAGACAACTTCTGCAGCCTAAATCCAGCCCGCAGCCTGTTTTTATACAACCCATGAGCGAAGAATGGTTTTTACATTTTAGAAAGGTAAAAAAAAAAATATTTTGTGACACGTGAAAATTGTGTGACATTCAAATTTCAGTTTCCATAAATAAAGTTTTATTGGAATACAGCCACGCTGTGTTGTCTATTTATGACAGAGAGTGTATGGCCCACAAAGCCTAAAAGATTCACTCTCTAGTCCTTGACAGGAGAAGTTTGCTGACTCTTGCTCTAAAGCATACTGTAGGCTGCTTTAAAAAAAATTTTTTTTCCAGGCAAGGCACTCAGTTTAAAACTTGCCAGAACTAGAACATCAGTACAGGTGACTGATGTCAGAATATCTTAAATAATAAAAACAATGCTAAAAAAGCTTACGGTCATATGATCTACAAGGTAAAAGGGAAGGACACATGGCTCAAGGAACAGCCTGAAGCAGCTAACACCCCATAAGCACAAACCTGGGCACTTCCAGAGTTGCCATTCTTTGTTCCTCACCCTTAACTGCTTCCCTCCGCTCCCTGGCAACAGACCTTCGCTCCTCTGATTTTCTACTCAGACTTTATCTTTCTACAAAATACCACCTGGAAATGCGCCCTCCTCACTGACAACTTTCATCTCTTCTCAGTGGGAGCCCTGCCAGGTCTCTATGGCATTCAACACTGTGCACCACCCTTTAGAGAAATTCTGTCCTCCCCTCGCTTGTCGTTAGTGGGGTCCTATTGCTCTGGGCTGCTGGTCTTGCCTACTGCTGTTGCCCTCAATTCTGTTCTGGGCCGTTTCCTTTAGACTCTGCACTGTCTCTTGGAAGCCCATCCATCTTCACAGCCTTCACCATGGTGAACAGGCAGAACCCACAGACATGTCATCTTTGTCCTCTAAGCTTTAGACACCAGTCCCAAATGTCTGATAGACATCTCCCCTTGGATGTCCTGCCAATACCGCCATTCAACATGTCTAAAACCAAACTCATCTTTCTAAATCTCCCTTTTCCTTTGCCACCATGGGATTTCAGCACTTTCAGCATATCCTCCTAATCTGAAAACTCACTTATCTTTGATTTGTCCCTACTTGATCCACATAACCCAATGACTGCTATATCTTATCAATTCCAGTTAATTTCACCTCCATAGTTTTTTTGTGTGGTCCATTGATGATTCCTCTCAATCTTCAATATAACTCAGTTTGCTCAGGCTCCTGTCATTTTTAGTCAAGAATCATCGTGTGTGTGTGTGTGTGTGTGTGTGTGTGTATTGATTTTAGAGAGAGAGGAAGGGAGAGGGAAACATAGATTGGCTGCCTCCTGCCCATCCCCCACTGGGGACTAAGCCTGCAACCCGGGCATGTGTCCTAACTGGGAATTGAACTCCTGACCTCTCCGTGCACTGGATGCTGCTCAACCAACCGAGCCATGCCAGCCAGGGCAAGAATCTGCTGATCTATCGCCTGACCCTTATTTCCCCTTATTCTTCCCACATATAGCTACCAGATTAATTATCCTAAAGAAAATATTCTGCTCAAAACTCTCCAGTGGCTTCCCGTAGTTTACCACATAAAATCAGAGCTCCACAGTTCGACATCTAGGCCTTCTAAGATTTGGTCCAGTTCCTTGGGAACGCAAAAAACATTCATTATCTACTTGACAGCCCTTCAAATATCTGAAGACAGTACAACATCTATTTCTTCTCATCCTCATGTCACTTTTTTCTCCAGGCTAAACATCCCCAGGTCCTCATAAGACATGGGTTTGATCTGCTATCATTCTACTGTTTTTCCACATTCAGCCTACATAACATGAAGAGAATCCTCACACTGGAAATGCCTTTCTAGTTGATTTAATTAAAATGCCTGATGCGGCGGTGGGTACATCCCTTCTCATGGCTTTGAGAGCCGCCTGTATTGGGTGAGTGGGGGAGGGCTGTAGAGAGACTGCACATGGTTCCTCCCTCCCTTGACCAGGCAGATGCTGCAGCAAAAGAGACAGCTCCATTAGTGCAGCAGGAATCGCCCGCTGAAGGAAGGGGAGCCCTGGCGGCCTGTGTGGGAGAGGCCGAGCATCCTGCCCAAGGCCCACTCCCATTCTCTCTCAGCAGCAGCCCAGGCACTGTGGGGAGCCTGGTGGTGTTGTGACAAGCAGTCTATTCATTTCCTTCTCTTATCCCCTGGGCTCTCAGGGATAACAAAGGTACAACAAATCCAAAACACTGCCTAGAATCTACCTAGCAGAATTCAGGAAAGAGTGTTCTATTGAAGTGATTCTTTTTCCTGTTTGCGAGACCGAAGGAGAGGAAAGGACTTCTGCACCCTTTACTTTCCACGGATGCAACACTGCGGAAACGGCTATTTCAGTCATCTCTGCAGTCAATGAAAGCACGACTTGCATTTAAAAAAAAAAAATTGAGGTTTTTTAGCTCCTATCACACTGTGCCAACAGGGTATCAAGCACCAAGATTTGAACTGTGACACTGGATGCAAAGCTTCAGTGGGAAGCAGGAGAGAAGGGAGGACAGCAAGGAGAAAACATTGTACCTGACGGACAAACTGCTGGTGTTTCTGCAGCCAAACGGGGTACTGGCCTGTCTCATCAGGCAGTGCTGTCTTCAGGGAAGTGGAAAGCCGCTCTAGTGTGTTTACGGCACAACTGAAGGACAACACTAGGCACAGAGCCCTGGAAGGAAAGCTTGCCAAAAATCCTGATTTCTAATACGGCGTGACAGGTGAGGAATTGGTGAGGGAAGGTTTAGGGAAGGTGGGAGCAGAGGCTTCCTGAACATATCCAGTGATCATGCACGTCGCCTGCTGATGCTGCTGGGGCCCGTGACAACCCAGGCCGTGCGCAGGTGCACTGAGTGTGCTCAGCAGCTCCAGGACAGAGGGCGAGGAAAGGGGAGGGAGGCAGGAAGGCTGACTGAGGACACTACCGTCTTGGAGCCCGAACTCACATGTCCACTCCTCTGGCAGAAGGCAGCAGCTACCCTCAAGGCCCAGATCAGAAACTGACATCTGTGGGAAGAATGATGCCAGGGTGGTGCCTACGTACTGATGGATGGGCACACATCCTCAGTCTCAGGGTCTGATGTGGCAGAGACCAGACTTGAGAATAAAGTTTCATCCCAGGGAAAATGGGGAGGAGCCACCCCTTCTTTTGCCTCACATGTTTCAGGTCTCTTCCAAAGCCCTAGGCTGTCCGCCAGTTCCCTTGCCCCACCCCAAGACAATGGCTGTTTATGGTTCCCTCTACATCGATCCTAGCCCTAGTCCCCAGCAGGCAGGTCCGTCGGAAGGAAACCACGTTAGCTAAAACCTTTGAGACTGTGGATGCTGGCTCCTCAGGAGTGCAGGTGGCAGAGAACTAAATGCCCCCTCTCCCCCCACCCCTCGCTCTCTCTCTCACACAAGCACCAACGCTGCTTCCCATGAAGTGTGCGCCCTTCCACATCTTCCTACTATGCCCAGGCTGGGGTATGTGAGGCTGTGACAAGGCACCTTAATTAAAAGAAAAATGTTGGGCGCATATCCTTGTAGGAATTTTGGGGACTCTGGAAAGCTGTACACTTTCTCACCGCCAGTTTTATATAACCATATTCTGTTTCCATAGTTTTATCATTAAAGTCATTGTACGCCCCCTAAAATTATAAAACAAGCAAAGCAAATGGACAGTCATGCACAGGGTTCTTTTTCTGTGCCCGCCCTCCGCAGCCTAGCAGTGCCTGATGTCCTCGGGCCCAAATGGATCCCTCGGGGTCAGAGGCAATTAGATCTCCTGGCACAAGGAACTCTTCGACTACACAACTACGGACCCAGGAGGTGGGGGTGGGGGTGGAGGGGTGGGTGGAGGAGGAAGGTCTTTTCCATGTCAGATAGCCATCCTAGAGAGACACCAGCTCATGGGTGGCAGAGATGACAGCTGTCAGCAAGAGGGTGGGGAGCGATGAGGCAAATTTCACAGCAAAGCAGCCAAGAGAGAAACAAAAACAAGAGAAGTGTTTTCTATGGAGCCGTCTCCCCTAATGTCACTAAACCGGAAAACCCTTTCTTCTGTGACTCATGCATCCCTAGTGGACAGCTGCTCAAGCTGAGTCAGGAGAGAAGGTGATGCTCTGGAAGGGGAAGGGGATTTCTGCTAGCTCAATCACCACAAAAAAGTGGGCTCACTTCTCTACTAGGAAACTCATTTGCTCTCCATATGGTGAATGAGAGAATAAGCAAACTGCAGCTCCAAAGGGAGCCGGGGCCAGCCCAGAAGGAACCCTGCAGGTCCCCTTCCAGCCTCAGGGCGGACAGGGTTAAACAAGTAAGGGGGAGACCAGAAGCACCAAGCTCAGTCCAAACCCCTGAAGCCACCTGTGCGCAGCGAGAAGACTGGCATTTACGACCTGACTTTCTTATTTCCCTGTTACCAATGTTCGGGCTGAGACACCGTAATGTATTAATCTTTGCAGATGAGTGATGTGGTTTAAAATACCGCAGGGTTTGGCTGCCATTCCCTCCCCTGGGGCCTCAAAATAACTCCACACAAATCATTTTTTGCTAAACACTCATCGGGCAGCTCTTCTCTGCCAGAACACACACACATTATGTAAGTGGAGGAGCCACCTAACTTGTTGGGAGAGGGCGTTCCCAGAGAGGGCAAAGCACACAGCTCCTGCGACTCTGAGATTAGGGTTTTCAGCCCATGACTGTCCCCTGCTGAAAAGCAAGCACACAACACAGCCTGGCCTGAGCACCCTCAAGCAAGAGAGCCCGGGAGAGTTAGGCAGCCAGAGCAGGGAAGGTCCTCTAACTCAGGGCTGCCTTAGTAACATGCAACCTGGACATTTAGGTACAACCTAAGCAACAGACACAGTGCCCTTCAAAAGGCGCAAACTAATCTTCAACTACTGTCCTCTGGCAGCCAGCATACCAGCCATATTAACCCGTTTGCCCTTCTAAAAAACGATGATTTTTCAAGACCCCCCTTTCCTTGGTGGTTACATGCTTTTTCTCCCTTCATGTACCTGGCATTTCTTGGAAAGAAGGCCCACAGCTTTCTAAGATGTGTAAAAAGGTTGGTGACGACCGCAAATAAGAAAAAAGCTGGTCTACAGGTGAAAGTGACATCTAAACAAGTCAGAGCTGAATTCCAGCAAAATAATCTGTTGGAAAAGGGTGGCTCGGGCTGGGCAGCTCAGCAAGACTGCTGCACGAACGAGGCTGAGCACTTGAAGCCCGTGTGGTCCTATGAAAATGATGAAGTGATGACAGTCCACATTTGGGCCTAATCAGGATGTTTATTAACAACTGGGATGAAGACACTGAAGACCTACCTACATAGTATCTATCAGATGAGAGAACAAACACAAAAAGATTCAAATAGGCAGGAATCAGGGGCCAAAGGTAATAAGATCACTTTGAAAAGGGATAATACCGGGGGATGCAGGAGGAGACTGGACAAAAATCGTGCACCTATGGATGAGGACAGTGGGGGGGTGGAGGGGAGCTATGGGGGGGAAAAAGAGGAACAATTGTAATAATCTGAACAATAAAGATTTAATTTAAAGAAAAGGGGATAATACCTAGTGCTCAACAGAAGATGAGGGATGGGTGACATGGTTTAATTCAAGTTAAAAACATGTGCATTTGCCTACAGTTCTATGACACACAGAACCTAAAGGGAAACTTGGGTAAGAAAAAAACACGACTGAGAGGTCAGTAACAGGGCTGTATAATATGATGCCCAGTGCCCTGGCCCATGGCAGTCTGTTATTGATGTCTCTTCCTGCATAGACAGATAACCCGATAGGCTATGCTGAACTCCTTAAAAACATATCAGGAAATAGATGGTATTTTCAGAGCTAGGTCTGTATGTACTCAAAAGTTTCCTGAAGTATATCAAGAGACAGGAGAGATTATCACAATGAAATCTGTTGAAGAATAACAGCTACTACAACTTGAATGCTATTTCTGTTGTTAGGCACTGGAGTTAGGTACTTTTTAAAATCATACTATTTAATACTTAGTGAATCCTTAATTTACAGATGAGAAAACTGAGGCAAAGATAGGTTAAATAACTTGTCCTAGATCAAAGTGTTTATAAATGGAGGATCCAGAATTTGAGCCTATTCCTGATTCTAAAACTTATATTTGTAATGAATATACTAAATTGTCTCCCCACCTAAAGGAATGTTTCACAGAATTTCCAAAGCTGGAGTAACAAAGAGGCCCTGGAGATAATCTTTGTCCACCTCTCTTATTATATACACTAGAGGCCCAGTGCACAAAATTCATGCACTGGGGGGTGGGGGGTGGGGGGTCGTCTCCCTCAGCCCAACCTGCACCCTCTCTAATCTGGAACCCCTTGGGGGATGTCCGACTGCCAGTTTAGTGGGATCGGGCCTAAGCTGGAAGTCAGAGATCCCTCTCACAATCCGGGACTGCTGGCTCCGAACTGCTTGCCTGCCTGACTGCCTGATTGCCCCCTAACCACTCACCTGCCAGCCTGATCGACATCTAACTGCTCCCCTGCTGGCCCGATTGCCCCCAACTGCCCTACCCTGCCTGGTCGCCCTCAACTGCCCTCCCCTGAAGGCCCGGTTGCCCCCAACTGCCCTCCCCTGCTGACTTGGTCGCCCCAACTGCCCTCCCCTGATGACCTGGCTGCTCCTAACTGCCCTCTCCTGGAGGCCATCTTGTGGCGGCCATCTTGTGTGAGGCGTGACAGTCAATTTGCCTCTTTATTATATAGGATTAGAGGCCTGGTGCACAAAAATTTGTGCACTAGGGGGGTGGGGGGGGGGGATTCCTCAGCCAGGCCTGTGTCCTCTCACAGTCTGGGGCCCCTCGGGGAATGACCACCTGCTGGCTTAGGCCTGCTCCCCAGGGGATTGGGCCTACGATGGCAATCAGACATCCCTCTGGCAGCCCTGCAGCCCTCAGGGGATGTCCACTTGCCAACTGCAGTCGGACATCCTTAGCACTGTTGAGGAGGCAGGAGAGGCTCCCACCACCACCACTGTACTGGCAGCCATCAGCCTGGCTTGTGGCTGAGCAGAGCTCCCCCATGTGGGAGTGCACTGACCACCAGAGGGCAGCTCCTTCATTGAGCGTCTGCCCCCTGGTGGTCAGTGTGTGTCATAGTGACCAGTCATTCCCAGTCTTTCTGCTGTTAGGGTCAATTTGCATATCACCCTTTTACTATATAGGATAGAGGCCTGGTGCATGGGTGGGGGCCAGCTGGTTTGCCCTGAAGGGTGTCCCAGATCAGTGTGGGGGTCCCGCTGGGGTGCCTGGCCACCCTGGGTGAGGGGCTGATGGCTGTTTTCAGGCTGGCCACACCCCCTTTAGGGTGGGAGTCCCCACTGGGGTGCCTGGCCAGTCTGGGTGAGGGGCTGAGGGCCATTTTCAGGCTGGCCGGCGACTGAAGTTCCCAGCCTCTCCTTTTTTTCTTTTTTTCTTTTTTATTCTGGGATTTATTTACCTTCTATAATTGAAACTTTGTTGCAGTCCTGCTTGCTCCAGCTCTGAGGCCATGGCCGGCTGAAAACAGGTATCTGGGATTTGTTTAGCTTTTATAATTGAAACACTGTTGCTTTCGGAGCTCAGAGCTGGGCCGCGGCAGGCGGGGAACCTTGGCTTCCTCCATCACTGGAGCAAGCAAGCCTCATGCTCACTTCAGCTGCGTGGCTGCCGGCCGCCACCTTTGTTGACAATTAATTTGCCTATCGCCCTGATTAGCCAATGGGAAGCGTAGCGGAGGTACGGTTAATTACCCTTTTTGTCTTTTATTAGATAGGACTAGAGGCTCGGTGCACAAAATTCATGCACGGGTAGGGTACCTAGGCCAGGGCCAATCTGTGGGGTGACCAGCAGGGCAATCTGGCCCCCCGTTCACACATGCCTTGGCCTGGCGCCACCCGCTTACCGATCGCCCCACAGATGGCGCCTGGTGGGGTGACCAGGGCCCTGCTCGCACCCAACTTGGCCTGGCTCTGCCTGCTCTCATTAGGGCCCAACAGGGCCGGCAGCGCCTCCACTGCCTCCTGCTGCCAGCGCCATGTTGCCAATGCCTGCCATGTTCCACGCCGTCCCCTGGTGGTCAGCGCACATCTAACTCCTGCCCATGGGTACAATTTGCATATTAGCCTTTTTTTATATAGGAAGGATGAGGGAGGTGAGACAGGCCAGGCAGTGAGTGCCCTGTCTGTGAAGCCATTTCTTTTTCCTCTACCACAATGCCACACAAGCGTGCAGGTTCTACCAGACATGTGGGAGAGCTCAGCATCCCCTTTCCTCCTCTGGTTTAAGGCACTCACAATGACTAATGAGAGAAAGGAACAGTCCATAATGATGCTCTTCCTCAGGATGCAAAGGTAGGATAGGTAAATCCCTAGACCACCCTTTACTGAATTTCTACCATGTTCCAAGTGTCAAAGCTCCATACAAAGAAATAGTTATAAGGATCATGCAATGGCAGAGGCAACAGAGGATATTTCGTGAACACAGAGTATGTACTCATTTAAAATACAGATGAGTATTTAAATACACAAATCCTACAGAGTCACCCTTGGCACTCAGTCTTAACGAATGAATAACTGGCCAGAGAAACACTGTTGAGCAGAGCTGTGGAGTAAGGTATTGATGCTTCCAGTGGCAGGGAGGGGGAGCAAGAACGAAGTATACACATGTGCCTGGGCAGGACATTCGAGTTCCTCTGAGAAGCACAGCCCAGGATAGATGAGAATTGATCCCTGGGAGAGCACAACACCAGGCCTTCCTACTACACTCCTAAGTCAGAAAAGGACCTGGCTTAGGAACACACAACTGCTTTCTTTATCCCCACAATTTATTTTTATAATTTCCCAGACGTTAGAGAAGGTAATAATATTCAAGCTGTGTGTATAACTACAATCTAAACACACCTTTTTGTTATCAGTCAAATTTCTTTTTAATTAAAATCAGGATCTATTTGAGAACCATTATCATAGCTTTCTTCTTCCCTCGGTCAATATCTAATCATCAAACCTCTGCTGAGAAATTCAAAGGGAACTGAAAGAATAAAGTTGAAGCATAATTCATCTGCACCTTACAAAAATCCTAAACTCCGTAGTACGCATATCATACATATGTAGTTAATACACATAAACCAGCAACAGGGACTGCAGATCTGCATTGCTGAGACAACATTCAAAAACAAGAGCACAGCCCCGGCTGGTGTGGCCCAGTCAGCTGGTTGGAGGATGGCCCCATTTGCACCCAAGGGTCACAGGTTTTATCTCTGATCGGGGCGCATTCTGAAGGCAGTTGATTGATGTTTCTTTCTCTCCCCACCCCCCTTCCTTCCTCTCTCTCTAAAATCAATTAAAAAAAATCCTCAGGTAAGGGTTAAAAAAATACACAAAACCAAGAGTACAGTGGATTAAAGGGAGACAGATATTTGACTGATGCGAGGTCACAATTAGTTGGCAGAAAAGAAAAGAACTTATCTCAATGAAAGATCAGAACTGAAACGCTTAAAATATTCTTTTAAAAAAAGACACATTGTTCTGACATCCAAAGAGGACAAACCAAATTGGCCTCTTCCCTCAGTCCCCTGAAAAGGAGAGGAAATGGTCGAGTATTAAGGGCCAGTTCCATCCTTAATTAAGCTGTGTGACCTTGTCCAAGAGACAGCTTCACTGAGTCTCAGTGTCTTCACTTGCTACGTGGCAATAACCACAGCCCCCTCACATCACAGCACTGTAGCAAAATGCAGGAGGAAAAAGTTTTTGAAAACACTATGAAAAGTATGTATTATTAAACGAAGGAATACTTTTAGAGCAGCGATTTCAATCTTTTCCTCTCATGGCACACATAAACTTATTACTAAAATTCTGCAGCACACCCAAAAATGTTTTTTGCCGATCTGACAAAAATAGGTATAATTGTTGTATTGGCTGTTGTCATTTATTTTTTTCAATGTAAGGGAAAAGAGGTCAACGCCCCTGACCAAATAGTCAGGTTTGAGGACAATCCTCCTATAAGTTTTAGTATATTTAAACAGGGTCTAAACCACCGCTTGAAAATGGTCACTGTGGTGACAAGAGAGACCTGTTAGACCTGAAGAAAATATTTTTAGAATATTTAAGATAAAAGGATACTAGGAGGAAAACTTACTATGGATAAATACAAGTCAAGAACACTGCTGATTCTAATGAGCATGTCAGGAGTGGGGACCAGCCAGGAGGGCTAGGGTGCTGGATAGCAAGAAAGGGCCTGCATCTCCCAGAACACGGCTCTGACTGAAGTTCATGAAGCACGAAGAGACAGCAGCTGGGATTTCAGGAAGGAAGTCAATCAAGCTGCTCTTATTCATGCTCCCGGAAAGCTATAGCATGGATGGCAACAAGAGACAGTTACATGAAAGGACAAATTGCATCCCTTACTGATCTTTTCCACTGTCATTCCAGCAATTTCTTCTCCCACCATCACCATGCCTGCCAATAATTTGTAAATAAGGCATCAGGGTGGCACGGGAGTTCTTTCTCTGGATGCCACTGTCAATAAATACTGATCCGGCCCTGGCTGGTGTCGCTCAGTGGTTAGAGAGTCGCCCCGTGCACCAAAGGGTCGAGGGTTCTACCCCCGGGCAAGGGCATGTACCTGGGTTGTAGATTCCATTCCTGGCCCTGGTCAAGGTGCATGTGGGAAGCAACCTATCGATGTGTCTCTCTCACATAAATGTTTCTATTTCTCTCTCTCCCTCTTTCCCACCTCCCAGCACCCCTTCTAAAAAATCAATGGGAAAAATATCCTTGGGTGAGGATTAACAATAAATAAATAAATAAATAAATAAATAAATAAATAAATACTGATCTTATCGAAAAAGAGACTGCCGGATCCTAAACCAGGAGGAAGACTTTTCACTAGTGTTTCCTCAGTTTCTACCTTCTGCCTTCTCCGATTCTGCTGCCAACCAACAAATAGATCTCTTACTCGGGGACCGTGCAGCTCCCCTCCCCCCAGGAGCATCTGAAGAACTGTGAGAGTGGTTTACTGATGCTCCCAGTGTTTCCAATGGCAGAGGTGCCATGGCATTTGGAAGAGGGAGCTAAGATGAGGAGGAATGTTCCCTCAAAATGCCACTATTGATTGCCCCTGTTGAGAAATGTGCAATGCAGTTTTACTTTCCAGACGCCCTCACCCGTCACCCACACTCATCCAAATCGAACAACCGCTGCACCCTGTACATGCTCTGCATTTCAGTTTCAAATCTAGCTGCCCCAATCTCCTTGTTCAGGTCAGAACACAATGATTGTGGCCTAAGGCTGTTGAACTACTTAAAGAAAAATAGATCAAATAGAATACAATCATCAGAATAAGTTATCAAGTAATTGTTGATTTGACTTGAGGTTCTAAAAAGCAAAATATATACTCCACTCCAAAGTTTTCTATAGACTCCAAGAGATCACGGTGTCATTTGAACTAGTGCTTTAAAGTAGCTTTGGCTCTGAGTGGAAGAGAATAGTTGAAAAGAGGTGAGTGAAGTTAAGCACACGTTATGCCAAGTGCAAGTTGTAGAGCTGAAAGGCATGGGATGAGGCCATATGTACTACCAAACAGTCTGTGACCATGATAATGCTGAAATGGAAAAATACTGCATTTCCTCGTGCCTGTCTCCTCCCCTGTACCATGAGAAGGTGGAGAGTTCTCAACACTTTTTCCAGGAAGGCGGTCTGAAGCCGCCTGCAGGATGGGGAGGAAGAATGAGCATACTAGGCTTGGTCATCATGACACACACCGTGACCTAACCTTCCAGGATTGATATGTGCTAGCCAGGACAGTGTTAAGAAATAAAACTCACATATTAAAAACAATAAATAAATAGACATAGGAAATGGGGGATCCATAAAGCTAGATAAACCATACAAATCCCACCTGCTGTTTGCCAATGGGCTTGTCTACATTTAATAAAGATGACTCTTTGCCATTTGGGGAAACCTGCTCTGCAGTTTTATGGATGGGTGATACCTTTTGCCAAAGACATCTGAGATCACAGGAGTGGATATGCAAGAACGCTTTGCACATGTCAAGAGAAATATACACATATGGGCAAAGAGTCTGGTTTTGTTCAGCCTCAACTAAGATCACGTATTCTTTAGCAAACGCTTTTCTGTTTGATCTGTAGTCAGTTTGCTTACACAACCCTATTTGGGTTTCAAGGCTTAATTTATTTGACTATATTCATTCCCTTTCCCCATCTTCCTTCTAGCACAGCAATTCCAAGTAGTGCGAGAATCCATCATACTCCTTTATGCAGCGAGTACTTCAGCTTTACATTAGAACTCTCTGGAATTACTTTTTCTTTTTAATAACAACGAGAAAAGGCATAAATTATGTGCACCAATGTAGTTATGCTACCTTTACACTCTCTTAATAATTTCTAAGAGCTATGCAAAATGATCTTAATATGCTCATAGGATCAGATCACTGCAACTCATAGGTTACGTGAGAATGGTCTGGCCCATCAGCTCTCAAATGGTAAGAGGCCCTCTGTCTCCAAAGGGCAGCACTGCTGTTGCAGAAGGTGGTCCTGTTTACTGAGTTCACCTCGCTGGTAAGTCATGTACCCGTTTTCTCCCAAGTACGTCTCAAAGGCCTGGCAAGGGAGAGGACACTGGCATTTGCGTTGATTTATTTTGATTGAGAATGGACACATAGGAAATGGTAGAGAAACTTGTTCCAACCCAGGCAATCTTCCTGCTTTCATAAGCCCATAACGATACTAAAAATGAAACATCAGAACAAACAGAAGCTGATGATGTCAATAGAAGAAAATGAGGCTGATTAGACAATTTCACATGGCAAAAGTGGTATTTAAATCTTGGTTGTTTTGGGTTTTGCTTTCTTCCCCCCCTTTCTTGAAAATAAGTGCTTCTGCACGTGTTTGGTACAGTGGCAAACACTCAATCAAAGAATTTAAGTTTGTTTTGCTATCATTCTAAGGTTTCTTCTATTCTTGTGTTTTAGCTTTCTTTGCGAGCAGCTCAAAATGAAGATGCCTCACCATGTAGCTCCACTTGTTTTTAAAAAAGAAAAAGAAACACTTGTAAGTAAAAAAACACATTTGTAGTTAATGGATAATAAAAATTACCATTGATTAACTATAACAAGATCATTAGGTAATATGTTAAAACTTCATGCTCCTTAATTACCTGAAAAGGTAATTTAATTCTGCAAAGCAGACACACACACACACACACACACACACACACACACTTTACATTATCTGCTCTCTGGATAAAAAGCTATGCCTGTAATAAAACCTCCAGAGACCCACATATGCACAGGTTGACATGGTCTGAAAGAATAGGGATGAATGTAATGAATGTCTTCTTTTGCCAGGAGAAGGAACGATTTTTTTTTTTTAAATATATTTTATTGATTTTTCACAGAGAGGAAGGGAGAGAGATAGAGAGTTAGAAACATCGATGAGAGAGAAACATCGATCAGCTGCCTCCAGCACATCTCCCACTGGGGATGTGCCCGCAACCCAGGTACATGCCCTTGACCGGAATCAAACCTGGGACCTTTCAGTCCGCAGGCCGACACTCTATCCACTGAGCCAAACCGGTTTTGGCAGAAGGAACGATTTTATGGTCTGGGGTACCTCTGCCAGGAACCTACCAATGCACCCCAAGCCCATCCGGGAAGGAGAGGACACACTTTCCATTAGAAAATCCCCCAAACCTGACTCCCACTGGGACTCCCATATGCTTCAGTCCAGGATGCTCCGGGAAGGCTGGTAGGCTAGTATCGAGTCTCTCAGAAGTTGAGCTCTCATTCCATTTTCTCTGTAACACTGTAGTATCTCATATAATCCCTTAAAGGTTCTAAGAATTTGGCCTTAATCTCCCTCCTAAAATATAACTCAGAGAAGATCTGAATATAGATGACAACCTGGTCCATTTTTCTGCACAGATCAACAGAGAAGGATTATGGGGAATACAGATTTAATGTCTATTTTCTCAGCAGCTGATGCCCCTGGGGCTCTAGAACATAGCTGAATGGAGTAAGTCATATAACCAAACTGATTTCACTTCATTATTAATTCATCTTTATTTAACCTCAGCTGGGGTGGCAAACAAACAAACAAAAATGATGTTATGCTGTTCAGCAGAACTTCTATAACGTATCCCATTTCCTAGACAACTGTAACAAAACATTTCTTTCTTCTTCTACTAAAGATCAGTGAATCTTAATCAGGGGCAGTATTCATCCCCAAAGGGAGTTTGAATATGTGGGGAACACTGTTGGTGGTTGCAATGGCTGGAAGGAGGGGTACTCCAAATGGCACTTTGTGAGCAAAGACCAGTAATGCTAATCTAGGCAGTCCTGCACAATGAACTTACGTCTGTCTTAGGTAGAGCCCATGTCTCCAGTATGCCTAGGAATCCATAATGGGGATCCATCCTAAAAAGTTGGGAAAAACAGTATTTCTGCCAGCAATTGTGATACTGGCCCAGTTATTGTCGTGTGGGACTGGGAATGGAGTAAGCAACAGAAGTAAAGGCACTGTTGGCCCTTATCTTCCCACCCAGTCAGGTCACGTGGGCCACAGCTAGAAGAGCAGAACTGTCTCTACCTCCCTCTCCACCTGAGTGAGAGCCGATAGTAGATGGGGAGGAACTCAAAGGAGAACATGACCGCACTCTTCTGCTGGTTGATGTTCGTCAAGTGCTAAGGATGAAATGCAAATCTGCACTCACAACCCACCTTCCATAGGGGAATACTGTGGCTATTCGTTAGATTCGTTCATTCAACAAGTATTTACCAAGCACATACTATGTGCCCAGCACAGTACATGTTGGGAGATACATACGTTGTGGAGGGGTAGGGAGGTACTTGTAGGCCACAATAAGAACTTAGGTTTTGAGTGAAATGGAAAGCCACTGACAGAACAGTATCTAGCTTTGACTACATATAGAGACAGCTACACGTGTAGGAATGTGTACACAAATATGATTGCAATGTAGTCTGCTGGGGAAAAACTCCCCATGACCGTGAAGATCTGGCTGGCACGATGCAGAGTCCCAAGGGCCACTGCCAGCTGATGTCTAGATATTGTTTATTCCACTTCCTCAGAGAAGAAAGACACAGGGCATGCAGCAATGCCTGGGGAAGTTCTGGAGGGAATCACTCCCACCTTCTCTGAACTCGTGGGCTGCTGCTGTTACAAATCACAACCATTCTAGGATGGTGTTAAATTAGCCAATTTAACAACAACAACAAAAGGCCCCACACAAATGTAGCTTCCAATGGTATATTCATTTTTATTAATTGGATAATTTAACACTGCCTTAGAGCTGTAATAAGAACTGCAGTCGGGAAATGCTGCATGCTCTCCTCATCGCTCTGCCCTCTCTCCTCTCTGGTCATATTCCCTGTGTGTGCAGAGAATCCAGGTGGCCAAGAAGTCCCTGTTTGAGCTTGGTACTCTCCCTGATGCCTTCTGAATGCTGAGCGTGTATGCTGCTCTGCACCACTCCCCGTCTGTGCATTCTGCACCAGCCGGGGAAAGGCAGGCGAGGCAATTGCTGCTGCGGGAAAGCCCCATTTGCCTCTTTCAAAGGGGAGCAGACACAGCCCCAGTGGAGAAGGAGCAGGCACTCTGCACACATACTAGACGAAACGAGGTAAAATGGTCAATCTAAGACAGTGTGCTATATTTTTCCAGCGGCTTGAACCTCTATGGGGAATCTGAACACTCGTCTTCATCAGACTCTGGCATTAACACGCCTGCCTTCCCTGACACTGGCTCTGCCTCTCAGGGCCACCATGCATGGTTATGCACTGCAAGCCCTGAGTGATTCCAGCAGTGCTGTGTACAGAGACGACCGGTCTCCCTCCTCATCTGGGAAACAGCGATAAAAATTTAAATGTCTTAGAGGGTTATTACAAGTATTCTTGTAATACTCGTAATAAGCATCTTGATGCTTGTAATAAGCATCTACCAGTGTTGGTGAATAGTTAGTGCCTATTGAAGTAATCCATAAGAGTTCATCATTTTGTCCTAAGCCTCTGGGCAACAAAGACCAGTGTGATTTGAGAGGAAGGAAGTGTCCAATAGGTGACCTGAATCTTGACTCTGGACTGGTCTCCCAGCGGGTTCAACTGGAGCCTGTTGGTACATAGTTCACCCTGTACCCTTGTGTCCCCCAGCCTTCAACGTGGATCCCTGCGCAGCTGAAGAAGCAGCTGAACACATGCTAATCACAACCCATTCCTGCAGCCATACTCGCATCACACAATTCTTAGTCTAAAGAATCCTGAGCAATTCTGCTCTGGAAAATGCAGAACCTCTACTGCACAGCCAAGGCTGGCAAGGATGGACCCACAATCCTGTTGCTGTTTAAAGGGTACACACAAAGTGGAATAGAAACAATAGCCTCCCAAGAAACTCGATAGTCAGAAACCCACTTAGCAGGTCATATTCTCGGTGCCTGTTTGGAATCAAGAAGGGATTGAATTTCAGTTCATCAAAGGCACTCTCACACTGACCTGGCCCCTCTGCTACCACCTATGCAGAACAGTGGCTCGGAGGATTGGGCTATCTACCTGGTCAAGTTTCAATTAGGATGCCGAGAACCTGGGCAGCAGAGGACATGAGTTAGTGTGTTACCCTGGCTCCAAACTTGATGCTATGGCCCCAACAACGTCACCTCTATTCCCTTGGCTCGGAGTAGCAGGGGCATGCTTGGATGTACTTTCTTGGGGAGCTGGGGATAGGACGATAGGACCATGCATTTTAGTACTTTTCAGTTCCCCCAGCCACAGTACAATGAGTAACAGGCTGGTAACGCTAGGGTGCTATACAGCCTCTCATAGAAACCTAGGCTACAGAAATTCTAGGAAATGATTTCCTTGTTTAGGGGAATGGTCCTTGTTGATTAAAGGCCCACTATGACTGAGACAATGTCCTGGGTGCTAGGCTTCACTCTATGGTAGTGAATGAAGCAGACCAGAATCACTCCCTTCATGGACCTTATATTCTGAATAGAAAAAAAGGTAACAAACAAGTACATTCTAAGTGTGATAGAAAGTGATGAGTAATATGGAGTAAAATAAAGAAAGTAAGGGACATAGAAAGTGCCAAGGAGAAGACAACAATAAAACGCACACACACACATACACACGTATCATCAAAGTGCCTGGCCTGAGTACTTAGGCCTAGAATGATGAGAGTTTGTCCTAAACTGTGGTTAGTTTCTGCCCTTGGGACCCAGAATAGGCCAGCAATAATCAGTGGCATACCAGGAAAGAGCCCCCAGACTCTAAATGAGGCTTCAGGCCCTCCACAGAGCTTCTCCTGGCCACTTTTTCTCGTATGAATTTCCACAGATGTTCTGTAACCTCACCCTCACTGCCTCACAATTTAATCTGATTGAATTGGTACACCGCCCTCCTCAACATGGACTTGTCACTCCTATGGATGCCATCTGATGAATCCTCCATAGTTGTAATTTACAATGGGGTAATCAAATCAATGGGGTACCTGGCCTCTGGATTTCAGGGCGCACACACAGTCATGGAGGAAGGGCATGGTGGCAGGGTCCTGGCAGGTGATTCCTGAATGGAAATCATTGTGCATGCTCCACTCACTCAGCATACAGGGCCTGCTCTGCTCCAGGCACTGGCAAAGGATTGGGCGTACAAAATGAACAAGGACACATGGACTAGTGGGAAGGACAAACATGTATACAGATAGTATGCTAATCCGAGGTTTCTCTGAGAGCACACACCTAAGCCAGGCTCGGGGTTTTGGCGGGGCGGGGGGGGGGGGGGGGGCAGGAGTGAGGGGTAGGTGAAGGGATGATGATGGAAGAAGAAAAGGGCCTGGCTACTCTAAGTTGAAAGAATAAAATATGTAAAATCCTCAGGTCTGCTCTGGAAGAGGCCTGGTGAGGGTGTCGAGTGGTGAAGCCATAACGATGAACAGGGCTCAGATCATGGAGGACCATAAACACCGTGATTTGAAGGCAATGGAACCACTGAGAAGTTATAAGCAGGTGAATGACAGGAGTACATGTGCATTTTATTTTTTTACTTCTTATCCTCACCCAAGGATGTTTTTATTGATTTTAGAGAGAGATGAAGGAGAAAGAGAAACATCAGTCAGTTGCCTCCCGTACGCACAGCAACCTGGGATAGAGCCTGCGACCTTGTGGTGTACGGATGACAGACCTTTCAACCGACTGAGCCACTTGGCCAGGGCCCACAAGCGCATTTTAGAAAAAGTCTTTCTGATTCATGAAAGGCAGACCAGAGGGTCATGAGAACAGAAGTGGGAAGGCTAATTAGGAGACTAAGGTTCTGTCTAGGAAAAAATATGAGGATAAACAGAGTCTACAAACATCATGAACACTGACAATACACCCATAAAATGGGTGGGTGTTGTTCCCTAAAAGGCTGGGTCTAGAAATTCAGAAGGGGCCCTAACTTTCTGCTCACCCACCAATTCCAAGGGCCAGTACCAAGGACATATAACAACAGAACCCAGCCTGTCTTTTATGCAGTTCTCTCTCTATTCACTTTTCTATTTATAATCTCCTTTAAATTTACCAGTCCTACATTTTAAGGGCAGAGGAACAGACAAGTCAATCCAAGGCACTGCGGGCTCTTGCTAAGATTTGCAGATCAAACCAGGTCTTTCTCGGCTCTCAGCGTGGCCAGGGAACAGGCTCAGGCTCAGAACCTAGTGATGGAGTAGAAGTGATTATTCATTTTTAATTTTTCTATTTCTACATATTCATTAATAACTATGTTTTTCTTTAAAACAATACTAAAACGGGCAGTGGGGGGTGGGGAGAGAAACCATTCAAAGTTTTCTTTTAAAAACAAATCTCTATAGTTAAAAAAAAGGGGGGGGGGTTCAGTAGGGCATGCCAAAAAGCAGGTCAAAACATGCCACCCTAAGGAGCGCTAATTAGAAGCTGCCTTTTC
The DNA here is from genome assembly GCF_964212035.1 of Myotis nattereri. NCBI lineage: Eukaryota > Metazoa > Chordata > Mammalia > Chiroptera > Vespertilionidae > Myotis > Myotis nattereri. The sequence continues at coordinate 20,306,516 of NC_138086.1, read as the reverse complement.
CTCTCTCCTGTTTTAAATCCTAGATGATTCTCCACTAAAGTCTCCCCGTATGTACAACCATGTGCCACCCTCCCCCACCCCGCACACAGGGGGTGAAGCGGCTCTGCACAGACAGTCCGGTGGCCAGGCAGCATGAGTTATGAGTGTGCTCTCATCATTCTCTCAAGTTGCGTAAGGCTCCCCACGGAAGGTGGGAGCAGATATATATCAGCGCCCTAATCAACAGAGATAAATGTCATAGCTCCAGCCCCTGCCCATAAATACACGGTGGCAAGAACAACCTTACTGAGTCCACTGTGCGCAGAAGCAGGATTTAGAAGGCCTCCTTACTTGCTCATGTGCTGAAAAGCGCTTTTAGGAGGATGTTAAATAGGCACATTACGCAAGCTCATGGACCAAAAATAAACAAGGCATTCTTGTTATGTGGACATCGCCCACATGGAGAGGCTGCGTGTGCCCTGCTCTACAAGAAAGGAGAGGGAGAGACTTTACAGAGCAACCACTTTGGAGCCAGTATCCTTGAAAATCAGAGCCAGCCTGGACAGCAGGAGGGCAGGGGAGATCCTTGATCAGCATGATCCGCTGAAAATACCAGGGGTGCTCATTCTGAACAGAGCACATGCTGCCTCTTCCCTGACCCCATGGCTTGTCACCTCCTGGAGATTTACGATTCCTTTAGTGTAACTGGCGGGCTCCTTCCTGGTGCAACACCCTTATGATGAATGGTGGTTTTACTTCACCCACTTCCCATCATCTGCTCCTGACTTTAAGTCCAGGCCATCGATTTAGCTTTTCATACAAAGCACTGCTCCTAAACAAGCACTGGGCTCATTTCTCCAAATCCTTGAAGCTCCCCGGCTCCCCGGAGAGGGATATATTAACTACCAATCATGCCTATTATTTTATAATGTAATGACTGTTGATTAATCTGTAAATATTGCTCTCCAGATCCTCACTTCTGCCAATATATACAACAAGCTCTCAGAGAGTGGTCACAAGGATGGAGAAAATTTCCAGAGGAAGAGAGGCAAAACTGAAGACTTAAGAGATGAAAGGTTGAGATGAAGCTTCCCCCAGCCTCTCTCCCTTGTTTTAGGCAGCCAGCAGAGCCACTGTTGGAACACTTAAAGAAGAAATCAAGCAGAAATGGGGGCAGGACTGACAATCTTACCTGAGTAGGTAATAACAACCGCTCCTGCTCTCAGGAGGCTCACATGATGATTGTGGGGAGTGAAGAGACATATTTCCACAAATCAAATCTTTCGTACACCCTCAGGGAAGGCAGGTAGGTTCTGCCAGACTCACTCCATTGAGAGGCACTCAGCTACTTTCTCGTCTACATCAATCAGCCAACCCTCTTCGCCCACAATACCAACAAGCACCTACAAGATAGTGAATTTTTAAAAGTCAATCCAATTTCCCAAACCTAATTGTCAGTTCTCACACTGCCTCATAATAATCTAATTAAAAATAAGTAGGAACATTTATTGCTTACACTTTATTTGCTTCCCCCCCGCCCCCCTTCTCTATGATGGAGTAAGAACAGTGAAAAGGCTAAGATAAGAGCAGCAGCAGGAAAGAGCAGAGAAGGAAGTGATAACTGCCAAATTGGATAAGCAGCCTCTGAATAAATGGAAGTTAACAAGACTTGTTTTCCAATAGTTCCAAATCTAACAGGAAAGAATTCACGGATGGGATGAAGAAAAAATTTCATTTGATTCAAAACATTAAAACTTTTTCCTTGATATTTCATTTACCGTCCCAAAGAGTATCATTATGACAATAAGTGAAATAAAGGGCAGCTTGAGAGAGTTAAGGGAGAAGTAAATGAGTAATCCATGTAAAAGCACCGAGCACAGGCACGGGTTCATAAGTCCCACAGGAGAAGTATTAATTTCCTGCCTGCTCTCCTTTCCTATCAGAGGCAACAGAAAGAGAGAAAAAAATTAGGGGAAGAAAAAAAAAAAGCTGGAATAAGTAAAGAAGAAATACAATTGTAACTACAAAAGATTAGAAGAGGAACTGAATGAGAGGAGTGTGTGTTGGTGAAGTTGGAGGGAGAAATTCAATGGGAGGCAAGAGAGCATTCTACCTCATGGCCCTCCACTCCCCTTGGCCAACCTCAGGGGTTAGGGGATGAGGAAATGTGGGAGTGAGTCAAACACCTTAGCACAGATGTTTTCTTTTAACTGTATGCTTTTCTTACTTACGTCACAGTCACCCACACCAGAAGAAAAGGTCAAGAGCATTTTGATAGATCTGTTTTACAGGAATCTACATAAACAAAGATGTTCTAATTAATTACTGACCTCAAAATATTGGGTTTCTGACACTTTCAATTTTGATAAGCAACTTCAGAAACAATTTGGATTGTTGTAGAATGTCATGTCAACAGTGAGTTACAAGTACGAAAAGCTCGAGCAAACAGCCATAAGATCTAACATAGCTGCTTCCCGTGGTGGTTGACAGATTTGCTCAGCAATCTCCAGAGGCTGCGAAGGCCATGGGGTTTGAAAAAATGAGGAAAGCTAAGAGTTCTTAATTTTTAGCCTAGAGCTAACAGTCTCAGTGAAGTGTGCTTTCTCCTGTTCCCAAGCCTATTCCATCAATCTGCACCCTCTGCAGAGGCTACTGCCTGCCCTTTGAAAATCAGTGATGATCTCTATTTATTTCCTAGAGGCCAAGTGCACAAATTCGTGCATGGGTGGGGTCCCTCAGCCTGGCCAGCGATCAGGACCCATGGAAGGACCGGGCTGGGGGAGGGACTGCAGGAGGTTGGCTGGCGGAGGGAGGTTGGCTGTGGGAGCACACTGACCACCAGGGGGCAGCTCCTGCATTGAGCGTCTGCCCCCTGGTGGTCAGTGCACATCATAGCAACCGGTCGACTGGTCAACCAGTTGCTCGGTTGCTTAAGCTTTTATATATATAGACTAGAGGCCCGGTGCACAAAAATTTGTGCACTCGGGGGGGGGGGAGGGGGGGCCCCTCAACCTGGCCTGTGCACTCTCGCAGTCTGGGACACCTCGGGAGATAACGCCCTGCTGGCTTAGGCCTGCTCCCGGGTGGCAGAGGGAAGGCCCAATCCCTAGGTGAAGCCCCTGGTTGGGCTCAGAGCAGGGCCGACTGGGGAGTTGGGGCGCCGCCCCCTGTCATTCACAGAGCAGGGAGGATCGGGAGGTTGCAATGCCACCCTCAGTCACGCACAGGGCAGGGCCGATCGGGGGGTTGGGGCACCGCCCCCTGTCACACTCAAGGCAGGGTCGATGGGGAGGTTGTGGCGCCACCCCCTGTCGCGCACAGAGCAGGGCCCATCAGGGGGGTTGGGGAGCTCCCCTGTCACACACAGAGCAGGGTTGATCAGGGGGTTGGGGGGCTCCCCCCTGTCACGCACAGAGCAGTGCCCATCAGGGGGTTGAGGAGCTCCCCGCTGTCACTCACAGAGTAGGGCCGATAGGGGAGTTGGGGCACCGCCCCCAGTCACACACAGAGCAGGGCGGATCAGGGGGTTGGGGCACTGCCCTCTATCACCCACAGAGCAGGGCCGATCAGGGGGTTGGGGCGCCGCTACTCTCACACTCAGGGCAGGGCCAATGGGGAGGTTATGGCTCTACCCTGTCACACACAGAGCAGGGCTGATCAGGGGGTTGGGGTGCCACACCCTGTCACACACAGAGCCGTAGGGCAATCAGGGGGTTGGGCAGCTCCCCCGTATCAGGCACAGAGCAGGGCTGATCAGGAGGTTGGGGCGCCTTCCGCTGTCACAAACAGTGCAGGGCGGATAGGGAGGTTGTGGCCCCGCCCCCTGTCACACATAGAGCCGCAGGGCGATCAGGGGGTTTGGGCGCTGCCCCCTGTCACGCTTATCCTGGTGCCGGGAGGCTGCTCAGCTCCGCTGATCCCAGTGCTGGGAGGCCTCGCGGCTCCGCTGATCCCGGTGCTGGGAGGCATATTACCCTTTTACTATATAGGATAGAGGCCTGGTGCATGGGTGGGGCTGGCTGGTTTGCCCTGAAGGGTGTCCTGGTCCAGGGTGGGGGTCCCCACTGGGGTGCCTGGCCAGTCTGGGTGAGGGGCTGAGGGATGTTTTCAGGCTCGCAGGTGACTGAAGCTCCCAACTGCTCCTTTTTTTCTTTTTTCTTTTTATTCTGGGCCAGCTTTAGCTCTGGCTCCAGCACTGAGGCCTCTGCTGCTGAAAACAGGTATCTGGTTTGTTTGGGTTCTATAATTGAAACAATGTATAACTCCAGCTCTGAGATCCCGGCTCGCTGAAAGCAGGTTTCTGGGGTTTTGTTTAGCTTCTATATTTATTACAATGTTTCAAACTGCAGGCTCAGAGGTCGGCAAAGCAGGCGGGGAACGCTGGTTTCCTCCTTCACTGAAGCACGCAAGCCTCATGTTAGTTTCAAGCTGCCTGGCTGCCGGCCGTCATCTTGGCTGGCAGTTAATTTGCATATCGCCCTGATTAGCCAATGGGAAGGGTAGCAGTCATACGCTAATTACCATGTTTCTCTTTTATTAGATAGGATAGTCCTGGTTCCTGGAAGTAGAATATAGTCTTAAGGGACACTTTGAAATGCATGTTGGTGCCACACAGACAACTATAGAACAAAAATCCATGAGTATCTCGGAGAGGATATCCAATAGAAATGAAGATCAAGAGCTGCTATATGATGAACTTGTACGTAAGGACGCACATAACTTTCTTGCTCCTATTTTTCACTGAAGAATACATGCATGACTCAGGAGTAAATGAAATTTCCACTTATTCCACATATTTACTGAGTGCCCCACTACGTGCCAGGGACTCTGCTAGGCACTGGGGATGCCAAGAGGGACCAGCAACACAAAGACTCTGGTAGTTTAGAGTCCACTGGAGAAGGCCTACGTTCAATAAGAAATAGAAAGAAGCATAAAGTAGGGAATTGTAGAAAACTTTAGAAACACATAATACGTAGGGGAAGGCTTACTCTAGTCCAGGAGTCAAAGCTCCCTGGGAAAAAGGGAGAAGCTGAGAAGTGAAGGATGAAAAGAAGCTAGCTACTTCAATGTGGCCAGTGAGGATTTCCAACATGCAGGCCGAAATAAGGCCAAATAAAGATGAAAGGACCCCTGCCAGAGGAAGTAGCCTTTGTTTTTTCAGTAATAGAAGGCAACACCTGAGGCCAATTGCTGAAGTTCCCATACTCTCTAGTAAGGGGGGACCAGAATCTATGAAAGGCCCTGTGGTCTCCTCTCGGACAAGTTCTTCAACCAGTTCAGCACCACACTTCCCCTCTTCCATTTTATTTTTCCTTTTTTTTTCTTTATTGATTAAGTTATTACATATGTGTCCTTAATCCCCCAATGCCCTCCCCCACCCTCTTCTATTTTTAACCATCATATTCTGTGCCAAACAAATTACCATTACTCCCTAGAAGGAATTCCTTTTCAGATGTAGCCTCTCTCTACTTTAGAAGTCTGTAACCTTACATACATCTGAGATTTAATTGGCAAGTACCATTGCTACTAAAAACATTGCTTGGGTACTCTTTGTGGTGGGCTACTAATTAACCTCACTTCGCTGTACCACCCAGAAGACCTGAGGACAGGGATCAAGACAGTGCATCCATTACAGCTCCCCAAGATGTGGCCACAAGGGCAGATGGGCCTAGGATACTCCACTAAGAACCCCACACCATTCAACAAGCAAAGGCTGATGTGAGCAGGAGGAAGGGGAACAGAAGAGTAAGAAATAATTCTAGTTTCACGGATGGAAGGGAAAGCCATGGACAGTGCTGGTTCAAGTATAGCACTGCCCTAAAATGTCATGAGGCTGAGGCCTGCCCAGATGATGGCATTTATACGGACAGGATTCAAGTCATGCATTAACTTAGGACTCAAAATCGCCGCTTAGAGTTTTGCTTGTCACTGGCAACTCACAGGGATGGTTTGCTGATCACAATAACACCATTCCACCCCCACTTTATGAATGGGGAAACAGAGTTTCACATATCTAGCAAGTGCAGCAGCCTAAACTCAGGTTACACAGGGACTGGCTCTAAAACCTGCTCTCTTAGCCACTAAGGCTTTGTGTGCGCACTGGATATTTCCTAATTTCCAAGCTAGGGAGCAATAAAAAGAGGGAAGATGGTGGTCGAGACTGTTTCCACTCAAAAGACTGGTCTGCAAATCAGCAGCACTGAATCTTGCTCTTAGATAAAGTAGCTTTTCTGGCCCTGCTCTAGACCTACTGAACAGGCTTGGGATCCAGCATGCTAGAACTCACCAGGACGGATAAGCTTTCAGAAAACACCTGACAGTGCCAGGGAACCATCCCACGACTCTAAGGAAACATCAATGCCCACAGGAGGCAGTCAGTACCAGACAGTTCACATCCGGTCCTGGTGACTATGGGCCCTGTAAAGCTTCTGATTCAAAATGCAAATCAAGAATTTCTGACCCAGCATTCCAATTTTGTTTTAAGGGCAGTGAGAGGAGGAGGAATGAGAGGGTCAGGGAGGGATAAGGTAAGCACTCTTTATCTTCTATTCAGCATAAAACCTGGCCCACCAAATAACAAGGGAAAAAACAACAAAGTGATAGAGCACCAAACACAGCTGGCCATTAGCGCTGACAAAGGCTGAGGGAAGCACCTTTTTCTTCTTTAGAGAATCTAACCCACACCTAACCCTGAACTGAGGCCGATCCTGAGCAGGGAGGGCGCTTGGTTTGGAACAGGAATTTCTTTCTCAGATGAAGTTCAAAACAAGTAACAGTGATTTCTGAGCTACCTGTATAAAGGGAGTTTTAAAAAAAATCAAGATTCCACACACAGGCACATGCTGTGGATGAGATGCTTTTTTGCCCCCCTCCCCCACCCAGACACATCAACAACAACAACAACAACAAAGAAATCCATGCAGTTTGTTTTGGGTTCTTAAATGCTGTGGGGCAGTGATTCCATTTTAAATGCAATCGTTAAGGCTGCAAACTTACTTTCGCACTGCGTATGCACATCTCATATCCTTCCAAACACTAAGAGATTAAAATCCATGGCTTCCAAACTTGGCTCATTAAAGGCAATCTTCCTGTTAAGTATTGAACTTGAACTGCTTTGAAACTTGATGAAAATAAAGGTCAAGCTGTTTTACTTCCTTCTTAAGGATTTGGTGAAAACAAACTTCTATGAGGACACAAGGTGGAAGAACTGAATGAGCGCTGAGAATTTACCATTCCAAGTGGTCCAAGAGAGAACAGAGTTTTCATTTATGTGCCAGCTCCCTGTCTTATCATCCCTTCCCCCTCCAAATCTCTTCACATTTGCATTGTTCATGTAAAATGAGTCAGGGAATGAAAAAGTTGAGGTTCTCATAGCAACTGTGAACAATCCCACACCGTACATAAGCAGTATTGACAATTCCTAATTGGCTGTTGTTAAAGGTGGTCCCTTAATATACCTCATGTGTGAAGTGGGTGAACCAGCATTCCAACAGAATTTTAAACTTATGTATTTCTCAAGTTATGTGCTTAATTCTATAACTTTAAAAAAAATGGGCATGTGGCCCTGATCGATGTGTCTCTCAAAATCAATGGAAAAAATATTGGGTAAAGATTAAAAAAACAACAGGGCACATGAAGAAGAGAAAACAACCCCAGATAAAGCCAATGTTTATTATAACAATGCATTTATAATCCTACCAAGAAGAGAATTAGGAACATAAGACAGTTGGGCCATGTAAGGACGCAGGTCCTACACGAACATCTGAAAGCCATCTGAGTAAAGGGGGCACCCCAAACAAGCAGCGTGCCCCAAAGAAGCTGGCAAGACAGTTCCACACAGCTTTTTGACTTCTCTCTGATGCTATCCCAGAAGCCCTTGGTCCTCATCTCATTAGGGCCTAAAATGCTCTTCTGAGAACTGGATCAATGGCATTACCATTAGCCCTTGGCTAGTTCACCTTTGAGCTCAGGTACTTTAAAATTCTGTCATCCAATTAGCCTGTTTATCTGATGAACTGAGGGAAGACACTGGCTGTCTTCTAAGCCAGCGGTCACCAACCGGTGGTCCGCAGACCACTGCTTGTCTGTGGGGTCCGAAAGGTTGGTGACCGCTGTTCTAGGCTGTCATCTGTTCATTCAGATCACATTCATGTCAGGGCAAAAATTCAATCAACTCAACTCATTGATCAGCTGACTTGATTTCAAACTCAAAATTTAAGAGTAAAAGAGAGTTCATAATAAGATCATGGCACTTTAGAACTTGAGAGAATGGTTGCTATCCGTTAATGTAATCTAAGGCCATATAGCTAGGACCATATTCCAGAATTAACAATTGACGGATAGAGCTTATAAAGTACAGAAGGAGCAGACACCTGTGTGAGCCTGGTCAGAGCCTCTATATGAGCAGAAGTCTGGTGAGAAACAAGGCCTTCTAATTTCTCATTCAGTGAACTTTCTATATTATCAACTTCCTTTAAAATATTTCTGATTCACCTTTCACCTATTTTATTCCCCTACAATTAGGCTTCCTATCCCAGCTCTCCTAAGCTGAATATTTCTGTTGCACTGAAAGGTTTCAATCTTGTTGAAGTTCTCTAAAGCAGCGGTCGCCAACCTTTCGGACTTCACGGACCACCAGTGGTCCACGGACAACCAGTTGGCGACTGCTGCTCCAAAGGTTTCCTTAAACCAGCGGTTGCCAACCTTTCAGACCTCGCAGACCACCAGTTGGAAACCGCTGCTCTAATGGATCATGGAAAGCAATGAGGGCCAAATGCTTGACTAAGAAGTACAAATGCTAATAATGGGGGTTATCATTAATTGTGACAATTCTTGACGTTATAAAATCAAAGCCACTCACCAACGAAGGGCCCTCCAATAAGTTGCCATGGTTTTTAGTTCGCACAGTGGGAAGCATCAGGCTTGAGAGTCTGCTTCCCCTGGTGCCCCATAGCTTACAGCAGGTGAGGATTCAGGTAAATTTAGAGTTCATTAAGAAACCACTGATATTCTCAGAGCACCTTTAATAAAGAGAACCCAAACATGCTTGGAGGTATATATAAATGAATCATTTTGCTTTAATCTGATCCATTATTTACTGAAATCTTAAAGGAAGTAAGATTATAAAGCCCCCAGCATTTCTAGGGGCAACACGAAAACCTCAGACAGCAAACATAAAGACAGACTGAGATGGGCATGTTCCCAGTGGCTTCCAAACAGGAGTGTAAACTACCTTGCAGAAGTGCTACCCTTGACCTGAAAGCTGAACAGAATACTTGAAAGAAGGAGTTTCCCTGGAAAGGCCAGGATGTTCACTGCCAGAGCTCATCTTCCAAACCAGAAGCTCACCAATACAATAATGGCTGCCAGGGACCAAATTTGGCAATCACACAAAAAATTTTTTAAGTATGTTCTATATGGAATGGAAAAATTATTTTATTCTGTTCACAGATGTGAGAAGCAATCTGGTAAAAATCTGATTCTAAAAATACATTGATAGCAAATGGGGCAGTATGTTAACAAGTCAATAAAGTAAATGAAAGATATTTACACTATTTCTGTAACATTCCTGTAAATTTGATATTATGCCAAAATAAAAAGTTATGAAAATTATTATTTTTTTAAGCCCCAACAATTTCTAATGCTTAAATGTTGGCTATCTGGGACATTTAATCACCATAATCATGATACCCTGAAAGGTGTATCAGATGCAACAGTCAGTCCAGGGAACCTTGCAGGCATTTCCTCAGAGGAAAGCCTGTGAATCTACAAAGTTAACATTTCAACACAGTTTTATGCATTATCTCTCAAAACTCTGCTCCTCAAGATGGGTTTAACCCTTTCAACTCCAATTTATAAAGGTTTCCCGGGTGGTCAGCAAATATTCTGCCCCTCTAACCTGTTCTCTCTAAGCTATAGTTAAATATCACCAAGACTAGGCAAGTTGCTTGGCCTTTTATTAATAAAGCAGCTGAATAATTTATAAGAGTTGCATAGGGCCCATTAGAAGTGCCAGAGCAGTAATAACTGGCTTAGGACATTGCTTATTCAGGGCTAAAGTTTAATTTATCCATAAATGCACCAGCTCATAAACCCATCCCACAGGTCTGACATGGTCTATCCTTCACAGTCACACGTCCTAGCCATGCTTTCATCTTAAAAGTCTTCCTACTGGTGTTATATGTGGGTCCAAAAACCAAATCCAAACTCCAAAACAACTAAAATCTCATAGGACATTACTACAATTCCTAAACGGGACCACTACCACTGTCCACTTCTTAAGCTTTGCTTTCAGTCATCCCAAAAGAAAAGCAGAACCTCGCTGGTTCTCAGCACTGAATGGAGAGGAGACTGGAGAAATAGACCTCGGGAACAACTTGTCCAATGTCAATTTGGGTATTGCATTTTAAATGATAGCACATATAAAATCAAGAAAATATACTTAGCTATTTATTTAGCAAGTTAATTAACCATCCTATACCTCAATTTCCTTATCTATAAAATGGGAATGGGGATCTACCTATAATAGGGCTGTGAGTTAAATGAGTTAATCACAGCATGTAATACTCATTACGTAAAAGCATTAGAGATTCAGGTTAAAAGCTATTATTATTAGATATTCAGAAAAACCCTAGAGAAACATAATTCAACCTTCTCTATGAAGAAATCCAAGGCTAAGAGAGGCTATGTGACTCAGGAATCATTGCAAGCTTTTTAAAAAATATACAATTTTGTAGATTTCAGAGAGGAAGGGGGAGGGAGAGGGAGAGATAGAAACATCAATGATGAGAGAGAATCATTGATCGGCTCCCTCCTGCACGCCCCCTACTGGGGATCGAGCCTGCACCCAAGCATGTGCTCTTGACAGGAATCAAACCTGGGACCCTTCAGTCACCAGGCCGACGCTCTATACACTGAGCAAAACTGGATATGGCTCATTGTAAGCTTTAATCCAGTTTGGCGCTCTTAGCCATTTTAGGGCTGCTGTGGCTCCAGCACTTTCTCCATGGGAACAGTGTTGTTATTTTGCTTTCTGAATTTTTAAAATAAGCTACCTAAGTGTTAGCCCAGAGCCATGTTCATTCATTCATCCAAGAACTAGCTAGTGAATGCTGACTATGGGTCAGGCACTATTCCAGGGTTTGGCAGTTACAAGAAAGACAAGGTTGCCTTCAAGCATCTTACATCCAGTCAATGAAAAGAATAAACAAAAATAAACTAGATCATTTCAGATAGTGGCAAATGCTATAAGGAAAATAAAAAGATGACAAGAGAGTGATGGTGGAGGAGGTTAGAGGTGGGAGAGTAGATATCTCCTAACAGAGGTTGTTCATGCCAGTTCTTCTGAAGTTTAAACTCTAGGAAGATGGCATTGTAACCGTGGTTTCAGCATATGCATATATAAATATGCATGACTGTATTTGATAGGAAGAAAGTACACAAAGAGGTATCACCCTCTAAAAATTTCACCTGGACAATCATATCAGAAATGAATGACTTTATCAGAATAGACCTAGCTTTCTAGTCTTTGCTTTTACCTCCCCAGCTAATCTGGTGCAGATGAGTGGGTTAAGGCAAAAGGACACTAGGGTTCATGTCACTCTTTTTTAGGTGAATCCATGTCTCTACCCTCTGGCGGCTGGATTCTTAGCCCTGGGCATCTGTGCTATGTGCCATGAAATTCCTGCCCTAACAACCAGTTCAGGGGATCAAAGAGCTATTATTAAGGTCTCCATTTAAGCCAATTGAGGGAGGGAATGGTGGTAGAGGCAGGCCACTCACCCCTCCATTTAGTCACCCTCCTCCACAATGGGGCCATTGAGCTGGCGCCACAATAGAGTGCTGAGAAGAAAAGGCCGAAGGAAAGCATACAGAGTCCCCTCGCACAGACTCGGTCATTCATCACTAGGCAAGTGCCAATATCTGGGAACAGCGATCTCAATTTCTGCAAATCCTCCAACCTGCAACAGCTGCTAGTGACTCTGGTGGACGGATCTGCTGCTTACTCATATTTCCAATCCCAAGCCCTGGCCCGGAGCCAAGTCGACATTACTTAGGTTAGAGGCACGCTGGCTGCAGCGAGCAGCAACAATGGACTTCACAGCTTATAAAGCAGCTTACAAAGGGCTCCCGTGTATTTCAAAACCACTTCAGATAGCTGGTGAGAGAAGCTATCTGCACAAACTCATTCAAGCAGTTTATTCCTAACGCACTTAATTCAAGGTTTCTGTCGGGAGCCAACGGCACAGCGGAGGAAGAAGCAAGGGGCGAGAAGGCCTGGCAGCTGAGGGAACGCAGTCAACCCATCTCTTCTCCTCTGGAGCAGCCCAGCAGGAAGAGGAATGACTGCAGTAATCAGCCCTTCACCTGCCTAACAAATGCCATGACAAAAGGAAAGAGAGTCTGTGGGATTCCTCAGCGCTCAATTTAGCGAAATGTCCATCTCATCTGCTTCCATTAGCATGGTTAGGTACTTACAGATGCCCCTGAAAGAGCACTCTGAGTGGCATCTAGATCCTGCCACAACACAACCCACATGCACCTTCATCTGACCACACAGGTGACGCCAGCCAACTGTAGGTCTAGCTCTGCCTCACCACTCTGAAGTCTCCGGTGCGGTGCCCAATCATCTCCTCCATGGTATCTATGCTTGACTTGTCAGCCACAACTTAGTTTCTGGAGAACAATTTTGCCAGGTAGCAGGCACAGAGACCAAATGAAGCTAGAGACCAGAAAGAAACAAAGACTCAGGCTCAAAGGCCTGCTTTTGAAGCATGGTGCTCACGGAAGCCACTAAAGGGCACGGCAAACACAGAGTGTGCCAAGCGCAGACCATCTCCATGGAAGGATGGACCACGGAGGGAGGTAGCAGTTCTTGCCCGTCAACTTTTCAGAGGAACTCCATGAGTGCTTCTGCTTATGGAAGACAAGCTAATGTAACGAGGTGAGGTAGAGCTATCCCTGAACTCTTAGATGCTTAAATGGAAGGATTCCTCCCAGGACTATGGGTCCCTCACAGGACTATAGACCCCATTTGGAGATCTGATTCCAAAGTTCGTAGTACTTGGTGTGGATTTCTTGAAAAACTGAATCCACAGATTTCAGGGCAAGAAATAATTACAAGATTATCAGAATCGTGTATCAAATGTGAAGTAGATATGAACTGTTCAAGTGATAGAATACTGAAGGAAAAAGGTTACTAACCCTCCAGCACTCACTCCAATGGGTAAGACCTCTTCACTAATGGGACAAGGAGACTGGGATATGGCAGGGTTTACTGTGAGGCCAATATCAGAAGGCCAGTGCTTCTGTAATGCATGAGATGGGTCAACATGAGAGAAGGCATAGAATGCCATTACCATGTCATTCCTTTTATTATTGTATGAAATGGCATGTGTGGCAATGACACACCTTAATGGTATCAGGTTCTAAACCAGTGATGGTGAACCTATGACACGTGTGTCAGAGGTGACATGCGAACTCATTTTTTTGGTTGATTTTTCTTTGTTAAATGGCATTTAAATATATAAAATAAATATCAAAAATATAAGTCTTTGTTTTACTATGGTTGCAAATATCAAAAAATTTCTTTATGTGACACGGCGCCAGAATTAAGTTAGGGTTTTTCAAAATGCTGACATGCTGAGCTCAAAAGGTTCGCTATCACTGCTCTAAACTAACATATTGTCTGTATTTGGATCATGAGCCTCAAATTCAACTTTTCATGTCTTGGTTATTCCAACAGCTAACCTGCAGAATGAGGACTGCAAGGGAGAAACCTTACTGAGAAGGGGTAAAATAAACATTGCTTATATCACTTGCAGAGTATTTGTTTGCTTACCCAGAATGCACATCTACAATTACTAGTGTGGCAACCTGGACTTTTCATATGTATTAAAAGTCAGAATTCACCCCGAGGAAGGGCCCCTGCAACAGGCTTCAGAGAACCAAAACTGGAGGTCACAAAGAAGAGCGCATGGGCACGAACACAGACCTATCTATCGGAGCTCTGCTTCCTGAGTCTGCTGCCAGGAACCAGCCGAAGATTAGCTTAGGCAGAGCTGGACACACCTACGCCTCGGAGGGCTCCATTCCCAGGTCCAGGGCCCACGACTGGGCATGTGACTTGGTTCTTGTGATCCAGGTGCTGAAGGTACCATTCACTAAGAGGAATAGTTCCCCTAAGAGAATTCACTGACAACTCGCACTTAAGAAGCCCCCCTCTAACCAGCCTTCCACTGCCATCTTTAAGTATGTGCTGTACTGTAGTGTAACTTAAATGTTTCTTGTTAAAAATAAGCTCCCTCAAAGCATACTCTATTTCTTTTTACCCCCGACACAACACCAGGAGATAGCAGGTATTAATAAATAACCACTGACTAATCAACTATAAAAAATTAAAGATGTGAGCCCTAGCTGGTTTGGCTCGGTGGATAGAGTGTCAGCCTGTGGACTGAAGGGTTCTGGGATCAATTCCGGTCAAGGGCACATGCCAGGGCTGAATCCCCAGTAGGGAGCGTGCAGGAGGCGATCGATTGATGATTCTCTTTCATCATTGATGTTTTTATCCCTCTCCCACACCTTCTCCCTTCCTCTCTGAAATCAATAAAAATATAATAAAAATTAATAATAATAAAGATGTGAGAACAAATACAAGCCAAAGCAAGTATCTGTTACCATGTCTCCCAACAACCAAACTGGACGAGAAAATTCCCACCTCTCTCATCAAAGCAGACTGCCTACCAGGAGCTCCACATGACAGGGGAAGATGGCCACTCTAAGTAATATGCCTATTTTGATGGGAAGGTCTGGTCTGTCATTAGCACTTCCCAATCAGGAGCACTCACAAATAGGTCTAAACTTGGAAAAGAATAAAAAAAAAAATTCCCTATCAAACAATGAGAATCAAGAGTAAAAAAGAAATGAAGACTAAAATACAACAGGGCTTAAGAGGAGTTATTTCTGTATTCCCTGCACATACAACATCATTCATGAAGGCGGCAATGGTACAAATATAGCATAAATGTCGTCTGCTCTGGTTGGTAATTTAAAATGCAAATGCTAATGAGCGAACTGGTATATCAGTGGAGTTAATAACCGCATGCCTAGCACAGGGGCTGCATCCAAAACACACAGAAGAGACAGACACCATGTTCCAATTTAAAAATAAAAACACCCAAATTAACCCTAGAAAAATCACTAGCAGATGTACAAGATCAGAAAAAGCAGGCATACCAGGGCAGGGAAATGGGAACTTCTCTCCCCATCATAGACTAACCAGTTTATTTAAATAGCTTCCTACATAGAGTGAAGGTCAGCATGGGAGTTGCTCTGGTTTATTCAGGACTGCTATTGTATAGGCACAGAGTGTAAGTATAATAAGTGAAAACTACAGGGAATCCAGAAAGCTTACACAGAGAGGTTCTCCAAACTTAGAAGCCGATAAGCCAACCTTGCAGGGAGCATATGTCCAGAAATCAAAGGCCACTGAAGAGAGGTATAGATCTCATTTATTTTATCACAGGCAAAGGGTGGTTTAAAAAAACCATACTTACAAGATCTGTATTAAGTGGGTAATTTAAATAGGAAAAAAAGTTCTAATCATGAAAAAGCATGACTGAGAGAGAATGTGGTTGTGCCCCAGAAGCCTTCCAAACATGAAAGGAACTGTGACCTGTTCTTGCTGCTACTAGGTCTGTAGCTGGCAGCCCTACATCAGCATCTTGGGCTTCCTCCGAGTCCCTCCCGCATGGGGCTGGAATGAGGAAGAGTCCTAAACATTTCCCTGCGTGAAAAACTGCAGTGCCCTCTTAAGGGCAATAGGACGGTGTGCTTGGGCTGGCTGTCCCCCGGACACCTAGTGTGTTCTAATTCCCATGTTAGTGCCATTTGCTCAAAATCTATACAAAAAGCCAAGAAGAGACTGGCAAATCCAGCCCATTAGTTTGGGGAAGCTCAAGAAAGCTTTCTGAAAGGAATCTAAGGTGAGCAAACACCTGGGGTTTGGTGCAAAGATATTTTTTCAATGATGAACTTTTTTTTTTTTTAAACAGAGAGAGGAAGGGAGTGGAAGAGAAAACATCAATGATGAGAGAGAATCATTGATCAGCTGCCTCCTGCATGCCCTTACTGGGGCTCAAGCCTGCAACCTGGGCATGTGCCCTAAGTGGGAATCGAACCCTGACCTCTGGGTTCATGGGTTGCTTAACCACTGAACCACACCAGCTGGGCAGAAACTATTTTTTTTAAAAAAATTCAGTTATAACGCTGTTTGAAAGCGGGATGTAAGAGGTAGTTCCCATAGTAACCAAGATTAGTCTTACAGGCATGTGCACTGCTCACCCCAGGGCTGCCCATTACACGATTTCAAAGCATTTCCTTTAGTTTCGTATTACCACACTGCTTACACTCCCTCTCCTGGTCCTGCCATCTTCTACCATTAGGCTGGTCAGACAGACACCCCCACAGGCAGAGGTAGCGGTGAGTAGCCCAATCCTGGAAGCTGCTGCTTGTTACCATCGCTACTAAATGGTTGCTGGGAAATGCCAACAGGTTGACAAGATGGCACTGAAATACCGACACTGAAATGTATATTACTGGGAAAACCACAAAAACAGGATTAGAACTGAAGTATCTGGGCACAACCAGGGACAGCTGCTGGTATTGGAAACACTCCAGCTAGAGGAGCCATCTAACTGCTGTGAGGTGCCCATTCCTCTCCCCCTGCCCACCAGGAGGAAGGCATCCTAGATAACCTTCCAGAGACTCAGAAAGAACCTTAAAATAGAGGGGAGGATAAGGAAAGGAAGAGGGACCCTCAAGGAAGAGCCCAGATGTCTCACCCTTCAAACCACACTCTCCTGGCTCTTATTAGCTCTACACAGAATAGGCCTGATCCTGTGAGGACAGTTTTCCCTTGTCTCATCTATATTAAACTCCAAAGCAAGAGTAAAAAGCAATGGTAAAAGGCAGAAGTCAAAGGACCTGGGAGGTGAGGATTCTTTCCACTAAACTTCGATCCATCCAGAGGCAATCAATGTACTGCAAAAGCTGGGGATAAATGATCATATTTCTTTTCTTGGCACAAAAAACCCAACTGAGATGGTGAGTGCTCAACATCCCAATTACAAGGCCACACCATCCTCAGACTTTCTCCATGGAAGGTGGTGCCACCAATAGGACTAGCTCTCCCCTAGTATCTAGACAGGCAGGTACAGAACTGCCACATGGGTCTTGCTGCCTCCCTCACCTCTAGGTCCCAGCATCACCCCAAGATATGCAGGCTGGTCTGATGGAAATGAACTAGGAAGCAGGAGAGCAGAATTTAAGTGTGATAGTTCCAAGGTCTGTGACTGCCATTAAACCAGACCGAACAAATATTATTTTCATTGATGTCTCTATTTCTTACCTCTATCTCAATCAGAAAAATATTCGAAATGGCTACTGAACAAGTCAAATCTCTGCCCCTTTCACCCTAAAATACTCCATTGTGTCCTGGAAGTGTCTTTTGATTCCTGCTGCCAGGCCTACTGGCATTTAGGTCTCTTACTATCCTGGTCACTCTCCTCTGAACCTTCTGCAGTATGCTGAGGTCTGTCCCTTCTACAGGGTGGTCCTCAGATGTAACCTCATACTCCATGCCTGCTCTGACCCAGGAGGAGCCCACACTCGGCTCTACCCCTCTCTGGATACTGTACTTCTGGGTTATGGACTAGGGCTGTAGACTTTCTGCCAGTATCACAATATTTACTGCTATCCTATCTAATAATAGACAAACATGGTAATTGACCATACCTTCACTACACCTCCTATTGGCTAATCAGCGTGATATGCAAATGAACTGCCAACAAAGATGGCGGCTAATTTGCATACTGCAGGCAAATCTCGCTGCGCCGCCCGGCCTGGGGCTGGCAGCAGTGCGATCCCCAGCCGCTGATTGCCCCAGCGGGCAATCGGGGCCTGCCATGTGTGGGGCAGGGTGGGTGGGGCAGGGCGGGTGGCAGCACAATCCCAGCGGCCGCCGGACCCAGCGCAGGATCCAGACCTGCCATCTGCGACCGGGGGAGACAGGGCAGGCACCGCAGGATCAGGCGTGCCATCTCCCACCAGGGGAGCGGGCCTAAGCCAGCAGGTGGTTATCTCCTGAGGGGTCCCAGACTGTAAGAGGGCACAGGTTGGGCTGAGGGACCCCCTCCACCTGCCAGTGCACAAATTTTTGTGCACCGGGCTTCTAGTTGTTTTATAAAAATCTGATTTTCCATTTGCATGGTATTTAAAACATGTTTCCCCTACTCTTACCTGTCTCAAAAATGTATGTTTTTCTTCATTCTTATATATTCTTTGCTTCAATAAAAACAACTACTTTGCTTGAAAGCTGGGAAAATATCTTATGCATTTCTATATTCCTAGCATAGTGCCTAGTGGAAATAAATTATTTAACAGCCATGCAATTGAATGACCCACAAGCATGATGAGGCTCATTCTGGGGATGATTCATGATCTAAAGATGGGAGATAATCAGGCTCTAATCCTAGGCTTGACTTTCATCCACCTGACCAGTGGGTGATGGTATGGTATGCCTGCACACTGGAAGCTGAGGGCAGAGCATGCGATACACAACAGCAGGAGAGCTGAGAAGAAGACTGACATTCCCATACAAGAGCAGAGAGAAAAATGATTGGTGAGTACACCCATTTCTTTTAGGCAACTCTTCCTCAGGATGAATAGAGGCTACGTTGTTTTTGCCCAGGCCCGTGGTCAGCAAACTGCGGCTCGTGAGCCACATGCGGCTCTTTGGCCCCTTGAGTGTGGCTCTTCCTAAGGCTTAGGAGTACCCTAATTAAGTTAATAACAATGTACCTACCTATATAGTTTAAGTTTAAAAAAGTTGGCTTTCAAAAGAAATTTCAATTGTTGTACTGTTGATATTTGGCTCTGTTGACTAATGAGTTTGCCAACCACTGGCCTAGGCTAATCACACCCAGCCTACCCAAGGAAAATGTTCCAGATCTTCTTGGATCCTCAAATGCCATCTCCCTTAGGAAGTCTTTTCCATTCCCCAATTAATTGTTCTTTTCTGTGCGCTCTCATGATGTTGCATATCCTTTTTACAACTCCTTTTCCCCCCCTTGTTCAAGTTTTCCGTATGGTTGTTGACACTACCCTAAAAGTTATTCAAGAAAGAAGAAGCTATCTCATTAATTTATACATCATCCATCATCTATCAAAGACTACCTTTCTTACAGCAGGGTTGCAAGAATCTTGGCCTCATTAAGAAAGGCTCTCCAAACCTGTTTACTGTGCTAATGCCTACAAGTGACACTCCAGGATCTCCTGATAAGAACATAATTTATACAATTCATGCAATGATATCTTTAATAGCAAAGAACTACAGCAGCCTCTGAAAAGTCTCATGTCAAGCTGCCCATTTCCAGTTATGGGGCCCACCTGAAAGCAAGTAGGTGGTGGAGACAGGCTCGAACCGGGAAGTCCCAAGAGAAAGAATACCCCATTTTACACAAATCCATTTAGTTGCAATTCAATTAAAGCATCTGAAAGAAATTCATAAGTATCAGCAGACCCTATAATTGCTTAATTAAGAATAGAAGCCCAGCAAACACAACCACAATAACAGCCTGATTCATTAGCACCTCTGTGATAGCAGAATGGGATTTCTCTCTTAAACATACATTGGCTTTAATTGTTTAATTTGTTTAGGCACTTGTAATCAATGGGGATCCACCATCCTGGGGTCAGGAGATGAGGAGAATATTTCTGTTCACGTTCCCTCTCCTCTCCCATTAGAAGTTTTTAGTTTATTGAAAGAGGTAGTTGATATACCTATAGGATGAGACGTTAAAGAGGAAGAAGTAAATGAAGTACTCTATTCAAAGGCATTCAGGGTGGAAGGACACACAATCAAACTTTTAGTTCACCATTCACATATTCACCACCAATATTTATCAAAGCCCAGATATCTAGAACCTTTTCTTGTTGCTTCCCTTGTCATAATGTAGCTCCAGAGGGGAGCTGTAATTAAAAAAAAAAAAAAAAAGTATTGGAAAATGCAAAAGGGCAGGCAGAGGGAAGTCTCATTTTCTAGTCTTGTTTCATATGACTAGGTAGCTGGTTAATCATAAGTCACCTGCTGTGATGCACATGGGACCCCCCTGCCAGGCAGCTGCTGCCCTCTAGGTAGTTTGTAGCATGAGTTTCAAGTAAGGTGACTGACTCCACTCTCCCCACCCCAAACCTGCCTCAGTCCATAATTCCTCATACATACTGCTGTCCCACCTCTATAACATGAAAATGCGAACAGGGTGGGCCCACTCAGTGAGTTAGCAGAAGACTCCAAATCTGATATAAGACTCCTTAGACTACTTTACATTGAAACCTCTATTCTTCTCTTCTATTTCAGGCATTTGGTTTATAGGCACTAACTTAATACCTGCTATGCTCAGCCAACAGGACAACTTTCCTGAACTGTGCCCTCGACATGACCCATATACCTCAGAGCTAAGAAAGTAATTCAAAATAAGGACATGTAAGATAAAGGTCATAGCAGTAGGACACACTCCATTCCCAATGGTGCTATTAAATAAAAATCAGAATCAAAAGCCAAACGATTTGCCAATATGTGCCTCAGTATCCCTTCAGACAAAAAACTAAGCAAAATGGACATACATGACAAGTGAAAGTAAACTAAAAATAAAGATGGCTGGTAAACTGTTTTTGTTCTACTGGAAGGGACTATATGGAGCTCACTAAATGCTAGGTGAGGAAAAAGAACACCTTTGAACAAATGCAAGCTGCCTGGGTTCTTGACTTCCTATCAACTCAGGACCAGAACGGACTGGCTGCCTCCAAGAATGCGGGAATGCGGTGAGTATGCACAGGAGGCGGCCAAAGCAGCAGGCGAAGGGACCTTGAACAGTCTCAGTTCTGACGGTGTAAGGTCACCTGCTCACCGACCAAACCTAAGCCAGGTGCTCAAAGGACTAAAGGGCAAGAGCCTTCAGGAGGCACTAACCTGTTAGCTACAGCTGACGCTGCCCAGCCCCACCTGCTATCCCATCTGACCAAGCAATCATCCCACGTACAGGGGTGCAGGAACCGTGACAGGGAGGCCAGCTGGCTTGGGCCAAATGCCACTCCCTATCAAGCTGTGGAGCCGTCTGCCTGAAAAGGCCACATAAAAATGGAAAGTGTCCACCTCGCCTTAAAGTCCAGAGGGCTCTCCAAAAGGCTGGGATTAATGAGAGCAGCACATATGGGCTGCCGAGCAATTATCTTGACTTTCCCCTTGAGAATCACAACCCCAACTTTCTCCTGGCTGCAGAGAAATCATTTCTAGCAGACCACCATTCTTACATGGTGCAGAGACCCCACAGAGAGCTGCAAAGCTGTGCCCGGAGGATCACTGAGTAGGTAGGTAGACAACTCCACAGCATGAATACCGTGCCGTGTGTCCACTCACTCTCAGAGTTGTAGGTGGTCTCAGAGAACCAGGGGCCCTTCTCTCTAAGGATACTCCCCCCACCCATGTCCTCCATACATCTTATTCATTCCATCTCTTCCAGGTGACTACTCTATTAGTCACTCCTCTACATTCTTTCTTAGTTCCTTCTCCTCAGAAATCAGACCAGTAGTTCTCATGTTGCCTATGATATTTTCTCCATCTTTTTAATATTCTCATTTGCCAAAAAGATTTTGTTGAGTTTTACATTCTGTAATTGGTATTATGAAAACAATAGGTATATTGAATAGCACTTCCAACTATACATGCCACATTCTGTTCCAATCTTGAATAAGAACTACAATTACAAAAGTACTCAGATGCTGACATCCTTAGAATGTTACCTTGACCCTTAGCTTTCACTTTTCTGCATTCCTTTTCCATTCTGTCAGATTTTTGTAAGAAGCAGTCTATTTTTAATTCTGTTCCTTATTTCCCACATTTATTCCCCAATTGCCTGTAATCTGCCTTTGACTGATTCAACTTTGATGTAACTGCACTGACAAAGGTCATCAGCAAGTGAAGTGATAAATTGAGTGAAGTGATAAATAAGAAAATAACTTCATAGTTTTTACCTACTTGATCTTTTAGGTAAAATCTCACACTGCTAACTCCTTGGAATTCTAACTGACCCCATTTCCAAAGACTACTCTCTTCCATCCTTTGACCATATTTTCTTCGACCATGTATGAACGCTTAGCCTACTCCTCACAGGTCAGAACTTTCTAGGGTGTTTACTCTTCCTACACCGGTCCTCCAGCCACTGCAACTGTTTTAGCTATTGCCTGTATGCTGATGGCTCCTCCACATGAATAATTTGCCTAGGCCCCTCTGCTGACCTCAAATATTACACGTCTAAAATCAAATCAACGATCTTTTCCTAACACCTGTTCTTACTTTCATGTTGCTTTTAGACATCACACTCTGCCCACTCAAATAATGCTTTATTTTCTCTCCCACATTTTAACATCATCTCCTATCCCCGATCAAAAAAATCCAGTTATTTCCCAAATTACCAAGTCTTCCTCCTCAATACTTTCCCAATCTCTTTTCTTTCCCACTGTCAGATTTCAGGCCTCCATCCCTCTTGCCTCTTAACTGCTCTCCCAACCCCCGGCCTCATTTAGTCCAATATATCCACCAAAATGAATTTTCTTAACCCAAGAAGACTAGCTCCGACAACAATTAAAAAAAAAAAAAAGACTAGCTCCTGTCTATATTTCCAACTTCAACCCACCACCCTTATCCTCATTGTTTATACTCCACTGATACCAAAGGCTTCATGGTTGCCTGGACTCATCAGGGTATCCGAGACCTCTACAGTTTTGCACATGCTGTAATCTCTACCTCGAGCCTTCCTCTCCACCTCCACCTCCACCTCCACACTCCTCCAACATTGCAAACTTCTATTTGTCCTTCCAAACACAGCTCAGCTATCAGATCCTCAAGGAGGCATTCTCTGATGCCTGGCTTAATAACCAATCATTTCCGTCTCTGTGCTACTTCTGTGCATTGTAAATGACTCTACTATCTCACCTAGTCCCCAACACTGCCATTTGTTTACAGGTCTGTCTACCCGCAGCGGTTCTCAACCTGTGGGTCGCGATCATCGGAAAACACAATATAGCATATCAGATATTTACATTACGATTCATAACAGTAGCAAAATTACAGTTATGAAGTAGCAACGAAAATAATTTTATGGTTGGGGGTCACCACAACATGAGGAACTGTATTAAAGGGTCGTGGCATTAGGAAGGTTGAGAACCACTGCGAGCTTCCTGAGACCTAGAACCTAGTCTTAGGAGGATGATGCAGAATTCCTTGCTCCAAAGTCTCACAGGAAAAGCCAGCTGCCTTCCGTTCAGTGAGCTCATCAGGCAGGAGGAGACTAGAATAGTGACTTTTCTTGAGTTATTTCCATCAGTAGGTAACTATGGCTCTACCATGGACACTATGACCTATGGCCATTACATATAAGAGTTAAGGAAAGCTCTAGGTATGAACTCACAAAGTCTTTGTGAGGGGATGAGGAAGGAAATATATGTACTGATGATCTGCTTTATGGCAGGCTTGTTCTGCACCCTTCTCTCATCTCATGGTACTTTCATAACAATCCTGAGGGGCATGATACTCTTTCTGGTTGACTGACATATAAACTGAGGCTTGAAGTGGGTAAGTAATCTCCCTAAGTCCCTGCCTGTGTAGACTAGAGCCATGATTCAAATAGAGATCTGCTTTCTCTGACGACTTCAATGTCCTGTATCCTTGCTGCGTTTCTAAAGAAACCAGAAGATGCATAACATACGCGCATATAGTATGGCAGGAGACAAATGTAAAAGCTTGTATTTTTATCACTCATTTGCTTGTATAATCTGTCTTTCAGAATGTAAGTGAACTCAGGCAATGCCTTCTGAATTGCTAAGCTTAGAATAACGCCAAGTCCACAGAAGAACTAGCTGGTGCCGGGTTGAGTGATCAGACTGCGGTGTTTAAGTAAGGTACAACCAGAAGGCTTCTGAAAAAAAACTCCCACCAAGATAGATCCAAGCTAAAAGCCAGCTCCATTCAGGCAGTTTTGAGTTTAGAAGCCAGAGCTACAATGTTTTCTTTCCCCTGCAGATCTGTGGCCAAGTTTCCCAGAAAAAAGAATAATACTGCTTTTCTTTCACACCTCTGGATGAAGCTCTACGATGCCAAAAAGAAGCTTTTGTTGTGCAGGTAGAGAGCAAAGGATGAGATAAATATACACCTCAAATGCTGTAACAGCAAGAAGTTACTGCTAAGAATTTCGCTACAGAAATCTTAAGGGCACAAATGGCTGCATGAGGGACTCGCGCACTGCTACACTCCCCCGCCGTTAACTCCAGCACACATTCGCAGGAATGAGGTGTGGATTTGTTGCGGCCTTTCTCGTTCATGGCTGCCTCTAAGCTTTGTGTCAGGCTTCAACTAGTCCCTCAGGAAGCCTGCAGCGCTGTGGAGAGGTCATTAACTAGAGTGTGCGAGAGCCTCAGCCAGAAGGGACGGTCCTGTGTTCAGGGAGGGCTTTATGTCATACAACAATCCATTTAGCTGGGGCCAAGGGAGACCCTGACAGAAAAGAAACTATCAGTGCCTTCTAGAAGAGGGAGGCTGAGGCAACATGGCAGGGACAACAAACAGGGCGCCCGTTTCGTGTCCCCCAAGGTCAATTCTATTCAAGAACACGAGAGAAGCAACGCTGAGGCAGCAGGACAGCCTCAGAAACACAGTGCGCATCGGGATAACACAGGAGAGTAAGTCCTTTGTGAGTGAGTGTTTTCGTATGTATGGGATGAGGAGCAGGGTATTGAAGTACAGAGGGGCCTTGACTTACGAGTTTAATTCGTTCCGTGACGGAGCTCGTAACTCAAATTACTTGCATGTCAAATCATAAAGTGAACGAGTGAGACACGTGATGCTGGGCTGATGTTGTGGCGTTCACTGTGGCGTTCGCTGCACCAACTAGTGGTGGGGTATCTGAAGCTGGCTCATAACCCGAATTTTAGCTCGCAACTCAAAGCAAAAAATCGGCTGAGAGACGGCTCGTATCTCGAAAAACTCGTTAGTCGGGACACTCGTAAGTCAAGGCCCCACTGTAAAATGACACTTTCTCTCTAAGTCTACAGTTTCTTAAAAGTCCTGACTGAACAAATGGCTGTTACTTACCAATAGGGAAGAAATGAAGAGATTTGCTCCATGAATGCATAAATACAAATTGTGCCAAGAGCACAATTTATACACAGTCTTGCTGGCTTATCAAATATGAAGTTACTAGAAAGGATAGGATAAGAAAGATGTAATTCAGTCAGCAAAGAAAGAAAGGCTTGCCATAGTATGCCAACCTCAGTGCAGGAGCCTGCGAAGGTATGTCATGTGGGGTTTCATCAAGGACTAGGATCCTAATGACATTTGAAAAGAATAAGAGAGAGACAATCGGCACTGCCTGGGGAGCTACAAGGCAGGTGTTCAGCTCCTCTGAGGCCTGCCCAGGACTAGCATGGCGGGGGCGGGCCCTATTCCAAATAGGAAATACCAACTGTGCGAATTCCATCAATAGTCGTTTTCTGTGCCTGGAGTTCCCTTCTCTCAGATTCTCTGAGGATTTGTGCTGTTGTTTAAACTACTCTACTCCTGCGTCCCAAAATTGGTGGAAATGAGGAACAGGAGAGGGACCAGTGACAGAGGACCAAATCTAGAAATGTTGTGCTCAAATCTCAGAGATGAAAGCACCCGACGGGCGCAGGGCTGTGTAAGACACAGGGAAAGAAGGCATGTGACCTCCGGAAATGACTTCTGAGCTCCAGGAAGAATTTCCACAGCAACACATAACACATAAAACATACCTGCAAGCAAGAAGGTGATAAGGCAAGTTTCCTTTGGCAAATATAGCTTGAGACGAGATCCACTGAAGACATATTCCACCACAGCTTCGGAACGACCTGCCCGCTGGAGAAAGGGCAGGAACTGCTTTGCTTTTTGGGTATCCTAGTGGAGAAAGGAAAAAAGAATCCTTAAACATGTAATGGGATTCAGGTTAATGTTCCTTTCGCTCTGGTATAGGACACAGTCTAGCAGACCATGGGAAGCTAGGCCAATAACTCTGTAAAACTAGACATTCCTAAAAACATGACATCGACTAGATATCCATGTGACTTCCATAGAAGAGATAAAATTAACCAGAAATTTTCAGAACATTCTCATTGACTCCTCTGCCTCCCTCTGTTCAGTTACTAAGTAATCAGTGGATGTACAATACAAGTGAGGAAGGTGCTTTAATGATAATCTCACTCCTTCTCTGGGACAGGAAAGAGCTCCTATTTCTTCTACATGAAACTGAGAGAAGATCAATACTAACCTTCTATGTAGTTTAATTTAACCTTTAATTTTCATTAAGAAACAATGTGACCCTCAGGCTGTGTGATATAGCCCCTAAGCCCTTTCCCAAGAAACCCAAAGCAGTTCATCTTCCATCTTCAATAGGTTATGTAGACCCAGGGGTCACTGTGTCTTATAGAAGAGAATAATGCAGCCTTATCTGGGCACCAGTACAACAAGCCCTGTTCTTGGAGCTTTTCAGGGATGAGCCAGGACCTGGGCACACTGCTCTGTTCCCAGTCTGGGAAATCTCTAACAGTAGGATGTGTCCTCAGGGACCAATCCCATAGAATAATTACAGTACAAATAATTATCTAATCTAATAAAAGAGAAACATGCAAATTGACCACACCGCGGCTATGCCCAAGCCACGCCCAACAGCCAATCAGAGCAACTATATGCAAATTAACTCAATCAAGATGGCGGCTGGCAGCCAGGGAGCTGGAGCAAGCAGGAGGCTTGGTTGCCCTGGCAATGGAGGAAGCCAAGCTTCCCATCAGTTCTGGCCAGCTGCAGCCTCCACTCAAGGCAACAAAGTTTCAATTATAGAAGATAAATAAATCCCAGATACCTGCTTCCAGCCAGCCTCCACTGGGATCTAGGGTGGCTGGGGGCTGTGGCCAGCCTGCAAACAGCCATCAGCCCCTCACCTAGGCTGGACACACACTCATGGGGTGAGGGTCCCCGCTGGGGGGCTTGGCCAGCCTACAAACAGCCATCAGCCCCTCACCCAGGCTGGCCAGGCACCCCAGTGGGGACCCCTACCCTGAAGGGGGTTTGGCCAGCCTGCAAATGGCCCTCAGCACCTCACCCAGGCTGGCCAGGAACCCCAGCAGGACCCCCACCGTGATCCAGGACATCCTTCAGGGTAAACCAGCCGGCCCCCACCCATGCTCCAGGCCTCTATCCTATATAATGAAAGGGTAATATGCAAATTGACCCTAACAGCAGAACCACTGGGAATGACTGGTCACTAGACACACACTGACCACCATGGGGCAGACGCTCAATGCAGGAGCTGCCCCCTGGTGGTCAGTGCGCTCCCACAGGGGGAGCTCTGCTCAGCCACAGCCAGGCTGATGGCTGCCAGCACAACGGTGGTGGCGGGACCTTCTCCCGCCTCCTCAGCAGTGCTAAGGATGTCCAACTGCAGCTTAAGCCTGCTCCCGCTGGCAAGTGGACATCCCCCGAGGGCTCCCAGGCTGCCAGAGGGATGTCTGACTGCCAGCTTAGACCCAATCCCCCGGGGAGCGGGCCTAAGCCAGCAGCTGGTCATCCCCTGAGGAGTCCCAGACTGCGAGAGGGCACAGGCCGGGCTGAGGGAACACCCCCGAGTGCACAAATTTTTGTGCACCGGGCCCCTAGTCTATATATATAAAAGGCTAACGTGCAAAGTGCACCCTCGGGAGTTCAACCAGGAGACCAGGAGTTTGGTTGCTCACTATGATGTGTGCTGACCACCAGGGGGCGGCGTGGAATGAAGGAAGGCCCCAGCCGGCAGCCAGCAGCCGGGAAAGGAAGGCCCCAGCCGGCAGCTGGAAGGCCCCGATTGGCCCTGATCACCGGTCAGGCCTAGGGACCCTACCAGTGCATGAATTTTGTGCACTGGGCCTCTAGTAGAAACAGTAAAACCATGAAACCACACAGCACTTTCTAAACTTTTCTCACACATCCACATGAAGTGAGTGCATGCATTCTACCCTCAAGAGTGCCAAATAATGGGCATTAGAACCCCAGAGCTCTCAGCTACAGAGGAGGTAGAGCCTTCCAATCCTTTCAGTCTCTCACGCTATTTCAATAGATGACAGAAAAAGCAAGGATCAAAATATCACATCACATGTGCTGGGGTAACAGTTCCTGGATGTCAGAATTTCTGTGGTTTGCAGACCAGCCAGCAGAACTGCATACTCCCTTTGAGGGCAGCAAAATCTGCACACTTTCCTAACGCCTGCAACATAAGCAGGCTAAGCTCTTCCTTGCTAACTCTGCTCCTAGCAACAGAGCTATTGTATCTAAATTAATGCACATTAGATAATGAAAATTTAAGAGGCCATCAAATATTTGAGAGTGTTCACAGCAGTCAAAGGGGTTCTGCTCATTCGGAAGCAGTGAGGTAGGCTGGGGTGAAAACAATATTTATAGTAATGAGATTCATCCTTCTCTTCAAACAGATTCTTAGAGAAAAGGAGAGACAGTCATCCATTCTCCGTGTCTCTAATGGCACATAGGAAAAAGGTAATGGCACAAGGAGCTTTAGTGGGTTGGAAACTCCTCTCAATGAACATTTAAGCAACACATACTCCACTCTACATATACAGTGGGAAAAGGCCTTTCTGGCAGTTGGCTGAAGTCCAGAACAGTCAAGCAAGACAAATGTTCCATGGGTAAGAAAGCACTACCTCATTAAAACCGTTTTGCCATACTTGTCTGAATATGGGACATTATTCATGAGTTGAGCCAGTAAGTCAACAACAATTATCAAACTGATTATTGCAAATAATGAGGCAACTTAATGTCTCTGAAGAGAAGGCCCTTTCCCTAAAGACTACAATAATCTATTATTTTTCAGAAAGAGACTTTTGCTCACCACCATCTTTTGGATGTATTTATCAGAAAAAAAGATGTGCACACATAATGTTAATACTAAAAAGGAAGTTGTACCAGGCTGGTCCTGAGGTCAAAGAGAAGGAAAGGTACCTTACACTTGGCCATGTAATAATAACATGAAAAAGAAAAAATACATGCTTCTGACTCCTCCTAAGTCTCCACCTACAACAGTCCTATTCCAGAAACAACACATGGGAAGACAGCAAAGAGAATCTGTCACACCATTGATTATGACAAAGATTAGAAGGGAAAGCCAACTATGTCAATTGAAGGCATAAAAGCAAATTTTAAAGACCTATCAGAATTGGTCATGTTTATTTCCAGCAGCAAAACTGTAAGACAACACATGGAGCTCCCCCATCCTCAACAGGCAAGTGTTCCGAAGGCTTGAAGAAGATGCTATATATACAGATCACCCATCTAGGGACAAGAAAGAAATTCCACCCAAGTTGATAGGCTTTTAGGAATAAAAAATTCTTACAAAGCCAACCAAAAGATGTCAGCTCTTTCAAATCTCAGTCACAGGCAGACAATAATGTCTCTTCAATCACTTCCTTTGATTGGCATGCACCTTTTCAATATAAAAATTCTTGAAACCTTTAATATTTACTTCAGTGGCACAAATGAAAAGGCCAGTAAGACCAACTGACAAATTTTGTCAGGTGATGTAGCCATAAATCATTCTCTGCTAATTTAGCTATGAAAATTACTCATATTAGGAGTTTGACTGTATTACTATAAAACTGACTAAATGTGGTCAAACGATTTGCCTTCCAAAGAGCCTGTGCAAGTAGAGCAATATGCTTCAGTCTCTATACTCATTTCTAAGGTTGCAATAAAAGGTAAATAAGAGAACACGATTACAAGAAACAATATAACAGAGACCAATTTAGGCCCTATTGAGGAATCAAAGATGCCACATGGATCTTACGGATGATGATGAAGTGAAAAAGTTCAAATGATGTCATTAACATGACATTTTAAATTCTCCTCCAATAATCCTGAAGAAGGACCTACACTGAGAGAGTTAGTGAAATTAAGGATTTCTTTTAACTTTAGAACTTTGAAATGTATTTTATTTTTTATACAGATAAAAAGATTTTATTATTTTTTATTTGTTTGAGGTTACATAATTTATTGAAGATCACAAAACACTAATATGCAGCACTTGAATTCAAATGTTTCCAATGCCATACAGTGTATAATTTTTATACTTGGGAACTACTATCAGGGACAACTTTAAGAGTTGTTTATTTGGGGGGTGGAGGGTGAGGGGTTACATGTTTATTCATTTTATATTTGTTTGTTTTTTTCCTGACAGAGACTGGGTAGATACTTTAATTTGGGAACTTTACTTCAGATGGTCTTCTTTCCCCTTCTAAATACAGTTTACATTCAATATTATTTTATATTAGTTTTGAGGTATAGTACATAGTAGTCAGATAATTATATGATGTACTAGAGGCCCGGTGCACGAAAATTCGTGCACTGGCGGGGGCAGGGGGTGTCCCTCAGCTCGGCCTGCCCCCTGACACAGTCTGGGAGCCCTCAGGGGATGTCCTTCTGACAGCTTAGGCCTGCCTAAGTCACAGTCTGGCCTCCCTCTGGGGGAGGCGACCGGGCCGATCAGGGGAAGGCACCGCCCCATCACACTGGTGCTGCTGCCACTGCTGGCCGCTGTGGCTACCAGCCCTCAGCCCTTGCTTCATAGCACTGGTCCTGGCCCCTGCCCACTGGTGGGTGGGGGGTGATCTGGGGCCAGGCCGGCTGGGGGAAGGGCTGTGGGAGGGTGAGGTACAGCAGGTTGCACCCTGTCCTGCCTCTGTGACTGCCTCTTCGGAAGGGGCAGCACTGGAACTGGGACCACGCAGCCCCCTCTCCCACTGCCTCTGCGGAAGGGGCCGTGATGCTGGACCGGCCCATGCCACCGCCTCTACCGGGCCACCGGCCCTCGGCCCTCTCAGCTGCTGTGGCTTTGTCCAGAAGGACGTCCAGAAGACGTCCGGTCTATCCAGTCTAGCATATTACCCTTTTATTAGTATAGATTTTTTAAAATAAAGTTAAAGGCCTCAGATTTTAAGAGGTAACACTGAGAGTTACAAGAGAATGCTGATTTCAGAGGAAGACTACTAAGCACCCAACATTTCTGCTTCCATATCTAGTGGCAGGGACTCTCGGCCCCCGGGTTCCTATGAGGTGGTTTATTTACAGGTCTGACAATCTACCTGACACAATTACCTGGTACTACATTGGCTCAGGCCTCGAGAATCTGAGTAAATTAGCCATAGTTTAATGCTTTCTCTACCAATATTCCCCTCCAACAGTGTAGCTAATCAAGAAGCAACTGTTTCTGAGCAAATAAGTCTGTTTGATTGCACTGCTAGTTTTCACATTACCTGTACTCCAAAACAAACCATATAAGTGTGTTCCTGTACTCTTAGAAAGGCTAATTTAAGGATACATTAGCTACATTTAACCTGCTATTGTGGATGGCATCTCTTTAAGGAATGTTTCTGCCTCCTCAATGCACCTTGAAATTGAGAAAAGTAATGATGCAACAAATGTGCCTGGGGTGACTTCATTTCAAAGGATGTTAATATCTATACCTCAAACTTCTAGGAGCAAGGTTCTGAATGACCCTGAAGACAGGCAGAATGGTCCTTAGAGAGAGAGAGAAAGGTTATAAAGACACTTTAATTATGCCCTCCTACTATCCCCTCACTTCTGGCCTGTCAGCCCAAACCTCTTCCAAATGTGGGTGCGTGTCAAGGACTGAAAGAAATCCCCTTCAGTAGACAGATTGCAACTTATCTTAACGAAGTATCTTGCTGCGTAAGCAGATACATGTTTACAATAACTTAGTACTGTGGATTATCAAGTCTGGGAGAGGGCGTAGGGGGAGAGGAGGGGAAGCAGGTTCCTTATTCGCAGGTACAGGACCGAGGTCCTGAGAACACCATGTAGACAAGTAGGTCATCTGCATCCTAGAAGAACAGAACTGACATAAATCAAGGTTCTGTGAATTCTGGAACCAGGTTTGAGGTTGTCAGTTTGTGCTCGATGTTAGCACAATGAGTTCTATGATTTTTCCACAGAAAATACCCATCACAGTGGGCATTAACACAGTTAACACTGGTAAGGGGAACATCACCGCACACACCAGACAGCACAGGGAAATGGCAATCAAAATAAACCTATTAGTTAACAATTAACCACTCAGGATTATCACATGCAAGTCTCAAATGGGAACTGTTAATAATGAAGCTCACTAATTAGTTCTCATCATCACAATCACTCTTTGATGAACATCATAGGAAAAAGAACTAAAAACAAATACATGCAAGAGCTTATTACGGTTCCATGGGGACACTCCACCAGCACCTGAGAAACTGAACGGGAAAGAGCATCAAACTCGATGAAGCTTCCTGGAGGTACAGCCACGTCCTATGCTGGCCACTCCAGCAGGACAGGAAGTGTCTCCCCAGCCAGGGCAGATAGCCTGTCCTTACAGGGCTGACTGGCCTGAGGCTAACGGACTCCAGAGCACTATGCTGTTTGGGACCAACCAATCTTAATAGTGAAGCAGCAAAATCTGTGTGTACAAGAGTCCAGGTGTACAGGAGACCCAGATGGAGATCAGAACCGAAGCCAAGGACACTGAAGCACACATACTGTCACTGCAGGTGCGTGGTGGTAACTCACTGCCGCAGTCATCTACTAGTGTCTGTGCAGGGCCTCCTGACCAGCTATCCGGAAGACAAATCGTAAGTATGTCCCCTACCCGCAAGGCAGAAACGTCACCCATCACTCCACACTCTCCCTCCCTCCACAGCCTAGGCTCCTACAGCCCAAATGACATTTTAATTCACAGAATGAGCTCATGAATCTCTGTAAGGAACCAGCTGGACACCAAGATAATCTCTCGGTATAAATGGAGCCCTGGCGGGGGGTGGGAGGGGCACACTTGGGAATCTTGTCCAGCTCCAATAATACCACAAAGCACTAAAAAATTTGAACCCAGTCTTGTCTGGCTGGCTATCAGTGTTTCATGGTGATGTGTGTGAGGAGACTGGGAGAGTGCACAAAATTCAGTGAGGTGCAAGTTTAACAGGAGTGAGTGAACACAGGAGAGAACCCTAGAGAAAAACACTGGCTGAAAAACAAATAAAATTATAAGAAAACAGAAAAGAAAGGTGCGGAAGCTAGGCCATCAATAACCTTTCATCCAGTGCTGTCTGCAGTTTGCAGTTCTCACACTGTGTCCTCAGTTGGCAGCTCGCTCAGGCTCAGGGCGGAGTGGAGCAGAGCCATGTTCCAGGCTCCGGGCGCCGCTCCTGGGAGCACGGATCCAGAGGACAGTTGTAGGAGCACTGAGCTGGAAGAAAGCCGAGCGTGGGAGGCTGGCATTCTAACCTGAGGCGTCCTCAACACACAACACAACTTTCCATTTTCTTTCCTAACTCTACTCCTTTACGAATTATTAAGGGAGGATGGCCGTTTCCAAGCTTGCAAGCTAAGGACAGACCGAAGGGCAGAAGGAGCTGGCATGGTCTGCTTCCCAAATGGGAAGGAAGCTGCAGAGCCTGCCAGTGGTAAGCGTAGCTTCATATCCCAAATGTGGGGGGGAAAATGTCTGCAATCAGACTTGCACAACCCTAAATCTTCCAACATTTGAAGAATATGCTTGCCCTCAGGAGTCCTGCAAAGAACAGGCATCTAAATATTTTCATTTGGTTGGTCTTGCTCACCATCTATTTCCTGTTCATGGGTACAATCCTGAGAAAAGAAACCAGGACTTGGCAAATGTTAAGGGAAGAGACAACCCTGTGTTTATCGTGAAAACACGCAGAGCAGCACTCTGACAATCATGGCAATCTCACTAAAAGAAAGTCAAATCATGTTACAGAAACAGATTCAGGACCCTAGAAAATGGCCTGAATTTACCTGCACTCACCCCAACCTGGAAATATCCTAAATCTCCCTCATCACAGAATGGACAAACTGTAGTACTCTCACACATTGAAATATTCCGCAATGAAAAGAATATAGGCAACAAGGGCGAATCTCAAATGCATAACTCCATTTACATGACATTTTTTCAAATTGTAAGGAAAGAAAACAGATCAGTGGTTGATTCCAAAGGGGACAGAAGAATTCTGGGGGATGATACAACAGTTCTACTATCTTTACTGTCGTGACAGTTCCATATGTCCATGCTCTCAAAATATCCATGTTTATCAAAACTCATAAAATTATATACTAAAAATTATATATTTTACTGTATATAAATTATGCCTACATTTTTAAAATAAATAAAAAATTGTCCTGGATAAGTAGACACTGCAATATTTTAATTTTTAGCTTAAGAAAACTTTTTTTTAGTCACCTAATTTATAAGCAGCTCAAAGAAAATAAGTTCAAAATTAAGCACTAAATAATCATGTTTTAGATAAACTATTCAATATATTAAAGTATTTTAAAAATTCAAGCAGAAAATAGTCTAGATGAGGAATCATGGGGTTACAAGAGCACAGAAAAAAATCTTATCATTTTCCTAAAAGCAGCATAAAAAAGTATCAATTCTTCAGTAATGGCTAAAGGAAAGCATGATCTTCAACTGGCTATATAGAGGGAATGCTCTGTTCAAAGGAAGGAAAAAGTATTACTGTGTACATATGCCTACTGACATTCCTTTTCTACCTGGAAATAAAATCATGTGATGTAGCTTAATGTGTATAAAATAATATCCAACTCTTAATCAAATGAAAATTCTACACAGGATCAAGATTATTCTTTTAGTAGAGGCCTGGTGCATGAAATCTGTGAATGGGTAGGGTCCCTAGGCCTGGCCGGAGAACAGGGCCGATCTGTGGGGTGACTGACAGTGCGATCGGGGGGCCCTGCTGGCACCTGCCTTGGCTGGCCTGGTGCCACCGCTGCCAGTTGCCTCCCTCTGTGGGGCAACTGGCGGGTGATTGGGCCCCCCCAAACCCCACCGCTGGCACCAGCCTTAGTCGGCCTGGCGTCACCTGCTTGCTGGCCCCGCCCCCCACCGCCACCACTGGTTGCTTCCTTCTGCAGGGCGACCAGCAGGGTGGTTGGGGGGCCCCTGCTGGCACCGGCCTTGACTGGCCTGGGGGCAGTTCCTGTGTTGAGCATCTGCTCCCTGGTGATTAGTGTGTGTCACAGCAACTGGTCGTTCTGCCGTTCTGTTGATCTGCATATTAGGCTTTTATTATATAGGATTAAATGACTTTTAGTATCCCAAATTTAACCAGCTAAAGTTATGCTGTGAGCACTATTCAATTTATTTTAGAAAAAAACTCATTGCATTTTAGTGGGAAAATCTGCATTTTTATCATCAACAGGAAACACAATGCCCAGTCTTACTTTATAAGACTTTTTTTGTACTCTTAAGATTAGCTTAGAAAGCATAGGGATGGTATATGTGTGCTTAATATAAAAAGGGCAGAAGTATGTACCTAGTTACAAGAAAGTATCAACTATACAAACTCGCTTGCTTCCTATATTCAATCGTCTTTCTCTAGAATTTGTTTGAGGTGTGTCGTCCACCAACACGGTGCAAAGGTCCTTCCTGAAGTCTGCCTATCCACAGAACTATCTGAAGGTTATGGCTCATAATTTGTGAGATCCAGAAAGGTTTCCACAAATAAACCACACCTCTTCCCATCCCCAACTTCACCCCAAGCAGTCCTTTCCCCATTTCTCCATACTCTAACTTCCCAGCAGATTATCATTGTTATAAAATTGATAGCCAGTGTTTATAAATTATGACTTTAAATTACAGCCTTCCCTGCCGAGCTCCCGTCCTCCTGCCGACTTCTGCATGGTGGCCTGTGAGGCCTGCTCACAACAGATGTCCTGGACCTTCCATTCACCGGGATCCTGGAAATTCCCTGCACATCCTATCTTGGATTACTTCCTAAGTCCATGCCTCCCACTTAGTTTACAACCTTTTCCTTTAAAAAAAAAAACAAACAGAAAACTATTCCTATTTCATGGAGAAAATGCTGGCTGGCTGGCTCAGTGGATAGAGTGGCGGACTGTGGACTGAGGTTCGAAGGGTCCCAGGTTCGATTCCCAGTCAAGGGCACATACCCGGGTTGTGGGCTCCATCCTCAATATGGGACCTGCAGGAAGCAGCAGATCAATGATTCTCTCTCATCACTGAGTTTCACTCTCTCTCTCTCTCATTCTCTCTCTCTCTCTCCCCCTCTCCCTCTCCCTCTCCCTCTCCCTCTCCCTCTACCTCTGAAATCAATAAAAATATATTTTAAAAAAGAAAAGAAAATGCTTTAACTTTTTGAGGTCAGGTAAGTAAATGTAAAATATAGACATCAGAGGTAGTGGTTCAAAAATACCAATTTATATGTGAAAAAGGTACTTCCATGAGATATAAATCTCTAAAAATGTGTAATGTATCCAAATTGTAGACATTATATTTATAGCAAATAAATCACTAAGTTGATAAGAAAATAGTTAAAGGTGACATTTCTGTTTAAACTGGTATGTCTAAACACAATCAATGATGATAGAAAGGGACCATTTTAACAACTATGTTGTTACTTTTCTAAGAATCAAATAATGAATCTTTACAGGAATACAGCGGGTGTTGCATAATGACGTTTTGGTCAACGATGGGCAGCATGTACAATAGTGGGAGCTGAAAAATTCCCACTGCCTAGTGACACAGTAGCTGTCTTAATGTTGCAAGGCATTACTCATGTGTTTGTGATGATGCTGGTGTAAACAAACCTACTGTACCCTCAGGTGTGTAAGAGTACAGCACTTACAATTATGTACAGTACATAATACTTGCTAATGATAATAAATGACCATGTTACTGGTTTACGTACTTACTATAGTACATTTTTATCATTATTTTAGAATGTACTCTGTGTACTTATTTGCTTAAAACAGTATGCTGTGTTATGCCAACAGTACCTCACATATCTTGTGCTTACTGTCTGTTGATTGCATCATTTTCTCTTGTGCCTGATTTAATCTTGTGTTGTATAAGTTTAGTGTAGTCCAAGTGTACAGTGTTTATAACGTCTACAGGAATGTACAGGAATGCTCTAGGCTTCACATTCACTCAACACTCGCTGACTCATCCAAAGCAACTTCTAACCTGCAAGCTCCATTCATGGTAAGTGCCCTATACAGGTGTACCATTTTTTATCCTTTATATTGTATTTTTACATTTTTATGTTTGTTTAGATACGGAAATACTTACCACTGCTACAATTGCCTACTATATTCCGTACAGTCACATGCTATACAGGCTTGTAGCTTAGGAGCAATTGGCTATCCCATGTAGCCTAGGCAAGTGTGTAATAGACTAGACTAGGGGTTCTCAACCTGTGGGTCGCGACCCCTTTGGCGGTCGAACGACCCTTTCACAGGGGTCGTCTAAGACCATCCTGCATATCACATATTTACATTACGATTCATAACAGTAGCAACATTACAGTTATGAAGTAGCAACGAAAATAATTTTATGGTTGGGTCACAACATGAGGAACTGTACTTAAAGGGCCAGAAGGTTGAGAACCACTGGGCTAGACCATCTGGGTCTGGTAAGTGCACTCCATAATATTCAAACAACGAGAAAATCGCCTAATGACACATTTCTCAGAATGTATCCCCACCATTAAGCAGCGCAGGACTCTACAACAATAAACATTTCTGGAAAAAAGACACAAGACTGGTGGAAAACACAGCTTATACAAGGTAAGCCACAGAAAGAACATGGAAGAAAGCACATCAAGAAGAGTCTACTGCTCTGGATTTCAATTACAAGGCCATGACTTAAAAATAACTAAAGATCTGAAATACTTTTTAAAAAAGTTTTAGGTCAAGTTTTATCACTTTCAAAGTCTCTATGGGCAAGAGGTAAGAATTTATTACAATAGCAGAAAATGGCTGGGGAGATAATTAAAATAATATGTTCAGAGTAAAGAATTTAAAAGATGATCTGATGAAGAACAGGTTTCATTTCATGGGTAAATCAAGAACTCAGAAGCAAGGAAATTGATGTCATGCTAAGCTCTGCCCCACCTGAGACAAGAATACAACTTTAGAAAAGGATGAAGAAAAAAGAAATCTGCAAGCAACTTGTGACATAAAAAATCAAAATAAATATTAAATAGGTTAGATGACTAAAATAATTTCAACATCCCCTAAAAATACTGTGAACATTCATTTCTTGCCTGCAGTCATATCAATTTAGGTCCAATAAATCTTAAATAAAAGTTTTATTATGTCTAATTGGTCTTTTTAAAGCCCTACATTTTTAAAGAGTTAATAAAAATAGATAATTACAAAATTTGGAAGAGAAAGTTCTCGTTTTTAAGATAGGAAGAAAAATGGCAACTATTACAGTAGAAATTTATTATTAATTAAGATAGAGGTGGTCAGTGTTTTAAAGAACACCAAATGCATCAAACTAAAAACCTAATAACTGTACTCAACAGAGGTACAGAATAATGACATTAAAAACTATATGCCATCCTTTAGCACACATTCCTAATTACTGACTATGAATTAGCTAAAGAAATCGATGTTGTTTATGAAAGAAAAACACAATCCAAACAACCAAAATAGCCAACAATAGGAATCTTTTTAAGTACGTTACAGTACATTAATAAGACAGAATACTAGGAAGACATTAAAAGTATGGTTCAAGAATTTTCATATGGAAAAATATAATTAAGAGAAAAAAGCAAATAAGCACCTACTATGTGTCAGATACTTTTCTGGCACTGATTGTATTAAGAATAAAATAGAAAGTTCCTGCACTGAATACAACTTGTATCACTTCAAAAGGGAGGGGGTGGGGGGAGAAAAATGAAGAAAAGAAAGAAAACCCTACATTTTGGTGAAAAGATGTATTTTTACTGAAACATTTCTACATTTCTGATGGTAGTAGTAGAGATGATTTTATTTTGAATTCAAACACAAAACTTCTGGTGAAAAAAACACTGGTAGTCAAAAAAAGTATGTTTTTCGCCCTGGTGGTATGGCTCATTGGTTAGAGCGCCAGCCCATGCACTGAAGGCAATTCCCAGTCAAGGGCACATAGCTAGGTTGCAGGTTTGATCCCTGCCCCATAACCAATCAATGTGTTTTCTCTGTTACATCGATATTGCTCTCTCGCTCCCCTTCCCTCTCTCCCTTCCACTCTCTCCAAAAATCAATGGAAAAAATATCCTCAGGTGAGGATTAACAAAACAAACAAAAAGTTTTTGTTTTTAAAAGAAGAAAACAGGTTAACATTCAGTGCATTCAGCTTTGCACAGATAAACTTACAAATTATTCAGTTGGGTAACTATCTCTCCAGTGTTTTAGAGCCAAATTCAACATTCTCTAGAGTAAATTAGTTCTTTATAATTGTTCTGTATGTTTCGAAAGAATAAATACTTCGGACACTGTAATAAAGTCTGTGAACTGATTTGGAAAACATCTTAATTTGAAACTGGATATGAAATTTGCTCCATGATTTCTTCAAAAACAGCATCTAAGCACAGTGCTTTATGGCAGTGATGACACCGAACTAAATAGCCCTTTTCCTAAGGAATAAAAATTTGACTAGGTAATTATGATTCAGAGCTAAAAAGAGTGTCGACAATAGGTAGAAAACAAAAATCACACAATAATTTGCATGATGTATGAATAAGAAAAATGCCTTCCTAGTAAAGCAAGCAGCATGATGTAAAGAGTTAGAATTATAGTATTTTGAGTATATTTGGAAATTCTGGTTCTTCCTAAGGAAAAGCATAGACTTCCCCCTTCCCCCACCTGGTGTGATTTTGTAACTATGGATGATGTAATTACATGTGAATACCGTATTGGGGTTCTCGAAGTGAAACTATCAATGAAAAACCCATATACCCCAGAATGCATGAATGATGGTAGAGAATTCAGACAAAAAGTTTTGGTCAAGGTAACAGAAGAAATTTGTTTTTCCAACCAAGGCTCTCAGATCACTGTCATTTCTTTCTCCTTCAGGGCACACGCAATTGTGAATGTTCTAAAGCTTCTCACTCACTGAAAACTACAAAGACACCATCATCACAGACATTTATCCATTCACTATTGTTAGAAAACTCCTAAAACGGAAGGTATAGAGATGTAAGCCTTGCTGGGGATAAGCCGGCTGGGAAGACATCTAGCTATCACTTTCCACCCCTTCATTCCAGAAACACTGCTCTAACTAAGGTCACCAGGAACCATGTTGCTAAACCCACTGGACACTTTTCAGTCTTCATCTGTCTCGACCTTGAAGCAGCAGAGTCAACTTTTATGTTTGAAGCTCTCTTTCCTCTTAGTTTCTTCCTTATTATTTTTTCCATTGATTTCTGACTGAACATGAAAAATGCATTTAAAAAACAAGCCAGAAAGCATATGTTAAATATTAAGTGAGACATAAAGAGGCAATAAAAGAACTCAGCAGAGGGAGGGATGTAATTTGAAATTTGAATAAAGTTTGAAATAAAAATACTTCATAGAGGACTTCTTATGTGCAAGGCAGAATGCTCAGCAATTTAATACTAATCACCAACACCCTGTGAACCACTGCTCTCTGTTGAGTTCTTATGTCAACTGTTATAAATACTTTGCATGTATTAACTCAATCATTCTACAAATCTAATGAGGTAAGGGCCATTATTATTAATTTTACAGATGGGAAGATTGTGGCACAGAGGTTAAATAACTTCCTCAAGGAGACAAAGTAATAAGTAATGTAGCAAACACTTGAACCAGGGTGATCTAATATTGGAGCCCATGCTACTATGACTCTATACTGCTACTGTATTCTAGAACAGTGATTTTCAACTGGTGGGCCACAAGATTTTTTAAAACATGCCATACCAGATTATTTGGTCAGGGGCATTGACCTCTTTTCCCTTAGATTGTCAAATAAAAAAATGACAACAGCCAACACAATAACTGGTATGAATGAATCAAAATTACACTTATTTTTATTGTCAGATTGGCAAAGCAATATAATATTTCTTGTGTATATATGTCATGAACTAAAAAAGGTTGAAAATAGCTGTTTTAGAAAGTATGCCTGTCCACTTCCAGTTACTACCAGCACAGTTAACCCTAGAGGGCCATATTTTTCCTAATAGTATCACACTAAGATCATCATCTGACAGATCAAATCTAAACTAGGCAATGAAGAGATACAAAAAAGATGCCCTTTTCTTTGTTTAGAAACTAGTGACGTGAACCACTGTACACATGTCAACTTGAGAACAGTTACCAATCAATACATAAACAAGCGCAAAATTATGGTAATGACCGATTATGTAAAATTGGTTAAGAAAGGCATGATCAGAAGACAATGAGGTCATGTTAAATTTATCTTTCTCCAACTGACTTATTTCGCTTAGTAAAATGCTCTCCAGGTCCATCCATGCTGTTGCAAATGGTAAGAGTTCCTTCCTTTTTACAGCAGCATAGTATTCCATTGTATAGATGTACCACAGTATTTTAATCCACTCATCTGCTGATGGGCACATAGGCTGTTTCCAAATCTTAGCTATGGTGAATTGTGCTGCTATGAACATAGGGATGCATATATCCTTTCTGACTGGTGTTTCTGGTGTCTTGGGATATATTCCTAGAAGTGGGATCACTGGGTCAAATGGGAGTTCCATTTTTAGTTTTTTGAGGAAACTCCATACTGTTCTCCACAATGGCTGCACCAGTCTGCATTCCCACCAGCAGTGCATGAGGGTTCCTTTTCCTCTGCATCCTCGCCAGTACTTGTCATTTGTTGATTTGTTGATGACAGCCATTCTGACAGGTGTGAGATGGTACCTCATTGTCGTTTTGATTTGCATCTCTGGATGATTAGTGACTTTGAGCATGTTTTCATATGTCTCATGGAGAAAGATAAATATCACATGATCTCACTCATTTATGGAATATAATGAACAACACTGATGAACAAAAACTGATCCAGAGACAGAAGCATCAATCAGACTGTCAAACCTCAGAAGGAAGGTAGGGGAGGGTGGGGGTAAGGGAGAAAGATCAACCAAAGGACTTGTATGCATGCATATAAGCCTAACCAACGGACACAGACACCAGAGGAGTGAGGGCATGTGCGGCGGAGGGGAGGTAATGGGGATATAAGGACAAATATGTAATACCTTAATAAATAAAATAAATAAAATAAAATAAAATAAAATAAAATAAAATAAAATAAAAAGAAACGAGCCCTAGCTGGTTTGGCTGGTTTAGATAGAGCATTGGCCTGTGGAAGGAAGAGTCCCAGGTTCGATTTCAGTCAAGGGCACATGCCTGGGTTGTGGGCTCGATCCCCAGTAGGGGGCGTGCAGGAAGCAGCTGATCAGTGATCTCTTTCATCACTGATATTTTTATCTCTCTCTCTCCCTCTCCCTTCCTCCCTGAAATCAATAAAAATGTTAAAAAAAAAAAAAAGAAGACAATGAGGATAAAAAGGGGAAATTGCCTAGAAGAAGAGTAATGCCCTGGACAAGGAGGAGGAGGAGGAGGAGGAGGAGGAGGAAGGTATGGT
This sequence comes from Myotis nattereri, assembly GCF_964212035.1. NCBI lineage: Eukaryota > Metazoa > Chordata > Mammalia > Chiroptera > Vespertilionidae > Myotis > Myotis nattereri. Next base: position 20,263,941 of record NC_138086.1, on the reverse strand, counting down.
CAGGAGCCAAGAGGCATTGGCCATCCAAGAAGAAATACTGCTCAAAAGAAGCTAATTAACAACGTAGTCATTGGAACTGAGAACATGAACTGTTGGAATTCAACTGAGTAAGATATATAAAAATATAGTCTCCGCCATGGATGAAGCATCCGGCATGTTGCAATAATGGACTATCAATAGAACATAGGTTTTCCTCCAGAGTTAAACATTGATAATAATTTATATTCTCACACTCCTTCCAACTCTGATATTATGTTAGGAATTTTATCATTTCTTCCTGAGAACACCATTTCCTGAGAAACGGAGGCACTAGATAATTCCATGTTTACCCAGAGCTCCAATTCAAGGATATTTAGCTGGATATCAACACAGCTAGGAGTGTCTTTTTTTTTTTTTTTTTTTTTAACTAAAGAAAGCCTTAAAATACAAGTAAGCAGAATGTCTATGTTAGTAAAATGACTTACTTTGAGATGTTTATATAAGCAATAGCCACAGGACAAAATGAGTTCAATCTGAGACTAAGTAGTGTTATGATGGTGAAGTGGCGAGCAAAGCTGAGCTGGGCACAAATATTTCAAGTTTCATCACATCACTCAGTAGCCACAGAAGAGGTTAGACAACCCCATCAAATACCTGAACCTGGGCATAAGGAATTTTACCAACTGCCTTCAAAATACTCTAACATTCATTTAGCCACACCTGTACTGGGTTCATTTAATTAATTTGGATCTTTGAAACAAAATCACAGAACAATATCCACAGGCATCCAGAGAATGGGAAAGAGAGCTGAAGAGTATGGACCAGTGAAAGAAGAATCCATGCTGATAGAGGCAAGTCTCTTTGGAAAGAGATGCCCACTCTCACCCTCACCCTCACCCTCACCCTCAACTGCCACTTTGAAAAAAACTGATCGTGGACTCCCTCAATTTCCTTTTTTTTTTGAACAAAGGAAAAAAGTAAAAAATCATTATATCTCAGGACACTTAATTTGTATGTACTCCTGTGTGTGAAGTCATAGTTACACAAGGAATCAAAAAGAGGAATAGCTTGGCCAGTGTAGCTCAGTAGTTGAGCACTGACCCATTAACCAGGAGGTCTCGGTTTGCATCCCAGTCAGGGCACATGCCCGGGTTTTGGGCTCAATCCCCAGTAGGGGGTGTGCAGGAGGCAGCCAATCAATGATTCTCTCATCATTGATGTTTCTCTCCCTCTCCCTCTCCCTTCTTCTCTCTGAAATCAGTAAAAACATATTTTAAAAAAGGAAAAAGTAAACTAGAAAAATTTGTGGCAGAAAATGTCCTTGAAAACTAAATTTACTGCAGTGACATATCAAGTCTACTGATTATTTTGGGAAGATGTTTTATTGTAAGAAGCAACAATTCTGTATCCTTTACTTTTTTTTAAATTCTGTATCCTTTAAATAAAGAATCGCTGTCTCCAACAGCGATCCACCTCAGGCAGTCTCAGGATCCAGCATGTCTTCCGAGGTGTGAACTGCGGAGCTGGCACACTCATCAAGTGTCAGACATTGTGCCTGTCTTCAGTGTTCACTACCTCTCCCTCACACCGCTATGGTGCCTGAGTTTTTCAAAACAAGCCTGTCAGTGAGCAAAAGATCGACCAAGTAAGGCACAGGCATGGAGCCAGACATTCTGCAGGTGAGAGAGACAGACTCACTTTACAACTGTTTATTTTTTAAAGGTCTTTCACAACCAGATGACTCTTCATTTCCAGGTTCAGAGGAAACAATAAAAACAAGATTTTAAAAACACATAATTACATGATCTCTTCTTGTCTACTGTCATAAATGCTTTTGTATTTCCCTAGTTTCTGCAATTGCTTCCCCTCTTAAAGGCTACTTTTCAAAAAGTAAAACCATGATTTTTACTAGTATACAAATATGCACCAGTGGGGTCGCTCAGCCTGGCCTGCGGAGATCAGCCGGAAACTGGCTCTCCGGCATCCCCCGAGGGGTCCCGGATTGAGAGAGGGCGGTTCTCAGGTTATGCACCCCAAACTTGGGCTCTCTCCTCTCTGGGTCTGGGGTGCAGATGAAGCAGATTCAGGGACAACAGTGCCCCAGCAGCAACCTAACCCACAGCTGATTCCGCAGGAATCGGGCTCTCCTCTACTGGTTGGAGTGTCTGCCCCCTGGTGGTCATTGTGCATCATAGCTACCAGGTGAACAGTTGGTTGGATGGTCGCTTAGGCTTTTTTATATATACTAGAAGCCCGGTGCACAAAAATTTGTGCACTAGAGGGGTTGGGGGGGGGGGCCCTCAGCCCTGCCTGTGCCCTCTCGCAGTCTGGGACAACTCAGGGGATGACCACCTGCTGGCTTAGGCCCGCTCCCTGGGGGATTGGGCCTAAGATGGCAATCAGACATCCCTCTGGCAGCCCGGCAGCCCTCAGGGGATACCCACTTGCCAGCAGGGAGCAGACCTAAGCTGCAGTCAGACATCCTTAGGGCTGCTGAGGAGGCAGGAGAGGTTCCCACCACCACTGCTGTACTGGCAGCCATCAGCCTGGTTTGTGGCTGAGGAGAGCTCCTCCCATGTGAGAGCGCCCTGACTCCCAGAGGGCTGCTCCTGCATTGAGCGTCTGCCCCCTGGTGGTCAGTGTGTGTCATAGTGACTAGTCATTCCCAGTCTTTCTGCTATTAGGGTCAATTTGCATATTACCCTTTTACTACATAGGATAGAGGCCTGGTGCACGGGTGGGGGCTGGCTGGTTTGCCCTGAAGGGTGTCCCAGATCAGGGTAGGGGTCCCGCTGGGGTGCCTGGCCAGCCTGGATGAGGGGATAATGGCTGTTTGCAGCTGGTCACACTCCCTTCAAGGTGGGGGTCCCCACTGGGGTGCCTGGCCAGTCTGGGTGAGGGGCTGAGGGCCATTTACAGGCTGGCAGGTGACTGAAGCTCCCAGCCTCTCCTTTTTTTCTTTTTTTTTTTTTTAATTCTGGGATTTATTTACCTTCTATAGCTGTCACTGGAGCTGAGAGCCAGCCGACTCCAGCTCTGAGGCCGTTGCGGGCTGAAAGCAGGTATCTGGGTTTTTTTTAGCTTCTATAATTAAAACTCTGTTGCCATCACTGGTGCTCTAAGCTCTGAGCCCGCTAGCGGCTGAAAGCAGGTATCTGGGTTTTTTTAGCTTCTATAATTGCAACATTGTTGCATCTGGAGCTCAGAGCTGGGCTGCAGCAGATGGGGAGCCTTGGCTTCCTCCATCACTGGAGCAAGCAAGCCTCATGCTCACTTCAGCTGCGTGGCTGCCGGCCGCCATCTTTGTTGGCAGGTAATTTGCATATCCTGCTGATTAGCCAATGGGAAGGGTAGCGAAGTTATGGTTAATTACCACGTTTCTCTATTATTAGATAGGATACATCTATATGTATATGTATATGTATATGTATATGTATATGTATATGTATATATAAAATATATCACAAACACATGCCAAAAATTTTATTTTAACCACTAATTAATGTGGGAACCAGAAAGATATTACAACTGATTCAAAGGAGAATCTGAAGAACAGACATATACATATAGGCAACAAGGAATGCTGAAGTAAGTCTGCTAAAGATGCAATACTGTACACTAAAACCATAAAATGAAAATGTACCATTGGAAACCATTTCTTTTACAGGGCAGCAATCTATATGGGGTCACATCTGTACAAACAGGAATCACTGCACCAACCATCAGGACTATACAAATTAAATTCTCTCTCCAGAGAAGGGTAATCACCTGGTTAAAAACTAAGCAGCAGACCCCCATAAAATCAGTTAACCCCAAAGCATTTGCCAGGCAGTACCCAGCATTCCAATGAAAGGGTCCCCAATAACCTTACCCGTTCCAAAGTCTTTCACAATATCTCCTGATACCCCAACTAATAAATAAGAGAGGGGAGAGACTATATCCTAAGTTTAGTGCTTTACAGTGCAAACATTTAAAAAGAAACAGAACTCGGTTGAAAAGTGCATTAAAAGAGGGTGCCTGGACACTACCATTATAACTGTGGTAAATGCTGAAATACAATCTTTACAAAATTTCAGCATTTATTTCCCATACTCATTCAGAAACATGTTCGTCCTAATAGAGAACATGTCTCTCTTATTCCCATGGAAAGCCTAAGTGTTTTTAGGTTTCCCTCTAGAAGGAAAGATGGATATCTCTGCACTTAGTTCTGGGGAGTTTCGACAGGAGAGCCTAACAAACAAGAACTGGCCACACAGGACTCCTAAGTCTGAACAAACTATGAACAAAAGACAATAAAACAATGCACCCTAAGGAGAACCAAACTCCATGACACAATCTGGGTCTCCTTAACATTCACCTGTTTTTCAGAGGGAGAGGGGGAAAGGGACATGGGAGGAAAAGGGCTCAGGGAGGGGAGGGGATGGGTGGTGGGAAGATGAGGCGGGGGGGGGGGGGGGGCGTGGAGAAGGGAGAGGCTGAAAGAAAGGAAAAGGAGACATAAATAAAAGGAGGCTGGGAGACACTCTCACAGCAGCTGCCACTTGGGCACCACATGGCCTTGCACCAGAGGGCTGCAGTGCACGTTTCTGTGCTATGAGAATACAAGTCAGTGAGCTGCACATGCACACTGCAGTCCAGGAACCTTTGGCTGGGGGTGGAGGAAGAACAAGACAGAGAAAGAAATACCTCCCCCTAAATTGCCAAAAGCGAGCTGCTGACTGCAGGAGAGATGCAAGGAAACCACCCTGGGAACCCACCACTAGCACTAACCCTGGCCCCTCGCAAGGGGCCATCATATTCATGGAGCACATGATGCCTGCTCTAGAGAGCAAGGCCAGCAGACAGGGATGGGCTCTCACAGGGTTTCTGTGGGATTTCCCCAGGGCAGCAAACGCAAAGCCCCATCATGGGTCCAGAGGCTATGGTGTGAATGGAGCTCTAGAGCTAGGCAACCCTTCCAGGTCACAGAAAGCCACCAGGCAGAACCACGGGGGTTGACTTGGTGTGTTTGGCACAAAGGGGGCATTTAAATGTGATTTTAGGCTAAGGGAGAGCAAGAGACTGAAGTGCCATTAAATCAAACAAAACAACAATAAATAAATAAACAAGGATAATTTATGATATCCAGTTACTAAGGATTACAAAGAACTAGCTAAAAGGCTCTTTAGAATGATCATATATAATAAAAGGCTAATATGCAAATGGAATGACCAGTTGCTATGATGCACACTGACAACCAGGGGCAATGCAGGAGCTGCCCCCTGGTGGTCAGTGCGCTCGCACAGTGGGAGCACCGTTCAGCCATAAGCCTTGAGCCTGGCTCACAGCTGGCAAACGAAGTGATGGTGGAGGGAGCCTCTCCCACCTCCGCGGCAGTGCTAAAAATGTCCAACAGATGGCTTAGGCCCGCTGCTAAGCCACCAGTCGGACATCCCCCGAGGGCTCCGGGACTGCAAGAGGGTGCAGGCCAGGCTGAGGGGCCCCCCTCCCCACCGAGTGCAAGAATTTCATACTGGGCCTCTAGTAGGAAAATAAGAAGACAACCCTAGCCAAGTGGGCCAGAAGACACATAAAGGGGACTGCAACTGAACACAGACCTAACTTATAAAGCCACTGGGTGATTGTGCTGCTGCTTTTACGCTTTCTTCGGACTTACTGGGCAAACCACTTTTTACCTCTCTGTAGCCAAAAATAATATTTTTAAACTCTTCCACTGAGGCCCAACTCCATTAGTACTTACAGAACAATAACTTCTGTACAGGTCCCCAAGCCTCTTGTAGAAAGGACTGCTTCAAATACCCTGAGAAAAGAGGATGGTGCTATTCTAGCTCAAGAAGGCACTGAAAAACCAGGAACTGAAGGAAGAGATCAGGAGGAGATGCTAGAGAAAATCCTACCTATTTATTTACTTGTTTATTTTAAAGGAACACTTCCACCCTTTCTATTTGCAAATTTGAATCCCACTGATCAATTCTGTAAGTCTCCATTTCATGATGTGATGGAGTAAATGGTACCCATAAATCTGAGCCCTCACCCCCAGCGCTATCTAGGTTATGGTTTAAGCACATTCTTAATAATACTATGTATCTCCAATAAAATCAGTCATGGATAGAGGTTACAAAAAAGTTAGGTAACATGAGCAAAGAAAGCAATACAAAACAAAACAAAGACACTGGAACTTAGTGAAGGCAAGGAAGAAGAACAGAAGAGACAACAGTGAAATGAGCAGACAAGTTGTCAGGAGAAGTACGGCCCCATTCTAGTAATCTGGCCCATTCTGGGACTGAGAAATATGACTGGAGAGGACAGGATGCTGGTTTGGCTCTAACTTCTTGTAGTGCCGTGAACAAACAAACAAACATCCTAACTCCTCGTGCACCAGCGAGAAGAACAGACACAGCAGGGAATGGAGGAACATGAAATAGACACCATGACTCACCCAGCAGTGCTCACACACAACGGAAGAGAAGTGCAGGGCCGCACAGGAGGAAATCGGGTGTGCTGGCTGCAACCTGAGGAGTGGGAGCTCTTACCTCAGAACTGTAATTGATTTGTCTGATTTACCAGAACAACAGTAAGCCACGCACCAACCCATTTTATTGTCTGTTTTACACTCTATATCTGCAGGAAATTGTATTTATTACAGAGCAGGCTACAGCAAAAACAATAATAAATCCAAGATAAGCAACAGCCTTATATTCCACCGACATGCACATTCCAAATTTTTGTATGCTGGTGAAGGAGTGGAGACAGGATCAAGGAAAAACAGAACCCACTAATAATGAACCTGTGGGTGTCTGACATGAACCAGTCACCACAGAACCATCCTCCAAACCTTATCAGATGCCCTGCCAAGTGGGTCAAATTCTTAGTTGGCTTCACATTTCCAGGAATAACCTGGCCTGAAGGAAACCGGACGGACAACTAAGACAGGAAGCAATGACCAGGACTTGTAACACCTCACTTCCTTCACCTTGAAAAATTAGAACTAAAGGAAAATTCTAAAGGATTAGAACTAAAATTAGAAAAATTAGAACTAAAGGAAACTTCTTTAGGATTCAAATGACTAGGTTGGCACTATGTTTTCCCTGAGTGAAAACAGGTGCCGAAGATGCAGAAGAGCCAAGTTTAAAAAAGCCCTAGCCAAAAGGTAGGGTTCATTCAGTTGGCATTACACAGACGCTACATACCTTACGGAAAACACCCATTTACATTAGTGTCAAAAACCGTCTGTACTAACAGACAAACAGAAAACAAAACCACACGCTGGGAGCCATTGTAACGTTTTTGAAAAGTCACAAAACTGTACTGAGCTCTCAGTATGGAAAGGGACAAAACAGGCACACCTGGGACAGCAGAACCCAACGTCAGAAGGCACACTCGGCAGCCAAACGGCCCCGTCCGGCCCCAGGAAAGCTGATGAATGACAGGGCGAGCCGGCTTGTTTCCTTGCGCAGAGGCCAGGTCTCACTTGCCAAAACTGGCAGTCATCCTCTCACTCCTGTGCTTGGATGGCTGCCATAGGAAGCCAGCCAGGGAGGTCTTGCACTTGCTAAGTTCTTATGAGGCATTTTATGCACTCTGACCCTTATCCAGTAAAATCATTTTTAAAAATGCAAGAGAAGAGAGGCTCTGGTCTGGCCACGTAGCTCAGTTGACTGGTGCATAGAGGCGTTCAGACCCGTCAGGGCCAATGCAAGAGTCAACCAATGAATGCATGAATAAGTGGAACAATAGGTCAATCTCTCTCTCAACCTCTCAATCAATACATACATTTTAAAATAGGCAAGAGAACAGATATGGACAATAAGGTAGAAACTAAACTCTAAAAGCTGGAAGCCACTAAAATTAGAACATTACTGGTTGTCTCACAAACATGATAATCTCTTCTATACAGCACATTTCAGGAGCTTATATACAGGGTGGGGCAAAAGTAGGTTTACAGTTGTATCCATGCACTGGAAACAGAGTTAATTCTTGTATTATTATTTACTTACCAATTATTGTATGTGAAAGTGGACACCTACTTTGCCCCACACTGTGTGTCTCCACTTGTCCCCACGGATGTGCATTGGGGTGGGGAGAGGTAGTACACAGTTCATAGTCAATTATTTTGGCGGCAAATTGCATGTATACTGTCAGTTTAACAAAAACTTCCATTTACCATAACCTGTAACTAAGATGGGGGTCATGAAGGGGAAAGAATAACATAGTTAAAAGTTACAAAAAGATTGAGAAACTTCTATGAAGCCCTTATATGTGTGTATTCCAAGGCCTTTACTCTAGGTGTTTCTTCATCTAACTGTAAACTATTTGCCTGCCTGACCCCCACACGCCTACCTGCCCCTCAGACAGTAGCATCTAGCATACCCAGCATGCATCTCACTTCACCGGCACCAGGGCACCGAACACACATACACTCAACATGACGCTGTGACGGAAAGAAGGGAAGGTTGGAACGGGAAGAGAAAGCTCCTCTGTTTTAGTGGGCACCAAAAACAAAGAAAAAGAAAAGGAAAGGAAACCTTCAATCTGAGCTGAACAACAGTGGTAAGACAGACAAGGTCATTCTGACATGTATTTAAATGAAATACCTTTTCACTTTCACTTTCCCACTTGCTCAAGTTTTTCTCTTTTATGTGGTAACTGAGATATATTTAATTGGAATTTATTTTAAAATAACATAAAAGCAAACTAAACCTTCAATATCCAGACAGAAAGGAGAATAAAGACATACATGAAACTGAGCTACAGATGGGGGAAGAGGGTCAACAAACAAAACGAAGGAAGAATATGAAGACAAGTTTCCTAAGATCCTGAAAACAGGTGCAAAAAGATGCACAAGAGCCAAGTTTGCTACCAAAAACAAACAGACAGACAGACAAACAAACATAAGAAAACACCAAAACACACTAAAGCAGGAGGCAGCATAGATTCACAATGAACTCCACAGGCCCAAAGAGAGCACCTCCCGCCCCCTAGGTTTCAATCAGCCTCTAGAAGACCTAGAGTGTGAGCCTGCATACGCTTTTGACTGGGCATATTTGGCCCTAATGTAGATCACCATTGTGCTTCCCCAAATAGGTATTTATAACTCTCCCCATTCCCTGTAGTTGAACAACCAAAAAGTTATCCTTTGATTTCCCCCAACATCTTCACCAAAAGGATGATATTAAGGAAAATACTGAGAATGATATTAAGGAAAATATTGTTAAGAATGCCATAGCAGGTACATATAGAATATATATAAACGATAACTCAGCAAGGTAAGCCACAGAGAAAACAGGGCCAATAGCATCACACTGTTAACAATGAACAGATACAACTTAGTCACCTGTGGCTCTAAGGTCATTAGCAACAGGTTTGTGGGACTCTCTACTATGAAGAGTGCACATCAATGTACCTCACTCATTAAAGAGAGATACAACTTGTTGAGAGAAGTCCAATTACTGTAGGCAACAGTGTTTAGTCTGTAATCTGCAGTGACTGGCTACAGAGAAAGAAAAGCTCAACAGAATTGCAGTGCCTAATGGGAACAGGGTACCACTCCATCTAGGTAAGGGTGACATGGCCAGACAGACACATTCATGATATGCCATCACAAGGAACAAAAGGCAAAGCCTCAGCTAGACTTGGTCAGAGAACAGAACCAGAAGATAATACATTCTAATTCATCACTGCTGTGGGCTAGGCTGAGCTCTAGCAGCTTTTGTTTATAGTTGCTTTTACTTCTTGGTGCCCACGGCAAGCTTCCTGAGTGCCCAAGCTAAGATTTACTAGTCCTTCTTCTGTTTCCACCCTTGGGCGATGTGGTCCTCCCTACACATGACCTGAATCCCTTTTAAGCATCAATGACTATGGAAGCTGGAATGGATGGTGTGTCCTTGGAACTGAGGATGAATTGATGAACGAACAGGCCTTCCCTAGGCAGTTGATCAAAATCAACACCTCAGCTGCTCTCTATCCCCCTTGGTTGGTTTCATTTCTCTTTAGAGGAGTTGCCACTCCCTGACTTTGCTATTGTCTACCTTTCCCATGTGCATGTAGGGACTTGATCAGTTTTGTTCACTGTTATATTCTCAGTGCCTAGACCAGTGCTAGGCACAGCAGGCACTGAAATACCTGCTAAATAAATGAATAAACCCTCTCAACTAACAAAGGTATTTATTTAGCCAAGAGATCCTAATCGTGCAAGGATAGGGTCCTAATCACCGACCACTCATTTGGACACAGCCTTAAAAGTATCTCGTGTTCTATTCTTCTACAGCATCTACATCCATTAGCTCAAAGGATGCTCACACATTTCTCCCCCTTAGAGGCAACCCTAGAAAAAAGAAGTCATGAGGAAATGTCAATGCCTAAACTTGTCCTAAAACCTATACTTGACCTTTTCCCACTAAAGATTTCCTAGTCATAGTGAGAATTAAACAGGGATTTTTAAAAGAGGTAATTTTATTTTAATACAACTGGAAAGAAATACCTTCTAAGTCATAATAATTAAAAAACGAAAAAGCAACACAGTAATAGCTCAGGTGACAAGATAGGAGGTTAAATTTAAGCCCTAGTTGGAATTCTGCTTTTCTCAGAATTCTATCTAATAAAATAGTAATATGCAAATTAACCATCACCCCCTCACTCTGTCTCAAAGATGGCGGTGGCCACGGAGCTGGAGCGAGCAGGAGCTTTGAGTTGTCCCAGCAATGGGGGAAGCCAAGATTCCCACCTGTCCTGCCGGCCCTGAGTTCCACTCAAGGCTACAAAGTTTCAATTATAGAAGATAAATAAATCCCAGATACCTGCTTCCAGCCCGCCTGGCCTCGGCTGAAGGAGGGGCTGGGAACCAGAGGCAACCCAGGCTTCTAGCCGGACGAAGGCAACAAAGTTTCAATTATAAAAGATAAATAAATGCCAGATACTTGCTTCCAGCCCGCGGCATGGCCAGCCTGAAAACAGCCCTCAGCCCCTCACCCAGGCTGGCCACACTCCCATGGGGTGAGGGTCCCCACTGGGGGGCTTGACCAGCCTGCAAACAGCCATCAGCCCCTCACCCAGGATAGCCAGGCATCCCAGTAGGGACCCCAACCCTGAAGGGAGTGTGGCCAGCCTGAAAACAGCCCTCAGCCCCTCTGTTTGCAGGCTGGAGTGTGGCTATTTGCAGGCTGGCCATACCCCCATGGGGTGAGGGTCCCCACTGGGGGCTTGACCAGCCTGCAAACAGCCATCAGCCCCTCACCCAGGCTGGCCAGGCACCCCAGTAGGACTCCCACCCTGATCTGGGACACCCTTCAGGGCAAACCAGCCGGCCCCCACCCGTGCAGCTGGCCTCTATCCTATATAATAAAAGGGTAATATGCAAATTGACCCTAACAGCAGAAAGACTGGGAATGACTGGTCACTATGACACACACTGACCACCAGGGGGCAGATGCTCAATGCAGGACCTGCCCCCTGGTGGTCAGTGCACTCCCACAGGGGGAGCTCTGCTCAGCCACAGGCCAGGCTGATGGCTGCCAGCACAGCGGTGGTGGCAGGAGCTTCTCCCGCCTCCTCAGCATCACTAAGGATGTCCGACTGCAGCTTAGACCTGCTTCCCGCTGGTAAGTGGACACCCCCCGAGGGCTCCCAGGCTGCCAGAGGGATGTCTGACTGCCAGCTTAGGCCCAATCCCCCCAGGGAGCGGGCCTAAGCTAGCAGCTGGACATCCCCCGAGGGGTCCCAGACTGCGAGAGGGCACAGGCCGGGATGAGAGACCCCCGCCTCCCCACCCACCCGAGTGCACAAATTTTTGTGCACCAGGCCTCTAGTATAAAAAGAATCTCTATAGATGCATAGGTAGCTGCCCTGGAAAACTTCACATTCAGTGTCTGAAAATAAACAAGCTACAGAAAACACAGAGCTGAAGTCCTTTGGTGAATCAGCAGCCAAGCTCTTGGCACCTCTGAGCCACACAGCTCTATTCAGGGACACAACTCACCCCAGATATGTCTGCGACACGGTGGATAGGCACTTCCTTCTTGCTATGCAATCCTTTGCCATTCTTAATAGCTCTGTAGAAGAAAAAACCCAATTAAAATACAAATCACACTGGGAAGAGGAAGGAGAGTGGGAAAATGCTGGTGAGAAGAGAGGTTGTTCAAATGGAGGGGTCTATTACTCACTACACAAGTCACACTGCACACGGCTGAGTAGCCAGTGTCTGCAAGAGTACTTGGAAGAGGGAAATATAAGCCTGCTCTTCTAAACCCACTTATCAGTACTTGGCTGCTAGTTTCAGCTAATGGTGTGTCTGGTAATCAGAGAGCTCCCGGAACTCGTTTCCAAATTAGAGGCATTGTTCCAGGCACAAAAGAAGAATAGTTGGAAGAGTAGACTCCTAAGAAACACAAGTAATAATGTTTCTTTCTGTGTTTAATCACATGAAACATTTAAAATGCAAAATATGTAGCTAGTGTTCCAATTCTGATGGAAATAAGGTCCTCCCAAGTAAAAAGATAAGTTGCTCTGAATGAAGCAATACTGTATGGAAAAGCCATTTAACAGCAGAGAAGTGGTTAGCAGTGGCTGCATAACTGACATGAAGCCTCGTTTTTCATCAGTCTCAGGTTGTAGTAACAGCAGCTTTAGCAGGGGGCTCTGGGACTCTGCCACATCCGACTCCTGGCTGGTTTGCTCCAATCTCCCACCGTTCATCCCCTAATGCCGTGAATGGTAACAGGGACCGAAGCCTAAGCATCCCTGGGTACGATCACTGACGTAACACAATGAAGGGCTGGTGAATAAAAGCTGGTGCGTAAATAACTAAGTCACTGCACTAATAGGTCAGACCTTCCTGTGTTCTACCAGTCTGCAGACCCAAGCAGGGAACATTCCTGAGTTTAGAGTAGGGGTCCTCAAACTTTTTAAACAGGGGGCCAGTTCACTGTCCCTCAGACCGTTGGAGGGCCGGACTATAGTTTAAAAAAAAAAACTATGAACAAATTCCTATGCACACTGCACATATCTTATTTTGAAGTAAAAAAAACAAAACGGGAACAAATACGATATTTGTATTTGAATGTGGCCCGCGGGCCGTAGTTTGAGGACCCCTGGTTTAGAGAATGAGGAACAGAGATTCAGGGGTGCGCCCATTCTGTGGATTAGCCTTTTTAGAGTTTCTGAATTCCAGAGAAAAGGAAAACTGCCCAGACCAGGGTCAAATATGTCAAACCCTCACACTAGTAACCACACTTGTACATTCTTCTCACCCAGGCTCTCACGAAACGACCAGCAGGAGAGGACACTGCTCTGCAAGAGGTTCTTTTAGGCCCTGACTTTCTAAATCAAATTCACAGAAACCAAATGAGGTGAACGCTGCTCGACGCAACGTGGAACAGTCATATTTCTTACGTACGTGGGCCATTACCATCCATCCCTCGCCCCTTCCTCCATCACAGGGGATCTGTCTCTGACTCAACTGATTTAAATGCCTTCTGGTCAGAAACAACAAACAAATACTTTCCTTACTACCTAGTTCTCATTCCATGATGAGGTTAAGATATGAAAGCACAGTGTTAACCAGAAAAAAAAAAAATCACACACTCCCTCTGATCTGAACTGCTAACTGAAAGAAAGCATGTCTAAGTTCCTTGAGTACCATGGCTCCCTCCTGAACTTGAAGCAAGGGCTTCTTCAGCTTTAGAGATTGCAAACAGGTCAGATTCTTCCTTTTACAATGTAGTCCAAGGATTGATCATTCAGGGAGCCTGTTAATATCACGGACCAGGGCTGGTTCTCAAGGTCTGTCCCAGGCCTTTGGTTTATAAACTGGGATTTATAAACTCACGGGAGAGGACTAGAGGATGGTTTATATGGGAAACCACTGGCTGGAAGCCAACAACAGAGCTAACTCATCCTCTGCCACCAACAGGCTCTCCCTCTCCCCATTCAGCTACCTTAACCTTCACGGCGAGGCCCGCTAAGTTTTCTGCAGGTCCTCTGGGGGCACAAAATGCCTAGAGCCTTATCTCCTTCCAACAACAGGGACAACTGAAACAAATGGACCTGCCCTGGAAACAGACAGCTCATGTGAGAGCACTGCTGACCCCGCGGCCTTTCCTGGGGGCTGGAAAGCATTGCGTACAGTCTGAGAGAAGAGAACTGGGCCTGAGCAGTAAGTTAGAAAGCAGAGGTTCGAGGCAAAGATCCTTTCTGTGACCCAAAGTAGCTCTGCTCTGTGCCGTAAGCAGAAATCCAGGCCCTAGCCAAGATTAAGCATGCCACCCAAGGGAAAATAATACCCCAAGCAAAAAAGACATGGATAATAGTGTGCATAAGACATTTAAACACAAACAAACCGGAATTCTTTAAAATTAATTCTTAAAAAGAAACTTTATGCTCTACCTTGTTCCTAAAAAGGATATTATCATACTCTTATTTACATTCAGGCATTAATTTGGGAAAAACCTTCAAAAACTTAATTTTTTCATACTTATGACTGCTAAATTAGATCAATTTCAAGTACATTCAAGAGGCAGCAAGAATAAGCATAACCAATGGACATAAGACACTGGGGCATAGGGGAGGCTGGGGGACTGTCTAGGGCGGGGTGATAAAATGGACACATATGTAATACCCTTTATAATACTTTAAGCAATAAAAAAAAAAAAAAAAAGAGGCAGCAAGAAAGTAGTAGTATAACATCATATACAACCCAGCCATGGCTCAGTGGTTAAGCGTTGACCTATGAACCAGGAGGTGATGGTTTGATTCCCAGTCAGGGCACATGCCTGGGTTGCAGGTTGCAGGCTTGATCCCCAGTGGGGGACATGCAGGAAGCAGCCAATCAGTGATTCTCTCTCATAGATGTTTCTATCTCTCTCTCCCTTGCCCTTCTTCTCCCTTTTATGAGATCAATAAAAATATATTTTAAAAAAGTAACATCACATAGAAACTGAGAAACAGTTCTCACTGCTGTTAACAAACTAGAGGCCACACTGAGGGTTAATAATTCGTAAATACTAAATACAAATAATGCCCACCAACAGTGTGAGTGATACACTGGACTCAGGTTGCCAAATGAGAGGGCTTGGAGAAATGAGCTACATGGTTATGTAATTCTGCTTAGGTCTCCTTCCCTGTGCCGGGGTTGCCTTGGTTCTTGTCCCCATACTGCTGCAGAAATGAGCTGGTGAGCCAACCAGAAAACCGCCCTCAGCCTAACACAAGCCTAATAATGCCACAGCAGGAGAGTAACGGAGAAGTGCCCAGTGTCGGGTCTCAAAGAGGAAAGGAGCAAACACCAAGAGTGGCAGGCCTGCCACAGTCTTTCCAAAGAGAACATAATATACATCTCTGTTGAAGGACTATAAGGCTAAAGGACAGACTCCCCTAACAGCTGGCTAGATGGTAAATAAAGTCAAGACCCGCGCGTCTTACATAACCTAATTTCTTTGGGATGGGTTTGGGGAGCTCTGTCTTTGAAACATAGGAGGGGAGTCAGCTAGCAGGTTTGCTTCCACTGAAACCTGCTCCATAGAGCAAACACCAGCACCCCTCCCGCATTCCCTCTCCCCACAGGCTGCAACCACAGCTCAACATCCCTTTTCATTAGGCAAGGAATGAAACTCCTGACTCCTAAACTTCTCCTGCTGCGTCTGCTTAATAGCTGCTTTCTCACAAAGGCAGGCTGTGCTCAGGCCAGCCAGGAGAAAGGAAGCAGTGGGGCAGAGCACAGCTTGCTCCTCGCAGAACCTTAGTCTCCAAGAAGCAGCAGCGTGTAAAGATGGCAAAGACCAGCGATGTCGACAATGGAGAGAAATCATCACCAGCCAGGAAAGCTGAGTATACGTCCACATTCATGCAAAGGGGTAAAGATCAGAAGAGAAAAACTCAGCTTTCCAGGTTGCTTCTAGAAGCTACAGTGTGGGAGCAGAATCCCATTCCAATCATTAGAAACACTCCTCTTCCTTTAAACAGCCAAGTTTAAAATTCTCACACAAGATGCTCCTGCTTCCCCAATAGAAGATAAAACCATCAACTGTTAAAACAAGATTACCCCCACTGACTAAGCACAACAGGATTAGAATCTCAGCACATTTTATGCAATGACAGAGTTTGCTCTTAGGATCTGGGGTCCCTTACTCAGACAGAAAAACCTACAGACCAAGACCAGCCCTCTCCAAGGCCCCATTGACACTAACAGTTTGTAAGATCACAAAGAAAGTCAAAGACTCTGTGGTTAGATGCAACCTAACACCAACCGTAAAAGAGCTGTCACATTCGGAATTACTAACCTGGGGACATAAGTGAGCTGCACATTTAGCTGAAGTATCTACAAACTACCCTAAAATGGTAAAAGTATAGATCTGAATTTTTCTGGGGAATAGGAGCTTCCAACAGTTTCACAAAAAGAAATGCTTTCATACATAAAATCTATTTAAAGAAAATAAATGGTGGAGAGCAGAGCGGCCTACAACAGAGAAGGGGCAGGGAAACGATGTGGCAAGGGAAGCTGTAGAGCCGAAAGATATAAGGAGATCCTGAATTCTTAAACTCCCCTTAAACAATGCTTTCTTGGTAACTAGGAACCAAAATGTCCCATAATTCTGCTTCTGCTTCATCCACCATCCGAGACTTCCTTCCTAGATGTACGCACGTGGCCCTTTGGTCACCTATTAGGCCCGGCCCTCACCCATTCATTCCAAGGTAGTAATACTTCAACTAAATTCACTCAGTTCCTTTTGATACTGCACACTACTTTGATCCAGCATTGTGTTCCACGGTTGCATGGCTTCTCATAAAAATCTGTTTCATCATTTTGCTCCCTACTTCTACCCAAAACAAAGACCACCAGCCTGTGACATCAAGGGGAAATTAAAATTCTTAGCTTACTTGGGCCTCTACCATGCAGCCCCAGTTTATATCTTCACATGGTTTCTACATTACTCCTTCTAATACAATTAGGCCCATTTTCTCTAGGTCTCTACACAAAAGTTATTCATTATGTGTGCTCTCCCAGGTCCAAAGTATAGAATAAAAAGAGTTATAACTTAGAGCTGTAGGAACACAATTATCACATCAGGAATTCTTAACCCCGGGTCCTAGGAAAGCTGCAGTTTATATGCTGGGAGTAATTACAGATGACTTTGAAATGGTAGTGGAATTATATAAATATACATATGGGGGGGGGGGGGGAACAGGCTCAGTTCAGCAGGTAATTATAAACTGCAATATATTGCTTTCAAAGTACATCATGTGTTCATCTTTATTTCCACAGCTAGAATTCAGGCCTTTTGAGGGTCAGGATTCTGTCCTTGATGTTTGTTACCATATTTAACACAGAGCTATGTTCAAATAGTTATATAAACCCAGTACCATCTAGTTCAATTATTGTGTGTCTAGCAAAGCTGAACAAATGACTGGTGACTGACTAATGCAGAATGCTGAGAATATTTCAAACTGGAGACATGGATAATGCCAAAGTGACTGCAGGCTAAAGAGTGAGGTGCCTGGCTCTCCTACATACATTCAGGGCACGCTCCCATTCTTAGGCATATTGTTTTTACTACTTGGAATGGTACAGGGCAGAAGAGCTTAGAGCCTGGCCTCTGAGCAGAAGCAGAAGTGCACCAAGAACCAAGGCATCACATTCCCCTCAGCAAGTCTAGCAACCGTCTGAATGGCAGTGAGTAGGAGCAGAGCTCTGACCACCATAAACAATAAACAGTAAACCAGAACAAAGTGGCAGGATTGCATGAAACTCCTAACTAGATAATACAGGAAAGGCTGAAAAGCAGAACCAGGAGTGAGTAACTTCTAAAGTACCTCTCACTGTGTTTCAGGTCACATTGACGAATACAGTGTTTCAGCTTGAACCAAATACAGGTATCAATGAAACATAACAGCAATAAACAATTCCTTTAGCCTCTCTACTGGTTCCTTGGAGGAAGCAACAGGGTCCTGACACTAAGAAAATAAGATACAGAGCAGGCGCAGGTGCAGAATGGTACGGTGGGGGCACTAAGATTATGCGGCTACATTTTCAACACAATCAGAATTACTGATAAGAAAGACAGAAAAGATGGAGCAAATGCAGACTGGAAATGAGGAAATTGAGTCCTGCAGTCAAGGAGAAGTGGGAAGACTAGTGACTCTGTAGGTATTACAAGGCGGTGGAGCAAATAACAAAGAACTCTAGGCCATCATTTCATCTAAAATTAATATAAGGAGAAATGAAGACACATGCTATTGTGCCAGGCATGACAACTGACCTGCAGTGCTTAGTGAGAGAGAGGAGGAAAAACTGAGCCCTGCCCAAAGAACCACCAGAGAAAAGGCATCCCAGTGCTAAATTGATGGGAAATACAAGCAAACGAATTCTATGGCCCCATTAGGACCACAGGACTATTAGTCCTGATGGAAATGGTCGATAACAGTCTAAAGTCTGCTTGAGAGGACAAGGCCTCAGAAAGGTGAGATCAGATGCAAGGACCGCTTAAAACTGCCTTAATGACACTGGTTTCATAATTTTTCATGTCTTGATAACAAAGGCAATAGATGGCCATCAGAAAAAAGATTCGTGTAACAATAATTTATTCTAAGACAAAAGCATCATTACCATAATTTTTAAGTGCTTATATACACACTAGGGGCCGGGTGCACGAAGATTCGTGCACGGGGGGGGGGGTGGGGGGGGGGGTGGCCGGGGTTGTGTGTGTGTCACTCAGCCCGACCTGCACCCTCTCCAATCTGGGAGCCCTCAAGGGAGCTTTCTCCAATCTGGGAGTTTCTGTCTGTCTTTGCAATCATGTGAGCGAATTGTCTGAGACCCCAACCCAGTTTGGTTTTGTGCTCACAGAATAGTAGAGGTCTTTTTTTTTTTCATTGCTCCATTGGTGGAGATT
This sequence comes from Myotis nattereri, assembly GCF_964212035.1. Classification (NCBI taxonomy): domain Eukaryota; kingdom Metazoa; phylum Chordata; class Mammalia; order Chiroptera; family Vespertilionidae; genus Myotis; species Myotis nattereri. Next base: position 20,245,081 of record NC_138086.1, on the reverse strand, counting down.
TTCTAGAAGTTTTAGGATATCTTCCCTTTAATTTTTCCTCGACACTGACTTTACTTATGTCTCTCACCTTCGCTCTCCCTCCATCCCCCACCGCAACAGTAACTTGCCCCAGGCTCACTGTGCTCTAGTGTCTAGGACTGTGGTTCTCAACATTCCTAATGCCGCGACCCTTTAATACAGTTCCTCATGTTGTTGTGACCCCCAATTTCATTGTTACAAATTGAACATAATCACAAAAACAATATGTAATTATATATGTGTTTTCCAATGGTCTTAGGCGACCCCTGTGAAAGGGTCGTTCGACCCCCAAAGGGGTCGTGACCCACAGGTTGAGAACCGCTGGTCTAAGAGATCCCACAAAGCGCCTGCCACTAGAACTACAATTCCCAGCATTCCTGGTGCTCCACGCACTCTGGGCTTCCGCTTCTGGTCCAGGGGCTGCCACCAGAACTATGATTCCCAGAATTCCTGGTGCTCCCCGTGCACTTGGTTTTTTCACTGTCCCGCCCGTCCGCGCCCCCCCCCCCCCGCCGCTTGGCATTGCGAAGGGCATTCCTACTCTGCCCCCCCCACCCCCCTCCCCCATCTGCTCGGCGCCTGTGCACATAGGCCCGGATTGGCCGGGGGTCATTCTTGGAACCCTGACTGCTCCGGACCTACAGGCTCAGAGCAGCCTGGGTCCCAAAGACACCCATCCCTGGGACCCACACTGCTTGGTGCCGGTACGTGTGCAAGTGGCTGCCCTGCTCCCAGCCGCTTGGCGCCTGTGTATGCAAATTAACTTGCCACCTTTGTTGGGTTAATTTGCATACTCACTCCTGATTTGGCTGGTGGGGGGTTGTGAAGGTACAGTCAATTTGCATATTTCTCTTTTATTAGTGTAGATTCCCACCCACTCACACTTCCCCAAAAAAGTGGGAGAAAATTTTGCAATCTCTCCCCCGGCAAACAAAACTAAATGAACACTTCCCTATGTTAATTTTTTAACATTATTTTAATAGCTGCACATAAATCCATTATATGGGTACAAGTTCCATAATTTACTCAACTGTTTACTGTTAGATATTTATGTGAATATAATACTCCTAATATTATAAATAATGCCATGAGGAATAACTTTTAAATAAACTGTTGGGTGCCTCACTAATTACCCCTTAGGATAAATTCTCAGAAGTCCAAGTACTGTGTCACAGGACAGCAAAGCACTATTGTTTTCCGTTTCTAGATAGACAGAACATGCCTTGCCTCATGGATTCCATTTGTGGGTAACTCTTTAATTTAGGTGCTCCTTCCTCATGCCACTCAGATATCCACTTACATTTCCACTCTTACGCAACTATATTTGCAATTTTTCACTTGCTCCTTTCAAATCCCCATTAGACTATGTGTTGTTTTGTTTTTTTATCACAATGCACCTGGTAATGTATTTGTTACTGTAACAGAGAAAATGTTAATGCCTCTTTTTTACTGAGCGAAAAGCAGCAGGCTTTTTGGTTGGAAAATGGTTTTCCCAATGTGCGCTACATTTACTGGGACCTGCTGGGTAAGATTCAATGCCATCCACCTGAGAGCTAGATCTCTGAACTTGATGCAGACAGAGGCAAAATGAATGGGAAGTACTCCATCTCAACTTCTGGGCCCAGAGCTGCAGATGGGAGTTGGGGCAGCTTAGGATAAAACAGAAATGCAAGAAATGTAGATGCAAAAAATAATGCAATTCAAAGAAAGCTATGAAGCGGATTTCCCCTTCACCAGTAGCTATAAAATTCTGTTCATGCATTGATGTATCAGTGATTAATTGTTCAAACTATAGTCCTCCTGAGAGATTTCCAAGGCTTTGAGTAAAGCAGGATAGTGGCATTGTGATACTTAGCCTTCAGACCACTCAGCCACCTCACACTGCAAACTAGTCAAATCAAGCAAGCACAGCAACCCTCAAGCACTGGTAAAGGCTCCTCTAAAGGAACTGAAAAAAGCCATGAATGCAGAGTATGAGGAAGGGGACAGAGACAAGAGTCAAAGGGAATAAAGAGCTATTTGACTAACTTGGTGGGAACAGGATGCTGTAACTACAGGGAAGGCAAATCCAAAGCCTGCCATTCCATGCCTTGCTCTCTATTACTTACAAACATGATTACAATTCACATTGCAATAAGATCATTAAGTTGTCACAGAAGGACACATATTTTGATTTGTTTCATGGTAGTCAGGAATTGTTTAGGGCATTGGTTCTCAGATTTCACAGTGTACCAGGATCACCTGAAGGATGTGTTAAAAGAGACTGCTGGGACTCAAGTCCAGAATTTCTGGTTCAGTAAGTCTCGGGTGGGGGGAGTTTTGAAGGAACCTTAGAATTCGCATTTCTAACAAGTTCCAGGTGCCATTAACATTGCTAGTCTGAGGACCATACTTTGAGAATGACTTGGTTTAGGGAGTCAAGTTATAAGACATTCAAAAGAGTCAATAGTCAAGTGTTATCACTCCATTGTTACAAATTATTTTGGATTAAAATTATATTCCCAGTATGATCATCTTCAAATGTATTTTGAAATACACATTGAAACTTCAAATATTTAGGAGTTGTGTGAAAGAAGCAAGAGCCATTTAGCCAAGAGAACAGTGAGATGGAAGAGAATAGACAAACGGTTCTGGATAAATGATCACGGCTGACCTGGGATGGGATGGGGTGGAGGGAGGCTGACAAACCCAATTATCTAGGATGGATATTCTAGAATGACTTCCTCCAAGCTAACATAACAAGTTTGGATTAATGACTACAGAAAAGAGTGGACAGAGATATCTGTTTCTTACTATGAGTTCATTATTTGATCATAAGCTGACAGAACCACTCACAGCTTTGTATATAAAAAAGAAAAAAAACTAATAGGTTCCAACTTCATCCCAAATCCCTCACACTAGTCGTCAAGGTGAGTCTCACAGCTTGAGTTCTTTCAGCAGGAACTGGGGGTAGCACAGGAAGGGAAGGGTAACATGAAGAGTGAACAGATCCTCTGAATATCCTGAAGGAGAAAACTATTTGGAAATGGAGACATTATACAGCTCTCTAGAAGTGGCCATTTGTGCTGCCTTAAATGCAGATTGATTACTGCTATTTGGATGTTGAGTGCATCATCTTTTCTGAGGAAAGGGAAAAGCTCAATTTCCCCACATTCAGCTGTGTCGTCAAATCACTTCCCTACACCAGTTCTTTTAATGCATTTTCCTGTTATCACAGACTCTTGCAATAGTTTATCTACCCTACACCCCAACAGCGAAGCCCCACACACTGACACGTGCTGCATAACATTAGCAACCTCATGACCATGACACCTAACTGCAAGTTCAAAATGTAGTGGGGTGTGCACTCCTGGGTTAAAGAAGAAGGGAAGCCGTCAGGATATTGACGAGAAAGAACAGCCCCGTTAGTTTGCACTGGCTTCCAACGTGCACTGGCATGATGCAATGCTACTGCTGAACAGGACAGACGAACACTGGCCCAACTCCAGCTTTCGATGAAGCTTGGGCTAAAAATCCAACCGTTCCCTGGAGGAAGAGGAATCTGCGATTATGCAGAGGAGAGAGAAAAATTTCAATCCAAGCTCTGTTTTTAACAGTATTCGGTAGGATCTGGTTTGAAACAATAATAAATTTCATTTGTTGAGGTCATTAGATTGAAAGTGAGAACTCCTGGATTATTTAAAGCTGTGTCATTGAACTATTGAGAAGATGAGAACAGAGGCTGGATAGAAGAGCTGAATTTCAGAGACGTGCTCTCATGGGAAAATTTAATAAAAGAGATGAAATAAAAAAGATGTACAGCAGGCAGTATTATTAACACAGAGGGAGAAAGAGGAGGGGCTCAGAAAACAGGTAAGAAAATAGAAGAAATAGGAAAAATAGCAATATCTAGAGGCACTATTGAAGTTATTTAATGCCTGTCTCTCTGAGATTGCGTGCTTTGCAAGGCTTGAGTCCATTACCTTTTTTTTCACCACTATTATCCCCAATGCCTGGGCCCCAAGATACACTCATGGAAATGAGAAGAAAGAAAAGAAAAAAATGAAAAGCCATCACATGCAAAATAAACTAGCCTTGCACAACTGCTCCCCATAGAGGAATGATTTGTTTTCTTGGAGAACTGGTTAACTCCTGTAATCTATACACGGTGATAGGACAGATTAGATCTAAAATTTTAAAACACACTCAAATTCAACACCAGTTTCCTCACTGGATTGATATGCAGATGAAACTTACTTCTTATTAAGATATTTAACAAATCAGGACTGTCAAACCAGAAGTACCGAGCTCTTCCATTTTTCCATTTAAGTATCCTAAAGTCAAAGTTTTTAACTTTGCAACAGAAAGTGCGGGTGGAAGAAAGTCTTCACATTACATTCAAAACCGATACTGTAAATGTCAGTTAGATTACAGATACCGAGAGGGAGGATTCTATCAAAAAGTGTTGTACTTTTAAAGCACAGGGTGTGTGTGTTTTTTCCACCTATTGAAATTTTGAGGGAAAAATTTCTATAAATCAGAAAAAATGGGAGCTGCTGTGGCTAAATAAAGAATGGGAGGCCAAGAGCACTTCTTTCCCAGTGGTACTGAAAGCACTTCAGTGCAAATGCAACACACAGTCACAAGCCACTGCTACAAAGGCATGGAAATTACATCACCACAGGAGATTCTTACTTACAACAATTTGATAAGACTTTAATCAAGGACTGGTGTTGATGGGGTTTGGAGATGCAGAAGTCAGCAAGGCAGGAGCACTAGTTGGTTTTCATTTTTTAAAGAAAGGAGGTATTGCCCTAGCAGGTTCGGCTCAGTGGAGAGAATGTCGGCCTGCAGACTGGGTCCCAGCTTCAATTCCGATCAAGGGCACATGCCTGGGTTTTGGACAAGATCCCCACTGGGGGGTTTGCAGGAGGCAGCCAATCAATGATTCTCTCTCATCATTGATGTTTCTCTCTCTCTCTCCATTCCTCTCTGAAATCAATAAAAATATATTTTCCCCGAAAAAAAGAAAGGAGGTGTTGCAAGGTTTGCTCAATCAGAAAACAGCCCCTGGAGGGCGTAGGAGCCACGGCAGAGCTGAGAGGGGCAGGCTCATGCTTGCTTCTCAAAGATGGAAGACAACATCACAGTTTTCTTAATCTGCAGTATGCTGGGCCAGAAATAGAAAATACATGAGACAGAGTCTAGCCTGCCCTTTTCTCTTCTTAGGAGATAACCCTAGACTCATTATGCACATCCAGAATGAATGGAAATTCATTTAAATTGGCTCAGACAACAGACTGTTCAAAACAATTACTTTCCCACAGTCAAACCAGGGCATCATTTTCTGTTTTGAATATATATACACCGTATCTTAATATCACAAAATCTTAGCATTAAGAGGTGCCTTAAAGAAAGAAAGCCCCAGCCTTGGGCAGCTTGGCTCAGTCATTAGAGCGTCAGCCCGAGAAGGGTTCGATTCCTGGTCAAGGGCATGGACCTCGGTTACAGGTTCAAAACCTGTCCTGGTCAGGGCTCAAGCGTGAAGCAAACAATAGATGTGTCTCTCTCACATCAATGTTTCTCTCTCTCTCTCTCCACTCCCTTCCACTCTCTCTAAAAATAAATGGAAAAAATATCCTACTCCTCCGGTCAAGGTTACAAAAAAAAAGAAAGAAAGAAAGCCCTAGTCCTGGCTGGTGAGGCTCAGTTGGTCGGGCATCGTCGTGTGCATCAAAGGTTGCAGGTGTAATTCCTGGTCAGGGCACATGCCTGGGATGTGGGATCAATCCCTAGTAGGAGGTGTGCAAGAGGCAGCCGATAGGTGTTCCGCTCCCACACTGATGTTTCTTTCTCTCTCCCTCTCCCTCTCCCTTCCTCTCTCTCTAAATATCAATAATAAGTCTTAAAAATAAAATAAAGAAAACCCCAACTTCTGAACTAACAGAAACGTCTGGGTTTTGCTGCAATGGGTGGCAGAGGCTAACAGTCTCTAGGAGATCTTAAAGTATGATATTTTTAACACATTGTATGCGGGAAACGTATTTATACGTTTTACGTTGACTGGTAGTAGAGCGCAGGACACGTATTAATACTTTTTATAGACTAGTGGTAGAATGCGGGTAACGTATAAATACGTTTATTTTTATACTTTCTTATTGCTCTGAAGGGATGCTAACATGCAGATATACGAATTCCAAAGGACAAAATTTGGGTCTCTAGCATATACAATGGTGAATTATGTATGCACTTCCAGGTATAACGGTAATCAATCTATTCAATTGCAAAAATGGCCCGCGCCACCTGTTAGCGCTCGATAAAAACTACCTGCAAACAATGTGTTAAATACAGTTACTGGTAAAGAAGAATGCACACAGGTAAAATATTCTCCAGCTATGGATGTCCCAGGAAAACAAGGCACACAGCCAGGCTTTGATCTAATTCCAAGCATCACCAGCTCATCTTCAGTGTCCATAACAAGCTCAACAAAAGCCAACTTGGAAGACCTCTGGAATACTAAGGAAATTCACATTCTAGCCTGTTTAAAATCATATGGATGTGTTATACCAAGTATACAGGACAGAGTACATAAACACCTTAGAAAATAAGAAGGGCCCCAATAATGACTCAGTAGTTTGGAAATCCCTCAGAAGAATATGGAGATACTCTGAAGGAGTCAAAAGCTTGCCTTCAGTTGAGACCACTCATCAAGACTAGCAATGCAGCAGGCCAGCCGACTGAGACATACTGTAATTAACCGAGAATTGGAAATGTTGGAAAATCAATGTGGAGAATGAAAAATTAGCATGGTGCAGAATAGAAATGATGTGTCACACCACCAAAGGAGCCCAAATGATGTCCCCAAAAAGAAGCAGCAAGGTGAGGAGTATCACCAAGAAATGTGGATCAGCTTCTCCTCAATTCTTTCTATTAAAAATCAGAAGGACACACACTAGCGTTCTCAGAATCCTGGACAAAGTCAAGGGCTTTCAATGGAGCCCAGGAGAGTGCATACAAAAATGCCAAATCTTATCTTGCCAGAACACAGGTAATGAGGGAGGAGGTAGCTGATAACAGACAACTGAACTAGAAAAGAAGGTCTGCATGTTGCGAACTACGGGTTTATTTAGCCTTTAAACGAAAAAAGATGTGGCTTCCTCTAAACAGGCTAGAATGTGCATTTGAGGCACAATGAGGGTTTCCCAGAAGCAGACAGACATTTGTCTGAAGGAGCCTGGAAGGGTCAGCAAACTGAACAGAGCTGCGGAGGTGGTCTGAGTGTATTTCTGGCAGGCAGGTGAATATGCCTGAAAGCAGCAGGCAAGCTAGAAATTGGTATTCTTCTTCCTCTTTGGTTTCACCTGGTCTCCCAATGGGTGCATAAGGCAACACTCCCTGAGCTCCCATCAGATGATCTGAGAAAAGTTGGCAGATCACACCACCCCCCTCTGCAGAGGAAGCAGCAGCTGCAGAGCCCTGAGGAAGCTCATCAGCTCCTGGGCAGGCAGGTCCGTTGACTTGAGAAGTCAGACGAGTTAACAGGCTGCCCTTTCCCCATAGCGTACAATGTTTCTCTAAAAGGTCTAATGGCCAAGCAATGCTGTGGAAAGTAAAGTTAACAGAAGAGCTCTGTGCACCGTGCTGTTATCACTGGTGATATCCAGAGAGAAAAACAGGGATCCAGGAGTCAGAAACAACAAAACCTGTTGGAATTAACACCCTTGGGGGGAGGGCCTAACAAACCACTTTTTACTGAACGAATTCCAGGATGAACGATACGAACACAGCAGATGCTATTCATTTGGCCTCTGCTAACGCTTTAGACACAGTACCTCAAGAAATTTTACTTGGGAAATTAATTCAAATTAGCTTGGTTCAGCATGTAATCACTGAAGATTAAAAAGTGGCTGAAGGATGATAAACAAAAGACAGTTAAATGAGAGTCCACACACTGAGAGACTTGGGGTCAATCAACATCGAAGCCATTCTTGCCAGGGGTTCTACTCAAGGCCCGGGAAGACGTAAACAACTCTCAAGTGAGATCTGTAGAGGACGTTAAGCTGGGAACAGAAGCCCACTGACAGGGGCATAAAATTACAAGGCAGAGTTCAACTGAAAAAAAAAAAAATAGTTAATCTATCTTGGGGAAAACGACCCTACACTCCCATAATATTCCATAGACAGGCAGGGTAAGGGGCAAAGCAGCATGGAAAAAGAGCTCTGACATGCTGTAACATGACAGAAGCCAGTAAGAATGCTAAGGGAACACGAGGTGTGTGTCATGGAGAATGGAGCACTGCATACTGCAGGCAAACAAAAATAAAGCAGAGCATCAGAAAATAACTGATCTTGAAGTGAGGCCAACTTTATCATTTAAAAGGTGGAGGGGGGTGGGTACATTCTGCACTGAAGAAATGTTTTAATGGCTACAAAACCACCATTCTTATCTGGCAGGTGTTCCGGTCTTTCTCAGATCTTAAGTGATCTCCCTGGGGGTTAGTGTCAGAAGGTGGCTCTGGGCTGGCTGCTGTTCTGAGGCTCATTGACAATACTGCCTCAAAGGAAAACTCCCAGTTCAGGCTGGCCATTTCTCCTCAATCTTGACGAGGTCTGCACTGCCTTAGAGCAATGCCTCACAGGCTTGGGGAAGTAGTCAATTTCTCTCCGTTTACTCAACCTGCAATAGTGCACTGACCCTGAAGCCAGTTTTTCCACCATCCATCTGAAAGCAATGGCTCAACACAATTATCTCCAGGCAGCTCACTGCTTTAGCAGGCAGGCACCTTGTTACATTCCTTCAGCTCAAAATGGGTACTGGACTAAAGAGGCTCTTTTCTTCTTAAAACCTAAAACCTAAGAAATTCACTCTCTATGCAAACTCATTAAACATGACAGCACAACACAGCTACTTCAAACAGCATAGTAGGAGAGCTTGTGTGGCCTCACTTTCCAAAGCAGCTATGCAAAGGACTTTCATGCTCACCTGCTGATGAGAATTAAGTCTTCACTGTGGCAGAGTAAACCCGGGTAGAAAATAGGCTTCTCTGGGAATGCATAACCTGTTTTTCAAGTTACCACCAGACCAAGCTGAGCTCACCCAGCACAGATTCACCACCCCAAAACCCACCTTAACTATCTACAGTAATAAAAGAAACATGCAAATTGGTGTCACTCCACTATGCCCACCAGCCAATCAGGACAAGTATGCAAATTAACCCAACAAAGATGGTGGTTAATTTGCATATGCAGGCACAGAGCGAAGACTGAAGGCTCCGCCCAAGCGAAGACTGAAGATGAGTGAAGACTGAAGACGAGTGAAGACTGAAGAGGCTTGCCTTCTCTGCTATGGTCGGAGTGGAGAAGCCTCCAGGCTTGCCTTCTCCACTGCGGCTGGAGCGAAGGCCTGGGTCCCGGGTGCCGGAGGAAAACCGGTGCCGGCAGCCAGGGGAAGGAAGGCCTATTGCACGAATCACTTCATGCAACAGGCCTCTAGTAGTCTAATGATTGTCCATTTTCTAGAGTAACTAGATCATCAAATAGTACTTAAGAGATGTGAAGCCACATTTCCCATGATGGGTTCTTTCAGCCCAGCTGACTTAGTGATAACATGGGCAGGGAGAGAAAAATGAGGAAGCGAGGAAGAATGAGAGAAACGCCATTTATGGGTTCTCTATCATATTATTTTATAGCTGCCATTAATGAGCCTTAAATGAACAAAGATACTGGTATTTTCACTGAACTTTTTGTGCTCAAGAATCAGGTCCTAGACTGAGCCCACTGGGGAAAATCCACAAGAAATAATCCAAAAAGCTGCAGCAGTTTGACTGGCTGATTTCTGAGCTGACATTCTGTGTGACATTCTACAGATGCTCTATCCATCAGGATGTGACATGGTATGAGAGGTAAATATCACATATCAGGGCAACGTTCTGGGCCAAAGAGCAAGAGAAGTGATCTCAATGACAAAGTCTTAAGTATAAATAACAATGTGACCAAACTCACTCCTCCTCTAACTATAGAGCATGACCTGGCAATTACCAAACTTCTAAAACTAAAGTACAAGGCCTCAGAAAAATGGCCGAGTGAGGCAAGCACCTGCATCACTATTTGAAATAGTGGATGTATTTTGGTCGAGTCCAAGTAGGCTGCTGAGCTATCCAAGTCAGCTCAGCAATAGTAGCCCAGATCTTGCTCTGTTTCCTGGGAAGTCTGGGAATCACTCAACAACCAGCACCATCCAGTGACAGCCGTCTCAGCGAGTAAAAGCCTTGAAGGATGTCACTGGTAGGAAATATTGCTGAGCAGAATGCATGTCCTTGGGGCAACCAGCCACAGGGATGAAGGACAAAAGTAAAATGTCACAGGGCTTCTCAAATGCTCTCCTGCCAACTGTCAGAAGTGTGAAAGCAAAACTCATTTCCTAATAAATGTTTTCATTTCCTTTGTACATGACAAAAGGTCTGGAGGTGTTAATGGGAGGGGCTAGGGAACAGAGGCCTCTGGAGGTAAGAACCAGAGGCAAAGGCAAATGTCCTGCACACGTAAGCAGGGCTTCACTGTTAGTCCCGGGGAATGAAGACAGCACAGTGATGGCAACAGCATCTCATACAGTACTTGATCTCCACAGAAAGATTGTCTCTAATATATCTCTATTACACAGATTTAAAAAGCTGAGGTCCAAGTGTACTTAATCAAGATTAGACAGCAAGTTCGAAGTGTGCCCCTTTTCTTTTCATGGGGGAAAACTGGAATAAAAGAATATAGGCTTTCTCAGCATATTATTTCCCATAACATTCTGCCCAAGGTTAGGCAGGAAATTGGGAAAGAAAAAAGGGGCCATGGATCCCAATGCGTTTAATAATTATTCATCTCACCTGGCCTCGGCGGCAAGCAGCTCGTCATAGTGAGAGGATCTCTGATCGTCATCCTGCCGGTATCTGATCACCGTGGCTAGACCTTTGCTGACAAGGGCCTCGGCAATGTTTCTGCAACAGAAAAGATAGGTCAGTGAGCACCAGAGGTGCATATGGGGCTCAGTCAACAGAAATAATAACAGTTCGCACCTGGAGGTCTTAACATGTCCTGGCAGAAGGAGGAGAAGCTGGGGATTTTAAGACCAATGAGCTGCTAAGCTAGAAATCCAAATAAAAGATGGAATAAAGTTCCCCAGCTCAGCACTTTTTGGCTAGTACAGTCAGATGCTATATCAATCCGTACATAAACACAAGCAGAGGATATCTATAAGAAGCCCACATTAGGCCTGCCTCTCTACAGAATGTTATCAATAAGCTACTACCTTCAAGAAAAGTCTGCTTTAAAACATCAGATAAACAGATAAAAAATAAAAACACATAAAAGCATGACCTAAATTTCTCAAAATCTCTTCTCTAGCCTACCCTATAACTAGCAAATGTCTTATTCCAGTTTGGCAGTGTTAGAAACACTGGTCTAACATAACACTCGGTGCCTCCCTTCTCATCAGAACTCCTGACCGTGGCTCTCCCACCCACAGGGGCGTGCAGAAGGTGAGTCTATGAGTGAATTGGGGAGGGAAGGGGAGGAAGGTACTGGGATGGGATAAAAGTTCTTCATAGAAAATGGAATAAAATGGGGGAACAAATAAAATCTGAGATGACCAGCTGTGGAATAATATTCCGAGTAGTCCTTTCAGGACTAAAGAGCATGCAGATTAGAATCCTTCTTAAATCAATTCTCAATGGTGTTCAATCTTATTCCCTTTGCTAGAATTAGAAAGAGGTCCTACTCTTAGTGACTTATATCTACTAAGTAGAGAAGAGTGCACTGGACATGACTCTCAGACAACTAATGAAGCCTATCTGCATGGTTCCTCCCCTTGCTGGAAAGAACCTTGTGAAGCACTCACTCTACAAAAACAAATTTTCAAAAATTACCTGTAGCAAGTACTGGAATCCAAGAGGTATTAAGTTATTGGGGCAGACTGCTGGTTATGTCTTTCTTTGTGTCTGTCATAATTACATGAAAGGTCCCAATCAAACCATCTGGTGAGCTGCCCTTTAGGGAGGGGGTATGCTAAGCAATAGGCGACTGTACCATATGCTATGATTTAGTGTTGTCTGGAAATGTAGTTAACTCTTAACAAACTGATGTTCCTAGAGACTCAGATTTGGAGATGCTGGGAGCTGAACTAACCATTTTATGTGCATGTTTAATCCACTTAAAGAAGGATTCTCTTCATCAAAACCCAGGAAATTACTGTTTTAAAAGATGAAGAAAAAAATAGTATGTGCAGAAGGGAAAGGAAGAAAAGATGCTGTGGCCGATTCCCCTCTGCTGCCTGTTTATCTACTGCCAGCACGATATTAATATCTCCAAACCACCACGGAATTAGCACTTCTCAAATCCACTCCCACAAAGAGGCTGCTTTGCTGGCCACCCTGTCTCCTGAGTCACCGCATAAGCATGCTGGCAAACGCTGTCATTATCACAGAGTTGGGTTTGGCAGCATGGAGAATGCCAACAGCCCCAAGTCAACAGCTGTAGAGGTTGATATATGGTGAGAATTTAACTCAGGGTGTCACCATGAAGCCCCAAGTGGGCAGGAGAAGGGCTCCCCTTGTAACACGCTGAGAGGTCTGAGGATTGGAAATGCCAGAAGAACAAAGACGTATTTGTTACTGCATTTTGAATTGCTGCGCATTGACATTTTACAGTCAATACATGGGATCTGGAGGAGAGAGTTGGAATGACAAAGCAGGCAAGAAAAAATTCAACACAAACAAGCTTCTATCTGAAAAAGCGAGAGAGCACTAAGCAAAACAGCACAAATGTTTAATGATCCACTCCTGTGAATGCTGCTCAAATCAATTCACAGAATTACTGAGTACCTGCGTGGCCAGCGAGCACCAAGGGCACAAGCATTCCTTACGCCTGCTGCCCTCTGTATCCTGTCAGCAATGTCCACAAGTCGGCGAAGGCCTCAGAGTCCCAACTCCACACCCTGCCCACTAGCCTCCTCTTCTTTCTCTCGGAAGCCTAGAGTGTAAGCCGTATTCTCCTAGCTTCATGTCTCTAATTGCAGATTTCTCCTGGAGGAACAGTTGTGGTGCTGCTGCTTAGCAGTAAGGAGAGTAAAAACACATGAAATAATAATAACCACCATCATTACTGGGATGAGCCGGGCATGAGAATCATGTCACGTGTGTTTTCTTCTTGGTGTGTGCTCCCTTGCGATACTCCTCAGTGTCTATCTTCCTTCTAAATTATGAGGTCGGAGAGGGCAAGAGTCTCCTCGTTCTTGCTTAGTAACACAGGGACTAGACCACACTTGGCATGAAGGAGACAGTAAATATTTCTGGATGAAATCATTTAGCTTATTTAGGATCATTTTTCACTGTGGTAAAAATCACAGCACATTCTTATAATTTTATTTTAATACATCCTGAAACTCGAGATACTCTTGGAAATGTCAGAAAAATACCCAATCATTTCGGAGAGGCAGCACTGGAACATTATTTATTATCCTAAGCACATATTAGCCAAGCTTGCTGAGAACAGAATTAAGGACAAAAGCTTTCTACATATGCCTTACCAGCTTTTGTCTTTCTCCTCTCCATTATCTAGGACTTAGAATTAAAGGAATGAAAGGGAGAGAGGGAAAATGGAATTGGCCTAGTCCATGTACTTGACTCTCTCATTCATTTCTTTTGGCTGCTAATGAAAGGTCAGGAGATTCTGCCCCGCCCCGCCCCCAAAGATGGTTCAGAAACCGACACTGCTGTGTTGATCATTTGCCCAGAAAAGAGAACATTAAATTACGTGCCATGACATTATGTCGCTTTAGACAAATTTATAAGTTCTGCTTTCTTGAGTGTATCAGTAATTCTACTCCAATTACACATGTCTGGCTCAAATGGATAATTCACAATCAGCAAACAAAAAGGACACTACTAACAGCCTGAGAATTAGTGCTGGGATTGAGTTGCTTCTCCAAACTGAAAGAGAAATTTAGGTTCTATTAAAAGTGAACACTTTCCGTTAGACATGATCAGATATCCTTGATACAAACACAACCAACACACAGATTTTCTCCAAAGATCTGTACTAGTTGAAATCTTCCCCCCCCCCCACACACACTTGTTTCAACAGCAAGTAGGTTGTTTAATCAGCACATACTTTCCAATAATAAGATACCTCTGAAACCGTGGGGTCCTAATATTCTGCCAAAACGTGGAGAAAAGGTGTTCTATGTCCATACTTGAGAATACAGTTATTTAAATAGATTTCATTTACAGGAGATTATAATTGTTTTATCACATTTTTGCAGTCTTCTCCATCCACAATCCCCCCACCCCAATCAAAATTTACAGAAAAGTTGCACATACTGTATGAAGAACAGATCCTCCATCTTTGAACCATGTGAGAGTAAGTAACTGACCAGGTGTACCATCACCCCCAAATATTTTAGTGTTCATTTTCTACAAACTAGGATATTTTCCTATATAATAATAATAATAATAATAATAATAAACAACAATGAATAGAATAGGATATCAACAAGAACACAATATTATCATCTACAAACCCCACCCAAATTTTGCCAATTGTTCCAATAAAATACTTAGGGGGAAAAGGACCTAATTCAGAATCAGTGTTACATTTAGATGTCATGTCTCCTTAGTCTGGAACACTTCCTCAGTCTTTCTTACAATGCGTGGCTTGACACTTGGAAGAGCATAGGCCAATTACTTCTGTGTCCGATGCAGGTTATGCATCATTGGAGGCAACACACAGAAGGCATGCTGTACTGTTCCCTAAGCCCCCTATGAAATGATCTATAATTTACCACTGATGTCCACTTAATCACTTGATCAGGATGGTGTCTACCAGGCTTCTCCACTGTAGTTACTCCTTTTCCTCTTTTTAACTATAGGAGACACTTTAAACTATGGAATTTTCAGCCCTCAAACTCACAAGTTATTCATTTATTTATTTGAGCAGTATAAACTCATGGAATCTCATTTTATTCAAAGGGTTATAATCCACTACTATCATTATTTATTCGGATGCTGAAATTGTTCCCAATCTGGCCAGTGAAAACTGGCTCAAGTGGGCTTCTGTGCCCTTTGGACAGTCCCCCATCATTCTTTCATGTCCTGATTTCCAGGACAACAACATATCCGGGCTTATCTTGTGCTGTTTTCTGTAACTCTGAAATTAGCCAATTATCTAGTAGCCTACATTTACATCATTATTTCTAAATATTTATTTCCAATACTACTGGAAACCATGTGTGGCAGTCATGAAAATGTGCCTCTCAGATTTCTCACTGCAGGAAGCATTTCTCAGTGACAGTCCCAGCTGCTGTGCTCGGAACCAAGGCTATGCTTTCCACCAGCCATTACCAGCCAAAGACTGAGCACAGACAGCAGAGATACTAATGCAGGCCTATTGCTGAGACTTTGGACTCCTCTGATGGGCAACTCTGGCTTGCGGACTCCTTGTCAGCTTGGCAGAAACTCTTAGAATTAACTGCCCTACAGCTCAGATTTTTCCAGTTCGACCTTCCTTCCTTCCTTCCTTCCCTCCTCTCCACAGGGCTGAGGCCCACAGTGCAGTCTGATGGCTCTCCCAGCCTCATCCAGATCCCTGAGAACAGTCTTCCCCAATTAAACTCTCGCACTGCACATCTAGTCCCATCTTGGCATCAGCTTCTTAGAAAACCTGAAACAATATATCATGAATTAACACAGATATCTATAATCCCAATCCAATATTGCAGGACTCATTGTAGTTTTCTTCCTTTCCATATTTATACCTCCCTTCTCTGACTGTGAGAAACCTGGCTTGCATTACCCTTAATGTTTTACTTATAAGAAAAATCTCCCTTTATATACATATACACTTACTTGCTCACTCATACATACTGTGACTTCCTTGATTTAGTACCTAATAGAGCTAATTTAAGAGGAATACACTACTTAATAAAAAAAAGGACCTGGGTTAAATGGACAAGTATTTTAAAAGAGTGGGCATAGGGAATAATAACACACACACACACACACACACACACACACACATACACACACACACACCCTTCATTCTCCATCTGAATAAGGATAACAGGTAATTCTCAATGGTTCTGTCTCACAGATCTCTATCTAGCTGTTTGAACTTAACATTTGCCACTTAAAAACCATCTACATTTTATCAGTCACTGAGGTGTCCATGGAGATTATAAAAGCAGAATATTTTCCTTAAGGCAAGCATACGTGTGGGCACATATTCAGAACAAAGCAAGCCCATAAAAAAATGCCTCTACAATGTATTTTAGTCAAGGCTAAAGGAAAGGGGTGACAGATAATTAACAGCTCAATTCATTCATAACAGTTGCATTAGCAATAGCAGAGGTACATATCTCAGTATGTGCACAAAAATACACACACTCCTCATACAATTTCTCTACAGTAATTTCAAGGTCCTGTGGTCAAATTTCATAAACAGCAGAAAATGCATCCCATAGCTATTTATTATGAGATAACCCAGATCCAACAAGACATCAGGCACATAGCTTGGGCCTCCGTCATCTGTGAACCTCCAACTCCAGTATCTTGTGCTGGAAAACTGCCTTTTCATACGGCCTGTACCTTCCCCACAGGGACAGACTTTCTCACAAGTCCTGAGATGGAGACCACCAGCCGGCAGAGTTCCAGTACTGATTTCTAACCTACCAGGTGGCTCACCTCACTGCGCCTCAGCTTAACAGGGATGCTCTGCTATGGGCTGAGCCACAGGGGAGCTTCACTATGCTGACATCCTTCTCTGCCACCAGGTCAGAGACAAGCAAGGAGGAAGAGGTCGCCACAGGACTTGATAAGGAGGTAGAAAGCGAGGAAGACTAGAAAAGTAATTTCTTCAGAATATCAGGTCCACTTTTACTCATGTCTATGGAAAACATGGCCTTTCCGCTCTAACAGATACTAAAGAAGTGGGGAAATGACAGCCTACGGGCCCCAAAGCCTTCCTTCGCTACCGGCTCACAAGAAGACCTCTATACCCATGCTCTTTGAGGCAGGAACCGGACAATTTCAGGCTTGAGTTAGACTTGGCTTTGGTAAAGCCAGCAAAAGGAGAAAGTGAACTTCTAGATCAGTGGTTCTCAACCTTCCTAATGCCGCGATCCTTTAATACAGTTCCTCATGTTGTGGTGACCCCCAATTTCATTGTTACAAATTGAACATAATTAAAGCATAGTGATTAATCACAAAAACAATACATAATTATTTATGTGTTTTCCGATGGTCTTAGGCGATCCCTGTGAAAGGGTAGTTCGACCCCCAAAGGGGTCGCGACCCACAGGTTGAGAACCGCTGTTCTAGATGAAAGGGATCTGTAGCCAATGGGCAACAAACAAATATCTTTATTAAATTGCTGTTTTTCAAACAGGCCTCAAATTAGAAAAAAAGTCCTACAGAGCAACATGTAGCTTCCAAAAGCTTCTATGATGACACCTCTAGGGGTCACATGTGACCTCTCCCACTTAGTGTCTTTGTGCTCCAGTGACTGAATTCCCATGAATCTGAAAATGATGACTTACCCTTTTTTTTCTTAAAAAATATCAAGGAGGTGCTTCCCACATAACCAAGTGGCATATGTAGACCAGATTCTGTTTTAGAAGCATTAATAATTAGAAGCAGCTGAGGTAGCACAACATCCTTTATAGATTTACCAAATATCTTTCCTACTGTCTTCTCTATTTTTTCATTTCTCCCTTGAACTAATGTAAAATCCTATCTAATAAAAGAGAAACATGGTAATTAGCCATACATCTGCTACCCTTCCCATTGGCTAATCAGGGCGATATGCAAATTAACTGCCAGCCAAGATGACGGCCGGCAGCCAGGCAGCTTGAAGCAAACATGAGGCTTGCTTGCTTCAGTGACAGAGGACTCCAACGTTCCCCGCCTGCCGCTGCCAGCCTCTGAGCTTGCAGTTTGAAACATTGTTACAAATATAGAAGCCAAACAAAACCCCAGAAACCTGCTTTCAGCCAGCCGGGATCTCAGAGCTGGAGTTGAAACAGTGTTTCGATTATAGAACCCAAACAAACCAGATCCCTGTTTTAAGCAGCCGAGGCCTCAGAGCTGGAGCCAAGCCTCAGAGCTAAAGCTGGCCCAGAATAAAAAAAGAAAAAAAGGAGTGGTTGGGAGCTTTAGTCACCTGCCAGTCTGAAAACAGCCCTCAGCCCCTCACCCAGACTGGCCAGGCACCCCAGTGGGGACCCCCACTCTGAAGGGTGTGTGACCAGCTGCAAACAGCCATCATCCCCTCATCCAGGCTGGCCAGGCACCCCAGTGGGGGCCCCCACCCTGATCCAGGACACCCTTCAGGGCAAACCAGCTGGCCCCCACCCATGCACCAGGCCTCTATCCTATATAGTAAAAGGGTAATATGCCTCCCAGCACCGGGATCAGCGGAGCCGTGAGACCTCCCGGCACCGGGATCAGCGTGACAGGGGGCAGCGCCCAAACCCCCTGATCGCCCTGCGGCTCTGTGTGTGACAGGGGGCAGGGCCAAAACCTCCCTATCCACCCTGTTCTGTTTGTGACAGGGGAAGGCGCCCCAACCCGCTGATCACCCTGCTCTGTGCCTGATAGGGGGGAGCTCCCCAACCCCCTGATCACCCTGAGGCTCTGTGTGTGACAGGCTGCGGTGCCCCAACCCCCTGATGGGCCCTGCTCTGTGTGTGACAGGGTGCGGCGCCTCAACCCGCCCCCCCTCCCCCGACGGGCCCTGCTCTGTGTGTGACAGGGTAGAGCCATAACCTTCCCATCGGCCCTGCCCTGAGTAGGACAGTGGCGGCGCCCCAACCCCCTGATCGGCCCTGCTCTGTGGGTGACAGAGGGCGACGCCCCAACCGCCCCCCTCACACAGGCCCTGCTCTGTGTGTGACGGGGTAGAGCCATAACCTCCCCATCGGCCCTGCCCTGAGTGTGACAGGGCGCGGCGCCCCAACCCCCTGATGGGCCCTGCTCTGTGCGTGACAGGGGGGAGCTCCCCAATCCCCTGATGGGCCCTGCTCTGTGCGTGACCGGGGGCAGCGCCCCAACCCCCTGATCGGCCCTGCTCTGTGCGTGACAGGGGGTGGCGCCACAACCTCCCCATCGACTCTGCCTTGAGTGTGACAGGGGGCAGTGCCCCAACCCCCCAATCGGCCCTACCCTGACCGTGACTGAGGGTGGCATTGCAATCTCCTGATCTGCCCTTCTCTGTGCATGATGGGGGGTGGCGCCCCAACTCCCCAATCGGCCCAGCTCTGAGCCCGACCAGGGGCTGCACCTAGGGATTGGGCCTGCCCTCTGCCACCCCGGAGCAGGCCTAAGCCAGCAGGTCGTTATCTCCCGAGGGGTCCCAGACTGCGAGAGGGCACAGGCCGGGCTAAGGGACCCCCCCCCCCCCCGAGTGCACAAATTTTTGTGCACCGGGCCTCTAGTTCTAAAAATAACTAAAATAATTTTTGGGGGTCTTCTTACTCTTATCTGCTTCTTTATCTGTTTAGCAAGTCCCATCAACAGGACAGCCACCAGAGGATCTGCACAGTGGCTAGGGACTTTCCCAGAATGCATGACATTGAAAACAAAGAGGAAGATTCAAATGCCTAGATGTTCCGAGCCAGGCTCTAGAAACCGGAGGGCGGGGGGGGGGATATGATTATCAAGGACTGTATATAAGGCACATGCAGTCTTAGGGCAGCACATCCTTGTTCCAGGCTCTGAGAGCCAAAGGTAATTGCTTTTAACACTTTACCAACCCAGCTGTGGCAATACTAAACATAAGATATAGCATGACCTACGCAAAGCAGGACCACAGAAAGCCAGACTCAAGAATGGGCAAGTATGGAATGGGACTTAACTGAATGGCCTTAGAAGCAGATCAAGCAAAAAAGCACTCCTCAGAACAAAAATGTCTAATAAGTTTTAGTTCATGTTTAATCAGCACTTAAAATATGCACAACTCCTAAACACAACTGTTCTTTTCATGAGAGCATTTTCCAGAGACTAAAGTTGAGATATGAAAATCAAGAACTCTTGGGAACAAGACTCTAGCCTTTTTGTATTATAATGAATCCCAATCCTTCCTCCTGGCAGAGAGGGGGATGTGGAAAGAAAACAATTAAACTAATATGGACATAGTCTAAGCAACCCCAAAGGATGCATGGTTAGAATGGAACCCAAAGAGACCCATAAACAACCCTGGCAGAAAGGAAAGAAAGGAGGGAGGAAGAAAGAAACGGAGGAAAGGAGAAAGGGAAGAGAGAGAAAGGAAAGGAGAAGGAAAAGAAAGAAAAAATCATTCCATGAAAAAATTATTGTTTTGTACAAAGTTAAATCCTTGAACCCCTAGAGCAGCAGTCGCCAACCGGTGGTCCGTGAGGTCCGAAAGGTTGGCAACCGCTGCCCTAGAGCACATACTCCTCCAAACTTCACTATAAAGAATAGGCTTACTCCTGAGCACTGACAAAAACTTCTCTAGCTTCAGAGGCCATGTCCCACTGCGCACCAACAGTAACCTTCTGTTTGGAAGAAAAGAAATAAAACCAAAGATACCTTGGGACCAGGGTTTTAAAAGTGGGTGATGAAGAGATGTCACTTCATACTCAACCTGCCAAGAAAAGCTAATTCTCTACTCCAAGGCAGCTCTGGGCCATATCACACCCATTACCTTATTTCCACTCATGCCTACACAAGGATGTACCTACCACCCTTGATCTCCTGAAAGAAAAACTAACAGACAAGAAAATAAGACAGAAATATGGAGCCCCTCTTATCTGCAGGGGACATGTCCCAAGACCCCCAGTGGATACCTGAAACCAGGGACAGTACTGAAGCCTATATGCCCTTTTTTTCTTCCTCTACATAAATACCTGTCATCAAGTTTAAGTGATAAATTAGGCATAGTGCGTGGTTAACAACAATAACTAATGGCAAAACATAGTGATTATAACAATACACTATAACAAAAGTTACGTGAATGTGACGCGTTTCAGGGGCCCCTGGAGCTGTCTCCTGCAGTCTCAGTGCTTTCCGGCGCAGCACACAGCTATCAAGCAGAACCCGCTCGCTGGCCATGTCTCCCACCCATGGACTTAATGTCTTTCCCATTTTGACCAAGCATTCCTTTATCATGCACCATGGCCGTTAACTTTAGGAGGTGCAACAGCAAAACTAGCACAGATTTATTTTTCCTTCTTCACCCTTCTAGTAATAGAAGATTCGTTCTTACTGTTGATCTTAGCAAACTCAGCACACGATTTTTGTTTTCTTATTAAGTGAGAACTTTCACCTTTTCATTTAAAGAAAGCACTTTATGGCTTCTCTTTGCCATATCCAAATAGCTAGCATCACTACTCTTGCACTTTCGGGCCATTATTAAAAATAAATAAAAGTTACTTGAATACAAGCACAGTGGATCTGATAACCAAAATGGCTATTAGCTGGTCAACGTGCAGGTAGCAAACACAGCATGAAGATGCCAGACAAAAGGATGATTCATATCCCAGGAGGGATGGAGCAGGACAGCGTGTTATTTCACCAGGCTACTCACAACAGCCCCTAAGTTAAAACTTAGGAATTGTTAATATTTAAGGACCATTGTTGACAGGAGGTAACTGAAACGGAGGAAAGTGAAACTGTAAAAAAGGGGGACTACTGTACTTGTAGGAGGCAGAATTAAACTCACTTCATAACTCTAGCTAACGGAGAGAATGGTGTTGAAAATATGGGTCGAAGTGATTTAGAGAAGGAGGGGAGAGAAGCTTAACACCAAATAGCTCTATCAAACAGTTATGATTAGTAAATAGACAATTTTATTCTGCCCCTAGGATTTCTGCAGTACTGTAATCTTATTGCCACCTCTTATATGATATTTTCATTTATTCAGCAATATCATGGTGATGGCTTTATAAGACAAAGAAAACTGGAATTGTACTCTATTATGTCAGCTCCTCTCTGAGTATCACTGCATTTCCAAGTCAGCAAAATATCTGAGGAAGTTAGGACAATGATGAAGCTTGGCTATATATATGAGGGGCACATTAAATGTAAGTGGCAATAAAACAACATCACCTTCAAATACCTAATATTTTCCCCAATCTCCAATCTTCAAAGTAAGACAGAAGCAAAACAGTGAAAAAAAAGGTCTGTTTCATGGACAAACTACAAGGACTTATCTATCTGAATCTCCCTTATACAACAGGGATATGTACCCAAGTGACACTCCCTCTATTAGACAGACATCTTCCCAGAAGGAGACCAATAGATCTTTCAAAAACAATGAAGGCAATCAATTAAATACTGGCTCTAGCTTGAAGAAAGTAAACTGTTAGCCAAACTGGTCAACTCATTGCTAAATACGCCACACAGTTCCAGTTCCAACTATTTGCAGGGCATGTGAGTTTGTATGATTCATCATCATGTAAAACTTGGCATTTCAAAAATAAAACGGTTCTCTAGAATAAGCTTTTCTGAAGCCTACCAAATCAGCTCATTCTCCTAACATCTCTTGCTAGGACCAGCATACTCCCAGTCACCCAGACCTGATGTCTCTCTCACTCCCATATAAAATTAGTTGTCAAAACTTTGAATTCAAATCCCCCATATATGTTTCCTATTCCATTCCTTCTCTTTACGCCAGTGGTGGCTCCCACGAACGTTCACCTGTACCACGTACTGCAGCCTCCGTTATCTGCTTTCCTTGCAATGCTGACCAATCCCAAACACTGCCAGTTTAATCCTCATAAACCCCAGGTCTGACAAATATTCCTCATTCTCAAACCCACCATGGGCACAAAACACTTGTTAGAAAATTTCAATACAAAGACAACATGAAGTTATCAAATATGCAATGAAGATGGAGGGGAAGGAGAGGAGGAGGAGACAGAGGTGGAAAGAAGGAGAGAGGGAGGAAGAGAAGCAGAGAGGAGAGGTTTAGGGTTAGAAGGAAACGGACTAGGGAAAGGGAGGAAGATGAACATTTTTTTAGCAATATCCTAAATGCTTTACATTTATGAAACTATTTAATGGTCACAAAATCCTGATGAGCCCTAGCTGGTTTGGCTCAGTGGATACAGTGTTGGCCTGTGGACTGAAGGGTCCCGTATTCAATTCTGGTCAAGATTATATGCCCAGGTTGCAGGCTTGGTCCCCAGTAGGGGGTGTGCAGGAGGCAGTCAATCAGTGATTCTTCCTCATCATGGATGTTTCTATCTCTCTTTCCCTGTCCCTTCCTCTCTGAAATCAATAAAAATATATTTTTTTAAAATCCTGATGAAGTCAGGGTTTTTATCATTCCTGTTTTACAGATGAGAAAGCTGAGAAACAGATAGGTTACAAACCTTGTGACAGAACTATAACCAACAAGAAAGGCTATGCATAGAGACATGGCACTTCATCGATAAAAAGGATCATGTTAAAAATCCTATCCAACCCGTAAGCTGTAAACATCTGATAACAGAACTATTTTTTGATTTTCACTCAATAATTTCAGCTTTAATGAAGATCTACTGGGTGTCTACTATAGGACAGGCACTTTAGCACACATTAACCTAACCCTCCGAGCAATACAACAGTGGTAAGTATATGGTAATTCTATATAGTCACAAGAAAGAGTAAACAGTTTTAGATTTGCCTCGATTAGAAGCCAGTGGTTTTTTTTACTTCTAAGTCCATTTTTCTTGAGACTAAGTGACATAGATTACGGGGTAACAGACTATAAAAGGCATTCTACAATGGAACCTTCAGATGTCTCCCTAACTCTATTCCATTAAATGCCTTTCAATCTTCTGCTTCAGTCCAGCCAGTCAACTTAGCTACCAACCACGCCCTGCACTGTCCGCATCACTGTGCCTGCAGCGGCGCCACTCATCTGGCACTCACCTTGTAGTGCTGTACATGATTATCTTCCCTTGTGTACATAACCGTGTCTTCCCAACTAGATCATATTCCCTACTGGTCCACAAAGAGCCAAACACTTAGTAGGCAGGCACTCAGTAAATATTTATTGGCTAGCTGATTGATTTCACTCTCTGAGTTCCCAGGGGGTTCTATGGGCTGTTGGATGAAAACAAAGAAATGACCGAGTCATAGAATTTTTTCGCAGAAAGAGTCCACAGAGAGGAGATAATCCAAAACTTTCCACATACAAATGATGACAGGGAGAAACCCTGAAAGTTTTTACATGAGCCATCTAAAGAATACAGAGACTAACACCATCACAATGGGCATCTCAGATCCTCTGATTCTCATCCTATTTCTTGTTATTATGCTACTGTCCTTTTAAGAGTCTATAAAATAGGAATGCATTCTGCACATGAATCATCCAAGATGCCGCTAATACATTAAAAATTTATCAGCTCATTAAAAATAATCTGTCCATATCCTATTATAAATTTGATCACTCTAATACTAACAATGCTAGCTAAAATATATATTAAACATTTAATTATAATAATTTGCTTGCCTTCTGCGGATTCAGAGAACTTTTTCTGGGAGAGGGGGAAGAAATGATTTGAAAAAATCTGACTGCTTTTTCTCTCTATATTCTAATACAAGGTGGAAATCCTCACTGTGTTACAGAAGACCAGAGAAAAACCAAGCCACGCTTAGAGAAAGAGTTACATTTTAATTATGATTATGAACAGGCCCAGAGAAAAATATGTCTTTCAATTTCTCGGCCCCCCAACATGGAGGCAACCCTCATTATTTATACTTTTTCCAGTCTTTTGTCTCCCAAATTTGGAATGAGACTTCCGGACCTTCTGAGAAGGAAGGCTGCATGCTGGGAAGGGGCCATGAGACCATATTCCAAGGCCTGGCCTAGAGCCAGCACTGACAACTCTGTCTGGGGCATAGTTTACGGCTTCTCTGGAATGGGAGTAGTCTTATTTTCCTTAATATTTAAGCAAGCAAGCATTTACAGAAGCCAAAATAGCAGGGTTAAAATTTCAAACAGCAGTTTTTATATAAGATGGATACTTCAATTGTAGACATAAAGTATGTTTTCTTTGTTCCTTTGAGAAATCAACAATTTACAAAAGAGCAGTGTAAAGAGCATGGATTCTGGTATGAGGTGAGAACATCCTCACACATCCCTCCCTCAGTAATAGTGGAAGGAATGCACTGAAGCTGTAGTCAGTAGGGGGCTCTTTCCCTGACCTTCATCCCCAACGCCTCAATAAATTACTGACCTAGGAGAGTCACTGACTGCAGTCATTCCTTACTTTTGTACATCATGTGGTCTTTACATGTGTTTGAAAGCCAAATATTCACATGTTTTACAGTGACTGTAAGAGACAATTGCCACCCCCCTTTCTACCTGGGTAATTTCACATTGTTGGATATTTCTCATCTACACCGTGGATGCTGAAAATCATCAGATGCTCATCCTTGACCCTATCCCTGACAGTCAGTGCAGACACACTGACAGTGGCTCTGCCAATTAGATGCTCCTGCTCTCGGAGGGAAGCAAAGGAGGGCAGCAGTCAGAATTCATGTACAGTGGTGTCTCCCTGAGGCAGGGCTCATGCAGGTGATGGGGTCCTTAGGCTGTGCCTGGTAAAGACAATGATCCTGCTTCCTGCTTCTTGGCCCTTTGGAGCTGCCCTGGTCCCCATCTATTTTCCAAGTCTGATACTCTGTCCTTAGATCAGTTCTCTCATAACTTCCCAATCTATTTTCCTCTTTAGGACAATCAGGCTTGTTTATGTTCAAAACATCTTAAAGATTTATGAGGCTGTATTCTTAAAGTCCCTAAACATGGGTTACAGAGGTCACAGTTTCCTTTAAACCAGGAAACCTGGGAGCCCAGGCCTAGGGTGAGAGGTGGATGCCACAGTAAAGCTTCCAGAAGTATACAGGTCCAGCAAAGGCCATACAGAGTGTTCTCTTTCCAGAGTACCATTGTATTACCCAAATAGCACAGGGTCCAGGGCAGATGGTAGGAAAGCACTTAATCTTTAACCTTCTGCTTAGGAACTTGGAATAGAATAAGTGGGGAAAATTCTTTTCTTGCCCTATCACCTCACTACTAACCGAGTGAGGAATTATTACAGTGTGATCTCTGTCTAAACACCTGGTGCTCAATGAGGTTCCATAACCAACCTGTAACCCAATAGTTTCGGCCATCTTGCTAAGTGGAAGCAGAAGTGCAGAAGATGAACAGTGAAGTAGGAATGGCTTTGAGGATTTTGCCACTGGGTTAAGAGTAAGAGCCAGTTTAGGAATCTCCATGATCATATTAAAGTGTGGTATATATAAAGGGTGAATTATCTTAAAGTCAAGAAAACATGTATTTATGTTTTTACAAAGATCCTACTATATTCAGGTATAGGGATCAATTACAGGTGCTTATAAAAATGAATGAAAAGGTAAGTGTGAAGTAGGTTTATTAGTAGTAAAAGAGATTTTCCTAGTTATGTCATTTGAGTTTCTAAGCATAAATGATGCCCAACTACAGTATACTCATTACTGGAAAAAACAAACCAAAGGCAGTAAACTGCTTACCAGTTATAACAATTCCATATCTTAAGGTACAGAAATATAAAATAAAATTTTAGTTTAGTTTATTTTGTTTGGTGTTTGCTTTCCAAAATGCACATAAGAGGTAACCAATTTTCTTAAAATAAAAAAAGACAGTGTGGTTTTTAAAAAAAGAACAGTCTAATATTAAGACATTATCTCATACCAAAACTTTAATAGAGGGAAAATAATCTAAATTATAAAAAATGAGTAAGAGAACAATACAGTAAAACAGATGAATATGATAAAACAGAAATCTTAAGAATAAATGTTGATCAATTCTCCTTCATCCAACAAAAGAGAGAAGTTACAACAAAGCATTTATATTTATTCTTCAAAGGTGAAAGCCAGTTAATGTCCCCCACTTGTTCCAGCCCTTTGTGGCCACAGAGAGCAGTTATGAGCTCATCTCATAAAGAACTCATGGCACAGAGCAGTCATTCGGGCAGAGGATCTGGGTTCTTGCCCCAGCTCTCTAGTTCTTTCAACTCGTGTAAAGGCACTAAGCTGGTACCAGTTTCTGAATCTGTAAAATGAGGGGGTAGATCTAAATGCACTACAAAATATGTTCCACCTCACATATATTCTAATTTTTAAAATGAGCCAGCATATACTGATCAACAGTCAGTCATATTCAATATATCTTTATCCTTCTGTACATATCTTTATACAGCACTAGATGATAATGTTTGAGGCCATCTAGATTATGTATCATTTCAGTAAGTGTTAAACATACCCTAAGGTTTATACACATTTCTGGTGTGGTTTGCGGAGCACTGTGGCAGCAGTTACATTTCATCCAGTCCTTCCTCTAGGGACTATAGGTGCCCTATCCCCTCTGTGCACACACAATGGTGGCAAAGGGTGGGAGGCCAGGCTACTTGAAAAATTTATGAGAAAGTATTTATTCTCTTCAGCTCTTTAATGTCCACTATTTCTTTAAGATATAATGTATTACCCAAATGCTCTGGAGTATAAAAAAAAGAGGCTGGAGGGATGAGCAAATAAAGGATATACAGGACATTTTCTACCAGGGAAACTATTAATGTGCAAATTTTTTGATTCTTCACTGGCTAATTCCTTCTACTTTGGTTAAGTATTTTATTCAGTGACAAGAAACTGACTTATCTTATTAGTACAAATGTGTTTAAAGAACTAATTAAGTAGAATTGACATTTAACAGGAATTTACTACGTTTCTTATATTGTGGTTCACTAGATTATGTAAATTAGCAAGTTTACTTCTGTATGTGTCTTATCACTTAAAATAGTGAAAAATCAGATCCACCTTCACATTTACAGTTTGCCAAGTAATATTTTGGCCTATTAAGCTTATAGCTCATTCTTAAGAAGTACAGGTGGTAGCAATATGTCAATAAAACAGTTATGAGATGTTTCTTGGGTAGTCCTTATGAGACTATAAAAGATGACTACACAGTAAATATTCACAAAAGAGGTAGACTTCGTTACTACAGACAGGCCAAATCAGAAAAACTTCATTCATTATAATCAGAGTTTATATCTGAAAGAATCTTACTTTTCTACTCCAATTCCTTCATCTTACAAATGCCTAATCTGAGCTTCAGAGACATTAAAAACTAGTTAGTGACCGACCTGGAATAGAACTCAGATCTCAAGTTATAAAAGGCATCCTTCCACCAGGACAGCCTGCCCCCAGCCTTCACATACCGACTGGAAAAACAAATAATACACACAACACCTTAGATGGATCTCAAGGGAATTCCTCTAAGGTTCGCACACTGCATGGTTCCATTTATATAATATTCTTGTAATTACAAAATTATAGAGATAAAAACCAGATCACTAGTTGTTAAGGATGATGGGAGGGGAAAGACACAAGGGAGATCTTTATGATGACTGAATAGTTTTCTATCTTCATTGTGCTGATAGTTACAGGAACCCACACATGGGATAAAATGGCACAGACCTATTCACACACCTTCACATTTACATCAATGCCAAATTCCTGGTTTAGATACTGCACTGTAATTGTAAAATATAACCATTGGGGGGAACTGGAGGGAGGGTGCATGGGGTGAACCTATCTGTACTACCCTTGTAACTTCTTTGAATTTATAATTACTTTAAAATAAAGTTTTAAAAAATTCAATAGAATTTGAACTTACTAAGAAGAAAAACAACAAAGACTCTAAAGTCCATTCTCAATCTCAGCCAGAATAATCCTCAGACATCACTCCTCTGCTCAAAACTCTGCAATGGCTTCTGTCTCCCTCAAAGTAAAAGCCATATACTTGTTATGACTCACAAGAACTTCTATAGCTTGCTGGCCCCTCCCTACCTTGCTGACCTCGTCTCTCACCACCCCCACCCCACCTTTGCTCCCTCCGCTCCAGCCGCAATGCATTCTTTCTATCCAGCCACACTTGCACCAATAGGCCTTTGCCACTGGTATTCCCTTTGCCTTCCTACCACTTGATCCTTCACCTTTTACCACTGAAGTCTCCCTGACTATCTTACTGAAAATTTCCCTCCCCCCAACCCTAGAATACCTCCTCTGCCCTTCCTGACCTTTATATTCTCTATAGCACTTTGACCATCTACCTATTTCTACATGTTCTTTGTCTCTTTATCTATTTGCCACCACTACAATGTAAGCCGCACACCCCATCCCACCCCACCCCAAATAAGCTGGACAGACAAAAAACAAAAACCAGGGTAGGAAAGTAAAATAAAAATGTTATGTTCATGTGGCCTGAAGAAAGGGTGCAATTTGGAGAATAGATATATGAAGCTGGGTTTCATTTAGATTTGCAATCATGAGACCTTGGTTTCAATTCCGGCTTGAATTAGATGACACTTAAGACACATTTACCTTTTAAGTCCTACTTTTCTGTTTATCATAACAAAGGGAGGAAACGGAAGAACCTTTAGGGCCCCAGACAAAGCTGAAGTTCTAAATGGCTCCACATAGTACATCCACATTTCAAGTCTAACTCAAACGAGTCTAGAAATAAACCCATGGGAAGTCATGGAAGGTATTTCAGTATGTGTTAGGTCAAAGACCCTCTACATGGCAAAAACTATATTATGCACTGGGGATTTAAAAAACAAGATGTGGACCTCGTGCTGTGAATATTATTAGTAAGTAAGCATGGGGTGCTGAGGAAGCACATACACAGATGTCCATTAGGATCCCCTTCTTGCAGGGCACCTAAGGTAAAGCTTCCCTGACACAGGAACTGCTGCAGGATGAGTAGAAGCTACTAGGTGAAAATGTGTGTTCCAGGCAGAGAGAGCAGTCTGACTTCAACAGTAGTGAGGTTAAGTTGTGTTTTTTTTTTTTAACAGAAATGATGGATGAGAGCCAGGGAATGTTAAATATAAACATAGAAAGGTAGGCTAGGGCCAGAACATGAGTTTGTATTAATCCTAAAGGCTGTGGGATGATTAATGAAGAGTCTTAAGCAGGAGAATAACAATCAGATTTGTGTTTCAGAAAGTGAAATGGATCGGAAGAGAATAAGACGAGAATTAGAAGGTCAATAAGGAGACTGACAGCATAAACCAGGCAGTAAGAAGAAAAGCTGGATTCATTCCAGACAGAAATGAGGAGAGCAAGGACAATAGGTCAGGTACAGGAAGTCACCCGGGCTGAAAGCCCCAGGCACCTAGCAATAGGCAAAACTTGGAAAACAAGGACCTCACTTGCAGGGTCACCTTTCTTCTGCTAACGTATCACTGGTCATGCAGTTTTGACCCCCTGACCTTTTATATCACTGGTTATGCAGTTCAGACTCTCCACTGGCATGTTGCTAGTCATGCGGGTTAGACCACCTTAGCGGGAAACAAACAAGGGGGGCATACAATAGCCCTTAAGCATTAACCCCAAGACAATGAGGTTCTGACCCACAGTAAATACATCTAGGCCTCAGTTGTGTTGCAGCTCCAGGCCCAGAAAGCAGCAGAACCAGACAAGGGACAGCATGGATGGCTTCAGAACCAGCTGCCCTGACTAATGACTCACTGCCCTGGCACTGACCCATCAGTGGAGACCACAGGGACACATCTGTAAAGCTAATTAATATTCCATTGAAATCCTCCTCTGAGACCTCCAGATAAAACCCCTCAAGACTAAGTGATACTATTGTAATTAGTTAGTTATTTAATAATAAAAGGTGTCCCAAAATTCACACAAGATCTGAATTTTGCGTGAGCATTAACAACAACAAAAAATATTCTTTTGTAGTGGCCATGCCCATTCTGGCCAACCATCTCTGTCCCAAGGTGTGATTGACAGGCAAGTAAGTACCTTCTCTAGTCACCCCAACTTTAGTGAGCATGTGCCTATCTGCCCTTTGTTGGATCCTTTCCCTCCCCTGGGAATGTGATATTGCAGTTTCCTGGTGAAGCTGCCCAAATGACATGCCTATAATGTATGGCCTTTCCTTTGCTCCTGTCCTAAAGTGTGTCCCAAAATTCACGCAAGAAGTAATTTTGATAGAAAACACAGGTTTATAATTAAAAATTGTAAATTTTTTATTGATTCATAAAGTATACAGTATAGGGTCATGTATGGAAGAGTACATCGGGTAAATGGCCTCCACGGCTTTGCTGGCACATAATTCCAAATTATGAATATTTGGAAATACATAATCCCCTAACCAAAGAAGTTAACTCTCTTGGGACTCTTGTTGCTCAGGCGTGTTCTCTTGCTTCCCATACATTCCCCCCATGTGGCCCATGACCATGGGGACCCCACACGCAAGGGACTACTGGACTGCAGTGGGGAACACAAGCTAAGCTGGCCTGATGCGGGGTGCACCTGGCTCCAACTTGGAAAGGAAACTGGACACTGGCTCTGATTTTAGCTCTACTGAAACGCCAGCTACACTTCTATGACTGGACTAAGGGAAATGGGATTTTGGAAACCCAGGGGTGTAACGCCACAAAAATAAAGCTTTCTACTATATCGCATCCACAGGCCCTCTGAAAACCTTATTCCAGCAGCACTCCAAGATCCCATCTCCCATGAGCAACCGGGTGAGAAGAGCCCCTTTCCCCTTCTATGACATAAGGACCCAGTGTGGCTCTCTTTCTCTCCAGCACTCACACCTTTCCTCACCTCCTTTCCCCAGGAGCGTTTTCCCTGCCTCTTTCTTTCTCCTAAGCTCCAAGGGTCCTTCCTTTGCCTCTGTAACTTGTTCCCTGAGCTCCTTCTTCCACTGCTCACTTCTCCTATCTCTGTGACTTTCGAAATAGACTTTTGCTTGTGTTTGAATTATTGGCTCTGAATTATTTCTTAGCCAGAACTCAAGTACCGAGGTTGCTGAACGAAGGTTCAATCACAGGTAACAACTGGTGCCATTTTCCCCACCAACATTACCAGTAGATAATCAGGTTGGAGAGTGAGAGAGGAGGTAAAGATGACACTTCAACTTGTAGAATAAAAGACTAAGTAAATGGTGGTACCATCAATCAAAATGGGATCACAGAGTAAGCTCAGTTTTAGCCATATCGAGTTTTGGTACCTAAGAAGCGATGTACAGTCAGGAGTTGAATATACTGGTGGGGATCCTGGTAGGAAGAACTGGCCTAGAGACACAGATTTGGGAAAAGCAACATCTACATGAAAACTGAAGCAATGGGATAAATATGATCATGGAGATAAATGGGATAAATCACTCATGGAGATTGAACAGGGGGAAGAGGGACCAGAACAGAAGCCTAGGAAGCATAAATATTTAAGAAGCAATCAAGAGCTGAATGAGGAGAAATTATCAGAGTTGTAGAAAGAAATCCAGTCAAATATGCTTTACTGAAAAGAAAGGAGAAAAAAATTTCTCAAAAAAGACTGATAAATTTTAAATACTGCAGACAGATCAAGTCCACTTAAGGATTGAAAAGTGCCTTTGCGGGAAGCATTGGTCTTCTAGGTAAGCTCAGTTTCAACCATGTGGAAGGGTCAAAACCAGATGAGAAAGGAATGACTAGCAAATGGAGACCATTACAATTTCTTTTAACTCGCATATGTATAAGAAAAAGTAGTTTGGAAAGAAAGAGGCTGAAATCTTCCACAGAGATGGGAAAGCAGGAGATAATGCAAGCAGGAGAGAGACAAGTTTGGGCTCAGAGAAAAAGTTAAAGGCATTTTCCTGATAAGCCCATATTTTCTCCATAAAGTAGGACATGAGAATGTCTGCTGAGAGTGAGGAGAGAGAGAATAGAGTAGGAGACTTGATTGAAGATGGTTGTGAAAA
Organism: Myotis nattereri; assembly: GCF_964212035.1. Classification (NCBI taxonomy): domain Eukaryota; kingdom Metazoa; phylum Chordata; class Mammalia; order Chiroptera; family Vespertilionidae; genus Myotis; species Myotis nattereri. The sequence continues at coordinate 20,212,294 of NC_138086.1, read as the reverse complement.
TCTAAAATAGCTGTTGTGGTGGTGAAATAACAGCATGAAAACAGCATTTATGGAAAATTAGTCCAGCAGCATTATGCAGGGAGAAATGGAGATGGGAAAACTGCAGTTACAAAAGGCACATCTAGAAGGCTCCTGAATTAATTTAGATCTGAATTGCTGAGCGCATGGAGTAGAGCGATGGCATAAGTGGTAGGAAAGAATAAATAAGGGAATTCTTTAACAAATAACTAACCCCTCACACCTAGCCAACTAGACTGCTTTCTCCCAACACCTCAAGGGTTGCCACGGCAGGATCAAACATCCTCAATTATTTCAGCTCCTGGTGTGAACTAAAGCTATGGCTAGTTTGCCCCCAACTTTTAAGCTTCCTGGTACAAAATGCTTGTACTACATCATGAAAGACGTTATGGACCCCTTAAAACTCAATGGTCTTGCTTATTTAAAGCACATCTGGAGTATACCCTGTATGAGCAGTGATCAATTCTGATATCTGCCCAGTCAACCTGGACAATTCTTCACAACGAACCTAGTCTAGAATCTTGGCTTCTCTTTAAGCTCACTACATCACAGACTGATATGACAAAGAATAGAATCACTTGAGAGAAGATTGTAATTTAGTGAATCTTACAAAAGTTGGGCCCACCACACTGTCTGGGAAGCTTTTTAATAAGTTACACAGGTGATTCTGGGCAACTTGAGTTTGAAAACCATTTTTTAGATCAGCATTCATGTTAAACACGTTGGCTTTGAAATGAGAGTAGGACATACAAAAGGAAATGGAAAGCAGGTATGTAGTAAGTTAGGAGTAGGGATATGCAAAAAGAAATAAAAAGTCAATAATCAGCAGGATACAGATAATAGGTGAAGCTATGAATTAACAAAATACCAAAAGGAAATCTTTTACAGAGAAAAATATAGCAGAATCAAGACTGACCCTTAGAGAATGTAAAGCCAAAGAACTTAATTATATCTTTTTTTTTTACGTTTGTTCTCCTTTATTTGGTTACTTTTACAAAATCTCATTTTGACTGGGCTCAGACATACAGGTAGATGTTTTCAGAGAGGACAGTCTTTGTCTCTTGGTAATCTGCCCCTGGCGTTTTTCTCTGGCCTCCTTCCTTCTCTTAGCCAAAAGCTTAGCATATTCTGTGGTCTCTTCTTTATTTTTCTTAGTATGTTGTTTCTTCAGAGCAATACCCTGGCCTTCGTGTTGCACGACAGGTGGAGTAACGAGACACTGGATCTTGGGTGCTTTAGTCCTAGTTTTCTTCCTTATTTGTTTAGAGGCTTTCTCACAACATATTGGCAGACATCATCTTCTTTTTTTAAAAAATATATTTATTGATTTTTTACAGAGAGGAAGGGAGAGGGATAGAGAGTTAGAAACACCTATGAGAGAGAAGCATCGATCAGCTGCCTCCTGCACACCTCCTACTGGGAATGTGCCGGCAACCAAGGTACATGCCCTTGACTGGAATCGAACCTGGGACCCTTCGGCTCCCAGCCCGACGCTCTATCCAGTGAGCCAAACCGGCTAGGGCCACACATCATCTTCTTTAGAGAGGTTGAAAAGTCTGCGGACTCTGCTAGCTCTTTTGGGCCCCAGATGACAAGGAGGCACAGTGTATCAGTGAGCCCAGGAATATCTTTCTCCCCCAAAGACCAAGAACACTGCACTCCAACCTGGAACAGATTTGCATCTTCTTTCTCCAGTTCCCCATAGTCTATAGCAGGAGTGCCCTTTACTCATTTTTTAAAATATAGATATTATAGTGAAGGCAAGGTATGGCACTTAAAAAAGGACATCTGATTTCCCACTCCTCATTTCAGCTCTAAAGTTCATTTCTAAAGACTAACAAGCAACAATATATTTTATATCTGTACAGCATCTTTCCTCTTAAGAATAAACAGTAATGCTTTTTGAGCCACATCTACCTAACCTACATCCAATCTTCACCTTCCTAAATTAACCAAATGGAGAGAAATCACTTCAAATTCTTTAAAGCTAGGAGCAAAGAGGTCTGATATCTTAGAGAGGGCCGTGGCCAAGAATATGTAAACTATAGAGAAATTCAAGAAACCCAGCATATGTGTAGGTTTTCTCAGAGGGACACACTAATGTAAGCACCAGTAGTGTTTATCTCTCAATGGAATTCCTGCCTGACTGCTGGGCTGGGTGCAAGCTAATTTCCCCCTGGGTGAATGGTGCTGCTGCAGAACTCACCACCATCTGTTAGCTAGAATTAGCATAATGACAAATTATCTAATCCCTTCCATTTAACAGATACAAGTGGCACTCTTATAACACCAGTTCAGTCACATCCTCATTCATGTGGTCTACCCCCACCCCATAAAATTTAGTCTTCCCATCCTGCTGGTGATGGACCCTTTCAGGGCTTTACCCCCAAGTTCCCCATCTTGCTGAAGAGTCCAGGTGCTTTACGATGAGAAGCTTTTCTGACTCCTTTTATTCAAACGTTGGAATACAGCTGTTATTCCAGATGCATCTGAAAAGGGGCATGCTGAACATAAAGAAAAGCTGTCTCTAGGAGACAAGCAAGTACAGTGCAGAGCAGTGCCTTCTTAAACTAGATCAGGTTGAAAATTTCAACAGGGTTAATACAAAGAAAAGGCATGTCAGTGCTGATCTGGTGAGAATGATAAAAAGGAGAAAGGGAAAAGAAAGAAATCAGGAAATTAAACAAGTAGTGAGTCATAAAATTCTAACAGGAAAAACTGCTGTTTTACAGTTTTAGATAGCAAGATATAGGTAGCATTAAACAAAAAGTAAGAATCAGCCCTAGCCAGTTTGGCTCAGCGGACAGAGCGTCCACCTGCAGACAAAAGGGTCCCCGGTTCCATTCCAGTCAAGGGCACGAATCCTGGTTACAGGCTCCTCCGGGGCCTGGGCCCTGGTCAGGGCTTATGCAGACGGCAACCAATCGATGTGTTTCTCTCACATCCATGTTTCTCTCTGTCTTTCCCTCTCTCCCACTCTCCCTAAAAATCAATGGAAAAATATCCTGGGGTGAGGATTAACCAACAAAAAATCCTATATAATAAAGAGCCAATATGCACATGGTCATCACGCCCTCACGCTATCATGCCCTAACAGCTCAGACACTCAACATTGGGGACCAGCCAGACACAAATGAGCTCCCGAGAGAGAAATGGGGACCAGCCAGGCACAAAGGAGTCCACGAGAGAGAAATGGGGACCAGCCAGGCAAGCCGCCCGCCCCACAGTACCGGGTGCCAGCGGCTGCGCCTGCTCCTGTGGCCCGGGAGGGGGACAATCCACATGCCCCAGGTCCCCACAGTCCCAGGCACCAGCGGCTGTGCCTGCGGCCCAGGAGAGGGACAAGCCGCCTGCCCCACGGTCCCTGGGAGAAAGACAAGCCGCCCACCCCGTTGTCCCCTGCGGCTGCGGCCAGCCTGGGCAAAGCCGGCCCAAGTCCTGAGTGCCTGCAGCTGGCCAGTGGGAGGGAAGCCCAGGGCCCGGGTGCCTGTGACCGGCCAGAGGAGGGAATCCTGGGTCCCAGGTGTGGGTTGAGGCAGAGGCAGTTAGGGGCAATCAGGCCAGCAGGGGAGCAGTTAGGGGCGAACAGGCAGGCAGGCAGAAGTGATTAGGGGCAATCAGGCAGGCAGAGGTGGTTAGAGGCAATCATCAGGCAGGCAGAGGGGTTAAGGGTGATCAGGCAGGCAGGCGAGCGGTTAGGAACCAGAGGTCCCAGAGGTCCCAGATTGAGAGAGGCAGTCGGACATCCCCCGAGGAGTCCCAGATTGGAGAGGGTGCAGGCCAGGCTGAGGGACCCTGCCACCCCCCCACCACCCCCCTCACCCACACACAACTTTTGTGCACCTGGCCTCTAGTAAAAGAATAAGACATCTAGAAAAACAAAAACATGCTCATCGGCTCAAATAACCAGAAGAGCACAATCAATAGAGGGATGGACGGCTACCTGTGGCAGCACGTGAAGAAGTGAACTGTTCTACCATCGGTGACCAGGACAGAGACAGTTCCATTAGAAGGAAGGGCAGAGTCGCATGTTATACTGAAAACAATTTCCAAAGTCAGCCGTTTCCTCATAAACTGAGCTTTTGGTAGAGGTCAAGAGAAGATATTATAAGAAAATATATTTGCATATAAAACGATTCTACATCCCCTATAAAAACATAAGTAGAGAGAATTTCTTGTTTATCTTGGGTAAATAACATTTTGGATATTTGTGAAATCATTAAATATTTATTACATTTATTCATCTAGATGTACTGTTTAAAGCACTACATTTCAGAAATATTTTTCTCTGTACAAATGTACTCCATCACAATGTGCATCACTAGAGCCACCTTTTGAGGCAGTTCTGTCTTCTCCATCATGACATTTTCAGACATAGCTCTTTTGAAATCTATGTATGACACTGCCATCAGAAATTCTTCCCTTAAATAACAAGGATCCATTTTCAAAACATTCAATTGCCTGGTTTTATCATTTGTCCTATAAGTATTTATTCATATCTCCACAGCGTAAGTCCCATAAGTCTGCAAACTCATTGCCTGTTTTGTAATTAAAGTTTTATTGGAGCACAGCCACACCCAGTTGTTTGCATATTATCTGTGCATGCTTTAGCATTGCAAAGGCAGAACTGAATGCTTGCAACACAGACCATATGGCTTTCAAAACGGAAATATTTCCTACCTAGGTCCTTTGCAGAAAAGGTTTGAGGCTATCTTTAAGGTGAGCTTTAAAAGGCCACTTCCTATGACACTTAGCACTGCAGTGCGTGTGTGTCTGGGGGGTGGGGGGAGGTCCACACTCACCATAATAATTGTTATATGTTTGTGTAAAAAAAATTGGCTGCTTGAAATGATTCTGCCACGTAACCTTCATATTGCCCTGAGGATGGCTGAGTCAGGCTAATTGATATGTTCAAAATAAATTAAGCGAGGAAGCACTTGTAACACAAGGGCCTCTGCAAAGACTCAAAGTAGAAGACTTCCTTTCTCCTGAGCAATAATTTTTTTTTTTGAGGGGATGGAGTGAGGGGAGAACCTGGCATTTTTTTCATGTTATTATTATCCTGCCACAAGACTCTACAGTAAATAAGCTAGCCCCTCTCTTCAAAAGAACATTGAAAATGCTTCCACTGAGAATAAGGAAGGCAAGTGACACTGTCATCTCTGCCGTCAGCGACAGCAGGACGTAGAGAGAAGCTGCCGGGAGCACTGCATTGCTGTGCGATACATGTCACCTCACGACACCGGTGTGAGAAAGAAACTAGGCTATTCTTAGGTTCTGCCTGGCACATAGTAAGCACTGTATGCATTGGTGATCATTCTTCTTGTTGATGTCCATTATCATTAACACGGGCCTAGCTGTGTTACTGCTCCTGGACTAAGCCACCTTGTTTATAAATGAGAGAGGTGGACTAGATAGTTTTGAACGTATCTTCCTACTATAAAAGTCCATAACTCTATAGAAGAAAAAATGTTTACAGTTTAGACATTAAGGTACTTGTTCTCAAAGAAAGCATCTTTTAGGAAATAGCTGAAAAGGTTGAACTTGACTTCACAAGTCCAGAGATTTGTCCAGTGGACGAAGCTGTCAGTGCAAATCCCCACTTCATATCCAGCTATCCTAGGAGGTCACCCTGTACTGATAAAGACGTCACGTTCACCTCCTCGGCGGCAGTGCATGGCTGGGGAGAGCACCCATCCTCCCGCAGCACTCAATCATACACGCCACTGCAGAGGCAAAATTCATGGCCCCAGCAACAGTCCAGTGTTATCCAATATGCATGAAATCGAAGTTTTCATCATTTCCAATGGTCAAAGGCCAGTGAGTGTTAAATCCCAGAATACCAGGATTAATGAAGGAGTCATTAAAAACCCAGCATTAAATCACTTCTGTAGCTAATGCTGAGAATGATGTCTGTAATACATTACAAGGCTGATTAGAAAGAAACAAGGTCCAATTTAGAAATGAATTACCTGACTTAAAAAAACCCACAACACTGTTATATGGCTATCAGCAATTTTGTTATTACAAGGGGAAAGGGTGGGAAACATATAAATTATGTCATAATGGGAAATTATCATTCTAAAATCACATGGAAAAGAATCAGGGTGAATAACTTCCTAAAGATATAAGAGGGAGCAGGGAGTCCTGACACCATGATCAGATTTTCCTTGGTTTTCTGTTTTGTTTTAAATTGGGCTGGAGGGAGGGAAGCGGGGGTAGCAAGTTTAATCTAGAAAAGTTTTAGAACAATCATAGTCTGATTAAAGTCCCACTATCCCTGCCAGATTCTTAGGAATGAGCTGAACTCATTCTTCAGCTCATGTTTTTGGAGATGCCATAAACAAAGAAGTACTGTACATTTTCCGGAAAACACACACACACACACACACACAAAGAAAAAAAAAAACTACTCAGCTATTAAAATTGAAAGTACACTATGGTGAGGGCTGAATAAGGGGGAGGAGGTGACGGTGAGCGCTAAAACCCTAATGAACTATCTTCTAATTCACAATGAGTAGTGTCTTATTGCCGAACGTAATCCATCCATGGGGAAAACAAAAGTCTTCAACAAATGCTCTGAAGATAAAGCATGGTGAAAAACATGGAAGGGCCCAACCATGCCAGGCTGTAACATACCAATACACTCCGATTTTCCTGAGTTTCTGAATGGAAAAATACAGCTGCCAGGGACTTCTACTTACTTTCTAAGGTCCTACCCTAAGTCAGTATGCTAGTTGGAAAAGCAAATGCCGCCAAGTAGATGCTCAGCCACAGAGAATCCCTTACAGGCAATGATTCTCACCCACATCCTCTCAACAGGCAAAGTTCATCTCCTCTCAATGCAGGGCAATGTGCAGAAAATAGTTCCAGTTCAAACAATGCAAACCAAAATAGAAATACTTCTTATTGACACTCCTTCTGTGTCAACTCACTATAAGGACAAGATTGGCACCTCTCCCTGAAAATGAGCCCTGAAGAGCAGGTGACATAACTCAAATTCCTGTGTATTATAATCGGGGGTGATATTCAAAATATTTAACATGATGGCACAGGTTAATTTGTTATACTCATGTATGCAAGCTGAATGTAAGCCCTGATTATAAGCAGAGATGTGGAGACAATAACAACAAAATAACCAACAGGGTCATAAATGGTGTTATATTTAAAAGGGCATCAACATAAAACAACAAATCACTTGAGGATATCAGTTTGGATTAGGCCCCAGGCATCAAAATACACATTAATTTCAGATGCATCAGTGTACACACAATAAACTATCAAAACACAATAAACTCTAGGGCTTCTTAGATATTTAATTATTGGCTTGAGTCTTTAATCTCCCCCCACAACTGGCATTTATTGAGTCTAACAAATGAATAAATTATACTTGAATTTCTTTGGTCCCCAAGAGTATTTAAAAGACAGTTTTGTTTAATTACCAGCACCAACCCCAACAACAAAAGACATTAAAACCTTTTACTGCCCACGAGTTCCTTTTAAGGAGGGCACTTTAAAACAATAAGACAACAGTTACCCAACAGACAAAATCTATAAACTTGATAATTAGAAATAAAATGAATATTAGATGTCTAAATTCAAAACTCTCTCCAACGTTGTCCATTGTTCTCTCAGGTAAACAATTTAACTCAAGGTCATGTCAGGGGCTAATGGCAATGAGTCAACTGGTAGTTATCACTACTGTTTGGGTAAAATCTGACTTTGAAAATCTACAGACATCCAAGTAAACCTAATGTTTAGGATCAAGAGTTTGAGGAGGAAGGGTTACACAAAAGGAAAAACCTATAGCTACAGTTTAAAACCAGTGGGGCCCTCACTCGCCGCCGACGGCCTGCCTCGCCGCCCGCACGCCCTGCCGCTGCCCCGCAGAAATGCTTCCATTACACACAGTCCTTCGCCAGATGAGGCCCGTGTCCAGGGCACGGGCTCCTCATCTCACTCGGGCTTATGCCAAAGATGTCAAATTCGGTGCAGAGGCTCGAGCCTTAATGCTTCAAGGTGTAGACCTTTTAGCCGATGCTGTAGCCGTTACTATGGGGCCAAAGGGAAGAACAGTGATTATTGAACAGAGCTGGGGAAGTCCCAAAGTCCAACAAAAGATGGTGTGACGGTTGCAAAGTCCATCGACTGAAAAGATAAATATAAAAATATTGGCGCTAAACTTGTTCAGGATGTTGCCAATAATACAAATGAAGAGGCTGGGGATGGCACCACTACGGCTACTGTGCTGGCACGCTCCATTGCCAAGGAAGGGTTTGAGAAGATCAGCAAAGGTGCTAATCCAGTGGAAATCAGGAGAGGTGTGATGTTAGCTGTCGATGCTGTAATTTCTGAACTTAAGAAGCAGTCTAGCCCTAACCGGTTTGGCTCAGTGGATAGAGCGTTGGCCTGCGGACTGAAAGGTCCCACGTTCGATTCCGGTCAAGGGCATGTACCCTGGTTGCGGGCACATCCCCAGTAGGAGGTATTGCAGGAGGCAGCTGACTGATTTTTCTCTCTCATCGATGTTTCTAACTCTCTATCCCTCTCCCTTCCTCTCTGTAAAAAATCAATAAAATATATATATATATATATATATAAAGAAGCAGTCTAAACCTGTGATAACCCCTGAGGAAATAGCTCAGGTTGCTACAATTTCTGCAAATGGAGACAAAGAAATTGGCAACATAATTTCTGACGCAATGAAAAAGGTTGGAAGGAAAGGCGTCATCACTGTAAAGGATAGAAAAACACTAAATGATGAATTAAAATTATTGAAGGCATGAAGTTTGATCGAGGTTATATTTCTCCAAACTTTATTAATACAGCAAAAGGTCAGAAATGTGAATTCCAAGATGCATACGTTTTGTTGAGTGAAAAGAAAATTTCTAGTGTTCAGTCCATCACACCTGCTCTTGAAATTGCCAATGCTCACCACAAGCCCCTGGTCATAACTGCTGAAGATGTTCAGGGAGAAGCTCTCAGTACACTGGTTTTGAATAGGCTAAAAGTTGGTCTTCAGGCTGTAGCAGTCAAAGCTCCAGGTTTTGGGGACAATAGGAAGAACCAGCTTAAAGACATGGCTGTTGCTACTGGTGGTGCTGTGTTTGGAGAAGAAGGATTGGCTCTCAACCTAGAAGACGTTCAGCCTCATGATTTAGGAAAAGTTGGAGAGGTCATTGTGACCAAAGATGATGCCATGCTCTTGAAGGGAAAAGGTGACAAGGCTCAGATTGAAAAACGTATTCAAGAAATCATTGAGCTAACAGTTAGATACCACAATTAGTGAATATGAAAAGGAAAAAACTAAATGAACGCCCGGCCAAACTCTCCGATGGGGTAGCTGTGCTGAAGAAGGTTGGTGGGACAAGTGATGCTGAAGTGAATGAAAAGAAAGACAGAGTCACAGATGCCCTCCAGGCCACCAGAGCTGCTGTGGAGGAAGCCATTGTTCTGGGAGGGGGCTGTGCCCTGCTTCAGAGCATTCCGGCCTTGGGCTCATTAACTCCAACTGATGAAGATCAAAAAATGGGTATAGAAATTATTAAGAAAGCACTCAAAATTCCTGCAATGACCATTGCTAAGAATGCAGGTGTTGAGGGATTGTCAATAGTTGAGAAAATTATGCAAAGTTCCTCAGAAATTGGTTATGATGCCATGCTTGGAGATTTTGTGAATATGGTGGAAAAAGGAATCATTGATCCACTAAGGTTGGAAGGACTGCTTTACTGGATGCTGCTGGCGTGACCTCTCTGTTAACAACAGCGGAAGTTGTGTCACAGAAACTCCCAAAGAGGAGAAGGACCCTGGGATGGGCGGGATGGGCGGCATGGGGGGAGGGATGGGAGGCGGCAGGTTCTAGCCCCGGAAGAGCGCTTTACCATCATCACTGAGGACTGAGAGGAAGCGCAGGGCATCTCCTCACCTGTAACTTCGGAGAAGTCAGTTGAAGGAAGTGACTGAAGAAAAGGCTGGCTGATGTTCAAGAAAATCACTCTAACCAGCAGTTACTGGTTTCAGTTGACAACATACAATGGTTTACTGCTGTCACTGTCCATGCCTACAGATAATGTATTTTGTATTTTTGAATAAAACTACATTTGTACAATCCTGATAAGTGCAGGAGCCATGTACCAATGTACTGCTTTCAATGTAAATCACTGAGGCATTTTTACTATTATTCTGTTAAAATCAGGATTTTAGTGCTTGCCATCACCCGATGAGAAGTGAAGAAGCAGCCGTTCTGTGGAGAGTAAGGATAATTTTGTACAAAGTAGAGAAATATCCAATTACGTGACCTTTGTGTAATAAAAATTTGTTTAAAGTTAAAAAAAATAAAAAATAAAAAAAACCAGTGGGAAACTTTTGGCTTCACTGCTACTCCTTTCATCCCCAAACAACACATTCCCTCTGACAGAACCTGAGAGCAGGTTGAAAGAAATTTTAGATTACTAAGCGATACATTAAGGAAACATAATATTAGCAGTACTGTTTATGCTACTTTCTCCTTCACAAAGGCCAGATAAGGGCCTTAGGAAAGGAGGGTGAATGACTTGTCAGGTCACCCTATAAGTTGGAGACAGAGCTAGAAATAACCATCACCCTATTATTACTCAAAACACCAATGCCAGGCCCTAACCGGTTTGGCTCAGTGGATAGAGTGTCGGCCTGCGGACTGAAGGGTCCCAGGTTTGATTCCGGTCAAGGGCATGTACCTTGGTTGTGGGCACATCCATGGTGGGGAGTGTGCAGGAGGCAGCTGAATCAATGTTTCTCTCTCACTGATGTTTCTAACTCTCTATCTCCCTCCCTTCCTCTCTGTAAAAAAATCAATAAAAAATATTTAAAAAATAAACAAACAAAAACAACAAAACACCAATGCCAGGCTAATAAAACCGGAAGTTCCGGGGGTGAAAATCAATACTTTAAAACACCGAACACTATACCTACATTTTAAATACAGGGTACCATTTTTTTAAAGTGCCCTAGGTGGGTCTTATCACATAATTTTGTGAAAAACTGCCCACACAGAAGAGTTCAACTAACACGTTCCTTCTTTTCCAGAATTTAAGGGCCCAAGATTGACCTAATGTAGCTTAAGGCCCCCAGAACCATAAATGTGTCAAAGAACCTGGCATTCCCCCAAAGACTAAGAACCTAAGAATTGTAGGTAGGGAATAAACCAAACTTTGGAACTGGTTCAGGATCAGCAAATTCAAACCTATTGGTTCTACCAGTATTTAGGTAGCAGGAAGACAAGAAATCGATTGTGGGAGCAACCAGAGGGAACATGCCTCATCTTTGTCTCTTCAGAATAGAACTGCGAGTTCCATGCTGCATTTTCTAGGCAGCTGTGATGACAAGAGCCCCCTCCAAGCTGTAGGCACCACTCGGGAGGGGGAGTTCTCCGCCTCCCAGGGGAATAAAGGACAAACAAGCAAACTCGTGGCCATGATGACAAAACTAGGCCTACGTATCCATTTTATTATTAGCCTGACATTAAACACCACTTAAAAACAAAACAAAACTACCCACCCACACAAAAACACACCCCAAGGCAGAAAATTATATAATGGCATCTGGAATGATCTGCTCTGACAGTGAAAGTAGAACCAGACGTATCAGAGAGGTCTGCAAAGACCAAAATGGGGGCGGGGTAGCCCCAGAGAGAGCCATGTTCACATATTCAATAGTTCATGCAAATGCTTTGTTTAGAGGAAGGAGCTCAAAATAATGCTCTGGATTCTGGAAGGCTGCCATTCTACTCTGAGAAATTCTGAGCCACTATCAACTGGAAGAATAACTCCATGTTCTTATACCAAGCCCAATCATTCTAGATAAATCAGAAGAAAATTGTTTTGGCACAGGTTGCTTCTTGGGGTGGAAACTGAAGATAAGTTTCTCATATGGTCAGAAAGGAAAAAGGGGCCCAGTAAGAAGAATTCCACCACCTGCCCCATTATAGTTTATGGACCACGACCAGCCAGCTGGCACCACAGGAACATAGCAAGCCGTGTTTTTGTTCCCCAGAATCCATTAGCAATTGGACCAAGACCAATGTCAGTGTGGCTAAGGTCTAGAATGTGGCAGCTACTTTAGATCTTCACTGCATAAACAAAGTATAGAACCTCTGCAGGTGAAAACACTAGACATGAGTCTCCACCTATAAAATTAAGTTTAAAAAAATATGTTTTCAGGTAGTCAACATTTTTCATAAGATTTAGAAGCCGTAATATTTTTCACTCAATGATTCATCGCTCGAATTTAGGCAACAAATGAGCCAAGTTAAAAAGATCAAGGGTTTTGTTATTTCTTATTCTCCACTTTCCTTTGTGTCAACTCTCACTCAATGGTCAGATCTCTCTCCACTGCCACAGGCTGTAGTAAGTGACACAAGAAGAAACCGTTTCAGAGGGAGGTTTTTGAGAAAGTGGTGACAAGAGTAAATGCTTTACATAGTTGTTTCTTCACTTAAAAAAGGGGAAAAAAAGGTGACTTTGCAATCGAAGTCAAGATTATTTTTTTTGGAAGGAGGAGGGATGACACAAGAACTGTAGTATAGCTGCCCTTGCTACTGAACTGATACGTAAAATCACAATTTTAACACAATGGAAGCTCACATTAAGGCAACAGCCTGGTGAATCACAGTTGATCTGTAAGCAGATGTATCAGAAAGCCTTACGGCTCCAGGTAAAATCCACACTGTAAACCTGATGGGAGGCAGTGCCAAGTTTCCTCTACCCTTTACGACAGTCATGCTATTAAACATCTCTGCATACTTGCATACATATTGACCTCCAAGGTCCAAAGAGTCCCTAAATCCCTCCAAGTTCCACTTGTTGTAAACACATTTTTACTGATAGCACAAAAATTCCCAAAGGCCTCACAACGAAAAGGGTTGTTCTCTACGTTCCATGGAGAATGATTTCAGTAAGACTTTAAGGTGGGGGCACAGAAGAGCACTTCCTAAGACTCTTACTTGAGTAGCGCTCTGCCTTTTCAGATATACAGACAGGAAGTAGAGAGGTAGAGATCACCAACTACAGCAAGTACATCCATGTAGGTTGCTTGCTACATACCTCTTGGTTTGAAAGATATTCAATATGTGGCTTTTAATGAGGGATAAATTGTGTGCCTATTCCGTGGTAAATGTGTGTTAAACTTCTTGAAACATTACAAATTACTCATGAAAATCTATTACTTCTACCTTTATGCAAGTACTTACCAATCACTACTGTGTTAACATAGTATACATTCAATATTTAGTGGAAAAATGGATGTAATTTAGCCATAATGACAATTTTAAAAGTGAGAAAAGAGATAAATCCAAACCAAAGTGCCTGCTATGAAACAATAAAAATGAACTACTACTACAAAAACTAAGCCATAATCCAATGGGGTATTTTTGTTTTGTTTTTTAATTAACCTCTGGACATTTCCTATATCTTATTTAAGCTAATACTTAGAACATTCTGTGAGGGAGCAGTATTATCAGTGGACGAATTTGGCCAGGGGATAGTGAGAAGAAAAAGAAGAGACTGGAATATAAAAATATTCAAGAAAAATTCTTACAAAAGGAAAAGGTTTGAGCAAAAAGAAGTAACTAAAGATGTTGAGGAGAGGACAAAGAGAAAGGACGGAAGTGACCACTGGATCTGAAATAGGTCAAAGGTGACCAGGCTGATTTCAGTACTTGGTTGATTTGTCTTAGTGACTGAAGCTAAACATTTAAGATGCATAGCACATTTTATCTTCACAACAGCTTGAGATTGTTATTTCTTACACAAGAAAAAAAAAGGCCCAAGATTACACAGCTATTTAGGAGTAGAGCTGAGGTTTTACCTCAGGTCTGCTCACCTCCAAATCCTACCTTAGAAAAAATCCACAGAATCTGAACATCCAAGAATAGCTTGCCTTAGACTTCACCTCAACCGTATGCCAAGTGGTTAGTGTTCTCATTCCTAAATTCGTAAAAAATAACCAGTCTTCAAAAAGAATACCCTCCAAATAATAGCTATTATATTAGCATGAATAGATAATGGGTAGTTCTACCCTATTTTCTAAGCTTTTAAAAATGTTACTCTAATTTCTATTATTCTTTTTAAAATTCACTCAGTATGAACTGGAGCAAATCCCTGTCAAGGAGCATCACTACTGGGAAACAGAAAAATCTATAAAAACACCAGTTTTATTTCCCTCTATCACTTGGTACTGTGCTGGCCACAGGAACTGTAAAGAGAAAGGGGCTGAGAAATGGCACAAAAAAGATAAAGAATTTTTGCTTACTAGTAACTACATCAAACGTCCCCTTTCCTTATCACATCAACTGCACTATCCAAAGGAATAAAGAAAGAACGCTCGAGGGAGGTAAGAATGGCAGACTGAGAATTTATGTCCACATGACATCCTTTACAAGGTCCTACTGAAATGACAGAAAAGAAAGATATGGACATGAATAAAAAGCCCTAATGGTGTTAAAAAACAAGAAAGTGTGTTAACAGCATATCAGAAAGTTTGCACAAATCCTGAAAGACAGAAAGCAGATGGTATGAGATTGGGGGGAGATTTAGGGGCACCTCAAGGACTTTTATCGAGAAATACAAAGCACCACAGTGAGTAGGCTTTGGGGACATCATCTGACCAATTGATCAGGAATACCATTCAGAAGAGCTGGGCTAGCCAGCCTCTCTCTGGTCCCTATGATGCCCACAGAGGTGCTAAGAGGGTTTTAGCAAAACGCCAAGAAATACTCTACCAGCAAGTACAGCACAGACATTTCTTCGATTGCATATGTTTCTATTTATTTAAAGGAGAAGGAGGGAGAGAAACATCAATGATTAGAGAGAATTATTGATTGGCTGCCTCGGGCATGCCCCCTACTGGAGATCAACCCTGAAACCGAGGCATGTGCCCTGACTAGGAATCGAACCCTGACCTCCAGGTTCACAGGTCAATGCTCAACCACTGAGCACACCGGCTGGGCAATTGCATTCTTTCTATGTGTGTTCCTGAATCGGTGACATTCACAAAAACAACAACAAAAACCCCTAAACAAACAGGACTTTAAAAAGAGCCGGGTCATGGAGAGATCACTTAAATGCTATGGAACTTTCTAGCCTAAGCACCAGCAAAATTAACCCCGGCTCAGTTAAATCTCCACTGGCAGAGTAGCCTTTACCCCTGGGGCTCTCACGCTTCCTCCTCCTTCCAGATGAGGTAGTAGAGGGCTTTGTTTCCAACAGAGACCATTTTAATTAAAACATAAAATCTGATCCAGGGTGTAGCCTTTCACCACTAATCCACTGTTTTAATACAGGAGGCGTGTCTTCACAGCTTTTTCTACTGCACCTGCAGGTTGCTAGTCAGCGTAACCGCAGAACACTACACAGCAAAAGCACAAAGGTTCTTGAAGCCATAAAGCAGTCATGAATTAAACCAAAGGAAGCTTCTGTGACAGATTTCTCAACTTCACATTTTCAGGTTTTTCTTCAGCCATTGCTAAAGCTTCTCCCTGTAAGTCTCTCACTGTTTCAATACTGTAGTGTATTTGGGAATTAAAACCAACATGACTTCAACTGTATACCAGTGAGATTCCCCAAATTCCCAATGTCATATGAGATGGTTATATGAGATACTTGAAAGCAATATATGTTATAGAACAGAGGGTAGGTGATTCATCTGGGGAAGGACCTTAGATGGAGTTTGTACCCTAAAAGAAAAGCAGAGCAATAGCTTTTGAGACAGAATTGGCCAAGTACTCACAGGTCCTTCCCCTGCCCCCCACGTCCTATGCCAACCCAGTGAGAGACACTAAAGCTCTCTACTGGCTGAGGAAACCCCCTGTGCGGTGACAATTTTAGTCAGGTCTGCAATTTGCCTGCTTCCTCCGTGTTCCAGGTCCAGACACTTTCAGGACTGAATAAGGAGACTGCCTTTGATATTTCCTGCTGCCAACTCAAATCTGGTCCTTCCTTCACAAAAATACTTGAGAACTTATGAATGAAAAGAAACATCAAACAAAGAACAATTGGTCATGGGGAAACAGATAATTCAATGGAAGAGGGTGGTGTGTTTTTTATTTTTAAAGAGTATTCTCAGAGGTATCAGAGAAAATACTGTGTTCAGGATGCTATTAAAACAGAACACTTAAAAAAGAAAAATTTTAAATATAAGTGCTGAAATTTTTTTAAAAATTTGAATGAGCAAGAGTAAGAGAACAGTCTCTATAAATTTCATGAGGGCACAAATCATTTCACTTTTAGTACTACCAATATATTTCTAATGCCTAACACAGTGCTTAGTACATACCAGACATTCTATAAATTACTTCATAAATGAACGAAGTAAATGAGTGAGTGAGATGAGAGACCAGGAATGCATGAAAATGAGTCAATACGCACGGCTGTCCGGCTAAGTGAGCAGGAAAATAATGCTGAAGGCATCTCCTTGATTGTAGAAGAAAAATGTAAAGGAGATCTTTAAAACAAATGGGAGAAAAGTTAGAGATATGAAGCATTAGATACAATATATTGATAGAATTTCCGGAGTCAGAGGCAAAAGCGAGAAAAAGAAAATAAAGCAAAAAAAGGGGGGGAAAAATCTCCTTGAGTTGAAGACATGGGTGTTGAGATTTAAAAAGCAAATTAAGTATAGGTTGTTTTTTTGTGTGTTTTTTTTTTGGGGGGGGGGGGGGCGGGGAGGGTAAATGTGGTGGAGTATGTGGATGTTGCATAGATACGCTCCCAGGAACAAAATGGAATTACAACTAAAATACAGAAAAACTTCCTGAATAATCAATGGAAAACTCACTAGAAAGAACCCGGATAACCAAGGACTGAAAGTGGAGACTGCATAGAGGCTGTAAAAATACAATCTGTCAGCCCTGACCGGTTTGGCTCAGTGGATAGAGTGTCGGCCTGCGAACTCAAGGGTCCCAGGTTCGATTTCGGTCAAAGGCATGTACCTTGGTTTTAGGCACATCCCTAGTAGGGGGTGTGCAGGAGGCGGCTGATCGATGTTTCTGACTCTCTATCCCTCTCCCTTCCTCTCTGTAAAAAAATCAATAAAATATATTTTTAAAAAAATACAATCTGTCAGAAAATGTGTCTTCTAATCATATTATGTAACACTGTTTTCATCTGAAATGGCTTTACTTTGATTTTTCAAACTAATAAACATTTTCAGTGTATTTAAAAAAAAAAGCCAATTGAGTATAAAAAAATAAACACTACCAAGAAATATTTTAACAAAATTTCAAGAAACAACAAATAAACAAAATTTCCAGAGCCAGAAAAGCTTTCAGAGTCAAAAAGAAAAATGATAGACATACAGAGAGAGACACACACACACACAAAGAGAATTAACATTTTATGGGGGTTTAACAACACAGCACTCTTTTCTAGAGGTTTAATCACTCTACCATACCTCTTGGTCCAACAGTAACACTCACACAATTAGAACTGCTATTGGGGTGGGTGTGGCTTAAATTTTCAGGACCAATTTATACGTAAAACTTGGAAGTCAATTATAGTGACAGTGGAGAGATGCAATAAATAATATAAATCTGGCAACAGTAAAACTATAACATTTTTAAAAGGAGGGGGGAAAGTGTAAGCATCGATTTCCTAATACTTTTGCTATAAAGTTAATCAAAAGCAGAATAACTGAAAATTATAAAATTCATTATAAAATAACAAAATTAGGGGATAAAGAGTGTAGGTAATAGTGTAAATACTCATCTTTAATATAAGCTAGTAAATAGATACTGTTTAGAGCAAAAAATTTAAAAATCAGTAGTGTCAGTTTATAAAGTTACAAGGATAATCATCGAAAAAAGTGAACGGCAGAGTGTTAGGAAGCTGGCGTCCGTGCCTCTGCCAGGTGAGGCAGGTGGACGTGGAGCAGGACGGGTGCCTCCGTGAACTGTCAGGGTTCACAGAGCTCTATCAACACTGAACGGCCCACGAGCTATCATGTGGGGTGGGAAAGGACAGATGGCTCCAGTGGGCAGTCACGTGAGCAATTTATTTTGTCTACTCAGAGGTTAAGTTACTGCCTCATAAGAAAAATAAAAATACGAGGAGGATTATCTTTCATTTATATTTTAACCTGTTTCTAAGCGGTAAAGTCTCTAAAAGTCCCTGCGAAAACCTGAAGAGAAAAGAACCTTTGCAGGCACTGTTTAAATAAAGTCACTTATGCTTCTTAGAGCAAAAAACAAACAAAAATCTACATAAACACGGCTCTGTGGGTGGCAAGGACAATGAATACCCACAGGACTCCTGAGCAAAGAAACGCTGAGAACTGCAGCCAGGAGAGCCTTGCCACTCAGACCATCTTTGTTCACTGCTATATTCCCAGGGGCTGGCACATAGTAGGTGAACAACGAGTATTTGTTGAATGAATAAACAGATAAGTGAATTGTTATAGTAGGCAGCTACAGAAGCAGCAACCTGTCCTTTGTCTGGGCCCAGTACTTCACTCAGCCACTCTGAGTGCTCACGGAAATCAGAATGAATGGACAGCATTTTTAGTTTTTCAAACAAGGCCTCTGAGATTATTTTGAATACACTTATCTGTATCTCTAAACATTCCAGAATGTTCCTCCCTTACGATAAGCTCCCTTTATCTGGGGAAAACCTTCACTTTCCCCCAGGCCCTCAATGTTATATACTTTGGGAAACTGATGAAAGGGAGCTTCTGAAGGATCAGCTCAGAAAATATTAAGCCACCCAACACCTGACACTATACTCAATTAATATTAAAAAAATAAAGAAAAAGGAAAGAAAGACGAGTACATGGTGCTCAGCAAAGGATTCTGCTGATTGGTATCTATGAACCGAACCAAGGGTTCCACTATGAAAAACTTAATTGAACTTCGATATAGACATGATGGCAATACAAGAATCTGAAACCAAGAGGTCTTTAAAGAAATAAGACTTGGCTGCATGGGTAGACAACCAAAAAATACTTGAATAAAAGAGAGCTCTGTATGAAACTAACTAGTGTTTCCCTGACTCCCACACCAAACCCTTAGCAAAAGCCATGTTCCTTCTCGTAGCACTTTATGGAACCAGTCTCTTCAAATGACAGCTATATACTAGCAGGAGATAGGTGACGTTATTCAACTAATTCCTTCCAGGGTATTCTAAACTAATTGCCACAGAGACTTGCAAAGGCTTCAACATGGTAGACATGCATACTTCTACCACTCACAACAGCCGAAGTAGCATAATTATATAAACCAAGCTGCCTATGACTTCCAGAAAACAACTTAAGGTGCTCCTTTTGGGTTTTGGGGGGGGCCGTGGTGATTATGATTTAAGGTGGGGACAGGCCTTATTCTGGAGTATTCTTTTTCTGTCTAAGTAGGGAAATATTCCGGGGGGGGGGCGGGGCGGGGGGGGGGGGGGGGCGCGGGCCGGGGTGGTGGTGGGGGAGGGCACTAAATTAGATTAAATGTAACCAATAAAGCTATAGAGAAAAGGGTTGGTTACTACCCAGATCCTACCTGTTGGCTGAGCCACTGGCATTAATATTGTCTCTATACTTCCTCAGGAGTCAAAAAAGTACTTTCAGTAAGAACACTAGGCCAGAAAATAGAGTTTCTTTTTATGTTTAGCTAGAATGTCAGATATTAGCATGTTTTAAAATTTGAAAACTCTGATAGGAGTTTTGGCCTGACAGTGAAAGCCTCAAAGCTAGGAACTCAGGACAGAAAAGTTGGGGAATGCACGACACATATTCCCATTGTGCTGAGAAAAGCCAAACTGGGATTATAAAAGAGTATCGTAGAAGGGCAAGACTTAACATCATGCTCAGTCACTAATATAACAGCTGAGGAAAGAAGTTATCACTGAAAACTAGAACCTGTGAAAAAGAAGCAGCAAAAGAAGTCATTTCCTTGTAAGTCTGGTTTATATAAATACTAGAGTCCAGGGCACAAAATTCATACTGGGGGGGGGGGGGGGGGGGGAATTCCCCTCAGCCTGGATTGCAAGAGGGCACAGGCCAGGCCAAGGGACCCCACTAGTGCACGATCGGGGCCTGGGAGGGAAGCGGAAGGTTGGCCAGCAGGGGAGGGACCGCGGGAGGGCTCCAGGGCGTGTCCAGCCAGTCTTGCTCAGTCCTGCTTGGCCAGACCCCAGCAGCAAGCTAACCTACTGGTTGGAGCATCTGCCCCCTGGTGGTCAGTGCACGTCATAGCTAGCAGTTGAGCACCCTTAGCATATCATTAGCATATTATCCTTTGATTGGTTGAATGGCCAACCAGATGACCAGACACTTAGCATATGAGGCTAGAGGCCCAATGCATGAAGATTCATGCAAGAATGGGCCTTCCTTCCCCTGGCTGCCTGCACCGCTTTCCCACGCTGCCCAGAGGCCCGGAGCGGCTGGGGCGGTGTGGAAGCCTGAGTTGTCGCCGTGGTGACAACACAAGCATCCCACCCCCAGCTGCTTGGCGCCTGCGAATGCAAATTAACCCACCATCTTTGTTGGGTTAATTTGCACACTCACTCCTGATTGGCTGGTGGGTGTCGCAAAGGTATGGTCAATTTGCATGTTCTCTTTTATTAGTGTAGATAATAAAGACAAGCTCTATCTATGAAGAACCCAAAGAGACACAAAGGAAATTCATAAAGATGGTTTTGAGTCTGCTGGAAGACAATCCTTAAATAAAGAGGGAACTAAGATGTCCAAGCCCGGTAGAGCTTTGACACCATCTCTGCTAGAAGTTCCCCACTCCAAGCAGCATCAAGGGGAACTGCAATCAGTGGCTTTTCATAGATAATGGGGAGTGGGGGGGAAAGGAAGCAGAAATGGGCAATGCAGGGGGCCAGTAGATTGAAATAATGTTTCCAGTAGCACTGTTAGAAAAAACAAATCACCTCTCAAAAAAACGTGACCTAGTGCAGAAAAACAAATGGGCATTTCCTAATTGTGCCTACTCCATAGTTCCATCTCTGGCATTCACTTTCTGAAAATGGGCCATGTCTATTATCTCCTACTATTGTGAAATGCTTCACGTAACGGAAAGCATTGGGGAAATACCTTAGTGACACTATATCTACTGGGTGTGTGACAATCTTCCAGGATAGGGGTTTGGGGTGGTGTTAATTATAAGTGTGTATGTGTGAGGCTTGACCCTAAGTTAAGGTGCCCCTTTATAAATGTGAACAAATTTTAACACTTTTCTTTGCAAATGTGATATGCAGAAAGACATGAGCAACCAGTTAACGGATCACATAGGTTTGCAAAATTGGAGCTCAAAGTAATTGAGAAGTCCAGCACAAGTAAAGGTCACCCCAGAAAAATCTCACTCTTCAAAAAGGCTCTGGCAATAACTAAAGAATGAGATTTTAATCACTGGAGCTAATTACATGGAAGACTAAATCACAAGAAGAGTTATTTAAGTGTCTTAAATACAATAAAAAGTAATTAACAGGAAGTGCCATCTTGACAGCTTCACATCACAAACGGCATAAAAGGATCAGCTAATTCCCAACCTGGGAGCCAGAGAATGAGGAACAACTCAAAGTTTGATCTTTTTACTTTTTTATTTAAACTGTTTTGATTAGCAAATAACAACTCTTGCCAACTCCACAGCGAAGTTATTTTAAAAAAATTTAATCTAGGAGAGGAATGATGAACCTCATTTTCATTGATTCCCCAGAGGGCAAGAGATGGGGAGTTGAAGACTATGTCACACCAGACTCCCTTCCAAACATCAAGAGGAAAAACAGAAGGATTAGACTGAACCCTATGGAGGATATAGGCCCGTGTCCGGCAAACTGCAGCTTGCAAGCCACATGCAGCTCTTTGGCCCCTTGAGTGTGGCTCTTCCTAAGCCTTAGGAATACCCTAATTAAGTTAATAACAATGTACCTACCTATATAGTTTAAGTTTAAAAAATTTGGCTCTCAAAAGAAATTTCAATCGTTGTACTGTTGATATTTGGCTCTGTTGACTAATGAATTTGCCGACCACTGATATAGGCAATTCACACACTTGGGCATCTGAAATACATTTAAAGATTTGCTTTGAAATAACCTGTTAAGAGTCTCCATCTCAGCTGCTTCATCTTTCTCATTCCCCTGGAATCAGCAGCTTGAGGGAAGCTCTTCCAGAGCCAGACAATCCCAGCTGATCTCTCAAATAACAGGAAAGCCACTAGAATCTAGTGACTAGATCTACAAAGTCCTATATGTAGGTGGGTAAGCCAACAGATGATGACAGACATAATTTAGATTGGCTTGCTTCTTAATTCTACAGCATTTCTACAAGCTTGGACAAAGCCTGTCTGTGAAAGAGGCAATGCATTACTACAAAAGCTCTCCTAACTAAACTTCCCTTAACTGACCTGGACTTTCTATCACTCACTAAATCTATTGGCTGATGACATCAGAGTGACTGAGGGCCACTCTAGCACACCCATGCACTTCTGTTCCAGTCTACTGTGTCATCTGTTTCTGTCTCCAAATTTATGTATACTGACTGTGTTTGTTATTTTAATTATGTCATTTATTAATTCTACATTAATAATTAATATAAATACAAAAAGGATGTCTATAAAAACAGATGAATACTTTTAAAAGGTTTAATAAGAAAAAATGGCTGCAAAATAAATATGAGCTGGCCAATTATAATAGAAGGGGAAGGCATATATCACAAAAATCTAGGGTTCCATGATTAGTGTTTTTAAGTCCTCATGCCAAAGAGGAAGTTATGCAGTTCACCAGAATATCACAGTAGATCGTGTTGCCATACATTAAAGATTTGTAAATACAAGTCTATTTCTGTGTTTAAAATTAAATTAAAACATTTGAAATAAAAATATTAAATCCCCTTCTCTAGCCAATGTCTTTAAATAACATTAAAGTCAGGTGGAATGTTTTTAGTATACCTTAATTCTGAATATAAGCCAAGTATTTGGACATTTTTATTAAATATACTACCTCACTTTTCTACACTATCAGGAATTGTATAAGTATAGAAAAATCAGGAAAAAAAGGTAAATAAAAACAAAATCAAGGCAAAGGGAAAGGAAAGAGAAGCTATGAGTAAGATTGGAATAGAGAGGCATGCTTCCAGGTACACTTTCTAGACATGTACGATCTTTGACACTGAGCTTCCAATAATGAAACAAAAGAGGAAAACTATCAGAACAAGTTTTTCAATATTGATCAGATAGAAACAAACCTGTTAACTCAAAAAAAGAAAAGAAACATCTAAGTACTCCCTGTTATGCTTCATAAAGGGACACTTTGCAATACAGTACACAAATCATTCACAAATTTATTGAACTCCTACCTTACACTGAATACTGAGACTACAGGAATAAAAAAGATGAAAATTACTATGTTCAAGGAGCTTAATGTCTAGTGAGGGCTGGTCTCAACAATATCACTAAATTTTGTATTTCTCCCAAATTTAGCTGAGTAGTTTATTCCCAAGTCTAGTTTAGTAAAAACAAACCTAAGAGAGAACTCTATGCTTCTTGGGTACCCTGCCAGGCTGGTCTAATTCAAGGTAAATCATTAAAAAAAAAAAAATACATTATTTCTTATAATATAACTGCAAGAACCAAGAAGTAGAAGGTCAAGGTTACCATTCTTGGCATGAACCTGAAGTGCATATACACAATGTTGTCAATTACGACTAATCAACTGTGATGTTAACTAGCCAAACTGATAAAAAGGTTGGTGTCTTCTTACCAAGAGCATTGGCTGGACCTAGTTACCCAGCCTCTGCAGAAAGAGGCTAGCCTGAAGGAGTAATCTTGGTCAAAGCTAAGATCAATGCAGTTGAAACCTCAAGGTCTCATAGCATGGCATGGCCAGAACACCCTACTGTGGAAAAATTTTAAACCAGTTGTCTCAAATTGTCTTTAAAACATCCTTATAGAACACTCCAAGAAAACAAAACCAAAAGGAAAAAAGCAACAACAAAAAAGAACACTCCCAGAATATCTAATTTTAAGCAGTGTAAATTTACTTTAAAAATATACCTCAGTGGTAACTAAATGGAAAAAAAAAAAAAAATCCACTCGAAAAGATTGTTAGGTAAACAGGAGAGAAAGCCATCTACCAAAAATAAAGATGTGAATTTTTACAGCAGTGATGTTGTTTTTACCAGTAAGTATGAGGAGCAGTTAACTACTGAAAGGATTCCTTATTTGTGACAGTAAAAATTTTAATATAGGAAATATTAACTTTCCAGCTCTCTATAGTAGGGAAGCTTGCATCAAGCTCCCCAAGAAGTGATAATGAATTGATAATAAATATTTCTAGTTATACAGATAGAAGAATGATCACAATATTTCCTATATTCTCCTATTTCAAAATTATTACCTAATTTGTCACGAAGCTGTTTCTAGCAAGCATGCTATCTGTGATGGTGTTGAAGTAATGACATCAAAAGCCTATATTAAGTTCCTCTCAGCAAAAATGAAGCCTCAGACTGTTATAGGAGTGGCAACTGTGGCTAAAAATACTTATTTCCAAATGTGGTGACGCGAGTGAAGGGAAAAGGTTCCTGTTTGGGGGGAGAGCTTCTGGAAGCAAATTAGCTGCAAGATCCTCTTTCCTTTCAGAGGCTTGCTGGAGCGTAGAGGTGTTTCTCCTAACGGGTTTCATTGTGCTTTCAATAAGACAATCCCTGCTTTAATGAGAACCCTATTCTTTTCTTCCCTTCTATCATGCTCCCTTTAAAAGAAAAATACCAGTTTGGTAACAAACAGCACTTAAGATTGTTAAATAGAGAAGGAAACAATTACCATGCTGGTATATTTTATGCAGTGTAAGAACTGCTACTAGGGACTGTTTTAATATTTATTGTGAAAGCAAGGCCCAGCAGGCTTCTTCCTTCCCCCATCAGATATCTCCCTCCATAGACTACTCATCAATCAAGCTCTCAAGAGACTTTGGAATATAACCAGGGGACAGCCAGCACAGTATAAGGGGAAGACCCTGTCATCTACTGATTACATACATCTACACAAAGAAAATGTCCAATTAATCTCTCTTCTTCTTCCCCCTGCTGTTTGTGGGGTCTTGTTTTTTCTTTTTTTTCTTTTTTTTGGGGGGGGGCGCGGAGGAGACAGGGGGGTGTCTATAAATGAACTTCCTAAACTAATATGCAGAATAGTCTTTTGAATAGTATCTAGGGCCTGACTGACACTCAATAAATGGCATTATTAATAGTAATAATGTGTGCTACATAGTGCCAAGTACACAGAGCCCAATAAATCTTAAAAAAACAATAATGATGAAGTAAATGATTAGCTAGTGAGTGATTAAAAAGTACTTTGCAAACATAAAGTGCTACACAGGCACACAACAATCATAAATCACTGTGCTAACAGCAACAGAAAGCAAATCAGGGTGAAAGGAAGGGGAGACGTGAATGAGGAGAGAACTCTTTGGTTATGGCTGGCTCAGCACTCACATTCCTCCAATGGTGACAGTGGCACAGGTACGCTCTGAAAAGGCAGGCACCGTCTCTGTGGCTGGGCTGGCTGCTCTAATGTAGTCCACAGTCACATTGACCTGAAAATAAAGAATCAAGGAAGTTAAGGTTGGGACCTTGCAACACAGCTACTCGTGTCCAGACAACTGTGAAATCTCACCTCATTCATAGTTTGATTTTCTGGACCTAAGATTTTAAATAACAACAACTGAAAGACAGCTGAGCCACACACTGGTCAAAAATATCTGCACAAAAACCTTAACTGATAGAGCACTGTCACCCCAAACCCTTAAATCTCAACTGTAAGAAAATTAACAACCCAATTTTAAAATGGGCAAAAGACCTGGACATCTCACCAAAAAAAGACTTAGAGAGGGCAAATATGTATATGAAAGACGCTCCACATTGTATGTCACTGGGGAAATGCAAATTAAAACTACTACACACCTATGCTGGTGAGGATGTGGACTAGGAATTCTCATTCATTGCAAGTGGGAATGCAAAATAGTGCAGCCACTTTGAGACACAGTTTGGCGGTTTCATACGAAATTAAACATACTTCTACCATACGTTCCAACAGCTGAAAACTTATATCTACACAAAAACCTACATATAGATGTTTATAGCAGCTTTATATATAAATGCCAAAACTTGGAAGCAACCGCCATGTCTTTCAGCAGCTGGACGGATAAATAAACTGTGGTTCACAAAGTCAAAGAAATGTTATGCAGCTCTAAAAAGAAATGAGCTAGCAAACCATGAAAAGACACAGAGGAAATACATAAGAGAAATAAGCCAATCAAAAACCTGCATACTGTTTAATTGCAACTATGACATTCTGGAAAAGGCAAAACTATGAAGAAAGTAAAAAGATCAGTTGCTGCCAGGGGCTAGGAGGACAAGACAGGGATGAACAGGCCCAGCAGAGGATCTTTTCGGCAGGGAAATTACTCTGTGTGCTCCTATAATGATGGATACATGTCGTTACACACTAGCCCAATCCCACAGAAAACACATCACTGAGAGTGAACCCTAACATAAGCTACGTGTTCCTCAATTATAACAAATGTACCACTCTGGTGGGGGCTGTGATAGTAGTGGGTGGGGGCATGGGGGCGGAGGAGGGCAACTCTACTTTCTGCTCAATTTTGCTGTGAACCTAAAGCTGCTCTAAAAAATATACTTGCTGTGCTTTTGTTTTGTTTTTTAAAAGTGACTAATACAAAAAAAAAAAAAAAGAGGCAAATGGCTGCACATGTAAGGCCCCACAGATATCATACTTGACAGAGCAGAGGCTGGCAGCGGCCCTACAGAACTCCTCCATATTACGGTAATGGAGTTCTTTAACCTTCAGACTTCTCTGAACCAGTTTTTAAAAAATATGGAATGCCTCTACAGAAAAGCTCCGCATAATTTCAGCTTGCCATAAATCTCAAGGACCAAGTGAAGAACTACCAAGAACAAACAAGAAGACAGCCCCAAAGATGCCTGGGGCTGGTTTCACAGTATGTGGATCCTAACAACACAGCTAACTACACCCAATACCAACAGAGCTGGAGTTAGGAAATTTTTAAAACAACAAGGACAGAATGGACTTGAAGAACCTTTACATTCTGAGTTAAGAAAGGATATGTATCCAAACAGTTTAGGAAGTTAGGAGCCTAAAATAGGAAAGCTGCCTAATCCCAGTATATATTAAATATATGGATTATGGACATACTGAGCAATGCATTTTCTCTGTGAAACCTTTTAAGATAAACATGTTTATGTATCAAAAGAAACAAGTATGTGACATCCCTTAGCAAACACACAGGGTTTTGTTTTATAATTAAGGTATATGGTTGGCTTGGGTCATGGCCAAGTTTCATACCTGTACAGAAGAGTCGCATTGGATCAAGCAGCCTGAAGCCACAGCCTTGAAAGTCCAGAATTCCATTTTCTAAACATGTCTTTAGTTCCCATTGATCAGGTTAAAGATAGCCTACAGCACAAGCATCAAGTTCAGCCACGCTGCTGGTGAGCACCATTAAAATCCTTTCAAACTGTCTATTCTTCAAAAACTCATTTTAAAATGAATATGAAATGTTTAAAAGGACAGCTGCCTCAAAACTCCGGCTGTCAGATCACGCTCTTGAACACTCCATCTAGTTACGTTTCAAAAGCAACAAGGGGCCATGCCAGAGAGAAAGCCAATTAAGAGCTAAGGGTAAAAAGTATTGTCATCATACAGCAACAAAGAAAAGAAGACAATATAAGGATGACTCCTACAGTCAGGTGTCTGCACTGAAATTATTGCTCAGTCTTATCAACTTTTCTAAAGCTAAAGAGATGGGTCTAGTGTGTGAGAAACATGATCAGACTGGGGTAGGAGTGAGGTTGAACAACTTATACCTCCAATGAAGAGGTTTCAGTAGTTTCCCTGTGTGCAGCTAACCAGAGTTAGTACAGGCCAAAGGCAGGGCAAGTAACAGAAGGTCTACACACAGAGCAGCATGGCTGACTCAAATCCTGCAGTGGGGAAGAAGGTCTCTCTATGCTGTCTACGTTGATACACCTGACTCTCCTCTGGCAAGGCCCTACAGCAAAGTTACAGAAACAGGCAGAGGGTCAGAAGTACACTTGGATCTCTGCTAGAGTTACGGAAAAATCACACAGGAAATCAGCAGTGTACAGAGCTCATTCAAGGGTACCCACCATGGAATGTAAAGTAACTCAGGGCCACATTTTAAAAGGGCCTAGCTAGTTAGGTTCAGTGGCTAGAGCGTCGGCCTGCAGACTGAAGGGTCTCGGGTTCAATTCCGGTGCAGGGAGCATGCCCGGGGTACGGGCTTGATTCCCCAGTGGGGGGCGTGCAGAAGGCAGCCAATCAATGATTCTCTCTCATCATTGATGCTTCTAACTCTCTTTCCCTCTCCCTTCCTCTCTGACATAAATAAAAATATATGTATTTTTAAAAGGGCATAGGCACATGAATGGTTTAACTGGGAGGCATTTGGTGGGAAATCAAAAAATATGTGGGGCTGGGGAAAGAGGTCCACATATCCTTTCACTCAATCCATCTAATAAGGTCAAGCCTTCAGTTCTATTACCATGGGAAACAAATTCATCCCTGCTTATATATAAACTAAGTGAATTTCAAGGTTACCTTGCACCTACCAATGCCAAGTCTCTTCCTCAGCAGACAGTGGGGGAGAGCAGCTCTTCAGTGCCAAATACACTGCACAAAGTCACAGGAGCTCTCCACCAGAAGGAATGCCTGCTCATCAAGAAGGACACTTGAGTGGTAGTGGTAACAATGGTGGGGGTAATGAGAACAAACAAATGAACACTGAGCATCTATCTTCCAATCCAAAGGCCAAAGGCATACCATCCCAAAGATGTCCCTCACGGAGCTCAGAAAGAGAAAAAGAAGTCTAATCTCTAACAACAAAAGAACCAAGAGCTATGTTTACCTGCCAATTAATTCTCTCCTATATCTAAACAGTGGTTCTCAACCTTCTGGCCCTTTAATACAGTTCCTCATGTTGTGACCCAACCATAAAATTATTTTCGTTGCTACTTCATCACTGTAATGTTGCCACTGTTATGAATCGTAATGTAAATATCTGATATGCAGGATGGTCTTAGGCGACCCCTGTGAAAGGGCCGTTCAACCGCCAAAGGGGTCACGACCCACAGGTTGAGAACCGCTGCTCTAAGAGGAAAAAGAATTGAAAATAAGTAGGAGATTAAAGAGCTCATTGGGGAGGCATCATATTAAAGAAAATCTCAAATACAAATGAGGCCCTGAGAATAGCCCACAGCTAAGACACAACCTGCAGGAGCTATAACAAATCAGGAATTAAAGTCAATGTGTAATTAGCATTTATGTCCCTCTCCTGTGGATTCTGAGATCTGTTCCCTACCTTGGAGTTTTTCATCTCTAGATACTCATCACTGACTTTTCAATCATTTGAAAAAGAAACACAGTTTAAACAGTTTCAATTAAAACAACTACAAATATTACAACACCTTCATCTGAATAAATAACTTGAACTTTGTGGTTGTGGGTAAGTACTTACGGAATGGCATGAGTTAAAGAAAAGAGGGGGGTTGGGGGGAGTCAAAGGGGCAAAGGGGGGACATCCTATATAATAAAAGGACAGAGACCGTAACGGCATCATGACCATAACAACCGTTAGACCAGAACCACCACGGCCCCTTGCAGGGCTGGCCCCATTCCCCAGCAAGCGGTTAGGGGTGATCAGGCAGGCAGGCAGGCAGAGTGGTTAGGGGCGATCAGGAAAGCAGGCAGGTGAGTGGTTAGGAGCCAGCGGTCCCGGATTGCGAAAGGGATGTCCGACTGCAGCTTTAGCCCCGATCCCTGCGGGACTAAAGTGGCAGTAGGACATCCCCCGAGGGGTCCTGGATTGGAGAGGGTGCAGACCAGACTAAGGGACACTCCCCCCACCCCCCAAAACCCCCCCTTCACGAATTTTATGCACCAGGCCTCTAGTCTGTAATACTTTCAACAATAAAGATGAATTTGTTTTTGAAGAGTAGTAATAGGAAAATGCAGGTGCGGTCCTCATTTTTCAAGCCAAGGTGCTTCTGGAATGTTTGGTATACAAAAATACACATTTTACACACACGACACAAAGCCGGGCCTGATCCCTCTTTACAGCAATAACTAGGACCCACAGGCTCTTGCTTGGTCATACCTGTCTTTCTCGTACAAATGAGTCCTATCACCTCTTTGTTCTCACTTTTTCTACACCTGGAAAGTGAGCACACTAGAACTTTAGAGTATCATTGAACTCTAGAATTGTAAAAGATAACTCAGCTAAAAATGGCGTACGACAGAGCGTTTTCTTGGACCTTTGTAATAATGAGACATGCTGAGCATCTCTTAAGATGGATGGAAATGCTCTTCAGTTATATCTTTTAGAGCCTCCCCTAGATAAGATTAAAGTTTCTCTTCAGGCACACTCCAAACCAATGCAGCTGTGCCAGTCCATGCCAGCCCATGGCGGAACCTGGAGAACAAAGAGATGCAATCTGTACCTGCACAGAGAAACCCAGCTCTGTAAAAACCAGACCTGAGTAGAGGTTCGGGGGGGCCAACCAGACCCGAGCAGCGGTTCGGGGAGCCACACTCTCTGTTAGGGTGCTCCCTTGATGCATCCAGCTCCCTCCCTTCTTTCTTTCCCTTCATCTTGTTTTCAGTAAATCTTCTTTTGAATCTACAGTGGGCCCTTGACTTACGAGTTTAATTCAAGTTTAATTCGTTCAGAGACCGAGCTCGTTAAGGAGCTCGTTAAGGAGCTCGTTAACTCAAATTACTCTATCAACTCAATGCAAAAAGTTGGCTGAGAGACAGCTGGTATCTCAAAAAACTCTTTAGTCTGGACACTCGTAAGTCAAGTGTATTTTGCCTGATTTCTATCCTGGGGGGCAGGGGCAGGGCAGAAGGGACAGCTAAGAACCCCTTCTCCAGGGACAATTCCTACCTTACATTTACTACCATAAACTGGAACACATAGCTTGTAAGCTCCATGACAGGGGAGACTATGTCTTTTATTCACTGAAATTGTTGGGTAGGGCCTATACAGTAGAAGGGAATGTAGGAAATATTTGTTTCATTAATGGACATATATAATCAGGAACCCTTTCAGATAAAATCCTGAAGGACACTTTTGAAATGAGGGGGTTAGGCATTTTGAAGACCTTTTTAACAAGCTACTGACCATTCTGCTGCTTTATATCACAAAAATATATTAATGTAAAGCATGGGGGGGGAATATTTTAAAACTGGGATAAAGCTGTAATCAAAGCCATTCCTATAAAAGAGTAAGCAAGCAAAATATATATAATTTCCCACATTATTTGTTCTTCAAAGAGGTTCTCAAACAAACAAAAAGGTAGCAGGCAATCTAATTCATCTTTGGTTCATTAGATGGTGAAGTTTTCCTTGAAGCAATTTCAAGGACCCTTCAGAGGAACTAAGATGAGAACTTAGGATTGAATTTATATCTCAATCTCTTATAAAGACTAAAGCAGTTTAATGCAAAAGAATAGTTTTGGGCCACACATAAGAAATTCTGAGGATCTATGAATATTCTTCATATACTAATCACTAGAACAGTGTCAACCCACCAAAGAACTTCAACTTTATGATGCTGATAACGAAATGACAATATCTGAACTACCTCTGCATAAAAGATAAGGTAGGAAGAAAAGCAATTTCATATCCACAACATTTCCAGGACACAGACTCAGTTTAGTTTTAATATAACTAGGGCTGTTATGTGAGGCTGTTTTGCACAATTGACATATAATCCCACCCAATATTCCACATGGCCAATCACCAGTTCACAAAGAGCTGTAATAAATACCCTGCCTATCAAAATAAGCTCTTATATGACCTGTCACTCTCAAGACAGGATTTCCAGGCCATCATGGAAAGCCTTCATGCACCCCAGGTACAGAAAAGACAGCACCATCCAGGCAAGTGTAGCTAATGCAGCCAGGAGACAAAGGCAAGCAAAATAAAATATTTTACACAGCATAAGTAAGAGCATGAACTCTGGAGCTGCTAAGCTGCAGGCTTGGTTCCTAGCAATTCTGCATATGAGCTGTGTGAACTTGAATAAGTTATTAAACCTCTCTGTGCTTCAGTACAACACAGACAACTCTGCATTAATATACATGAGGTATTTAGAGCATGTGCTGACTCATAGTAAGCTCTATGAGTCAGTTATTTTTAGATAAACATACACTGATTTTCTTAAAGGAGAGCCTAGAACAAAGTAAATGCTAAATAAGTATCCGCGAGATAAAGAAATAAAGATGCCTAGACACATATATGCATAAATAAGATGAATGTTGACATAAATCATTGGACGACTGAAATTATAAGGCAGAAAGACTCAATTAAATGTACTTTTCTCCTAAGGAGAAAACCAGAATATATGTCTCATACATATTCACTCCAACCTAGACATAAATAGGGCTTATCTGAAAGAATGCTATACTATTTAGTATTTATTTAGACATTTTCCAGATTAATTTTGCAGGTACCAGTTGTTGGAGATTTTATTTACTAAATATAATTGAAGCAGAGTGTAAAAAACCATCTCAATTAATAGGTTACGTAAAGATATTTTGGGAGGATACACTTTGCCTTACAAGATTAAGAAGATAATGAACAAAGAGAGACCAAGTTTCTATTTGCTTTGAATGTAACAGGACCTTCCATAATGCTCTTCATATTAATTTATGTATTCCCGCTTTTTCCCAGCTAAAAAGCATCTTATGTAATTATTCTAAAAATATGTTATCTATTTTTTAAAAATTTGAAATACATTTCAATCACCCATTCATCAGATGTAGGATGAGCTTCAAAACAATTTGCTAAAGCGGCTCATGGTCCTGTTTCTGGACACGCTCTCAGCTAAGCACCAAGCACTTGCAGGGCTGGCTACTCCACCCAAGAGGATGTCAAGCTTGCCTCCTCCTAGGCCTAGGCAGCACTGTAACGGGCTAGAAAGAAGCTAGGAAAATTCTGGGACAAGATGAATAGGGAAACAGAGGCAGGAAAATTAAACAAAGCCAAAAAAGCTTTGCAGGCTGCTTGTAGAGGACATTATCTTAAGAACAAAGGGTTAAAACCTCTCCTTTTCACAAAAGAATGCAGGAGAGGAGATGGGGAAAAGGGGGAGTGGAGGAGGAATCTTAATAACAGCTAAATCATCCAGAAACTACCTAAAAGGGAGGAGAGGGTGAAAGAAAAGAGCAGTCTATCTCATCTCACTGTTTAAACAGTGAAGCCAGCAGTCTTGGGTTTGTCAAAATAAAGTTGCCAGATGCTTCTCATAAATTGTGGAGAAGCTGTAACAAAGAAAGGAGGAGCCCTAATTTGTATGGCTCAGTGGATAGACCTTCGGCCTGCGTACTGAAGGGTCCCAGGTTCAATTCCAGTCAAGGGCAGGTACCTCAGTTGCAGGCTCCTCCCAGTAAGGCCCAGGTCCGGCTCGTGAAGGAGGCAACCAATCAAGTAAGGCAACCAATCGATGTGTTTTTCTCACATCACTGTTTCTCTGTCTTTCACTCTCTCTAAAAATCAATGGAAAAATATCCTCGGGTGAGGATTAAAAAAAAGAAAGAAAAATAAAAGAGACCTTCAGAGTTACTCTGTACCAGGATATCTAGTAGAGGATTTAAAACACAAACAAACCTACAGACAGGAAGGTATACAAAGCAGAAACTCCCCACCCCACTCACTCTTCAGATTAGCTGAGAGTCCATCTGCGCTTCATAAACTAGATGTACAGATTTGCTTACCTTGCTTCTTTAATAAATGTGCATGCTTTAACTTTTAAAAAATTGGCTTTATCACAATGCAATCATCGAAAGTGTCTCATTTAAATTCATTTATATGAGAAAATAAGAATTAAAGTTGGGGACAGTCCTCTCTCTCTGACTCAGGGGGCTGTCAGAATACACCTCTCTAGTGCCTGTGAGAGGTGGCTGCCACAGCATGGTGTCACAAAAAATAATGAGTCAAAAATGAGAGCAACATATGTACCTTTACATTTTCTAATAGCAACATTTAAAAATGAAAAATAATTAGATTGTTATTTCAAAAAATACTTATTTAGCTAAAATATGCAAAACGTTATCATATCAAGATATAAACAATAAAAACTAAGTATTGAGATTATTTTCTTTCTCTGATAGAAAGTCTCTGAAATCCAGTGTTTGTTTTGCAAATAAAACACATCTCAATCTGGATCAACCACATACCTAGGCTGTCTTTTCTAAGCCCCATTCCTCGATTATATGATCCTAGCTCTTGTGGTTCTTTATCTTCTCCTAGGAACTTTTGTTATCTTCTATTTTGTGAATCCTTGTAAACACTTTTAAACCATATATGAAAAACCATGGTATGTAAAACTAGGTATAAAATGTTCATCCTTCATTTTATTTAAAAAACCTATTACCTGACTAGACTAGAAAGATAGCCATTAATTTTTTCATTTCAAAAAAGAATTCCTCTAAAAATTTATAACTACCATTGTAAAGTATACTCTGTTCAACAGTTTAATGAACTACTTTTCAGGAACTTCTATCAATTCAATGGCTGGGGATCGAGCCTAAACCGGCAGTTGGACATCCCTCTCACAATCCTGGACCACTGGCTCCTGGATCGCTCGCCTGCCTGCCTGCCTGGTCACCCCTAACTGCCTCCAACTGCCCCCCGCCCCCCGCTAGCCTAGTCGCCCCTCCCTGCCCCCCTAGCCCCCTGGTCTCCCTCAACTGCCCGCCCCCCACCCCCTCCACCCCCCGCCGGCCTGGTCACCCCACACAGCCTGCTTGTTCAGTCGTCCCTCACTAACCCCCTGCCGGCCTGGTCGTAGGCAGCCATCTTGTGAGGGCATGAGGGTTAATTTGCATCACACACACACACACACACACACACACACACACACACATATATATGATAATTTGATAATTGAAAATATTTTAAATCTGATGGGAATCAGAGAAAAACAGAACACTATTTGAAAATAACCTTGCAGCTGCCAGAATTTTCATTAATCCTCTTGATTCTTAAATCCTTATAAACAAACCTACAATATATCTAAAAAGTGAAATGTGTTGGTGTTAATGCTCTGACCATTATCTTACTCATTACTATATCAATATATAACTCATCCCAATACCGAATTTTGATATAACACTGCTTGTCACTAAAAGGGAATGCCAGGGGGCCCAGAAGCATTACTGAAAACTGTCCGTGTGTCCCCGGCATGTCTCTTCTTACCCCTCCTGAGAGCTACCATCTCCTCCTGCCTTTCTCTAGGGATGGGAGTTGAGTGTGGTCTTTTTTCTCCTTTATAAAAGTGTCAATCACAGTCATCTGTGTTCATAGTGTCCAAGGTCAGCATCAGTCAAGAGAAATTAAATCTCTTCGTCCAGAACCTTCCCTGGAGGAGTTCCAGCCACACAAGCAGCACAAATATACAGACACACTTATGCCTTTGTGCAGAATATACACAATGTCACCCAGTCTTTAAAACAACACTAACAAAACTAAATATGAGGCTTACGGATACGAAGAAAGGGAATGTGCTTAATGACATCTAAGAAGAATTAGGGGGGAGGAAAAGGGATATTATTATGATATGGATAAAAACAAAGGTTACATTACATTTCCTATGCAAATGTATGCCAGTCTATGAAGAAAATGTCTCCATTCACCAACAGGCAAAACTGGGACACCTGAGCACTAAAAGTGGGGGCTGAAGTATTCACCTTGCCAAGAGTCCCAATTAATTCGATTGCTCTGGGGGCGAGGCATTGTCTATATTGACCAAAGTCAATATAGGAAAGTCATCTTTCATTCATTACAGTTCAAAACACACCCATTTCTCCAGCATGCCCATGAGCTGGCATTAAGAAATCATTCAAACAAAGGAAATATATATTCAGGTAAGATAACTAAAGGCTACACTTTAAATAGTGAATTGGACTAAAAGCAGCCTGTCATGACCTCAAAGGAGAATTATGAAGAAAAATATAATAATTCTTAAGAAATACCTGCCAATGACACAAAGAAAAATAGCTCAA
The DNA here is from genome assembly GCF_964212035.1 of Myotis nattereri. Classification (NCBI taxonomy): domain Eukaryota; kingdom Metazoa; phylum Chordata; class Mammalia; order Chiroptera; family Vespertilionidae; genus Myotis; species Myotis nattereri. The sequence continues at coordinate 20,176,198 of NC_138086.1, read as the reverse complement.
GGATGCAGCTCTTTGATTATATAAAATATTTTCGGGTTTGTTGCTAAGAGAAGATTCCAAGATAGCAGGTGTTATCATCATAGGCCTTTCTTACTTTACACACACCAGCCTTTCCTTGTATTTCACAGAAGATAGAGGCCGACTAAATGAAACAAAGTTCTTTGATCAAAGGCACAGTGTGCATAGAGCAATAACAGCTTAGGTCAATGTCTGAAACTACACACAGACACTGATCAAAGACCAACCTGAATTCCATCTGTATCCACTTCCAAATTCAGGTCTCCTGACCTATAGCCACTGTTTTAAAAAACAGGCCACAAACTAATTACTTATTCAGAAACTAAGTGATTAGCATTGAATAATAAACATAGGTCAAATGCAGCGTTTGCATCCCAAACTGCCCAAATTCATGAAGTAAGCTAGGCTCTAGGCAGCTGTATAGACAAAGAAGCCTTTCCCCAGGCTCACAGTTCTCCAGTGTCCACTGCTAACTTATCAAGGACAACAAGAAAAATTATTGCTCAGGTTCTTAAAAATTTCAAAATAGAATTACCATAAGATCCAGCAATTCTACTTTTGGGTATATTCAATCCAAATGAATTGAAAGCAGTCTCAGAGATATTTGCACCCCATGTTCATAGAAGCATTATTCACAATAACCAAAAGGTGGAAACAACCCAAAAGTCCATCAAGGGATGAATGAATAAATATAATATACATAAAATGGAATATTACTCAACCATAAAAGGAAGGAAATTCTGACACATGCTCTGACTTGGATGGACCTGGAGGACATTAGGCTAATTTCAATAAGCAGTCACACACACAAAATGCTGTACAACGCCATTGAAATGAAACAAAGTAGAATGGTGGCGTCTTGGGGCTGGAGGAAGGAGGGAATGCGGGTTTTGTTTAATGGACACAGAATTTCAGCTTTGTAAGATGAAAACATTCTGGAGATTGGCTGAATGGCAATGTGAATATACTTACCTCTACTGAATTGTGTGTATACTTTAAATTGGCTAATATGATAAATTTTATGCAATGTGCATTTTACCACAATTAAATGTGTCTGCTTGGCAATTCTACCCACACATTCAATAAGACAATAAGTTACGTGAGCCAGACAGAGGCCAGACAACTGTGATCTCAAACCCAGGTGACAGCAAAATCTTTAGGAAATTCAAGAGAATACTTGTATCACATTCCCAGAAAAATAGATGGTCACCCAAAAGTAATAATAATTAGAATACATATCCAATAACCCATTAAAAAAGGAGGAAAAGTCTAAGGTAGGACAAATTATTCCATCTATCTTGGTCTATTTCTCTGCTTTCTAAAAAGAAGAGCCAACTCAAGGAATATGTGTAGGTACCACAAGTCTAACTACCTGTACCTGCTTCACCATTTCTCAGAGGCAGTTGCAGAATGAGATAGAGTAGTCTATAGCTCACTGACTTCCTATAAAATTGTCAAATAATTTTGCGTGTCTTAAAGAACACATTTCTTCTATGAAGAATAAATCTCCCTTGGAGATCTGTAAGTGTAGATCTACACATTTGGGGAATTCTCATTGTGTCCCACCATAATTTTCCCACCTATATCCAGTTTTCCAGTTGAATTTAATTACTGTTATCCATGGTTTTGTCTAAGGAACCTTCTTCCATTTTCATGTGTTTCTCTATGTGGTATTTTTCACTGCTGGCAGAAACCAAAATTGGTGCATCTTTGGAGGTCAAACTGGCAACTGTACTAACATTTAATATGTGGATGTCCTTTGACTCAGCTATTGCACATCTAGGAATTTAGTCTATAGAAGCATAGATATATGAACAAGCACTCTGTCCTTTGCATTCATGGTAGTTTAACATAAATGCATAATTATAAATTGTTATCTAACTCTACACTACCCATGAGCTCCATGTTGGCAGTGATCATGGCTATTTGTTTGCCACTAGTGTATTTCCAGCACCTCTCAAATAACTGCAGCTGTTGAAAACAAGGTGAAGCTATACATTCTACTATGGAAGCAGGCTCTGATGAAAAAAAGAAAAAGCACATGCACAATAGCATATGTCATCCTATTTGGTGGAGTAAGATTCCTGGACATGAATAGAAACAGAATCTGGAGGAACATACCAAACACCGGTAGAAGGGCTCACCTCCAAAGGTAAAATTAAAGGGTACTTTCACTTTTTCACTATCACCATAAATCTGAGATTAAATTTTTTCAATTATATTTGAAAGAGGGAAAAAGATTAATTTTTTAAAAAGCAAATGGTCAGTTGGAATAAAAGATATAAAGCTAACGGATGCTTTTATTAAAAAAAAAATGGGGGGCTCACAACCAGAAACTTCAGTGTTGCTATTTTATCACACTTCTTCCCAGGCTGAGGGCAGGGTCCCCACTAGGCAATGTCTGCCAACCAATAAGAATTTTGCAGGCAGGCTAACCACTGTTAGAAGGACACAATCATGAGGGTTTCCAGGTGCCCAGTGGTATACTGTTCCCATGGCAGGTGGGCATCAGTCTCTGCAAATGAACTGCCAGTCTCATTGTGAGCTGATAATGATGCTGCCACCACCACCTGCCTGCCATATGTTTTCTCTACTTGTCACGTAACAAGGAAGTACATTTTGGCATGCTGATCACTGACAAGTCTGATACTACTGGTTGATGCTTATATTCCTCACTGTAGCCCTACATATAGCTGAGGAATAGTGGATGAAGGATACAAAATAATACTCTGTTAACTGACCGTTCACTGAATCCCAACATTTTTTTTTTAATATATTCTTATTGATTTCAGAGAGGAAGGAAGAGGGAGAGAGGGACAGAAACATCAACGAGAGAGAATCGTTGATTGGCTGCCTCCTGCACATCCTCTACTGGGGATCAAGCCCGCAACCCTGGCAAGTGCCCTTTACTGGAATCGAAGGGGACCCGGGATCCTTCAGTCCACAGGCTGACACTCTATCCACTGAGCCAAACCAGCTAGGGCCCAACATTTTGCAGCTAACTAGCATGGCCAGTCTTCCTTTAGTTCTAAAGCCGGCAGCTAATGTCTGAAGGGCTGTACCCCATCCTCAATTCATGCCCTGTTATCCTGTTTCGCATCAGTACAGTGGACAGAGTGCTCCCCACTGCAGCAAAGTCAGTTCATTCTCTCCCCATAAATCACCACAGGACAGTCGATAAAAACTGATGTCAACCCCTGGAGTTGCCTTTTTTTACTCTAATGTAATATAGATTAGCAGAGAGTGTGACATCATGAGTCACTGTCTCAGAGCAGCAGATAATCTGAAGAAGATAGTAAAATACGGTAAAAGATGTTTGGGGTACCAATAAGCTGCCTTCATAGCCACTGCCCTGTTAACAGAACTCAGGACAAACACCATAGCCACTGCTAAAGATGCCACAAATAACAGATAAAAGCTATGGAAAAGTCTTCCAAAAAATACAATTCCCTATAGGCTTTACCTTCTCACTGGCTGCATTTGCTTCCAAGTTTCCTTGAACACACTTATTCAAGGTGAACTGAACTATAATTCAGGTTTCAAGGATTTTCACATCTTCATTATTTAGCCTGTCTTAATATATTCTTGGTATACACAGCAATGCAGCTCTCCCTGATGTGTCACATATGGTCATTTACATTGGGATGCTCTTCATGACCCAATTTCTCTCCTTTCTCCAGCTCTAAGAGTCCACAGTGGAAAAACCAATGGTGAACTTTTCTACAGTACACGTGTAAAGAAATAAATATAAAGACCCAATGAGCTCTCTTCCATAATTCACATGGAAATAATTTTTATTCTTGTGCTATTAAAGTCTCTACATCTTTTAGTACAAGATAATATCTCAAAAGTAGAAAAGTTAGTTTACTCATTAGATAACTTTTTGAGCTATAAACTTGTTAATGTGATCATCCAAAGATCAGTCTGGGAAGACAGTGATATTTACACTAAAAAATCAGCAACTGAGGTTTCTATAATTAGAGACAAGAGTTTATTGCAATCACTGGCCAAGAACTTCACGCAAACTACTTAAGGAGAAACTTTCAAATAACCTCAAAAGAAGCCCAGTCACTTAAAGAGTACATTCCAGAACAACCAGTAGGTACATAAAAATCGAACTTACTGCATAGAAAAAGAATAAGCAAAAATGCCATATTATATCTCACATAGAACAGTAATGTTTATAAATACACTAGAGTACACTGGGGGGTTCCCCTAGCCCGGCCTGTGCCCTCTTGCAGTCCGAGACCCCTTGGGGGATGCCCGCCTGCTGGCTTGTGGCTGGATGGCCTTCTGCTGCTGCACAGCCTGCTGCTTGAGCTTCAGCAGCTGCTGCACGTGCACGGGCTGGGCCACCACGGTCTGTCCTGTGAACACCGTCAAGTGGGTGAGTCAAGCGCAGAGGCAGGCTTACCCTGAGTTCCCTGTGATTCCCTGAGTCACTGAGTTGTTCAGACTGACTGCCTTCTACAAAGAAGGGCACCAAGATCAGGCCTAAGCCGGCAGTCAGACATCCCTCTCCCAGTCCGGGACCCCTCAGAGGATGTAGTAGTGCGGCAAGCGGCAGGCGGCCAGGGAGAAGCCAGAATCTGGGTCAGGAGCCACACCACTCGCACTCATCCTGGCCTACTGCGCCTGCTGTCACCGCTGGTACTGCTGCCATGGAGTCGGGAGAGGCTCCCGCCATAGCAGCTGTGCTTGCCAGCCATGAGCCTGGCTTCTGGCTGAGCGGCGCTCCCCCTGTGGGAGTGCACTGACCACCAGGGGGCAGCTCCTGTGTTGAGCGCCTGCCCCCTGGTAGTCAGTGCACATCATAGCGACCGGTTTTCCGCCTTAATGGTCGCTTAGGCTTTTATTGTATAGATTAAAAAAACAAGAATCAATCCATAACATAGTTTCTCTTTATTTTCTCTGTAAAAGATAAGCCAAATGTACAGGCATATTTATATTTATTCCTTTACAACAATACTGTAGAAAAGTTCACCATTGGTTTTTCCACTGTGGACTCATAGAGCTGGTTTAAAAATAGAACATGCAATAAGAAATAGTTATAACTGAAATAAGTTTATAAATTTAAATGTTGTACCTTATTTAGTGAGTATTCTGTTAGTGACATATGATAAAATTCCTGTAAGTAAACATCACAACATAAGAATATAGCAATTAAATCAAAAGAATACTCAGTAAGTATGGGGTTCAAAAGTATAGAGCCCTAGCCAGTTTGGCTCAGTGGATAGAGCACTGGTCTGCAGACCAAAGAGTCCCGTGTTCGATTCTGGTCAAGAGCATGCACCTTGGTTGCAGGTTCCCTGCCGCTCCCCCGGCCCAATCCCTGGTAAGGGCACATGCAGGAGGCAACCAATTAATATGTTTCTCTCACATCAATATTTCTCTCTGTCTTTCCCTCTCTCTTCCACTCTCTCTGAAAATCAGTGGGAAAATATCCTCGGATGAGGATTTAAAAAAAAAAGTCTAAGAAAACATCCTATAGTTGTTGGGAAATTGTAGGCATGACACTCTGACCAGGAACAAATAGAAAGAAAAGAGAAGAATTAACTGGTATTAAGCTAATAAAATCAATTCCCCAAACTGAAATGAACATAACCAATTTTTAACAATTCCACAATGTATCAATAACCAATCTTTATCTGAGAAGATTTTGTTTTGTTTTAACATCTTTGCATCTCCTAAACATTAAGAGGATATTTTTTTAGCTGCTTAGAGGTAGCTGGGCTATGGAGTAAAGGGAAGCCATATAAATAACTAAAAAACATCTAGAACAATAATAGTTACTTAGATAGGTTAGATAATCTGTCCAAAGATTATGTGAGAGGGGTCTTCTACAATACAAAAGGCAAAATCATACAATGTGGAATTAGGCTAGCTTACAAAGAGAAAAAATACATCTGTAAGTAACTTTTTTAAATGTTTAAGATTTAAATGCTTTGTGTATAATTAAAGATTTCTTTTTTAATCCAACTCTTAGTTAACTGAGCTTTTAAGGGATAAAGTAACATGAATGACTTTTATTTAAAATCAGAACAAAAGGGACCACATACCTAGGGCAAGCATGCACCACTATGTAAGAGAAAGCAGACTCAGTAGAATTATGTGAATTCCCTAAATTTAAATACCAATTCAATAAAAGTTATGACTAGATCCTATATCTCAGAGCAAATAAAATCTGAAAGTATAAAAATAGCAATCCACAGTAAAATCAAGTCATTTAATATGTTATATGCCCAAAGAGAATTCAAGTCTAGGAGGGTTAGCCCAAGGATATTCCAAGTCTGGGTCGTTTTAGAAGCTACCCTTAAAATAAATGGATGATACAATGAGGTGGCTAAACGTGCTGTTGGTGTGGCTAGGACTTCCAATACTCTGTTGAATAAGAGTGGTGAAAGGGGACATCCCTGTCTTGTTCCTGTTCTTAGGGGAAATGGTTTTAACTTTTGCCCATTGAGTATGACGTTCACTGTAGGTTTGTCAATTATTCAACAATATCAATTAATAAACATAAAAGCTTTTTTTGTCCTTAACACCTGTAAACTTTAGACCCTCCCAGATGTAGAAGTCTGATTTTGGATGCTTGATGAATCTAGTTGATTCTATTATACCCTATGTCTATTTATTAAAAAATAAAATGCCACCACACTACCATAGTTCAAAAAAATTAAGATGAACACATATGTGGTAAACTAAATCATCATATCATCAAGGAGTAAAATGACAAAGTCATTGAAATCATTATATTAAAAATGCATTTAATAATGTGGGAAAATATTCAGGTTATAGTGTCAACTGAAAAACTAAGGCCAAAACCGGTTTGGCTCAGTGGATGGAGCGTCGGCCTGCGGACTGAAGGGTCCCAGGTTCGATTCCGGTCAAGGGCATGTACCTGGGTTGCGGGCACATCCCCGGTGGGAGGTGTGCAGGAGGCAGCTGATCGATGTTTCTCTCTCATCGATGTTTCTAACTCTCTATCCCTCTCCCTTCCTCTCTGTGAAAAATCAATAAAATATATTAAAAAAAAGAAAAACTAAGAAAATATAGCCTAGCCAGTATGGCTCAATGGTTGAGTGTCGACCTATGAACCAGGAATTCACAGCGTGATTCCTGGTCAGGGCACACGCGTGGATTGTGGGTTCAGTCCCCAGTGGGGGTGTGCAGGAGGCAGCCAATCTGTGGAGGCAGCCTGAGACCCCTGCAACCTGCATTCGGATGCATGTGCTTGCTAGCCCCAACCCCCCGTCCACCTGTGTCCGAGCTAGCCTTGCAGAACCTGTTTATCTGCAGATAAACTCATTTCTATATGCTGCCAAAGCCCATATGCTAAACCACTATAAATAGCCAACAACAGGATATTGATTAAATATTCACTTGATATTAAATGATAAAAGTACCTCATGTAGAAGTCTATTTAATGACAAAAGAAACCATGATACTGAAGGTTACAAAACAGTAAGTACCATATAATTACTAGATAAGTTAAAAATTATGCAAATGCCCAAATGCATAAAAAGAAGATTGGAATAATATACACTGAAGTATTAACAGATGCTATCCCTGGGTGGTAGTTTCTTTTTGTTTTAACTTCTCCTTTTTTCCCCAAAAAATATTTTCTTAGAACGAACAAGCGATGCTTTTATGACTGATAAAATGAGAGAAAATGTTACTTAAAATAAAATAAACCCCAAATAGTTCATAAACAAGGACAGAATGGACAATATTATCCGTATTAGGAGAACTCATAGTTACATTTTCAAATAGGATAATTATGGCCACAGAAAAAACTAGGTTGGCATTTTCTCCGAGAATTGTGAGCTTTCCCTAAACTGTGCCGATCAACACCAACAACCCTTTGGTACTTTTAAGCACATAGAAATGAAAACCAAATACAAAGATACTATTTTTGGTTATACATACAAAAATTTGACTGTATTTATGATACTAACATTTGTGTAAGAAGAATATCCACCCACCCATGAACACATCTGCCTATTCAGGCCTAAAATATCTCTGGAAAGATTCCTAAGTAAACGGTAATACTGGCTTTTTCTGAGGAGGCAAACTGAATCAGTGAGGGACCAGGGTAGAAGGGAGCTCTTCAACTGTATACACTTTTCCTTACCATTTCCATTTTGAAGTGAATCAAAATCATTAAAATAAAAAGTGGCCCTGGCCGCGTGGCTTGGCTGGTTGGAGTGCTGTTCTGAACACCAAAAGGTTATGGGTTCAATTCCCCATCGGGGCGCATACAGGAGGCAGCCAATTGATGTTTTTCTCTCACATCAATGTTTCTCCCCCACCTTCCTTGCTTTACAAAATCAATAAAAATATACCCTCGGGTGAGGATTAAAAAAGTAAACACCACACCAAAAATAAAAAAAGTAAAGGAAAAGAACTTAATGGTATTGGCTTCCTAGTAAATAAAAATATCTAAAAGGTTGAATGACATGTTAACTAATTTAAATATCTGTCTATTTTTATATAATAGTTTGTCAAAAATATCCTGTTTCCATATTAGCTTTCGTGCCAAATGACTTCAAAATGTCTGTGTCAGCAAATGAAACAATCAAAGGCAGTTAGCTTCTTGATTTGACTTTGAAAATCTTTAGAGAAAAAATAAAAAATCACTGCTTCATCCATATATGTGCTTTCTAAAAATGTCTACATCTATTTTTAAAGTAAAACATGTTATGTTATTATATAAAACAAAAAATGTCTTAAATTACATCTTTCTGGCTGTTTAAAAATTAAACTTAAAAAAATCCCCTTTTTTTTTTTAAAGTATCTTTGCAAAGGGCAATCTCTGTAAGAAGAAGAAGAAACAAGGACTCAAAGACATCAACCCTGAACTTCTACACACTAACCTAGACCCGCAGGGTTGGAGGACGAGGATGACGACATGGAGTCAAGGAAGAAACAATTAAATCCGAATGTGAATTCCAGGAAGATAGGCATAATGTCCAAACACCAACATGGTGCTTGTGCTTGGGGCAGCATCAAGCTGTCGTGTCATTAGCAAGGACTCATCTACCCTGTTCCACCTAGAAACCCTCAGGGAAGGAAAATCCAGACTAAAGGAGGTGACTGACAATTTCTTCCTCATCCACGGTTTCCCTTTTCCAAAATCAGCAGGAAATGGCAGTTCCTAGGCAGAGGGTTTAAAATGTACCACAAAGTTACTGAGCATGGGAAATTGTATGTTCATCCAGGAGGACCCTAACTCAAGGAAAAACTGAAAACATTAAGCAAACTAAGTGGACCTGGTTTAGGGAGAAGCTGTCAACTTTGGTTCTGAACCAAGCTGCATGCTGCTGGAAGAACAGAAACAAGAAAAAATGACATTTAGCAAATCACTTTTTTCCTGTTAAGCCCAGAAAGGTCCCAGGGATCCTCTGCAACAGCCAAGTCAGATAGTGTGGCAGATGGGGTGTGTGTCCTGGAAAATGAGAGCTACTACAAGCTTCAAATTTTGAAGTTGTTCATATTGAGGACCTAAGCACCTTTGAGGAGGGGGCGGAAAATGGAAAGCAGAGAGATGGGAGGGGGGGGAAAAAGGATACAGTAAGAAGGAGGAAAGATAACAAGGAGGTTAGAGACAAAAGGAAAGGAAGGAGGGTGTTTGCATCTATAAAGAGGGATATAGCGACTACCCATACAATTGTCACTTTCTGAACAGTGAGAAAGACAAAATAAATCCTCTTAAACTTAGTGATCTTATTCCTTCAGAGAGCTATGATCCTTGACCACCAAACCAGAAATACTGAAGAGCAGCAACACCACTCATCTTTGGCTTTCATCTTCAAAAACTCTCAGGTGCTGGGGAGTTCAGGCTGCCTGCTGCTTTTCTTCTGTGCAGCCAGCAGCAGCCCTGGCAATGTGGGGGATCTAGTGGAAAATGTGAAAAGGCACCAGGCCAACGTCAAGGAGTCAATCATTCTGATGGATTTGGTTTCTAAAGCCATTATTTCAACATTTAGTGAACTGATGAATGATGGAGAGAAGGAAACACCAGCCCTCAAATGGAAAAAAATCATCTGAAGACAAACGTAAGTCCTAGAATGGGGAGGAAAGAAGTCCTGGATTCAGTGGTAAACTGGATTGTAACCTCAACCATACAACCTAAATATTTCAAATAAACAGATATATCAGTAACATAAGCAGAAGTGCGAACGAATGGGTTCAATCTCCTAGCCTTCTCTTGTGGTGGGAGGAGGCTGGTGGGTAAAAGATAACTAAGCCATCCACAGAGGTGGTAGAGATTTATACTGTAGCTCTCTCAACAAACAGGCCACTACATTCAGTGCTCAGAGAAAGTATAAAGCATCACCCAGTGGTCACAGGACGCAGGGGTGTGTGTGTGTCTCACACTGACACACACCCCTCAAACTTTGTCATTTCGTCTACCACACGAAAACAAATCTTTGGTGTGAAAAGACTAAACTTTAATAACTGTAACAGGTCAAGTAGGTCAATCAGTGTAAACAAGGCAAAAATCTTCACTACAGGGTTTAGTTTTTTAAAAATATATACTTTTATTGATTTCACAGAGGAAGGCAAAGGGAGAGAGAGGTAGAAACATCAATGATGAAGAGAGAGTCACTGATTGGCTGCCTCCAGCACATCCCCATACTGAGGATCGAGTCCACAACCCGGGCATGTGCCCTGACTGGGAATTGAACCGTGACCTCCTGGTTCATAGGTTGATGCTCAACCACTGAGTTACGTGAGCCAGGCATGACCACGGAGTTTAGGAATAGATCTTTGGCAACTGCTAGTCCATTCCCCTTCTACAGATAAGGAAACTAAGAACTCACACTGTAAAAGGATGCATCCAAGGCCATGGAGTTAGGTGAAAAACAAGAACTGCACTTCAGGTGTGAAGCTCCATATTTTCTTCAATTCCAGCCCACCCTGTGAGGTGGAGCCTGTGCCAGAGGATGGAAACTGCTTGGTCTTTCTTTTTAAAAAATATTTTTTTATTGATTTCAGAAAGGAAGGGAGAGGGAGAGATAGAAACATCAATGTTGAGAGAGAACCACTGATCAGCTGCCTCCTACACGCCCCCACAATGGGGATCGAGCCCGCAAACGGGGCATATGCCCCTTCGGCAATCTAACTGTGACCTTCCAGTTCATAGGCCGATGTTGAACCACTAAACCACGCTGGCTGGGCCAGTCTGCCTCTTTATACTGGCCCTCTCCAGACTCACTACTATGAGTACTACATACTGATCAGTAAATGCTGTTACATCAGAGTGATTAGAGATACCAGGAAGACTAATTGAGCCTTTCTGGATTCTTTAGTAAGAGTATGTTTTAAGAAGATAGAAAATGTGTTCATTCTTTTATATATCATGCACATATATGTTTTTATTGATCTCAGAGAGGAATGAAAGGGGAGAGATAGAAACATCGATGTGAAAAACATCAATCAGTTGTGTCTTCCTGTATACTCCCCAACCCGGATGAAACCCACAACCTAGGTATGTTCTCGGACCACGTATCAAACCCACAACCTTTTTATTCTTTTTTTCTTTTCTTTTTGGTGCACAGGACAATGCTCTAACCAACTGAGCCATAAGGCCAGGGCTGTTCCTTTACATTTTATAAATTAAGGAAATAAGGTAGTAAACTCAGAAAAAGATAAACGTATCGAAGTGTAAGACTTTGGACATACACAATTTTAAGGTGTACATCTTGCTGCCTCTGAGGTCACAGAAATGACCTCTCCTCTTCGCTGCAATGTGGTCTGACAAATTGTGGACAAGGCTGCAGGTCTGTATTTAAGGTGCTAGTTGCTATTGCCATCCTGAAAAAATTAATCTGTTCCACCCTTTCTTCCCTGCCCCAAAATTACACCTAATGCAGGGTCTGCTTCCATTCCCTCCCTGTACCAGCACAACCAAAGGAATCATGGCTGCCTAAATACTATCACTATTTTACAAATAAACAGAGGCTTCATGAATGCACCGACCACCCATGTAGGATTTTAGTTCTCCGCTCTTAAGATTCAACTACAAAAAGAAGCCTCCCCAGCTCTCCAGCTACATGCAGTACCACTTCGAGAAAAGATGCTTACCTAATTTCTAATTAGTGCCTAGGTCACTTCTGTGATTTTCTTCCTGTCTTCATTCTTCACAGTCCAGTCCCTTCCCTTCTCATTTCCTTTTTCTTTCTTTCTCTTTCTTTCTTTCCTTCTTTTCTTTCTTTCTTTCTTTCTTTCTTTTTCTTTCTTTTTTTTTTATTTAATAAAGAAAGGTCAGAAGTTACAGGTGGCAGAAAGCGGGCCTCATGAGGAAAAATCGGATGCTAACCAGTTTCTCTTTCTCAGGACTCTACCATGAATCAAAGTCTTGCACTACAGGCTCTGAGGAGTTGGGCTCAGCAGCAACCTGTCAGGCTTTGAAAAGGTGCCCCATACATTGCAGAAATGGCAAAGTGGAACAAGTCACGGACTTATTTCCTCCCGATTCATTTGGACTACTATTGAAAAACAGGGACATTATGAACCCCAAGTCAGGGGGAAATGGGAGCAGCAGGGAGCAGTCAGGGTCCATCAAGCTCCTGTCACTTGGAGCTTTAAAATAATAATGAAAGATTTCAGACAAAAAAATATTAACTTACTGCCTCCTAGTTGAGCAAATCCCCTGTCAAATCATTTTTTAAAAGAACAAATTACAAGTGCTGTACTTTCTCGATTATGAAGACACAGAATTCTCCCCAAACCAGACCTCCAGCTCTAAGGAGTGGCTGCTCAGGCTGCCTCATAAGACAGCAGAGGCACGATTACAGGAAGCACCCAGCATGAGGCCACCAATCAGGTGGAGCGGCAATAACCAGAATTCATATACAGACATTCAAAAGAGAAACATACTCATTCTCCCTATTTTTAAAGTCTTGTTTTGTGTTTTAGTCAGATGGCTATGCCTAAAGTCTTGATGAGGTGGGCTCAAAGTCTACATTAGCATGAGGAAATTAAGGAAGGCAAGGTGACAAGAAAACCATATGCCCAGCTTAGAGCTAAAGAATGAGCTTTCGCATCTCCTCTCTATACCCCCGAGCCTTTTTAAGACTTTCTAGGTAGAAGGTAAATCCCACCTCTTCTGTAAAGACTTCCTGGGGCCCAGCCAGCGTGGCTCAGTGGTTGAGCATCGACCTATGAACCAAGAGGTCACAGTTCAATTCCTAGTCAGGGCACATGCCCGGGTTGTGGGCTCGGTCCCTAGTGGGACCGATCAATGATTCTCTCTCAATCATTGATGTTTCCATCTCTCTCCCTCTCTGAAATCAATATACATATATGTTTATTTAAAAAAAAAAAAAAAGACCTCCTGGGGACCCTAACCTGATTGCTGACATCAGGCACTGGGAGCTGAAGAAAAAGTAACACAGGCAGTGTCACCCTTCAGCAATGGGGAGGGAGGTCAGACCCGGCAAACTGCTACTGCAGAAATGGACACAGCAGTATACTATGAGGTCAGAGAACCCCAGACTTCACATGGGGAGACAGAATATAGGATAGTGGTAAGATTCTTATAGAAAAACAAGTATTAAGGCAAGAAGCTGTGAAAGGTCTCGGCATGTCCATGGAATAGTGAGAAGTTCTTGTGACATACAGTATGGAAGGTAGAGTAGTGAAGTTAAGACTGGAGATAGAAGCAAGATCCGTAAGTGATATTATGATTTCTTTTATATACAACGGCCTTTCCTTTGCCTTTTATTTTTTACGTCCATTTAAGGAATTAGATGATTTTCTGCAGCAACTGTACAAATTATTAACTCACACCCCGCAGTTTGTGAAATGATCATGACTGTGCATATAAAAAGCAATGCTGACAGCAATGTGAAAGAAGGCACAGAGTAGAAGGAGCAGGACAACTACTTAAGATAGAATTGCAACAATTAAAATGAGAGATAAGGAGTACACAGACTAAATGCCATAGAAATACTGTGAAAAGTAATTTGAAAAATATAACTGTGGCAGAATTGAGTGGACTTGGGATGGGCAGACTGCTAATTCTGAAGTTCAGGACAATGGGTGGGTGATGACATTATATAAGATCAACAACAAAGGTAGCCAAGGCAGTTTGTATGCAGGGAAGAAAGTCCTATGAAAGCAGCAAACTATATTTTGGACAGAACAGATGTGAACTAGCTACTGAAATCTGGGTATCCAGTAGTCAGCAGCTGGAAACAGATGTGTAGGCAGAGAAGAAGTGAGGAGTGGTAGATGAAGCCATTAAGTGCATAAGGTCACACAGCAGGTGAGACCGCTCCTTGTCTCTAAAAGACAACTATGACCGGCTCTATTCACATGAATATTTGATCCGATAACGCCAAGAGACACATTTCTTTTTTTTTTTAAATATATTTTATTGATTTTTTACAGAGAGGAAGGGAGAGGGATAGAGAGTTAGAAACATCGATGAGAGAGAAATATCGATCAGCTGCCTCCTGCACACTCCCCACTGGGGATGCACCCGCAACTAAGGTACATGCCCTTGACCGGAATCGAACCTGGGACCCTTGAGTCCGCAGGCCGACGCTCTATCCGCTGAGCCAAACCGGCTAGGGCATGAGACACATTTCTATTATCTCACCAGTTATTCAAATCTGTTCTTCAACTTCACACTTTCTGATGTAATCTTACCCAGCCAGCCTATAAACAACTTATGAGATATTTTATTCATATTTCACCTCTAAAAAGGTACCCAACAACCATACTAGTATGTGCCCTTTCTAAAATATTAGCCTCATGAAAATAGGTATTTGTTAAGTCTCTATTTCCAATGCTTAGAACAAGGTATGGTACCGACTAGTTGCTCCAAAAATAATTGCTAAAAAATTAAAATAAATTTATTTCACTTGGCTGCACCCTAACTTTCTTAACATATCAGGTGATGAGGCATGATCACAGCAGTGGGGACTGAGTCCCGAAAGAGAATAAAACTACTCAACCTTTGTCGTCAGAAGAAGACCGCCTGCTCATCAATGCAGCTCAGCCAGGCCAAACACTTTGTGAAGCCAGAAGAGATGAGAAGGCAAAGCTGCAGAAAAAAATACCTTGAAAACAAAACCTGAACTTGCTATAGTCACAGAAGAAAATTCATTCACAGCTCCACACAGCGTACACTCTAAGCAGGCAAAATATTAGGCATATTCTCCAGAACACAGGCTGGTGTTAATATTCCTGAAATTCCATTCATCACTCTTGAATGGGATGGGCATGGTTCATCAAAAACTACTGCCAGAAATCACTTCTTCCAGGGTGTGCCATATTTCAAAATGCTGCCCCTCATCAAAGTAGAAGCGATGGAGGCCCTCTGACTATGGCAACCTTCTCAAGTGGACACCAGCACCCATCCTTCAAGGTACAAACTCAGAAACGGAACTCCAGCAGAGAGTCAGTGACCAGAGAGAGGAAAATGCCAACCTACTTTCCTAGGTTGCTGTAACAAAGTACTATACACTGGTTGGCTTAAAACAACAGAAACTTACTCTCAAGTTTGAAATCTAGGTGTCAACAGGGCCATATTCCCTCAGGATGCTCTAGGAAAGAGTCCATCCTTGCCTCTTCCTCACTTCTTGTAGCTCCTGGCAATCCTTGGCTTATAGCTGCATCACTTTAAAATCCATCTTCAGCTTCACGTGGCCTTTTTCTATTTATGTCCGTGTCCTATCCTTTTTTTATGAAGGCACCAAATCTTTTGTTTAGAGCCCATTCTAATACAGCATGATCTCATTTTAACTTAACTAATCACAACTGTGAAGACCCTATTTCCAAATGAGGCCACATTCTGATGTTCCAGGGGACATAAATTCTTAGGGAACACTATGCTCATGACCATGAAAACTCCAGCAAAGACTGTCCAAGCCAGAAATCCTCATGGGATAGAATTGCAGCATTCAAGGGATACCTAAAAATTTGCCAGAGAAAAAGTAATCAGCAAAGTCAATGCAAGAAGGCAACTCCCGATATTAATAAAAAACTTGATTCAAATAAGAACAAAAAGCTTCACTGAGATTTTAAACACATTAAAACAAGGAGCTCCTATTTTCTGAGCTCATAACTACATGACCCCAATTATGAAGATGTGGCCCTAAAACACCACTTCTGTCACCCAGTGGCAAAGAATGGACGGAACTTCCACCTTAGACCCAACAGACACTTATGCATACTACCCTCTTGTACACACGCAAATTATTCATTCCCTCAGGAAAGAAATACTCAAGCACTGGAGGTATTAGATTAACTCTAAAAACAGAGTTGGCACAGGAAGAAACCCTGAAAAACTGGTGCTTAAAAATCAGACTCTCTACTTCTGAATAATGTGTAATTTTCTTACTAGAAAAGTTATATATAACATCCCTGTCTACACCCTTATTAGAAGATAAAAACCAGTGGAGGGGGAAAAAATGTAAGACAAGAGCAGTTTCCTTCGTAATTGAGCACATCTGTACACAGTCTCATTTACACTCTTCTACAACACAAAATATTCTATACACGATTATTGAGCCCAAGCTGAAAAGAATCTATTCTCTGTAAACCAGGAGGTATAGGAAGTTACAAGAGTTGCAATTCAGCACATTTTATAGGATTTTTGGCACATGCGGGTTATTTTTAAAGTGGGGAAAAAGCCTGTCCTCTCCCTATACCCAAACACAGCTGAGCTGATTCAGCACAAATCTCCCCCTAAAATAAAATCCCAGTTTGCAGAGAGTAAGCATGGAAAGTTCCAGCCCCAAGGACAACATTGCACAACCCCAGCTGAAAAGATCATGAGTGGGTGGCTTAAGACAAGTTGACCACTAAGCATGTCATATACGCAAGAACCTTCATCAGAAAACAATGAGCAACTTGGGAGTCCAGGGAAGAAAGCCGTTCATAAGCAAAGTAATATGAGAGTATTACCAAGATTTGAGAATCTCAAGGATTCTGGTAGCTCATAAATCATTTCCCACAGGTGAGCATACAGAAGAAATTTCCAGGAATGCAGATGAATGTTCTAGTTTCTTCATTTAACTTAGAGAGGCTTTCTAGAGAGGATATTACAATATACATCATACAAATACCACACTTTACCCAAGAGCTATGTGCTCAGCTCAACAGCCAGTAGTCCCTAAAGTACAGAGGCACTTTTCACAATCCGCAAATTAAAAAAACAAGAACTAACATTTAGGTGGCAGCAGGCGGAAAGCTACCCTGCTGAGAATAACGGTTTCCAGGAACTTGCAGTTCTATAATAAATTCTGTCAATTATTCACTAAACAAGGGAGCCAATAAGTCAAGGATCATTCCCAAACACAAAGGGTAACGGATATCTAAAATGGCCCTTGGTCTCCAAGCACATTCCCATCATGTCTAAGGGGGAGAAGTCTTACTAGAAAACAGCATGGTCAGAAATTTTAAGTCCTTCAAAACATCTCACGATTTGGTGAACATCTTCAGTCATTTATTCAAAATATTGACAGCAATGCTGACGGTAACAGCTAAGAAGGTGAGGACAAGCAACCTGTCAATTTAAATCACAATGCATTCACAACCTTAGGGCCTGTGCTAATCATTAATGTTAAGAACTTTTGCACAGCGTGAATGAATCCAATTAATACGAAGTGAAAAATGTGGAGATGACAAAGGAAAGGTTTGTAAAACTCAAAACTAAAATACATCAGAGGTAATTAAGAACAAAAATCCCCGACTGCCAGCTTTGCACTTAACACAGCTGATTCAGTAACACACGGCAAAAGAAAGAATTTGCAAGTATTTTTCAAGGAAAAGGACTACCCTGTTAAATAGCCAGAAAAAAGAGTGAAGGAGTCCGCCTCAAAAACGCTTCAAGACCTCTCAGAAGCAGAGCTCTCCAAGGAGCTGTCCCTGCACATGGGAAGGAGTGTTGAGATTGGGCCTCAATCTCTCCTTGGCCCTGGGCCAAGGGCCTGTCCTTCCCTTCTTCCCAGAAGTCTCACCTATGCCAAGAGATTGAAGAGAAGGGGAAAGCAGGCTTCAACATTGGGTTTGCAAAGTTACCTATGACCTCATGTTTGTAACTAGAAGAACATGTAATCTGACACTGCTTTCTCTGAAGAACAATTTGATGAAATGTCACTTCACGGGGACATCTCAAAGACTAATGAGATAATGTCTAGTGGGCTGAAAGCATTCAGAGGGCTGATCTATGGTGTCATTACCACCTGCTGATATCAGTCCAGTAGGATAATGCAGCTGAAGAGAATGAATATTTTTGTAGCATGGAGTAGTGTGTTCTATACAAGAGCTGACATTATTCCAAAAAGGGCTGTGACCCTTGCAATGGACCAATGATTCAGCACACACAATGGGAAGCAGGCCTTTCTAGATGGCCTCTAATTTAGCATAGCAATTACCGCATAGACACCTGGGTAAAATACTTTATTTCTACGAGCTTCCAATTCTTTACCTGTAAAAATAGGAATGATATACACATCTTGCAGGGTGGGGGTGGAAATTAAATAAAGATGAAAATATTCAGAGTTTACTCTAAAAAAATTCAATAAATGACAGCCCTGGCCCCTTTAAGCTGGAATGAGCATTATACAAATTGCCTTAAGAAATCTGTCTAGCTCACAGTACAAACTGGAATGGCATAAAGATCATACAAAGGTATTCACCAAATTACAAATGAGCCACATCCTCTAGAGTTGGACTTCAACACTCAGGATATTTTACCCCAAGAAACAAGACTATTCAAAGAGTAGGATTGCCAACATTAGTCATTTCCAAACTGACTTGGGAGTTCTGAAATGAAGAGGCAATCTCAACCTACTTACTGCACACAGGGCTAATCCTTTGGCAAATCAAGTGGGCCCTGTTTCTACCTCTCTATATGTATTTTTTTCTTTTTGTAATTTCCAGAGAGAGAAGAAGGGCGAGGGAAAGAAAAACATCGATGTGAGAGCAAAATGTTGATAGGCTGCCTCCTGTACATACCCCACTGGGGATCGAGCCCACATCCTGGCATGTGCCCTGACTGGGACTTGAACCAGCAACCCTTCAGTGCACTGGACGACATCCAACCAACTGAGCCACACAGGCCAGGGCCCTTTATGTATTCTTATCTGGATCCACAGTCTTCAGTCCAGTGTCTCTCTGATCCCCTCAAGTTAATTAATTTTGTAGAAATTTATTGAGCACCTACTCTACACCATACACTGTACGTACTGGGCCCTTTACTGGTGAGCAAAACAGATGTGGGCCCTAGTCTGCCCAATATAATAAATCTAACAAGAGAGATGGATAGTAACACATAATTTCTCAAATACATTAAGACTTGAAAAATGATGTACAGATTACTATGTTGGAAGTGCGGTTGCTCAGGGCGCTTTTCTCATTTACTTTGAAGTATAATCATGAGATAAATAGCAGAGGAAAAGCTAGGACAAGAGGGCATTCCCAACAAAAGAAACGGCAAGTGCAAAAGCCCTGAGGTGACAGGGAGCATAATGCACTTCAGAAACCTACCAAGGCCAGAAAGGTAGCTAGGAGGTGGGTGAGAAAAGGGGTTGAAGGTTATATCCGAGAAGCAGGCCAACCTCAACCTCTTTTTCAGGATTTTCTAATAAAACGAGCAAGAGAGAAGTTTTTAGCACTCTGAGGCTTTTCCACCCTGTGGCTAGAGATTGTCTTGGAACCAGATTATGCCAAGCTTTGTCCACCACAGGAAGCAATGCAAAACCAATAGTCTTTGGCAAAGAAGGAACATAATGTAATTGTCATTTGTGAGGCTCCCTTTAGCTGCAGGTGCAGAAGGGACTAGACTTGGAAAGAAAGGCTGTGGAAAAACCAGTAAAAAGACTACAGAAGTCCAGGTGAGAGCAGTTATAAGACAAGGCCGGGGCAGTGCAATGAAAAGAGGAGGAAACATTCATGCATACACCCAGCAGGAGTTGGTGAGAGTCTGGACTAGGAGACATATGGGACGAGAGGGTGTCAAAGATGTCTCCCACAGCAACCGATAGTGGTGTGACTCCCAGAACATGGAGGGGACCAGATTTTCTGACAGGATATCATGAGTTCAGTTTTGAACACGCTGGATTTATTATAAGTCTGATCTCCCTAGATCAGTGATGGCGAATCTTTTGAGCTCAGCGTGCCAGCATTTTGAAAAACCCTAACAGTTTAACTCTGGTGCCATGTCACATATAGAAATTTTTTGATATTTGCAACCATAGTAAAACAAAGATTTATATTTTTGATATTTATTTTATATATTTAAATGCCATTTAACAAAGAAAAATCAACCAAAAAAATGA
Organism: Myotis nattereri; assembly: GCF_964212035.1. Classification (NCBI taxonomy): domain Eukaryota; kingdom Metazoa; phylum Chordata; class Mammalia; order Chiroptera; family Vespertilionidae; genus Myotis; species Myotis nattereri. The sequence continues at coordinate 20,155,883 of NC_138086.1, read as the reverse complement.
GTTCGTGTGTCACCTCTGACACGCTTGTCATAGGTTCGCCATCACTGCCCTAGATCATTCCCATCCATCCCCAAAGAACTCCATGCTCCCATAAGTATGGGCCTCAGGAAAGACAGGTTTCGAAAAGAGAACAATCTAAAGCAACATGAATCCTATATAATAAAAGCCTAATATGCAAATCAACCAAACAGTGGACCCATCAGTCACTATGATGCCACCAGGGGGCAGACACTCAACACAGGAGCTGCCCCCAGTCCCCAGGCCAGCCAAGACAGGTGGCAGTGGGAGCCCACAATTGCCCAGTAGAGGGAAGCAACCAGCGGCAACAGCAGGGGGCAGGGCTGGCGAGCAGGCAGCATCAGGCCAGCCAAGAAGGGTGCCAGTAGGGACCCCCTGATCGCCCCACAGATTGGCCTTGATCACCCGCCATACCTAGGGACCCTACCCATGCACTGGGCCTCCAGTTTGAAATAATTGTCTAAGTTATTGTCAGCCTCATAACTTCCCAAATGTCTGCATTTATCAGGAAATATACTCAATTTTTAAGTGCCTAAAAAAGAGTCAGCCTAGTTCACAAATTTTCAATGGCATGAAAACCATACAATATCATCTGTTTACAAATAAGCCTCATCGTCAAATTTTGCTTATTCAATAGAACCAGTGGCAAAAACCAGTAAGGAATAGACATGTATTTGGGGACAGAGGTTACTGGAGACAGGAGATCCTGGACTGAGCATCTAACACTAGGGCAGATGCTTCAATGCACTCTAGCTTTATGCAATTCCATCTCTTCCAGCATTTCTGACCCTTTAATTGTCTAAACAAGCTCCAACTCTGAACACAGTGGTTCCCGTGGTGATAACTGCAATTATGTCATTTGTAAATGCTATATTACACAGATTAGAAATACTGAGATTCTACTTTAGAGATTCTCGGAAACAGGCGGGGAAAATTCCCAATGAAGGTGCAGTTATTATTACCTTACTAGAGGCCTGGTGCACAAAATTCATGCATAGCGGGGGGGGGGGGGGTGGGGGGGGTGTCCTCAGCCTGGCCTGTGCCCTCTCACAGTCCAGGAGCCCTGTGATCGATCACCCCAAAGAGGTAGGCCCTGCCCACCTGGCCTGGGCTCCGTGATGGATCACCCTCACAAAGGGAGGCTCCACCCACACGCCATAGCCCACTGGTTGGTGGCCTGGGCCTCCTCTTTGAGGGTGATTGTGGAGCCCCGATTGCTCGATCACCCCACCAACCAGTAGCCTGGGCCTCCCTCTGTAGGGCAATCATGGGGCAATGGCCGGGCCCCTGACCAATCACATCAAACCGGCCTTGGCTGGCCTGGCGCCAGTGGGTGTCATGGTGTAGTCGTCTGGAAGGTCGCCTGGACGGTCGTTCTGCTGTTCAGTTGATTTGCATATTACACTTTTATTATTATAGATTCCACAGGCTGACTTGTCTAAGCATTAAGAAAAACACATGTATACAGAGAAACTGTTGTGCTGTAAGAATAGAACTAGAGCCCTGGTTCCTCTTTTAGGGAGGTATCAATCTCACCATCTTAAATAACTGGGAAAACATTCTTAAAAACTAAAAGGCATGTTGAAATTACCATGGATTCCATTTCTCTACTTTTCTAGGGCCATGAAGAACCCAGACAGTGAAGACTATGCATATTCCTCAGTCAAGATTCTAGTGAAAGCAAGCATATGGTAAACATGGGATGGGGAGGGCGTCTACCAGCACTAGAGCAATTCCTGCAGCTTCTGAAACCCTTCTAGCATACATTTGTATCCTACCTCTCCCTCAAACCAGAGAAAACATGCACACTCACACACTCTAGCATGAGTGGATACTCATTTTGTGGAAGCTGGAACCCTGGAGACACATCTAACCAAGTACCTTACAAATCTGTATAATGGATTGATGGTCAAATTAATTGCACGCTGACTTACATATCATGAACCCAGAGCCAGTAAAAAAAAAAGTCATAACCGAAAAAGTAAAGCTATGCTGGATTCTATACAAAAGCAAAAGTAGCATTATTAAAACAAAAAAACATTATCTTACTGGCATCTGGAAGGACTAGCATCATCCTAGATTCTCATAACAACCTCATGAGAGGGGGAAAGGCAACTAATATTCCCAATTCACAAGTGATAAAGCCAAGGCCAGGGAGGTGCCTAGTTACTTTAATTAAGGCATTCAGCCAGAGTTAAATCTTAGAGGTGAATCAAAGTGAATTTCCATAACAAAGCACATCAGCAGTTTACCTTCAATCTTATTCCTCTGCATTCTAGAAATTATTCAAAATTGTCATATTATAGACTCTCTAGGATGGTCAAACAATGTCTGGACGGAGAAGGTGATTTTACCTCCATTCTCTTGCTTAAGCTGTGACAGGTTGCCCTAACCAGCTTTGGTGCACATGGGCACATAGGCACACATGCTCCCTCTCGGTGCCTCTTAATCACCATGTGCCATGCTCAACAGCTGCACCGATCTGAAGGGAATTGGCAGGAATGTGTGGTGATGTGGTAGCCACCCCCCTGAGGCAGCGACTGCCCTGACTGCTCCCAGACTCAAGAGCACATGGGTGTTCACTGTCATATCTGATGGCCCCAGAAGACAGGCAAGTGGTTTCAGGTGGTGAGTCAGGAAAAGCAGTCCACATCAGGAATATTCCAGCCCAGCAGAGCTGAGCTGCATCCTACTCCCCACACAGGCATACAGCATTTATCATTTATACAGTGTCACTGTGGGGGACAAAACGAGCTCAGCACAAATAGAAAGCCATCAGCTATGATACAGAGGAACCAGTAAACGAGGCTTCTCTCACCAAGAAAAGAGCCTAATTGCTTAAGAACTGCCACCATATCTGACACTTGAGGTCAGTCCCCTGATCCTGAGACAGAGGACTTTACAAAGGCCTGTCACATGGGTGTTTGAGAGCCAAGCCCTGAGCCACTTGTAGGACCTTTCAGCAGCTGCTGCAATAAACTGTGATTTGTGTTCCCAGGGATGAAAGCGAATGCGGAAGGGCAATCTTCAAAGAAACCAGGTGGAGGCCATAACACATGCCACACAACGGGCTGCTCATGAATCAAATACGATATGCGCTGCCACTCCTTTCAACGTGATTTGGGATGAATTTCAATAAAATCCACACGTGTGAAGGAATTCCTTACTTGTCTCTATGCTATTGTTTATGAGCCAGTAAATAAGTGATATGATATCAACTTGGTGAAATAGAGATGTTGGACATTAGATCGGATAACCGGAGACCTAGAAATTGAAAGAGTCTTACAGCCATCATTCGCACCACACTTCATGAATGAATGCAGCATTCTGTCAGGTTTATATGATGACAAATGAGCCTGCGCTTTGCAGGAACCTGAGAAGATTTAACACTCATTTTAGTGAATCCAGTTTGCTTTCTCAAAATTAGCAATGTCACCTTATGCCCAACTTCAAAATCCCTTGCTAAAATTTATCATTCTAGTGACTATGGTATATAATAAAATATAATAAAAGTACATTTATTATACACTATTTGGGCACTAGTTTAAACCAATAGTTTAAAAAATCTACATTTTAGGTAAAAAATGTTAATATGGCTTCAATGTGTTAAGGCCATTCATATAGTGAAAATGACCTAACCTTTCTGAAGATACAATAAAAACTCGCCCAAAACATGACCTAGTTTGCAGGAATCCCCACCGAATCCAGGTAAGAAAAAGACCATCACAGTCCTTCCCTGAACAGATTTCCCTCCATCATCAAAGGGACAATCCCATTCACTTCCTGTGTTTATATGGGGCACAAAAAGCTAACTGCACAAGACACTTAGGGTGGGAAGGTCAGGAAAAATAAGAGGAACTCAGAAACTCATTACTAGCTTCCCAGAATGGCAAGTTCTACAGCTGGTCCTAGAATATTATGCTCTAAGAACACAAGGACATGCACTCTTCAGGCCTCTGAGCTGCTCACTAGACTAGAAAGTCGATGTGCTCCCCAAAAGGCTCCCAGGACACCGCGTGCTCACTCCCTGCTCACAGATGCACGCTCCTACTCCAGCAGAGCCCCGCTTCTCCCAATAGCCAGCCTATCCCTGCGAAGTACGGGAGGCAGGAAACAGTGCGAGCCTTCCCTCACTACAAATCCACTGCACCAGCTTTCAGAGGAGGTGGCTGGAGGGAACAGAGCCCAGTGATGGAGCTCAGGGCAATATGCAATTATTACACTGGAATTGAGCCTGAACCCTGGAAAGAAGGTGTCGTGAGACTTTTGGCAATCACACTTTGGTCAGGGCCCCAATTTTAAACTTCTCCCAAGGGATACCACTTCCTGATACAAAGGCATGCCCCTCTACATATCAGAGCAATTCCGCTTGACTCGATGGAGAAGTGTCATCTGCTGGTCTCCGAGTTTCCATCACAAGGGCCCAGCCTAAAATAATCCCCAACCACTGGCAAATAGTTTGTCATCACTTACCTTTTTCCCAATAAGCTTCTTTCGAAGAAATTCCCGGGCTTCAAACATGTAGGGAATGTCATACAAAGGACGTAGTTTCTTGTTCTTATCCTAAAAGCAAAATAAAATAGCACATCAGGAATGAAAAGAATACACATAAAATAACCCAAAACACAAATGAACATGGCCAATGGCACAAGACACTAGGATGCAGTGAAATATGCTCCCTACTTCTTAGTATCACAAATATTAAATAATTGCTAGATACATAGTAAATGGTTACTTTGTTTGAAATGCTTTAAAAGGAATAAGATTACCTTTTTCATGCAATAGGCTGAAAAGCAAGCAATGGAATGTTCCTAATTACTCAAACTAGAAACAACCTGAAAGTCCAATCAACAGGGAAATACCAACATAAACTATGATATAGAAGAAGCTCAGTAAGTGTTAGGACCCTTCAAATATTTATAGATACACTATAAATCAAAGTCTACGATTCCACAAGCCTTTACTAAGCATCTACCAACTATTAGTCCCATACAACACACTCTGTAGTTATAATCATGGACTCAAAATTCTTGTAACCTAAGAGAATAACAGAAGAAAGCCTACAGGTATGAAATAGCAACAAAATCAGTTTTGAATAAGTGCTCAATTATATGATACTAGAAGCCCGGTGCATGAAAATTCATGCACTGGGGAGCGGGGGAGTCCCCTCAGCCCAGCCTGCCCCCTATCACAGTTCGGGAGCCCTCAGGGGATGTCCTACTGACAGATTAGGCCCACTCTCCGTGAAGAGCAGGCCTAAGCCACAGTCTGGCCTCCCTCTGTGGGAGGCAACCGGCCAATCAGGGGAAGGCACCACCCCCATCACGCCGCTGTTGCTGCCACTGCCGGCCACTGCAGCCTGAGCCTTGGCCCTCGCAGCCACCACGGCTGCCAGAGCCTCGGCCGGCCCTCGTAGCAGCAGCCACCATCTGCTGCTGCGGCTTTGTCCAGAAGACGTCTGGTCTAATTAGCATATTACCCTTTTATTAGTATAGATAAACTAGGGACTAAGTGCTACAAAAATTCAGGTCAGTGGAAAGAAGTAATCTGGAAAGGTTTCATGGACAAGGTGGGATTTCATGTGAGTTTGCAGAATAGGAAAAAACTAGGAAGAAAATTCAAATTAAAAACAAAAAACAAAAACAGAACAGCTCTAGCCAGTTCGGCTCAGTAGGTAGAGTGTCAGCCAGTGGACTGAAGGGTCTCAGGTTCATTTCTGGTCAAGGGCATGTACATTGGTTATAGGCTTAATCCCTGGCCAGGGCCTCTCTCTCTCTCTCTCTCTCTCTCTCTCTCTCTCTCTCTCTCTCTAAAAAAAAAAATGAAAGAAAGAAAGAAAAAGAAAAACAAACCTCAGGTGAGGATTAAAAAAACAAACAAAAAACAAAACAAAAAAAAGGAAGAGAGGCAAAAATAAATAGATAGTATTCCAACATATACACAAAAATCTAAATACGCTATTACTTCATCATCTCACAGGCCCCAGACTTCTCCAAAAATAGGTAACAGCTCTACACAATGTAACTTTCAGAATATGAAAGAGAGTCTAAACCAGCGGTTCTCAACCTGTGGGTCGCGACCCCTTTGGCGGTCGAACGACCCTTTCACAGGAGTCACCTAAGACCATCCTGCATATCAGATATTTACATTACAATTCGTAACAGTAGCAACATTACAGTTACGAAGTAGCAACAAAAACAATTTTATGGTTGGGTCACAACATGAAGAACTGTGTTTACAGGGCCAGAAGGCTGAGAACCACTGGTCTAAACAAGGATGAAAGAACTGGAAATGGATAGGAGTTTAAGAGATATGAGAACCATTTTTTAGGAAATGAATAAACAGAAATTAACTACAAAATAGATAGAGGGGAAAAAAGAGGAAGAAGCCAATATTTTGAGTCCTGATGAAAGGCATTTGAAGTCAATAGGAATTTGCCTTTAAAAATAAGAGAACGGTTAGAGCATGTGTTTAGAAGTAGAAAGATGCTGACTAGGCCAGTTTGTGGAATTACTGTGTTGGCTCTCTCCCACTCGGCTCCTAAATCCCATGAGAACAGAGGCCCTATGCATTTCTGCTACTCCCTGTGACCTCAGAGCCAAGTACACTACCTCCCCCATAGCACCTACCTTAGAAAAGCCTAAGCAACCCTCCAACTATTTGACCAGTAGCTATGACGTGCACTGACCACCAGGGGGCAGATGCTCCAACTGGTAGCTATGACACGCACTGACCACCAGGGGACGATGCTCAACACAGGTTCTCGGGTGACGCACCTGGAACCAGAGAGGAGGGAGCCTGATTCCGGGGTGCATCACCTGAGAATCACCCTCGCACAATCCAGAACCCCTTGGGGGATGTTGGAGAGCCAGTTTCAGCCAGATCCCTGCAAGCCAAGCCAAGGAACCCCACTGGTGCATGAATCCGTGCACAGGCCTCTAGTATACTCATAAATAGCTGTACAAATTTGTGAACCCCAAGGACACAGGTAATAATTGAAAAAATTTCACAAAACACGGGAAGGAGAAAATCAAGTACTAATTCCTAACCTAGATGCAGGCTGCTGCTTCCCCACATGCTGTATGGTGAGTCCACCCAGCCGCGCCTTTGCCATCTAACAAAACAAGATTATCTCTGTACAACCCATTCTATATTCATAAAGTATTTAAATTGTTTTCTTAAATAGCCAACGATTCCCAAACAATTCATCTTTCTCATTCTAATACCCTATAAAACTAGTCCTAATAAAAATATTGAGATCAAAGGAATCAAAATAAATGTTTCCCCCTAGATCCGAACTAGTCCTCGGAGTCCAAGATATACCATTTAAACATTTCAATTCATGGGTATCACCAAAAAGTATCTTATCAGAATGTAGATAATTCTTTGAGTTTGAGCTTAACATTCATCATCATCCAATTGTCTCCTATTTCTGGTTTACAAAACAACAACAACAACAAAACAGCAGCAGCAGCATTTCAATGCCCCTTTAGGAAGTTAGCATGCCTTCAAAATGAAGCTGTCTCTATTCCTTCTCCCAAATGATGTGTGTAAGCCCACATACTCTACCCAGAAACAACTGGAATAGCCAAACACTGACCAAGGTCCTTGGGTATCATAGTCGTTGTCTAATAAGTAAGGTATGACCCTAAATATGAAAATCTTTACTAATATAACACTTGGGTTTTCTTACAGAAATTAATAAGGACAATGGGACAGATGAGAGTTGCCTGGCTAGAGGGAGTGTTGTGTGACACAAGGACAGATGTATAGGATTACGGGTATTTTTATAAACATGGGTCACTACTGAGGAGCTAAGTATGATACCTAAACCATAAAACAGAGCTTAGGATGACACTCTATGCTATAGTAAGAATGCTTGCTAGACAGAAGATGTTAGGCACCAGTAATGAACGGGATTTTTAATAAAAACAAAATCAAAGGTTATCAGAATCAGCCCTCAGAAATAAAGAAGTGCCAATGTACTCCTATTCACCAAGAGAAAGAGGACAATTTATTTACAGAGAGTAGCTGTGTGATTTCACTAGCCTAAGTGAATATTTTTAAAAAATAAATCAAACAAAATATCGACATTTACTTTACGTAGCCTTTGACTGCCACAGAATCTGAGTATCTGAAACCTTATCCTACTTATTCTGAAACACCAGCAATACACGAAAGGTAAGAAATGCAGTCCTAACAAGAATCCAAATGCAGATTGTGGGATGAGGTACATGAAATGTGTGAAAATGGCTGTCTGAACAAGAATCCTTCCCTTGAGGCACTCCACAGGACTGGGCCAAGCCAAAATACCCTCAAAAGAATGCAAGAAAACAAATAGTACACCAACAAGCATCCCAATGAAAGACAGAGCAACACTGGAGTCCAATCACATGCCTCCCGTGAAGCTAGGAAAGAACTAATAGCACAAACTGAAAACGAGACATCATAAGTGAAAACAGAATTATCTCATTACTCTAACCCTTCAGAGCTAGCGGCTATTGGCATCTGCAAAAACCTTACAAGAGAGATATTAGAAGTCCCTAAGAAACTATAAAATAAAAGCAATTCCTCCAAATAAAAGCATTTAAAATCTCTAAGAGGCAACTGAAGTAGGGAATGCATTCTGGAAAAAAAAACAAAAAAAAAAAACACCACAGGACTTAGCTAAATCTTGCCTGCTAAAAAGAAATGTCTAGTTTAGATTCTAATTTACATGAGAATATTTTTAAAAAATAAAAATAGAAAAGAATGTTTGCTTTATCTGGTGGATGGACAACACACAAACCAGTCTGTGCTGTAATCACTGTACATTCTGAGAAACGACACTGTATGTAGGCCCTGCAATGACTCACGTTAGAGATAAATTCAGTCTTCCGTAGCTCTCAGGGTGTGGAGGCCCAATGCCCATATCCAGAATCTAAAGACAGGCTAGGCATTTTTATAGGAAGATTATTTTTTGGCTGGTTTCCTAAATGAGAACAATGGTCAATGCTCGTTTGGAGGGACTGGAAGGAACCTCCAATCAAGGCCTTACTCTCAACCCCCATTCAGGCCTAATTTTTTTCTAGCCCATGTAGTATCCAAAGGAACTGTATACAAATAATCTAATGACCTTGGGATACTGCGAGGTTCCTTAAGCAAGGCTGAACAAACACAAACTACTATGAAAAAAGGAGATGGATAAATGTGGCTCCACTAAAATGTAAGAAATTCTTTACTGAAAAAGCACATCATGAATAAAGTGACAGGTTAAACTTAGTAGCTGGTAAGTGAAATGCATGAAGAAATGGCAGAGCAGAATGAGAGGGAATGGGTGCAGGGCCACGGTTGTAATCAGCTTGGTAAGGCTCACCCTGATCACATTACTCAACGGAGGTATGAGATGTCATCATCTGGAAAAAGACAGAGAGAACAACCAATGCAAAGGCCTTGAGTTGGGAGCATGCCTGGTGAGTCCAAGGACCAGCAAAGACACCACTGGGGCTACAGGGGGACAGCTGAAGAAGACAAATCACAGGTCTGACTTAACATTTGAAAGACTACACTGGCCACTACGTGAGAATTGACATTGTAGCAAAGGAAGGGTAAAGCAAAGGGAGACCAATTATGAGATTATGACAATAATCTGGGAAGGAAATGAGGTAGCAGTGAGGGAAATACGATATCAGAATCTGGATATATTTCGAACATAGACAGAATGTAGTGTGAGAGAAAGGGAGGAGTCAAGAGTGTTTGTTCTGAGCAAATGGAAAGGGTAGGGTGGGGGGCAGTGGCATCAAATGAGATGGGAACACCACAGGCAGAGTAGACTAGAGAAAGTGGAGGAAGATCAGCAGTGCAGTAACGGACATTCTAAACTTCCAAGTGAAGATGTTGGGCAGGCATTGGATATGCAACCATGGGGTTTAGAAGAAAGGCCTGAACTGGTGATATACCATTCATTTGGGAGTTGTTAGCATATAGGTGGTATTTTAAAAGCTAAGAGATTAAAAAGGACAGAGAATGAGTCCTGGGGCATGATAACATTAAGAGGTAAAGAATAAGGTAAGAAATCTGCAAAAGGAGAATGAGAAAGAGCAACAGTGAGCTGAGTAGGATGAAATGACGAGAGTGTGTTATGTCCTAGAAGCCAAGGAAAGGAAGAGAATTCAGGAGGGAATGAATTACTATGTCAAATGCAGCAAGGCAAATGAGATGAGCACGAAGATTTGCACGTTGGATTAAGCTAAGTGCGGGTAACTTGACAAGAATAATTCTGGTGGAGCAGCAGGGGCAAAAGCTTAATTAGAATTAAAAGTAGGAATGAGAAGAGAAGAACTGGAGAAAGCAAGTACATGCAACACTTTTGGAATTTGTGCCACAAAGGAGTACGAAGGGATTATGGGGCAGCTGGCAAAGGAAACAGGTTGAAGAGAAGGTGCTTTTGTTTTTTATTTTAGATGAAGAAATAGCAGGCAATGGTCCAGGAAAGAGCAAATAAGTGATAAAGTAGGGCAGAAAAGTGCTAAAGCAAGGAGAGGGCTGGCCTACATAGGAGTACCAATCGTTCATATTTAGGTGCGTGGATGCAGACACTGTTAGGTATGTAGATGTAGGAGTGAGTCGCTGAAGTTCTCTTCTGATTACTTCAATTTACTCAGTAAAGAAAGGAAGAACTAGAAAAAAGAGAAACAATCCAATAGAACAGTGGTTATCAACCTTCCTAATGCCTCGACCCTTTAATACAGTTCCTCATGTTGTGGTGACCCCCAACCATAAAATTATTTTCGTTGCTACTTCATAACTGTAATTTTGCTACTGTTATGAATCGTAATGTGAATATCTGATATGCAGGATGTATTTTCAATGTAACAAATTGAACATAATTAAAGCATAGTGATTAATCACAAAAACAATATGTAATTATATATGTGTTTTCCGATGGTCTTAGGCGACCCCTGTGAAAGGGTCATTCGACCGCCAAAGGGGTCGCGACCCACAGGTTGAGAACCGCTGCAATAGAAGAATTGGCGAAAGGTATGAACTGGCATGTCACAAAAGAACTCCAACTGGACATTGCATAAGACAAAAAGGTATAACTTCATTAATAATTAGGGAAAGGCACATTGAGATACACCACAATATCCATTATATTTGCAAACATTTTTAAGGTGAGAATGTAGAATAATGGGAGTGCCCTTTAACTACTGATGAGATTACAAAATGATTCAACTACTGTGGCATCTTGCCATGGAGCTACTTGTATCATTTGTGAAAGTTAAGATCTGCACGCCTCGAATTAAGAAATTCTACTTACAGGTAGACTTATACCCCCCAAAAGTCTCACATGTGCAGAAAAGTCTAGCAGTGTTCATGTTAACACTTTTTACAGTAAAGTCACAGAGTAGAATACCACAGAGCAGTTAAGCTGAATTAGAGCAACACAACAAATAAACACATCTGAAAAAAAATAGAAAAAGACAAGTTGTAGAATGATATAGTAAAAGTCCATTTGAATACAGACTAAAAACACTCACAGAGCTAAATAAGCAGCAAGAAGACAACCATGTTGGAATATAGAATGAACGGTAATGGTTAATGATGTACCATGGGCAGTGAAAGGAAGAAAAGGAAAGCTACAGAAAATGGGGTTGAGGATGAGTATACAGGGGCTTTCAACTCTAACTGTACTGTTTTATCTCTTTGAAAGAGGATCTGAAGCAAATGTGGTATAACACCATGGTTGAAAAGAAAATGTTTGTTATTATATAACATTGAATAAACAAAAAGTGTTTAGGGATAGAAAACCCCAAACTTTGGGCAACTTTTTAAATTTTAAAATACTCCTCTGCAACAGAATAACTGGCCATCTATTGACTTCAGAGAGGAAAGGGGAGGGAGAGAGAGCTAGAAACATCAATGATGAGAGAGAATCACTGATCTGCTGCCTCCTGCACGCCCCCTACTGGTTCATAGGTCAATGCTCAACCACTGAACCACACCGGCCGGGTGTAACTGGCCATTCTTTTCCCCATAAAAAATGCATTAGATTCCTGTTTTCCTCAAAAAAAAAAAAAAGTTTGTACATAGATGTATGCTTCCATGAGGCAGAGGGAATAATTTATCTACAAACGTTCTCTCAAATAACCAGGGTCAAAAACAAGTATGATTTTTGTTTTTAAAAGAGCTTGAACTGTAACATATTAAAGTAGCTGCACGTAATCTATGAAGATCTTAAAACTGACTGTTGAATTAAAATAAGAGCAGACGTGATCAGACTAAATGGAGAAAATTTCAAACAGTAAATAATGGGCCAGTCCCGGTTGCCCTACCATACATGCCATTTTAATAAACAAAGGCTGTGATTTCCACTTGAATTATAGACTTAAAAATAGGAACATTTCAACATGCATGCCCTGTGAATATTTACAATCAAGGACCTTTCAATTCCCTTGGCAGCCAGGAAACAGAATCCACAAAAGGTAGGTGGATAACTTAGAAAGTTATCAGCAGCAGCTGGGAAAAGGTTCAAAATCATAACCACCTTGGCCAAATGAAAGATACCTAGCACCTCTATATGTAAAGGACCATACAAAGAAGATTCATATATCCAAACATTTTCAAAGGAATTGTTTATTTCCGGATTAACTCTATTTCATTCTCCCAACAAATAAACCCCTTAGAGCAGCCGTGGGCAAACTACGGCCCGCGGGCCGGCCCGTTTGAAATTAATAAAACTAAAAAAAAAAAAAAGACCGTACCCTTTTATGTAATGATGTTTACTTGGAATTTATATTAGTTCACACAAACACTCCATCCATGCTTTTGTTCCGGCCCTCCGGTCCAGTTTAAGAACCCATTATGGCCCTCGAGTCAAAAAGTTTGCCCACCCCTGCCTTGGAGGGTCTATTAAAGAACAAGGTCTAGGTATATCATAAATTCATAACAATTCAATACAATTTAATTATACCTCCAGAGAGCAAAGAAGAAATAGTAAATAATAAAAACTGAAATCAAATTAAGACATCAAATTAAATAAACATTAAAAGGTGCTTATAAAATTTCACAGGTGTGCCCGGCCAGTGTAGCTCAGTAGTTGAGCCTTGGCCTATGAACCAGGCAGGAGGTCACTGTTCGATTCCCAATCAGGGCACTTGCCCGAGTTGCAGGCTCAATCCCCAGTGTGGGGCATGCAGGAGGCAGCAGATAAATGATTCTCTCTCATCAATGATGTGCCTATCTCTCTCTCCTTCTCCCTTCCTCTCTGAATTAATAAAAATGTATTTTTTAAAAACTCCACGGGTCTGAGAATGGAAGGAGGTTGAACTTTCAACTCCACAATTATGCCAGATACCAGACCCCAAAGTGCGTTTCACTGCCTTTATAAGACCCTCAAATTTCTAGATTTTCCTGACAAACCAATTTGATCTTGCTGATCCCATGTTTAAGAATCTAATAAAACATGTGAAAACACTGGAATTTAAGGTATTACAATAATAATTGCTATTGTTAGGTAGGGTCCAAGCTGAAGGAGTTTTAGAAAATGACAGAAGCAGAAGGTCATTGTGACCTTCCTCCTACCTTCTCCCCTGCAATAAGTCATATAATAACCCTCTTGTGAGAGGTGCCCTCCCTATACCTACAGAAAAGGACCAGTCTTACTTCCAAAGATTAAGGGACACCATGAAGAATCCAAATCGACAGGCCTTGTTAAGTTTCCCCAAGTCTACTACATTCCCCTTATACTCTTGAACCTATCTTATTTCTACAGGACTGCCTACACTTTGTCAGACCTAGCATGAAATACTCAGGTCTGTTTCTTCCCGTCTCCATTTCCTAATGGAGGTTCCTATATCACAGAAAACTTATATGAAATACATATGTATGTTTCCCTCTTAGTAATCTTTGTCAGTTTAGTTTTCAGACCCAGACAGGGACTCTATGAGGCGAGGAAAACTTTCCTCTCCTACAATAACAACCCTTTCAAAGTAGGCTTAATCAGACAGCAATCCTCCCTGAGTGATCCCCTTCTACAACAAGGGGAGTGAGGCTTAAAGGCTAAGTGACAGGCCTTGTGTCAGGTAACCAGTAATGGCAGAGCAAGGATCTGATCGCAGCTCTCCTGGAGGCGAGGCTCCTGGCCGGTGAGCCGACACTGTACTCACTCTCTTGCTGCCAGGAGGCAATCAGCCCCTGCCAGTGGTTGTCAGGTTGTGGTGTGCCTAAGGATCACCTGGGAGCGTGTAAACATGCAGCCTGCCAGGCTCACACCAGTTATTCTGACTCAGGAGAGAGCTGGTGTGATTTCCTCAGTTCTGTATTTTTAACAGGTAGCAAGGAGAGCTGTGGGCCACCCGTTGAGAAATGCTGCTGAGCACCATTTCAGCACCTGGCCCTTAAACCAACAGAAATAAAAGGGAGTTCAAAGGTTTGAAAAGTCACAAAGCAACAATGAGGAGCTTGATTAATGCCCAAATGGTTAAATAAAAAACAAAAAATAAACAAGTAACAACTAGGGAATGCAGGCTTATCTCTGCATAGGTAGCGGGGGCGGGCAGTAGTTCAAGTCCTCCCTGAACTTCTATTACAGAGAAGACAACTTGAAACATTCAAGAACAAGATTTCCAAATATTCCTTAGGTCCAACCACAGGAAGACAATGTGGAATCTGAGAATCAAGAGAGAAAATCAACCCGCCCGTGCCAGGGCACAGCAGAAGGCATATCCTCTCTGCCGCCCACAGGCATCCAGTGCTCTAGGCCATCGATTTTCAACCCTTTCATTTCATGGCACACATAAAACTAATTACTAAAATTCTGTGGCACCCCAAAAAATATATTTTCTTGCCAATCTGACAAAAACTTAAGTAAAAAGAAATTCCTAATCATTCAAACGGGACAGCTATTGTTGTGCTGGCTGCTGTCATTTTTTTTTCTTTTTCTTTTTTCTTTTTGCTTGCCGTCATTTTTTTATTTGACAATCTAACGGAAAAGAGGTCAGTGTTTTAAGAATTTTCACACTGGTTGAAAATCGCTGCTCTAGACCTAGACTGGCCAGAAGAAAAGAAGTGGCAAGTCCAAGAATCAGCCACTGTTACAATGTCTCCTGGCAACCTGCCAGGAGGAGAAGAATTTCACGGCATCCAAACGGGGAAAGGAGCAAATCCGGGTTAGGCAGCCTTGTGTCCTTGAAGGGACTCGCCTGTCATCTGCTCTGCACCGCATATGGTTACGTTCCGCAGGAACTTGCACATTCCCAAATTAAAGTACCATTTTCAAGGCCATCATGTAAAGGGGGGAAATCTGCCTCTGGAGACTGCTCTTCTACTCAATTACATTAGCCAACCAAGAGCATTTCCAGAAATACTTGCTACTTATTGCTCAGATGCAGTAAGAAGGATGGGGGAGAGAAAGGAGACCAAATACCAGGTCTTCCCCCCAAACCCAAGACTTGTCAAGAGTTAAAAGATTCCAAGACGAAATTCTTTAAAGGCTCTAAGGGCTCCAAAACCACGACCCAAGCAGGCGAAGACGAAGAGTGAAATAAAACAACAGCACTCTCCCTCACAGATCTCAAGGCCAAACTAAGAGAAGGCTCACAAGCATTCTATTGATCATTGCTGCTGATCAACAGAATAGAAGCCTGGGCTCTAAACAATTATCCTGGCAGCTGGCTGGTCTCAGTTTCCTCCTTGAGAATCAGCAATCTAACAATTATCTGGCTTAATATAATTTATATGCAAAACTACTCACTCACTTCACACAAGATGTACTACAGCACTAATCACTTTCTGCCTTGTATTACCATAATTTAATTACTTTATATAGCTCTTATCTTCATCTAAATAGTCCTCACTTTGCACCTAACGTCAGTCACACCTAATAACACAGCTCAAATTCCACTCTTTATCTAAGACTTTCCATCTTTTTTTTTTCTAGTTTGCTAATTTTGGTCATCATCATAAATGGATACTGAATTCTAGCAAACATATTTTTGACATCTTTGAGATCGTGTGCTTTTTAAAAATATATGTATTTTTTTATTGGTTTGAGAGAGGGAGAGGGAGAGAGGCAGAAACAACAGCGATGAGAGAGAATCACTGATTGTTGCCTCCTGCATGCTCCCTACTGGGGATTGAGCCCACAAACTGGGCATGTGCCCTGACCGAGAATCGATCCGTGACCTCCTGGTTCATAGGTCCATGCTCAACCACTGAGCCACACTGGCCGGGCTGAGATCATGTGCTTTTTATCTTTAGTCTGTTAAGGTTGTAAATTTCATTTATTGATACTTAAATGTCAAACCAGGTTTGCTTTATTGGAATAAATTTAATTTCATGGTTACATTTTTTTAACCTGGCATTATATATGGCTTTGCTATAAAAACCAAGCAAAATTATTTCAAAACATTGTAAAAATCAGAAAAGGACTAAATATACTGGTACAAATTAAGGCAACTCTAAGTTCACATTTCCGTAACATTTTAGGTAATATAAATGCCATGAGAAAAACCAACTACACTTTCTTTGAGTGTTACTAAGAAGCAAAGCTACTTATCTGAGTTAAGTTTTACAACATCTAACATGGATATTAATAAGAGCTAAAATGTCAGGAGACAGAGGACATAAGCCAAAGCACTAATCACTTTCTGCCTTGTATTACCGTAATTTAATTACTTTTATAGCGCTTATCTTTATCTTTCCTACCAGACCACAAGAGGGAATATCTGAGAGGAAGAGGATCTTTATAATACCTAGAAAGCACCTAGCATAGTGCCATATTCCTTTAGAATAAAATGAGGAACACAAAAAGGCCTATCTGAAAGATTTTTAAAACCCAAACTACACTTACTGTGATTTTGGAAATAAATGGAACTGGTTAGTAAATACAAAAGTAAATCAAAACAAAGGTAGGGGAGGGAAAATGACTGTCGGTCCATCCCACTGTTAGCAAAATCGTCTAATGAATGCCACTTACATAGCACTAGTTGAATTTGAACTATTTTTAATGTGTCAACAACCTTCCTGCTACTATTGTCAGATATCATTCTATACTACACAAAAATACGTACTATTACTGAAAAATAATTAAAAGATTCTGGACTAGGCATCTCACTGTACAAGTGTAACATCTAGGCTATATGTAAGCAGTGATGCAAAAATAGTACTCTTGGTATTTTTCACTGTGTAATGTCAGAAAATTTACAAAATCCAAATAATCACTGTGTTCTCTTCTGACCTGTATAAGACTTTAAAGCAATTTCTGCTCCCTACTGCTCTGTCTATGAATAAATAAAATAATAAATTCTGTTACTTACAATCTTTGAAAAAACACACCCTCAATCTATCATTAGCTAATAGTTATCAGGAATTCTTACAGAACACATATAATACCATTCAGAGTTTAAGCTGAACCAATCATTCTAAAAATATCAAATGTGACAGTTTCACACTAAAATAAATGATGGTATAAGCTACAATAAAAAGGCGGATAATTTCCTAATGTGCAATCAAAAGTACCAACCTCCCCCAAAACACTTATGAAGTTGAGATTAAACTAAGCCTTAGAAAGGACATTTGATATTATTGTGGTTAAGATGGAAGCGTGGTGAACGACTGCAGAGCCTGCCTTCATTCTGGGAAGGCTCATGTCAAACAACACTAAGAGGTGGAAGTTCTGCTGGACTAGAGCACTCTTCACGTGCTGTTCCAATGAGGAAACGGAGCTAAAAAGAAATAAAAAAATAATTAGTGTCTCTCTAGCCTCTTTCTACCAAGCTTAGTAGTTCTGAAGATCAATTGCAAACATGAATCAATGTTAACATGGAAACTGCCTTCACTGGAAAGAACTCAGAAAAAAATCTCCAAATAAGAAACGAGAGTTTTAATGTGGGAGGGGTAAAGGAGCAGGTAGACGGAAGCTTCAAGGACAGAGCAGGCCTGGGGGTCTGCGAGGAAAGGGAACCAGCAGGGACCAGTATATCACAACTGGCTCTGCCCTTCACAGCTTCTTTCCTCTTCACTGGAAGCTCGTAATTAACCAGTTGGCCCCGAATCATGTTTTCTAGTAAATGGGGAAATCTTCTCCCACATTTTTACCCTTCGTCCCCAGGCTAAAAATGGAGAGCCACTGCCCTCAGAAGAGGCAAGCCGGCTACTTCAAGTACAGGCTTCAAGCCAGATGAAACCCATCCAGCAGGGTGACGTGCCACCAGCCCTCCCACAGTTCTAGAAGAGGAGGAAGGAACAAGAGGAAAAGAAAATAAATCTCTTACAATAGGAAACCAATTTTCTCTGCAACACACAGCAGGATCGGGTGAGCCCATTCAGAAGATAATATCATTTTCTTAAAGAAATGCTTCTTTGTAAATGCCTTCCCTTCTTTACCATATTAAAAAATAATTATTATTATTAAAGTTTCTTCCTGGAACAACACAGAAGGGAAAATGATGCTGGATATGACACCATTATTTAGCTGGTGCCAGTGGAACCTTCAATTGAGCCAGATTTCCAGTCAAATTTGTGCAATAAATTGTGGTGCATTTCCAAAAATGAGACTGAATTATGTAAGTGCACGACAGAGAGGGCTCCCTTCGGACACCTAGTTTCTGCCTTGCCAGCTGCATCACTCCACGGTCTGAGTCAGGCTGCAAGGCCTAGTGTCACATATTTTATCCACCTATTCAAAGTACTCTGAGCCTGGATTTAAAATTTCAATAAAATGAGGTGTGTACCTTTTCAGGACAGATATCATTCTAACCCTACAGAGCAAAGATGACTCTCCTGTACTGTATAGTCTCCTCTGCCATCAATCAGAAAATTACAACATTTATCACCCACCACGATGGAGAAAGATGGGCAACTGAAGTAATCAGAACGATGAGCAGCTCAGACACTCAGATACAGCTCCCAGCTGGCAAGGCAATTTCTTCACATACACACGATATGCCTTGTCCGGCTGCAGAAAGGGACACTGACAAGTCTGAAGCCACACCTGCTGGAGGCAGCTTCTGGGAAAAAGACCGTCCCTTCACCCAATCTGAAATAAACATACGCAGAATGTTCTGGAGTTATTTTTGTGCCAGCTGTTTGCACCTAGCGAATAAGCAGGCACATAACCAGATCCCCAGGTCAGGGGAGAGTGGAGGACGGGGGGCCTGAGTGGGGAACGTCTCACTCGGCAGCAGTGGTCGTCATCCACCGCTGTCTGCGACCTTGGGGAATGACAGGAGACCTAGATGGGTGTCTAGGTCTGTGAGAGTGAAGCTTAGCTCCTGCATTATGTTATGTCACTCTGAACCCCCTTGCTCTTCTAGCCATGAAAGAAACTAAGTGTGCCTATTTAACAACATTTTTATGTCAATCACATCACCATCTCACTGAGACAACCACACACTTCTCTGTCCTATTTGCTGGCTTCCAACTCCCTCCCTTAACACAAAGGGTTGGCCCTACTCCTGATTTCTACAACACTTCATTAAAACGCAAAATAAACATCACTACCATTTCAGTGCCTACTATGTGCATTTCACACATATTATTTCTAATCCCAACCACAACCAATAAAGCTGAAGTTATTAGCTGTACTCAACTGAGAAGGTAGGTGCCCAATGAAAAGACATGCCCAAGATAACACATGCCAGAGCAAATATAAAAAATAAAATTTAAAAAAATCCCAAAAAAGATCTGCCTGGTCCTAGAGCCCATGCTAGTTTCCCTCTATCATCTGCCTCAATACTATTAAGGTAGCAAGAAGTGACAGAATGTCCACTGGCTTTCCACTCACATCTGGTTCCACACTCAGTCCCTTACAAACCGGGAAAGGTCAATTAATTTCAACATGTAATGCACGCCCACCACAGCCACTAATCCTGGGAAACTCACCAAGATTAACTAAGTTGGATGCTGTATTTGTGCCAGTTACGAAGCTATTGTCACTCAGTTTCAGACCTAACCTTTTTTAAATTCCAGTTTGTAATGCTGGGGTGGGAAAACTGCCAACTTTGTTTCTGCTTTGCCAGCTGGTTCCCTGTTAGGCTCTGCCAATAGAGGATGTTAGAGGGAGAACGGACAGGAAGAAGAGACAAACGCTTCTCCAGAGCAATCCTGCTTCCTCCCCAGTATTGGCAACTGATTCCAGCTTGCGGTTCTCCCAACACTCCCCAGAAAAGTCTCCTCACACCGCCTCAGATCACCAGTACCAATCACCTGGCAGCCCCTCCTGTGAGGTCTGGGTTCCAGCTCCAAAAATTACTCCTCCACGCTTAGAGACACACACATCAACTCAAAGCGGGTCTCAAACCCACTTCCAATGGGTCCATCCTCCCATCACTGAGGCAGATGATGGTCAAAACCTCCATTAGGGTTCTCTTTTGGGCTTTTTACTATTCCCATACCTGATTAATAATTCCTTATATTAAATTGTCTCTTAAAATACCAGGTGTGGTTTCTTCTCCTTATACAGTGGCCAAAGCACCCTGTTTATGTAACTGGACAGATAAATTTTCAACCATCAGATAGTCCAACTCTTGATAACCAACGGTCTCTTCAGAGAATATTGCCCTTTACTGTTCCAGACTACCCCACCCAGCTAGTTTCCATATAGCAGGACCACCTACAATGTAAAAGTGAGCACCAAGAGCCAAGAAAAACAGACGGAGTGCACATGAAGAGCTAGAAAATCTAACAACTTGTAACACATACATTACACTAGAGTAAACAAATGACTTTCAAGCCAATATAAGTCTAATCTATAAAGTCCACAACATATAAAGTTAAACAATAAAAGAACAATGTACCCTCCAGGTCTTTTCTACCTCATACACTGTTTAACTCTGAGGCATGAATTATTTTGTGATCTTAGAGTCCAACCATAAGGAGGCTACATTCATGGTTTCCGAAGTTATGATCATGGTAAAAATGGAAAAGTAAAAACCTAATATGTGTCAAGGTGGTTACTATACTGCATAAAGAGGGATGTAAATAATTTGAAGGTTAGTAGGGATGGCCAAGAATATCACAGGAGTCCTAGAATATCAACAAAATACCATTTTTCTCCCACAGCAAGATGGAAAAATTAGAAAACTTACACCAGATTTTGCCACCACATATTTTATCATGCAATGTCACTAAATGAAGCCTGGAAACTTCGTCAAAAATTTTTGATGGAGCTCAATGATGGAGCACACCTGGAACTTAGGGGAAGGAACTTTCATGGAGAGACAGCTTCATTTATATGCAAGATGAAAAAGCTCTGGCGCTCTGTCTCACAACAATGGGAACATTCTTAATAAAAAAAAATAGTTCAGACTAAAATTTATTTAACCTTACCACAAACGAAGGGAGGGGGGTCATTCAAGATAATATTCTGATTTCTTTCATCTGGGAGAGGCACAAGCATGCTATCAAATTCAAAATGCATGTTAACGTGAGAATTTTCAAATATGAATCCTAATCTTCGGTTGACTACAAAAGGAGATTAGTCAGTCACTAGTTACAAATATAACCAAATATGCTAGCTCAGTTCTGGTCCCAACAACTATGTTCCAAGCTGTTTCCTTCCTCAATAAGCCTCAGACTGAACCTTCTACTCTTCTTTTTACATCATTCCCATGCCTAGATGTGACTGCTACCTCAGTGCTCACTCAACACTTTGCTTATTAAAAGCCAAACACTCTGCAAGGCCAAGGCCAAATCCCACAAACCCCTGAGAAAACTGTTCTCTGAGCTCTCTAATCAAATACTCTCTTTTCATATGGCACACTGGGCCCAAGTCACTATATATACTTCTTACATCCCATAGGTGATTAGAGGCTATCTGAGGTTCAAAACAGCATTGTTTCTCTTAAAATCCCACTATACTCATTTAATTCTCAAAACAATTCAACAGAATAAGCAAATACTATATTTATGCAGATGAAGGAAAAGAGGCTCAGTGTAACGTTTTTTAAGAATTAAAACTGATGTTTGGAGAGTGAGAAGGAAGAGAAAGAGAGAGAGAGAAACATTGATGTGAGAGCAGAACATTGACCAGCTGCCACCTGCATGCACCTTACAGGGGCTATAACCCACAACCCAGGCATGTGCCTTGACTGGGAATTGAACCAGCAACCTTTTGGTGCATGGGACTATGCCCAACCAACTGAGCAACACTGGCCAGGGCTCAGTGTCATTTAGGTCCTGGGCCACACCAGTAGGAAATAGTAGGGGCAACCCAGCTGGGTTGGAGCATCAGCCTGTACTCCAAAAGCTTGAGGGTTCAATTCCTGGCCAGAGCACATGTGTGGGTTGCCAGTTTGATCCCACATCCGGGTGTGTACAGGAGGCAGCCAATCAATGTTTCTCTTGCACACTGATGATTCATTCCCTCCCTCCCTCCCTCCCCCAGTTCCTTCCTCACTCTCTCCTCCTTTATTCCCCTCTTTCCAAAATCAGTAAAAATATCCTCAGGTGAGGTTTTAAAAAAGAAAGAAAATGGCAGGGGTAAAAGTTGAACTCTAATTTAACTGATTCCAAAATTCATGGCCACTGAATTCATTTTTTCCCCCCAAATTCCCAAGGTTGAACATTTATTTGTCGGATATTTATTTATTTATTTATTAGCTGTTTGTTTGTATGACCTTAAACTCAGTGGGGATTGGGGCCGCCCCAGTAATTAGTAATTACACATTAATATTTCTGCAGTGAAATCTATGCATAGTCATACAAAATGGGATAAATGAGTAAAATTAATCTGTCCGTTGGATCAAGTTTTGCTACCAACTTGGTTTTAATGACAAACATTTAAGAAAGGAAACAAAATAAAATCAACTCTTGGTTTTCAGAGCTTTTTGGATTTCAGAAATCTAGAAATGGAATCATGGGCCCATACTTGGATATAGGGCCTACCTAGCCTTCTCATCATAATGCAATTTTAAAAATGCGACAAGTTTTCTATGCCTTATTTTCTTCTTCTATGTTACCTCTTTTGTTCAGTATTTTATTATTGAGATAACTAATGGCTGGGAATAATCCTCTGGGTTGGCACTTGTAAATTATTAAAGAGTCTGGAGACGAAACATAATTTTGGAAGGCATTTTGGGGAGCCAAAGGAGTTGGCTATAGGAACCAAGTCTCCTGACTCTCTGGACCCCTTGCTCTTTATTAACACAAACTGTCCTAAAGCAAGGTAGATACACATATCAAAGGCAAGGCTTATACAGAATCCATTGTCAGACTGGGGGAACTGCCTACTGCTGTTCAGATGTTTGGCCAGTAGGAGGCAATAACATGTAGATTGAAATGCCCTCACTGTCTGGAAGTAAGCAATCATCTATGCCAGCGGTTCTCAACCTGTGGGTTGTGACCCTTTTGGGGGTCGAACGACCCTTTCACAGGGGTCACCTAAGACCATCGGAAAACACATATATAATTACATATTGTTTTTGTGATTAATCACTATGCTTTAATTATGTTCAGTTTGTAACAATGAAAATACATCCTGCATATCAGATATTTACATTACAATTCATAACAGTAGCAAAATTACAGTTATGAAGTAGCAACGAAAATAATTTTATGGTTGGGGGTCACCACAACATGAGGAACTGTATTAAAGGGTCGTGGCATTAGGAAGGTTGAGAACCACTGATGCAAATTTTTAGGTGTGGGGAAATGCCCTTTGCCATTTCCCGCAGGCAGTCCTCAAGGTTCCATCAACCTTTTGATGAAACTTCTTGCATTTATGACATGCTGGAATTAGCTTCCAGCAAAATATACCTGAATTCTATTACAAGGTGCCCAAGGACCCTCTGATACCCTCCAATAACTTACAGCAAAAGACTCATTTTCCTTCTTCCAAGCACTAAGCTCTTTGACCTACAGGAGCAGAGTTCCTACGGGAAAAGCAACCCCCTGGGGAGATGTGCACAAAGTGACCTTCTCACCCAGAACCTCAGTGCAGGCTCACCGCTAGATGACAGGAATGCTAGGTGGCTCCTAACAAATGGTGCTGAATGCAAGAAAACTAGCCAGGGTCACTGCTGATGCGAAGCCAGAGCATCTTGCCACTTAACTAGACTGTCCACCTAATGAATCTTACAGATCTGAACTCAACCCAAAACCAGGAGGTTACAGGGTGGGGTGCTGGGGTCCAGCCCCAGCGGGTCCAGGGGTCCCCAAAGGTGTGGACGGAGTCGGCGAAGAAGGAAGGACACGGAGACTGTGTTCAGTTGATCAGCAGCCTAGCCAGGATCTCCAGCCAAGTTCTGGTCTGGATCTCCAGAGAGGTTCTGGTTAGGATCTCCAGGTTCTCCAGCCAGGTTCTGTAGCCATGTTCCCTCGCTAGGTTCTCCAGCCAGGTTCTGTCCAGGTTCCCCAGACAGGTTCAGTCACCAGGTTCTAGTCAGGTTCTCTTGCCAATTTCTGTAGTCAGGTTCAGTCCAGGATCTTTTGCCATGTTCTCCTGCTAGGTTCTGTCTCTAGGTTCTGAGACCAGTTTCTGTCCAGGATCTTTTGCCATGTTCTCTTCAGCGAAGTTCTTCTGTCTCTAGAGAACGTTCTGTGTAGGTTCTGTGCCTAGGTTCTGTCTCTCTCTGTCTCTTGCTGTCTTGTTACAATTGTATTTATACCAGTTGATTCAAATCCTATCAATCTCTATTACAAAGGTTAGGGCGTTTCTTATCTCCATTCCAGGGAGTAAAGATTATGTAGCTTAAGCATGATTGTTCGTAGTTAAAGTGATTAACTACCCACCTGGCACTTAGTTAAGGGATTTCATCCCCTCCCTGACTTCAGGGAAAAATTCCTACCTGGGGAAACAACCTTTCTAGGAGAGGCATCCCCTCCCTGACTTCAGGGAAAAATTCCTACCTGGGGAAACAACCAACCTTTCTCGGAGAGGTGACCTTGGTTAAAACACACAGCGCTAAGAAGGTGAGCAAACATATTAAGAACAGTATGCCATACATGCCAGGTCCCTTGAAACAGCAAGCATGGACCGGCTCCCGGCAAATTCCCCCTTTTTTATTTTTTTAAAAGCGGGCATTAAAAAGAAAAACCCGAAATGCTCTCTTGTATCCATTTTAAGAGTAGGATTGGCGCTTTCCGCTATTACCTGAGGCCTGATCTATCACCCCAGGGAGAGCTTGCCAATCCTGCACTTTCCCAGGGTGGAAAGGCTGCAGTGGGGTTAAGGATAAGGCTTCTTGGGCCTACCTTCTCCCATGCCTCTACATTTACCTTTCGGGCACCTTTCCTTCCTCAGAAAAGCATGGATGTATTTCTTGTATAAAATGTTCCATCTGACTGGGAGTAACCTTAATTCCTCTGCTAGCAAGCATATGTGTTAAAAGATCAATACAGAGTCTTATTTCTTTAGACTCAGTATGGCACATCTTCTTAATCTAAGAATCAATACAGAGTCTTCTTTCTTTGGACTCAGTATGGCACATCTTCTCAATCTGAGTTCTGTACTATCCACCTTCTTACCCTACTTATCCTCTGTAGGGGGGTCTGCAGTACCCTGGTGGAGTCCTATCCGTCCCGAGTGTGGGGTTCTCAATGGGGGGGGGCTTACCTAGGGGAATCCTGTTCCAGGGGTTCCCAAAGGTGTGGACGGAGTCGGCGAAGACTATCCACCCTCTTCCTACGGTGGAGTCCTATCCGTCCCGAGTGTGGGGCGCTTACCTAGGTGTCCCTGTTCGGGCGCCATATGCCGGGGTCCAGCCCCAGCGGGTCCAGGGGTCCCCAAAGGTGTGGACGGAGTCGGCGAAGAAGGAAGGACACGGAGACTGTGTTCAGTTGATCAGCAGCCTAGCCAGGATCTCCAGCCAAGTTCTGGTCTGGATCTCCAGAGAGGTTCTGGTTAGGATCTCCAGGTTCTCCAGCCAGGTTCTGTAGCCATGTTCCCTCGCTAGGTTCTCCAGCCAGGTTCTGTCCAGGTTCCCCAGACAGGTTCAGTCACCAGGTTCTAGTCAGGTTCTCTTGCCAATTTCTGTAGTCAGGTTCAGTCCAGGATCTTTTGCCATGTTCTCCTGCTAGGTTCTGTCTCTAGGTTCTGAGACCAGTTTCTGTCCAGGATCTTTTGCCATGTTCTCTTCAGCGAAGTTCTTCTGTCTCTAGAGAACGTTCTGTGTAGGTTCTGTGCCTAGGTTCTGTCTCTCTCTGTCTCTTGCTGTCTTGTTACAATTGTATTTATACCAGTTGATTCAAATCCTATCAATCTCTATTACAAAGGTTAGGGCGTTTCTTATCTCCATTCCAGGGAGTAAAGATTATGTAGCTTAAGCATGATTGTTCGTAGTTAAAGTGATTAACTACCCACCTGGCACTTAGTTAAGGGATTTCATCCCCTCCCTGACTTCAGGGAAAAATTCCTACCTGGGGAAACAACCTTTCTAGGAGAGGCATCCCCTCCCTGACTTCAGGGAAAAATTCCTACCTGGGGAAACAACCAACCTTTCTCGGAGAGGTGACCTTGGTTAAAACACACAGCGCTAAGAAGGTGAGCAAACATATTAAGAACAGTATGCCATACATGCCAGGTCCCTTGAAACAGCAAGCATGGACCGGCTCCCGGCAGTGGGGGAGACAAAAATTCAGAACCACTCCACATCGCCACCTCCATATTCCCAGAAAATAAGGTGTAGCCCAGACAGGGTTTTTATCAATACTAGTCAGAAAATTTTTCAAGAAGCTACTAGTATAAGTAAAAATAAACAAAAAACACCTATTTCCTTCTGATCGGTTTAATTGTAACATATGGTCACTGACACTACTAAGGAAATTCTTGTTTTTATCTTTATTGATCTAATTTAATCAAGGACAAATGGACAGCAAAGGATGAAGGGTCAGCAAACCAAACGAAATGGGGAAACAAGAGAAAAACATTCTGGCTAAGCAAACGGATCAGCTTCATAAAATATATATACAGTGGACAAAAGGGGCCACATGCTGACCTGACAAGCTCAGGGAAGGTCTGCATGGCAGTCTTGCAAACTCACAGACCTAAAGTAACACATAGGATGATCTGAAATTAAACTTTAACTAAAAGCAGTTATGGTGAGTAGTTAACATCCTAGGCCCATCTCTTCGCCATGGCCCTATATCAAGGCACTGGAGAAGAACAATCTGCACACGTTTTTTGTTTTTGTTTTTTACTTCAGCACACAATATTTCTTTAAAGGCAGAAACTATCTTTTGCAGGCTGGGGTGCTGCCTAGCACATCTAAACTGCAAATGCTTAGGTTGTAATTAAGTATGAAAACATACCATTATGTAGGATGTTCACTACCATAGTGAGAAATGGAAAATAACCTTAATTTAGCTGTAAAAAAAAAATTCAGTTATTTGTCTCACACTAGTTATGAACTAAGATTTAATCAGACGGGGATGGGCTCAGGTTTACACATGTATAATTTATGAATTTTTAAAAAGGGCCTGCCAATCGATTTGTGTGTAACTAAGGGTTATGTTTAAGCTTCTTAACTGAGTTAATATACTGACAATTGATTGAACTATAAATCTACCTCTAACAGTGAAGCACCACAGAGTGTTTCCTTGCAGCAGTGCACTAGCCTGGCTCACAGAACGCAGCTGAGAGCTGGAGAGAGAAACAAAGGGATGGATTGGGGGGGGGGGGGGGGGGGGGCCTGAGGTAGCCAGAAGTTTTCTGGGTTAAACTACATTTAAAAAACACTCTCATGTGCCAGTTGCTGGAGAAAATTGTCCCTGCTCTCAAGACAAGGAGAAGCTTGATGGACAGAACACCGAAGCACAGTGTTACGTACATGCAAGGTGCTATGAGAAGAGCAGAGAGGTGAAGTGCCTAAAATCCTGACAAGGTCAGAAAGGTCAGATATGCTTCATGAGGAGATGCTATTTTAGCTAAGTCTTGCTTGAAGGATGATCGATTGCTACAAAGATGTAAAAATGGATGGCCCATTTTCTTAGGGGCAGAAAGAGAATATTGGGGACTAGCTAGTTGTTATAAGAAATGAAATAAGAATTACTAACCATGCTCTGTTTACCATGATTGTTTTGTTCTGATTAAAGAAAGCACATTCTTACCTGGCTGGGAGTTGTACACCCCCTGGATCTGGGAGTCAACCTTGGAATGCGGTCCATCCCCACCCAAGAACTGCCTACTATCATGGAAAGATTAACAACCTTGTTGCCCAAACAATGGAGTCCCGTCGTCCACCACCCCTCCCAACCCCCCAACCCCCAAAAGTCCACCTTGCCTACTTCCCCATGCCTGTGATTCCTGCTTCCCCATGTAATCTTTGTCTTACCATATATAAGCAGCTGGCTTATGGGGGAGGAGGGGAAGGGGAGGTTAGAGAGCAGATTTTGGCAGTATTGGAATAAACACTCATATATGACTCAACGCTGTCTTTACTTAATCGCCTCAAATAGTAACAGGCAACCCAGACTTACTGATTGTCCGGTTACAATTTGGGGAAGAAGAAGTAGCTGAAACTCTAAGGCAGTGGTTCTCAACCCTCTGGCCCTTTAAATACAGTTCCTCATGTTGTGGTGACCCCCAAGCATAAAATTATTTTCGTTGCTACTTCATAACTGTAATGTTGCTACTGTTATGAATCGTAATGTAAATATATGATATGCAGGGTGGTCTTAGGCGACCGCTGTGAAAGGGTCGTTAGACTGCCAAAGGGGTCGCGACCCACAGGTTGAGAACCGCTGCTCTAAGGAAGAGTAAAAGGAAAAAGAAAAAGAGGTAGGGGAATAAGGACACCAATGATCCAGTTTTAAGAGCCATGACAACAGAGTCAACACATTCAAGCAGTCACAATAAGGACTGAAATGAGCCCAGCAGAGGTGGCAATAACTTCAGCAAGAGCCATTCTGAACAGTTTTTAGTGGCTGAATGAACAGTTGATAAAACCTAGCTGATGGTATACACTCATCTTCCAAGAAAGAGTGTTAGGCAAAAGAAATATTGAAGTCAATAGATTTTGTTCTTAAAGCAAGCAAATAAGTGAAAATTGTTGCTATTGAATGGTTTAATAAATTAAAGGTTGGGAAATGGACAGAAAGGTGACATAATTTTTGTCCTATTAATATAGAAAGATTTAATTATGAGTGATTCATAAATATTCTACTTCCTGACCTGCTAATTACAAACTGTGTGATCTGAGAACTCTGTATTTATCTCTAACAGGAACTTAAGCTTATTCATCTCTGTAGCCCCCAGCACCTCATACTGAATCTGACATATGTGCACAGTCAATTAATGTTTGTTGAATAAAATTACTTAATCTCTCTGGGCTTCCATTTCTTCCTTGGTTAACAAAACAAAAAAAGGAAGAAAGAAAAAAGTGGCTGTTCCTTCTAGCTCTAAATGCCCACCAGTCTGTAAGTATTACATAAAATGGGTCAATTCCCTATGATTCCTTGAAAATGTGCCATATGTCACATTCAAGCATGAGCACTGAGACCATCGAAGCTGCACCCATTCATCTAATAATGAGACTGTGTGGTATTCTTGAGATTATTCTTTGAGGCGGAAATATCTTCATTAACTCACAGAAGGAAACAGAAGCTACATCTCTTGAGAAAATGTTTTGATGCATGTAATTCTTCTGCCCTCCCTTTCCCCAATGTAATTGTCAGTCTGCACAGATATGGGTACTACTTGGAAATCTTAAAAATGTAAAAGAAACCTTTAAAGTTCATTTTTAAGAATTCAAAGGCAATAAATCTGCAATTGTGTAAATGTCTTATGTCTTCTAGGCCTAAGCTGTTTAAGTTTTAATCCAAATTGGGAACTAGGGACGCAGGAAGAACAGAGAGAAAAGAAACAAAGAGCCAAATTTCAGAAGTAGACATTAAAACATCAACACTAATCAACAGTTACTCAAAGTACTCAAATGAATAAACAATTTCCACTATCAAGAAAGCCACATACTCATAAAAATCAGAAGGTGACTGTCCAATATTACTGTGAAAAAACAAAAAGCCAGGAGGAAAGTACAGACTCTGATGAGGCACTGACATGAAACTGTGCCCCTCCTCACTCCCATCACCACCCCTCCACCACCACCACCCCTACAACCCTAGTACCTCCACTTGGCCCCTTAAATCTTCCCAGCCTTTTCTAGACCTCCTAGTCTACCTACAAAATCAAAATTTAAATATAAAATAATAGGTCCCCATCAACATGCATTTTGAGCAGATGGGGCATATAATTTAATCTATCTTAATCTACAGGGTGTACTAGTATATAACTGGCAAGTTTTAGCAGTGAACTTTTTTTTTTTTGGCCTGGGATCATTTTCAAAGAACATAGATTTAATCCCCAAATGATGATGTGTTCACACTTGGTAAATTACATCACTTTGTCTATTTTCTATACTGATCCACAAACATTTAGTTGATCCAAACTGAAATGAAGTAGCGCTGTTTAAAATTTATTGCAGAAAAAAAACTGAAAAAATATTATGATTATTTGTGTTATAAAAAGATTCTCCTCTCTACATGGGAACTATGACCACAGGATGTAGGGATGAAGAAAACAATGATGGCTTTGCTTCCTTTTCATCTCATTTTTTCAACAGCTTTATTCAGTGTTTTCAATGATAACATATTATCTCTCCCCATTCCACAATGAGGTTGTAACTTAAGAATTATGAGTGGCAGCAGCAGAAGAGTTAGTAGACAGTGTTCCAATGAGCAGATGGATGCATGACAATGAGGGGAAGCTTACACTGAGTACCAGAGGCGCACCCTCACAAAATTATGGTGGAAAAATAAAAGCAAATATGCAAATTTGGGTCTATCCTAAAGGGGCTTCTTAATCAGACAACCCATATGGGTTATGTATATAACATTATATCCACTGAGTCATTCCAAAATTCCTGTAGCTTAACTCAGATGCTCACACTTTTTTTTAATGTATTTTTTTTAATTGATTTCAGAGAGGAAGGGAGAGGAAGAGAGAGAGAAACATGAATGATAAGAGAGAATCACTGATCCGCTGCCTCCTACACGCCCCTAATGGGGATTGAGCTCCCAACCCAGGCATGTTCCCTGCCCCAGAATCAAAGCGTGACCTTGTTCATAGGTTGAAGGTCAACCAATGAGCCCTGCCGGCCGGGCAGATGCTCACACTTTTCTAAGAAAAAATAAGTTGCTAAGAAACCTACAGCAAAGGATAAAAGTAAAAGCAAAAAAAGGTACAAGGAAAAGCAGGAAGCAAAGAGAGCCATAGTCCTTGTATTGAGGAGGGGGCTGTTACTCCAAACCCAGGTCTCCAGTTTAACTCTTGGGCAAGTTCCAGTACTATAAACCAGCAGGATCTAAGGTTAACCTAAAGGGTGGACAGAGAAACTGTTCCAAATGAGATTTTAAGTGAGTCATGCTCAGTAACCCAGACAATTACATTTACTTATCTAACAGAACAATGTATTTTATCAAAGGAGCTATTAAGAAGACATTGCATATTCCTAAAATTCAGTGATCAATTTAAAATGCAACACCAAACAATAGGGAATGAATCAGAACATCCTTTACAGCTGTAGATTTACCAACTTTAGGCTCAAAATTTTATGTTGGAATGTAGCAAAACCTTAGGTCTTGAAGTGTAATCAAAGAAAGAAAACAGAGAAGCAAAAAACAAATGATGTCCACAAATCACACAAAATTGGTGTGCTCCAGGCTTCAGGCAGCGTCCTGAAAATGTCCCTCGCTTTTTTTTAGACACCTTTCCTAATGCAAGTAGATGTGAAGGTAGAAACCAAAATTGTTTTATTTTCTTCTGTACATGCTTAGAAAGCAAAAGGCACTGAAAGGTCCTGGGACTAAATAAACATGCCGCACAGCTTGGGCTATTAAGGCAGCCAGATCTTCTGCAATCTCATACAACTTAAATTCAATGATCTGTGCCAAGAGTCAGATAATAGGAAAATTTAAGTATCCAATACATATTGTCCTTAAACACTATCCTGTCAACCACCATTAAGTACCATTTTGCTAGCCTGTAAAATTGATATTTCATATCTAGGGAGTGCACAATAGATAACTCTGGGAAAGCATTAAAGCTTTGGACACACATTTGAGGTTTTGCAAATAAACATTAAAAATCAATTCAACAGCAAGAATGCTAACTAAATTTTATAACTATCGAACATCTAGCAATTACAGTCACCCAGAACGATACTGAATTGTTAAATTACTTTTAGGCCAAAAGGCTCGAGTTTCCCGGTGGCTACCACAGATGATGTTTCTTGAAGAATGTTATCGCACCCCCTACCAAACTTGTATAAAGAATTCTTTCTTTCCTCTTTGAATAGCATGCATCAGAATTCACAGGATGAACCAATATAATTTCTGTCTCTGCGTAATGAGGAATCCACTCACACAACTCAAGCAGTCAAACAATCTTGGAGGAGGGCTTCAGGTCTCACCTTTTTCCTCTGTGCTGTTCATCTTCCAATTAATTTCTACTTTGACTAACCCTTTCCCCTCTCCACGGGTCAATCAAAATGCTGTTCCTTAAGTCAGCACCCTTTTCATGATTACCAAGTTTCTCTGGTTCTTTCTGCTCTCACACTGGTCTTGCCTTTCTCTACAAACGACTCTTCCAATATTCCACATCTCCATAACATCCCCAGCCTCTCCGTCCATTTCACTACTACACAAGAGTTCAAAACACAAGTCTGCGAACTAGGGCCGGCCTGTGGTGAAGCTGTCCCAGTTTTCACAAAATGAAAAAAGGGAGAGAATGTGGCAAGTCTGGGCTTGAATAAACGTCCTGTAAATTCTTTCTAGATTGAAGGACTACCATTATTCTTAAATTATATATATTATATGTAAGTGTATTATATAATACATATTATATATGTGTGTATATACACACGCATACTTTTTTTTAACTTTTGGGGGATTCGCTGTTTACTCTTTTACAAAATAAATAATGAGTTCAAAAGTAGGAGAGGCACTGATATCACATTTTCAAACGTGAACGACAAGCTCGAGCTTGGCAGAGGGAGGACAAGCGACAGGCAGGTGAAAAGAGTGCAGAGTTCAAAGGGACAGGGAGCCAGGGAAGCTGGTCAAGGGCCCAGTGCAGTTTGCCAGGCAGAGATGTTAACCTGTAGAATGCAGAAACCAAGAAAACTTTTGGGTAAAGGGATTGGTGTGATCTGAATTTGACAGACAAAGGAGCAACAGTGCGAAACGACAGACCGGACAGAGCGATGTGTGGAACAGGGAGCTAAAGACCTAGTGCAATAAATGAACAGAAAAATAAAATAAAATAAAAAAATAAAAAAAATAAATGAGACAAAAGATGAAGGTTTCAAGAGTGTATGTTGGGGGAGGGGGGAGATTTGGAGGTAATTTTTTGAAGCTTAAATCAGTTAATTCATATAAGGCAGCTGAGTCACCACAATATGACCCACCTTTATTTTTTCACTTTGTTTTCTTTCTACCTAGGAATACCCATCAAGATCAGTTGCATTAAACCAGAACATTCCCAAGAACACAAAGGTTTCAACTCAGTGTTTCCTATCAGTACAACAAAAACGTCAAAATAAAATAACTGAGCACTAACTATCCAAACCCCAATTATAATATTTTATAATGAACGAAAGTCATAACCAAACCATAGAAAATTTAAGAAGTCTTCAAGGCAGAGCAGAAAAAGATCTAGGTATATAGCAGGTTTACTCAACAAATACTTGATGACTGAAGGGAAATTTCTCTCATGAAATGTCACCTGACGGAAAAGGCTCAGGCTAAAGTCCAAGTACAAATGGTCCCTGACTTAAACTGTTCAACTTAAATTTTCTCAACTTTACAATGATGAGAACACTATAGGCGTTCAGTAAAAACTGTGCTTTGAATTTTTATCTTTTCCAAGCTAACAATATATATGAATACCCTCATGATGCTGGGTATTATAATTTAGGCTTTGTGTTAGATGATTTGCCCAACTGCGGGCTAATGTAAGTGTTCTGAGCACGTGTAAGGCAGGATAGACTAAGCTATGATGTTTGGTTGATCAGGTGTATTAAGTGCATTTTCACCTTACAACATTTTCAACTTGTGATGCGTGACAGGATGTAACCGCACTGGAAGTCGAGAAGCATCGGTAGAGCTGCTACGAGAGTTCCCAGAAACATGCAAGTATACTTGGCCTATCACCACCATTCCCTTTAGTTTTGGCACTTTTAATTATCAACGTGTAAAGAGCACCCAAACTCTCTACTAATAAGCATAAGCATCTAAAAGCTAAAAATGGAAGGAAATCCATTCTCCTATAACACCATATAACTGTTACATTACAAAGCTGTTGTTAGTCTGCTAACACAAATATTCACTAGGGCAAAGTAAGACTTAACAGCACTCTGCTAATCACTGCTGACCAGTGTCTGTCAATCACTGGGGAAAGAAAGCCTGTTCCTTTGAGCAAAAATTGTTCATATGTAATAAGGTTTCAAAAATCTAAAAAGGCTGAAATAGATAGAATAAGGATATTAAAGAGGTTAAGTAACAGCTGTCAGCTTCACTTCTGTAACAGCAGAAACATCTGGTTCACCGTCTGCTGGGAACAGAAGCAAAGCTCTATATACCCCAATGAAAAGGGGTGCCACACTGAAAAGTGACTCATGCATGCCCCAGAAGGAAATATATTCAGAATTGACTTCCTTCCCCAATTTTCTATGGCCATATGCTTACCACAAGCCCCCAAACTCCTACAATATCTTCGTTGAATTAAAGAGGAATTCCCTGACCATGTACATTACTACACTATCCCAATAGGTCTCCTGGCTATTTAGCACAATAGGAAAGCCTAAGGTCAAGAGGAAGATAATGCCTCATCTGCTGGGCAGTTCTAGTTCTCTCCATTTCCATAGCAAATAAATACACAGCAGCTGAAAACTCAGTCCAGGACACGGAACGTGGTCGCAGGCACTTCTCTGAGGTGGGGCAGACACCGCCGCCTCTCCCATCCCCCCCAGCTACAGAGAATGATCAGATGCACCAGTGTGCACAATCCAATCACACTCAGAAGTCTATAGATCTGGTTTGCAAAGGAGCAGTGTTCCAAATGAGGTTTCAGTTACTTTTTTCTAGCTGCTATACAATCTTAAAGACCTAATAGGCTGATTGAATTATGACTCTCTTGCCAAATTAAAAATTATTACTTTGTACAGTAACCAATTAAGTTCTATTTCAGCAAACCAACAACCCATATCTGCCCCCAAAGGATTGTAACCTACGACAGAATGAGGTTTAAATAGAAAAATATGCTCTCTGAGTGGTTTAAAAATGACTTAACCTCAAAGAAACTGAATATCTATCTCATATAAAGACCAGTATCTTCTCAGAGTCCCTGACAAGAGAGTATAGGCTGATGTCAGAATGCAGGACCCCAGGATTGGCTTCCAAACCACTATTCTGTTTAAATTCTTCTTCATTTAACTCCCCCTTCCCCCTGGAAAACAATGAGTCCTCAATGGCAGTCATCCTCAACAACCACAAATGAAGTCGGTGTGTCTGAATTCCTCTCCCTGGCCTGGGAAAGGCAATTATGAAACAACAGGAAATGGGACAGGTAACTAAGGGAGTGGACTAGGAATAGTTACTGAGGATCCTGCCAGACAGGGCATAAAACTATTCTCTGCCTTCTTTGTAAGAGATTCGTAGCCTTAAAGATAGCGCCACTTGATGCCAAAGATACGAACCTGTAAGGAACTGGACACTGGCTATATAAGACAACCAGAGTATAACCCACGTAAAAGTTTTGTAGGAACCTGCCTTAAGTTGAAAAATAAAATCTGGACTACGTCCTGCAAATAACTGCCCAAGTTCAGTATCGTGGGTTTCCCCTCTATGAAATGATTATTATAAATAATCCAGGTAATCATTCTCGTGTATTTTATGAGATTACAAATCTGAGCATGTTCCAGAATAGTTTCTTTTATTATTGGAATGACATTCCACTATGACTGCTTTTACTTTAATTTTTAATAAGAGAAAGAAAAGCTCTATCAAGTATATAAGCATCTGGCTAATTTGCTCTAACGCTAGTAAAAACTCATTCCAATAAAAAGTAAGACTTACAAATCAAACCATGAAATAGGGTTCAGACACTGATTTTTATTCCAAATGAAAGAGCAAGAGCAAAAAAAATTTAAGCGCTGCTATTATCTCTGTCCCCATAACTTGGCATAGCTGGAATGAGTTACAACTGTAAAGGAAATTCAGTATCATAGGCAATAAACCAGTTTCCAATTTTCCCAAGGAATCCTATAGTTCAATCATATCAATTAATATAATGAAGGAGAAAAAAAGGCAGGGTCATTGCTGCATGGTGTAGGCAAGCTTCAGCAAGAACCAGCTACTTCACTTGTAATGAATGCATAGGGGGTAAAAAAATCAGTGCAAATGTATTATACCTCTGGTGAGTTAATCGGTCTCATTATTTTCATGAGTTATTAACCACAGAATCATAGGGTCTGTGGGTTGGATGGAAACTTAAAAGTCTACATCTAGCCTCCTATGTACTGTCAAATCCCCTTCGCAACATTCCTACCACATGGTTATTTGGTGAAAGGAAATTATAACTTCCTGGGGCAGCCCACTCTCTCACGCAACACCTTTCTTAGACAGTTTTTTTTCTCATATGAAGTTGAAATATGTTTGCCCATAATTTGTATTAGTTTTACTTTTTGATGTCAAATGGAAAAAAACTAGTAAACTTTCTCACTGACTAGGCAATATTACAGTTTCTCTGCATTGCAGCCTAAAACAGAGGTAATAAAACTTGGGTAATTCCATAGCTCAGTGGGAATCTAAATGCTGCAGAGTCATGAAGAACTCACTTTTCAGCCACAGGGCACAGCCTGGGCGACTGAATCCCAGTGCACTCTGGAACCAGACTACCTGTTGCTCTGTCCTTCCAAAAAGACCAAACTGAGTAAAAGGGGGCCTA
The DNA here is from genome assembly GCF_964212035.1 of Myotis nattereri. Taxonomy (NCBI): domain Eukaryota; kingdom Metazoa; phylum Chordata; class Mammalia; order Chiroptera; family Vespertilionidae; genus Myotis; species Myotis nattereri. Next base: position 20,118,946 of record NC_138086.1, on the reverse strand, counting down.
CAACTGCGGATGTCTTCTCCTCTTTGTCTAATCTGCCAGTTAAGGCATTGAAACAATTCTAACAAAAGAGATAAGAAAGACGAATGGTGTCATATGATTAGTGAAATAAACCTCAAACAAAATAGAGAACACTGGGACAGGCGTTCGTTATGTCAAGAAAAACTGAAGAGGCAGGTGATTCTAAGTACAAATTTGAGATGTGAAAGAAAAACACAACAATGCTGAAATTATTTCCATTGGGATTCATATTGTTGCTTTGGACAGGTTAGTCTCACTGGGCCCCAAGTGACATTTTTAACATCAAGAGACTGGACCCATGCTCTTTAAAAGCGTAAAAATTTTGCTACTCCATTATCCTAACTTGTGAAAAGAATTCTGACTCTGGTAACCATCCCTACTGCTGCCTCCTAAGAATATGATCTACTCCCCACTGTTTCACATCTTGGCTAGATTTTACCTGTAGAAGCTACCACACGTTAGTCAGTGTTATCTGAAAGTAACTATAAAATATATGAGAAACCAAAACTACCGTGATTCAACCCCTTTACTGAAGATTTTCAAGTGTCTGTACTATGTGCTGTTGGGTTGGCTCTGACTCTTGATGCCCATATGAATGAGTGGTGTCCACAATGTCCTGTCCTCAACAGCCCTGCTCAGGTCCTGCAGACTCATGCCTACGGCTTCTTTTACGAAGTCAGTCTATCTCGTATTTAGTCTTCCTCTTTCCCTGTGGCCTTCTATTTTTCCCAACATCATTGTCTTTTCTAAAGACCCCTGCCTCCTTATGATGTGCGAAGTAAGACAGCTTCTGGCAGGGATGCCTCAGGCTTAATTCGCTCTGGGACCCACCTATTTATCTTTCTGAAGGTCCAGGGTGCCCATAGAGCCCTCCTCCAAGACCACACTTCAAGTGAATCATATTTTTTTCCTATCGGCCTTATTCACTGTTCAACTTTCACATCCATACATAGTAACTGGAATAAGAGGGTGTGGATGATCTTAGCTTGGGTCTCCCATGACACTTCTTTGCTCATGATGATTTTTCCTAAGTGTTCCATTGCTGCCTTTTCAAGTCTCAGCCTTCTGTTGATGTCTTGGCTATAGTCTCCATTGGAATTGATGACTGAATCAAGGTAAACAAAATCTTACCTTATAATTTCAATATCTTTGTTGTCTATGTTAAAGTTGTATACTGCTTCTGCAGTCATGGTTTTTGTCTTTTTTTCAAAAATAATTTTTTAATGTTTTTATTGATTTTGAGAGAAAGAGGGAGGGAGAACTATAGAGAGATAGAAACATCAATCAGGGAGGAACATCATCAATTGGCTGCCTCTTGCACAGCTGGGGATCAAGCCCACAACCCAGGCAGATACCCTGACCAGGAACCGAATTGGTGACTTCATGGTTGCTAGGTCGATGTTCAACCACTGAGCCACACCACACCAGCTGGGCGATTTTGTCTTCTTTATGTTCAAATGCAGTCCTGCCTTGGCTCTTTCTTCTTTCACTTTCATCAAAAGTCATCTCAAATCATTGCTACATTTTGCCAGTAAGAATGGTGTCATCTGAGTTAAGTTATTGGTGTTTCTTCCACCGATTTTCACCCCTCATTCTTTTTAGTTTAGCCCAGTTTTTCGTAAAATATGCTCTACATATGGATTAAACAAATACAGAGGTAAAATGCACTTTTGTCTGACACCTCTGCCTAGAGAGAACCATTCTGTCTCCATATTCTGTCCTGATACTGATTTCCTGTAAACAACACAGGTTACGCATCAGGACAATCAAGTGCTGAGCAACCCATTTCCTTTCAGAGCAACCCATAGCTTTTTATAATCCACACAGTCAATGGCTTTACTGTAGTTTATAAAACATTGACTAGACTTTTTCTGAAATTCTTTGGAGCATGCACTTCAGTATCAAAAAATGTTTTCAATAAGATCTTGAGTGGCTCTTCTATTTCTGAATCTAGTATTTTCAAATAGCTAGCAGCAATTCCTGAACTTGCCATTGCATCAACGCAGAAACAAATGTCTTCATCCATTCAAATAGAGCAAGTGACCGACAAGGAACCATGCTGCATACTCTGGGGATATAAACATGATGCAAATATGAAATCTACCTTCAAAGGAGCTAAAAGTCTAGTACCTCAAAGGAACTGCACATCTCATCTAAAGATGAGTAGCTTCTCAGAGTCCCTGGCAAGAAAGTTCAGGCCAATGTCAAAATGCAGGACCCCAGGATTGGTTTCCAAAGTCATACACATATACTACAGAAACCACTATTCTGATTAAGTATGGAAGCTTAGGCCACTGAGATGAGCCATGTGCCTACAATGCAAAATAGAAAATGGTACCACAAAAATATATGGATAAAGTGTTATGACAGATGATCACTTTGACACAAAGGATCTGAGGAAGCTTCATGGAGATGGTCCTATTTACCCAAATATTAAGAGTGGGTAACACATGTACACACATAAGGACAAAGAATAATCCAAGCTGAGGCAGATTTTTAAAAAGTATCAAGAAAGCATGAAGCATCTATGAAAAACCACTGCCAATTCGTTGAAGTTGTGCTGTCCTGCTCAATGGGTGCACCACTGCCATCCTGGATAGGTCACATCTTCCGCAGGCAAGACTGTTCCATCTGGCACTTTTGGCCTCTGCCCACTACTATAAATGTTCCCAGTGACATACACACACAAAAGTCCACACACATTTCCAATCCTCCTCCCCCTTCAGAACCACTCTAAAAGCAAATACAGAATATTATAGCAAATAAGTCTGAAAGCTTAGGCCATATCACAGGGCCTTAGATGTCTGCCACTTTTCTCTAGGAAATTGTAAGCTTTAAAAGTGATAAGTGGCAGCCCTAACTGGTTTGGCTCAGTGGATAGAGGGTCGGCCTGCCGACTGAAGGGTCCTGGGTTTGATTCCGGTCAAAGACACATGCCTGGGTTGCGGGCTCGATCCACAGTTGGGGGCATGCAGGAGGCAGCCGATAGATGATTCTCTCTCATCACTGATGTTTCTATCTCTCCCACTATCTTCCTCTCTAAAATCAATAAAAATATATATTTTTAAAAGTGCTAAGTGGCAGAATCAGTGGTATATTTTAGAACGATTCATCTAGCAGCCATATATAGCTCTGGATTAGAGGTGGAGGGCAACTGGAGATAAGGAGGCCAGTTAGGAGGCTATTACAAAAGTAAAGGAAAGCCCTAATTAGGGCCAGAACTATTTAAAAGGTGTTCTATTCAATATAGCACCGTATCCAAATCAATTTTAAATGACTCCAACAAGCATGCTGTCCCTAGCTTTCATGATTTACTCTAGTGTAATGTCACTACCTTTCATGTCAGAAAAAGAACAGATTTCTTTATGTGCTGCAGCAATCCCCTGCTCCCCCACAGTGTAAAGCTGAGCTAAGGAAATTGTGAATGCAAGTACACAGGTGGGTACCCAGCCTTATTACATATGGACTAATTAGGAAGCACATTATTTGTTAAGACATTAGCATAACGAATTAACTTAAAATGATACTTAGCAATAGGCCATTCAAAATGAAAGCCAAGATCATTCGTACAGATAAGTCTTTCAACAGGAAAAACCCAGCAGACCTACGGGAAGCAGCCAGTGCTCTCAGCTAGGAGAGGTGGATGTACTAGCAAATGAAAAGCCAGGTGCTCTGTAACTTCCATGAACTTTTTTAGACTGTTCTTCACCTTGGACAAATGTCTAGTTTCCTAGATATCCATCCTACATTGTAATTCTATACTACAGTCTAACACAAATGGATATAATGTCAGAAAATTAAAAAAAATTTTTCTTTAAACTTTGGCTACTTACCAGCAATATTACCTTAGGTAAGTTTACTGAACTATCAGTTTCCTCATCTGTAACTGGACACAAATTTTTTCAGTCACATACTGTTAGTAGAATTTAAACCTGTAATATATGTCAAGTACTTAGAAGCAGTACCTGGCATCTTGGGAACCATCAACAAATATATGTTATTGTTATTCAAACCTAAGCCACTTGTGAGTTCTAAGGAAGTAGCATCTTGAGGAAATACATAGGCACACTGTGCCTATAAATTCACATACAAACTACATAAATTAGCAATGGAAACATCATACAGGTGCATTCCAGCCAGATCTTTCACACTTCATGGAATACCTACCAACGTCCAGGTTAAAGCAGATTTTCATTTTCGGAAATGATTAAACTTCTGCACTAAAACAACACAAGTGTTTTGCCACGGGGGAGTTCTTGATGAACAGTAGGCTTCTAGAATATCTATATGACTATTTCAAAGAAACAGTCTGTTAAATAAGCAGGTTTAAAGGGATGATATGAGCTGGGCTGGAATGAGTTGGTATACCAATCAGGAGAGCTGGTTTCTAATAAGAACTTGTTTCACTGGGTATTAATGTAACCTTCCAGTTGCATGCCATAATTAAGCATCAAACAAATAAATGAGGGACAGAATGAAAAAAGACAGATTTAAGAAAGATTCAAGCCTAGCTGTGAAAAGACAATTTATGACATAAAATGTTCTAGAATAAAAAAATAAAGTTTAAGAAAATTTATTTTAAAAATCCATAAATAAAAAAGAAATGGTGCACTCCATCTGAAAGCTACACAAGAAAGATACAAATATATATAGCCAATAAAATAAATCTCCTATTTTAAAAGTAATTAGAGATGAATAGTTTACAAAAAGAAAAAAATGTGGTAAATTACATGAAACATGTACATCCTTAAGAGCAATACTATACACAAATGAAAATAACCCTGTTAATCTAAGAAATGACTAAAAATAAGACAAAACAAAACTGGATTGTATGTAGAAAAGTTTAAATATTTATGGATGCAGTATAAAAATTAGCTTAATACCCTTTGTTCTACATATCCACTTTGAGGATACAGCTCTAAAACATATAATCTCAAATAGGAAAGAAGTACGTTTTTAATGCTATTAGGAGAAACTGAAATCTGGAACAATGGAAAAATTAGGAAATATATATTAGCATACTAGAATATATATGTGTGTGTGTTTAAAATAAAAAGTGCCATAATTGAAGAAAAATGTGGACTTCCATTTCCAACCAAGATGGAACAAGGACCAAATCTACCCTTCTGCCTAAAACATGCAAAAATGTTTTGTTTTTTGAAAGATGGATTGCAAGATGCTAAATAACAGACAATAAAGGACAATGATCCCTAAGAGACAGGACCAAGTAAGCCCCACAATTGCCCCAGCTTACTACCTTGAAAGAATTTCTAGAGGGAATGGACAGGGTCTGGGGAGACCAAGGTAGTTAGAGTTCCAAGGAGAAGAGGGCACACAGAGAGAGGAAACCTCTGAGATCAGCGCAAGGCTCCCCTCGGGCAGAGTGCGGATCCGAGCAGGGCGTGTGCTGAAAACATCAAGCACTTGAGGCCAAGGGAAGAACCATGGGAAAGCATTAGAAGGAACAGTGCCTACCCCTACTCTCAGGACCCAGCCTTCCCACTCCACGATATTTACCCGTGAAAAAAAAAATTACATGCTCATACAAAGTTGTACAGAAATGCTCATAGAAGCTTCATATGTAAATAGTCAAAAACTGGAAGCACCAAAAAACCACACAAATGACCACCAACAGGGAAATGAATAAACAAACCATGTATGTATAGTCATACAATGGAATATTACTCAGCAATAAAAAGGAGTGAACTACTGACATACACTATAACATGGACAAATCTCTAAATAATTATGTTGACATGAAAAAAAGCCAGATTAAAAAGAGTCCATATTCTATATATGATCCCATTTAGATGAACCTCTAGAAAACGCAAATTAATCCATAGCGACAGAAAGCAGATCAGTGGTTGGCGGGTGAGTGGAAAGGGAAGAAAGAAAGGTATATACAAAGGGCACAAGGAAACGTTGGGAGCAACAAATATGTTTGCTATCTCGACTGTAGTGATGATTTCATGTGTATACACATATTTCAGAGCTTACCAAATCTTACACTTTAAACATGTACAGTATCCTGCATATCCGTTATGTCCCACCCAATAAAGCTGTTTGTGAAAATAGAAATAAAGAGTGGTTGCATGAACAATTTCAAGTATCAGAATACAAAGTAAGGTATACATTAACCACAATCATCAGAAGTTTAAAGAGATCTATATAAATACTAGTTTATTAAGGTCTTTAGAGTTTTAGTTTAATTACCTTCTTTAAAAATTTATCCCAAGTTAATTTAATCTAAAGGGCCATTCTTACTCTCTAGAAACAAGAGCTGAGTAACAATTTGCTCATAATATGAAAAGGTCACATGCAAGAAATAGAGACCGTGCAACTCATAAGATGCCCCTATCTCTGCTCATTCATTCCTCAAATAAGCTTCATGGGGCCAACATGAGAGGATACATCTAGAATAACAAGATGCTTGGAAAGCAGCTGTTTCAGAGGAGCTGGAGGCAGAGAAACCAGATAAATGTTCCTAATTTCACTAGGGCAGTTAGGCTATTCCCAGGGGTGAAGCATGAAGGGAAACCTTGTACAGAGGAGAGATAATGTTTGGAAATTAGCCCAGTCTCATTATTTCCAGAAATGCCAGTTCTTTTAAGATTGATTGAAGTATTCAAAGTAACATTTTGAAAATCCATATTAACATGCCTTGCCAGAAATGATGTTCACTTAAAACACTGTGAGTGTGGGTGAAGTCATTTTTCATCACAAGGTGTAAAATGTAAACAGGAGAGGGGCCACACACAGGCATTAGCTTCCTAGCGCTACCATAAAAATACCACAAACTGGTGTTTCTCTCACAGTTCAGAGCCCAAGGTCCAGATCAAGCTGTCGGCGGGGCGATGCTCTCTCTGAAGGCTCCAGGGAAGAATCTCCCCTGCCCCTTCCTAGTTTCTAGTGGTTGCCAGGGGTCCTTGGCAATGCCTGGCTTGCAGCTATGGTTTGCTTCACTTCTGTCTGTGCCCTTCCCTCTTCTTAGGAGGGCACCTAGGAGGGCACCAATCATTGGATTTAGGGCCCAGATCATCTGGAATGACCTCATCTTAACTTGATTACATTCCCAAAGGCCTGGTTTCCTAATAATGTCATAGTCACAGTACTTGGCATTGGAACTTTAAAATATCTTTTTTTTAAGGGGGGGGGGGGGAGGGAGACGGGGGGGACAAAATTCAAACCACAATAGGGGGCAAATATCTAACAGTAAAATTCTCATCAAGGAGGCAGTTATGAGGGAGACTGAGATTACAGTGAATGTAGCAAAAAAGATCTTCACTTCTAAATATAACTTGTGATCATTTCATCTTACTTCAAAATAACTAGCAAAAAAGCAAAAAATGCAGAGAAAAAGGAACACTCGTGCACTGCTGGTGGGAATGCAGACTGGTGCAGCCAGTATGGAAGACAATATGGAGTTTCCTCAAAAAGTTAAAAATGGAACTCCCATTTGACCCAGTGATCCCACGTCTAGGAATATATCCTAAGAAGCTAGAAACACCAATCAGAAAGGATATATGCATCTCTATGATCATAGCAGCATAATTTACCATAGCTAAGATTTGGAAACAGCCTAAGTGCCCATCAGCAGATGAATGGATTAGAAAACTGTGGTACATGTACACAATGGAATGCTATGCTGCTGTAAAAAAGAAGGAATTCTTACCATTTGCAACAGCATGGGTGGAACTGGAGAGCATTATGCTAAGTGAAATAAGCCAGTCAATGAAAGAAAAATGCCACATGATCTCACTCATTTATGGATAATAAAGACCATTATAAACTGATGAACAAAAATAGATACAGAGGCAGAGCAGCATCAAACAGACTGTCAAACTACAGCGGGAAGGCCTGGGAGGGTTGGGGGGGTGGGGGGGTAAGAGATCAACCGAAGGACTTGTATGCATGCAAATAAGCATAACCAATGGGAAAAACTTAGAAATAGGAGAAACCAAGATGGCGGCATAGGTAAACACCGGAAATTGCTGCCTCCCACAACAACTTCAAAAATACAACGAAAAGACAAAACGGACATCATCCAGAACTACAGGAAGGCTGGCTGAGTGGAAATTCTACAACTAGAAGGAAAGAGAAAAGCACACAGACCCAGAGGAGCTGCGGAAGTAAAGTGCAGAGGTACGGAGGCTCGAGCGCACGGAAAGGGGCTGGCACGACTATCTTTTTGAATCGGGAGGGGGTCACAAGCTCCCGACTGCTCTGAACTCCGGTTCTGGGAAGTCTCTGGGGACCCAGGACTCATAGGGGAGAAACTGGACTATCTGGCAGCGGGGAGAACTCGTAACTTGAAGGTGGCTTTCCCTCAGAGGTGCTTGCAGCAATTACGGGGACACTGAGATGCAGGGCCCCTTAGGGCAGGGCTGAGGATCCGCCATAGCTGCTTGCACCACCCTTTGATTCCCTGAGACCCCACCCCACCCAGGCTGCAGCAGAGGCTTTTGCATATGAATGCCCTGGACCATTGCAACCTGAAAAATTACCTAACAAATTGCAGATGGGCCAGACAGACCCAGAACTTCCAAGAGAAGGCCCAAGGCCCCACAGCAGCCTGCACTGCTTCACAGCTGGGCCTCATCTGGGCACCTCCAAACTCCAAAAAAGGAAGGGGAATCTGCAGTTCTCTTCGTAGCTCCTGCTGGGTAACCTCAGGCAGAGGCTAAATTAGTACCTCCTTAGATCCAAGAGCCAGTGTACCCAGTGGTCAGAGTGGGACCATCCAGATTACAACTCCTCAGATCCATAAGGGACACACTCAGTGGGCAGACCCAGTGAGCACCAAAGCCCCACAGAAGCAAGTCTTGCCCCAGAAGGGTGTCTTCAGCCTAGAAGTTCTCCCACTGCAGACACAGCTGATTCTCACTGCCAATTGGCCTGGAGGTCAATTCCTCCCAGTGATCCTACAACAATCAAGGCATAATTACAACAAGACTGTGCACAAAGCTCACAAGGGGGTGCACCAAGAGTGTCCACCTCAGGTAACTGGGGAGGCTGAGCCACTGGGCCCTATAGGACACCTAGCACACAAAACCACTCTACCAACACAGAGAAGCATAAAAATGCGGAGACAAAGAAACAGGTCACAAATGACAGAAATGGAGGAAAGCAAACAACTGGATATAGAGTTCAAGACCACGTTTATAAGGTTTTTCAAGAATTTTATGGAAACCGCTGATAAATTTAGTGAGACCCTGGAGGATATGAAAAAAGACCAACTAGAAATTAAGCATATACTGACTAAAATAAAGAATAATATACGGCGATCCAACAGCAGACAAGAGGATCCCAAGAATCAAGTCAAAGATTTGAAATACGAAGAAACAAAAAATACCCAACCGAAAAATAAAAAAGGAAAAGGATCCAAAAAATATGAAGATAGTGTAAGGACCCTCTGGGACAACTTCAAGTGTACCAACATCAGAATTATAGAGGTACCAGAAGAAGAGAGAGGGCAAGATATTGAAAACCTATTTGAAGAAATAATGACAGAAAACTTCCCCTATCTGGTGAAAGAAATAGACTTACAAGTCCAGGAAGCACAGAGAACCCCAAACAAAAGGAATCCAAAGAGGACCACACCAAGACACATCATAATTAAAATGCCAAGAGCAAAAGACAAAGAGAGAATCTTAAAAGCAGCAAGAGAAGACAGTCAGTTACCTACAAGGGAGTACCCATATGACTGTCAGCTGATTTCTCAACAGAAACCATGCAGGCCAGAAGAGAGTGGCAAGAAATATTCAAAGTGATGAACAGCAAGAACCTACAACCAAGATTACTTTATCCAGCAAAGCTATCATTCAGAATTGAAGGTCAGATAAAGAGCTTCACGGATAAGAAAAAGCTAAAGGAATTAATCACCACCAAACCAGCATTATATGAAATGCTGAAAGGTATTCTTTAAGAAGAGGAAGAAGGCCGAAACCGGTTTGGCTCAGTGGATAGAGCGTCGGCCTGTGGACTGAAAGGTCCCAGGTTCGATTCCGGTCAAGGGCATGTACCTGGGTTGCGGGCACATCCCCGGTAGGAGATGTGCAGGAGGCAGCTGATCGATGTTTCTCTCTCATCGATGTTTCTAGCTCTCTATCTCTCTCCCTTCCTCTCTGTAAAAAAATCAATAAAATATATTTTTAAAAAAAAGACTTTAAAAAAAAAAAAAGAGGAAGAAGAAAAAGGAACTCTTACTATTTACCACAGCATGGATGGAACTGGAGAGCATTATGCTAAGTGAAATAAGCCAGTCGGAGAAGGATAAACACCACATGATCTCACTCATTTGTGGAATATAATGAACAACATAAACTGATGAACAAGGACTGATCCAGAGACGGAGAGGCATTGATTGGACTGTCAGGCCTTGGAGGGAAGGTAGGGGAGGGTGGGGGTAAGGGGGAAAGATCAACCAAAGGACTTATATGCAAACCTATAGGCCTAACCAATAGACACAGACAACGGAGGGGTGAGGACATGAGCGGGGGTGGGGGGGGGGGTAACATGGGGATAAGGACACATATGTAATATCTTAATAAATAAAAAATATATTTTAATATCCCAAGAAACCAGAAACACCAATCAGAAAGGATATATGCACCCCTATGTTCATAGCAGCACAATTCACCATAGCTAAGATCTGGAAACAGCCTAAGTGCCCATCAGTAGATGAATGGATTAGAAAACTGTGGTACATCTACACGATGGAATACTATGCTGCTCTAAAAAGGAAGGAACTCTTACCATTTGCAATGGCATGGATGGAACTGGAGAGCATTATGCTAAGTGAAATAAGCCAGTCAATGAAGGAAAAATACCACATGATCTCACTCATTCATGGATAATAGAGACCATTATAAACTTTTGAACAATAATAGATACAGAGGCAGAGCTGCCTCAAACAGATTGTCAAACTGCAGCAGGAAGGCCGGAGAGGGTTGGGGGGCAGGAGGTAGGGGAGTAAGAGATCAACCAAAGGACTTGTATGCATGCAATATAAGCATAACCAATGGACATAAGACACTGAGGGATAAGGGAGGCTAGGGGACTGTCTAGGGCGAGGGGATAAAATGGACACATATGTAATACCCTTTGTAATACTTTAAGCAGTAAATAAAAAATAAAAAATAAATAAATAAATAAAATAAAAATTTAAAAAAATATATATATTTTAAAAAAAGCATAACCAATGGACATAAGACACTGGGGGGTAGGGGAGGTCAGGGGAAGGTCAAGGGGGGAAAAAAGAGAGATATTTAATACTCTTTGTAATACTTTAAGCAATAAAAAAATGCAAAATATTTAAATACAAGAAATAAATAAAAAATTAAAAAAGATGTCAAAGTTTTGAAAAAAAAATAAAACGGTTTCCTTTTTGTTTCTAATTTCAAAATTATGTCTGCAATATACATCCCTGACTGTTATTCCACCCATAACTTCCTTTGTTAAATAAATTAGAATTCTCATTCTCAAATATACTGCTTGAGCCCTGGTCTGTGTGGCTCAGTTGGTTGGAGCAACATCCAATACACCAAAAGGTGGTAGGTTTGACCACCGGTCACAGGGCATCTGCGGGAGGCAGGTGATCGATGTCTCGATGTTACACTCTCTCTCTCTCTCTCTCTCTCTCTCTCTCTCCTCTCTCTCTCTCTCATCAATAAAATACATTGCTTGAATTCTGGAGGCTGAGACACTACTTTTATAACCAGAAAAGAAAATAAATATTTTTTTAGTCAGAAGTGAATTTGCTTCTTCTAAGAGGGTACCAATCTTGTAGAGTTTTTTTTTAAGCCATCATCATTAGAAAGGTGTTTTATGATCTTATATGTTAAATTATATGTTTACATACACACTCATTTACACATATGCACAACACTACTATTATAATGTACTCTTAGTCCAGGGCAAAGTGTCTAATGTGTACCAATCAAATAAGCTTAGCATAATTCAGAACATAAAAATATGACTCCTAACCCCTAGATTTTCAAACGGAGAAAGTTTCATTGTTAAATAATGAAATATATGTATTAACTGAAAGTAATTAGACCTATTATTTCATTAAGGAAGAAACTAAAGACATAAATTGTCCGAGATTCAACTTGACCTCTCAGAGATGGGACAAATGACTGAGGGTTCATTCTGTTCTCAAAGCAAATGTAGCAAACAAATGTCTCTGGTTCATATGATTTGCTCACCAGACAGTGCTTGGAGATGTCTGTTTAGTATATTACTTGGTAATTTAAAACACGGAAACTATTTGTTCCATAATTTATTTCTAGGCAGCATATAAACAACAGCGTCAAAATGGCCCTCTAACATGCCCTTTTTACATTTGTCAACAATGTGGCAGCACAAATGAGAAAATGGGGCATTGTTTTTCTTATAATTTTTAATAATGAATAAAATATGGTTAATGTTTTAGGAGTGAATCTAGAGCTGGTATAAACAGACACCAGATCTAATATAGTCCATTTCTTCCAATTTTAAAATTACCATATATACTTTAAACATGATGCAATGTTTTGCCCCATTACATATGGGGGGGGGGGTAAAGATGCATCTCTAGAACTGAGGGCACAAAGCCCACGATCTACAGGGAAGGTTTTGCAAGCATATGAAAATAAAAAATGGGTGAGGAAATACTAAACCTTTGTTCACATGGAAAGGATCATTCATCTGAGGCCCTTGAATCTAATTTTGACTGGTGAGAAACGACACATCCTCCCATAGTCCCCTCCAGGTCTAAGTCTCCAAGATTCAAGGGCACGGCTACTGCTCTTTCTTTATCTTGTGAAAGTAAACAGCATTAAATCTAAATGAGTTTTCACTGAAATATGTGCTCCACTCCCCTCCTCTAATGTCTCTCTGCATTATTATATTTATGCAGATTATGCTCCCCATGCATTTAAAATGGCATATTTTCCATCATCTACAATTCGCAAACGTCACTTAAACTCTGAAGTGTTAAATAAATTCTTCCAAGTGTACAATGGCAGACAGTGAGTAACAGTGTTAGTAAATGGCCAGGCCAGAACCAAAGGAACTGAGATGTTCCAAATTTACCAATTTACCTAGTTGGTAGAAATAGAGATGACCCAGTGGGGGTTGGAACCAAATAAGAATACATTATAGAGTTATCGTATATAGTCATTTGTAAAAGGCACGATTATTTTATATGTCACTAAAAAATAAAGCTGTAAGTTATGAGTAAGTTTCATCCTGAAATCAGAGATGTTAAAATGTGGGCATAGGGAGAAATATACCTTTTGAGAATTAAAGAAATGTGGTATTATTTTCAATAAAGTCCAGAAGGCAGGATACATTTCATAAATGCAAAGCTTGATTTTTCATTTATCACAGCTGAAAATACTTATTGGCAAATATTCCTTTATAGCTATTTCCACCCCTTACTTTGTTTCATTCATATCAAGCATAATCACTCCACCTGCAAGTGGACCACAAATAGTTAAGACTAGATTGTGCCAACCGCAAGGACGCGCATGAACAGAAATGGCATCTAAGTAGCTTACAGCTTGGCGAAGCATTGCCCATCCAAATCACTTACGCAATCCAGGAAAAATACAGAAACTTAAATTTGGTCCTTTGGGAAACCAATAGTATGTGTAGACCAACAATTAGCCTGTGGTCCCCAAGCTGATCATTTTCTTTGCATTAACTCAGGGTGAATAATGATCAGAAGGCAATTGGCAGAGACACAGAGCCCCCAGCTCTGTTTGATGTATGATCCTGTGACAACATGATTAGCAAGAACCATTTCTCTTACACGAAAATACTGAGCCCAGATGTCAACCTGGTGCCTGGTAAAGATGCCGCACAGTGACAGCTGTTGATGTTTCCACGCTAAATAGCTGCATTCTGACCAGACACACACTTGAACCAAATGAAGTATCAGTGCATTCATAAAGAAAACATTACCAAAACCAACCAAACAAAACCCTCTGGCCACCAAAAATAAAAATTAGCACATTCTCTTCCCTTTTCTATCTGCTTAAGTCATAATAAATAAGGGGCAATTTTGCTGAAGGATGCTAAAAGGACTACCGCATTTTATGTAATTAAGCAATAATCATATAGAAGCAATTTAGTGTATAGCATGAAATAGCAATAAGTATTCAGCACAACACAAATTACTCAACACATTCATTTCACCACACTTTTTTTAATTGAAAGAATTGGTGACCTATATAAAGCACTGAATTAAAAACCAAGAGAATTTAAGCAGTAAGATGTAGTGGTTACAAGTATAGCCTGTGAGCCAGTTCTGACTCTATCCCCAGGGCTCTACTTACTGTTTGACCTTACATTGGTAACTTAACCTTTCCAAGCTTCAGTTTCCTGACATGCAAAATAAAGCTAATGAAATCTTTACCTGATGGGGCTTTGGCATTGTGTGGAATCAATTACAGAGTGCAGGAAAACTCTTACCCAGTGCCTGGCACAGGGTAAATATGCAAAATGGTGTGTGCTAACTACCACTGCATTCCCTAACCCTCAAACAACTTTCTTGCCCTGACTTTCATCGGTGTTCTGGGTTTTGTGCCTATCCTAAAATACTGTTATTATACTTTTATTGGCTTTATTTTTTTATCTTGATTCATCCACTCCCCCCAAAACCCCATCTACTTTCAGAAACATCTTAGTACCACCTCAGTAACTAATAAAACCTGAAAAATATTTAAGATCTACAGAGTATGCTAGAGAAATATCTAGGCAACAAATGAAGCCTGAATGAACATAATTCTATGGGTTTATAACTTGGTATTCACCGCCTGGCATCCTGCACCCTGGGGAAGGTTAGTGGCACGTAGCTAGAAGTCCAGGCAGGCCAAGAAGTCCTAAAGCATTTCCATTTCCCTCCATTCAGCAGGGTGCCTCTACATAAATTGCTTCAACTCAGAGGAGACACTAATGTGCTTCTGTGGAATTCTGCCAGCCCAATCCATAAATATCCTTATCAGGAAGAGTCCAAAACTATTTAATTCATTACAGGCTGAGGGTTTGAGAACCAAGAGAGAATTAAGCAATGTACAATCCAGTAGTGGGTTACAAAAGGGCGCTGTTCCAGTTAATACAGCTGTCGCTATAATAAAAAAGGAACAGAGACGATACAAGGCAATACCTACTATAAAACTTCACATGAAAATATATATAAATATATACCCCCCAAATACCAATTTTTAAAAAATAATCTGCCAACATTATATAGGAAAAGACAGAACACTTTGAAGAACCCTATTCAGGAACAAGGTACATAGTAGAATAAACAGAACTAGACAAGGAATATAAATAAACTGGTCATTAATAAACCTAACAAAAAAGATACCAGAGAGGATTGCCAGAAAAGGAAGTAATCAGAATTAACTGGACATATTGGTAGAGAGATACCAAAACAGCCCTCAGAATTCAGCAAAAACTCAGAAATCTAGGTATGAAGTCACACTGTATGGCACATCAGAGCTGGGCAAGGATGCTTACATCCTACCCTCGGTGAAGAAAAGCATATGCCTGCTTGACCTGTGGACAGACAGCCTAGGCTTCTGGCCAGTCACCATCCTGAGAAAGCAGAGTTTAGCTGTGCAGCACTGCCAATTCTTAAAATAATTGTGTGACTGCAGCTGACATTTTCACTGGCAGTATCAAGATATTGTCTATTGGCCCTGGCCAGATAGCTCAGTTGGTTAGAGTGTCATACCAATATGCCAGATTGTGGGTTCAACCCCCCAGTCAGGCAACATATAAGAATCAACCAATGAATGCATAAAGTGGAACAACAAATCTCAATCTTTCTCTCTTCCTCTCTCTCTCTCATCAATAATTTTTAAAAAAAGAGAGAGGCCTTGTATATCCCCTTCAATCTCTTATTACCTACATGAGTCTTATGGGTTTTACTTCTCCAGATGCAGTTCCTTATAAATTCCAGAGGTACAATGAAGACAAAGAATTTGCCTCACACACATATTAAACTTATTGGAATAAAACTCTATTTTTCAAAGAGAAAGACTAAAGATGAAGGAATGAGGGGTAGAGACTTAAATATTATTAGCTGTCTATCCATTCCAGATTCACTCAGAAAAAAAATTAATTTTAAACTGTTCCTAGTGCTAGACAAGGCATCTGACCACACTGAAGCATCAGTTTGAGCAAAATGACAATGAAGTGATTGTTAAGGATAATTTTCACTATATATACTTTTTATCTCATACTCTGAACCTCATACTCTAGTCCCCAATAAGATAGAATTTTACTGTAATTTGTGATTCTGATCCTATATAATAAAGCAGTAATATGCAAATGAACCCTCACGCCCTCACAAGATGGCTGCCTATGACCAGGCTGGCTGGCAGTGCGTTAGTGAGGGACGACCAAATGACTGAACAAGCAGGCTGCGTGGGGCGACCAGGTTGGCAGGGGAGTTAATGAGGGACGACCAAACAATTGAACAGCAGGCTGCATGGGGTAACCAGGCCGGCAGGGGTGGGGCGGGGGTTAGTGAGGGTCAACCAAACAACTGAACAAGTAGGTTGCGTGGGGCAACCAGTCCGGCAGGGGGGACAGTAAGGGGTGACCAGGCCGGAAGCGGTGGGGGCGGGGGGTGGGGGGCAGTTGGGGGTGACTTGGCCAGCAGCGAGGGGCAGTTAGGGACAACCAGGCCGGCAGAGCGGGGGCAGTTAGGGGTGATCAGGCCGGCACGCAGAGGCAGTGAGGGGCGATCAGGCCGGCGGGGGTGGGCAGGGCAGTTGGGGGCATTAGGCCGGCAGGCAGGTGAGTGTTTAGGAGCCAGAGTCCAGGATTGTGAGAGGGATGTCTGATTCCCGGGATCGGGCCTGAACCGGCAGTCGGACATCCCCTGAGGGGTCCCAGATTGGAGAGGTGCAGGTTGGGCTGAGAGAGCCCACCCCCCCCCCCATGCACAAATTTCGTGCACTGGGCCTTTAGTATTTAAATAAAAAACCACAACAGAGATTTATCTCCTGTAAATTTTGTTTTATCCTTTCGTTTAAAAATACTTCTCAATTATCCAGAACACCTCCTTGTTCTGTAATAGTCCCCCTAATTATTATATTCAGATGGCTACATTGACGGACAAGGCCACAATCATAAGACAAGAGATTATGGACTGTATATCAAGAGATCCCTGGTTCAAATCCGGGAACCTTGTCCAAATAGGAAGGAAGGGAGGAAGGGAGCGAGAAAAGGAGGAAAGATTATGAAACTAAATGACTAAGTAAAAATTGGATGACCATGGTGAGCCATTGAACATACCCAGGACAGTTACTTGCATCTCTAATGCCTTTATAATCTTCTCAAACTAGAGGCGAGGCTGTGTCTCACAAGCTTGTTAAGGGAAAAGTGATCTGAAACAAAGGCTAAGGCCCTTTGAGAATGTGCAATGAACAAGGTAGAAAAATCAGAGAACTTTTATTAAAATCAGAGAACACAAGCATTGACCATGGAGGTGAGAGACTGTTAATGAGGTGCTGAAAGATAAACAGGGCAGCTCATCTCAGACAACTATTCTAGCTCAATATATATCCCAGGCTATACTAAAGCATATTCACCTTTACTGGAAAATCATCTTCCCTGTTTTGTTACTTGGGGCTACATATGGAATAAAGGGGAAGATGAACTATCTAGAAATTAGGTCTTAGATAGTGCCTAGATTGCAGTTACTTCTGTGGCTGTGTTTATTCTGAACTTCCCCTTTACACATCAAAACCAATGCTTCTAAGCCTATAAACTGCAGATTTTTAGTGCATTTAAAAACATAAATACTGATGAATTATATATGTATAACTTTATTTTGACCAAGGATATGTCCAAATCGTATAATTAAGGAAAGCAAATACGAACTGCTATTGATTCCTTAGAATGTGGGAGAAAAGGAAGTGGTTGGCATTAAGAACCCTATATGCCACTTTCACCCAGAAACTTGCCTTCTGAGTCTCCAGCATTGATCACCAAAGATAGCAAATACATTGTTAGTCATTATTAGAACTTAAGAGTTATCAGACCCTCATTAACAGAGTCCAATTACAGAGAAAAAGCCCAGCTATTTTGGCTGAACATTCATCCCAATGGAAAAAAAATAAGAGCCTTCTTAATCACTTTCATTATCAAAACAGACTCCCTGCTGGAGCCTTTTAATTGGAAGCCTACCATGTTAAAGACATTTACATTTTATCAAACTATATTGACAGGGGTAATAGAAATAACTTCTAGCTTCTGGCTTCACATCTCCCAGATATGTGATGACATCTGTAGTGACCCACTGAGGGAGGGAAACAAAACACAGAAAGATCAGGATAGGAAGCTGGGCCCCTAGGACACAAGCATCCAGTTGGAAATCTCACCAAGCTGAGAATCAGCCCTTCTCCTCTTCATCTCTGCTATGTTAAGAGGGAGAAAGGAAACGGCATCACACCTAGCTCCTACTATGAAATGCCCCAAAGATAAAGGGGTGTCATTTACTAACAAATGAAGAGATATCAGAAAAGTTATTGATGTGAGAAAATGAATAGCTTTGCATGCTAGATGATTTGTGCCCAAGATATCTCTCTCTCTCCCCTTTCTCCCCCGCTCCCTCCCTCCCTCCCTCCCTCTCCCTGCCTTTCTCTCACACACACACTCTCAACGTGTAGGATGCCACAGTGTTATAGCCATGAGCCATATTTTGTTATACATAGAGGCTACAAAAGTACACAGCACTTTACAAACCACAGAACATAGGCAACAGAGCCTGGGGGAATTCAGCCTAAATTACACATGGACAGGGTGGTGAGGGGAAAAAGGAAAATATTTAGTTGCACAAATTCTTGGCAAGAATAATTTTGAGAGGCAGTAGGGAAGGGACTATTAAGCCCTGATCTGTAGAAGAAGAGCTCATGCAAACCAGAATCAACCCATCAGTAATCCAAAGCCTTAACTCCTGAAGGCCAAGAGTGGTATCATCACAGCAATTCTCTGGCAATTTCCACCTCTGGCTTTAAACATGATTTGGTTTTCTAATCATATGATGGCAAGTTCATTCGTAATATTAAAATGAAAATACTGAATACACACCCACATGCTTAGGAAAGAAAAGAAAAATGAAGCAAAAGTAGCCCTAGCTGGTTTGGCTCAGTGGATAGAGCATCAGCCTGTGGAGTGAAGGGTCCCAGATTTGATTCTGGTCCAGGGCACATGCCTGGGTTGCGGGCTTAATCCCCAGTTAGGGGGCTTGCAGGAGTCAGCCAATCAATGACTCTCTCTCGTTGTTGTTTCTATCTCTCTTTCCCTCTCCCTTCCTCTCTGAAATTTTAAAAATGTAATTAAAAAAAAAAAAAAAAAGGAATCTTATTGGTGCCAGATGGGTACTATACTTACTAGGCAGTTTGTAAGGTATATAAATATCTAAGCACTATGTTGTACACCTGAAACTAATATAGTATTGTCAACTGTAATTGAAAATTTAAAAATTTTAATGGTCAAGCTCACTTTTTTTAAAAAGTGATCTTATAATGGGCCTAGGAGAGCTGCAAACCTAAATTATATTAAGTTCAGCCATTACAAGCTATGATTACATAATCCTCATCAACTAAGGGAGCCATCCATTCTTTTATCCTCCTATATCAGGGGTGGGGGGCATCTGGTCCATAGGCCTTATCCTTTGGTCTGGTCCTGCCAAGGCAACTGCAGGCAGGATTCGAAATTCAATAAATCTAGGAGCTTTTTCACAGCAACACAATTTTTAAGTTGATAATTTTGTATGGCCCTTGACAGAAAAAAGGTTCCCCACCCCTCTCCTAGATAAACAAAAGATTTGAGCTCCTAAAAGGTACGCAAGAGTTCCCAAGAGACAGAGAACCACAAGAAATTCTCTCCATTGAGAGAACACATAAAAAGTTTGTTCCCAGACATATACAGTGTACCCCACACCAACTCAATGAGCCATGGCTCAGAAAGTCCTTAACTTTGAATCAATTTTTAAGCGAGGTCCTTAATTTAGTGCTCTCTGCACTTATCAGAGATTCAGCACAATGGACAAAACAGGAGCTGTCAGCATTGAGTTTTATCGATTATGAAAGTCATGATGTGTCACACTATTTTGTAATGTATCATTATTCCCATTTTGCAGAGAGCTCAAGGGACTCTTCTCAACTATACGGTAGGTGTCTGGGAAGGACATAAGCCAGGTCATCAGAACACCCATCACAAATACTTTCCTGATGACCTCTATTTTAATGTAATACATTAATAGTCAAAACCAGTCAGGTTCATTTTTCAACATGCAAATCAAAAGTGCTCAGGAGTTGACTGAAGTAGAAACAGAAATTACCTGTGGAATCCCATGACCTCTGAGCTCACCAAGGGTAGACACAACAAAGTTTTTTGGTGCTACTTTTCTATAATATAAACTACTAGACAGTCCAATGTTTTCAGCATGTATTACTAGTAGATATCATTTATAGCCAATATTGAAAAAAATCGCCTGATTCTGATGGGCTTTTCATAAGTTTTTCTTGAGTCTCCCAAAAAGCAAGATACCAATTCACTGCAAAATCAGGTTTAATCTCCTCCCATTCATCAATAGTGACACCAACCCCCTCTTCTCTATTCAAAGGGGAAACCATCTGCAATAGTTCTACCCAAGTTCCCCAGGAATTTTAGCTTCGACAGGCTGGTTTCTGAACCCTCAGCAATGGGAGCAATTTAACTCGATCAACTTCACCAGTCACTGTTGCAATTTAGCTAAGACATTTCCCAGGGGCCCATTAGAAAAGGTTCCAATTTGAAAAACGCACATCTGATCCTACAAACCAGTCCAGGCAACATCATTTGGTACCAACTTACAATTTTTTTCTTCTGATCCCAAATCCTTCACTTTGACACACAAATGCAGAAAGGAAATTTCAATAGACAGCATTTTGAAAATGTTGCTCAAATATACAAACATTAAAGGATATTATGATAAAAATCATAGCCTGCTACATGCATGGGTTCTGATTGGTTTTGTTTTGTTATTCATCTCTATTATAAGCAAACTGAAGATGGTGGCCCAGGGTAGAAAAAGCCTTCAACAGCATCTGCAATACGGCAACATCAGAAACCTAATGAAAATGTGAAGTTCCTTCCAGGGTTAAGGACCATGAAAAGCCAAAATAGCACTATAAAAGTACTTTACACATGCACACACATTGCACCTCCTCAATGGAATGAATGAGCCAAAAGAAATGTGAAAGTACATGTTATGTAGGAATGGGCAAAAGGGTGGGAGAGAGCTCTTCCAGCAAAAGAAATGAAACACTTTTATAATATCAATAGGAAAAACTCAGTTACAACCTTCAGATTACTGTTGTGAAAGCCAAAATATTCAGATTGGAATTCACTGCTATCCCATAAATAATTACACCTTACTTCATTAGACTTAATAGGCTTTACCAATATGTTTCAGTGGGTCTCAGTCTGCTTTTCTAGAACACTGGTACTTCTGAAATGGAATGTAGAAAATGTGTCACTAACATCATCCTCAACCAGGAAAAACTAAAGGCGCTTTCCCTTAAGATCAGGAACAAGACAGGATGTCTGCTTTCACCACTCTTATTCAACATAGTACTGGAAGTTCTAACCACAGCAATCAGACAAGAAGAAGAAATAAAAGGCATTCAAATTGAAAAGAAAGAAGTTAAGACTGTCATTATTTGCAGATGACATAATACTGTATATAGAGAACTCTAAAGTTTCCACCAAAAAACTACTAGAACTGATTAGCAAATTAGTAAAGTAACAGGATACAAAGTAAATATTCATAAATCAGTTGCATTTTTATACACCAATAATGAACTATCAGAAAGAGAAACTATCAGAACTAAGAAAGCAAACAATCCCATTTACAACTGCATCAAAAACAAAATGAAATAAAATAGCTAGGAATGAATTTAACCAAGAAGGTAAAAGATCTGTATTTGGAAAATTATGACACTGAAGAAAGAAGCTGAAGAAGACAAAAATAAATAAAGTATATACTGTGCTCATGGATAGGAAGAATTAACACCATAAAATGTACATACAATAGATTCAATAAAATTCCTATCAAAATACCAATGGCATTTTTCACAAAACTAGAATAAATAATCCAAAAAATTTATATGGAATTACAAAAGACCCCTAAAAGCCACAGCAATCTTACAAAGAACAAAGTTAGGGGGGGAAAGTATCAGCATCATGTAAAATAATGTTACCAAAAATTAAGTTAGAAAACTGAATAGTCTCAGTTTAGAAACTTTGTCCATAAGTTTTTCTTTAATAAAGAAGAGTATTTGTTATCAAGTGTCAAATGTCAATAAATCAATGAACCAATAACAAGTTCCTCTAATTATGATATACTAGAGGCTTGGTGCACAAAAATTTTTGCACTGGGGGGGGAGGGATCCCTCAGCCTGGCCTGTGCCCTCTCGCAGTCTGGGACCCCTGGGGGGATGTCCACCTACTGGCTTAGTCAGACATCCCTCTGACAGCCCGAGAGCCCTCAGGGGATGTTCACTTGCCAGCAGGAAGCAAGCCTAAGCTGGCAGCCGTCAGCCTGGCTTGTGGCTGAGCAGAGCTCCCCCTGTGGGAGTGCACTGACCACCAGGGGGCAGCTCCTGCATTGAGCATCTGCCCTCTAATGGTCAGTGTGTGTCATAGTGACCAGTCATTCCTAGCAGTTCTGTTGTTAGGGTCAATTTGCATATTACCCTTTTATTATATAGGATTACTACTAGAGGCCCTGTGCACGAATTTGTACACTGGTGGTATCCCTCCACCTGACCTGCGGACATCCCCCGAAGGGTCCCAGGTTGCGAGAGGGCACAGACCAGGCCAATGGACCCCACTGGTGCATGACTGGGGCCAGGGACAAACCACGGGAGGATTCCGGGGCATGTCCAGCCCATCTCTCCCACTCCCGAGCGGGGCAATTGGGGCCGTCTCACCCAGTCCTCATTGGGG
This sequence comes from Myotis nattereri, assembly GCF_964212035.1. Classification (NCBI taxonomy): domain Eukaryota; kingdom Metazoa; phylum Chordata; class Mammalia; order Chiroptera; family Vespertilionidae; genus Myotis; species Myotis nattereri. Next base: position 20,095,930 of record NC_138086.1, on the reverse strand, counting down.
CCAATTGGGGCTGGTCAACCAGGGAGGGACCGTGGGAGGTTGGCCGGCCAGGGAGGTACTGTGGGAGGGCTCCAGGGCGTGTCTGGCCCATCTCACCCAGTCCTGATTGGCCAGACCCCAACAGCAAGCTAACCTACCGGTTGGAGAGTCTGCCCCCCGGTGGTCAGTGCACATCATAGCGACTGGTTGAACTAACAGTCTGACACTTAGCATATTAGGCTTTTATTATATAGGATTAATAGAATGAATATTTTGGTGCACACATATACTTCATTTTATGTAATTTACATATATTTTCTAGCTGGAGAATTATCCCAAATTAACATGACAGAATTAAATATTTTTATGTACCATGTACATTCTAGGAGTTTTGCCACCTCAACATGTTTGGGAGCCAATGCTATTATTTATCAAATTTAATGGTGGCAGAGTACCAAATGTTCAGAAAAACAACTCACATTACATATTCAACCAGGGACACATAGGATACACAATTCTAGATGCAGTATTTCTGCTCTCTGACAAGTGTAGCTTAAAAATTCCAGTGATTTTTTTTATCTTCCCTATGTATAAAGAGAGCATATTTGCTCTTTCAGGCTAGTACTTTCACCTAAGTCTCAACTGTAAGAGAACAAAATAAGTGGACTGTCAGAAGATATTGATTTATAGATGGTAACTTCACTTTATCAACAGTACCACCTACAATCTACAGCCACACATACTGCAAGTCAAGATTTCTACAGGGTTGGAGTAGTACTAGTTATATTCAATGTGGTTCACAATGTCACACAGGAAATACCGCTGTTTTACAGTAGCTTTTCTCAAAACATAGGCGAAAGACCCCTGCTTCTCTCTTTTCCTTCCTTTCCAACTACTATATTTGTGTGAAGCTAAAATTTCTTCAAATTTTTCAACCAAAGTATCATAAAACAAACAAAAAATGCAAAGCAGATACAGGATTCCAACTGTCTTCTACTAAGCCATATATCAAACAGATTTGCCAAAATAAAGTAATGTCATCCTTCATTTTTTTTAAATAGTTATTTTTCATGAAAACTTATTTGTATTAACATATAAACAGGCTTGTTATTTTTTTAAATTAAATACTATACAATTCTCAGTTTTAGTCCTAATAGAGTATATACTAATACATAATTATTCCACATTAACAAAAGCTCTTTGGGTCCTCAATAATTTTTAGTAATATGCAGGAATCCTCAAACCAAAAAGTTTGAGAACCACTATTTTAGAGGAACTCAATAGATATACTATAGTTACAGTATAAGGGAGGCCCAATGCAGGAGAGCCTTAATGTGAAGATTCCTGATCAAAAATCATCTTTTTAAGTAGGAGGGTCATTAATATTAACAAATCTGGTTAAAAAAAAGAAAAAGGAAAGGAAATGAAATGAAAATTTAAAAATTCATTCTAATATTTATTCAAACACAATTGTTTAATCCTGCTCTAAAAACATTTCCCTATCGGTCTTACTCTATGCTCATGTTTTTGTGCAATTATAATTATGATACAAATAGAATGAACTTTGACATTTTGTTCACTTAACAATGTAACCAAAATAAGTGTCCCAGCAGACATATAATCTTTCTAATTTTTGTAGATACAAAATTGGAGTGCATAGCTATATATAACTAAAAATTCAAACTGTACACTCAATACTTCTACACTGTTCTAAAAGTGAAAACTCAATTTTTTAAAAATCTTAAAAGACCACAGATATTCCAAAATTTATTTAACCTAGTCCCAATTTCTGACTATTTAGACCAGCCGTGGGCAAACTACGGCCCGTGGGCCGGAACCGGCCCGTTTGAAATGAATAAAACTAAAAAAAAAAAGACTGTATCCTTTTATGTAATGATGTTTACTTTGAATTTACATTAGTTCACACAAACACTCCATCCATGCTTTTGTTCCAGCCCTCCGGTCCAGTTTAAGAACTCATTGTGGCCCTCGAGTCAAAAAGTTTGCCCACCCCTGATTTAGACTATTTCTATTTTTTCTGAGCTTGTGCTAGTTAAAAAAATGGAGAAGTTAGCTAGTTTACCTGTTTTTACTTATGTAGACATGCTTGTGTAATTAAAATTAAGTATGTCTGAAAAGTTTAACTTCACAAAAGTTTTCTGAATGTATTACTGTAATTTAAAATTTATACTAAACTAGAGGCCCAGTGCACAGATTCATAAGGAAGGGAGGGAGGGGATCCCTTAGCCTGGCCTGTGCCCTCTCGCAATCCGGGACCCCTCGGGGGATGTAGCAGTGCACCAAGTGGCAGGTGGCCAGGGAGGAGCCAAGCCGGGGCTGGGTGCCACGCTGTTCATGTTCATCCTGGCCAGCTGTGCCTGCTGTCACCACTGCTCAGTAGCGCTGCCGCGGAGCCGGGAGAGGCTCCCAACGCTGCAGCTGCGCTAGCCAGTCATGAGCCCAGCTTCTGGCTGAGCGGCGCTCCCCCTGTGGGAGCACACTGACCACCATGGGGCAGCTCCTGTGTTGAGCATCATCTTTTCCCCTGGTGGTCAGTGCATATCATAACGACTGGTAATTCCGGTTGTTCCGGTCGCTTGGTCATAACGGTCGCTTAGGCTTTTAATATATACAGATAGGTCTAGTAAATGTGTGCGTTCACCAGTCACTGTGAATAACCAAGTGCACACGGCTGGAACGTCTGCCCGCATGTGGTAAAACTGCTGCAAAAAGTCACGCCACGCAACAACAGAACCAATTATCTCATGCAATGCAGTGTGATCATGTGCTAATCATTCACCAAGCACTGTTTAAAAACAGTGACTCTTGGGTTTAAATATGTAGACTACAGTTGAGATATGCAATACTTATTTATGTTGGTGAGATTACTATAGTGTTTTTTCTAACATACGGCCCATTCACTAAAATTTGTTAAAAAAATAACAATGAATTAACAACAAAAATAACCTGTTAATTCATTTACAAATAAATCTTGATTAAAAGAATTTTAAAATTAACAGGGTGTTAGTGTTCACATTTTACATATGGCCTAGAAATTTTGTCCATTAAATTGAGGTCCCGAATATCAATGATTTACTGTACTCTGATAAAGATCATACACAAATTACGAAGACACCCATCTTTTAGCCAGTAAGACTGCATGGACCCAACAGCAAAGAATAGGATAGCGCTACAGATCTAATTTCTCTCACAATTATTCTTTGAAAATAAAATGAAGAGACATTTACAAATGTGAAATAGCTATGAGTTCAACTTATAAGTTAGTTAAGAGTGCTGGTCCTTCATCAGATTAGTCAGTGCCATGTGTCAGGCCTAACTTGGGGATCGGTCATAGTAGTAGACATAAAGCCTATGGCAAAGTCTTCTCTGCCAAACTAAGCTGCTTGATACATGTAGGTTACTGTTATGCACTCAATTGTGTCTCCCAAATTCATGTTGAACCTCAGAATTTGACTCTATGTGAAGATAGAACCTTTTAAGAGGTGATTAAGTTAAAATGAGGACAGTAGGGTGGACCCTCATGTGATTGGTAAGGCATCCTTATAAGAAGAGGAGGTTAGAAGGACACCATGGTCACACAGGTACAGAGAAGGATGACTATGTGAAGAGGAATCAGAGAGTTGTGACCTACAAGCCAAGGAGAGAAGCCTCAGAAAAACCAAACCCAACACCACCTTAATCTTGGACTTCTAGCCTCCAGAATGCTAGAGCTGTGCAAGTTGGCGCTAGTTTGCTAGGGCTACCATTATAATGTAGCACAGTTACCAATCTGACACCAGAGGATATTTTCGTGCTCTTCCCAATCTAGTCCAAACCCTTCCATGTACAGATAATGAAATCAAGCTCTGTGAGGTTAAAGTTTTCACTTGTGACTGAAAAACAAGTAACTAGAAGATCAAGGGAAAGAATCTAGATCTCTCACACCAAAGCTCTTTCTACCATATTACAAGAATAATGATAAATGAGAATCCAGATATTTCTGAGCATCAATAGCAAAGACCTACAATTTAATCTTAAAACAATTAATTTATGGAACACAATTCTTGAGGATGCTCAATAATAGCCAGTAGTTTTAAACAACAATATATTGAGGTATAAACCTTTGAAGAATACTATAACAATTTTACCTGCTATACAAGAAATGTGTCCTCAAGCAAACAAACTAACAAAAAACCTGAAACAGGATCATTTAAAAAGACACAGGCTGCCCTACCTGGTTTAGTTCAGTGGATAGAGCGTTGTCCTGCAGACTGAAGGGTCCCAGGTTCAATTCTGGTCAAGGGCACATACCTTGGCTGCGACTCGACACCGGCCCCAGTCAGGGCACCTGGGGGAGGCAAACCATCCACGTACTCTCTCACATCAATGTTTCTCTCTCCTCCACTCTCTTCAACTCTGTCTAAAATTTAAAAAAATCAATAGAAAAAATATATATATCCTCAGGTAAGGATTAACTAAAAAGACACAAGGCCTTTGAACAAATAAAAGGAAAGAAGAAGCTAAATGTAACAGCTTTAAGGAAAAATGGCTGTTAAGAATGAGATCAAATGACCAGGAAGACCAGACAAATGCTAGCTTTTGACTGTGGATGAAGAAAATTAATTAGAAACTAGAACTTTCAGGTTATCAAAGCTGAAGACCTACAGAGGGTGGACAAGATTGTTGGGTATTATAGAACAGTTTAAATATGACTATGTGTTTATTTTAAATGCCTGTCTCTGTAAATATTCTGTTCTTGGCATGTTAAGTGTTTTTTGGCTTAGCTTTCCTCCCTTAATTGAAACTTTCTCAGTTAATCAATGAGATCAACTATCCCAAAATATACTAAATAAGACGGTGGCCACAGCTTTTCCACCTTGAAATTAAAAAATAATCCACAAGGCATTCTCCCTCTAAGGAGCATGCCCATGCCATTCCCCACCCCATCCCCCAGGCACATATCCCCTAACCTCTAAGGAACCCCATTTGACTTGAAACCAGGGAAGGAATGGGCAGAGACCTATCTCCAAGTCTCTTTTTTCCCCCTTTTCTCTAACTACCCACTGAGCCAAAGCAGCCCAGCCTCAGCTCTCCTGTGCTTCTTCTATGCCCTTCCTTGTTTCCCGGCCCTAAGTATGTTTCTGCTACAGCCAATAAATTCTTGCTTGCTTTTCTACATTTTGTCTCGATTGAAATCTTTCCATTGAGAAGATAAGAACCGAGGTCTCTTCATCTCCTCAGTACCATCTGTTTTTGTTTAAACCCTATAACCCAGGAGCTCAGGGCCATTGTCTCTCACAAGTGGCCTGCTCCTCCCTTATCTTCAATAAGTCCCACTTTGCTTTACTTTCATAAATAAATAATCCACAAAACTGCAGCCGGTCAAATGATCACCATGGACAGCGCTAGTTCTGAAGCCCTCAGATCTAGGGATTTGCTTTAATAAAGAAATTTACAGCCCTAGCTGGTCCGGCTCAGTGGACAGAGCATCAGCCTGTGGACTAAAGGGTCCTGGGTTCAATTCTGGTCAAGGGCACATGCCCGGGTTGCAGGCTCAATCCCCAGTGTGTGTTGGTGGTCGGGGGGGAGGAGGGAGTAGATAAATACAGAAGGCAGATGATCGATGATTCTCTCTCATCATTGATGTTTCTATCTCTCCCTTCCTCTATAAAATCATATTTAAAAAAGGAATTTACAAATAACCGTTAGAAGTACTTTCCGTCCCTACACCTTCAACTTTTACAAAAAAAAAAAAAAAAAAGAAATATGTTTGGGTTTGGAGATAGTTAAAACTTAGTTGAAGCAAAGGAAGCTGAATTATAATTAGAGGCAGGCAAAATAGTCACAGTTCTTCAGCATGCTAATCTTATACTTGATGGCCAAAATGGTAGTGGTAGGTGGCCTAGAAAACCATATGGAGATATGATGAAAACAGTGATTTCCAGAAGTCCTAGTTAAGGTATATATGGAGAGCAATAAACCACTTGAAATCTATTTTTGAAATCTTTTTGTACTTTAAAATGTGCTCTAAAAATTATTGTGCTATAAAAGGAAATTCCAATGACGTACAAATATGTTCAGAATACGGTTTGCAATTGTAATGCAGGTTCTAGTTCAAGTCCATACTGTTACAATACCAGCAATTAGTAAATGCCTGGACACACAGAATGGTCTCAATTCTTGAAGGTATGAAGAAACAACTAAAGAAGGGGGAAGCTATAAAACAAAAAGCTAGCACTTCAAATAACTACTGAATATAGAAATAAGGTAAAAAGAGTTTTTTTACAGACTTGTCCCTTAATAATGACAAAGAGAAGATGGAATGACAAATCATAGAAGAAAGGTACCTTTTGAGGCTCTTACAAAGGTATACATTAACCTCTTGATGAATTTTTCTTATTGTCAAGTATGCACATAGCTGACTGTCCTTGGCAAAGCTAGGAGAGTTTAAAATGAATTGTTGAAGTCAATCAAATACTTTCCCTTTAATTAACTATGAGCAGTTGATTACATTTCTCTAGAAAGAAAAAAACATAGGAATGTTTGTTAAATGTACCCTATGTGTTATTTTATTCAACCTCATTTACTACAAAAAAACCAAGAAAAGTCATAATGCCCATTTTACAAATTTAAAATCAGGTTTAAATTTAGTTATCCTCTTAGTATCTCAAAACTAGTGGTAGGCTGGTTTCAGGCATAAACTAGCCAAATCCTTTAAAGTTCATTCCTTTCCCATTCATTATGAGGCGTCTCAAGTAATAAATAAGCAGGACAGATTAATAAAACTGTAAAGTTTAAAAAAAAATCCATCCACATTCACCTGCCCTATGACCCAACCAACACCAATCCTAGGCATACTATTTCTCCCAGGTGAAAAAACATACATGTCCACTGAAAGGCATTAGCATCATAATAGATCCAAGCTGGTAACAACCTAAATGTCTATTAATAAGAAAATGGCTACACAAAAAGTTGTTTATTCATACAATGGAATAGTATACACAGGAGAAAAGAACCACTACTGCTACACAGAACAGCAAGGATAAATCTCACAGGCATAACATTGCATGAAAAAAGCCAGATACAAAAGGGTACCCAATGTATTCCATTCAATGAGGCTCAAGAATAGGCACAACTAATCAATGATGATAGATATCAGAAGTGTGGCTACCATAAGGCATCAAGTCTGTGAATGGGTAACTTGTGGGATGTTGAAATATTCTATGTCGATCTGGTTGGTAGATAAAGGGCATATACATACCTAAAAATTCACCAAGGTGAATACTTAAGATTACTGTACCTTATACACATGACTAGGTGTTTAACTTCAATAAAAAAAAGTTTCTTTAAAAAAAGCTTTCATAAAGTGACAAAGCAGAGTAATAGCATTTACATTTAAACGAAGAATAACTTTTATTAGTATCTACATATATAAAAGCCTAAGTGACCATTACGACCACACGACTGGAATGACCGGTCGACCGGTCGCTATGACACGCACTGACCACCAGGGGTCAGACGCCTGACACAGGAGCTGACCCCTGGTGGTCAGTGTGCTCCCACAGAGGGAGCGCTGCTCAGCCAGGAGCCAGGCTCACGGCTGGCAAGCGCAGCTGCAGCGGCAGGAGCCTCTCCTGACCCTGCGGCAGTGCTGCCAAGCAGCAGCGGCAGGCACAGCAAGCTGGGATGAGCACAAGTGGCGCTGTGCCCAGTCCCAGCTCGGGCTCAGGCTCCTCCTTGGCCACCTGCTGCTTGGCACACTGCTACATCCCTCAGGGGATGTCCGACTGCTGGTTTAAGCCCTGGCCTGTGGGGATCGGGCCTAAACCGGTAGTAGGACATCCCCCAAGGGGTCCCAGATTGTGAGAGGGTGTAGGCCAGGCTGAAGGAACCCCCCCAACCACCACCATGTCCAAATCCATGCACCGGGCCTCTAGTTGGGAGCATAACCTGGAAAGTACTTGAAATTTGTACCACTATGTAAATATATTGTTATTTCTGGTAGCAGCTGGCAATTCTACCTCTTAAAAGAAGAATCAAGACAAAATGGAAAACATATCAGCAACTATTCTCTAGTTTATGACTCTTTTTCAATTATACAAAATGCACTTACAGAACTTACCTGCAGAACACACCATGCCCCCCAATCTGCTTTAAAACAACACACAGGTCTGAAGTATATCAGTTGCTACTAAAGCAGATGTGAGTGAGGTATCAGGGAGAGGAAAAAGGAGAGCTAACAGGCAGCAACATCATAATTGCTGGGATGCAAACAGTGAATGATCCCAAAACATGATACATAAAGTCGACACTACTAAGGCAAAAGCCCCACTTGCCGTTTTAGATTTACTAAGATTTTTTAAGTGACTTTTTTTATGCCACTGCCCTAAATTCTTGAATGCTTGCTGCATTAACTTGGCACAGTTTATAGCCTGCGCTTTCTAAATGCCTGCATGTTGGTGGATACACAAGTGATAAGAACCTACTACATTGCTACGGTCCTTACCCAAGAGCCTGAAAGAAGCAGCCCATTGTTACTGCCTTTGAAGCTCTGAAATCTAACCACTCTTGCTGAAATTATCCCAACATCTATGTGCTCTTACAGATTCTGAAACTCCCTGGGGTTCTTATGCTGAATCATTTTCCACGCTGGGAGCACCTCTCTCAGAACCCAGAATCAGATTACACAGCGTTCATAGGAAACCTCTTTCTTATCTAACTGGATTAACCTAGTTTCTCTTGGGTGATGAATTCTTCCCATAAACACAGTTAATAAATTTAAGTTAATCAAGATTCAACTATATCAAATTGTCAAGCTCATATATAAGGACATGAAATTTTGAAATAAAAACTGATCAGAGACCATAAAAATATAATCCATCTCCTCATAGGCCCCAGCACTCTCCCAACGGAAGGCAGAACTCTAGAGAGATTTAAGACAAAAGCTCCTTTAGTTGTAATTGGTTTGTAAAAACCAAAAGTTTATCTACTGCCCACTGGCATTTATCAGCACTAACACTTCAAAGGCTGATGCAATGGCTCATTTCATTTGAGCTTCAAAAATCCCTGAGCATTCCTAAGTATTTTTCAATTCAAATCCAAATGAATAGAGGACAAATGGAAATACCAAACATTGTTTCTTGAAAAATAATCTATTCTCATTGCCAAACCCAGAATGCAAGTCTTTGTGGGGTAGCATACTCCTGTATTTGTGTGTAATACTTTTACATTCATACCACACTGCAATCCCATTAGCAGCAGGCTTAAATTAATAAAATTGTTTGTCTTGTCAGCTTGTGTTACACGTTGTACAAACTTGTTAGATAATCAGCGAAGGCATGACAATTCATTATCCTACAGGGAGCCGGTCTAAACCAGCAGCTTCCGCTTTCTGACAGAGCCACCACGTCAAATGACAGCAGCATTTGCAGCTGCTTGATGCACACTCTGAAGGGCACAAACACAGCAACTCAGCATATATCTTACTGTTCACCGGCAGCAAGAGAGATTTTATATTTCACCCCAGATACAAAGTGCCTACGGCTGCCGGGCATCAGCAGGACTATATTTCGAGAAGCCTCTTAAACAAGACAGACTGAACATTTTTTTCCTGGCCCTCAGATTGGCTGGCAAGGGTAAAAGATGTGGTCAGTGGATTTTAACATCAGCACCTGGCTCATATCAAACCACCCAATGGTTTTCTTCTCCAGCAAGGATGAGAAAAGGGAGGAAGAGCAATGTCCCCTTCCTGAACAGCAGAACTCCCTTTTGGTTCAGCTTCAATCAGATGCCTCCACACTACAACTACACGGAGGTAGGCATTTCGTTGTCACTCCACCGGCTGTGGAAAAGCGAGCTGTTACTCCTCTTGGGCTCCATGCTACCCAATATAAGCAATACTGCACAGCATTATGTTAGCATAAATCTAATCAGGTATTTCAAGTAATAGGAAGTAAATGTCAGTTACAAAACATACTTCTTGGCATCACTTACCCAAAATACAAATTGGTGGCAGATGGAAGACCATATTCCAATTGTTTTTTTGTAGGTTACAGAGATCACCCCTACCACTCAGCCCCAGAACTAAGTACAGCTATGCAAAGCAGAACAAGTCCATGCACCAAGAGGATTTATTCAGGTCGAAAAGAAATTAAGCTTTTGGAGAAAGTGAAGATGTTCAGGAAAATGAGACCTACAACTTATATACTATATTCCCTTGGGGTTTTAATGCTTATGGCTATTGATCCAACAGACCTATGACATTTTTACAGGCCAAAAGTAGTTTTCAACTTGTCTCCCCAAAATAAATGAATATGGTTCCCCATTTGTGTCTGGATAAATCTGGCCATCCATCAAGTCTACGGTATTGTTACAAAATATTCTGTCTCTCTCTCTGCGAAAGGCTAGTAATCTCCAGCTCACTGTAGACTTGGCCAAGTGGTTTACAGAGCCCTTTCCTGAGAAAGGTTTATACATCCCTGTCCTGGCGAGTTTGGGAGTGGCCAGGGAAATCAGTCAGTCAGTCAGTCAGCTCTTGGCGCCATGTCTGTTTCCTCCACTGTGATAGTGGTAAGATCCCAGGTAATGAATGATGGATCAGCCCGAGTCCCAAAGAGAAAACAGCCTGAGGCAGAGCCATAGCCTACCTACGACGGATACAGGAGAGAGAAACGAACTACTATTGTTAAAAGACACTGAGCTTTTCTTTAAGTGGATTATCCAGTTAACTGCCATGATATTTTGAATTTGATTTAAAAAGGTCCGCCACTTGTGTCTACAGACACTTATGGCGTACAAATGGTTAAATAAAGGCTATAGGAAATCTGGTCCCGGCAAGGATACTGATACTACAGTGAAAAGCAACAAAACATCCAATACGAGAAGCAGGACGGGATCTTCCGAAGAACGATGGCTCACTTTAGGAAAGCAAAATTCTTTTCCTCTACCTGATCTCCTCAACCCAAGACCCATTTTCACTCCAAGAACATAATCTATAAAATGACATCAGTAAAATCATTTTCTATTCTCAATACAGAAAGTACCATGGCGCAAAAGGACACACCATATTCAGAGGCTAGTACCTGTTCCACCTTTCTCTGCTTTCTATCTTGCCATTGGATCTAATCCACTTCTAGTTGATAATCTACTTTGGCCTAACATGAATAAATGGGCTCTAATTGTTCAAGGGGGTTCTACTGAAAGCTAATGTTTAGGAAGATGTTGTTTTTGGCTCTTCAGGAGTCAACATTTTACTTTCTCACTGTGATCTGGATATGTGAAGTATGACAAAGGGAAGTAACCATTTTAGCAGGAATCAATTGTTACAAAATTGTATTGGCTGTGCAGGATTCAATACATAAGACATAATGAGAGCTGAAGCACATTTCAGTGTCAAAAGATATTCTTCAGAGTCCTAAGAAGGCAGGACACAACAAATTGTACCTTAATGAACATAATGGGAGAAGGAAACTACACAGACCAGCCTGTTCCAACTAGGTTTGTTTATTCTTCATGAATCTTCGTGAAATAATCAGAAGATTTTCAGAAATGAGGTGCACTATTTTCAGAAGTGAGGTGCATCTAGGCACCCTAGGGGTTTTTCTTGTCCTACCCTTGGCTCAGCCAAGGGGCAGGCGAGAAGGAACTTTTTCAACTAAAAATAAAATAAGTTTAGCCTGCCCGTGTGGCTCAGTGGTTGAGCATCAACCTATGAACCAGGTGGTCACTGTTTGATTCCCAGTCAGTGCACATGCCCGGGTTTCAGCTCAGTCCCCAGTAGGGGGCGTGCAGGAGGCAACCGATCAGTGATTCTCTCTCATCACTGATGTTTCTATCTCTCTCTCCCTCTCCCTCTCCCGTCCTCTCTCTGAAATCAATGAAACTATTTTTTTTTTAAGTTTAAGAAAAATCAGCATCTCCATTTTCACGCCTAATGCGCCTACAAAGATCTAGCTCCCAGTATCCAAGGCTCCAACGAGCCTGTTGGACACGACCTCTGCTCTTCAAGAGATTCAAGTTCATTATTTTCTAGTATCATTATGGCTTTTAGTAAAAATATCCACTCAGATTACCCTACCAAAAGCACAAAGTACTCCAGGAAGAATTTTAAAACATGCCGTTCCGAATCCAGTCTCTACTACATCAAACTACACCAAACTCTGAGTTAAGACACTTGACAGGAATTCATTATCCAGGAGCAGGCACTGAACCTTTGGCTCTCTGCGACCCTAAAGGGGGATGCTATTTGTCCCTTAAAAAGCTGGGAGTGAGTTAAGATCACTGGGTCAATACCATGTTTGTCTCCAAGCTGCCAAATCACACATACAAGAGTTCAGGAAAAATCTAAAACCCTCAGCACCTGATCAATGCTAAGCACGCTGCCTTTGAAGAGACAATCCTGAAGCGGCAACAGAACAAACGGAGGACAGTCAGATAGAGGCCAATGCGCGACACTTTATGCCAGGGGACAGTCAACTTCTGCCCACCAGCCAAATCTCTCTTGCCACCCGATTTGGAAATCACAAGGAAAAACAGATTGAAAGCCACTCTTTCAACCTATATGGAGACAAGGGTGACCATCTATCCCCGGGTGTGGACAAAAAGGAGAAAATGAGGAGAGGTTAAAATGCTACACCTAACAGCATGGCTAGCTCAGCTGGATCCCAGCCAACACCCGGCCACATCAATCAGACCTTCAGAGCAGCAAGTAGAAAGGAAGGGGAGCAAGGCCAGCACCAGCGTGACCCTCAGATGCTACTTGTGATTCAGGCGACAGCTGCACACTGGGTAATGCTCTGCGAGCAGTCAGCTGGGGAAGCGCTGGGCCTCATCCTCACTAAGCTCCAGCTGCAAACTCGCGCACGCTATTTGGACAGCCAATTGCCCACGACCAGGCCAGTGTCCAGAGGGTGCTGAGGAACCAGGGACTGCAACACAGTCATTTGTTCATAACGTTCCTGGAAAACTGAAAGGCCACTCCTTGTTTTTGAAATCCTGCCCGAGCCAAGGGTTTGCCAGAGCAGGGATGTTGCTGAGTCACACAGAACCACACATGATTATCTTTCTCAAACAAATGAGGACACAGAGGCCAGTCTCTCTAGAAAGAATGTCCCTAGGCCAAATGAAGTCTGTAACCTAAGGTTCTCTCTGCCAAGTCCCTTTTTTTAAAAACCAGTAAATTAGTCTGCCTGGGAAAATCTTCCCCATTCTAACATACCCCTCAAATCATCCTATCTAATAAAAGAGAAACATAGTAATTAGCATACGACCGCTACCCTTCCCATTGGCTAATCAGGGCGATATGCAAATTAACTGCCAGCCAAGATGGTGGCCGGCAGCCAGGCAGCTTGAAACTAACATGAGGCTTGCTTGCTTCAGTGACAGAGGAAACCAGCGTTCCCCGCCTGCCTTGCAGGGCCCATCAGGGGGTTGGGGAGCTCCCAACTTGCAGTTTGAAACATTGTAACAAATATAGAAGCTAAACAAAACCCCAGAAACCTGATTGCAGTTTGAAACATTGTAACAAATATAGAAGCTAAACAAAACCCCAGAAACCTGCTTTCAGCGAGCCGGGATCTCAGAGCTGGAGTTATACATTCTTCCGATTATAGAACCCAAACAAACCAGATACCTGCTTTCAGCAGCAGAGGCCTTAGAGCTGGAGCCAGAGCTAAAGCTGGCCCAGAATAAAAAAAGAAAAAAAAAAGAAAAAAGGAGCAGTTGGGAGATTCAGTCACCCGCCAGCCTGAAAACAGCCCTCAGCCCCTCACCCAGACTGGCCAGGCACCCCAGTGGGGACCCCCACCCTGATCCAAGACACCCTTCAGGGCAAACCAGCCAGCCCCCCCATGCACCAGGCCTCTATCCTATATAGTAAAAGGGTAGTATGCCTCCCAGCACTGGGATCAGCAGAGCCGAGAGGCCTCCCGGCGCCGGGATCAGCGTAACAGGGGGCAGCGCCCAAACCCCCTGATCACCCTGCGGCTCTGTATGTGACAGGGTGTGGGGCCACAACTTCCCTATCCACTCTGCTCTGTTCGTGACAGGGGAAGGCGCCCCAACCTCCTGATCAGCCCTGGTCTGTGCCTGATACGGGGGGAGCTCCCCAACCCCCTGATCGCCCTGCGGCTCTGTGTGTGACAGGGTGCAGCGCCCCAACGCCCTCCCCCCCCCCACGGGCCCTGCTCTGTGTGTGACAGGGTAGAGCCATAACCTCCCCATCAGCCCTGCCCTGAGTGTGACAGTGGCGGTGCCCCAACCCCCTGATCGGCCCTGCTCTGTGCGTGAAAGGGGGGAGCTCCCCAAACCCCTGATGGCCCTGCTCTGTGCGTGACGGGAGGAGCTCCCCAACCCCCTGATGGGCCCTGCTCTGGGAGTGACAGGGGGCAGCGCCCCAACCCCCTGACTGGCCCTGCTCTGTGCGTGACAGGGGGTGGCGCCGCAACCTCCCCATTGACCCTGCCTTGAGTGTGATAGGGGCCGGTGCCCCAACCCCCCAATCGGCCCTACACTGAGCGTGACTGAGGGTGGCATCACAACCTCCCGATCCACCCTGCTCTGTGCATGACAGGGGGCGGCGCCCCAACTCCCCAATCGGCCCTGCTCTGAGCCCGACCAGGGGCTGCACCTAGGGATTGGGCCCGCCCTCTGCCACCCGGGAGCAGGCCTAAGCCAGGAGGGCGTTATCTCCCGAGGGGTCCCAGACTGCGAGAGGGTACAGGCCAGGCTGAGGGACCCCCCCCTTCCCACCCGAGTGCACAAATTTTTGTGCACTGGGCCTCTAGTTCTAACTCTATGCTTGAATACTCCCACCTGTAGGTTGTACCAACTTGTCTGAAGCTGAACTTCTGTGGTTACCCAGTCTCCCAAAGCCAGCTCCACTTCTACTTATTTATTTTTATTAACTAAATTCTTACTCGCTGGATCAAAATCTTAAATTTCTATTGACAAATACATATCCACTAGTCTACAGCTTACCCATCCCCTCCCAAATTTAATTGATCTAGAAACTTTGCTCACTCTTCCTGGCATGAACATTCTTGCATCCTTTCCTTGTCCATGTCCACTACCTGAATTCAGACTCTACATACCTCCCGTGTATGCCTTGTACCTTTCACTCACCCGCCCTTCCAGTCTTGCTAAAATGCCGTTTCTTCTCCTAAACCAACCTGTTCCACCCCATCTTGAAACACTTTCTCCTGCCTCTCAATAACTAGAGTGATTTCTAACAATGAGCTCACACAGTCTTATGAAATTATATTCTACTGAAGAAGTAATGTTTTATAAGACACATCTTTTTTTAAATTTTTTGTGTCTTTAAGATTGTTGCTCAATTAGATAATTTAGAGGAAGAAGACATTTAAACTGTTTTCTATTCTCACCAGGTACTTTGCTTAATTCTCACACATACTATTAGGGTGTATTTTAAAAACTTGTAAATTGATTTCAAATTACTTCTGCTATATATCAGAGACTTAACAGACTTCGTGGCTACCACTTCTAACATAACTGCCAGCACACACCTGGCTGGTATGGCTATAGCTCAGTACCCAAAGAGGGTGGCAGTGCTCTGGAAGTATAGTGTCATGCGCACCTGCTTTGCTCACAGGGAACATTCTAAGAAAAAGTACAAAACTAGTCAGAGTATTATGGTCTGTTTGCATGGATTTAGAAGGCAGGACAAGACACCAACATGGACATATAGGCAGTCAAGACAAGAGAGTGAGGGATGGGAGTGGGAGGGTCATAGACACAGTTCAATCAAGACTGAATGACTCTTACGAGTACCAGATTCTCACTTCAATATCCTGTGTTCATGCAAGCCTGTGTTTCCACTGGCCCAAAACAAGGGCAAAGAAATAGGCTAGTACAACACTGACTTGGGCAGTTGATAATCAAACATATAAGAAAGATATAAAAAAGCCCGCGATGTTTCCTAATCCAAAGCTATAAAACGCATAAACACAATAAAACCATAGAGAGAAAGGAGTATGGAGGGGGGGCAATAATTACATTGGGGCCATCATACAAAAACATATTAATTCTATAATTATCAAGAAACACTGTCCACCCCTGCTGTCTTATAACACACAGTTCTTCCCATATTAATCAAATAAAAGGAAATGAAAAGGAGAGAAAGCCCAAGTAAGTGACAATACAACACAGTGACATTGATAATGGAAAGGCATCAGTCGCCTTTAGCTAAAGCACTGCTAAAAATTATTACAGTGGCATGTCCTAAAAAATTAGTCCTTGTAAGAAAACACCATGCTGTGGGCCTATACAAGCAGGAGTCATTTCCTCAAACCACTGATGCTCACTATTGTCAAATATGTCAACCAGGCTCTGATAACTGCTGTCAGCTGGGAAAAATTTTTTTTCTAAGGATCTTCCAGGCTGAACACTGAAGTTTTTGGATTGTCTGACTCTAATTTCCAAGACTGTAGTGAGAGAAACCATTTGTACCCAGAGAATGCATTCTCCCAGAACTGTCCCTCGACACCCAATGCCAATTCCTTGGAACACCCTGGGAGCCTGGAACAGCAACAATGAATGGTGGTTACAAGTGTTGGTGATCTACATGAGTGAAAAACAGAAGAACAATTATATCAAGTCCATGACTGCTCTGAGAGACAAGGGCAGGAACTGCCATTGGCAATCCTACATTGAACAGAGTCCTATCTACAGCCACATGTGCTATTTATATTCAAAGCATAGGATACAGGGCTTTTGACAGTTCATTTCATGATAGGGCACACCAGCATATCTGTAATTTTCAAAGGAACAGAGATATTTGTCACTTTGAAAAACTTGGCCAATCTGGAAAGCTGCCCTGCAAATCACTTTTTCCCTTCATTTCTATATTTAAACTCTAACTCCCCCACCCAAGCTACATCCTCCACATACATAGACAATCAAGACACCTTATGTATACCTAATGCAGTCATTCAAGTATTTATTTAATTATTCCAAATGAATTTTTTATAAGTTACTTTAATACCAAAGAAAATATAGAACAAAATGTGCTGACAAGGTACAGCACTTTGCCTCCAAGTCATACGGACTGTCTACAGTTAAACATTCCTACTACTAGCACAGGCTGACAAACTCGTTACTCAGATGGAATATTAGCAGCATTTATTAGCCATTTCTGCAACTCACTGACCACAGGCTCAAAGTGGCCAGTCATTGCCATGGACTGAAGGTGAAGAGACACCAGACATCAATAAAGCCACATAAGCCAGGGCATAAGTTGTCTGTCCTGAAACACCACCACACTCAAAGGATAATGTTCACACAATGGAAGGAATAGTATGGGAAGGCCAGCCACATAAAGCAATCTGAACCATCTCCCAATGAAATAAGGTACAGAAAACTGGGAAAGAGACTTTCACTGTCCCAGCAAGATGTCTGTGTTTCCCTTCCATCTCTCCTGCCTTCCTCTGATGAGTCTATGACATTACAAACAGATTTCTCATTTAGGTATTCATTGGTTCCTGCTATTCATTCCAACTTCAAATCACAATCCCTAGCCTTTGAGGCACAACAATCCTTTGTTATGAAAATGAATGTAAGGCATAAGGGCTAAGGCTCAAAAGCTAGTTTAGAGGACAAGAAAGAGCTGAATAAAATGTGTAAGAAAATTAAATTAAGACCTCTGCCTGATTCTGTAAGACAGTGAGTGATATGGCCAAAACTATATGTATTTTAAAAGTACTTCTAAAATTACAATGCATCACAATGGCTATGAATGAAGCAAAGAAAAAGGTATTTCTACAGATGCACGATTCTCTACTATGACCATTCCCTTGGGGTACTCCCTAGTATTTCCCCACAGGTGCGTATAACATCCATACACAAAGGCGTGCACACAATCACAGCCTCCTCGGCAGGTAAGAGTGGAGTACTCCAAAAAGGCCTCATAGCCTTCTCAGGAACTGAGTACACAGAGACCAGACATACAGGAGCTAAAGTTAGGGGCTGTGTTGGAGGCCCCTTGGCCAGATACAGCCCTCAAACATTAAGATCCTTAGAGGGTTCAGACCGTCCAGGGCTATCACTGATAGCATTCTATCAGGCTACACAAGGTTGCATGAGTTGGAAAGGTTATGACAGACTAACTATGTCTATGATGGAGCCACATAGTGAGCAAAAGACAAAATCACTTTTAGGTAAGTTAATGGTAGGCCACACAGAAGGAAGTTTGCATCAAGCATAACTTAAAGGTAGTCAAAGATACCCAATCTGAACTTACTTGACCCTGTGCTAAGATCACCCTGAGCACACTGCAATAGGTATATTACTCAGAGATGATTCTGGTAACCAAAGTAGCAAAATTCTGAAAATAAGACATCGCAACATTTTTACAGCTACCTTCCTCCCCCCCAAAAAACCCAACGCTAAGTCCCTACAGGGAATATTAAGTCCTTTATTCCATCTTTTCCCCAAATCTTCACAGTTGAGTGAGGAATTTTTACCTACATGGGATGAGTGTCTTTCTACTTATCAAGTACATTTAAAAATTTAATTGTACTATTTTTTAATTACTTTAAGGCTCTTGGAATTGATCTTCCTAAATATCAGTTTATGAATATAATAGTTGAACAAAAGAAATGCTGCTTAGCATTACATAATTTGCAAGATACAAATGAGACAACACTTAGAGACAAATCAGGTGAACCTTAGAATTTACTCCAAGGGGCCATTTAAGAATTCGGGGAAGTTACAGATATGTTGTTATAAATAGGAGTATTTAGTATCTCTCCAAACTCTCTCTTCCCACTATGTATTTTGCACTTATAAGAAACCATTTTTCCTTCTGTATCTATACTTCTGAATTTATAGGAATGGGACCAAAATTAAGCTATCATCTGACAAAGTACTTTATCAAATACAGTCTTGGACACAAGAATGGGAAGAGATAATCAGAGGTGATTCCTTTGAGAGAAAACATAAGATAGCTAAGGAGAAATTAGCACATCATCATTTACATACTCACATGGACACCTAAATGGTCCAGTCCAAAATGTTTCTTGTGCAGGACAGGCCGAGAAACATAGAGAAAGGTACCTTATCAGGCAATAATATTTACTTCATGCTCACTGTACATGGAGCAAAAACTGACTTAATTAGCAAATGAATGTTTTATCATAAAAGTACACTGCTTTTTAAAAATATCATAATTTCAATACACAAAAGGAAGCAAACATATGTAGAGAATGCCACCAAAAGGAACATAACGAATTAAAACATGGAAGAAATTGTGGAGAAGCACGGGACTTGGTTGGAAAGTCTGTAAGGAGAATTCTCCTAAAGGTCGGGGGTCTCTAGGGGAACCTTGCCGAAGGCAGCAGCCCCTGCTTGACTTTTCTAAACAAGTCCGAGCCCCTGGGTGTTTTACTGGAATCTCTGTTTAGTCTTCAAACCTGACCTTGTAGAAGCATGTGCTTTCTCAAGATTACTTACCCTGCTGATTGCATCCAGAGCAGTGGTTCTCAACCTTCTGGCCCTTTAGCTACAGTTCCTCATGTTGTGACCCAACCAAAACATTATTTTCATTGCTACTTCATAACTGTAATGTTGCTACTGTTATGAATCGTAATGTAAATATCTGATATGCAGGATGGTCTTAGGCGACCCCTGTGAAAGGGTCGTTCAACCGCCAAAGGGGTCGTGACCCACAGGTTGAGAACTGCTGATCTAGAGGTTAATTTTAGTTCAAGCTGTTGTTACAATAAAAACCTAAGGAGGCAGGCAATCAGGGCTGTTTTGGTGCCTCCTGCCAACCAACCCCTTAGCCTCTCTTTCACAGAAACATGTGTCAGAGTAATTTATTCATCCATCGCTCAGGGTCTGCTGGTCAGTCTCGACAAGAAATATGAAAGAACAGGAGCCTAAGTATATTTAGCATGCCTTCAATATCTATTAATTATATAGATTATCCCCAAATCAGTGTTAATTGCAAAGGGAATATTCATGATCACTTTGCTAAATAAACAGATGTTTGACAAACTTACAACTGATCACCATCATGAAAGATATGCCATAATCAACGATCATTAAAAATCACCACACACAAACTTATGGGTTTTTATGGCAAACCTTAAGTTCTTCATTAGAACCAGCATCACTGCACATTTGAAAAATATTTGTTATGTATGTGCACTTTACATGCCTGTTGATAAAAGACAGGTGTAAGGCCTGGGAAATGAAAAAGGACCTAATATCAGGTGAGAATTCTACCACTAAAACCACCATGATTGCCTTGGCCAATTTCAATAAGAAAACTACTCGAAATTATAATATGCTCAACCTTTGAAATCCAAGAATAAGAAAACATGGTTTAAAATAAAAAACACCCTCCCTTTAAAAAAAAAAAAAGTCAATATTACTTTCTTCCAAGAGCCAGAAACCATAAATCATGAAACTTTCTTTTGAGGAATAAAGTGACTGTCTCCAGCTCCTGTCAACACTAGAACCTTTAGACTTAACTCAAACCATTCTCTCTAAAATATGGCTCTAGTGCCTTCTATACACACACACACACACACACACACACACAGCTTTCAGAAGGGACAGGCTAAAAAGATGACAGTGAGGACAGAGGAGACAAGAGAAGGAAAGAGAGGGTGCTGACCTTTAGATGTAGAGCCACCAAAAGGCCAGGGGCTATTTTGCTAGAAAGTAAAAACATCACCTTCCTCCCTGGCATCAGGGTAGTGACAGTAAATGCTTGCTGACATTCAGCAAAACGACAAGGGCTGCCTGAGGAGTGGCCTTCACAAAATAACTAGGGAAACAGCAGAGCTTCAAGGAAAAACACCTTGCAGGTCCTTGCACACTGCAAAGGCAGCTCTCCAAACTGCAGCCATACAACTAGCAAGCAGTATCTTGCAGATTCATGGGGCTCTAGATCAACTTACAATTCAGCTCCACCCTTAGTAGCAAGCTGTCCATCATTCTTTCAGATCTATCTTCTTCCTTTCTCTTTTCCCAAAGAGGAAAGTCAAACTGTTGTATCCATATGAGTTTGGCTCCTGCAACATTGGATTTGACTGAAGGGATTTAAACAACAACAAAAAGAGACAAATCCCTGAAGGAAGAATACAGTTTGGGGATGGGGGATTACACATGCATTTCCTCCACAGCCCTACCCAGTGATAGTCTCTGAATGGCTTGTGTCTGTCTGGGTTTCTATCTCACGAGAGATACCAACAGGAAGACTGCCAGAATCCAAGCAGTAAAACACAAGTCAAATGTGATTTCTCTCTCCTTTGAAGCCCCACAGCATTGGGTTGTATCCCTTCCGGCATGTAGCATATGCTGCCTTGTTTAACATGTGCTCGAGTCAGTCACACTACCAGACTGAACTTCTGATGGTGGGGGCTTCATCTTCCACGTCTTTGTAGCCCCGTCCTCCTCACTCCCAACACGATACAACATTCAAGTAAAGGCTAAGTGACCACCTGAAGAACTAACTGTATTGCCAGAAAATGACTCGACACAGAAAACGTTCCTATGACCCACTTTCACACAAGAAAAAAATACATGGTGCTTGCCACACTCCCTCAGCCACCCCCAATACCTTCTACTCTTTTAAGTATGTCAGACAGGAAGAAGTTAACATGAATTTATTTTTACTGGTTTGTTTGTTTGTTGTTGTTATTAAAAAAGAACTGCAGGAAAAACAAAGATGAGTAGGAGTAGGTTTCAGTGCACCTGGAATAATAATTCTCCTAAGAAGTCCTGCAGAGAAGTTTCTTGCCTCTTCAGATTATAAAATGCTGAGTTATTACCCCTAGTGACCCTTAGGGAGTGTGACAGTTCCAGAAGCTCAAAGCTACAAAAAATGACACTAATTCCACCCTTTGGTGACACCACAATGGAGAAAGGAAAATACCCTTTAATTTTATGCAATTTAAACATCAGCTAAAGAAACATCTTAGTTGTTCATGTTGTCCTCTGGTCTCATTGGTCTGCCTTAGATCAGTCCAGTTCATACACTAATCTTCAAAGGCTACCCAGCCCATCAAGTAGATTTCTACACCAAAGATTAGAAAGAATATCCTTCTGAAGTAGTTACAGGACTTATGCTTCAGATAAAGAAAAGCCAGGTGGTGAATCTTACTGCTCAGCTTACCCAGAAGGGCAATCTGGGAACCTGTTCAACCTCGTAGGTGTAAGAGGCAAGTTGGGAACAAGACAGCAGAGCCTAGCAATTTCAGGGTATTCGATTTAACAATAAGGAATCCCTTACCTGACTCTAGTGAAACACTGCGGGGACTATTAAAAAGATCTGAGCCCAAAAGAACGCTAAATAAGCACAGTGCTATATTGAAAGCAAAGTTCCAAAGTGGAGGAATCTACTGTGTTCCACTCTAAAAAGGGGACCTTATAAAGTCACCTGCAGAAGAGAAACAATTAGGTCTTGCTCTCTCAAGGGCCATAACAGATACTCAGTTGAAGGCACTGTTAGAAACAGTGAAGAACAGAGGCTGGGGACTGATCAAGAAGCAGACCACCAAGCAATACTTGAACACAGTGGTTTGCAATCCTGAGAATTAGAATCACCTGTGGTATAACACTGCCTGACCTCCACTCCCTGAGTCTTTGAGTAATTATCATGGCTGAGACCTGGGCATTGGTTTTATTTTGTTTGTTTTTAAGTTCCACAGGTAATTTTAAGGTAATGCTATAACATTAAACAATGTTAAAAACAAAGAACAAGCAAACAATAAATAGGTAAAGGATAAAAGGAAAAGGGCATTTCAAGGGCATCTTGTAAAAGAGGAAGCAAAAAAATAAAATAAGATGGCATTCAATATTTAAGAGTCATGTTAATTTTTATTCTTGAGAAAGTTAATTACATAGACAAGTCTGGGATGAAACAATCACCTCAGTACCTGTATAGATTACAGGCATGCCTAAGAGAGAATGAAAGTTTTCCACACAAGCTTCACAAATCAGGCCACATACAGCTTTTCAGGCAACCACTGGCCCAAATCATACGACAGAAAACTCAGACACTATTACTATTAATTACTTTAATACCAACTCTAAAGTGGGGGCAAGGAAGTGTCCCCATACCACCAAGCAACTCTCCAACACCAACTGGGTGTTCTACAATTTAAGTCAATTCCGACATTTTCTACCTGGAGAAAGCTTCAGATATCACAGTTCCTCCAAAACTGCCCACCGCATTCAGATGCCAACTGAAAGCCCAGGTTGTCACCTGTGCTTCTGGCTCTATTGGAGGTTCCAACAGCCTCCTCCTTGGATTTGATTAATTTGCTGCAGAGGCTCACAGAACTCAGAAAAACATTTTAGTCAATGGCTTACTGACTTATTATAAAAGGGTATAACACAGGAACAGATGGAAGAGATGCCGAAGGCAAGGTAAGAGGAAAGGGCTTCCATGCCCTCTCTAAGTGTACCATTCTACCCCAAACTCCACCTGTTCACCAACCCAGAAGGTCTCCAAACGCAGTCCTTTGGGGTTTTTACAGAGGCCTGATTACATAGGCCTGATTGATTGAAACATTGGCCACTGGTGATTAGTTCAACCTTCTGCCCTTCTTTCCCCTCTTCTCCTCTCCTCCCCTCTCCCCCACCCCCAAAATGCCAATCCTCAAATCACCAATTTGGTTCTCCTGGCAAGCAGCCCCAATCTCAGGCGCTTTCCAAAAGTGGCCTCCTTAACATAACAAAAGACAACTTTGTCCCCTCATCAAGTAGGAAAGTTCAAGGGTTTTAGGATTTAGGAGCTCTGTTCCAGAAACAGGGATGAAGACCAAATATATATTTATTATTATAAATCACAGCACCACCACTACAATAATGATTTTCTGTCCCCACTACCACCTCCAGAAGAGGCAGACAATGGAAAACCAGAGGGGCAATATTTAAACTCATTTAAGAAATGAGTGGCTATGACATCCTTATTATGGAAGACCTAAAATTCCCCAAAGTGTAAAAGAACAGGATTACTTCAAACAATTCTTAAGGCAGCTTAACAAGACTTACATCTACAGTATTTTATTTGGGTTAGACACCATCACTTTTAATCGTAAGATACCCTCCAGATTCAATCCCACCAGATCTCCACTTCTACCATAGCCACCCAGGTGGTTCTCAACCCTAGTTGCACCTCCTAGAAGCATCTGAGGAGCTTTCAGAGAGGGGAGGAAAAAAGGGAAAGCTTTGTGGGACCCACACAGAATTTTTAAGAGATCCCTAGGTGATTCCTATGTGCAGCCAAGGGCTGAGACCCTCTGCATAAAAGCATCAACATCTAACATTTTCACTCCACATTGTCCTGCTGATTGAGCCATGTTGCGACCAGTCAGACCCGAAGCAGGCAATAATCGGTGCTATTCTGTGACACACAAATGAGTTACTGTGACTCTTCAGGGCTGTAATTCAGAGGAGTTGAGACACTGATGAGTTCATGGCTTTGTTTCTCATTAATCTTTTATCATGTTCCAAGTTGTGTGTGCTTTTTCATTCCATGGTTCCAAATCAACACATAAAAAATAAATGTTTGAAAATTATCAAGTTCCTTTCTTTTTTTGGTAGACTTTCACATTCAAAGATGCTTGATGAATAAAAGATACACCCCCCACACACACATACACACAGGCATTATCCATTACAAATGCAGCCAGTTACCCTTAGAGCAGGAAAGATATAACCTGTTTTTCCCTGAATCTTAAAAACACCCAAGATCTGTGTTTGCAGGCAACAATGAGAATTTATGGAAGATTATCTGAGCACAAACTAACCAAGGAGGGATCTGCCAGCTCGGGTGGGTAAGTGTTTTATGCTGGCAAATAAGAAGGGACTGGGGGCATGTGCATTGTGTAATGTGCATCTCCCTACTCAGAGGCTCTCCTCTGAACAGTCTTTTCCCATTGAGATTTTAGGACTGGGACCCCAAGACCTGTTATCTATTTCCAGACATCTCAGACACCATTCTCATTAGCAATGGCCTAACTCCCAGACAGGTGCTTACAAACTTCTGGATCACCTTGGCCAGCAAATTAACCCTGGCTGAAACCCTCAGACCTAGGCCAAGACAGGTTCCCAGATCCAGAAGTCAAGTTCAATTTGACATGTGGCATTTTCACTTCTACATCTCTTCCAGGCTTGTTCTTGGAACGTGTCTGAGGGTCAGGATGCTCAGTCCTACCCACTGATCTGCTACATACGCTACACTGAGTTATACGATCTCTTGTTGGGGGCATTTTAAGTAGATTTATTACCACCCGCCCAGAGGGAGGAACAGCTAGAGGCTTCATTAAAGTCAGGAAGCCGAAAAGCAGTCCCTTGAGGATGCAGGCCGGGGGAGGACAGATGATTATACCAAAGAAATCATGGCGGTGTCGGGCCTGAGTAC
This sequence comes from Myotis nattereri, assembly GCF_964212035.1. Taxonomy (NCBI): domain Eukaryota; kingdom Metazoa; phylum Chordata; class Mammalia; order Chiroptera; family Vespertilionidae; genus Myotis; species Myotis nattereri. The sequence goes on along the minus strand of NC_138086.1, from coordinate 20,070,558 downwards.
CCAGCATTAGGGAGAAGCAAGTTATTAAAAAGGACAATAAAACAAATAAATCTGCCTTCTGGGTTCACATAAATATTTTGCTAATCAGTTAAATGATAGTAAAAGGAATATAGAAAGAGTGCCTACCTTTTAATGGAATTTAGGTAAAATATTACATTTTCCAAAAGTTACTCAAGTGTGGCAGGGAGTCTATGAGCTAAAATTATTTTTCAAGTGACCAATATACTAATTTCTTCTTCAGAACCACAGGGAAGGTCCCATACAAACAATACCATATCAGAGAATGATCACCAGCCCTGAACCCATTCTTCCCTTCCTGAAATTTCAGGATCATTTCAGCACTAACCCACCGCACTGGGTTTCATCAGAATCAAACCAGAGGGAGCCAATGTCGCTCAAAGCTACACACCTGTACACAAATTAAAATATCTCCACTTACACTTCCTCTGCATCAGACACAACTAACCCTGGAAGTGTCCTTCCAGAGGCAGTCGATTGGAACCGGAAGAATGTTTACCAAAGGGCAACAGGAAGGTTTGGGGGATGGGGGATGGGGGGGGGGGGGGCCAAGACCACCTCTGAAGTCATACATGTCACCTCCTACAGACAGGCAGAGACTGGTGACTCAGCTCATACCCCTCATCCTCCCCTGGACCATGATTATCTGAAGAGATGAGCATCTCTGAAAGATGGAGATAAAAAACAATAGTAAATAGATCTATTTAGGACCCTCTCACCTCTGGCTGATGGGATTCTCCCAGATAAGCAGCTGAACCTAAAGAAACAGAATTCAGTGCGGCCAGACTGCCAGCGGCTGAGAAAATGCCCTGGGAGTAGGCAATGTGCCTGCCACTCCTGGGGGGGAGGGACAAAGTGGGGAGGAGGATGAGACTGACAGCATTAAGTACTGACCCTTAGAGAAAAGACACATGAAGAATGCAAAACTGTCCATGTGAACAATTTTGAGGATCTGTGAATGTCTTCTAATTGTACCATGCAGATGTTATCCACAGAAAGTTGCAGCAACTTCTGGGTTGGTATAGAATAATATGCTCTATGCTTCCAAGACAACATACCAGAGTTTTTAGCCAGTATAGAATGCAACAGTTCAACATGAAGACAGTACACTGTACCTGCATTTGTCAATGGCTAGCTGCCTTTTGCTTGAATGTATTTGAGAGGCTGCCTCTAAGTTATAGGACTCTCAATGATTTGAGCCTTAACTCCCTGTAAATACCACACCACTTCTTGAGATCAAACAAGACTATGTGGCCAGTGTTCAGATAACACATACAGAGGGACAGATAGCTGTGGAGAACTTGCATTGGTCGCATTTCTTGCCAACCCCCATACACTATGGGGGCATAGTATATTCCTTCAAATTAGCAATAGTAATTCTAACATCTACTGGTCACCAATGCTATTGTACTTTAAGTGAATATAACCCCTTTATATACACTAACTTGGAGGAATCGTTTTATCACAATAGGGTGCAATATAATTGTGCCAATACAAGTGCATGGCACTGTGGAAGTCACTGACAGAGCAACACATGGGACGAAACCAATAAATACTGCAGGCTGCACTCACATGCTGCCGCCGGAGCCTTTGTGCTCCCATTAAAGTGCCTCACCATCCCAGCCAGGGCAACAGAAAAGAGCAGTGGCCCCGGGAGGGAGATGATTTAGCATCTACCCTACCCTTTATTTCAGAAGCAGCAAGTTCAGCTGCTGGGGGGAGGGAGCCATCCTGGCAACAAAACACAAAGGGCCTGGATCACAGCCTGCTTCTAAATAACACAAACAGATAAGGAATTAGGTGATTAGAGAAAGTACTGCCAGCGGGTCTAAATATCAGCCCCTCGGGGAACATGGATCTGTGGTAAGAACTTCTTACACTGTCCTCCAGCGCTGCCCGAGAGCTATCTCAGTTCTGAATGGAGCTTTTCATACTTCCTACTTCAAGGCTAATTTTCTCATTTGAAAATGAAGGTCTAATAAAAAAATTTGGAAATAATTTATATATACAAAACTCACTAGAAACTTGTTAAATAAATTATGGTATGTCTACATTCTTAACAACTGCACAATTGTTAAAAATCATATTTTATAAAATTATTTAAAAGCCAAGGGCAATGCTCAGTTATAAACCATGAACACAGAGAGGCAGGTGAAGACCATGCAATATTAACAGTGGTGACGTTGCCTCTTTTCTTTAAATTTTCCAAAATTTATAAAATGAATGTTTCATTAATTATAAGGGAAAAGTGTCTAGGGTAGAGAATGTATGTGAAGATGAAACCATAAGTATAAGACATATACCTAATGGGGTCAATGTATGAAAATAATTAATGAAAATTAAAGTGATAATGAAGTGCCTTGAAGCAGATGCTCACAGGGCTCAGAGACTGTGCAAATATGACTACTATTGAGACTCTTTATTAAAAATAGAGAATTTCATATACCTGAACCTAAACATAATAATGTATACTAACTATACTTAAACGAAAATTTAAAAGGAAGTGGGGGGGAGGGGAAGAGAATACTGCATATTCAAAGAATTGGCCTGATGGTTCTCAACAGTGAGGTTATTGGCAGAAAAACTTGATACAGGAGACAAGACTATTAGGAGAAACAGTTCACCTACTTTTCTGATGTTAAGCCACCATTAGAAACATAAATTAAAATCCCTCTTAATATAAATTACTAGAGGCCCAGTGCACAAAATTCGTGCGCGGGGGGTGGGGGGGGTGGGGGGGAGGGGGAGGGGTGTCCTTTTGCCCGGCCTACACCCTCTCACAATCTGAAATACTGGCTCCTAACCGCTCGCCTGCCTGCCTGCCTGCCTGCCTGCCTGCCTGATTGCCCCTAACCACTCGCCAGCCTGCCTGATCGCCCCTAACTGCTCGCCTGCCTGCCTGCCTAATCACTCCTAACGACCTCTGCCTCAGCCCCTGCCACAGTGGCTTCGTCCAGAATGACCTCCAGAAGGTCGTTCAGTTGTCCAGTCTAATTAGCATATTAAGCTTTTATTATTATAGATGGTGCCTCCAAAATGGCTGCAGGAAATATTTTAATTTGCAAAATTACACTGAAAGAAGAAAGCTTGTGTTACCATAACAAAGACAACCAGCTGCAGCTTCTCGTAGATGGCAGAAATTCCGAAAAACAGGAGCTTGAAGAAGTCCATCCAACCATGTGTAAGGGGGACAATCAACAGCCCGCTCAGCTCAGGTGACAGTCCATGTGGCACATTTGCAGACAAGTAAAACAGATCTCAGTTTTGACCCTGGCTCCTCCATTGCGCAGAAAAGGAGCCTTGAGCAAGTTACCCATCTTCCCACTCCTCCATTTCCTCATCTGTCTAACAGGGAGGGGGTGGAGAGAGCACATGCCCAGTACCTCCCACTCTGCCTGACACAGGCACCCAGGGCCAGGAGGCCTCCCTCGGTATCCAGCAACCTCCTCAACTCTGATTCTGTAAATAATACGCCAACTTCCTCCACAAGAAAGAGATTGCCCCTCAGAACATTCTGCTCTGTTTGGCAGTTGGACTCACCTCATAAGATTAATAAATCCACAGACAGACTTTTAGATCCCATCTTTGTGAGCGAGCGTATTTGCATAAATCAGTTAACCAGTCTAACAGCATTTCTCAGCCTATAAATTTGAGCTCAAAGCTGAGCCCTAAAAAGCAGAGCAGCTGAGCAGACCCTTTCTATAAGGCCTTAAAAATGGACAAGCTTCCCTCATCATCAGACTTTATACAGAGCTGTCACCCAACATTAAACCTACACAATGTTCTTTTGTGGGCCTGCCACGACTCAGAAGTCACTTTAGGATTTTTGCTGTGCTGTATCCTGAACCATGACCACGCTCCTGGCTCCTCTGTATATGCCATAAAGCTCCTGTATTTTTTTCCAACCATTCGAGGCTGCTTGCAGATGCCGTAGGCAAGCAGATGCTTTATCCTACACCTTTTTCTCTGCCTTACCAAGTTCAGTTAATATAATGGCACATGAGGTGTGAACCTAGATGTAACAAGGCACTACTTCATAAACCTTTTCACTTTTTATTATAAAGTGAAATTCACCCTGAAAATGTTCTGGGGCCCCACCTAAACTAAACATAAATAGTATGTTATAAATCCCCCAAAATTCCACTGTTCCCCTAGAGACCCTGTTCTCTAAAGCAGACAAATTTCCTCTCCTATCTCCTTTTACTGGAATCCTGAGGAGATGTTTAAGCTAAGAAGAAATATGTCTGGTTAGCAGTTGGTTGAGAGAGCTGGGGGGAGAAAAAAAGCTCATCCAGGAAACAGAAAGCTCATACGGAAACAGCAGAGATATTCCTGTGTCTAAGTCTGGCTCAAGAAAGAAAAGTGGTGCCTGGTCAGCGTGGCTCAGTGGTTGAACGTCAACCTATGAACCAGGAGGTCAGGGTTCGATCCCCAGTCAGGGCACATGCCTGGGTTGCGGGCTGGGTCCCCAGTGTGAAGCATGCTGGAGGCAGCTAATCAATGATTCTCTCTCATCATTGCTGTTTCCATCTCTCTCTCCTTTTCCCTTCCTCTCTATAATCAATGAAAATATATTTATAATAAAAATTTTTTAAAAAGAAAAGTGGTGTTGTCAGAGACCAAAATCATGGACCGCCAGCCTTAGCAAAGCCCCACTTCTCCATTGCTGGAAGCAAACATCTAACAGTAGTTCTCAAGCTGCAGTGCCAAAAGAAACACCTTGAAATTGTGAAAAATGAAGAGTCCAGGCTCTAGTCAGAGATTCTATCGCCAGTAACTTTTACACTGCACTGTGAAAACACCTGACCTGGCCTCTTCCCTGGGGGAAAGACTCTCACCTGGTTTTCACGGTGAGAGCCAACAGGGCATATACCTTTATATCTGAGCTTGGGCTTAGAGGGAATTAGGGACACCATGACGAGAAGGGCAGGCCCCTAAATATATACTGTTCACTCAAAGACATGGCATCAACAGAGATCCGCTTGACCTTTGCCCTCAGAGCAATCCTGTGCAAATGAGAAGTGATAATGTTGACAGCCATACCTGCAGTGAATTTAACAGTTAACCATCAAATGGTCTGTCCCTGCAGAACTTCCCATCGGGGAAACCAGAGGACTGTACGTACGAACAGCATTTTCCCAGCAGGGAAGGGGACAGGTGGAAGGGAGGTGCACCAAAGTCAAACAGCATTCCGAAATACCGAAGGGCCCTGCTCCCAAGCTTGTGAACTCCACCACCTCAGCAACACCATGGTGCTATCAGACTCACAAGGATGAGGGTGGCAAAGGCAAAACTGCTTCCTTAGATTTCATGTCTTCAAGTCTCCCGCTATGCTAGGGGCTTTACAACCCTGAATTAGCCATGGCAGTGGGTTTTAATTGGGCAGAAAAGACATAATTAGAGTCAATGTGGACTTAAGGTAAAGGGAGAAAAAGGAAAATATGCCTCTCTTCTTACTGTTACACCCTCTTCATCCTGACCACCACCAAAGACAGTAATGATGAGGACCATGCTAGGAAGGGGGACAAGAGAGGGAAAGGGGCAAAGATGGTAATGAAAGAGGGAACAACAAAGAGACTGGGAAAAGTATCCTGAAGCTGCAATTGTCCCACAGGCACCACAGAAGTGAATCTTACAGCCTCTAAAAAACTGGAGTTCTGAAACCTTCTACAACTAATTACAAACACCATGGGTAAAGCTGATATCACAAAAGTCAAAGATTCTCTGCTCAACTCAGGTTCCTCTGAACTCTCTCTTAACTAGGTCCTGAGCTTTGGGTACCAGGTATATCCCTGCATTATCCAGTTGAGCAAGAATCCTGCAAAGGCAGTTTAGTCAAAATCTCCCGCCTCCAATTTCTCATCATCCTTCCTGGTTCCTCATCCTCTACCATCTCCAATCCCACCCTGCTCCTTGATTGTAAATTCCCACTTTTTCTATTTGGAGTTGAATCCAATCTCTCTTCCCCACTGGAAGAAACCCCAGTGCAGTGGTCCCTACGCCTATCACAATGGTCCTAAGTCAAGTCTACCTTATTCCACTTTAACAAGTGTTATGAGTAACTTTTTATTGAACACAAACAAGACAGGAGGAGGAAAACCCTGCCCTCAACCCCCACACACACACTGAACAGGCTCAAACACCTGATTAAAGACAAAGACTCTACTGGAATCAGAGATATGCCCTCTTCGAATCAGCTATAGATTTAGAGACTTGACCAATTAAAATATCAATTTATGAGAATTCTGGGAGTAGAAGGATACAGACCAGGCTTAAATTGTGCAAATGTAGTTTAAATGTGGATCTCCAAGAAAACTAGAATAATCAAGTTTGGTTGCTGACAATGTTATAAGTAGTGAATTCAGGTCAAATGATGCCACTCCTTCTGGCTGAACCCAAAGCAAGACAGCTAAAAGGCAACAGTAAACTTCAACAATGCTAAACATTTTATTTGTGGACTCATATAGCATCTAACACATAGCGCAGAAAATTTAAGAACACTCAAGATGAAGGGGACAGCCACAAGTTCTTTTGCAAGGTCTGCAGTAACAAGTAAGAGAATGACCAAATTGTGTGGGCCAGGAGTGACCTCATCATTTCAATGAACGTTTACAACCTCCCTTTCTGCACCACAGGAGGGAGGTAGTGGGAGGGAAAGGGAGAAGTCACAGTGGGTATGGGAGAGTAGCTGAAAGAAATCCAAATGAAAACTGAAGTCACAGGAGCAGAAATCTATACTCTTACCACTCAGATACTTTCAGAAATATTCCCAAGTCAAAACACAAAAGCAAACCAAAGAACAGGCACCAACTTGTATTAGAACTTCTGAGAACCCTGAGGTGGGGAAGATAATGAGCTTGGGGGAAAGGAGCAGAATCGGGCGACAAGAGTCCAAAGCTGCCAGCTCTGGGGTGGCAGGAGAGCAAGGAGAGAGCATGTTCTCACTTGAGCACATTCGATTATATTCCTAGACAGACAGACAAGACAAAGATATTAAACACTCATAGCTTCTGCCCTTGGAATTCATTTCTTGCTGGGTGATGATGGTGAGAGACGAAAGGCTGTAGGATTGTATTACACTGAATTTTCAGTTTGTCAGGTTCCATCAACTACCTCAGGTACCCTGCGACTAATCTGTATCTTTCAGGATGGAGATCTATCTCTATCAGCGCCCCAATGACCATTCTCTCTACTTTATGGATATATAATAATATCAATTGGCCCAAATGGTTGTTACAAACTAAAGCGGCTTAATGGATCCTCAGTTGAAAAGCGTACATTGCCCTGGACTCTGATATTACTGCACCCAAGCATCTCCAGAATAACTATAACCTGTTATGCAAACAGCAATGTCTAGACTGAAAGAACCATTCACTCCTCTGAGAGAAGAGGACTGGGAGGGGGTGAGGGAAGAAGGGGTGAAGCCAAAAAGCTTTAAAAGCAAGGAGGCGGGTCCACAGAGCAATCTGTGAAGACCCAACAGAGCCTGGTTCAAATCGCAGGGTGGAACCTGGACATTTTCCTGAAGAAAATGCTGAGCTGTTCGTTTAATACACACTGAAGGGAACAGCAAAGGGCTGGGATAACTTCTTTCCCCTTTAGAAGAAATAAATAAGCCTGCTTTGAGGGATGTCACGTCTCTCTCCTCTTAAAGCACACAATGGCCTAATGATCCTGGCCGTCCCAATGGCCAAAATCAACAAATGGAGCTGTCTGCCAACTCGCTCGTGCAGAACATAGGGCCCTCGCTTACAACAGCTGCACAGAGAGGTAAAGAGGAAACAGGGTTCAGTAAGAATAGGGTGGACAGTACAGGCTGCACCCCCACCCATAGGGACCAGCCTCCAGCCAGGGCCTGAGGGAGCAGGCAGGCTGGAAAGGGCGCCCTGCGCATGCAGCACATGGCAGCCCCTCGGCAAAGATCCACCTACAGCTTCTAAAACAAGCCCCTCCAGCTGGATAAGCAGATACTAAAGGCAGCTCCATGTGAGTAAGAATGTGGCTTCCTCCTCATCCCAGATCACCTGACAAAAGAGAACAGCACAACCTTCCTTCCAGCCTCCCCAGGAATAAGGAAAACTGTCCTAGGAGAGAAAGAGTGGTCGACTCAGAAAGTCAAGTGTCAGTACTCTGCCTACCCCTCCCCAAATGATGAAGAGTGAGGAAAGCCCACCAATGAGCATGGAATGAGACATTATACTATGAACATGAGTGTCAATTATGTGCTGGGCAGTGACCTAGCAAGAGATGTGAAGAAATGAGAAATCTACTTTACCCAGAAAAATCAAACTGAGTAAGTAGGGAAGGGGAGGAGGCATTTTAAGGGAGAAACAGAAACTACAGGCATCCATTATACGGTTTACCCAGAATCAGCAGGACGGAGAAGCACCCAAATTCTGGGATCATTGTCTGAACAAAAGGTGCAGATGTGCACATAATGGGGATGCTTCTGCACAGCCTCACGAAGGGCCAAATACGGTGACACAAGGATGAAGGAGTCTACATCAGCTGATTTCCCGAAGAGAGATGAAAAGGTCAGGCACACAAAGGCCTTCAGAGCTCAGCTGAAGAAACCCTCCTGGGAAACAGCAACATGCCCAGGTGGCCGCCAACACACACAACCCTGAATCCGGCAAAGGGATTTGCAGCCAAAAACAGACTGACAGCATAGTAGATGATGAGATTAACGCAAACAACCCAGAAACTGGCCGCAGATTTTCAAAGGAGTGCTGAAATGAAGTGGCATCAAAAATATGCCTATGCAACAGGCCTGTCATTTGCTAGGGGAAAAAAGCAAGCATCTGTGTCCTTCAGCTTCCCTCTAGTCCCAATTCTGAAAAGCTTTTTCCGAAACAGTGACATGAACTGATGCTGCTTCATCCAGAATATATCATCCAGTCTAAAGTTTACCCTATGACCACAATACACACACTTGGCAAGATTAGAGGTTTAGTTTCTAAGATTATAGACACCTTACTAATAAAAATAATTCCCCAGATCCATAGTGCTATGAGATATGAGGAACTTAAATGTCTGGATTTTGAAATGAACAAAATTTTCCCAGGACAGAGCTAATTAGCCCACCAAGAAGTGAAACCTATAGCATGGCCTACAGAAGTGCAAGGCACTGGAGGACTGCACTAAACTTGCTTTGAATATAAAATAATATTAAAAAAAAAGGTAATTTATCTAAACACAGTGTATGTAGCTCTGCAATCAGTACCTCATAAATAGAGAAAGATGAAGGAAAAGCATTATAATTGATTTTAAAATTAGTTCCAAGCAAAGAAATAATCTGACAACCAACAAGGTCGACAACAGTAAAAAATATATAGCCCTCAGGGAAAACATGCACTTAAAAACGTCAATGAATCAAGACACCTAAACTGCTCTGAAAGAAGAATATTTGGGAAAGCCCGAGTAAGAGTAGAGGTGTTAAAAGAATGTCAATTGGGGACCAAGCTGCAAAAGCACTTAAAATCCTGACATTAACCCCTCTGCTAGACTGCAGCCACTCTGCACTATGCTTATGGAATACCACTAGGAAGAAAGCTACCTCCCAGAGAGGCAGGGCTGGCCAACCCAATGGCAGCAACCGGACAAACTAGGAGTGAGGAAAGGAAGTGTCTATAGAAAACTAAGCCACGTGACCTGGCCATCAGAACACGTAATCCAATTAGGAAATAGGAAAATGGGAGTGGAAGTTGACACACTGGCTCAAGTTGGAACGGCTACCTATCAGAAGCAGTTAAGGAGATTAGCAATAAATTGATAGTCAGATGCCACTCAAAAGCAATATATGGATTTGGTCTTGAGCCTCAGCAGATATTTAGATTTGAACATTAAATACTTGCTGTGTTTACATCACTCTGCAAGATTCTGAAAAAGAAAGGATATGAAGCTGAGAAAACCATGCCGTTCCAGCCCTCAGAGTAGTTTAGGCCTCACAGTGGAAAGCAGGCCCCGACATTAATGAGTAGTACAGGCTGACAAGGAGGTGGGAAGTACTGTGTGTACGGAAATCTTGGAGCAAAAGGCACCTTCAAGAACCAGCACAAGAAAAAGGGTTACCTGAGCACAGAACTATGTTAAATGGTCACAGGACAGTAAATATGATGCGACTGTCAATGTAAGAAACAACAGAGAATTACTGTGGCTCACAGGATTGAAAAGAGGCAAGAAATATGAACACACCAGAAAGTTTTAGATAAATTGAAAATAGAGAACTGTGTAAAGGCGATGATTAAATGAAGAGAGAAGAGAGAGAGAAAGAGATGGATTGCAAGAGGTAAATGTACATGGTTCAGGGAAAGATTAATGCCCAAGAACCACTAGAAGATGATAAAATCCCACAAAAAGTATTTAGAGGGAACAGGCAAGATCATGGGAAAGGGAATGCATTAACTAAAGGAAACAAAAGAAAATATAATTTGTAATAGGGAGAAGAAAGCAAATCAAAGGGAAATAGGATAGATTCTTGCTGCCTTCTCCAGGTCACAATTCACTATAAAGATCAATGAATGTACATTTTAGGAACTCTGCACTCTACCCAAATACCAAATGTCTTTACCTCCCCCTTGATTCAGGCCTACCCCAGTGACCTCTCCAGCCAAAAAGCAGGTTGTACCTACATACGAGTGTTTTTGCAAATGATAGGGTGTATATATATATATATATATATATATATATATATATATACACACACATATATCCTGAAATCTTAAAAAGATGAGCTAAGACCCACCCATAGTCTTCTCATAATTTTTCCAGTCCTCTAACAAAGACAGTTTCAAGCGTTCTTCTCAGAAATGCCCAGATCAAACAAATCTGAGGCATACAGAATGCCTGCCAGCGCTCTGGTATAGTCTCAGTCTGTCTTTTGATCACACCGCTGCAGTCCCCAAATCTCCCCATTGGAAACCGGTGAAATGCTATATCCATTTCAAAGAGCTTTTGCTTCTCTCCAAGGTCCGTAATGCCAAGCTGGAGTCCCTCTCTAATTCACTATTTGCCTTATGCTCCGTCACAAGTGGGAGATCACAGTCAGTGAGTTTATTGGTTCGCCCGCTTCACTTAGGAACGCAGCCCCACAGCTTTCTGTTGGTGTGCATCTAAGTGGCAGCATCATTTGCTTTAGGGTCCGGAGGGACCAGTCATCTTGCTTTCAGAAATCTAAACTGGAGGGAATAGGTTGAGAACCGCTTTTAATCGTGTCTAAATGGCAAAGGACCCTGGGGCCCTGTGCAACAAATGGAGTTATTAGCACCTAAAACTGCTCTGCTTCTGAATCCCAGGGCATCACTCATAATATGCCTACCTGCAGCTCCGTCTACTGTCAACTGCCTACACAGAAGACCCAGTGGGTTGAGGCTTGGAAACAGCTTCCCCATCCAAAGGCAGCAAGGGCACTGGAAGATCAGGCAGATTGCAGCTTTAATAAAACTGACTTTTTAGTGCCCAGGTCTGAATATTTAAAGACCCTGCTATAAAAGAACATTTATAAGTTCTGGTAAATAAGTTCACAGGGAAGAGGCTGAAAGAGAGGGTGATGAAAATGAGTACAAGGTGAAAGCATAGGACTAGGAGATGAGAGGCTCCACCTTTCCATACTTACCAAGGTTCAAGCAGAAGGGGTATAGATCGGGGTGTAGGTAGGGATAGGGGTGTAGGTAGGTGTGTGTGTGTGAGTGTGTGTGCGCGTGTGGGGGGGGGAGGGAGGGGGAGGGAGGGAGAGAGAGAGAGAGAGAGAGAGAGAGAGAGAGAGAGAGAGAGAGAGAGAGAGAGGCAGGCTAAGGAAAGAAGTTTAAGAGAAAAGCCCTGCAAATGAAAGCACACTTTGTACACTTAACACCTGGGGGTAGAGTAAATGATGTGCCTGTTTTCAAGGTTAATTTCAGCTCCTATATCCTGGTTCACTACAATAGCACTGCATGAGCAGGCTTCATGGAGGAGTAAGTCAGCACCTTGATCGGATGCCAAGGGTATGTATTTCCATTGTCATTAACACCGCAAGTGTAACACAAAGCTCACGGCAGCCCTGGGCAATAGAGCACTGGGTTTTCCAGTTTCACATCAAAGCCACTTGCTCTCTAGGAAGTCCTGAGACTGCACAATGTGTTATCTCCTCTAAGGCAGTAAGTCAGAAACCCAGAGCCTTTCTCCAAGACTTCGCACTTGTTTCTTTGTAGCAAACAAATGGATAAAATCAACTATACAGTCTGCCCTCTGTAACAGTGAGTTCAACATCATGTGGGTTCAACCAACCACGAATCAAAAATATTTAGGAAAAGAAAAATGTTATGTTTTTGCTGACACGTACTATATAGTCTGCCCTACAATGTTTACATTTGTATTGAGCATGTATAGACTTTTGTTCTTGCCATTATTCTCTAAACATAGCAACTGATTTACAGAGCTTTTACATTGTACTAGATATTATAAATACTCTAGAAATAATTTAAAGTATATGGGAGGATGTGCTTAGGTTATATGCAAACACTACACCATTTTATTTTTTTTTAAATATATTTTATTGATTTTTTACAGAGAGGAAGGAAGAGGGATAGAGAGTTAGAAACATCGATGAGAGAGAAACATTGATCAGCTGCCTCCTGCACACCTCCTACTGGGGATGTGCCCACAGCCAAGGTACACGCCCTTGACCGGAATCGAACCTGGGACCCTTCAGTCCGCAGGCCAACGCTCTATCCACTGAGCCAAACCGGTTAGGGCATTACACCATTTTACATAAGGTACTTTAGCATCTACAGATTTTGGTATCCACAGCGGGCCCTGGAACCAACCCCCCCGGGATCCCAACGTAGACTGTACCGCAGGAACACCACAGCATCCAAAATGGCTCTCAACCTGAAGGAGTTAACATCTCTAAAGAGTCAACTCTGGATTCATACTGAATAATCCAAAAGCACTGCGCCACAGAATCAGCATCAGCAGCATCAGCCATCCAATTGTACTCTTTCTGAGGAAGCTATTACACACCCTTGCTTTTAACTCCTGTCATACTTCGAAGCAACAAATCAGGTTCTAACCAAAATCTGAAGAATGAAATACAGGGTACTATTGGAAAGCAATTGCCTAGGGTGAAAACAGTTCCTTTGATTGTGCTGTTTTGTCCAGAGCCCTTTCTCTGGCTGCAATTAGAAAGTAATCAAAAGAGGGAAGTAGTAGTATACAGTTAGCCTAGGGCAAAACCTTCTTGCTTCTATGTATAATTCAAGAGAAATGAACTAGTCTCTGGACAAAAAAAGGAAAATCTAATTTGCCTGACTATCCCCACAATATATAGATGTCTCAGTAGATCTATATTAGTTGATGACATGTTATTAGAGGCTTTAGGGTTTGGGGAAGATAAACATTCAAAGAAATCTCTCCTTCCTTACTTGAAGGGCAAGCCCCATTGGGTCATCATCTGGGAGCTGGTAGGGAGTCACTGCACGCCATCTGCCTGCCCTTGAGGAAGCTAGACTTGCCCTCCTTACCTACCCCTCCAGATTCTTAACCTGCACCTTCTCCCACTCTGCTCAGAACAAGCTCCAATACCATAATCTGTCAGGGTATCTTTTCCTCCATTTTAAAGCCAGTGTCCTCCAGAAAGTGTCCAAAAATTAGATGGAAGGTAATCTCCTGAGTGTTATTCAACACCCTCCACAGTCCATCCGTAGTCTCCAAATAGGCCTCAAGCACTCTGTGTTTCTGCCACTACAAGATCACCCCCCAATTCCTAAACAACCCTCAACATTCTCATTGGAGAGTCTACCGGCCTTGTTCTAACTGGGATAGCCACATATTCTTGGGCACTCTGTGCCTTGCTCAAGGGCACCTGGCCAAGGGGACAAGGGCAAATGGGAGCTGAAATTCAGCCTCCCTTGTTTGTCAAACCGTGTGCCCTGACATGAGGCTGCCAGGAGGAAGGAATAACCTTCTCTTATTTGTTACAAGGGTGCCATATGGGCTAACAGTTCTGGCACCAATATCTACATCTTGAGTACTCAACTGGTCTTCCCTTGGATAATAACAGTTGGTATATAATAAAGAATACTAGAAACCAAAGACCCCAAGGAGTTGGATGCCTGTTTTCCTTGTCATTACAGACATAATTATATCCTCACCAGGATCTCCAGGTGATTTTTATTCTTACATGAATATTATACATCCGCTAGAGGCCCGGTGCACAAATTCGTGCACTGGGGTGGGGGTGTGTCCCTCAGCCCAGCCTGCACCCTCTCCAATCTGGGACCCCTCGGGGGATGTCCGACTGCCGGTTTAGGCCCTATCCCACATACGGGGATCGGGCCTAAACCAGCAGTTGGACATCCCTCTCACAATCAAAGGGATCGCGACCCACAGATTGAAAACTGCTGCTCTAAAGGAATTGAATGAACAAAGAAGGGAAATCATTCTTCATGTCAATCAAAAGCCATATGTTGTAGACTCTTAGAGATAAGCCTTACTTAGAACTTTCGGAAAATGGACTAAGGTTCTCAGGAGCAAAATTAAAGGAGACAGAGGAGGGGGGGTAGGGGGGGAGAGAACACACCTACCTTGGGGTAAAGAACAAGGAATTCTAAAGCATAAACTAGTACATATATTCCAACAACTTCTCATTATCCATTGAAGCTAGGGGAAATCTATCCAATTATACCCTGAAGAGTTCAAAAGGATCCTGGAAAAAACTAAAACCCTCAGTAATAGTTCACTTCTTACTCCAGAAAACCTGCTGTCATCTTACCTAAGCTATAACACTCCTACCCCCAAAAGCTGCTTAAAATTCAGCTACATAGCCTACATTAACATAATGCATTTGGCTGATGATGCAGGCACAAAAATTAACGTTCAAGAATTTCAAAGTTGTGGTTGCTGTGGGAACCTTAATTCCAACTGCATGGCACAGATGCAGAATTGTGGACTACTCCCAATACTGATCAAATTGGAGATATTTATTTACTCTGTGCAATGAAGCAGAGTTACAGTTACTAAGAGAAACTTATTTTGGCATATCTTAGGCTTTCATGCATTTAAATTCTCCATGTTACCACAATACTGTTTGCTGCATTAAATTGCCTCCTCCATGGGGGAAAACGGGAGAGAATGAATTGATTGGCCAGACATTCAAAGAACCCATCCTGTATGTGTTTCTTATGCATAATCTGATTCAAAAGACAATCATGATATTTTCATTTTACTCTTATGGGCTGTCTGTAAACTCTCATGCAAATGAAAACAAGGCATGAATTTCAACTTGTAAGTGTACCAAGTCATGTGGACCTACAAAACAACAAAAAAGCAAATTTCACGTCTTTAGAACTATAAAGTAGATAAATTTTAAAAGCAGAGAGCACAATTCCAGCCACACCGTTTAATTTATGAAAACTGTCCAAACACTTGCCTGTGTCACTGGCTCTCACTGAGAACCCAGCTCTGCGACCAATCAACACAGTTGCACACTTCAGTTATTGGAGGACAAAAATAGGAGATATAAATGTATCTGTAACAACAACACATAGGCAGACAAAAAAAATTCGACCTCAATCCCTATTCCCAACCTCTCATAACTCTAACAATGGGAAGAAAATGGCCTCAAAATTTAAAACAAAACTGTCTGAAGACTACCAATTCATACAGTTTTTATCCTAAGCACTAGAGGCCCAATGCACGAGATTCGTGCAAGGGGCTTGGCCCTCGCAGCCCCAGCTTCGTCCGAAAGGTCATCTGAAAGGACGTCTGGAAGGTCAAGGTCGTTTGGGTGTCCGGTCTAATTAGCATATTATGCTTTTATTATTATAGATAATTTCTCAAAATCACCCACACTGGTTAGGTAAGCACCTATGCTGCCAGAAGATCCAACAAATAACACAAAACAGTGTAACTAATAATTATAGTTACCACTTGCAAAAGATGAATAGGTGACCTCAGAGAATATATATAGCAAGATTCATTTCTTCCTAGAGCAAAAACAAATGGGCCTATCTCATCAAAATGAACAGCAGAAATGGGACGCACTACAACACATGTCAGATGCGGACCTTCCCTCTCCTTATTCTCAGAGAAACAAGATCTCACTAATAAAACACACCTACCATCTCACATATCCCAACCGTAACTCCTCTCAAGGGAAGAAAGCCAGCAGTGCCCATCCATAATAAAGCAGAGCAGTGAGTATGAGTCAGGACAAACTGAGGTCTGCCCAATAACAGCTAGGCTTCAGATATTATGAAATACTTTGGAGATTTAAAATACTTTTCCTCTGGAATTCTCAGACATATGTATCACATTTAACTAATTCTCCAGCTCCTTCTATTTGGTTTTTGAAGAGAAGCTTCACTGCTTCCCTACCTGCTTCCCTACTGTTTTCTTACCTGTGTGTTCTCCCCCTCCAGCCTCGGTGGTCGGATGCTGGACAGGTGGATGGTCTTGTAGTCACCGGAGTTCAGCTTCACAACAATGGCATCAGCATTCAGCACCTGCATCACCTGTGGACATGAAGGCAAACTGCTTAAACCTGCTTCAATGGCCCAGATAATCGTAGCACACATGCTATGGAACAAGGCTTTCGCCAGTCACAAGGAAAAAAAGTGAGATCAATAGTCATTGAGGCAGATCTAATATCATCCGTCATGAGGCAACAATGTTCGAAAAACTATGCTACAATAGCCAGGCCCCAAAGACCTGATTATGATTTCTCCAAGAGCGGAGCCTATAGTATTCACAAAGATAGTCAATCTTTTTTATCTTGTCCCTGACCAAGACATTGTGGTTAACTACAGAGCTTACGAACTGGAAATCCGGTCTCTACATGTTATTGAAGATTTTCCTGGAAACAGGATCTAAACTAAAATCAATCCCTGTATCTCAATGTGAATCTAGGAAAAGAGGCAAGAGCTGGATGAGAAGAAGGTACCAGCCCTAGATGAGAAAGAAGCAAAGTAGGATGCCCAAAGAGAGAGCAGAAAAATAAAAAACAAGTGAAGGGAAAAAAAGAATTGTCATCTCAGCGTGGAAAAGATGTTAATCTCAGAGGGAGAAACATTAAATTGCTAAGACATTACTTCGGCTACTCTAAAAGCCACGTTCTCAGAGCACTACTATGTTTTAGAGCCCCAAATCAGTGCCACTGGACCCCACTCTCAGCTGAAAATGATAAACTTCCAGTCTGAGATAATTTGCAAGGATAACTATTTGAAGGGCAAAAGTACAAATATTCCTCTGTGGAGGTTATCAGGATACCCCACTAATGTGCACAGGATAAAAGTCCATTGAAACCAGGCTAGGTTTCAAGTAAAACCCACAATTCAGCCAGCAGTCTATAATTCACCCAATTATACTCAGAGCCTGTTGTTACTGGGCTGTTTCCTCCTTTGTGCAAACAACACTTTGCTGCAAGGTAGCTCCTGATTACAAAACAGGTCACCATCCACCTCATAGGCAGAATCAAAACCACCCCTTCCAGGCTTCAGTCAGGTCCCATCAGGATCTAACAGACAGCGAAGCAAACTCCAGGGTCAGCTGCCACTGCATTTTGAGGGGAGAACTTCCCAAATGAAACAAAAAGAGCTAGACTCTCCTTTGCTATGGATAAAAGAGCCCTTGTTAACTATTCAGATCTTTGAAAACAAATATACCCATTTACTCGCACACTCCTCCAAAACGGCTATCTTTTACCTTTTGCCAAAGAACCAGCCACACACACCAAAAAGAGTGATTTAAAGGACAACCTGAAGAGCAAAAAACAAAAACAAGCAAGAAATGATACATAAGAGGAAACAGCAGGAGGAAAGTGCCATCAAACAGAGTGAATGGAAAAAGATGATAGTTAGAAACGAGCCGTAAATCCATGGAAGACTGGTAGGGCTGCCGGATGGAGACATCCGTGGTTTTACGACCGCAGGTAACAGAAATCATGTACAGAAAACCAGATCACCGACTGGACAAGTAATGAAAGTCTAAATACCTAAGTAGATTGGGCAGGAAAGGGGTGGGAGTGGGAAATTATATATTTGTAAAATTATATGTATTGGGTAACAATGGTTGATAACATTATATAAATTTCAGATGTACATTATAATACAACATCTGTATATACTCAATGTGTGCTCACCACCCAAAGTCTAGTTTCCTTCTGTTACCATATATTTGACTCCCTTTATCCTCCCCCCATTATACCTAAGATTAACTTGCAACCCTGAAAGCAGCAAAAAGCCACAGATCTGATCATCACAAAGGCTGACCACTCAAAACCAAACAGCCAGAACCTATAACTCAACTGGTCAGAAAAACCTGGTGAGGTCCAAGGGTAATCAAAACCATGGTCTTTGTCGCACCAGGACCAAGTCAAGGTCAGGGTTGATTACCTATGTATGGGTGGTACCAAAGGGCATAGGACCCTCCAAATCAAATCAAAGAGCCCCTTATGCCAGCCCAATCACAAAAACATGTCCATGAAAACTTAAAAATGTTGTGGCCCCACCCCATAACAAAGAAACAGAATGTCCCGAGGATGAGGCCCAGAAATCAGGATTTTAAAAAGATTTCCAGGTGATTCTAATGTGCAGCCAAGGTTGAGAACCACTGGCTTAAAGGATAATAGAGTAATTAGGCATCTCAAATGAACACACATTTCCTAAATCTCAATGATGAACAGAGCGACACATTCCTCTCGCACCAAAACTAACTCATTAAATTGTCAATTGCCAAAAACATTGAGAAATTCGTATAATCAAGACATGAGAAATATCTAGACATTCTCCTAGTCATGCTCAGAGAGGAATAAAACCAGGGAAAGTATCACAGTGTTCACACCTTCACCCCCGGATTATAGAATGTGAAGATCCAAGCCTGCCCCTATGACAAGTTACTGGTGCTCGTCACCCCCTGTACTGCGTTAGCAGTAGCAGCAGCAGCAGCAGCAGCAGCGGCGGCAGCAGCGAATGAATTCCTGAAGCTGTAAATTTCCGGCCTCAGCAGCACACTCTCTCTGCTTGGCATCTCCCTGATTAGAAACCTCCTCTTCAAGACCTGCACACTCTGACGCTGCCAGCTAAATGAGGTTTGGCTTTCTGGTGAAGGGGTGAATGGGGAGTGCATGTGTGTGTCCATGTGTGTGTATTTAAGGGGGATTTATGACTTATTATTCCTCTGTAAATGGTGTCATTAGTGTCCGGAGAACAAGCAGCTCCAGAGCTGAGGCATGGAAGAGGCAATAAGAGCGGCTCTGGTCACATACTGTGCAATCGGTAAAATGCAGGGCAGTTACTACCCAAAGCCTGCACATCAGCACCGTGACAGAGCACATTTACAACAGTGAGGTTTCTTTCGTGCTTTTCATCAGGATAATCTAAATATTCCCGCATCGCTCACTTTCCCCACAGCTACAGATTCCTACTTAGTCTACCCACACATCCACCACCATACCACACACTCTAGGGCAGTGATGGCGAACCTTTTGAGCTCGGCGTGTCAGCATTTTGAAAAACCCTAACTTAACTCTGGTGCCGTGTCACATATAGAATTTTTTTGATATCTGCAACCATAATAAAACAAAGACTTATATTTTTGATATTTATTTTATATATTTAAATGCCATTTAACAAAGAAAAATCAACCAAAAAAAATGAGTTCATAGGTTCGCCATCACTGCGGAGATAACCTAAGGCACAGGAGCAGAAATCTACACTGAAAAAGTCACTAACTGGACTCAAAATACATGCCCTAAATCTGAATCCCTCACCATTTCTTGAAGCCCAATCATAGATGGAAAAAGGAGTGGTTTAATAATGACGACTGTAGGCTAAGGGCTGCCACAAGTCAAGAGAAGTGCAGAGTGCTGTCAGGGGCAAGGAAGGGACATCCATTCCCAGCTCTGGCCTCCTGCCACTCTCCCATCTGCAGAGCCCATCCACAGTGATCACTGGGTGGTGAAGAGCTATTCAGCTTCTTAAAATCCTGCAGTGCATATAAAATGAACAAAAAGAGCCGACAATAGCCTCCTGAGCTACAGAGACACTCAGCATAACTCCCCAGACACAACTTCTGGTATTCCCAAAGCTAACTAAATTATCAGTGCCAGATAGGAATAAAAGGACCAGCAGCCCAAAAAGGGCTTTCTATAGGCACCAGCAGGGAATACCCTTTCTACTTGAAATCATGGCATCCAGCTGCATCTCCTGGTCCCAAGGCATGTATGCTATGTCTATTCTCCCCAAAGCGAATCCTGTATATACTACTGAAGCAACACCAAACGTGGGTGAAACAAGGAATACCCCACAACTATTATAGCAATGGCCTGGAGCCCTACATAGCCCCGTCTCCATCCCCCAGAAGAGGACAGCTGCTACCCTGTGTCCTTGACAAAATGAATACTAAGCACACAATCTCCTGATGCAAATACCTCTAGGCACCTAAGCATGATGAAACGGACTGGACACTGTAACAAGTACTTCAAAGGAAACCAGACATCAGACACATTCCCACAGAAGGGCATCCTACAAAACACCCAACCAGGACTCCTCACTGCCAAGGTCATCAAATGCAAAGAAAGTCTGAGAAACTGCCATGCCCAAGAGGACAGCTCAATTCAGTGTGCTATCGTGGATGGGATGCTGGAACACAAAACAGACATTAGAGAAAATCTAAGGAAATATGGCTCAGGCATGGACTTCCATGGAAAATAACATAATATTGGTGTACCGCTTGTAACTGATGTGCCATATTCATGTCAGATAATAGTAGGGGGAACTGGAGGGGGGTAGGGTAATGCGGAACTCTGTGTACTATCTGCCCATTTTTTCTGTAAATCTAAAACTATTCCAAAAAATAAAGTCCCAAATTAAAAAGCCAGGTAAATATTTTTTTTACAAATCTTTTCTAATTCAACCATTTTCTTTTCTTATCAGTAATCAGTTTGCTAACTTAAGCTATAAACCAAGTCTTTTTTTTTTAAGACACACTTTATTAAAATACTCAAGTATATTACCTAGCATCATCATTTTAGCATTGATTCTAACTTCATGGTTGTAGTTATTCTGCAGTCTGACGATAAGAGCACATCTCATCTCAGAGCTGTTTTTCATTTTGCTTTTGTGGTATACACCAACTCTTGATCTCCTTTGGCATAACAGAGACCACCTTCCCAACCAGGTCCTCAACACAACTTCATCTAAAAGCCCTACGACAAAAAGTCAAGGAAGTAGCTAGTATTTTTTTGTTCCCTCCACATTACCAAATGGCAATATAATGGAAAAGTCTAGATAATGCCAAAAATATTAACAAGTATCCCTGCTTAAGAACCATCTTAGAGAGACATAATAATGAATTCCTTTCAAAGCTATGCCTGGACACACAGCAAAAAATAATCAGGACCAAAACAAGTAAGTACCAGAATCCACCACATCCAGGGATAGCTTATAATTTCACCTCCAAAATTGGGCATGGCCACCAATACCAGACAGTTCACTACGTAGGGCAATCTCCCAGTCAGAGCCCCAAAGGGTAAACTCCTTGAAAGCAGAAACCACTTCCCTCAAAGCACCGCTTCCAGGGCTCCGTGTTTTTAAGTAATCAATTGGTTCAGAGAACCAAACCAGAGGCCCCTCACAAGGCAGGAGAGTGAGAAGATTCACCTCCTGAGGACACGCTGCCACTCCTCACCACTGCCGCTCCACCCACCCCTTTGCCTTATTCAGGACTGTGAAATCTGCAAGACCTAAGCATACAGCAGAAGGGACAGGGAAGCCAGGCCACGTGCTCAGGGGACCATATGGCTACAAACAGCACAGATCAGCTAAAACGCCACAGGGAAGGCAGGCAGGAAATTGGCAAGCCACGACAGGCACAAAAGTCTCAAGCAGGCTCAGCTAATCACTGTGAAGTGAACATGCTTCTCTGCTAACCTGGAGAGACAAGAAGAGCCCTCCCTTGCATTTCCTTCCTTAAGCAGTGAAGCTGCTTGAGCAGAGAATGGAAACCAGGCTTTCAGTAGGCCACATGTATCAAGAGAATACTTGGCTGAGTTTCAAATTTCTCAGAAGTGAGACTCTTGGTCAACAGTCTGACCTACAGTGTTGCATCAGTTCCAGAAATCACCTATAGTGTCCCAGAGGCATTCAGTTAAAGAGTTCATAGGTCACCTTTCTTGGGCTTTTCAGGCTATTTTGCTGTTCTCTGAGCAAATAATTCCTAGGAGACAGGGTGACTGCTAAAGAGAGAACCTCTAATTGTTCAGGCCTTATAGTCACCTCAAAGCAGAATCATTCAACAAAAAGTAGGTCTGTCAGACTATGTTCTTGAAGGCCCCTGGCATCTCAGGACCTTTTTAGGTTTTCTCGGTATTAACAGACATTTTAAATCAGGTAAAATGACTAGAAAACTGCGGTTGGGCTCTAGGTTTGAAAAGAAATACAGATCATTTTTTTCCTTTTACATTTACTGCTGCTATCCCATGTTCTATAACAGGGGTTGGCAAACTATGGTCCAAGGGCCATCCAGCCCACTGCCTACTGTTTAAATAAAGTTTTTTATTGGAACACAGCCACACACAGTCATTCACACATGATATGTCTATAGCTGTTTTCTTGCTACGGTGGCAGCATTGATTAGCTACAATAGAGACTATATGGCCCTTAACCCCTAAAATATTTATTATATGGCCCTTTAAGAAGTTGTTCGACCTCTGTTCTAGAACGTATTAGGAAATGAACATACAGAGGGGTATACACTTGTTAACATTGCTAAAGAGCTATTTGGCAAATATGCTCCAAAATATTCCTGAGGAAATAACTGTCCTTTACACAGAGATTTATTCCATTTTCTAAATAATGGAAAAATGATAAACTATATGAATATCAACCTATTGGAGACTGGTTAAATAAATTATGATGTGGCCTCACAATGGCAAGGAGAATTACAAACTGAAGCAAGCTCAAACATTTACTTTGGTTCCTTCCTTAAATACCTCTAAAAATATAAAGAAATTTTATTTTATTTTATTTCCATAAGCTCAAAAAGACAAAAATTAATGGGAGAAAAGAATACAGCAACAAAACTCTGAAAGCTGGAATGCAGATGTATGGATAGAAACAGTTGTGACAAACACAATAGCAATCTGATTTATACTGCAGACTTCCCCCAATCATCAAGACTAGGATTGGTTTAAAGCTTATTTAAGAAGCACCTGGGCCTCGCCAGTGTGACTCAGTTGGTTGAGCATTATCCCATGCACTTAGAGGACAAAGGTTCAATTCCTGGTCAGGGCACATGCCCAGGTTGTAGACTTAGTCCCCAGTAGGAGGTGTGCAGCAGGCAGCCAATTAATGTTTCTCTCTCATCGACGTTTCTATCACTCTCTCTCTCCCTTCCTCTCTCTGAAATCAATAAAAACATATTGGGGGGAGGGGGGTGCTAGGAGGGTAGAAGCACCCATACATAAGTCCACTGCTTCTGACCCAGTGTTCAATATCTTATTCTTAAATAAGAGAAATCCTCTTATTTAAGAAAGCCTTTAAAAAAAAAAAAAAAGAAAAAGAAAGAAAGCCTCTAATATGAAAATATAAGGGACCAAAATAACCAAAGAGAATTAAAAACAACTTGGAGAACATAGACTATGCAAGAAGAAATTTTTCAAAAGATTATAATAATTTACTCAGAAAGCTAATATGATATTCATTTCTGAAACAAGTAGTAGATGTTGTTTTTAAAATAGTAATAAGAAAAACATTCAGAGAATTTTTAAAAAGCTCTGTTCACACATAAACAAAATGCATCACTGAAATTTCAGGGGAAAAAAGGATTTGCTAAGATCCTGCAGAAAGAAAAAAATCATACAAAGACAGGGAATCAGAATGACTTTTTAAACCTCTAAAAAACAAGAAAACAAAAATTCTCTAATAGCTAAATGACAGTGAAGCAATGTCTTCATAATTCCAAAGGAAAATAACTTCTAACAAAATTCTATACCCAGATGAACTATCAAATTGTAATTATAGAATAGACATGAAATGTCCCAAAATATTTACCTATCAAGCACTTTTTCCCGAGAAGGTAGAGAATATGTGCCACCAAAATAAAGTATTAAATGGTAAAAAAGAAGCCATGGAGCCTGGCCAAGTGGCTCAGTTGGTTGGAGGGTTGTCCCACACACCAAAAGTTGCAGGTTCAATTCCTGACCAGGACACATACCTAGGTTGTGGGTTCAATCCCTAGTCAAGGCACGTATGGGAGGCAACTGTTCCATGTTTCTCTCTCACATCGATGTCTCTCTCTCTCTCTCTCTCTCTCTCTCTCTCTCTCTGTCTCTCTCTCTCTCTTCCCTTCCCCACCCCCCCGCCCTCACCCCTTCTTCTTTCTATAAAATAAAACAAACAAACATATTTTTGGGTGAGAATTAACATAAAAAAAAAAAGCAGTATAAGCCATGGAATTCAGCAAAACATAGTTTCGACCCACGGATAAGGCAAAACAACAACAAAAACCACACCCCAGGATAATGGTGAAGAAATCCAATGATGACAGCTCTGTATCAGGGAAAAAGAACTAGTCCAGATTGGTACGGGTCATAAGGCTCCTGAAAAGTACTGTTGAAAAGATAAAATTAACAGACTAAATCAATCTCTTCAGAGGTTTAGACAAGTAGACTCTGAGGGTTAAATTAATCCGTATGTACAAAATACACCTACATTTTAAAATTATTAACTCTAGTTAAAACAAAGAATTGTGCAGGAAATGAAAAGTAGTCATAATATGCTATGTGGCTCAATGGTGATTAGTATTTCCCTACCAAACTTTGAATATTAAGTGAACCAGAATTATGATAAAGTCCTAATGGAAGGATTAGGTAAAACTACACGCACACCCGTGAATATGTATGCATGAGTGAAAAAACTAAATCCTCATCTTTCACGGTGTGAAGAGAAGAAGTTATATCTAACACTGAAAAACTTAAAAAAGAACAATATAAACATTCTATTCAGAGATCTGGATTGCCAAGAGTTAAAATGGCTGCCTTAAGGGAGAGGAAAACTGGACTAGCTAATTTCTTAATAAGACAGAGTTCTTTAAAGTCTTATTAAAATAAAAACTTACAAACATAAAAATTATATACAAGAGATTACAGATCAGTACTACTCAAAAGTGGCTACCAGTCTGCAATGATATAAGAAGCTTGTACCACAACATAAATCAACTACATCGCTGAGAACACTGCTGACATTTTTTCTGTAGCAAGCTTTTCTTGATGAAAAGAAGCAATGCTTTGATTTACATTCTGGCTCAAGTTCCTAATATCAAGGCACTTTGAGCAGGTCAAGTATAGATGAAGGGTCAACAAACTTTTCTGTAAAGGGTCAGAAAGCAAATATTTTAAGTCTTACAAGCCATATGGTTTCACAACCGGTCACCTCTGCCACTGTATCATGAAGACAGCTACAGACAACATGTAAACAGACAGATATGGCTACATTCCAATTTATTCATGACTCTGAATTTTTATTGCATCTAACTTTCATGTGCTACAAATCACTTTTTTTTCTATGTAAAATCCTTTCTTAGCTTGCAAACATACAGAAACAAGTGGTGGGACAAACTCGGCCCTCGGGCCATAGTTTGTCAACCCCTGTGGTAGACAGTCAACTTTGCTAAAAAGAAAAAAACTGTCATAGTAGTTTCTTCTAATATAAGTGTCTTTTCATTTCTTTTTTATGCTTTTTCTTGTTTTAAAAACAAAAATAGCCCTAACCGGTTTGGCTCAGTGGATAGAGCGTCAGCCTGTGGACTCAAGGGTCCCGGGTTCGATTCCGGTCAAGGGCATGTACCTTGGTTGCAGGCACATCCCCAGTAGGGGGTGTGCAGGAGGCAGCTGATCGATGTTTCTCTCTCATCGATGTTTCTAACTCTCTATCCCTCTCCCTTCCTCTCTGTAAAAAATCAATAAAATATATATTTTTAAAAAAACACACAGAAATAATGCTGAAATTTTTTTAAAATCAAAAAAGTTTTAAAACTATTTATCTACCTACAAACACATTTTCTCTCTATTCTCTAAGCAGGCCTATACCCAAATGACCTAAATTTAAGATATTCCAGGAAAATGATTATTCATCATAATCCTCAATTAAATAGTTAATAGAAGCAATCTCCTGTATCCTGGCACTGTAATGAATAAAACTTGATGGTAATGAAAAAGGCCTCACCATGTTTTAAAACTAAACAGAAAAGACCAAAAACACAAAACGAATCCTGGGATCCTGGATTTTTAAAATGGAGAAAATGTTTCTAAAGCCAGCTCTCCCTTTCCTAGTTACCAATAAAGTCAGGTTTAAGATCAATACAAAGCTACTGACTCAGTCACCTAATATTTTGAATTTCTTCAGCAATGCCTTAGTTCCCCAACTATCAACGGTCCAAAACCTCAAAATCTTCTAGGTTTCTCTACAACTGAGAAGGGGGCTGGTAGGGACAATACATGGTAACGGGACCTTCATCTGCATTACTAATATCACAAGCCCTCGAAGTGATGATGGTGAAAACGAAACGCCTGCCTCCCTTGTGGAGTGAATAATCATCCTTTCACTGTGTGGTTACAGTCTTCAAATAGAAGAGATTACAGGAAACATAAGCATAACCAAGTAAGTTCTAATTAGGTGGAGCAGCCACCCATGTCTAGGTTTCTATGCCAGCACAGCCCTCACACAGCAAGAAAGCCAAGACCCATCCTAGTCTGGTCAGAGTGGGAAAATGCATAGGGAGTATCCAACCAGGAACTACTCCCACTGATGTCCACTAAAAGGTGCAATTGTGGTTAACCTGACCACTGCTTGGAAACCATATACTAGAAAACGGAAAGGGACCACATGAGCACTGTGACCTATTCCTTTGAGCATCATAAAAAAAGAAAGTGAAGAAATTCAGCCAATTCCTCAGAGACTTTGTTAAAATTTTACTGTTCTAAGATAAATCGTTTCAGGATTTTTCAGGCTGACAGTGCCACCTAGTGGCTTTCCATATTAAACTGTTAGGCGACATTTGGGACAGCCACCTCTCAGTTAGAGGATATGAGTATTTAACCACTTTTAGTCCATAAAGACAAAGTGTCCGGCATTTCTTGCCAAAAGTAAAAATAGGATGGAAAACATTACAGCATTTGAGGAAAATGAGAATAGGACTGCCCCACCAAGGTACCAAAGCCTGTAACTAAGAAAAACACTTTATGATTTTTAGAGGGAGGGAGTGAGAGAGGGAGACATCGACTGGCTGCCTCCCAAATGCACTGCAGCTGAGGCTGAGGATCTAACCTGCAACCCAGGTACTTGACCAAGAATCGAACCCTCAATCCTTTGGTGCATGGGCCAACGCTCTAACCAGTGGGCTCACCAGCCAGGGCAAGAAAAAAACATTTATAGCACCACTACTGGAACCAAATAATCTATTTAGTAGGTCTAGTTCCCATCAAAGAAACCCATTCCAGGACACAGCAGTGGAGAGCTCTCAAAAAAAAAAAAAAGAATCACATTAAAAAAATCCAAAACCAAGAGAGTTCTAAAACAAAAGAGAAACTTGAGGTCATACACAATCTGGGCATAGGAAATCTAAGAGAATGCATTTTCTAAGCAGACAAAAACAACCCCTAAAATATAAGTGATATTTCAAAATGGCAATGTCCACAACTTTAACACCTGAACTTCTAATGAAGTTATGCAAATTTACAAAAAGTAATTTTAAAGTTCCTATGGTGTCTAAGTCCCCTACCATAAACACACATGTGCGATCATGCATACACCTGTACACACCACTGGCTTGCCTTGAAATAAAAATGCTTCAGCTTTTGATTGATTGTTCAAATTTCTGTATTATCAATAGCCTGACAACAATCACTATGCATCTCAAGATGCTGAGAATGACTCACCTTGGCAACAAACTGCTTGTCCTTTTGGTCCAAGTTAGCAGTGGGAGCCACATAGTCTCTCCATATCCGCAGCCTGCGTTCCTTAGCAAACCTGACAACAAAGCAAGGATGCAAATCATTCAGAAAGATTAGGTTAGCAAAGGGAATCCACCATCACCATGGAATCAAACAGTACATAATCCTACCACCGACAAGGCACCCAGGAGAAAGGCCATCAGTCAAATTAGATTAAAGTGTGACAACAGCCACAAGAAAAAGTGTATATGCAGCTATCCAAGATGAATATATAAACCACAAACCCATCAATGGTAGATTAGATCTAAATATGCAATTTTTTGAACATGGACAATTCAAGTCCACCTTGATAATTAGCTCTCTGGCTTATCCAGCATCTTCTGAGTGACTACTATGTGCTAGGCACTGGAATGACAAACAGAGCAAATGTTCTTTTAAATGGGAAGAACACATATATTAAACAAACAAATATACAGGGTGGGGCAAAAGTAGGTTCACAGTTGTTCCTATGGAAAATACATTAATAATTAATAAATAATACAAGAATAAACTGTGTTTCGTGTACTGTAAACCTACTTTTGCCCCATACTATATTTTTTTAAATAAACAGGCCTGCTCAATTTCCATTTGAATTATGAAAAGGTTATCAGCTACCCAAATCTTAAATGGAAAACAAACAAAATTGTCACTGTGTGCATCTAAAGAATAAGAAAAATGGACAAGCCCTAGCCGGTTTGGCTCAGTGGATAGAGTGTCGGCCTTGAGACTGAAGGGTCCCAGGTTCGATTCCGGTCACAGGAATGTACCTTGGTTGCAGGCACATCCCCAGTCGGGGGTATTCAGGAGGCAGCTGATCGATATTTCTCTCTCATTGATGTTTCTATCTCTCTCTCTCCCTTCCTCTCTGTAAAAAAAATCAATAAATTTTTAAAAGTTTAAAGAAAAGAAAAGAAAAAAAAAATGGAAAACTACAATAGAAGTTCACGAACAAAAAGTTTTTAAAAATCACCCTGGGGAGAAACCAAGATGGTGGCATAGGTAAACACCGGAAATGGCTGCCTCCCACAACAACTTCAAAAATACAACGAAAAGGCAAAACAGACATCATCCAGAACCACAGGAAGGCTGGCTGAGTGGAAATTCTACAACTAGAAGGAAAGAGAAAAGCACACTGAGACTCAGAGGAGGCGCGGAAGTAAAGTGCAGAGGTACAGAGGCGCACCCAGCAAGGACTGGCAACTGAGGACTCGGCTGTCTTTTTTAATCTTTTTGAATCGGGAGGGAGTCACAAGCCCCTGACTGCTCTGAACTCCAGTTCCGGGAAGTCTCCGGGGACCCAGACTCATACAAAGAGAAACTAGACTGTCTGGCAGCAGGCAGAACTCAGAACTCGAGGGCGGCTTTCTCTCAGAGGTGCTTGCAGAGACTACCGGAACACTGAGACCGGGACACTGAGACCGGGGCCCCTTAGGGCAGGGCTGAGGATCAGCCATAGCTGTTTGCTCCGCCCTGTTGATTCTTTGAGACCCTGCCCCACCCAAGCTACCGACAGAGGCTTTTGCATATGAAAGGCCTGGCCCTTTGCAACCTGAAAATTACCTAACAAATTGCAGCTGGGCCAGACAGACCCAAAACTCCCAAGAGAAGGCCCAAGGCCCCACAGCAGCTTGCATTACTTCACAGCTGGGCCTCATCTAGGCCCCTCCAAACCGGAAACAAGGAAGGGGAATCTGCAGATCTCTTCGTAGCTCCTGCTGGGTAGCCTCAGGCAGAGGCTAAATTAGCACCTCCTTAGATCCAAGAGCCAGTGTACCCAGTGGTCAGAGTGGGACCATCCAGATTACAACTACTCAGATCCATAAGGGACACACTCAGGGCGCAGACTCAGTGAGCACCAAAGCCCCACTGAAGCAAGTCTTGCCCCAGAAGGGTGTCTTCAGCACAGAAGTTCTCCCACCGTAGACACAGCTGATTCTCACAGACAATTGGCCTGGAAGTCAATTCCTCCCAGTGATACCTACAAAATCAAGACTTAACTACAACAAGACTATGCACAAAGCCCTCTAAGGGGTGCACCAAGAGTGTCCACCTCAGGTAACTGGGGAGGCTGAGCCACTGAGCCCTACAGGACACCTAGCACACAAAACCACTCTACCAACACAGGGAAGCATAAAAAATGCAGAGACAAAGAAACAGGTCACAAATGACAGAGGAAAGCAAATAACTGGATATAGAGTTCAAAACCACGGTTATAAGGTTTTTCAAGAATTTTCTAGAAACTGCCGATAAATTTAGTGAGACCCTGGAGGATATGAAAAAAGACCAACTAGAAATTAAGCATACACTGACTGAAATAAAGAATAATATACAGAGATCCAACAGCAGACAAGAGGATCCCAAGAATCAAGTCAAAGATTTGAAATACGAAGAAACAAAAAATACCCAACCAGAAAAGCAAAAAGAAAAAAGAATCTAAAAATATGAAGATAGTGTAAGGAGCCTCTGGGACAACTTCAAGCAAGTCTTCAAGGACAACTTCAAGGATTTACCAACATCCAAATTATAGGGGTGCCAGAAGAACGAGAGCAAGATATTGAAAACCTATTTGAAGAAATAATGACAGAAAACTTCTCCTATCTGGTGAAAGAAATAGACTTACAAGTCCAAGATGCACAGAGAACCCCAAATAAAAGGAATCTAAAGAGGACCACACCAAGACACATCATAATTAAAATGCCAAGGGCAAAAGACAAAGAGAGAATCTTAAAAGCAGCAAGAGAAAAACAGTCAGTTACCTACAAGAGCGTACCCATACGACTGTCAGCTGATTTCTCAACAGAAACTATGCAGGCCAGAAGGGAGTGGCAAGAAATATTCAAAGTGATGAATAGCAAGATTACTTTATCCAGCAAAGCTATCATTCAGAATTGAAGGTCAGATAAAGAGCTTCACAGATAAGAAAAAGCTAAAGGAGTTCATCACCACCAAACCAGGATTACATGAAGTGCTGAAAGGTATTCTTTAAGAAGAGGAAGAAAAAAAGGTAAAGATAAAAATTATGAACAGCAAATACATATCTATCAACAAGTGAATCTAAAAATCAAGTGAATAAAAAATCTGATGAACAGAGTAAACTGGTGAATATAATAGAACCAGGGGCATAGAAAGGGAGTGGACTGACAATTCTTGGGGGAAAGGGGTGTGGGGGTGCAGGAAGAGACTGGACAAAAATTGTACACCTATGGATGAGGACAGTGGGAGGGGTAAGGGCAGAGGGTGGGGTGGAAACTGAATGGAGGAGAGCTATGGGGGGGGGAACAACTGTAATAATCTGAACAATAAAGATTTAATTAAAAAAAAAATCACCCTGGCCAGTGGCTCAGTGGTTAGAGCATCAGCCCACAAACTGAAAGGTCACGGGTTTAATTCCCAGTCAAGGGCACATACCTGGGTTGCAAGTTCAATCACCAGCCCAGGTTGGGGCATGTTAGGGAGGCAGCCAATCAATGTGTCTCTCTCACATCAATGTTTCTCCCATTCTCTCTCTCTCCCCCTCCATCCCTCCCTCTAAAAATTATCCTTGGGAGAGGATTAACAACAACAAAGTAAAGAAATCATGTTGGCAGAAAAATTTTTCAAGTACTAAGCCCAGTAGATATTCTTTGAGTCAGACTGAGAGAGGTAAGTGGAATATGTGCAAAGCTTTAAAAAAATAAATGAATGAGCAGCTGTTTCAAGTATTTACAAATCAATGGATACATGTGCAGGGGAAAGGAACTATATTCCAAAAACAGTATTGCAACTGTTTTTAAAGAAATGGCAAAATGAGAAAAAATACAAAGCCACATTGTAGTAGTTTAAAAATACATGAAGTACTTTGATAGAGATTTACCAACAACACAACCAAGTCAAATACAGCATGCAAAACAGCAGGCAAGTAATCACGTCATCTAAATATAATTTGTATTCCTTGATCTAAACCTCTTTTATAATGATAAGAACTCTGAAAAATCTATAAAATCTCCCAGAGATGTTATAAAACATGTAGATACTACTGTCATTATACTCACTTTCTTCAGAGAGGCAGAAACTTAAAGAATGCAATAACCATTATGAACCAAAGTAATAATTTAGAATAACAGACAGGATTTTCTGAACAAAAAAAAAAAAAAAACCTGAGCATTACAGATTAATCAGAGATATTTGGAATGCTGTACTTGATAAAGAGTACTGCATCTCTGAATTGAATGTAATTGTGTAACATTAAAGACTAATACCACTTTAATATAATAATTCTTTTTCTTAATCTACTTTTGTCAGACATACCATATCAAATGCCCAAGATTAAAACCTATTTTAATAAAAGGTTGCCAAGTATTCCTGCTTACAGGTGTAGAAGGATATAAAAGACCTAAGAGAAGGGAAGGAAATTATAGGCATTCAATTCTTGTTCTTGCACATCTCTCAGCTGTGTGCCTCAAAGGCAAAAATGTGAAGTTATCAAGACCAGTATCCTATCTAATAAAGAGATAATATGCAAATTGACAATCACTCCAACACACAAGATGGCCGCCCCCATATGGTCAAAGATGGCCAGCAGGGGAAGGCAGTTAGGGGTGACCAGGCCGGCAGGGGAGAGCAGTTGGGGGTGACCAGGCCTGCAGGGGAGGGCAGTTGGGAGTGACCAGGCCTGCAGGGGAGGGCAGTTGGGAGTGACCAGGCCTGCAGGGGAGGGCAGTTGGGGGTGACCAGGCCTGAAGGGGAGGGCAGTTGGGGGTGACCAGGCCTGCAGGGGAGGGCAGTTGGGGGTGACCAGGCCTGCAAGGGAGGGCAGTTGGGGGTGACCAGGCCTGAAGGGGAGGGCAGGTGGGGGTGACCAGGCCTGAAGGGGAGGGCAGTTGGGTGTGACCAGGCCTGAAGGGGAGGGCAGTTGGGGGTGACCAGTCCAGCAGGGTAGGACAGTTGGGGGCAACCAGGTCTGCAGGGGAGGGCAGTTGGAGGCAATCAGGCCTGCAGGGGAGGGCAGTTAGGGGAAATAGGGCCGGCAGGGGAGAACAGTTGGGAGCAATTGGGCTGGCAGGGGAGCAGTTAGGCATCAATCAGGCTGGCAGGGGAGTGGTTAGGGGAAATCAGGCAGGCAGGCAGGCAAGTGGTTGGAAGCCAGCAGTCCTGGATTGTGAGAGAGATCCCAGATTGGAGAGGGTGCTGGCTGGGCTGAGGGACACACACCCCCATGCACAAACTTTGTGCGCCAGGCCTCTAGTAATTTTATAATTGTGAAATGAGCCATATGAGCCTGGAGAGTGGAACATCGTCAGCAGTGGTCAGTAGTCTTTGCTACATGTATCCTGCATGGTGGTGTAATTTCCCTAATCCTTTACTGAAATAAAACAGACACTGGCGTAGATGAGTGAGGGATCACTAGATTTCTTTCCCCAAAGATCCTTAACAAGATCTTTGGCTGGAAGGTTTCCCTGACAGACCTTACCTCTCAGCTGCCCTCAGCTTCTCCGCCCCCCGAGTGTACACTGCAATCGACCAATCCACACAGCGTGCAAAACCTTCCTTCAGGAGGAGCTCTGTGATGTTGCCATTCTGAAAAACAAAGCACATGAGAAAGCAGGCACAGATTAAATTCGATGGCAAGTGAATAATTTCTCTAGTCCTCTGACACAATTAACATAGTCACAATCTAATCTGCAGTTCATTTAAATAACAACAATCCCGAAAATAAAACCGTAGAGCCAGTTTCCTCATTAAGAAACCAGCCCTAACCAAAAAAAGAAAGAAAGAAAGAAACCAGCCCTAAGACTGACAAGCTACTCTGTGACTCCTCTCCACAAACCTGGCTTCATGTCCTCACAACACCAGCATAGTAACTCTGACCTAATAGGAACAGGATAAATGTTAGTGGCATTGAATGGAATTGACATTTCAATAGCTCTTCTTGTGGGCAGAGGAGGATGTTAATCTTTAGTGGAGATTACACCTTATTATTTCCTTCGCTAAGATCAGCACTTACTCCCCTTTTCATAAGGGGAGAGCTGAAGAACGAGCTGAGTAAGGGAATAACTTAAGGTACATTTCGCCCAATGAATTACAGTTCACATTCTGCTATGACACAGAGCCATCTGGCAGGGCATGGGCAGACAGCTCGCACTCCAGAAGAAACAGACATGACCTTGGCATATTCCAAAGCAAGCCTCCCAGCCTTCACAACTGCCATGAACGAAGAATTCTCCAGCCAAATTATAAGTAACAGTAGTCTACTCTGTATTGGTTATAATAATGAAAATCCACTTAAACTTGGGTGTTAAAAAACAAGGTCATTTTCTGTCCAAGAATTAACCCAACTATCAAAGTATACAATAAGGTACAATTCACCAACAGTCAGAACATAAAGAATCTATTTCCTGCTCAGTAGCCAAGTTAGGGAGAAACTGGATAAGGCCTGGCATACACAGAAAAATTTTTCCATAAAGATTTCCTCACCATAGTTCTACAGATACTCCAAATAGGTAACTTCTAGACCTACATGCAAACTCGCAATCCTATCGTGCAAGTTTCAGTGCCCCTTCTAATTGATGTGGCAACCTCCCACCTTTCCTGTGCACAACCTCGACGACCAACACTTGGAAAAATAAGTGATAGCATTGTTCCTCTTCCGCTTGTAAATTCAGTCACATTTGAGATTAATTTCCTAAAAGTGAGAAGTTGCACAGATCTGCCCAATTCTATCCGATAAGTGACATCTCACTTGCAAATGCTGCAAAAACCAGTAGATGAAACAAACCCATACAGTCCAGCCGGCATGGAACACTCACTGGATGAAGGATGGTACCCAGAACATTCTGGTTATGGCAGCTCTCCAGAATGATCTGAACATCTCTCTGAAGCAGTCGAGACTCGGTGAAAAATTTGGCTTCTGCGGCAAAAGGCTCTGGTGTTTCACTGCCATCTGCTTCCCGTCGAAAAGTTGGGCACTACAGCAAAAGTAAGGTGAGTGAGTAACACAGCCTAACCTGAGTGCTCAACACACACCACACCGAGCCGCCCAGAAAGCACAATCCAACAAGGCTACACGGGGAAAGTCTCAGGGCAGGGCTTCCAACACTTTTCAAAACATTCTGGGGAAAAGTAACTGGAAATAACATCATCTCAGACTTCATGGTAAGCCAAATAGAGCTCATGTTATCATGGGGAAAATAACTTTAATCAGTTGGAAATGACCCCTTGCCAAGAAAAAAACTCATCAATGTCTGGCATTAAAGCCTTGGCATTTTTTTTTCCAATCAAAATGTGTATTTCACATTAAGATAAGCCAAACTCAGCAAACTTCAGAGCCTCCCATCCTCCACTGCTACATTTCAACAATCTCTCTGCACAGCCCATTCCAAATAGACCCTGAGTGCTTAAAAGTTTAAAAAATATTAATTAGATTTGTGCCACTGCAAAGTTTAAAGTACTCTAGCCAAAGCTCATGGCCCATTCTAGGAAGAAACAGCAGATCCAAAGCCCACAAGTAGAAAAATCTACCTATGACTGAACACTTCAACAAACCCTAAACCCACCCCATAGTCCAGTGGTCTGACCTTGATCCCTGACAGCATGACGGTAACCAGGTAGTAATCTGGGAGGAGCAGGGCCCTGACCACACTGCCGTCTCGCACGTGTTCGATGATAGCTACATGACAAAATAAATAGCTTAAGTCATTAGCAAAACTCACACCAGAGATAAACAATGCCCAATCAAACCGCATTGAACACAGTTCCTCTCCCCAACACCCTCTGGAAAGCCTCCCTCTGAAAAATGATGAAGCGCTGGCAGATCATGAGTATTCACACAACAGACCCTTCCACAACTTTTCCTGGGGAACACAGATGAGGAGTGCCTTCCATGTCTTCTGAACCCTCTGGGGCCTCATGGCTCATACCTAAGTTTTGTTATCACTAAGGTAAGTTGCTCATCTTAGTAGGACATGCCCAGTGAAAACTAATTAACAACAATTCAGGATTGGCAATAATTTTATTTTACTGAGTCAGTGTTAACAAGGTCTCAAAGTAGGGCCAGAACTATATTGTGTGTGCGTGTGTTTAGATGTATAAAGAATATACATTTCTACCTTGGTTACAAGGATGGTATTTAAGTAGCCATCTTTTAGAAAACAGGAAGATCTCCAATGTGCAAAAATACCCGCCATTTGCCACCCTATACCAGCAAAGACTAACCCCTGCAAAGCATGTCTGATGTGACCCATGTGAACTGGATCAAGTTTTCTTCCAAAATACCACTGTGTCATTTTACCCTTAACAATTCCCCTTGGATAGTAAATAAGCAAAATAGGCTTTATAAATCTCAGGCAGCTTGAGAGCAAATAGAAAGAAATCGCCCCGAGTCACATCTGTCTTTGCCCGCCAGCCTCACCGTTAACAGGCTTCTGGTGGTGTGAGTCCACAAAGTGCCTTGGGTTCTCAATGGTATACTTGAGGTCCCGGATAGTATGTGAACCATTCCCGTCACTCCACATCCCTTTCTTAGCTGCCTTCGCTTGTTCCTCACACTCCGAAAGCCGGTTCTGCTCAGGACTGGGACATGAAAAATAAACATGTGTGGTTAGTGAGCTCACAACAGAAATGCCAGGGTCTCCTTTGAAGAGACCAAAACATTTATTTCAGATCAATAGTTTCAGACCCAAGCCTATAAGCAGAAAAACACCATGAGTGCAACTTCAGGATCACAGATTTGTTTCAACAACAGATTCAAATGTAAGAGCATTTAATGAGAAGATCCAAAAAACACATATCTCAGCACTGCCACCATCAGTGATTACAAGAGAACAAGTTGGTGGCTCAGAGGGAAGCTGCTCCAGGGGGTACAGCTTCATTTAACTATCCAGATTCCGGAACTGAAATCCAGGCAGAGCCCAGCAGGACACAGTGCAGAGAAAGTGACTAAGAACCACCCTTACTCCCTGTTGTCCACGGAACAGGGCTGGAGAATGCAGAGCAAATACTGTTATTGCAGATATTACCCCAAAACTACATACATATTCACTAAGGCCAGCTAAGCAACGGCAGTTTGAAATGAAAGACGACTCCTTCATCAGGCAGGAAACCACACTACATACAAGAGCAGCCAGAAAGTCAGCAGACAAACAAACAAAATCAGAAATGGCTCTGCTCTTCACTCTCACACATGTGCGAGCAACCTGCATGGCCTTTCCACAGCCTGGATGCCAGGGTCCATCGGTGGCTGCAGGCATAAATGGACTCTCCCCTCGGTCAGTAGGAATAGCTAAGGAGGGACCCCTGCCTATGATTTCTCAAACCAGAAGTCTTAACTACCTTTCTAACCCCACCCAAAAAGACAATCATATCCTCAGGGAACCAAAATCACATCCAGAATTCAATGAAAAAAGAAAAAAATGTAGCTTAAGAGACAGAAGCAAGCCTTAAAACCGAGAAAAAGAGGTTTTAAGTCAAGACAACTTTGAAGAGCTCAGCAGGCGTGGCTCGATTCCCGGTTAGGGCACATGCTCAGCAGTGTGGGGCATGCAGGAGGCAGCCGATCAACAATTCCCTCTCATCACTGATGTTTCCATCTCTCTCCCTTCTTCTCTGAAATCAATAAAAATATATTTAAAAAATAAAAAGACAACTTTGAAGAAAAAAAGGATTGGTACACCAGTGGAGATTTATTTGTTGAGATCCTATAATCCTACTATGAGCTTTTTAAAAATTCTTCATCCCGGTAGCAAATTGCAAATTGGATTCCTAAAATCTTTTGAGATGGATGGATATTACTCTGGAACTGAATACCTACGGCAGGGGTGGGGAACGTCCTAAAATCATGCCAGCAACTGTCCTTAAGATACAACTTCAGCATGCTTCCAAAACACCACCTAAGACAAATGTTTTAATTCAACAAATTCCCAGCAAATGATTCTATGATGTCAGAAAGGACACAGAAGTTTATGGTGAACGACTGGGCTCCAAGACCAAGAAGACGGGAAGAATGCAAAAAGTGCATTTTTGCCTTTGCTCATCCCCATCATTAGTACAGTCCTTGCAAATATTTATCCAAAGCCACTCTACAGTGACAACAGTCATATAATACAGCACTTAATGATTTAAACACCATCTTTAGCCTCCAAATTACTGATGTAGCTTATCACTTTTCAGAGACTAAAGTGTTAAAGTCAGCTGCAATTCATCCTACTGAGCGCCAACACTGGTGAAGTACAACATGACATGTGCTATACAGCCTCCATATATTATACTCATTTCTAATAAGTTCACAATGCCATTAGCTAAACAAATCCATTTTTACCTACTACTAATTAAGTATCTATAGATCCATTTACCAAAACAGACTTCAAAGGCTTTGGAAAGAGAGAAAATTTCCCTTACTTTAAAAAAAAACACCCATTGAGCCCTTAGTTTAAATTCTAAGCAGATTTTGCTTTGAATTCTATTTATTCTCTCCACTTTATTTTTCACTGCACTTATTCCTTGCACATGATATCTATTTGTTCATTTGTTTATTGTCTCTCCATTAAAATGTTAGCAGAAGCTAAGTATGTTTTGCTCATGGCTCTATTCTCAGTGTCTAGAACAGAACCTGGCACATAGTAAGTACTCAATGAATCTTTGAGGTGGATGGATATTCTGGAGCTGAATATCTATGGCAGAGGTGGGGACATCTAGCCCACAGGCCACATAAGGCCCTCGAAATCATTTGGTTTGGTCCTGCCAAAGCATTAAATGTTTGACCAAAGCAGGCTAATTTTTAAGTTGATAATTTTGTATGGCCCTCGAATGATGTTATAAATATCTAAATGGCCTTTGGCAGAACAAAGGTTCCCCTCCCCTGATGTATGGTTTAAGACATAGCCTATTGAGTCTT
The DNA here is from genome assembly GCF_964212035.1 of Myotis nattereri. Classification (NCBI taxonomy): domain Eukaryota; kingdom Metazoa; phylum Chordata; class Mammalia; order Chiroptera; family Vespertilionidae; genus Myotis; species Myotis nattereri. The sequence continues at coordinate 20,031,709 of NC_138086.1, read as the reverse complement.
ATGATATAAAGACTAAAGCTGCCTTGTATCAAAGCCCGTTTTTTAAAGGAGTTACACACATCAAATGGTGAATGACCTGCTGGCTCAGAATAATCCACACCTGGGCAGGAATGTCCTAAAAGCCAGAGAGCACCAGAGCTTACCCAGTTAATGTCAGGAGAGAGCAATGAAAATGCAGCAAAGCCAATGTAGAGTTGACAACCCAACCTCCCTTGAGCAACCCCAGCTCTCACAGTGGAGTAGAAGGAAGGCAGAGGGTCAGAGAGTAATGAAGACTTACTTATTAGCTCTCATGCCTTCTCTCCGGGTGGCCAAGCCCTCTGCAACCAGAGACTCTGCAATGTTTTCCCCATTGGTATCTGAGGAGAAAAAAAGAAAATTAAACACAAGATTCAAATGTGCTCAAATGAAACCCACTTTCACCCTCAGCTCTTCAAGGAGAAGGATGTTGCCAGAGAATTGGACAAGGCAGCAATGCAGTGTTGTGTTTTTCAGAAAAACTTTTCTCCCAAAATCTCTAATCTCGAAGGCCCAAAGGTCTATAAAGCTTTTTCTCAGGGCTTGTTTCTAAGTTTCTTGTGTCTCTCCCAGGCCAAAGGCAATCTCAATAGCTACTGGAGGTTGACAAGAAAGCAAGACGCACGCGGCACCCAAGGAGGGTACACAGAGCACTGCCTGAGGAGGAAGGCCTGGAGCTGAATACACCTTCTGCCATGTAGTATCTTAGACAGGGTCTCTCAGCATTAATCTACTCCTCTATAAAATGAGAAGAGTCCCTGCCTAGCTGGGTTCTGTGAGAATTAAACAATAATGTCCGTAAATATCCAAGTACATAGGAATTAAAAACATACTATACATACAATTAGACAGATTTGCTCAGGATTATCTATTACATTTTACACCAGAAAGTCCAGTTCCTCTCAGGGTGTCCTTTCATTTGTTCCAACAGGACACCAAGACAAGCTATGCAGTTTGACAAAGATGCACAGGGGACAGTGTCTAGATTTCTAACCTCTCAAACAGCAGCCTTCAGAGCAGGCAAGAAAAATAAAGGTAAACATAAACCCAACCCGATTAGGTTTTACCTGGGCACTTGAACCATTAATTGCATTTCCATGCTACTGAAAAAGCTTTTAGGTTCTGTGTGTTCTCTTAAATCTCTGCTTGTCAGCCAAAACGATAAAGGAAGCCATCTATGAGGGAATCACCACATAAAAATGTTTAATGTGGCAGAAAACAAGCTCCTCGATAAACTGAAACACAGTAGTCTGGCTGATAGGTAATGTCAGCACAGAATAAAGTTCTGTGAGATTTATATTCATAGGTCTTCTGCAAGCAAACAAGTATACACACCACCCCCAAGCCCAACCTAAATGCCTTGCCATTAGCATGCCCCAATTTCTTCAAGGCAAATTGTGAGCCTCTTTTCTTACCAAGAAAAGTTAAGATGAATGATATTTACACAAAAGAGACTCAGGTTTTCAGGCTGAGCATGGATCACAAGAACCTTTGCACTGAGGTAACTGCTGAGGCCAGACACACACAGCTATCTGACATTAGTAAATATTACATTGGTTCTTTCAAAACAACAGAAATACAAAGAATGAAAAGTCAAAAGGAAGGTTTCAACAAATAAGGGAAAAGTTGAACAGTTTCATCCCCGGCCAAGAGGTTGGGGATGAAAAGAACAGAGCTGGGGTACAAACAAGGTGATTGGCCATAAAACCAGACCAATCAACAGCACACCAAACAGATACTTTTTTAAGTACAGAGCACTCTGATAATGCCTGTCAGCAGCCCCACTTCTAAAAATTTAGTTCTGATTGCTCCTTCGAAGGGAGAAAAATACATTTCTCTGGGCCAATCTCCCAAGGAAGGCAATAAAATGGGGTAGAGAGAATACTGAAAACAGGAAATCTGTAGAGCACGTATCTGCTTTTCTTATTACCCACCAACTTATGAATCTGATCAAGTCACAATTGAGGATGGCATGAAGAGTAGGTGGGTAACTATATTTTCTCCAAAAGTTGGAAGACTAATCATCTCTTTTTTTAGTAAGTTCTAGGTTAACTACAATTTCTTAAATTCTACCGTTCTCCCCTATCATAAAAAAAGTGAGTAGCACCCTAACTGATTTGGCTCAGTGGACTGAAGGGTCCCAGGTTCAATTCTGGTCAAGGGCACGTACCTCAGTTGCAGGCTCAATCCGTGACCCTGGTTGGGGCACAGGAGGCAACCAATCTATGTGTTTCCCTCACACAGATGTTTCTCTCTCTCCGTCTCTCCCCCTCCTTTCCACTCTTTCTCTAAAAATCAAAGGGAAAATATCCTCGGGTGAGGATTAACAAAACAAAACAAAAAAAGAGTGAGTGGTCACAAACTAGGATAAATATATGAATACTAATTAATTATCTAAGCCACTGTTTCCTTTCATGAGAATGGCATTGAGAGTTGGCTAAAGTATCTGAGTGAAAATATTAAACTTTAAGCCATTTAATAAACCTTTAAAACTCAGATGTAGGTAATTTTGAACAATTCTTTCAGTACATATTTATTGATCAAATCCTATGTGCCATGTTTTATTCTAAACATTAATGTATTAACTACTAAATTATATCCAGTTTATAATTTGGGTCAATTTAAAAAATAAACTTTTAAAAAATAACATTAAAGATTATTTTAAGTGTCAGAGTCTCTTAACATAAACAATTTGACCATTTCAGATGAAGACCAAGGTTATTTAAATGAACTCTTAGATCTATCTGTGCCCACAGTGAGGTCTCTTTCAGAATAACAGAAGATTGACCAGCTGTTTTTAAACTAAAATTATTTTAGGTATGAGATCCTTGAACAACTGCATATTGAAAACAGTGTACTTCTACTTGTGTTGCATTCTTTCTAACCAGTAGCCATCCAACAATGATGCTTATGTGTTTTATTTCCTACTAGAGGCTCGGTGCACAAAAATTTGTGCACTCGGGGGGGAGGGGGGTCCCTCAGCCAAGCCTGTGCCCTCTCGCAGTCTGGGACCCCTTGGGAGATAACGACCTGCTGGCTTAGGCCTGCTCTCGGGTGGCAGAGGGCAGGCCCAATCCCTAGGTGCAGCCCCTGGTCGGGCTCAGAGCAGGGCCGATTGGGGAGTTGGGGCACCGCCCCCCATCATGCACAGAGAAGGGCAGATCAGGAGACTGCAATGCCACCCTCAGTCACGCTCAGGGTAGGGCCGATTGGGGGGTTGGGGCACTGCCCCCTGTCACACTCAAGGCAGTCGATGGGGAGGTTGTGGCACCACCCCCTGTCACGCACAGAGCACGGCCAATCAGGGGGTTGGGGCGCTGCCCCCTGTCACGCACAGAGCAGGGCCGATCAGGGGGTTGGGGAGCTCCCCCCACCCGTCATGCACAGAGCAGGGCCGATCAGGGGGTTGGGGAGCTCCCCCCTGTCACGCACAGAGCAGGGCCCATCAGGGGGTTGAGGAGCTCCCCCCTGTCACTCACAGAGTAGGGCCGATAAGGGAGTTGGCACACCGCCCCCTGTCACACACAGAGCAGGGCGGATCAGGGGGTTGGGGCGCCGCCCTCTATCACCCACAGAGCAGGGCCGATCAGGGGATTGGGGCGCCTTCACCTGTCACGAACAGGGCAGGGCCGATAGGGAGGTTGTGGCCCTGCCTCCTGTCACACACAGAGCCGCAGGGCAATCAGGGGGTTTGGGCGCTGCCCCCTGTCACACTGATCCCGGTGCTGGGAGGCCTCTCCGCTCCGCTGATCCCAGTGCTGGAAGGCATATTACCCTTTTACTATATAGAATAGAAGCTTGGTGCACGGGTGGGGGCCGGCTGGTTTGCCCTGAAGGGTGTCCTGGATCAGGGTGGGGGTCCCCACTGGGGTGCCTGGACAGTCTGGGTAAGGGGCTGAGGGCTGTTTTCAGGCTGGGACTGAAGCTCCCAACTGCTCCTTTTTTTCTTTTTTTTCTTTTTTATTCTGGGCCAGCTTTAGCTCTGAGGCTCCAGCTCTTAGGCCTCCGCTCCTGAAAGCAGGTATCTGGTTTGTTTCGGTTCTCGAAACTCTGTATCACCTCCAGCTGAGATCCCAGCTGGCTGAAAGCTGGTTTCTGGGGTTTTGTTTAGCATCTATATTTGTTACAATGTTTGAAACTGCAGGCTCAGAGGCCTGCAGCAGCGGCGGAGAATGTTGGAGTCCTCCGTCACTGAAGCAAGCAAGCCTCATGTTAGTTTCAAGCTGCCTGGCTGCCGGCCGCCATCTTGGCTGGCAGTTAATTTGCATATTGCCCTGATTAGCCAATGGGAAGGGTAGCGGTCGTACACCAATTACCATGTTTCTGTTTTATTAGTGTAGACTAGAGGCCCGGTGCACAAAAATTTGTGCACTCGCGGGGGGGAGGGGGTCTCTCAGCCCGGCCTGTGCCCTCTTGCAGTCTGGGACCCCTTGGGAGATAACAACCTGCTGGCTTAGGCCTGCTCCCGGGTGGCAGAGGGCAGGCCCAATCCCTAGGTGCAGCCCCTGGTCGGGCTCAGAGCAGGGCCGATTGGGGAGTTGGGGCACCGCCCCGTCATGCACAGAGCAGGGCAGATTGGGAGGTTGTGATGCCACCCTCAGTCACGCTCAGGGTAGGGCCAATTGGGGGGTGGGGCACCGCCCCCTGTCACACTCAAGGCAGGGTCGATTGGGAGGTTGCGGCGCCACCCCCTGTCACGCACAGAGCAGGGCCAATCAGGGGATTGGGGCGCTGCCCCCGTCACACACAGAGCAGGGCCCATCAGGGGGTTGGGGAGCTGCCCCCGTCACATACAGAGCAGGGCTGCTCAGGGGGTTGGGGCCCCACCCCCTGTCACACACAGAGCCGCAGGGCAATCAGGGGGTTTGGGCGCTGCCCCCTGTCACGCTGATCCGGGTGCCGGGAGGCATATTACCCTTTTACTATATAGGGTAGAGGCCTGGTGCATGGGTGGGGCCCGCTGATTTGCCCTGAAGGGTGTCCTGGATCAGGGTGGGGGTCCCCACTGGGGTGCCTGGCCAGTCTGGGTGAGGGGCTGAGGGCTGTTTTCAGTCTGGGAGTGACTGAAGTTCCCAACCGCTCCTTTTTTTCTTTTTATTCTGGGCCAGCTTTACCTTGAGGCTTGGCTCCAGCTCTTAAGCCTCTGTGGCTGAAAGTAGGTTTCTGGCCTTTGCTTACAATGTTGCGAATCTGCTGGCTGACGTCTGGCGGTATTTGTTACAATGTTTCTTAAACTGCCCGCTCAGAGGCCTGCAGCCGCAGGCGGGGAACGTTGGTTTCCTCCAATGATCCTCCCTCACTGAGGCAAGCAAGCCTCATGTTAGTTTCAAGCTGCCTGGCTGCTGGCCGCCATCTTGGCTGACAGTTAATTTGCATATCTCGCTGATTAGCCAATGAAAAGAGTAGCAGTCGTACGCCAATTACCATGTTTCTCTTTTATTAGTGTAGATTAGTGTAGATTGTATTACTTGAATTATGTGTAAAAGGCAAATCTATTTCTCTTTTTGAAAAGATTCCATATCTATAATAATAAAAGCATAATATGTTAATTAGACCGGACGTCCTTCTGGACAACCTTCCAGATGAGGCTGGGGCTGCGAGGGAAGCCCGGGTTCTGGGTGCTGGAGGGAAGCTTGGGTCCCGGGTACCAGAGGGAAGCCGGTGCCAGCAGCTGGGGGAAGGAAGGCCTACTCTTGCACGAATTTTGTGCATCGGGCCTCTAGTATTACTATAACTTCCCATCCAATCAAGAAGCAGATAGCCATTTGTCTGAGGCTGGAAAAGGTGGTGTTCCTCTACTGGGTAAATTCAACAAGACACCTCCAAGGTCATGCCCAACTCGCTTTTCTAATATCCTACAATTAAAAGCAGAATCTTCAGAGGATGTTATTAGCCTTGTCATTCTACCCTGCTTGCTTACTCTAGCACTGACTACCGAAGTCAAATAGATTATGTAAAGCAGCTCAATTGGAAGGTTGTTTTATCAAATAATCACAGGAAACAAAAATACCTAAAATAATTTCAGATGAACACAACTGCTTTAAGCTTTACAGAGAACATTCTACCAAGTATTTCAATGGCCTATTTCTGTTCAAACTCTATTCCACAATCTTTCTCTCCCTCCACCTAATCCAAAAGACCAGAACATCTAATATCCCATGAGCCATCTGATCTAGCTATGTGTGCACATACACAAATGTATTTATTGAGCACATACTCTGTTCCAGAGATAGGTACTTTACATATACTATCTCTTTAAATTCTCTCAATAACTTACAAATGAAGTAACTAGGACTTAGAAAACTTAAGGTTAAGTAAGGGTCCATGAGAGGAGAGCCAGGATTCTAACCCACATGTACACAACTCCAAAGCCTATGTTCTTCCCACTGCAAAACATGTGGCTTACAAAAACCACAAGCCACAAACAAATCTTCCTTTACTAAAGAGAGTCCCTATGCGCAGAAGAAAACCCACAAGATAGATAAAGGGAATAGAAGATATAACTGGAAATCTATAGGAATTTAATTAGCACTGTGGCCTAGAAGCACACAGCCACTGCGTTCTACGGGCTGAGGGCCTAAATACAGGGAAGGATGCTATGCTGTACAACAAGTATGTCCAACTCAAAGGCTAACACAGGCCAAATAAACAAGGTTTAAGTTTATGGGGGCCGCAAAAAAAACAAAGCTTCAATTTCCATTGAAATGTAGATTTCAATAGAGACATTCTGAATACAAAGGGCTGAAATAAATGAGTAATCACTGACATAAAATAATAGAACATTTTAATAAAAATTAATGTTTTTTCTTGAACATTAACTTACCAGACACTGAATAACTGCACAAATTAATAAGCGTAACGTAAATAAACCTATTTTTCTTGTTCTCCAAAAGTGAAATATTTCCTGTTGCACACACCAAAGAAGTCATACAAGACTAATGACGTGGCAATCAGCTGCTAAAATATTCACTTCTAGTTGTAGTAGAGAGAAATGGTGCGCCAGTGCATAAGGTAAATGAATGTAACACAATTATAGTAATCAGTCATTAGCAAATGTTGTAGTTCGTTATTAATAATTATGTATAACAGGATATTGTAAAAATGAAGTTATGAAATTTTTATTAAGACGTTTTTTACATACCATTATACTATGGGCTGCAAAAATGTCCGTTGTGGCCGCATGCGACCACGGGCTGCGAGTTTGACATGCTTGCTGTACAACATACACCTAAACCAAGCCAGGAAAGCAGACACAGGAGCCAACAGGACACCGGAATATCAGGGAACTCCTCTGCACCTATGTGCCATGAACTCACACTTCCAAGTACACCAATAGCCAACTGTCCTAGAGCTACCTCCACCAACACTCACACTGGCCTTCCACCCTGTGAAAACTGACCGGAGGAACCTGAGACTCGGAGGAGAGAGATGAGTCGTTTCCGCCTTGCTACTCACCTTTTCCAAGGTAGATCATGCCATACTCGCGTCCCTGGGGAGTCTTGTTTTCTATCGTGAAACAGACTTCCTTCCCAATAAGCTTCTTCCGAAGGAACTCTCGAGCAGGAAATGCCCAGGGCTGAGAGACAAAACAAATGTGTCACATGAGAACTACCGAGTTCCCCACCACAATCATCATTCAGGTTCATTTCTTCAATATCCTGGCCCTGCATTAGGCCCTGAGAAGAATATAAAAATGAAATGCGCACACTGCACACTTAGGGAGCTCATAAAAAAGGAGGGTCTAGCAGTGGGTTTAACTAGCACAGCCTTGAAAACAAGCCTCACAGTTTCCCAGTCACTGGCAGGAGTACTTTTTCCCACATCACTGTCTATTCTGAGCTATAGCTTACTTTGTGAATAATAATTGCCCATAATTTTACAGCACTTAACACATACCAGCCACTACTCTAAATGCTTTTTATTTATCAGCCCACTTCTGGGCGGGAAGTCCAGATTCCAGGAACTTACCTAGCCAAAGGGAAGTTATAAATAACAACTACGACCTCCATTTGGTCGCCTCTATCCAGTTTATGAAGCACTTTCACCAAATATTAAACTGTCCTGAAACCAGTGCAAGGCACAGTCAAAGCAGAGACAAGGTTCTAGTGCTATTCTTATTTCAGAGTGAGTCCCCTACTCAAGGAAGAGCCTTGCTTATATCATTTCCTCCACCTTTTTTAAGAACAGCCAACAGAGTTGAGAATGGCAAGAATTATTCTCCCCAAAATGTCTCCCCTCTTCTACTGCTCTAGTCTGAAGCTACAGTAGTGGGAATCTCCCAGGATCTTGGGGAGGACACCAATAACAGGCTCTGGTCACCTTGACAATGACACAAGGAGTGAGCCACACATCTACACAACAGGAAGTAGTCTCCATGTGATCTCAAGATACTGTGCAAAGGGATGGTTTAGTCCCATCCACAGCCCATCACTTCTAGGATGGCTGTCTCCTCTGAAGCAGCTCTGTCAGTCAGTGGCCACAGGCCCTTGAATTTACAGTAGCTCAGTGCCCCAAGTTCCCTTAGAACAAAAATGAGGAAGAAGGGGGTAAGAGTTCAAGGAGCATATGATCAGCAGGAGCTCATGTGCAGAAAAAAATGCAAAGCATAGAAGGGAAGAGTGGTATATGATAAGCAGGCACTGTCTATTAAAATCTCATAGAACCACAAAACTTGGGCCACCCACCCTAAAGCAGGGGTGGGGAACGTCTGGTCCGCAGGACATGTAAGGTCCGAGAAATCATTTGGACTGGTCCTGCCAAGGCATTAGAGGCAAGTTAATTAAATGTTTGACTATAGCGGGCTAATTTTTAAGTTGATAATTTTGTATGACCCCCCAATTATGTTATAAATATCCAAATGGGCCCTGGCAGAAAAAAGGTTCCCCATCCCTGCAAGGAACAACAGTATATACATGACCTGAAAAGAAACCCGCTGCTGACCTTTTCAGCCCATGAGGATTGTTACACAGGTTATCCAAAAAGCTCTTCTACAAGAAAAACATCCGTATGACTTCCCAGAAACCAGAAGCCATGCAGCCAGTTGGGCTAGTATTCACAATACCAGTCCTGTTATATAAATCAACTGCAGATGGTTCTAGGAAGAACTGATCCTGAGTAAGTGCTCTCCAAGACACAAACTCTTACACTCAATCATCTAATGCTCTCTCCTCAAAGCATCAACAAGCAAAAGAAACAATCACTCAATGACTATATATATATATATATATATATATATATATATATATATATATATATATTATGTCCCATTTGTACCCGTTACCCCACTCCTAAAAATTAAAAATAGTACCTGTATCAGAGTCTGATGACTGATAAATTAGCCCAATTATCAACCAATCACAAAAACACTACTGAATCTAGTAACACAGGCTCCTACCATTTTTATTAACTTAGTGATCCACTTACTCTAAAAATATCTTCAACTATAGATATAATGCTTAGGATCTAGTTCTGAGTGCCATGTTAACATCTAAAATTCAGTAACACACTGCCTTCCTAAACATTTGGGAAAATTCTGATAAGACAAGTCCTCCTAAAGGAGGCCAAGACTTTGGTAAAAATTCATTTATCAAGGGTCAGTTCACAAGGAACTTTCTAGCCCCTATGGGGAAACCTGCAATATCTACCAACTAGGCAGAATGACTAAAAGCTCTTAAAGCTTGCTGAAGGAGCATCCTTCTCCAAGGACAGTCCATTTTACACCTGGTCAACCACTGGCCATGGGAGAAAGTCACACTGGAGGGCTTGAAAAAGACATAGACCTAATCCTGTAAGAAAAAATAATAAATCTAGTTTTTCTAACATCCCTTTCTTAAACCAGCCTTCTCAAGTTGTGTTTCACTCAAGGCTGGGCAAATTCATTAACTGGGCATGATATTATATGAAGAAAGGCAACTGGGAGAATCAGGAAAGAGACTAACCACCTCACTCCTCACACGGGCAACAAGGAACTCCAGGAGAGAATCTTTGTAAAAGTGTCCACACAGATGACAGCCAGCAGAAAACTACCTGATGGAGAAGGCTATCCCAACAGAGCCTCCTAGAACAACTCTTAAGAGACAAGTATAGGGAAATTTGCTCAAAGCATTTATCAAATAAGGTCCAACAGGACCAACAGGAAGAGTACTGTGGTCTTGTTCAAATGATGCTCCAGGGCTCCATCTAAGAAGCAAATGGCCATTAAGTAGTTGGGACTCAAAATTCCCTCTTCCCTTTAGAATGCCCAACAGTAGGCAATCTGGCAGCTTGCTCTCCACTCCTAGACTCAAGCAAGGTACTGATGTTTACCATGATAAAATTAAAAATTCCAATCATTTCTTTGGACCAGACAGACTTCTGAACTACTGAAACAAGACGAAATCCCATAGCAATGTAAAACCTTAAAGCTACCAACTTTTGTACCTGGCCCAATGTTTAATACTTCTTGTAACTAATCTTCTCTTCTAATCATCCCACTGTACCACCTGTATGTGTAACTAATCCCTGTCTGCCCCGACCACCCCACACCCCAATTCTCAAAAGTGCCACTGAGCACAGGACTATGACATTCATTTCTATATTCCTCATGAAACCAACAGAACTTCACACATAACAGGAGCTCAGTAAATCTGCAGGAAATAAATATATAATTTCCACAGTGCCATCAATACAGTATCTAGGTTGCCTAGAAGCAGTGAGGTAACAATGGGGATTAGCCTGCAACAGCACAGTGACGGCTGGGGACACGCTATGGAGTTGCTTTTATTGCCACAGGACTTAGGAGAGAGAGCTGAGTTTCTTTGAAAGAAGATATCATGAGGGAAAGCAGAACATAATCAAGTGAATGATATTTGGGATAGTACAACAAAGGGAAGTAAATGAGCAATAATGTCCTTGAGTCTATTAGAATGTGAAAATATTAGACAACATATTCTAAAACAATTAAAAGTCAGAAACAAGGGTAGTGCCACATTGCACAATCCACTGATCCCCCAAAAAGAGAAACACAGGTTCTTTTCCTCATTATTCATGTAAATGTGCACTCACTGTGCCCTGCTTCACATCAGGCAATGACTAGGCATGTGATGAGAGATAAGGTCCCTCCTCTCAAGGAGCTCTGTAGAGCAGGATATATAAACATGCAATAAAATGTTATGAATGCTAGGACAGCACAAAAATAGGACAACAAAAGGAAATGTCAGGAGTGACTTCTCAGGAGGCTGAAATCTTCAGAGATAGAAGGTGTTCACCAGGACCAATGGAGAAGGAGCTCCTGATGGAGGGAGCAGCATGAGCCAAGGCACAAGCAGGCAAATCTTAAGTGGCTCTTAATCTTTCAGCATGGCTGGAACTTAGCATCCGGAACAGGGTCAGTAAGAAACTAAAAGTCAAACCACAAATGGGCTTGAATCCCAGGCTAAGGCATTTAAATTTCTCACAGAGGTAATGGGGAATCACTGAAGTCTGGAAATGACACTGAGCAAGGAAATAAAAGTGCATTTCAAAAAGATCTGGTAGCATATAGAGAAAGGATTGGAAGGAGAAAGAAGGTAAAGAGACTATTATGTTAATACTAGAGGCCTGGTGCACAAAATTCATGCACTGGGCATGGGGGGGGGGGGCCCCTCAGCTCGGCCTGCACCCTCTCACAGTCCAGGACCCCTCAGGGGATGTCCACCTGCCATGAGCCCAGCTTCTGTCTGAGTGGGGAGAGGGAGGGGAGAGCACCACTCAACCAGAAGCTAGCTTGCTGCTCCTTAGGAGCTGGCCCCACCCCCCACCCACTGGTTGTTCAGGAAGGTCATTCTTGCTTTGGCCCTCTCAGCCCCGGCTTCATGTGGACATTCGGCTGCTCAGTCTAATTAGCATATTAGCTCTTTATTATATAGGATTCCAGGACTCCAGTCAAGATGGTGGCGTAGGAAAACACAGTACTGCCTCCTCCCACAGCCACATCAAAATTACAACTAAAATACAGAACTGCCATCATTCAGATCAGCCTGAAACCTGGCTCAATAGAAGTCCTACTAGGAGGTAAAGAAGAAACCACATGGTGACTGGTAGGAGGGGCAGAGACGTGGAAAGGACTGGTCCCACACCCATGTGCAGTGGAGTGTGGCGGATAAAAACTGGGAGGGAATACCACCGATAAGGGTTTAATTTCCAACATTTACAGGGATCTCATGAAACTTAACAAAAGGAAGATAAACAATCCAATAAAAAAATGGGCAACGGACCTAGATAGACACTTTTCGAAAGAGGACATACAGAAGGCAGAAAGACATATGAAAACCTGCTCAAAGTCACTAATTATACGAGAGATGCAAATCAAAACGACAATGCGTTATCATCTCGCACCTGTCAGAATGGCTATCATCAACAAATCAACAAACAACAAGTGTTGGAGAGGATGTGGAGAAAAAGGAACCCTTCTGCACTGCTGGTGGGAATGCAGACTGGTGCAGCCACTGTGGAGAACAGTATGGAGCTACCTCAGAAGACTAAAAATGGAACTCCCATTTGACCCAGTGATCCCACTACTAGGAATATATCCCAAGAAACCAGAAACGCCAATTAGAAAGAACATATGCACCCCTATGTTCATAGCAGCACAATTCACCATAGCTAAGATTTGGAAACAGCCTAAGTGCCCATCAGCAGATGAGTGGATTAGAAAACTGTGGTACATATACACAATGGAATACTATGCTGCGGTAAAAAAAAAGGAACTCTTGCCTTTTGCAACAGCATGGATGGAACTGGAGAGCATTATGCTAAGTGAAATAAGCCAGTCAGAGAAAGATAAATACCACATGATCTCACTCATTTGTGGATTATAGAGAACAACATAGACTGATGAAAAGGGACAGACCCAAAGACTGAGAAACAGCGATCAGGCTATCAATCCCCAGAAGGAAAGTAGGGGAGGGCAGGGGTAAGGGGAAGAGATCAACCGAAGGACTTGTATACATGTATATAAGCCAAACCAATGGACATGGACAACGGGGGGATGGGAGCATGAGTTTGTGTGTGGGGGGGGAGGTTGGGGGTTAATGGGGGGGATGAGGACACATTTGTAATACCTTAACTAATAATAAAAAAATAAAAAAAAAGAAAAAAAAAAAACTGGGAGGGAGCCTATGTTCACAGCAGAAAGAGACATATGCTATACTTTCAACAATAAAGATTTAAATATATACATAAATAATAAATAAGATTTTAAAAATAATTAAAATAAAATTGCTTCACTGCCTTTTTTTTAAAATATATTTTTATTGATTTCAGAGAGGAAGGGAGAGGTAGATAGAAACACCAATGATGAGCATCATTAATCGGCTGCATCCTGCACGCCCCCTATTGGGGATCGAGCCCACAACCCAGGCATGTGCCCTTGACTGGAATCGAACCCGGGACCCTTCAGTCTGCAGACCAACGCTCTATCCACTGAGCCAAACCAGCTAGGGCCTTCACTGCCTTCTTTTTTTTTTTTTTTTTTTAATTTTTTTTTTTAAATATATTTTATTGATTTTTTACAGAGAGGAAGGGAGAGAGATAGAGAGTTAGAAACATCGATGAGAGAGAAACATCGATCAGCTGCCTCCTGCACACCTCCTACTGGGGATGTGCCCGCAACCCAGGTACATGCCCTTGACCGGAATCGAACCTGGGACCTTTCAGTCTGCAAGCCGACGCTCTATCCACTGAGCCAAACCGGTTTCAGCTTCACTGCCTTCTTAATTCAAACAAAATACTCTATTATAGATGAAAAAAAACTAAACATTTTCCCTCAATAAAAGATCCCCATGAACTGGTATGTCAGGAAAATAGCAGAAAACAGCTGAGGTACCAACTTGTCCAACCTCATTAAGTTGGAACAAAGAAAAAATAATTGGAATCCAGAAATTTCATTTTTGAAAACCAAAGCACAACTAAAGGAGAGACAAGAGCTGATGTTTGAAATTATAGGAACCAAGAAGACTAAACAATATCAAATTAGGACTTGCAGCAGCTGCCTGGAGAGGTAAGACCTGAAGGAGCCCAAGGCAGACCACAGGGAAGGCTAGGTAGTTAGGCGTTAGTGAGGGGGGGAAAGGGGATAAGGAGGGGATGGTGGAGCAAAAGCTCAGAAGTTTCTCAAATCACCATAACACAATGGTTCTTAACTAGTATTGAGCCACAGTTGCTTTGAAAAACTGATAAAAGCTCCCTTCCTTAAAAATTCATGTTTACACAAAATTTTGCAAACTTCATAGAGTTCCAATGCCTTTATGGATCCCAGATTAAGAATCTGTAGTAAAGCACAGATCTAGTGTTTATAGTATGCTGCCATTAGAAAAATGAGAGCACTTGCACAGGCAATAAATTTCCCTGGAAGAAGACACAAAATACTAGTAACGTCAATAGTCCTCAGGGAGAAGAACTTGATTTTTCACTGAATACCCTTCTAAATTTTGAATGTGAGTGGAGAATTCAAACATAAATTAATAAAAGAGCTCTGCCAAAACCAACGCCAACCTCAAATGGCCGAGACTACCTGGGAAATGTTCTAACCTATTCCAAGAGATGGAGGAGGAAAACAGACAAACCTGAAAAGGGAAAAGGTCCCTCAAGGGCAATGAACGTATACAAACCAAACCGATGCAAGACACTGTGGGTATGTCCAGGGTCATCATTCCTGTGATATAAAAACAATCAAAATATACAGAAAAGAAAGTGCAGATCAACCTTCCATCGGTCAAGACTGGGCTCCCCTCTGGGTCCACAGCCTCAGGGAGGCCTCAGGAAGAACCTACCTCATCAGGCGTATCTTTTGCATCTGGTTGTGCTGCAGCCGCCCGGCGGGCAAGGTTTCCAGCTCGAATGTTGCTAAGGTTGATCTGTCTCTCAGGAGGAGGCCCACCACGAGGCTGCCCTCGGACAATGATGGCACACCCTGACAGGACCTGAGGGTGAGGAGGAAAATAAAAGAAAATTAGTGATCTGGAGGCAACAGCGCCATAATACAGACTGTTCAGGACTGTACCCGCAACATGTAGAACAGTATTTGACACCTTGAAGGCACTTAAGTATTTGTTGAGTAAATGAATGAGATTATTTTTTTACTCTTCATCTGATTTGAGAGAGAGAGAGAGAGAGAGAGAGAGAGAGAGAGAGAGAGATACATTAATTTGAGAGAGAAACATCAATTTGAGAGAGAAACATTGATTGGTGCCTCTCGTATGCACCCTGCACCCTGACCAGGGATCAAACACACAACGTAGGTATGTGCCCTAATGGGAATCAAACCCACAGCCTGTGGAATGGCGCTCCAACCAACTGAGCCATTTGGCGAGGCCGAACAAGATTATTTTTAATTTTATAAGAGAAACACCCACTCTGAAATAATCTCACCCAGAAATACAAATAGGAATTTAGCAAATGCTACAGAAGTCATAAAACAGACTGATCAGGGTGAAGAGGTAAGTCAGACGGAGGTTAATGACCTTTATAATTTAATCCCTGCAAGCACCACCACCTGTGTTCTTTTCAACTCTTAGGAAGTTAATGTCTCCATCCATACATTCCATTCCAGCGCAGAAGACATGGAAGACCCACAAAAAGGCAAACTGGAGGAAGAAGCCCCTACACACCATCAGAAGAAGCTGAGTAAGAGCAGTGCAACCAGAGCCCAGTGCTCTTACTTCCATTGGACGCAGCACTCAGAGTCTAGGCTACGAGAGAAAAAATACAGAAGTAATCTAGAAAGCCCATGTTCTAGATGACTGAAGCAGAAAAATCTAAGAAGCACCTTAAAGCTCCTAAGCACAGCGACTCCTTTTATCTCTCTAATCAAAGACACCAGGCATAGAATCCCCTTGCAACTGTGAAAAGAGCTCTGAAGCTCACTGGTATTTAACTTTTAAACATTTGCAGGGGAGAAGAAAGGAGGATTTCAAGTGGGAGAAGAGAAGAAAAGGAGTAAAGAAAAAATGATATTACCCCACTATTCAAGTTGTCTTTGCTCAGTGAGACATGACTTAATGAACAGTTGGGCTCAAGAACTGGCTTCACTAGATCTGAAAGACTCTCATTTCCAAGCTTCAAAACCAGAAGAGCTGCTGACAAGTTCATAGAACAAGATTGTGGAGTTCTGCCAACGTGGCATTCTCAGTAAAGGAACAGTCCTTGGAAAAGGAAGTTGAATCAAAGGAAGAAGGGAAGGAGTACAAAGGGCAGCCTCTCCTATACACATCTGCTTAGCTGACAATTCCCCTTCACCTCTCCACCTTAACTCACACTTTAAGTTATAAAATATTAATATAAATATGAAAGTACATTGAAACATAAATGTACATGTTAAATAATAAGGTAAACAAATAACTGAGTAACCACCGCCCAAGTTAAGAACGAGAACATGGCGGAAAACTAAGATGGCGGCATAGATAAACACCGGGAAATAGTCGCCCCCACACAACAATTGAAAATTAGCCCAAAGGACGGAGCAAACATCGTCCAAAACAACAGGAAGGCTGGCTGAGTGTAATTTCTACAACTAGAAGAAAAGAAAAGCACGCTGAGAGCCAGAGGAGCTGCGGAGGCTGAGTGCAGAGGTACGCGGCGGCTCGCGCGCGCGGAAAGGGGGTGGCACCTGAGGACGCGGCTGTCTTTTTGAATCACAAGCTCCCGACTGCTCTGATCTCCGGCTCCGGGGAAGTCTCTGGGGACCCAGGACTCATACGGGCAGAGGCTGCTCTCTCAGGCGGCAGCGGGCGAACTTGGGGGCAGATTTCCCTCGGAGGTGCTTGCAGCCATTGCCGGGACACTGAGACGCGCGACTCCGGGCGCGGAGAATCAGCCATAGCTTCTTTCCCCGCCCTTTTGACTCCCTGAGACCCCGCCCCACCCGGGCTGCGGCAGAGGCTTTTGCATGTGAATGCCCCAGAACTTTGCAACCTGATAATTACCTAACTGCAGCCGGGCCAGCCAGACCCGGAACTTCCAAGAGAAGGCCCAAGGCCCCGCAGCGGCTTGCATTGCTTCACAGCTGAGCCTCTTCGTAGTTCCTGCTGTGTGGCCTCAGGCAGGGGCTGAATTAGCACCTCCTTAGATCCAGGAGCCACTGTACCCAGTGGTCAGAGGGGGTCCATTCTCCCACTTCAGACACAGCTGCTTCCCACAGCCAATTGGCCTGGAGGTCAATTCCTCCCAGTGATCCTACAACAAGCGAGGCACCAAGAGTGCACCAAGAGTGTCCACCCCAGGTAACTGGGGAGGCTGAGCCACTGGGCCCTACAGGACACCTGGCACGCAGGCCACTCTATCAACACAGGGAAGCAGCCAAAATGCGGAGACAAAGAAACAGGTCACAATTGGCAGAAACGGAGGAGGACAGACGACTGGATATAGAGTTCAAGGCCACGTTTATAAGGTTTGTCAAGAATTTTATGGAAACCACCGATAAATTTAATGAATCCCTCAAGGAGTATGGTGAGACCATGGAGGTCATGAAAAAGGACCAATTAGAAATTATGCATACACTGACTGAAATAAAGAATACTTTACAGAGCTCCAACAGCAGACAAGAGGATCCCAAGAATCAAGTCAAAGATTTGAAATGCAAAGAAACAAAAAATACCCAACCGAAAAAGAAAAAAGAAAAGAGATTCAAAAAATATGAAGATAGTGTAAGGAACCTCTGGGACAACTTCAAGCGTACCAACATCAGAATTATAGGGGTACCAGAAGGAGAGAGAGGGCAAGATATTGAAAACCTTTTTGAAGAAATAATGACAGAAAACTTCCCCCACCTGGTGAAAGAAATGGACTTACAAGTCCAGGAAGCGCAGAGAACCCCAAACAAAAGGAATCCAAAGAGGACCACACCAAGACACATCATAATTAAAATGCCAAGAGCAAAAGATAAAGAGAGAATCTTAAAAGCAGCAAGAGAAAGACAGTCAGTTACCTACAAGGGAGTACCCATCCGACTGTCAGCTGATTTCTCAACAGAAACCATGCAGGCCAGAAGAGAGTGGCAAGAAATATTCAAAGAGATGAATAGCAAGAACCTGCAACCAAGATTACTTTATCCAGCAAAGCTATCATTCAGAATGGAAGGTCAGATAAAGAGCTTCACGGATAAGAAAAAGCTAAAGGAGTTCATCACCACCAAACCAGCATTACATGAAATGCTGAAAGGTATTCTTTAAGAAGAGGAAGAAGAAAAAGGAACTCTTACCATTTGCCACAGCATGGATGGAACTGGAGAGCAGATAAATACCACAAGATCTCACTTATTTGTGGAATATAATGAACAACATAAACTGATGAACAAGGACTGGTCCAGAGACGGAGAGGCATTGATTGGACTGTCGGGCCTTGGAGGGAAGGTAGGGGAGGGTGGGGGCAAGGGGGAAAGATCAACCAAAGGACTTATATGCAAGCATATAGGCCTAACCAATGGACACGGACAACGGGGGGGTGAGGGGGTGAGCGGGGAGGGGGGGGGGGGTAGAGGGTACACATATGTAATATCTTAATCAATAAAAAATATTAAAAAAAAAAAAAGAACGAGAACATGGCCAGAACCTCGGATCCTCTCCATGTCCCTGTCTACTTGAGCCCCTCCCTTCTCCCCATCACCACGATCCTGGCCGTTGTGATGATCCCTCCCTTGCTCTGCTGTACTAGTACAGTTTTGCCATCTAAGTACATATCACTAAGCAATGTGGTTTCATTTTGCCTATTTCTGAACTCTATATAAATTGAGTCTACTGCATGTACCCATCAGTAACTTACTTCTCTTGCTCACTGTTTTTTGTAAAACTAATTCATAATCATGTGAAACACTAATTTATTCACTTTCATAGCTGTATAGTATTTATTCCATTGTATAACTTTACCACAATTCATTTATCCATTCTACTACTTTTTATAGAAATTCTGTCCAACAAATACACATATTCAAACGTCTTAAAAAAATAGTGTTCTAGCCCTATCCGGTTTGGCTCGGTGGGTAGAGCGTCGGCCTGCGGACTGGAAGATCCCAGGTTCGATTCCGGCCAAGGGCATGTGCCTTGGTTTCGGGCACATCCCCAGTGGGAGGTGTGCAGGAGGCAGCTGATCGATGTTCCTCTCTAATCGATCTTTCTCTCTATCCCTCTCCCTTCCGCTCTGTGAAAAATCAACAAAATATATAAAAAAAAAATAGTGTTCTAATCAATGTCTAAATATCCCCAATACCTTTAGCACATAGACCAGGGGTGGGCAAACTTTTTGACTCGAGGGCCACAATGGGTTCTTAAACTGGACCGGAGGGCCGGAACAAAAGCATGGATGGAGTGTTTATGTGAACTAATATAAATTCAAAGTAAACATCATTATATAAAAGGGTACGGTCTTTTTTTTTTTTTAGTTTTATTCATTTCAAATGGGCCGGATCCGGCCCGCAGGCCGTAGTTTGCCCACAGCTGACATAGACCTTGGTCTTAATGGCTCCTCCCTAGATGACTGAAGCTACACCATGACACACACAATAAAGACTGTCTCCTTACCAGTTACAAGTCATGTTCTTCATTTTTATCCTTTCTGATTAGATGTGACCAGGGATTAAACTTTACAGCTTCCAGCCAAACAGCCTTCCACAGCCTTTCCTGAGAACTCATGCCCTGGATATAATCCTAGGGAACTGACATGCTAATAAGACACACTCTCAAACAAAGCAAAACCAGGGAAAAATATGTCTACTAGGGCAGAGGCTGCTTCATGTTCTGGAAATGAGAAGAACCAAAGAAAAGAAAAAGAGAATTGCTCTTTTATAGTTAATTCATTTATAGTTAATTCCTCACAAGTGGCAGGAACAAGAATAGCACATGCTAGAATACCTACACTTGAAATCATTCATGCCAAAATTTCAAACAGGAGGAGAGCCCAGCTACATACAGCAGAAAAGTCAGAGCATCTGTCCCCAATGCCTGCTCCTCAGTTTTAGTCAAGATTTCACAAAAAGTAATACAGCACTCCCAGAGAGCCAGTACCTCTTGGTAAGCCCAGTTAACAGCTAAGGCCCATTTACAAGAAAACTCACCTTGGCTAACAAAGTAAACTCTGATAAATGAGCACTAACCCAGGCTAGGATACAGTCCTTATTTCTCAAGCCTGACAAAGGTCACTGAAAAGCTCAAGAACAGAATGAATGATGAGAAGAGTCCCCCCCTTTCCCCTAAATATATCAGAAAGGTATTATCTCTAATGCCTCTACCTAGTACACTAAGTTCCTGGGGAACAGTGGGTCTATAACTATTATCCTGGTTCCATTGAGGCCTTTGGCAGACAACTTGTGCATAGGAATTTTGCAAAGCTACCTTTGTATAACCTCCACTCTCCAGGAATGTTATTCTAAAAAATGCTATCAGAACTTTTTATACTACTCCAAATAATGCCATTCAGACAATAGTCAATGCCTGAATTAATACTGCAGAGAGATGACTTTTATTTTAGAGGCTGCTCTACAACTTTTATACTAATCCTATCAATCCTATATAATAAAGAGGTAATATGCAAATTAACCCTCACGCCCTCACAAGATGGCTGCCTACAACCAGGCCGGCAGGGGGGTTAGTGAGGAATGACCAAACGACTGAACAGCAGGCTGTGTGGAGCAACCAGGCCGGTGGGGGGGCAGGCAGTTGGGGGCAACCAGGCCAGCAGGGGGGGGGGGGCAGTTAGGGGCAACCAGGCCTGCAGGGGGGGAAGTAAGAGGTGACCAGGCCGGCGGGGGGTGGTCAGTAAGGGGTAACCAGGCCAGTGGGGGGGGGGGGGGGGGGGGAGTTGGCGGCGACCTGGCCGGCAGCAGGAGGCAGTTCAGGGCAACCAGACTGGTAGCGGGGGCAGTGAGAGGCAATCAGGCCAGCACACAGAGGCAGTGAGAGACAATCAGGCAGGCAGGCAGACAGGTGAGCAATTAGGAGCCAGAGGTCCAGGATTATGAAAGAGATGTCTGACTGCCGGTTTAGGCTCAATCCCCGGGATCAGGCCTAAACTAGCAGTCAGACATCACCCGAGGGGTCCTAGATTGGAGAGGGTGCAGGCTGGGCTGAGAGGATCCCCCCCCCCCCTCCACCTGTGCACAAACTTCATGCACTGGGCCTCTAGTATAATAAAAGGGGGTAATATGCAAATTAACCCTCACACTGTCACAAGATGGCTGCGCCCGCAGTGGAGGCAGGGTTCCCGCAGGGATCAGCAGGGACCTGAGGCTGCGCCCCCAGCCCAGCATGTGCGGGGGACCTGAGGCTGTGCCCCTGCCTGGCAGGGCTTGACAGGGACCCTGAAGCTGCACCTCCCACCCGGCGGGACTTGATGGGGGGACCTGAGGCTGCACCCCTCACCCAGCAAGGCTTGATGGAGTGAGGCCAGCCGGGTCTGGATCTCGCCCAATAAGGGTGGGCCCGGCTGGGTCTGGATCTCACGTGATTTCAAGGCGTACGCACGTGGGCAGGAACTTGACTCTGGGTCCTGCCGCATGCCCCAGACTCTGACAGGAGGAAGATTTTCATATACATTTTACTAATTTTCTTTCACCTCTGACATTTCTATTATAGAGAAAGGGCAAACAGCAATATTAAAATATTTCCTCTAATTAATTCCCTTTTAATGTACACGAATTTTGTGCACCAGGCCACTAGTGTATACATAATATCAAGCAGCAGTCAACAATTCTACTTCCTATGCCACAAGAATACTCATATGGCAGACGCTGCTATTCCTATGCCCCCAGGAGAAAAGAACTGACTCGTGTACATCTGTCCTCTGTAACTCTCTCCCCTCTTTTGACCATAGCCTTGGCAGAGAGGCAGGAAGAAACTCTCTGCAGACCATCACAGAAGGAAGAGAGACAGGTCTATAAGGGAAGAACTAGTCTCCTTCCTAGTATTTATAGGAACCAAAGTAGCAGAAAGGAGGTCTAGTTTGTTTGGAACTATCTCCATTTCATCTTCCATGTACTGTTAAACTCCCTCCACCTGCCTCACTGGTCAACAGTCTTCACCCAAGTTCCTCCTCAATAAAAATACTTCAATGACCTTCTCTTACCTAAGGTTCTCCACCAAATAAAGCCAAGGAGAAATAGCTTCTAGGGAGGGAAAAAATACTTAAAATGTCTTGAAGTAAAATATGAAAAAGAACCAGGGTCTATATACCAAACAATTTTTGTCTCATGTGACATCAAAACAAGTCATTTTTCCTCTGTGAAAGATCTGACATCTAAGTTGATTATTTTCATAGTTTTTGACATTGACTGATTAATTTATTCTTTATTAACTCAATAGAAATGTATGAATTCCTACTATGTGGCAAATGGTTCACTTCAGTGAAATAAAACAGACAAAAATGTCTATTCCTGGAAAGCTGACATTCTACTGGGGGAAGATAGACAAACAATAAACATAAGTAAAATATATCGCTTATCGAAATTTTAATTTCAGAGAAATATTAAGATTGAGAGGAAACTGTCATGCGTAATTGTTCTGCCAAAGCTATACTGATTCATGTTGCAAACTTTCATGGATGCGGTAATTATCCTTAATTGCTAATTTATAAGGCAGAGAAAGCAAGTCATATGGTAACTGCTTTATCATATTACATTAATAAAGTGACATTCTAGAAAAATGATCTTGGTCCTACCTGACACATTAGGAGGTTTGTGAAAATAGCTGTCACAATGAGTCAGTTTGATTGAGGTTATGGATTAGACATTTCTCAGCTCTGCCAAGAAAGATTGCAGAGGGACTCAGCGTGGTTCAGAGGAACTGGCTTCAGGGCACACACCGGATGGTGACAAAGGCTGAAATAAGCCAGCTGAGAAGGAAAATGGAGACTCAAACTGTTCAAACCCACTTACAGGTTGGCTAGGAGATTTACACTTCATGGGTAGCCGCTAAAATGTTGCTCAGCAACAGGAACGCCACAATAGATCTTCATTAGATCCTGATAAACTATTTGGTGCATTTAACTCTTAAACCTCCAGACCACAGACACCAGAAAATAGAATAATTCTTAAAAACCTAACCACACTATACTTAGGGCAAAGAAGGCAATGGTACAGAAATCCTTACGCATGTCAATGAAGCCAGTATTTTTTTCACAGCCCAAAGCAAAAATCATCTTGGTCAGAGAACGGAATCTAATAGCTGAGAGCATCTCACTAGCTCTACAAGGATTGGCTTAACAGGTCTACCAACATCTTAAGATATAATGGTTCTTATGTCAACCTGTTAAAATATAACAGGTATACCTTAGCAATATTTGCCAATATGAAGAATAATGACAGCTATCTAATGAATACTAAAATGTTACCCAAAAACAGGCCCAAAATAAACCCACACATTTTTAGTCAGTTAAACTTCAACTAGGGTGACAAGATAATTTAATGGGACAAGAATCCTTTCAACAAAAAATGAAAACTGGGTATCCATGTGCAAAATAATGATGTTAACTTTTGTTTTGTGAGGTAGAGGTTTTGCTCAGAAAGTGAAACAAAGAGTTACCATATCACCCAGCAATTACCATAATTATAACCAATAAGATGTAAGAAACCTAAATGTAAGAGTTAAATGATAAAACTCTTAGAAGAAAAGTGTAAATCTTCATGGCCTTGGATTAAGCAATAATTTCTTAGGTATGATATCACCTGAAAAAGCACAAGAAACGCCCCCCCCCAAAAAAAAGATAAATTGAACATCATCAAAATTAAAAACATTGTTCTTGTTTAAGAAAATGAAAAGAAAAACATGTATTGGATAAAAGTCTAGAATCTAGAATAAAGAACTACCATAACCCAACAATAAAGGCAACCCAATTAAAAATGGACAAAGGATTTGAAAAGACATGTAACCAAAGAAGATATACAAATGGCCAACAGCACATGAAAAAATGCTCAACATCATTAGTGATGAGGGAAATGCAAATCAAAACCACTATGACATCACTTCACAACAATTACCATAACTATAATCAATAAGAAAGACCATAACAAGTATTGGCAAGAATGTGGAGAAATCCGAAGCTGCATAGATTGTTGATGATGCAGTCACTACGGAGAACAGTCTGGCAGCCCCTCAAAAGTTAAGCAATGAGTTACCATATCACCCAGCAAGTTCATATATACCTAAGAAAAATAAAACATGTCCCACAAAAACTTGTATAAAATATTTATTGCAATACTGTTCATAATAGCCAAAAGGAGTGGAAACAACCCAGATGTCCAACTTATGAATAGAGAAATAAAATGTGGTTTACCCATAATATGTTATTATTCAGAAATTAAAAAGGAATGAAGTCCTGCCTGGCCGACGTGGCTCGATGGTTGAATGTCTACTTATGAACCCAGAGGTTGTGGTTCAATTCCCAGTCAGGGCACATGCCCCGGTCGCAGGCTCGATCCCTAGTGGGGGGCATGCAGGAGGCAGCCTATCAGTGATTCTCTCTCATCACTGATGTGTCTCTCTCCCTCTCCCTTCCTACCTGAAATCAATAAAAATAAAAAAACAAAAAGAAACGAAGTCCTGATTGATGCTACAACATGGACGAATCTTGAAAACATTATGCTAAGTGAAAGAAGCCAAACAGAAAAAGCCACATATTGAATGACTCCACATATATGAAATGTCTACAATAGGCAAATCTATATAGACAGAAAGTAGATTAGTGGTTCCCAAAGGCTGAAGGGAGGGAAAAACAGGAAGTAACTGTTAATGGGTACAGGTTTTCTTTTTCTTTTGCCTTATCAATGAAAATGTTGTGGAATTAGACAGTGGTGCCAGTTGTGTAAATACGGTAAAAACCACTGAACTGTATGTATACTTTAAGAAGGTGAATTTTATGGTATGTGTATTTATTTCAATGTTTAAAAAATTTAAGGTCCAATATAGAAGTATAAAAGCATGGGGACATAAAAATGTATATCAGCCGAAACCGGTTTGGCTCAGTGGATAGAGCGTCGGCCTGCGGACTGAAGGGTCCCAGGTTCGATTCCGGCCAAGGGCATGTGCCTGGGTTGCGGGCACATCCCCAGTAGGAGATGTGCAGGAGGCAGCTGATCGATGTTTCTCTCTCATCGATGTTTCTAACTCTCTATCTCTCTCCCTTCCTCTCTGTAAAAAATCAATAAAATATATTTTAAAAAAAAATGTATATCAGTCCTACAGAGGATTTCCATATCTTATAGGAACATTAGATGCTTAGCTGAACAACACTAACATTTTTTTAAAGGCAGCCCTGTCCTGGACAGGGGTTAGAACATCTGCCTACACACTGAAGGGTTGGATTTCCAGTCAAAGGCATGTACCTGGGTTGCAGTTTGATCCTGGGCCAGGGTCAGGGGTGTGTGCAGGAAGCAACCAATCAATGTGTCTCTCTCGCACTGATGTTTCTCTCCCTCGCTCCCTCCCTCCCTTCCTTCCACTCACTCTAAAAATCAATGGAAAAAATATCCTTGGGTGAGGACTAACAAAAAATAAAATAAAAATAAAAAGGCAACTGACTCAGAACCTAAAGTCAGACATGGTGATTCACTACAGAATGGAAGGCTACTATAAACTTTCAAGTCCTCTAGAGATAACAAGATAGAAGTCACAGGGAGGAAGCAAAACTGCAGTGAAATCTACAAAGCTCTTAAAAGGTGAAAAAGACTGAAAACAATGCAAGCTTCCTGAGAACAATACGGTAAGTACAATGAAGTCCTTTCCCTATGTGACACAGAAAAGAGAACCAGAAAGTTGGGCTGAAAGGTACAGAGTGCCCTCAGGGAGGCCACAACTGCCACAACCTAAAGGCTGCGGGTGTAAGGGCTGCCAGACAAAGCAGCAAGCCAGGGAGGACCCTTCCCTGGACAAGGCATTTTCTCCACCTAAAAATACCATCAGAGGAGAAAGAAGGAATTGTTGAGGCTAAGAACAATTTATCACATACACTTTAATGAAGCAGAAAAATTCTAAAGAAACAGAATTAAAGCAAGAATAACTAAAAAGAAACTAAATTAGAGAAAAATTCAGAAAGTCTATCAGGAAAAAGCTTCCTATCAGCCAGAGCTATTGCCTCCACGGGAAGAATCATCTCTTGAAAATTAAAAAGTCATTTAGACAAAGAGCAAGCAATCCCAAAAGAACATAAGCTGTGTGGTCTGGGAGGTCTTTCCCAGGATACCTGCCAACACAGCCAGCTTCTTGGGCCAGCTCTTCTTTCTTTTTCTGGCAAGAGCAAGAAGCAAACCTAGATTAAGAGAGCCTGGCATTCACATAATGAACTAGAAGCCCATGGCCTCGTGGCGTGCCATTTCACTCGCTCTGGGTGAACTAGCACATTCAGCAGAGACAAGCTTAAGTGGCTGCTCCCAGGCCAGCTATACCACAAGTTGGGCCTCAGTTTGGAAATAAGGGAGTTTAAATCTCAGGAAGACTATAAAGATCTACAAAGAAAGGACAAATGCAGAGAGCATCTAATCAGAGCCCTTTGATTTTACAGATGAAAAAGCAAGCAAGACAGGTAAAGTGACTTTTGCTTAAAATAAAGTATTGATGGCAGAGCAAGGACTAGAGCTGAAATCCCCCAATCCTAATGTCCCACTAGCCACATGTAGAAACAAGCATTTGGGGAGCTGTCTGGTAGAACGGTCTGAGATTACCTGCTGATTATAGGTTTTTGCCAATTAAAATCTCCATTTCTACGTGCCAGCAGAGCAGATGTCAGAGACTAAAACATTCAGCAAGTGAAGCTTCCATGAGCTGGTTGCCCCAAATCAAACCAACATTTATTAAACACTACCATATGCAAGGCATAATGATTTGCTGTTTGGGGTTGTTGCCAAAAATAAAAATGCCCCTTGGTATTCAAGACTATAATGCAACAGAATTTCCTTCTTCTGTTAAGGAAATCCAAGAAAAAAGTATTCCTGGTGACAAGCAGGCTTTTCCTCCTTCCTGTAGGGGCAAATGGAGGTGAAGCAGGGGTGGCCTCGGCAGGTTGGAAAGCCTGAGATTACGTTGCAGGGGCTACTCAGTCGGTTCTGTATGTCCAGACCCTCTCCCCCTAAACTTCGACACCTCCTCCCCAATTCCAATGCTCAGAGGAAGGAGAGAAGCTCAGCCCCCTTCCTGATCCAGGGAGGGGGAGAAAGCAGCTATTCCTACCTACAATGTCTGTAGCTGCTGTCATCTCTTATCTCTCCTCCTCATAGCACTGCCATCACTGTGCCCTGAGCAAAATGTACACTGTACAAAAATCAAATCATAACCCAATGACAAAAAGGGGGTAGGAGGTGGGGGAGGGTGGGCGGGTGGGAAGAGATCACCCAAAGAACTTGTATGCATATATGCATATCCATAGACACAGACAATGGGGTGGTGAAGGCCTGAGGTGGGGTAGGGGATGGGCTAGAAGAGATCAATGGGGAGAAAAGGAGGTAAATACTTTCAACAATAAACATTTAATTTTTAAAAAGGGGGTAGGATAGGAGGCTTGGGTATCAGATACAGATAAATGAAAGTATACCGGCCCTGTGGCTCAGTGGTTGAACGTCAACCCATGAACCAGGAGGTCAAGGTGCAGATTCCCAATCAGGGCACATATCTAGGTTGCAGACTCAGTCCCCAGTAGGGAGCTTGTGAGGCAGGATCCATGATTCTCTCTCATCATTGATGTTTCTATCTCTCTTTCTCTCTCCTTTCCTCTCTCTGAAATCAATTTTTAAAAAAAATAAAAACACACATATATTTTTAAAAAGGATACCTGAAATATCCCAGAGAAATGAAAATTTGTGGCATTCACTATTCCTCAAATTTGCTTCTGTAAAGTCATGCACATATTTTTAGAACCTACAGCAATACAAAAACTAAATTATTAAGCATAATACTCAATACTATTTAGAGTTGATCATCTCTAAAGAATATCTAATACATTTATTTTGGTTTATATGCAGAACTGACTGTAGAACTTAAAGTAATTCAAATTCTATGCTACCCATGAAAAGCATTAAATTTCTGGTTTTATTTTCCAAGCCTGTTTGGAAACTCTTCCTATTTGAAATGTTGACAGTCAATATTAGATGTCAAAATAAAGAAGTACAAATCACAAATTTACCATAAACATTTCAGAGTCCTTTATTGCTAAATTAAGGCACCATCCCAGAATCTCATCATTAAAAGCAGAGGGAGACAGTCATAAAGGAAAAATTGCCAAACAAGTCATTCCTTCCCCACTATATGCTGGTGCCCCAGCGCACCCTACCCTCCTTCAGAACTTTACACCTCCTCAAGAAGTTAAACAAAAGGCTATCTGGCCTGGAACGTGCTGTGTTATCTTCACTGCTTATTCTTCTCTACATTGGCTTTCAGGTTCTCCTGCTGATAATCAAAGAAATACATTTTCTTCTGAATCAAGAGTAGTAGAGAAACTTTCATTCAGAGCCCATACAGGACCTCGTAAGAATTTAATGGAACCAAGCAGTCTGGCTAGCAGCCCTACACTGCGTGCTAGGTAGGAAAGTTATTCTTCTAGAGCTAGGCTCACAATGACTAACAAGGGCAGGGCAGGGTTAAAAGCGAGCTGGGCCTGTGCTCCACAGAGAGGCTGCGGGAGGTCTCAGGAGATTCTAAAGCTCTCACTGGAGAGGAGTTTAACAAGATAACTGGGCTTTTAAGTAATAGAGGCGGCCTCCAGGCCTCGAGGCTGTGAAAGGGCTCACCTGCCAAGAGTAATAACACAAGCAATTACCGCACACAGAATAATAGAGCTCAGCCAGATTCAGGGACCCAGGTCCCAGAGTTTCCTCTCCCTTAAGACAGTGGAAAGGGAGGAACGGACCACACCACTTTCATGAAGACCCGCGAGAGTCCTGGTAGGTAAGCAGATAAATTACACTTGGCATGATGATCCACTGTTCGGGGTTGTTGCCAGAAATAAAAATGCCCCTTGGTATTCAAAGCTATAATACAAAGGAATTTCCCTCCTGGAACAGAATTCATAAGGTTTAAAAGTTCACTACCATCACGTCAGTGTATTTCACAGACTAGAAACAGAAACTCAGAAGCCTTATTTATTGTTCCTTTCTCTCCTCCAAACTTCCAGGACCGCAGTCACTTCAGGCAAGCTGCCTTCACCTTGCACATGGAATACAGATTGCTCACAGCTGCTTTTATGAACATCTGAGTATTCCCACATGTACCTACCCATGTCTCCTAACTTCTATCTCACCCATTTTATTCCTTTACCTCTATCAAGTCCTGTCGCTTTCACCATCTCCCCAGAAGAGATTTTTAAGACCAAAAACAGATCTTGTATGCATATGACTTATCCAACCCATTCTCCAAGAAAATTAAGTAAACTTCTGAGTCCCCCTTTTCACCATGAAACAAAGCTACTTGCCTCAAGTGAGCAGCTTTATCCAGAACCAAGCGTATAGCCTGGGGTCGTGCTCGCTTCGGCAGCACATATACTAAAATTGTATAGCCTGGGGTCTCAAGCCTAGGCTGCCTACTCTCCACAAAATGCTTCCTTCTCAGCCACAAGTCCCTCCTCCTCCCAGGCATCTTACAAGCTAGGCTTACAGAACCATCCACCTACCTTCTGTTTATATTGGTCTGTGAACTGTGCCACCCCACACTCGTCTTCCTAGACTTAACTGTTCTTACTAAGCCCACTAATATACTGTATATTTTATCACTCAAATCAGGACCCTTTGAGAGTGAAAAGGGGTATCCTATATTATTAAAAGGACTTTTAAGTAATATGCCGTATATGCAAACTGGTAATATGCAAACTGATCATCACTCCAACACACAAGATGGCCGCCCCCATGTGGACACAAGATGGCCTGCAGGGGAGGGAAGTTGTGGGCGATAAGGCCAGCAGGGGAGGGCAGTTGGGGGTGACCAGGCCAGCAAGGGAGGGCAGTTGGGGTGACTGGGCCAGCAGGGGAGGGCAGTTGGGGGTGACCAGGCCTGCAAGGGAGGGCAGTTGGGGTGACTGGGCCGGCAGGGTAGAGCAGTTAGGGGTGATCAGGCCAGCAGGGGAGGGCAGTTGGGGGCGGCCAGGCCTGCAGGGGAGGGCAGTTAGGGGCAACCAGGCCTGCAGGGGAGGGCAGTTACGGGGTGATCAGGCTGGCAGGCAGAAACGGTTAGGGGCAATCAGGCAGGCAGGTAGACAAGCGGTTGGGAGCCAGCAGTCCTGGATTGTGAGAGGGATGTCCGACAGCCTGTTTAGGCCCGATCCCAGTGGGCAGTCGGACATCCCTCAAGGGGTCCCAGATTGGAGAGGGTGCAGGCTGGGCTGAGGGCACACACCATCACCCCTCCTCCCCCACCACACAAATTTTGTGCACCGGGCCTCTAGTTACTGATAATTATGCCAAGACAACAGATGTAACCGAAACATCCCTGGGCAGACTGGGATGTAAGTCACCTGCCCTTACAAAGGTTTCAAGGCCAGGTAAGGGGCTAAGGCTGTTCTTCCCTGTGGTTTTGGGGAATTGGCAAAGAGGACCAGAAAACCCCAAAGAAATCTGGATTACCCAGTCCCCCTTAGGGCAAAGAAAATAAAAAATGTTTTACATTATAGTGAAAATTTTGTTCTAAATGTATCAACTTCAAGTTTTGATAAGTGTTTTTTGGGGATATTGAGGGTGGGTGGAGGCAGTTGGAGGAGGGAGATGAAATGCAAACTGAACCTAAAGTACCAGAGGCTAGAGCAGCTGTGGGTAAACTACGGCCCGCGGGCCGGATCCAGCCCATTTGAAATGAATAAAACTATTGAAAAAAAAGACCGTACCCTTTTATGTAATGATGTTTACTTTGAATTTATATTAGTTCATACAAACACTCCATCCATGCTTTTGTTCCAGCCCTCCGGTCCAGTTTAAGAACCCATTGTGGCCCTCGAGTCAAAAAGTTTGCCCACCCCTGGAATAGAGGGCTGCTGGGAGGACGGGGGCAGGAGCCAAAGGAAGCCAGAACTTTGCCTGCTATATTTTTGCCTAACTAGCCACACCTGTGCCAATGAATACACCTATTACTCCCACAATTGCCCTTTTCCCCAATTTACTTGGATTTGTTTCATCGCTCCTAAAGAGCAGTACAATGGATGACACCTCTGAAGTTCAGAAGAGTTCCCCGCCTGCCAGTGCACAGGGTTCTGCCATGCCAATGGCTCCCCGACTCAAGTTTCAGACCAGTCAGGTTGCCCCCACCCCTCAAAAATAGGGACTGACATGTTATACACTTTTTATTTTGCCAAGGACATTAAGTGAAGCAAGTACCATCACACTGTTTATAAAATAAAGGACACCCTAGCCGGTTTGGCTCACTCGATAGAGCATCGGCCTGCGGACTGAAAAGGCCCAGGTTAGATTCAGGTCAAGGGTACATGCCCGGGTTTCGAGCTCAAGCCCCAGTAGGAGGCATGCAGGAGGCAGCCGATCAATGTTCTCTCTTATCATTGATGTTTCTATCTCCCTCTCCCTCTCCCTTCCTCTCTGAAATCAATAAAAAATATTTTTTAAAAAAAAGAAAGGACATTTTAGACCCCTCCCAAAATAGTAAAAATATAACCTCAAACTGAACAACTTTAAACTCACAAAACTTATCAAGTGTCCTTGTATCAGCGGTTCTCAACCTGTGGGTCGCGACCCCTTCACAGGGGTCACCTAAGACCATCAGAAAACACATATATCATTACATATTGTTTTTGTGATTAATCACTATGCTTTAATTATGTTCAATTTGTAACAGTGAAATTGGGGGTCACCACAACATGAGGAACTGTATTAAAGGGTCGCGGCATTAGGAAGGTTGAGAACCACTGCCTTATATGCTAACATAAGAATACATCGTGAAAAACCAAAAACATATCAACAGAAAAGACTGCATGAGTAAGTGCACCGAACTATGGGCTACTTCTCAATCTTAAAGAATGAGATGGGCCCTGGCTGGTTTGGCTCAGCAGATAGAGCGTCAGCCTGCGGACTCAGGGGTCCCAGGTTCGATTCCAGTCAAGAACATGTACCTGGGTTGCGGGCACATCCCCAGTGGGGGGTGTGCAAGGGGCAGCTGAATAGATGTTTCTCTCTCATCGATGTTTCTAACTCACTATCCCTCTCCCTTCCTCTCTGTAAAAAAAAAAGAAAATCAATAAAATATATTTTTAAAAAAAAAAGAATGAGATGGACCTATAATTATAATTGTCAGTCGTGACAAATAATTTAAAAAGAAAACTCCAGGACACATACAGTATGACCCCATTTTGTTTCTTAAAAAAAAAAAAAAAGGAGGGGGTGTACTAGTATATATCTGCATGAAAGAAGGTTTAGAAGCACATTTACTTAGGGGAATGAGAATGAATGATAGAGCAATGAGGGGTAAAAAGGGCACAGGGAGAGATTTTTGTATTTCACTTTACATCTATACTGTTTAAAATAGTAAGTCCAAATTTTAAATATCAGGCATGCTCTCCCTCCTGGGAGCATGCCTGTGCCTTTCCCTTCACCCACTTCTTCCCCCACAGGCGTGCTGCTCCTAAACTCTAAAGCAGTGGTTCTCAACCTGTGGGTCACGACCCCTTTGGCGGTCGAACGACCCTTTCACAGGGGTCTCCTAAGACCATCCTGCATATCAGATATTTACATTACGATTCATAACAGCAGCAACATTACAGTTATGAAGTAGCAACAAAAATAATTTTATGGTTGGGTCACAACATGAGGAACTGTATTTAAAGGGCCAGAAGGTTGAGAACCACTGCTCTAAAGGTTCCACAAGACTTGCAACTAGGGAAGCAATGGACATGGGCAGCTCATCCCAGGCTAACCCCCTGAACATGCCCCCAGACCCCCTTTTCTCCGATTTCTAAGTGAGCCAAAGCAGCCCAGCCTAGGCTCTCTCCTGTAGCTTCTTCTGTCCTAAGTCCTTCCTTGTCTCACTGTCCCCAGCTTTAATAAACATGTTCTCAAAATAAAAAAATAAATTTAATTAAAATATAAATAACCATTAAATTACTAATTTTGGATGGTATTCACCTGAGCATTCTGAAGGAATTCAGGGATGAACCACAAAACTGCTGGTCAGAATGAGGAAAGGCCACCAAGGGAACTGCAAATGTGCCCCCTAATCCAAAGACTTTGAAGACTTGCAAATTACAAGAAACTTTTATTGCCGTATTAGACAAGTTAGTGGAATAAAAAGTAAAGACGAAAACCACCAAGGAGGTCATTTTAGGCTTTACTGTTGTTGTTAAAGAATGGGGCTGATAAACAAACAGAATAGATACACACTGTCAAACCAAAAGGCCCAAGCGTGCTGCCTTTTCTACAAAAGCAGAAAGTGAGGAACACAGAATCTTCATGTTTGCAGATAACACTAAAGACTTCCATAGTAATAATGTGCTAAGTTATTAGTGCCAAATTATTCGAAGATCTTGGGAATCTATGCGAATAGAAAGAAAACTGGCAAATGAGTGTTAAACTGGGCATATGTCTGGCCCTGGCTGGCATGACTCAGTGGTTAGAGCAGTGGTTCTCAACCTTCCTAATGCCACGACCCTTTAATACAGTTCCTCATGTTGTGACCCAACCATAAAATTATTTTCGTTGCTACTTCATAACTGTAATTTTGCTACTGTTACGAATCGTAATGTAACTATCTGATATGCAGGATGCATTTTCATTGTTACAAATTGAACATAATTAAAGCATAGTGATTAATCACAAAAACAGTATGTAATTATATATGTGTTTTCCGATGGTCTTAGGCGACCCCTGTGAAAGGGTCGTTTGACCCCCAAAGGAGTCGCGACCCACAGGTTGAGAACCGCTGGGTTAGAGCATCAACCAGAGCACTAAGAGGTAGTGAGTTCAATTCTCAGTCAACGGCACATACCTGAGTTGCATGTTTGACCCCCGGTCCCAGTTGGGGCATGTGTGGGAGGCAACCAATCCAAGTGTCTCCCTCACATCAATATTTCTCCCTCCCTCCTTTCCACTCTCTCTGAAAAGCAAGGGTAATAACATTTTTTTTAAATGAGCATACTGATATGTCCTAAGTTAGGCATATAAAACAACTTCTCAGCTCTCAGTCATGATCCAGGAATGGATCCCAGAGTCACCATAAAAGGACCCTAAGGATATCAGCCCAATATTGAACTACAGATTAAAAGCAATGCAAAGTGTCCGGGAACCATCAAGACAAGTGCTAAGAGGAGACAACCTACTACCCTCTCCTCATATAAATTCTGGTGTACCTGCCCCAACATACACTTTTTATCATCTGTGTCCTGCCCCTTCAACTACATACAATACAGAGGTTTTAAAAGGTAAGTTGGTCTCAAATGCCAGCCCCTGGATCAATCCCAAACCAACCCTTTCAGAACCATCCAGAGTTTTTTTTTCAAAATACAGATTCTCTGGCTACCCTGGCAGAGATTCTAATTCAATGCCTCTGAAACACCTCTAGGTGGTCCTAAAAAAATGACTGTTTAGGAAATCAATGAGTTCCTTCTTTCTCGCTAAATCTACTCCCCAAAAGGACTTAAGAAGTCCTACAATAAAAAAATAAACTCAAAAAAGAAACCATGTGAGGAACTACCAAAAATAGAATAACATGGTTGCTATACTTGCACGTTAAATGGAAGTGGAAAAGATCTGCAAAAGACCATTAGAATGATCTAAAGCAGTGGTTCTCAACCCTGGCTGCACATTAGAATCACCTGGGAATCTTTAAAATCCTGATTTCTGGGCCTCATCCTCTGGAAATTCTGTTTCTTTGTTACTAATGTTGTGGCCCCACCCCATAACAAAGAAACAGAATTTCCGGAGGATGAGGCCCAGAAATCAGAATTTTAAAGATTCCCAGGTGGTTCTAATGTGCAGCCAAGGTTGAGAACCATTGATCTAAAGGATGATGCTCTGGCCTCAAAGTGTGAAAAGCAGAGCTCAGCCCTCTATTGCAGCGGTTCTCAACCTGTGGGTTGCAACCCCTGTGGCGGTCAAATGACCCTTTCACAGGGGTCGCCTAAGACCATCCTGCATATCAGATATTTACATTACGATTCATAACAGTAGCAACATTACAGTTATGAAGTAGCAACGAAAATAATTTTATGGCCCTAACCCAGGGGTGGGCAAAGTTTTTGACTCGAGGGCCACAATGGGTTCTTAAACTGGACCGGAGGGCCGGAACAAAAGCATGGATGGAGTGTTTGTGTGAACTAATATAAATTCAAAGTAAACATCATTAAATAAAAGGGTACGGTCTTTTTTTTTTTTTTTAGTTTTTTTCATTTCAAACGGGCCGTAGTTTGCCCACAGCTGCCCTAACCAGTTTGGCTCAGCAGAGAGCGTCGGCCTGCGGACTAAAGGGTCCCAAGTTCGATTCCGGTCAAGGGCATGTACCTTGGTTGCAGGCACATCCTCAGTGGGGGGTGTGCAGGAAGCAGCTGATTGATGTTTCTCTCCTATCAATGTTTCTCTCTATCCCTCTCCCTTCCTCTCTGTAAAAAATCAATAAAACATATTTTTTTAAAAAATAATAATTTTATGGTTGGGTCACAACATGAGGAACTGTATTTAAAGGGCCAGAAGGTTGAGAACCACTGCTCTATTGTGTCCCACACTCCCACCATACTCCCCCAATCAAGAGCAGGGCCAGTACAAACTCTCCCCATGAGCTACAGGTTCCCAGAGTAGCTCATGGGAGCTACTCATCCCCACCCTTCTCAAATCAAGACCGACTGCACCAGGAGGTCAAGGTGTTCTGCAGGAGAGGCAAGACGAGGTGAGGAAAACCCACTGCCGTCACGTTCCTCCAGGTCTCAAACAACCACTCCCACTAGTGGTAGTCTCTATCCTAATACCGGCGCTGAAGTCAGAAGCCGGCCTGGCTCACTTCTGTCCACTCACTCCGCCTGTCCAGTCACTTCAGCCTGCCACACTAGAAAACTGTATGTCAACCAATTCACCTTCCCGCCCCCCTCAAAAAAAGCAAGCAATAGAAACAGAAAACATATCTCATGCAGAATAAGCAGCAATTGAAAGTGAAGCCCACCATTAAGGTGTGAGATTTCTCAGTTTTGATTCATCATGCCTAAGAGACATGTAATATAGGGTTTCTTATTCAATCCAGACTTTTGGGACTGGAAGGAGCTTAGAGATAATTAATCCATCTGCCTCATTTAAGCAAAAAGTCAAGTCTGACAGGTGGAATCTTACCCCACATCACCAGATGGAGAACAGCAGCATCTGGACTAGAACTTGTCTCCCCTGAATCTCAGGCCAATGATCTCTCTTCTCTGCCAGACTGCTTCCCAGGAACAGTGTTAATAAACTAGATTTATTAACCTTAAGCACAGATTCCCCAAATCTCCGCAATTCCTCCTATTACCCGTGGATTTGGTGTTATAAGACCATCCCAAGCAGGCTACTTCCCACTTAAAGTACCTCAAAATGTGTTAAGGCATAAAGAGAGAGAAGAGATGGTGCCTTAAGTCGCTCATCATAAGCATATAAATGGAGAAAACGTGTCAAGCCCAGTTTATATAACAGATTGAACATCTCAAAAATGATATCTGAAAATGTCATCTAAATTTCCATTAGGTTTATTTTTTCTGTAATTTCCTAATGTAAAAAAAAAAAAAGCCAACTTAATCGAAAAATAAAATTTTTTTAAAATGCCAACTGAAACCACTGTTCTTTTTTTCCCTAAACATTAGAACTAAGTGAGAAAAACATAACATTAATGTATCATATTGCGTCTCATTGAAAACAGTGAAATCCCACAACACTCCATCTGCATCAAATGTTCACAACCTGTGATTCTGTAAAAATTTCTGCTGTTAAAACAATAAGCATATGTCTGTCAGTCTCCCAAGAGAGGGAGCAGCAACAGAACCAGGGTGTGTATCCATCTCCCAACAAGAAATAAGAGAAAAAGCTACATAAGCCCAGTAAGAGTTGACTCCTTGTACTTCATTCCTTGTCCCTGACAAGGCAAAGAATTTCCTACAATTTTTATGTCTTCCTTGGAGACATAAAATAAAAGCAAAGACCAGATCCCAAAGGATACCTACTGCAACACTGCTAGAACCACACCTGTAAGGTGAAGAGCCAGCCCATGCCAAGAAGTGAGTGCACCACCTTCTTACCTGCATTCAAAAACCCGGCCAATTTTCTCTTTTGAAATTACAAAAGGAAACTAAAATTTTCACTTAGTTCCCAAATTCCACTCTCCAAGTAATAGAAGTATGAACACTGATGAGTTCTACGTGCTATTTAACTCTGAACCTGCTCTTGGCATTTATCTTCTCACCCAGGTCCCCTCCACTGGAGGACAGGCTTCCCCTACTATCGGAAAGTATTATGGTCCCATGAAACCTTATGTAAGCCGAAATGAGGTCAAGTGAAGAAGCAGTTACCATTAACTTACATGGAAAAATTTCTGAGTGTCCCGAGACCCAAAAGTCAATACATACAATGTCTTTTTTTGTTGTTGTTCACCACAGTGAAAATGCTTAATTACGTCCAGTTTTACACTAAGCATAGAGCTCTCAGGCTTTTCTGATACTTTAGGACACATCTTGCTACGGGATGCACAGAATAAATTAAGGTGAAATACAGATGCTCAAAGACACAGTTAAAGCTATGGGAGCTTGATGCTGAGATGCTGAGTGTGGTTTCTGGGGAAGGAGTCTGGCACTGCCACACTTGCTGCTCAAGGTACATGCTGCCTCCACAAGAGCTTGCTACACAACAAATGCTGAATGCCATTCTTACTTTTCACCTTTTTTCATAAAAGCAAAAATTCTCTTTAGATTGCTTTCAGTTAGCAAAAACCACTACTAATGTAGGTCTTTCCTAAAAGCTAAGTAGCATAATACAAACTTCCAAAAAGCAGGGGATACCTGAAGTGACTTTAGGAATATGTAGGAGTGGCTAATGGGATGTCAAAAACCTTAGCCGTGCCCTGTCAGTGGATAGAGCATCAGCTGGGGGCTGAAGGGTCCCAGTTTCGATTGCAGTCAAGGGCACATGCCGGGTTGCAGGCTCGATCCCCAGTAGGAGGCATG
Source organism: Myotis nattereri (assembly GCF_964212035.1). Classification (NCBI taxonomy): domain Eukaryota; kingdom Metazoa; phylum Chordata; class Mammalia; order Chiroptera; family Vespertilionidae; genus Myotis; species Myotis nattereri. Next base: position 19,993,615 of record NC_138086.1, on the reverse strand, counting down.
CAGGAGGCAGCCAATCAATGATTCTCTCTCATCATTGATGTTTCTCTCTCTCTCTCTTTCTCTCTCTTCCTTTCTCTCTGAAATCAATAAAAATATATTTAAAAAAAAAACTTAGCCTTGTCCCTGTAAAAAAGATGAATATGAACAAGAGCAGGTCTGTTTTTACCAGGCTGCCAGTTTACATTTATTCAGTGGATTTAATGTCAGCTATTAAACTCATCAGAGTATCAGAACAATGACCACCTCCACTGCTTTTCTGCCTTTTATCACTATCAAACACAAATATTAATAACTGAGACTAAACCCATACCATCTAAGTGGAACATGGAACTTGGAAGAAATTTAAGAGCTACTATAAAAACACTAAAGATAATCATCAATGACGACGCTAGAGCCTTTGCACTTGCTGTTCAGTGTGCCCGGAACACACTTCCTCTACGGTTGGTTCTTTGATGTCCATCATATCTCAGTGCAAATGGTGAAAGAAGCCCTTGCTACCTAAACAAGCCACCCCTTCCCTGTTTCCCAGCCACTCTGCCCAATCCCCCTACCTGAAATCACTATTTATATTTACTTGTTTATTGTCTCTGTCTCCTCCTTGAACCTTAATGGAAGGATTCGGATCTACTTTTTTAACTCCAACATCCAGACAGAGCCTGACAGAGCAGATGATCAAAAAATATGTGTTCAAGAAAGAAAGAAAATACGATTGCTCATCAATCTATATAATTAGTTAGCACACAGCAGAAGCCACTATTAGCATAACTAGAGCCAGACAGATGCTTCTTTTCACACAGAAAAAGTGACAGAAAGCCTTGAAGATATAGTAAAAACAATCTTACTTACAATCTTGATTGAAAGTTACCATGTTACCTGCTGGGAAGTGGGCAATTTTAAGACTACTGGGAAAAGTCTTCCATCATATTCTACCTACTTCTTTGCAAATGGCTCTATAAAGTATCGTTATTCAACTCCCTTGTTTGCCCTTTGAGCAGAATAAGGGTACTTTCAGTAGCTTAGGAAAGGTTTTCTTTTCTTTCACAGCCTGCATGAGGTAAGGGCACAAAGGAAGGAGCATGTTAGCACACTACTACTCTCTGTCCATACTACACTCTGGGAAGACACATACTTCTTAGTTCAGAAACCTAAGAGAACTTAGCTAAAATTATGTAAATTACTAGAGGCCCGGTACATGACATTCATGCACTGTGGGAGAGGGGGGGTGTCCCTCCCCTCAACCCGGCCTGTGTCCTGGAGCAGTCTGGGACCCCCTCGGGGGATGTCCGACTGCCGGCTTAGCCCGATGGGGGAGCGGGCCTAGGCCAGTAGTTGGACATCCCCGATGGATCCTTAGCGCTGCTGCGCTCGCCCTGTGGGAGCACACTGACCACCAGGGGGCAGCTCCTGCACTCAGCGGCTGTCACCTGGTGGTCAGTGCATGTCATAGCAACCGGTCGTTCTGCCGTTCAGTTGATTTGCATGTTAGCCTTTTATTATATAGGATAGGTAACATTTCCTACGGGTTGTAGGAAATTTCCTACGGAAGAAATTTCTACTAAGCTGCTCACCAAAGTCTAACTCCCACTTTAGAACAACTTGGCAGTACAATTCGTGTTGAAGGGAAAAACTGTGGCCACCTCCTTCCTCCTTTAGGTGGGCCTCTGCCACAGTCACCTAGTGAGAATCATGGTTCTTAGCATAAAGCCAAAGACTGGCGGAGGGATTTATTTCCCCTTTGGAGGCAATTAAATGAAGTAGGGTAAAATGGGAACTGGGATTTGGCACTGGCCTTCCTTTGGCCTTCCACCCATAAGCAAGATAAGATATGCAGCTTCCAAGGCCACTTCTGATAAGCACAGGAAATTCAAGAACTGTGGCCGATTCATTCTGCTGTTGCGAAAGCAGCCGTGGGCTCCAGACTGAAAAGAAGACATGCAGACATACCAAGTTAGATGGGAAAGATAGATGAAAAGACAGAGAGAAGGGCTCTATCCTCACAACAGAAAGTAACGTAGGTCAGTACAACCAGAGAAAACAGCCATCTCTGTGTAGCTGGTAGGTGGTGTAACTAAATTTTATACACTAAGTATCCCAAGACTTCTCCCAATCTTATCCGTTTAGCATGTGCTGACAATACTCTGTTGCAGCTAAAGACTATCCAGCAAATTATTCAAAGAAACCCAGTTAGACTCTTTTAGGGTTTTGAGAAAGTAGTAACTGATCTGACAGACACACTTACCTTTCCAGGTTATATTTTGTCTGCCCACACACTTGCCAGTCTCATCTCAACTCTGAAAATATAAATCCACCTTCAGTTTCTCCATCATCCTTACTGCCTTTTCAGTAACCGAACAGCTCCAAAATACTTGTGTGAACCTACTGCCCACTTCCTCCTTAAACACATCCCAGAACCAACTCGGTCCCCCTTTGCTTCCACTCAAATAGCAAACACATCCTCTACCATCACCATCATTTTAAAAAACTGGTCAAATGTAAAGATTTTTTTCACTATTTGATTCCCAAGTTCTTTCTTCTTTAACCTTAAAAAGGTAACAGAGGACTGCCTGGCCAGAGTGGTTCAGTTAGTTGAGTATCGTCCTGTGCACCGAAGGGTTCCCAGTTCGATTCCGGGTCGGAGAACATACTTGGGTTGTGGGTTCGATTGTCAGGGCATGTGAGGAAGGCAACCAATGATATTTATCTCTCACATCTCTCTCTCCCCGCCCCTTCCTCTCTCTAAACATGTTCTCCGGTGAGGATTAAAAAAAAACGTAGCACAGGACTTACTAGGAGTACAAGGCAGAGACTGGAAATACTTGGACCTTTCATGGTCCTATCATCTATTCTTTTGACCGAAAAAAGAAAGGATTATTCCTCTTCGCTGCAGCAAACCTCAAGCCTAGACTTTTCAGACTTTCAGCTCTGCCTGAGTCCAGACAAATCCAGAGGACTCACCTGAAAAGCTTGCTCTGGTTAGTCTGTGTTCCAGTTTCTGTCCCTCTCCCCAAAGGCAGAAAAGCAGTGATTACAGTTTTCCTATTCATCAAACTACTTCCTTCTCACTTTCCTCTGTCCTCCTTTGGAGACTTCTTACAAAGCAGTTCCTAGTACCACTGGAAACGATTACTCTCCAGGAATATACAACTTTGCTTAGCAAAAGAGCTTCACACAGAGCAATTTGCCAGTGGTTGAGTTTTCATTCCCGATAAGGCTCTAAGCCTGGCACAAACTGCCTGTCCCTCAGCAACTCACCCAGCTTCCCTCCCCTAATCTCTGCCTGGAACTCACTCACCCATCCCCTGCATTTGGTCACAGAAAAACAGCAATGACTACTCAATCACTGCATTTTAAAAGCCTCTTCTCAGACTCAAACATGTCTTCCACTTCACACTGCTATGCACATAACGAACAGAAGCACCAAATGAAGTCACTCACCACAATAGCAGCTCCCAGATAAGACAAGGATAAAACATCTAATCTTCCCCCAGCTCAATTACAGTCAGCTTCACTTTCCTGCAATTTTACAGTCATGCATCACTGGCCCCACCCTTATAAACTCATGCCCTTAAGTCAGAAGCATCATACCACCATGCTGAAGAACATGTGCTTTGGCAGACAGGCCTGGTTCGAATCCCAGGTCTGCCTCTTATTAAAAATAAAAACTGCCTGCCCTTCAGTAAACTATTTTTTCTCTCTAAACCTCAGGTTACACATCTGTAATATGTATCAAATAATCCTATCTACTTTAAATGAGGTAGTGTAAACAAAATACTCAGCACAATATAAGACCTCTAATAAACAAGTGATTGTTGATAGTCAATATCCATGTAATCTGTGAACAGGCATAGGGACCTCATAGACAGCAGATGCCCTGGAAGCTTCCAGAATTGGCAGAAGCAAAAATATGTTCGGCCTCATTCCACTCCCACCCCACAAATGAGAGGGGCCTTAGCAAAGGAAAAAACTCAGAGATCCATCCAGTGTTGCCAATCCTACCACCGGACCATCAAGCCATGCTTTGCTTCTACACTAAAGGTAAAGATCAGTGCAAATGAAAAATCTAATGAAAGAGGAGCCCCTTCCTGGGTCAGGTCAATATTCCAACAAAGGGAAAATATGTGCACCTTGGAAAGTCCCTTCTCATTCAGTTTCTGGTAAATTCTGACTCTCCATTTATGTACAAATAAAGGGGGAAAACAATCCTGAAAACCCTACGGATCTCAACTGGTGGCAGAATATTACCTAAGAAACAAATACATGAGAATTAGGGGGAAAGGGAAATCTTGAAATCTAATTTACACACACACAAGCTGTAAAGCATTTTAATCCTTGTGAAAGACAATAAGCCAAGAAAATAGAATGTTTTTTCAACTTTCTACCACAGCAAAAAACTGTGGAGCTTTGGGGGGAAAGTGTCATAAAGGGTATTACTTTTGCTGTTCCAAATGGAAAAGTCAGAAATTAATCTGAAACAAAAATCTGTAAGTTAACCGTCGTCACAACCAGAAAATCTGGTAACAACTAAGACATGTCAGTGAGGGTTGGGGGATGGACAACAGAGGGGAAGTGGTAAAGAGAATTTATTCTAAAATTATCATGGAGCTTAAGTTTTCTAGTTTAAATGAACTTTACAGGGTTTTGAATTCAAAATCCAAGAATGCAGGGAGTGAGGGGATATAAACTCTCTAGTGTTAAAGCCGGTAGACTGGGAATCAGAACACTTGGGCTCCAGTCCTGGCTCCAAACCAAACCACATGTGACTTAGGCAGGCAAGTCACTGTAAGGGGCGGGAGAACAATGATCGCTAAGAATCCTCCCGGCCTAGCATCTTAAGGGTCAAAAAGAGGGGGGAGCACGAATACCAGGAGCTCCCAGGACTTACAGACCTGACACAGGAGGCGGAGAGGAAAAGAAGGGAAGTGAGGGCCACAGAGCAAGAAAACTTGGAGTAACTGAACGTCAGAGGAAACAGAAAAGCTTCAAGATGGCCAAGCACTCCTAGAGTTCCAGGGAAGAGCGGATGTCAGGATCTCAAAAAACTGCCAACTGCTCAGCAAATGTCAAAACGGACAGAAGGACGGAGGGGCGGGAGTGGGGCAGGGGGGGAGGGGTGTAAGACAGATAGCAACCAATTATCTCCGTTAATCAATCAATATTCGGTCTGTCCCAGGTAAACAGCCAGGAGATCTGAGTGCCGCGACCACGGAAATCTCTGTGACCCCTGATGCCAGGGTGTCCAGGAGGCACAGAGAAAGGGGAGTCCGTGTCGGGGTCCTTCTTAGAGAGGGGATTCTGAGAATGGATGAAAAGTGAAGACGGGGGGCAGAGAAAAGGGGACCTGGGAGACTCTGCTGCCTGGCGGGAGGGGAAGAGAAGCCAGCGCCAGGCTCCCGCCCGGAGACAGACAGTGTTGTGGGCATCTGGGGCCCTGTTCTCACCATCTTGACAATGCCCCGCTGCACGGTGGGGACCAGGGGTCCCCCGGAGGAGCCGCCGCTCTGCACGGAGGAAGCCATGTGTAGAGATGGAAAGACAGCGAGAGAGCCGGCTCGGAGGTGTCAATGTGGATGTCGGCGCTGGTGAGAGGCCGCTGAGCGAGGAGCGAGCTGGCGGCGAGTTGCAGACGAGGAACGGGACCGACGCGCCGGACGCTCGCAGGAGCAGGAGCAGGAGCAGCAGCAGCAGCAGCAGCGGGACTGGGATCGAAAAAGGAGACGCGATCTCCGCCGCCGCCACACGTTCTACTCGCCGCGCAAGCGTGCCAGAGCGCCCCCGCCCTCCGGCCAATGAGCACCCAGAGCCTGCCCGACCTCCAGCCAATAGGCACCCACCTCGCGAAGCCCCGCCCCTTTATCCCAAAAGTGGAGGCGAACTCCAGGAAGCGCTGAAAGAGCTGATTTGCGGTGACGGCCTAAATCTGGGGCGGGACTTCCGGGGCAGCCTAGAAGGTAGTGTCGGGAGGTGTAGTGAGACGGGAAGGACACGTCAGCATCTGGCCGCGGGGCGCGGGGGTCCTTGGGAGCCCCAGGGGTAGGGCCAGCTTCGCCCACCGGCCTGGCCCCGCCCATTGCGCCCCGCCCTGCGGACCGGGGAGCCCACGTGGACCCCGGCGTTCCTGGAGGGCACCTCGGGATGAGGCGTGCCGACCGGGGACCGGGAACCAGAGGCCAAGTCGTGGAGGGCTCTCAGCACTGGCTGCACACCGACTTCCGACATTTTAGCTCAACTGAAAGTATGGGGAGAACTTGGAAAAGTCTGAGCCTCGTGAAACCTGCTCCCCGCCTTGGCCCTGCCGCGGGACGCGGTCGCGCTTCCTTCCTGTAGTCCCGGGTGTGTGTCGCTCGCACTTGGGTCCCCGGTGTCTGGCGCTGGTAAAGCGCCCGGTTCGTGTTTGCGGATGGAAAGAATCTTGTCGGGGTGACGTGTCTTTACGGTTAGAAGAGCGACCCTCGCCCTTCGCGCCCTTGCCAGCTGCGCCAGGGAAGTCAGGACGAGCCTGCTGCAAGCTGCCTGAGCCAAGGGCGGGCAGTCCCCAGCCCGATGTGCGGAGCCCTGCGGGCCTCCCACCACCCATTCCCATCCCCTCCCCAGCCCTAGTCTCTTTTGAATAAAGCAGTGATTCTCAACCTTCCCCATGCCGCGACCCTTTAATACAGTTCCTCATGTTGTGGTGACCCCCAACCATGAAATTATTTTCGTTGCTACTTCATAACTGTAATTTTGCTACTGTTATGAATCGTCATGTAAAGATCTGATCTGCAGGATGTATTGTCATTGTTACAAATTGAACATAATTAAAGCATAGTGATTAATCACAAAAACAATATGTAATTATATATGTGTTTTCCGATGGTCTTAGGCGACCCCTGTGAAAGGGTCGTTTGATCCCCAAAGGGGTTGCGACCCACAGGTTGAGAACCGCTGGAATAAAAAGATTGCTGAAGGGGAGTGGGAGAGGTGGGAGGGGGGGCAGGGCATACAAATATTTAAATTATCGTTTAGAGACAACTAATATTCGTCGAGTGCCCACTATGTGGAGCCAAGGACCTTAGGAATCATGGCATTTAATGTTAATCTGTAAAACCTGATTCTGCGCCAAGGACACCACTTAATCCTGTAGTTCTTTTGAGAAGAGGTTGCTAATTCCCCCACACTTCACACATCCCGGGCTCAAATGTTGGAGTCAGCATCTCCATAGCACAGCTCACAGTATGGTAGCTGGTTCCCATCAGAGCAAACAAGTGAGAGAGCAAGAGTGGACAAGCAAGACAGAGGCTTTTATCATCTAACCTCAGAAGTAACATCCCATCACTTCGCTATATTCTCTTCATTAGAAGAGTCCAGACCACACTCCAGGAGAGGGTGACACGGGATAAATACCAGGAACAGGATCACTGGTGATCACTTTAGAGGTTGCCTACATCACACACTGTTCTTTAACTTTAAGTAGAATTCAAAGTCCCTGAACCTCTCCATCCTCTTTGTATCTGTTCCCTTTACTGAGAATTTCTTCTGTTAACCCAGTCAAGTTCTCCAACTCCATTGGGTCTGGGTTGTTAGTTTGTTTCACTAAGTCTTTTTTTTTTTAAGAGCAGCTTTAGGTTCACAGCAATATTGAGAGGAAGATAACACAGATTTCCCCTATACTTCCTGCCCATACACTTGCATAGCGTTTCCCGTTATCAACATCCCCCGCCAGAGTGGTACATTTGAACTCACATTGACACATCATAATCACCCAAAGTCCACAGTTTACATTAGGGTCCACTTTTGGTGTTGCACATTTTCTGGGTTTGTACACAAGTATACTGACATGTATCCATCATTATGGTATCATACAGAGTATTTTCACTGCCCTAAAAAATCACTGGTCCTGTTTAAAACCTATTTTCCTCTTAAGTCCAACTCCACTGTCTCCCACACTCTCAGTGATTAAGGCCTCCAACTTCAGAGAGATAATAAAAGAATTCCTTCCATTTCCCACCACCAAATCTAAAAACTTATCTTTCTTCTCACATTCCTCTCTTTCCCTCCCTTGTTACAAAGAAAAAACTGATACTGTTTACCTAAACTCTGTGTTCTGGATCTACCCCTTCCATCTACTGAAGGACTCTTCCCACCCACCCCCGACCCCCCCCTCACCTCCCCAGAGAGGAAGTGAGAGGGAGAGAGAGAGAAATATCAATGATGAGAGAGAATCATTGACCTGCTGCCTTCTGCACTCCACACTGGGGATCAAGCTCGCAACCCAGGTGTGTGCCCTGACCATAATTTCCTGGTTCATAGATTGAAGTTCAACCACTGAACCACACAGCCTGGGCTACTCAGGACTCTCTTAAGAGATAATTCCCTCTTCTGTTTTTATAGCCTCTCAGTTTATCCTAGATTCTTCTCATTGGCATTTAAACCTCAAATTTCTTGCATAGCAAAAATAAATCTTTACTCTGCATTCTTCAGATAGCTCTCCTCCCTTCACAAACCCTCTTGGTGAAATTCTTTGGTTTTTTGCTCCCACATCCTTAATCTTGCATTCAATCCTCCGCCCACTGAACTCTATTCTTATCAATTTACTGAACCTGTTCTCTCCAACGTCACTAATGACCACCTTGTGACTCCATTCAATGGACATTTTTCACACTTCACTTTGCCATAGCATTTAACACTATTTGCTCTTTGAAGAGTCTTTTTCCTTCCCACACTCCATGTATTCCTCCCATATCTCTAGCAGCTCCTCATCTCCATTGTGAATGACTCTTCTGTTGCCTGCCTCTTAATATTGATGTTCTTCTGGGCTCTTCTCAAAGCATCTTCTTTTCTAATTTGAAACGTTCTTTCAAGACATCCATTCCCATGGCTGCATGCTAAGGATTCACAAATATATAGAGCCTGTTCAAATCTCTCTCTTGAGTTCTAAACATGTATATCCAGTGACACTCTAGATATCTGCCTGTGGCTGTCACCTTGGAAATTCAAGTTGAACGTGTCTCACAAGGAACTTAATATCTTTCCTCCCCAATCTGCTCTTCTCTAGTATGTGTCTGAACCCAAATAATGACACCCGAAGCTATCCAGTTGCAAGCCAGAAATCTCAAGATCATCAGTAACTCTCCCCTTACCCCTCATTCCTCATTTCTTAGTAAACCTCTGAAATCTGTGAGATATACAGCAGCACAGTCAAGTACACAGGCCCTGCAACCAGACTGCCTGGCTTCACATACAATCACTGCATAACCATGAGCAGGTCATGTAGTACCTCTACCCCCTGGATTTCTCCTCTGTAAAATAAAGATAATAATAGGACCTACCTCCAACGGTGGTATTAAGGATTAAATGAATCAGTATATGCTAAACACAGAACAATGCCTGGATCTATGTGTTAACTTTGTTATGATTATTAAATATCTCCTGTTGCTTCAACCGAGCATATTTTCACCTGGACTGTTGCAGCAGGCCTGTAAGGGGGCTCCCTACCACCAGTGCTCCTTACGTACACCCCATCCATTCCTACGTCAACCGAAGTGATACTTCTAAACTGCAGATCCGAATGCGCCTCTCTACTCCCCAAATCTCGCCTGTGATTTCTCAGCCAGCTCTTTTCTCACAGCTCTACCTCTCATCCTGCACAGGCCAAGTGAATGTGGTCTTTCAAGGCGCCGTGTATTGGTTTTGCTAGGGGCAGACGTACATTATTGGGAACCAGCTATCATTGTAAGAAATACTAACCGTGCTCTGTGAACCGTGATGGTTTGGTTCTGATCAAAAAAAGCACGTGGGACCTGGGAGCTCACCTGGAAATGCAGCCCATGCTCCCCATTTGGAGCTGCCTGGGTGCAGAAACCAGCATCGCTAGCCCTTTGAAGACCCACAGGCCTTTGCAAACCTCCAGACCAGTAAACTGCCCATTTGGCATACCTTTTGCCTACTTTCCCATGTTATCTCTGTCCTTCTACCCAATATAAACAGCTGGCTTAAGGTGGGGGGCAGAGCAGATTTTCGTGGATGCCCTGCTGCTCTCCCGTACTGCCGGCACTATTGGAATAAATACTCAGATATGATTTAACCATGTCTCTGCTTAATTGGCTCAAGGAGTGATGGGCAGCACCAACCCATTCATTGTCCAGTTATAATTTCATATTATTTTTTTTTTATTTTTTTCATTTCAGAGAGGAAGGGAGAAGGAGAGAGAGAAACATCAATGCTGAGAGAAAATCATTGATCGGCTGCCTCCTGCACGTTCCCCACTGGGGATCGAGCCTGCAACCTGGGCATGTGCCCTTGGACTGGAATCGAACCCAGGACCCTTCAGTCCTCAGGCCAACACTCTACCCACTGAGCCAATCCAGCTAGGGCAGTTTCATATTATTTCAAATATGAACTTGTTTATGATCATGACAAAAAAAGAGTTGTTTTTAGAAGTAAAGTTGTTTTGATGTAAGAATGAAGTACAGGAAGTCATGCCAGGATGTCAGCAATGCGTGGTGATAAACCACTCAGAGGCCCCTTGAAAAAGACCGGCCTGCCTACCAATGCTGGTGCTTTGTTTCCTAGCGATGTGCTCTAGCGACAGGAAATTTTCACTTTTGCTCTGGCAGCCGAAAATCAGCTCTGAGTTGGATGCTCTCTCTCTCGTTGTATAAAAGAATACACCTCTTAAATGTTTACTTTATTCCTTCACCTCCCCTTGCATGGAAAAACAGTATGATTGATCTGTCATTCGTTTGGGGTAGGTTATTTCATTATATGGCTTATTGAAAAAAAACATATATGCTACTAGCTTATAAAATTATTACAATTCCCAGAGTAAACATGTGCTAAATAAATTGCTGGTAAAGACAAAAATCAGTCTCTGAGTATAACTTTTGCTGCCTCCCCATCCCCACTCACTTCATGGGACTACTACTTCCTCATCCTTCAACTCCTCACTGAGAAGTCAGAATGCCTCCCTGAGAAGGCATTGAGGAGATTGCCTTCCCTCAGGACAGGATAAGTTATCTTTCCTCCTATTTTTGGTCTATCAGAACACTTATCAGACTAATAGAATTGTCTCTGCCCACTAAAATGTTATCAGATTGTCTGATTTATTGACAATTGAATTCTCAGCACAATGCCTGCCACAGACAGCTGCTCAGTAAATATTTGTGAATAAATGCATGAGATAAAAATATTATATTCTTTTTACTTATAAGGAGTTAGAGACTCGTATAGAATGTCTGTTGAAGGTCATAGAGCTAGTAAGTGGTAGAGTAAGGATTTGACACCAGTTCAAGTGACTAAAGTTCATGATCACTGTGCTTTTACAGGAGGAAAGAGACTATGATCATCCTTGGAAGTAGATTCTGTGCCTGGGCAGCATCAGACCAGAGGGGGTGAACTGAGTGTTGAGCAGGTGTGGAGGTGAGAAAGCCTCACCTTCTCTCAAGAAAGCTGATACAGGAACATTTGCTAGTTTGGAAGCATGGTGGGGATGGCATTTTTTGCTTCTCTCAATGGAAATGCCATCTACTTGCTATAAGATGTCTCTAGATGGCCATGTCCCAGGACAAGGGTCAGGCATTTTATATCAAGGGTGCTCTGAACATATTTTTTTTTAAAGGAACTATGTGAATTTTAGGTATACTGGCAAGCTTTTCAAAATGTATTTAATTTGGTAATATTTACCAATGATTTATTTACAAGCTATTTACTCAAATAAATGAAGCTGCTTAAGAGAGAGAGAGAGATACTTTAAAATCTTTAAAGGTGATAGTCCTGTGTGATGGAGAACACAAGCACACGCAACTGAGAAATGCACAAGATTCATTTAAACAAATACCCTATTTCCTGTACTCCTTTCAGAGTTGCTGGGGTCCAACCCCAGCAGGTCCAGGGGTTCCCAAAGGTGTAGACGGAGTCGGTGAGGAAGGAATGACACGGAGACAGCGTTCAGTTGATCAGCAGCCTAGCCAGGATCTCTAGCCAGGATCTCCAGCCAAGTTCTGGTCTGGATCTCCAGCCAAGTTCTGTTCAGGATCTCCAGCGAAGTTCTGGTCAGGATCTCCAGCGAAGTTCTGTCTAGGTTCTCTTGCCATGTTCTCTCACTAGGTTCTCCATCCAGGTTCTGTTGCCAGTTTCTGTCCAGGTTCTCCTGCCGTGTTCTGTCTAGATTCTCCAGCCAATTTCTGTAGCCAGGTTCTGTCTCTAGGTTCTTCAGCCATGTTCTCTCGCTAGGTTCTGTCTCTAGGTTCTGTGGCCAGTTTCTCTCCAGGATCTTTTGCCATGTTCTCTCGCTAGGTTCTGTCTCTAGGTTCTGTGGCCAGTTTCTGTCCAGGATCTTTTGCCATGTTCTCTCGCTAGGTTCTGTCTCTAGGTTCTGTCTCCAGTTTCTGTCCAGGATCTTTTGCCATGTTCTCTCCAGCGAAGTTCTTCTGTCTCTAGGTTCTGTGTAGGTTCTATGTCTAGGTTCTGTGTCCTGTTGTCTTGTTACATCTGTATCTATACCAGTTGATTCCAATCCTATCAATCTCTATTCCAAAGGTTAGGGCGTTTCTTATCTCCATTCCAGGGAGTAAAGATTATGTAGCTTAAGCGTGATTGTTCATAGTTAAAGTGATTAACTACCCACCTGGCACTTAGTTAAGGGGTTTTATTCCCTCCCTAACTTCAGGGGAAAATCCCTACCTGCGAAAACAACCTTTCTCAGAGAGGTGACCTTGGTTAAAACACATAGTGCCAAGAAGGTGAGCAAACATATTAAGAACAGTATGCCATATATGCCAGGTCCCTTGAAACAGCAAGGATGGACCGGCTCCCGGCAGAGAGTAAGTGTAGGAAATATACCCCTGGCAGTAATAATGGTCAAAGTATACTGAGCACAAAACATATACACTAAACAGACTGAGCCAAATGCTTTTACTTGCACTAATAATTTAATCCTTAGAACAATTCTTTACAGGGAGAAGAGAGCCTATGATCCTCATAGTAGATGTAATGTCCTCTACAGAAGAGGACGTTAATGCTAAGAAAAGGTAAGCAACCAACTGTAAGTCAACAGCTAATCAGGGGTGGAGTCAACATTTGAACCCAGAACTTTCTGACCATAGTCTAAACTGCTTCTAAGGTGGCCAAACTTGCCCCTCCCACCCCATCCTAGACCTGCATTAGTAGAATCCAGAGGCTTGGCAAAGAAAGAATTCTCAACTCTCCAGTAAGTTTCCTTTGGGGAACAGAAGAAAACAACACTAGAGTGACTTCTGTCTCCATTCTCACGGGCCTATCTCTGACTTCAACCCATCCTCCATATTGTTAACCTGGCGTTCTTTCTGAAATGCAAATCTCAATCACATAGACTCCCTCCTTAATATTGCAGTGGCTTCCCTTCTGTGTTAGGATAAAGTTTCAGTTCCTTAGCATAGAACATGAGGCCCTCTACATCTGGCTCTGACGTACTTTCCTTCCCTCTCCTCCTTTCTTGTACTCCCCAAAATTCGTATGTTGAAAACCACACCCCTATTTTTGGAGACAGGGCCGTTATGGAGGGAATTAAGGTTAAATGAAGTCATAAATGCGGGGCCATAATCTGATAGGATTGGTGTTCTTATAAGAAGAGGAGGAGGGACCAAATATCTATCTACCTCTCTACACTTCACCTCTACCCCCCTCCCCTTTGCAGGTGCACAGAGGAAAGGCTATGTGAGGAAACAGCAAAAAGGTGGTGTCTGCAAGCCTTTAGAGACCTCACTGAAAACCAACCCTGGCACCTCGATCTTGGACTTGTAGCCTCCATAAGTTTCTGTTTTCTAGACCACCTAATCTGTGGTCTCTTGCTATGGCAGCCCAACCTGACTGACACAGAGTTTCACTGAATGTTTATAGAAGAGAAGGCTCACAAAGCTGTCTTGATCAGCCCTGTCCGAAAGCACTGTCTTCAGTGATGGAAATGTTCTATATATGCTCTGTCGAACACAGTAGCCACCAGACACGTGGTTTAGTACAACCGGGGAACTGACTGTTTAAATTAATAGTTCAATTTTAATGAATTTAAATTAAGTTGAAATAACCACAAGAGGCTAGTGACTAATGTATTACATAGCACTGGTCTAGGTGATTAAACTTGAATCTTGCTATCATATCTGATACCATAATCTTCTATGTAGATTTTTAAATTAAGTTATTTCTATATGCTTTATGTAGTCCAAACTTGTTTAAAAGGCACGATAGCTAGCATAAGGCATTATTTTTTTAAATCTTAAGAAACAACAAAAAATTGTATAACATTAGAAGTGGAACTCAAATTCTGTTTAAAAAAACAACAACAATTTATCCTGTGCCTGTGACTTAGACATTATTTCTCAATTTTGTTCTTCACAGCAGAACAAAATTCATATTAACCTTAAGAAAGATAATGAGCCGAAACCGGTTTGGCTCAGTGGATAGAGCATCGGCCTGCAGAGTGAAGGGTCCCAGGTTCGATTCCAGTCAAGGGCATGTACCTTGGTTGTGGGCACATCCCCAGTAGGAGATGTGCAGGAGGCAGCTGATCGATGTTTCTCTCTCATCGATGTTTCTAACTCTCTATCTCTCTCCCTTCCTCTCTGTAAAAAAAAATCAATTAAAAAAAAATATATATATATGAAAGATAATGAGCTCTTCCCAATTTGCTATATTTGTATAGTAAGTCAATGTAAAGGATTTATTTATACAACAATGTGACTTGAGTAGTGGTTAAAAAACTTTTAGTTAATGGATCAGCTTTGTACCCTATGCTGTTGTCATGTAATAGCAAGACCAACCTTCATTTCATTCTCCTAAATGCCATTAATCAATGGCTCTGGCTTCTTAGTAGCCTTAGATAATTATATATTGATTTGCTCCTGCTACAGCTATTGGCTTTAACCACTGTCAAGTTTTGTCACCGTGGACCCTGCCTGTCATACTCAAGTCTCTAAAAAAAAGCCATAAGGAAATCTCCAGCCAGAGGTACCACCTTTATTACAAGGTAGCATGTTGTTCTGAATCTCTATCTCCTCTTTGCAAACAGGTGATCAAGCTAGGTAGGAACCTGAGGCTTCCTTTTTCTCTATCCCCAGAATCCTGAAGTCAGTGGCTAGCAAACTCAATTAGGAATGTATCAGCAAGTGATAGCAATCTAGATTCCCGTGAGATGAGCATATTTTTCTTTCACAGACCAAGAGGTTGGAGGTATTTGTTTAAAGGCTCAACCACCGCAGGGCAGACATCTCTGCAATTTTCTTGGTTTTCCCCTTGTAGTTGCAAAATAGTTGCTTCAGTTCTAGACATCTTTTTTTTTTTTTAATATATTTTATTGATTTTTTTACAGAGAGGAAGGGAGAGAGACAGAGAGTCAGAAACATCGATAGGAGAGAAACATCAATCAGCTGCCCCCTGCACACCTTCTACTGGGGATGTGCCCGCAACCAAGGCACATGCCCCCCGACCGACAGACCGAATCAAACCTGGGACCTCCCAGTCCGCAGGCCGATGCTCTATCCACTGAGCCAAACCGGTTAGGGCAGTTCTAGACATCTTAAGAAGAAGAAGGAAGAAGAAGAGGCAAAAGACCAGTACAGGAAATTTCTGCCCATTCTTATCAGAAAAACAAAAACCTTCTTAGAAGTCCTGAGCACTGGGCCTCTTCTTTGCTTCTGATCTCATTCTGCCCTTCCTAGAACTTTGGCCTATTTCAAAGTCTCATTCCTTCTCTCAATGAAGAATCCTGTGCCCTCATTCTCTCCAGACTAAAACAAACAAACAAACAAACAAACAAACAAACAAAAAAGCAGTGAGCCTATGTTTTATCTCTGCTGCCTCTGGTCTAGGGCCCCCATTACAATCTCTTCTCCTAAAGGCCCTGTCTCCATGGAATGGAGTTAACACAGGCTTCCTCCATGTCTCCACCTTCTCCTACCTGTGGAAAGGACCCTGTCCACTGGAGGACTGAATCTGGACTTATATTGCCCTGTGCTACTCATTGTGGTCCCAGCAGCTCTAGCCACATGAGAAAATTCACCTAAATACACCCAGAGCTCCCTGTCCCTGAGTTTTTGCTCTTCCAATTCCCTCTACTTAGAATGATCTTGAATTCAGTGCAGATACAGCTTTTCCTGTACAATCTTCTGATATACCTGTGATCAGAAATGATACCCCTGTATCCCCAGGCCCCTTGGCTTATACCTTTCCAATGGTATGCAATACACTGTCCCTGTATCATAGTTATTTCTATAACAGTTGAACTGTCTGTGAGGTTTTTGGTAACAAGCTCCTATGAGTCTCATTAATTTTTGTGCTCCCTATATGCCTGATATTGCCTTGTACAGACTAAGCATTGAAGGAGTATATTTGGAATTAAACTGTAAGTATTCAGTCTGTTCGAATGAGTGAGATGACTTATTTACCTTCTCTTTCTTCCCCTATACCCATCACATATCATTTGAGTTTTCTGAAAATTGAAACTGAGAATATTGTTGGTGTCTAGGGTAGAAGTTGGGAATTATAGTGGGAATCATTATCATTGATAGATCCAGACATAGGATAGTTCATTGAAAAATGAATTTTATTTAACTTCTACCAACAACTCTCTGTGTCTTCACCTCTTCTTGAATCCTGGAAACCACACATATTTAACATTAACTTGCCCCTTGTATTAGATAGGGTAGGTCTGCTGCAGAAATAACATTTTTTAGTGTCTTAAATAATACAGAGTGTTTCTCTCTCACATAACAACCTGGGATGTGACTCTTCTCAAGTAATCATCCAAAGACCTAGGTTGGTGGCTGCTCTCCCATCCATTACAGAAATTCTAATAGAACAGCCTTCCTTTAAAATCAAGAGCTAAGGAAGGAGGATCATGTAATGATGCAGAAACATTTTGAGGAAGAGAAGAAAGACATTGAAATGGTCACATTGGACCTTCTCAATCTTCTACACTTCGTAGCAGGACTCAGGAGACAGAAGACAGGGTGAGTGTCTAAGGAAGCAGTGACCCCACAATTGAAGATAAGGCACTTTCCGAGGTAGACAGGGTCCTGGAATAGCTGGGAGTTAAGGTCAAACTAAGGCTGGGATTCTGCAATGTGTTGTCATGGTCCAGCCAGGACAGCCAGTGTCATTATCAGAGCTGAGGGGCCAGAGCAGTAAAGAGGAAACAAAGCAAGAAGTCAGGATGTGGGTGAGCGGTGATGATGGGGAATGTACAGGCAAGGGGAGGAGTGGGGAGCTGCACTGTGTGGGGATGGAGGCACCAGCGTTAAAGGACCAGAGCCCAGACAGACAGGACATTTGCCGGGAGGGAAAGGGCAGGGGTGGAGTTAAGAGGCCAGGGTTCAGGTGGAAGTTTGAAGGGGCACCCGGTTCTCTCACAGTGGACTTCAGGATGAGCCATACATTTTTTTCTGGATCTCCTCCAGCTTAATTCATCCAAAGAAGAGCTCTTTCTTTCTTTCTTTCTTTCTTTCTTTCTTCCTTTCTTTTAATGTTTTTTATTGATTTCAGAGAGTAAGGGAGAGGGAGAGATAGAAACATCAATGATGAGAGAGAATTATGTTTGGCTGCCTCCTGCATGGCCACCTACTGGGGATCGAGCCTCCAACCAGGGCTTGTGCCCTGACCAGGAATAGAACCCTGACCTCCTAGTTCAGAGGTCCATGCTCAACCACTGAGCCACACTGGCTGGGCAAGAAGAGCTATTTCAAGCGGAAGAACACCTTATTTCTGCTACATCATATTAACACCACAGAGACATTTTAACGTCAGAAAATACCTCTTTTTCCTCTTCACCCCAAGTCTTTGTTTCATGTATTTGTGAGTGGCATAAATTCCGATAAGAAATGATCTTATGAAAAGGTCAGTCTAAAATTACACCACAACCTGTTGTTCAGTGGAGAGCAGTTAGCATAGTTTGCTCTCTTAAGAGTGCTTCAGAGAATAGGATGCTGCTTTATGCTGCAACTGAAACAGGCCAAACAGCCATCCAGTGATGTGATATTTACATCCTTTTTTTTTTTTCCAAAGAAAAGCTCTTTCCCAACACAGGGCCTTTGAGCTGTTTCCCTCTGCCTTCAGCTCTGTCCCTACAACAAGGAACAAAATGGACAACAAGGAGCAAAGATGGCCACAGAAATATCTCTCAACACACGTGTTCTTTTTGCAAAGTAACCTCAAAATTCCTCCATTAAGAGGTGGAATCTATGGGTGCTCTGCCTCTCAGGAGTCCACCAGCGCCTTTCCCTGCCCACTCTGCTTCCCTCCAGGCACATTACCCTTACCTTCCTCTCTCCTACGCTCCAAGGGCCCTTCTGCCTCCGTAACTTGCTGTAGCTGGCTCACTTCTACTACCTCTGTAACTTTTGAAATAACTTTCTCTTATAACTTGAAAAAAGGAAAAGAGGTGGAATCTATGTTCCCACCCTTTGAACCTAGGTGGGCCTCTATAAGAGAATCCCAAAGTATAATCCCATACTTTGGGATCATAGCCATTTACATGCTAATCTACTCCAAAGTGAGGTAGGAGAGTGAGGGAGGTTCTAATGTTGGAATATTCTCCTGGTCTCAAGGCTTAGAAGTTCTTAGTTGTAAAACAAGTGATAAAATATTTTTAAAAATCCTAAGGCCTTAGAAGAGTAAGACTCTTTTTCTTCAATCCGTCTAATCCAAGTAAATCATCTGGGACCCAGCCTCTATAGAAGAGGTGACCCACACACACGCTGTTCTCCCTCCTCAGGGGTCCCCTCCTTTCTCATTATGAAAACCAAACAAACACGCACAAACGTGCCCACTCCCATCCTGTGTTTGTGACGAGGACAGGGTTCCGGTTTAAATGCACTGACAGCCTGCGTTTGGCCCTACATCTGAGTTCACAGGACACTTCTCTTCACCACCTTACCCGTCGGAAGGGGAACTGGTGCCTCGGCGCCCTCCGCGCACTCGCAGCTGCTTGTCTGTCCCAAGCCTGCGTCCCCTTGGCTCCCGTTAACCGGGCGCTGGCTCCCCTGCCCCTCACTGCTCGGGCTCCGCGGGGGCATGCAAGGAAGGGACGTTTAAATGTTAGGGCCGCGCAGAGCACTGAGCGGACTGCAGGGGGAGCCCGCGCGCAGGCTCCGCGGGGCCGCCTTGCTCTGTCAAGCTCCAGGCGGCTGAGGTCAAGTAACTTCAACCAGCTTTCTTTCCAAACATCGCTGGGTTGAAACAATTAAATTGTACATTAAATTACAAGGCACGTGAAGAAAACTAAGAAAAAGAATTCAAAGTATCAGGAGACTGAAGAGAAACCGGTATAGTGAGTGGAGACAGGGCTGCAGTGAATGGTCAACGCTGGAGCGTGGGAGAAGAGAATCAGAGTAAATACGTAGAGAAGTCCCCTAAACCAGTGATGGCGAACCTCTGACATGCGAACTCATTTTTTAGGTTGATTTTTCTTTGTTAAATGGAATTTAAATATATAAAATAAATATATAAATCTTTGTTTTACTATGGTTGCAAAATATCAAAAAATTTCTATATGTGGCACGGCACCAGAGTTAAGTTAGGGTTTTTCAAAATGCTGACACGCCGAGCTCAAAAGGTTCGCCATCGCTGCCCTAAACTTTAGTGTTGTGTTGCCTTCCAGAAACAAAAGAGAAATGTAGAGCAGTCCAGAGTAGGCTAAAATCATTGATTTCAGGCAGTGGAGTCTTGAGAGAGGAAGAGTGGTTTTTTAAAAAAATACTTTTCTATTTTTATTGATTTCAGAGAGGAAGGGAGAGGGAAAGATAGGAACATCAATGATGAAAGAGAATCATTGGCTGTAACCGGTTTGGCTCAGGGGATAGAGTGTCAGCCTGCGGACTGAAAGGTCCCAGGTTTGATTCCGGTCAAGGGCATGTACCTGGGCTGCGGGCACATCCCCAGTAGGAGGTGTGCAGGAGGCAGCTGATCGATGTTTCTAACTCTCTATCTCTCTCCCTTCCTCTCTGTAAAAAATCAATAAAAAATATATTTAAAAAAAAAGAAAGAAAGAGAATCATTGATTGGCTGCCTCCTGCATGCCTCCTACTGGGGATCAAGTCCCCAACCGGGTGTGACCAGAATCGAACCCAGAGCCGTTCAGTCTGCAGGCCAATCAATGCTCTATCCACTGAGCCAAACCAACTAGGGCAGGAAGAGCGGTTTGATGCAGAACCAAGAAGTGGACCCCAGGACCAGTAAAGAGGAAAGAAGTGAGCTGAGGATTGGTGATGAAGGGGTTGCCACTGGGCTGATAATGAAACTGGAACAATGGACCCTTCAAAGTCTGCTTATTGTGTTTTTGGTGCCAAGCCAGAGACAGTAATGAGACTTCATATATAATTACCTATCTTTTTTTAAGTATATTTTTATTGATTTCAGAGAGGAAGGGAGAGGGAGAGATAGAAACATCAATGATGAGAGAGAATCATTGATCAGTTGCCTCCTGCATGCCGTTTACTGGGGATTGAGCTAGCAACCTGGGCATGTGCCCTTGACTGGAATCGAACCCAGGACCCTTCAGTCCACAGGCCGATGCTCTATCCACTGAACAAAACTGGCTAGGACTATAATGACCTATCTTTCCATAGCTTGCCGTCTGGGTAGTGTGGTGACTTCTGCTGGGCTGAACAGGTGCTGCTTTGGGGGCTCCTGTGAGTGCAGTGAAGATAAATGGCTCTGGATTCCTGGGACGGAGGTAAGTCAGATCCTTACCCTTAGTGAGAGCGTTTTCCACCCCTTGCCTTTGCATCTTGCGGAGCAGTGGAAAGTTACCGAAGTTGGAGCACTGAGCCCTCCTACGTGAGACCTGCTACAGACTTGTTTTCAGTTATGGCTAAGTTAAATTAATACAGCCCCCTCTCGCTCTAACCTAGGCCAGGCCAAGACCACACAACCTTTAGAAAGCATACAAGCAAAGACCTTGGTTCATCAGTGATTTATTACTCCTCACCCCTCCCCTTTAAAAATTGCAAAATGTTGGTATATCTTTAAGGCAGCACAAAGAGAGCCAGTCAACTATCTCTCAAGTAAGGTAACTCTAGGTCAGAGAAGGAATGTCATGTAAGAGGCTTCGTGAGCCTGGAGAGCAAGAGGGTCAACTGGAGGAGCAGAGAAACAGGAAAAACACGAATGCGGAGTTAGGGCAGCAAGGGTGGGGCTGGAAATATCCTACAACAGAACTATTGAACTCATGCAATAAATAATCATGCTACCTATCGGCACATGATAGTAGTAATAATAGTAACAACAACAATAATATTATACTTACATAGAATGCTCTTTACCTATATTAACTTATCTAATACAATAATCCTATCAGGGAGGGATGTGCTATTATAGTCCCATTTTATTCATTGGGAAAATTGAAGCACAGAAAGTTTTAAAATGTTAGCCTTTAAAGAAAAGTAAGCTCTAAGAGGGCTGGGCTTGTCTTTTCTACTCACTGCTGCTATCTCAGTGTCTGGCACATAGAAAGTATGCATTCAATAATGATTTGTTAACTTAATAGTTGAATGGCCCAAGATCATGCAGATGGCATGGCAAGGCTGGGATAAGAACTGGGGTTTGGTGGCTCTGAAGGTCCCACTGTTAATCACTGAGTCATACTACCCTGGATACTATTACAGAAGATGAGCTTCATGTGTCTTTCAGCCTCAGTTACAGCTGCATGGTAAACCTTGCCCTCACTCTTAAAGCTGGCTATCTGAGGGAACACGTCTTAACTCCTTTTATGAGACCAGCATCACCCTAAAACCAAAAGAGATAAAGACATTACAAAAGAGGAAAACTGAATCAATATGTCTCATAGATGAAAAAAATCCTCAACAAAACATTAGCAAATTCAATCTAACAATGTATTAAAGGAATTATACACCATGACCAAGTGATTCTGTTCTAGGTAAGCAAAATTGGCTCATTATTTAAAAACCAATCAATGTAATCCACCACATCAACAAGCTTAAGAAGAAAAAAATCATATCAATTGATGTAGGGAAAGCATTGAACAAAACTGAATCCCCAGTCATGATAAAAAATAATAAACAAGGCCACCTCTCAGCAAACCAGGAATAGAGAGGAGCTTCCTCACTTTGATGAAGAACATCTACAAAATCTACATCAGTTGCATAAAGGAAAGAGAAAATGAGGGAAGTTATGCATGTGTGAGGTAGGGGCTACATGGGAAATCTATACACTTTCCTTTCATGAGCCTAAAACTGCTCTAAAAAAATAAAGTCTAGCCCAGCCAGTGTGGCTCAGCAGTTGAGCATCAACTTATGAACCAGGTCAGGTTCAATTCCCGGTCAGGGCACATGTCAGGGATGCAGCAGATCAGTGATTCTCTCTCATCATTCATGTTTCCATCTCTCTCTCCCTCTCCTTTCCTCTCTGAATATATATACCAGGTATATATGTATTTTCTTTCACCCATTTCACCCACCCTTCACCCTCCACCCCCGTCTCTGGCAACCACGTGTCTGTTCTGAATATCTCTGAACTTGGTAAAATCAATAAAAATACATTAAAAAATAAAATCTATGGGTATGGTGATTTTTTTTAGATACAATGACTAAGGTATGACTCATGAAAGAAATAGTTAATAAGCTGGACTTCATTACAGTTAAAAACATCTGCTCTTTAAAAGACAACATCAAGAGAACTAGACAAGTCACATATATACAAAGAACTCTTAAAACTCAACAATAAGAAAGCAAACAACCTCATTTTAAAATGGATCAAAACCCTTAATAGACACCTCACCAAAGAAGATACACAAATGGCAAATAAGCATATGATACAATGCCCCACATCTTATGTCATTGGGGAAATGCAAATTAAAACTACACTCCTATTAGAATTTCTAAGACCTAAAACACTGACAACACCAAATGCTGGCAAGGAGGTGGAGCAACAAGAACTCTCATACATTGAGGGAATGCAAAATCAATAAAAATATATTTTTAAAAAATATTCTCGTACTATATGATCCAGCAATCATGCTTTTTGTTATTTACCCAAAGGAGTTGAAAATGTATATCCACACACAAAAAAACAAAAACAGGTACACGGATGTTTATAGCAGCTTTAGTCATAATTGCCAAAACTTGGAAGCCACCAAGGTATTCTTCAGTAGGTGAATGGATAAACTGCGGAACATCTGGACAATGGAATATTATTCAGCACCAAAAAGAAATGAGCTATCAAGCCATGACAATATGTGGAGGAACATTAACTGTTTATTACTAAGCGAAGGAAGCCAGTCTGAAAAGGTTACACACTGTTTGATTTTATTATATGACATTCTGGAAAAGGCAAGACTATAGTGGTAGTAAAAAGATCAGTGCTGGGGCATGGGTGAAGCACTGGGGATTTCTTAGAGTGGTGAAACTCTTTTTTAAAAAAAAATATATTTTATTGATTTTCTACAGAGAGGAAGGGAGAGGGATAGAGTTAGAAACATCAATGAGAGAGAAACATTGATCAGTTGCCTCCTGCACACTCCCCACTGGGGATGTGCCCGCAACCAAGGCACATGCCCTTGACCGGAATTGAACCCGGGACCCTTGATTCTGCAGGCCGACGCTCCATCCACTGAGCCAAACTGGCCAGGGCGAGTGATGAAACTCTTATGTATAATACTGTACTTGTGGAGACATAACATTATTAAGAGTGAATCTTAATGTATGCAAATTTTTAAAAATTATGTAGAGGTCAGGGGATCCTAAGAGAAAATGCAGAATGTGGCAAAACAATCTAACTGCATTACAAATGTATGAAACAAACCTCAGTGAAGGGCATGGGAGAAAAGGTGCTGATTTAAGTAACTTTTGGAAATGAGTGGAGTCTGTAAGACTAAAGCTAAAATAAATTGTTCATAAGTATTGTACAAAATTTACAGATAAGCAAGGGGAAAAACTAGAATGATCCATGTAGTAATGGATTAGAACTAAAGACATCAGAATGAACTCTAGTTAAAATGATTAACATAGATAAAAAGGATTACATATAGAACTATTTATAGAGTTGTCTATATACATGGGTTAGAACACATATATTTCTTTGCTCTGTCAGCTGAGAGAACATAGAACCTCTGACACCCCAGTGGCAAGTACACCTAGCCCCAATTTTTAACATATGTTTTTATTGATTTTTTAGAGAGAGAGGAAGAAGGGGGAGAGAGAAACATTGATTGGCTGCCTCCTGCATGCACCCTACTGA
This sequence comes from Myotis nattereri, assembly GCF_964212035.1. NCBI lineage: Eukaryota > Metazoa > Chordata > Mammalia > Chiroptera > Vespertilionidae > Myotis > Myotis nattereri. The sequence continues at coordinate 19,969,420 of NC_138086.1, read as the reverse complement.
GGATCGGGCCCACAATCCAGGCATGTGCCCTTACCAGGAACCAAACAGTGACGTCTTGGTGCATGGGCCGATGCTCAACCACGAGGCACACCGACCGGTCTTGCCCAGATTTTTGATTCTTGTACCGTTCTCCAACAAACGGTACCAGGGCTCCTTTTGGAAAATGGAAAATGGCTAATTCTATGACTCAAGCAGGAAATATACAGGGTAAGCCTGAAACATGTAGAACCAGAAAGTAAGGAAGTTCACACACATAAAAAACCAAAGCACACAATAATCGGGGTATGCCACAGGGACACAGGAGACAACTGAAAGAGCTCCCAATCGCCAAAGCTGAGCATAAAAAGAAATAAAGTAATATATTGGATTATAATCCAAATGATAAAACAGGTATCCATAAATCCATATTGATATAATAAATTATTGAATACATAAATAAAAGAGAAGGGAGAAATCCCCTGGGCAGAAGAAACCCAGGTGATTCTGTAGCTACTCTGCCCTTGAGCAGGTGAAACATGGTTCCCACCCCTTAAGTGTAGTTGTGCCTAATAAGGACTCTCTTGTATGGGAAGCGGAAGGGGGAAGGGGGGGAGGGGGGGGCAGTAGCTTCAGTGGAGAAACCCAATAAGCACCACTTTAGAGATGATCAGGCTCAACACCAACAGAGATAAGCCATGCTGACAGCGTGCACACTTCATGCACCTCACCTGTATCCTTTATTTGGTCTTCTTCCCCCAAACCCAGAAGCCCAGTCTAATCATGAGACAATCCCAATTGTCTACAAAATACCTGACTCCTCAAAATTGTCCAAGTTATCAACAACAAGGAGAGTCTGAGAAAGTGTCACAGCCAAGAGGACCCTAAGAAGACATGATGACTACATGCCACCTGGTGCCCTGACTGGGATCCTGGGACAGAAAGAGGGCAAGAGGACGTTAGGGCAAAGCGGAGGAAACCTGAAAAGGTGTGCACTTTAGTTAATAGCAATATCAATATTGGTTTATTAACTACAACAGATGTACAATTCTACTGTCAGATGTTAATAATAGGGGAACCTGGGTGGAGGGTGTATGAGAACTCTCTACTGTCTTTGAAATTTCTCTCTACATCTAAGACTGCCAGGGAAAAATAAAGGTTATCAAAATAAAGTATGTTTTCAACATGGACTGCTATCCGTTCCTCAGATCCTCCACCCCATGCAAAGTGGGGTAGGGCGTCGGGAAAGCCTTGGGGAGCGCAGAGCTGGCAGTCCCCAGGGAAAAGATTAAACTTCAGGCTTCCCTTACTGGTTGGGTCTGAAAACACCAGCTAGGACTCATCACCGTCCTCACACTGGCAGGGCTGGTGCGCACGCAGACCCAAGGAGGCCCTCGCCACAGGTGGCTTACGGAGCCCGGTCTGACCGCCCTGGTCCGCTGTGCTCCGAGGCACGCAGTGCGCAGTGCCGGTCCTGGCGGCTGTGGGCTGGGCTCTGCCCACCCTGCCCTCCCCATCACCATGGGTTTCTTCTCCAGGTCTCCTTGGGCCCTCTGGCTCTGACCGCTGCCTTTCGCAGCTCTGCTGGGGGTTGTCCATGGGAGTGCAGCCTCACCACCCCACCCGCAAAGGGAAACACGGGGCAGGGTTGAGCTCAGAGGTGAGGGGCTCATGGGGAAAGAGAGGGGGGAATGGGGAGCTTTTCCTGAGCTCCCAGTTCAAAGCCACAGATGGAAGGACTTGCTCTTTACTCCTTCCCTGGCGCGTTCAGAGGGAGCTGGCAGCCAGCGTTATAGAAGCTGAGCCGAAAAGCGCAGCGATTTGCTGGTGTTAGACAGGGGCCGGGCTGGGAGAGTGGGCTGTCTGCATAAAGCAATGGGGGTGGGGGTTGCAACTTCAGCGCCAAGTTTAGAAATACCCAGGGGCACTGGAGACTCCCCATGTTTTTGTAGCAAGGAAACGAATATGCCTTTAAACTGGGAGGCACGTGCTGCCGCAGAGTGGTTTTGGAGACGGGCGTGGTGCGCTCTGGAAAGCAGAGGACGGGCGTGAGATGAGAGCTCTCTGGAGAGAGGGAGGCTGGGAGCTGGGGCACACAGCCTGCTAAGAGGCACCAGAGGAAGGGGTAGAAATAGCCTGAGACTTGTGTCACCTCCCCTAGTGAGTATCCAAAGTCCGAGGTGAGGTGTCAGACAAAGCCGGCAGGGTCCCCGCGCCGGCTGCGCCCTGCTCTCTCCAGCTTTACGCATGGGCTTGCCTTGTCTTCTGGCCCCAGGAGGAGGACTGGGGAACTCCAGCCGCCTCTCCTGAGGGCACTTCTTTTACCACAGCCAAGGGGCTTTATACTAGAGGCTCCCAAAGGCAGAAGAAGCCAGCAGTCAGGGCTCTACCTCAGGGTGAAGGACAGGCTGGAATGGCCATGGCTGCCCCAGAGAGGGGCGCACAGCCTGGCTGGCGCTTGGCAAGGCCTCTGAGTTAATGTATAATTGTGAGCAGATGGCGGGGGCTGGCGGCAGCCTGGGGCCTGGGCCCAGCTAATGAGGGACAATTAGCCCCAAACGTGGTGGGGGCGGTTGAGAGGATCAGACAGTGAAAGCAGATATTTGCTCCTCAAACAGTCTGGCGCACTGGGCAGAGGGCTGAGTGGCTGAGCATTTGGGCTGGCTAGGCCCCCCTGCCAGGGCCCTTCCTCTCTTTCCCCTCCCCTCCATCACCTCTGGGTGGAAAGCCTCTGTTTGTTCAGACCCAAGAGTGCATTGTAAAGGCGGGGGGAGAGGGTAGTTTGTGGGGGAAATCGCTGCCACCACCATCTGCCAGGGCTTGTCCCTTCTCCCCCTGACACCCCTCTCTCCACCCTCATGCAGCTGTCTGTGGGAATAGCAGGTCAGGACAGGGAGCCTTGTACCCCCAGAGGCAGGGGCAGATGGAGGGGAGAGAGATGAGGCAGGAAAGGAAGACTCAGAGCAGGCTGCCATGTGCTTCCTTGGGGCCCCCTCTCACCCAGAATGGCTGAGTGGAGCGACCAGCAGTCCCAGCCACCCTGGGACTGAAGGGGCTCCACAGGCAGGAGGCATGCGCTGTCTGCCCATGGTGCTGAAACCACTGGTGCAGTCTCCGTGCCCCAGGGCTCCGGACCAGCCTGAGGAGGCTGGAGGAGGCTGGAAGAGGAGGGGAGTCCCCGTAGGGGTAAGGCAGAAAATCCACTTCTGTGATACCTTTGGCCTTGCTTTGAGTTGTATGAGTTCTTCATATATTTTGGATATTATAGGAACCCCTCGTCAGAGCTGTTGTTTGCAAATATCTTCTCCCACTCTGTTGGTTGTCTTTCTGTTTTGTTGGTGGTTGGCCTTGCTTTGATCCCAGCCTTAGGATCAAGCTGAATTTACAACATCCAATCCCCCCCCTCCCAAACCAAAGCATTTACCAGTGAAATCCATTTTCCCCACAGGGTCTGAGTCTTACTGCCTCACACCCTGCCTCCTCTCAACCTGACTTTTGGGAGGGTTTCACAGAACCCAAGGTGTGGCACGGACCCAAATGGCTTTCCATGTTGGTTCTTCACAAGTGACCTGCCCAAGCTTTGTTGTGATGGCAGCAAAGCTCCCATGCACTGGGGGCTGTTTCACTACCAGCCTCCCACTCCACAGGGACCACCAGCTACTGGGTGCCTCCACCCCAACAATGATCCAGGCAACCTGTGGTGTTCTCTTTGGGAACAGGAGAGTCATTCGTAACTTGGAGTCTAAAAGCACCAAATCCCTAGTGGAATGGAGCCTGATTACACCTGGAAATGGAAGAATGAAAACCAGGCTGCACACCTGCTCATACCCCCACCACCACCACACCCCACATCCTAACTACCTTCAGAGGCTCAGTCCCAGCCCCACCACTGCTGCCAGTGTTCTGAAGTCCAGGATCCCTCTATTTCCAGGCAAGAACTCACCCATGGTGTCACCTCAGTCAAGGAGCCAATTGGAGAATTGACGAGGACACTCTGGGGAGATAACTGGTGCCATGTGACACACACTCTTCTCCAAGCACCCCCGTTCTCCCAAAGGTTTAGGAGCCCACTTGGCCAGTGTTTAGGCATCAGTCTCTGTACCCATTTGTATTTTATACTAATACACACAAAGACCCAGGAGTTGACCCAAACATCCAGGTATGTGCATTCTAGCTGGGAAGACGTGTCTTTGTAGTTTTGGAAGTAACTTTGGGCTTCTGTGCATTCGAAGCCTTGGAGACACGGTCTGAAATTCCCCATATTCCATATTTCCCAGTCCCTTCAGGAGTCCTGGCCCCTGAGTGGGTGCACTCAGAGTCCGGGTTCCTGCCTGAGAGCGGCTCTGGACCTGCTTCAGGCTGGCAGCAGGACACAAAGTAGGCTCTGATGGCTCCCACGGAAGGACACAATGGGTCCCTGGCTGTCGTTTGCCCTGCCTCAGGGCTGGTGTCAGTCAGCCCCATGCACACCTCCCTCCTCCTCTGCTCATGGCCCTGTGACATCACTGGCTGCTCCCAGAAGGCTGCCCTCTGCTCCTGAGCACCGGCTCTCTGTACCTCTGGACCCCTGGCAGGGCTGACTCAGCAGCAGAGTGGAGGCTGTCACCTGGACCAGACCACCACCACCCCTGCAGCCTGCGGGGTCTCGGGCGCCTGCACAGGAGACTGAGAACCTCCCACTGAAGCTCCCACCTCATTGCCACCCGCAGGTAGCTCCCTGCAGGCTCATTGTCTGCTCTGCCTCCCATGCTGTCTCCATGTCTTTGTGTGGCCAAGTCAACTTCTCTCCTCCTCTGTCTTTACACACCCAGCCTCCTGCCCCTTCAACCCCCGACCCTGCTTTCCCATCTGGTAAGCTCCAGTTCTTTCATCAGACAGTTAATGTGAATGCTGGGATGTGTGGTGTGGCTGCTGGGAATGGAGTTTCTGGGAGTTTGGGCATGATGCTTTTAGGTGTGGATATTGAACCTGAGTCCCCACAGCTCCTCTGAGCTCTGGTCACTTAGGGAGGACACAATCCTATCAAGGATTCGGGGTTTGGCTGGTATTCTGAGCTCCTACCCCCCAATCCTGGCAGAGCCCTTCACACTCCCAGCTTAGCTCTCCTCTCTCCATTGTGTTGGTAGCAATTACACAGACATGAAGCAGGTATGGGGGGCAGAGAAGGAGCTGGGAATTTCAGCTTTGGGTGAGGAACTGGCTTCCAAACCTTCTTGAATTTAACTCCCTGGGTAGCTCCTGACTTGTGGGAACCTCAGTTTTATTTTTGGAAAAGCTTTTGCCTTCCTCCCTGACTTTCTGAAAATATGAGTTTGAAGGGGAATGTGTCTCTTCCCAGAGAGGAGTGAGTAAAAGCCAACTTAGTTACTGAAATTTAAAAGTAGCTCCGATTCCATACCCTCCGCAAGCGCATTGTTTCACCCGCGCTCGTCCCCTCCTTCAGTTGCATTGTAATCTCTTGGGGGGCAAAAACATTGCCCCTTTTCTTTTGATTCCCTTCATCCTGAACAACCAGCAACATGCTCGTGATTAACACCTTGTTCAGTACATAATTGCAGATTAGTTAACTGACCCAAGATGGCGTGGTTATTACAGGAAAGTTGTAAGCCAAGGCTATTCTCTGCAGTGACCGCCATCCCTGCCAGGGTTCCAGGCATGAAAGGAGGTGGCTTCCACTCCAGTTGCTTGCTCATAAAAGCAAGAAAGACGTGGGGCCCATGCCCTGTGTTCCTTGCTTGTGCTCCTATGTTGGTAGCAAACTGTTCTCTCCTGCTTCTCACTCCCTCCCTTCTACATGCCTTCGGTACGTGTTAGTGGAGTGAATGAGTGTCTGATCCCAGAGTTGGTCTCTGAAGAGTGAAGCTTCACTATGGGATCTAGAACTCCCCAGGGTTAACAGGAACCAGCAATTCCAGCAAATTAGAAACCGCCAAGAGATGTGTCTTCCAGAAGAAGCCAGGACTTGGGGCTTATTTATCTCTGTTTCCAACATGTGAGACCAGAACCTCAATCCTGGGGGTAGAGCTAGCCCCATGCTTCCCAGATCTCCCTGGAGAGTATGACAAACAGGAGCAAGACCTGCCCTAAAGTGTCCTGAAGGAAGCTTTCTGGCTGGTGGTTTGGGGGAACCTAACTTCAGGAGCTGCCCGAAAGAAAGCGAAGGCAGAGCCTTGAACCTGGTCTCCAGCCTCAGATATTTGGCAGCTGGGATCTTGGGTCACTGAGGCCCTCTTCTGGCTGGGCAGAGTATCCTAAGTTTGGATCGGGCCCAAGTGCATCACCCAGAGCTGAGAAGGCTAGTGAGGGGTCAGAGATGACAGTTGTCTATTTGGAAAAAGAGAAGCCTGAAAATTTGCAGGCATTGTCCCTTTCCACCTCCCTGTACATGGACATGTGAGAAATGAGAGCCCCCCTCCCTCCCAGACCCTTAGCAGGACATCCAGAAAAACTCAGTCCTCTGCTGGCCCTGTGATGCTTTACTTCATCACAGAGGGGTTTAAGTAAAGAAAATTTGAATTTGCTTAGCTAACCTACTGGCAAATTTTAGAAACCTGACCCCTTATCACAATATACTCGATCCTAAGACCATTCTAAGCAAGAGACTTCACCCCAAATCACCCCCGATTATTGCAGGCCCAGCCCCAAGACCAAGGAAGGAGGTCCCCGGAGGAACTCCCCTCCCCAGTCTTCCCCCTTCCTGCCCTCTGTGAAGAGGTCAGCCTGGAGCATGCCACAGGACGGTAAAACGCCTGGGAGAAGTGGGAAGAACAGGGTGGCGTAAGGAGGGAAGGGATATCTACGGGTTCTGCTTCCATCCACGTGGTTTCACCTGCCCTTGGCCAGTGTGCAGGGGAAGCTTTGTCCACTTACTCCCTCCCTGCTCCACCCTGTTTCCCTTAGATCATGGGGGTCACAGAGCAAAGTCTCACCCATGAGCCAGCTCCCAAGAAAGAGGCATGTTTGGGGGACCCCAGGAGCAGAAGGGGAGCAATCCCCTGGGGGGAAGACTGTCTCTATGGTGGAAAGCCAGGCTGGAGGGCCCTTCATGCCACAGGGTGGGCTGGAGAGAGGGGAGACGTGGTTTGTGGATGCCTCCTTCTCATGCCCAGGGATCAGCAGTGTGAATCAGCTGGGGGGCCTCTTTGTGAACGGCCGGCCCCTGCCCCTGGACACCCGACAGCAGATCGTGCATCTGGCAGTGAGTGGGATGCGGCCCTGTGACATCTCACGGAGCCTTAAGGTAGTGGGCTAAAGCTTTCACCCAGGGATGGGGACAGTACGCAGGAGAAGGGGTCCCCCTTAAGGCAAGTCTGGAGCTATTACAGACTCTGAGGGCCTTTGGGCCTTCCTAGAACAGTGGTTCTCAACCTTCCTAATGCCACGACCCTTTAATACAGTTCCTCATGTTGTGGTGACCCCCAACCATAAAATTATTTTCGTTGCTACTTCATAACTGTAATTTTGCTACTGTTATGAATCGTCATGTAAAGATCTGATATGCAGGATGTATTTTCATTGTTACAAATTGAACATAATTAAAGCATAATGATTAATCACAAAAACAATATGTAATTATATGTGTGTTTTCCGATGGTCTTAGGTGACCCCTGTGAAAGGGTCGTTCGACCCCCAAAGGGGTCGCGACCCACAGGTTGAGAACCGCTGTCCTAGAAGCTCCTCTTAGGGGCTGGGATGGGGAACTTCAGGCTCTCAAAGATGAGGCTGGCCTCTCAACTCTATGGCCTGGTCCCATAGGTTTCACTTTGCCTTGTAGCCTCCTCTGTCCCAAGTAGAATCACCTCCTGCCCATTATGCCTTAGCTGTTCCTGCTTCTCACCTGACCCAGGTATCTAACGGCTGTGTGAGCAAGATCCTACGGCGTTACTACCGTACAGGTGTCTTGGAGCCCAAGGGAATTGGTGGTAGCAAGCCACGTCTGGCCACACCCGCTGTGGTGGCTCGAATTGCCCAGCTGAAGGGTGAGTGCCCGGCCCTCTTTGCCTGGGAGATCCAACGCCAGCTCTGTGCTGAAGGGCTTTGCACCCAGGACAAGACTCCCAGTGTAAGTGCCTTCCTCTCCCCACACTGGGGCTGGCAAACAGGTCATCTGGGGAGAAGATCCCTTCTTATTTTGCAATGAGGCCATCCTAGGCTGGGGGTCAGGCTCCTGGGCTCTCTTCTGAAAATTAGTGAGACAGGTGAGAAGAAACCTTGGGGGAGAGAAAAGGGTGCCCTTAGGAACTGTGTGGGCCGGGACAAAGGAGAGAAAGGATACTGGGGAAATATCCTTAGGATGCAAGCCTGGGACTGTGTACCATCTCGCCACTCAACACCCTGACACCTCCAGGTCTCCTCTATCAACCGAGTCCTGCGGACACTACAGGAGGACCAGAGACTGCCCTGGGCACAGCTGAGATCACCAGGTGGGTCTTTGCGCTGCCCCCAGGGATGATCAGAACCAAACCTAAGCAGTTTACAGTTCCTTATAGTCTCATTCCCTCCTGGCAAAAGAACATTGAGGCTCAGAGAAGGGAAATGACTTCCCCAAGGTCACCAGCTAGTTGTTGGCAGGTCCTAGAACAAAACCCAGGTCCCTAGCCTTAGGTTCACAGGCTCTGCTGATGAAGAGGCAGGACTGGCCCTTCTAACCCTCCCTCTGCCCCATGCACAGCTTTTAATAGCACCTTTCATGACCTGTGGGGTTATGCAAACCTGGACCAACCTTGCTGCTGTTTCCCCACAAACCCCAAGCATGCACCCTCCTGTGGCACTGAGAATGCCTCCTACCAAGTGCCTCTGCAGTGACCTCCAAGTGTGAATGCCCCACCAGTGCAGCTCTGCTCTTATACCCATGCTGTCTCCTGTCCATAGCCCCAGGGCCCTGGGGACCCAATCTGACCAGAAGAATCACCATCACAAACTACCACAAGCCATTGCCCCCCTTTTCAGCTGTTTTGGCTCCAGTTCCTCGCACTCCCCATAGTGGCTCTGAGGCTCCTCGGGGTCCCCACCGGAATCGGACTATCTTCTCCCCAGGCCAAGCTGAGGCGCTGGAGAAAGGTGCTGGGCCGGGATGGACAGTGGGTCAGAGGTTGCTCAGTGTGACATATGGAGGCAATGTCCCTGAGGCCTGTGGGCAAAGGTTGAGAGGTGGAGGCTGTGGTGGTCCTATAGGGTCATTCAGAATTGTAGCAGGTGGGGAGTGGGGCCTGCGGGGGAGACCCATGCCTTGCTTCTCTCCCCATGCCCTTGCCATGAGCCCCGATTTCTGCAGAGTTCCAGCGTGGGCAGTATCCTGATTCAGTGGCCCGTGGAAAGCTGGCTGCTTCTACCTCTCTGCCCGAGGACACGGTGAGGGTGCGTGAGCTCTGCCACATAATGTGCAGAAACCACAAGGATACAGTGTGTTCTGGGAAGGCTTTGGGTTCGGGTGAGGTGGAGAAGGGGGCAATAAGGTGGAAACAAATTTGTTTGGAGCAGAAATGAGAGACAAGGCCCTCCTTGTTCTCCTCTCCTTCCCCACGTCCAGCCTTTGAGTTGAGAAGGGGCAGAGAGCAAAGGCCAGAGCAGGCAGGGAAGATGTCAGGTTTCAGGAAAGGTCTGTGCTCTGAGCCAGGTCAGGACCAGGTGAGAGCCGTAGGTGCCAGTCAGTGGAGGGCACAGCCAGCTATGTTGTTTCTGCCCGTTCTCAGGTCTGGTTTTCCAACCGACGAGCCAAATGGCGCCGACAAGAGAAGCTCAAGTGGGAAATGCAGCTTCCAGGTAATTTCTCTGCCCATCCATCCATCCATCCATCCACTCACTTATCCTTCCTTTCCTTCCTTCCTTCCTTCCTCCCTTCCTTCCTTCCTTCCTTCCTTCCCCTACCCAGCCTTGCTTGCTTTCTTCCACCCATCCACCCATCCATCCATCCACCCATCCATCCATCCGCCCATCCATCCACCTGACATTTACTTGGCCCTCCCATGTACCAGGCCCTGTGTTAGATGCTGGACAGTCCCTGCTCTTCAGGGCTGCAGTGTCTTCATTTTACCATCCCTGGAATTTAATCCTTCTTCCCTAGTCTCCCAAGGCTCTGCCAGTTGAGGGTTGTAGCATCCACCTCTCTCAACCCTGCCAGAAGTTGCTCCCTTTCCCAGAACCTTCTTGCCTCTCACTGCCACGCCCCCCTCCCTAGAGCCTGGTTTCTCCCTCTGAGTGGATCCACCCTCACTTTGTAGGTGCTTCTCAGGGACTGGCTGTACCGAGTGCTTCCCCAGGGATCATCTCTGCACAGGTATCCAAGAAAGAGGGGAGTTTATGAACATGGAAGACTGGAGGGCTCACTGCTTCTCCCATTCCCAGTGAAGGCCTGAGCCAGATTTCAGGACTCCCCTGGGGTCCCCACAGCCCACACTTCCAGAAAGTGCCATCTTCACAGTCTACTGTATGAATGGCACCATCTGGAGTTGCATAGTGTGCATTCCCGGGGGTGGGCAGCCCTGGGGTCCCAGTCCTGCTAAACAGAAGGTATCACTGGCAGCTGAGGGTGTTCTCTTGCTTTTTTCTAGCAGTCCCTTGGCAGTGTGACCACAGTGGCCCTGCCTGTTCCAGAATCCCTGGGTCCCTCCTGCTATCAGCTGTGCTGGGGGACAGCACCAGACAGGTGCCTGAGTGACACCTCACCCCAAGCCTGTCTCAGGCCCTGCTGGGGTAAGAATACAGGCCATGCCTCACTCCTGCAGGGTGTGGGGAGGGCTAGCTGACTCCGCAGGAGGGCATGGATCTCTGGTCAAGATCAAAGGAAACTCGATAGAGCTTTTCTCCTTGCTTGCATGGCCCACAAAGCTGGGGAGACTAGTATCCCCTGAGTCTATAGTACCACCGACAGCCATAGCAGGAAAAGGGGGTGGGATTGGGATTTGAGTGTTTCTCTTCAGGGTAAAGAACCAACGTCTGTGCCTCTCCTCATCAGTGATTTGTTGGGGGGGGGGGGGGGACGGGCAGGGCAGCAACAATCTCAAGCTCACCCTCTCTCTGTCCCTGCAGGCTACCTGCCCCCCACAGCCGAGCCCCCTGCATTGAGTACTGTCCGGCCATCCTTGCCTTTCCTTCCACTGCCCCTGCCGCCGTCAGTCTTGGTGCCCCGCACGCCTTGCTCTGGTTTGGCTCCCCAGTACTGCAAGGCCTGCGATGAGGGAGGAGGGCCAGAATGCAAAGGAGATGCGGTGCAGAGGGTCTAATGCTGGCCTGCTCAAGCACACCATTGCTCCTTCCTCCTTCCTGCATCTCTTCCTCGCTGGTGGACCTTGCCTGGTCCTGCCCCCCTGCCCCTCGATCCTGCCACCCGATTTGAGGGACTGGAGAAGCCATGCTGACCCACTTCTCTTAGTGGCCTCAAAAGGCCTCCACTTGGCAATAATAAAAACATTTTTTTAACTTAGCAGTAGTTCCTATGTCCTTCATGTTTTCCCATGAGCACTCATACTCCCACCCTTACATTTAACAATTATAAACAGTTTGCCCTATCATCTGTTATCTATCTATCTATCTATCTATCACCTGTCTATCTAATCTATCTATGAATGTGTGCATGTATGTATCATCTATCTAGCTAATGTGCATATGGGTTTGTGTAACTATGTATGTATATAGTATGCATCTATCTAGCTATATACCTATCTATATATGCATGTATGTATATACCTATCTTGGTATTTGAGTGCTCATATACCCACATATGCTCACACACACACACACACACACACACACACACACACTCTGATAGTACATCATAGCGCATCACCCCTAAGTCCTCCAGCATGCATCTCCAAAAAATAAGAAACTTTTTATATAACTGCAAAACCATGACCACATGAGAAAATTTTCAATAATTCCTTAATCTAAAAAAATAGGCATTAATTAATTGCCTCTCTCTCTCTCTCTCTCTCTCTCTCTCTCTCTCTCTCTCTATATATATATATATATATATATATATATATATCTTTATACATATATATCATGGTAGCAAGCAATAGAAATGTCGTTTTTCACATTCTACTTGTCTCTTTATACTCCTGGGGTATGTTTGCTTGCTGCTTCCTGGCAGCAAGTTCCCAATCTGCTCAATTTTGTTCCCTGAAGAGAAATCTCTAGGCTCCTCTTGGGAAGCCTTGGAATGTAGGGAAAAAGAAAAATATGGGGAAAAGGGGGTGAAGAAGAGGGTGTTTGGGATGGGGAATGGGCTCATCCCCCCAAATTCTTCACCTTTTGAAAAGCAGGGATGGAATGACAACGCAAAAGGATGGGGAATTGGGGACATATTTGCCTATTCTAGGTACTGGTCCAGAAGTTGTTTTTCAAGAGAACTCTTTATCATCAAACTCTAGAATTATGCTGTTCAATAAGTAGCCACCAACCACATGTGGCTATTAAAATTAAATACAGTGAATAATCCGGCTCCTCACCCATACCAGCCATATATCAAATGCCCAATAGTCACATATGGCCTGAGGCCACTGTATTGGACATTAGACATTTCCATCAGCACAGGAAGTTCTACGGGGCAGCACAGCTCTAGCATGAAATTCCAAGGGTACCAAAGCCTGCCCCTGCCCTGCCTTCAATACACTCAAGCTGGAGGCCTGCTGGACAGACTGCCCAGGGAGATGGGTGAAGCTTTGTAGGGTGACAATCTGCCTAGCACCATCTGAGAATAAGCCATTCACTTCAGCGACAGGACTGACATCAGCAATGGGAGAAGAGACCCATGGCTGAGCACAGTCAAGTGGAGAATGGATAGCCACTTGTGGGAAACAGGGCACGAGAGAGAAAGTATGTGTGTGTGTGTCCCCATGCACAAGCATGCCCGCTCATATGAGTGTGGATGTGTATTTCGGAATGCTGAGAGATTCTGCATTAAATGACCTCCAAGGTCCTATCTCTCTGAAGAATGTGTTCCACTCCGTATCTGTGGCCTGTTCTTCATGTTCTCTAGGAAAGGAGGTGTCCTGGCCTCTCGTGTTCTCAAGCTTCATTTATTGGATAACATTTTAACAAAATTCTTTCATATCTCTTGAGGAGAAACATACTTACAAAGAAACCCTGAGGTCATTTTTCTCAATTCAAACAGAATATCTCTCACGTTCCAGTTTCAGCAGCTCTTCTAAATGGGCTAAAAAATCAAGCACTCGTTATGGTACGGTGCAGTTTTCCCAAAGTGGGGGTCAGTCATCATTGTTGGTATCTGAAAACATTTTAGGAGGTGTGTGAATGCTGCTTTAAATAATATTGAGTCAGGGGTAAATGGGGGACATATGTAAGACTTTCAACAATAAATAATTATTTAAAAGATATTGAGTCAGAAATGAAAATATGACTCCCTTTCTATTCTGATTATGTCAAAGGGAAAGTCTTCATTTTGGCCCTAGTTTTTAGTGCCTCTGTAACAGTTGCTATTTTTTTAAAAATATATTTTATTGATTTTTTACAGAGAGGAAGGGAGAGAGATAGTTAGAAACATTGATGAGAGAGAAACATCGATCAGCTGCCTCCTGCACATCTCCTACTGGGGATGTGACTGCAACCAAGGTACATGCCCTTGACCGGAATCGGACCTGGGACCTTTCAGTCCGCAGGCCGACGCTCTATCCACTGAGCCAAACCAGTTTCGGCTATTTTTTTTTTTTTTTTTTTTAAACACAGGGACAGGGTACCTCAGGCTCTGAGCCTTGGCAGGGAAGGGAAAAATCTAACTAGGGTTGATAACACCACTTTATTTTCATTGTATTTACTTTTATGACCATTTTCTATTTATGGCAAGTGATTCCGGCCTTCCATTTTATGATAGTGATTAAAACGATCCTTTCTACATAAATATAGTTGAGTCTTTGTCAATAAAAACATGAATAGGGCAGATGGCAAGTAGATAAACATCAAAGTTTTGAAGACAGTGCAAGAATGACAGTCACCTTGGAAGCCCTGTTTTGATGGAAAGAGTAGTGGCCATTAGCGTCCACTTTAATTGAAGAATTGAGCCAGTGGTCCCAGTCATGGGGCCTTGGGCAAATTACTCCAGCTTCCTGCAAAAGGTAGGCAGTGATGGGGAAAGTACCTGTTGTGCCCAACTGACTGGACCGAAGGACCAAGATAGGATGAATGGTTAACTTCAGGGGTGATGGGGTGATGGTGAAAGGGTGGGCTATATAGGCATAAGCTATTATTATCATTACCCTGTGCCCATAGGATTAATGAGCCTTCATTCTTTCTAAACCAACGGACATTTAGTCATATCTGGATTCTGAGTCCTTCAGGGCAAGGCTGACTCCTTATGGTATCACTGGGGAAAGTCTGGAGTTTCTGGTGGGGATGGGGAGGATCGATGGAAGATCTATTGATCTTCTAGGTCTCATTTGGGCTCCTCTCCACTGGCTAGGACTTGGAGTGATGTGGGGCCTCAGTATCAACCTACCCCCTCCTCCAGACCCCTACTCTGTACTGAGTAAGATGCACACCAGGGTCTTGGGGGTGGCCTTTTGTGATGTATTGTTGCTCAAAACAGATGTTTTGCTGAACTGGGTAGGAAAAGTTGTGTAAACAGATATTCTTCTTGTGGATCTTGACTCTGGGGTTTCTGTTCTGTTTAGTGTCGTAGTTTCTCCTGGAGGAATTGAATTTCCATAGGTGGCAGCCCATTGACCTGGGAAGTGAAGAGGAAATAGAAACCGTCAATCAGTCATTTGCTGATCTCTGGTTTTTAGGGAAAAAACCTGCAAGATCCTGTGGGAAGAGAGAGGGTAAAGTGATTTGTCCCGTTCTTGATGAGGGACCACATGGGCATGGAAAGTTAATTTATAGAAAAAGGCAGTAGAAATTATTTTTTAATCAAATGAATGGTGCAGAAATACCATCAGAGTTCTTAGGGAGACTGCAGTCAATAGGTAAAATTTACTAAGTGAGAGTGTCCTAGGGGCCAAGCTGTTTACTAAGCATTATACAATCATTATTCATGTAACACAACAATCCCATGAGATAAATACTATATTCCCATTTCACTGGTGAGAAGCAGACTTTAAGAAGTTTATTTGTTCAAGTTCAAACAGGTTTAACTGATAAAAATCTAATTACAACCCAGTTCTGTGTCCAGAAGTGAGCTCTTAACCGCTACAATTCACTGTCTCCTAGAATGTCAGGCCTGGAAGGAGCCTGAGAAATTTAGCCCAAGCCAACCCCTTCATGAATAGATCAGAAAACACGTCCAGTGGGATTTTGTTTTATTTATTTTTTTCCAGTTTGGCCATAGTAAAAGGTTTGCATAAAAAAACTGGTAGAAAAATGGAGGAAAGGAGCGAACACATATTGGGGGGGGGGGGTGTCTATATCTAGATTCATATTGTCATTTAACCTTCACACCACCCTATCAATTAGATATTATTCCCATTTTACAGATAAGGAAACCAAGGCCTAGAAGTGTTAAAGCAATTTCCCCAAGGACCAAGCCTTATTAACTCTTGGTTTCAGATCTATATGATGCCAAACTGCTTACTACAACATCACCATTTTCCAAGGCAGGCAAGAGAGGTGGATTGTGACGGGTCAGGTCTAAGAGCAGGGAGGTGTTTGTCCTCAGAGCTGTGAACAGGGAACGATGGCATGGAGGCAGGATTTGAGGAAAGGGAACTAGGTGTGGAGAACAGATTATGTGGGATTGGACCTGGCGAGTGCTACTAGGGAGCCCTTGTTACAGTGCAGGCTTTTGAAATTTTAATAGCTTCCTTCCTTGGAGATGTGTGAATTTATTTAACCCTCATAATAATCCTGTGAAGAAGGCAGATTGGATATCACCTCCACTGAAGACGGAGACAAGGAAACCGAGGCTCAAAGATGCAGTTTGCCCAAATGATACGACGATTCAGTGACTCAGCAAGTATACAACCCAAATCTTCTGACCCCATTCCAGGGCTCATTCCAACATATCCCAGCTCCCTTGAAAGCATCTCTGACTTGCAATAAGCTGGCAGGAGGGCTGCTTATCTCACCTGGTCGTAATAACAATTAAGGAGGAGCAAGCAGCCCTGACCAGTGTGGCTCAGTTGGTTGGAGCATCTTCCTATATGCCAAAAGGTTGTGGGTTCAATTCCTGGTCAGGACACAAACAGAAGGCAACCAATTGATTCTCTCCCACACCCTCCCACTCACCTTCTCTCCCCTCTCTAAAATCAATAAAATCAATAAGTGTATCCTCAGGTGAGGATTTTTTTTTTTTTTTTTTAAAGAAGGAGCAAGCACTGAAGAGGCCTTGTTAAGAAAGAAGCCAAGAATTTCGGGGGGGGGGGTGCGCGGGGATGGGGGGACAAAAGGGAGGAAGGAGAGATGGAGCTGAGGTCTTGAGCCTGAGCCATCTGGGAGGACGGCAATGCCCTAGATGGCCATGGGGAGGGGAGGATGAGGAGGCTGATTTTGAAGGGGTGGCAGGATGAAGTCAAGTCAACTGTCAATCAGGAAGTTAGAGATGAGATTAGAGTTCAGGAGAAGGGTCAAGGCTGCAAATAAATATCTGGGAGCCATGAGCACCCCAGAGATCCAGGAGTAAGGATAGCAAGTGCACAGGGCAGAAAGCACATCTCCAGTCACTCTTTTTGAAAAAAATGGGAAAACTCTGCATCTAATAAAGATAAACAGATACACAGGCATGCCTCACCCTTTCCCCTGCAGGCTTGCTTGCAAGTGCTGTTATGTGTGGCATAATAGTGAGGAACCTAGACCCGATTTCTCCTCTCTCCAGGATGTCTAAGACTAGGAACCCCGAGAGGAGAGGCGCGGGTTTGGCACACATGTCTGGAGTTGATAGAGTTGTAGGACAGAAGTCAGCCCTTGGTACGTTTCGGTCTTACTCTCACCTGCCACCCCTCCACCTCCCTTCTCCTCCTGCCCCCGGTTCCTGTTCCCCTCCGCCAGGTTCTTTTTTTTTTTTTTTTTTAATTGATTTTGGGTTTTTTTTTACAGAGAGGAAGAGAGAGGGAGAGAGAGAGAGAGTTAGAAACATCGATGAGAGAGAAACATCGATCAGCTGCCTCCTGCACACTCCCTACTGGGGATGTGCCCCCAACCAAGGTACATGCCCTTGACTGGAATCGAACCTGAGACCCTTCAGTCCGCAGGCCGACGCTCCGTCCACCGAGCCAAACCGGCCAGGGCTCCGCCAGGTTCTTACCCGCTGTCCCTTACCTAAAATTCCCAAATACACTCTTTGGTAATGTCCTCGCTGTCTGCCAACAGGGTGCCGCTTCGGTCGGATCGCATGTAGAAGCCGTTGGGCGCCAGCACTGTGAGCAAGTTGCTCCCCTGAAGCTCGATACAGAAGTTGAGGGCAAACTTTCCCCAAGGGCGAAAGGTGCCGAAAGATGTTATTGACCAGAAGGATCCACCCTGTGCTGGGAGGGGAGAGCTCAGGTCAGTGGGCCATTTGGGAGGGGAGCCTCCTGCAGTGCTGCCTCTGAGGGGGCTCCCAGGACAGATGCCACCCTCCCTGCGCTGGCAGACCCCTCCATGGGAATGCAGGAGGGCTGGCTTCTGTTCTGCCAACCCACTCTGGAGGCCTAGAAGTGTGAAAACTGAAAGACACTCTGGTTTCCCCTTTATGATGAACAGGTCTTGAGTGGCAAACCCTGAGGTCTGAGTTGGGGCTGAGGCAGGGCTAGACTGTGAGCTGAGGGTGAGGAGCTACTCACCCTGAAAATGGTAAATGCCCTGGCGGCAGGGCAGCAGGTGAATGCAGTCGGGCTGGTCCATGTTGCACTGCATGAGGTCATGTCCTGATGAGATGCCCACATACCCATACCGGCCTCGCAATGCAAGGAAGGGGCGGTTGGCTAATCGAATCCCAAATTCCTCACTTGGGCCTGAAAGAAATTAGGCAGGCATTATTTGGGTGGGCTGCCTCTAGATCAGTGGTTCTCAACCTTCTGGCCCTTTAAATACAGTTCCTCATGTTGTGACCCAACCATAAAATTATTTTCCTTGCTACTTCATAACTGTAATGTTGCTAATGTTATGAATTGTAATGTAAATATCTGATATGCAGGATGGTCTTAGGCGACCACTGTGAAAGGGTCATTTGACCGCCAAAGGGGTTGTGACCCACAGGTTGAGAACCGCTGCTCTAGATGCTTTGTCAGATGGAAGCAGGAATGGGGGAACACTAATTGCAGAAGGCTATTGTCTATATTTTAACATTTAGTGAACACCTACTGTGTGCCAGGTACTAGTGTGAAATGTTTGTGAAAGCACTTAGAAATTTTTATATTCTTCCTTCCTTTGAGACGTGTGACTCTCTCCAACCCTCATGCTAACCCTGTGAGGCAGGCAGATTGGATATCACCTGCATTAAAAATGGCTCAAAGAGGTGGTTTGCCCACATGATGGCAAAAATTCAGACTCAGCAAGTATATAGACCCAAATCTTCTGACCGCGCCCCCTCCCCATTCCAGTGCTCATTCCAATATGTCCCAGCTCCCTTGAAAGCATCTCAGACTTGGAATAAGCTGGCAGGAGGGCTGCTTAGCTCACCTGGAATGGTGGCATTGGCTATCAGCAGGCTGTTGGGTGCGATGCCCAAGAAGCGTCCATTGGGAGACTGCAGGATGATCCTGCCACAATTCCAGTGCATACGCAAGAAGGTGTCACACTCCTGCCGGTGCCCATTCGCCAGCACTGTCCTATGGCGCCTCTGGAGATTATAATGAGAACAGAAAAAGAACGCAAGGGATGAAAATAGCTTTCTTCCCATCATTTTTATTCCTAAACCTTCTTTCCTACATCCCACCCACTAGCCTTTGTCATTCTCCCAGGGGTCGCTTTATACTTGCATCTCCTTTTTGGAAAACATGTTGTGTGTGACCTCAGCCCTCTCACTTGCCCAGTCTGTGCTGTATCCCAGAGCCCCAGTATCAAAAAGGGGCCTGGATATCCATGTGGAGAGAAATAAACCTTGGCCCAGACTCCAAAATAGTTTCAAAATGGATCATAGAGGTAAAAGTGAAACCTACATTACAAAACATCTAAAAGAGAACAGAGGAGAAATTCTTTGCAATTTGGGGGTAGGCAATGATTTCTTGGGATCAGAAAAAAAACAAACACTAATCATTTATAAAATGTAGAAATTGGACTTCATTAAATTTAAAACTTGTTACTCAAAAGACACTGGTAAGCAAATGAAAAAGCAAGCCACAGATTGGGAGAAAACATTTACAATACATGCATTTGGCAAAGGACTTGACTTCAGAACATACAGAGAACCTTCATAATTCAATAATAAGGCAAACAATCCAATAACAAATGGGCAAAAAATTTGAAGAGAGAAAATATACAAATGCTCAATAAGTACATGCAAAGATACTCATACATTATCAATTATAAGGGAAATGCAAATTAAAACCATAATAAAATGTCATTACACACCCATTATGTTGGCTAAAATGAAAAAGACAATACCAAGTGTTGAGGAGGATATGGGACAATTCAAATTTTTATGCATGACTGGTGAGAATGTAAAATGGTACAGTCACTTTAGAAATCTATTTTACATTTTCTTTAAAAGTTAAGCACATATTTTATCAGTAGTTACAATGCTGGGTATGTGCCCAAAATAATTGAAAAAATAAGCCCACAAAAAGATGTATACACGAATGTTTATAGCAACTTTATTCATAATAGCCAGACTAGGAACAACTGAAGTTATTAACAAGTGAATGGGTAAACAAATTATTTTTGTGATTTTTCAATTTGTTTTTCATTGACTTTTTTAGAGATAAAGGGAGAGGGAGAGAGAAACATCAATGCAGGACATCTATCAACCACCTCCTACCTGGGATGGCGCCCACACCTGGGTCCCTGCCCTGACTGGAACCTGCAACCTTTCTGTGTACAGGATGATGCCCAACCAACCGAGCCACACTGGCCAGGGCTGTTCGTGTTTTTGAGTAGTGAAATACTACTCAGAAATAGAAAGGAATCAACTTCTGATACATGCAACATCATGGAAAATTCAAACAGTATGCTGAGTAAAAGAAGCACACATACTGTAATATGGTATGACTCCATTAAATGAAACTAGAAGCCCGGTACACAGAATTTGTGCACGGGTAGGGTCCCTAGGCCTGGCCGGCAATCAGGGCCAATCTGTGGGGCAACCAGCGGGACGATCGGGCCCCCCTGCTGGCACCCACTTTGGCTGGCCTGGGGCCTGCGGACTGGGGGCAGCTCCTGCATTAAGCATCTGCCCTCTGGTGGTCAGTGTGCATCATAGCGACTGGTCGTTCCGCTGGTAGTTCCACCATTCGGTGGATTTGCATATTAGACTTTTATTATATAGGATTCTGAAGTAGGGAAATCTAAATGTAACCCACAGTGGCAGAATACATATCAGCAGTAGTGAGAAGACCAAGGGTGAATGGAACTGACTGGAAAGGGGCAAGAGGGAATTTCTGTTGTGGTGAAAATAGTCTCTAACTTGTTAAATGGCTGTGGCATGGTTGCACAAGTGTGTATACATTTGTCAAAATGTATTGAACTGCACACTTAGAATGGGTGTATTTTATTGTATGTGAGTTATGCCTCAATAAAATTGATATGTATATATATTTTTTAAAAAGGCTCCCTTGGCCCTAATGCAGTGATGGCGAACCTTTTGAGCTCGGCGTGTCAGCATTTTGAAAAACCCTAACTTAACTCTGGCGCCGTGTCACATATAGAAACTTTTTGATATTTGCAACCAGAGTAAAACAAAGACTTATATTTTTGATATTTATTTTATATATTTAAATGCCATTTAACAAAGAAAAATCAACCAAAAAAATGAGTTCGCGTGTCACCTCTGACACGCGTGTCATAGGTTCGCCATCACTGGCCTAGTGGGTTGGCTAAGTGGTTAGAGCATTGGCCCCTGGACTAAAGGGTCGATGAGGGCTGGATTCTGGTCAAGGACACATACCTCAGTTGCAGGCTTGAATCCCACCTCCGGTTGGGGCGCATGTGGGAGGCAACCAATCAATGTGTCTCTTCCACGTGGGTGTTTCTCTTTCTCTTTTTCTCTCCCCCTCTCTCCTCCATTCTCTCTAAAATGTCAATGAAAAAAGTATCCTTGGATGAGGATTAACAATAAGAAAAAAGAGGCCTCATTGGGTGAATATTGGCCCATTGGGTGAAAATGAATGTTTATTGACAAGGGCCACCATGGTTCACTCTACCATCTGGTCATCTGCCTTGAAAAAGGATAAAGTGTGTCTAGAGAGAAAGAATTTAGGGCTGAAAGGTTATCTTGCCCAGAAAGCCAAGTCTTACCTGGGCTAGGTAGCAACCATTGGCTGAACGAAGCTGCAAAATGGATCTGTCATTGTCACTTTCAAACTGGAACAACGACATTGGGGTTAAGTGTTCAGAGGCAGCATATACCTCATCATCTGCAGAAGAAGAATATGTCATAATAAGCCCGAGTCTGGTCTCATCCTCAGTTTCAGCCCCTTCTCTATGCTTTATGACTGGGGTTCCCTCTGCTTTCCCTCCTTGTCCTTCATCACCTTCTATTGGGCCCTAGAAGCCTGGAGAAGACCCAGGACCCTTTCCCCTAAAACCCACACCCCTGCTTTATTGCCCTTCTCCATGGCACAGAGATCTTGGGACCCCTAGATAGTCCTTATGAGTAGGTTCAAAACTCCTCACTGATCCCAAACACATTTTCCTCTTTTCAGTAGCTAGCCCTCCCTTCCTCCATGGCTGCATCGGACCCAGGACTTGCCATAGACGACAGAGAGGAACTTCCGAGTCTTTGCCCTGAGGCTGACCCAGGTGGGGCAATGCTGTAGGATGAACCACTCCTCGCCCCTACGGGGATTGGAGCCCAGGCCCAGGAGCAGGCGTGGGCCCTGTGCATACAACATGCCCCCTTCTCCATCACTCAGTGCCACGACTCCTCCAGGCCGCACTTGCATGTGAAAAGCAGTCTGTGATGAGGGTTGGGAGACCAGTTGGTCTAAGTGGGACAAGAAACAGTGTGTAGATGTCTCCAGGTGGTAGCATCCATCTTGGAAATGCAACAGGAATCCACATTCCCCCAGGCAGGGAACTGGTGCGTCCACCCAGACACGACCCGCAGTAGAGTCGGCCCTGGCATAGCAGTGGTTGAAGGGGCTGTAGAGGACCACGTGGGCATGCAGGGCTGGCCGGGGCGTCCACATATGGTAAGCTGAGAGGACCCGGGAGTTGCAGAACACATCGTGGCCATCGGACTCCAGATAACGACCACTGATTATGCACTGGAGGGTCCACTTGCCATTGCGGTGGAAACGGAGTAGGAAGCATCCGTGGTGGCTTGTCCTTGGCCGGTTATAGCGCAGAGAGCCGTCTGCCTCACACAGAAGGTAGAGGCCCTGCAAGCTCCTTAGCCGTACCACAGCCTGTGTCTCATGCTCATTGCCGACCAGAATCTCCCAGGTCTGGAAGCATTGGGAGGGAGGAGAGGGAAGTCAGTACTGCAAGTGGCTAGACCAAGGAGTCCTACAACCATCACCTCGGGAACCACCCTAGAACCTTCCTCAAGATCAACCAACTTCCCCTCCACATCAGTCTCCTTGATGTTGGTTTCTTTACTCTCTCATCCAACAGTAATCAAAAGATCTCAGGACACCTCCCGCACTGGAGCCATAGGGCTTCTCAGGATCCCAAGAGAAGTTCTGGATGCCCACCTCCAGCTAATGGGAGGTAAACCTCCCTCTCTGCCTTGACCACTTTCTCATTACCTAGTTTTTAAAGAAATGTTTTGGTTTAAGTCTTACTTCTCTCTTCCTCACTGTTGCCCCTGAAGAGCATACTCAGCCAACACTTTCATCTCCAAAGAACACCTCCTGAACATGGCAGGAGATAGCAACACCTCTTACAGCCAGGCCTGGCCTCAGGGATGAGTCAGGAAGCACAGATAGTTTAGATGAAATTGCTTGCTTTAGCTGCGATCAACCCTGTTATAAGCGAGAGGATCTCGCTACTGCTTCAATCTTAGTACCATCTCAGAGGGACCTACATCGCCCTCTAAAATGAGAACCAACTCTCCTAGGGCTTCTAGAGTACCCCATTTCCAAACTACAGCCAGGACAAAAACATAGTCTTGCAGTATCCACTGATTTAACTGTTGGATCCCCCAAATTCTGCCTTTCAGCCTGAGCTCTCCACCTCTCCTCTTTGCGATGACACGACCACTCTGTGCTGGAATGCAGGGTAGGGGACATACAGAGCTAGACAAAATAGCGAGGCCAGGGCTGAGCGTCACCTCCTGGAACAGGTTTATAGAGACAGCGAGATGGAGCAATAGAGACCTGTGGGCAGGAGCCTGGGGTAGAAGGGTCTTGAGCTAGCAATGGCAGAGGCCAGGAGAGTAATTAGGTAGAGTGCACTCTCCTCCTCCCCTCTTCCCCCCACGTGAGAGCTTAGTCACTGGGGACAATGGTTCTAGTACAGGTTTACTCTGTTACCTGTCTCCGGCCCAGACCTTTTGCAGTAGTAGTGACCATATTCTTATATGGCTCATAAGTGAGGTAGGATCCTGCCCAGCTGATGAGCCCAACCCTTAGGTCTTCCGGATTGGGTCGTCTTTGCATCCATTCCACCTCCTCCATGGGGCCGGCACCACAGCGGATGACTCCTTCCGGCCCAGCCTTCCCCCCAGTGGTGAGGTTCCACAGGCCATAGGGCCTGGAATCAGGCCCAAAGTAGCCACCGGAAGACGTTCCCAGAGGGAACTTTCCAGGCAGAGGCTGACTAGGGCTCAGCACCTCTGTGACCCGGGCGCATTGTGACTGAGAGCTGCCCCACAGCCCACCACAGTGGGGAAAGGGCCCTGGCTCAGCATTAATCCGTGACCCAGACGAAGTGGGCCCAGGCTCGGGCATGAGCCTCTCCACACCACTCCAGGCATTGATGTGGCTGAGTTAAGACTGAGAATCAGAATTTCAGCTTGTGCCAGGGACCACCTGTGACTTCAGGTAAGTCCCTCTTCTTCTTCACTTCTGTTTCTCTTTTTAATCACAGGGAAAAAAATCAACCCTTTTTCTCCTAGAAAGTGGGTTCTACCTGATTCCCTTGGGGCTTACAGTGTTTTGGGACTTCATAATATCCAAGAAAAATCTGTTAACTTTTATGGCCCTTGGTAGGATGAGGCTAAAATGTCAGGGAGGGTGAGGATACCCTAGATAGATAACCAGCAAGGATCAAATGACTCATTTTAATCAGGAAAGGCTGGCTTAGGAGCAGGGGAAGAGAATAGCCCGGGAGGGGAGAGTCCCAAGCACCCATCATAATCCCCAGCTACACTGCTGCTGCACAGACAACCAGTGCTGCCTCTAATACCAGCCCAGACCCCCAGAGTCTCTGTTAGCCTTTACCTCCGGGACTCACTTCCTACAAAGCTCATGGAGAAAATAGCCCACAACCTGGAGAAACTGACATGAAAGAAGGGAGGACAGCAAATAAAATAAAATACTAGGAAACGGGTGGCAATGGTAGGTTTTAAGCTTTGCTGGGTTGCTAAGGGAAACGGGCAGAGTGAGTCACGCTTGGAGAGTAGCCCACAGCCCTGGTCCTACTCCCCATTGGCGGGGTTGTCTACCCAGGTAGAGAGTCCCAGTGGTGCACAGTAAGGAACTGTAATCCCTAGGCCCTACCAATGTTTCACAAAATAAGGCGAATAGACCACAGAATCGGCTGCGTGACTTTAAAGATGCATATTCATGTTTTCTCCAGTGTACCTCAGGACTCGTGTGTGTTTTTTTAAATATGGAACGCTTCACGAATTTGCGTGTCATCCTTGCGCAGGGGCCATGCTAATCTTCTCTGTATCGTTCCAATTTTAGTATATGTGCTGCCGAAGTGAGCACAGGACTCTTGTTTTTAACGAATGTTCCCTCCCCCTCAAATTTCAATGTGATAGTAATCATTAAGAACCACAGCTAGTTCTTAATAGGAGAGTTATGCGGTTTACAGAAGCAAGAAGTTAGATCCTATTACCCCCAGCAAAGGCCCCTTGGAATTGGGATGAAATAGGATTTCCTCCACTGGAACCCCTGCAGTACCTCAATAAGGAGGGAGCTGCTGAGCTCCATGAAGGCAGCAATGTATGTGTGTGTGCTTGGGGGGTGGGGGTTTGGGCCTGCAGCCTTAGCTGCTTTGAACCTCCCCCATATTGTCTCGTTGCATCCAATAACCCAGCCCCCACTACTAGGCTACAGACCACATCATGTACAAACCACAGCAAATTTATTACTCAATATCCAGTGCCATATCTTAGCACCACCCGGAGTCCCCCCTCCCCTCCCACCTGGCCCCAAGGGTATGCCCAAAATGGAACAAACAAAAGTAAACCCAGGTCCCTGCTCCTCCTCTGGAAGAAAGGGTCTCGGTCCTGGAATCCCCTTCCACAGGTCCCAGCAGGCAGGAGAGTGGACCCCTCTGTGCCCGGAGAGCAAGGCTCCAGGCTCCAACAACAGAGAGAACATGCAGGCGGGAGGGGCAGGAGCAGAGGCCTGTGTCTGTGGGAGGAGGAGCAGGAGGGCAGGGCACTGCCTGAGGAGTCCGGGAGTCTGGTGATCCCGGGGATGCACGCGGGGGCTCCGGGCAGCAGGGGCCGGCCCCTGGTTGGTTAGCGCTTAGACAGCTCATGGGACAGCCAGTCCAGCCCATCATATAGGCCTGTGCCTTGGGTGGCACAGGTGGCCTGGACGTACCACTGGGGGGAGAAGGAAAGAAAGAGGTTAGTATCAGGGAAGAAAAAGGGGGATGCCTTCACTTCCTGCTCAGCCTGTGGCTCCCTTGGGAGAGGCAGGACCCTCACCGTGCGACTGCGCAAGTGCTGCAGGCCCAGCTTGTCGGTCAGCTCGCTCACGGGCATGGCGTTGGGCATGTCCTGCTTGTTGGCAAAGACCAGCAGCACCGCATCCCGCAGCTCGTCCTCCTGCAGCTGAGAGAGGCCAAGGGGGTGGAATCTGGGGTCCTTTGGGGTCCCCAGGCTCCCTCTTCCCTGTTGTGTAGGGAAGCCCTCCTTTCCTTCTTCTAGCATACTTGTGGGAAAAACAAAATATTGTGTAGTCTACTGCTGAACACAAGACACACAGTTATAATTCACTGGAGGCCATCCTGGCCTTAAGTCTAGAAAGAGCCTTTTCCTAATTTGAGTAATTGCCCTAATCAAAATGACAAAATTTCAAAATGGAAAAGCAAGAACGTAAGATGATGTTCCTCTCCACCACATATTCCCCTCTTCCCACTCACTCCTCAGACTCAGAGGTGAGGATGTGAAAATTCATGTCCTATACTTGTTACCTGACCCAAATTCAAAACAGGGTGAGCGTCTCCTTGTGTCTGTGTCCACAAAGAGACACACACATTCAAGACCCGAGAGGCATTTCCTGACTGCGCACCACGACAGAGCCCTGTCTCCACGCCGAGGGCTCAGACCCAGGCCCCTGGCGCTCACCATCTTCTGAAGTTCATCAGCCGACTCCTGGACCCGCTCCCGGTCATTACTGTCCACCACGAAGATGAGACCCTGGGCAGAAAGGAAGGTGGAGCAATCACTCCCGTCTAGAACATACTTTAGTCTGGCTCTTTCTCTCTTTAATTGTCTCTAAAAACTTCCACTAAGGCTCGGCAGATGTCCTGGCACAAAGTGGAGGCACCCTGCAAAGGATACAGCTTCTGCCCTCAGGCAAGCAATCTAGCTAAAAGACATAGGTGGGAACAGGGAGAGAGGTGATGAGAGCTAGAACAGGCAGCCTGGACCCTGGGCCCCAACCCTGCTTCTCAGAACACCCCTAAGGTGGCTGGGTCTCAGAAGACTAACGCCAGTTCTGAAGGATGATGAGAAGCTAGCTTACAAAAGGGGGAGGGGGTGAAGGGAGCAGGGCTTTAACCTGGCCTGGGGGCCCAGACTAGCCAGCATCTCCGTCTTCCTAACCCTAACACCCCCTCCCCGGGGTTGGGGAGACATCCCTGCCCCCACCTGAGTGTTCTGAAAGTAGTGCCTCCACAGAGGCCGAATCTTGTCCTGGCCTCCCACGTCCCAGACTGTGAAACAGATGTTCTTGTATTCCACTGTTTCCACGTTGAAGCCTGCAGATAATTGGGGAAAAAAAGAGAAAAAGTCCTGAAAGTAAGGAACTCACTAAAACTAGGTGAATTCAGCAGGGACACAAAACCAGAGGGCAATGGTCAAGGCCCAAGAGATCAGAAGCCCAGAGACCAGCAGCCCACAAATGGGGCGGGGTTAGGGCACATCCAGCCCTCCTGGGCCCCATCCAACACGTAAAGATACCGTGACCCACTTCTCAGGTAGCTGTATCTGGTGTCAGCTCCCAGCACTGGGGTGCAGAGTGGGGGGTAGACCCCGAGGAGGTCAGCCGCGGCGCGCTCCCGCTCCTCCAACCTGGCCTCCGGACTCACCTATGGTGGGAATGGTGGTGACAATCTCCCCCAACTTCAGTTTGTACAGGATTGTGGTCTTGCCAGCTGCATCCAAGCCAACTGCAAAGGAGAGGGGCCTGGCGATAGAGATAGGAGCGAGGGAGCCCCCTAGAGACCAGGGAAGGGGAAAGGCCAGGACAGCTGATGGTGATGATGGTGATGGGGCGAGGGGCCGAGAGCCCAGCGCCTGCAGGTGAGCGCTGTGGTCCACCTTCCGGGCCTGGAGGGCAGTCTGGGTGGCGAGCGAGCGCCAACTCCTGAACCCAAAGCCGGAGAGGAGGGTCGGGAGAGGACTCGGGGTGGAAGGTCACGGAGGAGAGTCCCGCTCCTTTGAAAAGTCGTCTCCAAGGGCGGAATCCTCCCTTCTCACCAGCCGGGCTGGGGCGGAGGGCGCTTCACCCCACCCAGGCCCGCAGCTCCCGGTCTCAGGGCCCGGGGTCGGCGCTGCAGACCGCGACCCGCCCGAGAGCAGTGGCCCGCGGGGTGGGGGAGTGGGAGACTCAGGGTCAGGGGTCGGATGAGCTGGGCTGGAGGGACCGGGGGCGGGAGGGCTGCGCGGGGGCCGGCGCTCCCGTCCGGGCCGCGCGCTCGATCTGCCTCACCCATGAGGATCCGCATCTGCTTCTTCCCGAAGATCCGAGAAAAGAGCGCGGACACGGTGAGGCCCATGGCGGGGCCCGGGGGAGGGGGCACGGGCACGGACACGGGGGTGCAGGCTGGAACCGGCCGGTCGCGGGGGGGATGGGGCTCGGCAGCAGCAGGAGGAGGAGGTGCCGCCACCGCCTCCGCGCGTCCCGGCCCGCCCGACGTCACTGCAGCCCCGCCCCCGCCGGGCCGGCCCCCCGCCCCGCCCCGCCCCGCCCCGCGGCTCCGGCTCCGGCTCCGGAGACACTGAAGCTGACCGCGTCTCCGCTGCCCGGCTGCGCGCCGCGCCAGCTTGAAGGAGGAAAGGGTCAGGTTTCCCCGCCTGGTTCTAGCGCGCCCGTCACATCTGCGGCTGCCGAGCCGGCCTCCGAGCGGCTCCCCTCTGCACCGTGGCCCCCTCCTCCATCACCCGTGGCGGCCGCAGGGCTTTGGTTTGCAGCGTTCAGCCCACTCCGGGCTCCGGCTTAGCTTTCGGTAACTAGCAGCACGGACTGGGGGCACCACCCTCTCAGGGATGCGGGAGCTCCGGGCTGAGGGCTTAGTCCTCCCTTTTGCCCCCTCAGCTCCTGGAGCGAGGGCATGACTTTACTCTTCAGTCATAGGCTTGCATTCCTAAGCAGGCTTTTTATTTTTATTTTTATTTTTTAACAAGGCCAAAGAGTACATTTAAAAGAGTCCCAGCGTAATAACACACGAATGGTGAACAATCAGATCAGTTCTGGATCTTTAGCTCTGTTATTAACCTCTTTCTTCTCATCCCTGTTGTCACTGCCCTATTTCACTACCATCTCTTCTGATTGAATTAGCCTCTTCACAGGTCTCCTGCCCCTTGGTATCGCCACCCAGTCATACAAGTTTGATGATGCCACTCTTGCAATTAAAATTTAGTGTATTACCACCCAGGACAAAATCTAAATGCCTTAATTTGGGTCCATACGCCAGCCCCATCTGTTGCCGCCTCCTTCACATACCCTAAACTACTGCCTTGAGATGACTCTCCACGCTTTCCAGGTGAGCCAGGCTCCCTGAAGCCCTAGGAGCCCTTGCAATCGTTTCCCTCTGCCTGGAATGCTTGTTTCCGTCATCTCTAGTTATATGGGCAACCACTACTCATCCTTCAAATCCCAAAGTGTTCTCCTTGACAGCCTTCTCTGCTGCCCCTAGATAGGCCTCCCTCCTAATTTCCATTTCACATTAAATATACTTATACACGCTGGTATGATGGCAGGACTTGTATTTGCAGGCCTGGTTCCTCACTAGATGTGAGCTCCTTGAAAGCAGGACCTTGTCTCTCCAGGGTGATTATCTGGCATGGCATCTGATATGTTGAGAGTGGGACTGATCTGCAGAGGATTCCTAAACTTACTGTGTGACCCTGGGCATGCTACTTAACCTCTCTGTGCTTCCTGTTTCCCTATCTGTAAAACAGTGCTAAAGATACCCACGGAGCAGAATTATGGTATGACTACATAGCAAAGCTCTTGTGAAGCTTCTGGCATATAGTTGTTGGCACTTGGGAAAGACGTTTTGGCTGTAGGGTGCCCTCTACAAACACTTGTTGAATCAGCTCAGCAGATTCAGAAGGGGTGCTAATACTTATTATACTATACACCTACTAGGTGCCAAAGGCTGGCCTAGAAAGGGTTGCTGTTTTCGTGGTCTAAACGGGAGTCTTCATTGTTGCTCTTCAGGTACAAAGGTACACTGAGCCCTCAAATAGTGGGGACCTCGCTCACCCGCATGTTTGCTAAGGACAGTGCGACGTCGCCTGGTCCCTTGCGGATCGCAGCCTGAGGGCAAGCTCAGGCGAACCTCCCGCAACCACCGGCACCGCGTGCCCTCAACTTGCGCTTGCTCTGCTCTTCGAGACAGCGGTCCACCTGCAGCCCCGCTAGATTCTCAACAGGCGGCTCCCACGCAGGGGCTGCAGTAGCCCCGCCCACTCCGTGCCCTGGGGGCGGGGCCTGTGGCGTCGTGCTGTCGTCACTTCCAGCGGACCCGGAAGCGCCCCCGGCGGGCCGCTGCAAGTAGGAAGTCGTGGTGGGGCTGCTGCGCTCAGCTCAAACCCTTGCGGACCGTGGGCCCGGGCCCGGCCGGCCGGGGCTCCTGAAGCCCCGGCGAGCGAGGAGCCGGAGCGGCCGCTGGGACGGGGCGGGCGAGGCCTGGAAGTGCGCTCCTATTGTGCTGGCGTCGCCCCGCCTCTCGGGTAGGACCCGCCCCCGCCCTCGGTGCTGGGACCCGGGGTCGCGCTGCTAGGCTGCCCCGCCGCCCCGCTTCGGTCTCGGAAGCTGGGAGGAGCGGCTATGCGGCCTCGGGGACAACATCATCTGCCAGCGTCTTCGTGACCCTCTACCGGGCTGTCCAAACGCTGACGTGGAACGTGACCAGTTCTGAATCCTCATGGAGAAGTTTGGGATGAATTTCGGGGGTGGCCCGAGCAGGAGGGACCTGCTGGAGATCATTGAGAGCCAGAAGCAGCAGCTCAGCCAGTACCAGACAAGGCTCAAGGATGTGGTCCGCGCCTATAAAAGCCTCCTGAAAGAGAAAGAGGCTCTGGAGGCCAGCATCAAGGTCCTGTCGGTATCCCACGAGGCGGACGTGGGCCTCGCAGGTGTCCAGCCTCCAGGCCACACCTCTCCGGACTGCGTGGATGACCGATGCTCCACGCACAGCGAGGATAGCTCTGGGACCGCCACCAGCTTGGATACCACGGCCAGTCTCGCTAGCACCAAGGGTGAACTTGGGGCAGAAGATGACAGACTGGCCCGTGGACCACCACCTCCAAAGTCCGAAGAGGCTAGTGGGTCAGAGAGCGGTGTCAGCAGCAGCAGCGGGGATGGACAGTCTGCGGGTGGGGAGCTGGACAAACGACTGCACCAGCTGAAGACTCAGTTGGCCACTCTGACTAGCTCTTTGGCCACGGTCACCCAGGAGAAGTCCCGCATGGAAGCTTCTTACCTGGCTGACAAGAAGAAGATGAAACAGGACTTAGAGGATGCCAGCAAAAAGGCAGAGGAGGAGAGGGAGCGTCTGGAGGGAGAATTGAAGGAGCTGCAGGAGCAGATAGCAGAAACCAAAGCCCGCCTTATCACACAGCAGCACGATCGGGCCCAAGAGCAGAGCGACCATGCCTTGATGCTGCGTGAGCTCCAGAAGCTGCTGCAGGAGGAGAGAACCCAGCGCCAAGACTTGGAGCTTCGCTTAGAAGAGGCCCGAGAAGCCCTGGCTGGGCGGGCATATGCTGCTGGTCAGGTGGAAGGGTTTGAACTGCAGGCGAAACAGCTGACCCGGGAGGTGGAGGAGCTCAAAGGTGAGCTGCAGGCTCTTCGAGATGAGAAGAATCGGCCAGACCCCCGGCTGCAGGAGCTTCAGGAAGAGGCCGCCTGCCTTAAGAGCCATTTCCAGGCCCAGTTGCAGCAGGAAATGAGGAAGGTAATGATCTTCATCTCCTTCAATCATTTAGCCTGAAGTGGGAAATATTAAGGCTTTTTTTCTCCTTTGATAGTGGCTGTACTTTCAGTTTTTGATGCTGTTGGAGAAGTTTTATTTGCGGGTCCTGGGAATTCCTGTCCTGTGTGGTGTTGACAGTGTCCACAGAGTGTGCTTCCAACAGGATGTGGATGGAGCTTCTGAGTGTCAGCTGGGTTGGAGCCAGACAGCTCTGAATTTCTGGGCATTGGCATCTTACCAGCTGTGCTCTGTGAAGCGTATCGTAGCAGCTGTGCAATGAAAGGTAGTATATGCCTATGTGTAGGTAGCAGTATATGCTTACAGGGAGGGTGGCTGAAGGGGGCAACGGGAATTTTCTTTGAAGAAATAACCTCTTGTAATTGCTTTCAGTCAAGATTTGCCTTTAAAGACTTGCCTTTACAGTGCCTCTGTTCAGTGTGGAGAGAGATCCAACGCAGTTTTGAACCTCCCAGGAATATTGAAGAGGAAAAAAATGTCCCCTGATTTCTTTTTTTTAATATATTTTTATCCATTTCAGAAAGGAAGGGAGAAGGAGAGAGAGATAGAAGCATCAATGATGAGAGAGAATCATTGATCGGCTGCCTCCTGCATGCCCCCTTCCCTCTACTGGGGATCGAGCCCGCAACCCGGGCATATGCCCTTGACCAGAATGGAACCCTGGACCCTTTAGTCTGCAGGCTGATGCTCTACCCACTGAACCAACTGGCCAGGGCATCACCTGATTTCTTAATAGGATTTGGGGACGTACATGATAGACAAGGATAACATACTGAATATGTGAGTTCAGTGTGTAATGGGAGAGAGTGGAAGCACTACAGCAGAATAAGGACTGATATACAAAGGTTCTTTATATTGTTTGGTATAACTTGTGATTGGGAGCAGAACCGTAGCAGGTTACAGGATCTTTTGTGAGCTCCCAAATCAACAGAAAAATCCCCAGTTCCCATTCCTGTCAGGTCAGTCCCCGACCTCTTGCTCCCCTATCTTGCTTTCTCAAAGTTTGCCATAGAGCTTTGTGGCTTTTCTGGATGGATTTCTTATCTGTTCCCTTGTTTTACAGACAGCCCTTGCAGAGGATCAACTACGCCAGCAATCTCAGCTGGAAGAGCAGAGGGTGGCAGCCCTGGAGAACCAAATATCCGAGGTGTCGGAGCTGCTGGGCACCTATGAGAAAGCCAAGCAGAAGGACCAGCTGGCCATCCAGAAGCTGAAGGAGCGCATTCTGCAGCTGGACCTGGAGAACAAGACGCTGGCTCTTGCAGTCTCTAGCCGGTCCCCTCTAGACAGCCATGCAGAAGAGTCCAGTCTGGATGTCAATGTCCTGAAGGACAAGATGGAGAAGCTGAAGAGGCTACTGCAGGTGGCGGCCAGGAAAAGCCAGGTGACCTTGGATGTAGAGAAGCTCTGCAACCTGGAGATAATGCCCAGCTCTGAGGCTGCCGATGGGGAGAAGGCTACTGCGCTCTACTACCAGCAGGAGCTGAAACAGCTGAAGGAAGAGTTTGAGAGGTACAAGATGAGGGCCCAGGTCGTCCTCAAGAGCAAGACCACCAAAGACGGTAACCTGGCCAAGGAGCTGGAGGAATCCCAGGAGCAGCTTGCGGAGCTGAAGGAGAAGTATATCTCCCTGCGGCTGTCCTGCGAGGAGCTCGAGCGCCAGCACCAGCAGGAGGCCGAGGACTGGAAGCAGGAGCTGGCCCGGCTGCAGCATCACCACCGGCAAGAGCTGGAGCGGAGCCAGCTGGACTTCAGGGACCGCACGCTGAAACTGGAGGAGGAGCTGCACAAGCAGCGGGACCGTGCCCTGGCTGTGCTGGCCGAGAAGGACTTGGAGCTGGAGCAGCTGAGGTCTGTGGCTTTGTCTTCTGTGCTGCCAGGACGCAGAAGCCCCGTAGGTGGCGGGGATCCTGAGGACCCGGCTGACACAGCTTCCCCTGATAACCTGACCCAAGCACTTCAGCTCGCTGCGGCCAACGAGCCCACTTTCTTCCTGTACGCTGAGCAGTTGGCCCGCAAGGAGGTGGAGATCACATTCCTGAGGAAGCAGAAACACAGGCTGGAGGTGGAGGTGCATCAGCTGCAGGAGCGGCTGCTGGAGGAGGGGGAGCGGCACCGAGAGGAGGCTGGAGTCCTGCAGAGCCGCATTGAGAAGAACACCAGGGACCAGAGTCGGGAGGGAGCCAATCTGGAGTACCTCAAAAACATCATTTACCGCTTCCTGACCTTGCCTGACAGCCTGGGCCGCCAGCAGACACTCACAGCCATCCTGACTATCTTGCATTTCAGTCCAGAGGAGAAACAAGTGATAATGCACCTCCCACCCAGTGGTGGCTGGTGGCCTTCAGGCAAGAGATGACGTCATCTTCACGGACTCCTAAAATTTCCATGCCTCTTTCGTGAGAAGAGACAGGCTCTGGTTTCTACACCCGCTTCTCTTACCTTATCATTTTTTTCTTCAGTGTTGAACTTGGAGGAGTCTTCAAAGTGGGGTGGGGTATTCTGCCAAATGCCATTAATGCTGCTTATCCATGGGCCCTAGAGATAGTGGAATGTTGACAACATCTTCTGGTGGTGGTGTGTGTGAATGAGGAGGAGAGGGGGGGAGAGGTTAAGATTGAGAGGTACAAAAGTTGGTGAAATGGTAGGAAAATATTGGAAAATAAGACTTTTTTTTTCTTTTGACATTGTTCTCCTAGCGCAGAGCTAGGAATAAATGTGACTCCAAAGGGAGTTCAGGCAATTTCTAAACACACACAGGACTGGCTATTTTCTCCATCATCACAATCTGAGCCTGGTCCACTGCTGCCCCAATTATCTGGGGACATAAATCCAGGCTGGAGAGGGGCCATGAAGTTTGAAATCGTGACAGGTGTCCACTAGTCCAGAAGGCCAAGGAATAGTTCATCCTGGAACTGGGAAGCTTGGTCTAGTTAGGGCTGGGTACAATCTAATCCATCTGCACAAAACACACTTTTGATCACCCCAGAGAAAACCCTGAGCACCAGTTTGATCTTAGGGATTTCCTGAGTGACCTGCTTTCGGCCTGGATAGGATTATAATAGACCTTTCACACTTGTCCCTCCTTTAACCAGCCTGCCTATGGTTGACCTGCGATTTGTGAGTAAATACTATCTTTTCTTCAATGTTGAACTTGCATTAAGAAAAAAATCTGCCCATCCAGTGTGGTTCAGTGGTTTTGCTTTGACCCATGAGCCAGGAGGTCTCAGTTCAATTCCTGGCCAGGGCACTTGCCTGGATTTTGGTTTCAATCCCCAGTAGGGGGAGTACAGGAGGCAGCGGATTGATGATTCTTTCTCATCATTGATGTCCCTATCTCTCCTTCTCCTTTCTCTCTCAAATCAGTAAAAAAAAGAAAAAGAAAAAAAGAATCCTAGTTTCTTGCAGAGAGGGGCCCTATTGGGAAGCTCTGATCCTACCTAGCTGTAAGGAATTAGCTCAGAGGTTTATAGGGAAGAGGAAGAAGATTGCTGGGACCCTCACAAGAAAGTGGCGTAAGTTCAGCCGAGGCCAGACTGGGGTTCTTGCTGCTCCGTGGACAGCATTCTGGCTAAGGTGTTCATGGTTACTGTCACCAGGGTATTTTGCCCACTCACTTAGGGAGCTAATAGAGTTTCAGCTCACAGTTCTCATCTTCCCACATGTGTTACTATAACGTTTCATTCTCCTGCGGGGTTTCTTACATTAGAAGTTGCATAAGTAGATTCATTCTGCACTTAAGGAAAGGAGGCTTATTTTTCAGGCAGTCTGGGAAGAAGGGACTCAGAAAAGGGGGGTTCAAACAGTGTCAGTTCCCCTATTTGTTTTTTTCCCTGCTCTTGCCGGGTATAGAGATCTTTGGACCCTAAAGACCAATGCTTTGCCACTCATGACTAATCTGTATCTTCATTATTTCATCATAGAGCTGTTTTGTGAGGGTTGGAGGTGTAAAGGAATTTGATTAAAATGTTCTGCTTGGGAGGCTGGGTGACCTGGACTATCTACAAACTACAAACAGTGCATGGACTTAATGGGACAGAAGTGATATGTTCAAGTGTTAATAACAAACCGTGGAATCATTAAACCTGAACAACTTGACGTATGTGCTTCCATAATGGTATATATTTATCTGGACACAAATAGAGTGCGAGTGAAAATGGTAAATGAAAAGGATGGAAATATTTCATTATATTGATCTATGAGCTTGAATCTAGGGATGGATACCTCTGCTTTAACTGCCTCCCTCACAACACTAATGCTTTTTAGCCTGGGGTTTATGCGTATGTGTTTGTGTGTAGGCAGCTATACTGGGAAAAGATGTTCTCAAGGGTTTAGTGAGTGGGCTCGGAACTTTCAGTTACTGCTTCAAACTTTAGAAGTAATCTGTGAATGCTTTATTATGCTTCAAATCAGGGTTTATGGTGTCCTGGAAAAGTTTCTCGGGATCTAAAGCTAAAGTAAATCATCATCATCTCTTACTTTATTACCTGATCTCTTTGCATGTAGGATATACTGTATTATTGTTGTTATTTCTAGGTGGTTTTGAACAGAATGGAAAGATCCATAATGATTGTTGCTTTCCTGGGACTAAATATTCCTGTACTTTTGACTTTTGAGATGATACCAAACAGGCAAAGAAGCAAGTCAGTTTCTGATGAGTAATTTTAAGTATCCATACACATAAGGCTGTGAATGCTCTCAACTGACATGAAAAAACTTGGTCCCTTCCTGCCCTTAACGACACACACGTTTCTTCTCTCCCAGCCCCTCACCCCCAAATAAGCTTTTCAGTTGTTTGACTGGTGTGCCTCTGCTAGGTACTCATAGAAAAGAAAGGGTGAGAAAGAGAAAGAATTGAAATCAGACTCAGAGAAAAATAAGTTGTCCTTGGGCTCCGGTCTCAGAATATCAGTGCACGAGTTGTGTCAATAAGGTAAGGAGACTGACCCTTACCCGTTTAACTATTACCACATAAATCAGAGAAGAATCCCTGAGAAGAGGTGGGTGGAGAGAGCGGCAGGAAGGCAGATTGACAACTCTAAAGGCTTTCTGCTTTTCCCCTCTCCTCTCTCCTGTTGGGCACCTGTAATCTGGGGAATAAATGTGCATCTGTCATGCCCTTTATGAGGCAAGGTGATAGGAATTGCCCAAGGCACAGACTCAGGCTCATCCGTTACCCAGAACCCTAAGGCTCTTGACCTTGTCCTGAGAAGCTGCCATGACAGGGTTGTTTCACTAGCTCTTGTGGAATGTGACAACACCATGTTGAGCTGTAATTTACACCCATGTATCATTCTCTCCTCACAGGTGTCAGTATCGCCCATTTTATAGATGAGGAAGCAGAGACCCATGTTAAATTTGCCCATCCATGATCATGCAACTAATAGAGGTCCAAACCTGGTCTGATTAACACCAAACCTGCTTCATCTGGGTGTGCTCTTGTCTCCTTGGGACTTGAGGGTCAGGGCCTGTCTCCATAGATGATTTCTAGGGATGGAGAGACTGATTGATATCTAAGCTGAACTGGGCTGGTTCAAATGGAGAGTAGGTCTCCAGCTATAAATTGTAATCAAGCAAAGCTGCTACACTACAGAGTTGAACAAGCAACATTGATTCTTCATAAGAGCCCTAGAGCTACTCTGTCCCCCAAGTTCTAGGTGGCTGCTAATTTTAATATATTGCCTTTTTTTTTAGAGGCGAGAGAGAGAGAGAGAGAGAGAGAGAGAAACATTGATTTGTTGCTCCCCCTCTCCATGCATTCATTGGCTGACCCGGGATTGAAACCACAACCTTGCTGTATCGGGCTGATGCTCTAACCAACTGAGCTAACTGGCCAGAGCTGCATGACTGCTAATTTTAAAACCTGTATCATTCTAACTAAAGGAGGACTGGGTAACAGCTATTGTTATACTGTGCTCCAAGTATAGCCTCTAATAAAGCTGGGGAAACATGTGGGGAATTGGAAATAGAGCACTAGTGAATGGGTCACTTTACCCAATCTTCAATCACTTTTACCCCCTCCCCTGCTTCTCCCAAGCAGCCTGGTTATTGATGATTTTTGGAGCAAGAAAATGGATTCAGACTTTCTGGGTTGAAATCTCAGTCCAATCTCCGGCCAGCTGTGTTACCTTGATAAACTAATCTCTCTGAACTCAATTTTCTTGTAATGGGGGATAATAATACCTATTATCTTCAGAACAAAGAAAAACGGTATAAAGAACCAGCACAGCACCCGAAGCAAAGTAGGTGGTAAACCGAGCCCCCCCCCCCCCCCCCCCCCCGCCCCGAATGTTAAGTGGCAGAATTGGAAGTTAGGCTGAGCTCTTCTGGATTTAAGTCCTGTGTTTCTAACCACAAATGCTGCTGTAAACTAAAGGAAACAGAACAGCTGATGGCTTGCATTGCCTCCCATAATTTACTGATTCTCACAGCAGTTTTGTGAAGCATATCTGTTTTGCAGGTGAGATGGACTGCCCAAGGCCCAGAGCCCCCAATGGCAGAACCAGAATTCAAACACGATCTCAACCATGGCCCGTGCACTTCCTGCTGTCTGTGCTGTCTTCCAGCAGAGGGCAACGTAGGCTACTGATGCGTGGCCCTGAGAACCATAGGGGCTGTCTTCTGGCCTGGCCTGGAGGAGGAAGGGCCTTGTCCAGGTAGTCCTCCAGTGGCAGCTGACGGCCTTGTAATTTCCCAGAAGCCTCATTCTTTCCTAGCAGCGGAGCACTTTCACTCTGAAAATTATGACATGAACTCTGTTACGAGTCAGTTTTATGTGAGTGTGACAAGTGCCCGTTTTCCCTGGGACCCAGATCTCCTGGATAACCTAAATATCAACGATCCTGACCAGGCTGCAATCCAGGGAGCCCAGAAAAGCGAAGGCCACTTGGAGGCCAGTGGCCCGCGTAAGGCCAATGACCCCGTGCCTTGACTTCAGCCAGGAGACCATCTCTGGCTTAGTGTAAACTTGGCCATCCCTATGGGCGACCACTGAGGGACTAAATATTTTCTTTCATATCTGGAAGAGTGAATTCGAAGGCTGATAATGATTTTATGTGAATAGGAGTTACTATTTTTTTTATATATATATTTTATTGATTTTTTACAGAGAGGAAGGGAGAGAGATAGAGAGCTAGAAACATCGATGAGAGAGAAACATCGATCAGCTGCCTCCTGCACATCTCCTACTGGGGATATGCCCGCAACCCAGGCACATGCCCCTGACCGGAATCGAACCTGGGACCCTTCAGTCTGCAGGCTGACGCTCTATCCACTGAGCCAAACCGGTTTCGGCAACTATTTTTTAATCTATTGATTTTTTTATAATAAAGAGAAACCTTGACTTGTTGTTC
Organism: Myotis nattereri; assembly: GCF_964212035.1. Taxonomy (NCBI): domain Eukaryota; kingdom Metazoa; phylum Chordata; class Mammalia; order Chiroptera; family Vespertilionidae; genus Myotis; species Myotis nattereri. The sequence continues at coordinate 19,930,499 of NC_138086.1, read as the reverse complement.
CACTTATTCATGCATTCATTGGTTGATTCTTGTATATGCCCTGACTAGGGATGGAACCTGAGTGATTTTGCGTACTTCCATTTTTAAATTTACTTCTCTGTCTCCTTGACTGTCTTATAAATCTCTCAAGGTCATGTCCCTTGGCTCCATTCATCTTTGTGCTATCAGGACTTTTTATAAGCTGGCACATACTAAGTGCTCTATAGGTAGCTGAATGAAGGAACAACAGACTGAAAATACCAATTTTGTATAATTTTATAATACAATCCACCATCTGGATTCTTATTTGTCACTTAACACTATGCTTTATGGTATCCCCACCCCAGCCCCCCCAATATAGGATCCTGTCTAGGATCACACATGGCATTTAGTTATCACATCGATTGGTTGCCTCCTGCTTGTGCCACAACCGGGGCTGGGGATTGAACTTGCAACTGAGGTATGTGCCCTTGACCAGGAATCAAACCTGTGACCCTTCGGTCCTCGTGCTGACACTCTAACCACTGAGCAAACTGCCCAGAGCTATTGATATTCTATTGCTGCCATAACAAATTACTACAGACAGTGACTTTAAGACAACATAAATTTACCTTACAGTTTTGGAGGTCAAAAGTCTAAAAGGGCCCCAGCCAGTTTGGCTCAGTGGATAGAGCGTCGGCCTGCGGGCTCAAGGGTCCCAGGTTCGATTCCGGCCAGGGGCATGTATCTTGGTTGCGGGCACATCCCCAGTACGGGGTGTGCAAGAGGCAGCTGATCGATGTTTCTCTCTCATGGATTTTCTTTTTTTTTTTTCTTTTTTTTTATTGCTTAAAGTATTACAAAGGGTATTACATATGTGTCCATTTTATCCCCCTGCCCTAGACAGTCCCCTAGCCTTCCCTATCCCCCAGTGTCTTATGTCCATTGGTTATGCTTATATGCATGCATACAAGTCCTTTAGTTGATCTCTTACCCCCCTACCTCCTGCCCCCCAACCCTCCCCGGCCTTCCCGCTGCAGTTTGACAATCTGTTTGAGGCAGCTCTGCCTCTGTATCTATTATTGTTCAAAAGTTTATAGTGGTCTCTATTATCCATCTCATGGATTTTCTAACTCTCTATCCCTCTCCCTTCCTCTCTGTAAAAAAATCAATAAAATAAAGTCTGAAAGGTGTCTCACTGGGCGAAATCCAGGTCCCAGCAGGGCTGTATTTCCTTCTGGAGGCTTAAGGAGAAAATTCTGTTTTCTTGTCTACCAGCTTCTAGCAGCTGCTTACTCCACGTCTCCTGGTCCCCTTCCTCCATCTTCAAAGCCATCAATGTTACATCTCTCTCGTAGTCACATCTTTTTCTAACTCTCTTCCTTCTTAAGGACCCTTGTGATTACATTAGACCAGGGGTGGGCAACCTTTTTGTGAGTGCGTGCCAAAACCAGCAAAATCTCTGACTCAAAATTCTTCTGTGTGCCAACCCTAATTTTTTGAGAACGTGTTATGCCTACTTGATATCTCTTAGGTGTACATATGTGAAGAACCTTGAAGAAATGATAAAATTCATTCGAGCGACAAAAACACAGTATATGATGATAAAAATACATTTATTTTTTAATGTATACATGTACACTGATATTCCGACAGAAAATTTTATGACTCCATTTGATATTATCAGTGGGACTTTTGCTGCTGCATCACTGATGATAGAGATTTTACATCAGGTTTATATTTTGTGACCTTCAGAGATATGCACGAGCTACTACTTTCATCCGTCAGGCTACTCCTATTACGAGACTTAACAAAATTCATCAGTGAGAACAAAGATTCACAAGCGTATGTGGATGAAACCAAAACACTGGTTGGATCTAGGAAGGCAGGGAGAGTTAAGGCAGAGGCATAGAAATTGCTCTTCCCTTCTCTCGTCAATCCATGCCTATGGTCTTTAAGAAAACTTGTTAAGTAAAATTATTTATTTATCTAAGATGCACCTACACTGAATTTATCTGAAAAATAAAAAGTTGATCTTAAGAAAAAAATTGTAAATGGAAGATTATAAGAGAGGGTTTCGCGTGCCAGCAAAAGTTACTGGCGTGCCATGTTTGGCACGTGTGCCAGGGGTTGCCCACCTCTGCATTGGACCCACCAGATAATCCAGGATAATCTTTCTGTTTTCAAGTTAGCTGTTAACTCCCTTCTGCTGTACAACATGACAAGTTCTAGAGACTAGGACATGAGCATATGTACTGGGGTATTATGCTGCCTGCCGCCATATATATTTTGAAAATATTCTATCTGGAAAGGACTTTGGTAAAAGTGAAAAATGGAAAATCAGAATTCTTCCTCACTCCTTGAAACAAAGGTTTATGGTACTACTGGATAATTCCTAGCAATATTTTTTTCCTGGGAAAGCAGCAACACCTAGTGTCTCTCCATATAAATTTCAACAATAAACATAAAATGTCCTGTAATTAAAAAGGTAAACCAGAAGATGTAGCTCAGTGACTGTGGTGTAGAAATGACATTCTCTCTACTCACAGAGAGCGAGGGATGTTGATTCTCTGTATGTTCTTTAGACTTACTGTGAGCCCCCACATCCATGCAAATATCCAGAAGTACTTTAAGTAATTCTGTTTGGGGCATGCCACCACACTTGGTTCTCTGATAGATGCAGAATGATAAGAACATCCTCAAGTTGGTTCCAGTCTTATTGGGCAGATGAGAAACACCTGGCAATTAAAGCATATGTACCCAGCATGGCCAGCATGTCTCAGTGGTTGAGTGTTGATCTATGAACCAGGAGATCATGGTTCGATTCCTGGTCAGGGCACATGCCTGGGTTGGGGGCTTGATCCCCAGTGTGGGGCATTCAGGAGGCAGCCGATCAATGATTTTCTCTCACCATTGATGTTTCTATCTCTCTATCTCTCTCTCTTCCTCTCTGAAATCAATAAAAAATATTTTAAAAATCTTAAAGCATATGTACCCATTTCCAAAATACTGAGGACTGATAATAACGCTTAGTTGTACATACATCAAAATTCAAAAGAACACTGATTGAAGCAGCAGAGATGTTTAGTTTTTGCTCATGTGAAAGAATTGGTGCAGCCACAGTCTGCAGTTCCTCAAAAAGTTAAACATAGCCCTAGCTGGTTTGGCTCGATGGATAGAGTGTCGGCCTATGGACTGAAGAGTCCCAGGTTTGATTCTGGTCAAGGGCACATGCCCTGGTTGCAGGCTCGAACCACAGCCGATCAGTAATTCTCTTCATTGATGTTTCTATCTTTCTCTCTCCCTTCCTCTCTGAAATCAATAAAAATATATTTTTTAAAAAAGATTACCCTCCGTTATTATTTTTTAAAGTGAAACATAGAGTTACCATATGACCCAGCATTTCTGCTCCTAGGTAGATTTACAAGAGAATTGAAAACATAATTCCATACATAACGTGTACACATAATTCCATACATAATGTTTATAATAGTATCTAAATATATAAAGAGCCAGGGGCCATCGCAACCGAATGGACAACTGAACAGGCTGTGCGGGGTGACCAGGCCAGCAGGGGGGTAGTGAGGAATGACCAAATGACTGAACAGCAGGCTGTGTGGGGTGATCAGGCCGGCAGGGAGGGCAGTGAGGGGCGATCAGGACAGCAAAGGGGGGCGATCAGGACAGCAAAGGGGGGCAATGAGGGGTGACCAGGCCAGCAGGGGGCACAGTGTGCAGCAACCAGGCCAATAGAGGGGGGTAGTGAAGGGCGACCAGGCTGGCAGGGGGGCAGTTGGGGGTGACCAGGCCTGCAGGCGGGTCAGAATGGGGTGACCAGACTGGCGGGGGGGGGGGGCAGTTAGGGGCGACCAGGCTGGCAGGCAGGGCAATTGGGGGCAACCAGGTTGGCAGGGGGCCAGTTGGGGCAACCAGTCTAGCAGGCAGAGGCAGTTAGGGGTGATAAGGCTGGCAGGGGGGACAATAGGGGCGATCAGGCAGGCAGGCAGGTGAGCAGTTAGGAGCCAGTGGTCCCAGATTGTGAGAGGAATGTCCAACTCTCAGTTTAGGCCCCTCAGTTTAGGATCGGGCCTAAACCAGCAGTCGGACATCCTCTGAAGGGTCCTGGATTGGAGAGGGTGCAGGCTGGGCTGAGGGGAATACCCCCCCCCCCCCCCCGCCGCGCACGAATTTCGTGCGCCGGGCCTCTAGTCTATATAATAAAAGCTTAAGTGATTATTACAGCGCAATGACCAGAATGACCAGTTGCTATGATGTGCACTGACCACCAGGGGGCAGATGCTCAATGCAGGAGCTGCCCCATGGTGGTCAGTGTGCTCCCACAGGGGGAGTGCTGCTCAGCCAGCAGCTGGACTTAGGGCTGGTGAGTGCAGCAGCGGTGGCAGGAGCCTCCATGGCAGTGATAAGGAGCAGTGAGCAGGCGGATGGGAAGGAGCAAGGGCTCCCGGACTATGAGAGGGTGTAGACCTGGCTGAGGGACCCCCTCCTCCCCCAGTGCATGAATTTTGTGCATCAGGCCTCTAGTCTATAATAATAAAAGGGTAATATGCTAATTAGACCAGACATCTTCTGGACATCCTTCCTGATGAAACCAGGGCCGGAAGGAAGCAGCCCGGGTCCTGGGTGCCTGTTGGTGGCTGGAGGAGGGAAGCCTGGGTCCCGGGTGCTGGAGAGAAGCCAGTGCCAGGAGCCAGGGGAAGGGAGGTTTACTCTTGCATGAATTTTCATGCATTGGGCCTCTAGTTTTTTATAATAGTGAAATTGTGGAAACAACCCAAATGTCCACCAACTGATAAATGGATAAACAAAATATGGTATATCTGTGCAGTGGAATATTATTGAACCATAAAAGTACTAATACATGCTGTAACATGGAAACACCTAGAAAACATTGTGCTATGTGAAAAAATAACAACCAGACACAAAAGGCAACATATTGTATGATTCTATTTATATGAAATATTTAGAATAGGTCAATCCATACAGACAGAAAGCAGATGAGTAGTTGCTAGGGGCTGGGGAGGTAAGAATGGGATTGACTGCTAATGAGTACAGGGTTTATTTTAGGGGTGATGAAATGCTCTGGAATTAGTGATGATGGTTGAACAGCTTTGTGAATATATCCAAGACCTTAAAAACCATTCCAATGTACACTTTAAATGAACAAATTATTGTGTATGTGAATAATCCTATCTAATAAAAGCCTAGGTGGCATCATGCCCTCACACAATGTCATCACAAGTTGGCTGCCACAAGATGGCCACCCTCACGTCATCACAACATGGATGCCACAAGATGGTCAGCAGGGGAGGGCAGTTGTGGGCAATCAGGCTGGCAGGGGAGGGGAGGTGGAGGCAAACAGGCCAGCAGGGGAGAGCAGTTGGGAGTGACCAGGCCTGCAGGGGAGGGCAGTTGGGGGTGATCAGGCTGGCAGGGGAGCACTTAGGTGTCAATCAGGCTGGCAGGCAGAAGTGGTTAGGGACAATCAGGCAGGCAGGCAGGTGAGCAGTTAGGAGCCAGCAGTCCTGGATTGTGAGAGGGATGTCTGACTGCTGGTTTAGGCCCATATTGGAGAGGGTGCAGGCCAGACTGAAGGATACCCCCCTCCCATGCACGGATTTCGTGCACCGGGTTTCTAGTATCTCAATAATGTTACTGAAAAATACTAGAACTAAGGAGGCAAAAATGGATGATGAATAAGCAGAGGGCATGAAGCAGAGATTGGAAAAGTACCTTCTATTAGTTTGTTTGTATTTTTTTCCCTTCTATTAGTTTTTGAACTCCCCACCCCACCAGTTCCATCTCCAGGCCCCAGAGCTATCACCCCTTTCTTTCTCACGTATTAGGTCTCTTTCCTCTCCCCTTTCCCTACTACAATAAGCAGATTGCTCACTACGTGAGGCTGATTTGGCCCCAGACAAGGAGCGAGCTGGTGGTTATGATCCTTATGGAGATAAAATGGAGAACATACTGATGGCCCTTGGGCTAGTCACCTTCCCTCCTTCTCCTCATTAACACACGTTCTGATGTCTCCCTCACACCACGGGGCTTTATGCTTTTTTTTTGTTTGTTTGTTTGTTTATTTGTTTTGTTTTGTTTTCTTTCTTATGATTTCCTTTATTATTTTTAAATTATAGCTGACATTCAATATTATATTTTTTCATTATGATTTTCCTAACATTTTCTTTTCTCTAGCTTATTTCATTATAATACAGTAAATAATACTTATAAGATACAAAATATGTGTTAATAGGCTGTTTACAGTATATTATTGGTAAGGGTTCTGGTCAACAGTAGGCTATTAGTAGCTAAATTCTGGGAGAAAACAAAAGTTATATGCAAATTTATTTTATTGTTTTGCCTCAAAAAGTGACATTTATTCAAAGGAAAAGAAAAGAAAATGACAAGATAGCCATCCCTTGACTCCATTCCCTCTCCCCTCCTGCTCCTCCTCAGCCTGCCAAGGACTGAGAACCCTGACTGGGATAAGGTAGCAGGCCAGCCCCTCTGAGATGAGGTCAGCAACATTGAGGGGCATCTCCTCAATGGAGGTGTTGTAGAGTCCTCTTGCCCTAGCTGGTTTGGCTCAGTGGATAGAGCATCGGCCTGTGGACTGAAGGGTCCTGGGTTCAATTCCCAAGAGCATGTACCTTGGTTGCAGGCACAATCCCCAGCACTGGTCAGGGCGTGTATGGAGGCAACCAATCGACATGTCTCTCTCTCTGTCTCTCCCCAATTCTCCCACTCTCTTTAAAAATGGAAAAATATCCTCCAGTGAGGATTAACAACAACAAAAAGTCCTCTTGTTTTCTTCCGTTACCATATTAATAGCCACACCCTTATGGCCAAAAGGTCCACCCCAACTGATTCTGTGGATATAGTTTTCCCTGTTGGTGGGAAGGTCATAGTTGATGACTAAAGAATCCTGCTGCACATCAATGTCTCTGGCCATCAGGTGTGAAGTAATCCATACTCTGCTAGAGTGGAACTCCCTCATTATTACAATTCATTCCTTTTGGTCCATATATCCATGCATAGCAGAGACAGTGAAGTCTCAGGTGTGCATCTTCTCAGTGAGCCAATCAACTTTTCTTCCAGTGTTGATAAAGATGACTGCCTGGGCGATGGTGAGGGTTTCATACACGTCACACAACGTGTGCAGCTTCCACTCTCCTTTCACACTGATGAAGAATCGGCAGATACCCTCCACAGTCAACTCTTCCTTCTTGACGAGAATCCGAACGGGGTCCCTCATGAACTTCTTGGTCACCTCAAGCACATCGGAAGGCACTGTAGCTGACAGTGATTCCACCTGGGTGCTGCTGTTGAGCTTTTGGAATATGTCATAGATCTGGTCCTTGAACCCATGGCTTAACATTTCATCAGCTTCATCTGGTACAAACCTCTTGATGTATTTGGGAGACAGGTATCTGTGGTTAAGCATATCAAACACATGGCCTGGGGTGCCCACAATGATAGGGGGAGCTTCCATCTGCAGCTTCTGCAACTCAGCACACACACTGGTCCCCCCAAGGCAGGCAGGAGGCCACCATGTAATCTCTTAAAGCCATGACTACCTTCTGTATCTGCTGTGTCAATTCTCTAGTGGCTGCCAGGGCCAAGACCTGGGGGGCCTTTAGATCCAATCCAGTCTGTTGCAGAATCCATATGGGAAAAGTGACTATTTTCCCATCCCAGACTGGGCTTGAGCGATCACATCATAACCCTGTTCATAATTTACACGTTGAATTTCTGAAATTTCTTTTGGCTTTGCTTCAAGCATGTAATCTCCTAAATGTTCCATCAGCTGTTCAGCAGTTATGATTTCCGTCATCGGTGGAAGTTTCACCTTCCAGGCCAGAAGCAAAACACTGAGGATGGCCAGCAAAGGGCAGGGTCCGTTCTCATTCTGGGTGATGATGGGTGTGTGCTCTTCCTTCCACTGGATCCACTTGATGTGATGGACAGATTGTCCCGGGAAGCGTTCCTTGGAGGCCGCGAGCACCTGAGCTGCCTCCTCCTCCTCCTCCTCCTCCTCCTCCTCCTCCTCCTCCTCCTCCTCCTCCTCCCGGACCCTGCTCTCAGCTCCTTCCTCACTATTGAACTCGGAGCTCCTGGGGAAAGAATGGAGGTTAGAGAACGACTCCCGGGAGTCCAGGCTCGGCGATTCCCCGGCGGGCTCGGGTCGCTGCAACTGCTGCTGAGGCCGCCGGCGCAGCTGGGCTCCTCGGAGCCCGAGGCCGCTACCTGGGGCCGGGCCGGCAGGTGCCTGCGGGATCAGCCGGCGCCCGCGTCTCCGGCGGCACCCAACCCCTGGCCCGCTCGGCCTCGGCTGTCTCCGGGGAGGCGGTCACCTTGCGCTGCCCTCTCAGAGGCACCTTCTGGGCAGCGGGACTCTCCAAATCGCTCTCTTGCAAATCCAAGCCCCGGAAAGAGCTGCAGGGTCCGGGAACCCGAGAAGACCTGGCGGGAGAAACCGTGTCCGGGAGGCTCCTCCGGCGCCCGCCGCGCCCTGCCCATTCCCGCCGCCCACACTTGGGGACCATCCCCGCAGCGAGCCTGGTCTCCGGGCGCCCTTCCTGCGCAGACGCTGTCTCCGGCGCTGGCCCGGTGGCCACCCCGTGTTCTAGCGGTTGCAGGCTCTCGGGCCGCTCTCCAAACCCAGCCGCCCGCCCCTCGCTCTAAAGAGACCGCGGCGGGTTCTCCTCACCCAGCGCCTCCGACGCCATGACAGCGACTTTGTTGTTGTTGTTGTTGTTAAATCCTCACCCAAAGATATTTTTCCATTGGTTTTTAGAGAGAAGAGAAGGGAGACAGAGAGAAACATCGATGTGAGAGAAGCACATGGATTGGTTGCCTCCCTCAGGCGCCCCGACCAGGGCCAGAAATGGAGCCTGCAACCGAGGTACGTGCCCTTGACCAGAACCAAACCCAGGATCCTTCAGCCCGCAGGCCAGTGCTCTATCCATTGAGCCAAACTGGCTAGGGCACCCGGCTTTATTCTTGATCTGTTTCCTGTTCTTCTAGTGCTGTATAGACCAAGGTACTTTTTTTTTTTTCTTACAGGACAAGACACTACTCCTCGTACCACTGTAACAGTTATTTCACTTGTAATAGAACTTTATCGACAGTGCAGGTTGGATCAGGCTCCATGCCTTCCCCTCTGACTGTCCTTCCCATGTACATGGATTCCTAGGTGGTGCAGAGATGCGTGGCGGCTGCCTGAGATGGCAGAGTCATTGTACAGGATAGTGTCCCAACTGTCACAGCCAGAAGAAGTGGAAAGAGACGTGACAACTAAATGTCATATGGCATCCTGGCTGGGATCCTGGAGCAGAAAAAGGACATTGGGTAAAACGAAGAAAACATAAATAAAATACAGACTTCAGCTAATAAGAATGTATCAATATTGGTTTATTAATTGTGACAAATGTGCCATACTAACGTAAGATGCTCATCACAGGGAAAACTGGGTTTGGAGTACAAGAGAACTCTTACTGTTTCTGACATTTTTCTATAATTGTAAAATTATTCTAAAATTGAAACTTTTTTAACCTCCCCACCCCCCACGTATAGTGTCCCCACCACCATCAGAGCGGACCCTTTTAAAAGAGTGTCATCTAATATGCTTGCTTTGAAGGGTGGTTATGGACACCACCTGTATCCTCAGGGCAGCCTGGGAAAGTCCCCTTTGCCCTCTCTCTATAAAAGATAGAGTTTTAGAGCTTGGGGGAGTGGATGGGAAGATGAGGGCCCTGGAGCAGCAGCGCACATTCTGGTCCTAGGGTGAGCAAGGCCTTCAAGCACAGTGAGTGACAGTGAGCGAGTCTGTGCGACCCTGGCCCGTGTCCAAAAGGCTAACAGGGAAAAGTCAGTCCGTGAAGGGAGTTGAGGTAATTTTGCTTCTGGGGCAGAGCCCAAAGGCAGGAGCTGACAGCGTAGCCAGCCTTTGTGCTGAACTTGAGATTTTGTCTGAGAACAAGCAGGGGCTGAGGGCGTATACACCACGCAACTGGTTGGATCAGGCCCTGGGGTCCCCGGCCTCTGACTGTGCACAACGGGCCAGCACACATCTCCTGACAGACTGCTAAAGGCGGACAGACAGCCTGGCCAGACAAGCTGCTTCTGGAACTACTGCCTTCAAGCCAGGCTGACCCCTTTGAAGTACTAGTAGTCTTTTCCTGTCTCTACCCTCCACCCTGCAGCTGAGTTCTGCCCTCCCTTTCTGCAATGACACCCTCCTGGCCTAGCTCTGGCTTCGCTCCAGCAGGCTGATGAGCCTACAACCTCCCATCGACCCACATCCGGAGTCCTGTGCCTTGAGGCCCTCAGGCTTCCACCCCACCCCCTCCCTGCTCACAGTAACTGCCTTGGGCCAGAGTCCAGGCCAGCAAACACCTTTCTAAAATTATAAGAAAGATAAAAGTCAACAGGGGTCCAGGGGCTTTTTTTTTTTTTTTTAATTTAAAATGTTTATAGATCCAGAAGTGGGCTGGGGAGTCGAGAAGGAGGATGAGAAGCCACACAATATTTATTCTCAAATGTGGCATGAAGTTTTCTAATTTCAGCATCATATTGCTAATGATCTTCAAGTCCTGACACTAGAGGCTCAGTAGTGTCCCGATGAAGATGCTTGGATGGATAAAACCCGCTGTTTCCCCTGGAAAGTGATGCCCAGTTTGTTCTTGAGACATCCAGTGATGATTAGCAGTATCCCCCCAAGCAGCTCTAGGCTCAGCTCTGGCACTCACATCTTAATTAGGTGGGTTTTTAGTTATCCATGTTTTTCTTAACAGAGTGTTTGGTTATTTTATGCAATTAGAAGGAGGCAGCTCACAACAATCATCACATGGCAGAAGAGACAGGACAGAAAAGATCATTAACTCTACCTTACTGTACAAGTCCCAGCAGTAATTAAGAATGTACAGAAACAGCACAGCTTCAAGTATTGAGTTGACAATCTCTAATAACAACACCAGCAGTGTGGTGCGCTTCATAAGAGTAAAAGTGATTAGCTTGTTATATAACCTAATCATTGTAAAAATGTAATTCTCATAACAACATTTGCTATTACTGTCTTGTAAATTTTTTAAGATATATTTTTATTGACTTCAGAGAGGAAGGGAGAGATAGAAACATCAATGATGGGAGAGAATCATTGATTGGCTGCCTCTTGCACGCCCCCTATTGGGGATCGAGCCCACAACCTGGGCATGTGCCTTTGACCCGAATGGGATCCGGGACCCTTCAGTCCGCAGGCCGACGCTCTATCCATTGAGCCAAACCGGCTAGGGCTGTCTTGTAAATTTTGATACATCAAATTGTGATGCAGCACAGAAGCCAAAATAAGTGTTTCCTCCGTGCAGTCCGTCCTCTGGCAGCAGGTGGTGCGGGTGGAGTGGGGCAGAACCCAATTTTCAGTAAGTTCTTATTTTTTCATTACCTGGATGAATTCTAGGAATAAATGCTGCAGAAGCTAATTCTTTCAGGAGAGGAGTGGTTCTAGAAAGATGATTAAGATTCCCATGAGGTATTAAGGGGGATTTTAAAATTTCCATTTATCAAAAAATTCAACTTAAACATTTTTCGGGCTACTTGAATGTGTGAGGACGTGGGCCAGATGCTAGATACAAAGGTAGTGCGACAAGGTTTCTGCCTCAGGAGCTGCTTCTAACCCTGGATCACCAGTCACTGATGTCCCTCCCCCCGGGCACTTGGTCACTGGCTAGAGCAGCCGTGGGCAAACTACGGCCTGCGGGCCAGATCCGACCCGTTTGAAATGAATAAAACAAACAAAAAAAAAGACCGTACCCTTTTATGTAATGATGCTTACTTTGAATTTATATTAGTTCACACAAACACTCCATCCATGCTTTTGTTCCGGCCCTCCGGTCCAGTTTAAGAACCCATTGTGGCCCTCGAGTCAAAAAGTTTGCCCACCCCTGGGCTAGAGGTTAGGCGTGGTCATGTCTCTTATGTTGACCTATAGGAACTTGTGTGAGTCCTTGACTTCCCCATCCTCCTCCCAACAAGTGACCAGTGAGTTTTCTTTTCTTTTTTATAAAGAAAGCCATTTTATTATTTAAAAAAAACACATTTTTTTTTTTTTTAATTTCAGAGAAGAGGGAGAGGGAGAGAGAGATAGAAACATCAATGGTGAGAGAGAATCGTTGATCAACTGCCTCCTGCACGCCCCCTACTGGGGATCGAGCCCGCAAAACAAGCATGTGCCCTTGGCCAGAATCGAACCTGGGACCCTTCAGTCTGCAGGCTGACGCTCTATCCACTGAGCCAAACCTGCTAGGGCGAGTGAGTTTTCTTTTTAACTGCATCAAATTTAGCCCATCCTGCCTGTTATAGAAAGTAAGTTAGACTTGCCACCACCCCTGGTGATGGACTGTCCGCAAGATGACATACGCAAAGGCACAGTGGTTGGCATGCAATAGGCCTCAGTGAAAGGTACTTTTTTCTCCCTTTCCCATTTAGAATCTCATGAAAAATGGGAATTCTTATTTATCAAAATAAAGCCGAATCCATGTGTATTTTCACTATAGTAACATCGAGAACTTTTTACACAAGCGATTTCTTCGTTTGAGAATTGGATAATAGCAGGGACGATTTCATAGTTACCACTGGAGCCTGCCAATTGACTCCCAATATCTATTCTCCTCCCTCAGGAATAGCATCTCAGTATTCAGGTGGGCAGTATTGTGCCACAAACTAAAAGACATTTGCCAAATTCCCTTGCAGCTATGCAAAACCATTGACTACTAGATAGTAAGATACTAAAAGGAAGTGTGACCTCCTGGCAATGGGCAAGGAGACACCTGATGGGTGGTGTTGCTCTTATATCAATCAGGGCCAAAGCAGACATGCAGTCCTTAGTTCATCCTAGCTTGATGCCTATCTTGGTGGCCAGAGCTGTTTGTTGCATACCTTAGGAACATTAAAAAAAAAAAAAAAAAGAAAGAAAGAAAGAAAGAAAAGGAAAAAGTGTGTGATTTTTGTAAAGGCTGTTTTTAAGGAATGGAGCATCCTTATTTTTCCTTTGCTCCATTCTGCTACCTGGGATATAGATGCCGTGGCTGAAGCTCTAGCACAGCGGTTCTCAACCTGTGGGTCACGACCCCTTTGGCGGTCGAATGACCCTTTCACAGGGATCGCCTAAAACCATCCTGCATATCAGATATTTACATTATGATTCATAACAGTAGCAACATTACAGTGATGAAGTAGCAACGAAAATAATTTTATGGTTGGGTCACAACATGAGGAACTGTATTTAAAGGGCCAGAAGGTTGAGAACCACTGCTCTAGCAGACCCTGTTGGACCATGCGGATGAGTGCCCCATTCTAGGGACGGTGGAGAGTGAGCTGGAAGGCACTTGGGTCCGTGGTCATGACTGTCTATTTCTGGATGTCTTCTAGGTGAAAGAAAATAAATTTTTAATTTGTTTAAGCCACTGGCTTTTTAATTTTAATTTTAACTAATTAATTTTTTTTCTTTTTTTTTTTTTTGGTGCCGTGACTCGGATCCGAACCTATTTTATTTTTAATTGTGGTAAAAATAATATAAATTTAACCATTTTTAAATGTATAGTTCAGGAGTGTTACTTATCTTCATATAAACTACTGTTGTTTTAAATTTTTTTTAAAAGTGTGAATTCAAACCTAATCTTAACAGAAGTTCTGTAACTGACCTCCAATGAACGAACTGGTTAAATTTACAACACTCTTCGTTTCTTCAGTCATTGCCCCATCACATGAATGCTCTGGCTACTTAACTATTCTCTAAGACAGTGGTTCTCAAACTTGCAGGTGCATCAGAATCACCTGGTGATTTCTGGACTCCGCTCCCAGAGTTTCTGATTCGGGAGGTCTGGAGGAGGGCCTGGGAGTGTGCATTTCTCACCCGTTTCCAGGGGCTGCCGGGGTGCTCACTTTGAGAACTGCCCGTCTAAGTAAGAACACCAGTCTTCTGTTTCTACCAGCGAGCTGAATGTTACCCATTGTGTTTGTTCTCAAATCTGTTGACATGTGTTATACTTCTGAATGTCTTTAGAATTGTAATGATGTAAACTTGTTTACGTGTCACCCTGTTTATATGTAATGTACTTGTAGATTTTAATTTAAATCCTATATAATAGAAGGCTAATATGCAAATCGACCAAACGACATAATGACCAGTTGCTATGATGTGCACTGACCACCAGGAGGCAGAGACTCAATGCAGGAGCTTCCCCCTGGTGGTCAGTGCACTCCCACAGGGGGAATACTGCTCATCCAGAAGCTGGGCTCACGGCTGGTGAGCGCAGCGGTGATAGCAGGAGCCTCTCCCGCCTCCTCAGCAACACTGAGGGCCCCTTGGGGGATGTCCACCTGCTGGCTTAGGCCAGCTCCTCACAAGGGGTCCCAGACTGGGAGAGGGCATAGGCCAGGCTGAGAGGACCCCTCTCCTCACAGTGTATGAATGTCGTGCACCGGGCCTTTAGTGTTACATAAGGTTATGAAAAAGCCGTTGAAAAAAGAATTGTTACTCTGAAACTAAGCTGAGTGCTTTGGAACTACGTACTATAGGTACTCACTAAAATAATGCCAATAAGTTAAGTTTGGTAGGGTAACTGTTAAAGATCAGAAAAAAAGATCTATAAAAACTTAGAGGAATCATAAACTCAAGTTGCTCTAAAAGGGTTTTTTATTATTGCTTTATTTTAAACAAATCAAGTCTATAAATTGTAAATGATGTAGGATGGCTGTGATGTAGTCAATAGAGACAAAACAGAAATTCAATCAGGGCATCCAGTCTTTACAAACAAAAACAAAAACTTTTGGAAAGTTGGCAAACAAATGTTTGTTTAAACATTGTAAATTAAAATACAAGTGGAGCTATTTTGTTACGTAGAGAGCACATAACATAAGATACTTATTTTAGAAGGGCTATATTATTATTATTATCTGTATTCTTCGGAAAAATGCTCTGATCACTTTTTGATGTTACTTCTGAGATGGCCCTTGGCAATCATCTCGTTTAGCTTTCTTATTTGATAGATGAGGAGAATAAGGTCTGGAGAGGGAAAGTGACTAGCCCAAGGTCATTTTGTTGGTTAGAGTCAGAGCCAGAACCACACAAAGAGTCTGGACTTTTACAATACACCATGACACTTTTTCCTGCCCCCCTAAAAAGCAAAGCAAAAAACCCCCAAAAAACCCTCCAAGGATTTGCCTTAAACAATGTCCTCAGTGCCTGGTGGGATCTTCGGGGGCCTTTGAATTCTGACAGTGGTGGTAACAATGAAGGAGCTGATCTTCCTCTCTTATTTTGCTTGTAAGATTCTTGACTCATCATCAATCAAATATTTACCATCAAAGGGAAGTAATTGTATTTTTAGAAATTATTTTTATTTGTTTCAGAGCAGAAGGGCGAGGGAGAGAGAGAAACATCAATGATGAGAGAGAATCACTGATTGGCTGCCTTCTGCATGCCCCACACTGGGGATCGAGCTGGCAACCTGGGCATATAGCCTGACCAGGAATCAAACCGTGACCTCCTGGTTCATAGGTCGACGCTCAACCACGGAGCCACGCCAGCCAGACCATATTTAGAGCTCCAGTGAGACCTACATAATAAGTCACAGGAAACATTCCCATCTCAGTTAAGAGTCTATTGAAATTCTATTAGAAATAAATGACTGTGGGTAAGTTTTCGCACAGTGACATAGTTTGTTCCATAATGAATCAATAGGTGTAGTTGTCGTTCCCCTATCCTTGACAGGTGTAGATTTGCAGAATTACTGAAAGTTTTTACAGATATCAAAGCAAAAAGAAAAAACACTTTAACTTTTAACTTGATACTGTTAAAAGTTAGGACCATCAGGAAAAAACAAACACAGAACTCCAAATAATTTGTTTAGAAGACCTGGGGGAAAATTGAAAGTTTTCCTTCACTAAAAACAATCCGATTTTATATTTCCTCTCCTGTATATTCACTTCTCTCCTTGTCTTTCTGACTCCAGGGGTGGCAGGTGGGGTAACATTAGCAATTTGCCGTGTTTTATTCGTATTTGTTTTCTCTAGATGGCCCTGAGGATTTGGTTGTTGGGGGTGGCGAACACCTGTGTGCAATGTGAATAACTTATTAGCCCCGTGCATTTCTAGCTAAGCACGTGACTCAGAAGTTCAGGACCAGCGTTTTATGGTAAGTGCGCCCCTTCTAAACATCATCCGTGACGTGATGAGAGCAGCATGACGTTCTTTTGTTTTCCCAGTGGGTTTAAGGAACAGCAGCCCAGGCCTCTGAGCTCATCCCCTCCCGGAGGCAAAGACGGAAACAACCCGCTGAACTCGTCCCTGGTGCCTCCCTCCTGCAAATGACTTCGATATTTGTTGCAGCTGCCTGGGTTTTCAGCGCCCTCCTGGCCCCCTTGGTCCCTGAAGAGGCCTTTGCACTTCGTGCCGCACATGTCCAGGAGCCCTACCTTCGTGCAGCTGTTTGCTGAGGAGTAGCATGTTCTCGGCGCACAAAAGCAGCCGCTGAAAGGACAGCTTCGGGCAGAGGGAGGGAGCTGGCCGCGCAGCGCCGGCCGCACCAGCTCCAGCGGAAACACAAGCTGCTCGCCCTGCCCAGGAAACCAATGGAGCGTCCCTAGGAAACCCAAACTCCAGCTTGGCTCGCCCCAGCTCTCTCCCCCGCCTCCAGACCCCCAGGTGAGACTAAACCAAACCAACACACCCCTAGACAGCCCAGTCAGCCTGCCTGGGCCGCCTGGCACCATCCAGAATTTGACCTGAATCTTAGCGTGTGTTATTTTGTGCCAAGAAATGCGGTCACTACTGTTCTCTTTTGTTTTCCAGCAATTTATTTGTTTTTTGTAGTAACTTAAAACATTTCCTTTGGGAACGCGGTGAAAAAGGTCGAGGTAAATGTTGACAAGTGCAAACTCCTTTGGCTTAATTTAGGGTTTGAGAGTTCAGAAATGCCTACCGCTGCTGACCAGGTTGCCCTCCCCAGGCTCTCCACGGCCTCCTGAGAATGGTGGCCCAGGGCCAAGGCTACGCATGTGATGCTGCCGTTTGTGGGGTCTGTTTCAGCATTTATATTTAAATATATTTCCCTCTAAGAATTTTTAATTGGAGATTTCGCCTCGAGGTGCTCACGCAAATCAGAGAAGGCGCCAAACCTAGTTATTTCGCTTCGCAACCAAGCTTTCTGTCAGGGCTTTCTTTCCCCTGCGGTTCTTGCCCCAAAGCGATCTGTAAAGCAACCCACTCTGATACAGTTTGAAAAGTGCATTTTGTACTTGGCTCTTTCTTTGATCGAATTAATCT
Organism: Myotis nattereri; assembly: GCF_964212035.1. Taxonomy (NCBI): domain Eukaryota; kingdom Metazoa; phylum Chordata; class Mammalia; order Chiroptera; family Vespertilionidae; genus Myotis; species Myotis nattereri. Next base: position 19,913,198 of record NC_138086.1, on the reverse strand, counting down.
GGGCCTTTTTGTAGTTCTAAATGAGGCCTATGGGCTGACAATGTAGCTGTTTAAAGGGGATTTTAGGGGACAATAGCCAATGCAAATAGTGCCATGAGAATGGCAACTTGCTTTTGCACTTTCAATCACATAATAACAGCAAAGAAAGCTTTTAAAATGAATTGAAATTTTGTGGCTTGCCATCTGGGATTATTTGGGGAAACAGTTCTGAAAACTGCAGTTGGGCAAAAGAATGGTAGTTGGGTCTGCTCTTAAGCTGACATGTTTCAGATGGCAACCTTATGCTAACTGGTGCGGCGTTGGCTAGCATTTTTTTCTTTAAAAAAAAACATTTATTATTTTCCTTCTCTTGGATTATCTGCAAAAATTCTCTTTGATTGCTGGTATTTGGGTCTGAAAAACTTTTCTATTGTTGAAGAATTCAATTCAACCGCTTGCAGCTGCTGATCCCCTCATTGTTCCACTGGTGATGTGTACGCGTCTCAGATGAATGTAGCCAAGCCTTTTAGTGCCTTAATAGGTGTCTACATAAAGGTCATTTATTCGGCGGTACTTGTTTTAACAAAAGTTTATACACAAACAACAACCACAGCTAAAACATTCACATTAATCAATTTCCTCCTGGTGCAGAACTCGAAAACTGCCTCAAGACATGGAGCAGGCACGAAAAATGTTTTCTGTGGATGATGTTGTAAAGAAGCAAATAGATTTAGCTATTTCATCAAGGGCAAACCATAATGGTTTCAACACAGTTTCTAGCTGAGGTCTCCCATTCTGCTGTTTCTGTGTCTATGTAGCTATGTCCTGCTGAGGATGGAGTGAGTTTTAGCTCTTCCCTTGATGTTCACCCTGGTTTGGGAGCTGTTCTGGTGGCTGTCAGCTATTGCCTCTGCAGGAAAGGATGCGTAGGTGATGCCAGAATCTGGAGAAAATTGCATAAAGGGGTACAATCAGGTACCTAGAATGCGCAAAAAATAAATCATTTCTTTGCAGCTGTTAAGTTTCCTTGCTATACAAAAGGAAAGGCACAGCCACCCCTTTACACCTGAAAACCCCATAGAAGGCCATTTTTAGGATGAAGTAAATGATGAAAATCAGCGATGCAAATGCTGATGAGGATGCTGACATGCTAACTAAACTTCTGGGGGTTCTGGGGGTTGGGGAGGCAAACAAGGGTTTCTATGGGATCTTGGTGCTTCCTTTTGGTGCTGAGAGGGGATTGCCCAGCACAGTGGACGTCATGTGGGAATAACCAAACTCTGGCCACATGGGGGAGTGGGGATGCCCACCCACCGTTTCCCTCAGCCACCGGGTAATTCAGAGACAGGGCCCCATTCTTCCATCCATCTCAGGATGCTGGTACCTGTTTATGGCCCTGTCTTCACCCAGATTATTGAGGAAGTAAAAGTAAATGATTGACTGGTATCGCTAGGTTATTCTCCTGGGCTGAGTTGGTTTGCCTGCTCGTTCATCTTTCAAGCTCAAGGCTTACATTTGAGAAGTTGAGGATTCAAGTCTTAGCTGCTTGTGGGGGTCTTGTGAAGGTCACGAAGCTCTGTGATCTGTCCTCTGGGTGTGGTTCCACCCCTTCCCCCAACCTCATCTGAGAGTCTCTTCCCTGGCCACACTCTCCCAGGCGGAGGCCCCTACCCGTGGAGCCAGCTGATTCTGTCCCAGAACTTCCCAGCCTTTTGGGTTGGACAGGTGCTTCTCAAACTTTATTGAGCATGAGAATGACCTGGGATCTTGTTAAAATGCACATTCTAATTCTGTTGTTCTGCGATTGGGCTGAACATCTGCATTCTATAAAGCTCCCTGGTGATGCTGATGTTGTTAGGGGCTCTAAATTCTAACTTGCCTGGAGATGAGGTATCGCTCTTATTCTTCCGGAGCCAAACTATTTATCAGTCACCTGAGGAGTTTTAAGAATGCCCATCAGTGCTATCAGGGATTTCCTGACTCTTCAACTCCAGTAGCTTTTTCAGAGATTGGTCAGGGAGTTTTGGGGAGGCTTATCTTTCGATTTATCTTGCACCTGACTTGATTCTTCATTTCCTAGCAGGAGGAGACACAGAGTAAATGATACCTGGTCCCAATCTTTGATCATTTCAATATTTGTCACTCATTTTTAAAATTACCAAATAGCTATCAGATGCCTCTGTATGCAGGCACTGTGCTAGGTGCTGTAGGCACAGTGGTGGCAAACGGATCTCATCTCTGTTCTAAAGGAGTTTACCTTCTATGTCAGTAGTTCTCAACCTTGGCTGCACATTAGAATCACCTGGGAATCTTTTTAAAATCCTGATTTCTGGGCCCCATCCTCCGGAAATTCTGTTTCTTTGTTATGGGGTGGGGCCACAACATTAGTAACAGAGAGATAGAATTTCCAGAGGATGAGGCCCAGAAATCAGGATTTTAAAAAGATTCCCAGGTGATTCTAATGTGCAGCCAAGGTTGAGAACCACTGTTCTAGGACAGTGGTCGGCAAACTCATTAGTCAACAGAGCCAAATATTAACAGTACAACGATTGAAATTTCTTTTGAGAGCCAAATTTTTTTAAACTTAAACTATATAGGTAGGTACATTGTTATTAACTTAATTAGGGTACTCCTAAGGCTTAGGAAGAGCCACACTCAAGGAGCCAAAGAGCCGCATGTGGTTCACGAGCAGCAGTTTGCCGACCACTGTTAGGAGGTCTCAACCCTGGCTGCCCATTGAAATCACCTGAGGAGTTTTTACAACCAATAGATACCTGGCCTCACGGTCTCTCTCCCAGAGGGTCACACTGAACTGGCCTGGGGTGGGGCCTGGTCACCAACGTTTGGAAGCACTCCTCAGGGGAATCCCCATGTTCCTAGCAGCGTTATTTACAATAGCAAAGATCCAGGACTGAGGACCCCTGGCCTGAACTAAAAGGATGTGAGAACTGTGAGAATTGCTACCTCGGGTACAGACGCCAGAGCTTGAAGAGGACAGTGGGATGACCGTGTAAGTGGAACTGTTCCTGGCAGCCTTCCTTCCTAGCATCATGCCTGTCACAGTAAGAGAATGGCAGTTAGCAGGTGTGCCCGTCAGAACTTCGTAGGATCACAACTACTCATATGTCTGTGACATCATGTCCTGATTCTGTGTCATAGGCTGTGGTATTTCTCTGACACTAGACCCTCTACTGTGCAGCTGAGGCTGCTTTGGAGCAAAAAAAGACTCAACTCCATTGTTCAGGTCAGGGTGACCAACTGTCCTGGTTTGTCGGGGACTGAGGGGTTTCCCAGGATGCGGGACTTTCTAAAGCTAGAACCAGGAAAGCCCTGGACAAATCTGAGAGAGTTGATCAGCCTAGTCCTAGTGCAATGACCCCTGCTGCAGGTTCTCAAACGGACACAAAAGGCAGGACGCATAAAAGGTAAATTTGAGAAATTGAACTTCACCAAATTAAAAATTTTTGCTTTATGAAAGATTATGAGAAGAGGATGAGAAGATAAGCTACACAGAGAAAATATTTTTGAACCACACATCTGATAAAGTATTAGTGTCTAGAATAAATAAAGAATTTGAAAATGTGCTAAGCAAAACAAGTCAGGCAAAATGTTAAGAACCATATGATTTCATTCATACATGGGATATAAAACTGAAAGCAACAAATGAACAAACAAGAGACACAAACAAAAACTCATAGACACAGACAACAGTATGGTGGTTACCAGAGGGAGGAAGGAGTAGTAGGGGGTCAAATATATGACGATGGACGATGATTTGACTTTGGGTGGTGCGCACACAATGCAATCTGAAGATCATGCATTACAGCAGTGGTTCTCAACCTTCTGGCCCTTTAAATACAGTTCCTCATATTGTGACCCAACCATAAAATTATTTTCGTTGTTACTTCGTAACTGTAATGTTGCTATTGTTATGAATCTTAATGTAAATATCTGATATGCAAGATGGTCTTAGGCGACCCCGTGAAAGGATCGTTCGACCGCCAAAGGGCTCGCAACCCACAGGTTGAGAACCCCTGCATTATAGGATTGTACACTTGAAACCTACATAATCTTATTAACTAATGTCACCCCAATAAATTTAATAAAAAGAAATTTTTTTTTTCAAAACTCAACAGTAAAAAACAAACAGCGGAGTTAGGAAATGGGCAAAAGACATGAACAGACAGTTCTTCACTGAAGAGGATATACAGGTGGCAAATAAGCACATGAAAAGATGGACAGTATCAAACACCAATCAGAAAGAATGTATGCACCCCTATATTTATAGCAGCATTATTCACAATAGCTAAGATCTAGAAGCAGCTCAAGTGCCCATCAGTAGATGAGTGGATGAAAAAGCTGTGGTACATTTACACCATGGAATACAGTGGGGCCTTGACTTACGAGTTTAATTCATTCCAAGCTCGTTAAGGAGCTCGTTAACTCAAATTACTCTATCAACTCAATGCAAAAAATCAGCGGAGAGACAGCTGGTATCTCAAAAAACTCGTTAGTCGGGATACTTGTAAGTCAAGGCCCCACTGTACTGTGCAGCTATAAAAAAGAAGGATCTCTTACCCTTTGCAACACCTGGAGAGAATTATGATACGTGAAATAAGCCCGTCAGAGAAAGACAAGTATCACATGATCTCACTCATGTGTGGAATCTAACGAATAAAATAAACTAACAAAATAGGTCCAGAGGCATGGATGCATGGAACAGACTGACAGATCTCAGAGGGGAGCAGGATAGGAGATAGGGAAGAGATAAACCAGAGAACTTATATGCATAGCCCATGGACACAGACAATAGTGTGGTCAAGATCTGGAGTGGGATGGGAGCTGGGCGGGGGAGAAATGGGGGAAAATATGGGATATCTGTAATAATATCAACAATAAAAATAAACTTAAAACAAGATGTACAACATCAATAGTCATTAGAAATATGCAAATTGAAGTCACATGAGATATTACTACATATCTATTAGAATGGCTACAATGAAACGTAATGACAGCATCAAATGTGGGTGAGGATATGGATAAAATGGACCACTCATACATTGCTGGTAGGAATGTAAAATGGTACAGCCACCCTGGAAAATAGTTTGAAAGCCTTTTTGTAATTTTATTTTTATTTGTATAAAACTAAACATGTAACTACCACATGCCCAAGCAGCTGTGCTGTTGGGCACTTATTCCAGAGAAACAAAAACTTATATTCACACAAAAACCTGTACACAGATGTTCAGAGCAGCATTATTTGTAATACCTAAAAACTGGAAACAACCTAGTAGCCTTCAACAAGTAAATGAACAGCCAATAATTATATTTCAGTGGATAAAATTTTTCAAGACATGATTGGGGGAGAAAGAAAACAAAAGAAGTTCTTAGAGGTGAAAATGTTGGAAATTACCATTGCAGTGCTTACTAGGTTTGGATATTTGATTTTGGGGTGCTGCATCAGAGAGTAGTTAGCCTATGTGGTATGATGGGAGATATACATTCTCACAGAATAAAAGGACACAGTGAAGTTCTCATTGCCCAGAGTCCAAGCAACTAAGAAATCAAAAAAGTAGAAAGAGCCCTGACCAGCCTGGCTCAGTGGATAGAGCATTGGTCCACGCACCAAAGGGTCTCGGGTTCGATTCCTGGCCAAGGGCACTTACCTGGGTTGCAAGTTAGTTCGCTGGGATGTGTGAGGGAGGCAACCAGGCAACCAATTGATGTGTCTCTTTCAATTGATGTTTCTCTTTCTCTCTCTCTCTCTCTCTCTCTCTCTCTCTCTCTCTCTCTCTCCTGTGTCTCTGTCCCCCTCCTTCCCTCCTTCTCACTCTCTCTGAAAAGCAATGGAAAAAAAATATCCTCTGGTAAGGATTAACAACAACATCAACAAAAAGTAGAAAGACACCAAGTAGTAAGCATATTCATATTAAGGATATTTAGTAACATAAAAAAATACTACTTCTAGGATATAATTGATGTAAGTTCCTCATTATTCTTCTATGTCTGTACCTCTACAGTATAGTGATAATGAATGCTCATAATAGTGATTCTGAAATATTACTGGATCTTGAAGTACTCTCTGAATGATAAAATATGATCTATAAATGCTATTATTGGTAGACTCGACTGTATCACAATTTTCTGCAACATGGTAATACATGAGTGGTCTCCTTATTGCATCTCTTAATTAATGTTTGCTGGTCAGAGCATGGTTTTTCCATCCTTTGTATGTTCAGAAGTTGAAGGTACCTGGACACAAGAGAACTCATGAGCTCCTCCTTACTTGTTTTTTACAGAAAGGAAGAGAGAGGGATAGAGAGTTAGAAACATCAATGAGAGAGAAAAATCGATCAGCTGCCTCCTGCACACCTCCTACTGGGGATATGCCCACAACCAAGGTACATGTCCTTGACCGGAATTGAACCTGGGACCTTTCAGTTTGCAGGCTGACGCTCTATCCATTGAGCCAAACCAGTTAGGGCATCCTCCTTACTTGTTAATTAAAGGGCTCATCTGTTGGTCCAGATCATTAGCCAGGTTGAATTTTGAGTCCAAGCACCCAGAAGTGCCAAGCCAAGGGTCTCATTTTGTGTTGGTCATGCTAAAATGGCACCTACTGGGACCCTTACCTCTAGTACCATAGGAATAATGACAAGTGACTCCAATATAGTACTTCCCATGCGCCAGATTCTGTTCTGTTTTATACACATTAACTCAATTCTCCTTACAACCCACGAGATACACACTATACCTATTCCCATTTTACTGATGAAAAAAGTGAGGCACAGAGAATTAAGCTGCCTGAGGTCATGTAGCTTAGCAGAACAGAAGATCAAACCCAGGTCATCTGACTCTAGAATGTATTCCCTTTCAAAACAGTATGCAAATACATAGGCTTCCTAATAAGTCACCTATCTGAATATTTTAATTGCAAAATGCCCCAAATTTTCTAGAATTTCTTTTCGTTTCCTTTTCTGAATCAATTTATCCACTAAGTGGCTATGTCACAAAGTGGACACACATGCAATATTCCAGTTCGACAAAATGGTAAATCATGGCAGAGTGCATTCATTGTGGGGCCTCACAGATTGCGAAACAAGACCAGATTAAAGTTCTCCTCAATGTCCTTGTGCATGTCACCTGTTTTGATGATGCCCGCATAATATACCAGTTACTGGTGCTCTAGGATAATTTGTTGAATGGTAGTATTTTCATTTATTTAAGGCTGTGATTCAAACATAATGTGTCACTTGTTTGTCTTCATGGGTTGTTATTTCCCATGGGTGCCTTTGAAGATGAAGGACAAGCTTGCTGTAGAAGCACTAATAAGTTTTAGAGAAATTATTTCTGAAGTTTATCTCTGCTCTCCCAAATTTGCCGCAGATGGGTTGAGCTATGAACACCAGAACGTTTTTTATTTTATGGTATGTTCACAGGCTAAGAGGGATTTGAATGGCTCTAGATTTAATCACAGGCTGCTGTTTCTTAATGTAGCATTGTGTTCATTTAAAAAATGAAATGAGACCACATTATCTTGCAACTAGGTCGAAGGGGTTTCTCTGTCAGGAATTTGTTATTGTTATCATTACGGACATTTTCCTTTAGTATTATTTCTGTTTCTCGAGTTTCTGAGAAAAATCAGTGGCTGCACCAGATATATTATTGTGTGATTTTCTCATTTTCTTCACTTTCAACTTAGACTGCTGGGCTAGTTCCGTGGGGGGAATGAGTGGTAGGTAATTAACTTTTAGATAAATTATTGCTGGAATCAAAGAGAAGACACCTTGAGCGCCAGAAGTCAGTCTATCAAAACAGTTGGTGGAGATGTCCCTGTAATTTTATCATTTTGCAAATGATGCCAGTAATGTTTGCTTTGCAATCTAAGAAGTAGCATCTCAAGCACCCAGGCATCGGGATTAGTAAGAAAAAACCCCTAGGGCCCTAAGCCATCACCCAAGTGTCTTCTCTCTGACTGAGAACATAAGGGGTCAGAAAGAACAGCATGTGTCACTGTGGCTTACCGTAGACTCATCCATCCCCTGTGTGACCTGCTAGAGCAATCTTAAGTACGATTACAAAGTCGTGGCCCAGAATCCAGCTAGATTATGCAAAGAAAATGTTTGTGTATTCAGGAACAACTTTACCACATCAACCTACTGGACACTATTTTATTTGATAAATCAGACAACTGGCAGAAGATGGGGAAAAGCCTTTCAGTACATGCTGCCGTAATGGAAGTGCCTGTGTAGAATGATAAGAGGACTTCAACTTATCCTTGCTTTAAACTCTATGTCAAGTCACCTTAAGCTATAATTTTGTGTTGTTTTTTTAAAAAGTATATTTTATTGATTTTTTACAGAGAGGAAGGGAGAGGGACAGAGAGTCAGAAACATCGATGAGAGAGAAACATCGATTAGCTGCCTCCTGCACACCTCCCACTGGGGATGTGCCCGCAACCAAGGCACATGCCCTTGGCGGGAATCGAACCTGGACCCTTCAGTCCACAGGCTGACACTCCATCCACTGAGCCAAACTGGTCAGGGCTATAATTTTGTGTTTATTACTATTTTTCTTATATATACTACTTAATTGCAATTCTAATAGATATCTCAGAGAATTTTAGAACTGGAACAGGCCTTTGAGCTAATAATGGCTGAAATTACCCTGTCAAGGACCAGAATAAATGCTACGTACATAGTTTCATTCATATATATATATATATATATATATATATATATATATAATATATATTTTATTGATTTTTTACAGAGAGGAAGGGAGAGGGATAGAGAGTTAGAAACATCGATGAGAGAGAAACATTGACCAGCTGCTTCCTGCACACCCCCTAACTGGGGAATGTGCCCACAACTAAGGTACATGATGCCCTTGACCGGAATCGAACCCGGGACCCTTCAGTCCACAGGCCGACGCTCTATCCACTGAGCCAAACCAGCTAGGGCCATAGTTTCATTCTTCTTCTTCTTTTTTAAATATATTTTATTGAGTTTTTATAGAGAGGAAGGGAGAGAGATAGAGAGTTAGAAACATCGATGGGAGAGAAACATCGATCAGCTGCCTCCTGCACATCTCCTACTGGGGATGTGCCCGCAACCCAGGTACATGCCCTTGACCAGAATCGAACCTGGGACCCTTCAGTCTGCAGGCTGACGCTCCATCTGCCGAGCCAAACCTGTCAGGGCTGTTTCTATTTTTTGGTTATCATAAATTGTGCTGCCGTGAACATTTATTTGCATGTAAGTATTTGTGTGAATGTATGTTTTCACATTTTTTGGTTATGGACCCCCATAAAAGGAGTGGAATTACTAGGTTATATATTAACTCTATACTTAACTTTGAGAAACTGCCAACCTGTTTTCCAAAGTGGCTCCTCCGTTTTACTTTCCCACCAGCAATGTTGAGGGTTCCAATTTCTCCATATCTTGCCAACACTTGTTATTGTCTGTCATTTGATTGTAGCAATCCTAGTGGGTCTAAAGTGGTATCTCCAAATGGGTTTGATTTGTATTTCCTTAAGAGTAATAATGTTGAGCATCTTTTCATGTGCTTACTGATCCTTTGTGTATCATTTTCGGCAAATTGCTATACAATTCCTTTGCCTTTTTTAACTGGGTTGTTAAATGAGTTCATTATATATTCTGGATACTAGACCCTTATCAGACATATAACTTGCAAATATTTCTCCCATTCTGTGGGTTTTTTTCCCTTTCTTGATGGTGTCCTTTAAAGCATAATGTTTTTCATATTGATGATGTGCAATTTATTTATTTATTCTTTTGTCACTTGTGTTTTTTATCTTCTAAGACTTTTGTAGGTCTATAATCTTAGGTCTATATTCCATTTTGAGTTTTTGCATGAAGTATGAGGTAATAAGCATTTATTTATTTATTTATTTTAATCTTCACCCAAGAATATATTTTTATTGATTTTAGAGAGGAAAGGAGAGAGAAAGAGAGAGAAACATTGATGCGAGAGAGAAACCTCAATCAGTTGTCTCCTGTACACCTAGGTATATGCCCAGACTGGGAATTGAACTTGCAACCTTTTTGGTGTACAGGACGATGCTCCAACCAACTGAGTTGCCTGGCAGATATCACTTTGATTACTAAGCTGATATATATTAGGATAGCATAGTCACTTACTTGAAATTATGTTAACCTATTCATTGATTATGAAGAAATATTAGAATTTTGGTTGCAAATTTATGATTGGTTCTAACCCTGTATTTCCTAACTTTAATTTCGCTAATGCTAATAATAGTAAATATTATGATTCTTTAATTCATATATGTTAAGCTATTATACTGGGGAGGGGAAGTAATTTTCTATTGAGGAACTTTTGCTAACTTCTAGAAAAAAAAGCAATTCACGAGCCACAGAAGTAAAATGTAACGTTAATTATTATTTTAAAGAAAGTAATAAGATTTAAAAAATGCCGGGAGCCGGTCCATCCTTGCTGTTTCAAAGGACCTGGCATATATGGCATACTGTTCTTAAAATGTTTGCTCACCTTCTTGGCACTATGTGTTTTTAACCAAGGTCTCCTCTCTGAGAAAGATTGTTTCCCCAGGTAGGGATTTTCCCCTGAAGTTAGGGAGGGAATAAAACCTCTTAACTAAGTGCCAGACGGGTAATTAATCACTTTAACTATGAACAATCATGCTTAAGCTACATAATCTTTACTCCCTGGAATGGAGATAGAAACGCCCTAACCTTTGTAATAGAGATTGATAGGATTGAATCAACTGGTATAAATACAGATGTAACAAGACAGCAAGAGAGACAGAGAGAGACAGAACCTAGGCACAGAACCTACACAGAACGTTCTCTAGAGACAGAAGAACTTTGCTGGAGAGAACATGGCAAAAGATCCTGGACAGAAACTGGCCTCAGAACCTAGAGAACATGGCAAAAGATCCTGGACTGAACCTGACTACAGAAATTGGCAAGAAAACCTGACTAGAACCTGGTGACTGAACCTGGCTGGAGAACCTAGCGAGGGAACATGGCTACCGAACCTGGCTAGGGAACCTGGAGAACCTGGGACCTGGCAGGAGAACCTAGCAAGAGAACATGGACACAGAACCTGGCTGGAGATCCTAACCAGAACTTGGCTGGAGATCCAGAGCAGAACCTCTCTGGAGATCCAGACCAGAACTTGGCTGGAGATCCTGGCTGGAGATCCTGGATGGGCTGCTGATCAACTGAACGCTGTCCCTGTGTCATTCCTTCTTCGCCGACTCCGTCCACACCTTTGGGGACCCCTGGACCCGCTGGGGTTGGACCCCGGCAAAAAAAGAGTCCACGAATATGGTTCTTGCATTAGGACAGGCAACTGAAAGTAATATTTAAGCACATAAATATTGAGTATTTAAGAACACTGCAGTTCTATACCTTGGACCACTACAGAGGAAGAGAAAAAAGATAAGTGGGATTGGGAGGGAAAAGCAGAGAGAGGGACAATCAGGAAAGCCACACCAGAGGCAGGTGTGGTCTGGCAGTTCCCATGGGGTGTGAGGAACAGGGACTGGGGAATTGTGGCAAAGCAGAGACACACCCAGACAATGGCACTCAGGTACAAACACGTAAAGCTTCCTGTGCTAGTAAACATACAGGTAGACAGAAAAAAGAGGAAAGAAAGAGACCAAACAGGAATTGTTTACAGTCACGAAGAGAAAAACGGGTTTCATGAAGTAATACGCATGTTGGGAGACCGGGATTAAGTCATTTTAAAGGAGGCGGGGGCCTTTTATACAATCAAAAGCGTAACAAAAAGTATCCTGTCTTGCTACAGTCACCCTGGGTAGAACGACATTAGCTAAGAGGCAGGTGCAGCTCCAAAGCCACATGGTTTATTCTGAAAGGCTGTCTCCTGCATCACAGCTGGACCACGGTGCAGAAGATAGAATTTCTTCTAGTGAGTTCATGGGCATCATTGTCGTACATTATTCTGCTTATTTAATATATTTCATGCAGCCTTAGCACACCAGGAAGTTGTCAAGATCAAATATAAGTGACTCCCCCACCTTTTGTTTTGTTTTGTTTTTGTTTTCAAGCAACTCACAGCTATAATGCAAGCCAGTAGGCAAAAGATTCTAGGTCTTCAACACAGCACCAATCATGTACTATTACTATTGCAAATTCTAATTCAGGTTGTAAACTTACTGGAATTCAGTTGTACTGAGCCAACATGAGCTATAGGCTCTGAAACTTGATCAAGGGGTTTGAAATAATTAAAACAAAATGTTGATAAATAGCCAACAATGTGAGACTCGATCAGTGTGCGATAAGTTTTTAATTTAAGCACATTACATTCTTTTGTATCAAGTCCTTGAATAATATTAATTTTCGAGAACATTAAATTTGGTCTAGTGTACTGAAGCTGGTAATTATAATGCATAAAATTAGCTGAATAACCAGGGTAGTGCCAATTACTCTGTCACTCGTGAGTAATCAATTATTTTTGTGCAGCACAATGTATATGATGCCTGCACATAAAATGATAATGTACAGCACATAAATGAAAGATAATTTTTCCAAAGCATGGTGAGGCATGCCTAAAAGCTTTAACAAATTTACATGAGAGCTAGGTTATGTCTCTTTGAAGAGTGCTAAAGTGAATGGTTTGGAAAGATTTTGGTCCTGGGCTGACCTGTGTGCTAGCATCCCAGGAATACTGGACACATAGCTCCCATGTGCTTATGACGACCCATGAGCCTGGCCAGCGTGGCTCAGTGTTTGAAAGTTGACCCATGAACCAGGAGGTCACGGCTCAAATCCCGGTCAAGGCACATGCCTGGGTTGTGGCCTCAATCCCCAGTAGGGCGTGTGCAGGAGGCAGCCAATCAATGATTCTCTCTCATCACTGATGTTTCTATCTCTCCCTCCCCTTTCTTTCTCTAAAATGTTAAAAAACATTTAATCCAGTGGTTCTCAACCTTCCTAATGCCGCAACCTTTTACTACAGTTCCTCACGTTGTGGTGACCCCCAATTTCATTGTTACAAATTGAACATAATGAAAGCATAGTGATTAATCACAAAAACAATATGTAATGATATATGTGTTTTCCGATGGTCTTAGGTGACCCCTGTGAAAGGGTCGTTCGACCCCCAAAGGGGTCGTGACCCACAGGTTGAGAACCACTGATTTAATATGTTAGGAAACATATTAAAAAAGAAAAGATGACCAATGACAACTGGCAAACCAGATGTCAGGCATCGGCGTGTGGACGGTGTGATGGGTGAGTGCACAGAATGGGTGGACTACAGTGGCAATCATAGTGTATCAGCAATAGGCATTGCACCGCCAGGATTTTCTGTAACTTCCTAGCAGCCGCCCTATGAAATCAGGAGTCTTCTCTGAGGCTGATCACCCCCGTGGCTTCTTCTTCAGTTATATTCTGACCCCCACACTGAGTCCCTTGTCGTTTGGAAGCCCTCAGCAGGGAGCTTTTCCAGTGTCTCAAGTAGCGCCCCCTTCCTCAGCTATGGACTCCTTCAAGAAAGGAAGCTGAGCCCCAACCGGTTTGGCTCAGTGGATAGAGCGTCGGCCTGCAGACTCAAAGGTCCCAGGTTTGATTCCAGTCAAGGGCATGTACCTTGGTTGCGGGCACAGCAGCTGATCAATGTTTCTCTCTCATCGATGTTTCTAACTCTCTATCCCTCTCCCTTTCTCTCTGTAAAAAATCAATAAAATATATTTTTTTAAAAAGAAAGGAAGCTGATAAAAGTCAGAAACAACATGAAGATCACTTTATAGGGTTGTTAGGATTAAATGAGATGTTTATAGAGCATTTACTATGTGCCAGCCACAGATTTAATAGATAGGAAATTATTATTACTACTCATTGTAATTACTAATAATTATACTTTGAACCTAATTGCTTATTTCTTTTTAAAATATTATTTTTATTGATTTCAGAGAGGAAGGGAGAGGGAGAGATAGATAGAAACATCAATGATGAGAGAGAATCATTGATTGGCTGCCTCCTGTACACCCCACACTGGGGATTGAGCATGCAACCTGGGCATGTGCCCTGACTTGGAATCAAACTGTGAACTCCTGATTCATAGGCCCATGCTCAACCATCTGAGCCACACCAGCTGGGCTTAATTGCTTTTTTCATACTTTATCAATTTATTTCTTCTTTCTGAGAAACCACATAGTCCCAGAGGAGGTAATAGTTTTTTCTTTGTAGATGCTGCGTTTCGCTTTAGAGCTATGTATAATTCCCATTAAAATCCTGAATTTGAAGTATGAGAAAAAAAAGATTGGACCCAGAGGCATCACCTGAAGATCCTAGGTAGCGTATTATTCCGAGCAAGTTATATTGGATTCAGCAGGTGGCATTTATTGAGCATCCACCGAGGAGCTCTGTACATGAGCAAACCTCAATTCTTCCCTCAGGGGCTGTAATACAGCATGGGAGATGAGAAAGAATACATGCCTGACACAGGGTTTATGGCAAATGCCAGCAGGAGTCTTGGACAAGGTGCATAAAAGAGTGGGGTAACTAAATATTAGAATGATCAGTCCTCGATGAAGTCAGAGAAAAATACACAGAACCTGAGCTATAAAGCAACTTGAAAGGGTGCAAGCCTTGGTGGGAAGGAATAGGAGGGGTGGATTGGGAGGGTTTCGTCAGCATGAGGACTGGAAGGAGGGCTCAAGTCAGCTCTTGGGGTGTGCGTGCGTGTGTGCGTGTGTGTGTGTGTGTGTGTGTGTGTGTGTGTGTGTACACATTGGGATAAGAGGTAGAGAGAGGGGCATTAAGTAATAAAAACCAAGAGAGGAGAATATGAGCTGGGGAGTAATTGGGAGGACAGGAAGCTAGTCATTTTCATTGCATTCCAGGCACTGTGCGTGCTATGGGACGGGGCTACGCTGTGAACAAGCGGAGTCAGCCTCTGCCTTCATGGCGCTTACAATCTGGAGGAGGATTCAGACAAGACTAAAGAGACAGAGATCCGCTGTGAGTCACCTGCAGTCATCTGGAGGAGAAATGATGCTGGCCTGAATTAGGCGATGTTGGAGAGTGCTGCTTTAGTTATTGTATGTGTCATACAATAGTCATGCTGTGTCACAGCCCAATATGAATATTCCTGGTGGGCAGCCTTGCAGGTGCTCATTCAGAAACCGAGGCTCCTTCTATCTCATGGCCCATCATCCTCTGGAGCTAAGGGTCCCACTCCCTTCATCTGGTGGATAAGGAAAGAGCCTTGGGAATGTCCACCTGCTTCATAAATACTAAGTTGCACAAGTAATATCAATTTATATTCCACAGATAAGAGCTAATCATATGCCCCTTTTCCTACCCCAGATGCTAGGAGCTTAGAAAACATAGTTTCTTGAGAAAAAAGAAAAGAAAAAGAAAAATCATAGCTGTTACTATCATATGGCTAGCCAGCTGGTGTTGCTCAGTGGTTGAGTGTCTGACCCATGAACCAGGAGGTCAGGGTTCAATTCCGGGTCAGGGCACATGCCCTGGTTGGAGGCTCGATCCCCAGTAGGGGGTGTGCAGGAGGCAGCCGATCAATGGTTCTCTCACATTGATGTTTCTATCCCCCTCTCCCTTTCCCTTCATCTCTGAAATCAGTACAAATTATATTTTAAAAGGTCATATAGCTAGATGTTGCTGAGATCATTTTGAGGTATACAACATTTTGTTGTTGAAACTCAATTTCATGACATCATACGGATTTCTTGTTTTGGCACTTGCTCAACTTGGAAGGTATAATGTCTTCAACAGGATAAAGTAATTGCTTGAATTATTGGCAGTTTTCTCATTGGCAAGCTCCCCAAGATGATGACTTATTTGCATAACTTTGATGTTAAATCTTTCTTTTATGTTTGTTTTGTTTGCTAAGCAATTAATAGATTGATTTGGTAGGAAAATTTTAAAAAATATTTTAAAAGTATACTATTAAAAAAAGAAAACATAGTTTCTATCTGGACAGCTGTTTTTCCTATGACAATTCCACACTATGGAAGGGGAGCATAGCTCTTGGGTGGTCAGGTAGTGGTTTCTGCTACAGTCGGGTTAATGCAGTGATCGGCAAACCGCGGCTCGCGAGCCACATGCGGCTCTTTGGCCCCTTGAGTGTGGCTCTTCCACAAAATACCACGTGCAGGTGCGCACGTACAGTGTGAAGTTGACTTAAAACTTTAAGTAAAGTTTATTAAGTTAATTTTAGGGAACGTTGTGGAGTGAAAGAAGATGTAGTGTTGAGGACTGAGAAAGGTATGTTGAGATGGTTTGGGCATATAGAGAGGATGAACGAAAGGTGATAGACGAAACAAGTATACAAGACGAGTGTGGATGGGAGAGTTGGAAGGGGTCGACCTCAGCGAATGTACCTCAATCAGATTGAGGACGTTTTTAGCAAAGGCCCGCTTAGGAGTACCCTAATTAAGTTAATAACAATGTACCTACTTATATAGTTTAAGTTTAAAAAATTTGGCTCTCAAAAGAAATTTCAATCGTTGTCCTGTTGATATTTGGCTCTGTTGACTAATGAGTTTGCCAACCACTGGGTTAATGAGATATCCTATATAATAAAAGCCTAATATGCTAAGTGTCCAATCGTCTGGTCATCCATTCAACCAGTCAAAGTGTAATATGCTAATGATATGCTAAGGCCACTCAACCACTTGCTATGATGTGCACTGACCACCAGGGGGCAGACAGTAGACCGGTCAACCAGTTGCAATTACGTTCACTGACCACCAGGGGGGCAGATGCTCTGACCTGTAGGTTAGCTTGCTGCTGGGGTCTGGCCAATCAGGACTGAGAGAGATGTGCTGGACATGCCCTGGAGCCCTCCTGCATCCCTCCCTGGCTGGCCAACCTCCTGCATACCTCCCCAGCCCTGATCATGCACTGGTGGGATCCCTTGGCCTGGCCTGCGCCCTCTTGCAATCCGGGACCCCTCAGGAGCTGGTTTTGGCCTGATCCTGCTCAATGCAGGAGCTGGCCCCTGGTGGTCAGTGCATCCCCACAGGGGGAGTGCCACTCAGCCAGAAGCCAGCTCATGGCTGGTGAGTGCAGCAGCAGTGGTGGGAGCCCCTCCTGCCTCCACAGCAGTGCTAAGGATGTCTGACTGACAGTGGGGAGCAGGCCTAAGCTGTCAGTCGGACATCCCCCAAGGGCTCCTGGACTGCGAGAGGGCACAGGCCGGGCTGAGGGACCGCCCCCCACAAGTGCATGAATTTCATGCACTGAGCCTCTAGTGAGTGATATAAACAGTGACCCAGGAAATGAAATCAACAGGCAAGTTAATTAAGCTTCTATAATTGATTGAGTATGATAGCTGAAGGTCAGGCAGGAGTTGTGGATGACTCCCAGGTTTTTGGTTTGGACAATAAAGTCAGTGGTCTGTTTAGAGATAAGGAACAGAGGAGGGAGAGGCGGCTTTAGGGGAGAAAAGAAAAAAATATAAATTTGATGTTGGATATGCAGAGTTCCAGGTAACTTGGAATATCCAAGTGAAGATGACCAATTATGGGCTATATGGATTATGTGAGTTTGAAATTTAGGGGAGTAATTGGTGTCATGGAAAAAGATGAACCTTCTGTTGTCTTTGTCCAGGGGAGGGGCAGTAGGATCAGGGATCAGGACTCCTGCTACAGAAATAGATAGGGAATGTTGGTGGGGAGAAGAAGAGAGAGGAGCCAGCCATAGCACCACATCCAGTTGAAAGTAAGGGGCTGGAAGGACAGGGCTGCATTTGATGGAAATGGGGGAGTTGGAATCGGGTGATGATTCAGAAGGGAGGACAATAGCTCAGTTTTTTTTTTTAAATATATTTTATTGATTTTTTACAGAGAGGAAGGGAGAGAGATAGATAGTCAGAAACATCGATGAGAGAGGAACATCGATCAGCCGCCTCCTGCACATCCCCCACCAGGGATGTGCTCGCAACCCAGGGTACATGCCCTTGACCGGAATCGAACCTGGGACCTTTCAGTCCGCAGGCCGACGCTCTATCCACTGAGCCAAACCGGTTTCGGCAACTCAGTTTTTATAATGTTAAAGCTATGCTATGGATAGGGTCTATAATTATAGTATTAAAGAAGGGATTTTGGAGGTGATACCTCTTATTCTAAGTTATTGAAATCTCAGGAGATACAGGTGAGGACAGGTCAGGGAGTTCTTGTTCTATGGCCTGTACTTACAGTGCCCTGATACCGAGTGTTAGGAGAAGTACCTTTGAGGGACTGGGAAGATCCTTATAGAGGAAGAGAAAGAGGAGTATAGATCCCAGAGAAGAGAACACTGTGGTTAAGAAAGGAGAGTTAAAAAGGACAGTCAAGGAAAAGAGACTAGTTAGCAGGGTGAATGGCAGGAAGCATTTACTAGTATGTGGGGGGCATGAGATGTGTCAATAAATGTTTGTACTCTTCCTCATAATTTTTAAAAATTGACTTCAGAGAGGAAGGGAGAGGGAGAGAGAGAGACAGAAACATCAACGATGAGAGAGAATTGTTGACTGGCTGTCTCCTGCACACCCACTACTGGGAACCGAGGCCACAACCCAGGCATGTGCCCTTGACCGGAATCGAACCGGAGACCCTTCAGTCCACAGGCTGATGCTGTACCCACCGAGCCAAACCGGCGAGGGCTCTTTCTCATAATTAACATTTCAAAATTGTATCAGTAGGATGACAGTTTTTATTCCTGGAGCTTGTGCTTGGATTCACAGGGCTATTGCATACACAGATGTCTGGTTTTTTTGTTTTAGAAAAGAAATAAAATGGCATATAGTCTTGTTTCACAGGAGAGCTGAAGGTGAACACGAGGAACCACCACGAACTTGATTTTGCCATCTATTAGGAATGAAGGAGGTAGCAAACCTAAATGGTTCTGGGCCAGTTAAGAGATTTGGTTTAGAAGGAGCTGCTCTGGGCTAAGGAGAAGGGAGGGACTAGAGTAGATTCAGTGCACGTGTAGCCAACAGATGTCAGTGTTGTGATGCGATACACGACAGAGTTTTGGATTCTCCTCTCGTGTCACACTTAAGGCTCTGATTTAATGGAAGAGTATTGTCAGCTACCTCTCCCCCTTTAAAAAAATGCTAGCAAAAGTCAATGGTCTGTTTACTGGGGAAAGCTTTCCTCTACACAGAGAACTGCTTCTCACACCTGGCCGGTTCATCTGATTGTGAGAAGGGATGAGACTTGGTATCATTTCAATGTATCTCTGCAGCAAACAGCAAAACGAGAGCCTTTGAGTGAGGCTGTAGCTGATGGTGAATGTCTTGGCAAGGACAGGAGGAGCACTCCATGGTGAGGAATATATTGGCTAAGTGTTAATACAGGTCTTTTTGGCCACAGAGTCACTGGCTCTGTAGAGTGTCATAGTTATTCTGTCACCAGGCTCCACTGCATCCTTTGAGAAATAAGCAACAGCTCTATAGTATGTTCAGTCCTTCTCCCTTCATGCCTATGTGTCACAGGGGTCCAGTTCTTCTGTGGGGGTCTGAGCGATCCTGAGAGAGTAAGAGTGGGGTCCACAGTTGATTCCTTCTTGTTCTTTGGAGAGCCTGATACTGTGACCAAAAGCTCATGTTGTTAGAGGCTGAGCAGAGCAACGGATCTCACCAGGCAGCTGTTGTTTAAACCATAGAGTGGTAGCTTGGATATTTAATTTTTAATTGCATAGGGATAAGTTTGCAGAATGAGTTCTTTTTGGCTTAGTCTAATTATTTTTTTCTCTGTGCATGCCACAGAGTTGATGACAGTGTAAGCTGTTGCTGAGTTGTATTCTTTTATAACACATTGGCGACTTAGTGAGTACATTGGTTTCCTTAGTTCTCTGAGCTGCACCAGCAAATTAGTTGAACCCAAGGAGGGGGTCATGGGAACCTCTGATTTGCAGCATAGCCAATTGGTCAGAAGTATAGTGACAACCTGGACTTTCAACTGGAGTCTAAAGCACAAGGAGGGTGTTTTGGGAATCTCCAATCTGTAGCCCGTTGGTCAGAAGCAAAGGTAACAACTTGGGCTTGTAACTGGTGTCTGAAATGGGGGAAAAGGGAGAAGCATCTCGTGAAACTGAACCCGCAACCTGTGGAATTGGGTGCTATCTCTGGGTAGATAGTGTCAGGATTGAGTTGAATTATAGACCTTCAGCTGGTGGCCTGAGAATTGTTTGTTGCTGTGGGGACACTCCACCACCCCCGACACACACACACACACACACACACACACCACACACACACACACACACACCACACACACACTACACACACACACACACTCCACCACCCCGACACACACACACACACACACACACACTACACACACACACTATACACACACACACACACTACACACACACACACTACACACACACACACACTCCACACACACACTACACACACACACACACACACACATACACTTGTGTCCAGGAACCTGAAGAGAAGGACTTGTACATGGTAGTGACTTAGCCATGATGATTATAAAATTGCTTCATATAGTAGGTGGATTCAACCGTAGAGTGTAAGGAAACGAATTCTACTAGCACAGAGTGGATGCTAATGGCACCTTAGTGCATTCTGAGACATTTTACTGAGTTGTGGCACTGTCTTGTTAATGAGTGAAGCTAAGACAGAAACCAGAAATCTGGCTGCTAGATGCTGAGGATAGATCTTAAACTTATTGTACATGTACGACATCAGAAATTTTTCTGGGATAATGCTAGAGAGTCCAGTGACTCGCCAGAAGTGGTGGGAGAAAGGCCCAAATTCTGATTATGGCTCAGAAAGCCAACACCAGGAGACACAAAGTAAAAGGCCAGCTGTGCGAGGCAAAGCTATCGCTATTGCTCTGTTCCCCTTGGAGCAGTAGCCAGCAACTGGGATGGGGTTGTTCTGGGAAGCAGATGTGGCGTAATCAAAGTCTGTATATCATGAAGCTAAGAGGGAGATTTGGGGAAAAACTGACAACCTTTTGCTCTTGTGTTTTTGAGGGTCATGTCGAGGTTCGGGTCACAGTTAATGACTGTTGTGCCTGCCTGAGCACCACAGCCATTGAATTCAACCCATCAAATTTCTGTTGATTTAAACAATGACCAGGGTCATTATTTGGGCAGAAAAAGTTGGGGGCCAATTCCATCCCAAGAGAACAGCGTGAGTAAAGGGGCCCTGGAGGTGCATGGCCTGTGTGGGAGAAGGCAGGTTGTCTAGCCTGGGAAGGTGTATGAAAGGGCAAAGTAGAAGACAAGGCTCAAAGGGTACTTTGGGCTCATGTCAGAGAGCTTTGATATTTATACTAAGAAATCTAGGCTTGGCCAGGGGTGGTAGGAAGTCAGGAGTCTTTCCAGCAGGGAGATGATGTGAACAGATCTGTTTTTCAGAAACCTGGGCAGCAGAGTCTGATTATAAGGAGAAGCTTGATGCAGAAGCTCCAGTTTAAAAGGAGGTCATTTAAGCCAGTGGTTCTCAACCTTCCTAATGCCGTGACCCTTTAACACAGTTCCTCATGTTGTGGTGACCCCCAACCATAAAATTATTTTTGTTGCTACTTCATAACTGTAATTTTGCCACTGTTATGAATCGTAATGTAAATATCTGATATGCAGGATGTATTTAGGCGACCCCTGTGAAAGGGTCGTTCGACCCCCAGGTTGAGAACCGCTGATTTAGGCAGTAACGTAGGGTCTGGACTTGGGCAGTGGAAGTTAGCTGTAGAAGATACTTTAGGGTAAAATTAGGGTTGGATTAAGGATTTTAGAGACGTTAGGCACTGATAAGCTAATGGTATCCCCCTTAGCCCTCCTATATTGCTTAAAATAAAAACAGCACTAGATTATAAAATACATTTAAGAAAATCCAATAAAGTTCTACATTTCCTATACTAACTGCTTTGATAATTTTATAGAAACATCAAATATCTACTTTTAAATTTTGTTTTCATGCTTTTGGAGCCCTTGATTCATTGATGTCCCAAGAAGTTGCTTAATGTTCGTATAGGGTTATTGTAACCATGGGTGAAATGGATAGTATTAAAAAACTGGTTTGAAATAGGAACTGAGGGAGAGAATGGATTTCTGGCATGGTGAGTAAGGAGGAAAGAGAAGCCAGAAACAAAGAACACGGATGGTCCCCAGTGTGAGGCACTGACAAGGTGCTGTAGGGCGCAGCGAAGAGCATGAAGGCACTGCCCCAACCCTTGGTGAACATGAGAGATATCCAGGCTGCTGACCTAGCCGATTGGAATATTTATTGACTCATAATATTGCAAAAAAAATCATCCCTCTTTATTTCTACTTTCAGAGTTATATTCTTTTAGTATCCATAATATACAAAGAATTTTTACAACTCAAAAAAACCCAGATAAACCAATTAAAAAATGGGCAAAAGACTTGGATAGACATTTCTCCAAAGATGATATTCAAATGACTGACAAGCATATAAAAAGATGCTCTATATCAATAATCATAAGAGATATACAAATCAAGACCACATGAGATATCACCTCATAACCATTAGGATGGCTACTATAAAAACACACACAGAAAATAATGAGTGTTGGTGTCAGTGTGAGAAATTAGAACCTTTTTGCACTATTGATGTGATAGTAAAATGGTGCAATCACTGTGGAAAACAGTATGGCATTTTCTCAAAAAGTTAAAAATAGCCCGACCGGTTTGGTCAGTGGATAGAGCGTCGGCCTGCAGACTAAAGGGTCCCAGGTTCGATTCCAGTCAAGGGCATGTACCTTGGTTGTGGGCACATCCCCAGTAGGGGGTGTGCAGGAGGCAGCTGATTGATGTTTCTAACTCTCTATCCCTCTCCCTTCCTCTCTGTAAAAAAATCAATAAAATATATTTAAAAAAGAAATTATATAAAAAAAGTTAAAGATAGAAAGAACTACAATGTGATTTAGCAATCTCACTTTTGGGTATATGTTCAAAAGACTTCAAAGCAGGGTCTTGAATAGCTAATTAAATGCCCATATTCATAGCAGTAATATTCACAGTAGCCAATAGGTGGAAGCAATCCAAATGTCCATCAATTGATGAATGGTTAAAGAAAACATGTCACACACACACACACACACACATGTACACACACACAGGATGAGGCAAAAATAGGTTTAAGAGTATTCAAAACACAGTTTATTCTCATATTATTTATTAATTATTGTATTATTTTCCACACAAACAGCTATAAATCTACTTTTGTTCGTGTGTGTGTGTGTGTAGTAGAAAATTATTCAGCCTCAGTAAGAAAGAGCCCTAGCTGGTTTGGCTCAGTAGATAGACTGTTGGCCTGTGGACTCAAGGGTCCCAGGTTCAATTCTGGTCAAGAGCACATGCCTGGGTTGTGGGCTTGATCCTCAGTAGGGAGCATGCAGAAGGCAGCCAATCAATGATTTTCTCTCATCATTGATGTTTCTATCTCTCTCCCTTCCTCTCTGAAATCAATAAAAAATATATATGAAAAAAAGAAAGAAACACAGGGATGAACCTTGCAGACGTTATGTTAAGTGAAATAAACCAGTCACAAAAAGACAAATACTATGTGATTCCATTATATGAGGAATCAGTCAAATTTAGAAACAGAAAAAAGAGTGGATGCCAGGGACTGGGGGGAAGGGAAGCAAATAGGTATAGAGTTTTAGTTTTGGCAAGATAGAAAACTGGATATCTGTTGCTCAGCAATGTGAATGAGTATGGTTGACACTACTGAACTGTACACTGAAAATGATGAACATGGTAAATTTTATATTTTTTAACCACAACTTTAAAAAGTTACAACCTTTTCTGTTATTACATACTATCAAAAAACAAAATTCAACCGAGTAAATTTGAAGGTCTAATTGGCTTTATTAAGCGATTCATGAATTAGACAACATCCCATCTAGCAACTAGAAGGTGCTCCAAGGGGTTGTACAAAATGGAAGGTTTTTATGGGAAGAAGGTGGGGCAAGGGAGCTGCCTGCAAAAGAAAAGAAATAATTGTTTTAGGCCAGGGCCTCTTTTCTGGGTCAGGGAAGAACCTCTTCTTCTTTTGGGAGGGGGAGACACCCCACCTGACAGATTGCCTTATGGGTGCTTGAGCAACACATTTCAGACTGGTTGATGGAGATGACACTTCCGGTGAAGGTCTAAACCGCATTTAAGTCAGGTATTAACTCCAGGTTTGGTATCATGGACTTTAGCCCACGTGATGCCATTCTGGGTCTGTGGTTTTCTCTTTAAGACCTAATTTGGTAAGACCTAAATCAAATTAAGTCAAAGAAATATGGAACATAATCTGCTAATACTTGGAGATGCCCTGAATTCAATACAATGGAAGAGATTAGTTTGTATCAAGTGAGTGTGGGAACATGCGAATCAAGAGAAGAAGGGAGAGAGCAAAGTGGGTTTTTCGCAGAGAGCATGAAGATCTCATTTGGCTTGCAGCCAAAGGTCTCTTTTCGATGGATGCTTCCCCATCATGGAATGCTCTGCACTCTATGGTTTTCCCACTTAGGTTGTGGATCCTGTCTGTGTGCAATCACAGCATATACCCTGATGGGGGTAAAATGACACAAATAATGGTATGTAACAGGTATTGAGTGCTTACTCTGTGTAAGACTGTGTCGTCTTTATATGCACACATTAACTCCTTTAATTATCACTGATGTGGTAGGGAGTTAGGCAGCCATGAGCAGAGCAAGGATGATGGGCCAGCTACAGAAGGTCACCAGCGCAGAAGCCCGGGTGCCTGGCAATGGGCAAAACTGGGAAAACAAGGAACCGCACCCCCAGGGCAATTTCTTCTCTCCTAGTCCTGCGGTTCAGATCCTCCGCCTTTTCATATCCTGGATACGTGGTTCGGACCCTTCCCTGTCTTTTCCTCTCCTGCCATGTTGCTAGTCATGCAGGTTAGATCCCCTTAGAGGGGGAGAAGAAGGGGGCCGGAGAATAGCCCTTAAAAGTTAAGCCCCCAGGACAATGACGTTCTGACCTCTGTCAAATACATCTAGGTCTCAGTTGTATTTCAGCTCCCGGCCCAGAAAAGCAGCAAAACCAGACAAGTGACACCACAGCTGACCTCACGACCAGCCGCACTGACTAATGACCCCCTGCCCTGGCACCGACCCGCAATGGAGACCACAACCCTGAAAGGACACACCGGGAAACTGATGACTATTCTATTGAGATCCTCCCCTGAGACCTCCCCTGAAATCTCCACCCTTAAAGCCCTTAGGATGGAGGGCCCCTGGGGCCTTTCCCCCTCCCCTCCCCAACCCTCCCGCCCCCAGCCCTGTTACCTTTACCTTCCTCTCTCCTAATCTCCAAGGGCCTTTCTTTCGCCTCCGTAACTTGTTTCCTGCGCCCATTTCTTCTACTTCTGTGGCTTTCTAAATAAACTTTCTCTTATAGTTTGTGTCTTGGCTCTGAGTTCCTTCTTAGCCAGAACTCAAGTACTGAGGTTGCTGAATCAAGTTCCGGTCTGCCTCTACAGGTATCGAACCTGCTGCTGTTTTCGCTGTTGCCAGCACTATGACCCTTTTAGGTATTATTAGTTTCCACTCCATTTCTCAGGAGAGGAACCTGAATCATAGAGAATTTAAGGAAACATAAATCATAAACAGTGAATCTTGGATTTGACCCAGTTTATCTCATTTTAGACCCCGAGGCCTTAATTACCATTCTACTGGAGGTAGTAGATGTGAAGGGTTTAGCAGAGTAGGGCATTCATTTCTGAATGGTAGGAATAAAAGCAAATATTTAGAGTTTTTTGAATCATATCTGACTTAAGAGTAGTTTTTCTCTATGACCAAAAATTTATATATATATGTAATAGATATAAAAGTAGTTTTATTCAGATGTGAATAATATTTTGTTGTATGGGGGACACAAAATGCCTATCAAAGAGGAAGATGTTATTTTAGTATGCTGGTATTAAATAAGTGCACTTTAAAATTAAAATTTTATTGAGATAATTGTAGATTCACATGCAGTTGCAAGAAATAATACAGAGAAACCCCATGTACCATTTCCTCACTTTTCCCCAGAAGTTCTCAATTTGATGAAGTCCAATTTATCAAGTTTTCCTTTTATGCATTATGTCAAGTCTAAGGACTTTTGTGCTCTCCCTAGACCCAAAGTGTCTGTCTTATTTTTTTTTGTTTGTAAAAGGTTTACAGTTTTATGTTTTACATTTAAGTTCATAATCCATTTTGAGTTCATTTGTGTAAAAGGAATAAATGTGTTGAATAAAAAAAGGTTGGGTGTTATGAGCTAATTTCAGGGTCTTTTGGCTCCTGAAGTTTGTATTCAATAAGACTATCAGTTGGTGCCAAAATAAACATCTCCTTTGCAGATAAACTGTAATGTTTCTGATTCCTGAGGGCAGAGCCCTGGCCTGTGCGCGTGTGTGCGTGTTTGTGTGTGTGTGTGCGCGCGCATGTGCGTGTGCGTGTTTGTGTGTGTGTGTGTATAAAAGGAATACCATGTTTTGTACTTCTTTTCCAAAGAAAAATAATGAAAAAACGACATCTTGCTCAATTTATTTTGCTATGGGCTTGAGTAATTTTAACCGATGCCTTATTAGAAAAGAGCTTTGTGAGCTGGTTTAATTTTCTCAGTATTGGTTGTTTTATTACCTATTCTTCTAGTTTTGGAAGTGGGAAGTTCCATGTTATATTGTTAGACTATGACTAGAGTGTACAACTGAGGCAATTAGTAGAGTGAATTTTGGAGAAGGATTAGGAATTCATTTATAAAAGCTTAAAACCAGAATCTTGAGGGATGGGACAAAAACAAGGGTTATTAGTATTATTGCTGAATGGCAATAAGAAAATGGTGAGGGTTTTTATTACACCCTTGTTTATATACTAAAGAAGGAAATATAAACTTGCACCATCCTCTGAAATATTGCGTGTTCAGATAAATCTTTGTTCAGTTATCAGTTCAGATAAATCTTTGTTCTAGCAATTTTATATTACAAATTTCATGATGGATTTTATATTCTGCCTGTGGGAGGAACAAATTCAATAGAATATATTGTATGTACTCTGAGTTTCAAAAAGTCAGTGTGGAAAGTGAAGTGGATTTTGTAATAAATATAGCAACTGGATTGGTAAAGATAATTATGGAGTAATTCTATCCTTGGCCCTTGAAGATAGATTCCACTGAAATCGATGAAATTACATGCATGGATCAAAGATAGAATGTTGATTAATTTTCACATGTCAAATTAAATCAGTTCACAAACTAGTTGCTACACGTTCTAGAAGAGTTATTTTAGAATCAGATATTTATATGATTGCAAAAATTATTAGTTTTAAAGAAAATATTTTATACATGCTATTTTGTTGTCAAAAATGCAATAAAATAATATGAATATTATTATGGCATGCATATCTTGAAAATGATGACTGTATAACTCCAAGGACCTTGGTGATATATCTGATCTCTACAATTGTAGCTTGATTGTAGATCATCAAATGAAGGGAATAAGCCTTCCAAAATCAAGACAGCACTATCATAATTAGTTTTTTTTCTTTCAAAAGCAATTAGGGAAGTGAAAATAAACAGAAACCCTTGGTCTTCTTGGGCTAACAGTATAGTCTCCTACTTGGGCTCAACTCAGATGCTTCAAATGATGATATTTTCTGACCTTGCCTCATTCTCTTCTGCTTATAGACAACTCAGTATTAGGTATACCTTATTTTATTTCTGTATGGCTCGTGAAAACATTGGTGTGAATGAAGTGGGACTGAGCTCCGGGGCAATGACTGAGTGTGACAAATATTAACTTCAGGGTCGCTCTTGAGCCACTTTCATGGCTTTAGTTGGCCCTATGGCTAAGGGTTGGGTTTGCTTTCTCTGGTTCCTCTTTGCAGAAGCCATAACTCCCTTTTGTGAATTTCCTCAGTACTCTGTCTGAGTCTATATTAGAGAATTCCTGAATTTATATTGATATCATAATTACCTATGCACCAGTTATATCTCACAATAGACTGGCAGCCTTTGGAGGGCTCAGGTGGTGTCACAACTACCTTTGTGGTTTCCCATGGCATCTGTTGGGGCCTGGAACAGAATGGGCACAGGATGGTAGTGGACATACTGAAGGCTGAGTGAGCCATATCATGATACTTAGCTGAGTCATATATGCTGTAACATTTAATGACAAGCATTTTTAGCCTGGATTATAGATTTTAGATCAGTGGGTCTGCTGTTCTTATGCCCAAATTTTCTGCATTTCTGTCTTTACAAAGAGAAGTGGCTATCTCCTCTCTTTGCTCCTTGATTTTCTCTCCTAGGATGTGAAACATGCTTTCACATGCACTTCGTGCTGCTAACCACTACTTTATGACTAATCATCGAGGACCTTAAATTTAGAAGAAAATGTAAAATTCATGCCCTGAATTTGTTTTTTGAGGGAGCCACTGGGGTATTTTCCTCAAAAAAGAAAATCACAGTCTTAATCCTCTTGTTATTAATATTAGATGATTCTTAGAATTAACACATTATATAGTGAGCATGAAGAAACAACATGATACTCTTACAGCGGAATTTTCTTACATAAAAGAATGCCTTTGGTTTTCCTACAGAAGTGTTGCATAAATCCAAAATACAATTATTATTATTTTATATTTTTAATTATTATTAAAAGTGGGTTTGTAAAGCCAGGAAGATATATGTTTTCCAAGAAAGTAGGAAACAAGTTTGGTTTTACTAATCATATTTAGTAGAAAGCTATTAATTTTCTTCCAAGAATAAAATAGGATTGCAAGTGGGCATTTAAAGAATGCATTAAAATGGCAATGTGCACATAATTTAAATGAGCTAAGAGCTGCTAATTATTCTGGCATGTGTTCCGTTACTTTTGTACTATTTCTCCTCTAATGTAAATAAGAGAAATCCTCTTAATTGTCACAAATAGCTTTTATTAGGGGTTGCTTTTTTCTATTTTTTTTTTTTTTGCTGTTCTTTTTATATAGTGTGTATATTTAAGAGCTAAGTGTGATTATTTAAAATATTTTTTTAAAAAACAAATCCCTATTACTTATATTTTTCAGCTCTTAAAATCAAATTAAAGAGCTAATTAAGCTATTTATTTACTAGAGCGGAAAATAATTATGCAATGTGTATTTGGAGGAATAAATGGCTTCATGTGCATCCAAATGAGGTAAAAGTGGGCTGAGACATACTCATGTAACAGGGTACATGGAGCACAATGCATAATGAAGAAGGCAGTGTAGTATTCTTGATCATTATTCTCCAGAAATGACATTGATCTGTGGGCGTGACTACACTATTTTTCACGGCTGAGGGCCTTCGGCGTATGACTAAACACTGCAGCCTTATTTTAAAGACATTTTATCACACATTTACAAAATTTAAATGAGTTAATTGAGTTTATTAGAATATGCTTCTGCTTCCTCCAGTATGGAGGACTAAGTACTCAAGCTAGTTCCTGGATAAAGCATACTGATTGATGAGTAACAAGATGTGGGACTGAAATTCATCCATGAGTTTTGACTGAAACATGAATATGATAGATACCAAAGAGAGAGTGAAAATCCCGAGAACCATGTCCATGAGGTTGTAGATCAAGGATATGATCTACAAAGGGTTATACTATGAGAGAGGAATGGATCAGTGAGGAGGATATTTTTGGAGAAAACTGTGTGATAAATCCCACTGCTCCCCCCCCACCCCCCCCCCTCCCCCCCCCACACACACAGGGGTAGATACTTTCTCAGGCCAGTGAGGAGAGCATCCATGGCACCACCTGGAAAGCTTTAATGTGTGTAGACTGGATAGAGTCAGATTCTGGAATCAGATTCTAGACAAGTTAGATACTTGTCTAGAAGACAAGAGAAGAGGTGACTGACTACTCTTGTGGCAGACATTAGGGGCAAATGGCATTGAGCTTTTCTGCCTCATCCTCCTCCATCTTCTTTTTGCAAATGCTGTCTCATTGTTTCAAAGAGACTTGGGAGAAAGAGCTGGTGTGATTTCTCTTAGAGCCTGCCACCTGCAAGGGGTGGGAAGTGTTATGCCTAGATTTCAAGATCCCCAACAGGCCACGCGAGGGAGCCAGCCGTGTCCGATGCAAAAGCAAAGAGTCCTTTATTTGAACTAGTTCGGCTCCCCGACCACACTCACTGATGCAACGGTAAGCCCAGTGGCAGAGAGAGACCTAGCCCGATGGGAAGAGGAGTTTTATAGGGGGGGTGGAGTAAGGGCAGGAGGGGGACTGTGGGCCCCGCCGATTGGCCAGGTGCAAGTCGGTGTCTCATTTGTGGTCATATTGATGGTGTGCACTTCCCTTGATTATCATTGGTTAGTCCAGAGAAATCCTGGGTGTGGCTAGCAGAGGCTTGGGCTTCCGGGAAGAAGCCTTGCCGAGCACATGGCTCTGCCCAAAAATGGAGGACCCAGGGTAAGATGGAGGGCGTAGTCCTCGCCCTTTCAGGAAGAACTCAAGACAGAGGCTGGTTATGTACCACTGGTGTACAAAGACAGGAATTATGAAAGACCACTCAGGGATGCATCAACCTGGGGCTAGAAGTTGCAAGAGAAGGATGTGCACTGATAGTAAGCTCTCAGATGGTGAGGCCAGCAGTTCAGGTAAGAACCTTTGTCCCACTCCTCTTTCTCATCCTCCTACTTTAACCCCGAGGGCATCAAAACATTAACTCTGGAGAAGGAAGAGGAAGGAGAAGAAAAGAAGCCAGAGGCAGTGAACTAGGGAAGAAGTCAGTCATTCTCTTTTTCTCATTGTAGCTTTTAGCCTGAAGCAGAAGCAAGCTGGGAGCAGAGATTGGCTAAGTGAAGCCCAGAGTTATAATTGTTATACAGAATTGGACATTCTAGTTTCTGAATCAAGACCGTTTTCCATACAGGTGTGGGGAAACATTATCTCTCCTAAATAAGGCCTATTGGAATAGTGGGAGGCAAAAAGTTGTGTTCTGATTACATTATGATATATATGTGCTTGAGTAACATGACAATTTCAAATGCTGTGCTAGGTTTGAAGAAAATGAGGGAAATATCCAACGGTATAAAAAGAATAGTTTGTTGAAATTTGAGCAGCAAGCAAATCAGATCAGGAGACTAGCTTTGCGCCCAATGATCGGAACCTGAGAATACTGTTAGTTCAGACGCTGGAAGGGGAATACGGCAGCTCTAGATAGAGCACTCTCTGGCCCGCAGCAGAAGCAAGGGAAAACCTGCTTTGGATGAAGGCAATCTCAGTTGGCCCCAAGGATTCCTATGGAATAAGGTCTAAAATCACCAAAATAACAAGAAAAAGCCTGCTTCGCCAGAGAGGCAGCAGAAACAATAAATGATTTAGAGTCCTAATGAATTCAGATTTTGGAATTACAGGTGTAAAATATCAAATGATTATATATCAAATGTTTAAAGAAATAACCTGGTATCTCACAGAAATGAGAAAGCAATAAGGAACTACCCAAAATAAGCAGGAAGATTTGAAAAGCAAACATAGAAATTTCAAAATGGAAAAATATTGTTGAAATTTTAAAAAATCAATGAGCTACTTAGATATCAAATTTAATAATTGAAGAGGGAATTATTGCTAGACTGAAAGAAATTACCCAGAATGCAGTACAGAAAGACAAGGAAATGGAAAATATGAGAGTTTATCACTAATGGGCCCCCAATAAAGGAACTCTAAATGTTTTAGTATCACAACCTCCTTACATTCTTGAAAATTATGTAAATGAAGATCCAAAAGAGCTTTTGTATATGTGAGTTATATCTATTGATATATACCATATTAGAGGCCCAGTGCATGAAAATTCATGCACTGGAGGGGTGTCCCTCAGCCCGGTCTGTCCCCTCGCACAGTCTGTGAGCCCTCAGGGGCGGGAGGTGACCCAGCGATCAGGGGAAGGCAACGCCCCCATCACACCACTGCTGCTGCCACTGCTGGCAGCACAAGCCTCGGCCGGCCCGGGTTACCTGAGCCTCGGTTGGCCCTGGGCGGCTGGGAGGCTGAGGGGTCTGGGTACTCTGGAGGCAGGTGTGCAGAGCCCGCTGCCCGGCATGGTTGCTGCCATCTTGTGGCTATGGGTGCCGCTATCTTTGAGGGTGTGGCAGTCAATTAGCATATTCCCTCTTTATTGGCTGTGGGTGCCACCATGTTGTGAGGGTGTGGTGGTCAATTAGTGTATTCCCTCTTTATTAGATAGTATTATAGGTTAAAACAAAAATTTAAATATTTTTTATTAATTTAATAAAAAATAAAATCATTTGATGTTACCATAAATAACACATATTTTTTAAAAAGTTTATTTTTTCAAAACAAAAATATTATTGAGAAACTGTTTTTATTTTTGAAAATCTCTTTATTGTCTGGGTAAATAGAAGACAGCTAGATTCTCACATCTGCTTCTGCATTCATTCTGTTCCCATAAGCCGTTTTGGTTGAAATGTATGAAGAAAATCTGGCCTCACACACATAGGTAGCTGAAAAAGGGGGAAGTATTTTACTAGCCTTTTTCAGATAATGATGGATATTATTTTTTATTCTACACCCTAACTCAACCACTGGTAGTTTCCTAATGGCTAGTTGCAATGTGGAATTTGAAAGCCATATCAATAAACTTTTTTTATATTCTGTACATTAAAATTCATTTGCCTATCTTAAACCTTAAATGGATTTTTACCTATGAATAATATTGTAACAGCATGGACTAGTGATTTGGAAAATGTTGGTTCACTGAGTAATGCAGGTCTTCCAAACATTGATGCTAAAATCACATTCATTAATGTTACCACTAATCTCATTAGAAAAAATCTGTGTACTGAGAAGCTGTCAAACTCCAGGTGGAAAATACACATTTTCTAAAATTCAAATTTTTGCCTGAAACTTGAATTTTATTATTGGCAAGAAATTCTACCAGGTTGTTTCCCTTGAAGTAACAGGCTCACTTTGTTCCATTTTGAGAAAATGTCTGCCATTTACCCAAGTCTGAATAGCCATAGTTCATCTGTCAGTCATTCTTCTAAGTAAAGATAGTGTTCCATGGAAAGCTGGTTACGTCAGCTTGCACCTCAGTCACACAAGCGTTTTTCCTGGAGACAACCTGCATGCTTGGTATTCAGCAAAAGTGCTTTTTGTGCTTCTATTGGGTCACAGAGAATATTAAAAAGACATTGCTTAAGGGTCAAGATTTAATACAATTAATATATTTTTTTCTGCTTCGCCACACACACTTTTAAGTGCAACTGGCATTTTAGAAAATTGCCCGTGAGTGGGTGACAGTGAAAAACACAGTGATTTCCAGCACCGTGTGGTGCTGCTGTCTTGATTTGTGCTGAGGCATCAGCATCTTTACCTCCGTTGCTTCTGCACCATTAGTGTATGTGTCAACAATAAGAAACACACAGTAACACCTTAGGATTATTATAAAAGTAGTTTTGACCTTGTGGACTCCTAACAGGGTTTCGGGGACCCTATAGGTCCATAAATCCCCCTTTGAGACTGCTATTCTAAGGGAAAGGGAAAAATGTCTCCAGAAATAAGTTCTAAAATAGAAGAAGGTCTGGTTAGCAAAGAAACTGGTAATCTGTGAAATCTTAACCGTGTAAAAGAATAATGTTTTATTTGTGGGGATTAAAATATTAGCGTTAACTTCATAGGCAACAGCAGCATGTAAGTCGGAAGGGGCGAAAATAGCATGAAACTTGGGGAGGGCGTTCAGAAAGGAGGGTTATGGTAGTGAATAACTTTAGAATTTAACTGAAATATGAAGGAAACATTTTAAGGCTGGAGAATGTCGAGTTAATGATGATGGATTACACGTATGCATTTATTTTCACTCCATTTCCCAACCACAAGCATGACAATAAATGGATGTTTTTAAATCCATAAACCTATAGGAAGAAATGTGGAGACAAAGCAGCTGAGTTGAGGAAGGTGGAAAGCAGGTGGATGCGTGGTATCTGTCTTAGGCAACCTGGGAAAGCCGAGCTCCAAGCTTCAGGAGTCAGCAGTAACAATAAAAAACGATTTTGATTCCCAAGGACTTCAGCTGTTCGAGCAGTGATGGTGAACCTTTTGAGCTCGGCGTGCCAGCATTTTGAAAAACCCTAACTTAACTCTGGTGCCGTGTCACATATAGAAATTTTTTGATGTTTGCAACCATAGTAAAACAAACACTTATATTTTTGATATTTATTTTATATATTTAAATGCCACTTAACAAAGAAAAATCAACCAAAAAAATGAGTTCGCGTGTCACCTCTGACACGCGTGTCATAGGTTCGCCATCACTGTGTTAGAGTTACCAGATGAAGACTATAAGCGAATTCCATATGAAAATGCTTACAGAAATACATGTGTACTCACATAAAAAAAAAAAAAAGCAACAAGAAACTATCAGAAATTCCTGGTACCTGGAAGAAAGACATGGCACCTGGGGTATCCAGATGGAGAAAGCTGAGGAGTAACTTATTATCTCTGCTGAGGAAGCCTCAGAGGCCAGGAGCTGCTGTCATTAGGTTCTTCCTGGAACTGGAGCTAAGGTGAGGCTACGAAGCAGGAGTGATGGAAAGGTTTCCTACGAAGCGACCAGCTTCCCAGCTCCCCTTCCCACCCTGAAGATTTCCTGTGGATAGGATAATTCCTGTGGCTTCTGGGTGGGGAGTGCAGGGCAAGGATGGGAGTGTAGCTAAACTGCAGATACTGAAGTGTAGGTACTGAATGTGTGCAAAGCAGCAGCTGCTATCTACAATTCAAAGAACTACATTGTGGGGATTACAGGATGGCTTTTATGTATACAGCAGTCCCCCCTTATCTCCGGGGTATATGTTCAAAACCCCCAATGAAGGCCTGAAACCTCAGGTGGTACTGAACCCTGCATATAGTCGGCTCTCCATATCAGCGGTTTCTTGCTCATCTGTGCTCAGTCTTGGTTCTCCGTGTCGTTGGGGGAGGAGATGGCAGATGTGTATGCGGTAGAGATATAGACATAGAGACAAAGAGAATTTTCCAAACGTGTTTCAATCATCAGAAGCAGCCTCCAACCCCGAAGCGTCATCAAAGTTTTATAGAAGCTGTCCACACCACACAATACCCAATTTTAAACTCCTGCCTTTCTTGCCTCCTACTTGCTTTCTACGTAATTAACAGCCAAATGACCACAAATTGAGCACTGGTGTGGAGGAGGTGGAGGACCAGGGTTCAAGGTAATAGTCTGGCCCCAGGTTATGAAATCAAGGAGAATTCAGTGTTATGATATTGATGTGCACTATGTAAATGTTTAGAAAGTGGAGGAATTTTGTAATTCTATGGTTCTACCTGTGATTTAGTGTGACATTTCTTTCTTAAACTGCGAGGTCCCAGTAAATGTCAAGGCACAGCAGGCTGAAAATTAGTACACACTTTATAAGCGACCTTTTGTGGGTTCTACTCCGGGTGATGTGGTTTTCTCATCTGACCACACATTTGACAGAGAGAAACTCTGAGATGGAGCAAGAGCATGACATGGGGGTGACAAATAGCAATGCTATTAAAGGAGCCTTCTGAAAAAAAAAATAAATAAAGGAGCCTTCTGATTAAAGTTAGAGCTCTAAGGTTTGAATAAATCTCATTTCTAGAAGAGGCTGCTTTTACAATGTTCAATGGCACCAGAAATATAGGAAATGGGCTCTGGGGCAAGGGAAAACCAGGGGAAGGAGAGTCTGGGGTGCATGTCCGCAGGAGGCATAGCGCTGCAAGCCAGATGTTTGAGAATATAATGGACGAAATCTAGGTCTCAGCTGTCTAAGTCCATGAAATCTAGAATCTCTCCCCAGGACAGGGAATGGAAGCTGCCACAGGGCCCATCGCGTTTTTATCAGTTTGATGATCTGGACAGAATGGTAGGGCTTTAGGTGTTCGGAGCCTCATCTGAGTTCCCCCACAAGTACAACAACAAAGTCCTTCCCAGTCTCTCTGTGGCTTGGAGAGTACGACCTGTGTGAGGTTTCCTTGTTTTTGAGATTTCTACTCTTGGGAAGCAGCTGCTCAGTGAGCTATGGCTCAGTTCAGGCTGAGATAATGTTTGATTCAAAACTTGTGATAACTTTGAATGATAACTGAATTTCCAACAATTAAAGGGAGAAATATAAGTCATATGAGAATAAGTGGAAAATTTTAAGAGAAAGACTATACATCTGCAAAAAATCTTTATGGAGCATTGAAATATTTAATAATTTCTTCCTATATTCGTTTATGGAGTCCTTCAGTGCTCCTCAGCCTCTTTCCCATGTCATTCATTTCTAAGCTCTGTAGAGTGCATGCTAGTGGTCTTAGGGAGCACTGTCAGTTTACTACACCTTTGCTGTGTTGAGGAATTTATGCACTCATTGTTTTATGCACCAGCTTACATGGATAAATTGTATTTACATATCTTTGCCCTGATATCTTATATTCTCTGCAGAGCAAGGATTCTGGATCTCTAAAAGACATTTCTGTGGGCATAACATTCTGTTAAATAAAATAAACAGGCTACATTGCCTTTTCCCATCAAAGTAAATGGCATCTCCAGGCCCTCTGCGCTTCACACTCATCCCATTGTAGAACTTTTAATTGACTACATCTACATCTAGTTCCTCAAATTGGACTGTACTATCTACTACTGTAGCCGCTAGCCATATGTGGTTAAATTTATATGAATTAAAATGAATACAATTAAAATTTCAGTTTCCCAAGCCCACTAACCGTATTTCAAATGTCCATAGCCATATGTGGCTAGTGGCTATTGAATTGAACAGGGAAGACAAAGAACATTCCATCATTGAACAAAATTCTTTAGTCTTTGCTGGTCTAAGACATTTTTCATTTTTTCTACAAACTAACCTGGGCAACACACACAGTATGCTTAGGCTTTTACAACACTTTATGGCCTCCTCTCTCCATTTCTCCATCCTTGCGATCTACTTCCATGAATCACGCGGAATCTCAGGGTCACACCTGGGCCTTGCATCTCTCTGCCTCAGACACTTACGTCTAAGCACTAGTTTTCAGGTGCTTTGCTCTCTAATACCCATCAGACCTCTTCTTCAGTTATACTGAGACCTCCAGTTCCTGTTCTCGCTTGGCTCCTCTGTCTTTCTTATCCGGCCTGTATACATTCCCTTGCCATTATCCTAGAATCAATGAACCTTTATCCTTCTAATGCAGTGGTCGGCAAACTGCAGCTCGCGAGCCACATGTGGCTCTTTGGCCCCTTGAGTGTGGCTCTTCCACAAATACCACGTGCAGGCGCGCACGTACAGTGCGATTGAAACTGATTGAAACTTCGTGGCCCATGTGCAGAAGTCGGTATTTTGTGGAAGAGCCACACTCAAGGGGCCAAAGAGCCGCATGTGGCTCACGAGCCGCAGTTTGCCAACCACTGTTCTAATGCATCTTCCTTAACATCTCTGCTTCCATATCAGGTAAGTGGAACAGGAAAACTGACAAAATGCATTGAAGTTAGGTGCTCTATACTAGTGTTTTCAAACCTTGGGCCACAATACATTGATGGATTGAGAAGGAGCTTAATCTAGTGTTTTTTGTTTGTTTGTTTTTTAGGTTAAATGGGATAGAGTAGAAAATATTCATCTCAGAAAGTAAGAGCAAGTTTGTTTTCATGAATCTTTTGTGTTAGTTATATACATATGTATGTATGTGTGTGTTGGGCCATAATATAAAATATATTTCTTTTTTAATGATAATTTTTTTTTATTTTTTTTTCAATTAGATTTTACATTCAGTATTATTTTGTATTAGTTTAAGGTGTACAGCATAGCGGTTAGACAATCCTATACTTTATTTTTTTTTTTTTTTTTTTTTTTTTTTTTTTTTAATTAAATCTTTATTGTTCAGATTATTACATTTGTTCCTCTTTTTTCCCCCCCATAACTCCCCTCCTCCCAGTTCCCGCCCCACCCTCCGCCCTCACTCCCCACCCACTGTCCTCATCCATAGGTGCACGATTTTTGTCCAGTCTCTTCCCGCATCTCCCACACCCCTTTCCCCCCCAAGAATAGTCAGTCCATTCCCTTTCTATGTCCCTGATTCTATTATAATCAACAGTTCATTCTGTTCATCGGATTATTTATTCACTTGATTCTTAGATTCACTTGTTGATAGATGCATATTTGTTGTTCATAATTTGTATCTTTACCTTTTTCTTCCTCTTCCTCTTCTTAAAGGATACCTTTCAGCATTTCATATAATCCTGGTTTGGTGGTGATGAACTCCTTTAGCTTTTCCTTATCTGTGAAGCTCTTTATCTGACCTTCAATTCTGAATGATAGCTTTGCTGGATAAAGTAATCTTGGTTGTAGGTTCTTGGTGTTCATCACTTTGAATATTTCTTGCCACTCCCTTCTGGCCTGCAAAGTTTCTGTTGAGAAATCAGCTGACAGTCGTATGGGTATTCCCTTGTAGGTAACTGAGTTTCTTTCTCTTGCTGTTTTTAAGATTCTCTCTTTGTCTTTTGCTCTTGGCATTTTAATTATGATGTGTCTTGGTGTGGTCCTCTTTGGATTCCTTTTGTTTGGGGTTCTCCGCCCTTCTTGGACCTGTAAGTCCATTTCTTTCACCAGGTGAGGGAAGTTTTCTGTCATTATTTCTTCAAATAGGTTTTCAATATCTTGCTCTCTCTCATCTTCTGGCACCCCTATAATTCTGATGTTGGTACGCTTGAAGCTGTCCCAGAGGCTCCTTACACTATCCTCGCATTTTTGGATTCTTTTTTCATTTTGCTTTTCCGGTTGGGTGTTTTTTGCTTCCTCGCATTTCAAATCATTGACTTGATTCTTGCGCTCCTCTGTTCTGCTGCCGGGAGTCTGTATAATATTCTTTATTTCAGTCAGTGTATGCTTAATTTCTAGTTGGTTCCCCAATATAACATCGAGGGTCTCATTAGTTTTCTTGTAGCTCTCATTAAGTTTATCGGCGGCTTCTAAACAGTTCTTGAGAGACCTTAAAAGTGTGGTTCTGAACTCTAGATCTTCCATTGACAATTTTGTCCTGTTTCTTTGTCTCTGCATTTTGTTATGCTTCCTTGGTGCACCCCCTAGTGGCCTTTGTGTGCAGGCTTGTAGCTAATTCCAGGGAGGGTTTGACCTCCAGGCCAAGTGGCTATGAGAATCAGCTGTGTCAGCAGTGAGAGAACTTCTGTCCTCTAGGGAGGTGCTAATCTGGCGTTTGCCTGAGGCTATCCGGCAAATGCCTCTGTGCAGGGCTTGGGCGGGGCTGGTCGCACAGGATCAACAGGGTGGGCCAGAGAGAGCAGTTATGGCCGCTCTCAGTCCTGTCCCCAGGGGCTCTGCCTCTCTGAGTCCCAGCAATGGCTGCAAAGCTCGGAGGGAAAGCTGCACTCGCTCTGACCAAAGCCAGGCAGTCCCGCTTCTCCCGTTTGAGTCTGGGTCCCTAAAGACTCGCCCGGATCTGGAGCTCAGAGTCTGCGACTCCCTCCCGATTGAAAACGCCCACTGCGCCCTCCGCCGCCAGCCCGCTCCGCGCGCGCACTCCGCACCTCAGAATTTGACTTCAGCACTGCGCCTCCTCTGAGTGTCCGTATGCGTTTCTCTTTCCTCCTAGTTGTAGGACTTCCACTCAGCCAGCGTTCCAGTGGTTCTGGGTGATGTCCCTCTGTCTTTTAGTTTCACTTTTGAAGTAGTTGTTCAAAGCAGCAAACTCCGGCGTTAACCTATGCCGCCATCTTGGTTCTATCCTCGACAATCCTATACTTTAGTGTCCCTTTGGTATTTCCAATCTCACTTGGCACCACACATAGTTATTACAATATTATTGACTATATTTCCTATGCTGATAAAATGTATTTCTTAATGTAGAATGAAAATAGTTGCCAGCTATTGCTCTATGCTGTCTAGTAATTCTTCAGTGTCTTCAGTTGCTAGTAGTTCCCCATCAAAAATCATTTGTGTACCCAACCTGTGTGGCTCCGTAGTTAAGCGTTGACCTATGAATGAAGAGGTCTCAGTTCAATTCCCTGTTCAGGGCAAACGCCTGGGTTGTGGGCTCAATACCCAGCATGGGGAGTGCAGGAGGCAGTGATCAATGATTCTCTCTCATCACTGATGTTTCTATCTCTCCCTCCCTCGCCGTTCCTCTCTGAAATCAATAAAAATATATTTAAAAATAATTTGCATGTTTTTGGTAGTTAACTTCTCTCTAGATAAAGGAAGTTTCTATTCCTACATCATAAATGTTTTATAAAATTTAGAATGGGATTTTATTTCAAAAAGCCTGCTATTTTCTATCCAATGCATTTTTATATGCATCAAAATGGAGATATTCTCTCCTTTGTTAATAAAATTTCCTAATGTTGAATCATCCTTGCATTCCTGCATTGAGCCTTATCTGGTCATGATATATATTTCTTTTAATATACTGCTGTATTTGATTTGCTAATGTTTGGTTTAGGATTTTTGTATCTACAGTTTCTTAATAATTTTGCCAACTATCTTATTTAGCATTCATTTTATGTCCAATATTGAAAACATGGTTATATTTAATTTGTAAAATGAAGTGAAAAAACTTTCTACCTTTCTGTCCGTGATCTGAAATTGTTGGTCTAAAATAGAAATCACTTTTTTTCTTTAAATGTTTTCTGGAACTCACTTGTAAAACCATCTTCTTGATGCATTTTCAGGAACAGATTTTTTTAAATTACATTTTTATTTCCTTCAATGGTTATTATTATTTTTTAAACATTTGATTTTTTTAAAGTTCTTTTTAAAAAATATGTTTTTATTGATTTCAGAGAGAGGAAAAGTGAGGGAGAGAGGGGTAGAAACATGAATGACCAGAGAGAATCATTGATCGATTGCCTCCTGCAAGCCCCCCACTGGGGATCGAGCCTACAACCAACCAAGAATTGAACTGTGACCCCCAGGCTCAACCACTGAGCCATGCGGGGCTGGGCCCCTCTCTTCCTCTTTACCTTCCTTTCTCCCTCCCTTCCCTCTTCTTTCCCTTCCTCCCTCCTCTACCCAACATGTAAATCTCTCTTTTAAAGGGAGAATTTAAGGAGAAATTATCCTTTGCAGAAAGTGCAATAGTGTAAAAACTCATTAGTACCAGTCTCCCCAAAATAAAGGGAGAATTGAACACATTTGTATTTATTATGATTATAGGTATGGTTGGTTATATTCCTACTACTTTATCTTATATTTTGGTGTTTTTTTCCTTTTGGATCTTTTGTTAGGTTTATTACATTTTCTTTAATTTTTATTTCTCTATTCCTAATCATTATCCTTTTTATTCTGTATATTTAAACGTAAATTTGATTTCAACCTCCAGAGCAGCACTATCCAATAGAAATTTCTGTGATGTGGCCATGTCCTATATCTCTAACACTGTCTCAGAGAGTAGCCACTAGCTAGATGTGGCTATTAAGTCGTTGAAATGTGGCTAGTCACATGTAGCTGTTAATGGAGAATTGCATGGATTGCCTTTCTCCTTTGCTAGTGGGAGTGGGGTTCTTGGGGCGTCGCTGGAATATGAATTTCCGGAGGCTCCCACAGGAGGATGAAATACGGTGGAAAGTTTTATTTGTGTGGCGTTACATCCCTGGCTTTCAAAAGCCCCATTTCCCTTAAAGGAGCTCTGGAAAATGTGCAGCAGGGCCTTTAGCAGAGCTAAAAGCAAAGCCAGTGTCCAGAATTTTCGTTCCATGGTGGAGCTGGGTCCAGCACAGCATCAGACTTGCTCCGGTCCATCAGCCCACCGTGTGTAGGGTCCACATGGCTTTGTGCCTTGTGGGTGAGTGTAGAGCGTGAGAGCCCCGCAGCCAGGAGTCAGGCTGGAGTAGCAAGAAGGCAAGAGGGGGAACTCCTCTGTTCAGGAGCTTATGTATTTCAGGTTTCATGCCCTTGCAGTGGCCACTCCCATCCTTGCTAGTGACCTGCTCCCAGGTGTGACCAACAGGCAACCACTCTCTCTACATCATCCAGCCTTTACTGGGCAGGCCTCTCATACTCGGCCTTCCCTCTGTTCCTTTCCAGTCAATTAATTACTGGGTTAAACACAACGAAATCATCACCAGCAAGTATTATTGTGTTAGTTTGCTAGGGCTGCCATAACAGAATACCACAGACTGCTGGATTAAAATATAGAACTATATTTTCTCACAGTTCTGGAGGTTGGAAGTCCAAGATCAAGGCGGTGCTAGGTCTGGCTTCCCCTGAGGCTTCTGGTTTCTCCCTGGCTTGCAGGTGGCTGTCTTCTTGTTGTGTGCTCACATAGTCTTTCCTCTCTAGGACACATCCCTGGGGTTACTTTTGTGTCCATATGTCCTCTTTTCACAAGGACATTGGTCACATTGGACTAGGACCCACCCCAACGGCCTCATTTGAACTTAAGCAAATCTTTATCTCCAAATACAATCACATTTTGAGGGACCAAAGGTTAGGCCTTCAACATATGAATTTTGCAGGGATACCATTCAGCCTATAACAACCATTTTGGAGAGAACAGATAAGAGCTAATCTGTAGTTATTTTTTTCTTTTAATATATTTTTATTGATTTCAGAGAGGAAGGGAGAGGGAGAGAGAGATAGAAACATCAATGATGAGAGAGAATCATTGATAGCCTGACTCCTGCATGCCCCACAGAGGATTGAGCCTGCAACCTGAGCATGTGCCCTGATTGAGAATTGAACCATGACCTCCTGGTTCGTAGGTCGGTGCTCAACCACTGAGCCATGCCAGCTGGGCTGTACTTATTTCTTCCTTTCCTCATACCCTGCTCCTCACTGTAGAATACTTTGATTTTTTTACACTACCATCTGCCACATGGTAATCACCTGCAATTCTACTTCCAATTTTCTCTTTCATTCTGCATTAGCAATTATTACTAGAATTAACTAGAAATTTCACATACTTCTTTATCATTTTTTTTCTTGTATACCATGCATTTCTCTTTCTTGAACTTCTTTGCCTATTGCCACAACAATGCTCTCAAGCAATTCTTTCACAAAGGGGCTGGAAGTCTAGGTATAGGATTCTAAGTTCAAAATTAATTTCCGTACTAATTTGAAGACCTTGTTTATACTTCTGGTGTCCCACTGAGATCCTGTTAGCAGACTAAGGCACCCATCCCTCAGCTGCCATGAGCATCAGCTACTAACAGCTCACTCCTGCCTGCTTGTCTGAAGACTGCCCTTTGCTTCCTGGGGCCAACTCCTTCAGGCAATGACTCCTCCACTTTCCCTGGGGGCAGCCTCCAGCCAATTGCTGCCTCATAGGGGAGGACAAAAGGCTTTTCTCACTGCCCCTAGGTGGGACCACTTCTGTGGGGAATATTCCTGCTCCAGGGCTCACCAGGGAATCAAGCTGAAGCCGGATTCCTGCTGACACCACCACATCTTAGCTTAGCTCCTTCCCCAGCCCTATTCTGTTTCTCTTATTTTCTTTGCACCTAGAGTACTCCCTTGTCAATCATGTGTGCCAAATCCCTGTCTCAGGCTCCGCTTCTAGGGACCTGATCCACGGCACGTTGTTTCAGTATTCCCTATCGTTCCATGGCCACCTGCTTAGTCCAGGACCCAAGGCCAACTAGACGTTCAGAAAACGGTCACCCAGTGAACAAGGGAAGGGATCTCCATTGGGCTGCTTGCAGGTCACATTATACTTTCTTTCCAAACCCAGCTTCTAATCATGAAAGTCAAATTTCTGAATTTGGCTTTAAAGCCGTATTCTAGTGGCTTGCTCACAGGAAGCCCATCTGCCTTTATTTGTTAGTCTATATGGATTTTTTTTTTTTCCTGCTTTTATGATCCCAAACATATTATTTGACACCTGAATTGTATACAGCCTCACATTGCTCGTGCCGTGTGTCAGGTATCTGATTTCCTCAGCTGGAGCACAGTTTTATGGACTTTGTGTTCCTCCGTGTCACTTAGGACCTAGCAGCTTGCTCCATAAGTAGTGATCGATTCATAATTGCATGATGTTTATATGACAACTTAGTTCAAGGGATTATATTTGAATACAAATTTTCTCTTAGAAGATACCTTTTTTCTTTATTTATTGCTCCTGGATCATTTAATCCCCTTTTGGAAACTCTATTTCCATAGAAACAGGTTATCATAAAAGGAAGAGCATAGCATGGCCTTTACTTTGAACAACTAGAAAGAGAAGGATTATGAGAAGAAAAGCTGTAATTGCAAAATTATAAATAAAATGAATGAATGAAGCAGAGGGAAGCAGATAGTACAAAAAAGGATGAATCATTTCTAACAGCATCTATAATAGTGCTGTACTTCAAGATGATTAAAACAGCCAGCAGAATCCAGGGGCTCAAACATTAGCAATGTGATAAACTTCCGAAGCTGCAAGCAGAAAGCATTCGGTCAGTCCCAGGGACCCTCACTGCCTGCGAAAGTAACGCTCTCTATTTGATCAGTGAGGGCAGAGGCACAGAACCTAAGCTCTTTAATGATTTGCAGTATCATCAAGGATCTAATAAGCCTGTATTTGAGAGTTGCCTGAGGTGACTTTCTCTTTAATTTGCAGAAAGTGTTCAATAGCCAAGTAGGGACAAATTGAATCTGGTCCACAAAGAGGAGAGAAAAATGTTGGGACACAAAACAAGCTTCTCTTGAGAACCTAAAGCAGTGGCTCTCAACCTTCCTCATGCTGCGACTCTTTAATACAGTTCCTCATGTTGTGGTGACCCCCAACCATAAAATTATTTTCGTTGCTACTCCATAA
This sequence comes from Myotis nattereri, assembly GCF_964212035.1. Lineage (NCBI taxonomy): Eukaryota > Metazoa > Chordata > Mammalia > Chiroptera > Vespertilionidae > Myotis > Myotis nattereri. The sequence goes on along the minus strand of NC_138086.1, from coordinate 19,868,498 downwards.
CTGTAATTTTGCTACTGTTATGAATCGTCATGTAAATATCTGATATGCAGGATGTATTTAGGCGACCCCTAAAGGGGTTGCGACCCACAGGTTGAGAACCGCTGACCTAAAGGGAATTCAGAACAAACACCAGTGGCTGGAATCCAGTGAGGAATTCTTTGGCTTTACATGGCAAGATATTTTAGAATCTACTGAGGGGATATTGCCATCAATCAGACTCTCGTCATTGAGCATGCTCGACTGTTCTCTCCTCTCTCTCTCTCTCTCTCTCTCTCTCTCTCTCTCTCTCTCTCTCTCTCTCTCATTTAAATTCTTTATTGTTGAAAGTATTACATAGCTCACCTGTTCTTGAGGTAAAGAATCTTTAGTTGGAACAAAGCAGAGATGAGACCACACCTTGAGTTCAACACTCTGCCAATCTCGGTCCTCTTCTGAACCAACGCAGAGATGCAGAAGAGGAAGCAATGTGGTGGAAGGCCCTGGACGTGCTACACAGCCAGTCCCTGGCCCTCTGGGTCTTGGTGACTTCACCTTTGAAATAGGGGATTAAACAGGTAGGATGATGATCGCTAAGGGTCACTGAGTCAGCAGCTCCACAGTTCTAAATAAAAACAAAAGCTATACTAGTCCTTTGATGGTTATATATTGTGCAAACATTTTCTCCTACACTGTGGCTTGTCTTTTCACTTTATTATGGGGTCTTTTGATGAACACAGTTTTTATTTAAGTTGTATATACCTTATCAACCTTTACTGTTACAGTTTATTTTTTATGTCTTGTTTCAGAAATACTTTTCTACTCTGAGAAAACTACAGGAAAGTTAGTTTATAGTTAAGAATTTGGGGGAAAAGTCCCACTCTCTTCAAGGTTAAATTTTGGGATAGGCAATTTTGCTTTCAGTTTCTTGGGTGGCAGATTTTTTTTTTTACTTGACACTGAAAGTGTGGCTCTCTGCAGTCACAGTTTTATAAAGGGGAATCTCCTATTAGCCCTTCTACCTTGGGTGAATCCTAGGTTTTGAATTCTCTTCTCTGTGGCTTTATAGATATCAGGATAACAAAAAAGCAGTTCATTCAGTTTGGCAAATGCCCCCCAAGACAAAACATGGCTTCACTTCTCTGATTACTTCTATGGGCTCCTCCGTTCACTGAGTTCCCCTTACTCAATAGCCAGATAACTGATGTATTAAAAATATTTTTGTTGTATTTTATCCAATATTTTGTTTTCTTAAAAATGTTTTTTTTTATTTTTAAATTACAATTGACATACAATAATAGATTAGCTTCAAGTGTACAGCTGTTCTGTTTTCTTTAGGAGGTCCAAGCAGGTACTTTGTTAATAGAAGTCCAGATAGCAATTTGAAGTTATATTGGAAAAACAACTTTCCTAATACTGTCAAGTAGATAGCATTTGACAATCAAAAAGGAAGTGTATGGGACCAATAATTCACATTAAAAAAAATGAAATGTATGATGCCGAAACCGGTTTGGCTCAGTGGATAGAGCGTCGGCCTGCGGACTGAGGGGTCCCAGGTTCGATTCCGGTCAAGGGCATGTACCTGGGTTGCGGGCACATCCCCAGTGGGAGATGTGCAGGAGGCAGCTGATCGATGTTTCTCTCCCATCGATGTTTCTAACTCTCTATCTCTCTTCCTTCCTCTCTGTAAAAAATCAATAAAATATATTAAAAAAAAAGAAATGTATGACAATAGGTTTTTTACAGAAAGCTAATAAGTCTAGCAAGTTTTAATATTATAAACACATAAGTAAAATAATAAAGCAGTATTTGATCAGGATTTTAATCAAAATGTACGTTAGATTTCATCACTTAATACATTATTTATGTTAATGATTGTGTAATAGAAAGAGCTAGGTTTTTTTTTGGGGGGGGGTGCAAACACTGTATTTTCCTGCCTTTCACTCTCAAAGAGCCTCTAATATCCTGAATCAAGGCTCTTCAAAATAAGAAGACCTACTTTTGCTTTATCTTTTTATCCCACCCCTTGTAGAGACTGAACTCCACCCAGATTTCACCACCAGTGGACCCCCACCAGGATCTGTGCTTTGCCACCTCAAAGACTTTGCACTTGTCCTTCCTCCTTCTCCCACCCATGCCTCGGTTTGAGGAATATAATGCACCTTTTCTATTTCTATTTCCACTCAGGTTTATTTAGAAAGCCTCCTTTTATTTAGAAAGCAACCTCAGTTTGATTAGACACCATCTCTTTACTAGCCAGAGACTTTTAAACCTTCCTTAAAGTTCTTCTGTTCTGCCATGTCTTATCATTTTGCTTTTTCTTCCCTTCTTTGTTAGAATGTAGGCTTCTTGGATGCAGAGATTCTTACTCATAAATGTGTTCCCCCAAATGCCAAAAGCAGTGTCAAACACATGTGGTATAGGTACAAGAAAAGCACCAGATGTAATAAAATAAAAACATATCTATTTAATTGAATGAAATAGACTGGCTTAAATACAGTGCACTCTTCTTCCAGTGTTAGTGCATGTGAAATTATGCATGGAAATAACAAAATGCTATGAAACAAATGTGTGGCTGGTAGGTAAACAGCATTTGGAACCATTGTACTAGGCAGCAGAAAGGCAATCATAATTCAGAAAGTAGGTAAAAAATGATTTATTTATTATTATTAAACTTGTGCATAAGTCTTTGTAAGTGGATTTAAGTTAAATGTTACAAGATTACTGTCATGCATGATATTTGAAGGAAATTTTTCGAGGATATAATTAAACATGGTCTAAATGCAAATTGCATAGCTTGAAGTCACCCAAGGGTAGCTTAAATTCAACATGACACGTTTTCAAAATACCATTTTCTTGTGTAAGAACCCCAAAATAGACACAATCTTTTTTTTTCTTCTTTTTCAAGCAGCATATCTTTATTTCTGCTCCCTGTTAGGTCTTTTGTGTTTTAAATGCCTTTGTTCTCGTGTGAGAGAATCACCAGCAGCCTCGTGGCTGGGTGATGGGATCGCTGCCGCTACGTCACAGGGATTCTGCCTTTTTCTGCTCTTCAGCCCTTTGAACTTCCTCAAAGCATGCGTACGTCCTTCATGCTTGCAACTCTGTGGAGCAGGAAGCGTGAGTTTTCCTACTCACCTTTTGCAGGCGAGAACAACGCGCCACAGAGAGGTTAAGCGATGGGCTGAAGGCAGCACACCTCCCTGCCGGCCCACGCTGCTTTCCCTTCCTGTGTGAAGTTATGTGGGCACAGACGTTCTGCTGGCGTAAACACAAGCCAGGCTGCACCTGTGTGATTGCTCACTCCATCGTGTGGGCAGATCGCTGCGGGAAAATGAATCTGTCCTGAGGAAGCTTGTTTATGAGTTCACATGTTTTATCTGCTCTGTTGTTCAAACCCTGTAGATGAGCCAGTTTTCATAATGACCTCATATCATCACACTAAGAGTTATTCATCAAATGATTTGGAGAGCAGTTCACTTAATTTATGCCAGATGCTGTCTTACTGTTTTATCGTCATCTGCAAAGCAACATTCAGATGTGAAAATTTTGGGTTTAAGATTAAGTTTTTGGCTCACAAGCCCCAAACTCAGAAGACTGGTTAACTTGCCTTTTGTTAGTAGCAAAGTAAACACACCTCTCGTTGAGAAGCAGGGGCATATTTTGAATTATTTGCTTCATCTGGAACTGAATCTGTGAATCAGTCCCATGGGCGTGATGGTGCTATTGAAGAATTTGGGGAAGAAATGAAGGACAAACCTGTTCACATCTTCTTACTCTTTCAGTAACTTTTGTATAAACTTCTCCAAAGGTGAGATTTTTTTTTCATAATACATTTGTCAGAGCCTTATTTACCCCAAGATTTCCATTTTTAAAATTGTGGTCAGTTTTGTGACACACTTTCAATTTTGTCATTTAAATGCATTTCATTCTTCAGTTTTGCATTAAAGAATGAATATAACTATAATGCTCTGTATGAATAAGATCTTTGATTCCAACATCTGTTTTTCACTAACGACTTTTTCAATCCTTAGATAATTCTTATTTTTCCCCTCCAGACCAGGTAAATTTGTTTCTGTTTTTCTCCATTATGATGACGTAACTCAGGACTGCAGACCAGAACCTTTGCTTTGCATGTAGAGTAGACCCCATCTTTTAACGCGTCCACTAGCTATATTCAAGTGGTTCCCTAAAAATAATTCCTCTTTTGCAGGATGAAAGTTACAAGTGAGGTCACCAGCCTGCCAAGAGGGAGCAAGGACAACTCTTATCCTCAGTAAAGGGGTGCTGGAAGTTGGTGGCTAGGCCAGCAAATGAGGTCTGGGGACCACTAGGGTTTTTATGGCTTTTCACTTGTTGAATGGAGATTGTGTAGATGCAGCTTAGTGTGGTGCAAAGTGCTGAACATGGAGACAGCGTGAAGTTCTCGGTCCTCTTCTGCTGCTCTCCAGCTCTAAGACCTCGAGTAAATTACCCAATCTCTCTGAACTTCACATTCGTAACTTATGACATGGGAACAATAATATCTCCTAGGGTAATTCTGTGTATCAGTTATCTGTTGCTAAATAGCACACTATCTCAAACTGGGTGGCTTAAAACACAATGATTTATTTGCTTACCGTTTGAGCTGGGTTCAGCTGGTTGGTTCTTCTGTTGGTCTTTCCTGAGGTCAGTGCCAGTCCCAGATTTCTTACATGGCAGTGACACTGATTCCAAGAAGGCAAGTCCCAATATGCAAGAACTTACTAAGTCTCTGCTGTCACATTGCTAAATGTTTTTTTTTGTTTGTTTTTAGCTCAAGCAAGTCACATGACCAAGGCCAGGGTCAGCGAGGGAGAGTGCTATGCACAGTGTAGAGGCTTTAGGTGGGACAATTAGTGTAACAGTCTACACATTCTGGCAGTCAAATGTGACAGTGCATGGGAAATGGGTTTTTTAAAAGTGTTATTTTAGTCTAAGTTGTGTGTGGTGTACACGTGTGTATGAGTGGTGGTGGTGGTGATGGGGAAAAGATATGAAAACCTTAATACAAATTGATTCACAGATCTGAAAATAATCATTCAGTGGTATCCCTCATTTCCATTATTAAATTAAAAATATTTCCTTTAGGTGGCCTCAGAGGTGTTAGTATGCTGGAATGTGGGTAATGTGGTCAGTATGTGAAGCTTAGAGAAATGGACTCAGCTACAGAGAATTGGCAATCCAAGGCTCAGTGTTTCGGGGTTATATCAAATGTATGGATAAATTAGTCATTAATCAGAACCTGCAGGTGCATTCTAAGTGAGTTTAACTTGAAAGTCAATAGGGTAGTGGCCAATGTCATGAGCGCTCTACATAAACCCTGACTATGGATGGAGATTGTGAAGATGAGGATTCATCCGAGACAGACTGGTTGGAACTAAGAAGGCACCTTCCCTACAGCCAGAGTGGATAAGGGGAAGGGCGGGGACCAAGGAGGCAGAAACCAAGGCAAATGGCTACTTCTCTGGACTAGACAAAAATACACAGGGAAAGAGGGCAAATAGCCTATGAAGTTGGGAGCACTGTGACTCAGGGCAGAGTCAGGCAGGTGCATAAAGTTTGCACGTCATGAGTGCTCTTAAAATTGATCTGAAGGAATCTTGGGATGCAGAGACAAGATACGGAAGCCCAGCAACAACTGGGTCCTGAGCCACTGGATCCTAGGTATAAAGACAGGGCTGACCATGGGGCTGAAACTTTTAACTCCCTAAGTCAGGACCAGCTCAGGAACTGATGAGAAAGTGGCAGGCATCAGGGGACCCAGAGGAAAAGATGTGGAAGGCTGACACAAATACCCGGTAGGCTGGTGGGTCTCACATGTCAGTGAGCACCGGAATTTCCTGCTTAAAAGTGCACATCCTGGACTCATCCCGGAGCTTGTGACTCAGTGCACCTGGCGTGTGCCCAGGAATTGGCATTCAGGAAAGAGCTTTATGCTGGTAACATAACCGGCGCTGTCCAATATGGTACATGTGTGGCTTTTTAAATTTAAATTATTCAAAATAAAACAGAAATGCACTCATCTACTAAGTACACTTCAAGTGCCCAATAGCCACATAGAGCTAATGGCTACTGTATTGAACAGTACTGAATTAGAACATTACCATCATTGCAAAGAGTTCTACTGGACAGTGCTGGTTATGCTATCTACTCCATGCTCCCTTTTCTTTGGACCACCTCTGGTTCTGCTAGGCCAGTGATGGCGAACCTTTTGAGCTCGGCGTGTCAGCATTTTGAAAAACCCTAACTTAACTCTGGTGCCATGTCACATATAGAAATTTTTTGATATTTGCAACCATAGTAACACAAAGACTTATATTTTTGATATTTATTTTATATATTTAAATGCCATTTAACAAAGAAAAAATCAACCAAAAAATGAGTTCACGTGTCACCTCTGACACGCGTGTCATAGGTTCGCCATCAGCGGGCTAGGCCTTCCTCATTTTGTGCCCCATCTCATGTTCCTAAGTACACTTCCTACTTCCCAGAGGAGTACTCCTAGCACGCTGATGGTTCAGGACCATGGACAACAGCACATATGTTATCCCTCTCCTCAACTAGTTTTAGTCACCCTGTACTTAAGTCTAATCAGGCGAGAAGCCAGGATAAAGAAAGAGAGACTAAAGTAAGGAATTCAAGCCATACTGAAAACTTCAGCCCATAGGCCCATCATCGCTCAGTGACAGTGACTGTGGCTTCTGATCAAATCAGCTTTTTTCAAGGAGTAAGGGCAAGGGGGTCTTGAGCTGCTATTTAGAATGTACTACTAACAAGCACCATGCATACTGATGTAGTACAGTGAGGCAGGAGACCAGCACAGGAAGAGTCAATCAGAATTACATTCTGAGCAGTTACTTATTTGTGGTGAAATGATGGGAATGTAACTTAACCTCTCTGAATCTTAGTTTTCCAATCTGTAAAATGGCTATAATAATATTAATGTCATTAGGTGATAAAATACCTGTAATGTGCCTAGCGTAAGGCCTAGCACATAGGTATCCAATACATATTAGTTCTGTTTCCCCTCTTGGTAAGTTGAACTGTGTACTTTCTAATGTGACAGCTTTTAACTTATGGTACAGAATCTCTGCTTTCTGGGAGCAGTGTCTAAGTTTGGGATAGAGGTGACTTTTTGTTCAGATCTTTTATTCATTAAATGAAAGTGGGTTGTCCATATTGTTATTGTTGACCTTTTCATTCTGGACACCAGTTTCTTATCAGGTGAAGGTATTATGAATATTTTTTCAAACCTGTGGCTTACTTTTTCACTTATCTAACAGTGATTTTAAAAAACATATTTTAAAAACATTTTTATTGATTTTAGAGAGGAAGGGAGAGGGAGAGATAGAAACATCAATGATGACAGAGAATCATTGATTGGCTGCCTCCTGCACACCCACACTGGGGATTGAGCCTGCAACTCAAGCATGTGCCCTGACCAGAATTGAACCTGGGACCCTTCAGACTGCAGGCCGGCACTCTATCCACTGAGTCAAACCAGCCAGGGACACCTGACAGTGATTTTTGAAGAGAAAAAGTTTTTAATTTTGATGAAGTCCAATTTATCATTATTTTATTTTAGAATTTGTGTTTTTATGCCCTATTAAAAATTATTTGCCTAACCCAGGCTCACTAAGATTTTCACCTATGTTTTCTTCTAGAAGTTTTATAGTTTTAGTGTTTACATTTAGATCTATAATCCATTTGGAGCTATTACTTGTATATTATATGAAGTAAGAGTTCAGATTCATTTTATTTTAGTACTATAGGCCCAGTGCATGGATTTGTGCACCGGTGGGGTCCCTCGGCCTGGCCTGCGGAGATCGGACTGAAACCGGCTCTCTGACATCCCTGGAGGGATCCTGGTTTGGGAGAGGGCAGTTCTCAGGTGACATACCCCAGAATCAGGCTCCCTCCTCTCTGGTTCTGGATGCATCACCCGAGAACCACAGCTGCCAAGTCACCACAGCTTGGCAGCTCCTGTGTTGAGTGTCTACCCCCTGGTGGTCAGTGCGCATCATAGCTACCGGCCAGTTGGCCGGTTGGCTGGTTGGCTGGTCAGCCGGTCACTTAGGCTTTTATATATGTAGATATGGGTATGCAATTTTTACAGCATCATTTTTGAAAAGTTTACCATTTCCCTATTTGGTTGTCTTGGCACCTTTGATTAAAATCAACCATTATGTGTGTGTCTGTTTCTGAATTCTTCATTCTCTTTCATTGTCTGTCTTTATTGTCTATATTGTCATGTCTATCTTTAGTCAATACCACACTAGCTTTACAGTGAAATATGTGAATATTCAGAAAAAATCTTGCTAGCATTTTTATTGAAATTGCATTAAATCTATAAATCAATTTGGGAGCAATGACAGTCATCTTGAAGACTGTCATCACCAACTTGTTGCTGTAATTCTACTATCTTTTTTGAAAATGAAAAAGAATGATTGGGGAGTCTGTTTAAATTTCATATCTGTACTTGGTGTATCTTGACGAAGTGCTAGTAACCTCCAGCTTTCCTTAATAAGACAGGTGGGATGTCTTCAGAAGTTTATAAGGGCAGCTGCCAAAATTTGTATGTATGCAAATGTTATTCAATCATGAATTCTAAAATATTTATTAAGGGCATACTATGTGCCAGGTGCTGGGGCTATAGTATTTAACAAAGCAGACAAATATCCCTGCTCTACTATAAAAGAGCCAAACTTCTAGCTTTGTGGAGAACCACCACTCTATAGGATTGATGAGAAGTAGAACCTTAAAATTTATACTATCTCTTAATCTAGTACTATATTTTCTAAGAATTTATCTTAAAAAAATCAGAGATGTTGTAAAAAAAATTATGTAAAAATGTTCATTGCAGCATTGATGATAGTAAACTCCAGAAAAAAACCCCTACGTATTTACTAATAGAGGAATGATATATACATTTATAATAATTAAAAATGGAAATTGTAGAAGACCACAGGATAATTTAAAATGCCAACTCAGCCCTGCTGGTGTGGCTCAGTGGTTGAGCTTTGACTTATGAACCAGGAGGTCATGATTCAGTTCCTGGTCGGGGCACATGTCTGGGTTGTGGGCTCAATCCCCAGTGAGGGGCATGCAGGAGGCAGCTGATTGATGATTCTCTCTCATCATAGATGTTTCTCTCTCTCTCTCCCTCTCCCTTCTACCCTGAAATCAATAAAAAGAATTTTTAAAAAGCCAAATCATTTTCTATTAGATTAAGCCAAGTTATGTCTACCAGCAGTATTTGAGAGTACTCATCTACTTTCACCTTACTGTAGTGAGTACTTTGAAAAAAAAAAAAAAAAGAGTCTTGCCCAGCTGCCATGGCTCATCCACCTATGAGTTAGGAGGTCATGGTTTGATTCCTGGACGGGGCACATGCCCGGGTGGTGGGCTTGGTCCCCAGTGTGGGCATGTAAGAGGTAGCGATCGGTGATTCTCTCTCATCACTGTTGTTTCTGTCTTTCTCTCCCTCTCCCTTCCTCTCTGAAATCCATTAAAAAAAAAAAAGAAAAAGAGTTTTAAATGTGTGTGTGTGTTATGTAATTATCCAAAAAAGTCAATTTGGATGGCAAAAGTGGTCACTCATTTTCATTTACAATTCTTTGATTAATAGTGACAGGATATTTGCTCATCTGTTTTTGTATTTCTTTTGTGAACTGCTTCTCTTTAAAAAAAAAAATTTGGGTAAATTCTTTGAGCCAACAAAGAATTTGTTGAGAAGGCACCTGGTTAGGGAATTTTTAATCATTTTATTGAGAAATCTATGTGTTGTGCTACAATGTGGCTCACAGCAGCTATTTTAAAATTTAAAGTATCCTTTAGGATTATTGGGAAAGTCAGTAACTTAATAGTACTTTAAATTGGAAAAATCTTACACCCAGCTAATTTGAGCAATAAGTATTCATCATTCTTTTCCCATATGTCTTTGCTGTTTAAAAAGCTTATTTGGGCCCTAGCTGGTTTGATTCAGTGGATAGAGCGTCGACCTGCCACTGAAGGGTCCAGGGTTCCATTTCAGTCAAGGGCACATGCTCAGGTTGCAGGCTCGATCCCCAGTAGGGGGCGTGCAGGAGGCAGTGATCGGTGTTTCTCTCTCATCATTGATGTTTCTATCTCTCTCTCCCTCTCCCTTCTTCTCTGGAATCAATAAAAAAATGTATATATATTTAAAATAAAAAGCTTATTAGGTAGTGCATAACTTGTGCTGTTAATATTGCTTATTGTTTTAGATATTTAAAAATATGTATTTCTTGCATATTTGAGCACTATATATTTCACTGCTCCATTCTTCCTGTTTTCGGAAGCATCCGCTTCTATAACTTCTGACATTAAAATTTCCATTTGAGAAATAAAAAATAAAACTAATGTTAGGGCCAAAAGTAAAATGTACACTAAGAAATGGAAAGCATTTACCATCTGCCACAAAATTGCTTTCCTAAAATATAATGAGAAGATGTAGAAAAATGTTACATCACTGTGTTCAAGCAAATGCAATGCTCTGGGAGACAGCATGACCCGTGTAGAAGACAGGAAAGATGGCTCGCAGGTAGATGGGTGTTAGTGTTAAAGAAAGGCGAGGAAAAGCTGAGTGGACAAGGTGGGACCAGATCACAGGAACCACAGACACCATGCTGAGGAGTTTGAAATTCTTTCTGCAGATAATTGGTGGTAATGAAGGATACAGTCTAGAAAAGTGACATGAGAATAATACAAAACCTTTTGTTGGTAGTCTTGAGTCTATTCATAGCCAGGCTGTAAAGGAAGGCTCCTTATCTTCGTGTTTAAGGTACTCCTTTCCCTCCAGTCCACTTCTGTTTGCTCCAATGAGTTTGACCAAAGCAAACAGAATTACACCATCAACACTCACTTAAGCAAAAGGACACTTAACACTTTTAACAAAAATGCTACAGCTCAGATAGTAGAGGCCAAAGATGGGTTCGAGTTTTGGTGGCTTCAGTGAACTGTCCATGTCTGGGCCTTCACCACTCCAGCTGTGTCACAGCTGCATGACCCTCGGTGGACTGGTATGCATTCCCAGTGTTTATCCAAGGAAGGACTCAGAAGAGCCCTCTGATGATGGGATGACAGGTGTGATTCTGAGTTTCTTTGGATCAATAAAATTAGAATCTGTCGAGCGAGAGGACTCTCACTTGAAATAACAAAAGGCTCCAACCATGTGTATAACTGTCCCTTGAAAGGCAAGCAAGGAGGGACCACTGAAGTCCAGTGTAGTTTAGGCAGCAGGGAGAGGTTCAGGATGAGCTATTCCTTGCTGTGTGATTAGCAGCTTCTCTGTGAATAGGAGGGAGAGAGTCAAGATGAAAGATTGGAGGGGATATAGGTGATCTTGCTGCTTGTGCTTGGCTGAGATATTTTTTAATATTTCACTGGACTGAAAACCAGGGTCATTTCCCTCATTTCAAAAGGCCACACTTAAACCAGATGGAATATATGCCCAGAAAGATAAAAATTTGAGTGTATGTGAATGCTCTTCAATCATTCATTCGACCAATATTCATTAAGGTTATATATGTACCAGGTACTGCTTTAGGATTGCAGTATTCAATAAAACGGATAAAACCCACTGCTTTATTAAAAGCCTATATTCCAGCTCCTATGTGCATTAAAAGCCTTGTATAGGACACAATTATATAGGAGCAGTTAAAAGGAGAAAAAGAGAGAGAGGAAACCAAAGAAACCAGTGGTACAATTTACCAGCTTCTATTCCTGACTGCCAGCTCTCTTAGCTCTATACTCTGTCTGTACAGTGTCACAATTCTTGCATCGTCCTATGTATATGATACATGATTTGACTAAGCTGTGAAGACTTGTGGGGTAGGTTTTGCCTAGAATATTTTAATCAGGTGAATTCTGTAATCAGTACAGCATCCAGCACGTCTTTGCGCACCATGCTAGGAGTTCCCGGATTTTGCTGCATGTCGGACGCCGCTGACTGATGCTTAGCTCCACTTGCAGATATGCGGCTAAACAGGTATGAGATGCAGTGTGAATTCTGCAGACGGTCTTCACGTGCAGCAAACTGGGCACCACTGCACGGTGTCAGTATTTCAGGACTCTTAGCTTAAGCCACTCCCTAATGAAAAGGGAAGTGTTAACCCGTACAAGGAGACTGACTATTAAATTAAGCAGTAGCATGTAAGGGCAAGAAGTAAGAGATGTTCTAATGACACCATTTAAACAATTTTTATTACAATTTTCTTAGTTCTTAATTTTATTTAATGATGTTATTATTAGCTCTAGGCTACATGCTTTCTTTTTCGTTTTGGCATTAATACCTTTTACATGGTTTTGTAACTTTATCTCTACATTCTGTCATCTCTTGGCAGGTTCTGCATATTTCATTTTTTGCTTTTATTATTTTTTTGATGAATGAATCCCTGAAGGCTCCTACGTACATGCTTTGCTAGACCTACTGTTCACAGGTCTCTTGTGTCCCCAGTTGGAACGTTATGTGGGACTAGAGTCCCAGGGGTGGGCAAACTTTTTGACTCGAGGGCCACAATGGGTTCTTAAACTGGACCGGAGGGCCGGAACAAAAGCATGGATGGAGTGTTTGTGTGAACTAATATAAATTCAAAATAAACATCATTACATAAAAGGGTACGGCCTTTTTGTTTTTAGTTTTATTCATTTCAAACGGGCCGGATTTGGCCCACGGGCCGTAGTTTGCCCACGGCTGGTCTAGACAGTCCCGGCTGAGTAGGGAGGAAAGGCCATCTTTCCTGGCTGCCTCGTTCAAGTCAACACTGACCTGTTTTCACTTACGTCATTGGACACGAATCTCTAATGTGTTTCCCATTATCATTCCAAGATCTCTTCCCATTTCTCTGCTACTATTCCCCCTTGCCATTTGTTTCTTTCCAGGCTTCTCTATTATTAAAGAACTATGCGGAAAAGAATTCCTCCAGAGGTACGGGGTTAAATATGTTCAAGATTTAAAAAATGTCCTCGTTTATTAATGAAGTGTGTGGGCAGTGTGATGAACTGGGTTGGCCTGTTTTCGTAACCCTCCCTATACTTTGCCAGGATACTATTTGAAATATGACTTAATATGCCTTGAACTCCTTTTGGAAACTATTAATAAATGAAATAACATCAGAACATCAATAGCCCACATCACAATGGCCTTAAATGGATAGGTTTACAACTTATTTTTTTCACACACAATTCGATTTAATGCCTGCTTTTATTTTACTCACGTTTTCTGAGTATAAGAATAATATGTGATAATTAAGAGAAAATTTGAAATGACAGAATATCCATTTTTTTAATTGATAGGGAAATCATCTATAATTAAGCTGACACAACCACTGCCAATATTTTGTTATATTTCCTCTCAGTCTTTTTTCCTTTATATTGAGTGTAGTCTTTCTTCAAGCTTTTATGATACAGATTTCAAAGCTATAGAAAAAAAAAAATGAGACTAGCGCAAGGAATACCCATATACTTACTCATCGTGCAAGAAATGCTTGTTGATAACGGTGATTTCATGATATTTTCACTTCCTGTGGCAAACGTAGTAGCCTTAAAGTGATTAGGCTTATGTCTAAAGGAAGGCTCACTTACGTCTGTTCCTGCCACTAGCAGTCTCCATCACTTTGTGTTTGAAATATGAGATTGAGGAGGGTGCTGTTAATGTGTTTCCTCAGTTACTCCCAGGCCCTGGATAAGACACTGTTAGCTTGGTGCTGTGATTGTTTATTTTAGCACAAAATCTACCGCATGCTCTATGCTATGCTGCTGAGAGGTCTCAGGCCTGCACCAGTCAGTGAGTAATGTGGCTGGATGACCCTCTCCATAGTGTGGCAGTATCTTTCCTTGTGAACATTCCCTTGACACACGAGTCTGCATCTGAGAAGTAAACATTTATCTTGGGACAGCCTTGGTAGGGGACATAAAACCTTTATCGCCTACAGTGATTATTATTTATTTGGAATTGCTAGATATCAGTAATGCCTCCCAAACAGCTGCTTGATAATGGCTTATTTTCATAAAATGACAGCTTATCAATGACAAACTTGTTCTTCGAACATTCATTGGTTTTATTTCAGTTAAATTAAAGTTGATATTGAATTGAACATTAATACTTATAATCTAGTCCAGAGTCTTTCTTATTGAATAGATTATAAGTATTAATGTTCACGGTAAAAAAAATTTTTTTTTTTTAGTTTGAAACACTTTATATTCAGGAATGTTCAGACCTGGAAGTATGATTTGTTTTTTAAACAAACACTAGCAGATGTACAGAATTATTCTTCTCTACAAGCAAACTATATCTCTTGTATAGACCACAGAATAAATTGTGAAATGTATATTTTTCTTTTTTACTGTTTTAAAATGGGATAACGTTTCTTTAATAGAGTTTATCAACATTGAGGACAGGAATCATGTCTTATTAATGAAATTGAATCTCTAGAACCAATATAGTATATAATTGGTATTCAATAAATTTTTCTTGAGTCTAAGAATGAATTTTTCCCTGTTGCTCTTGGTAGGGCCTAATCAAAGAACAAATAAAGTAGTTCTACTAGTCTGAATAACATCACACCCTTTGTTCTAGGAATAACTCCTTTAGCTAAAAATAAAGGAGTACTTTCATCTCTGTCTTTTGGGCCAACAAAGTGGATATTGTCGTTTTTCTTTTCAAGGTTTTTTGTTTGTTTGTTTGTTTGTTTTTTACAAAAAACACAAGCACTAACCATGAAAAAACATATCAAAATTAATGAATTAAAGTACCTTCAGTGCTTTATAAATGTTAGTCCATTCACCATTATAACATCCTTATAAAATAAGTATTACTATCTTCTGCATAGAGTTGGGTAAATTGAGGGGCCATGTCTGCAGTGAATGTGTTGAGTCATTTAGTGTCATAAGAGTTTTCTCTTTTTAATTAATTAACTAATTAATTAATTAAGTTAGTTAATCCTCACCTGAGGATATTTTTTCCATTGATTTTTAGAGAGAGTGGAAGGGAGGGGGAGAGACACAGAAAGAGAAACATCGTTGTGAGAAAGATACATTGATTGGTTGCCCTCCCAATCCGCGCCCCCCCCCTCCACCCGCGCGCCACCCCCCGCTACCAGGCTGCGATCTGGCCTGCAACTGAGGTGCTCTTCATCAGAATCAAACCCATGACCTTCCGTCTGTGGGCCAGCGCTCTATCCACTGAGCCAAATGGGCTAGGACAAGAGTTTTCTCATTATTTTTTTAAAAACATTTTAAAATTGATTTTAGAAAGAGAGGACGGGAGAGAAATAGTGAGACAGAAACATCAAAGAGAGTGGAGCAGCATGTGCCCTGACTGGGAATTGAACTGGGTCGACACTCAACTGCTGAGCCACACTGGCTAGGCAGTTTTTTGTGTGTGTGCTTTTTTTTTTTAAAAAAATATATTTTATTGATTTTTTACAGAGAGGAAGGGAGAGAGATAGAGAGCTAGAAACATCGATGAGAGAGAAACATCGATCAGCTGCCTCCTGCACATCTCCCACTGGGGATGTGTCCGCAACCCAGGCACACGCCCCCGACCGGAATCGAACCTGGGACCTTCCAGTCCGCAGGCCGACGCTCTATCCACTGAGCCAAACCGGTTTCGGCTTGTGTGTGCTTTTTTAATTCTTATGTTAGGTACACAGAATCCATTTGTTCTTTTGATGGAATGCTATTTTCCATTATTATTAATTGTGTTAGTACAAAATAATTTCTTAATTCTTAGAAATATAATAAGATATTTAAAAAAGATAATAAAGCATCCTCTAATGGACAGCGTTTTTTTAATTAGCAGAGCAAAAAACAGTGAAATAAGAGAGACTACAGTGAATTGCAGTCCTTCCTGTATTTGTACTTAACCCCCGATTCCCCTGTTACTTCAAATTCCCATCCTAGTGGCCTAGAGCTATTGCTTGTGTTCTCTTGTCTAGTTATCCTAAGACTGACCTCCCTACACATATGTTCCTGTCGGCTTGTCTAGCTCCTAGAAGCTGTTCTGGAATTGTCTTTCATCCATTTCACAAACTCAATCTGTTCCTCACCCTTCCAGTCCTCCATTTACCCTGTGAACGTAAGTGACTCTGTATAGCTAGCCGAACACCTGCATAGCCACCCCGCTCTTTTATCCCTATGACAGAATCCCTCTCTGTCCCCAAACTGGCTTGAGGGGAGCTCATGCCCCTCATTTCTGGTGGGAAACTGTAAAGGTTGAACAGATAGTTGAAGTGCTAGGGGAATGTTTCGATTTTGTGTCCTTCTGGGTTTTTTATTTTTTAACCACCAGCCTCTAGGCTAACCCCATCCTAGGAACTCTTTCAGTGGAGAAACTCCCCCCAGGCTGGTTACAAACCTCCTGAAGCAAACAGCTGAAAAAGGCATGCAGTGTGTAAGGGAAGGGTGGGTACGTAACAGAGAAAATGAGACAAGGACAAGCCCTAGGCTCAGTTCTGAAGACAGATTTTAATTCATGTGAATTATACTCTTTCTGTGCCCTTCTTTAGTTATTTCATACTACCTGGGGCAGTTGAGTCAGGACAGAAAACAGTAAAAGTAATTATTCTAAAATTTCATTGTCTCACTTATTACACTATTTTATAACCCTGTGATGTAGCTGATGCTCCCATTTTATAGCTGATAAAAGCAGAGTTCAACGAAGTTAAATGATTCATAGAAGCAGGAAGGGGCAGAAATTACACTTAATCCAGGCATTTTGACTCTAACTCTGTGCCTTCTTTACGAAACCATAATGCAAAGGAGTATACGGGAGATGACAAAAATGAACATAAAAAAAGACCTTATTTAGGATTTTAAAAAGTTAGTCTAACGGCATTACACACACTCATTATTTGGGTAGGAAATTGTAGAGAAATAGGATGCCAATTTTTCTTCTAGCTCAGTAGATTGGTACAAGTCAATCCTGCAAAAGGCTATGCTTCATTGATTTCAGAAATGACAACTACAACAATAATAAGAATGGAGGCCCATAAATGAAAAACATTTAACAATGAAAACAATAGATCTATGTTAAGGAAAACACATCTTAAGAATGAAAATGGGGAAAATAAAAAATTTCAATCTCGGTTGCTGCAATATAAACTGAGCAGCTGAAATATGAATCCCTTTTCATTACAGCATAACTGCCCATCAACCACAGAGAGTAACAGCCCATGGATCTGAGAACCATTCAGCATGACAAGGGGTTTTATAGAGTGACTCCATGTATTGTAAAAAGGATTTCTCTGTAGATTCCAAAGCATATTTTTTGTTTAGGAAACATTTAAAAAACTCTCTTACAATTAGACTAAACCTATTTGCACGTGTTTCCTAGAATAATTTCTGTCTAATTCTCATGTAACATAGTCAGTCCATCTATGACATGTAAGAAGAAAAGCAATGGGGAAAACGTCTCTGTTCAATCTTGTTTACTGAAAATGCATCCTATGTCAAATTATAAAAAAATATTTCTTCACCTATCAGTAATGGATCTGGCTGTAGTCATTCTGAACAATGGATTTCTCCTGGGTTTAATGGAACCTTCTATGCTTATCTAACCTTACCTTAATATTTAAAATAATTAATTCAAATAAGTAAAGAAAAGAATAGAAATTTGTCTATAATTCTTCTGCCCAGAGATAACCACTGCTAACGTTTTGGTGTGTTTCTTATTTGGATCTTAAAATGCTAAATGGACTAGGTCATACCTCAGAAGGGTATTTTCATAGGAATGACATTTTAAAAAGAGAATAGAAAATCAATACTGTCAAAAAAATTAAAGTGCTAATTATCTGTAATTATGTAATTATTTAATCAGGAAATTGTTCTTTCTCAATGCTCACAGACTCTAGGTGTTAATAGGTACCCAAGAGGCTAAATACAGGGATCACCTCAATAGGTGGTGTTGAATCTTTGACAGAACATCTATACTAATAAAAGGGTAATATGCTAATTAGACCGGGAGACCTTCTGGATGTCCTTCTGGACAAAGCAATGGTGGCGGAGCTGAGGCAGAGGTGGTTAGGGGTGATCAGGCCAGCAGTGGGGGCAGTTGGGGGCGAGCAGGCCAGCAGTGGGGGGCAGTTGGGGGAGAGCATGCTGGCAGGCAGAGTAGTTAGGGGCGATCAGGCAGGCAGGCAGGTGAGCGCTTAGGAGCCAGCGGTCCCGGATTGCGGATTGCGAGAGGGATGTCCAATTGCTGGTTTAAACCAGCAGTCGGACATCCCCCGAGGGGTCCCAGATTGGAGAGGGTGCAGTCTGGGCTGAGGGACACCCCCCCCCCCCACCATGAATTTCATGCTCCGGGCCACTAGTGACTTAATAATTGGCTTGGATCATTCTGACAACTTTCCCTTTTAAATCATTTCCTTATTAAAGATTTTGGAGTTCCATGTTTAAAGACTTTTTTAAAAATTAAAAGATATTTATTATAAAGCAGTGGTTCTAAAACATATGTATACATCAAAATCACCTGGAGGGCTTATTAAAACATACATTGCCAAGTTTCCTATTCAATACTATGCCTGGGGTAAGTCTTCAGATTTTGCACCGTTAACAAGACTCACCCCAGATGACATTAGTGCTGCTGGCTTGGGGACCTCACTTTGAGAATCCCTGATATAGGGTATACTTACAAGAACACAGCTGAGAAGAGGCCATTCCCCCTAACACTACAGAAATACTTCCATGCTTACAACTTAGCATCTTCTACTGGGGATATTTCACACTACAGGGATGGGCTCTGGGTTTTATTTAGGATTTTTAAAGTGCAGTTTTATAGTCTGATTTTAGTGAGACTGTCAGGAACAGGCTTGAGTATAAACTATAGGACTTCAACCTAACAGCTCTGTAAGCCTAAGAGAAGAAAATCAATTCCTTCACAAGAAAACCTCCTGAATGGCAGGAGGTTTTTATGTGAAGACGGTCTAGAAGAGCATTTAGACAGCGGTTCTCAGCCTGTGGGTCGCGACCCCTTTGGTGGTCGAATGACCCTTTCACAGGGGTCGCCTAAGACCATCCTGCATATCAGATATTTACATTACAATTCATAACAGTAGCAACATTACAGTTATGAAGTAGCAACAAAAATAATTTTATGGTTGGGTCACAACATGAGGAACTGTATAAAAGGGCCAGAAGGTTGAGAACCACTGATTTAGGATGTGTGCCAGCTTATGAATTGGTATGTATGGTGAAAACGTCAGTTTCTCATGTTCCAAACCCCTGCTATTTGAGTTTTCCTCTTCAAACCCTAAACCTCATCAGCATAGCCTCTTGCCCTTCTCTGCCCCATGACCAATGTCCAGCTACTCTCACAGGTATTCCTGGTCCAGAAGCCTTGCACATTGCCTAAAGTACTCAAATCCTCTGACACTTTATAAAATATTTGCAGAGCATGAGACACAAATAAGAGTTCCAGTGGGTCTCAGAACTTTCCCAGCCAACCATGCACACGAACTCTACATAGCTTTGTATTTAAAAATGTTTTTGTAATAATTGAGGCAGGATAGTGGTTTGGGAGTCAGGTGACCTCTATTTCACCTCTAGTTCTGCTGTGACTCAGTTGTTCACTTCAGGCAAATGTCTTCCTGTGTAACGTTCAAGCGTTCAGGATCTTGAAATGCATCAATTTCTTAAAAACTACTTTTGTAAGAAAAAAAAACACACATTCAGGACTTTGGTGTCAAGCAGATCTGGGTTTGAGTCCTAGTTTCTGGTAATGACTGGCTCTGGGATCTGTAAAACTGGGGATGATAACAAACACACAGAGCAGGGTTGATATAAATATCAGGATATACGTGTGTGTGTGTGTGTGTGTGTGTGTGTGTGTGTATCCCACGTTCAAAGGCTGTTAAATCGAGTTGTTTACCCATATCTTCAGCGGAAAAAAATCACTTCTACTGTCGTGGTAAACAACCTGCTTCCCTATTTATAATGGTCTGGCCCTCTAGCAACTTCAGTGCGAAATTATAGCTAATTTGCCTACAAACGTCAGGTGGTCATAATAATCTGGCCGCTCAGTGTGTATGCCCCACACATAGGCATTCAATACTGCTAGTTGTTATTACTATACATAAAATGATAGGGTTGGGCTGGATAGTTGGTGGGCGCTTTCCAGCTCTACATTGCCATGATTTTAAGTGAAATATATAGTTAAAAATAATGATAGCTGTATCAGGCTGCTAGGGCTGTCATAACAAAGTATTGCATGCCAGGTGACTTAAACAAAAGAAGTTTATTTTCTCAGTTCTGGAGGCCACAAGTCCAAGATCCCGGTGCTGGCAGGATGGGTTTCTCCTGAGGCCTCTCTCTCTGTCTTGCAGGTGGCTGTCTTCTCCCTGCGTCTTCGCATGGTTTTCACTGTGTGTGTTTGTACTCAATTTTTTTCTTGATTTAAGGAAACCAGTCACATTAGATTAGGGCCCACACTAATGACCGCATTTTAACTTAATTGCTTCTAGAAAGACACTATCTCCAAATACAGTCACATTCTCAGGTACGAGGGGGTGAGGACTTTAACATAGGAATTTTTTTTTTAAAATATATTTTATTGATTTTCTACAGAGAGGAAGGGAGAGAGATAGAGAGTTAGAAACATCGATGAGAGAGAAACATCGATTAGCTGCCTCCTGCACATCTCCCACTGGGGATATGCCCGCAACCCAGGTACATGCCCTTGACCGGAATCGAACCTGGGACCTTTCAGTCCGCAGGCCGACGCTCTATCCACTGAGCCAAACCGGTTTCGGCTTAACATAGGAATTTTGAGGGGACACAATTCAGCCCATAACAATGGCTAAGCATGCTATTTGGGCCTTTTTACTTCTACTGCTTTGATAAAGAATTATGATCATTTATCCTTAATTTTGGGTTTTCAGTTTCTGTTTCAGTGAGTCATTTCACGGTGAACCTTTGGCTAGCCAGAAACAAAAATCAAAAGAAACCAAAAGCACCACCACCATCCCCACCATCAAACCCAGGAAAAAAAGCAGTGGTATATAATGTCAAACAAAATAATTCTAAAGCACCATTTGACATTAGAATGTATGTTTTAAATGCCAACAGATTTCCCTAATCATGTCTGGTTCTCTAAAAATTACTGGCATCATTCCATAAGATCTGGCTTTTTCATGAGTTAATAATAGTTGTGACTTTGTTTTTGGTATTGATGTATGTCTCAGAACCGATGTCCTCACTTTCTGCAAATGAAAATTGATCATCCACAAATTACATACAAGGTGACAAGAAACAGGTTTCACCTCCCATGTTTTCTGCTGTACGACCCGTCATTAATCAACAAGTTAAGGCCTTCGTGGCAGTTTCCTGCACAGCTCTGAGAGGCACTGGACCCCTTCTTTCTGCCTCGTGCTCCTAATTCATGACACACTAATGAGTGCCTGGTCAGGGAGTGTGCTTGTTAAGATGTATTTAAACATATTTGAAAACTAAATTTTTGCCATTGGAGTTGGAAAGAATACACCAGCTTGCGTTGGCTAGGGAACTATTTCATCAAGGAAGCACTCCTAGGTGTGAAAGAGGTAACATTTAAGTAAGTGGTAAACTTAGTGCTTGGGAAGTACCTGGTGCTCCATGAATGTCAATTTATTATTCATTCTACCAAAAAGTCTGTTCATTGTGGGTATAAGTATAAAATGATTTTACCATCTCAAGTTAAGCTCTGCTTCTGGGTAATGGGCTCCTTTGAGATACTGCAGTGCATTACCATGACTTTAGAGACATGTAGTTATTAAAATAGTTTCTTGGCCATGTTTTAAGACTCAGTACTATTCACTTCCAAATATTAAACTCATACTTAGACCAAATCTCTACCCACACCCCTCACCATACAGGTAAGACCTTTGGTACAGGTAGTGATGGTGGTGGTGATGGTGGTGGTAAGTTTGGGGGTGGGGTGATGATAGTGGTGATGGTGGCTAAGATGGTGGTTAGAGGAATGATGGTAGTGGTTGTTATTGGTGGTGGTTATGGTAGTGGTGGTGGTTGGGAGCTGCTTAGTGGCTCAGATGGGAGCACTGTGTCCTGGCTGCCTGGAGTGGGCGGAGGCCACACAGTGTACACTATCTGAGGCAACTTCTCTCGTACCTACCTTCTCACTGCTTCCGCCATGGTGCTGGGGTGGGAACCAAGTAGGAAAGGCAGAGGCCACAGTTTCCTTATAGGATGGCTCCTGGAGACACAATTACTATTCTGTTGATTGTGACTGGTGCTTATACATTTGCATTTTGCAGGAGTAACAAATGCTGATTCTCTCTGAGTGTAATTGTTGATTCTTTGAAGGATGCTGATAGGGACATCCTCTTTGCAGAGTCCCTAGCATGGGAGATCTGACTTGGATTTCACTGGTACCATGGCCAAAGCGCTGCCACAGGTAGTACACTTCACTTGGGGTCCCATCAACTGTTGGGTGATTCTTCAGTGCAGTCAAAGCAAGATGGCTCAGGCTCAGGCTCCTTCAGCAGTGTCGTCTTGACCCACAGACATTCAAGAATCTTTCTTTCTCCAAACAGTAGAAATTCAGGTTGCCTCTCCCAGACAAACCCTCTCTCAGATCTGTCATGGTTCTCTGAAGCAGTATCAGGCATGTGGCTAATCTAGGCCTTGATCTACTTTTAGACAAGATACTAATCTCTATTTCCCCCCACATCCACCCCCCACCCCCCACCCCACCCCTCATGAGCTGAGGGAGAGAGTTTAGTAACCCTCTATCTTTCTGATTGCCCTCTTCTGGTTTTCAGGAGGTAAAGATAATCATCTCGTTTCAATAAACTTGTAGCCTCCCAAATTGTGACCTCGTCTTTTCCAGTTTTTCCCTACTTAGTTCTTCCATAATGGCAACTCTACACAAGCTCTGTAGTATGGTGGCTTGCCCTCAATACTAACACCTGTGGCTTTGAGTGAGAATGTGGGGATTTTCTGGACCTTTTCTTTCAGCTCTGGGAGTTAGTGGCCAGTTCAGTCATTCAGAATCTGAAGACATACTATTGCTCTCGCTTTGATCTTCTAAGCAGAAATAGAAAATAAACCAGTTAGATTAGATGGTCTTGAGCATCTCATATCTATGAGATAT
Source organism: Myotis nattereri (assembly GCF_964212035.1). NCBI lineage: Eukaryota > Metazoa > Chordata > Mammalia > Chiroptera > Vespertilionidae > Myotis > Myotis nattereri. Next base: position 19,845,394 of record NC_138086.1, on the reverse strand, counting down.
GATAAAGAAGGGGACTGCATTTCAAGAAATAGTTTTGCTAAGGAACGTGTGATACTACATTTTATTTACTGCAAATGCATTAGATAACGTTCCAAACATCAACAGAGTAGGTGACTACTTAAAGAACAGTTCTTCATTTACTGTGTACTCGAAGCTAATATTTACAGTCTCCTCTCTTCATATTGTATGGAGAGCATTATCAATTCTATACCTTCTATGGATGAAGAGATTGAAGTTTAGAGCAGTTAAGTGGTTGTGCAAATGATGAAACCTTACAAAGTAACAGTGTCAGAACTTGAACATGAGTATTCTAATTTCAACATTTGCATTATGTTTCATAGTTAACAAAATGCCTTTACTAAATGTGTTAAAACACATTGTATGCGGGAAACGTATTTATACGTTTTACGTATTTATACGTTCTACCAGTGTAGTAGAGCGTGGGACACGTATTAATACGTTTTTTATAGACTAGTGGTAGAATGCGGGTAACGTATAAATACGTAAACTAAAGTTATCGTAATTTTACTGAACGTTGCCATTTGCACAAAAAATTAGCAAAAATGGCCCGCGCCACCTGTTAGAGCGTGATAAAAACTACCCGCAAACAATGTGTTAAAGTAGTCTTAGCTGTGGTAGTAACAAATGGAACCAAGTCTGGACCCAACACAAAGTTTGTTTCTCTCTAAAATAACAGCGCTGGACAGTCGTTCAGGTCAGTGGGCGACTCTCCTGCATGTCTTCACGCAGGCCCCTTCCATTGGTGATTCTGTTATCCCCTAGTAGGGTCTTCTTTTAAAAGTCATGTTTGTTTACACATAGTGGAATTCTCCCTTTTTAGGCGAACAGCCCAATGAGTTTGGCAATATATACAGTTGTGTGAACACCATGACGTTGGAGACATAGAACATTTCCTTTGCTCCAGAGAAGTACCCTGGTGCCCCTTGGCAGTCAGTCTCCTTCCTTCCCCCACTGATTTCTGTCCTTATGACTTCTCTCTTCCAGAATGTCATATTGATGGGGTCACGTAGTAAATAGCCTTTTGTATCTAGATTTTTTTTCTTCTCCTTAACATAATCTTTCCGGGGGCCCCAAACTTTTTGTGTCTGATTGAGTCTATAAACTTTTTTTTGAATAATGTTTATAAATGCATAAAGTTGAAATATAGACATAAAAGATCTGAAAGAGCTAATTTGTGATATAATAATATGTGTGCTTTTATTAATACATTAAATAATAAGACCTAGCAGTGGTTCTAATAACTACTATAATATCAAAGTAGTAATGAGCATACATTGCATTTTGAGATGTCTGTAATACTATAATAAAACATGACAATATTGGGATTTCTATTGATAAAAGAATCAATAATTGCTCATAGTACTGTGCTTTGTTGCCTACATTAATAACGAATGGAAAAGCAATGTTTCAAATAGAAGTTAATGAAAAGAAAAATTTAAAGGTTTTCCTCATCTAAGTCTCCCTAAATGATATCTACAGATCCTTGGGGCTTCGTCTACAGCAGGTTAAGAATTCCCATTTCTAGGGCCGCATCATCATTCACAACCAGCCTGCAGAATGGGAAGGGAATAGAGAAGCAGCTGCGGGAGATTCTTCTGGGCCTGGCCTGGGAGGGGCACATGTCCCTTCTGCTCACATTCTGCTGCAGAGGACTTAGTCATATGGCTCCACCTATCTGTAAGAAAGACAAGGAAACATAGTCTGGCTCTGTACCCAAAGACGGAATGGGTGGATTTTAGCGGCTAGCTTGTAGCTTGTACCACAGCTAGCCTTATTTAATATAACCCCTACAGAACACCACCTCATATGATACCACCACAAACAATAAAGCATGGTTTAATCACTGTATAAAGTTTAATATCATTTAGCAAGTTAGAAACTCAGGACACAAATCTGGATCTTCTGGTTCCAAATCCTATCACTGCGCCATGTCTCGGTGTCCTTATGATGCCATGTGATTGAAGGACCCATACAAAGATCTACTTGCATGAAAATATTACTTCCTTTTCTATGGCTCGTCATTGCACTTGGGGTTTAATGCTCTTGTGGCTACTGTCTTGAAGCAACAATCTTATCTTTGAAGTTGTATTTTGTAAGTAAAGTCTGGTGAGACATTGGAGCATGCGCTGAAGATTTGTAGACCTGGCTCACATGCAGTACAATAAAACTCAATAGAAGGGACTAATTTGGGCAAGGGAGTGTCTGTTCAAGTCGAAAGTTTGTTTTATAAAAAAGCAGGTTTCCCCAATGTGTATGTTAAAAAATTTACAAATTAGTTTACATGTTCTTACTTATGTAGACACATTTGTGTAGTTAAAATTAAGTATGTATGAAAAGTTTAACTTCACAGAAAAGTCTTCTATATGTATTATTGTAATTTTAAATTTATTCTAAATAGGTCTAGTAAATGCGTGCATTCACCAGTCACCTCACGTAAACACTCACAGCTGGGGCGTGGCTTAGCAGAGATGGGAACATCAGCCAGTGAGTGTTAAAACTGCTGCAGAGCCCAGCTGGTGTGGCTCAGTGGTTGAGCATAGATGTATGAACCAGGAGGTCGTGGTTTGATTCCCCGTCAGGACACATGCCCAGGTTGCAGGCTGTTCCCCTGTAGGGGGCGTGCATGAGGCAGTCCATCCAGGATGTTTCTCTCCTATCATTGATGTTTTTCTCTCTCTCCCTCTCCTTTCCTCTCTGAAGTAAATTTAAAAAAAAAAAACTTTAAAAAACCATAAGCTGCTCCAGAAAGTCACGCCACTCGTTACTGCACATGATGCAGTGTGATCACATGCTAATCAGTCCCGAGACATTGTTTGTGAGTGGTGACTCTGGATTTAAATATGTAGACTGTAGTTGTCCATATGTAATATTTACTTATGTAGGCAAAATTACTAGTGTTTTCTCTGACATATGCCCTATTCACTAAAATTTATTAAAAATAACAGTGAATTAATAACAAAAAATAACCTGTTATTTTAATTATTAGAAAATCTTGCTTAAAAGTATTTTAAAATTAACAGGGTGTTAATTTTCACATAGGACATACGGAACAGAAATTTTGTCGTTGAATCTGAAGTCCGTTAAATCGAGGTCCACAACATCGAAGGTTTACTGTACTGCCTGCCGCTCCTTCCCTCCCCCTGCACCACCAGACAGGTTCCTGGCTGCCTGCTCGCTGCCCCCACCAGCTTGCCTCCTCCTCCCCACTCCCATCCCATGACTACCTGGCCCAGCACCCAAGTCTCCTCAGCAGCAGAGGGGGGTTGGGGGGAGGCGTATGCATTCTGTTGTCCCCTCTGCCCTAGTGGCAGCCTGGGTTCAGGTGCAAGGAGGGTCCGAGTTAGCACCACGGCCCCTTTGTCAGGTGACTCAGAGGGGCCCGCTTGAGCATCCCTAATTCAAGCACTGACTATGCATTGCTGTTGAGGTCGCAGTCCTCGGGGGTTGCCTGTGCCTGTGGCTTGTGGCCTTGCACTTTCACTTGGCACTAGACCTTGCCGTTATGTAGCTATCCCTGTCTGAGAATCCCAATGAAAGCCACCATGCTGAATTACACAACGGAGGCATCCACTGTTGTCTAAGAAGTTCTTTTTTTAAACACAGGTTTACCCAGAAGGGATGGAAAGTCCCTTTGTCTGTCTCCCACTACCACATTGTCATGGATAAAGCTTCTTAGTTTCGAAAATTGTGATACCAGATGGTGTCGTAGAGAGCCTGATGTGGAGGAGCTCCAGAATAGCAGATTTCTGCAGGAAAGTTCATACCAAACCCTGAACTGCGGTAGCAGAATGGGCCAAACGGCGAGGGTGGCAGGCCCAGGTAGAATGTCTGCAGGACCCCAGAGGATCCTGGCCAGGAAAGGCATTTGCACACAGTCAAGTGTCTGAGGGAAGCTGTGCAAAGGGAGGGAGCAAGGGAAGGAAGAGAAGAGAATAGCTAGAAGGGCAATACTCCTTTACTTAATATAATTTTGCTTGGGATGGGTTTGGCTTTGAAGATTTTCAAACTCGAAAGTGGCAGCAAGAAGCTGAGGGGCAGTGCGTGTCATCATGTTTTATATGAGCAGATCTAAAAGTAGCAATTTATTGGCATATTGAAGCTTTGCTGATAATTTCGCATATTTTTCTATGACTGGTAGTTGTATCTCTATTGGTATTGTCTCTCTTGTAAAAACACTCAGAGTGACTCATGGATGCTTAGAATTGTCCAAGAGTTCTGATATTTTACTTCCTTAAAATCAAGAAGAAATATAAGTAGGAGGGCTTAGAAATTGAAACTAGAAGTCGTGGTTGCCATACCACTATTCAAAACCACTATTTTACTTCCTTTCCCACAGCTGTAATTTCATAGACAAAGCATATTGCTTTAAGCAAAAAGGTAAATGTTACAGGTTGAATTGTGTTCCCCCCACCAATTTATATGTTGAAATCCTAACCCCCAGTGCCTCTGAATGTGAACTGACTTGGAAAGAGGGTTGTTGTAGAGTAAGTGGTTAAGATGAGGTCCTACTGGAATAGGGAGGATCCCTAATCCAACATGTCCTATAGAAAGAGGAAATTTGGACACAGAGACACGTACACAGGGAGAACACATAAGAAGATGGCTTAATGAATATTTCCCATGAGCCAAAGAACTACCAGAAACTTGGAGAAAGGCTGAAACAGACCCTTCTTCCCTAGTGCCTTCAGAGGGTGCATGGGCCTGCTGGCACCTTCATCTTGTATTTCTAGCTTCCAGAACGGAGACAATAAATTTCTGTGTTTTTTTTAGAGCCACTCAGCTTGTGGTATTTGTATGGCAGAAATGAATACAGTAAGCAACAGGATTGCTGCATCTGTATGATAAGGTCACATTTTATAAAGTTTCTCTATTTTATTCTAAATATATTTTTATTGATTTCAGAGAAGAAGAGAGAAGGAGAGAGAGAGAGATAGAAACATGAATGATGAGAGAGAATCATTGATTGGCTGCCTCATGCACGTCCCACACTCGGGATGGAGCCTGCAACCAGGGCATCTGCCCTGACTGGGAATCGAACTGTGACTTCCTGGTTCATAGGTCGATGCTCAATCAATGAGTCACGCCGGCTGGGCCTCTGTTTTATTAATAAGTGATTGATCAGGCCCTGGCCGGGTAGCTCAGTTGGTTAGAGCATCTTCCTGATAAGCCAAGGTTGCAGATTTGATCTCCAGTCAGGGCACATACAAGAATCAACCAGTGACTGCATGAATAAGTGGAACAACAAAGCTCTTTCTCTCTCTCTCTCCCTCCCTCCCTCCTTCCCTCCCTCCCCCCCTCAAAAAAAAAGTAAAAAAAAATAAAATAAAAGTTACTAGTCAAAAAAGAGGAAAGATACAGAAAGCATGTGTTACTAAGGTACACTGAATAAACCAGCAATTTGAATCAAGGAGTTGGCCAGCAAATGACACCCCCCTTCAAAACCTCATTTGATTGTAGTTATAATTCTTTTTTTTTTTAAAAAAAAACATATTTTATTGATTTTTTACAGAGAGGAAGGGAGAGGGATAGAGAGTTAGAAACATCGATGAGAGAGAAACATGGATCAGCTGCCTCCTGCACACCCCCTACTGGGGATGTGCCTGCAACCAAGGTACATGCCCTTGAACGGAATTGAACCCGGGACCCTTCAGTCCACAGGCTGACGCTCTATCCACTGAGCCAAACCGGTTAGGGCAATTGTAGTTATAATTCTTAATGAATCACAGAACCTTCTGTTTGAAAAGAACAAAGAAATCCAGTTCATCCAGTCTTCTCTCTCTAATTTCCAATAGATAGATATTTTTCTTAATGAATATTTCCCATAAAAAGAATCTATGGTCCTGCTCAGGAATGTCTTGTTGGCCATCTTGGTTTAGGTCTTCCATCCTATCCAATTTATGCCCACATCCTCCCCAAAATAATTTGAGGCAGTTGATGACCCTTTCCTTCCATCCAGTCTGAAATGCCATGGCCATATTGGTGGCTGGCTCAATAATACAATATTCATTAAACAATTCACATGGATCAATGTTACTCTTGCTGATATAATACCATGTGTTAATTATGGGCGATGTCTTGATATTGGACTTAATTCAACTTCCTCAAATAATATATTAAAACTAAAATATAATGGGAGGATTCAGATTGAGAAAGCAATAATGCATAGCGCCTCCATATTTTCCTGTTCATGCAGACTCACATTCCAACACCTTATTAGCTAGAAGCTGTTGAGACCCAGACCACAGCTGAGCAACTATATTACTTAAAGAGAGTCAATACATAAAATTAGAATATAAAGGAATTAGATTCTTAAGATCAGTAAGCCACTCCCCAATTATGTTTCATTTCTTCGTAAATTATACTATTATGCTGTTAATCTCTGAAGATCCCAGGTGATTTTTAATGATAAAAGATTAATTTAATGATACTTGAAACCATAAGGGAGCATGGGGAAATACTGGCCACATTTGCACTAGATTTCAGAGAAAACCAGAAAGGCTGTTGTGTTTCTCTTGAGTCCATACATGAGCCTCTCACAGTCAGTTATCTACACAGTAGCTGGAGATTGTAGCACCCAAATATGATTAAGGGACCCCCCTCTCGATCCTTCTTAAAATATTTATAGTTATCAATAATTAAAATAACACATTTTTATTTGTCCTTTAAATTATGAGTTTTATCATCTACATTTGAAGCTGAGCCTTGAGGGTTACTGCTCTGGGGTTGAGAGGGAAGTTACCTAACTTCTTTCATCCTGAAACTAGGCTTGGGTTAGGGATGATTACCTAATTCCTTTGGCGTATCAAGAACCAACCCTACTCACTTGAGATTATAGCACCTGCATTGTGTAGAAAAGATAGCCCTTCCTCCTGTAATCACCAGGCCATGACACTTGCTGTGCTGCAGGGAATAGGATATGACGTAGAGCCATGGTTCTCAATGGTATGAGAGCCAAGGTTCCATTTTCATAGCTAATGTTTTGTAATGCTTCTTTTATTATCCTGAAATGAAAGTCATAGATAATATAATTTATCTTCACATATAATTCCAGGAAATCAATATAATAGCCTAAGCCTAATATAATGGAAAAGTAATTTATTATAAAATAAGTTTTGCAATGTGTAAATGCCTGGACATGTCTAGACTAGAAGATATAATGACGGGGTCAGGTGCTTGAGTCTGGTTATAAAGAAAAAGTTTGAATTTAAGAGAAGTAACAAAGTGAGCTGTACAAGAAATACAGGAAAAGGAAAGAGGAGAAGTACAAATGGAAATGAAAATATACACTAGAATTAGGATATATAATACCAGATCAGACTTATTTGTATATGATAAGAGAAAGAGAAAAACAACCATAATTGAAATGTGGGTAATAGCCAGGACAAATTACAGACAGTGTAATGAAGAAAGTGCGGAAGTATGACATTTGTACAAATGCATTGTATCTTATTTGTTAGTACAGTGTAGAATAATTCCCTTTATTATAACAGCAGATAGGCAGTGATAAGGTATCACACACATACACACACACACACACACACACACACACACACACACACACACACACCATATCTCCTGTCTTAAAATCCCTATGTATCCAATCTTTGGTATTTATTTATATTTTTAAAAATATATTTTATTGATTTTTTACAGAGAGGAAGGGAGAGGGATAGAAAGCCAGAAACATCCTTGAGGGAGAAACATCGATCAGCTGCCTCCTGCACACCCCGCACTGGGGTTGTGCCCTCAACCAAGGTACATGCCCTTGACTGGAATCAAACCTGGGACTCCCCAGTCCACAGGCCGACGCTCCAGCCACTGAGCCAAACTGGTTAGGGCCAATCTTTGGTATTTAAAAAGGCCTTGAATACTGGTGTCTTTAGATAAAAAGGATGCAAGCACATTGGAAAACAAAACTCTCAGAAGAGGCTACCAAGAGGGTTGTTTCACAGGCTTCTGGGAACAGAATCAAAGTAAGATTGAAAAACAACAGACCATTACAAATTATATAATTTTAATATTGTAATTTTAAAAAATTTTATCCTTATTGTTGAAAATACTACATGTCTCTTCCCCCCTCCATCATTGACCCTGTCCTCACCATTCCAGGCCTTTATCACACTATTGTCAGTGTCCGTGGGTTATGCATATATGCATATAAGTTCTTTGGTTAGTCTCCCTAAGGATCATCAGTCTGTTGCATGCTTCCATGTCTTTGGATTTATTTTGCTTGTCAGTTTCTTTTGTTCATTAGATTCCACATATAAGTGAGATCATGTGATATTTGTCTTGCTCTGACTGGCCTACTTTGCTTAACATAATAATCTTTTTAAAAAATTCTTTATTGTTTAAAGTATTATATATGTCTCCTTTACCCCCCATTGACCTCTCCCCAGCCCCTCCTACCCCCTAGCACATGCCCTCACCCCTCCATATGCATGCATACAAGTCCTTTGGTTGGTCTCTCCCCCCTCCCCCTAACACCCCCATCCCCAGCACCGTCTTCCCTTTGAGGTTTGACAGTTTGTTCGATGCTTCTCTGTCTCTGGATCTATTTTTGCTCATCAGTATATGTTGTTTGTTATATTCTACAAATGAGTGAGATCATGTGATATTTATTTTTCTCCAACTGACTTATTTAGCTAGCATAATGCTCTCCATGTCCATACATGCTGTTGCAAAATGGTAAGCGTTCTTTCTTTTTTACAGCATCGTAGTATTGCATTGTGTAGATGTACCACAGTTTTTAAAAATATATATTTTATTGATTTTTTTACAGAGAGGAAGGGAGAGGGATAGAGAGTTAGAAACATCAATGAGAGAGAAACATCGATCAGCTGCCTCCTGCACACCCCCTACTGGGGATGTGCCCGCAACCAAGGTACATGCCCTTGACTGGAATCGAACCTGGGACCCTTCAGTCCGCAGGCCGACGCTCTATCCACTGAGCCAAACTGGTTAGGGCTCTACCACAGTTTTTTAATCCACTCATCTGCTGATGGGCACTTGCACTGTTTCCAGATCTTAGCTATTGTAAATAATGTGGCTATGAACATAGGGGTGCATATTTTCTTTCTGGTTGGTGTTTCAGACTGCTTAGGATTTATTCCTAGAAGTGGGATGACTGGGTCAAATGGAAGTTCCATTTTTAATTTTTTTGAGAAAACTTTACACTGTTTTCCATAGTGGTTGTACCAGTCTTCATTCCCACCAGTATAGCCATATTGGTGGCTATATCAATAATATAATGTTCATTGTATTATTGTTTAAAATATTTATAGTTATCAATAATTTAAAATAACACATAAATAATTCATGTTGTCCCAAAACTCCCTTACACTCTCCTCCTGCTTTTTAATTTTTTTCCCCAATTGCTGCAAAGAATGAGTGCTTTTTTCTCTACTTTGTCTTCTAATTTGCTGAGTTGGTCCTCTGCTTCTTCTGGTCTACTGTTTATTCCTCCCAGGATAGTCTTTATTTCAGCTGTCATTCTTCATTTCCAGTTGATTCTTATTCCTGGTTTCTACCTCTTTTTTTCATGTTGGTGTAGTTCTCATTAAGTTGTTTGTAGTTCTCACAAGGTTGTTTGAGCATCATTACTAGAATAACCATTACTTTGAATTCCTTATCTGACAAATTGCTTGCCTTCATTTCATTTAGTTCCTTTTCTGGCGATTCCTCCTTTTATTTCATTTGGGGGTTGTTTCTTTGTCTCCCCATTTTGGCTGTCCCTTTGTATTTGTTTCTATGTATTAGATCAAACTGCTATGCATCCCAGTCTTCGTGGTGTGGCCTTATGTAGTAAGTGTTTTGTGGGACCCAGTGGTGCAATCTCTTAGATCTCCTGACTGGGTACTCTAGGAAAGTCCCTTGTATGAGTTATTTGTGCTCTCCTGTTGTAACTGGGTCTTGAATGTTGTTGTCCCATTCATGGGTGGAATCTCTTCTCAGGCTGGCTGACTATAAGGCTCACCCCTGACTACATCATGCGAGCTCTTGTGCAGGTGCTGACAGAACAAAACAAAACTCAACAAAACAAACAAACAAAAAAATACTTAGGACCCCCTACAACAACAACAAAGCAACCACAAAATAAGAGAGAATTAGTAAAAAGAAAAGAGAACAAGAATGATAGAAGAAAAGAAAGAAAAAATATAAGGAGAAAAAACAGGGGAAGAAAAGGGAATATGAAAAGGCAGAGATGAAATAAAGAAAATAAAAATATAGAAAAGGGGGAGAAAAATATAAAAGAAAAGAGTTAGAAAAAGTTTGAAAAGGAAAATAGAGAGAAAGCAGATAGACCAAAAATAAGAAAAGGAAAAAAGATAAGGAAACAGGCAAAAGAAGAAAAAGAAAGAAAAAAATAGAGTAAGCAAAGGGAAGAGAAAAATTAGATATATAAAAGAAAAATAGCCAAAACCGGTTTGGCTCAGTGGATAGAGCGTCGGCCTGCGGACTGAGGGGTCCCGGGTTCGATTCCGGTCAAGGGCATGTACCTGGGTTGCGGGCATATCCCCAGTGGGAGATGTGCAGGAGGCAGCTGATCGATGTTTCTCTCTCATTGATGTTTTTAACTCTCTATCTCTCTCCCTTCCTCTCTGTAAAAAATCAATAAAATATATTTTTAAAAGAAAAATAGAGACTAAAATAATAACAGATCAATAAAGAAGATAATGAATATAAAGAAAAACACAAAAACAAAGAAAAAGAGAGCCCAGCTGGCATGGCTCAGTGGTTGAGCATTGACCTATGAACCAGGAGGCCATCTTTTGATTCCCTGTCATAGCACATGCCCAGGTTGTGGGCTTGATCCCCAGGAGGCAGCTGATCAATGATTCTCTCTCATCATTGACGTTTCTATCTCTCTCTCTCCTTCCTCTTTGAAATGAATAAAATATTAAAAAGAAAAAGAGAAAAATAGTGGCGCTCTTCACTTCATAACTGTGATTTTGCTACTGTTATGAATCGTAATGTAAATATCTGATATGCAGGATGTATTTTCATTGTTACAAATTGAACATAAAGCATAATGATTAATCACAAATTCAATATGTAATTATATATGTGTTTTCTGATGGTCTTAGGCAACCGCTGTGTAAGGGTTGTTTGACCCCCAAAGGGGTCGCGACCCACAGGTTGAGAACCGCTGCTCTAAGGCCAGTTGGCTAGGAGCCAGGGAGGGGTCAGCCAACTTCTCTAGGTTCCCCAGCCTCCTCCTCCTCCTGAGCCCCGCCTTTGCCTGCCAGCCAGCTGTCAATCTTAATCACTCAAAAGTCTGTTTCTGAAAGGGCTTTAGGCAGAATCAGGAGTATAGACCTCTGGGTCTCCCAGGAGGGGGAGGTGCTGTTCAAATTTCAGGGAAAGTGGTGGGCATGTTTCCCTGTCCCAGAGCTACTCCTGAGAGCATCTCAGAATACACTTACCTGCCATCAGCTGGATGGAGATCCTATATGCAGTTGAGTGGGATTAGTTGGATACCAGGAGTTTCTATCAGTTCTCCCGTGAGGGGGAGGCACCAGTCAGTTTCCTGGGATAGTGGGATGTACTGCCCACCCCCAAGCCAGTCACTTATGCTCCCTGAGACTGTGCAAACCCGTAAACTTGGCCTCTGCTGTAGTCTCCTCTGCAGAGTTTGAGATGCAGGGTGTGGCAGGCAGGGCTCCTGAGGGCGGGCTGTATCACCTGGGCGGGGGGGAGGGGGGGATTTCCTTTTCCTGAGCTGCAGCTTCTGAGAGGGGTCAGCACCTCTCAGGAAAAATGGCCCTTTTGATTTGGGGGATATGACTGCACGCAGGTCTCCTGGCGGCCTCTTTTCCATGTCTCCCCACCCCAGTCTCTCCTTAGGCACCTCGAATCTGCACCACCACCCCTCCACCAAAGCCTTGGGTAAGGAGCTGCAAATGAAAATCTTGTGCTCTCGTTTAAAAAACAAACAAAAAACCCCGAGGCTTTACCTTCAAAGGATCCAGACCCTCTAGCGGCCAGAAGCCCTGCTGGTTTTCACAGTTGGGTGCTACATGGGCTGCTGGGCTTTGTTGCTCCAGGCTGTGCAGCCCAGCCTGGGTTCTGAGCCTGGATCTTGTCTGGGAAATAATCCTCCTGTAGCTGAGAGATCCCTCCTCACCTTCAGCCTGCTGGCCATGGGAGCTGGGTTAGCCCCTCTCTCGATCTCGCCCTTCCCACCAGTCTCTGGAGGGTTTCTGTTCTTCCTTGACATGTCTCCTCCTCAATTGGACCTCAGTTGGTAATTCCGGGTGAATGTTCCCCAGTTTAGTTTTATTTTCAGTCTGGCCCTGGGAAGAGGTGCATGAAAGGTTTGCCTATTCAGCTGCCATCTTCTCTCTCTCTCTCTTTTAAAAAATATATTTTTATTGATTCTAGAGAGGAAGGGAGACTTTAAGAGAGAAGTTGACAGCAATACAATCATAGTAGGGACTTTAACACCCCGCCCTGACTTCACTGGATAGATATTCCAGACAAACAATCAACAAGAAAATAGTGACTCTAAATGACACACTGGATCAGATGGATTTAATTGACATCTGTACAACATTTCACCCCAAAGTTGCAGAATATACATTCTTCTCTAGTGCAGATGGGTCATTCTCAAAGATAGACCACATGTTAGGACACAAAACAAGTCTCTACAAGTTCAAGAAGATTGCAATCATATCTTCTCAGATGACAATGGAATGTAATTAGAAATCAACTACAGTAAAAACACTCAAACACATTTAAACGCATGGAGGCTAAATAGCCTGTTATTAAAATATAAATGTATTACCAATGAGCTCAAGCAAGAAAGAAAAAACTTCCTGGAAACAAATAAAAATGAACACTCAAAAACCTCAACTCTCTGGGACTCAGAGGACACAGTCCTAAGAGGGAAGTTCCTAGCACTACAGGCCTACCTCAAAAAACACGAAAAATAAATAATGAACTATTTAACCCTACAACTTAAAAAAATTGGAAAGAGAACAAGAAAAGCCCAGAGTAAGTAGAAGGAAGAAAAGACTAAAGATTAGGGCAGAAATACATGACATAAAGGCTAAAAAAAATAATAATACAAAAAAATCAATGAAGCCCAGATGGCGTGGCTCAATGGTTGAGTGTCAACCTGTGAACCAGGAGGTCATGGTTTGATTCCCGGTCAGGGCATATGCCTGAGTTGTAGTCTCAGTTCCCAGTGGGAGATATGCAGGAGGCAGCCAATCAATGATTTTCTCTCATCTTTGATGTTTCTATCTCTCTCCCTCACCCTTCCTCTCTGAAATCAATAAAATTGTATTTAAAAAAATAAATGAAACCAAGAGTAGGTTCTTTGAAAAGATAAGCAAGATTGAGGAACCGTTAGCCAGACTCATCAAGAAACAAAGAGAGGCCGAAACCGGTTTGGCTCAGTGGTTAGAGCGTCGGCCTGGGGACTGAAGGGTCCCGGGTTCGATTCCGGTCAAGGGCATGTACCTTGGTTGCGGGCACATCCCCAGTGGGAGATGTGCAGGAGGCGGCTGATCAATGTTTCTCTCCCATCGATGTTTCTAACTCTCTATCTCTCTCTCCCTCTCTGTAAAAAATCAATAAAAATATATTTAAAAAAAAAAAAAAAGAAACAAAGAGAGAGGACCTAAATAATAAAATCAGAAATGAAAGGGGTGACGTAATTACTGACATCACAGAAATCCAAAGGATTGTAAGAAAATACTATGAACAACTATATGCCAACAAGCTGGACAATGTGGGTGAAATGGACAAATTCCTAGAAAAATACAATCTGCTGAAACTGAATCAGAAAACCTGAATAGGCCAATAGCAACTGATGAAATAGAAGCATTAACAATAATAAAAAAAACTCCAAGCAAACAAAAGCCCTTGTCCAGATAGCTTCACAGGGAGGTTTTATCAAACATTCAAAGAAGACTAACACCTATCCTCCTCAAACTATTCAAAAAAAATCCAAGATGAAGGAACACTTTCAAGCTCTTTTTATGAGGCCAACATTATCCTAATTCCAAAACCAGATAAAGACACTATGAAGAAAGAGAATTACAGGCCAATATCCCTGATGAGCATAGGTGCTAAATCCTCAACAAAATATTAGCAAATCAGATCCAGCAATATATTAAAAAGATCATACACCATGACCAAGTGAGATTTATTCCAGGGATGTAAGGTTGGTACAATATTTGCAAGTCAATAAACATAACTCATCACATAAACAAATTGAAAGACAAAAATCACATAATCATATCAATCAACACAGAAAAAGCATTTGACAAAATCCAACACCCATTTTTGATGAAAACTCTCAGCAAAGTGGGAATAGAGAGATCATACCTCAACACAATAAAGGCCATATATGACAAACCTAAAGCCAACATCATACTCAATAGGCAAAAACTGAAACCATTTCCCCTAAGAATAGGAACAAGATAGGGATGTCTGCTTTCTTTACTGTTATTTAACACTAGAGGCCTGGTGCATGAATTTGTGCATGGGTGGGGTTCCTTGGCCTGGCTGGGGAACGGGGCCAATTGGGCCCATCTCACCCAGTCCCAATCAGGCCAATTGGGGCCGGCTAGCTGGGAGGAGGGGTGTGAGGGGGAAAGGGGCTGAGGGAGGTTGGCTGGCCAGGGGGAGGGGCCGTGGGAGGTTGGCTGTGGGAGCACACTGACCACCAGGGGGCAGCTCCTGTGTTGAGCATCTGCCCCCTGGTAGTCAGTGCGTGTCATAGCAACCAGTCAACCGGTCATAATGGTCGCATAGGCTTTTACATATATAAAGAGACAGTACTGGAAGCGCTAGCCACAGGGATCAGATAATAAGAAAACATGAAAGACAAATATTACATGATCTCACTTATTTGTGAAATCTAATGAACAAAAGGAATTGACAACAAAATAAGACCTGAAGCAGGAAGCATGGAAGAGACTGACATACCTCAATGTGGGATTGGGGGGATAAGAAGAGATAAACCAAAGAACTTTTATGCTTATATACATAGCCCATGGACACAGGCAATGGGGTGGAAAGACCTAGGGGTGGGTTGGTAGAGCCTGGGAGGAGTGGGGGGTGGGGGGGAAGAGGCAGAAAATGGGATATATCTGTAATACTATCAACAATAAAAAATATATTTTAGCCGAAACCGGTTTGGCTCAGTGGATAGAGCGTCGGTCTGCGGACTGAAAGGTCCCAGGTTCGATTCCGGTCAAGGGCATGTACCTTGGTTGCGGGCACATCCCCAGTAGGAGATGTGCAGGAGGCAGCTGATCGATGTTTCTCTCTCATCGATGTTTCTAACTCTCTATCTCTCTCCCTTCCTCTCTGTAAAAAATCAATAAAATATATTTAAATATATATATATTTTTTTTTAAAAAAAAATGAGCAAAGGACCTAAAAAGACACTTCTCTAAAGCAGACATACAAATGGCCAAGAGACATACGAAAAAATGCTTAATGTCACTGATCATCAGAGAGATGCAAATTACAACGACAATGAGGTAGCACCTTACAACTGTCAGAATAGCTACCATCAACAAATCAACAAATGACAAGTGCTGGAGAGGGTGCAGAGAAAAGGGAACACTCGTGCACTGCTGGTGGGAATGCAGACTGGTGTAGCCACTATGGAAGACAGTATGGAGTTTCCTCAAAAAATTAAAAATGGAACTTACAGTTGACCCAGTGATCCCACTTCTAGGAATATATCCTAAGAAACCTGAAATAGCAATCAGAAAAAAAGTTATGCCCCACTGTTGATAGTGGAACAATTTGCAATAGCTACTAGTAAGATCTGGAAACAGCACAGTGACCATCAGTAGAGGAGTGGATAAAAAAGCAGTGGTATGCCTTAGCTGACTTGGCTCAGTGGATAGAGTGTTGGCCTACAGGCTGAAGGGTTCTGGGTTCAATTCCAGTCAAGGGCACATGCCCAGGTTGCAAGCTCCCCCCCCCTCCCCCGGCCCCCGCCAGCCCGGGGCCTGGTGTGGGGAGGGCGTACAGAAGGCAACCAATCGATGTGTTTCTCTTACATTGTTATTTCTCTCTGTCTTTCCCTCTCTCTTCCACTCTCTCTAAAAATCAATGGAAAATTATTCTCAGGTGAGGATTAAAAAAGAAAGGCTGTGGTACATTTACACCATGGAATACTATGCAGCAGTAAAAAAGAAGGCTCTTTTACCCTTTGAGACAGCATGGAGAGACTTGGAAAGTATTATGCTAAGTGAAATAAGCCATTCAGTTAAAGACAAGTATCACATGATCTCACTCATATGTGGATTCTAATGAACAAAATTAACTAATGAACAAAATAGATCCAGAGACATAGAAGCATGGAACAGACTGATGAATTTCAGAGGGAAGGTGGGGTGGGTGGGAAGAATTCAACCAGAACTTGTATGCATATATGCATAACCCATGGGCACAGCCAAAGGGTGGTGAAGGCCTGCGGCAGGGGTGGTGGCGGGATAGAAGGGGTAAATGGGGTAGCAAGGGGACATATATAATACTTTCAAAAATAAAGATTAAAAAACACATGCCCACATGAAAACTTGTATATGAATGTTCTAGCAGCACTATTATGGAAACAACCCAAATATCCATCAACTGATGAATAGGTAAGTGAAATGTGGTATACCTGTACAATAGAATATTATTTGGCAATGAAAAGAAATGAAGTACTGATACATGGCACAACATGGGTGAACCTTAAATACATGCTGAGTGAAAGAAGTCAGACAAAGGACCACATATTGTACTTGTTTAGTGATATAAAATGTTCAGAATAAGCAAATTCATAGAGACAAAAAGTAGTTTGTGGTTGCTTAGGGATAGGTAGTTGAGGTAAAATGGGGAGTGATTGCTAATGGGTATAGGATTTCTTTATGGGGTGATGAAATGCATTCTAAGATTGATTGTGTGATGGTTGCACAACTCAGAATATACTAGAAACCATTGAATACTACTTTAAATATGTGAATTTTATAGTATTAAATTTTATCTCAATAAAGATGTTATTTAAAAACATCAGGCAGAGTGTTGCATATGGTGAGACATCTGGTATCCTCAATCCAGCTCAACTAAATGCTAGTTTTACCTCCTAATCATTGTGACAACCAATAATTCCTCCTCAGAGTTTCAAAATATCCCCTAGTGAGAATCACTGAAGTATGGAAGAAGTAAAATAAAGTCCACCCATTTTGGTGGACTAGAAGGGTGAAGACAGAATTGAGGGTGGGAAGATTTTTGCACAAATTCTCATCTCTTTATTCTGAGGTCCTGAAACAGGAGAGGAGACGAGCTATGCTGGCCTTCTCCCAGCCTCAACAATTGTATATTTGATCAGTTGGGAGGAATACCAAGAGAAGATGAATTATTCCTCGACTCACTGTTTTTGAACCTGGGAGTAAACTACAATTACGAAGGCAGTGGTCATTTCCCTACAAAAAATTCTAGAACAAATACTCCAAAAATTTATTTGGAACCAAGAAAAAACCCCGAATAGCTGCAGCAATACTAGGCCTGCAAGAATATAGGAATTCATCTCCTCATAACGTAGCTGTGTATATGGCAGGGACTTTAGGCTTCATAGCCTTTCCCTTTGGGGTTTTCAAACTATTCAGTCAACTATATCATGTAACTTAATCCTGAAAGTTTTTTCTAGTTCCTAACCTAATCCTACTACCAAACTTCCTGCTCAACTGTAAATTTAATTTTGTAGTAATTCTATTTGGATATGTAAGAACTACACTTACCAAAAAGGTTTCATTCAAATACTGATCTAGTCTGCACTATCCACCTGAAAACTGCAAAAAAAATCAGCTAATTAATTTTCAAAAATGATTTTAAATTATTCAAGTAATTGTTTTAATGAATCATGCAAATTCATTTGTCCATATAAATTAATCATAGCAAAGAACATCCTTACATATTATCTATATTTACTAACTCTATAAGTATAAGCACTTATACTTGTGCATTTTTGGTAGACATATGGTTTCTCAAATTATGTAAATTGAGTCCTACGTTGATAATCATGATTTTTTCTGCTGAATATTTAATAGAAGACATTTTTTTTGGCATTTTTAATCAGAAAGTAAAGTAATGAAAGCATATGCATGAAAATGGTAAACTTCATATAATCTGTAGGGAGACAATTGTACTAGACTGTAAACTTCATGAGGATTTTTGTTCATCATTATATCTCCCATGCCAACTCCTAGCATATAGTAAGTGCTCAATATATACTGTTACTGGCATATAGTAAGTGCTCAATATATAATTGTTCCATTAATGAATCAAAATACTCTAATCCAGTCTTGATATTTGTAGAGGGAAACTAACGATGCCTGACTAGTGTTGTCATTAAAAGATCAAGTTGTTGGCTCATGTCTCAGTTTAGGAAAGAAACCAGTGAGTAAAATTCAGTGAGTAAAATTGAATTAGGAGGGGCAAGAAAAGTCTAATTTCCTATTGCATGGTTCATATAAGAAAAGTGTGTTCTGATTTACTGACTTTCAGACTATATGAGTTCAGAGGTACATGAACATTGGTTCAATGACCAGTCATTTTTGCACGATGTCAAGGTTGGCAATAACTTCAAAGTCATCTTTTTCAAACCAACCTAACATCTAAAGCTTGATTCTCCTTTACAATATTTCTTCCAAGGGCCTAGCCAAAGAGGGAACTTACCACCTCCAGATCAGTCCCTTCCATGTAGGACAGTTTGGTGAGAAAAGTCTTCATTCTATTGCATCCAAATTGGCCTTCCTGAGCTTCTCACACCAAGCAAGGATGGGTAGAACACATATACTTCCTCTTCTATCAGCACCCCCTATGGATTTGAGGCCTTCGTTGGCTAGGTGTAATTTCCCGCTTTGTACAAACCCTCCAAACTAGGATATGATTCCTTTTTCTGGTCACTCTCCCAGTGAATGGGCCTCTGTTTATATCTCTTTTAAAGTGTAGTTCAGACAGAACCCAGTATTTTAGCTGTGTTTATGTGCAACAACTGTGTTCCTGCCAAATATTGAATTTGTAGATAGCCAGGAGCGTCCCAGACATGTTTTCCTGGGAGTGTAGTGGCAATTCCTATGACTCTGCAACAACCTTTCTGTCTCTCATATCAGAGGTAGAGCTTTAAGGTTGGAGAAAATGATTCTTTCCTAGGTCACAGAAAAAAACAACAAAGAGAACATGCATTTCTTTCATGTCCATGGTCAGGAAACACATGAAGGCTAACATAAAGCTGTTTAATGGTTTTGCTTTGCTAATAAGTTAGCTAATGAATGTAAAGTGGATAGCCTGGTGTCTGGTTTAGAGTAGTGATTCAACAAATATTAGTTACTTTTTCCTTTCCTCTTGCCACCTTTTAGAATTTTTTTGGAATTTCCCCCCACTTTTAAACACAAGGATGATGCAGGGATGAACGAACAGACTATAAAATATTTTAGTAGACTCTTTTTTAATTCCAAGAAGATGTGAGTTTTGTTTTCTTTAAGTAAAATCCGAAGTGACAGATAAGATACAAATATCTCAGATGTTTTCCAAATAAAACATAGCACTTAAGTTGAACATTCATTTTATTAATCTAGTTGACTTGTGCATTATTTTGCATCTTCATTCATCTAGCTGGGTTGTGTGTTTAAAACGATCTTCCTAAGACTAGAAATACAAGAATTTAAAAGTGAGAAGTTTCAATTAGATCCTCTCTCGCCTTATTGTATTATAGTTCTCAGTTTCACAAGTGATTAAGAAAAGAGAACTAACATTGATGGGGGAATTTTTGAATATACTATAGCAACTGTTTCTTTAAAAACATTTTCTGAGAAATGTAAAGTAACCTTGTTCCCATAAACGAACCTGCTGTTCCTGACAGTGTGGGCACACCGTCTCTTCTAGCAATAAGAAACACACTGAACTTTGACTCGCTTTTTTTATGAAGCCATTTGTTTTAGAAAAAGAGTGACACTAGATTAGGTATTCCTCCACAAGGTACTAAGAAGAAAGTGTCATACTATGGCATTAAAAACAGTGCGAGCATCAAGGTGTCAGCTGACGATTTACTACTGCCTAGCAAAACAGGTCTTGCCAAGAATCTCAACACTCTGGAATCTGTGGGGCTTTCTCTACTGATGTGCTTTTTCAAAAATGTTACCACATCTCTTTCCTTACTAAATGACGATTACAACACTGAAATTGCTTTATAAACAGTCTGTTTAGGATTAATATCTGATGAAATACCCAGCAAGGTTCCTGAATTTATATAAAACCCATCCTAACTTTCATATGCTCTAATTCTAGAGACTTCTCATATTCAAGATATACAACTGCTATTTGAAAAATGTGGAAAGTTTGAATGGAAAAAAATGTATCTCTATATTCATTGCAGCATTATTTATTTATTTATCCATCTATTTATTTAAAATATCTGGTCTTAGCAGTCAAATTCTTGTGTTGGATAGGAACTTGGTAGTGGGAGGTGGGGTGTGGGAATAAAAGAAGATGATGAGAGGCAAATGTAACCTGAAGAAAGGAAGTTGATCCATCATGAAGGCAATAGAGGTAAATAGAGATAAATGCCCCTGGCTCCTTATAGAGTAGGACTCGTCCCACCAACAGGCTAGAGATATCAAATAAGAAAAAGAGCGATCAGGACATGGATTTAAATAACTACCTTCTCACTCTCTACACTGCAGCATTATTTACAATAGCCAAGACATGGAAGCAACATAAGTGTCCATCAATGGATGACTGGATAATGTAATATATAGTGTGTCCCAAAAATGTATACACACACTTCGAATAATTATACAGGCAGTGTTTATTAAAATACATTTCATTTTCAAAATTGGGCTATCAGCTGTTAAAGTGTGTGTATATTTTTTTGGGGGGGGGACCCTGTATATAAAATACTAGTAAAATATTATTCATCCATTAAAAGAAGGATATCTTGCCATTTGAGACAACATGTATGGACCTGGAAGATATTACACTAAGTGAAATAAGTCAGACAAAGACAAATACCATAGAATATTTTTGTCTCACTTACATGTGAAATCTAAAAAAAAACACCCCAAACCCCCAAATTAAACAAAACAGAGCTCATAGACACAGGCAGCAGATTGGTGGTTGCCACAGACAGGGGGTGAGATTGGGTGAAATGGGTGAATGAGGTAAAAATATACAAAATTCTGGCTATAAAATAAATCAATCCTGGGATATAATATACAACATGGTGACTATAGTTATTAATATTTGATTGTATATTTGGAAGTTGCTAAGTTTGTAATATATACAAATATTAAAACAGTATGTTTTGTATCTGAATATAATATAATGTTATATGTCAATTATACCTCAATAAAATATTAATAACAAATATTACATGTCTCTTGATGTCATATCCTAAGGAAAACATCACATTACTTATATTGCATTCCATTAAAAGCATGTAAGCCCTAACTGGTTTGGCTCAGTGGGTAGAGCGTCGGCCTGCAGACTGAAGGGTCCGAGGTTCGATTCTAGTCAAGGGCATGTACCTGGGTTGCGGGCACAGCCCCAGTAGGGGGTGTGCAGGAGGCAGCTGATGGATGTTTCTCTCTCATCGATGTTTCTAACTCTCTATCCCTCTCCCTTCCTCTCTGTAAAAAAATCAATAAAATATACTTTTTAAAGAACCATGTAAAACATCAATGTAATCATGAAGAAACATTAGGCAAATCCAAATGAACTCATTCTACAAAACAACTGGCCTGTATTAATCAAAATGTCATTGTCAGCCCTGATCGGTTTGGCTCAGTGGATAGAGCCTCGGCCTGGGGACGGAAGGGTCCCAGGTTCGATTCCAGTCACGGGCACGTGCCTTGGTTGCGGGCACATCCCCAGTGGGGGGGGGGGGGGGGTGCAGGAGGCAGCTGATCGGTGTTTCTCTCTCATCGATGTTTCTGACTCTGTCCCTTTCCCTTCCTCTCTGTGAAAAAAATCAATTAAAAAATATTTTAAAAAATGTCATTGTCATGAAAGACAATGGAAGGCTAAAGAATGATTCCAGGTTAAACAAAAGTAGAGAGACATGACAACTAAATGCAATATGTGGTACTGCATTGGGTCTTAAATTGGATAAAAAAAATTCATAACAGGCATTATCAGTATAACTGACAAAATTTTAATATAGACTGAAGGTTAAACAAAAATATTCTATCAATGTTAAATTTCTTTTTTTATTGTTAATCCTCACCTGAGGATATTTTTCCATTGCTTTTTAGAGAGAGTGGGAGGGGGAGAGACAGAGAGAAAGAAATATTGATGTGAGAGAAACACATCAGTTGGTTGCCTCCTGCATGCACCCCAACCAGGGCCTGGGATAGGTCCTGCAACTGAGGTACCTGCTCTTGAACAGAATCTAACCCAGGACACTTAAGTCCATAGGTCACTACTCCATCCACTGAGCCAAATTGGCTAGGGCAAAGTTCTTGGATTTGATAACTATACTGTTCTTATGTAAGAACTAGAGGCCCAGTGCATGAAAATTCATGCACTGGAGGGGGGTGGGCCCTCAGCCCGGCCTGCCCCCTCTCACAGTCTGGGAGCCCTCAGGGGCAGGAGGTGACCTGGCGATCAGGCGAAGGTGATGCTCCCATCACACCTCTGCTGCTGCCACTGCTGGCAGCACAAGCCTCGGGCAGCCCTGGGGCTTGCCTGTGCCTTGGGTGGCCCTGGATGGCTGGGGGGGCTGAGGGGACTGGGGGACTCTGGAGGCAGACACCTTGGCGGGGCAGAGGGGACTAGGCGCCGCCATCTTGTGGCTGTGGGTGCCACCATCTTTGAGGGTGTGACAGTCAATTAGCATATTTCCTCCTTATTGGCTGTGGGTGCTGCCATCTTTGAGGGTGTGGCAGTCAATTAGAATATTCCCTCCTTATTGGCTGTGGGCGCCACCATCTTTGCAACAGCATGAGGGTCAATTAGCCTATTCCCTCTTTATTAGATAGGATAATGTCATTGCTTTCAGAAAATACACACTGAAGTAATTAGGGATAAAGGGGCATGATATATGCAACCCATTCTCAGATGGTTCAAAAAATCATAAACGTATTTGGACTTGGAGAAAGAAAGATGTGAGAGAGAGAGAGAGAGAGAGAGGGAACAGGTATGCAAATCTGACAAAATGTAAAAAAAAATTGGTGAATCTGGGTAGAGTATGGAAATTACTTGTATTCTTGCAAGTTGTTATTAAATTTGAAATTATTTCAGAATTGAAAGTTAAAGAAAACCAATCAAACAAAAAAACCAACTTCATACAAACAAAAACAAAATCATGATGAATGGTTTTACATGATGGATGATTAGTAGTTTTAACTGTCCATTTATAGTATATGTTGTATAGTATTAGCAATTCTATACAACAGTCGTTCCTTTTATTGTCCTTGTTGGTTGTTCTCTACATAGAAAATGAATGTTTTAATTAGGCCAAGGGCCCAACTAAACCAAGCCACTAGAACTGACTTTTCCTACACATTTTCTTATTACGTTCATTGCAAGAATGAATGTTGTCAATATTTCTTCCAGCTCAATTTTTAAAAAAATATATTTTATTGATTTTTTAACAGAGAGGAAGGGAGAGGGATAGAGAGTTGGAAACATCGATGAGAGAGAAACATCGATCAGCTGCCTCCTGCACACCCCCCACTGGGGATGTGCCCACAACCAAGGTACATGCCCTTGACCGGAATCGAACCTGGGACCCTTCAGTCCACAGGCTGATGCTCTATCCACTGAGCCAAACCGGCTAGGGCTCTTCTAGCCCAATTAAAATGAAAATGTATGGATTATATGCATAACTTTTAATGGTTGCATATTATGTGCCAGGTTGTGTGCTAGATGATGATAAAACAAAGAGGAATAAATTATGGTCTGTTTCTTGATAACTTCACACTAATGGGAGAGTCAGACATTTAATCAGGATGATGTACAACAGGAGCAGGAAGATGGAGCAGTTATTTATCTGTGGAAACTAGTTTCACAGAAGTGACATCTGAAATGGGTCTTGAAGGATGAGTATGAGTATTCCAGGTGGAGGGGCAGGATATTTCCAGGCATGAGGAGTAGCATATGCAAAGCCTCGAACAGTTCAACAGTCATATCTAATTGTATGCTAGATTTAGTTCAGAGGCATTGAAGCCTAGGTTAGCTACTTTAAAAATATTTTTATTGTAAAATATGCAGATTCATAAAAGTGCATAACTATCAGCTTATTCAATTATTACAAAGCAAATAAATATGCAATGACAATTGATGTCAAGATCTATAAAATGGCCAGTAACCCAACGTTGGCACTCCTCTTCAGTACACTTCCCAACCCTCTGATTCCTTCAAAGGTAGTCACTATTCTATTCTTTTAATAGTTGCTTTAACAAATGGACACACCCACATAACTAACACTCTATCATCTCTACTTAAAGTTCCCTTGCATCCCATACTCCCTTCCCATACAATGTAACTACTGTTTGCTTTGTGGATTTCTGCAAAGGATGAGAAATCAGTGTGTTTGGTGCATCAAGTTGTGAAGTTGTGGGAGGGCCGGATATCATTATTATTATTCCCTAAACTGTGCTCTAGGTTCTTTTGGATGCTTTATTCATTCATTGATTTCTCACGACACTGAAAGTAGCATGCAGCTGAAGCAATGGAGGCTCGGAAGGTTCTCACAGAACTCATGAGTGATGGAGATAGGACTAACACCCAAATTCTTTGGACTCACAACAAAACACATGCTCCTTTTACTAATGCTTCTTAAGATTTGACTTCTTCATGTAGAAAATTGGTCAACAAGGATTTTAAATTGGAGAGTAGTAGTATTTGATTTGTTTGGATTATTATTCTGTTGATAGTGTGGAATAATGGAGTGAAGAAGAGACTGGTCTTAGGGACACTATAGAAGTATTTATTGTAATGAGGTTTTGGACTAGAAGATTGATGGTGTATATGGAGAGAGGAAATTGTATTTCCTAGACTTTTCCGAGGTCTAACCAAATATTTATGGTGATAGGTTAGGCTGGGATAAGTGAGATGAGAAACCTTGTACACAGTAACTTGCATTACTTTGCATCTTTGCATATGCTCCTCTCTGACTCCTGAATAGACAGCAACTGATTAGATTTTGGAAGAGGAAGAACAGGTTTGGGGAGAAGATAAGTCCAGTTTGGGTCCAGCTAATTATGTGATGCTGAAGAAATTCAGATGGTCTGTCTCATGGGTAGTTAGAAATAGAGCTTAGAGGCACCAGGGACAGGTCTGAGCTGGAGATAAAATTTTAGGAATAATCAGAATATATACAACTTAAGGCAAAAGATCTGCATTCAGACAGACCTGCATTTAAATTTTATCCCAGACACTAATGATCTGTTTCCCTATTTGCAAAATGGAATATCTAACACAGAATCTTTGTAAAGATTCAGTGAAAACTAGAAAGCACTTAGCACATTGTCTGAGTTCAACAACAAAATTATAATTAGCTATTATCAGATTATAGTACAGATTTACTTACAAATTCTACTACAATAAAAAATCTTTTTCATTTATTTCATTATTTTTTCCATCACCATTTATCCCTATACCTTCTTCTAACTTCCCCACCCCCAAAGTCACCACGAGTTCTTTTTTTTTCTATTTTGCTCAATCCCTTCACCATCCCCACCCCCACCCCCACCAGAGCTGTTTACCTGAAAAGCATTTTTTTATGGAATTCATTTAAATGCTATCTGAAATGCATCTGAATGGAAAATCTGTAAGGTTTGCTCACATGTCAGCGTGGTGCATGCATTGTGTAACCTGGCTCCCAAGACCTAAGTGTGTGTGCCTTTAGCACCAGGAATGGAAGACACAAGTCCATGTCAGGGTTGACTAGTAGGCAACATATCTCCAGGGAGCAACCCAGGGGCAACTACTCCCTACCCTCTTAAAAATAAGCATTTTAGGGAAATATTCTCTTCTTTTTCTTATCATGTTATTTGCGCACTGTTGGGTGTTAAGTTCTAAATAGTTGATAATAGATCAACAGTATAATGTTTGTCCTTTTAAATAAAAATTTCCATGACTCCTTTTAAACTGTCAGTCTCTTGTGGCCCATAATTCAGTGATGGCAAAACTTTTGAGCTTGGCGTGTCAGCGTTTTGAAAAACCCTAACTTAACTCTGGTGCCGTGTCACATATAGAAATTTTTTGATCTTTGCAACCATAGTAAAACAAAGATTTATATTTTTGATATTTATTTTATATATTTAAATGCCATTTAACAAAGAAAAATCAACCAAAAAAATGAGTTCGTGTGTCACCTCTGACACGCGTGTCATAGGTTCGCCATCACTGCCATAATTTAATTTGTACATAATTATGAATTTAATTGTGTTGTAAAATACCACATTATAATCAAAGGTAGCAAAATCTGAACCAAAGTATATATGTCCTTTAGGAACAAGAATTGCTTCAACTTCATTTTTTTAATGCTGTTTTAGTGGAATCTGTTTAGAACAAGTAGGAAAAGCTTAAAGAAAGGAAAAAAAATGATGATAAAAAGGCATCTAGTGATTAAAGTTAAGGAATCACAAAAGTTTATCCACACAAGGCTACCAAATTGAGCTTAGTTTAAAGAATAAGTTTGACTAGCATTTCCTTGTTTTGATGTTCCTAATGGCATAAGCAAACATTTAAAAAAAAATCAGTAGCTTTAATTAGCTACTATTGTTCTTGAAGTAATTATATATTGTAATAAGCTGTATGCAGCAATTCTTCCCATTCTTATGTGCCCATATCCCTTTGAAATATGAGTTTTGCTGTTCTTCCTATCAAGAAGGGGGATCTGTCTCTCCAGTTCTTGAATCTGTGCTGGCCTTTTGATTTACTTTGACTAATAAAATGTGGTGGAAGTGATGCCACTCATGTAGCTCTGCCAGTCCAAATCATGGATCTATAGCAGCGGTTCTCAACCCGTGGGTCGAGACCCCTTTGGGAGTTGAACGACCCTTTCACAGGGGTTGCCTAAGACCATCAGAAAACACATATATAATTACACATTGTTTTTGTGATTAATCACTATGCTTTAATTATGTTCAGTTTGTAACAATGAAATTGGGGGTTACCACAACATGAGGAACTGTATTAAAGGGCTGTGGCATTAGGAAGGTTGAGAACCACTGATCTATAGACTTGGGAGCACATAAAATGGCTCTAAGACGCTAATTCTAGGGTAATTTGTTATGCAGTAATAGTGTGTGTGTTTTATAATTCTCTTATCTTGAAGATGAGAGGATAATTTTAAACTGTAAGAGAGTCTTAGGTTAATCAATCATTGGGATGTACTTCTAGACTATTAAGGATCAAAAAAGTTCCTCAAAGCTGCAATGTGTCCCAATGGTTGCTGCAGTGCATAATGAAAAGGAAGGACAGATGATTTTTCTGGGATGGTTCGTGCTCAGTGTTTTCAGAGGTAGGGCAATATTCTAGATAATGGTCAAAGTCTCTGTAAACTCTAAAGTCCTGCAAAATTCAAATAAAATTCTTGTGATTTTAGCAACTCCATTTTCACATCATGAACTTCTACACAGCATTTTTAATGTTTTTGTAAAAATTGATGGAGAAACATCAATGTGAGAGAAACATTAGGTATGTGCCCTGACAAGAATTGCACCTTTTAGTGCACTGGATGATGCTCCAACCACCTGAGCCACCTGGCTAGGGCTGAACATAGCATATTCATACCTTCCAAACCGGCAGGATCTACTGGCTCATCTTACCACACAGTGTGATAAAAAAACAGCTATGGCATAGGGTAGACAACACAGGACACAAAATATAGCATAATGGCTAAGGCCAGGGGTTCCAGAGCCATAATACTTGGGTTCAAGTGTGTGCTCAGCTACTTATCAGCTGTAGGTAGCCTTGATAAGTTATTTTGTCTCAGTTTCCCCACTTATAGAATGAAGGACAAAAAAATCTTATTGAATTGTTGATAGGATCAAATGGGTTAATGTTTAAGCTTAAGCTATATTAATATATATATCCGATAGTAGTATTGGTATGTTAAAAGAATAATCTAGATCCTAGACATGGATCTGTTTCAGTGTGACCTTTGGCAAATCACTTAACCTCTCTGGGTTTTGGTTTTCTCACCTATAAAGTAAGGCTTACTAGATAATTTCCATGGTTTCTTTTCCTCTTTAAAATTCTATGATTCAACATTTATGTACAATTATGTGCTGGACACTGTACAAATATTATCTTTGTTAATCCTAAATCATTGAAGTCCAGGAACTAGAAATTAATATTATCCCCATTTTCCAGATGAGGACGCCATGGTCCAGAAAGAATAAGATCCCATCACCAATGAGAGGAGTTTGTATTTAACCCTACATCTATTTCATTCTAGAACCGGAGCATCTAACTGCTATGCTATACTGCCATGAACGTGGGCTTTATCTTTGGTTGACTTAGTGCTATTTGTGTCTAGCCAACAGCTCTAAATTTTTTTTCTCTACTGTCCAAAATAAATAATTCCTCTAAAAAATAAAATTCTATGATTCAGCATTCAATATCTGTTTTACCCACATGCACATTCCAATCTTATCTAAATTTTCAAAGATTGTTGAAAACTTTATTAGCAAGCAATCTGGAGGACTCTTTCATCAGGTCTACTGAGAAAGTAAAAATAACACTGCATTTACTCAGGAAACAACATTTTTATTTCTAACTAGCAAACATTAATAAGTCACATATCTGAAGCAATGCCTTTTTAGGTTTATGGAAAGTTAAACCTGTACATTTTAACTTGTGATAAATATGCTTATTAAGGTAGGAAAAAAAATCCTCCAGAAATGAAGAAAATAGTTCACTTCAAATTTTACCAAAGATCTCCAATGTTAAATAAAAATCACTTATAATTCCAGTTATCACATGAAACTTTTTAATTATTTTTTGCTTAAGCATATTGCATACAATTAAATATTACACAAAATGTGATTTTTACTGGCTGTATAACCAACATCTCCATATGGACATTTCATAATTTATTTTACATTAATTTATAGATTGACATTTCATTACATTCTAGTTTGATGTGTGATGTTTCTTGACAGTGGAACAGAAAAAAACAATCGCCGTGGCCGCTGTGGCTGAGTTGGTTGAGTGCCAGCCCATGCCCCGAGGGTCATGGGCTGGGTGGGTTCCATTCCCGGTCGGTCGGGGCGTGCGCCAGGCTGCAGGCTCAATCCCCCAGTAGGGGGCACGCAGGAGGCAAACAGTCAATGATGTTTCTCTTTTTCATGGATTTTCTCTCTCATGGATGTTTCTCTCTTACTCTCAATTCAATAAAAACATTTTTTAAAAAAACACGAAAAAATCTAACATATTATCTACGTGACTGGTTAATGTGTGTAGAATGAACAGTACGTGGACTTCCTTTTAAAAAAGTTAGATTTTCCTGTCCTTTTCCTGTCACCCCACAATCAAGCTGCGACAACCCCCCCCCCCAAGGCGTATGCAAATGCTCCATTCAACATTTTTACAACAAATTGATCAATTACTGGGCCTGCTACAAGCTTTCCCTTGAATTTTGGCAGCGGCCTTTAGCCACGCGTCTACTCTTCCAGCACGCACAGCGGGCCCCTCTACTCAGCCCTGCTTTTTCCAGGACCCCGAGAGCTGTCGGCTGAGACAGGTGGAAAGGTTTGCCATGGGTCTCGAGGGCGCGCAGAAGCGAAGTGCACGGACTCGCTCGCCCTCCAGGTCTCCCGGCACACATTGCCTGAAGATTTCCAGCCCAGGAGCTGGCGGACGGCGGAGGAGGGGGCTCTCCCGCTCCCAGGAGGCGGCCCACGGGTTTGCGCCCTTTGACAGCCGGGGACAGCGACGGCGATCGCGGTCCCTCCGGGGCTTGTCCAGGCGGGATGCGGGCGCCGCGGAGGGAAGGGTGCGCGCTGCCCACGTGACGCGACTCCACTCTCAGGTTCCAGAGCGCAGCGCCGCCGGAATCCACACCCATCTCCCGCCACCGGCCTGTTCCCCACCCCAGGACCCGACAGAACCCCTAAGGCGTGGGAGGCACACGACGAAAACTACTGGCGGGGGCCGGTCTGCGCTGACCATCCCTCAAGGCACCGACCGCCTTCTCGGCGTCGGCGCCCCTCCCTCAGTTTCCGTTCCACTCCCGGGAGAACGGCGACAGCAACAGTTTGGTGGCTGCGCAGCCCATCTCCCGGGCGCCAAGGAGGCCTCGTCCTCTCCGCGCGCGCAGCCTCCGCGCGTTCGGCTCTCAGGCGGGGGCCGCGGGAGGACGCGCCGGCGAATGGCCGGTCCGAGTCCCCGGCCGCGACGCGGCCCCCGGCGCCCCCCGCCGCGGGTCCCTCCCCGGCCGGGCCCGGCCCGGCCACCTGGCTCCGCCGCCCCGCAGCCGGGGGGCCTCGGGCGGGCGCATGCGCGCGGCGCTCCCGGGCGTGCCGGCCACACTCCCC
This sequence comes from Myotis nattereri, assembly GCF_964212035.1. NCBI lineage: Eukaryota > Metazoa > Chordata > Mammalia > Chiroptera > Vespertilionidae > Myotis > Myotis nattereri. The sequence continues at coordinate 19,814,873 of NC_138086.1, read as the reverse complement.
CCACCCACTCGGAGAGCTTGTCACTTCCTGCCCTCGCCCCATCTCCGTCCGGGGTCAGTCAGTCGCTCCCCGTCGCCGCCGGAGAGTCTCTGCTTCCCCTTCGGATCCGCGCCGCGGCGGTCGCCCCGGCTCTCCGGGGAGGGGGAGACGGAGACAGAGAGACCGACTCCATAAAGTTTCCAGAAACCACCGCTCAGAAAGGCCCACGGTGCGGGAGGCTCCCCGTCTTCCCCGCCCCTCTCCAAAGCCTGCGGGACCGTTGCAGGTGGAGCGGTGTCGGGGAGCCGGCTTCGCGGCAGCCGTTGCCCCGGTGAGGCGCTCCTCGGGTCCTGCCCGCTCCGGTTCCGGCTCCGGCTCCTTCGGTGGCGGCGGCTGCCGCTGCGGGGCGGTTCCTCCTGTCAACTGTCTGCGCCCGCGCGCCGCCCGCCAAGCCGCGCAGCGCGGAGGGACGCCGTGAGCCGCCGCCGCCGCCGCGGGCCGCGGAGGACGTGGTGAGCTGTGGCGCTTCCGCGTCGGCGCCGGCGGGGACTCTTTGGAAGCGCGTCGGGCCCGCACCGCGGGTCCCTTCGCGCGGTCCGCGGAGGCCGCGCCAGGTGGGGCCGAAGCCGCCTCCCACGCCGGGCTGTCCCCGCGGCCGCCCGGCCGGCCTGGCTTCCTTCCGCCTGCCCGCCGGCCCGCCCTCGGAGTTGAGTAAGTTGGGCGCACTGGGTGGTGGGGACGGGGGGCTCCGCCGGGGCGACCCCGAGGCACGTGCGAGGCGGGAGGCCGTGGGCCGGCCGCGGCGGAGCAGCCCCCGGGCCGCCCCTGCCGCCGCGCCCCCCGCCCGGCCGCCCGCGGGCCCCGGCGCCGGCCGTGCCACCGCGCTCCGCGCCTTGTCCCCGCGCGCGCCCGCCGGGGCCGGCGAGGCCGCCGCCGCCCGCGCAGCCTGAGTCCAGGCCCGAGTCCTGCGTCCTGCGTTGCGCGCCCGGGGCTGCGTTTCCGGGTCGGGCGAGGAACCTGTGCGGCGGTTCGGCCCCGGGAAGCCCTTCGTGCGTTTTCCATTTTTTTTTTTTCCCGGTTCCAGGAGAAGGAGCGGGCCCGCGGAGGCACCGCGGAGGGCGGGCGCAGGGGACGCGCCTGGAAAAGGCCCCCCAGGAAGTTCAGGGCCAGTGACTGGTTTGTGCTTCTTCCCGCAGCCAAGCCGCGATGAAGAGCTGCTCACAGTGAAAGGAAAGTAGGTCGCGCCCACTGAAAATGCCTTTAAGGGACAAATACTGTCAGACTGACCACCATCATCACGGATGCTGTGAACCAGGTACCGACCCCGTTCTCCTCCCGTCACTTTGTCCTTCCCCGGGGCCGCTGCGCCTGCGGCTTGCCTCCAGCTCGCTTTCCCTCCTGCCCAAGCAGCCGTGCCCAAGGAAGCAGGCTACAATTTCCTCCCAGCCCAGCATAGAGCTAGTGGCGAAGCTAACTGCTCGCGCAAACAGGAGGTCTCCCCTCCGGTCCCCTGAAAAAGGCACGGCGGGTGTCACCTTAGATCTTTTCCACAAGATCAGTTACCCCCGTTTCTTTCAAGGCAGCCTCCAGTTAGTGTACCCTGTGCTCTGTAAATGTTTAGGATGGAAGAGGAAGGGGGGGGGGAATAGTAGCACACTAGTATTTATCTTCATGGAGGTTGTTTTATTTCAACTTGAAAAAATTAAGTTTCGTAGGCATTTTTGATCAGAGACTAGCGCTTTAAAGCCTACACATGAGTTCAGTTTGAGCGAGAAAAAGTTGGTTGAACTCAGCTTGTTGGGAGAACCAGGCTTTGCCAGATGCAACCTTTTAAAAATTTTCCTGGACAGAACATACTGTATTGCAGAAAAATAGAAATAAAAACCCGGTTATTTGCATAGGATGCATGAGTATTTTTAGGACATTTGATTCAGTGGAACTTTCAAAAGTGGGATTTGTGAAGTGAGCACTTTGGTTTTTGTAGTCTCGTGAAGGATACTTAGAAAATTTTAATTTGATAAATGTGATCTGTAAACTATTGGTAGTTTTTCAACTTAGAAGTTTGATGTGCTTTGTCATAAACAGGCACAACTTAAAAGGAATCATTGAATACACACCACCTCCACACCCAATAAATGCTAACTTATTCTAGTTAAAGACAGGTGTTATTATTTTTGACCTAAAAGTTACTAGGACACTATACTTTTGCTTGCTTTTTGCTGGAGAATTTTAACTGTCCTAATGTACTCAGTTTTATCACAGTAGAGTTTAGAGTACTCTTTTGCTTAATGGGAAAAATTGGCCATGGTAAAGGGGAAGAACTTCCACTTTCAGAAAACCTTGGTACACTGGAGAATAAAATGTGTGCAATGGCGCTATCCCCACTGATTTGCTGAAAATCAGTAACACCTCTGCTAATACAACAGTTAATCCCATGACGGGATCCAGTTTCTATTCGCCTGTCCCCTTACCTATCGTAACTCTCAGCACCCTTTCACACTGCATATTTTGTGTATTATTTGAAGTGAAGATATGTTTTAGCAAGTGTTGAATGGAATTTACTAGTTTTGAAGTAGAAGGCTGTGAATGCCTTGTATCCCACTGACCTTTTATTTATTTTTTTTAAGAGTACTTCAAGTCATTTAGGTTGAACTAATAAATGAAATAATCTTATTCAAAAAGAAGTTCATTGATTCATTTTCTTGACAGGTTGTTATTAAGCACCAGCTAGGTGGCTAGACACTTTCCAGGCAATGGGAATAGAAGTGATGAACAAAACAGATAAGGTCATTCCCTTATAGGACTTTTGAGTGGAAAGAGGTAGACAGATAAAAGATGACCATATCTTATTTAGTGTATTCTGGTAATTAGAGTTTTCTAGAGACCTTAATGTAATTTTAAAGATGCTTTCCAAAGTTGAACTTTTTTTGTTAATCGTCACCCAAAGTTATTTTTTTCTGTTGTTTTTTTAGAGAGTGGAAGAGAGAGAGGGGACACACACACACACACACACACACACACACACACACAGAGAGAGAGAGAGAGAGAGAGAGAGAGAGAGAGAGAGAAACAAACATCGATGTGAGAGAGACACATTGATTGGTTGCCTCTGGCATGAGGCCTGACCTGGCCTGGGATCAAACCTGCAACCCAGGTATGTGCCCTTGGGCGGGCAGATGCTCTAACCACTGTACTGTGCCAGCCAGGGCTCTGGAGTTGAACTTTTAAATCTGTATTAGAACTTTTGTGATTCTTTTTCCCCCCCGTATTAACAAGAAATGAGATAAGTTGAGTTAATTAAAAAATTTCAACTTTCTTTTACCCTAAGCTTTCTATGCAGTTTTTGTTTCAGACTAGTAGGTCAAAAGTAGTTGGTATTTCTTTGCTTTCTTAGTTATAGTAATTAAACACTTTTTGAGCATTTAGTTCAGTGGAAGCTAGAAGTTTGTTAGCTTAGAGAGTAGTTAATTGACATTATTTCAGAGGAAAGTAGGTGCTGAGTGGGAGGATGTTTCCAGCACTGAGGGGAATATATTATGATAAAAGATGACATGATGTTTGAAACATTCTTTTAATTGGCTCTCCTGAGAAGTCTGTCCTGGTTTGGATTATGAATAGTGGGTAAGTTCCTTGGATGAGAGCAGTGGTTTCTGAGGAGGCCTTGATAGGATGGGTCAATTTGTAGTGAAAGGTGGTATTATAAGCCTGTCAGTGTATGTATTTTCTTAGTTATTTAAAATAAATATATATATTTCAGAGAGGAAGGGAGAAGGAAAGAGAGAAACATTTATGATGAGAGAGAATCATTGATCAGCTGCCTCCTGCTCGTACCCCACTGGGAGACTGACTGGGAATTGAACTGTGACCTGGTTCATAGGTTGACGCTCAACCACTGAGTCACACCTACTGGGCAGTTATTATTACTTTTTTAATTAAAATTTTTTAAAAATCCTCACTTGAGGATATGTTTATTGATTTTAGAGAGTTGAAAGGAGAGGGAGAGGGAGAGAGAGAGAGAAACAGATTGGTCATTTCCCGTATGCACACGACCAGGGATGGAACCCACACCTGGTTATGTGCCCTGACTGGGAATCGAACTGCCACCTTTTGGTGTACAGGACTGTGCTCCAATCAACTGAGCCACACTGGCCAGGGCCTTAGTTATATTTTAACCATGTTTTTTTTTTTTTTTGCTATAGAAAATTTTAAACATTCAATTGTAGAGGGAATGGTATAAGGAACCTGATATAACCATTGCACAACTCCCATCAGTTATCAATATATGGGCAATCTCTTTTCATGTCTATTCTCCCCTCCCCATGATTTCCTTCTTTACCTTACCCTCCAACTGCTCCAACACCCTCTATTATTTTTTTTTAAAATATATTTTATTGATTTTTTACAGAGAGGAAGGGAGAGAGATAGAGAGTTAGAAACATCCATGAGAGAGAAACATCGATCAGCTGCCTCTTGCACGCCCCCTACTGGGGATATGCCCGCAACCCAGGTACATGCCCTTGACCTGAATCGAACCTGGGACCCTTCAGTCCGCAGGCCGACGCTTTATCCACTGAGCCAAACCGGTTTCGGCACCCTCTATTATTTGAAAGCAACTCCCAGACATGATTAGTAGAAGGATCTTTTAAGGGGCTTGTTTTAAGGTAGGAGACAATACTCTATTTTTATTTTTATTCTGAAAGTGTGTTCTTGGAAGGATGTAAAGAAAGATGCTAATTTCTGAGGGTTTGGGTTTTTGGTTGGAGGGAGATGATGCTTGTTTTGTTTTTCCTAAATGGTTATATAACCTGATCTTGGGAGGGGATGACAGGATATGTAAAAAAATTTTATGAAAATATTAATAAAGTTTTTGTATTAATGAAGAACGACTAGTTTCTTAAATGGGAACTACACAGATGTGTATACAAGTGGATGCGTCCTTGCGTAACTAAGCTAATCCTGGGGTTATTTTGAATGGTATCTTAAAAGGTATATGTGTTCTGGTGATAGCAGTGTTCAAAGGTGATGGGTAACAAAATTTAGTTTAGCTTTAAAGTCAGATGTTGTCACATGGAATGGAAGTTGATGTATTATAGAAAGTTTTCTGGAGCTTGTACCTAGATGAGAGGGGGCTCTAAGGAGAAGTTTCCATTTTTTTCTTTATCCTTCCCTTATTTATTGCTGTTTTTTCATTCTCCCTTTCTAGAATTCTTGCCACAGAGCCAGACCTTGAAGCTTTTGGTTCTTTACAATTGTACCATTTTTACCTTGTGTAGTTATTACTCTTTTTAAAAACAGTTATGAGTTATAAAGTACAAGTACTGGAAAGAGATCTATCTAATCCAAATAAATGGTATTACCAGTCTATTTACAAACTTCTGATATTGGTTCTCTAAGGGTTGAATTCTACTTCTCTTGGATTTTGGAAAAGATTTCAGTTTTTGGTGTCAGGAAAGCAATTGATTTTGCACATGGTGGTGGTGATGATGGGGATAGAACATTTATTGAGCACTAAGTATATTCCAGGCTCTTTTTTGATCAGTTTACCGCTATTAGCTAATTTGATTCTCATACAATCCCCATTTTAGAGATGAGAAAAGAGTGGTCAGAGATTTTCATTTTCCTTGGTTGTATCTAGTAAATGGCAGAAAGAGAATTTCAACACAGTCCAGGTCTGGAGTCTTAATCAGTGCAGTTAGTGACAGTGTCAGATGTTCTCATGAGTTGTATTTGTGGCCCTAGCTGGTTTGGCTCAGCTGATAGAGCGGCGGCCTGTGGACTGAAGGGTCCCAGGTTTGATTCCGGTCAAGGGCACATGCCCAGGTTGCAGGCTCCATTCTCAGTGGGGGATGTGCAGGAGGCAGCCAATCAATGATTCTCTCTCATCATTGTTTCTATCTCTCCCTCTTCCTTCCTTTCTGAAATCAATGAGAAAAAAAAAAAGAGTTGTATTTGTGTATGTTCTGAATTCATTTAAAATACCCCTCTACTGTCTCTTAAAACTAGGAAAATTTTGCTTAATGAAATGGCTTGGTTTTGAGACATCGTTCCTCCCATTTGTGTACACTGAACATAAGCCTAAAAGAGAATCTAAGGCTGCAGAGTTTATATTCATAGGACTGCAGGCTTTAGCCCCTTATCAGAGCGCTAAATGCTGTCTGAGCCCAGGCCCTGAAGTAGTAGCAGCACACATGACTGAAGTAACCTTCCGTATCTCCCCACGCTGAGCAGATGATCCTGCATGAACATGGTAATTAATAGTTGAGTAAAACATTATAACATTAAAAAAAGAGGTAATTAAAGTGGCTGGTTTTCTCCAACATAACCTCCTCTCTTCATTGGATATCTGATAGAAAATTCAGTTTTCCTTTTCATTACCTTGTTTCATATTAACATCATCTAATTTATTGCATATTTATACAGCTAATCTGAGAATTTTGGAAAGCAGGGATCATCTAAACCTCTTTATATGAAAAAAAAATTAATTTTTAAAATGGGCATATTCTTACAAAAAATGTATACTTTCTCAAATGCACACGTATAAAAGCCCAGACTCTGAAGTACAAGTGAAGTGTGAGGCAGAAAGTGAAAATTGCCACCTTAACAGAATCTTTAAGTTTTGTTGGTAACCCGTCAGACCTTTTGTGTTTATATATACATGTATATGTTAAATTTATTTCTTTGTGTATGTATTGAAATATATATTAATATAAATGAGATGTTCTATAACCTGTTTTTTGTTGCTTAATCTATTATTGACATCCTTTGTTGTCAGTATATGTAGATCTAGCTCATGCTTTCTAACAGTAATCAGATTCTGCTGTATGGATGTTTATTAGTTTACTTAGTCGGGTTCTTTTTGAGACTCTTAGGTTGTTTGAAATTTTTCTCAGTTATTTACAGTGCTGCAGTGAATTCTTTTTAAATAAATAATTGTTGGAAGTATTACATATGCGCCCCCCCCCCCCCCCCGTGATCCCCATACAAGGTTTTTGGTTGATTACCTTCTACCCACCCACCCTCCCCCGCCTTCCCTCTGAGATTCTGCACTCTGTTCCATGCTTCAGGTCTCTGGATCTACTCTGTGCATCAGTTTATTTTGTTAGATTCCACATGTGAGGGATCATGTGATACTTGTCTTTCTCTGACTGACTTATTTCACTTAGCATGATATTCTCCAGGTCCCTCCATAGTGTCTCAAAGGGTAAGAGATTCTTCTTTTTTACTGCTGTATAGTATTCCATGGTATAAATGCACCACAGTTTTTTTATCACTCATCTTGCAGTGAACATTCTTGTACATCTATCATTGTGACCAGTTCTTTCCTTAGGCCAATGATGGCGAACCTATGACACGTGTGTCAGAGGTGACACGCGAACTCATTATTTTGGTTGATTTTTCTTTGTTAAGTGGCATTTAAATATATAAAATAAATATCAAAAATATAAGTCTTTGTTTCACTATGGTTGCAAATATAAAAAAATTTCTATATGTGACACGGCATCAGAGTTAAGTTAGGGTTTTTCAAAATGCTGACACGCCGAGCTCAAACGGTTCGCCATCACTGCCTTAGGCAGTGGTCTTTGAATTTTGCTCTCACAGTTGCCCAGAGAGCTGTACTAAATTGTCCAGAGGGTTTTGGAATGGTTTATGAGGTGTGGTTAGGCCATCATTGTCCTAAAACTTTGGTTAAATATAGTGGTTCCTCTCAAGGACAATAAAAAGGCAAACATGCCAAATATGTATTAAATAATACCAGGATAGGACAATCTTTGCATTTAAACTTATTATCTAGCTTTAAGTAGTCTTATTTTAGCCTTGAATTGAGAATGATTTTAGTTATTTTTCCCCATTATTTCATTTTGTCTTACAAAGATGGTGGTGAAATATATACAAGTGTGATTGTCTTTTACATGATTATAGCAAACCATTGTTTTTCTTCCATAGTAAGTGATTTAAATAACCCTTTTTTGTGGGGGTTGGGGGGGGTGTTTGTCTTCCATATAGTTTATATCCTGGAACCTGGAGATGCTCCTTTGTTACAGCAGCCACTACAGACATCCAAATCTGGTATTCAACAAATAATTGAGTGCTTTCGATCAGGTATGAATGATTTAGTATGTATTTTTTCAATCTTCACATAGTAGTTAAAAACTACCTAGAAATCTTTAGAAATAATTTTTTTAAAATTAAAATGTACACACTGTTTTAAAATATATTTTCAATGTATATTTAAAAAGTGGATGAATTAATATGTGATCTAGAGATTCTTTTTCAGTACTATATATTATATATTGGTTTTAAAAATAAACTTATTTACTATGGTTTAAAGAAATATATTATGTGGTATATCTGCTGATAAAGTGCCTCTTCCTCTTAAAGATTCATTGTTATTTTTTGACATATTCTTTATAAACTCTCAAAGGGCAGTAGTAAATTATATTGGGTTTTTATAAGTTTTAGAAGAGTGGGTTATTTACTCATGATGTCTCAGATGTCACTTGTCCTAGATTAATTACTTTATCATCTCTGTGACTCACCTTCTTCTGCTTAACCCTGGAGTTTATAGAGTTTTAATATCTATAATAGAGCACAAGATGGCTAAAATAAGTCAGCTACATTTGTTTAGTGTTTCTTTCCATTAGATTATTATAATAGATATATAAGTGTATTTGTGTAGTTGTAATTCATTGCTTTAAGGAGATGTTGCTTACTATATATAAATGATTGAGAGCTATTTATCAGTAAGATCTTAAGTTGCTGTGATTCTTATGATTCACTTGTTCACTTCAAGTGGATTTGGCTTCTCTGACATTGTAGACTATTGAGTCAAATATGAACAAGCAAACTGATGGACACCTAAAGGATTATCTTTTGTTATTTTATTTATCTTAATGAAATTATTAAGGTAAATACTAACTTATGTTAATATTTATCTTAATGAAAATATACTGAGATTCAAAAAAAAGATAATTTATGTGCAACCACATGCTCTGTATTGATGAGAACTTTTTTGATGTGCTTGTTTTTAAAACATTGTTAAGAAAAAACATATTAATTTATTTTAGGATTCTAAGAAATAAATTGTTTCTTAATCTAAAAAGTTTTTTTCTTTGACTCTTTAAGATCCATTATACTTTTCATCTATAGTCCTCATGGTATTGCTTTTATGTATATTTAATTTAGTAAATATTGTGTATATACCATATATCTGTGCTCAGGTTGGTTAGTGGTATAACCTAGGTGTTTCTTGTTGTTTTTTACTTTTGATAATTACCCTTTGCTAACAGTAATAATTGATAGACTAAATTCTCCTATGGTAAATACAATTAAAATTTTAGTTATTAGGGACTGTATTTAAATATATTTCTGGCATAACAGAATGGTTAATTTCTGTTTGTAGTAAGAGTTTCTGTTAGCTACTTTTAGTATAGCAATAAAATTTCTTTTTGTTCTTATATCATGGAAATGAAGGTAATAGCTTTTCACACTCAGTAATATTCCTTGCTTTTTAAAAATTCATAATATGGAATTAATAAGGTTACTTTCTACTACTTCAGTTTTATAGTGTTATTTGATTAAGAAGTTAGAATTGGTTCATTCATAAATGCTTTGTCTTATAAAAAATACCTTTTCAGCAAGATCCTATACTCAAAAAGTATATATTTTTTAATTTTTTGAAAGATGAATATAAATGAAATTATTTGTTCCTTGTTGAACTGTGGTCATATCTGTTTTCTGTGTTTGGCATTTCTTTATTGTCTAAGCCAGTGGTTTCCAATGTGGGGCACATGACCCACTGGGGGCAATTTGATTTTTAAGGGGGGCAATTCGAGAATGAGTTAGTAACAGTGAAATTTTTGCATTTCTTATGGTTCTAGGGGCCTCATAACACAGTATGTAAATATATATTGTGACATATTTATGCATTTCCATTCTCTATTATATGTTTTGAAACTTTATTTGCTATTTTTCATATCACTTCCTGTTTTTACTATTTTTTTAAACAATTTCTTAGTGATTTCTTCCTCAGTACTTCAGCTGTCCTTTCATTCTTTTATTTTTCTCTTTCATGGATGCCATGTTCTTTGGAAGCTGGTTGACACCAAGTTAATGGCCTTTTAGGCTTCTTTCACGTGAATAGGAGTTCACTTTTTGAATAATAATGATGTGTCACAGGGGGGCATCAGGATGTTAGAGATGCTTAGGTGGGGCGTGGCCAAATAAAGGTTGGGAACCACTGGTTTAAGCTAAAGAAAAGTGACTGAAATTTGTAGTATGTTCCTTTTAAAATGTCCCCAGCAGCCTGGCTGGTGTGGCTCAGTGATTGAGCATCAACCTATGAAATAGGAGATCACAGTTTGATTCCTGGTCAGAGCACATGCCCCTGTTGGGGGCTCAAGCACCAGTGTGGGCATGCAGGAGGCAGCCGATGAATGACTTTTCTCTCATCATTGATGTTCTATTTCTCTCCCTCCCTCTCCCTTTCTGAAATCAATAAAAATATATATAAAAATAAAATATCCCCAACAGATTTGCCTTCTCAGTTATTTTTTATTTAGGCAAATTGTGAAAATACTATAATTTTAATTCTTTAAGTACCCAATAATTTAAATTAGAGGTGATTTAGAAATATGCTGACTGATATAAGGAAACTAATTATGGATTTAAAAAGGAATTTCTTAGCCCTGGCTGGTTTGGCTCAGTGGATAGAGCGTCAGCCTGCAGACTGAAGGGTCCCAGGTTTGATTCTGGTCAAGGGCACATGCCTGGGCTGGGGGCTCGATCCCCAATAGGGGGCGTGCAGGAAGCAGCCAATCAATGGTTCTCTTTCATCACTGATCTTTCTCTCTCTCCCTCTCCCTTCCTCTCTGAAATCAATAAAAACGAACTTTTTACTTTATTAATGTATCTCATAGCTAAGCATTTTTAATTTCTTCAAGATAATCTCTTACATATCTGGATAATCTAAAGTCTATGGAGGTAGCTCTTCTTTAGCACTGAGGTGTTCAAGCTGTGCCTGACTAAAACCTTGGGAGGGTAAGATGGAAGTTTGGAGGGATTGAGATCTCTTCCCAACCTGAGATTTGCAGGTTCCTCCCAGTTCCTCTACTCCCAAGCCCGCCTTGAGTAACTCATCTCTTTCTAGGTTCTTTCCAATAAGCTGGGTCACACACATTGCATTTAAAGAACTATCATGGTGGTGTTATATATCTGACAGATATTTGAAGGTAAAACTCTGAAGTCCTTGCTTTTGTTCTTGTTAACCCTAGAGGCTAAGTCAGGTTGGTAGTAGTCATATTAGGATATCTACCTTTATCTTCAAGCTCAGGTAATTGTCTGCAGCTATGGTATCATCTCTATTTAAGTGACTCACCTTCTCCTGCCTACACTGGGCTGTTTGTGACCTGGTATTAATTCCTATCCAAGCTGGAAGTTCATAAAAGGCTGAAGGAGTTGACTCATTTTTAGGTCCACCCAACCCCATGTGTGCTGTACTACTGACTGCATGGCCAACTTTGACCCATTCTCTTTGCCTCACACTTCAGCTTTGCTCTAGCCTATGTTTCTGGCTTTAAATTACAAATCCTTCTTTACCTTTGGCTTTTTATTTCAGTGTGCTTGACTTGTAAATTAATTTGAATAGATTTTTCTTTTTTGGAATTGTGCTTGTGGCTTAAAAAAAATAAAGAAGTACAAAACAATATATAAAAATAAGTTTCTTTTTTCTCGGGCAACCACTGCTACATGGTTTGTGTCTTCTTCCAGAGACCTTCTGTGCATATACAAACATAAATTCCTCATTTTCTTCATAATATAAATGGTAGCCAAGTGTGCATATTATATATCTTTGCTTTATTAATAATACAATCCACTATTGTTTGACCTCCATAGATCTCTCTCTCTCTCTCTCTCTCTTTTTTTTTTTTTTTTAGAAAACTGTCTGTTTTGCTTCAATGTACAGATTTTCTACTCTGACATCCCTGATGGTTGGGTGATTGGAGACATGTCATTTGCTCTGAATCCCTGACTTGTGGTACCACCTTTACTGTACCCTGCTCTTTGCTGGAGCCTTGCCTTGGCTGTTATCCTCTAGGACAGGGGTGGGCAAACTTTTTGACTCGAGGGCCACAATGGGTTCTTAAACTGGACCGGAGGGCCGGAACAAAAGCATGGATGGAGTGTTTGTGTGAACTAATATAAACGGCCTGTGGGCCGTAGTTTGCCCACAGCTGCTCTAGGATCACTTCTGTAACTTGCTGTCTTCAAATTTCCCTCCTTTCTATTCACACTTGTATTTTAGCTTCCTTCCTTCCTGAGCTTTCTCCCTAAACTGAAATAAATATTTAAATAAAAATATTTATACTTTCATGAGACATTTATTAAAATGGATTTAATATTCTTTCTTAGTCTTTTAGTCTTATGGTAGAGGGAAAGCTATGTGTTATCTTAAGGTTAGAAATAGAAAAATAGGGAGAAAGGGAAGGATAATAACTTTGTCCAGTATTTAAAACTGCTTTAATATGAAGTTGACAACTTTTTAAATTCTTGAAATATATAATACTGTAAAGAGATAATGTATATTATAGGAAAAAGATTCTGCCTACAGAATACAATACAGCTATGTACAAGGCACAACATCTTTTTTGAATTTTAAGGAGGAATAAATCGTAGTGAAAATGAGAATTAGCTTTGTATATTTGCTATTGTCATTTTCCTTCTTTGAAGGTTTTTTTTTTCCTACTTAAAGCAACATTAATGTCAGTTTAGTATAAGATGTGACTGGGTGATGACGCCTCAGTCCTGTCTCTGTAAGCAAAGGAATTGTGATTTATCAGAGATATATAAGGGAGTGCCTTTTTTGTTTGTTGTTACATAGCAATTTTAGGAAATTTGCAATCTAGATATTTTAAAGATCAAATAGTTTTTGGATGAATAAAAAAATAGATTTGTTTGATTTGGTTTTTTTTGAATTCATCTTCAAAGCATGTTATTTGGGGCTACATTCCTAGGAGAGCAGCCATTATATTAGTCTGGGAATTTCTCAGGGGCATAGATCATACCCTTCACTTTCATGTCTCCAGTGAATTGTACTTGGTATTTAATAGGTGTTCAATAAATACCTGTTAAATTAAACTAAAAGATTCATCAATTAGGCACTAAAATAATTTTATTGTATTTATAAATTTATTGTATGTGGCAGTGTTCCACAATTACCCTTGTGATTTTTTAATTTTTATTTATTTTTTACATATTGTTAAAATATATTTTTATTGATTTCAGAGAGGAAGGGAGAAGGAGAGATAGAAACAATAGTGATGAGAGAGAATCATTGATTGGCTGCCCCCTGCAAACCCCCCAACTGGGGATTGAGGCCGCAACCTGGGCATGTACCCTGACCAGGAATCAAACTGTGACCTCCTGGTTCATAGGTTGACGCTCAACGACTGAGCCATGCCAGTTGGGTACCCTCGTGAGTTTTTTTAACCAAGCCTTGTAAGTGGTAGTTTTAAGATAACAATTTTAATTTTCTTAAGTTTTTCTACTTTTTATCTTTAAGTTCTTCTGTTAAGGCATGATTAGTTACAAATTTCTTTGATGCTTGTCTTGGAACTCAGAAGGTTTGGCAGGAGTTACAGATTTGCTTGCAATGCTGGGATGATATTCTGAAGACGGAGCTCATGTGTGAGTCAACAGTAAAGCCAGCAGTATACCATTTTATTTTGCCAGTTTATACAATGTATTTGGCATTAAGGAATAGCACCAGATAAACCCTTGATGAGATTTAATTAATTTTTATTACACACCTATTATGTGAGAATCTGAAATATACACTAATTAGTTAATTTCTAGGCATCAAAAACCATACCTTTTGGAGGACTGGTGTTTTGAAAAATACTGATTGGTGATCTGTGTAAGTAGTGTATAGTGATTTCTAAGATAATTAGGGTAAGAAAGAGGGAGGAAAAGGAATAATTAGGAGGAAGGCACCATGGCTTTCTCTTTTCCGGGATCAAGAGCTGTGGAAGAACTTTATGGTGCTGTCTAGATGACCATGTCTGTTGTCTCAGGTTTTAGCTATTTACGAAGGCACAATGGTTGGCTGTGTCTGATTATTAGCAGAGCAATTAGAAAATGGTAGCTGATTAAAATAAAGTTATTATACCCCCATGGGAAAAAAACAAAAAACCTTAAATGGCTACTGAAACTAACTTTGGGGAAAACGTGTTTTGTTTTGTTTTTGTCTGTATTTATGGAATTAAAAATTAAAAGTATTTTTCTCATTGGTAAAAAATGTTTAAATAGAATTAGAAAATCTTTTAGGTCCCTTTTTTGGATTTTTAGTCCACTCTACATAGGCTAGAAAAATCTTATTTATAGAGACTAGTGGCCCGGTGCATGAAATTTGTGCACATTAAAAGGGAATTAATTAGCGGAATTATTTTAACCCTTTTCGGTTCAACCTCGAGGCTGACTCGACAGACCAGGCGCTAGGAGCAGGTCCAATATCGAGCAATAAGAACATTAAAAAGTTCAACATTCAATCCCTTCAATTAATTTGGACCAGACTGTTTGAATTCCAAAAATAACATTGGACCGCAAAGGGTTAATATTGTTATTTGCCCTTTCTCTATAATAGAAGTGTGGGAGATGAAAGAAAATTAGTAAAATGTCTATGAAAATAATATAAATTTATTAATAAATAAACAGTAACAAAAGGATATAACAACAGGCATGATATAAAAACAATAAAAACATGAAAACAATAAAAACATGATATAACAACAACAGTGATGCAAACAATGACTGATAAAGTGATTAAACTTATTCTAATATCTCCCTGTACACCACATTAAGAGTGAAAACACTTTCAGAGTGCTTGACTAATTTCCCTTGTGATGAAGTATTTAGAACTTTAACGTCACATGCTCTTCAAACTCGAGAGAAAGCAACATATAACTGACCATGTGCAAAAATGGGTTCAGGTAGGAATATTCCTACTCTGTCTAGAGTTTGTCCTTGTGATTTATTAATAGTCATCACAAATGCTGGCATCACGGGAAACTGTCTTTGAATCAATTTAAATGGGAGGCTAGTGTCAGATGGGGACAAATTAATTCTTGGAATCAGAACAACCTCTCCCTCTGCAGATCCTGTTAATACTTCAGCTTCAATAATGTTAGGTCGTAATCTTTTTTTTTTTTTTAATATATTTTATCGATTTTTTACAGAGAGGAAGGGAGAGAGAGAGAGAGTTAGAAACATCGATGAGCGAGAAACACCAATCACCTGCCTCCTGCACATCTCCCACTGGGGATGTGCCCGCAACCCAGGTACATGCCCTTGACCGGAATCGAACCTGGGACCCTTCAGTCCGCAGGCCAATGCTCTATCCACTGAGCCAAACCGGTTTCAGCGGTCGTAATCTTTTGATAATAAATCTGGTACCATTACAAAGACCCCATTTACTATTGAGATTTCTCAATAGCATGATGATTGCACCCACTTTCAATTTTAATTTATGACATGGCATTCCCGAAGGAGTAATACTATTAAGAAATTCGATGGGAAAATTTTCCTTGTCAGCATCATCTGTTGAATCAATGGAATCATCACTCAAATATGTGTGAAAATCTCCATCGAGTATATCCAAAATTTTTTCATTTAATTTTTGAATATGCTCATTTTTTGGACAAAGAATTGCATATTTAGATGTATTTTTAATATTATCTGTAGGTACAGTATTTCCAAAGGTAGCTTCAATAATAGATCCATTACAAATCATTTCACAGGGGATTTCAATAATATCCATTCCTAAATGAAAACTGTTATCAAGTTTGCCATCTCCAAGTTTTACTAACCATCCACTATAAGCAGACTCCTCTGATCTAATATTTGTTGTAAGAGACAACTTTCTGAAACATCCCCAAACATTGCAATACTTTAAACTCATTTGTACTATGGCCGATTGCATATCATGCCGTACAATACTGAGACATTGTGGAAAATCCCCTCCAAGAAGAACTTTACCACCAAATACAACATTCAAATTCATAATTTCTCTTAGTAATCTGTCTATGGCGTTTATAGCATGACTTGATGCCATAGTGTATTCATCAATAATGAGAAGTTGGGCCTTTTAAATAGTTTTAGCAACTTCACTGTTTATATCGAGTCTAAAAATTGAAATTTCATTTATGGAATGGGTAATTTATATTGGGAATGAAAGGTCCTTCCACCAAGAAGTAAATTTGCAGCAATTCCTGTAGATGCTGTGGGTAAAACAGTACCACCATGACCTCTAATATAATGTATTAAAACTTTATAAAGATATGCCTCCACACTCTGAGGGCTGGTTCCTGCCTCAGACCTCGCCCTCCTCGCCAGCCTTGGCAAGGCGACCCAGGACTCAGTGCGTCCATGCTCTGAGGGCCAGTTCCTGCCTCAAACCTCGCCCTTACCGGAAGCAGCTCAGGGAGGGCACAGCTGTTGCTAGGAGGACCCAGGACTCAGTTGCGTCCACACGCTGAGGGCGGGTTCCTGCCTGAAACCTCACCCTTGCGGGAAACAGCTCAGGGAGGGCACAACTGTTTCCAAGATGACCCCTGCAGGACTGACTTCCTTCCGGTTGGTTGAGCTTCGGATGTGAGGCGTTACACCCAGGGTTTTTATATAAATAGATGGTTTTCTTAAACATATAAAGAAAGCTCTTCAACTGGGAATATATTGGTGAGCATTAAAGATCTCTTCTCTGTTCTTTTAGAGCTTCCAGGTAAATGGGGATACAGAAAAGTAATTAACTATAAGGTAGGGGGCTAATAATATCGATGTATAGGATACTATGAGGGTATAGATGAAAAATTCTTCACAAAAGTAATAGGAGGGGTCAAAGAGGTTTCCTGGAGAATGTGACATATAACCTGAGATCTGAAGGATTACAAGTGAGTCAGACCAGGGAAATGGAAGAATTCATAAGAGAGAGAAAAAAAGGTGAAGGGCTGAAAAGTAAGAGAGATAGAATTTGGTATATCCGTCAACCTGAAAGACATTTAGTATGCCTGGATCAACACAACTGTTTTGTATGTGTGAGTGTGCAGAGGTGGGGGGAGGTGGGAGTAGGGGAGCCTTTGTGATCAATAATTAAGGTTGATTAATTAGAGCCAAATACTTTTCTGGTTTTGGATGCTTATTGGGCACTCTAAACTGAGTATTACTCTATAACTAGAAATATATGAGAAATTGGTATTGGTTTTTTTAATGGTCGATTGAGAGCCTGGTAGACAGTGATATGTCTGATTTACTAGTAGGAATGCAGTCTTGTATTTTTACAAGTAGCTTTTTAAAAATGTATAACCTCATGCTGTACTTTTTATGTAACTCTTCAGTTGAATTCTTATGTTAACCTAGTTCAGGTTATTTTTGTGTTCCTCTTCAGCCCTTTTTGACGATCGTTACAGGCAGAGTTGGATCTTTAGTGTAGGTCTTTTTTTTTTTTCTTTCTTTTAAAAAAAAATATTTTATTGATTTTTTTACAGAGAGGAAGGGAGAGAGATAGAGAGTTGGAAACATCGATGAGAGAGAAACATCAATCAGCTGCCTCCTGCACACCTCCCACTGGGGATGTGCCCGTACCAAGGTACATGCCCTTGACCGGAATCGAACCCGGGACCCTTCAGTCTGCAGGCCGACACTCTATTCACTGAGCCAAACCGGTTTCGGCTTTAGTGTAGGTCTTGAAGGTCTGACACTCTATTCATTGAGCCAGACCGGTTTCGGCTTTAGTGTAGGTCTTGAAGGTCTTTTAATTAGAATTAAGCTGCAAAAAGTTTTTATGTGTTCTTCCTACTGGTACTACACTCAGCAATACTTCCTGAGAACTTTATGTAGATTAGTAGAGAAGTTTATATAAAGTACTTTTTTTAGTCTACCACTTATATTTTGTCAGCCACTTAGGAGTTTAACTGTGAACTAGAAATAGAGTAGCAGTTTATTGCCAATATATTTTGTAATGTGAAATGGACTATGCAAATAAGTGTGTATGTATGTACATACACACACACACATATGAGTTTACTTTTTTATAAAGAATAATACCCAGGCTATCTTCTGAATCTTTTTAAATTTATGTTTTCTGATTTTGTGATAATATGGTCTAGTACAGTGGTTCTCAACCTTCCTAATGCTGCAACCCTTTGATACAGTTCCTCATGTTGTGGTGACCCCCAATTTCATTGTTACAAATTGACCATAATTAAAGCATAGTGATTAATCACCAAAACAATATGTAATTATATATGTGTTTTCCGATGGTCTTAGGCGACCCCTGTGGAAGGGTCGTTCAAGCCCCAAAGGGGTCACGACCCACAGGTTGAGAACCGCTGGTCTAGTAGAATAAACATTAATTTATATTTGGGAAGGGGTAGAAATTATTTCATCTATAATAATAAAAGAGTAATATGCTAATTAGACTGGCTGTCCTTCCAGATGTCCTTCTGGACGACCTTTCAGACAAAGCTGGGACTTCGAGGGAAGCTTGGGTCCCGGGTGCCAGAGGGAAGCCAGTACTGGCAGCTAGGGAAAGGGAGGCCTACTCATGCATGAATTTCGTGCATTTTGCCTCTAGTTATTTTTATTTATATATATATATATATATATATATATATATATATATATATATATATATATATATTTTTTTTTTTTTTCCAATAGAAACCCAAATGTATAATTTGGGGTGGATTTAGGTTCATATCTGCTTTAATAATTTCTCCAAGATAGGTTTGGTTTGTTCATTTTAAATATGGATGAGTCAAAGTGCAAAGATTATACAGCTCTTTAAGGTCACATGACTATCAAAATTGGAACCTCTAAAGACAGTAAAGTTCTGATAATCTGCTAATCCAGTGGTTCTCAACCTTGGCTGCACATTAGAATCACCTGGGAATCTTTTTAACATCCTGATTTCTCGGCCTTATCCTCTGGAAATTCTGTCTCTTTGTTACTAATGTTGTGGCCCCACCCCATAACAAAGAAACAGAATTTCCAGAGGATGAGGCCCAGAAATCAGGATTTTAAAAAGATTCCCAGGTGATTCTAATGTGCAGCCAAGGTTGAGAACCACTGTGCTAATCAATCTTTTTTCAGTAGAATTTTGACAGTTGGTCTATTTTCAAAATGATGATAAAATACAAAATTATGATATGAAAATTAAATGTAAACAGATTGCAAAGATTAAATCAGAAATATTTTTATGGACCCGCCAATATTAATTATATTAGTAAGATTGTGTTTACTCTTTAGTAGTTCCAGAGCTTACACAGAGAGTCAAATAGTTGTTGAATGAAAGAACACTTTACACCTAGATGGTCTTAAAGGTATTTCTCAGGACACTTTTGTTTTTAATTTAAATCAATATTATCATTTCCTTTTATTTGAGAAAACTGAAGGCTCGTTAATTAGTAAAGCATTGTAGGTCAATTTTTTCAATTTATCTATGGCAATGACCTGTAGGAAGTAGTGACAGAAGACCTTCCAGTTGTGTTTTATTCCTGGTGGTTGTTTTTATTTTAAAGATTAGATGCTTGCTGCCATTTATTTTTTCTCTGCCTTTTGATATTTTGACACAATGGTTAGAATCCATAGATCACTGTCACTTCTTTAACGAATATTTATTGAGCACTATTAGAGCTGAATACTTTGTAGTTATCAGTAAGACATACTTGGTCTTGGCTGATTTGGAGTTTATAATCTTAGTGGAGAAAGGCAGGCTTTAAACTAGTATGTCAATATTGAATTAATTGCAATTGGGGTAACTTTTTGAGGGGAAAAAGGTTTTGAGTAAATTTATAGTGGTGTCAAGAGGCTTAAACAAAATTCAAAATTATGGACAAGATCTACTCTCACATTAAATGGCCATAGTCCTTTGTTGGCCCAGAATCTGAAGTAATTTGAGCTGATTTAAAAAAGAAAAGTCACAGACAATCCTGTGACACAGTTTTGACTTTTTTTCTTTTCTTTTTTTTTTAAAATTTTGATTTCAGAGAGGAAGGGAGAGGAAGTGAGAGATAAAAACAATGAGAGAGAATCATTGATCCGCTGCCTCCTGCAAGTCCCACATTGGGGATTGAGTCTGCAACCTGGGCATTTGCCCTGACTGGGAATCAAACCTGCGACCTTCTGGTTCATAGATCAATGCTCAACCACTGAGCCATGCTGGCTGGGCAGTTTTGATTTTCTTTAAGGAATCGGGAAAATGTGTTACAAAACTCCATGTTCACTTCCTAATGCCGAAGTACGCTTGAAGAACCAGAGCAAAACTTTGGCAGAGAGTGGGAGGGGATGGGGACATTTAATTTTTCTGTCCCACTCCAGATCTATAGAATCAGAATTTCTGAGGGTGGATCACATGCATCTTTATTCCCAGGTCATTTTGCTGATCAAACAAGTAGATGTTGGGACCACTGTTGGGATATCCCAAGAATTGATTGACTTCAGAATTAGAAAAATAGCATCAATTTTAGTTGTCCTTATATCCAAACTAGTGGCCCAGTGCATGAAATTCGTGCACATTAAAAGGGGATTGATTATAGGAAATATTTTAATATTGCTATTTGCCCTTTCTCTATAATAGAAGTGTCAGAAAAAGAAAATAAGTAAAATGTATATGAAAATCTTCCTCCTGTCAGAGTCTGGGGAGTGCTGCGGGACTCAGAGTTAAGTCCCCGCACACTCGCGGAGCCTCAAAATCGCACAATACCCAGACCCAACTGGCCCCACCCTCACTGGGTGAGATCCAGACCCAGCTGGCTCCACCCTTGTCAAGCCCTGCTGGGTGGGGGACGCAGCCTCAGGTCCCCTGTCAAGCCCTGCCGGGTGGGGGGCGCAGGCTCAGGTCCCCCAGCGCACCCTCAGGTCCCCTGGCCTGGTGCCGGGGCGAGGGGAGCGGCCTGAGGTCCCCCGTCAAGCCCCTCCAGGTGGGGGGTGCAGCCTCAGGTCACCCAGGCTAGCATGGGGGGTGTGCCTTGAAGTCCCTGTCAAGCCCCATGGGTAAGGGGTGCAGCCTGAGGTCCCCTGTCAAGCCCCGCCAGGCGGGGGGCGCGGCCTCAGGTCCCACGGCCCCACACCGGGGCATGGGGTGCGGCCTGAGGTCCCCTGGCCCAGCACTGGGGTGAGGGGCATGGCCTGAGGTTCCCCCAGCCTGGCACCAACATGGAGGGCGCTGCCTGAGGTCCCCCAGCCTGGTGCCAGGGCCAGGGGCGGGGGTCATGGCCTGAGGTCTCTTGTCAAGCCCCACCTGGCGAGGGGCACAGCCTCAGGTCCCTGCTGATTGCTCATTAAGGCTCATTGCTGGAACTCGGCCTCCGCTGTGAGCGCAGCGTCTTGTGTTATGGAATCTTTGCCTCTCTGGGTGCAGCCATCTTGACGGTTATGGCCTGATGGTCAATTTGAATATTCCCTCTTTATTAGAAAAGATTGAAGGATTTTTGAATAAAACTTAGTTTATAAATAAATTGTGAATAATACACTGTGGTAATAATTGGAAATGTCTATATAACATTTTTAACAAGTAAAACTGCACTTTTGGATTCTCAACAATGGTTGTTCAGTTTAAAAGTACATATTGAAGTTACCTTTTGTGTAAAGTTTTCTTTTTTTCCCCCCTCCTTAGGAACTAAACAACTGAAACACATTTTATTAAAAGATGTGGACACTATCTTTGAATGTAAATTATGCCGAAGTCTCTTCAGAGGATTACCAAATTTAATTACCCACAAAAAATTCTACTGCCCACCAAGTCTCCAGATGGATGACAGTAAGTTTCAGTCATTTATTCACTTATGCATTTTACAATTAAGTATTCTTATATTATAACTACGTTTGTGTTAAATTATGGATATCCATTTATGGATAATTTAATGATAGAGAATAAAATTAAATACATGACTCAGTGTATATTTAGTTTCTTAGATATGGACTTTTATACTTGTGCTTTTCACTTGAATTTTCCTATAGATATATGAGGTTAGATTTATGAGTATATTTATTTGTATTAAAATAGTGAATATTGTTTTTGAATGTTCATATGGATCATATAGTTTATAGTCAGGATTTATGTAAATTATAATACTAATTCTTGAAGGGAATATTGGTATTTTTCTTCTTTAACATCTTGTTACCAGATATGACTGATAATTTACTAAGATTCCTCTTTAGTAATGAGAAGGTTGGGAATAGAGCAAAGAAAGAATGAGTAAATGATTTCATGGGAGTGTTAATCTTTCTACTGTTTTCTGGGTCTTGATTTGAAGATCAATTTTGTTCTCCGTGAAATTTATTTAGATCAGTCATTTTACCAGAAATTAGATTGTGTTATGGGCTAACTTGAGATCTGAAATAGCTTAATGTGAGGAATGCAGATAGTAGGCCAATAAAGTGTTTGTGGAACCAAATGTTTGTTGAATTAAGTGTATTGCCCCTGTATAATTAGGTTGCTGTAATGGTGTTATTTTCTTGCTTTAAAGAACTCATGTAAATTCCTTAAAATATTTTAGTAATAGCTTACTTTCATAATTTTTGTTCAGGGATTTAACTCTTTGTGGGTTTACAAAATATAGAACTTGTTTTGCCAGTGTGATACTATATTGCATTATGGATTTTGTGCGTTTTTCAACTTAAACTTTTTGGGATGGGATTGAAATACAAACTTCAAATATCAGCATGAGACTGATTTAAAGCATTATAAGACATAAGTGAAATAAAAATTTCATATTTGGATACTGCTGTTAGAGCTACATACTATTTTTTAATTGAGACATAAATGAAAAGATTATAAAAAGATATCATTGAGATATAAATGAAAAGTCTATAAATACTAGTTTCAAATCTAACTTTTTAATTAAAGTACCATTAAAAATAAATTAATCCCTAACTGGTTTGGCTCGGTGGATAGAGTATCGGCCTGCGGACTGAAGGGTCCCAGGTTTGATTCCGGTCAAGGGCATGTGCCTTGGTTGTGGGCATGTCCCCAGTGGAGGGTGTGCAGGAGGCAGCTGATTGATGTTTCTCTCATTGATGTTTCTGGCTCTCTATCCCTCTCCCTTCCTCTCTGTAGAAAATCAGTGAAATATATTTAAAAATAGATTAATTTTCTGGTAGTTAATCCTTTTTATTTTTTAGTATGACTTAGGGAAATACAGGGTGTGGCAAAATTAGGTTTACAGTTGCAAGTATGTGAAATGAGTTTATTCTTATATTATTATTTATTAATTATTGTATTATTTCCATACAAACAACTTTTGCCCAAATGCTGTAGGTAAATGGATTTACAGGATTATTGTGCTCTCTTCTTGGCAATACTCATTCTAGAGATACTGTTGTGAAAGTGTTATTCTTCTTGTAGACACTTCATCCATTTTATAAAGGAAGTACATGAGAAGAGCTATATTGAATCATATCTTGTTTTCTAAACCGATAATTTGATGCTATATTTAATAAGTAACAGCTAGAATTTAGAGTTGTATGTGGAAACCTAACTAGTGTTAAGACAACTCTGTTCCAATAGTAATATTTAGTTGCCTATAGAGGGTGTAATTATTGTACAAGTAAATAAAACTAACTGTTTTTGGAATAAATCTATAGTTTTTAATCATTTGTTTTAATAGAATTGTTTCATGTTAAGGAGACACATAATAGGACTGGGTTTAGCAAATACTTCTATATATCATGTTACTCATGTTTTTATATTTTCCTACAAATTTTCTTTTTCCTTTCCATAAGTATGTCTCCATGCAACTAGAATAGTTAATTTGTTATGGATAAGTTTAATGCTGTTATATTTTCTAAAAAAATTATTTTTATATGTAGTAACATACTTTATTATGTTTTATCCATTTTGGGTAATGAGAACTTTGATTGCCTAAAAATATGAAATATTTTATTGTTTAGGATGCCCATGTGCTTATATATTTTATATTAAGGGCACTTAAAAGTGGAAGTAGCTCGTCTGTTGCATCTATTTCTTATCATTTGCATACTATGCTGAGGTCTTAAAGCAAATTTTTGTTTAATACTAGTTTTTATCTTCATAAAATACTGAAAAGAGATATTGCTGTAATGAAAATGAACATGAACCAGAAATATAAATTTTAAGATAGCCATTCATAATACATTAAAAAATATTAGAAGGCTATTTATAGCAGGCTAATTATTCCAGATTAAAATGTTGTTATTTTTTCTTAACAGACCTTCCTGATGTAAATGATAAACAAAGCCAAGCCATAAATGATCTCCTAGAAGCCATATATCCAAATGTGGACAAGCGAGAATATATTATTAAGCTAGAACCCATAGAAACTAATCAAAATGCAGTGTTTCAGTATATTTCAAGGACTGATAATCCTACTGAAGTCACAGAGTCAAGCAGTACTACTCCTGAACAAACTGAAGTTCAAATACCAGAAAGTGACACTGAACCTTCTAAAACAGTACCAGTTACAGTTACAGAGGTGGAAACTGTAGAGCCCCCTCCTGTTGAGATGGTTACAGATGAAGTTGCACCCACATCTGATGAACAACCTCAGGAATCACAGGCTGACTTAGAAACTTCTGACAATTCTGATTTTGGTCACCAGTTGATATGTTGTCTTTGTAGAAAAGAATTTAATTCCAGACGAGGTGTTCGTCGTCACATTCGAAAAGTACATAAGAAAAAGATGGAAGAATTAAAAAAGTACATTGAGACACGAAAGAATCCAAACCAAACCTCTAAAGGACGCAGTAAGAATGTTCTAGTTCCATTAAGTAGGAGTTGTCCAGTATGTTGTAAATCATTTGCTACAAAAGCGAATGTAAGGAGGCATTTTGATGAAGTTCATAGAGGACTAAGGAGGGATTCAATTACTCCTGATATAGCAACAAAGCCTGGGCAACCTTTGTTCCTGGATTCTGTTTCTCCTAAAAAATCTTTTAAGACTCGAAAACAAAAGTCGTCTTCAAAGGCTGAATACAATTTAACCGCATGCAAATGCCTCCTTTGCAAGAGGAAATATAGTTCACAAATAATGCTTAAAAGACATATGCAAATGGCCCACAAGATTACTCTTTCTGGGACAAACTCTAAAAGAGAGAAAGGCCCTAATAATACTGCCAACAGTTCAGAAATAAAAGTTAAAGTTGAACCAGCAGATTCTGTAGAATCTTCACCCCCTTCCATTACCCATTCTCCACAGAATGAATTAAAGGGAACAAATCATTCAAATGAAAAAAAGAACACACCGGCAGCACAGAAAAATACAGTTAAACAAGACTCTGAAAGCCCTAAATCAGCCAGTCCGTCTGCTGCAGGTGGCCAGCAAAAAACCAGGAAACCAAAACTTTCAGCTGGCTTTGACTTTAAGCAACTTTACTGTAAACTTTGTAAACGTCAGTTTACTTCCAAACAGAACTTGACTAAACACATTGAGTTGCACACAGATGGGAATAACATTTATGTTAAATTCTACAAGTGCCCTCTTTGCACTTATGAAACTCGTCGGAAGCGCGATGTGATACGACATATAACTGTGGTTCATAAAAAGTCATCCCGCTACCTTGGGAAAATAACAGCCAGTTTGGAGATCAGAGCTATAAAAAAGCCCATTGATTTTGTTCTAAATAAAGTGGCAAAAAGAGGCCCTTCGAGGGATGAAGCAAAACATAGCGATTCAAAACATGATGGCACTTCTAACTCTCCTAGTAAAAAGTATGAAGTAGCTGACGTTGGTATTGAAGTAAAAGTCACAAAAAACTTTTCTCTTCACAGATGCAATAAATGTGGAAAGGCATTTGCCAAAAAGACTTATCTTGAACATCATAAGAAAACTCATAAGGCAAATGCTTCCAATTCACCTGAAGGAAACAAAACCAAAGGCCGAAGTACAAGATCTAAGGCTCTTGTCTGGTGAGGAACAGTTAACAGAGTTTTGCTTTTTTCTCCCCATCGAACTAAAAAAATCATTTGACCATAATTTATAGGTGATTCCATTTTAACACATTTGCTTCCATATATCTTATGGCAATGGGAACTGCAAGAGTGATGCACATATTGCATTTCCTCTTCAGTGACCTTTATTCCAGTGGCTTGGGAACAAAAGTTAACTTCAGAACTTATCGTCCACAGGACAATGCAATATAGTTAATAGGTAGATGGCACAGGGTCAGTGCTTTCCTCTCTGTGTTGTAAAATAATACATTTATATTGGCTTATGTTTACAGTAGAAGTCTTCTGTTCAACTTTGCACAGGTTTAATTTGATTCAGTGACTTAGTCTACTAATAAATGCATTGTAGAAAAGTTAAATATATTAGAATGAATTTGTGAAGGCGATAATTATAGGAAAAAAGTCCTTTGAGGCACTGTAATGTAAAAATTAATCTGTGACAGCTAAATAAAGTGCTGCACTCAGAAAAAAACTCCCCAAATTGAATTTAAAATGATTAGCATTATTATTTACATTTAACATAGTGCTTCTAGGCAAAGGGGGAAACGATAAAAGTTTGGAATTCCTTTTTCCTTCTCCTTGGGAGTATGTGTCAGTTACCATTTTTAAGTTTGATCTATGAGAAGAATGATTACTTAGATCCCAAATCCTCTTATTTTTCCCTTTTTGCTTAAATAACCTTTTTGGTGATCAGTTAAAAAATATAGTTAATATTATTAAATAGGGATTAAAAAAATTTTTTTTGTGTGTGTGGTTGTGCGTTGCAAGAAAAGTGAAATCCCTGTTGGGAAGAAAGAAAAAATAATACTTAGGAGGTTTTGAAACAAATGTAGATTTTTAAAATGGCAATATAAAATAAGGAGTAGATTCCCTATCCTTGTTTTTTCAAGTCTCTTTATATTTTTAATTTAAAGTTTACCTTCAGTACCTGTGTCCCCTGAGTTAAGGCAATTAATATATTTAATTAGTATTAAATTAGTTTTGGATTCAGGTTATAAAGAGCGCTGAGTAGGTTAAATGTTGTGGTTTGATTATAACATTTTTCTATTTTTGTGGAAAACTTGTGATGAAACCATTCTTTAGAAGTCATTTACTATTGTATAATTTTAAAAACAAGCTTTGATTGGTGAACTCAAAAGTGTTCATTTATTCCATTTCTCCTCAGATAACTTCAAGTGATGTACGAAAAGGTTTGGAGTTCATATTTGTGGAAAGACTTTAAATTGGTGTTAGAACCACTAAACGTCTTCAAATGGTACTATGAGAAAAAAAAAAAAAGAAAAACATTTTCATAAATATTTGACTGTAACTGCTGTTTTCTCACTAAAAGGATAATTATCTAACCACTGTTTCAAAGGCACTGCCTTTCCCAGCACTTTCAAGTAGCTGTGATATTTACATATTGTCATTACAGTACATCAGCTAACCAGTGTCTACAAAAATGTTGCAAATTTTGTTTTTCAAACAATTTGTTGATTAAAGCGATCAACAGCCTGAAGAAAATAATCACCACTGGTGATTTTTAATTGACAAAGACTTGATATCTTAGTGATTTTAGTTTTGTTCCACTTTATTTGGCAAAATTGTCATCTGGATTGTACAGATACCTGGTTTCCTAGTGAGTGGATGTTAAGACCAAAAGACAAATTAGTACCAACACATACATATTTAGCTTACTAATTATCGGTAATTATTTTTACATTCATTTATTTCCAACTCGTTCTCCAGCACTTAAATGTTTGGAAGTTTCATTCAAAAATATATACTTACAGGAAAGTTCCAGTTCATTTTCACCCATGATCATTACATTTTTCATTTGTAAACATCTGAAGTTTTTATGAAAATTTAACATTCCCCTATTTTTCTTTAAATTTTATACAAAGCACTTTAATGATAGATGCAACTTAATTTTTCAGTTTCTATTTTTTTAAAAGACCACACATATACTAATGTTAATATGAAGGTAGTAAATAGCTTACCGATATTTTATGGATGCAGACAATCCATGCACAACCACTTCTTATGATACGAGTTTATTTCTTTAAATATTGCTAAAAAAGGCAGGTGGGGGTGTAAACCCTGACTTTTTTCTCCCAAGTAAAATCTGAAATGACCACTTTAGATATTTGATTCCTACTGTAAAATTTGGAAAATAATGAATTCTTGTTCATTTTTATAATCAAGATTTTAGGAAAAACAGAAGTACACCTATCTTTATGAAATTTTGGACAGGTTTTGTGTATCAATCTTTTGTACTTTTTAGGGAATATTTTATTTTTTAGTAATTTTTGTCAAATTATAATTTTAAAAGGTACAGCAGAGAATATACCATGTTTTTATATAGGTTCATACCTGTACTTAGGAGGGACCCTGTCCATCTGTATACTTTTTGTATAAAATTTTAAAATGTTGAAGATCCACAAGGTCGTAATCAAATACTTGTATAGCTAGAGAAGCATTTACCCTCCCAGTGCTTTGCACTGACACACTGTGAAAGGGAACTAGAAAGACTGTAACCGTTGCTGGAAATGTTCGGTGCTGAATGTACGCGCTCTTGTTGGAAATGTGCTCTGTGACGGAAATAAACCAGACCTGGAGTGATTTCAGCTAAATGTGCTTCCACAAAGGTGCATTGGTTGAAACTTAACTGTTTTATTATCAAATTTAAATTTATTCAGTGACTATGAGCAGCTACACTTGAATTATATCTTGATAGTTTTATTTTTAAAAATTAGAGTTATAATTTCTCTTTAATTTAAATACAGATTTACTTTTCCACATATGGAAAACTTGTACTTATAGGTCTAACTTTAATGATTAATAGTGTAATATATTTAGGGAACTAAATGTGTAGGTGGTATTTCATTTATAAACCATCTTCATTAGTTGCACATTATTAAACATGTATGTTTGACTTTTGCAAAGTGTTATCTTTTATGCATTCCTACACACAAGACATATTCCAAAGATATTTTCCAGACTTAAGTACCTATAATCAGTGAAAAGATAAGAGAATTCTTAAAAAGGTTGGGCTAGCTCTTTACTACAGCCTTTCATCTGTATGTCAGTCTTTTCTCTGCTTTTCTTCTTAAATAGTGTATGGAAGAAAGGGGGGAGCCCAATTGCTGGAATTTTCTTATTTCACTCACCTGTTTCCACATGTTTTCTCTGTCATAACTCTAGGGCTACACAGCAGGAATTTAAAAGGAAAGACAGAGGGTTCAAGGACTGTCAAAAATATGTGGGTCATTGAGAAAAAAATAGAACTTTGTCAGGACTGGTTTACATTAGAAGGGCCTAGAGAGATTAGGAATATTTATTGTAATAGCCAAACTAACAGATCATGGCAAACATAGAAGTTAGTGGCTAAACTGGGACCAGTTTAAAAAGGTAGAATGAACAAGTAAGAAGTGATTTAAAACTCTTTGTTCTTCCTATTCCCTTCTGGTGTTCATTCTTACTTTATGGTTTTATTTTGAATCTTGAACTCTGTCATCTCAGAGGCTTAGGGTTGAGCCTCTTGAGAAGAAGCCTAGGACATTGGTGCTGGAAGCCATTTTGCATGTATGCTATATAAACAAATATTGATAGCACTTTTTGTTCTTGGTGTAGGGAGGTAAAAGAACCATCAGAAACTGCTTATAGTATATTAAGACGTATCTCTGGCTACAGATAATAACCACCTTTGCTGCTATTTGCTCAAGAGTTTTTCTCTAGAATTTAACTCATCTTTCTTCCTGAAGATACGGTCCTCTCCTAAGTGTGATGAAAAGTAGAAACAAAAGATATGGCTTACACTTCAGTTTCCTAAGTTTGAATAGTACAAGTGAGGGCTGGGTGAGGTATGGCCGACACTGGGCGGGTATTCACTGCAGATGTACCTTGAATACACAATGACTTGGTTCATGTCTCTTATTTTTTCTTCTTTATTCCCTATTTCAAGAGACCTTCTTGAAGAATATATACATATTCTTGAAAAATATATAAATTACCCATATTTAATTTTTAGCTTGGTTTTGTATATATGAGTCAAGTTTTCTGTTGACACAGATTGCTTGCATTGTTTAAAAGTACCTTAACATTTTTTAGGAGTATGTTTGTTATGTTGTTTTATGATCAATAGGCTGTTCTCATTTTGTTTTAAAGAGCCTGTGGATGCAGTAGCTGGGGGAAGGGTTTGTTCCTTTGCTATGGCTTGAGGCTGGGGGTATAGAAAGAGGAGTTTCCCAGTAGTTGTTGTGACAATTAGTTATGGAGATAGAGAGGCATAAGTGGATATCATTTACTGTTGTGAAGTTGTAAAAGATCTCTTCAAATAGCATGACCACTGAAGATGAGATAGAAATACTTCTAAAACTTTGGAAATGAGGTTTCCAGGTTTATTGCAGTGGCCTGTGGAAGTATTCCAGATCCTTAGGAGTTTTAGAAGTTACTTATCTAATAGACTCCATAGTTTACCAGAATTATGATTTAGCCATGGTTCTGTTAGTTGATCTGAAACCATGCTGTAGGACAGCGGTTCTCAACCTGTGGGTCGCGACCCCTTTGGCAGTTGAACGACCCTTTCGCAGGGGTCACCTAAGACCATCCTGCATATCAGATATTTACATTACGATTCATAACAGTAGCAACATTACAGTTATGAAGTAGCAACGAAAAGAATTTTATGGTTGGGTCACAACATGAGGAACTGTATTTAAAGGGCCAGAAGGTTGAGAGCCACTGCTGTAGGATATGTGTAGCGTGCTGTTGGCTGTGCTGTTAGACAAAATCCTTCACTTCTCTGTTATTCTTTTCCTCTTCTCTTACTTTAAGAGCTAATGGAAACCTCAGGATTGAAGAGGAGTAGGGATCAGCAGTCTAAGAACTGTTGTTAGTTGTTTGGTTTCTAAGTTATCAGGCCCATGATAGAATGCAGAATAAAACATGTTTCACTTAAACTCACAATTATTTTGCCTTTTTAACTTTCCAGATTTATTTCTCCTCTCTTATAATATGTTTCTGTAGACTTTTCCTTTGACTCATGTTTTGAGATTCCACCTCATCTTTCCTATTTTCTCTTCTGGTTAACAAGAGATCTTAGAACCAAGATAGCTAAAATATGTTCTGAGAAGGTAAGAGGTGTGAAGTCAGCTCATTTCCTCCTAAATCTTAATGTTCTACATTCTATTTGTCAGGTTTATTATTTAATTTTAGACTTCTTCCTCTGCATATATTCACCACTAGTGCACCACAAACAGGGGAACACAGGTGCATCTGGT
Source organism: Myotis nattereri (assembly GCF_964212035.1). Classification (NCBI taxonomy): domain Eukaryota; kingdom Metazoa; phylum Chordata; class Mammalia; order Chiroptera; family Vespertilionidae; genus Myotis; species Myotis nattereri. The sequence goes on along the minus strand of NC_138086.1, from coordinate 19,783,661 downwards.
TGGGAAAATGCCCAAAGTTGGAGGTTTTGCTGTTGGTGCCCACTCAACAGGATTAATTTGATTGATTGTGTATTCTTGAAGTCAGAGTCTATGTCTTGATAATTTTGTTTAGTGTGTAGCATATTTGATGTATATGAGGCTATTTAAATAAATGTTTGATAATGATATTAAAGTAAGCAGTAGCCTTTTCCATCTCAAAACCATGCTGTCATATACCATTGATGGCGAACCTTTTGAGCTCGGCATGTCAGCATTTTGAAAAACCCTATCTTAACTCTGGTGCCGTGTCACATATAGAAATTTTTTGATATTTGCAACCATAGTAAAACAAAGATTTATATTTTTGATATTTATTTTATATATTTAAATGCCATTTAACAAAGAAAAAACAACCAAAAATAATGAGTTTGTGTGTCACCTCTGACACACGTGTCATCAGTTTGCCATCACTGTCATATACTTTGACACTTTGGGTCTTAAGTTCATAAATTTTTACTATCTCAGTATTGATAGATTTCACTTATTTTAGAAAATATCACCAGTACTAAAATGAGAGTTTATGATAATAAAGAGAATTCTTAGCTAATAATAATGAATGCTCATGGAGTGCTTATTGTATGCCAAGCACTCTGCTAATCCTTTACATGCATAGTGCCCCGAATTCACCAACAGCCCTCTGAAGTAAGAATGGTTATTTCATTTTCTCATTTTATAGAACAGAAAATTGAAACTTAGAGAAGTTCGGTGACTTATTCAAGTTCACATCGGTAGTATATTACAGAATTGAGACTTGACACTAAGTCTGACTACAATGCATGTGCCCTTGATCAGTACACCTAACATTTGCACCTTTTACCATTTGCAAAGCACATTCACAACATTACCTGATTGGCAGTTTAGTGTAATGCTTTGGAGCCAGATTAGTTGGTGAAATTTCTGGATGCACAAATTATTTTTTGTGTGACATTGTGCAAGTTACTTAACCATTTTGTGCCCTAATTACCTCACCTATAAAATAGGGGTCCCAGTACTTCTTAACCTCATAAGTTGTGGTGAGGATAAAATGAAAAACACATTTAAAATACTTAGAACAGTGCATGGCATGTTATAATAAATGTTAGGATTACTATAAGTGATCAAAATGTGGGAATTTTTTTATTACCTCTTAAGTTTAGAAAGTTTTTTAAAAATATATTTTATTGATTTTTTTTTTTTTACAGAGAGGAAGGGAGAGGGATAGAGAGTTAGAAACATCAATGAGAGAGAAACATCGATCAGCTGCCTCCTGCACACCCCCCCCCCCCCCACTGGGGATGTACCTGCAACCAAGGTACACGCCCTTGACCGGAATCGAACCTGGGACCTTTCAGTCCGCAGGCCAAGGCTCTATCCACTGAGCCAAACCGGTTAGGGCAAGTTTAGAAAGTTTTAGAGAAAACTTTATTGCTACACATCATATTTTAACTCCTGCTTTTATTTGAGACAATGAAGATAACTATATAATTTTCTATCAGTTCTTTTCTAATCAGATATTACTAGTTTATTATTCTTACTCATAAGTGTTTATCTTGCAAAAGGTTAAGCACATTCATTGTAAGTTGTAAGCACATTCATTGTAAGTTACACTTTATTTTTATGGTTACTCCCCAGAGTAACCTGTCTTAAAATTTTCATTATATGTTTTCTGTCACACAAATATTTTATTCTTGGTCATGTGTAAAATATTGATACGGAATACAAATTAACATAGCTGGAATATTTCTGTAAAACAAAAGTAGATATGTATTATTTGAGAGAAAGCATTCAATTATGGAAAGTATGGATTCTTCAGAAGAGCACGATTTAGGCTAAGTCAGGAGTTTCTTTGACGAATGTGTCATGAAAAGATAAGAAGAAATGACACTTTTCAACAGTCTTGCCAATGGTAGTCATTAGTGGCAGTACTCCAAATTTCAACTGAGGCCCAAGTACTGTTAAATTATCTGCTGAGAGAGTTTACCCACACACCTGACTGTTATTGATTTAGCTTTTTTTTTTTTTTTTTTTTTTTTTTTAATCCTCTCCTGAGGATACATTTTTTTAGGGAGAGGAATGGAGAGAGAGAGAGAGAGCACGCGATTGGTTGCCTTCCATACAAGCCCTCACTGGGGAGCGAACCTGTGATCTAGGTACATGCCCTGACTAGGAATCAAACCCACGACCCTTTGGTGCATAGAACGACACTCCAACCAACTGAACCACCCAGCCAGGGTTGATCTTGCCTTTTTAACAATAAGATGATGATTTTTAGAAATTTTAGTGTTTAGGGACTGGTATAATTTGCAACACTGGAGAACCTTGTTTCTAGGTTTGGATGAACCTTCATATCCTGAACTTCAGATCAAGTGTGTGGCTTCTTAATAATTCTGATATTCAACTACTTGTGTCTGGTGTTTGGAGCATATTTCTGGCACACGGAATATTGTAATGTTTAAGCAATAGAATGGTGTGGTTGAAAAAATGGCCAGACCAAAATAAAAAGTCCCCATTTGGAATACTTGAGCAATAATAACTTGCAATGTATTTGGGTGCCCTGCTCTACATAATCTGGTAACACTTTCACTACAAAAGTATGTAATGATGATATTCAGAGGAGAAATTACATCAAAATGAACCTTAAGTGCATATAACTCATATTACAACCCAGGTTTTTAATCCCTTCTATCTGTGGGATTATCCTAAAAGTAAATTAGTTCTGAGAAGTGGAACTGTGACTGTATTCAAACTTTCTAAGCTGTACAAAATTTGTGTTTTTTTTTAAACCTGAGGCTGTTTTGGGTGCTTTGGTAGATCTGAACCCCAAAGTACCTGCTAGTTGTGACTGGTAGCTTTTATTTTGGATGGGAACAAAAAAGAAGAAATACTTTTCTAAGAAAAAACAGGGAAGCACTAGGAATATTGTGTGCTCAAGTGACTGAATGATATGGAAAAAATTAACTTAGGGAAAGGATTTTTATGTAGTTTCTTTGAATTTTTGAGAGATAATTTGTTAGGGTTGTTTTATATAAGCTGTAGGAGAGTGTTTATGTCATTTTCATGCCTTTTGATCATTAGATGTTTATTGAGTTCCAACCAGTTAACTAGATCTAAGTAGCACAGTATCTTTAAACCACAGATGCTACAAGATGGAAGTACTAGTAAAACTCACAGTGGCTTGGATCACCAGCCACCAAACAATTTGCCAAGTCTTCTAATTGCAGGTGTGTGGCTGCATATGCATTCATGTATACAAACTCTGGGCTAGGTTGTTGATGTGTTTTTTTGTTTTGTTTGTTTGTTGTTTTTTTTGGTTGCAAACAACAGAGTTACTTGGTCTGTAGCTTGTAAGGAGGGATTTATTGGAAGGTTTTATGTGGGGAAATAAGGGAGATAGAAGTGGCCAGGCCTTATAGGAATCTAGGAGTATTAGTTCAAACTGGCTTCACCATGTAGATTTCATAGACCGGGGAAAAAATGCAGTTCTAGTGATTGGATGTCGACCTTTTAGCAGCAGCAGTAGTATTGCTTCTCTGCTGCTGTTGGCCCTTTTCAGACTCTGCTTTTACTTTTCTTTAAAAAACAATTACCATATTCTATGCATTCTCAATATGGTTATTACTGCCTCATTACTTCTGCTGCATATCTTCTCTGTGTCTTTCAGCTACTTTCCCTCCCCATAGAGCTTGAGTTCAGACTCCTGTAAGAGAAAGTATGATTGGTTCAGTTAGGTTGGGCAAAGCTCCTATGCCAGGCCTCTCTATAGACTGCTAGTCATAGGCTGTTTTTCATTGATTGGCTGCTCTTGAAACAGGTGCTCTTCGTTGGTTCTGTCATTGATGATCATGGTGGTAGAGTCAGTGGAGTAAAACATGGCCCTGGGCCCAATAAAAGGAGTCCTTTAAAAAAATATATATTATTGATTTCAGAGAGGAAGGGAGAGGGAGAGATTGAAACATCAGTGAAGAGAGAGAATCATTGATTGGCTCCCTCCTGCACGTCCCCTACTGAGGACTGAACCCACAGCCCTGGCATGTACCTGACGGAATCTAACCGTGTCCTCCTGGTTCATAGGTTGAGCTCAACCAGTAGCAACTGGCCGGGCAAAGGAACCTTTCAGTGGGAATCTTTTACAGAAGGACTCTGGATAGTCTTGAAATAATCTTTCTAGTACATGTCTTTCTTCCATTTTAAAGGTGATAGAATTAAAGGTAACCTGTGGGCTTGACTTTAATATCAATGCATCACCAACAATCCTTTCCATGCTGAGAAAATGTGAGAAAAAGTTTGCTGATCAGCACCTGCAGCTCCTTTCCTGAACTGCCTGATGCCGTTTCCATCTTTGGCTTTGCAGATTCATGGACAGCCTGAAGTTTTCACTGAGAAAAAGCCATTACATTTCCTGTAACAACATATTAGGCCATTCTGTCAGTTGCTGCTATTTTCCAGACATCCACAGTTATGCTGCACAGTTTGAGTTGGCGATTTAGTGAATCCTTAAAATACTGCTTCTGCTTTTCTACATGTACTTTCCACATTTAGGCTTACTCTGCAATAGCTACTTTATATCTCAGTTCCTTCAACAACAGACACTATTGAGTGTCCTTCATGTACCTGGCACTATTTCATTCTTTTGGGGATACAGAATCCTACTGTGGTTAAAGCGTGGTGTTTTAAGTATCGGACTCCTTTACTTACTGTCTGTGTAGTTTGGGCAAGTAAATTATTTTTTCTAAGCTTTACATTTCTTGTCTGTAAAATGATATTAGAAACTACCTTATAGGTATGTTTGTTGTGGGAATTTATAAAAGTTTAAGTATATATTGTATATGATATACTTAGCACAATGCCTGGCTTAAGTAAGAGCTCAATAAATATGTATTACAGTTGTAGTGATCACTAAAATTGTTGTCACTTTGCTGCTGAAATACTTTTTAGAACTTAGTTTCTGGTTATCTTGCTTTGCCATTTAATGTTCGTTGCCTTTTTGTTGGCATTAATCCAAATGTTTAATGAAAAGTCAGATGTAACATCTGTGATAAAGCCAAGATATACACAGTTTATTAAGTTAAAACATTTTATGGGTCTTCACTATGTTGCCATTTTTTTTTTTTTTTGCAGCACCTTTGACTAATTACAGAAGGATTTGTTGAACTTTTTGATATAATTTTGCTTTTTTGTGGTTAATGTCTCATAGAACAATGCATAGTTTAGGTAGTGAAATTCAGAGCACTTTTTTTTTTTTAATAAACATTAGGCTATGGGTACATGAACATATTCTGAGCTTACAAGCAAGAATTATGTCTTCTCATTGTCTCATCAGTGCCTTGCAGTATACCTGGCATATAACAGGTGCTAAGAGCATGTTGAAGGAAGGAAAGAAGGAAGACAGGAACATTAACATCAATTATCTTATTATTAAGGCTTATCATTAGTCCACAATATGTTTTTGCTTTTAAGCTTCTTTTCCCAGTACCTCATCATCTAATATACAGGGTATCCACCAAAAAAGTATACACACTTTAACAGCCAATAGCTCAAAAAATTTTCATATGTTTTTATTGATTTCAGAGGGAGGAAGGGAGAGGTAGAGGGAGATAGAAACATTAATGATGAGAATCACTGATAGGCTGCCTCCTGCACACCCCCTACTGGGGATGGAGCCCGCAACCCGGGCATGTGCCCTGATCAGAATCGAACCGTGATCTTATGGTTCATGGGTTGACACTCATCCACTGAGCTATACCGCCCAGGCTGATAGCTCAATTTTGAAAATGAAATGTACTTCAATAAACACTGCCTTTATAATTGTTCAAAGTGTGTGTACACACTTTTTTCGGGGACACTCTATATGTTGCTTCTCTATCTGCAAGCTCCTCTTTGTTTCTGTTACTGATGGCTTCTGTTACCTGCCTTCATGGCTACTACTAAGCACCGGTGACAGGTTCAAACTCATGGGAGGGCCGTATTGCCTGTATCCCCTGATAACTAGTCCACAGTCAATTATACACTATATGGGTATATACTTAGTGATTTTTTAATAATTATTTTAAAGATTTCTTTTTAGGAGATCTGTGTCTTGATCACTGTTGATTCCCCAGGGCCTAGGATAGTTCCCAGTTCATAGTTCATAGGCACTCAGTAAATATTCGTTGAATGAATGAACAATATAGGCCATGTTTATACCATTCACTTGTGAACCATCTGCAATTGTTTTCTATCGACATTTGTATTGAAAGTTCCTGTGAAGGGCATTGCTGACCATGTAAATGCTCAATCTGATGGCTTCTTGCTTTTCATCATGTTTGACCTTTCTACAACCATTAATGCTTGCAAATATACCTTTCCCAGGTTTTCATGCTCACTTATAACTGGGTCATCTTGGGCCAGTCTCAACATGGTATTACATCCAAAAAAAACAGACAGGCTCAAAAATCTTTGGAAAATAATGAATGTTTTTACTGTTAACAGAAATCTTCTAAGGTGGTCCAAAAGTACAATTACATAAAACTTAAGCAAACGTCATATAAGTTCTCTTTATTCATCTCTCCTCCCAAATTCTCATATAGTTTGGCAGCTTCCTCCAATCTCTCTTCTGTAACCTTTTCCCCCAAACCTGTAAATTTTCTACAAAAAACCCCTTGTCCACTTTTTTCATCTTCTGGTCCCTTATTTTCTTCCAAGAGTAACTCACTCTTTGCAGTTTAAATCCCTTTAGTTTCTTCCAGGTTTTTGTTTGTTTTGCTTCCCCACCTCCCATTCTCCTGCTCAGTATTCCAGAAGTCTGGGAATCTCCTCTTGATTCATCTGGTTTGCCTGGACCAACTTTCTTTGTATGACTTCAATCAATCTTAAAGCCTTATATGAGACACTATGTCCTCCAGTGTGTATTTCTTGAACTTTTGGGTTCAGCTGGGTTTCCCCCTGGTGTGTTTCTGGAGTGCCCCATCTATAGCAATATTGAAATGATCTATTTGTGTCCCTCCTCTAGGCTAGAAGCATCTTAAGGGGTAGAGCTCCTGTTATTTACTTATATACCTAGTATCTAGCATCATATCTGGAATGTAGTGGATGTTGATAAATATTTATTGAACTCATGCTCCTGTGAACTCTGATTCTTCCTCTCTTGCCACTGGCTTATATTTTATTACTAGGTTTTTAAACATGGATCAAAGTTTTCTTAGTCCTTTTCTTATTTTGTACTCTCTCAGTGATTCATCCACTCCCAGAACATCACTTACCACTTCTGTGAAGATACCCCAGACTTATTTTTCTGATTCTAAGACCTTTTTAAAAAAAGAGCACTTGTTTTTAAAGTTGCATGTCAGGCATGGATATTTCTCCAATATCTTAAATGCAACAGAAACTCAATAAAATGACTAATTATCTTCCCTTTATGGTTGTTTCCTGTCTTTTTGTTGTTGTTTTTGTTTCCTGTCTTAATTATTCACATTTCTACCCTCCTACATACCTAGGCTAATTAGGATCCTAGGAAATACTTTGACTTCTCTCTCTCTCTCACACACTCTTACCTAATCAGTGATCCGTGCCTGTCCATTTTACCTTTGGTTTTTCACATTTGGCTCCTCCCTTGCCATCTCCACTTTTAGTAGTTTAGTTTGGACTCTTATCTCTTTCCTACACCATTGCAATAGTCTCTTTACTGACCCTCTTTCTAATCTGGCTTCCAAGCTGCTGTCAGAACTATCTTCCTAAAACAGATCTATCATTACTGTATGTTCATCGCTTTTGTTCATCACTTGACTAAACTTACTCATTCTCAGGTCTCAGCTTAAATGTCACTTCTAAAGAAAGACAATTTAAACTACATCTCCCCTGTAGTTTTCATGTTTCTTTATTGTCATCCAACATAGTTTGTAATTATGCTTATATCTGTGCATTGTTTTCTTCAATGTCTCGTCCCACTGGAGAGATTTATGTAAGAGACTGGGAGGAGGAAAAAAAAAGACCAGGGAGAGTTATGTAGCCCTTGTGTGTACCACAATGCTTGGGACATAGTTACGCTTAAAAACATGTGCTGAGTGAGTGGATAGGTGATAGATAGCTTATCAGTATAGGCAAGCAGGAGATAGCAAAGGCAGAGAGAGAAGTTGCAGGGTCCTGGAATCTTCCTACATTCTCAGAGTCTTGGTTTGTGTTCTAGCTATTCTGAAATAGTAATCAGCTCTCCCTTCTGCATTTTGCATTTATTTCCATGAGGATGGAAGCCAAAAACTGTATTACCCCACACTCATGCTTATGCTGATGTAACCAGCTGATTAGGGGGCCTTGGTGGTGGCAGTTAGCTTTGTTTATCTGTTAAATTAATGCATAGGTGGTACCATAGACATGCCACCAAACAGGTACTAGCTAGGTTGCATTAACCCAGATTCCTTTAGTCTCTAGAGTGATGCAAGCCCTTGTACTATATGCTAATTAAAGTGTTTATTACTTGTAGGACAAGTTGTGTTTGAAATGAGGTATTTATTCGCCTTTTAAGGATTGAAGATTTCATCTTAACAAACTTTTATTGCTAGAAGATGAAATAAGTTGTTAAAAATATCTAGGGACAGATTTATAATAATAAGCAAATTACCCCCCCTCCCCCCCCCCATTGAGCCTGCTCAGGTGTCAAAAATCTAAGAATTTCATGAGTATTTTTCAGATTTCACTGTTTTAGGCTGACTTGCTTCATCCATTCAGTAGACATGTCGAGCTTCTAGTTTGTACAGGACAGAATTAGGAGCTAGGGTTACAGAGGTAAGACATGCAGTTCCTCCTCTCAAGTTTGGTGGAAAAGACACATTATAAGATACACAGCAGTGGAATGTTAATTATGAAAAGCTTTCCCTGACACTGACGGAAGGCTTCTCATGATTCCTAAATTCATTCTTGAGTCAAGTTTCACTTTAGCTGGGCAGAAAAACTTTCCAAGTAGGTTCAGAGACATGAGACCACGTGTAGACCAAGGGGAGGAATATAAGGCAAGGCAAGGGCCAAATCAAGAAAGAGCTTATGTACCAAGTAGTAGTTTGAATTATATTTCCAAGATTAGGGGTAGCTGTTGTAGGGTTTTAAGCAGGGATATCAGATAGCATTGAGGAGACTGAATTGGAGTGGAGGCAGAGGGTGATATTTGTGGTGGGGAAATAAAATGGAAGCCAGTTTCCAAAATCTTAAGTGATAGCAGCCTAAATGTAGGTAATGCCAATGCAACTATGGAGATGGATACAGAAACTGTACTATATTTCAGAAGTGGAATTTCCCAGACTGGAGATGAAGAAGGAATTTAGTGTGATTTTCAGGGTTGGGCATTTTATTTGGGCAGGTGAGTGGTACCATTCTTTAAGGTAGGAAACGGGAGGAGGAACACTTTCTAGGGGGAAATAATGAATTAAAGTTTAGATGTGTTGAAGGTGAGGTGCTTGTGGGGCATCTAATTGGAGATGCTTAGTAGGAGTAGGCTATACAGACTAGAGGTCAGGAGAGATTGCGTGGGGCTGGAGATTTAGGAGTCATTTTTGTCCATGTGGTTGTTGCAGCCATAGGTTTCGAAGACATTACCGGGAAGAATAAATAGAAACAACATAACCTAGCACTTCTCACATTCTTTTAGGTTATGTAATTTAGTTCAGTGTCTTCCTATTTTAGTTTTTCATTTTGAAAATGATGTTTGGCTAGCACTGGGTTTCTCTGTCTCCTTCCCCACTCTACCTCCCACCCTCTGCACCCACCACATGTATAAAATCTATAATATAACATATATTGATAATAGTGTAAGACAGTGGTTCTCAACCTTCCTAATGCCGCGACCCTTTAATAGTTCCTCATGTTGTGGTGACCCCCAACCATAAAATTATTTTCGTTGCTACTTCATAACTGTAATTTTGCTACTGCTATGAATTGTAATGTAAATATCTGATATGCTATATGTGTTTTCCGATTGTCGCGACCCACAGGTTGAGAACCGCTGGTCTAAGACATCCTAGATAGTTAAGTTATAATAATGTGGGCCAGTCTATGTGTTGATTTTAGAGGGCTTTTAAAAAGACTAAGACCTATTTTAAAAGATTATTTATTTAAAAAGGAAATATCTAATTTTCAAAGATAAAACAATCTATTAGTTTTCTTGGATTGGCAAGATTTGTTGAATCCCATAGCTGTGATCTGTCCAGGAATTGTTTGTGACTTTTTCCCTATGCCTCTGACCAAGGCAGAGACTATTTCTGAAAAGTAGAAGAAAGCCATCTGGGTAAATTAATAGAATCTGACAATATATATGATAAATTTAAGTAATTTAGTATCCATTGCCTGATTCTGTAGGAAAAACAGTATGCTATTAAACATTGAACAGATGATTGAAATATATTAATTTTACTTTGTCAAGCTGCACTTTTTGGACTAGTGCATATTTAAAATAACAGTAAATAAAAACTAGGTTCTGCATTGTCATACATGTTTCTGTGACCCTCCCAATTTCTTTTTTTCTTTTTATTGAATTTATTGGGGTGACACTGGTTAACAAAATTATACAGGTTGCAGGTGCACAATTCTACAACACACCATCTGTACACAGTATTGCGTGTTCCCCACCCCAGGTCAAGTATCCTTCCATCACCACTTACCCCCCCCCTCCCCGTACCTCCACTGACAGCTGCCAACCTGCTCTCTGTCTATGAATCTGTCTCTATTTTGCTTGTTTGTTCATTAGATTCTACATATGGGTGAAATAATATGGTATTTGTCTTTCTCTGACTGGGTTATTTCACTTAGTATAATGCTCTCCAGGTTTATCCATGCTGTTGCAAAGAGTAAGATTTCCTTCTTTTTTATGGCCAAATAGTTGTGTAAACGTACTACAGCTTTTTTATCCATCCATCTACTGATGGACACTTGGGCTGCTACCAAATCTTGGCTATTGTAAATAATGCTGCAGTGAACATAGGGGTGCATATATTCTTTTGAATTAGTGTTTCGGGTTTCTTTGGATAAATTCCCAGAAATGAAATTGCGTTCTTTCACCTCCTTTTTGAAGGAAGAACCTAACAATAAAACTAGATTTTTGCCATCTAGATAACCACCAGAGTTCAAGTGGAGATTTTTGTCAACTTTGAAACTGAAATGAAGCAGCCTATTTACCCTGCCCGGGCCAAGGGATACTTAAAAGGGTATGCAAAATGACTTTTAAGAAGTCAGCCCTGTTCAGGATACAAACCATTAATTTAATACTGAAAGCATAGGTCTGTATCCCATCCGAGCTGTCCAACTTTTGATTAACTTAAAATATGCCTTTAAAGGGAAGATAATCCAAGGAGACTGTCAAATTTCTATAGAGTAAATTATATGGGTACCTTATGACCCTTGAAAACTGAAGTCAATAATAGAAGTGCTGACAGACTTGAACTAGAAGAGAATAGCAATAATAAAACAACATTTTATTATAATGTACAGTAAAATGAGGAAAAACGTTTAAAGTTTTCTGTTTGCTTTGAAAATGGTTTCCTTTTGTTTTTTTGAACTTCAAAGTAATAATAGGCATTAGCATAAACCTCATATCTATGTCAAAATAACACAAGGCGCATTGCTGTAGCACAGAATCATTTTAAAAATATATTTTATTGATTTTCTACAGAGAAGAAGGGAGAGGGATAGAGAGTTAGAAACATTGATGAGAGAGAAACATCAACCAGCTGCCTCCTGCACGCCCCCCAGTGGGGATGTGCCCGCAACCAAGGTACATGCCCTTGACCAGAATCGAACCCGGGACACTTGAGTCCGCAGGCCGATGCTCTAGCCACTGAGCCAAACCGGTTTGGCGAGAATCATTTTAAATCAAAACTTAACTGATACCTGTATCAAATACTTCTTTTTAAATAATTTGTTTTTAAACATTGATTTTTTTTCTAACAAGCCTCTTTATACCCATTTTTACCTCAGTAAATCACTAAGAGGTTATTGAATAAAGGTAATGTCTATATTTAGGTTTTTCAAGGATTGTAACATAAATGAACAGTGGAATGTGTTTAGAATATATACTTTCCACATTGAGGACTTCATTTGCTTAATAGCTTCCTTTATATTTGTTAATATTCTTTCTCCTCCTATGCCAACATTTTACAGGTAAATTTTATTTAGAAATCTCTTCCAAGATTTATCAGTGTTATAATGAAACACAAACACAATTTTTATAAGATAATGAATTCCCTTATATTGCATACAAGATCACTAGATCACTGAGGGATAGAGGATAGTTTTCTTTGTTCTGATTTGACTTGTGGGTTTTTTGTACAGCGCAATCCATAGCACTCTATTTCATTAGCCAGACCCAATTCCAGACTTAATCAATGGAAAAGTAAAACTGGCACCTCTTGAATGAAAAATTACATCTAGATGCATATTGATCTTGTATTTGAGCCTGTTCAATCACTTTTGATATATTACTAGCATGTCATCATCACTCCTTTGTATTCTGTGAAGAACATTTGGCAACCCAGTATTTAAAAAATATTTCTAACACTTTTGCCAAGTTACTATTTAAAATCAAACTGTGTCTAAATTTATCATCCTGCTACCAGAACTGACTCCCTTGCTGACTTTGTTTTGTCCATGCTGTCATTGTCATTTTGCTTATCACAGATTTTAAAGTTCTGTTTCTCCTATGAATATGTACTTGACTGCTCCAAACCATGCTGACCTCTTCCTCTGATAAACTTAAAACACTTACCATTTATTTTTCGCTTTCATTTTTTGTTATTATAGCATTATTGTGTAATCACAGTGTCCCCGTTTTTAGACTAAAGCCTTTTGAGACCCAAGACTGACAGTTTTACTCTGTAGCATTAGGTTATGAATGAGGGGGTCCCAGGCCTGTCTGTCCCCATTCTCTGTTCCTGAGGAGTCAGTCATTTGGTTTCTTTTCAGTGTCCTCCTCATGTCCTACTTTTATTGGTCTAAACTTCATATTGCTCAACTTTTGGCTACTGTGATTCTGTTAGTATCTTGTGTTTATGAAGATTATGGATGATTTTTGGAGATTCTTGGGGTAATTTTATGGGAATACAGGGGAGATTTTTTTTTTTTTTTTAGCTTTTTTCTACCTCGGGATTCATTTTTAAACTCTACCACAACATTTCTTACCTCTTTATAATTCCTTCTAATAATATTTATTCATTTCTCAAAATATGTTTTGACAGTCTATATATCTTAGAAGCAATTGTCTGGATATATAAAAAAGGAGGATTAACCAGACTTTTACTTTTGGTACAGAATAAAAAGAAGAGAAACTATCAATTTCATAAAAATACATTTTCTTCCCATACTCTCTTGCTTACTATGTTGTTTTTATAGCCTGATGGGAACAGAGCAGGCAGAAATGTAAATAATTATAATATCATATTATATATGTCACTACAAAGTAAAGCTTATTTATTTAGCCACCTGCCATTTTGTATATACCTTCTTTTGAGCCATAATTCTGTTGAATTGTAGATGGGACTCTAGAGATTTAGTATAATCTCATTTTAAAACGGAGAAAATTGAGGTAAGTGATTGCACAAGGTCACACATGTAGTTAATGAAGAAGTCAGGAATAGAGGCCACCTATCTCTTAAAGATTACTTCAGTAGGTGATAACATGTACATGTAAAAAAATAAACAGTACAAAAAGGTGTACTGTGAAAGGTAAGTCTTCATCCTACCCCATCTCCCACTCCTCTCATTCTCTTCCCCAGGGTCAAGAACTTACCCGTTTCTTGGGCTTTCAAGAGCTGTTTTATGTATATGTACCCATATAAATGTCATTCCTCGTCACGCAAATGCTGGCATATTGTACACACTTTTCTGTACCTCGTTTTTTATCTTGTTTTAACAATATGTCTGAAAATTGTAGAAACCAGGTATTTTTATTCCTTGGTCCATGAACTTTCCATTTTTTACTATATTGCCTATCATTCAGACATCCAGTTTTTGCTAGTGGAAATAAAGTGTTAAATTGTTCTTTGTTTCCAGCATATCAATTTGAATACCACATGTGCAATATAATGTGTTCCACATTTTTATCAGAAAGAGATCATGGTCATTGATTTATATGATTAAGGTTGAAGTTAAAAAATCATAAGTGAAATATATATAATAATTACTGCTAGTTACAAAACATAGCTGATTGGAATATTTGCTATTCCATTAGATAAAGAAATGGCAGTGAAGTTTTTAGGGAAGTAATTTACCTTTAGACTTGTGTAAAAACCTGTGTGCTATGTGCAAAAACAGTTTAATATCTCAGTGCCAGTGAAAAGCAATGATTTTATAAATATCAAACCACAAATGTTTACCTTCTAAATTTTAAAATCTTCACCTTCATATAAAAAAATCACAGAAATAAATTTTTATTTGTTAATTGAATCAGTTTTTAACTATTTTTTAATGTTCTTGGTAAGATTAATAATCTGTATAAAAATATATCCTCAATTTTGATCATTTTGGATTTATTTTGGCCAACTTACCTATCAATGCAATTGCTTTATTTTTCAGAGTTATTGATACCTATTAGAACTCCTTGATTTTAGCACTCTTGCATCAAACTGTATAAAAAATGACAAATTCTTTTTTAAAAAGTGTCCCATGCCAAATGTCCATGATAGGATTCATAGAGTAGAGATTATTTATATTTGGGCTAAATAATTTAATTATTCAGTAACTCAGCATTCTCCCTAAAAATTTACTGAGTATTTCTCTCTGAAAAATAGTATCAATTATAACTTTATTACTGATTAGAAAAAGTTAATCAGATTAAAAGTATTTTTTAATAATACTGTCACAATAGTTAAAATTTAGTAGTAGAACAAGTAAGATTGTATCCTTGAGGTTCCTAGCATTAGTGCAGCTTTTGTGTGTGTTATCCTCAGCTCTTGACATGAGGTCCTATTGGTTCTTACTGTACTCTGACTTTGGAATTCTTGGTGTAAGATTGTAAGATTGTGACCTAAAATCTTGTCAAGAATTGTGATAAGTTATGCTAGGACCTGGCTGTACTTATAGGTCTCTCTCCTATGGAGATATTATCAGAAAACAAACAATGACAAGCAAAACACTCCAAATAGGATAAAACAAAACAAAACACCCTAAGTAACTGCATATTGTGTATATTTATGGACATGGGAAATGTCTTGATATATATTTTTTTAAATATATTTTATTGATTTTTTAAAAAAAAAAATGTTTTATTGATTTTTTACAGAGAGGAAGGGAGAAGGATAGAGAGTTAGAAACATCGATGAGAGAGAAACATCGATCAGCTGCCTCCTGCACACCCCCCACTGGGGATGTGCCTGCAACCAAGATTCATGCCCTTGACCGGAATCTAACCTGGGACCCTTGAGTCCGCAGGCCGATGCTCTAGCCACTGAGCCAAACCGGTCAGGGCTTGATATTTTTTTTTTTTACAGAGAGGAAGGGAGAAGGAGAGGGATAGAGAGTTAGAAACATCGATCAGCTGCCTCCTGCACACCCCCTACTGGGGATGTGCCCGCAGCCAAGGTACATGCCCTTGACAGGAATCGAACCTGGGACCCTTCAGTCACAGGCCGATGCTCTATCCACTGAGCCAAACCGGTCAGGGCGGAAATGTCTTGATATTTATTCTTTAGTAAAAGTTTATATGTCCAAGTTCTACTTGAACTTTTTGTTTAGGTGACTAATCCTTTTGATAAGTGAAACAAATACTTATCTGTGCCATTAAAAAACATATTCAACTTCTCTGAACACTATGTTTTGTTCCTCCTTTTCCCATCATTTCCATTTCTAATGAAATGGTTCTATTGTGCATGTGTGTATGTGCACGTGAGTGGGTGTGCATATTTGCAGTCACATAGCCATGTAGTTTGAGGATGGTGAGCAGGAAGACCCTCCGGAGGGCAGGCTTGCCTCCCTGCCAGGCCTCACAGGTAACTTCGACATGGCTACTTTCTAAGGCTGGCCCTGATTATTCACCTGGTGGGTGATTGGGTGGGAGAGGACTGTCACTCTAGCCTCGTAGATACTGGGGTATAAATACCACAATGCTAGTTTTTAAAATTTGCAATGAGAAGTATTAGGCACATTCACTCCTCATATTTATGGTTCAATGTATTTTCTTAGTGGGCAAATCTACATGGAAAACTAAATTACATTCATAAGGTTGCTTGATGAGCATTGGGTCAGCTCTCTGATCAATATCAGGAAGCTCTGGTAGTGTGATAACGTTCATCTTTTCCATAGGAAGATAGAGGGTGGGGCAAAAGTAGGTTTACAATTGTTAGTATAGACTATAATATAGTAAATAATATAAGAATAAACTCTTTTGTGTACTCACAACTATAAGCCTACTATTGTCCCATCCTGTACTTGCCACTCAGACCAGATATTTTTCAATTTTTAGAGTTATCCTTTCTATTAGACCAGGGTGCAGGCACATGGCCAGTTTTTACTTTTTTGGTTTTATTTCTTACAGAGTTACTGTAGACCAGGGGTCCTCAAACTACGGCCCGCAGGCCACATGCAAATACAAATATTGTATTTGTTCCCGTTTTGTTTTTTTACTTCAAAATAAGATTTGTGCAGTGTGCATAGGAATTTGTTCATAGTTGTTTTTTTTGTTTGTTTTTTTTTTAGCTATAGTCCGGCCCTCCAACGGTCTGAGGGACAGTGAACTGGCCCCCTGTTTAAAAAGTTTGAGGATCCCTGCTGTAGACTATCTCCTTTAGTACTTTTTCCCATTAGAGTTTATTAAAATTGCGCTAATGTATGTAAAACACTTAACCTAATTCCTGGCATATCAGTAAATAAATGATAACCAATATTAATAAGTGCAACTGGTGTTGAATTCAGGTCATCTTGATACTTGTAATGTCAAAGACAGTCTTTTATGCCATTTCTATAGATGATTGATCTATCTCATCTTTTACATTTTTTTATCCTTTAATTCTTTTTAACTCCTTAATGTCATTTACTCTTAATATTGAATCCATAAGCTAATTAGGACAGTCAGTTTTGGCTCTGCATGATTTTGCTGCTATTTTGTTTTTGACATTTTGCTTTTTTCAGAATTTTAGTTTCTTGTTTCAAAATACTCTGTTCCCCATAGTTCCCCTATCTGTAATGTGAATTTAATGAAAGAGATGACATTCAAGTTACTGCTCCGCCCTAGGGGAAAAATATACCTTTATATCTTAGTAAGTGATGTCAGTTGTAGTCCTTTCCGTCTACTCAAGCTTACCTCCATTCCAGGCTCTGCTTGCATTCTTTCTCACAGAGTGTGAAGGTATTTAGAAAGTGGTGGCAGCAGCTGAAGCCTCAGCACAGGGGGATGGCCATGGAACTGGGAGGCAATGGGTGAGAAACGGGTGGACGTTTGATGATGGCGAATTCAGCAGCCAACAGTGACATTACAGATCTGACAAATACACAGTTGACAAATCAAACCTTTTTGTGTGCGAATGAGAACAGAAAGGAATAATTGAGATGAGTCCGTGGATCACTCCAGCAACAATAAGCCTTGTCAGCCTGCCCCTCTCCATGATGTGGCGATTACTTATTCTTCTAAGAGTGGCAAAGGAGATTTGTGAGAACAGTGGGAAAATTGCCAGAGCTCCTTCTGGTCTTTGTAAAAATACAGATTATAGTGCATTTTTGAAGCTGGTGGTCTCAGAACCACACTCTGAGAACAGTCTTAGCAAACATTGTGGACGTTCAGAAAATGGATACATCATTTCAGACTGCAGTATTCAGGGAAAGCTTATCAGAATGGCTTTGGTCTGGGTCTTGAGGGATGGACATCATTTGACTAGATGACAGGAGGGAAAAGACATTTTCTTGATGGGTGAAATGCCAAGAACAAAGGATCAGGTGGGAAAAAATAGTGTATGTAGGGAGAGGGGAGAGTCAAGTAATTTGGTGCAAAGGTTCTTAAATACAGTCCATGAAGGAGAATTACGGCAGTGCCTCTATTAAGTCATTTCACTCCAGAGTTGGAAAAAGTGGGCGCTATGCCATTGTTGGTCAGCACATGACTGGATGAAACTAGTATTGATGCCTCTCCGTGCACCAAGCTTCATGTTTTCATGTGCTCTCTGATGTCATCAAAGAATTCCATTTCATGATGTTTTTTGGAAATGGGAAAGAGTGTCAACATCTTTAAAATTCTCTTGTTTTTCTCTCAATAAATATTCAAACAGGAGAAAAAATGATGGCACTTTGGGGGCAGATGTATACCTGGTGATGTTCATTAAGGACACATCATGGTGTTCCTGCTTTGGTGAGGAAAGGATAGCCGCTCGTCATTGTGTCTTTTTATTTTCCATATAAGCAGCTGTCACCAGAGGTATTACCAAGAGGTATTACCAAGAAATAGGAACAGAATATGATATTTTTCTCTCCCAGACAGAAATTTGCTGCCTTTTCAGAAGTCTTAATTGACCTTGAAGGCAGAGGAAAAAATGTGACTTTAACTTGAGAGTCTTGGGGGAATGTAGTGTTCCGTATAGAGGCTACCGTAACCTGACAAAGCATGCTGTGGAATTCTGCATTTGTTCTATGTACCTTTGAGTCAAGGATTTCAACACTTGTTGCCACGGAAAAAAATGTTACGCTTGATTATCAGAAATGATGTATGCGTTGCTGTCTCAAAGACCATATCATAATTTCAACTCAGTGGGCCAAAATTCACTGGAATTTACTACTGGGCAGTTAGAAGTATTTTTAATTATTTTTTTCAGGAAGTCACCTCTATTTTTCATGGAAAATGTGAGGGAGGCATAATCCTTTGTAAATAATGTTTTTATTTATTTCTTATGTTCAGGAAGTCAGTTTCCAGTGCAGTAAAATAAAGTACATTGTGTATGCATTTCTGTGCTTGGGATGAATTTGAGCAAAGGAATGACAGGAAATTAGCTCATCTGAAGAATATGGTGGAAAGGGGAGCTTTGGCAGGACTCGGGTGGGATGGTTTAGGGAGTCAGGTTAGCCCCTGTATCTGAGTTATTCTAATAATCTGAAGGTAATTTTCTAGATTGAGCTCGTGTGTGTGTGTGTTTAAATGTCTGCGACAATAGGCACTCAAAATGTCAAACAAATTGCTGTATGGATAGAAAGTTGGGCGATAGCCCCCCAAATAAATACTCTTCTGTTTCAAACCTGTTATGATAAATCATTTGGTGATAAGGTTTTAGGGGAGAAAATGCTTTTTAAAGAAGTTCATACAGCTTTCTTTTTGTTCAGGAGCAGTGGGTTAACACAAACCTTTGGCCTCTTAGGATTTTATCTTCATAAATTATATTTCTGATAATTTTTTTTTACTAAAGGTATGCCTTTAGACATGATAACTTTTATTCAGTACCTTCAGAGGGAAGGAAACTTGCAGGATGGTGTGGTTTAAGTCACATTCCAATCAACATCGGAGTTTAGATTTGTTCATCATTAAGTTAAACCAACCTGACAACTCTGAGGTCACTTTGGCTTGAAATGTCACTGGAACTTGTGATGGATCTTCTGTCAATTCAATAACAGCCCTGGAACCCTGCCCCCATGTCATATTAGTGTAATTTTATTTTCATCCTGTGTATTTTCCTGGAATATAGGTTAGCTAAACAGATTCCCTGCCCCAAATTTTTAATGTGTTATGTTTGGAAGACCAAGATGTTTAAATTCAGACTCTAGTTCATTGTAATATTTTAGTTTTGCTCCTACTAAGTTCTTTCAAGTTAAAGAGAAAAATTATTGAATACATTGTTAAAACATTGGTATTATCTAAATATTTCTAAAATATGGTAATTTTTTTGTTTTTAGCAAACGTTGTGTTCCCAGGTCTGTGGAGATAACAATCAAATTAAGTGTGTTAGAAACCCAGAAAGCATTCCCTCCCCTCTCCCCAAAGTAGAAATGTTTAATAAAGGTGAGGTAGAACTTCAAAAAAGATGGTTTTGATAACTGTAATGGTTAAGGGATAAGTTGCTCTGTAATATTGTGATTACTTAGAACCTTTGAGGAGATAAACTAGTTCTGTAGGCCATTCATTAATCCTTAAAATCTTTTGATTTCCATCACTTTGCTACACAACATGAAATAATTATTTTAATAAATTTGAATTGGGAGAAAGAATGAGTATATAAGAATAGAGAAAAATTCCTTTGAATTATCCTGTGTTTAAAATTTATTTGTTACTTTAATATTTTTTTATTTCTCAGAGTTGAGGTACAGCATAAGCCTGTATTTTTATTATAAAAATAAAATATGCTTATTGTTTACAATTTGGGCAATAAAGGTTACCTGCGGCCTCATCACCGGAGATAAGCAGTTAACATCTTGGAGTCTTTCTCTCCATTATTTTATACTGGTGTGGTGTGTTGTGTATGTATACACGTGGACACACAAGCATACACACACCACAATTGGGGATGAAACTTTTTTTTTTTATTCCATGTGGTACACTTTCCCAGATGATTGGGTATCATTTTTCATCACTATAGATTGTGCACCAAATACCCCGGGTGAAAATTTTGTATGCATTCATAATTATTATTGAAGGGAAATCCTGAATTGGAATTTCTAGGGCAAAGGGCACTAACAAATGCGAGGGCGCGGATACACGTTCCTAACGGGCTGGAACACGCCGCCTGCGACTCGGTCCCGACGGCACAGGTGCACCTCCGGGGCCGGCACAGGTGCACCTCCGGGCCCGGCACAGGTGCACCTCCGGGCCCGGCACAGGTGCACCTCCGGGGCCGGCACAGGTGCACCTCGGGGCCGGCACAGGTGCACCTCGGGGCCGGCACAGGTGCACCTCCGGGGCCGGCACAGGTGCACCTCCGGGCCGGAGTGGCAGCCGGACCGCCTGTTGGGCGCGAGTGGCGCGCGGAGCTGGGGTCGCGGCTCTGGTGGCGGGAGGCGCCGGCGTTGCCCGTTTCTAACCGGCGTGTCTTTGTCTCTCTCCCTGGGGACCGCTAACGCCTGGCCGAAGCCTCGGGAAGCCGTCGCCCCGCAGCGCCGCCCCGCGCCCCGCCGCCCCGGGGAGCCGCTGCCCGTCGGCGGCCGTCACCACGCGCCAGGCCGCCGCCAGCTGCCGCGCGAAGCTCCGCGGGGGCGCCGCCCGGGAGCGCCAGCTCGCCGCCCGCGGCCTCCGCAAGCCCGCGCCCCCGTGAGCCAGCGCCGCCGCCGGCCGGCGGGACGACGCCAGCCCCGAGCACAGCTCCGATACCTCAGGCGCCTCGCCGCGTCCCGCCCTCCAGGCCCCCCTCCTCCTCCGCGAGCTCGGCGGCCGCGCTCGCGGACCCACCCCCGCCCCGACGGCCCGGGCTCCCCCGGGAGCACCTGTGCCTTAGGGCGGCGGGGGAGGAGGCCTCGCCGCCGGTGCCGCTCGCCGAGCAGGACTTCCTCCTCCCGTCTGCCCACCCCTGGCTTTGAGAACCCTGCCCCGGGCGCTGCCATCCTCCCCCTCCTCCACGTAATTTATCGACTCCTAGCAGTTCTTCTCGTTAGTTCTTCAAAGCCTAGGCCCCGCGTTAGTCCTCGCCACCGCCAGCCCTGCCCGGAGCCCGACGATGGTGTCCATGGTGTGCACACCGCCAGGGCCCCGGCGATCGGCACGGTCTGCAGCTAAGGATGCTTCGCTGCGGTGGGCCTCGAACTCCTGCTGGGAACCTCCTCTCCAGTGGCCATTTCCCGCTCCGAGTCAGCCCCGGCTCCCTCCCGCACCTGCCCGCTGCCCTCGGGGAGTGCACTGCGCGGGGGTGGCCGAGGGTGCTGCCCGGCCCGTCCCCGCCGAGGCTGAGCGCGGCCAGGTGTCCAGGACGGCCCTTCGCCCTCCGGTGAGACGCGGGGCCCCGCCAGCAGCGCCCTGGGCGGGGCCGCAGCAGCCCGGCCGGACTCGCTTGGAACCGCTGCGCGGAGGCTAAAGCCCTTCCTGCCCGTCCCTGTCTCCTTCATGCGTCGGACTCGCATTCTGGTGTGAAGGCCGCCCCTCCCTGCTTCTCATTCCTTCCCTTACCCTTCACTGATGTTACCTCAATAAAACTCTTGCAAGCCGAACCCTGCCTCGGTGTCTGATTCTAGGAGGACCTGAGCGGACACCTTATCAGACATTCCACCCTGATCACCATTGTCCTATCCTGCCGGACCCTTGGTCCACTGACAGCTAATTCACAGACTTCATTTTTCCACTCCTATGAGCCCCTTCCTGGATTTCCTCCCTCCCTTCCTAGCCGAGATCCCACGGTCCATCACTGTCATCACCTCCTTGAACTACAATGGTTTCAGCAGTCTTGCACCTGAATTCCTTCCAATCTACTTTTCTGTCAAATCCCAACCCTGACTGGGGCAATGGAACATTTTCTTCAAGAAAAGCACACAATGCCGCCAGCCAGTACTGCTTTCAATCTGTTACCTCAACCCCCAGATCGGTGCCACTGTTCCTACTGCAGCGGCAGTTTCCTCTAAAACGGCTCTTTACACCTCTTAATCTCCTCAACGTTTTCTGACCCCCTCCTCCCGGTTTACTCCAATTTCCCTTGGAAAATAGAAGACACTACATACGAACTTCCTCATCTTTTCACCGCAAGACCCCGCCTCCAACCCATCTACCTCGGTAACCATCTTCTTTCTGTGGCTCGGGAGAAGGCTTCGCAGGCCAGCTCCTCCTCCTGAGCTCTGGTCCTATCCCCTCTTGCGGTTCCGAGAACTTACCCCTTTCTCTCTTCTGCATCATCAATCTCTGCCTCGAATGAATCCTTACCAGAGTGCAGAGATGCCCCAGCGACCCTCATCTTAACCAAACCTTCCCTTGTGCACATCTTCTCATCAATGAGCCATGTTCTCAGCTGTCCTTCCTAACCAAATTCCTTGATGGGATTATCCTTATACCTATATTGTTTTTGTTTTCTAATCTTCTATTCACTTTAAAATCCACAATGTGACTTCCCCATCACCAGCACTGAAAGTGTCCATGTGAAGGTCACAGTCACTTCCATATTACCCTACCCCCAAAAGAGTATTTTCCTGTCCCCGCCTTGATCACTCACTGCTTCGTTAAATCTTCTCTCTTCATATCTAAGGCACTATTCTCTCCTGGTTTTCTTCTTGCTTCACTGATCGCTCCTCAGTGTTATGCTACATCTCCTGACTAACTTGGAAAAGTTGAGGTTTCTCACGTCCATTTGGGCCCTTCTTTTCTTTCCATGTTCTTTCCCAGGGTGATCATATCAATTTCTAGAGATTTAAGTGTATGTTTTAGATGTATGTTTCCCACCTTGACCTTTCCTTAAGTTCTAGACTCAAATGTCTAATTGCTTGCTCAATATCTTTCTTTGGATGATACAGATCTCCCAAACTTAACGTGTCCAAAATCTAATTCCTCATTCTCACCCCAAACTTATTTCCTTCATTTCCCCCTATTATAATAAACTAGAGGCTCAGTGCACAAAATTTGTGCATGGTTAGGGTCCCTAGGCCTGGCCAGCGATCAGGGCCGATCGGGCCTTCTGACTGCTGGCTTGGGCCTTCCTTCGTTCTGCGCCGCCCCCTGGTGGTCAGCGCAAGTCATAGCAAGCGATCGAACTCCTGGTCTCCTGGTTGAACTCCCAAGGGGTCACTTTGCGTATTGGCCTTTTATATATATAGATAGCACCACCATCTGACCAATTGCTGAAGCTAGAAACCTAGGCATCATCTTTGATTCTTTTCATGACCTCTCTATTACATCAAATAGACCATCATAAGCTATCAGTTTAATCCTCAAAAGATATCTTTAATCTGTCTGCTTCTTTCCATTTTCAATGCCATCAGTTAATCCTGATGAATATTTTTTTCTTAACTGACAGCCAGTCCTTCCTGGTCTCTCTGCTTCCACTCTTGACCCAAGACCCACTTCTCAATAGAATGGCAACAATGTTCTTACTCATAAATTGAGTAAAATGTTCTCATTAGATAACATCTAAACTCCTTCAGTGATCATAGAACCTGCACAATCTGGCCCTTACCTATATCTCGAACCCCATGTACGCTCCTCTGTTTATTGCCCATGATGCAGCTACACTGGTTCCTCCAACATGCCGAGATTGTTTCTGCACCTCAGGGGCTTAGTAAATGCTGTATCTCTGCTTAAGCTGCTCTTCTTGGCTATCCTCTTCCCCCATCCCAACCTTGTCCTTTAGGTAGGTTAAATACAACATCCTTTTGTTTGTTTGTTTGTTAATCTTCACATAAGAATATTTTCCCATTGATTTTTAGAGAGAGTGGAAGGAAGAGAGATTGAGACACATTAATTGGTTGCCTCCTGCAAGCACCCTGACCAGGGCTGGGGATCGAGCCTGCAAATGAGGCAGGTGCCCTTGACCGGAATCGAACCAGGGACTCTTCAATCCATGGGCTGACACTTTATCCATTGAGCCAAACTGGCTAGAGTTAAATACAACATCTTAAGAAAGGCCTGCCCAGAGCATTGATTGAAAGCAGTCTCTCTCCTGCCCTTCGTTCAGTTCTTTACTCAAATTCCTTATCTCAATTTGGAACATTATTTATTTTATTTACTCTGTGTGTGTGTGTGTGTGTGTGTGTGTGTGTGTGTGTGTGGTTAGCAGTTTGCCATACTGGAATGAATGAGGAAAGAGACTATGTCTGGATGTCTAGATTCTTCAGCAATGTTTTCCCAGCTCCTAAAACAAAACTGGGCACATATTAGGTGCATAATAAGTAACTGTTGAAGGAATGAATAAACACATTTGCTAATTTTTCTTTTGGGAGTTCACTTTTTATTGATTTGTAAGAGCTCTTTATATATTAAAATCACTAACCATTTGTTCTATATGCTACAGACATTTTGCCCCTATCATATATGTACCAATTTAATTCATACTGTCTTTGATATACAGAAATATTACATTTTTGATTTAGATAAATTTATCTTTTCTTTCATGATTTCTGCTTTTGGTGATGTGTTTTTAAAAGTCTTCTCCATCTCAATGTTATATAAATATTTGTCTATTTTCTTAAAAAATGTTTAAATTTAAATCTTTAAATGAAATTTATTTTTCATATAGATGTGACTAAGGCTCTAAATATTTATTTAGTTCTTGCATCATCAATTATTGAAAACTCTCACTGTTTTGAAAATTTCATGTTTATCAAATATTAGATTCTTATATATGCTTGGAGTGCTTCTGGATTTTATTTGTTTGTTTTTTGATACCCTTCTCTATTCCTGAATCATGCTGTCATTTTATACTGTGATTTTATAATTTGCTTTATTGTGTGATTACCTCTATAATGGGGTAAACATTATTCTTCTTTTTCAAAATATTTTTAGCTATATATGTACATTTATATTTCAAGATAAACATTAGTTATATTTTCATCAAGTTTCAAAAGAAATTCTACTGACATTTTGTTTAGATTTGCTTTAATGTTATAGATTAATTGGGGGTAGAATTGCAATCTTTGTAATATTAATTTTTCCATTCAGGTAATCGTCACATGTCAAGGTTATTGAAGGCTTTTTATATATTCCTCAGTAATTTGTAGACCCTGCATATTTCTTATTAATATTATTAGGTATTTCATATCTTTGTTGGGATTATTTTCTCATTATGTTTTATAACTGGTCACTCCTTACAGGGTCAACGTATTGATTTTTGTATTTGGCAACTTTTGTGAACTCTTTCATTAATCTTGCTAGTTGACTCTCCTTTAGGTAGACTATCATTTGAAGTGTAACTAATGATAATTTTCTCTCTTCCTTTACAATATTTATACCGCATATATTAAATAAATGATGGTATTAATTTTCCTCTTTTCCTGACTTTTAAGAAATGCCATTAATATTTCATCAGTTTCTAATGTTAGCTGTTGGAGTAAAATAGAGGTCTTTACCAGGTGAAGGAGGTGGTTTCCTGGTTCAAGTATGCTAAACATTTATTGAAAATTTTTGTTGAATTATATTAAACATATTCTTGGAAACTAGAAATTATCGCATGGTTTTATTCCCTGGACCTATTATTACAATAAATTATTTTAATAGATTTTTCAATATTGGATAATTTCTCCATGAGATGCATCCTCTTTCATCATGGCAAGTTGTTTTTTTTCTCTCTTTCAGTATAATAATATTGAATTCAGTTTTTTACATTTAATTTAATTTAATTTATTTTAAATTTTATTTATGGTAATTAGATTTATATTCATGAATAAGATTTGACTATAGTTTACATTTTTATATTCTTCTTTTATCAGATTCCAAAATATGTCCTATCCTCTAGATTGGTATAGAGTATAGAAATTTCCTATTATTTGAAAGTTTGGAGGAACTCACCCATAGTATTGTTTAGGGCCCAACCTATTTTTAAGGGCAGAAGATAAATTTCTGAAAACAGATCATATTGAAGATAAATTTCTAGACAGGTTAATTACTAATGCTTTATAAATTTAAAAAATAATGTTTAAAGAAAATTATGCATTTTTACAGAATTTGAAAGTTTATTAGATTTCTATATGTAATTAAAATATTTTGTCTATATTTGTAGTTATAATTTTTTTTTCATTTCCAATCTTTTTAGGTGCATTTTTTAAAAAATTTAGTCTTGCCAGTCTTTTAAAGGAGCCAACACTTAGCTATTTTAGAAATTACATTTTTTTAAAATATTTTCAACATCATTAATGTAACTTTTACTCTTTATTAATTTCTTCTTTATTATTTTTTAAAAATATATTTTATTGATTTTTTACAGAGAGGAAGGGAGAGAGATAGAGAGCTAGAAACATTGATGAGAGAGAAACATCGATCAGCTGCCTCCTGCACATCTCCTACTGGGGATATGCCCGCAACCCAGGTACATGCCCTTGACCGGAATTGAACCTGGGACCTTTCAGTACGCAGGCCGACACTCTATCCACTGAGCCAAACCGGTTTCGGCTTTATTATTTTCTTAAGTTTATTTTGTTGTTTTCTGAATGTTTCTTTGTAATTAATGACTTAGTTCATTTATTTTAATTTTTTATTTAGTAATAGGACACATAAGACTATAAATTTGCCTCTCAACACAGCTTTGCATCTCAAAAGTTTTGGTATGTAGTCTCTTAATTGTTGCTATTTAAAACAATGGATTATAATTACTGTTTTTATTTCATTTTTGATCGGTTTTATTTAGGTAGTATTGGGAGGTTTTTGTTATTAATTCTGATTCCTTTTTAATAAAGAATAAATTTATTAATATTTATGTTGCTATTTTAATAAAGAACTAATTATGTTTGGAAAAAGTGAAGTTATCTGTGAAGTGGTCTTATCTGAACTTATAAGCAAGCAGTACCTAGAGTTCCTTGTTACAAGAGCCAATTAAATGTGCCAACTAGTGGTGATATACTAATTCCTGACAATTTACTGGAATTATAATTTACTGGAATTGTGATTTCTATATAATGTCCTAGTTACTTAAGTAAAAGACAAGAAAGAGCTTTAAAAATGTTTATTGCCCCCAGCCAGGATGGCTCAGTGGTTGAGCATTGACCTATGAACTGGGGAGGTCATGGTTTGATTCATGGTCAGGGCATATACCTGGAGTTGTGGCTCAATCCCCAGTGTGGGGCGTGCAGGAGGCAGTCAATCGATGATTCTCTCTCATCATTGATGTTTCTCTCCCTCTCCCTTACTCTCTGAAATCAATAAAAATATTTTTTAAAATGTTTTTTGCATCAAAAACCCCGGTGATATAGAATTAAATAATCATCTAATAATTAGAAAAACTCATTATCAAAGTTTATTGACTCAGGCCGGTGTGACTTAGTGGTTGAGTGTTGACCTATGAACCAAGAGATCGTAGTTCGATTCCCAGTCGGGACACATGCCCGAGCTGCAAGTTCCATTCCCAGTAGGGGGTGGGCAGGAGGTAGCTGATTAATGATTCTCTTTGATCATTGATGTTTCTATCCTCCTTTCCCTCTCCCTGAAATCAATAAAAACATATTTTTTTAAAAGTTTATCAACTCAGGAAGTATTTGAAAATTGTGAACATGGACTTAGTCAGAAAATTTTGGCATTAGAACACTTTTCTTTTAGACTTGACAAAGGTAGTTTTAAAAATATTTAATTTTATGCCGAAACCGGTTTGGCTCAGTGGATAGAGCGTCGGCCTGCGGACTGAAAGGTCCCAGGTTCGATTCCGGTCAAGGGCATGTACCTGGGTTGTGGGCACATCCCCAGTGGGAGATGTGCAGGAGGCAGCTGATCGATGTTTCTCTCTCATCGATGTTTCTAGCTCTCTATCTCTCTCCCTTCCTCTCTGTAAAAAATCAATAAAATATATTTAAAAAAATATTTAATTTTATAATTACAAATGTAATTCATGCACATAAATAAAATTAAAAAATTACTTATTACTCTACCATCCAGAAAAACACACACTTAACATTTTGTTGTATTTCCTTCTAGTACTGTTTTGGTACAATATTCTTTCTTTTTGATAAAATTGGGCTCATATTCTTTTGCACCATGGTTTTGTTTTGTTACAGACTATTTGCGAGTATTTCCCTATTATGTAAGGAAGTAGAGATGTTTGGGAATTGGTTTATTTCAGTATCAGTAACATTAGCATTGGGCTGTTTGTGTTGTGGTTTCTATGCGGAGACTGCTTGCTTTCAGGTCTGGTCCTTGAAGACTCCCCTGATACTCATCCATTTAACTCCTTTGTTCCTTAAACTAGTTATAGTTTTTGTCACTTGTACTCAATTATGACTGCTATAGTAACTTTGTTTTATTTGATAGTATTTTCAGAATTCTTGTGCCAAGAGACATACTATGCATGTGTGTGCAGGCACATACCACACCCTCTCCCCCAGTACATGTTTGGGAAATATCACCCATTTTATTTGCCTATTTGGAGATTCATAGACCATACTCTTTTTTTCAAAGCATTTTATTTTTTTTAAAATACATATTTTATATTTTTATTGATGTCAGAGAGGAAGGGAGAGGGGGAGAGAGAGAGAGAAACATCAATGATGAGAGAGAATCATTGATTGACTGCCTCCTGCATGCCCCCAACTGGGGATCGATCCTGCAACCCTTGACTGGAATTGAATCCAGGACCCTTCAGTCTGCAGGCCAACACTCTATCCACTGAACAAAACCGGCTAGGGCAACCATATCCTTATATTAAAGTCTCTGAGAAGTTCTCCATTAAAGAAAAAAGTTTGCCTTAAAATATGTGTTTGAAATATTTCATTAGAGAAAACTTTTCTTTTAATAGAGACTGGTAATATGTTTTTTAAATAAAACTTCAGGAAACATTGATTTGTTTATTAGCTTAGCAATATCCTACGGCCCTTTTGCCTGGCTTCCACGCCTCAGTATTATGTCATTGAATTGGTATTGATAGTATAACTTTGAATTGACTTAACATCTAGAATAAATTGGTGTTCTGGTGCCTCTTATCATTGCGTACTGAGAAGTTGGTCCCAGCATGGCTGAGGATCTGATCTCAGGATTACCCTCAGGCCAGTGAGGAGAGGCCCCTCCTTTGGCCACTCTTGCTTTGCCAGGGTGAAGAGTCAGAGGAGCCACGGGACTATGCCCACCTGGACCCTGCGTCCTGTTATGTAGTCTACATTCTGGGTGCCCGGGACCCAGAATTCTCAATCCAAACAGCTTTCTGGAGCCTCTTCAGGTCCATTTATTATGCCATCCGTTGAGCACTCCTAGGCCCCGAGGGTGGCCAAAGGATGGCCCGGGCTGTGGACAGTCTTCTTCCCCTTCCCTGGCTTAGTGCTCCCACCCTCCCCTAGCTTGCCAAATCTGGGGTTGGAACATGAGGTAGGAGGAGGGCGAGGGGTCCGGAAAGTTCTTAATGGACTGATAGTGCCCAGCGTTGGTGAGGAAGTCACTGGCCTGGGAGGTGTTCACAGTTAGTGCTGGCTGCTTGGGTGTTCCTGGAGGACCTTCCGCCTGGAATTCCCTTCTGTGAGCCATGCCTTCTCCCCTAGCTCGGGGTTTCTTGAAAAACAATCGTGGTGAAGAACCAGGTTTGTTTGCGTGGGCATTAAGGAAAGAGAAAGAGAAAGGAAACAGTCATTTTTCAGTGTTTTCCGATCTGCCATGGACCGATTGATAGTTTTGAAAATAGACAATAAAATGAATTTCTAGTAAAATGAAATAAAAGAAGGCAAACAAAATATAAACACCATATAAATGATCACATCCTACGGACATAAAGTTACTCTGTCAAACTGCTATAAAATGTTCTAAAAGCTTACTTTCGATAGCTGTTTACAGTTAACAAACAGCCCGTGGAGCAGAGCCAGTCCTCACACTGAAGAGCTCATTGCTGGCTCCTTCGGTGCCTGAAGAGGGCTCCATTTGCCCACCTCTGAGGCCTGTCTGCCCCTGGCACTGCCTGGGGCTCCCTTCTCTCTTACTCAGATTGCCCACATCATTTGCTCCATTGAAAACACCAAAGCAGCCTTTACTCTGACATGGTTTGGAGCACTGATTGCCCAATGGGGCTGTGTCTTCTGGCTCACCTCCCAGGTGCCAGCCAGCAGCTACCCCTCAGGTGTGTCTGGCAAAATAATGAGCCCTTGAACCTGACAGATGCCACACCCAATCCCTAGAACCTACCAACGTTTTACTTTACAAAAAGGACCATGTAAAAGGGATCTTAAATGGGGAGGTGATCTCGGGTTCTCCAGGCCCAATGTAATCAGAGAGGCCCTTACAAATAGAAGAGGCAGGAGAGCCAGAGAAGATGTGATGATAGAAGCAGAGGTCGGAGTGATGCACCAAAGAATGTGGGCAGCCTAGACGCTGGAAAAGAAAAGAAAAGGACGTTGATTCTCCTTGACAGCCTCCAGAAGGAACACAGCCCTGCTGGTACCTAGAATTTAGACGAATGAGCCTTCTGACCTCCAGAACAGTAAGATAATCATTTGCATTGTTTTAAGCCACTAAGCTTGTGTTTTTTGTTGCAGTAGCAACAGGAAACTAGGGCAAGTAAGAGTCAGACCCCAGCTCACTGTAGCCCCAAATTTGTAGGGACATATAATAACTGGGTGGTCTCTTTAAAGCCCCTCTACTTTGACTTGTCACAAGTCAGATTTCACTTTTATTTATTATTATTCCATCCTCACCTGAGGATACATTTTTATTGATTTTAGAGAGAGAGGAGAAGGAGAAAGAGAGAGAGAAACGTCGAACAGTTGTCTTCTGTATGCACCCTGACCAGGGATTCAACCCAAAACCTAGGTATGTGCCCTGACCAGGAATCAAACCTTTTGTTGTATGGGACAAAACTCCAACCAACTGAGCCACCTGGCTAGGGCTCAGTTTTATTTTTAAACAACATGATGCTTAGATGCTTGACGTAACTCCCTTCGAAGCAGTTTCATTGCTTGTTTGGGGCCAGGGCGAGAAATGAAAGCCTTGATTTTAACTGGCAGTGCTTAATGACCGGTTTATCAATTTTGAGCTGAGTGAAAATTATTCCCCAAATTACAAACCTTAAATTTGCAATTTTACTTTTATGTCATTCTTTAACAGCATTCATTGTTTCTAAGTAAAAGGGATATGCAATCAGCAATTTATTTGATTGCTTTGATAATTTTCTCTGACACTTTCTTTCATCCAAATACTATAAAGTGCTTTGTAGAAATTAGATTTCATGCAAATAATATAATTAATCCTCCTTTGTAGGCTTTTGTTTTAGCATTAGCAGAAATCTGAAAATGATATATGCAAACTCAAGTTTCCTAGGATAAAACAACACTTAAAGGCAGTTGGCTATTGTTGTACTTACCTGACTTTCACTATTCTGTGGTATATGATTATTTATCGTTGTGCATAATGAATCAAACACAATGGCCTGATGCTAATTTTCTGGAAATACTTCAGCTGTTATATAGCTCTATTTAAGTCAATAGAAATTCTGCATTTAGTAAATGTAGGCTGAGTTTCAGGAAGAAAGAACAGTAAGGGCAAGAGAAAGTTCACAGCCCTCGGAAATGTTTCTGTTCATACTGCAGAATGTAGACATTCACTGACTATTTAAAATGTAAGACAGCACAATAAATTCAACAGGATGTCAGAAATTATTTCTCTTGATTAATTGCCCAGGAAATATCTCTAAGTAATTGGGTGATCAGCCTCTGGAATATACTATTTCCAGTAGTTGCCCACATCAACACTATATCATCTACATAAAAATCAAAGGGATCAAATGAAGAACTAGAGATATGTACCTAGAGAAAATCCATTTTAAAAGGATTGATTTTCTGGCTGAAGCAGATGCTATAAAATAATTGATCTTCTAAAAATGTCATGCTTTCTTTAAATGTTTTTCTTTTCGTCCTCTGGGTTCTCATGTAAGTTGAAAAGATGATGATAAAGGCACTAAGAGGAGAAATGGTTTGCTTTTGAGCGGTCACTCTTCTGGGCGCCCCATCAAAGACACTCAGTTCACTTTGTTCGAATAAGTTAATAGAAGTGAATGAAGAGAATTGAATTGAAGGATAGCTGAAAAGAAAGTGTGGTTTAATAGGACATGCAAAAGATTGAGTCATGAATCTTGACATCTTATAGTTTGGGCCACAAACACTAATTTTGGCTTTTGGTGCAGACTTCTTGGTTATAAATAAAGTGGAATCTGTGGAACTCATTTAACTCCGTGTTCTTGGAAAACATGTTAATAAAAGTGAACACTCGGACAACATAACGAGGCATAGAAACTTCAACTACATTACATATTATTTTTAAAGTTGGAAAGAAGGCTCTTGACAATTGGGAAAAGCAAAATGAAACCTTGAATTCATCAGTTAGGGTACTGTTCATACTTCTAGTTTCAAGACTAATCTTTTAGTTTAGGCAATATTTTTCCTTTTAATTACTTATAAACCTGGAGTAATTGATAATAAGTTTAAATATCTATAGCAGATTCAAATTTCTCATCTTTGTTTTGCAGAAATGCAAGTCATCAGTAGTTTTCCAGGCTGCCACCAGAAAGCACATTTCAAGTAGCCCCTTAACAAATGCATTCTCAACAGCAGAATAAAGTCTAAATAGGACTCACTATTATTTCAAGCAATGTATATTGGTATTAGTCTTTCAGTGTCAATCTATAGGGTGCCCCCCCCCAAATGTATACACACTTTTTTCTGATAGGTCAATTGATGTTTTGTTCTTTCCAGATTTAATCCATTGGGATTAATAATTATTCAAAGCATACATACCTTTTTGGGACACCCTGTATATTAAATTTATTCCCATTTTAGCTGTAAAATAGGAAAAAGGGAATTTTAAAGATGATTTTCACTGATGGATAAAAATCCCTGAAATGATGGTTGACAGCACTCTTTTCAGAGAGTTTGCAGACTTGGAGGAGATAAGCTACTTCCTCAAATCAGGGCTGTTCCTGACCATGTTCGTCCATTTCTAGGCAAGGCTTTCGTGAACACCCTGACATTGTTGGCCATGGCGCTGCAGTGTCACTGGTGTTGCAGCACAAACGTGACCATTGCTCTTCAAACAGTCCTGGCATGTGATGTACGTGGTTGGCTCTACACATTGAGTTTACTTCAAACAGAAGACATTTCCCATCAGACTGTCAATCCCCAGAGGGAAAGCAGGGGAGGGAGGGGGCAAGGGGAAGAGATCAACCAAAGGACTTGTATGCATGCATATAAGCCAAACCAATGGACACGGACAACGGGGGGATGAGAACAGGAGTGGTGGGGGAGGGGGGGTGGGGAGGATTGGGGTTAATGGGGGGGGGGGATGAGGACATATTTGTAATTCCTTAACTAATAAAGAATTTAAAGATAAAAAAAAAGACATTTCCCTTTGTAGCATAGTATCAAGCTATGGAAATGGAAAGGTCTTTACAGTTGTCAAGAGATACCAGTTGAAGTTTAGAAGAAGGAGGAGGAGAAAGAATGGCCCCCATCCTTAGGGCACTTGTAATCCATGAAGGCGTACATGTCACCCAAATGCAGGAGGACAGTTTGTGGTTCCAGTGGAGGCCGACTTTCAGTTTGCTTCTGCTCACAGACTCCCCAAGCAGGGGCGGCTGGCTTCTAAGCCAGGCTGCAGGAGAGGGCTCAGGAGTGGGCGTGGCCTGTGAAGGCCAAGTGAAGCGCAGGTGCTGGAGAGGAATGCAGTGTGGAAAGGCCTGGTAGTCAGCTCTGCCTTCGTGTGCTGGGCAGATGTGGGCCTTGCCAGACCACCGCTGAGAGCAAAATTTTTGAGACTGAGGCAGCTCAGGATGTGGGGTGTCCCATCCCTCACAGGTACCAAGTGATTTTCTGGTTACGATACAGAAGACAATAAATTCCACACGTGGAAGTACATGGTCAATATATTATGGGCGATGCTTTTATTTTAATACTAAAAGTAAAACATAACTGCGGGCCTGTTGGAAGAGGTGTATTAGAAAGTGTATGCTGCTACACGAGAGAACTCTAACAAGAAATCTAGATTTTAAAAGAAAAGGTGGACGTGTCCTAAAATCTCTCTCAACTAACCAACACAATCTCAATTCTCCACGGCGATCTTTTTTTAAGCCAAGAAATTTACTGATTAAAAAATAGTCTTCAAAAACATTACTCTATGATTCAGCATTGAAAGTTACAATCTAATAAAGAAAGGCATAGAAACAGAACAATATAGCATACGTTTTATATTAGTGAAGCAGATCGTCACTGTTGGAGGAATAATTGTAATTCTATACTTTCTTGTACAGCAAAACCAAGTGTGTTCTAAGGTACCTAACACAGGAAGTCCCCTCATGCAAATGAAGCTATGGTATGTTTCTTCCTGAGACGTGTGCAAAAGCACTCCGCATCGCAGGCCACGCCAAAATCCTAACTGGTCACATCCCTCAGAAGAGGTGATAGAATTTGAAAGCAATGAGAGAGGCTGGTGGGGTCCGCCGTGCCTAAGGCAGGTCTGTGGGTAAGGCATCAAATGTGTGTTTATGAGAAACTTTTTGCCGCCTTTGAGTAGAAACTCCTTAATTTCCAGTAACGTGATTTTGTTGAGGGAGAAAAGTTAGACTATGAGTGGAAGCAAAGTGGCAATAAGAATAAAACTTAGGCGTTCTTTGATGTGTCTTGAGATTATACTGTCAATGCAATGGAAAGGTCAAGATCAGGGGAGCAAATGTTGTTGACGCCTTTAAGTACAAAAATAATTCTTTTAATAAGTATAAAATAAGAATTGCAAGTAATAAGAAAGCAGTGCTTTCTATTTCTTAGTAGTACATGAAAGAGTGGCACCTTAGAGTTTGTGAAATTCGTTCATTTTTCTGGAACCCTGAGTCCAGCACAGCATCAGGCACCCTTGGGTGGAAGGGAACGGCCCACTAAAGAGTAATTGGCCGATTGGGTCAATGAATGGCACAGTGACAGATCTGTGGCTCTGTGGGTTCCTACGAGGTTTGGAGTTTGCTCTAGTTATTCCACACTATCCAAGGCCACTTTTCGATGAATGTGTGTCAATGTGTGCTTGATGGGGTTACACACGGTAGCATCTGTTTTCTTCCTCTAGGAATTGGAATATGTGATCTATTCCACAAAGGACATGGGCTGGTCCATTGGCTTTGTAGCGTGGAAAGGATGCCAGTCTGAAAGGGAGGAGGCCTGATTTCTCCCCCTGCTTTTTCTTCCACTAACTCTAGCCCTACAACCCTGGATGAATCACTTGCACTTCAGATCTCAGCCCCATAATCTCTAAAATGAGGGATTGGATTAGAGATCATGTACAATTGCTTCAATCCTAAAATTCTGAGTCCAGTTGTTTAGATTTGGGCTCAAACCCTACTTTACCACGTATTCATCATGTGAACTTAGGCAAATTCTATTTTTTGAAGCCTTAGTTTTATTATCTGCAAAATGGGAATAATAATAATAACAACAATAATTACTTACCTCTTAAAAATTTCCCTAAGGATTAAATTAAATAGAGCATGTACAGACCGCAAGGTCCGACACCTAGTAAGCACTCCCATGCTAGCTGCCACCACTGTCACTGCTATTGTTACTATTGTCCTCTCCTCCTCCTTCCACTGGGGGAGACCAGAAAGCTACCATGAATACATTTAGCTGCAAAACTCCTCCAAAGTCTTCATGTTTCTTGTTCTCTTTTGTAGAGAATGTTATCATTTAAACCTCAATAGTTTTTCTCTGATTTAGATTTGCTAGCTGTATTTGCAGTAAATTTAGGGGGAAGCTGCTCTTTTATATTTTTCGCCATACTAATTTTTCAGGAAGAATATCATATTAAAAATAAGGATTCATTTTAATTTCACATTCTCTTCATGATCTTCTAAAGGCAAAGATCTTCATATTCTTTCTTCTGTGAATCATGAGGACTAAACGGAAAAATCAATTCTTCCTAAGAAAGGAGAAAATGAACTATTATTAAGAAGTAACTAGGAGTCTGAGGATGGTGTGAACAGATCAATGGAACCATCGGAGATATTTTCTTACTTTAGTTTCTTACTAAAAACTGGACAATCACCTCAGGCTGTTGATGATGAATGTCCATCCCCATCGAATCAATCCACAGAAATGTAGGCAAGTCCCCATCAGCCTCAGCTCTCAGGATAGGATCTCTTTTAGTTTTCACTCTTTAAATATATATATATATATATATATATATATATATATATATATATATATATAATTTCAGAGAGGAAGGGAGAGGGAGAGATAGAAACATCAATGATGAGAGAGAATCATTGATCGGCTGCCTCCTGCACACACTCTACTGGGGACTGAACCTGCAACCCAGGATCCTTCAGTCCACAGGCCGATGCTCTATCCACGAGCCAAACCAGCTAGGGCAAGTTTTCAGTCTTAAAAAACAACAACTGAGAATATTAATCTAGTTAGAGAAATGCAATTAAAAATAAATCAGAACGTGTCCAGAGCTGTGCGAATATCAGCATTAGCTGCAACCCTTCTCTCAGTGCCACATGAGATTGTCTCAGAATCTAGCAGCCTGGCATGAACTGCTTTCCAGCTACCCAATAGTCTATACTAATTAGACATATTTAACTAGGACTTTTAGAAGCCAGAGAGTACAATTTTATCCCAACGGATGAATTATATTTATAGCATAAATAATAACCAATTTTCCAGAATGCGAGGGACCTAAAACATGAGTGAAAATAAGATACTAGTAGTATTTGATCAGAATCCCTGATATAGATAAACTTTGTCTTGAAGCAATTCAAGGAACTTGTGGGAAACATGGGCACAGGGGCAGAAGTCTGCCAGTGTGCACCCGTTATGACTTTGGTGCCCAGACCTCCCAGTGCAGGATTCCACCGGAGCCATAAGAGGCAGCTGTGCATCTAGTACCGGGACAGGCAGAAAGACAATTCTTTCCCTGAAGCTCACTTCCAAGTCTCAGGTCTCACCACCAAGGCCAAAGAACGCCACTTTAGAGCAGGCCAGCCACTGGGTCCTTCGCGAGGCCTTGTCAGGCTGGTGCGGAAGCTCCTTGGCTGGGAGGTAGGTTGTGTTTCAACTTGGGAGGTATGGCGACTCCAAGTCCCCCCAGAACACTAGCTGTAGTTGGAAGAAAAGAGAGCATGGGGTTGGGGGTGGAGATAGGGATGGTTCGTTCGCAAGAGCCCTGCAGCTGTAGCGAGGCTGCTGGATTCGGAGTGAGACAATCTCATGCCCCAGTGAGAGAGAGGGGTTGCCGCTAATGCTGATATTAACACAGCTCTGCACACTTTCTGAGTTTACAGCTGGCGGCTCTCGGTGGTGCAGCTGTGGGAACAGGCAGCAGAGAGCGTGAGGCGGGGTCAGTCCATCCCAACCACCTCTTCGCTTTCTAAAAAAATTCCAATGCCTCGGCCAGGAACTTGAAAGTGACCCCATTTTGAAAGGGACCCCAACAAGAGCCTCATGGAAAACACTGTAGAACTTCTCTGGTGATCAGTCTGAGGTGGCGTTCATTCCTTTGTCAGCCAAAGACCACACTGACATTACAAGGCTAAAACAAGGCCACCTTAGTTACATGACTACCATTGCTAGGGCGTCAGATTGGGAATATTAATTTGACACAGGTGCAATTTATATAGGTTTACAAAAGGAACAAATATAAATTTTTTTTCATTTATAAAAGATTCAGTATAGAGTGTCTTTCAGAAACAAACTACCAAAGTGCAGTTTAAAATTTGAGTCATAATAAACTTTTACGCTAAAGTAAAAAAGAAAAGAAAAAAAATTTGAGTCAGTTTACACTCAACTTTTCAGTAATAAATGTATATCACATATGGCAAAAATTATCCCTAGGAGATACTTGTTTTGCAAGCAGGCTTTAGGCCTTGGTTAAAACTACAACAACGAAAGCCCCCAAATCTACCAACAAATCAAAATTACCACCAGTTATAAATGAGAAGGTTTGTCTTAGCTCCAAAGACCGGTGACAGCACAATTCCCCTATTATTCCTAAAAGTCAAGTCAATAATTTTTTATTTGTTCCCTGCACTCTGCCTATTGTACTAGGGCAGTGGTTCTCAACCTTGGCTGCACATTAGAATCACCTGGGACTCTTTTTAAAATCCTGATTCCGGAGGATGATATGGGGACCCCAAGTCCCCCAGAACACTAGCTGCAGTTGGAAGAAAAGAAAGCATGGGGCTGTGGGTGGAGATAAAATCCCAGAAATCAGGATTTTAAAAAGATTCCCAGGTGATTCTAATGTGCAGCCAAGGTTGAGAACCACTGTGCTAGGGAGTAGGGATAAAAGACAATTCCTAAAACTTTTATAGAGTATTAACAACCAGCTTAAATATGAGACTAGTGTGATTTCGAGATGAGCTCTGAACTCACCAGCTGACTGGCCTTATTTAACCTGTCTATGCCTCAGTTGTCCCATCTATAAATTGGGATTAATAATGGCAGTTGTCCCATAGAGTTGCCAGAATTAAATGAACTAATTTATATAGAGTCTACAGACTAGTTCCTGCCATAAGAAATGCTCAATAAGTGTTAGCAAATACTATTACTATTAAAACAACCCCACAGAGCATTGTGATGTCAGTGCCAGGTTATGTGAAAGGAGAAAGGTAATACAAAAGGCTCTGAATTTTGTTAAAGCCACTGCTCGGGTAGAGCAGGGAGTTAAACTACTAATTTGCAGGAAGAATCTACATTTTGAAGTGTTAAGATTAAATATCTATATACATAAAAGCCTACGTGACCGAACACCCTGTTGGCTGTTCACTATAACGCACACTGACCACCAGGGGGCAGACACTCAATGCAGGAGCTGCCCCCTGGTGGTCAGTGTGCTCCCACAGCCGGAGTGCCGCTCAGCTGACCAACGGGTGCCAGATGCAGGGATCACGGCTGGCCACCGCAGTCCAGAGTCTGCAGCAGAGTGGCAGTGAGCCTACAGAGCAGCGGTGGCAGGTGCAGCAGCAGCAGGGCCAGGATGAGCAGGAGTGGCAGGTGTTGTTGGACTGCCGGTTTCAGCCTGATCCCCGCAGGCTATGCCCGGGGACCCCACCGTGCACAAATGCGTGTACCAGGCCTCTAGTAAACCCATAAAATGAAACATTTCTTATTTTGTTCCTTAAAGAACACACACTGTGGACTCCATACTTTACCCAAATCACTCTCACCTTGGGAGAGGACATGCGGTCGAGGAGAACTTGGTCCTTCCATCACTACGATCTCCAGGGTCAACCCTCCAGGACGATTGTGATGAAGTAGTCTTCTCTCGAACACTGGCCACGCCCTCACCATCACGCTGGACATACATGGCTGGTAACTGGTTCTCCGTCACCTGCTGCAGATCAGGAACACAACTTGGTTACTAATCCCTTTTATGTCCACTTCCTAAACAACCACATGTGACTAGGTTTTTCTAAAAAAATATACTACTCGTTACTCTATGAGAACAGACTGAGTAAAAGAAATAGGAAACGTCCACAGTTAAAAAGCAAAAGTCTGAAGTCTTTCAAGGTTAAATGTCCCTGATTATGGAATTCCGAGCTTGCGGCTGAAAGAGAGGTGAGAAACGGGGAAGAGACACCTGAGAAATACATAATGAGCATTTGGTTTGTGGTAAGCATGATATTCACATGCTTACAGAATTCAAGCGTAAAAAGAAATCTAGTGGTTTTCAGAAAAAAAAAAAATCAACAAGGCAAAGGTAATCTTGCCAATTCAAGGTAATGCAATCAATAAATAGAGACCTCTTCCTCCGCTCCTCCCCTTCTCCCTGGCTGTGATCCCCAGGGGGCAATGGTCCTGGCATCCGAGGGTGGCATCTGGGTTGTCTTGCTCCTGTGTGCGCACGCACATTTTCATTGGCTTTTGCACAGAGTGTATGAGCTGCTGTGCAGGTGCTGCCCACATGAAGCGGACTTTGCCTCAGCAGGATCTGGTGCCTGCTGAGGTCTCCCTCTGGATATGCCAGTTGTGAAGCTAATTGGATGCTGCTCTCCTGTCTGAAGCTGGTGAGTGGTTCTGGGGGTCTTGGGACAGACTCTAGTGCCAATGTCAAACACTACCTGTGACTTCCGGTAGGAAATCTGTTTGGAGCTACAAACTGATCCACAGTGTTGGGCCTGAGTGTGCTCTTGAAGGACCAAGCTGTACACCAAGGCCAGCTTTTACCAGCACCAGGCCCATGGGCAGGTTGGCAAAAGTCCTAAGGTGCCACACCAGCACGGCCAAGGGTGACCCTGAGTGGGGGTGGTGAAGGATTTAGAAAAGACAGACAAGAGACTAAAGCTGGGTCTGGGTGGGACGCTGCCCTCTCTGATGGAGAGACAGCGCCACGGACTACCAGCCGTGTCTTTATTTTATAGCCAGATTCCACGAGGCAAAGTAAGGGCGTGGTCAAGATGTTTACAACATTCTCGTGGGTTTCGATCCTACTCATTTACATGCACCTGAACATTATCAAAGCCACATCACTCAGGCACGTGGGGCCACGTGTTCCAACCATAGGTTCAAGCTTACAACTACAGCTGTTGGCTATAATTGTGCTGGGAGGGCCCTGCCCTCCAAGCCGGGACTTGCACGTGGCAATGAGAGAACTGTGCCCTCTCATTGGTCCGAGGCTTGAACCTGTCCGAACACTGTAGCTGCTCTCCACACTAAGGAACCCCAAGATCTGCCTCTGCCTGCCTGCTGCCTGCTAGACTCCGTCACTGAAGGAGTCTGGTGGTACTCAATTTGTATGAGGTAGGTTCTCAGCGAGTCAACAGGTAGGGGCGAATGGTATTCACCAGGTTGATTCAGGTTTCAAGTCTTTGCCAGTGCTGCATCTGAGGCCACTCAACAAATGTCCCAGGGTATTCCAGGACTAGCTGCCACCTGCCTGGTTCCCGCACACCTTTGTGGTGGGGCGGATTCTCAGGAGTATCAGGGTGAGGCCAGCAGGGTTAATCAGGTGCCCAAACTGACCAAGATTTGGCCTTGTGAAGGGTGGGTTCTGCACTGTTTGGGTGTGCAAACAGAACTCAGTTTGTCTAAGATTCTGCCAGGAGCCTGAGCTCAACAGTGTGGGTTCACCAGGAGCCAGGAGTATTAGGCTAGTTTGCCGTGGTTGGCAAACTGCGGCTTGAGAGCCACATGCAGCTCTCTGGCCCCTTGAGTGTGGCTCTTCCTAAGCCTTAGGAGTACCCTAATTAAGGTAATAACAGTGTACTTACCTATATAGTTTAAGTTTAAAAAATCTGGCTCTCAAAAGAAATTTCAATCGTTGTACTGTTGATCTTTGGCTCTGTTGACTAATGAGTTTGCTGGCCACTGGCCTATGCTCAACCACCGAGCCACACCAGCTGGGCCATTTTTGATTTTTTGAGGAAACTCCACACTGTTTTCCATAGTGGCTGCACCAGTCTGCATCCCACCAGCAGTGCACGAGGGTTCCCTTTCTGCACATCCTTGCCAGCACTTGTCGTTTGTTGATTTGTTGATGATAGTCATTCTGACAGGTGTGAGGTGACACCTCATTGCCATTTTAATTTGAATCTTTCAGATGATTAGTGACTTTGAGCATTTTTTCATAGTCTCTTGGCTTTCTGTATGTCCACTTTAGAGAAACGTCTATTTAGGTCCTTTGCTCATTTTTGTAATTGGATTGGTTGTCTTTTGTTGAGTTGTATGAGTATTTTATATATTTTGGATATTAACCCCTTATTGGATGTATCATTGGCAAATATGATCTCCCCTGTAGTGGGCTCTCTTTTCATTTCGCTGACGGATTCTTTTGCTGTGCAGAAGCTTTTTATTTTTATGGAGTCCCATTTGTTTATTTTCTCTTTAGTTTCTTCTGCCCTAGAAGATGTATTGGTAAAAATATTGCTAATGAGAGATGTCTGAGATTTTGCTGCCTATGGTTTCTTCTAAGATTTTTATGGTTTCATGACTTACATTTAAATAAAAAAGGTAAGAATTATTATAGCATTATATGGCTATTCATACTTTGTAAAGACTTGCTTTAGTTTTCCAAGTTCCTTCTAATGGATATCAGTATTATGGTAGAGGCATTCTGTGAGAAGGAGCTTGAGACTTTTGGCATTTAAAAGGGGTCAGAGATTTTTTAAGGTGAAAGGAAGCAAAAAGATATGCTAAAAGGAGGGAAAGAAGAAAAGACATTTCAAAGAGGAAAATCTAACATCTATTCAGGGTCAAAAGTCATATTTGTTTTTATCAGGGCTGGAAGTAGAGAACACAGTCTCAATTTTTGATTAAACTATGTAGCAAAGGCAGTGGTATGGCCTGGTGGGGGTAGAATTGGGCTCTGAAATTAGACAGACCTGAGTGTAGTTCTAGCTCCACATTCGTGAGCTGTGTGACCTTAGAAAAGTTCCCAAACTTTCACGAGGCTTAAGTAAAATGGCAATGTTTGTAGTACCAAATTGGATAATACTCTTAAGTCAGTGGTTCTCAACCTTGGTTGCACATTAGAATCACCTGGGAATCTTTTTAAAATCCTGATTTCTGGGCCTCATCCTCTGGAAATTCTGTTTCTTTGTTATGGGGTGGGGCCACAACATTAGTAACAAACAGAATTTCCAGAGGATGAGGCCCAGAAATCAGGATTTTAAAAAGATTCCCAGGTGATTCTAATGTGCAGCCAAGGTTGAGAACCACTGTCTTAAGTAGAGTAGGCCATAATACTCCCCCCTTCCCCCACACACCCTGTATGCATGAGCTATTACCATGACCTGAGACCAAACAACTGGGCAGTCATTTAATTACACATTTAATATCAGTCTGAGGCTCTTATAATGGAAGTGATGCCAATGAAAATGATCAATAGTTTTGTGGTTTCACAGAAACATGGACCAGGCTCCATTTACATACATAAATGAATCTGAGACTTTAAAAGCTGCCTGCCTGGGGCCTTCTAGGATCCTGCCTCTCATATATCAAAATTAATTCAGTTGTAACCACTGGGCTGAATCTGTGGGTTCATTAGTGTCTGAAAAGCTGACATTTAAAACACGTGTATGGAGAGGATCAGAAGGTGGAAGGACCCGGATTGCGGTCGAGTACAGCTGTCGAGGAAAATGTGTTACCTTTTCTCACACAAAGTCTGATCAGTTGAAGTTCAAATGAACGTGGGTTGATTTAAAATGCCTGGTGGTGTCCTTTAGCCGTTGCTTACAAAGGCTTTGAAGACTGGACTTGAAGCTGTAACATTAGAGCCTGTGGAGCCAAACAGATGCTTTTGGGGACTCAGTGTGAGTAATATCCCCTGCAGCCTGGGTCATCACTCATCAAATATTGCTCTTGTGGCCTGGAAGAGGCAATCTATCTCTGCAAACGCACGGAGGATGTACGGAATGCCGGAGGATCTGGTTCAGTGACCAAAAACATATTTAGAGCTTAAGAGGAAAATCCCAATGGGAAAGCTTTGATTTAAATACATTTCTAGAGGTCTCTCTTCAGATCGGCGAACCACCAGCTCCCAAGGTGTGGATGCCATTTATACTCAGAACAAAGTTCTTGTGGGAACACACTGATCACTGATCTTAATTTTTCTGTGAAGCCATTAACATCATTGCTCGGATAGTAGCAGTAGCAGCTGACTCCTGTTGGTGTGAGTTGTTTTTGTGCAGGTGCTTAAAGCACACCTGTTTTAGTGTATTTTTGCATTTTTCCATGAGTTGCCTCAACTAATTAGTTTAGCAGGATATTGCCTTGGCTAAAGTTTAACGGCTCTCACGATTACCAGAAATATTTGAAGCATGGGACAGCCATGGCCAGCCTAGTTACTGTTCTCCCCACAGAACGGTCAGACTAGTAGTTCAATTGA
This sequence comes from Myotis nattereri, assembly GCF_964212035.1. NCBI lineage: Eukaryota > Metazoa > Chordata > Mammalia > Chiroptera > Vespertilionidae > Myotis > Myotis nattereri. Next base: position 19,739,350 of record NC_138086.1, on the reverse strand, counting down.
GAGAAATGCTAACTTAAAAAAATTTTTTTAAAAAATTCTCATCCGAGGATATATTTTTTTTTACTGATTTAAAAATATATATTTGTATTGGTTTCAGAGAGGAAGGGAGAGAGATAGAAACATCAATGATGAAGGAGAATCATTGATTGGCTTCCTCTTGCATGCCCCCCACTGGGCACTGAGCCCACAACCTTGGCATGTGCTCTGACTAGGAATCGAACCTGCGGTCTTTTGGTGTATGAGACACGGCTCCAGCCAACTGAGCTACCCAGCTAACTTTTTAACTCACAATTTTTCCACTATATATACCCGATAACAGGACTCGGGGTTACTACCTGAGGGGAAAGACAAAGTGGAAGACTAATACTTGACTTTGAACTTCCAACACAGAAGATGTTCTGCTGGAGCACAGCGGAGCAGGCCAGCAGAGAGCAGAGCTGCTTACCCAGAGAGGGGCCTGGCTCCAGGGCTGCTTCCCTCGAGCTATTCTGCACTGAATTGTTTGCTTCTTCACCGCACCCCACATTGGGGATTCATGTTGGCGTTGAATTGGCACCCATGACAGTGGTGGACAGTGGTGGACAGTGGTATGGTTCTAGGAGCAGGATATCCCGTCCCAGCCCCCAGGAAGCACCAGCAACAGTAACACTATCCAACACGTCTAGGACTTTCTACTGCCAAGCATCATTCTAAGCGCATTACATATTTTAATTCACGGATCCTGCCAACAGCCTTATGAGATCCCATTTTGCAGATGAGAAGCCTGAAGCACAGAGGGGCAGGTGACGGGCCCAAAGTCACACAGTTAGTAAGTGGCAGAGCCGGTGTTTGAACACAGAGAGTTTGGCTCTAGAGCAGTGATGGCGAACCTATGACACGCGTGTCAGAGGTGACACGCGAACTCACTTTTTTGGTTGATTTTTCTTTGTTAAATGGCATTTAAATATATAAAATAAATATAAAAAATATAAGTCTCTGTTTTACTATGGTTGCAAATATCAAAAAATTTCTATATGTGACAGGGCACCAGAGTTAAGTTAGGGTTTTTCAAAATGCTGACACGCCGAGCTCAAAAGGTTTTGCCATCACTGCTCTAGAATCCTCCTGGGTTGGCAGTGCCCAAACCCCGGTGAGGAGGACAGGGAGCTCAGCTTGCTTTGGGGGGGTTCCAAGAGCAGGGGAGATCTGTGCCTTGCTTCCTGGGTGAAGCCTGAGTGTGCAGCAAACCTCCCGGACACACTGGAGCAACCAAGCAGGGATGGCAGCTGGCCGGTCTAAGCAAGAAGGATCTGACCGTGTTGAGTGTCCTGCAGCCCTGACAAGAGCTCACAAGATCTTTCACTGTCCCTGAGAGGGTTGTGGACATGACTGAGAGGCTGTGATGAGGATTCACAGTTAGCAGGAGCAGCATGGAAAAGCCAGAGGCCATAGTGGACCCACACACAAGAGCAGGTGAAACACTGTGGACATAGAGACCAATGTCCAATGACCAGTTGGTGGAGGTGCCCTGATCAGATGCCTCCCTAGTGCTACGACACCGTCCCACCCCCACCCCACCCCTGCCCCACAGCATTTCGCTGCCATCTCAAGACAATACAGGGGAAGGGTGAGCCCTAATTTATCTGATTTTATCCATGAAATGACTGAAGAATCACTAGTTTGAATTAAATTAGGAAGATTAACTTTCCTGCTACACAGAAGATTGAGAGCTTGAGATAGAAGCTAAGTTCACTTACAGGAAGGTAAAGGTTATACTTTTGTACCCCTGACTATTGGTTTGTAAAAACTTTATTTAGTATGTAATTCTGTTGCAATTATATAAATTCAACACAAGGAGCTGCCTTAGGAGCTTTCTGTCATGTTTTCAAATAGAAAGAGCTCAGTCTTGGGCCTGGTTTGATGAGATGGGCTCTCAGTCCCTCACTTCACATTTCTAGTGTGGACACAACCCCTTGAAAAGCAATTTCCACTCAATTGCATTTGTTTTTCCGCGGGTCGGAAGCAGTTAAGGGAAATGAAGGACATTTCAGTGCCAATGTTGTGCTGGTTACTGACACCAAGTTGTTTCTGGAGTAGGAATGCTGTGGTTCATGATGTGGCAGTAAAAATACTTTACACCCCGTCTGTGGATGAGGCTAATGTGTCAGTTTATAGATCTCATATTCCCTAGAGAGCCTGGTAAGTCTGTGACTTGTTCCCAGGTGCTCTATTTTGCATGTGGATCCCTGAGAGAGCTGGAAAATCAAATGGATGAACACACACATGCAAAGAAGTACCTGGTTAATTATGTGTCACAGAAACAAGACATGCTCCATTTCTTTTTTGTTTCTTTCATAAGTAGGTTTCTTTTTTGCTTGAATTTTTGTCAGAGAAACAACAGGGGCTTCTATTTTCTGACTAGAGGTGAACAGAATACTTCAATAAGAACTTATTGGCTTTGAGCTAGGCCAGTGTAGCTCAGTGGTTGAGCATTGACCTATGAACCAGGAGGTCATGGTTTGATTCCTGGTCAGGGCACATGCCTGGGTTATGGGCTGGGTCCCAGTAGGGGGCATGTAGGAGGCAGCTGATCAATGGCTCTCGCTCATCATTGATGTTCCTATTTCTCTCTCCCTCTCTCTTCCTCTCTGAAATCAATTTTATTTATATATATATATATATTATATATATATATATATATATATAATTTTTTTAAAATAAACTTAGAAGAAGAGTAAATGGCCAAAGGGGTTTTGGAATGGGCTCCTAAGCATAGAATAACCAGATTCTTGTTGTTGCTGCAATAATGTAATATTTACTGAGAATCACCAATACAAATTCTGTTATACATTTAACACAATTAATGATGTTTTTGTCTTCTTGCTGGTAAGTAAGCACGTTTGAGGTCTTTTCTGTCCAAATGCTCTTCACTAAACTTATATGCATGGTCCTTTGCCAAATCCACCTGCTACCTGGGAGCAAGGCTAGGCTCCAAGTTGCTCTATGACTCTATGCTTCCATTGCTTTCTCGTTGCTAAAATGGAGATCTCTACAGCACACACATGTTGCAGAGGTGTTAGGGCAATTTGTGAGTTATTACCTGAAAAGGATCTTGAAAGATATTAGGAGAAAAGAATCATAAAATGTAGACCATCATTGCTTTCACACTGCCAACTAGGAGAGCTTTCACCACCAAACAGGAATAGCCACTTAGCATAGGAAGTAGAGAGTCATAGATCTCTGAACATACCTCATAGCTTTCACTGTCTCTTCACCCTAAAGCATGGAGCTGCAGGACCCAGGAGGGGCAGGCCCTCAGCCTGTGACATAATCTCCATGTTCTAGTTCTCTGGTCTGTCAATTTAGAAAATGCAATTCACAGAATTGCCATATGGAGTAAGTAACCAGGACAACTGTGAAGCCCTTTGCAAATAAAATAGTATTACATGTAAGTGAAGAATAGCATTCAAGCACATGCATTCTGAATGCAGAGATATGGGTATTTGTCTGTTCAATCCTTTATTCGCAGGAAATGAGTATGTTGGCTGCACTAAAGCTGTCTGCAGCTTTTAAGATGACAGCTGTGAGATACTTGAAAGCATATGCTCCTCCACATTTTGTCTGCTTGACACTGCTGCCAGATTGAAGATTTATACTGGGCTTCAAAGACTTCCCATGGTATTGCATGTTTGGAAGCCTTTTTCATGAAGGACACAATTATTAACAGTTTACTTTGCCAAGCCACCTCTAGGATATGCCTGCCATGGAAAATTCTACCAAAAGAACAGTAGTGACTAGAGGTTCCTGGACATGTAAGGACTCCTTCAGTCTATAGCAGTGTCCACTGTCATACCAGCTCAGCAACAGGCCCCAGCCAGCAGCACAAATATGAACATTGTTATTTGGTAGACCATGGTTCCTTTTACCCTTTATTGTGTTATAAAAACAATATTCTTACTCTAGACAGTTTGGCTCAGTGGATAGAGCATTGGCCTGCAGCCCAAAGGATCCCGGGTTTGATTCCGGTTAAGGGCACGTACTTTGGTTGTAGGCTCCTCCCTGCCCCAGGCCCTGGTCAGGGCAACCAATCAATGTGTTTCTCTCACATAGATATTTCTCTGTCTTTCCCTCTCTCTTCCACTCTCCCTAAACAAAACAAAACAAAACAAAACAAACAAAAAACCCAAATATTTTCCCATTGTTTTTCTGAAGAGTTGGGATCACACACTGACTGCATTCTGGACAGCTAGTCAATGCTTAATGTTATGGTTGCCTAGTGAACTAACTCTAAGGAGCACCCACCATGATAGAGAGCGGGCACAAACAGGCATTTCTTTCCTTTTGCACTTTCCAAATTCCCCTCAAGTAAAGCCTATGTCATTGATGAAGATATTTTTATTCCCTAACTGAATTAGGAATGTGTGTGACACATCACCGGACTTCCAGAAGAGTTATTGTTGTTATTTTGGTTAGCAGTAGGTGGAGATTCCCTGGTGGTAGACTCTGGGGAGTCAAAGGCCTTCCTGGAAGGCCCAGGCTATTCCTGCCAGGGTTGTCCTTGTTGGAGAGCTACAGCCCTGAGCCCAGGGGAAAAGTTACTAATCGTAGTCATGGCAACATTAAGCCAGCAGGGAATAAAGGGAATGAAGTGGTGAATGAGGAAACAGAGGGGCAGGTAAACTGGGGTGCCAGAACTGGCATCAAGGTGTGGTCAGATGGGAGGATGGGGAGAAGGCCCCGGGGACTGGGTGCTGAGATTGGGAGGAGGTATGGACACAGAGTAGGAGTGGTCCCATTAAAGAAATAGATACAAAATACATTAGAAACATGGCCAGTGGTGGGAGAGGGAGATGGAAACAGGAATAGGGAATAGGGATTAAAGTCAAAAGTAAAATAAAGGATAGGCCTTTCCTGGAGTCAAGGAAAACAATGTGCCATGAACTATGGAGTAGGATGGACTCAGTCCTCTGCTCTGAGGTTCAACAAAGGAGAGCAATAAAACAACCCTGAGAATGTGAGAGCCTGGTCCCTGCATCCTTTGTATATGCAGCTACGAGTGTTCCCCACGAATGGGGACTTAGCATTCTAGATTCCCCTGATACACGCAAGGAGGAAGCAAGCTGTCTGGGATGGGGTCTTATGTGCCACTTCTAAGATAAGATGGCCTCAAAATAGTTATTTTCTTCTGTTCCATTAAATATTCTACACTTGATACTCAACAAAATGGCAAGACTTGTTCTACTAAATGCAACTCTATAACTGAACCAAATGGGTAAGATTTAGACAAAAAAGTGTAAGTTTTAAAGTAAATGATTAATTATTAGAGTAATATTTCTATTATTTTTGAACTTTGAAATGTTGTTCCCCCCCTTTTAAATCCTCAACCAAGGATATGGTTTTTCAAAAATTGATTTTTAGAGAGAGAGAAAGAACGAGAGAGAGAGAGAATGAGTGTGAGAAGGAAAGCGAGAGAAACATTGATGTGCGAGAGATACATCGACCAGTTGCTTCCTGTACTCAGCCCAATTGGGGATGGAACATGCAACCTAGGTATGTGCCTTGATGGGGAATCAAATCCACAACCTTTTGGTGTATGGGATGACACTTCAACCAACTGAGCCCACCTGGCCAGAGCTTAAACGGTACCCATTTTGAAGCTGCCTCAGACACGGGAATGAAGGTGCAAACATTAATAAGTATATAAAACCAGAACGAGCAACTCTGTTAAGGGGGTTTCAAATGGCAGCCAAAGGCCCATTAAATAACATTAATAGGAGTGAGCACAGAGAGAACGCCTGAATTGGAGCCGAAGCATGGGATTCCATCCTGCCATCTCATTTGAGGGTCAGAATCCTTTTCCTTAATATTTTGTGTCTTCCAAGATTCTTGAAGGACAGCTGTATCCACACCACCCCCTCTTTTTTTCTTTCACCGTTTTCTGTTGTCACAGAATAGTTTTCCCTAGAACAGTTTGGGTCATGGACAGAGGTGAATAGGAATCACCTAATTTGACTTTCTCCGCCCCCCGCCCCCCCATTTCTTTCCATTGCAAAAAATTTTTGAGAAGAAAAAAGAAAACAATGAAAATCATCGAAGTGGCACCTGTACAATTTTATTTTATTTTACTTGAGTGCTGGCCTTTCCATTTTCAGTTTTTATTCCATGAGCAAGAGATATTTTAATACCAAGTGATATTTCCTCCCACTCTGTCTACAACTGGGAAAAAAGGTACCTTTTTGCAAGTAGTTTGATATCCAAGATTTTTATGAAAAGATATTGTATCTAACACAGCCACAAATTTAGGGTATATATCCATGGTAAACGCAGCAATGTTTGAAATCAAACATTTAATTATAGAAACAGTGATTCATAATTTCAGTCCTGGGAAGATGGGATGAGATGTTTTAAGACCACCAGAGCACCCAATGAGGCTCAGGGTGAGTCTGGACCTAACGCTTGTCTTTCTGAAGGCAGGCTGCCTGGCAGGTTCAGATTGGCTGCTACAGAGCCCACCTTGGTGCCAGAGTGGGATGAGATAAGTTATTTGTGCCTAATTTCTATCATCTTTGTCTTATTAGATAGAAAACTTAACAAACTTGTCCCCCCGTTCTGAATTTCTGATGAAGAGCCAAAGACATAGTTGAATTGGCTTTTTTTTTTAAAGTCACGGTGAGAGGGGTTTGTGGAGCCACAGTGAGTCTCCAGTGGGAGCAGAAGGCTTGCTCCCCCCAGTTCCATGAGAGGAAGGGAGCTGTGATGTGGGTCAGGGCTAAGACGCAGAGATTGATTAGTGAGAGGAGTATGTCCTCAATGTAACCAAGATGTCCCAGGCTCGTTCGTCATGAGGGTCCGTCTATGACAGCTGAAGCCGCCCACCTGCCTGAACACGTGGCCACTCAAGCTCAGTTGTGTTATTTCTGGGCACTGCCCTTACCATGGCTTTAGCCATACGTTCCGACTAGCCTGGTAGTCACCTCGCCTTCCATTTGGATCTTCGCTATTAGTTCCCTAGTAGGAACTCCCCTATGTTTCTCCTGCTTCTGGGGCTCAGGTGTTCCGATTTCCTAAAGGGGCTGAGATAATGGCCCCCATTACTCTGCACTTTGTCTCCTGGGCCATGAAAGTAGCTCTGTTGGTCTGGAGCTGCACCAAGCCTCTGTTGAACTCTCCCATCAGTTTCTGGCTTTATCTCCCTCTGAGCATGGAGGGGAGGAGTGAGAGGCAGAGACAGAATAAATACTTGACCCTTTGCTCCTTTCTCTTCTTTTTTAAAAAAATATATTTTTTATTGATTTCAGAGAGAGAGAGAAACATCAATGATGAGAGGGAATCATTGATCAGCTGCCTCCTGCATGGCCCACATTGGGACTGAGCCCAAGACCCGGGCATGTGCCCTGACCGGGAATTGAACTGTGACCTCCCGGCTCAACCACCGAGCCACGCTGTCTGGGCCTTTCTCTTCTCTTTTCAATTTTTCTCCCCTTTCATCACTCCCATTCTGCCTTATCTGGATAGAAAACATTAATGCTATGCATAATGCATATGAGTGGATAGAAACAAGTATTGGGCTGGGTAGACAGTTTAGGAGGAGAGTGGAGGTGTTGGCTGCACCCAGTATTGGAGGCTCCACTCAGCCAGGTGAGAATATTGTTGAAATTAATTGGCTTGTAGATGGAATATCGCTGGATTCCGTCATTCTTCTCTTTCTGCTTCTTCTGATTTTATCTCCTCTGCCCTCTGTGTTGTGATGGGCCTGCAGGTGCCCATGGCTTTGGGGGGCTGGGGGAAACACCAGGGAAAAATCTCTGGCTGACAGATTTCTTTATCTCCTCACTAGAGCTGAGGAAAGAAGGTCCATCTGTGTCTGCTGCACTTCGGCCCAGGTCTTGAGTGAGGGGAGAGTGTCTGAGGATCTCACCCAGGCCAGGGCAGCCCAACAGGCAGATTCAGAACTTGGGCCTTTGAGAAGAACAGACGTTTGTCTTTGGGTCTTTCCAGCACCTCCCCCAGAGGCTGGTGACTGCCATCATGTCCAAAATACCTTGATGAGATCTGGCAGGCACAAGTAATACTTCAGAGAGGCTGTTGGAACTACTTAAATAAACTTCTCTGGCATCCAAGAAATGCTCATTTGCAGAAAGTCAATAGGCTAATTATTCTTAGCCATTTATAGAAAGACTCCCAAGGGCAGAGATCTACTTGACATCATTTTTTTTTTTTGATTATTGCATTTACTTAAATGGTAAGGAAGCAACATTTCTTCTAAAATATCTTAGAATTTTAATCGTCCTTCCCTCAGTGAGAGAAAAACTGTGTAGCTGAAATGAACAGCTATATCGACGTCTGCAGAGCTGTACAGTTGGCAAAGCACTTTCCAATTTACCATCTAATTTAATTTTTACAGCAGCCCTGTTTGATGATGAAACACAGGGCTGCTAGGGGTTTGCCCAGGGTCACACAGCCAGCAGGGAGCAGAGAAGGATCACCAGTTTTTAATATTTCGTGGTTCTTTGGTGCAACTTAAACTTGGAGTGAACTTGAACAAGGTGAATGCAAAGTCCCTTAGCTCTTCCCAGCGTCCTTAAGCCATCTCAAATACAAACTAGGGCAGCTTTAACCCCTGCAGCGGCCTTTTCCTTTTCTCCAGGAAACCCCCCAACATCTTTCCCTCCCATTTTTTCTCTCTATTTTTTTCTGTAAGAATTTTGAGAGATTTCTATGATTTTGTTCTTGAGTTTTTTGGCTATGAATAACTCACTTAACTTCAAAATTGGCAGTAATGTCTTAGCAAGCACAGTAGATAAACACTCAGGTATTCCTACAAGTGAGAAAATTTTTTCCTACAAGTTGTTTTTAGATATAATTAAGATTTAGAAACATTAGATTCAATAATTAATAGAAACTATGGAATGCTATATATGGTAGTCATTTTATTAAGGATTTGTTTTTATTTTGCAGTTTTCTTTTCATATCTTTGAAGGAGTCACATATTTTTATAGGTCTTTATATGCACACTTTCAGTTTTCTCATCCATAAATTACATGTACTATTACCTGTCTCATAGGGTTGTTATGTAGATTAAATCCATGTCAATTAATAAACTTGAGGCTCTCAGAAAAGTACCTCGCACATGATACTCAATAATGATTAGCTATTATTATTAATCTTATTAGACAAAAGAGTTTTCATTATACTTTTCATAACAGAATGAATTTGTAGAGTGTCAGTAATTTGACAATTTACAAGCCATGACTACTAGTTTATGCTCAATACTCAAATAACTTTAGAATATAGATCTTAAGAAATGACACAGTTTAAGAGAAGAGATCGTATAAGGTAATTACAGTAAAATATAGTGAGATGAATGTTTTGATGAGAGGTGAACATCAGCTCTTTCCAGTAGAGTAGACTAGAGTAAGATGATCAAGAGCATGAATGTCCCTTTTAAAAGCTTGGCTTTGAGTTTACTTTCTGTGTGATCTTGGGTAAGTTATTTGAGCCCTCAAAGCATCCATTCCTTCATTTATAAAATGGAGGTATAAATAGTGTGTACAATGACGGTCAGGGGAGGGTTAGATAAGATGGTGCCAGAGTGCTTAGCCTAGAGCCTAGCACAGAGTGATGGTCAAAATATTGGCTCTTAGAGCTATGATTATGAGCTCAGGGCAGGAGCCCAAACAGAGACATACTTACTTACTTACTTATTTATTTATTATAGATCCTCACTTGAGGATATTTTTTTTCCCATTGATTTTTAGAGAGAGTGAAAGGGACGGCGAGGGACATATAGAGAAACATCCATGTGAAAGAGACACATTGATTGGTTGCCTCCTGCACACGCCCTTACCAGGGCTGGGGATCCAGCCTGCAACTGAGGTACATGCCCTTGACTGGAATTGAACCTGGAACCCTTCAGTCCATAGGCCAATGCTCTATCCACTGAGCAAACGAGCTAGGGAAGAGACGGGTCACTTCTTTAGCCCAAACAGCCCCAATATTCATTCACACTCTTATTATCTCCCCTATGCCAATATTGCTCAACCCTTTAAAATCCTCCTTCACCACAGTTGGTGATAAAAAATTTGCATATTTTTCTCCCTTTATTCTGAGATTCTGATACCCCTCCCATGAGTGAACCTCCATTTGAAAAACAAGTGTATTTTGCATATTTCTTCCATCTAAGAAAATGTTGTCAGGCATTGGTTTGCTTTCTATAGTTTCTACTTTGAAAAATATATGCACATATATTTATATATGAACTAGAGGCCCAGTGCACAAGATTTGTGCATTGGAGGGGGTTGTCCCTCAGCCCGGCCTGTGCCCTCTTGCAGTACAGGAGCCCTTGAGGGATGTCCAAGTGCTGGCTTAGGCCTGCTCCCTGGCAGTTGGACATCCTTAGCGCTGCCACTGAGGTGGGAGAGGCTCCTGCCACTGCTGCTGCGCTCCCCAGCTGTGAGCCCGGCTTCTGGCCGAGCAGTGCTCTCCCTGTGGGAGCGCACTGACCACCAGGGGGAAGCTCCTGCGTTGAGCATCTGCCCCCTGGTGGTCAGTGCATGTCATAGCGACCAGTTGTTCTGCCGTTCGGTTGATTTGCATATTACCCTTTTATTATATAGGATGATATATATCTAGTTTCTGTAATATAAAAATATAATATTGACTAGATTTTTAAAAATTACAGTTACATTTTCTGATATCTCTATCTAGTTTGTCTGAAAGAAGCCTACCTGTAGTTAGAGAAAAAGTGCAAAGGATACTCTTCATTTCAGTTGGCCATGGGTTGGGGAAAAAACCCTAAGTTTTCCAAGGCAATTTACTACTTGTGTGTGAAAAAATTTTTCATATTTAAATGCATAACTAATATTGTCATAAGTCACTTTTTTGAATACTTTTGTCAAAAGTAATCTATTTTCCTTTTAAGAAAAATGTACCTGCCCTTGATCATTAAACTTCTATTAAGTACTTTTCTTTTTTCCTTGTGTAATAGTTTTCTACTTCATCCCCAACTTCTTTTATTTAAATGTAAAATTTGTGAGTCAAATATGGCAAGCACTATAAAATACAAAATTATCTCTAATCCATTACTCTATAGTTTTATTCGTTTGCGTAATAGGCTTCAAGGTGGGAAAGTATTGACTTTAAAAGTCAGTTAATTTAGGAATAATTCCTATTTCCAAGACAAAGCACTGGTCCTAACCTATTCTGTGGTTCATTACTTTTAAGCATGGGCAACCCTGAAAGAAATTTTGTAAAAGTTGAAAATCTGAAAATGGGGATGAAAGAAACAGGGAGAGCTCCAGCCGGGTGGCTCAGTTGGTTGGAGTAGCATCCTGAACATCATAAGGTTTTGGGTTCAATTCCTGGTCGGGGCACATATCTGGTTGCATGTTCAATCTCTGGTTGGGGCATGTATGGGAGGCAACCAATTGATGTTTCTCGCTCACATCAAAGTTTCTCTTTCACTCTTTCTCTCTTCCCTCCTCTCTCTCTCTCTCTCTCTCTCTAAAAATAATAATAAAAAAATCAAAAACCATATCCTTTGGTGAGAATTGAAAAAAAATAGGTAGAGATCTGTAGTGGGTAGAGATTGATATAGCACACTGCCCCTCCCCTTGCCCCCCAAAGGAGGATAAGACAAGTAAAAGAAAGTGTCCTGGAAAGGAAGAAAGGGGGCAGTCATGGCTTCATGCAATTGAGTGGGTAGCAAATAAGGAATGTTGCAATCAGAGGCCCAAACAGCGCAATTAGATCTGAATCACGTAGAACAACGAGATTTTTTATCCATGTCAGTAGTTTCAGGAAATGATCAAAGGTTAAAAGTAGTTCATTGGTTCTAAGAAGTCTTCTGTGCTTAAAAATTCATTTTCACACTGATGTTAAATATAAAAATACCCACAGGTCAACACAGGTGTGTCTCCGAGTCTCTCCCCAATATGTCCTAAACCCTAGAAAGGTTATGTGCTCATGGGCGTATCTACAGGTTTTATATTTAATTGCTTTGCACAGCAAACAGTTTTCTGAAAACGGAGTTGCAAAATAAATTCTTATAGACAAAAAGATGATAAAGACTGTCTTTTTAGCTTTATGCCTTTTTGGCTAGCACTGTTTGGCTTTGTGAAGAGAAAGTTCATTCATTCATCTATGTTTAGCTGTCTATCACTCTATCTTGTGACAGCCTTTGTTCTGGGCATTAGGTCGACTATAGAAGACCTTTCTTTCTTTAAAAAAATACATATGTTTTTATTGATTTTTAGAGAGAGAGAGGAAGGGAGAGGGATACAGAGATAGAAACACTGATGAAAAACATCATCGATCACGCCCCCACTGGGGATCATGCCCTGACTGAAATCGAACCGGTGACCTCTTGGCTCCTGGGTTGATGCTCAACCACTGAGCCATCCCAGCCAGGCAGAAGACCCTTCTGAGGAAGTAATATGTGAGCTGGATTAGATTGTGCCAGATAGAGGAAGGGGGCCGAGAACCCCCAGGAGGGAAAGGACAAACCATTTTTCAGTGAGTGGCCACCATGTGTGTCTCTAGAGCACATGTGTACCTGCACATCCTTCTGACTTCGGTCCATTTCAACAGTGACCCACACCTCTGGGAATGGCAGGACTGACACTCTGCCAGGGTGCCAGAGAGTGGTGGGCCTGTAACGCCATTTCATATATATATTTTATATTGATTTTTTACAGAGAGGAAGGGAGAGGGATAGAGAGTTAGAAACATTGATGAGAGAGAAACATCGATTCAGCTGCCTCCTGCACACTCCCTACTGGGGATGTGCCTGCAACCAAAGTACATGCCCTTGACCAGAATCTAACCCGGGACACTTCAGTCCACAGACCGATGCTCTATCAACTGAGTCAGACTGGTCAGGGCTGTAACGCCATTTCTAACTCTATTTCTCAGACCCCCAGGGTCTGCCACTCTGTATAGCCCCCACAGACACCACAGATAACACCTGGGAAGGGGCATATTAAGTTTCCTTTCACCCCAATAAATTTAATAAAATTTTTAAAAAATCTTAAGTTTTTTTAAAACTTAAAGATCGGAAAGCAACTCACGGAAATGTAGCAATAAGACAATTAGTTAGAAGTTTTAAGAGGTTATGTTGTAGTAAAAGTTTGGGGTACCTGAGAGATGGGTCAAACACAACAGGGTCTTCAGAGTGAGTACATATAACTTCAGCTCAGAAGACAGTAACCTAAATAGATATAATCAGGACAAAACTATTTCTAAGCTGGAGACACCTCACTCAGCAATTAATATTAACCTAAATCAAATGTCGTCTTAGCGTCAGCTTCTTTTCTCACTTTAAGTCTGTGCTCACCAGCAGCATTCGTAGCAACAGCAGCCATAGCATCCGAGAACAGACTAGCCATCCAACGACCTGGACCAGGTGGCCCTTCCAGTGCAATGAAGTAAACTGGGATTTCCGTTTATTAATAAAGCATCCTATGAATCCAGCTTGATTTAATCAGCCCAAGGCACATTAAGCTTCATGAAGTGACAAATTTAATTTCATAAATTTAAAAAAGTGAGGATGTCACCCTGGGATAAACTGACATAATTCCAAAGGTGCAACCCATGAAGTTCTACCTAAAGCCGCCAGCCAGCCACAGCCTTACCTGCCGCGCGAGTGCATGTGGGAGGCTTGAACCAAAATTTACCTGTAAACAGGAAAATACTATGAACAAGCTCATTGTTGAGGCTTCTTTTAATGACGTGTTTGTTGAGGCACAGCTCCCAACTGTATGGTGACAATGAAAATATTTCAAGGAAAAAAAAAGGATTTTTCTATACAGTGAAAGGCACTGATTCAATGCTTCCGCCCCTCTAGACCTCATAAGCTGCGGAACTTGGGAGAGCAGACTAGGGATAGGGACGCTTAAGACATTAACATTTAAACTTAACGACAGTAGTGAGAATAACTGCTGCATTTCATTTATAGAGAGCTCTTCAAGGGAGGTTGAAGAGCACTTGCATTTCAAGGTATGAATATTTTCAGAAGGTGCGTGGCACCCAAGAGCTGCGCCTTTCAATCACCATCTCTGTCAGGAGGTTCCAGTCACTAACCAGCCAAATGGCAAAGGCTCCTTAGAGAGCAGTTAAGCCAATTTGAATGTCTTAATATGACAGAATCCTCCATTTTCTAGAGAAAGAGATGAAAATTGAAGTATTGAATATTTTAGGGATTTGACAAGTGTCTAAAGTCATTTTTTCACTTATAAACCTTAGGGACAGATTTCTGGCTGTGTTCTCTGGATCACCCACTTTGACACCACAGAGAGCTTGTTGAGAATGCAGATTTTTGGGCCAACAGGTTTCCTAGCCCAGTGCTTCTGAAGTTGGGCCTGTGAATCTGAATTCTTAATACACTTCCCAGCAAGTTCTAAGCCTACTTAGGTTTGAGATACAGTATCATCAGACATGTTGGGTGAATAGGAACCTAAACATTAAAACCAAACTGAGCGCCGAATCATTCACTACAGATCCTTTCGACCTACATCTACTGACACTCTCTCCTTCTCTAAGTTAGTTTTTACATGTAAATTCAAGAATGCTGTAATTCAGTTTTTGGGGATCATCGTGTCCCTCTGATCCTCAAATTCACCCCTCAAGACCTTAAAACTGCATAAAAAATCATATTCAAGCTTAGAATCACACACAAAAAAACACACACCCGTAAGCCTCTCTCTATTTGTATAGGGTTCCCTTCATCATATCATGATAAACCATAACTCAGTCTGTTTTTATCAACTATAATCCCACGTCAGAGGATATAATGCTGGCACCGAAGAAAGCACAGTGGCTTTGGTGACCGGCAGACCTGTCACTAATCCCGTCGCTGGCTCTTGGTAACTCCTTTTATTTGGACAAGATAATCTCTCTGAGCTCCAGTTTCCTCATCTAGAAAGTGTGAATTATGGTGCTTGGGACTGTTAAGAGGACTAAAGATCATGTCAGTGATGTATTGTTCAATTAGTTCATTCATACATTCAACAAATATTTCCTGAGCACCAACTGTGCACCTAGCACTCCTTCTAGGCCCTTGATGGGTTCTCATGGAACCTGCAATTTTAGAAAAAGGAGCTAAATAGTAAACAAATAAAGTTAATAAGTAACTTATAGCATAGGGTAGAAATGCTAAATAAAATGTGTGTGTTTGCGGGGGGGGGGGGGGGGCGGTGGGGGCAGCAAAGGCAGGGTAAATAGGATCAGAATTGCAGGAGTGGGAAGCAGGTCAAGGTAGGCTTCTTTGAGAAAGTGAGGTGTGAGCTGAATTGATGGAGGGAAGGGCGTGAGCCAGAGGAAGAATGTTCCAGGAGGAAATGGCTGGAGCAAAGTCTACTCAGGGTGAAAGGCAGAGTGGCCGCAGGGTGTTGAACAAAGGAATGACATGAGATCATATTCCTAACCGATCACTAGAGGTGATGCACTTCAATTACACTAGTACATCTAAGAGAATGTAATAGATGAGTCCTTTTCAATGGGAATAGATTCTGCTTGGGTTTATAGTGATTATTCTTTATAACAGAGCTTTAAACACAGGACCAGATTTGCCAAGGGATTCTCCCACAGTTGCATAATAATCTTTAAACATGATATCTCTGGAGATGAGTGTGTGTGTTGTGTGTACGTATGTGCATGGATATGTGCGTGTGTGTGCACATGCTAATACCTAAATCAGTGGTTCTCAACCTGTGGGTCGCGACCCCTGAGAATACATCCTGCATATCAGATATTTACATTACGATTCATAACAGTAGCAAAATTACAGTTATGAAGTAGCAACAAAAAGAATTTTATGGTTGGGGGTCACCACAACATGAGGAACTGTATTAAAGGGTCGCGGCATGAGGAAGGTTGAGAACCACTGGCCTAAATGCTACTGCCAGCCCTACCTGGATCCCAGGCAAGTCCCACCCTCTGCTGTATTTAGGTGCAAACCTATGTTCCTAGACGTAGAGCGGGGTCTGAAGAAAAAGCAACGGTCCTAAACCTCTGGTCATGAGCCATTATTCCTGTGCAAGACAGGAAAATTCAGCTCTAGGCACAGCTCAGGCCACTTGACATTCTAGTGAAAGATTTTATAAATTATGCATTTTCTCAGTTCTGCATAGTTAAATGAGAGGTGATGCAATGTTAGATCTGTGCGTGAGGGAAATAGGCAGGCCTTTAGGAGAAACCACACAATCTTCAATCGATTCAAAAACAGCAAGGGCAAAAGGGTATCTTTTATTTTTATTTTTATTTTTTTTTACTTTTCCACCAAAGCCCTGTCACGGAGCATCACACATTTCAAATAAATGTTACTACTAGGACTTTGTGATACATTTTAGGGATCTTAGCGGCAAGAGTATTAACTTTCCATATTTTACCTCATTTCTGATCTCTTTATCGAAAGTTAATGTTTCTTTACAGAGCATTGTACTTGCTAATATTGTATGAGTAAAGTGTAATGGTGCAATAAAATAAAATTTGTCCCTTGAGACAGATAAATGCCAGGCTATTGAAGGGGGACCTTGAGCTATCCACCTTCGGTTTGCTGTTGCATTACAACTGCATGCTGATCTTCATAGGTGCTTTAACTGTTAAAACTTTATATGCCACAATGACAAAATTGCACGATTTTAACATGTTTTTCTAATAAGAGATGAGTTCACTATAATAGTTCCCTGTGTTAATTTCCGTTTTTTTATTTGTCTGGAAAATTGAATTAAGCCAGGTCAAATATTCTAATTGACTTCCCTTTCTATGTTCCTTCTAATTGTAATTTAATCTTCATTGGCACTCACTATTATTAAATTATTTGTATCAGTGTTCAAATAGGATGGAAATCCTTGAGATGACAGATGTGGAAGTTTAAATGTATTCTTTGCCGATATAGTCAATAAGGGCATGGACTCTGGGCCAATGTGCCTGCGTTTGAAACCCAGCCCTGTGCTCACTAGCTGTGTGCTCAAGGGCAAGTTATCTAACCTCTGTGTGACTCAGTTTCACTGCAAGTGAAGGGAGAGGGATAGAGAGTTAGAAACATCGATCAGCTGCCTCCTGCACACCCACTGGGGATATGCCTGTAACCAAGATACATGCCCTTGACTGGAATCGAACCCAGGACCCCTCAGTCCACAGGCCAATGCTCTATCCACTGAGCTAAACCGGTTAGGGCTAGAAAATGATATTTTAGTGGGATTTTTTTTGCACTACCTGGGAAGGGAAGGCTGTGATTCCCACAAGCACTGGAACATAGTCATGATTTCTTCTCTACCCATTCTTCTTAGACCAGCTTGGCCGTATCTTCTCAAAACCTCCCAAAATTCCTACAGCACCCCATTCTGAACTATATATCATTTAGCTGTCAGTGGTTTATTTCCTGCATTTTATCAATTTTATTACAAAGGCTGGACTATATAATTGTCTGATGTAGTGGCTGTGCCTTTACTTCATTTCCTGGGTCAAGTAAGTAATCATGAGTTACTTGATTATTAATCTTGGAAAGAATCAAATAGCTCATCTGGACTCAATATTGATTTCATACGCATCTGTATACCTGGCCAGTTGATGACAAGTAGCAAAACCAACCAACGTAAACTGTCACTGGAAGGCTCATGAACTCACGCTCTTTTCTGTCAAGATCATCACAAGAAGCTTTTGTTATGAATTTAAGCCCATATGAGATGTAACACAAATTGTTTCCTGGACAATAGGAACTAGTTGCTAACACTTACATTCTTTCTACTTGCTAAACACTGTTTTAAGTATTTTTTTCTATAAGAACACAGGTTTCTGAGATTTAGATTTAAAAATCTAACAAATAATTAAAGAGTAAGGTGTAAAAACTATTTAATATTAAAGAACTGAAATATATAAATCAAAGTCACATTAGGGCTTGAGTTGCACACAGCAATTTTTACAAAGTAATTAATAAATATATATATTAAGCTTTCTCTAGTGCAGCGGTTCTTAACCTGTGGGTCGTGACCCCTTTGGGGGTCGAACGGCCCTTTCACAGGGGTCGCCTAAGACCATCGGAAAACACATATATAATTACATATTGTTTTTGTGATTAATCACTATGCTTTAATTATGTTCAATTTGTAACAATGAAATTGGGGGTCACCACAACATGAGGAACTGTATTAAAGGGTCGCGGCATTAGGAAGGTTGAGAACCACTACTCTAGTGTTATCTTTTAGCCTTGGAGGGAGCTAAGTTGTGTGTGTGAGGGTTGGTAATGGAGGTTGGGGCTATTTGATTCTTTCTAAGGTGAACAGTCAAGTCACTGAGGATTACTTACTATAGATGCCCAGGAACCCAGATGAAGCCATTGCTACTAAAACATAAGACAGTCCAGTCCAGCTTGATGGATGTGCAGTAAGAGAGAAGATGTAAGAATATAAACAACCAATAGCTCAGTTGTGTAGGTCATGTTAGGGTGCTCTAAAGTTTGGGAAGGGTTTTGAGGAAAAGATGGGGCTGAGCTGGTCTAGGAAGGATGGGTAGAGAAGAAATAATGAGTATATTGCAGTGCGAGGAAGCATAATTTCTTCTTTCCAGGTAGCTAGTTCAAAAGAATATACATACATATATCTATGAACTTGAAATAGGTCATATAAAAAAAAAGTGAAAAGCAAGTATTCTCTCATCAGTATAGTCTCCTGGGTTGAAGATGTCTCTGGTCCCAGCAAGTGGCTATCAGGGAGGAGGCAAACACCACAGGGATGTGGAGAACTGCATTATCTTTTCCTTCTCTTGGGCCAGGCTATGCCGGATATAGGGAGGGTTGGGTTTCAGAAGGCATGGCCATGGCCCTGTGCCTCTGGGTGCATAAATGCTGCTAAGCACGGGTATGTATGTGCATATGGGAGGCTGGAATTGCTGGAAAATTAACCACCATCCATAAGCAGTTCTTACCAACTGAAAGCAGTGGGTGTCTAGATATCTCAGCTCCCTCACCCCTAGGTTGGGGCAACTCTGTGGTGTGCTCTACCCTGGCTTCCCGAGTGAGTTCTCCACTGGGGTTAAGCTCTGGGTGCCCACAGCTGACTTGATAGTACACTCTTTATTGGCTCACTTCCCCATCCGACTACTGGGGCTTTCTTCACCTTTAAGATAAACTACCTGTTCTTGAATTCTTGTCTCAGGCTCTACTTCTGGGAGAACCCAAACAAAACTGAAACAGGAATTTTGGGGGGTGAAAAAGACAGGTTTTAGGAAATTTTAGAAATTAAGGGGACCATGGTGGAAGCACAGGTCTGCAGAGCAGCAGAAGGTATATTTCCATAGAATAGGGGAAGCTGAAAAGCTGCAACAGGTACATTTCCATAGAATGAGGGAGCTGGGAACAGCAAAAGGTCTATTGTTACAAAATAAAGAGAAAGAAGTCCTTCATCTAGAAGGAGAAAAAGAAAGCCCGAAGGGAATAGGAAAACAATAAGGAAGGAGGTGGGGAGAGCCTCACATATCCCATGTGAGGTTTGACCTTCGAGCCCAGGAGTTACTGTAGTAACCAGTCCAAGGGAATAGTGACCAATCAGAGGGGATATCAAGGCACCAGGATCTGCAGCCTTTATAAGCCATAGGGAAAAGGAACTCAGTGGGACTCTTTTCCCCTCCCTACTTGGGAGTCCATTCTGTGGGACTCTTTCCCTCTCCCCATGTGGGAGTCTGTACTTGTTCTTCAATACATCTCCACCTTTGCTCTACCACTTTCTGTCCATGGATTCATTCTTCGATTCTGGCGGACAAAGAATCGGGTTTCCAGTCTAAAAAGTCTGTATCAAAACCAGCGGGAATGCATGTACACTGTGCCATATGTTCCCTTTCAGGAAATCCTTCCCATGACTCCTGCATATAGAAGTGTGAGCTGGGGGTGAGTGGCACAGTGCTGTCATGAACCCATTGGTCCTGTCTGTCAGTGTCATATGTCCACTCTTGCGTTCAGTAGTAGCCAGTGCCTTAATAAACTGAGCAAAACCCACATGGTACACTTACCACCACTTACAGATGGCTTAGCAACAAAAATCTTGTCTTATTTTGCAAACAAAACAAATCCCATTCCCACTTTCCCCTGTCAGCTTTGCTCCATGTGGGAGCTTCATGCTGTCAGTATTCCCCGTGTGTGAGTAGCCTTCAAAAGTTCTGAGTCTTAACGATTACCCCAAAGCAGAAATTGTGGCATAAATTTCCATGTGTGAAGTACATATAACAGCTTGAGTTAAACGGACCCTAAACATATGGCATTGTTTTCTGTATTTTCTAACACATGGGCAGCTTCTCACATTTCAAGTCAACTGAATATGAGAAGACTATAGGCAAATCTTCTTGGAGGATTAACCACCAGGAAATATATTTGGTTTGTATAAATATTTGGGGTGGGATGGATGATGAGGTTAGACACCTTTCAAAGCTACACTGCATATTGCGGTGTGGTAGGCCAAGGAGAGACCTGGTGGAGGATTCTGGGTTCACCTGTATCTGGACTGGCTGAGCTTCAGACCCTCTCCTCTGACACAGGCTGCAGCAGAGAGGGCAAGCAGAGCCGTAAGACTAGAGCTGGAGGAGTAGGTGTTGGCCAGCCTGGTGCCTTTCTCATGTGTGACTGACAGGGACCAATGAGACACGAAAACATCTCTCTTTCTATGCCCTGATGCTGCTATCATTCTGGATGGATTGTATCCTGTGTATAAGCTTATGCCACTTGCTCAAGGGCCACCAGGTAAAGTCCTTGGAAACAGTCCAGAATATATCAAATGGATCTAGTCCCTAGTGACCAGATTCCATGTAGGAGTGGGGTGAGGCCCCATTCTGTGGTTCAAGAGTTAAAGATGATGCAAAACCAAACATCAGAATTATACTCTCCCTAGGAGAGATCAATTCTACTCACCTCTCAGGGAGCTGCACTGGAAGAGGCAGTGATGCACCTGTAGTTCTCTTCAGGTGATGATTGACAGGGAAAGGAAAAACGGAGGCTTGATAGCCATCTCTCCCCTGAGCAGCTCACTTAGCTTTGTCAGGCCTCCCCAGCCACAACCAGCTCTGCTGTCCTCATTACTGAAATGAGCCCACCAGAGTGCCAGAGTGCTGCCCTCCCTGCTCACCCTGGGGAAAAGCTACAATCCCAGGGAAGAAGGGTGCACGGGGTTTGGAAGCCAGGCAGTTCTGATTTCTGACACATTCCAGCTGTGTCTCAAACACAGAGTTGGTGTGAGAACCAACCAAAAAGTTGGTCATCAATGCATCCTTTGGATTCATTGATGACCAAAAGGGGGAAGTGTGGACCAAAAAAAAAAAAAAAAGCCAAATGCTAACCTGACTAGCTCAGGGAAGGCCTGCATGGCAGTTTTGCAAACTCAAAGATCTAAAGTAACCACAAAGGATGGTCTGAAATTAAAACTTTAACTAAAAGCAGTTTATAGTGGGTAGTCATGTCCTAGGCCAGTATCTTCCCTGATAAAGGTCAATCTTTATCTTAACTGAACCTATTGTCTTTTTGCATCTGAGATAACATCCTTGTGAAATGTCAGGGTAACTTGTAACTTCCCTTTTTCCAGACCCTGCAGGGCACAACCAAATACATCTGGGCTCCTGGACAGAGACCACAAATTCCCTCATTGTTATTGTTATAATGTTAAGTGTTGACTGTTAACTATCCTGCCTCTGTCCACCTAAGTCAAAGAAGTATGTGTCTATCATTTTACTTTTTATCCAATCCCAGAGGTTTCCCCTCTTTGATTTCTCCCGCTTCCCTAATCTATCACCAATGGATTTCCTTTAACCCACTTAGGTCTCCTCCTTTGATTGTAATGTACAAAACAAGGTGAAGAACTGCCGTTCTCCAGAGCATTATCCCAGTCCAATGAGATTCTGCTTCCTGGCAGTTGTCAACAGTTTGGCTCAAATGAACTCACAAAAATTCCCCCCCCCCCTTTTTTTTTTTTAAGAAAAAAAGCCCAAACAGGAGAAGCAGTGTACAGGATAGTGCAAGATACTGCTGTGAGGCTTTACGAAGTTCATGATGCTTAGGCAGTTGAAGTTCATTGCAGAGATGCCGAAAGGGGAAAGAGGACTTGCCTTGCGAGGGGTCTGTCTTCCCTTCTCCATCCGCTCTGTCTCCCCAGGGCTGTCCCTGTCTCCCCGCGCGCTCCCACTCCATCTCGGTGGAGGGGAGAGGCGTCGCGGGGTCCCGGGCTCGCCCCGCGCCGCTGCAGTTGCGCGCGGCCGCCTCTAGATGGAACTTTCTCACCAACACAAGGCCCGGCCACGGCTGCCCCGGCGCCAGGAGGCGGGGCGCTCTGGCTCTCCCCGGGGCAGGTACGGGTTGCCTGGGCTGTAACTCGCGGGGAGGGCTGCGGAATGATTCTACAGTCAAAAGCCCGGAGGGTTTCCATTAGCTGGAGGCGAAGGGAATCCCGAGGTTTCCCTCAGGCTCGGAGCGCGAGTCCGCAGCAGGTCCTGCGCGCGCCTGCGGCTCCTTGATCAGCTCAATGCAAGCCGGTCACCACGACCGACTGCGCGCACCCCTGCGTGCCCTGCCCGAGCGGGACCGCCTCGGGTCCACCCCGAGTGCCGGGAGCTCGGTGAAAGGGTCCCCCCGAGTCTCGATGTCGAGGGTGGGGAGACTCGGACCAATGGCCGAACCGCGGGCGCGGCGGGGACCAACTTTGCAGGGCACCGCGCGACCGGCGGCCTCTACTGGGAACATCCCCGGAAAGTAAACGGGTGGCGGGACCCTTGCCCTCCGCTATGTCTTCTTCACGGGGACCCTTTCGGAGCTGGGCTCGCGGCCTCGACAGCGCGCTCCGGGTGGGTGGCCTCGCGCGGCGCCTGCCCGCGTGGGTCCGGGCTCAGCTCCTTCCCAGCCACGCTGCTCCTCCCCGCCCCCTCCCCGCCACTCCTTCCCCTCCCGCCGCCTTTGGGTCCTCCCTTTTCCGTAGGCGGGTGGGGTGATTTTAAAATCAGAACTGTTGACATTTCTGGTCCCCACGTCGCCGAGGGCTGAGCGATGTAGCGCGGAGGGGACTCCGCCGGGGCGAGCGTCCGCCTCCCTGCCGCGCCGGGGCAGCGCGGTGACCCCGAAATCCGGGGCCTCCCGCCCCTCGGGGTGCCTCCTCCTGCTCCCGAGGTGACTGGTTGGCGCGAAGCGATTGGCGACTCGGGGCGCGATTCTGGCCGCGGCTCCGCGCGCCGCACCGGGTGAATGGCCGCGGGCGGAGGACTGGAGGCGCCGCGCGCAGACCAATCGCGGCCGCGGGTGGGAGGATTTGTTATTCACATGGAAGAGACTTGGCGCCCGGCGGCCCCGCGCAGCCCTGCAGCCCCAGACCAGCCACAAGTGCGCCGCGGTGCTCGCCTCGAGCGGCGGTGGCGGCGGCGCGGACATGGAGCTGCGGCCCCCCGCCCGCTTCCGCACCGCGCCCTCTGCGGGGAGCAGGGTAAGACTCGCCGAGCGGCAGAGCCAGGGAGAGAGGAGAGCAAGTGCCGAACCACAGGGGCAAAGCTCCCACCCCAGCTGCCCCGCAACGCGGTGCTGGAGGAAAAAGGAGACCCCCGCCCCCCGAATTCACCCCTCTCTCCGTTTTCCTCTCTCAAACCGCTCCGTGGACGGCCGGCCAGGCGCACGGTCCCCGCTCAGACCACTTTAGAGAGGCGCTTTCCTGGGCACAGCCCCCTGGCCTGCGCGCCCGGAGTCCGGGGGAGAGCTGGCGGGCAGAGGTGATGGAATGGGGGGCGCGGGGGCGGAGGCAGCGGGGGGCGAGGGCTGGCCGGGCATTGGAGCTTGATTGGGTGTCTGTTGATCCTACGTTGCGAAGAGCCAGGCAGCCACCCCTCTTGTCTTCCCGTGATGACATTCCAGTGGAGAGGTTCAGAAAAGGGGGAGGCTTAGCTCGGAACTCCCACGGCTTGGAGAGGTGATCCCCCAAAAGTTTCGCCGGCGACTGGGAGCCTGAAGGGCGAGGGGCGGGGGCCGCGCCCGGGCTGCTCGGCCGGAGAGTGGGGCGGCGTTTCAGGCGCCCTTACTCCGCGGGCGCGCCCGGCGACCTCCTGGACCGGCCCTGGCGGAACCGGACCCGCCCGCGGGGATGCTGAGGTACCTCCGTTCCGTGAATCTAGCGGGTGGTATTCCTAAAGTTAGAGGCTGCTGGGATGCGTGGGGATGCGTGGGGGTAGCCCTGGTCTCCGGAGTGTGGGGCTGGGCGATGAATGCCTCCCCGGGACCCAGGGCAGGTGGGGGTCGCGGGACGAGCCCGGCGGCTTGGGGGCCCTGGAGACCCCCGCGTCCCCGCACGGCGTCTGCCTGCCAGGAGTTTGCGTTCTCCGAGGGAGCGCGGCGGGGCTGGGATTTCCGCGCCCCCCTTTTGAGGCTTTCCGGAAAACACTGGAGTTCCCTGTCCTGTTGGGGGAGGGGAGGGGAGGGATGGTTTTGAGGATCTCGAGTTTAAGAAACAAAGGCAGATGCTCGCGACAGCTCCCCGGGAGCACCTGCGGCCGGCGGCCCGTGTCGGGCAGATGCGTGGGGCGTGGGCGCGCGGGGAGGCCAGGTGCCGGCTTCCGGGCGCGCCCGGGGACCAGGCGGCGTGGGAAAGGCAGGAGTCGCCCGGGACTTCTCCCGAGACCCCGGAGGGGCTGCGAAGAAGAAGAAGGCAGGTGCAGCAGGGAGGAGGGGAGCGGGGCCGGGTGAGTGGCTGCGGGCTCAGAGGGAGGTAGAGATAGGGAACCTTCGGAGCCTGCCCAGAGCCGGTCCATCTGCTCAGCCAAGACCCGAGATTCCCTGGAGGTTCGTACAGTTGTCGAAAATGTAACACCGGGGCGAGGGTTGGCCCCTCCCCCTTCTCTCTCTATTTCTCTCTCTCTATTTCTCTCTCTCTATTTCTCTCTCTCTATTTCTCTCTCTCTATTTCTCTCTCTCTCTCTCTCTCTCTCTCTCTCTCTCTCTCTCTCTCTTTCTCTCTCTCTCTCTCTCCCCTCCCGCCGCCCTCCTCCCTCCCTCTCACACTCACCCCAAAACCGTCCATCTGACAGGTCCCTTTAGTCCAAATGAAATACAGAGGGACCTGCGACTCACCCAGGTGCGCAAGGCGGCACCCCACTCTTCATGGAATTGTTTTCCTCGGGGCCCAAACTGCAGAGCCGGGTCAGAGGGTGCCTGCGCACCCAGGATGCGGGGTGAAAATAGTCCCACCCGACAACCGCAGAAACCCAAACCTAGTCCTCGCAGCCCGTCCCGCCCGGGGTGGCCGGTGGGACTGGCCTGTTTGCTATTTGGGGGTGATCCTTTCCCACCGGCCTGGCGGCGTGGGAGTCTCACCATACCCAAGAATATGTTACGGTCTCCACCACTTACCCGGGCCCAATGCAAGTCCTGCCAACGAACAGAGTTGGAAAGCAGGGTTGGTGGTGGAAATACTGACAAGGAAAAATCATAAACCGGAGAACTACATTCCGATGATAGCTTGTATTTTGCTTGAAAGAAAAGAGAAAAAGAGCCACCAGCAGGTAGATCTTGGATAAACAGCTTATTGCACTTGACTGTAATTTCCATTTTCCGGTATGAAATTGTTTGTCAATAATTGCAAATGGCTACAGAAACCACTTCAGGTCCCCTCGGTCCCTTGCTTGTGAGCAATGTCCTGGAAGATCGCCGGAGGAGACTGAACTAGCTGGGTGACGCTCATTGCCTGCTTTTTGAAAATAGGTGGTTTGATAATTTTGAAGAGAAAAGCCATCCCCATCGGGGAAAACGAGTTAAGGTTTTTAAATGTCACTTTCTCATTTCAGATTCAACTACCTGAGATAGAGACAGAGGATTCTTGCCTTTAAACCAGGGAGTCGGGGAGGAACAGCCGAGGGAGGGGAGGCTCTCTGGGAGAGGATTTGCCCAGAATAAGGAAAAAGATGCTGAGAACACAGTTGCATTGTTCTGTGTGGGCTTGATTTGGTCGATTTGGTTTGTTAGCTAGCTCTGCCCTTCCCTGCTTCCGCTGTAAATGATGACGACTTGAGTAATTCCAAAAACTTCTAAATTTGAAAGGAACAGATAAAAGCATCAAGGAGTGCAGGAGAAAGTTAGAGGTCTGGAGCTGTGTGCTCTTTTCAGAGTTGGCTGCGCAGATTGGCGCTGTTACAGAGCTGGTGTAATTGGTATTTATGCAGCAAACAACCAGCTGACGTTCATGTTGGCAGTATCACATGCCAATCTTTGTGGGAAAATGTTCCATTGTCTTCAGGGCATGAGGCACAGAACACTGTACACACACACACACACACACACACACACACACACACACACATTCCTGGCAGCAGTGATGTTTCTCCTTCTGAGTTTCCTTCCCAACGTCTTCCTCCTGTAGTTAGAGTGCCCGAAGTGAAGGGGACCTTGCTGTAGTCTGAGGAGTGGAGTTACTCTGTCCCAGTATCTTAAGAAGATGCTGCCTGGATTTGTCTCTTAACTGGACTCACAGCAAAGACCTGGCTATGTCTGTACCTTTTGAACAGGCTTCCCAAGGTTCAGGAAGCTGTTACTGTTTTCCTGATAGAACCCAGGGAGTTTGTATCACCAGATACACACATGTAGTTTGCTCAGAGGGACAGTCACTCCATGTTGTTCCAGGAGAGGGTGTGAACAGAGAGCCAGTTGGATCCTATTGTTTTTATCCCAAGAGGGGGTTTTCTGTCTGCTAGGAAGTTAGATCCCTCCCTCCCTCCCTCCCTCCCTTCCTCCTTCCCCCCTTCTCCCTCCCTCTCTCCTTCCCTCTCTCCTTTCTTCTTTCCTTTTTACTTGGCTCTGAGAGGAGTTTTCTTTGATTTTCATTTCTACTTGCTGTTTTGACAACTTGTGACAAACTCATTCACTGACGAAGGACCTTGAGCATGATGCATTCTCATCCCAGGACCCGCTGATTTCAGGGCCGCTGTGAAGAGGCCCCTGACTCATGGTGATTCCCAGCTTTGGCTTGTTACATTGCAAGTCTTTATCATTATTAGAGACTTTTATTTGGTAAAGAAATGATGGATCTCCTGGAAAATATCTTACCAATGCAGATGTTCTAACTGGGGAAGATATTAATGCATCTGCTGGTTTTGATACCTGTTAGTGAATCTATTCTCTCCCTAGGCAGGGCCAGGGGAATGAGAGAACCTGGTCTTCAGATCATGACTTGTAGGACACATTAGCACTGAGGGAGGGAGGAGATCCACCTGGGGGAGGAAGGAACAGGTGAGCAGAAGTGGACGATGTGGGACAGGCCAAGAAGAGTTCATGGAGATTATTGAGCACCTGCGTTGCCACTTGCATGCTTTTTCAGACAAGGTTATGCCTAAAGATAGAAATCTGCTGGCTGCTTATTGACTAACGCTTCCAGTGGTAATGACCCTTAGTGGTAGACGCCCTGCATTGTATTCTGCATATGACTTAGGAGGGTTTCTTGTTGTCTCTTCTCACTGTGGAAGAATACCTTGTCACCACCTCCTTCAGCATAGACATTGGATGCTCTAAGTGTCCATGACCCCAGCTGTCCAGGTCAGGTATTGCAATTCTATTGACTTTATTTTCTTGTGTCCTTTCCAGTTTTCCTTCAATTTCCTTTGATTTCTTGGACACATGACTTGTTAAGATCTCATTAGCCCTGAGTGTGATGGGAAAGGGACTTTTTTAGCTATTCCAAGCACAATGCACCTGCAAAATATGTGAGTTCTAGGAATGATTGCTTAAAAAAAAATAGTACCCCAATACATTCTGAAAGTATCTGCATACTTTTACATACATTTTATCATTTTATTTCACAACCCTGGGAGGCAGCCAGAAATCATTCCTCAGTTCAGAGAAGAAGAAATTGATCCCAGGTGAAGTGACTTGCCCAGTGCCATGTAGTGAGTACTGGGGTGGGTGAGTTTGGAATTGGGGACTTCGCAGATCCCAGTGTGCCACACTCATAGTCCACATTATCAAATCAGGGTTGGCCCCATATCCGTCAATGCTGTCCTGCACACAGGACATGGAGTAAAGACCCACTGATGAAGGGAAAGAACACAGCAGCACTTTTGCGTTTGAATTTTGGCTCAAGATTTGAGACACATTCATATAACATTTCTGTTTTTAGCTTCCTTGTATCCCAAAACGAAGGCCCGATACCAACCTCATATGTGTATTTTGTGAAGGAAATGAGGTAATGTGTGTGAGGCTCCGGGCACACTGTGGGCATTCAATAGATGTTGGTTTTTACCCCTTTTCCCTTTTCTTATCTGATACACACTATAAAAATGGCTTCTCATTACTTTAAATATGGTCTTTTTAGGCAATAGCTGTAATATTGAAGAAAAAAAAAACCCTGTGAAAATTGAATTCTACTAAATCAGATTATATTTTAAGTGCACAGGGGTTTTAGCTATTTATAGGGGAATCTATGGTGAATTCCGTTGTAATGCACATAATCACTTTCTCCTTTATCTGTTTAGTAAGTTGAGCGTCTCATGTATCAGATTTTCTTAATATGAGGCTTGCTGGTACAGAAGAGCTTTCCGAACCCCCTCTCACTGATGGAAAAGTCACTCAGTTTGCAAACAAAATCAGTCATTGTGTTCATTTGGCAAAGCCTTGCTGTAGTGTTTGAGCATAACCTCATATTCCTTTATTATTAAATAATAGATTCTCAGAATGGGAAACTGGAAGACACCTTAGAGATCCCATCACAGGGTCCATCTCTCTCATTTCCCGACGAGGAACTAGAAGCACATTGAGGTAAGGTGTCATGTCCAGTGACGCCAGCCAGTGACTGTCAGGCAAGGATGCACTTCCAGACCGCTGTTGCCAGTCCTCACGCTCTGTCTGGCCTGTCCTCACGCTGCCCCCTCCAAGATCCCAGGGCCATGCACACACGTTTTGGTGTAGGAGATGATAGACGAATATGATGCATTTTCTAAAACAACCAAAGGAGCTGCAAATGTGGGCAGTTTCAAGGGAAACTGCTGGATTTGCAGTTTTGTGAGTTGATGACAATATACAGCTTAACCTTTTCGTTAAAGAGCTGAGTGGAATCCAGTATAGAGATGCTGCTTGGCCCATTATGAGAAAATAAATTACAATTCTTGGCTAATGTTATTCCTCAGTGAGGATTTTACCATATCATGTCTTAAAAGCAGGTGCCAAGTGCAACGACAGACCCTGATAGATCCTCCATGGTTTGAAGGCTTTCTTCTCACTGGCATTAGGCAGGCCAGGAAACTTGATTTGAACCAAGTTTAGACAAACTGTATTTGATAGTCTCAATTTTTTGAGAGATTCATAAATCACCCTGCCCTTGGGGGTGGGGGGTGGGTGGGAGGTAATCAACCAAGGACCTTATATGCATATACTAGTATGCATGGCCCATGGACACAGACAATAGGGTGCTGAAGGCCTGGGGTGGGGGGCGGGGAGGGGTGATTTGGGGAGGCTCAATAGGGGAAAATAGGGGACCTATGTAATACTTTTAACAATAAAGAATTATTTAATAAATAAATCACCCTGCCCTGGAAATGCCTTCTGCCCGCCCAGATTGTCTAGTGTACTCTTAATTAGTACATAATTATTCTTAAAGAGCTAACCATGGAAGATATACACATTTCTGGAAGATTTCAGTGGGCAAGCAGGGCCTTTATTCTCCATGTGAACTGTCATAACCAGCCTCTGCAGCCCTGGGGACTTTCTCAGTCCTTGGACTGCGGTGCCACTTACTAGCTCAGGACCTTGGGCTATATTCAACCTTTCTGAGCCTTCTTATTTATACAAAAGCTAATCTGTGAATGAAAATTCAATAAGATACTCTCTTAGGCACTTGGGACCTTGGTACAGAGAAGGTACGTGGAAAATAAAAAGCAGAATTCAAGGCCCTGGCCCTTGAGAAGCTGTTCTTACCACTGGCCTTTCAGGGAAGTTGTTAGGGAGCCACAGAATCAAGTTCCAGTGTGTGTGCAGGGGGCGTGGAGGAGCTGCTCCCCAGCAGACCCAGGTCTGAGAGAATTGCTGGAAGTGCGAATGACATATGATGTACCTGTACTGAGGCTGGGGCGGGAGGGAGTGACCAGGAAGGCTCCAGGGTGGGGTTAAGCCTCCTCCAGGGTTGGGAAGCACCTCTTGGGGGCTCAGAAATAGTGCAGGGCATCTCCTCTCCCCACGGGTAGGTTTCTGGAGTGTAGACCTCACACCTCCTTGAACGAGTCCATCAGCAAAGGTGAGGTTTGTAGCAAACCCCTAGAGGAAGGTCAGTTTGGGAGGAAAACTATCTTATTTTAAGCCAAGCACGGAACAGGAAGTAGAGCTATTTGCTTTTGTAGCACAACATGGTCATTATTTCTTTAAAACTCACCAACTCCTTAACTAGGACGAGTTCAGATCGAAGCTCATGAGAATTGCCTGAGAGCAAGGTTAGGCAGCATAAGATTATACAATAAAGCTGAATTTATGTAGGTTTTTTTTTTTTGTTTTTTTTTTTTTTACAAACTTTCAAGTATATTTTTTTCTTAGAATTTAAAAGGGAAACTAAAGGTTCTAGCTGTCAAGAGTCTGTGATTTTTATAACAATGTATCAGATTGTGAAAGGAGCTCGATATCTGATACGTAGCTCTGATTTTAATTTTAAAGTGAGTGAATTCAGGGAACACCTCACCGAATGGGCAAATATGGAAAGAGTTGCTCTGCTTCAGTGGAAAATGAGCTGCAGACTAGATTAGCACTAGTAGCTCCACTCACCCTGTGCCAGGTACTGTGCTTTCTGGCAGGTTCCCTCGACCCTTTACAGATAAGAAGACCGAGCTTTATTTAGAGAGATTATGTGCCATTAGTTCCATGCTGCAGAGGAGGGAGCTTAGGCAAAACTTCAAGTGAGCTGTCCAATAAATAATAAGCAAAATGAACCTCTTGTTTTCCATTTAAGGGCATTCATCTAATATAACTCATTCCTCTCTCACTGCTATTTATCCTTCAACCTTTCCTTAAAGCTCTAAACAGACCTATGAGAAGCTAGAGAGACTGAACATGATTGTAAAGACGAATACTTTGAAAAGAAACTCAATTTTATTTCTTCAGGACTGTATAGCAAAGGCACTAGGTTAATGCCATGTGAGTATGTAAGGATGATTTGTAATTAACAGATGGACCGTCTTTATGTTCGCCTATAATTGGAAATCGTTTATTCTCTGAAGTGGTTTAAGTACTTGGGAGGCAGCCCCATGAAATGAAGAAAGACTGGTCTTTGGAGAACAATAGGCCCACTTCCTTTCCCCCATAAAGATCCCTCCTTCACGTATTCTTTTATTCTGTGCTCTGCCAGAAAGGATATGCAAAGGGTCAGCCCAGCCATGTGGACTTGGTCTCAGGTTCTGAATTAGTGATCCGAGTTAATAAGGTTTTACTATCTTATAACTGGTCTTCCTTGTGAAACTGTAAAACACAATTCTACTTCCCTGTGGTCGGTGCAATTTATGGTCCATCGCTTACATGATTTCAGCCAGAAAGTCAAGTTGACTTTCTAAGTGTTTCCTTTTGTGGACTGCCTGAGGTCAAGCTGTTGTTGAATTACAGATTTTCTGAAGAAGAAGCAGCTGCCAGGAGAATTGCATGCGAGAAACATCAGGAAAGGACTAAGTAGATTGGGGTAGAATAGAGGAAATCTAGGGTTTAGCATATGCCAGGAGGCAGGGAATGCCTGTCGTAGGCAGAATAGAACTATCTCAGCTGAGTGGCTGCGTGTCTGAATACCCTCCAGGTGTCCACTCGGAAATCCAGGCCAGTGGGCTGTGATGGGCCCCCCGTTCTAATCTGAAAGTGGAGAAAGTGCAGATTTCTCCGAAGGCTCTTGGACATATGTTCCATTGTCCTATAGGGAGGCACCTTCCTTTCCTTTGGGACAGGAAGGATGGAATGAAAATTTTATGAACTGGAAATTGAACATATGAATGGAAAATACAAGCAGATGTTGGTTGTCTAGGGTAGAGGAAAATTGTTACAATTTCAGGTTTCAAATCTCTCCTTGCAAGTAGGTTAGAAATGAGCATTAGCTTAACCATCCTGCCAAAATAAGTCGGTGCTATTTATTCTCTCAATTGCGTGTGTTTCAAATATCTGATTCCCTTATGTTAGGTCAGTTCTAGTTTTCAGGTAAAGCTCCTCAAAAGTCCTTTGAAAGAATCTCATGGAATTCTTTAAGAGCCAAGGTCCTAGAATAAACTTTATTTTGAATTGATTTGATTGTAGATGTTTTCACTCCAGCTTATTTCTCAGTCTTGATGAAATAACTGTTTTCCCCACGGAGTCAGATGAAATTAAGAAGCTCTTCAATTGATCTCCAGATCTGATTTGCTCCTAGTGATTCTAGGATCAAGGAATGTTTACTTTAGGACTGTAAACATGCCCATTGCTTCCACCCTGACACATTCTATTGGAAACTCCCACAGTGGTAATAGGAATATCTTCACCCATAACCCTCCCTATGTGCTTAATTTTCAAGTCTTTGTTTTGTTATCACAGAACAATAAGATAATTTATATGAAATAACTGACATTGTATGGGAAATCTTTTCAAAAGCTATGAAACTTACACACTGTGGGTTTCTGGAGTGGATTTCTTCCGTGTGTGTGTGATTGAATAATCACTTTTTATTCTACTGGGAAATCTGAGGCACCAAAAAAATGTCATTAACAGACAACTGGCTTGTTGAATACATCACAGAAAAGAACCTTTCATGATGATTTTGTGGTCAAAATTTAAATGCTAAATTCAGACAGCTATAAAAACTACAAACAGATTTGAAAAGAAAGAATGCCATCAATCACAGGATTTTTACCTTCTCGGAAATTAGATTTATTGAAATATACTGGTAAATAAAAATACTTTCTGGCTTGGGAGAATCAACCTAGTTTCTGATTACCCCCCCCCCCCCTCCAAAAGTATCATCAATCTCTCTGTTTAGATGCAGTGCAGCCAGGTGTGCAGAATCATAGGGGGACAAAAAGAATTAGCTTCTTGCTGAATAGGGGAAGTTAAGCCCCCCCCCCCAAAAAGCTGGTGTAACAGGGCTTAAAACTGTGAAAAATGTAGACCCATTAAACTGAACCCCCTTTTCCCTTCTCCTGCCCCCAGGAATAATTCTGCTGCAGGGCTGATTTCAAGGACATGGATTGTTGACCTCATCCCAACACCAGAACCTCAGCGGTTATTCTGACTTTTGCACCATTCCAGGCAAGTTGACTTTATATGGAAATAAAATTGAACCTTAGAGGTCTGATGGAAATTCACTGTGACATTCCAACCAGGAAAACTTGCTGAAGCCCACAGAGCCTTTCTCAGGGGGCCTGATGGTAGCCTCCAGAAGGTGCGGCCTCAGGTGGTCCCCCTTCTTCTGTGGCAAGAATAAACTTTGGGTCTTGGATTGCAACACCACCTGTGGAGAAAATGGTATGCGAGGGAAAGCGCTCAGCCTCTTGCCCGTGTTTCTTCCTCCTGACCGCCAAGTTCTACTGGATCCTCACGATGATGCAAAGAACTCACAGCCAGGAGTATGCCCACTCCATACGCGTGGATGGGGACATCATTTTGGGGGGTCTCTTCCCTGTCCACGCAAAGGGAGAGAGAGGGGTGCCTTGTGGGGAGCTGAAGAAGGAAAAGGGGATCCACAGACTGGAGGCCATGCTTTATGCCATCGACCAGATTAATAAGGACCCTGACCTCCTCTCGAATATCACTCTGGGTGTCCGGATCCTTGACACATGCTCCAGGGACACCTACGCTCTGGAGCAGTCCCTCACGTTTGTGCAGGCGCTGATAGAGAAAGACGCTTCGGATGTGAAGTGTGCGAATGGAGACCCACCCATTTTCACCAAGCCCGACAAGATATCTGGAGTCATAGGTGCTGCAGCCAGCTCCGTGTCCATCATGGTTGCTAACATTTTAAGACTTTTTAAGGTAGGTAAAGGCATTGTCTTTCTGACGATTCTGAAAGAATAATAAATTGTTCTGACACCAACGGCAGGTTTAAGAAGCAAGTGAAGATGATGAAAGTGCTCATTGATCCGCCTTCAGGGTCACTGGGTTTCCCAAATAGAGGATTCTGTGTCTGGGTTTCTGCACGTGTTAATGTAGTTCCATTATTTAGAACTAATCATGACTGTTCTTTTTCTGAACAAACAGAAAGATGGTAATTTCTGTGACATGTTGAGTCTTCAACATCCTGGAATATCTTCTTTACTGAGGCTCATTTAAAATCAAAGCAAGTATTTTTAGAGAGTATAATGAACTCTTCACACATTTAGCATAGGAAGCATTGCTATGGTATTTGAGATATTAGATAATTTACTTGGTGAAAGTTCTTTAAAGTGGGATCCTCTGTTATGACAAAAGTTCCTGTGTGAAGAAACAGTATTTATTACTAATGTGTAGATGGGAGTGACACTCTGGGCTAAGGTGGCCATAAAATTGTCAGGTTTATTATGGCTACAGAAGAGCAGAACCTCATTAATTCAGACTGCCCTGATACAGCCTTGGGATAATTATATATAATTCTTATTGAGTTAAAAGTTCAACTTTAGCAAGATAATTCAATACTTTTTGACTTAGATTTCTATTCAGATGATCTATTACCTATAAATTACATTTACGTATTGAATAAAATTGGCAAAATAAAATGATGTGTGTAACAACACCTTGAGAGTATAAAGTGCCATAAAAATAGTTATTGTAACTCACTATCTTTCATTAACTTTCTCATTTTATTTGTTAATGTCCATTATGTAGTCTTTTGTAATGACAATTTTTAAAATTGAAAATACTTTTCATTCTGATTTCCTACTCTGGAACATGCCTTTTCCAACTTACTCTGAACTAATGAGGCTTTGCTTGGTATTGAGAAACTGTTCCTATGCATATTACATTTAAACATATTAAAAGAATATGGAGAATTAGGTGACAGATCTAGTGACAAAAGTGAGCAAAGTGATGGAAAACCTGCTTCACAATAAAGATAAAAGGAATTGAATCGAAGGCTTTCTGGTTGGGAAGATATCTTGGAGGACCATCTCGTGTGGTTCACTTCATGCGCTGTAATCATCTCTGTAACACCCTTCACCCCCAAAGGGGCTGTCCAGCTTCTGAATGAATTCCCTTAGTTTGGAGAAGAGAATGCTAAGAGGCAGCTTAATGAGTCTTTTCAGGTGGATGACATTTTCTCAAATGAGGATGCTGCTGAGCAGAAGCAGCTCTGTGTCTGAGGAGGTGCAAACAGGCTTTAGGGAATTCTGACACTTTTGAGCAGGACATTAGGAAGAGACCCATGCCTGGAGGAGGACACCGAGTAAAACAGGCCGCCAAGGGCTCTCTAATTCTTCATCTCTGGAAACTTTCACGGCAAACTGGCAAGTTGTTAATAATTTATCCTGGGCTTAGCTGACCCCTTGTCCAGAGGCAAGATGCAGAAGCAGGACTCTGCAGGGTTCCCTCACATCCCGGGCCCTAGGACTTCTCCCAGCAGTCCCCACTCCGAGCCACAGGGCATTTTCTGCTCTGGGTGATGTCCCACTCCAGCCACCTCCCCACTTGTCTGACTTGATCTCCTTCCCTGCTTTCTCCAGAGCATCTCTTTCTGTTCCCAACTCAGCAACTATGGCCCAACAACGATCACTTTTAGAGAAGAGGAAAACCTTCATGAAGATTTTCTCCCTTCCTTCTGTTACCTTCCCCTAATGGGCTAATTCTGGTTCCCATCCATCCCACCAGAAATACTCTGAATCCTTCTTCTTCCTGTAGTCTTGTGCCCCGTTAGGCAAGGATTTGAGCATGGGGTGGAAGCGGTTAGGTGCTTATTTGAGATTCTCAGAGCTTGTTTACATCAATTGTGGCACAGAATCAGCTTATCTGTAAAATGGGGATATTAACATTGTGTTAGGTTTTTGGATGGATTTAATGAGAAAATGCAGGTGAAGGGTTCTATAGGATCTGGCCATGTCCTTTGCCTCCTTGGACCGCCAAAGGGAACCCGGGCACCTCCTCCGGCCACCTGAAGGGCGGGTTTTGCTTTTATGCAGTCTGGACCTGGCTTCTTTTCTGCTCTGTTCTTCCCCTATGGACTGGCCGCTTCTCTCCTTGCTCTTTTGGGTAACCCAGTGGGAGAATTCCCATGGACCCTCTGGGCAGAGCCCAAGGCTCCAGCCAATTTCTGAGACGTGGTCCGCGCATAAAGGGGCAAGAGCACAGGAGTGAAGGGCTTTTCGCCTGGAGGGGACAGTGGTTATGGTAAACGTCGTAACGAAGATCAGTACTCTGGCACCGAGAGACCATTTAATTTATAGAAGTGAATGTATTTATCAATCAAATTTCCAGGCTTGAAAGATTTGTGTCTTTTAAAAGTAAGGGAGAGGATATAGGTGCTCAGCCCATCTTTCAGCTCAGCATGAAGCCACATGAATGTGAAAATTACAACTTGTTGTGTTACTTTGGTTTACTTTGATGATTTCTATGAGACCTCCAGGCAGCACTTCACAATAATATTAATTATGAAATGATGATGATCACTTTAGAATTAGAAAATGTTTCCATTAATGTATACATATGTCCTGTTTAAACACACAGATGCTGGGGCTGACATGAAATATTCGAATAGCTATTAAAGTTATAATTATAAAATTAACACTTTGGGATTGGCCTATAGTTCCATTTTAAAAATTAATAATTTTATTAAGTCAAGTGCTCTGACTTGAATACAGGTCAACATTTAGGACAGTTTTATGGAGCTTGGGCTCCTCCAGGACAACGTAAGACCCACAGAATCTACAGTGATGAATGGGTATCAGTATATTGCCACTTATTCCTGGATTGATGAAGTTAAAGAAGGTAGAGCATCTTGGTTTGAAAATATACAAATATTTAACCCTGACGATAAGGGATGTGAGCAAGGTCTTGATTAATACATTTACTCTCTATCCTGCTCAACAATAAATGTTACTTGGGGGTTTTTAGAATGCAGCTGGGATCTGTTTAAAACTGTATAGAAAATATTTGGGCTAAAATTGTAAGTAATCTCCAGATTTCTCAGTTCCCTTTTTTTTTAAGACAGTCTGGTAAAGGCATGCAGTAATTTAGTGTGGGCTCACTTGTGAAGGAGTCAATCTGCTGGCCTCTCCATCTTCCCGTCCTTCAGTCTTTCCCCTCCTGTGGCAGCCTGTCCTTGTATCCCTCTATGTTCTCTTAATTGAAGTCTGGTTTCCGGAAAGGTTATCAGTCATCTGCATATGGTATGTCTGTGTTGAAGTCAGAGGAGGATTCTATCTTCTGCAGGATCACTAAATATTGAATGAAATAATTTGTGTTTGTAAAGCGGATCCAGGCATCAGTGGGGGGAGGTTCATTTAGCTCCCAGGACTGCACCTGGAGGACAGTTGGGCAGGGGGGTAGAGCCGGACACCTCTGGGTGCAGAAGCTGCCCTGCGGTCTGCGCCCACAGGACTCTCCTCATGCCCCAGGTGGTGTGTGTGGCGTAGCAAATGACAGGACCCAGTGAGTGAGTGCCTGCCTCTAAGGCCCTCTCTAGGAACCATTTTAATGATTGAAGTGTCTCACATTTCCCAGGTGAGTTGGGAGAGAAAACAAATTTGAGAGTTACAGAACAAGACTTTAATGAACTGAATCTTTGAGAAATACGACTGTGTCTCCATACACACACACACACATGCACACACACTCACTCACACACCCTTTATATATAGCTTAACATGGGGGCAGAGTGGTCACCTGGGTGATTGTTTAATCTCTATAGCAAGTTAATGGTTTCAGATAATAGTACTATCAATTATGATAATGTGACATGTAACTGCAGAACCGCAAAACCAGAACTGCTCCATCCCACACAGAGGGGAAATGCCAGCGTGGTGGCTCCTGGATTGCAGGGAGATGGAGGAAAAAAGGAAGCCGCTCTCAGAGCTGGTGCAGTTTGAAAAGAATTAAAAGAAAAATAATGAGAAGGCCTTCTGGAAATGTTGACGGGGAAGCCCATAATTTAAATTTGTCTCATTAAGTCGTTTGGAGGAATTTGCGTATGTTTTATAAGGAGCTCAGATTTTTTTCCCATTTTCTAGAACATTTCCACCTCTCTCCTTCAAATTAGAGCAAATCTGTTCCTCAAAACACCTTTCTGACTTTGAGCAAAGATCGAACATTCCATGTTAAAAATAGCTCATCGGTGCTTGGAGGTGATGCACATTAATGTCTACATAGATGCATTGGGGTTATAAAAAGACAGTGTCAGGTTTAATTTCCTTCGCTCATGTTTTCCTAGTCAACTTTACCCAGGGAGTTAATTTTCTACTCTTGAAGGATAAGAGTTACATAGTCTGTAGTGTATACTTCCCAGAGCAATCAAGTGAGTCTTTCAAATAGAAGTCTGCCTGTGGGTGGGTTAGAAAATTTCTTCCTACGTGGCAGTGTCCTGGTTATAACTGGCTAACACTGACCTTTGTGTAAGTAAATGAGGCACTGAGGCACCCCGTTACCCTGGTGGAAGCCTTTGCCTGCCTGGCTATGTTTACAAAGATGTATTTTCTTCCAAGAGACTCTGCTAATTGTAGCAACCACTTCCATAAAGCCAAACGTTTTGTGAGTTATTTATTGCATACAATGGGCTTTATTAACTGTAAACCCTGAAAAGGTAAATCTTCCATAGCCAAGCTCATCTAGTGAGATGGACAGATAAATGAGCCCAGTCAATAAACTCAGCAGGAGGTAACATTTGATGTCAAATCTTACTTGATGGCACATAGATAAATGGGAAATTGAAAGATAGACCCCTTCGGTCAATTCTTTGCTACTGCAGCAAGCTCTAAATTAACTTTGTAAAGCAGACTTGGTAAAGTCACTCCCCTTCTTAGAACTCTGATAATGGCTACCATCACCTCCAGAATGAAGGTCCATCTGTACTCTGGGAAGCCCTTTTTCACTTCTCTGGACAGATTAACTGTCTTTGTTAATGTAACAAAACTCAACAAGGGCAGCATGATCGCCAGGATCTCCACGAGGGCAGGTATAGCTTGTTTGTTGTATTTCCAGCACTTAGTGTCGACCTGTCTGGGAACCTTCCAAAATGTCTGTTAAATGAATGAATGAAGAAATGAACGAATGAACCATATTTCTCCTATCCCAAGTACTGGAAATAATAGGCTTTGGGCAGGTAGGAAAGAAGTGGAACTTTGTGTATTTTACTTTTATACTCAGAAAAAGAGGAATACTAGTAGAAGGAGGGAAAAGGGGAAAAAGGAAACATAATATATTTTGGAAGTTCCCATTTTCATGTGTTTCCTCACTTTTAAAAAAACCAATTCACATTTTCTCTAAACAGATTTTTAACTTTATAAGTTAAATAAGTTAAAAATAAGCACATTTTCATTTTTAAAATGATAAGCAATGAATAAGTAAATAGTGTAAAATGAGAAGAAACTACATATCTGTTAATAAAATCACACACACACATATACAAACAGAATTTTATTAATAGATATGTGTCTTATGATTTTCTGTCCATGTAACAATATGTCTGGGAGAGATTTCCATGGTGGTTAATATAGATCTACCTCAGCAATTCTCAACCCTGGAGGCACATCAGCCTCATGTGGATAGTTTTTTGTTTTTTTTTAAAGTGCGGATGCCCAAACCCTATCCAAGACCAACAAAATTGGGTTGGAGCCCTGGCATTGGTATATTTTAAATAATCACCAGGTTATTCTGACATTTGTCCAGGATTGAGAACTATAAAGCTTAATTTTTAACAGCTGCTTGTTTTTTAATTATAAGAATAGACCAGTGATGGCGAACCTATGACACACGTGTCAGAGGTGACACGTGAACTCATTTTTTGGTTGATTTTTCTTTGTTAAATGGCATTTAAATATATAAGATAAATATCAAAAATATAAGTCTTTGTTTTACTATGGTTGCAAATATCAAAAAATTTCTATACGTGACATGGCACCAGAGTTAAGTTAGGGTTTTTCAAAATGCTGACACGCCGAGATCAAAAGGTTCGCCATCACTGGAATAGACCTTAATTTATTCAATAATTCCCTTACTGATAGCTTACTTCCCTTTCATTTCTTAAGATCATTTATCATTTGAAAAAAAGTGGAGCCCTAACCGGTTTGGCTCAGTGGATAGAGCGTAGGCCTGCAGACTCAAAGGTCCCAGGTTCAAGGGCATGTACCTTGGTTGCAGGCACATCCCCAGTAGGGGGTGTGCAGGAGGCAGCTGATCAATGTTTCTTTCTCATTGATGTTTCTAACTCTCTATCCCTCTCCCTTCCTCTCTGTAAAAGAAAAAAAAAATCAATAAAATATATTTAAAAAAAGTGGAAACAATGCTAGAAGCTCTTTCAAGCACTATTTGCTCTGAATTTTGCGATGGTAGAGCCGTTTCTTGGGCCAGCAAAGGGGCTGAATTAATGAATTACCACTAACACCTTGCTATAAGGCTGACTCACAACACAGGCTGTGGCTCCTCATGCCATGTAGTAACTTGGAATCAGTGTAGTGATCATATGCTCAGACTGCTAAAGGAGCATCGCAACTCTCATTGGGTGGAGGAGGAACAAATTTTTAACTAGGTGAATTGAAATTGAATCTTTCTTTTCCCTTGAAAGGTCTGAAATCCTACAGTGAATACTGGAGACATCTCAAGAGCTTACTTAGTGATTAATGCCTACCTTGTGGGTGTTTTAAGTAATGAAGTTGTTTAAATAATGAGGAGTCTTCCCAAGAGTGACTGGATGCTATATATATATATTTTTTAAGAAGTTGTCTGAAAACCTTTCTAGAGGAAATCTGGGTGTAGGTAAATAAAGAAAGAAACAAATTCGCATCAGGAAAGTCATGTGCTCTTCTACTCATTCACCCTAAAGACTGCAGTGGTTTAAAAAAGATTTTATAGACTTAATTTTCTTAGAGAAAGTTTTAAGTCTACAAAAAATTGAAGATTGCAATGGTTTTATTTGGTTTCAGGACAGGTTTCCTCCCAGAGTCTCCTGAAGATAGTGTTTTGCAACCGAAGGTCGTACCTTCCTAGGAAGTCTTACAGTCTGAAGGTTGCCCCTGGGCTCCCGCCCAGCAGTTCTCAAACTTTAGCATGAATCAGAATCACCCAGAGGACTCGTGAAAACACAGATTGCTGAGCCCACCTTCAGAGTTTCTGAGTCAGTAGGTCTGCTTGGGGTCTGAGACTGCATTTCCAACAGTTCCCAGGTGATGCCGACACTGCTGTTTTGCAGACCACACTTTGAGAACCCCTGCTCCCTGCAAATCGCTCGCTGGCTGACTTTGCAAGTCAAAGGACACAAAGCAAAAATGAGATTGAACCATGTTCGGTCTGGCACAGTCTTTCTTCTTTTGACTCATGCCTGGTTGGATTTCTGTTTGTATTGGTCATAATCACAGCAGCTGCTGTCTGGACCTATTTTTAATTGTGTGCCCTTTTGGAAGTTGTGTTTCTTACTAAATAATGCATGGCTCAGGAATAATGGTCAGTGTGATGGTTACGTGAACACAATTTCTAAAGCAGAGTCACTCAGATGACCATTTTGACTACCTGTGACTGTAGAGCTGACTGATTTAAGAAACCTAGACCGTAAGGTCCACATTAGCTGGAAAGTGAGAACAGTCAGAGACGGAAGAGGCTATGATTTGTCTCAGCTTCCAGCAATTTGTCTTCAGAAACCATGACAGCTACCTCCTGATTTCCATTATGCAACGAGATTGCAAATGGCATTCCACAGCAGTCTTCATCAATAAAGGGTCACAAGAGGCGCTGCTTTCCCCACAGTGGGGAAAACGGCCTATTTACCCATTTAATTGAAGAAACACATTCTCTGGCAAAAGAGAGACATCTCTTTTAGCTGTAATTAGGCACTTTTCCTCTCTTTAAGCACTCTGAATAACCTAAAAATATACGTGTCATCTCTATGTATTTTAAATGCATAATGAGCACAAGGCTGGTGGGGTGGGAAGGGGTCCAGGCATAGCATTGTTCAAAGCCACCTTTATGTGTTTCCAGAATGAGGCCAGTCTCTGCTGCTTTACTCCGTTAGGCCCAGCAAGCTAATAGGCATGTGTCCTCAATCTTGGCCATCCGTCTTCCAAAACTCCCCCAGCCTCCCTCCGAGCTTGGGGAGGCTGGCTTCCTTGGCATAATGTAGCCTCAGATCTATGATTTACTCCCCGCTTTGGAGAAGTCATGGATCTGTCTCTGTGTCCCACATAGTGACACTCTGGGCTCCCTAGAGATGTGAAGATGGTGACATATTCTTGCTCCAGCATCTCACCTTGCTTCCTTTCACGTGGATGGAGTGTGACCTCTAGCTTTGATTAGTGCTTGTACTGTTTCTTACCCTTTAAGGGTTTACATTGTAACAATTCTGTACATTAGAGTTCTCAAAATTATTTCTCATCTCAGTTCTGAGAATATTTGCATTTATATTGCTTATAGAACAAATGGCATGTCATCCTTATGCAGATGTGTTGCATAGACATTTGTGGCCTATCGATATTTATCATCAGGTGCTATCTATTAAAATTATAGATTATTATAATATACTTATCTGGTGGTGCTGGTTTTCTTTTGAATAAAACAGATGAATATGAGTTATATGAAGTAGGTCAGGCTCTGTAGTCAGACTGCCTACAGATTTTGATGGAATGCTTATTAGCTATATTACCTTAATCACACTAGTTCATCTGTCTCTATCTTAGCTTGCTTATCTGAAGAGTGGATGATAACAGCACCTCCTTCATAAGATTTTAAATATCTTTTTAAATAAAGATAAGACAAATTGCATGAAGTCCTAAGCAAGGTCCCTGGCACATAGCCCCGTGTTTGTTCTGATGATGAGAACGAGGAGGAGGAGGTTGATGGTCACCATCAGTAGGATATTCATTTGGAGTTATACCTCTCC
Organism: Myotis nattereri; assembly: GCF_964212035.1. Classification (NCBI taxonomy): domain Eukaryota; kingdom Metazoa; phylum Chordata; class Mammalia; order Chiroptera; family Vespertilionidae; genus Myotis; species Myotis nattereri. The sequence continues at coordinate 19,696,415 of NC_138086.1, read as the reverse complement.
CGTTTCTCAACATCCTTAGCGAATTGCTTTATTTTATGGACAATGGCAGATTAGCATGAAAGGTGTAGTCATTGGCCAAGAAACAGCGCAACTGATAGGTCCAAATAGGCTCTGGCAGGGAGCAAGGGTATCTTGTTTGTCCGAAGGCCAGACATGAGCCTGGCACCTCACGAACTCCATGTTCCAGCCAGCTGAGCTAAGAAAGTCATGTACCGCTGTTCTTTTGAAATCCCTGTTGTTCGGTGCTCAGAGTTTTCTGAAAGAACGGATGACCCAAAGATAAGCTGTGCTAAATTTCAGTGCTGTTCCAACACCCAAACAAAAGTGCCAATAGAATTCAGTTTTGAAACAACAACAAAAAATTCTGGCTCCTGTGGATTCTGTCCCAGGACCCCAGTTTGATGGTAGAAGAGGTCGAGTTGTGAATGAGGATAAGCAGCCGCCTCACCCCAAGTGTGGATGGCAGCCTTTACGTTCGTCTTTTGGGTTGGAATTCCCTTTCTTCGCTGTGTTTGGTACAATGACCTAACACAGGCCCCCTCTGGACAAAGAACACTATCCTTGTATTGAGGGAATAATTTTCCTCTCTCCCAGGGATCGACCACATAACACTTACACCTGTCACCTTCTGGTATAGATGTCAGAATGTAAGCTCTAAAATAATTCAGAAGTCACATTCATTTTCAGACAACTAGAAAAATATAGGGTGTCCCCCCAAAAGTATACACACTTTGATTAATGATAAAGGCAGTATTTATTAAAATACATTTCATTTTCAAAATTGAGCTGTCAGCTATTAAAATGTATACACATTTTTTGGGGATACCTAAATATTCAATTTTGACTCACACTGGGACTGATCTTGCTCTATCTGTTTGTAATTATGTCCCATTAAATTTTCACTGTAATCAACTATGGATAATGTACTCAGTGTAAAAGGACTTCACAGGGAAAGAGAAATGATATTTTCACAACGTAGAATTCTGTGGTCTGGTTAGGAAGTGCAGAACCCTATCAGAGTGTTGTGAGATAATGCTAAACAATTCCTGGGATAGTCTTTAAGCTCAGTAAGTATTAAATCTCTTTTTTATTTTCCACCAAGAGAAGCAGAATAAGATGAAAAAATGCCAGCATACGATCCACTTACTCTCCTTCGTTACTTAGATAGGTAATAATCAATTCCCCAGTAGGTATGTAGTCAGCATCCATGAGCATATGCGTCGTGTTTGACACTCTAGGCAGCGGTTCTCAACCTGTGGGTCGCGACCCCTTTGGGGGTCGAACGACCCTTTCACAGGGGTCGTCTAAATACATCCTGCATATCAGATATTTACATTACAATTCATAACAGTAGCAAAATTACAGTCATGAAGTAGCAACGAAAACAAATTTATGGTTGGGTCACAACATGAGGAACTGTATTTAAAGGGTGGCGGCATTAGGAAGATTGAGAACCACTGCAGGGGATAATTATGAAGGAAGTAGAAGATTCTAAGCCTTCACATCCAAGCTCAGAATCTAGTTGGGGAGAAACCATGAACACCTATACAATAACAATGAACAATATCAAAACCATGTAAGGCTACAGTGTGGGGCCAGGCTGTAGAAGACCAGCTTCACCTCAGGAAGCTGCAGTGATCAGGGAAGGCTTTGTGCGGTAATGTGGGATGGGGCTTGGCCTAGATGGGCAGCAGGGTATAAACCGAGAGGCCAGGATAGGAGAAGGACTCTTCCAGGTGTAAGGAAATCCCTGCGTCCTGGACCTGAGGATGTGAACATGGAAGTAAGTGGAAACCTCATTTCTCCCTCATGGCATCTCTCCTATGACAAAACTTGAAAGGATCACTTTCAGTGTCTCCTAGGAGAATTCAAAAGGAAGGTTGGAAGGCTATGTCCCCAGCTGTCACTGAATACAAAACTCAAGGCCTCAGTTAAAATCCAAGCAAGTGGGTACAGAGCATCCAAAGGGCAGAATGCTACGCCCTCCCATTCAGGGGCAGGAATGGATAAAGGAGGTGAATTGCTGTGGGATTCAAGGAAGGAGCTAGGCAGCGGTTCTCAACCTGTGGGTTGCAACCCCTTTAGGGGTCGAGCAACCCTTTCACAGGGGTCACCTAAGACCATCGGAAAACACATATATAATTACATATTGTTTTTGTGATGAATCACTATGCTTTAATTATGTTCAATTTGTAACAATGAAATTGGGGGTCACCACAACATGAGGAACTGTATTAAAGGGTGGCGGCATTAGGAAGGTTGAGAACCACTGAAGAGGATCCAGGAGAAGCCCTCCAGCTCCCCATGCTTTGCACTTTGGAAATCGAGTAGCTTCAGATAAAAAAGAAACATTTCTCATTTGCCACATGCATATCTTGCATATCCTGTTTTTTTTATTCTCTTCTCATTAAACATGGATACACAATTTAATTGCCGAGAGAGAAATTAAATGCACGATCAGTGAATCGATTTTATTTGCTTTATTCCAATAAGAAAAGCCAACGTCTTTGAGGGGCTCACCCTTGCTTCCTTCTGTCTTCCTGACCCTGGAGTAAACTGGGAGCAATCACATGTGCACTTTCTCTGTCTGACGAAGTGGTCGGAGATCTCAGTAAGGGAAAGACTTGGAGGCTCTATCATATTCTAAATATGAAGTGTTTTGGGAGATTTGGAAATAGGTTTTGTATTGTAAATAGCATAAGTGATTATTTTTCTTAATGCTGTGGCCCTTGAACTTGGAATTTCTACTCTCATAACCCGCAATTTAAGTGGGAGTTTGATGTGATGTATTTTCTTGTCTTTGAAACCACTGGGATGAAATTTTAAATCCTTGGAATTTTTTCCATTGTGCCTGAGGAAAGAAGATACTAGAAATTCCATTTTTTTTTTGTTTGGATTACTTTATTTTGTTTTTATGCAGCTAAAGTACCTAGTTAAGTTTTGTGTATTTATACATTAATATTTACAGGTGACACCTTGCTGAAAATAAAATAGATTAAGTAGAGGATATTTTCCCCACAGCTTCCTTATCTAACAAAAATAAAATAACTCAGCATCACTCCTTAGCTGAATGCCCCACTGGTCACCTCCATCCTGATTGTGCCAACACTGTCCGGGGGCTGGGGGTAGCGTGGGGGTCAAGGGTCTGCATGTGAAACAGGGTGGGTTTAAGCACATGCTGGGAGACTTGGGATTTTAAGCGTCACACCTATATTTACCCTTAAGTATTTTTCTGAATTATGAGGAACTACAATGAAAACCAGTATTTTTGGCCCATAATTACAGTTAAATTTCAGCCATAACATGTGATAAAAAAATAGATATTTAATCAAGTGATTTAAAATATTGTAGTGGTCCAAGCTTGATGAATAAATATTATTTTAACATCTTATTTTAAAAATTTCATGATGTTTAAACTAATAGCATTAATATTTCATTCTAGTGAAGTGGTACAAATTTAGGGTTTGAAGTATAATAAGTGTAAAACATATAAATAATGCTGACCACATCTACATGATGAGAATTACCCTTAAATAATCTATCTTCAGTTAGAAAATGGTTTTTTATGAGAAAAAAATGCTGTTTTCCATTGTACTTTGTTTTATATTAACTCAATTAAATTCAGTAGCAGACTTCCACTGTTTTTACTATTTTTATTTGTTTTTTTCTTTGTGCTTTCTTTTATTTATTTTTAAATTACATTTTATTTTTTAAATAGTTCTTTATTGTTGAAAGTATTACACATGTGCCCTTTTTTTACCCCATTGGCCCCCTCCAGCCCGCCTCCCCCACCCCCCAGGCCCTCACTGCCCCATTGTCTGTGGCCAAGGGCCAGGCATATATATATGCATACAAGGTTCTTGGTTAATTACCCCCCCTCCACCCTCCCCACCCAGGTTCCATACTCTGTTCCATACTCCCACGTCTCTGGATCCACTCCATTCATCAGTTTATTTTGTTAATTAGATTAAGCATGTGTGAGATCATGTGATACCTGTCCACTGTTTTTAAATATCATAAACACAAAATGTTTTAGGAAGTTTGGCACAAAGTAGTTACTTCTTTAAAAAGTTGTTTTTTCTAATTCTCCCAATACTGGGCATTATGGAAACTTAGAGATGGAAAGAATTGTTGAGATCTTCTATGATAGCCTTTCATCCAAAGCAAAATCTAACCTATTAAAACCCTTGATCTATAGTGATTCAGTGCTGCCTTTGTTCCTCTTACTTGTGTTAAACGTATGTCTTCACCCAACCCCAGCCTAGAGCACAATGCTCTTGAAGGCAAGAAACATATCTTACTCATCTCCATGTCCCCGAGAGTCCCATAATTGGTACCAAATGAATGCATCCAGGACTGATTCATTTAAACATTGTCAGAGATGGGGTGCCAGTAACCTCACAAACTGGCCTCTTCATTTTGTAATGGCATTCATTTTTCTTCTTCATTCTGACCTGAAATATTCATCCCCCTTGAAGTTTTAGGAATGTCTTTAATTCCAGAAAGGGTGGGGAAGCTCCCTCAGCCAGCTGGACCCGAGGAAGCAATGCTGGTGCTCAAGAGGGGACCAGGTGCTGTGGTCAGTCGCTTCCACCCATTGGTCCTGCTCCTGTCTCTGATGCATCTCTTGTTCATGAGACTGTCCTTCACACGTTTGAAAGATCCCAGTTGTTGGTGAGTCTTGAGTGTTCCAGGCTAAAGGTTCTATTGGATTACCTTCTCCTAATAGTAACAGCACAAGAGCTAACATTTATTAAGCGCGTCCTATAGGCCAGGAGTTTTGCTAAGCTTACACTTAGCATGTCTGCTCTGGTTTGATCCTCACAGTTTCACCAGATGGCTTTCAGATGAGGAAATGAGGCTTAACTAAAGTTTCTTAGAGAACTTACTAAGTGGCCAAGCCAGGTTCAAATCTTGGTCTGACAGATGCTAGAGCTTATGCTTACAGCGCCTGCTTTGTACAGCCTTTCATACAGTATGATTTCAAATCCTCTGTCTTATGGCGTCCGTCCCCTGAACACACTCCTACTGTTAATTTAACTCTGTTCTAAGCAAATCCATTTTTCCTTGCCATTCTGAAAGATTGCCTTTGAGCAGGCAAGTCAACACCGAGGGCTTCAGCTCTGTAAGCTGCACATCTCAGTGTCGAAGTGGCTGTAATGGTAAATGGCTAGCCTGATACCAAGATCAAGTCTGTGTGCCCATGACCCCATGCACTGTCCCTGTGGAGTGGCCACATGTCTCCCTGGGAAATGTTGGGAACATGTATATCCCTTTAGCAGAGTTGATGGGAGTTTCCTATTGTTCCAGATGTTTTTTTGAGGCGTATATTCGGTGGGAAGAATTTGTATGATTACAGATGGCCAGAGCAGTTTATGTATCAGGAAGTTTTCCATGGAAGGACTAATGTATCCAAAATTATCCTCTGAGGTTAATGGCAGGATGTGGTGAAATTACTCAGGAAAACACTGAGAACATCAAAATAAATATATGTGGTTTGCAGCTACTCCTTTCCCACACTGAAACATGATCCATGACAGCCTTTCCTCAACACATGGGATCAAGTTCTAGATCAAGCGGTGTTACGATAAAATGAACATATTTATAGTAAGGGTTTTTTTTTCTCAAATTTGAAGAATGGTTGATATACAATATTATATTAGTTTCAGGTGTACAATATAGTGATTCAACATTTACATACCTTTTGACATGATCACCATGATAAGTCTATAACCATCTGTTCCCACACAGAGTTACACTGTTATTGACTGTATTCCCTATCCTGTACCTTACATCCCGGTGACTTATTTATCTTATAACTGGAAGCTTATACCTCTTAACCCTCTTCACCTATGTGTCTCCCCACCCCCACTCCCATCTCCCTTCCCTCTGGCACTCATCAGTTTGTTCTCTATGTCTATGGGTCTGATTCAGTGTTGTTTTTTTTCCCATTTTTTTTAAATTTTAGATTCCACATATAAGTGAAAGTATACACTGAGTGGTCAGATTATTCTGACCACCCCATCAGTACAATGAAGTGAATTAGTTATGCAAATTATAATAATAAAACCTTGAGAGTATTTGCTTGGGAAGTTTTCAATATTCAGTATTTTTGGAAGTGTCAATGAAGTACTGATGGGGTGGTCAGAATAATCTGGCCGGTCATAATGTATGTATTTGTCTTTCTCTGTCTGACTTATTTCAATAAGCATAAAACCTTCTACAGCTGTCCAAGTTATCGCAAATGACAAGATTTCATTCTTTTTTTATGACTGATTAGCATTCATTTTATATGTCACATCTTCTTTATCCATTCATCTATTCATAACACCTAGGTTGCTTCCATATTTTGGCTATTGTAAATCGTGCTGCAATGAACATAGGGGTGAATATATATTTTCAAATTAGTGTTTTTTTTATTTCTTTGGGTAAATATCCAGAAGTGGAATTGCTAGATTGTATGATAGTCCTATTTTTAATTCTTTGAGGAACCTTCATGCTGTTTTCCATGGTGGCCACACCAATTTGCAATCACACCAGCAGTGCGCAAGGGTTCCCTTTCCTCCATGTTCTTGCCAGCACTTGTTTGTTGTCTTTTTGATAATAGCTAATCCAGGAGGTGTGAAGTAATATCTCATTGTGGTTTTGACTTGTATTTCCCTGATGATTAGTGATGTTGAGCATCTTTTCATGTGTCTCTTGGCCATCTCTTTTTCTTCTTTGGAAAAATGTCTATTCAGGTCCTCTGCTTATTTTTTAATTGGATTGTTCATTTTTTTAATACTGAGTTGTATGAGGTTTTTATGTATTTGGATATTAGCCCTTATTAGATCTATCATTTGCTAATATCTTCTTCCATTCAGTAGGTTGCTTTTTCATTTTGTTGATGATTTCCTTTTCTGTGCAAAATCTTTTTTAGTTTGATGTAGCCTCATTTGTTTAGTTTAGCTTTTGTTGTCCTTGCCCAAGGAGACCGATCCCGCGCCCCACCTCCCCCCTCCAATATTGCTAAGACTGATGTCAAAGAGTTTACTGCCTATGTTTTCTTCTAGGAAGTTTATGGTTTTAGGTCTTACATTAAAGTCTTTAATTAATTTTGAGTTTATTTTTGTGTATGGTGAAAAAAAAGTGGTCCAGTTTTATTTTTTTTTGCATGTAGCTGTCCCAATGCCATTTATTGAAAACAGTGTCTTTTTTCTATTGTATATTCTTGCCTCCTTTGCTGAAGATTGATCATATAAGTGTGAGTTTATTTCTGGGCTCTGTATTCTGTTCCATTGATCTAGATGTCTGTTTCTGTACCAGTACTATGCTGTTTTGATTACTATAGCTTTGCAGTATCATTGGAAATCAGGAAGCATACTACATCCAGCCTTGTTTTCCTTTCTCAGTATTGCTTTGGCTATTTAGGGTCTTTTGTGGCTCGATACAAATTTTAGAGATATTTTTTTCTAGTTGTGTGAAAATTGCCTTAATATTTTGATAGGGATTTCATTGAATCTGCAGATTGCTTTGGGTAGTATGGACATTTTAACAATATTAATTCTTAGCATCTATACCATGGTATATGTTTCCATTTATTTGTGTGACTTTCAATATCTTTAATCAGTGTCTTATAGTTTTTGGAGTACAGGTCTTTTGCTTCCTTGGTTAAATTTATACCTAGGTATTTTATTCTTTTTTGCCACAATTATAAATGGGGTTGTTTTCTTAATTTCTTTTTTTCTGGTAGTTTGTTATTAGTGTATAGACATGCAACAAATTCTGTATGTTAATTTTGTATCCTACAACTTTAATGAATTCATTTATTAGTTCTAATAGTTTTTTGGTATAGTCTTTAAAGTTTTCTTGATGTAATATCTTCCTTTCCAATTTGGATGACTTTTATTTCTTTTTCTTGCCTGATTGCTGTGGCTATGGCTCTCAATACTATGTTGAATGAAAATGTTGAGAGTGGGAATCCTTGTCTTGTTCCTGATCTTAGAGGAAAAGCTTTTAGCTTTTTACCATTGAGTATTATGTTAGCTGAGGATTCGTTGTATGTGGCCTTTATTATGTTGAAGTGTATGCCCTGCACTATGTTCAGTATTTTTCTTTTATAATAAACTAGAGGCCCGGTGCACAAAAATTTGTGCACTCGGGGGGGAAGGGGGGTCCCTCAGCCCGGCCTGTGCCCTCTCTCAGTCTGGGACCCCTCGGGAAATAACGACCTGCTTAGGCCTGCTCCCGGGTGGCAGAAGGCAGGCCCAATCCCTAGGTGCAACCCCTGGTTGGGTTCAGAGCAGGGCCGATTGGGGAGTTGGGGCGCCACCCCCTGTCATGCACAGAGCAGGGTGGATCGGGAGGTTGCGATGCCACCCTTGGTCACGCTCAGGGTAGGGCCGATTGGGGGGTTGGGACACTGCCTCCTGCTGCCCCCTGTCACACTCAAGGCAGGGTCGATGGGGAGGTTGTGGCGCCACCCCCTGTCACACACAGAGCAGGGCCAAATCAGGGGGTTGGGGCACTGCCCCCTGTCACTCACAGAGCAGGGCCCATCAGGGCGGTTGGGGCTCCGTACCCTATCACGCACAGAGCAGGGTCAATCAGGGGGTTGGGGACCTCCCCCCTGTCATGCACAGAGTAGGGCCCATAGGGGAGTTGGGGCACCGCCCCCTGTCACACAAAGAGCAGGGCAGATTGGGGGTTGGGGCTCCGCCCTCTATCACCCACAGAGCAGGGCCGATCAGGGGGTTGGGGTGCCGCCACTGTCACACTCAGGGCAGGGCCGATGGGGAGGTTATGGCTCTACCCCGTCACACACAGAGCAGGGCCCGTGGTGTTGGGGGGGGGGGTGTTGGGGCGCCGCTCCCTGTAACCCACAGAGCAGGGCTGATCAGGGGGTTGGGGCACCGCACCCTGTCACACACAGAGCTGCAGGGCGATCAGGGGGTTGGGGAGCTCCCCCCTATCAGGCACAGAGCAGGGTTGATCAGGGGGTTGGGGCGCCTTCCCCTGTCACAAACAGAGCAGGGCGGATAGGGAGGTTGTGGCCCCGGCAACTGTCACAGAGCCACAGGGAGATCAGGGTTTTGGGCGCTGCCCCTTGTCACGCTGATCCTGGTGCCAGGAGGCATATTACCCTTTTACTATATAGGATAGAGGCCTGGTGCACGGGTGGGGGCCGGCTGGTTTTCCCTGAAGGGTGTCCTGGATCAGGGTGGGGGTCCCCACTGGGGTGCCTGGCCAGTCTGGGTGAGGGGCTGAGGGCTGTTTTCAGGCTGGCGGGTGACTGAAGCTCCCAACTGCTCCTTTTTTCTTTCTTTTTTTAATTCTGGGCCAGCTTTAGCTCTGGCTCCAGCTCTGAGTCCTCTGCTGCTGAAAGCAGGTATCTGGTTTGTTTGGGTTCTATAATTGAAACACTGTATCAACTCCAGCTCTGAGATCCCGGCTGGCTGAAAGCAGGTTTCTGGGGTTTTGTTTAGCGTCTGTATTTGTAAGAATGTTTCAAACTGCAAGCTCAGAGGCTGGCAAGGCAGGCGGGGAACGTTGGTTTCCTCTGTCACGAAGCAAGCAAGCCTCATGTTAGCTTCAAGCTGCCTGGCTGCCGGCCGCCATCTTAGCTGGCAGTTAATTTGCATATAGCCCTGATTAGCCAATAGGAAGGGTAGCGGACGTATGGCTAATTACCATGTTTCTCTTTTATTAGATAGGATGGCTATTGCATTTTGTCAGATGCTATTTCTGCTTCTATTGAGATGATCATGTGATTTTTGTCTCTGGGTGTTTAATGTGGTGTATCATATTGATGGATTTGCAGATATTGAACATCCTTTCACCCCTGGAATAAATCCCACTGATTTAATGTATATTTTAATTCAGCTTGCTAATATTTTTTTGAGGATTTTGCTTCTTTGTTCATCAGGAATATTTTCTTTCTTTTTTTAAAAATATATTTTATTGATTTTTACAGAGAGGAAGGGAGAGGGATAGAGAGTTAGGAACATCGATGAGAGAGAAACATCGATCAGCTGCTTCCTGCACACTCCCTACTGGGGATGTGCCCACAACCAAGGTACAGGCCCTTGACCGGAATTGAACCTGGGACCCTTGAGTCCTCAGGCCGATGCTCTATCCACTGAGCCAAACCATTTAGGGCAGGAATATTTTCTTTTTTTATATTGTCTTTGTCTGGTTTGGTAGGTTAATACTAGCCTCATAGAATGAGCTTGCAAGCTTTCCCTTCTCTTCCCTTTTTTATGATAGTTTGTTTTAATGTTTGGTAGAATTTACCTGTGAATCAATTTTTTTGTATTTTCAAAGAATCAACTCATCTGAGGATATATTTATCAATTTTAGAGAGAAAGGGAGGGAGGAAGAGAGGAAGAGAGAGAGAGAGGGAGAGGGAGAGGGAGGGAGAGAGAGAGAGAGAGAGAGAGAGAGAGAGAGAGAGAGAGAGAGAGAAAGAGAAAGATACATCAATATGAGAGAAAATCGATCTGCTGCCTCCCTCACATGCCCTGACCTGGGATTGAACCGATAACCTAGGTAAGTACCCTGACTTGGAATCAAATTAAACCCGCAACCCTTTTTGGTGTACTGACAGCGCATCAACCAATGGAGCCACCCAGGCTGGGTTCAAAGAATCAACTCTTAATTTCATTGATTTTTTTTTTTTAGTCTCTATTTCATTTATTTCACTCTGATCTTAATTATTTTCTTTTTTATACTGATTCTTGGCTTTGTTTGTTCTTCTTTTTCCAATTCCTTTAAGTGTAAGGTTAGATTATTTATTTGAAGTTTTTTTTTGTTTCCTAAGGTAGGCCTGTATTGCTTATAAACGTCCTTATTGTAGTTGCTATAGATTTTGGAACATTGTGTTTTCATTTTCATTTGTGATAAGGTTTTTCCTCTTTTATTTTTCTGATGATCCATTGATTGCTTAGTAGCATGTTGTTTAGCCTCCATATATTGTGATTTTTCCAGTTTTCTTCTGTAATTAATTTCTACTTTCATCCCATTGTGGTTAGAAAAGAAATTTGCTATGATTCCAGACATTTTAAGTTTATTGAGGCTTGTTTTGTGGACTAACAAATGATGTGTCCTGAAAAATGTCCCATGTGTACTTGAAGAATGTGTATTCTGCTTTTTATGGATGGTATGTTCTGCATACAGTCATGTGCCACATAACGACATGTTGGTCAATGACAGACCACATATTATGGTGGCCTCATAGGATTAAGATGGAGCTGAAAAATTCCTATCGCAAGTGATGTTGTAGCTGTTGTAAATGTGATAGCACATTGCTTTACTCTTGTGTTTGTGATGATGCTGATGTAAACAACTTACTGTGCTGCCAGTCATATAAAAGTATAGTGAATATAATTATGTACAATACGTAATACTTGATAATGATAATAAATAATGATGTTTCCACTTTATGTAGTTACTAGAGGCCCGGTGCACAAAAATTTGTGCACTGGGGGTGGGGGGGGTGGGGTCCCTCAGCCCAGCCTGTGCTCTCTCGCAGTCTGGCACCCCTCAGGGGATGACCACCTGCTGGCTTAGGCCTGCTCCCCGGGGGATTGGGCCTAAGATGGAAATCGGACATCCCTCTGGCAGCCCGGCAGCCCTCGGGGGATGTCCACTTGCCAGCGGGGAGCAGACCTAAGCTGCAGTAGGACATCCTTAGTGCTGCTGAGGAGGCAGGAGAGGCTCCCACCACCACCCCTGTACTGGCAGCCATCAGCCTGGCTTGTGGCTGAGCAGAGCTCCCCCATGTGAGAGTGCACTGACCACCAGAGGGCAGCTCCTGCATTGAGCATCTGCCCTCTGGTGGTCAGTGTGTGTCATAGTGACCAGTCATTCCCAGTCTTTCTGCTGTTAGGGTCAGTTTGCATATTACCCTTTTACTATATAGGATAGAGGCCTAGTGCACGGGTGGGGGCCGGCTGGTTTTCCCTGAAGGGTGTCCCAGATCAGGGTGGGGGTCCCGCTGGGGTGCCTGGCCAGCCTGGGTGAGGGGCTGATGGCTGTTTGCATCTGGTCACACCCCCTTCAGGGTGGGGGTCCCCACTGGGGTGCCTGGCCAGTCTGGGTGAGGGGATGAGGGTCGTTTTCAGGCTGGCCTGCGACTGAAGCTCCCAGCCTCTCCTTTTTTTCTTTTTTCTTTTTTCTGGGATTTATTTACCTTCTATCAGTGAAACTCTGTTGCCTTCACTGGTGGTCCCAGCTCTGAGGCCGCGGCTAGCTGAAAGCAGGTATCTGGGGTTTGTTTGGGTTCTATAATTGAAACTTTGTTGCTTTCGGAGTTCAGAGCCGGGCCGCGGCAGGTGGGGAACCTTGGCTTCCTCCATCACTGGAGCAAGCAAGCCTCCTGCTCGCTTCAGCTGCGTGGCTGCCGGCCGCCATCTTTTTTGGCAGTTAATTTACATATCTCGCGGATTAGCCAATGGGAAGCATAGCGGAGGTATGGTTAATTACCCTTTTTGTCTTTTATTGGATAGGATTAGATGCTATATTTTTTCTCATTTTAGAGTCTACTCTTTCTACACTTACAAAATAAGTTTGCTATAAAACAGTATGCTGTGTTATGCTGGCAGCGGCTTCATATATCTCGTGTTTACTGCATCTCTTGATTGTATCCTTTTCTCTTGTGCTTGATTTAATCTTGTTTTGTTCATCATGGCTCCATAAGCATAAAAAATCCAGTGCTAATGTTGCCAGTAAGAGGCCACATTGAGTGATCGACCTGGAAATGAAATTAAAATGATTAAGGACTACAAATGTGGAAAATTAGTGATGTTATTGCTTGCCAGTCAGGCATGTCCCATTCCACCATCGCTGCAATCTTGAAGAACAAGAACCAAGAGATGGAAGCTGTTAAAGGACTTGCTTCATTGCAGGCAAAGAGACTAACCAAATCTGAGAAGGGCTATATCAGACCTGGGGAAACTTCTGATGACCTGGATTGAAGGCCAGACCAGAACTGTATCCCTCTCAGCACCATGACAATCATGGCCAAAACAAAAAGTTTGTTGTTTTTTTTTGTCCATTCTTTCTCTGTTAACTTTCCTCGTTATTTCAGTCGAAGGCTTCTTTAACTTAAGCTGGAATGTATTTTGTTATATCTTTACTTTACAAACACTTCTGATCTTTTTAGAGTCCCTTTAGGTTTTCCTATTAGATAAAAGCAGCTTTTATACCTTTGTTTCCATGGTAATGGATTCCAGGTCTACTTTAGAAAACCACTAGCTTTGTATACCAGTGAAAGTTGGAGCGTTATGAACTAACACAATAAACATCCTACCTGTTCGGGGAGAGCAAGCCTGATAGAAACACTTCAGAACCATGGTCATGAAGTGATGAGAAGATATATAAAATTACATTTAGATTTATATATATATATATAATTTATTGCAATCAGCAAAATTTAGAAAGTGAGTCCCGCAGGCAAATGGTTTGGGAACATTAGCATGAAATTTGGTGTTCACTAATCAGCTCAAGGCAGAGAGAGCCAAATTCACTTGAGGCATTAATTTCAAATTTAGTAGTATATAAGAAGCCACGGATCCCTGTTTCTGAATTTCCAGCAATCTTCATGATTTTTTTTCAAGTGCCAAGAAATAAAAGATGGAGGAGAAAGGAGGTGGATGAGAGCCTTCCTTGGGCTATTTGCCTTTTAGTGGAAGAAAGGTTGTTTCCCAAAGCTCAAGGGAATCTACTCGGTATTGTCTGCAAATACACCTTTTCAGAATCTGGGGTACAGAACAGAACTCAATAGAGAAATCTATTAGAGTTGGCTAAAGACAGGGCAGACATAAAAGCAGAGATTTTCTGGGAGAAATAGAACTACTTTTATAAAAAGCCTTGGGTTTCTGAGTAAGTGGAAGGAGAGGGAGTAATCAGATTTTGGGGGTCAACCCTGACTCTGCCCCTACTACCCTGTTCTTTGTTATCTCATAAGGGAGCAGAGCAAGAGGAGAGAGAAGACAGAAGGAAGGGAACAGGAAAGGGCACTGGGGAGGAAGCTTGCAGTCGTGTGCCTAGTGGATTGTGTTTATTTGGAAGCAGAAAATGAATCAAATTCTCCTTTTCCCAAATGTGGATGTTAATGTTTAAAATTACCAGTGCCGTTATTGAGGATATTAAGATGCTTTTATGTTGAACTGATTAAAATTACATTTAGAGTAATGAATGACGTGTAATGTATAAATACCCTACCTAGATAGCTTTTTGCTCTTTTTAAGGCATAAAAATTATGAACAACTGTAATGGAAAGTTTTCAGAAGCATTCTTCTAAGAGACAGGGTTGGGGGCCAGAAACGCAGGGCCATCAGGTCCTATGAAATGGTTTAATATATGATTCCCCATATGCTTGGAAGTATTCAGGGCTCTTGCCTTTAATAAAATTAAAAGGAGGTGAAACTACTCTGGAAATCAGCATTCGTTTCCTTCTTAATCTTTCTAAGACTGAAGATGCCTGCTAAAATAGGTTTTTATATCTGGTAGGGAGAGCTTACCAAGGCTGACTGACTTTAAACTCAGCTCATTTCTTGAAGTATTTGGGATCATGCTTGCTCCTTCCCCTTGACTGAACTGCATCAGACCTTCATCAAAGGCATCTTAGTTCTATTTTCCTGGAAGTAGAGAATGCACAGGAAAGGAGGCTTTGGACTCTTGTAATTGGAATGTAAATGTACCGTCCCCCCTCTGGATGTAGTCTCCACTGTGCTGAAGATTAGCTGCCATCCAAGTCTTGGCAAGGAGCCCATGGGGCATGCAGGCAGGTCAGGCCAGTGCAAACATTCACCAACTCTGTAATTCCTGTGGCAAAGCTCTGTGGAACTGCCTGGGGGTTCCTCCGCTGTCCCCTTCCCAACAAATAGATGGTGCTCCCTATGAAAAGGGTCTAGTTAGCTCTAGAGTGACCCTGGCATAGCGGTGGAGATGCCCACCCCCACTCTCTTCTTTTCAGTCTCTCCTGTTTTCTGTGGGTTGCTTGAACATTTCATAGAATACCATTTTGATTTATCTATTGTGTTGTAGCGTGTATCTCTTTATACAGCATTTTTATTATTTTCTTTAGGTATTATATTTATACTAGAGGCCCAGTGCACGAAATTTGTGCACTTGTGGGGCGGGGGGGTCCCTCAGCCTGGCCTGCACCCTCTCGCAGTCCGGGAGCCCTTGGGTGATGTCCGAGTGCTGTTAGGACCTGTGGGGAGCAGGTCTAAGCCAGCAATCAGACATTCATAGTGTTGCCATGGAGGTGGGAGAGGCTGCCGCCACCGTTGCTGCACTCGCTAGCTGTGAGCCTGGCTTCTGGCTGAGCGGCGCTCCCCCTATGGGAGTGCACTGACCACCAGCGGGTAGCTTCTGCATTGAGCCTCTGCCCCCTGGTGGTCAGTGCTCGTCATAGCGACCAGTCGTTCTGCTATTTGGTTGATTTGCATATTAGCCTTTTATTATATAGGATAATGTATCACAGTCTACTGGTATTAACATTTTACCAGTTCCGTTGAAGAGTAGAAACCTCGCATTACCCCCTCCTTTTATGGTTGTTTTAAATATTTTCCCTACATACCTTGAGAACTATAGGAGACAGTGTTATGGTTTTTGCTTTAATCACCAACCTATTTAGAAAACTAAAGAGAGGAAGTAAAGTCTGTTGTATTTATTCATATTTTTGTTCTTTTCTGATGTTCCAAGGTTCCATCTTTTACTTTTCCCTTTCTGTTTAAAAACCTTCCTCTAGCCATTCTTTTAGGGTAGGTCTGTTAGCAGCAATAGATTTTCTTAGTTTTCTTTCATCTGAGAATGTCATTTCTGAAGAATATTTTCTCTGGACATAGAATCCTGGGTTGACAGTTCTGTTCTTTCAGCACTTGAAAAATATTGTACCACTTCCTTCCGGCCTCCTTAATTTGTTATGAGAAATCTATCACCGAATTTGTCATTCCCTATAGTTAATGCATCATTTGTCTGGCTACTCTCAAGATTTTGTCTTCATCTTTGGTTTTCACAGGTGTGGCTATGATGTTTCTTGATGTGGATTTCTGGGTTTATCCTGTTTGGCATTTGCTGAGATTCTTAAAACTGTCTTTTGCCAAGTTTGGAAAGTTTTCAGCCATTATTTCTTTAAATACTTTTTTCAGCACCAGCTTCTTTTCCCTCTTCTCCTGGGGGATCAGATGACTTAAGCTTTTATAATCTTTTGTTCAATCCCACAATTCTCTGCTGCTGAACCCATCCATTGAGTTGCCATTGTTTTTTAAATTTCAGTAATGGTATACTTTAGTTCCAGAATTTTCACTTTTCTTTTTTAACATCGTCTCTTTCTTTGCGAAGAATTCCTACTTCTTTGCTAAACCTTCCTAGTTTTTCATTTGTTTTAAGAATGTTTGTAATCGATCATTGAAGCTGGCACTACTCCGGCTATGAGAAGGAAGGGTGCCTTGATGACGCTACCCTGTGGTCTCCACTGACTTTTGGGGATTGACACTGCTGAGTGGTGATGGTGAACTCTGGACTCTCCTAGGCTTGTCCAATACCAGAAACCCCACCTAGTCCTCTCAGAACCATCCTGGTGGGGGTGTTGGGAAACCTCATTATAGTCTAGGTTTTCTACCAGGCCTTTGCTGTTGAGATGAGAGTGGGACTGCAGTCCCCCCACCCACCTGCAGTATTTCACTGGAATAGAATGGTTATTATCTAAAAATTTTCTATCTGAAAGGGGCTAGGCTGTCCCTTTCTTGGTTCTTTGGATAGAGAGTGGAGTTTTTATTTTTTGTCTATGCCTATTGTCTATTTCTTTAGTATTTAGTCTGGAATACATGAGGAGAAAAGAAAATCTAGGAACTCACCACCATGTCATTTTTTGGGTCCTGCGGTCTGTAATGTTCCTTACTTTTCTCTACCCTTCAGAGTTTTCTTGTGTTTGTTTTAGCTATCTTGTGGGGGGAATAGGAGCCAATATATTTACTGCATCTTTCTGTGAAAGCCTCTTTGATGCTTATCATTATCTACACTAGACACTGTTTATGTTGCTTTACTCTCTAAAGGTCAGAACAGGAGAACAGGGTGCATCTTCAAGAACATCCAATGATTCTGAAGGAGGCTTAGCTTGGACCAGCAACCGCTGCAGGGTAGAGCCAGCCTTAAGCGCTGGAGCAATGGCAAGGAGAGTGTGAGGAAGTGGCCCAATCCTATGTTTTGTAGTTGGATGGACTTCGGTTCAAATCCTATTTCTACCACAAAATTGTTACAGAACATTGATGTCATCTAACCTCCCAGAGCTCGTCAGTCCTATCTGTTGTGAAGATTAGATGTGGCATATTTCTGGTAACTGGCACATAATCAAGTTCTATAAAAGAATAGCTGTTATTTTTATAAAGCAGATTACAGATTCTCTAGCTATGTTGTCAATAATATGACCTTTGCCAGGAAAGAAACAAAGTAAGGGGGCCTGTTTTATATAAGGAAGTTATAGTTAAATAATAAGCCCCAGAAATGATGTCTTTCTATCCCAAATACTACATCCCAATAAGAATATCATTTAGGACATGGAGCAAGCATGGAGATTCCGCTAAGGAAGTGAGGCACAGTCAAACAATGGGTGGCTTGCTGTTAATATTAATGGTGTGATGAGGCCCTATTCTTTCTTTTTTATTTTAATATATTTTATTGAATTTTTGCAGAGAGGAAGGGAGAGGGATAGAGAGTTAGAAACATCAATGAGAGAGAAACATCGATCAGCTGCCTCCTGCACACTCCCTACTGGGGATGTGCCTGCAAACAAGGTATATGCCCTTGACTGGAATTGAACCTGGGACCCTTCAGTCCGCAGGCTGACGCTCTATCCACTGAGCCAAACCGGTTAGGGCCCTATTCTTTCTTTAAAATATTTCACACTGCACGAAGCAAATTAAGGGATCTGGGGGATTCTCTGCTCCCTAAAGAAAACAGGGAGAGTGAATCATTGACGGTATTTTAGGCAATGCTCTGCTGCTCCTAACCTCAGCTTGATTGCTCACTGACTTCAAGATATGTCTGTCAGCTCCTGACTACAAGTCAGGTGAAAGCTGCGAGGGCAGGAGGAGGGACTCCGTGCTTTTCCCAGAAGGAAGGGTGGGCTTCTAAGCTAGAAGGGACCAGGGGCTATTCCTGGTTGTCTGAGTCGCTGGATCTGGATGGATCTGGATGAAGATATTTCACAGAGGCCTTTTGACCACTGTGGGGGCTGAGCCAATATGTCAGTTTGGAACAGTTGTGGAGAAGCACAGGATTAGGTCTGCTTCCCTGGACAGGGGGCTCCTACACAAGCGATTAAAAAGAGTCCTCAGGAGAAATAATGTGGTTTCAGGTGAAGTCTAGTGTCAACCTGATCCTGTGAAATACCTTATGGCATCCATTGCATCAGAGCCTGTTCTGTCTAGAACAGTAGTTCTCAACCTTCCTAATACAGTTCCTCATGTTGTGGTGACCTCCAATTTCGTTGTTACAAATTGAACATAATTAAAGCATAGTGATTAATCACAAAAACAATATGTAATTATATATGTGTTTTCCGATGGTCTTAGGCGACCCCTGTGAAAGGGTCGTTCAACCCCCAAAGGGGTCGCGACCCACAGGTTGAGAACCGCTTGTCTAGAGGCAAAGAAGTGAAGGCTTTGGACCCTCGCATCAATCAGTCCTTAGCTAGGGATAGTCCGGGCCTAAATCAGGGGTAATTCCCAGGCACATTTGGGCAATATGGCTCTGTCACCCAAGGGCAATTCTTCAGACAAGGTTAGAGGTGGGAGGTTAGCAGTGACACTGTCAGTAGCTGGAAGAAGGATCCTTGGGAATATAGGCAGGGCTCCAGAGCCCCTATAGCTCCAGGCTTTATCATTAACGCCAAGTGAAAACCGTTGGCTTGGCTTCTCCCTAATTTGCTATGTGACCTTGAGCAAGTTATTCAACCTCTCTGCCTTACCTGTAAAAAAAGAATTGGCACCCATGGACTCTTAGGCCTGGTTGACTCAGGTAAGTTAATTGAGAATAGTGGTTTTAGTAAGACCTGGCCTCCTGCTCTATGGACTATGGGGACCTTCCAGACAGCAAAGGAGACAATTGCAAGGTTATTGCCGCATGGCCTGAAGCCCAGGGAGGCATCTTTACTTTCAGGGCTGAGGACTAGAATTAGACCTGCAGAAGCCTAAGACCACGGACAGAAGGTCTGTGTGGCTTGGCGACCAAGAGGACAGCAAGAAAGTCCTTAACAGGGACTTAGTCTACAAAGCAGATTCTGGGAGGAACCAAGGGTCCTTGTTCCTTGTCTGAGTGATTGCAATGGGATTCTGGTAAGTTTGGGTAAATGTGTTCAGCATCTGGACTTCAGCTCATTGAATTCTATAGACTTTTTCTTGCTTTTAATTTCGTCCACCTAATAAGAGCCCTTTTTGTGAATTGGTTGCATTATTAGTAATTTTTTGCAACATTCTTTGGCTCATAACTGTAGCTTGTGCCTAGTCAGGGGAAAAGGCAGAAGTTTATGCATGTTCATATGTGCTCAGATGCAGGAACTGGACAGCTGTTGGCAGTGGTAGAGCAGGTGAAATTAGGAGAATGAAGTGAAAACCTCAGTAATGTCAGTCCTTGGACTCTCAGGATAGTGGAGCTTGTCCCTCTAATGCAAACTGTGTCTTTCTCTAGAGTAGAAGTTTCTAATGAGAATATTTCATTGTTGTATGATATAGTGGTTAATGTTTCGCTTAGTTACTCTTGCAGAAATAGTGGCATATTCACTTGATCTCCGAAACTTGTTTGGATGTTGACTTGTTTGAGCACAGGTTAACACCCATCAACATAAACTTCTGAGGAGGCTCCTTCTTTCATGCAGGCCTTTGATTGCAAACCTCTGACCCCTCAAACTTTAGCTCTTCCCGGAACCCTCCCAGGCTGGAAACAATGTCACAGGGGAGATGATTCTTAAGCCAAATGGCTTCAGAGTAGGCTAGGGAAGGAACCCTGAGCAGGCTTTTTCTTTGGTCACTGTTAACCTATGTTGGCTTTTGGTGAAAGCCAAGCATTTACTTAGAGTTGGATGTTTTAAAGTTTTCCATCTTGATTATTTCTTATTAAAATGACTGGGTTCTTATGGGACCAGTGTCTTTTTCTCATTTTTCTAAGGGCTCTTCAGTCCCTTTCAGAGGGAGGAAGGTCTCCGCTTGGTTTAACAAAAGGAAATCCTGCCAAGGGTTTGCCTCTTTGTGTGGGTCTTGCCCCATTTGGGTGTTGCTTAGTAGACTGACTTTTTCAAAGGAGGAGGAGTTAGTTTGCTGCGTGGTTGGCAGATTCTTGTTGTGCTGGGATTTTGTGCATCTCCCATGCCTTGTTTCCCTGGGCGGAGCTTTGGGGAGGACGTGGACGCTCACAGGCACATCACTGGACCTATATGAGGATAGTGTGGTAAGGCTGCTTTTTCTGCTGACTCTGGGTGCTTGAAATACTTTCGGTCATAAATAGTGGCTTATTTGAAATTCCATGCATGACTGTAAAATATTTTTATTTAGAAAGGAAAATGAATAATTTAAAGTACCTTCGTGGGAGATTTAGTAAAAACATGACTTACGGGATAATTTTTCCCACGGAAGAAAAACGTCTTCACTCTATTCCGTATTTCAGTCTTGCTGTAGCTGACATTCTAAGGATGAAGCTTTCTTCCTTGACGGAGATGTCACCCGGACAGATACCACCGTTTGCTACTAATGATGATTGATGGCAGTCAAAAAAGTTCTATGTCAAGAGGGCACTTGGAAGGCAGGTTGGAAAGAGCACCTCTCGCCATCCGAAAGCATTTGTTATCGCTCACGCTTTGATGCAGCAACACATTGCAGTTCCTGGCATAATGACAGTCAGGCTTCATGAGTTACCACGGCCACCAACTCTTACTTGCCAAACTATAAAGACAAACTATTTTGAGGATTAAAGGATGGAATCCCTTTGTGCTTTGTGGAAGCAGAACGGAAGGGTTCATAATGACAGACAGAACCATTAGGAGGCATGAAAGAAAGACAAGCAGCAAGGCTGAAAGCGTTCCGCGCCAGCGAGGAATTGGCGCCCTTTGAACATTTAAGTTCAAATAATGCGAGGTCCTTGATCTCCAAAGATCACACTACTGACCCACTGTCGGGGGAGCGTGTGCTCCGATGGGTTGTTTTTCAGCAGACGGTATAGATTTTTTTTTCAGATCTGTCTCCCCAGGCTTGCCAGCGATCTCCTTTGGGACAGTGACAAGCACCGAGAAGCCTGCAGGCTGGAGAGAGTGGAGGCTGGATTGTAATGGCTAATGCCTACTGAGCGCTTGTGATACGCCAGGCTCCTTTCTAAACACTTCATATCAATCACCTCTGTTCGTTTTCACACCCGATGAGGTAGAACGGTGACTAGTCCCACCTTATTACAAAAAGAACTTGCCCAAGGGTACACAGCTATTAAATGGTGCAGCTGGGATTTGAACTCATCGCGGGTGATGCCAGGGTGGCAGCTCTTAAGCATCTTATCCAGCCATAGTTTAGTTAGCAGTTGAGAACCTGGACTGTGGGGTCAGGAAAGCAGGACTCAGGTCCCGACTTCCCCTCCAACTGTGTGAACTTGGGTAAGTTATATATCACTGTTGGGGCAAGAAAGGAGGTCAGTCGGAGAAGCCTGCTACAGTTCATGGCATAATACGCCCTCAATAGGTGCTAGTCGCTGTTATTGTTAATGTCTTGTTTTTGTCACAGAACAGAGTGAACCTAGGAGGGCTGGTGTTCTACCTGAGGGTGCATAAGAAGGAATTACCAGGGTTTTCCTTACTAACAGCGCCGAGTTCTGGGCCCCACTCAGATGCTAGTTCTGTTGGGTCTGGGGGCATGGTGGCTGGTTGCATTTTTAACAAGGACTGTAGGTGATAGAAAAGGGTGGTCTGCAGAGCCCACATTGAGAAGCTCTGTGGTGTGGGAATCACGGGTCTGAGTCAGCCTCCTGGCCCTGTTCCCCTCCTGGCAAGGCTGGCAGGCCACAGGCGGTGTGCAAAAGCCTAGAATTTACCAAAATCCAGAGCTGCAGTTCGCAATGTATTTATGCATTGAGCCATAATCAAGCAGTGGAGTGAAACCCATTCTGTAGACTCTCTCTTAATCATTACACAACAACAACAACAACAACAACAACAAAACCCAGCAAAAAACTAACCAGCGAAAGAAATGTATGTTTTACTTTAGTATCGGCAGTTTCAGAATGTGTTGGAGCAGACACAGGACTAAGAGACTTTTAGGGCGGGAAGGGATCTCAGAGATCCCCGAGTCACATGCTGGTTCTATAGATGCTGAAAGTGAGGACTGGAGGGGTGACATAAGTGGCTTAAAAACCAGGCGATTACTGGGCAGCAAAGGTCACAAAGGGCTTTGATGGTGGGTACCCTGGCCACCTCTGGACAAGGGGCCAAACCTGAACCCTCTGGGAAGGTGGACATTCTCTGGAGTTAGGGTGACAGCATAAAGCAGCGGTTCTCAACCTGTGGGTCGCGACCCCTTTGGGGGTCAAACGACCCTTTCACAGGGGTCGCCTAAGACCATCGGAAAACACATATATAATTACATATTGTTTTTGTGATTAATCACTATCCTTTAATTATGTTCAGTTTGTAACAATGAAAATACATCCTGCATATCAGATATTTACATTATGATTCATAACAGTAGCAAAATTACAGTTATGAAGTAGCAACGAAAATAATTTTTTATGGTTGGGAGTCACCACAACATGAGGAACGGTATTAAAGGGTCGCGGCATTAGGAAGGTTGAGAACCACTGGCATAAAGGAAGCCGGAGTCTCTCACCACCTGCTCTGCTTTCTCTGTCCCGTGGCTTTTCTCCGCCATGTCTGGCCACTCACTGCCACTCATTCTTTAAGGTCTTTTGGAAGCTGCCTTTTCTGGGACAGTTTCTCTGCCTGTTTTCCATAATTGCTCCCAATAGAGTTCATTATTTCCTCTTTAGCCACTACTGAGCCTTCTGGCATTTATTGCACTTAATTAAAACTTTCTGCTGCTTATTTCCTGGGGTGCAATCAGGTGACACAAGTTAACGCCACTCTCTTATTTTTCACTCTTGTAGGGCATCATTGGCCATTCATTCATTTATTCTCATATGTGAATGGAGCACCCATTATATATACCAGGTTCATTAAGAGGACACGGAAAAATGCAAAGTATGGCTTTAATAAATGAGAAAATACACAAAAACTAGGTAATGTAAAATACTGATATGCACTATGAAGAAAACTGAAAAAAAAAACACGAAACAGGGTGATATGATAGATAAATACGTTGGTGGGACTCCTTTCCTTTTGACTGGTGGTCAGGGAAGGATCCTCTCAAAGGGTTTCTTGTTTGAGCTGAGACCCAGAAGATGAGACATAGGATCCATATAAAGATGTGAGAGAAAAGTGTTCTAGATGAAAGGAAGAGTGTGTACTAATGAGCTAAAATGAGCAGGTGAACACTGGGAGACAGGCAGGATCATATCTTTGGGGCTTTGGAGACCACCAAGAGTTTGAATTAAGGTTTAGGGGCAATGGGAAGCTGTGAGAGGTGCTGGAGCAGGAACGTGGCCTGGTAAAACTCCCATTTTTAATCACTTTTATCTATTGAACTTTGCCTCGTCCTCATATTTTTAGCACAATACACCAGGCAATCTTTCCTTATTGATCAGTTTGTACTTAGGAAAATAAACTATTTTTTAGGCATTCTTGCTAAACTCCTTGAGGGACAAGTTCATGTTTTAATTACGCTTTTCTGCCGAGAACTTTGTACTGTGCCTGGTAAAGAGTAGTCTCTTGGTGAATATTTGTTTGATGAGTAAATGGCTTCTCAATTATTTTGTCCTTTGGAATAAAGAAGTCGCATGGTTCTCTCTGTAAGGTGATTTTTTTTTTTTAGCAAGTCCCCTAAAAGGTAGGTGGTAGCACATCCTGGGAATTAATTGGTTGATATTCCAGCTTATCTCCGCTCACTTCAAACATTTTTTAGTTCCTTGAAATTCAGGCAGAGCCAAGCTGGGAGGTGACAGAGTGGAGCCCCTCCAAAGCCTCTGAAGTTAAGCTATGTTGTCTCACTAGCCTTGCAGCCTCAGATAGGGAAGGCCTGGCGGACTTCTCACTCTGGCATCATGAAAGGCTGAGTAATTTGAGAAACTCTTCTAATCACACACACTGAGAAATACAGGATATCATACAAAAATGTGTAGCTTAGCTCGTTAAAATGGAAGGTATATCCACAGGGGCAGAAAATGAACAGAGAGCTGACATTAGGGTGTGAGTGGGCACCTAAGCTATGGGCTGCCTTGGGAGGGTGTCTGAAGGTAACAGAATCCTGGACCTTGGTATTTATCTGCCACACAACTGGAGGTGAGAGTGGGTTGTGAAATGGGAGAAAAGGTCTTGGGAACTACAAGGTGGGGAGTCAAGACTGATTAAGAGACAGCAGAAACCAGGAGTCTTGAAGATCTATACCCTTAGTGAAAAGATGGACTAGAAAAATCTATCTGGCAAAGTTGCTTTGAAAAGTTGTTAAGGGGAAATAAAAAAAATTCTCTTGAGAATTCTGACCTCATGAATATTTGGGGTTTAAATATACATTACCTACCTATGCTGTCCAGGATCCATCAAGTGAAAGAATTACGTTAAGATGCGTCTAGTGTGAGGGAGACTCAGAGTGCACGACAAAATCGATGAGAATCCTCTTTGGAGGAATGTACCCACAGCTGAGGCCCTTAGGATTCCCACAGACTGAGGTCAGCCACATGAGCTCACAATAAAACAATTACCAATTACACACAGCACAGAGCCAAAAATCAAAACAAAATCTAAAGTTAGACTTCCCTCAGACTTCAATATAAGAATTATCAGAGTATAATATAAATTATGTATCCTTAAATGTTTACTGAAATAAAAGATAGCATTTAAAACACGAGCAAGGAATAAAAGGCTATTAAAAATGACTAGGTAGAATTTGAAAAAGCATAAAATTGAAATCCTGGAAATAAAGACTATTATATTTGAAATTAGAAACTCAAAGAGAAAAAAATGTGTAACCATCAAATATATATTTTTGAAAATCTGATAAAGGTTTTGAATTTAGAATATTGTTAAAAGAATCTTACATATAGAAAAGGGAAAAGTCATTAGTATATAACCCGATGAATTTTTCACAAATTAAATGTGCTATGTAACTAGTATTCAGTTTAAGAAGCAGAACATTATCAGATCTCAGAAACCCACTTCATGTGCTCTTCCAGATAATCTCCCCACTCCAAGAACAACCACTATCCTGAATTCTAATACTATAGCTAGCTTGCCTTTTTTTAAAAAAAAACTTATATACTATATAAATTAGCTTATATAGAATAATAAATTAATTTATATAGTATATACTCTTGTATATGACCTTTTCCTCAACATATGAAAATGATAAAAATATAAAATTCATTCATATATTTCTAGCCTATCTAATAAAAGAGAAATATGCAAATTGACCATAACTCCAACACCCTTCCCATCGGCTAATCAGCATATCCTTATGCAAATTAACTGCCAACCAAGATGGCGGCCATCAGCCAGGCACTGAAGCGAACAGGAGGCTTGCTTGCTCCAGTGATGGAGGAAGCCAAGGTTCCCTGCCTGCCGCTGCTGGCCCCTGAGCTTGCACTCTAAGAAACAATGTTGCAAGTATAAAAGCTAAACAAACTCCAGAAACCTGCTTTCAGCCAGCAGGGCTTCAGCCAGCAGGACTGCAACAGTGTTTCAATTATAGAACCCAAACAAACCCAGTACCTGCTTTTCAGCAGCCGAGGTCTCAGAGCTGCAGCGGAGACTCAGAGCTAAAGCTGGCTCTCAGCTTCAGTGACAGCCATAGAAGGTAAATAAATCCCAGAATAAAAGAAAAAAGATAAAAAGGAGAGGTTGGGAGCTTCAGTAGCCCGCCAGCCTGAAAACGGCCCTCAGCTCCTCACCCAGACGGCCAGGCACCCCAGTGGGGACCCCCTCCCTGAAGGGGGTGTGACCAGCTGCAAACAGCTATCATCCCCTCATCCAGACTGGCCAGGCACCCCAGTGGGGACCCGCACCCTGAAGCAACAAGATGGCGACTAATTTGTATACTGAAGGTGGGCGGCAGTGGACAAGGCTGTCCGCAGTCCCGGGACCCGGATCTGTGACCCTGCCAGGCAGGGGGCAGTGCTTGAGGCTGTCCGCAGCCTGGGACCGGATCTGTGACCCTGCGGAGCTGTTATCTGTTAAAAGTGTGGGCACAAACAGGTAGTTGGACATTCCCTAAGGGGTCTCAGATTAGAGAGGGTGAAGGCCAGACTGAGGGGCCCCTTTCCCCCCTACCCCAGTGCACGAATTTCATGCACCGGGCTACTAGTATAGTTATAATTTGTTTCTTATTTAATACTAGGGTGCATGAAATTCATGCATTTGGGGTGGGTCCCTCAGACCAGCCTGCCCCTTCTCACATACTGGGAGCCCTCAGGGGATGTCCTATTGACAGCTTAGGCCTGCTCCCTGCTCCCCTTTGAGCTGGCTCCATCCCTGCACCCTCTGATCGCTGACTCTGCCCCTTGGCCTGCCCCCCTCCCCCACCTCCCCCGCCATCTGCCTGGCCAGCAGGCCTGCACACTTCAGCGGCGGGGCTGAGGGGACTGGGCTCCGCCATCTTGTGGCTATGGGTGCTGCCATCTTTGTGACGGAGTGATAGTTAATTTGCATATTACTATTTTATTAGATAGGATAGTATGTCATTGTGTAAATACACCACAATCTATTTATCCATCCCACTATTGATGGGCATTTGGGTAGTTTTTGGCTGTTATCTGTTTGTTTACACCTAACAGGGGAATTGCTAGGTCATAGAATATGCACGTGCCCGACATTTGTAGAAACTATAACAGTTTCCAAAACTTTTCTAATCCAGGTGAAATCTTGAGTGGAAATTCAACAAATAAGAAAGACCGTACTCAAAATAATGGTCAGAATAAACATACAAAATCTAATGGAATGGATGGATTAACAACAGGTTAGACCAGGGGTGGGCAAACTTTTTGACTCGAGGGCCACAATGGGTTCTTAAACTGGACTCAGAAGAAGGAGCTGCGGCCGTGTTTCCCGACGTTGCCATGTTAACACTGCTGCTGGTGAAGGAGCAGAGGGGAGAGCAAGAGAACCCTCCGCTCTTTCGGCTCCGCGGGCCGGATAAAACAGCCGAACGGGCCGGATCCAGCCCGCGGGCCGTAGTTTGCTCACGGCTGGGTTAGACCTAACAAAGAAAAAAAGATCAGTGATTTGGAAGATAAAATGAGAAATTACCCATAATGCAGCACAGAAAGACAAAAGGGTTGAAAAAAAGAGATTAAGAGACAAAGGATAAAATTAGAAGACTCCGCTTATGTCTAAGTGAAGGAGGCTCAGTGGAACTGAGTCAGAGAAAGATAGCCTAAAAGTATCTAACATTGTCCGGTAGAGAAATATAACGTGAGCCACACATAGACATTTAAAATTTCCTGTCTATATGTTTTGTTCAACCCTATATATATCCCAAACATCCTTATTTCGACAGATAATCAATATAAAATTATTGAGATATTTTAACATTACTTTTTCATACTAAGTCTTCAAATTCTGGTGTGTAATTTTACACTTAGCATCTCAATTTAGACTCACCACATCTCAAGTGCTCACATATGACTATCACACTAGACAGTGAAGATTTAACTAATGAGGGTGTACAGGGAAGAGAAATTGACTGAAGGTCACTAGATCTCTGGAGAAGTGAGCTAGTTGAAGCAGAGGGCTGTGTTGTGAGGAGGAATGTGGGTTAGTGTAACACCACAGGGGTGGCATCAGCTTTGAATTTACACACATTCCTATCCCTCTGTATACTTTTATACCCTTCAACACCCACTGAATTGCAACAGGACAGCTGTTGAGTAGTTCGGAGCAATAGTAAACAATAGCTTAGTACAAGAAGAAAAATATATCTGTTAAATTTAGAGAGGGGATTTGGAAAGTCAGAATTTAATCACCCTCATGCAAGTTTGACCAGACGCTTAAAGTGAGCATGTCTGACATTTACATCAAAGTTCACCGTGTGTATTAATAGAAGCAGGCAGGTTGGAAGTGGTTTTCATTTCTTTGGCTGTAATGATATAAAAACTTGAAAATGAACACAAGTAGGTTGTTACCTTGGTTTTTATGTCTCAGTTAAAAGATAGCACCATGTCCTCTTGTGCTCATACAACAAAAACGCTATATTAGCGGGCTCTGAATAAAAAACCGTATGCACTTGACCCACATAACCTCAGACGTCCTGGGGAAGTCTGTGTTTGGGTGAGATACATGACTGTGGTCAGTTGGGTTCACTACTGCAACAGCTTCAAAAGCAGTGAGGCAAGGTGCTTGGAAACCCTGTAGCCTCTGCTGTTTGAAGAGCAGTAATAAAATTGAAAACATATTTTTATCCTTTAAAACACCTTTGAAGTGATGTATTTATTTGTGTAATGATAACACCTTTTATGCCAGCCCTGCTAGTCTAAAAATAGGGTCGGGGGGCGGGGGGTGACTATTATGCAAGGAAGAGCATTATGTAAGGTTGTGATCTTTATGATAAAAAAATTCTTGTTTTTCCCATAGTCAAAGTATGAGACTATGGGAAAAATAAGTGCCGTCATTATGTTTGATTATAAAGCTAGCAGTGGAATTATTAGTTTAATCCAGTTATGCCAAATATTGGAATATAGTGTTCTAGAATGTATTAACTTTGAGATATTCTTTATATTGGCTTTCAGAAGTTTATGAAACAGTCTCAGTCAAATGTTGAACCTACATTAAACTGATCATCTTGCACAATATGTGGAAACATCTATCAGATGTTGAGCCTCTTATTTGTGGCCATTATCTTTTTTTAGGGCAATGCCAGTTTCCTCCTGCAAACTCATGGGGTTGAGTTGACTGGTGATCATCTGGTAGAAAGTATGCTAGGAGTTGGCGTGTCTGTCTACTTGGGTGACGAGGGGAAAGTCACTAATCCCTTTATTTTTGGGTGCTTTTGCCATGAAAAAGATTCCTCATATACATTAGGATTGAAAGAAATCTTAGGGGTCCTTTAGTCTCACCTCATACCCAAATCACTAGAACTCTCTAAAGCAGCGGTTCTCAACTTGTGGGTCGCGACCCCTGTGGCAGCCAAATGACCCTTTCACAAGGGTCGCCTAAGACCATCCTGCATATCAGATATTTACATGACGATTCATAACAGTAGCAACATTACAGTTATGAAGCAGCGACGAAAATAATTTTATGGTTGGGTCACAACATGAGGAACTGTATTTAAAGGGCCAGAAGGTTGAGAACCACTGCTGCTCTAAAGCATCTATGACATATGACCAACCAGGTCTGGTTTGTATGCTTGACCACAGGTTACTACACAGATTGCTCCATTGCTTGGTATTTCACGGGGGTAGAGCATTCTCTTTTGGACTGAGGCAAACCTTTTCAGCCAATGCCAACTCCTAAGGGGCCAAGTAAAATATCATGAATATGAAAGTATTTTTTAAAAAATATATTTTATTGATTTTTTACAGAGAGGAAGGGAGAAGGAGTGGGAGAGGGATAGAGAGTTAGAAACTTCGATCAGCTGCCTCCTGCACACCCTCCACTGGGGATGTGCCCGCAACCAAGGTACATGCCCTTGACCGGAATCGAACCTGGGACCCTTCAGTCCGCAGGCCGACACTCTAATCCACTGAGCCAAACCGGTTAGGGCTGAAAGTATTTTTTAAACAAAGCAGAAGGATAGTATGTAAATCCGTATCACTGTTTTACTGATGTTAAACTATATGGGTGGATCTACTCTAATTTGTAATGCCCAAATTCTTGCTTTCCTTTCAGCACCTCCCCAAACTGAAAGAATCAACATCTTTGTGGTGTGGCTTCATAATCCAGGCACTGAGCTACGTGGGTTGGCCTTGAAAGTAGGAAAAAGAATTTTGCCTCTCTAGGTTGACCAGGAGCCCTCACATTTCTAAAAGCTGGTTCCATTCTAATCCTCAGAGTCTAACATTCAAACTCTGAACAGGGTTAGGAATGATCCTACTTTTAATGGGCTGCTTGCTTGCCTGGACTTGAGAGCCTTGTAGCTTTCTAGGGGGTGGAGATAGGGGGTGAATTACATGTGTGGGAATGCCACTGGTCAATGGGATCCTACAACCATAGTGTGTCCCTGACTTGCTGCCCTGTTTATATAGAATAGTCACTCATTATTCAGCTCGTATTTGTTGAGAGTTCAGGGTTAGTGCTTAGCACCGTTTTTCTTAGGAAGCCCTTAATATCCTGTTCATTCTGATGTGTCATGGCAGAGGACCCTCAGTGAAGATGCAGCTATTCCAGGCTAGTTGCAGAGGTCCAGGTGACCTGGACCTGGACTTCAATGGGATTTCCCCTTGGGCGGATTAGAATTCCTAGAGGACTCCCTTCACCATCTTCCCTAATCCCCCACGCTGGTCAGTGTCTCTACAAGAGCCATTGTGCAGGATGCTGGAACCCCCTTGGCTCACCGTAACTGCTGCCACCCTGGAAGCTGAATCCAGCTCTCAAGGTTTGGAATTTAGACCTAGGCAGGGAGGAGTGTGGCAAATAGAGCAGAAGAGTCAGGCAGAGGCTGCAGAATTCTCAGGGTTTCTGGGGGTGGGCTCCCTTCTGTTACCTCAGCGTTTCTCACTGAACACCCAACAGCTGAGAGCTTGGCTAAGTTTCATACTGGACAGCATGTTGTTGACTTTGGCGGGGTTTTAATGAGCTTCCTTTCTGATTTAGCACTTGGCCCTGTTTCTAGGGTAATTTCTCCCCAACAGCTGCTATGTGCCCCTGCTCCTTCTCTAGTGAAGTCTCCAGGTGAGTTCACTCCCTCCATAGTATCGGAATGCAAACGGAAGGTGCAGTGTTTTGTTCTAGGCGCTAAATCTTTTGGGGGTAGAGCCAGGGGAGAAACCTGAGCTGTATTTAGAAGAGCACATTTAGTCCCTGGGCTCATGGTTGGCTGGCTCTTGCTCTCTCCCAGCCGCACAGCAGCACCGAGCAGAACCTCTATTTTAAGTATTTGTATCCCTGATGTTGAAACAAACACACACTATTAGACCCTCCCGGGTAAAACTTCTGTGGGAAATAGAATTGGGGACTAGATATCCCCCAGGCATTCAAGGCAAAAACTCAAGTAACAGGAAAAAGAAACAGAAATTCAGGCAAGCTGGAAAACTCAATGTCGCTCTCTAATGAAATGACCGAAAACAAGTGATTGCGACAATTACAGGCGGAGAGAGGGGCGGAGAGGCCGGTAATCACAGGTCATGTCAGGTGCATAAATCAAGAGGTACAGGCCTGGAGAATGGCAGGTCTGGGAGATGTAAGGTGAACAGGCATGGTGATCATTATAAAAGCTTTATGATTATTTACTTATACTCTGCCTCCTGAAGGGATCCTGGGTCCCTTGAGGGACATGGGCACAGCAGAGACTGGCTCTGGAGTCTCCGTATTGGGTACAAATCCTGGCTCCTGGCTCATTATCCAAGTTACACACATGCTGCTCTCTCAGTTTCATCATCTAAATGACAGCCATTGCAGTAGCACCTTCCTCACAGGGTCATGGTAGGGATCACTAATGGCAGATCAAATGCTCAGCACGATGGCTGGTACTTCTTACCTGTTAGATATTATGATTATCATCTGTTTCTATAGCCCAGAGTGGTACTTGGCTCTGGTTGACATTCAATAAATGTTTGTTGAATAAATAAGTGAGCATTTATGATCAGTGATTTAATGAAAGTTTTATTTTTATTTAATTCTTCCCGCCCTTACTGGTTAATAGAGTTGATGTCCTATTAAGACATACAAGACTTTGGAGTTATGAAAATAGTGAAGGATCTAACGCATAGATAGTAAATACAAATATTTTTTCTTAATGAAGAATATAATAAGCATTTTATAAAAATATATTCCCTTCCATATGCTTCATTTTGCAAATACAATAGAGTAGTGTGCAATTAGTCATATTTCTCTCCAGCTCTGCTCCTCTTCCTGTGCGTAATGAAAAGTGGCAGCGTTCTCTCCAACATCTAAGCCAGAAACTGGGGAGTCATCATTGCCTCCTCTCTTTCCCTCACTCCCCACACCCGTTCATGCTCATGGACACACAAGTCATGTCCATTTCACTTCCTGATTAACTTTTGAATCTGTTCTTTGTGTCCATCTCTGCTATTATTGCCTTAGTCCAGCTACTGTCATCTCTTGTCTAAATTAATGTCATAGTGCCCTGACTGAAATTAAGGCAAAGTCTTTAGGAATGTCCAAGGCAACCAATGCTTGAACTTCCTGCTGGCAATCTCTCCAGTGTCATGCAATAGGAGTTCTGAAAGATTTAAGCAGCTTGGATTTCTATGGGTTTGAAGAATGTTGGAGATGCTTGCTTTCTATCCTACTGAATTACGTGTAAGAATACTGCTGCTGAAGCTAGTGGGACATGCATTTGAGGTGCACACGTCTTGAAGTTTTTCTGAAGTTTGCTATTATGGAGGCATATTAATTCCAAGGCAATAAGATTTCTCAGGGTTACAGGAGATCTACCTGTGGAAAAATTCACTAAGTTGGGATATCATTTTTATGTCTATTAAAGAAACATAACTTATTTAATCCAAATTTATTTAGCAAGCCCACATGCCCTCCCTTAGGCAGGAATAGTCACTTAGAACAATAGAACCAGTCTTTCAGAATTCAGAGGTTAAAAGTTTCTATATTGATTAGGAAAACCCATGTTAAATGGATTAATAGTCTCAAATCAGCTGTTCTAAGAGATGACTTAAGCACATTTGGCAAGATTATCGACAGCCTGACTAGAATGGGAATCCAGCTTTGTAAGGAATTTTAAAGCACACTGGTGTAGCCAGGTGCCTGCACCTCACCCATGAGATCCAATTATTCTAAGTCTACAGGTGGAGGTGGGGGAAGATGCTATATCCAGTGGCTGGGTGGCAAAGTACATTTGTCAGGAAATTGAATGGAGTGGTTTAAAGACTGGTTCTGGTGCTGGTGCCCTTGATGCCATGGCTCTCAGTTCTCCTGTCCATCATGTCTGGCAGGGCTTCCTAATGGGATCCAACATGGATTGTGGTTTTCTGAACATCACGACAGTCACTCTTGTGGGAATATAGTTGTGTGTGATGATTGTCGCAAACACTTCCGTTTGACAGAAAAGGAGGGACCTGTTTTGTGCATAGTGCCTGGAGAGAGGTGGGGCTGGAGGTGCTAATTAAGGGGAATATATAGAGTCTAACCAGAGAGAGTTAAAGCTCAGAAGAGAAAGGAGGAGCGTTTGTGAAAGACCATGTGAAAGTTGGGCAGGAAGGAGCTGTTGGTGACCAACGGTAACATGAGCAAGAGGGTGAGCCTCTGTCTTTCTCTCCTCACCTGCCATAGACCCCAGGGAAGACTGACACCCTGGATGCTTCTGGTGCCCCGAGCTGAGCACACTGGAGCGATGGAGAGCAGCAGTGCAGAGGGCGACTCCTGAGAGGCAGTGAGCTCATGGCAGCTCTGGAGACATGGCCACCCACCGGATCTCTCACCTGGCTCAGGAGGACAAGAGTAGATAAAAGGCCAGAGTGGAGGGACATAAGTGTTTAGTTTGTGCTTATTGAATGTGAAGCCACATCTGATAGTGACCCCACATAATTGAGGGGGACTTTAGAGGAAGCCCGAAGCCAAGTAGTGTGGGCATTAATGAAAATGTGACTACATTTGTAGTCAGGGGCTGGTGAAACTTGCAATATTTGGAATATATACGTTGCCCTTGATTCTAAAATGCTATGGTAATATTCTATTTAATAGCATTCATATGTGAGACAAAAAATTACTTAGCACTTGTTTATGTACAAATGAATGACAGAATTGTTAGCCCAAGAAGGAACTTGAGGAATACTCTACGTCAACCCCCATGCTTTACAAATTAAAGTCAGAACAAAAGTCAGGAAATGACTAGGCTCTGTGATGCTGGGCCTGTTGGTGGCAGACTTTAGGCTGTATCTGGAACTCTTGGGCCCTAGATTTAACCACTCCAGAGCAAAAAGGAAGAGGAAGAGGTGAGATAGAAAAAAATAATTTGAGACTTGGTTTCATAGCAAGTTAAAATTGTACATAATTACATTTTAACTATAGTTTTGCACCAAATACATTAGCAGTTCTACTGGTGTATATAGTTCTCTGAATAATCTTCTAATAATCTAATCTAATAAAAGAGAAACATGGTAATTGGCGTACGACTGCTACCCTTCCCATTGGCTAATCAGGGAGATATGCAAATTAACTGCCAGCCAAGATGGCAGCTGGCAGCCAGGCAGCTTGAAACTAACATGAGGCTTGGTTGCTTCAGTGACGGAGGACTCCAACGTTCCCCGCCTGCCTTGCCAGCCTCTGAGCCTGCAGTTTGAAACATTTTAACAGCTGGGATCTCAGAGCTGGACTCAGAGCTGGAGTTATACATTGTTTCGATTACCTACTTTCAGCAGCGGAGGCCTAAGAGCTGGAGCCTCAGAGCTAAAGCTGGCCCAGAATTCAAAAAAAGAAAGAAAGAAAGGAGCGGTTGGGAGCTTCCGTCACCTGCCAGCCTGAAAACAGCCCTCAGCCCCTCACCCAGACTGGCCAGGCACCCCAGTGGCGACCCCACCCTGAAGGGTGTGTGACCAGCTGCAAACAGCCCTCAGCCCCTCACCCAGGCTGGCCAGGCACCCCAGTGGGGACCCCTACCCTGAGTGGTGTGTGACCGGCTGCAAACAGCCATCATCCCCTCACCCAGGCTGGCCAGGCACCCCAGTGGGGACACCCACCCTGATCCAGAACACCCTTCAGGGCAAACCAGCCAGCCCCACCCATGCACCAGGCCTCTACCCTATATAGTAAAAGGGTAATATGCCTCCCAGCACCGGGATCAGCATGACTGGGGGCAGCGCCCAAACCCCCTGATCACCCTGCAGCTCTGTGTGTGACAGGGGGCGGGGCCACAACCTCCCTATCCGCCCTACTCTGTTCATGACAGGGGAAGGTGCCCCAACCTCCTGATCAGCCCTGCTCTGTGCCTGATACGGGGGAGCTCCCCAACCTCTGATCGCCCTGCAGCTCCGTGTGTGACAGTGTGCGGCGCCCCAACCCCCTGATCGGCCCTGCTCTGTGTGTGGCAGGGTGCGGCGCCCCAACCCTCTCCCCCCCGCCCCCCCCACGGGCCCTGCTCTGTGTGTGACAGGGTAGAGCCATAACCTCCCCATAGGCCCTGCCCTGAGTGTGAGAGTGGCAGCATCCCAACCCCCTGATCGGCCCTGCTCTGTGGGTGCTAGAGGGCGGCGCCACAACCCCCACCCCCCACGGGCCCTGCTCTGTGTGTGATGGGGTAGAGCCATAACCTCCCCATCGGCCCTGCCCTGAGTGTGACAGTGGTGGCATCCCAACCCCCTGATCGGCCCTGCTCTGTGTGTGACAGGGGGCGGTGCCCCAACTCCCCTATCGGCCCTACTCTCTCAGTGACAGCGGGGAGCTCCTTAACCCCCTGATGGGCCCTGCTCTGTGCGTGACAGGGGGCGGCGCCCCAACTTCCCAATTGGCCCTGTTCTGAGCCCGACCAGGGGCTGCACCTAGGGATTGGGCCTGCCCTCTGCCACCCGGGAGCAGGCCTAAGCCATCAGGGCGTTATCTCCCGAGGGGTCCCAGACTGCAAGAGGGCACAGGCCAGGCTGAGGGGGCCCTCCTTCCCCCCGAGTGCACAAATTTTTGTGCACCGGGCCTCTAGTCCTATATAATAAAAAACCTAATATGCTAAGTGTCCAATTGTTCATTCTACCGTTTGACCAGTCGCTATGACACGCACTGACCACCAGGGGGCAGACGCTCCAATCAGTAGGTTAGCTTGCTGCTTGGGTCTGGCTGATTGGGATTGGGTGAGACAGGCCGGACATGCCCTGGAGCCCTCCTGCGGTCTCTCCCCAGCCCCAATCATGCACCGGTGGGGTCCCTCAGCCTGGCCTGCACCCTCTTGCAATCTGGGATCCCTCAAGCGATGTCAGAGAGCCGGTTTTGGCCCGATCCCTGCAGGCCAGGCCAATGGACCCCACCAGTGCACAAATCCGTGCACAGGGCTTCTAGTAGTGTATATTTAAAGAAAGTTCTGAAATTTCAGTTCTATGATTAGATATCAACGTAAATTGTGTCTTTGATTACTCCATCTTTGGCATTTCCTCTGATAATGAGAGGAATTGAGTGGCGGTTTTGTTGTGGGACTCAAACACAGGCCTCAGAGGAGCCAGCTCACTCTCATCTCAGAGCATTGCTCTGACTGGTGCCTGTACTGTAACCACCCTTCTTCCAAATCATCCTGAAACTGTCTTCTCATCTTTTATGTCTTAGCTCAAGTCACCTCTCCTGCAAGACTGTCACTCATCCCTCTTCCCTCCCCAGGCTGGTCTATCCCACTGGCACGTAACCGAGGGTGATTTTACCCCCAGGGAACATTTGCCAATGTCTGGGGACATTTTTGACTGTTACGACTGGGATGCCGGGGTGCTAGTGGACAGAGGCCAGTGATGATGCTAAATATCCTGTAATGCACAAAACAGCTCCCCGCAACAAAGAGTTACCTGGTCAAGCCTTAGCTATGTTTTTGCCAAGGTTGTACCACAGTCTTATTTATTTGTTTACATATTTTTCGGTTTCCTGTCATCCCACCCCCTTGAATGAAAGCTCTACAAGGCCAGGAACCGGGTTTTGTTCATTGTTATATAAGTAACTAGAAAATTATGCAGCACATAGTAGATGCTCCATAAATATGAATGGAATTGATTAACTCTCTCTTCATGACTGAAAATATAACATATAGGCCAGCTATACTGTGGTGCAGCATTTTCACCGATGAAATCCATGGTAAAATCCAATATTTTTTTGTTTGGTCTCATACAATCAGGATCAGCACAATTTTGTCTTTCACAAAACCAACAAGTGAAGAAAGGCGAAGGTTATTGACAGTGAGTGGGTACTGCCTGTGTGGCAGCTGTCAGTGTGATCCTGTAGCTCCTGTAACAGGGGCTGTCCAACCACAGACTGCAAAGAGGAATGGAAATGAAGCCATTTGTACATAAGCTACATTTGCCAAAGAGTAACAACTTATTGATTCAGGCTGTCCAGGAAGGCCATGTTTCTTCTTCATGTCTTTTCATTCTTGGTGTGGGTTGAATTGAGAACACAAATTCTATTCAAATGGATGAACAGCCTTCTAGTGCAAGCCATTGGTCATGAAGAAATAAAAATAATTATTTGAAGCACCCCAGAAGGCCAGAGCTTCAAGCTGGTTTATTTTACCTGATATATTATTTTTAAAAAGGAAGAGCAGCCTGCATTAATGCCAAGTCAGAGATGCATCAGTACCGTTTTCTCAATAGAACGGAAAAATGTATTAGTGAGCACATCTACCTAGCAAATGTGATCAGGGGCATCAAGGAAATAAAGACTGAAAAGTGTCTTAACAGCTTTAAAACCCACAGATGGCAAATCAAGTAAAAGATCTGTTTATCACCTTCCAGACTCTCTAAAACGCACATCCGAGGGCTAGGAGGTTTCTAATGGCAACTGCTGCACTTTTGGAAACCTCAGTGGGGCCCCTGGCCCTTCTATGCCTTGCTGTGGAACTGGGAAGCTGCTTTCCCGACCACACTGCTTTGCATGATAAAACTGCGAAGCTATCGCGCTTTGTTGGGAGTGTCTGAGGCAGAGATGAGAGTCAGATATGTGTAATAATGCATTGGAGACTGTTATGCCATGTACTGCGTTTCATAAAGTCTTGCATAAACAGCTTGACAAAGAATATTACGAAATAGTAAAAGCTGCTTTATAGTGTTTATGCTCTTTCTGTTTACAATTCAGGGGATGTTACGTACATTAACTGCATGGCTTGGCTACCACATTCTCTTACGCCAGGAAAATGTCAATGAATGAATGAAGTGCACAATCAGTTAGAACTCTAATACGTTCTTTTTTTTTTCCAAACTACTCTTTTTTATTGTTTTTTTTTTTTTTTTAGTATTTTTTTTTTTATTGCTCAAAGTATTACAAAGGGTATTACATATGTGTCCATTTTATCCCCCCGCCCTAGACAGTCCCCCAGCCTCCCCTATCCCCCAGTGTCTTATGTCCATTGGTTATACTTATATGCATGCATACAAGTCCTTTAGTTGATCTCTTACCCTCCTACCTCCTGCCCCCCAACCCTCCCCGGCCTTCCCGCTGCAGTTTGACAGTCTGAGGCAGCTTTGCCTCTGTATCTATTATTGTTCAAAAGTTTATAATGTTCTCTATTATCCATGAATGAGTGAGATCATGTGGTATGTTTCCTTCATTGACTGGCTTATTTCACTTAGCATAATGCTCTCCAGTTCCATCCATGACGTTGCAAATGGTAAGAGTTCCTTCCTTTTTAGAGCAGCATAGTATTCCATCGTGTAGATGTACCACAGTTTTCTAATCCATTCATCTACTGATGGACACTTAGGCTGTTTCCAGATCTTAGCTATGGTGAATTGTGCTGCTATGAACATAGGGGTGCATATATCTTTTCTGATTGGTGTTTCTGGTTTCTTGGGATATATTCCTAGAAGTGGGATCACAGGGTCAAATGGGAGTTCCATTTTCAGTTTTTTAAGGAAACTCCATACTGTCTTCCATAGTGGCTGCACCAGTCTGCATTCCCACCAGCAGTGCACAAGTGTTCCTTTTTCTCCACATCCTCTCCAGCACTTGTCGTTTGTTGATTTGTTGATGATAGCCATTCTGACAGGTGTGAGATGGTACCTCATTGTTGTTTTGATTTGCATCTCTCGGATGATTAGTGACTTTGAGCATGTTTTCATATGTCTCTTGGCTTTCTGAATGTCCTCTTTTGAAAGGTGTCTATTTAGATCCTTTGCCCATTTTCGATTGGATTGTTTATCTTCCTTTTGTTAAGTTGTATGAGTTCCCTATAAATTTTGGAGATTAGGCCCTTATCTGATATGACATTGGCAAATATGTTTTCCCACACAGTGGGCTTTCTTGTTGTTTTGTTGATGGTTTCTTTTGCTGTGCAGAAGCTTTTTATTTTGATGTAGTCCCATTTGTTCATTTTCTCTTTAGTTTCAAGTGCCCTAGGAGCTGTATCAGTGAAGAAATTGCTTCGGCATATGTCTGAGATTTTGTTGCCTTTGGATTCTTCTAGAATTTTTATGGTTTCCTGTCGTACATTTAAGTCCTTTATCCATTTTGAGTTTATTTTTGTGTATGGTGTAAGTTGGTGGTCTAGTTTCATTTTCTTGCATATATCTGTCCAATTTTCCCAACACCATTTATTGAAGAGACTATCTTGGCTCCATTGTATGTTCTTGCCTCCTTTGTCAAATATTAATTGAGCTTATTGGTTCGGGCCGATTTCTGGGCTCTCTATTCTATTCCATTGATCTATATGCCTATTCTTGTGCCAGTACCAGGCAGTTTTGAGAACAGTGGCTTTGTAATACAACTTGATATCTGGTATTGAGATCCCACCTAATTTGTTCTTTTTCAGGATTGCTGCAGCTATTCGGGGTCTTTTTTTATTCCAGATGAATTTTTGGAGAGTTCGTTCTAGATCTCTGAAGTATGCCGTTGGTATTTTAATGGGAAGTGCGTTGAATTTATAGATTGCTTTGGGTAGTATGGACATTTTAATGATGTTGATTCTACCAATCCATGAACACGGTATGTTCTTCCATCTGTTTATGTCTTCCTCTATATCTTTTTTCAACGTTCTGTAGTTTTCTGAGTAGAGGTCTTTTACCTCTTTAGTTAAGATTATTCCTAGGTAGCTTAGTTTTTTTGGTGCGATGGTAAACGGGATTGTTTTTATAATCTCTCTTTCTGAAAGTTCACTATTGGTGTATAGAAATGCCTCAGATTTCTTCGGGTTAATTTTGTATCCTGCTACATTGCCAAATTCATGTATTAAGTCTAGTAGCTTTTTGATGGAGTCTCTAGGGTTTTGTATGTATAATATCATGTTGTCTGCAAATAAGGACAGTTTTACTTCCTCTTTTCCAATTTGGATGCCTTTTATTTCTTCTTCTTGCCGAATTGCAATGGCTAACACTTCCAGTACTATGTTGAACAGGAGTGGTGAGAGGGGGCATCCCTGTCTTGTTCCTGTTCTTAGGGGAAATGGTGTAAGTTTTTGTCCATTGAGTATGATGTTGGCTGTGGGCCTGTCATATATGGCTTTTATTATGTTGAGGTATGATCCTTCTACTCCCACCTTGCTGAGAGTTTTTATCAAAAATGGGTGTTGAATTTTGTCAAATGCTTTTTCTGCATCAATTGATATGACCATGTGGTTTTTTTCTTTCAATTTGTTTATGTGATGTATCACGTTTATTGATTTGCGGATATTGTACCATCCTTGCATCCCTGGGATAAATCCTACTTGGTCATGGTGTATGATCTTTCTGATGTACTGCTGAATCTGATTTGCTAAGATTTTGTTGAGGATTTTGGCATCTATGTTCATGAGGGATATTGGCCTGTAATTCTCTTTCATTGTGTTGTCTTTACCTGGTTTTGGTATTAGGGTGATGCTGGCTTCATAGAATGAGCTTGGAAGTGTTCCTTCCTCTTGAATTTTTTGTAGTAGTCTGAGGAGGATAGGTTTTAGTTCTTCCTTGAATGTTTGGTAAAACTCCCCTGTGAAGCCGTCTGGTCCTGGGCTTTTGT
The DNA here is from genome assembly GCF_964212035.1 of Myotis nattereri. NCBI lineage: Eukaryota > Metazoa > Chordata > Mammalia > Chiroptera > Vespertilionidae > Myotis > Myotis nattereri. The sequence goes on along the minus strand of NC_138086.1, from coordinate 19,655,557 downwards.
TTGCTGGAAGCTTTTTGATGACTGCTTCAATTTCTTCCATAGTCATTGGCCTGTTGAGATTTTTAGATTCTTCCTGATTGAATTTTGGAATGTTGTATTTTTCAAGGAATTTGTCCATTTCCTCCAGGTTGTCTAGTTTATTGGAGTAGAGCTGTCCATAGTATTTTTTAACAATCATTTGTATTTCTGTGGGGTCTGTTGTTATTTCGCCTCTATCATTTCTGATTTTGTTTATTTGGGTCCTCTCTCTTTGCTTCTTGGTGAGTCTGGCTAGAGGTTTGTCAATCTTGTTTATCCTTTCGAAGAACCAGCTCTTGGTTTCATTGATTTTCTGTATTATTTTTTTGGTCTCTATGTTATTTATTTCTGCTCTAATCTTTATTATCTCCTTCCTTCTGCTCACTCTGGGGTTTTCTTGTTGCTCTCTTTCTAATTCTTTGAGTTGTAGGGTTAGCTGATTTACTACCATTTTTTCTTGTTTTTTGAGATAGGCCTGTAGAGCTATAAACTTCCCTCTCAGGACTGCTTTCATTGTGTCCCATAGGTTTTGGATTGTTGTGTTTTCATTGTCATTCGTTTCCAGGATGTTTTGAATTTCTTCTTTGATTTCATTGGTAACCCAATCAATATTTAATAGCATGCTATTCAGCTTCCAGGTGTTTGAGTATTTTGGGTTGTTTTTATTGTAGTTTATTTCTAATATTATGCCATCGTGGTCTGCGAAGATGCTTTTTATGATTTCAATCTTCTTGAATTTGGGGATACTTTGCTTGTGACCCAATATATGGTCTATTTTTGAATATGTGTCATGAGCACTTGAGTAGAATGTATATTCCGTGGCACTGGGGTGAAGTGTTCTGAAGATGTCTATTAAGTCCATCTGATCTAGTGAGTCATTTAGTATTGCTGTATCTTTGCTGATTGTTTGTCTAGAGGACTTATCCAGTGATGACAGTGGTGTATTAAAGTCCCCTACTATGATTGTATTGTTGTCGATCTCTCCTTTGATATCTTCCAGAAGATTTTTTATGTATTTGGGTGCTCCTGCATTGGGTGCATATATGTTTATCAGGGTTATATCTTCTTGTTGTATTGATCCTTTTAGTATTATGAAGTGGCCTTCCGTATCTCTTGTTATGGCCTTCACTTTGAGGTCTATTTTGTCCGATATAAGTATTGCTACCCCAGCTTTCTTTTCTTTTCCATTAGCCTGAAAGATATTTTTCCATCCCTTCACTTTCAGTCTGTGTGAGTCCTTTCTAATGAGGTGGGTCTCTTGTAGACAGCAAATGTATGGGTCATGATTTTTTATCCATTCAGCCACTCGATATCTTTTGGTTGGAGCATTTAGCCCGTTTACATTTAAAGTTATTATTGAAAGGTACTTGTTTGTAGCCATTTCTTTTTTTGTGTGGCTGTTTTCTTTCTGGGATTTTTATTTCTTCTTTTTACACCAGTCCCTTTAGCATTTCTTGCATTGCTTGCTTGGTGGTGATAAACTCCCTTAGCCTTTTTTTGTCTGTGAAGCTTCTTATTTCCCCTTCAATTTTGAATGATAGCCTTGCTGGATAGAGTATTCTTGGATTCAGTCCTTTGCTTTGCATCACTTTGTAAATTTCCGTCCATTCTCTTCTGGCCTGATGTGTTTCTGTTGAGAAATCATTTGATAATCTAATGGGAGATCCCTTGTATGTAACTTTCCGTCTCTCTCTTGCAGCCTGTAAGATTCTCTCTTTGTCCTGAATATTTGCCATGGTAATTATGATATGTCTTGGTGTGGGTCTTTTCGGGTTCACCTTGCTTGGGACTCTCTGGGCTTGTGTGACTTTTTTCTTCCCCACCTCAGGGAAGTTTTCTGATATTATTTCTTCCAATAGGTTTTCTAATCCTTGTTCCTCTTTCTGTTGTTCTGGCACCCCTATTATTCGTATGTTGTTTCGTTTCATGTTGTCCCAAAGCTCCCTTAGGCTCTCCTCCTGTCTTTTAATTTTTTTCTCCAACTGAAGTACAGTTTGGGTGTGTTTTGCTTCCCTGTCTTCTAATTCACTAATTCGGTCTTCCGCTTCTCCTAGTCTACTGTTGATACTTTCAATGGTGTTCTTTATTGCAGCTATATCGCACTTCATTTCTTCTTGGGTCTTACTTAAGTTGTCGATTTTTTCATCTGTTTCTTCTTGCTTCTTGGATAAGTTGTCGATTTTTTCCTCCATCCGGTGTATGCACTCTAGGACCCTTATTCTGAATTCTTTTTCTGTCATGTTGTATGCCTCTGTATCACTTAGCTGCTTTTCTGGTGAGTCTTCCTTTTCTTTCCTTTGGGGATTTCTTTGTCTACCCATGTTTGATCTCACTGACGTATATAGATATTGAGTCGTTCAGTGGCTGCTCCCTAGGTGGCAGTGGCTCCTCGGGCTGTGGTTGCTCCTTGGGCAGTTGTGGTAGCAGCTGCTCCTCTGTTGTTAGCGGGTCTTCTGATGGGTGCTGTTCACAGCTGTTGTGGCTCTTCTGGCTGGTGGAGGGAGGCTTCACCCACAGCAGCTGTTCCTCAGACAGAGCGTGTGGAGATCAGGAGGCCACTGTTGCTTGGATCTGCTTTCTGTGGGGAGAAGCAGAGTTCCTCTGAGTTCATGTAGTCGCGCTGCTTGAGAGCCGTTGTTGCCGGGTTAGTAGCTGGTCTCTGGATGCCGGTGACAGTCACCCAAGATGGCACGGTCTCCGCGGCTGTGCCGGCGCACCTGGAGAGGTTTCAGCCTCAGCCTCTAACCGTTCCCTTTATCTAGGATTTCTCTGTCTTTCCTGGCTGCAGACTGTCTCAGCTGAATCTCCTCTGCTTATTCGGGCTGTATGCTACCCGTTTCCAGCTGCCCGCCCTTATCTGCTCCGGGACAAGGCACCAACACGTCTGTCTAAACCTCCGCCATTTTCTTCCTCTCTAATACGTTCTTGACCACGACGCATATTTAGCGTGTTATATTTTAAAAAGCATTCCATTTAATCTCCCTCTATTTGAATTACATACATTTAAATAATTTTATAAAAATAAACATTTAAAAATTATACAACTGGGACATTCCTTTTCTAGTTATGATTAGTGTTCTCCTCCTCCTCCTCCTTTCTTCTTGCACTCTTTTGTTTCAACCTCATGCACAGTTTCAACCTTTAAAATTCCAAGCTTAATCACTTGCTTTCTTAAATATTCATTATTTAATACAAAAATGTAGAACTATACTTGATAATATTTACCTATCAATAGAATAAATATAATTTCAGTGGTAACATGAATCTCTATTAGATGTCCAGCTATAATATGGATTTGAAACCATGTCTCTGAAATGTAATTTATGGTGAAAATGTGATATGTAACATTTGGCTTCTAAGACAAGTCTTAGATCTGTCTTCTAACTGGATGTGAGGAAATCGTCAAAATAGTATAGGCTCGAAAGCTCTGGCTTCACTGAGCTAAAAAGAAAAATGTATTCTGAAGATAAGGATTCTTGACCCTCTGTGTGTTAATCACTGGTAGGTCAGAGGGAATCTCAAAAGGAGAGGATGGCTGATTAATTTTTAAGAAGGCAAGGATGAAACGGGGCATACTTGAAGAGGTTCACAAATTACATCAATGAATGAGTGAACGTCTTACTTGTGTGCAGGCAGGCTTCGGAGTTATGTGAACTTAAGTCCAAATGCTGGCTCATCTGATTTACTAGGCCTTGAATGTCTAACTAGTTAAACTTCTCGGAGTCTATATTGGTAAAATGGGGGGATTAGTAACAAGTACCTTTTAGGATTATTGTAAGGAATAGGAATATATACGGTAAGTGCTTTTTTTCTTTTTGGTACTCAGTAGGCATTAAAAGATGGTTGCCATTAGCCACATTTATTTGTAAACAAGTAAATTGTGCATTAAGAAGCTGGAGAATTCTGTTTCTGTAGTCATGTTTATAATATGTATGAGAGAGAAATGATGATTAAGTGTAATATACACACACAACACACACAGACACACATTTTCTCTGCCACTTTGTTCCTGAGACATCAGATTCAGGATGTCATCTTTTGACAATGGATTTTGGATGTTGCTTTAGCTTGAAAAGAAAGACTTTTAAAATAAAGTAAGAGATCTTAGACTTTACTGTAATCCTGCTGCAAGTGGAAATTAAATCTGACATCTACATGTAATAGCTCACAAAATATTGATTATTTTGGGAAATCCACCAAAGAAATTGGGATGAACTCTGAGTTGGGGCAAAGCTTTGAGCTTCCAGTGAGTCAGCCCTACCCAAGTGCTAAACAGGTAAACTTACACAGACGAGAAAGGGTGGGGGATCGGGGAGAGGGAGTCTAATGAAACTTGATAGGGAGACTCTCATAATGAAATTATTCTTTTCAAAAAATTAAAATCATATTGGGTGTTCTGACGATGGCCACATAACTGATCTGAAATTTCTATTTTGCCTCCCAAACAAGTTTGGGCTATCAGATAGGCTGCAGAAGGCAGGGAAATTGGGCAAGTTTAGCCTATGACTGTGTTAGCATTTGTAGGGAGGGATTTTATTTTTTTCTTGGCGCACCCCCCTTAAACCAAGTGTAGGGCCTCCCCCAGGCCTCTGGGGAACATTGGTTGAGTCGATGTGTGGTTGGATGTAGGGGATTGTGTTGATACCTTCTGTGGGAATTACACCACAACATCTCAATTACTGCTCAGTCTGAGTTCAATGTAGAAGACCAAAGTAATGCACAGGCGTTGGTGAGGTTTCAGTCCGTGTAGTCTTCCCATGTTTCTCCAAGCTCAGGCTCGCAGGCTGTGGTTAGTTGGTAGCAAAGCTGTTTCTTTCTTTTCACTAAGAAAAATGGGCACATGATGGATATCAATTCCACATGTAACTTAAAGTACCCCTGGGTCATTGACCCACACCCACAAAAAAGCAAAGCTGACGTTAAATATTCTTAAAATCAATAGTATAACAAACTGAATAGTATTATGTCTGAAACCTGCCCCCACCCCCTCGATTTAGAGGATCTTTCAGCCTGACATAGGCACCCACCCCATTGTCATTGTGTTCCTCTGGCTAATTTAGATCTTGTGCAATGCTTGGACTTGGGAAAACAAGGGATAGTTTGCACTTTTCTAAATGGAGGCACAGTTTGCATCGTCTTTAACAATAGGCAGCGTGGTTTCAGGCAAGGGTGCTGAACGAGGGAGGGATGGTTTGAGGACAGAGTGGGAAGCAGTCCTGTCCTCATGTGCCTCTTCTCTCATAATGTGGCAACAGATTTTAAAACCCAAGACCTGGAACTGCTGTGGCTGCAGCCTGAAGGGAGGATCGCCATCCAAACCAGCAGAATTGGACTTTTATCACATGTGACATCTGCTAGGGCAGAGGAGGCCTTGCTTCTCATGTTCCATAGAGCTTTACACCTGTAAGAGAAGGGACCAGCTGCTAGCAGGGTTTTCACTGTTACTCTGTCATGTATGTAAACGTGGAATAGGCCTGACTTTCTTCATCTATTCTATGGCATGTTTTCATTTTATTTGAAAGTAATTTTACTTTCTACTCGATTGAACATGTTATCCATTAACTATCTTTAATCAGGATTGAGTAGAAAATCCAGCAGAGAATATGAAATGAAAAATAGCATACTTCTTTAGTACCAGACAATATAAATAAAAGGTTAAATCCTAGAATAGGATAGTGGACCAAAAAAATTCTATATAGTATCTCAGCGAGAAAAACAGTAATGGTTGCTAGCATTTATTTTTATTTTTTAAATATATTTTTATTGATTTCAGAGAGGAAAGGAGAGGGAGAGAGAAATAGAAACATCAATGATGGGAGAGAATCATTGATCGGCTGCCTCTTACATGCTCCTTACTGGGGATTGAGCCCGCAACCTGGGCATGTGCCCTTGACTGGAATCAAACCCAGGACCCTTCAGTCTGCAGGCTGATGCTTTATCCACTGAGTCAAACAAGGTAGGGCGCTAGCATTTATTATAGGCTTACTAGGCACCGGCTGCTTTACATGAATTAGCTCATTTAATCTTCTCAGAAGATATACAAAGACACATACCACAATTGCAACTTTCACTTTTTAGGAAATTGCTGCTCAAGTTGGTTCAGAGAAGATACAGGTTTCAAATTCAGCACCGACTGCACATACTTGTGCTCACTGTGACATAAAGACCTATTGATTTTTGTCCAGTTTGCATGCATCATGTTGTGATCTGTTTCTGAAATAGTATAAATGTTGCATAACCAAATGAACTATTTGTTAGTCAAGCGTCAAGGAAAACCTCATAATGCCCAGATAAGCACAAACATCTCTTCTGGTGATTCTACATGTAGAAATCAAAACACATGTAGTATGCATTGGATTTCAAATGTTTTCTGCGAAAGTAATGGTCCTGAGCCTACATGTATTATTGTCCAGAGGAAATACATTTACTGAGTAAAAATGTTTAATTTGCCCACTTTCTGTGCCCCTAATCTTGAGTGGAAATTCAACAAATAAGGCCATATTGGTTGATGAGAGAGAGAGAGAGAGAGAGAGAGAGAGAGAGAGAGAGAGAGAGAGAGAAAGAGAGAAAGAGAGAAACGTCAATTTGTTGTTCTACTTATTTATGCATTCATTGTTGTTCTACTTATTTATGCATTAATTGGTTGATTCTTGTATGTGTCTTGACTGGGTATTGAACCCACAACCTAGATGTATTGGGACAATACTCTAATCAACTGAGATACCCTGCCAGGGCTATGCCCCAAAGCTTTTGTGTGTGTTTTTTCCAATTCTCATCCCAAGGAAATGCTTAGAGAGTGGAAGGAAGAGAGATAGAGCGAGAGAAACATGGATGTGAGAGAGAAACATCAAACATCGATCGGTTGCCTTTCATACCCTCCCTGACTGGGTATTGAACTGGCAACCTTTTGGTGCATGGAACAGTGCTCAACCACCTGAGCCACTCTGTCCAGACACCCAAATCTTTTAATATTAGATGCCTCTAAATAAGAACAATGACAAATAATGTCCCTTTTAGTTATGCCAACTCATTCCATTCTGCCTTTCCACAAATAAATGGGCAGTATCAGGAAGTTCCTGGCATGTTTTCGTACTTCCCTTCCTATTTGCACCTTTCTCTGAATGATGCTTTCCCTTTGCTATTTTCCCTTTTTTCTTTCTCTGACAAACATCTTTCCTTTCTCATCGAGGAAATAAAGGAAACTTTTTGTTTAGTGAGAGCAAAAAACAACAACAAAAACACCTAACAAAGCACAACAAATACATACATAAATTAACGATTTTGAGTTGTGAAGCATGTTAGGAGGTAAGTACTATAAATAAGTACTATTGTTTCTTTGGTTACAACTATCTCTCTCTCTCTCTCTCTCTCTCTCTCTCTCTCTCTCTCTCTCTCATGTCCATAGAGATGGTTGATTAATGATTCCTTTGAGATAAAAAGCTTAAAATAAAAACCAATGTTTTGGGTTCATCCAATTTCTATGACAATTGTCTGTCTACACAGTTTTTTGAGGTTTTGAGAAAAAAGCTTCTTAAAGAGTGATTTCTAAGTAAGTATATAAAATTAAGTAACTTTGCATTTGATTATTTGAAATTGAATTAGAAGCCCTTTTGGAAATGGGCTAGATATTCTGGGAATTTGTTCTAAGGAAGTAATCCTATTGAAGCAAAACCAACCAATGAATCAGATAAATATCCTCAAGTCCTTATGCCTCAAAGTGCTCCTGTGAAATAGGTAAACTATCTAGAAGCCATCTAAATGACCAATAATAGTCATGAATCAGAATAATAATTATTATAAAGCAAATACTTAGAATGCTTCCCATATAGCAAACACTGCTCTAATCACTTTATATGATCTCATTTACTCTTTACCCAAACCTTATAAAATGGGTACTATTGTTATCCTTCCTATGTTGCACATGAGGAAGCTGAGGCACAAAGAAGTGAAGTGACTTGTCCAATGTCAAACAGCTACAAAATGATAGAATTAAGATTCCAAACCAGGCAGTCTTGCTTGAAGCTGTGCTCTTAAGCATTCACTTTACTGCTTTCCAATTACGATGAATTAGATTGGTTATTAGATAACACTAATGTCAATTGTGAAGTAAGTGTGATAATGTGGATCATATACAACACATGTACTGTGTTAATAGCCAAACATACTTGGCTGTTAAGTACATACATAAGGTGTTGATACACAATATTTGTAGGTACAGGGATTGAAAAGCATTATGCAATAACAAAGTGGTAGTATCAGGAGATGGGAATTCCCTCTCCCCCCCCAAATTAAATGCCATGTTATTTCTTCATCAATAAATTAAAGCAGATTAAATTCTATTAAAGCACTCATTCTTTATATTTTTAATTTATTTTGCTGCTGGTACTGTAGGTGATGTCATTGCATACGTTAATTAAGAATTTATAATGTAAAGAGAGACTTAACAAATGCAGGTGTTTTTTAATTGAAAGGTATTTTTTGTTATTTATTTGCCATCCACTCATTTATTTATCCAGCACTTATTGAATGTTGGGTTTTTTTGTACTATGTCCTATTTAGGTACTGGGGAAGACAGAGGTGTATAAAAAAACCCAAATATCTTTTTGTCAGTTACTTTGTTAATTAGATTCCACATATAAGTGAGATCATATGGTATTTGTCTGTCTTCGACTAGCTTATTACGCTTAGCATAGTAATCTCCAGGTCCAACCATGCTGTGGTAAAGGGTAAGAGATCCTCCTTTAAAATAGAACCAAAGGCTTGGATACATGCAACAGACTGACAGATGTCAGAGGGGAGGGGGTAAAAGGGGACAGGATGAAAGACGGTGAAGGGATTAGCCAAAGAACATATATGCATAGCCTATGGTCACGGACAAGCAGTATGGTGAAGGCCAGGGCGGTGGTGGGGGCTGGGTGGAGGTGGGCAAAGGGGGGATGTTGGGGGACATCTGTAATAGTGTGAACAATAAAACATAAAGCAAACAGAGCTGGGGTAAAGCTCCGTTTTTGACTGAGCGTCCTTGGAGGAACTCGGAGCTTGTGGGCCTGCTGGTGGTCAAAGCTGGTCTTGCTCCTCCCGGATGCCGTCACACCAGTGGGGGCTGCTCATCTTTGAGATGGGGGCTCACATGTCTTTCTGGTGCTTGATGTTCTGACAGGGATGGATGTTAATACTAATGGTATTTTAACTAAGTTGTATTCTTTCTCTGTTTGCTTTCTGATAACTTGCATCAGTGATGGAAATGTTTCCTGAAAACAGATATTGCAGAGCAAGCTTTTCAGATGGGTTAGGCTCTGGACTTTTAGAGACGCAGAAGCTTATAGAAGCAGCCCCCTAGACTACGTTCCCCCCAATCTTCTCTGCAGGGATGTAGTATTTGAGAAGGTGATGATGAGGGTAGGTTCTGTCACCACTGTTTCTTACCCAGGGCATGAAAAGCTACCCTTAGTTTTGAAGTCTCAGGAAGACGTGGAGCCTCTTGGAATGCCCTGGGAGCGTGGCTTCAAATACGGGGACTTATTTCATCTCACATTCGCTTTGAAGTTTTGTCCTGTGGTGTTAACCCACTTAGGGATCCACTCCTTGAAGGGAAATTAGGTTTTGGTTGAATTGGGCCTTTCAACAGATGAGATGAAAATTTCAAACCACTATAGCCTGAAACACCTGCCAGCATCCAGGGTATAAACTTTTCCTCTTCCACTAATTAACTTAAGGCTCTTGAATGGACATGGATGGAAGTTATGGCTTTTACATTCACATTTATAGTTGAAGTCGTATGTCCGGATGACACTGTGTTATTTTTGTAAGAAGAAAAATATTAAAAAACAAAATATAAAAAATCTTAAAAGCATAAACAACAAATGCGTGTTATGCATTTACCTTGAAGAAGGCTCAACGTGCAACCTATGAGGGAAACTGTAAATATTTACGTAAGTCATAGGTTAGATATTTGGATGGAAGACAACATTAAAAGCTGGCATTCCTCTAAAGCAGTGGTTCTCAACCTTCCTAATGCCGCGACCGTTTAATACAGTTCCTCATGTTGTGGTGACCCCCAGTTTCATTGTTACAAATTGAACGTAATTAAAGCATAGTGATTAATCACAAAACAGTATGTAATGATATGTGTGTTTTCCGATGGTCTTAAGCGACCCGTTTGGGGGTCGCGACCCCCAGGTTGAGAACCGCTGCTCTAACGGGAGAGGATTGACTTAGGATCAGAGTATTCAGGGAAGGTCAGAGGTGGGAAATGAGTTGGACCTTAAAATGTGGGTAAAGTTTAGGCGTGAGAGGCTTGAACGTAGGAAACCCAAGATACATTCAAGGACTGTGTGGGCCAGTATGGACAGAGTAGGTCAGAGTGGTGAGTGTTCCCAGGGGACGGGGGAGTGCGAGCAGGAGGTAAGTACAAGCCTGTGTCCCAGCCTGATGCCTTGTCTCCAACACAGGCTTTGGGAAACTTCATGTATGATTAGACATTGTTTTAACCACATGAAGGATGTGAGGACGACAACCCTGTCCCTGTCCCTATGCAGACCATGACCTTCACTTTCAGGAGTTCCAGGGGGTTCTTATGGCACATACACTAAATTGCTCCCTGGCTTGTTGTCAAGTATTTTTTTATGCCTCTCAGACTGCCTTTCCTTTGTAGGCCCTGCTGGGCTCTCTGAGACCAATGATCAAGTGCAGACCCAGGGGGTGAATGCAGGGATGTCACATTAGCGTCTAGGAGTATGAAGCTTTGTTCAGAGCAGTCTGCAGTCTGAGATCATGGTTTGCAGTGTCTCCCAGAAACAGATTGTCAAGTTCAGCTCCCTAAAGAGGCCATTCTCCTAAACCCACATCTTGGGAATTTTAAAAAAACTACAAACGGCCTAAAATTTAAACGGAGCTTTAGTACCTACAACACACTTTGGTTAGCTACTCACAATAATGATGCATCATTTGGTAGCATAAAACATATGCTCCTCTTTTAGGCATTTGACCTATTTACGTCCTTCATGTTTTTATCTGAAAACGCACTTCACGTATATTCTGTGCCCCAGGTAGCATTTCCCAATCAGAATCTTCTGCAGATATTTTCATGTTGAGTTTACTTGCAGTGTGGTAATTCATTAATGATAGCAGCAGTTGTTCAGCACTATTTTACAAGAGAGGAGAAACGTGTTTCATCACTTTGTTACCACAAATTGAAAAATACGTGAAAACCCGTGACTTTTAATAAATGTGACATAAGTTAACAGAGCATGGAAGACAGAAGAATGAAAGATGGTGTCCCTAAATAAATTTAATGTGGTAACAATCCCAAACAAACAAGAGATTGAGCTTCTTTACCAAAACACACTAGAAACACAAAGGTTGTAGAGAATTGTTATCATATATTCTTCATAAAATTGCAGAGGAGATAATGCAACAGAATTAAGTACAAAGTCAGTTATGAGAAATTTGTCCTCTTGGAAGCTAATGTTGAGAATATTATTTATATTAATAGGCAAAATAGGCTGGCAATCCACAAGCAATTATCTAAATTTAATGAATGTGGTTCTACCCATGAATCTGGATAATGATGGCATATCTCTTATGGGACTACATTAATTTATGGGTTACCATAATTGTATTGAATCAAGGGAATGTCCACTTCAAGATTGAGGCATCAGAGTACAAGCTACCAGCTGATAGATAGACAGGTGAAAAGGCCCTTGTCTTCCACAGCAAAAGAAACTTTCCAATTAACTATAAACGAATGTGGTGTGAACACAGACTCCTTTTATATTCATTATATTCTCTAGAACTGCTTCATTGCTAGAAGGTTAAGGGATGTGAAATTAAAGTAGTCTCTTTTTCACATGATAAAAACAATGTAGGTAGTTAAACTGTCAAATGCAGTGAACCCAGAAATAGAGATTCTGATTTCTGCAGAGATGCAATTTCATTGTAACCTTCTTTTATCTGAAGCTTCTTCTGATATAGCAGAGTGACTTAGTCTTGGGCCTGATGTGAATGACTTGACATTTCCAAAATATAAACTTATCTAGTTGAATCAGATGAGAAATACAAATCTAAGAATCAGATTTTGCATTTGTTTTGTCAAACAGTTAGATGAAAGTATTTATTAAATTTAAATACTAAATGTCTTATTTATTCATAATCTTTGTTATATCAGATGAGATATTTCATTTCTCCTCTCTAAAAATTAGAAAAATTTGCCCTTCTCATAGACTTAAAAAAATGTTTAAAGCTTTTATTAGCTCATAAAAATGTTTGACCAGGCTACTGGAATAAAGAATACCTGTAGAAGAAAGAAATCAATTAATTCTCAGAATAAATGTTGCCTACCCCAAGCTAATATTTAACTGATTATAATTCAATAAGAATGGAGTTAAAAAATAATGTTTGAATTCTATATTTATTAGAAAAATTAAGCACCTTCTTTCAGATAAGTTTCCTAGTTTAGTACTTGTAAATATGCCTGGGTTCCATTTCTGAATTAAAAGTACCATAGTTTTTATTTTTAGGTGAATATATTTATGGTGGTCTGCATCATTGGTCTCAATTCTCCACCTCTCCCTATATCACTCCCTTTGCCATTGAACCTTACAGTCCATTTCCACTGAGACAGGACATACTTCCCTGTCTCTGGTTTCAGCCACAAACTTGCTTTGGCCAATAGAGTTGAGGTAGAGGTGATACCTGAACTCTGAGCTTAGGTCTTGGTCCTTGTTATTCTGATGGCAAGCTCCCCTTCTATTGCCATGAACCCACAACTGGCAGAGTCTGCAGGAGGATCCGAGACCTAGGATCAGAGCTGAGTAATCCCAGTTGCCCTGGCCAAGGCCAGCTGGTTTCACCTACAGTCCGTGGCTCACATACATGTGAGCAACCTTGACCAAGACTAGCAGAGCCATCTAGTCAAGCCTCTGCTGACCCAGACATAAGCAGTACATACTTATTGCTGAATGCTACTGAGGTTTTTGAAGCTGTTTGGCTGCTATTATGTCAGTAGATAGTTGAGATATTATGAATGCTGATCTACCTTCAGAGGTCAAAATATGTTGACAAACCTGTAAGGTTCAGTGGCTCATGAACCAGACAGAGATGTAGTTAATGACCTTGATTGTTTTTCATTTGCAATTACCAACTTTAATGTTATTTTTAAAAATTTAAATATATTTTAATTGATTTCAGAGAGGAAGGAAGAGGGTGAGAGAGATAGAAACATCAATGATGAGAGAGAATCATTGATCGGCTGCCTCCTGCATACCCCCCACTGGGAGTCGAGCCCGCAACCTGGGCATATGCCCTTGACCAGAATCGAACCTGGGACCCTTAAGTTTGCAGGCCAACGCTCTATCCACTGCGCCAAACCGGCTAGGGCTGCAGTTACCAACTTTACCTACCTTCCTTCTTGCTTCTATTTTTCCCTTTGTCTGTATTGCTCAGTAAATATTAATGAAACATTTATTGACTGTCTCCTATATGTTAGTTATTGTGGGGTCACACAAACTAGACTGAGGGGGGATTTGCAAAGTGTACTTTGTTTGAACCAATTAAGAAGAAATAGTTCAGGTAAATGATCCATTTGGGGGTATTTGCTTAATATGTAGGATGCAAGTCTTATGGGAAAAGGAATAAACTAGACCTGCTAAACAAGGCAAAGCAGAGAATTCTGCAGATCCTCTATCAAATGGAATACAGGGATGCCCCTCCTCCCCTGGCCAGTTCTAAATAAAGCCACTTCTCTGCGCGGAGATGAATCACTGCATTCATGATAAGGCACTTGAGAATTACTGTTGTTTACAGAAAGCAGCACCAGCGGCAGGGCTTAAGAATCCTCCACAGTTAAAACACAACATTTACAGTGATGAGTGATGAAAAGTAGTCTTCCTGACAAACCCCGGGCACTAGTGTTGGCTGGTAGGGGAGGAAATTCCACCACTGGAAAGAGAACATTGAGGGTAGACATTTGACCACAATCCAAATTCCCCTAAAGGTGCTTTTGAGGCTTCTAACTATTATGACAGTTTTGGATTTACAATATAATCTTAATGCCTGGGCAATGGAAACCATGAGAAAATAAAAGTTACTTTCACTGTTTTGGAGGCTCAGTGTTTATATTATCATTTAAGACAAGATAAAAGTCAACGGGCTAGGAGTGTGGCATACTGATTGGAGAAATGTTGTCAACTTTGTCCTCGTGGATTGATGGGGAGGCTTTGCCAGGTCAAGGTGAGCCATCTTCCTCGGACGGGTCTGGATGGCTTCGGTTTGACTCCCTGGATAAAATGAATTTTTTGATTTATTAACAAACTTTGCTTGCTATTTGATATGCACTGTACCAGGCTTGGCTGGAGGTGCCCTTGAAAGATTGGTTGGGGAGATTATACATGGCAATGAGAACAAGCTATAAAAAAATGATGTCAGATGTAGCATTTCTACAAACTAACAATCTCATTATGTACAAAATAATAAAGCACAGATAGGAGTTAATTCATTGAAGATGGCCCTTCAGAGGTGAGTGTTGGGCCTTTGCACAGTGCTTGAGGTGGAAATGACTTGACTAAAAGTATGTGATGACAATTCCAGATGGGACCAAGACATTGACATGGGGTGGGGTGAAAAGCATCTTAGAACTCATGTAGTCCCTCATCTGGGAAATCTTAACAGAGCTAAGATCTTCCTGTTTGGTGTTTTATTCATATCTTTAAACTAGTAGCCCAGTACACGAAATTCATGCACATTAAAAGGGAATTAATTAGAAGAAATATTTTAATATTGCTATTTGCCCTTTATAATAGAAATGTCAGAGATGAAAGAAAATTAGTAAAATGTATATGAAAATCTTCCTCCTGTCAGAGTCTGGGGTGCGCCACAGGACCCAGAGTTAAGTCCCCGCTCAAGCACACGTGCCTTGGAATCACATGAGACCCAGACCTGGCTGGCCCCACCCACATTGGGCAAGATCCAGACCTGTCAAGTCCTGCCAGGTGTGGGGGGGCGCAGCTTCAGGTCCCCTGTCAAGCCCCGTCAGGTGGGGGGGATGCAGCCTCAGGTCCCCCGTCAAGCCCTGCCAGATGGGGGCGCACCCTCAGGTGCCCCAGCCCAGCGCTGGGGTTGGGGGCATGGCCTGAGGTCCCCTGTCAAGTCCTGCTGGGCAGGGGGAGAGGGGGGGTGCATCCTCAAGTCCCCTGCCGTGGCCCAGCACCATGCAGCCTTAGGTCCCTGCTGATTGCTCGTTAAGGCTCAGTACGGGAACTCGGCCTCTAATGTGGGTGCAGCCATGGTTCTGACAGTGTGATGGTCAATTTGCATATTCCCTCTTTATTAGATAGTATAAGAACTACTCAGTATTACTACTGAAGCCCAACTACCTAGGTTTGATCTTGGTTCTGCCACTTACTAGTTACATGACTTGGGCCATATTATTATTAACTGTTGTGTCTCAGTTTTTTCATCTGTAAAATGGGGTCAATCAATAGTGCCTTGTCATACCGTTGATATGAAGATACAGTGAGCCCTGTTTAAAGATCCCAGATATAAGTGCTCAGAAGTGGTAACTGCTTTACATATCGAGGGCAGGAACACTTTTTGTATTCCTAGCACCTAGCACTCTGCTCTTCTCATTGCAGACCCTCAGTAAGTGTTGCTAGATGACTGTGTGAAGAATGGCTGACACCAGGGGGCCAAACACGCAGAGGATTATTACATGAGATCAGAGGAGTGCAGGGAGGAATAATAAGATCAGGGCTAAAAGAGCCTATTGATACTGCTTAGTTTTAACCTATTCTCATTTTGCAGATGAGACAACAGGTTGGAGTACTCATGTTGATCTGAGCCAGTTGAACTTGGCAGACAGGGGAACGAGATGAACATGTTGTGTTGGAGAAAAAATGGGCTTGAGTGTGAATGTGAAAGGAGCCAGGAAACTGAGGGCAGAAGCTGTGGGCTGCAAGGCCTGTGGCAGGGAGACCTGACTGAAAGGGGCTGTGAAGGAGGGACATGCACAAGATCACGAAGAGGAAGGTCCAGGAGTTCAGGATTCAGAATAGAACACTGAATGCAGATTTATGACAAGGGAGTTGGTGCCAGTTCCGGTCCATTAGCTGATGGCTTTGGAGGTCATCTGGGTGCACTCCTGTTTGCTATTCATATAGAAAACCCTAAGTGTCATGTTCTGACTTCACAGGCTCTCAGCTCACTTTGATTTTACAGATAGACTTGCAGTTCTTCTTTGATGAAAAAGAACCACTCCTGCTTGCTTTGACATGAACATTTTCTTAAAAAACAAAAACCAAAAACAAAAATCCTCTCTCAAAATAGTTTGTCGTGGCAATAAAAAAAACCCCACAAGTGTCTACATAACATCTCAAGGTACATTATGTTGGGGTTATTGTAAACTAGATATTTTGATATTAAATCTTTTAAACAACTTGTACTTGTCAGGAAATACAACTTGGCAGGTACTTTTGAGTTCATTAATAAACGCTGATGTGTCCTTATTGTGTAGTCACAATTACAGTAGGAGACCAACAGATGCTTATTGAGCAGTGGGCTAGAACTGGGATTAAAAAAGGTGATGCAGACTCCCCTCTTGATCGCCCTATCTGACTGACAGTGCAGATGTACTGGAAGAGGCCTCACTGAAGTGTGCAATGCTTGATACCTCTCGGTTGTGTACAAATGTGGAAGCCAACTGTCGGACTTCACGGGTTCCTGTACTTTTCAGATCCCTTACTTAAGAAAGGTCTCCCCATATGTGGCCCACTACAATTCCACAATAATTATACACTAAGTATAAAGAGCAAGGAAGCCCTAGCCAGCTTGGCTCAGTGGACGGAGCATCGGTCCTAGGACTGAAGGGTCCCAGGTTCGATTCTGCTCAAGGGCATGTACCTTGGTTGCAGGCTTGATCCCCGGCCCTGGTTGGGGCACCTGTGGGAGTCAACCAATTGATGTGTCTCTCTCACATCGATGTTTCTCTCTTTGTCTCTCCCCCTCCTTTCCACTCTCTAAAAATCAATGGCAAAATATCTTTCGGTGAGGATTAGCAAACAAAAAACAACAACAACAACAAAGCAAGGAGAACATAGAGTCATAACCAACGCTTGGGATTGAGAGCTCCATAGAGGAGGCAAATCCTAGTTACACTACTTTTGTGTAAGTAATATCTATTTCATTAAAACTGAAAAGTCCTTGTCAGCAAGTCATTATATTTTATAGTATCTTTGTGTGTACATATTTTATACCTGTACCAATCAACCTAGGCAGGTAATAGATAGGGAGAAGTAAACAAAGGGACTGTTTCAAAGATGTGGACAGGGTAAGGGAAGCCAATAAGAAATGACTCAAAGCCATAGAATTGTACCACCTTGGGGCAGGGGACTGTAGGAGATGGTGGTCTGCCAGGAGCTGTGGCCTTTGGTAGAGGAATGTGGCCATTTCCCACCCACAGCACAGCAGAGAGGGGGCTAAGGAAAGAACTGTTTTTGTCTCACTCTCCTCCTGCCTTCTGTGAAGACATAGTGCGGGCACCTCTTAGTGGAGACCATAAAGGTCAGCCAGCTGGGGCAGGGTGGAGAAGGTTGGAGAGTGTATTGAAAATATCTAGCATGACACCTGTTGCATTTCTTGGTTTGAACGTTCATCTGTGGCCTTGTGAATTGAAAATATAGGGCCATTCCCCCCTCCCCCAAGATAATACTAACTCAGCGTATTTCTGATTTACAGCTTATCTAATTAAATTTTCTTGCCCAGATATGTCTCCCACTCATCTCTGTAGCCATTGTTTACATGATTTTGATGTCTCCGTTGCCCAGGTTACCCCCTTCACTTGTCCGGCCCAGAGCTGTTTGTTTTATGCTGCTACAGCATATCTATCATGATACTATATTCTCCATAATACAAATATATACACAAGGGATTTCTTTAGCTCTTTTCCCCTTAAGGCTCAAATCAGTACATATTATTAATTAAACCTCAAAATACGGCAGTGAGGTAGATAGTAATGCATACATAATGAGAAAGATGATAAGAGACAAATATTTATTAAGATGATTAAATGGATAAAAATTTTCATGTGTGGAAGAGTGAAAGATTAAAATACCTACACCTACAATCTCTGTGAATCATTAAGCGATACACTACATAAACAAAATAAAGGATGAAAACACATGATCATGTCAGTAGGGGCAGAAAAAGCATTTGATAAAATCCAGTACTCATTTATGATAAAAACTCTCAGCAAATTGGAAATAGAGGGAACATATCTCAACGTAATTAAGGCCATATATGGCAGACCCACAGCCAATATATACTCAACAGGCAAAAACTCCAAGTGTTTTCCTTAAGAATAGGACAAGACAGGGCTATCTGTTTTCATCACTCTTATTTAACACTAGAGGCCCCGGGCATGGAATTCGAGCATGGGTAGGATCCCTAGGCCTGGCGGGCACTCAGGGCCAATCTGTGGGGCGACCAGTGGGGCGATGGTGGGGAGGGGTAGCCCCCTGCTGACACCCACCTTGGCCAGCCTGGCGCTGCCTGCTGGCTGGCCCTGACCCCACCACCATCGCTGGGCGCCTCCCTCTGCAGAGTGACTGGTGGGGTAATCGGGGGCCCCCACTAGCACCCGCCTTGGCTGTCCTGGGGCCTACCAGCTGGGGGAAGCTCCTGCATTGAGCATTTTCCCCCTGGTGGTCAGTGCATGTCATAGCGACCAGTAGTTCCGCCAGTCGTTCCACCGTTCCATCTACAGTGGGGCCTTGACTTACGAGTTTAATTCGTTCCGAGACTGAGCTTGTTAAGGAGCTCATTAACTCAAATTACTCTGTCAACTCAATGCAAAAAATCGGCAGAAAGATAGCTGGTATCTCAAAAAACTTGTTAGTGAAGGCCCCACTGTATTTGCATATTAGGCTTTTATTATATAGGATAGTACTGGAAGTCCTAGACACAGCAATCAGACAAGAAGAAGAAATAAAAGGCATCCAAATTGGAAAGGAAGAAGTGGAGGTGGTTGGGTGGTCTGAAACTGGCCACTGGGTGTATTGGTTCCTGGGCTTTTTTTTGGGGGGGGGGGGAGGGTTCTGGTGCAGGCCAAAGCTCTGTGCCTTGGGGCCACCTGGCATGAGCTACAAAGTGATCTGCAGATGGCGCTGCTTGAGCTGGGCTTGGATGGACCTGGTAGGGGCTAAGCTGTAATCCAAATTGGCTGCCACTAGTGCCGTACTTGGGCCACTTAGTAAGATGTTTGGGGCATGCCGAGGACAGAGTGCTTGTTTGGGGTATCTGAACTTTTAATAGATTTTAGTAAAGCCCACAGCAGGAGCCAAGACAGGCTGTTTGTATAGAGAAGCCACTGGCAGTGACTTAGGAGGGCCTGCATGTTGGATGGGGTGCTTGGTTTCGGGAATTACCAGGGCAGGGGGAACTGTTAGCCAGGTCGATGGAGATGAAGACTTGGCGCCTGCCTGTGCCTGCAGGCTTGTTGTGGGAGGCCGCAACAAAGGAATGGTGGCCTCTGCCAGAACCTCTGTGAGGGAGGAAGCGGCCCCTCCAGCCCTCGCCCTGAAGCCAGGCCATTCAGGTCCTGCTCCATATGTCCCTGGCACGTCTTTTGCTTTCCCACCTGCCTCCCCAGCACTGGAGTTCAGCCTGAGTCTGTCAGAGTGCTTGGGCTTTTTAAGAGGAACACAGAGTCTCCAGCAGCCCTCTGTCTCGCTCAGCCACAATCCCCACTGGTTTTCACAGCTAGATTTGATGGGGACTTCTTTTCCTGGCACTGAAACCCCGGGCTGGGGGGCCTGGTGTGGGGCTAGGATTCCTCACTCCTCAGGGAGGACCCCTGCAGGGGAGATATTTCACATCTCTCCCCATGTTCTGTTGTTGTTATTGTTAATCTTCACTTGAAGATACTTTTTAAGAGAGAGTGAAAGGAAGGGAGGGCGGGAGTAGGGGGGGAGAGAGGGGGAGAGAGAGAGGAGAGAGAGAGAGAGAGAGAGAGAGAGAGAGAGAGAGAGAGAGAAATGTTACTGTCAGAGAGACACATTGACTGGTTGCCTCCTGCATGTGTCCTGACCTGGGGCAGGGAATGAAGTTGCAACTCAGATATGTGCCCTTGATGGGCAATTGAAACTGTGACCCTTTGGTGCGCAGGCGGACACTGTAACCACTGGACTACACCCACCAGGGCTCTCCTGATTTTTAATGGCCACATGTGGGTGTGGGGCCAGCCCTTTCCTTGTCTCTCTTCCTCCTACCGGTCTCCAAGTGGCTTGTTTATATCTTTAGTTATAGGGGCTCTGGTTAGCTAGCTTTCAAGTGGTTCCCTATGACAGTTGTTCTACAGTTTGGTTATAATTTTGTTCTATAGTTTTGGTCATGGGAGGAGGTGAGCAGGGTGCTCACCTACTTCACCATCTTGACCAGATGTCAGCAATCACTCTTGTGTGTATTGATTTTACATTCTAATAGTCAACTCTTTTTGCATAATCTTTGCCCCATGTTAATGATGTTACGTCACTGGCGTTTGGGTGGGGAAACTTTGTGGGTGGTGGCGTCAAGGCAAGCTTTCTAGTGTCCTTAAATTACGTCCAGTAGGGAGTTGCCATTTCCTTCTCATGAGACTCGCTGGGGTAGAAGCCATCAAGAGTGAAAAAGAGGCTCATACATTACGCTCAGTACAAAGCTCCCTGGGTGTCCATAGCTGACTGTCCTAAGGGAAAGAAGGCATTTGTAATGCAACCATTCCAATCTGGGTTTCTGTAGTACACACCAGCTCAGAGCTGTGAGTGCTGGCAAGACGCTTGGTGTTAGCAAACATCAGAGAAAACTTTTAAACAGCCTTTTCTACAGTGTCAGGAAATAGTATTTTTTGGAATGTTCGTTCAATCTTGACCTCAAATTCAACTTCCAGTGGGACGTGTGGGTAAAAAGCGGTACCCATCTTGATTCTTTCCATTTCGCTTCTGCCAGTGCTACTACTTACAGACAAGTAGTTGAGAAGTGAAAAGCCTTGCAGGGAGACAGAGAAATGCTAAGAAATTTTACTGAAAAGAAGATCTAAGCAGAATAAATGTAACAATAGTCTTTAAAAAACCGGGTTCAGGCACCAGGAGGCTCAATTAGCCTACAAAGAAGCATCCTTTATTCCCTTCCCTGTGGGTGAGTGTCAGGGGCAAGGAGGGGCACACCTAATTCTCACCTCCTTCAAGTCTTTGATCAAAAGGCATGTTACCAGTGACCCCCCATTAAAACTACAACCTCCTGGCATTCCTGACCTCTTACAACATGCTGCCTTTATTCTTTCCTCCATCGCACTTCTCACCTTCTAACATACTATGTAATTTACGTGTTCATTATGTTTGTTATTGGTCGGTGTTTTCTCATTGTGATGTAAGTTCTCAGGGGCGTGTCTGATCCCAGCCTGTAGTCTTAGTGCCAAAACCATTGTTGGCACAATGCTGGATGCTTTCTCGCTCTTTATTGAATGCACAAAGGAGTAATCCATGAATGCATATCATCATTTTCTCTCTTTTCTATCCCTCCCTAGGAGTGATTTTCTTCTAACAATCTTAGACTCCAGAACCTCAGGCCAGTTCACAATTTTGATGCAAAATTGTGTTAGAACCTAGACTCAGATGAAAGTTAGAAAGTCATAAAGAATCTAAGAAAACCCCAGAAAACCAGCGCTGTGCACAGCACGCTTGCACTCAGAGCAGACCATTTTTTCTAACCCTCTTCTCCACTGTGTGACAAAATTATCTCCAAAATTACTTCATATGAAATTAAATGTGTGATAATAATTGCCATAAAAGAAATGCAGATGATAGAAATATTTTTATTGGACTTTATACATATAATTATGCCCGTAAAAAGTGAACAATGGAATATAAAATAAGTGTTATTTACACAAAGGAGAAAAATAATGCACTGTTACACCTTAAAGTATTAATATAAATTTTTGAAAAAAGGGTAAAGATTTATTCATTGGTCTATGGCAATAATGAATACTAATAGAGTTTAATATCAATCAAGTGACAGATAAGGATAATTGAAAATAATGTTTCAATTTTAAAGCTATTATTGCAATTCAGTAAAATAATTTGTCTGTAAATTAAAATTTGTACTTTCCAATTAAAAATACAATATCTCACATTAGCCCTCTTTCATGGTTTTATATTTTGACACAAATAAAAATTCAGTGATCACATGGGATGATGATTCAAATGAACACTTTTTATATAATTAATATCCTGTTACTGTTTATTTCAAGTGTATTGTTTAAATTTAAGAATAGAATATCAGCAGGGTTGGAGACACAAACTGTACCCCAAGTGAGCTGGAATGATTCCTGAGTCTTCATGAACTTATGGAATGAACATTTGTATTGAGACTGCATATGTGTGGTGTTAGCTCATACTGCGGGTTCTCTGAATTAATTTACTTGTAGCCTATAGTATATATTAAAAAATTAGTAGTAAAATCTGCTTATTTCAAGTTTATGCACATATATTCAAATCCAACTATAACCATAGCAATTGTTAGGACATATACAACTATATATATTACTAGAGGCCTGATGCATGAAATTCGTGCAAGGGTCTCAGCCCTGTGGCCCCTGCCCACTGCCCACTGGTCATTCCGGAAGGTCGTTCTACTGTCTGGTCTAATTAGCATATTAGCTCTTTATTATATAGGATTTTATTATTATTTTTTCTACGGAGTAGTATTTTGTCACTTACATTATTTTGAATTGCTGGCATGTGTGATAAGAAAAAAAGAAACCGTTTTTTAGTCAATTTAGTTATTATTCTAAAATTTCCTACAGACACCGCTGTCAAACTGGCCCCTTCAGGATGCTGCTGGAAACACCAGAACTCTTTTTGAAAATTTCAGATTTTAAAAGGATGTTTCCAAGTAATGAGTTTCTTCTTTTAGTAAATTCTCAGTGTTGTTCAACTCATGCCTATAGTTTTTAATCCAAACACAAAAGACGGAGAAAACCCTTTCCTTTGATCAGGGTCAAGCATTGTCGGAAAGATGAAAGTGGGTCACACCAGAGGCCGCTTGAAGGTGAAGCAACATACATTTTTAACATGTCATTTAAGAAGAATTATAAAAATCCTTAAACCATTAAATTAGGACAATGCAGGATATTTTCATGAGGGAAATCTGCGTGTAAGGATGTGAGAGAGCAAAAGGCTGGGCCTTCAGTATCTTTTCTTCTCTGTGAGTTTAACTTGAGAGATAATGAAACTGTATTTTGATTATCACTGAAAAGCAGGCCGTGTTTCCTGACATGATCATTGTTTTTCGTATGTAGAACAGTCAGTGCTGCCCGTGCTAGAGTGCTGCCCACACAGACGGTGCCAGTCTCCTTCCCTGGTACCGGGGATGTTGTGGGCATGAGCCACTCTCCGCACAGTGGCCCCGATCCGATCCCAGCACTCACGGGGAACATGCAACAGCGTGGAAAACAGGCGGCTTTGTGTGGCTCATTTATCACAACTTCAGAGAGCTCCTGGAGAGGGAAGGCTCTACATTCTTGTGGTCTCCATGAATTCCTTAGAAGTCAGTCTGAAGAATTTAATTTTTTAGCTTCTTAAGCTTTCTGTTTTTGAATGACTTGGGGCCCTATGTAGGGAAGGAGGGGCAAATCACAGCAAAGGAGCAGGAGGGAAAGAAGGATTTTCAGACAGTTATGTGCCTGCGATTATTGCTTCAGTGGGAAAAGCCCGGGGACTCAGGCTTCCACTGTCCACTGTTACTTTGTGTAGCTAGAAATAGTTTAAAAAATAATTCCATTAACCCACTTCCAAAGAACTCATCAGGAGACAATTTTCATTTCACTTTTTCCCCCTTGGTGGGCATCAGCATCATATTTATCTACCTGAATCTCCTGACACTTTCTAATACAAATCCTTATTTTATTAATTCTCAGACCTGAAATTGTCAGGAAAAGGATGATGGATCTCTCTAATGATGCTACCTTGTCCCACCTACATCTAATTTCTCTGAATCCTCTTCTTCCACCAGTGTAACCTTTCACCTCTCTCTCCCTCCAACACCCCCCACCCACACCTCTCCCTCCCTCCAACCCCTTCACCCATTCCTCTCTCTCCTTCCAATACCCCCCACTCACACTCAGGGTTGGCAGCTTCTTTTGGAATCTCCTCTCCCTTTGGCTAAATATAGGAGTGAAGAGAATAAAGAAGAGAGAGTAAAAAAGTAGGAGAGGAAAGAATTTGTGACAGTGACTTTGATATAAAAGGAAAACAGATGAATGGTAGCATGAAAGCATTGGAAATTCCCAAACTTATCTGTTTATGTGTTTATTATCTGTCTCTGCTGTAATTCAGATTAAAGGCCATTTCTTCGGCAACGATTAAAGGTGAAGAAATTAAAAGGCCAAGTCTGTGAAATAGCAGCAAGAGAAGAATCTGTCAACAGGGTGAAAAACTTGTGATGACAAAGCCCTGTGTTTGAAAAATTAGGTCAGTATAAAAAAGACAACACAGGAAGTTGATAACATTTAACAGCAATGAAATACAGCGTGGGAAATGGATACTAGGTCTATCTCGTGAATTTGTCCATTGAAAAGTCTACCATGCCAAAACCGGTTTGGCTCAGTGGATAGAGCATCGGCCTGCGGAGTGAAGGGTCCCGGGTTCGATTCCGGTCAAGGGCATGTACCTTGGTTGTGGGCACATCCCCAGTGGGGAGTGTGCAGGAGGCAGCTGGTCGATGTTTCTCTCTCATCGATGTTTCTATCTCTCTATCTCTCGCCTTTCCTCTCTGTAAAAACTCAATAAAATATATTTAAAAAAAAAAGAAAAAAAGAAAAGTCTACCAATCCAGGTCGGGATTCTGGATTATCATTACTACTTAGTTGGGAAACATATAGTGCCAAAATATTTGCAGTTTTTTGATATTTTCCTAAGAGTTTTTCTTAGGCAGTGATACTGACTTAATAACTAATTTCCTTATGTGCCTTTTCATCAAAATATCCCCTGCTTAGAGAGGCCATTCCAGATCACCTCATCTATATATATAAAAGCCTAAGCGGCCATTCGACCGGTCCACCGTTTGATTGGTAGCTATGATGTTCACTGACCACCAGGGTGCAGATACTCAATGCACAGGCATAGAAACATGGAACAGATTGATGAATCTCAGAGGGAAGGGGGGAGGGAGGAGGGCGGGAAGAGATTAACCAAAAATCTTATATGCATACTAGAGGCCCGGTGCACGGCACCTGTGGGATCCCTAGGCCTAGCCTGTGGGGATCGGGCCAAAACTGGCAGTCCAACATTCCCCAAGGGTCCCAGATTGCAAGAGGGCACAGGCCAGGCCGAGGGACCCCACCAGTACACAAATCCATGCACTGGGTCTCTAAGTCTAATAATAATATCTTCTACCATTTTTACTCTGTTTTAGTTTCTTCATAGCACTTAGCATTATTGGAAACCCTAAAATTTATCTGTTTAGGTGCTTATTATCTGTTTCTGCTGTATAAAGGAAATTTCATGAGGGCAGGGGCTTAAGTTTGTTATTTGTATCCTCAGGACACAAATAACTCAGAAAAAAACATTAGGCACATAGTGGAAGCTCAATAGACGTTTATTGAATAAATGATAGGTAGTAGCTAACATTAATTGAATGCTTAGTATCAGCCAATCCCCAAAAGATGCCCTTAATATTCATATAAATCCTAGTAAGTGCAAACTGTTAGAGCTCCATTTTACAGATGACAAAACGGAGGCATGGAGAGGTTATGTACTTGCCCGAAGTCACTCAGTGACTGATGAGGCAGAAATAGTAATCCCTAAGAAGCAGAGTTCATTTTGGCCAATATGGTCAAGGCAGTCTTTAAAGGCGTTAAAACAAGTTGAATTTTGAGAAGAATGAGCTATGAAGTGAAGAGAAGAGGGTCAGGAACCCTATGTTACTGTGAGGGAAGCATATCTAATGTGGCTATAAAAGAACTTTCCCATAAAGATTTGCAGAAAGGTGCATTGTGAGATAAGATTGGAGAGTGCATGGAGGCCAGCCTGAGGTTGTAAGTAAATAAATTACTCAATTAGAAATAAAATTTCTTAATAGCTCTTTTCTGAGTTAGATGGAATAGTTCTCCTAATTAAGGTGAATTAGTGAGGCTTTACTGAATATTCCCAGTTTAGAAAGGATCACAAACACATTATTTGGAACCTTTACTTTTGGGGGATAGTTCATGGCAAAATTGTATAATGAGCCATGTTTGACTTGCTAATGTTCTCTAGTCCTTCCTCCTCTATTCCTGTATCAGTCCAGGTCCCCATGGGAAACTGATACCTTACCCAACAGTGGTGATTAAAAGTTTATTTTCCATTAAAACCTTTTTTCAATGGAAAAATTCAAACATCTGCAAAAATAGAAAATTTTAAATAAGTCCCATATATCCATCTGCCAGTCTCTTAGCTTCAAACGGTGATCAACTTGTGGCCAAAGATGCTTCATTGAAATATCTTTATCTCTAAGTTTTTTTAGGATGTATCTCTCAAAGAGAAAAATTCTTTAAAAAATAATCATAATATTATCATTACTTTCAAAGAAATGAATAGTTCTGAAGAAAGTTGTGATTGGAGGGCCTATGTGCAAAAGGTTATGGGTTGAGGGAATTCAACAAGGGCTGGTGAGGTAGCCGAAGGTTAACTACAGTGGGAAGCCACCACCACCTTTCTCTGGGCTTGAAGAGATCGCTGAAACCCACAGGGACTGGAGCTGCAGGCGAGTTCTATCTGACAGGAGCTGTGGCTGTGGGCAGAGAAACAGCCACCGCCAACCCAGCTTTACTCTGTGTCTACCTTTCCATCCCCGGCAAGTCCTTGCCGTCCACTAAACTCAATAGGAAGCCAGAGGGCAAGGGCAGGCTGGTATGGTTCATAGAAGTCAACCTTCCAGGCACACAGCAGGATGGAGGAGGTCAGAGAATGGGGTTGGAACTGCAATTGATCCCTACTTAGCGATGCCTGTCTCCCTCTATGCCACACACCTTCTTCCAAAGATGCTTTTGAGGCTTGCTGTACCCAGACCCTGGATCTGTTACCTTGGACCCTACCCACTGCCCAGATAACTAAGGAATATCATCTATGCTGTCAACACTGATGCGCCAGTGAGGTCTGATATTTTGACAAAGAAAGTCCTTTCCCTTTTCCCTTCCAAAAGCTTTCCTATTTTCAGCCGATCTTGATGCGGTAAAACAGGAGCTATATTTCCACACAGCAGCCCCAGACGGTGATAGATCAAGGCCCAAGGAAGCTACTCTAACTGCTTTTTGAACTTGCTTTGCTTTGCTGTATTCCAATTAGGTTTAAAATATTTAGATGAGAAAAATAGTTCTGGTCCATTTAAGACAAGCCTCCAGTAAGAGACAGTTTGGAATTGGCTGTTGGAAACTGGCAGGGGTTATAAAACACAGAGTCTGGTTAAATAAATCCTTTTACTACTAACTCCCTAGTAAGACAGGAGGGAGGAATCAGAAGAATGGTTAGTCTAACACACACACACACACACACACACACACACACACACACACACGAGAGAGAGAGAGAGAGAGAGAGAGAGAGAGAGAGAGAGAGAGAGAGAGACCCCTCTCGTGCGCAGGAATTACTTCCTGTTAATACTCGGTTACCAAGGCAACCATTCCCTGACTGGAAGAAAGCCATCCAGGAGTCTGGATTAGATGCAAGAAAGGGACCTTGAGAGTCCTCCTTTCTGCATCCCTCTCTTCTGGCCTGGGAGACAAGGGCCCAGGAAGTAGCTAACGGGCCAGAGCAGCTGGGGACCAGCCTGGAATGGAGGTGTGGATGAAGGAGGGGCGGTGGCTGAGGGGCGGTGGCTGCCTTTTCCCTGCTGCCTCCCTGGAGGAGCTGACCTTGAGGGAGCTCAGAAGTCTCGGAGACACCGGAGGCTCTCTGAGCAGCAAAACCCACCCAGAGCGCCTGCTCCTCACAGCCTGAAAGGCCTCAGGGCCCCAGAGAACCTTAATTTGGGGAGAAACTCAGAGATCCGGAACCATAGAATTTTTACAATGCAAAGGAATCTTACCAATGATACCAAGGATAAAAGTCCAACTCATTGCTGTAGCTGCAGAACAGACCAGGAGGACCAAGAGCTCTGTCAAGATTCACGCAACTGATGCTGGTGTGTGAGGGCTGACTGATACTGCATTTCGTCTACTCTAAGATACCCCTCTGAGCATCCCTGTGCTCAGAACTGTCCTGCAGTGGATGTGATAAGAAGGGATTGAGTTACAGTTTAGCGGATAACATTTTTTCTTACATTGTGGCACATAAAATAATGGCGCCTCATTTAATCAGTGATCCATTGAAAGATGATGACAAGCGGCCAACAGTGACAGAACATCATTCTGCTGTACTCCCTTTAAATCTGCTCATCATCATGGTTATTACCCCCCCCCCCCCCCGCCCCCCATCATGGTTCTTGTTTGTTCACATCTCACAGAGATTAGTTTTTAAATTTGAATTATTAACATACATTTTTTTTGGTCTAAAAAGTACACTCCAGTAAAGAACTGTATGTTTTCTTTCAGATAGTGGCCTTTCATGCTTGGAACAAGTCTGTCTGCTCTGCATAAACAGCACCATGTGCGCGCGCGCACACACACACACACACACACACACACACACACACACGTTTCACAGCAACCTAATTCTCGCTCAGCCCCCTTGCATTGCTGCCCTGGCCACAGGTGACTGGACCCGGATGTCAGGGCTTGGTGCTGACTGGGGTAATGGAAGAGTCACGTGGAGGCGCGTGGGCTGGGAGGGAAGAGCTAGGACCAGCTGGCGGACCTCATCGCCCCCAACTGCTCTAGGAAGGGCCTCCCTCTCCATGCCTCACAGATCAATTTCCTCCTTTGCTTTTCTCGTTTGTTTTTTTCCCCCCCTGAATCTTGATATTTGCCTCCTCTTTCCTCTTCTCTCAAAGATCAAAGTACCAAATGGGCTGGGTTTATTTGATAAAGATGGGAACATTATACGGTTTGTTATATTCTCAGGTTCCTGGTTCTTAAAAATTTGTGGTGAGATAAATACCACAGTCACATTTCTTGCTTTCATTATTATTATTTTTTTTAAACCTGTTTCTGTCTTATACAAAAACTTCAAGTTCATTATAAAGACTAAGCAAATCAGAACAGTATAGAGAAGAAAGTAAAAACCACCTCAATCCCAGCATTCATGTATGAGACCTGCTTATTTCCACTAAGAAAAGACAGCTCAGGCTTTTTTTTTTTGGGGGGGGGGGGGTTGAATCCACTTTATTAATCCCTGAGAACGTGGCAGGGGGCAGGCAGGCTCAGCGGAGTGGACGCAGTGGTTAGATTGTCTGGATTCCACTCTCGCTTCTGAGCGAGGTGATGCTAAATGTCTACCTGGTTGGGGGGTGAGCTCCAATCCCAAGAGAGGTGTCTCCACGTGCTTAAGGTCCTTCCCCGGTTTGGCTTGGGGTCCGGAGGCGTCCTTTTCCCTGAGAACTGCAGGTCCTCTCCCAGCAGCCTTTCTCCAGCTCCCC
This sequence comes from Myotis nattereri, assembly GCF_964212035.1. NCBI lineage: Eukaryota > Metazoa > Chordata > Mammalia > Chiroptera > Vespertilionidae > Myotis > Myotis nattereri. The sequence continues at coordinate 19,625,965 of NC_138086.1, read as the reverse complement.
GGAGGGCAAAAAGGGGCAGCCCACTCAGCTTGCCATTCCCCAGATTTGTTATCGATGCGAGGCCTCAGGATTTTGCAGCTCCCCAGTGTAACGTGTGAGGGCCGTGTGGAAGTGTGTATGTGGGGTGTGTGTGTGTGTGTGTGTGTGTGTGTGTGTGTGAAACTCCTTACACAGTGATACTTTGCTCCACCCCTGAATCTTCTTTCTTTCCTCACTATTTTCTGAAGTAACAACCTTAGGTTGTAGACTTTTCTTTGTTTGCCATGTGCTGATCAATTTCTGTTTTACTTTTTTTTTTTTAAAGGAGTTTTTGTATCATTAAGTTTGGGTAGAGGGAAATGACATGAGCCAGTTTATTCTGTTATTCAAACTTGGACATTCCATTGGCAGGTTTCCATGCCAGGTTAGTGGGAGTTTGGAAAATTCACTACCCATCCTTTTCCTGCCAGAATGAGCTGAAAGTATCGGAGAATGTACTGTGTTGGCTGGGGAAGGGTATATATGCTACTTCTTTGCTATAGTATTAGATTAGTGTTTTCTTGAAAGAGATCTATGTTAGTAGGCTTTAAAATACCATTTTCTAGTTTTCATATGCTTAGCCAATGCTTTTATAAAATCTCTCTATTACATATGCTGTTCTCTTATATTCCATTAGAGTATTTGTTCTTTAGTATAGCTTTGTTTTCCAGCTGTGGAAGTAAAATCAATTTTTCATAATCATCTTTTATTTGCCAAAATAATAAAGCCGTGTGCTTTAGCCTTTCAAGCATGTTTTAACGCACCGATGTGCAATACCAGTCCTTCAGGGGAATCCAGCATTTGGGTTATTTTGTTGAAGTTTTAGAATGCTCTAATTTAAGAAAAGGCAAGCCTTCTTTACCTTTGATCTATTTGCCATTCAATACCATTAACTCTCATTAACAAAACAAAATGAAACAAAAAAACAGTGGAAAGATCAGTGACTCCACACACAGGTACAGTGGGGGGCGGGGAGTGGGGGGACCCATGGCAAAATGATTACAATCTGATTTACTAAATGAGGACTAGGGTAGGAGATACATACAGATTAATAATTACTGAAAGAATATTTTTACAGTCACTTTTCAGTCCTATTCTCCCCCCACCCCAGTGACTTACATGGTCCTCTATTCTCATGTATTCATCCTGACGTGTTTGACAACTGTGCTAAAACCATGCCATAAGCGTTTGTAGAACGGCTCCAGCAATGCCATACACTTAAAACTGCTGGTGGGTTTGTCTTAAAGCTATGCCTGGGTTTCTTTTCTCCCCATATTCTATGTAACAACTAATTAGGTCATCTTTAAAAATAGCTTCTGGTGGCTAAACTCAGCATCCACTCAGATGGTGTTTCCTTCCCATTAGTTTTCTGTGTTCACAAGTACTTTATTGTGCTTCTTATGATCAAACAGTGGCTCAAAGACTTAACGTAGATAAGTAATTTTAGACAAGGGAACCTGTATGCAGATCAGATCTGTTATTATTCGTTCACAAAAAATTGCCTTGAAGAATGCCCAGGAGAGCCAGAGCACGGCCTTCCCTTCCCTTCTCCGTGGTCTGCTCCAGCGAAGCAGCTCTTCGCACTTGCCCACAGTCCAGTGTTTACTGCTGCCAAACCCGACTGCACGAAAGCATGTGTCAGCATGATTTCCGTATGACCTTTCTACTGTGAAGCATGCTTTATGGCATGTTTGGGACCCAGAGGGCTTGGAGAGTTCGGATTGCTGTCACTCTAGTTGGGGTAAGGCCCTTCAGGGAGGCTGCAGCACAGATACAGAAAGCAGCAGAAGGGAGGATGCCAACCAGGTGTTTATTACCACTGCCTACCGCTAGGGGGCAGTGAAAAGACTAGGAGAGTACAGTCCGCCTATTTGGGTATGGATGCGATGTCCTGTCTGTACCCAAATGTCTGGACAACCACTGGATTCCTGAGTCTGCCCTGGGTTCCACCGGCAAGAAAATAAACATATATCTGAGCATATATCTGAGCTGGAAAAGACAAACTGTAACTAGCCTTTCAGAGGCCAGTTCTGAGTACTGTCCCGTGTCCTTTACTCTATCAGGCTATTGATTATCTCTGACCTGGCCTAAATGTTATACTCTATTGAGATGGGGTAAAACAACAACCTTAGGACTATTCGACCTGACAAGGTCTGTGTTTATTTGTACAAGCTCTTTAGTTGCTTTCTTACTTTTTTTTCTATTTATTATAATACATGCCAATTATCTCTTACTTTCAGCCTCCAATCATCTGTAATGGTGTTTGTTTTAATCAGATTTCAGGTAAAGAGAAATAAGGTAAATTTTTTCCCCCTCAGGCATAGTGAGAAGCATTTATTCAGGAAAAAATAAAGGCGCTGAGTGAAACATTCCTGAACCATGAATAACTAAAAATATTAGATCAGATAAAATGTTGAAATATGCATCTGAATAATAAAATGGTTTGTATTTAAAGGGTTAATACCACCTAAAACTACTGAAGCTGATATCTGATAAAATCTCAGGCTGTAGCATCTTAGCAGAAAAGTTAAGTAATACAATATACCACAAGGATCAGTCCTGTAATCTCCTGCTCCAAAGATTTATTTTATTTGTTTTTAAAAATGTTACTGGGGGAGAGAAAATGGCGGAGGTTTAGACAGACGTGTCGGTGCCTTGTCCCGGAGCAGATAAGGGCGGGCAGCTGAAACGGGTAGCATACAGCCCGAATAAGCAGAGGAGATTCAGCTGAGACAGTCTGCAGCCAGGAAAGACAGAGAAATCCTAGATAAAGGGAACGGTTAGAGGCTGAGGCTGAAACCTCTCCAGGTGCGCCGGCACAGCCGCGGAGACCGTGCCATCTTGGGTGACTGTCGCCGGCATCCAGAGACCAGCTACTAACCCGGCAACAACGGCTCTCAAGCAGCGCGACTACGTGAACTCAGAGGAACTCGGCTTCTCCCCACAGAAAGGTTAGACTTTCCCCAAAGGTGTGGTTTGCAGTTTAGGTTGGAGAGTGGAACGCGCGCAGGGGGGTGGGGGCTCTGCGCCCCACAAAGACCGCGGCCGTTGGAGCCAGCGTGACCCACGAGTGTGGAAGGGCACCCCCAGGGCTGCTGGCAGAAGGGAACGCTATAAATAAGCCCACAGTTGGACGGGACACAAACGGGCAGCCTCAGATTACGCCAGTTTGCCGGCTACTCGGTGCCAGGAGCCAGAGTGCGCGCAGAGACTTCGCGCAGATTTGGAAGGTGAAGCGTTGCGAGTTCGCACAACTTCCCAGGCTCTTAAATCTGTGCGTTTGATTGTTGAACCCAGTGCAAGGGACTACCCAGTTGGGGTCAGTCACAGAGCTTGTAAGGGAAGGCTGTTTTGGGGGAGCCTGGGAAACAGAGCGGGGAGTGACTACTGGAAAACCAGCTCTGGGCGGAGGACATTCCCAAACCAGCTTCTGGTACAATAGAGAACACCTGGTCAGAGAGGTCCTATACCCTCGGAGGTCAATCCCGACGCACTGCCACCCAGAGGCAGAGCCATGAACTGACTCTTCTGTAAATACAGATAAGGGCTGTCTGGGAAACCAATGTAGCCTGCCTTAAAATCAGGACTGTGGCTTACAACACAGAGGAACAGTGTATCAGAGGAAAATTCAACATTCTCCTGAATACCTGGTGTGCCAAAAAGAGGAGCATAAGATCTGAAGCACCTTCATTACAGCCCATTTTTTTTTTAATTATTTTTTTTTAATTATTGTTTCACCTTTTAACTAAGAAACCATTTATTTTCTTTTTTCATCACCTGATATTACCCTTTTAATTACTACATTTTTATTTTTAACCAGTATTATTACTGCTGCCATTTTACCATTTTTTTTTTAAAGTGTCATTTTATTTTCTCTTTATTTTATTTTGGGACTAAGGTTCTCCATTCTATTTTCATCGTTCCTTTAGCATCATTTTCCTCTACCTCAATTGTGCTGCTGTGCTAAAACTCTCTTCCCCACTTTTCCCCTTTTGCTGTCCTGTTTCTCTTACCCTATTCCTGCTTTAGATTTTTCCTATTCTTCATACGCCCTGTCTAAATTTCACCCTACTTATATATCCCTTTTCCAATCACCTGCTCTAAATCCTTATCCACCTCTCCCTTATCTTTCTTCACTATCCAAATTTTTTATTCTCTCCTTTTCTCTATTGTTCTGTTGTTGCTTGCTCGATTGTTGAGTATATTGTGTTGTTTTTTTTTTCTTTTCTTTAAGGATTGTATGTGAGGTTGTTCTGCTTTTTCTTTTTCTTTTTCTGTCTCCCATTCCCCCTCCCCACCCCACCCCCGGCCAGTTATTTTTGTGCTTCTGCTTTCCCTTGCCTCACTTGATATTATTGGCTGTTTGTAGTTTGTATTCACTCCAGAGATCCGTTGCTGGAATTTGTTGGGATTAGTGGCGGTTCTATCGGAGTTTTCTCCTCATATGAATAGTCTCCTCCCCTCTTCTACTTCATTCTATTTTTCTTTTTTTTTCTTTTTCTTCTTCTTTTTTTTTTCTCTTTTTTCTGTTTTTCTCTCTATCTTTTTCTCTTCTTTCTTCCTTACCCCCCAACTCTCTTAGCTTGGGTGGCCATCTTTATTTGGGGTTATTAATACCGTAATTCATTTGTGTTCAGTGCCTGGTACGTTGTGCCTTGTTGTGTTGTATTTTGTGCCTTTAAATCAACGCAGCAGATCCAAGCAACAGCGGCCTCCTGATCTCCACACGCTCTGTCTGAGGAACAGCTGCTGTGGGTGAAGCCTCCCTCCACCAGCCAGAAGAGCCACAACAGCTGTGAACAGCACCCATCAGAAGACCCGCTAACAACAGAGGAGCAGCTGCTACCACAACCGCCCAAGGAGCAACCACAGCCCGAGGAGCCACTGCCAGCTAGGGAGCAGCCACTGAACGACTCAATATCTATATACGTCAGTGAGATCAAACATGGGTAGACAAAGAAATCCCCAAAGGAAAGAAAAGGAGGACTCACCAGAAAAGCAGCTAAGTGATACAGAGGCATACAACATGACAGAAAAAGAATTCAGAATAAGGGTCCTAGAGTGCATACACCGGATGGAGGAAAAAATCGACAACTTATCCAAGAAGCAAGAGGAAACAGATGAAAAAATCGACAACTTAACTAAGACCCAAGAAGAAATGAAGTGCGATATAGCTGCAATAAAGAACACCATTGAAAGTATCAACAGTAGACTAGGAGAAGCGGAAGACCGAATTAGTGAATTAGAAGACAGGGAAGCAAAACACACCCAAACTGTACTTCAGTTGGAGAAAAAAATTAAAAGACAGGAGGAGAGCCTAAGGGAGCTTTGGGACAACATGAAACGAAACAACATACGAATAATAGGGGTGCCAGAACAACAGAAAGAGGAACAAGGATTAGAAAACCTATTGGAAGAAATAATATCAGAAAACTTCCCTGAGGTGGGGAAGAAAAAAGTCACACAAGCCCAGAGAGTCCCAAGCAAGGTGAACCCGAAAAGACCCACACCAAGACACATCATAATTACCATGGCAAATGTTCAGGACAAAGAGAGAATCTTACAGGCTGCAAGAGAGAGACGGAAAGTTACATACAAGGGATCTCCCATTAGATTATCAAATGATTTCTCAACAGAAACACATCAGGCCAGAAAAGAATGGACGGAAATTTACAAAGTGATGCAAAGCAAAGGACTGAATCCAAGAATACTCTATCCAGCAAGGCTATCATTCAAAATTGAAGGGGAAATAAGAAGCTTCACAGACAAAAAAAGGCTAAGGGAGTTTATCACCACCAAGCCAGCAATGCAAGAAATGCTAAAGGGACTGGTGTAAAAAGAAGAAATAAAAATCCCAGAAAGAAAACAGCCACACACACAAAAAAAGAAATGGCTACAAACAAGTACCTTTCAATAATAACTTTAAATGTAAACGGGCTAAATGCTCCAACCAAAAGATATCGAGTGGCTGAATGGATAAAAAATCATGACCCATACATTTGCTGTCTACAAGAGACCCACCTCATTAGAAAGGACTCACACAGACTGAAAGTGAAGGGATGGAAAACTATCTTTCAGGCTAATGGAAAAGAAAAGAAAGCTGGGGTAGCAATACTTATATCGGACAAAATAGACCTCAAAGTGAAGGCCATAACAAGAGATACGGAAGGCCACTTCATAATACTAAAAGGATCAATACAACAAGAAGATATAACCCTGATAAACATATATGCACCCAATGCAGGAGCACCCAAATACATAAAAAATCTTCTGGAAGATATCAAAGGAGAGATCGACAACAATACAATCATAGTAGGGGACTTTAATACACCACTGTCATCACTGGATAAGTCCTCTAGACAAACAATCAGCAAAGATACAGCAATACTAAATGACTCACTAGATCAGATGGACTTAATAGACATCTTCAGAACACTTCACCCCAGTGCCACGGAATATACATTCTACTCAAGTGCTCATGACACATATTCAAAAATAGACCATATATTGGGTCACAAGCAAAGTATCCCCAAATTCAAGAAGATTGAAATCATAAAAAGCGTCTTCGCAGACCACGATGGCATAATATTAGAAATAAACTGCAATAAAAACAACCCAAAATACTCAAACACCTGGAAGCTGAATAGCATGCTATTAAATATTGATTGGGTTACCAATGAAATCAAAGAAGAAATTCAAAACATCCTGGAAACTAATGACAATGAAAACACAACAATCCAAAACCTATGGGACACAATGAAAGCAGTCCTGAGAGGGAAGTTTATAGCTCTACAGGCCTATCTCAAAAAACAAGAAAAAATGGTAGTAAATCAGCTAACTCTACAACTCAAAGAATTAGAAAGAGAGCAACAAGAAAACCCCAGAGTGAGCAGAAGGAAGGAGATAATAAAGATTAGAGCAGAAATAAATAACATAGAGACCAAAAAAATAATACAGAAAATCAATGAAACCAAGAGCTGGTTCTTCGAAAGGATAAACAAGATTGACAAACCTCTAGCCAGACTCACCAAGAAGCAAAGAGAGAGGACCCAAATAAACAAAATCAGAAATGAAAGAGGTGAAATAACAACAGACCCCACAGAAATACAAATGATTGTTAAAAAATACTATGGACAGCTCTACTCCAACAAACTAGACAACCTGGAGGAAATGGACAAATTCCTAGAAAAATACAACATTCCAAAACTCAATCAGGAAGAATCTAAAAATCTCAACAGGCCAATAACTATGGAAGAAATTGAAGCAGTCATCAAAAAGCTTCCAGCAAACAAAAGCCCAGGACCAGACGGCTTCACAGGGGAGTTTTACCAAACATTCAAGGAAGAACTAAAACCTATCCTCCTCAGACTACTACAAAAAATTCAAGAGGAAGGAACACTTCCAAGCTCATTCTATGAAGCCAGCATCACCCTAATACCAAAACCAGGTAAAGACAACACAATGAAAGAGAATTACAGGCCAATATCCCTCATGAACATAGATGCCAAAATCCTCAACAAAATCTTAGCAAATCGGATCCAGCAGTACATCAGAAAGATCATACACCATGACCAAGTAGGATTTATCCCAGGGATGCAAGGATGGTACAATATCCGCAAATCAATAAACGTGATACATCACATAAACAAATTGAAAGAAAAAAACCACATGGTCATATCAATTGATGCAGAAAAAGCATTTGACAAAATTCAACACCCATTTTTGATAAAAACTCTCAGCAAGGTGGGAGTAGGAGGATCATACCTCAACATAATAAAAGCCATATATGACAGGCCCACAGCCAACATCATTCTCAATGGACAAAAACTTACACCATTTCCCCTAAGAACAGGAACAAGACAGGGATGCCCCCTCTCACCACTCCTGTTCAACATAGTACTGGAAGTGTTAGCCATTGCAATTCGGCAAGAAGAAGAAATAAAAGGCATCCAAATTGGAAAAGAGGAAGTAAAACTGTCCTTATTTGCAGACGACATGATATTATACATACAAAACCCTAGAGACTCCATCAAAAAGCTACTAGACTTAATACATGAATTTGGCAATGTAGCAGGATACAAAATTAACCCCAAGAAATCTGAGGCATTTCTATACACCAATAGTGAACTTTCAGAAAGAGAGATTATAAAAACAATCCCGTTTACCATCGCACCAAAAAAACTAAGCTACCTAGGAATAATCTTAACTAAAGAGGTAAAAGACCTCTACTCAGAAAACTACAGGACGTTGAAAAAAGATATAGAGGAAGACATAAACAGATGGAAGAACATACCGTGTTCATGGATTGGTAGAATCAACATCATTAAAATGTCCATACTACCCAAAGCAATCTATAAATTCAATGCACTTCCCATTAAAATACCAACGGCATATTTCACAGGCCTAGAACGAACTCTCCAAAAATTCATCTGGAATAAAAAAAGACCCCGAATAGCTGCAGCAATCCTGAAAAAGAACAAAGTAGGTGGGATCTCAATACCAGATATCAAGTTGTATTACAAAGCCACTGTTCTCAAAACTGCCTGGTACTGGCACAAGAATAGGCATATAGATCAATGGAATAGAATAGAGAGCCCAGAAATCGGCCCGAACCAATATGCTCAATTAATATTTGACAAAGGAGGCAAGAACATACAATGGAGCCAAGATAGTCTCTTCAATAAATGGTGTTGGGAAAATTGGACAGATATATGCAAGAATATGAAACTAGACCACCAACTTACACCATACACAAAAATAAACTCAAAATGGATAAAGGACTTAAATGTACGACAGGAAACCATAAAAATTCTAGAAGAATCCAAAGGCAACAAAATCTCAGACATATGCCGAAGCAATTTCTTCACTGATACAGCTCCTAGGGCACTTGAAACTAAAGAGAAAATGAACAAATGGGACTACATCAAAATAAAAAGCTTCTGCACAGCAAAAGAAACCATCAACAAAACAACGAGAAAACCCACTGTGTGGGAAAACATATTTGCCAATGTCATATCTGATAAGGGCCTAATCTCCAAAATCTATAGGGAACTCATACAACTTAACAAAAGGAAGATAAACAATCCAATCAAAAAATGGGCAAAGGACCTAAATAGACACCTTTCAAAAGAGGACATTCAGAAAGCCAAGAGACATATGAAAACATGCTCAAAGTCACTAATCATCCGAGAGATGCAAATCAAAACAACAATGAGGTACCATCTCACACCTGTCAGACTGGCTATCATCAACAAATCAGCAAACGACAAGTGCTGGAGAGGATGTGGAGAAAAAGGAACACTTGTGCACTGCTGGTGGGAATGCAGAATGGTGCAGCCACTATGGAAGACAGTATGGAGTTTCCTTAAAAAACTGAAAATGGAACTCCCATTTGACCCAGTGATCCCACTTCTAGGAATATATCCCAAGAAACCAGAAACACCAATCAGAAAAGATATATGCACCCCTATGTTCATAGCAGCACAATTCACCATAGCTAAGATTTGGAAACAGCCTAAGTGCCCATCAGTAGATGAATGGATTAGAAAACTGTGGTACATCTACACGATGGAATACTATGCTGCTCTAAAAAGGAAGGAACTCTTACCATTTGCAACGTCATGGATGGAACTGGAGAGCATTATGCTAAGTGAAATAAGCCAGTCAATGAAGGAAAAATACCACATGATCTCACTCATTCATGGATAATAGAGACCATTATAAACTTTTGAACAATAATAGATTCAGAGGCAGAGCTGCCTCAAACAGATTGTCAAACTGCAGCGGGAAGGCCGGGGAGGGTTGGGGGGCAGGAGGTAGGGGGGTAAGAGATCAACTAAAGGACTTGTATGCATGCGTATAAGCATAACCAATGGACATAAGACACTGGGGGATAGGGGAGGCTGGGGGACTGTCTAGGGCGGGGGGATAAAATGGACACATATGTAATACCCTTTGTAATACTTTAAGCAATAAAAAAATTAAAAAAAAAAATGTTACTGAATTTATTGGGGTGACTGACACTGGTTAATAAAATTATATAGGTTTCAGGTGTATAATTCTATAATACCTCAGGTATATTGTATTGTGTGTTCACCACCCAAAGTCTGGTCTCCTTCCATCACCATTTATCCTTCCTTTACCCTCTTCTACCTTCCCCAATCCCCTTTCCCTCTAGTAATCACCATACTGTTGTCTGTGTCTAAGAGTGTTTTATTTTTTATGTTTGCTTAACCCCTTCACCATTTTCTCCCAATTCCCCAATCCACCTTCCCTCCAACAACTGTCAGCCTGTTCTCTGTATCTATGAGTCTGTTTCTATTTTGTTTGTTTATTTTATTCGTTAGATTCCACATATAAGTTAAATCATGTGGTCCTTGTCTTGATACGTGAAATCACTGGCTTATTTTACTTAGCGTAATGCTCTCCATGTCCATCCATGCTGTCGCAAAGGGTAAGACTTCCTTCTTTTTTATGCTTTAGTTCATCATGCATCATCATCAATGATTAGTGCAAAGAACTCTTGTTTTATTTTCTTTCTCTTTCATCTTCTCTGATCACTGCCCCAATTCCTTCCTCTCCCTTAGCATTCTCTCTGGTGTCTTAAATGTATGGTGACTGAAATATGTGTGCATCCCTGTTAAGTCTGCGGTGTTGTTTTGCATGTGAATGTGTTTTTAATTTTCATCAGTGACATTGTACTAGAACTCTTGCTCTGTGTTCCACTTTTATTATTCAGCTCCATCCATGTAGTTGTATGTATCATTAATGTTTGCTTAGGCTGCAGTTACAACCAATTGCTTAAGCTCCAGTGTCAGCGACAGCACAGGTTTTCTTATTCATGCTACATGCTTGTTGTAGGTTGGCTGTGGCTCAGTTAGAAAACTACCGTAGTTATTAGACCTTCCACTAAATCTTGTTATAATCATCAATAAAGGAGAACATATTACTAACCCATGTCAGTTCCTAGGTTGTGTCATCCTGGTGGGTTTAAGGAGGGAGGTTGTGCCCTGACTGGTTTGGCTCAGTGGATAGAGCGTCGGCCTTCGGACTGAAGGGTCCCAGGTCAAGGGCATGTACCTTGGTTGCGGGCACATCCCTAGTAGGGGGTGTGCAGGAGGCAGCTGATGTTTCTCTCTCATCGATGTTTCTAACTCTCTGTCCCTCTCCCTTCTTCTCTGTAAAAAATCAATAAAATATATTTTTTAAAAAAGGAGGGAGGTTGACAAGGTGCCTTAGAATAAGAGTTCATGGCAAAAGCTTGAACTTGCACTTCACATTTGCTCCACCTCACTAGGAAACTGGCTGGGTGAACTTCTCTGTGCTTCTGCCCCGAGCCCTCTCTCTTTCTACATCTTTTCTACCTTGGTTGTGCAGTCCTCGGCTGTACAGGGCCAGGCAGGTGGAGGGGCCGCTCAGGAGCAGGCTGACTAGCTCCTTCCAACACCAGCCTGACTGTAGCTCTGCCCTGAAGTTACCCCACGACTGCGGCAGGGTGGGCGGGTGCAGCTGCTCTCCCGTGAGTAATAACGAGTAGGAACGGGCAAGGAAGGTTCTACAGTGTGACAAGAACACAACTCATAGGCATCCTCCCATCCTGTCTGTGCACACATCCCTGCCCCTCCATACTGGCAGCCATTTTCCCTCCTCACTTGGTTACCACCCATCGTTTTCTCCCCAGAGTTCCTTTGTAATTTTTATAGTAGGTCTTTAGATTCACACACTTTACTTTTCCGTTGTGGCTTCTCGAGGGCTGGGCTAGGGGAAGAATTCAGTAACTCTTGCATGCTGAAAGGACCAGCCATTTCACAGAATTCCTGAAATGTGCCAATACAAGATTTTGCCTGTGAAAGGTGGAAAATCTTAGTAAATGGTTACCTTTTCGCAAACATTCCTGTTACAACATGGCAACCCTATAAACCAGGGGTCCTCAAACGACGGCCCGCGGGCCACATGCAAATACAAATATTGTATTTGTTCCCGTTTTGTTTTTTTTACTTCAAAATAAGATATGTGCAGTGTGCATAGGAATTTGTTCATAGTTTTTTTTTTTAAACTATAGTCCGGCCCTCCAACGATCTGAGGGACAGTGAACTGGCCCCCTGTTTAAAAAGTTTGAGGACCCCTGCTATAAACATTAGTCACCCTGCTAGAGTGAGCCACATCCTATAACAATGGGCACTGGTGGGCACTCACGTGTGTCAGTCATCAAGAGCGCCTCAGTGCCAGGTCACCTACCACCTCCACTCCCGGGCTGAGCCGTAAGCTCCTCCTATTGTTACCCATGTTATCAAGCCAAGAGATCCCTGGTTTCCTCGGATTGCACAGATCCCAGTTCAATTTAAACACGCATAAGAAAGACAGGACTGATTTCATTTTCTTTCTTGTTTTGTTAATCCTCACTCCATTGATTTCCAGAGAGTGGAAGGGAGGGAATGAGAAGGAGTGAGAGCGAGAAAGAAAGAGGAAAACATTAATGTGAGAGACACGTTGATTGGTTGCTTCCCACACTCACCCAGACCAGGGCTGGGGATCGAACCCGCAACCCAGGTACGTGCCCTTGATAGGGAATGGAACCTGTGACCCGCTAACCACTGAGAAAACTGGCCAGGGTTTATTGTTTTTCTCTACCTCCTTAAATGTTTCTGATATGTGATCCCAGCCATTTGTATGCAGTTTGATAAACATTACATCCATTGAGTAAAATTTTGAGGACAAAATTTGTGAATAAAACTTTTGTGAACCAAACTTGACATTTGGTTCTAGATAACATCTTCCTGCTTTTTCCTTTTGCTTCCTACATGAGGCAATATGGCTGAGCATACCAAATACCTCCTTCAGAGTACTTGGTAACTCAGTGTTTCCCTCCCCAAGTCCAGATGGTTTAGAACAGTGAGGGCGAACCTATGACACGCGTGCCAGAGGTGACACGCGAACTCATTTTTTTGGTTGATTTTTCTTTGTTAAATAGCATTTAAATATATACAATAAATATCAAAAATATAAATCTTTGTTTTACTATGTTTGCAAATATCAAAAAATATCTGTATGTGACACGGCACCAGAGTTAAGTTAGGGTTTTTCAAAATGCTGACACGCCGAGCTCAAAAGGTTCGCCATCATTGGTTTAGAAAGACCAGCTCTTGGTTTGGGTACACCCTTTTTTGACCGGTTTCATGTACTTGTTCAATGAAGTAACTATATTGGAAGGCATTTATTTACTTTAATCCTCACCTGAGAATATGTTTTTATAAATTTATTTAGAGAAAGGAAGAGAGAGAGAGAGAAAGAGAGAGAGTGAGAGAGAAATGTCGATTGGTTGCCTCCCATACACATACTGGCTAGGACAGGGGTGGGCAAACTTTTTGACTCGAGGGCCACAATGGGTCCTTAAACTGGACCGGAGGGCCGGAACTAAAGCATGGATGGAGTGTTTGTGTGAACTAATATAAATTCAAAGTAAACATCATTACATAAAAGGGTACGGTCTTTTTTTTCCAATAGTTTTATTCATTTCAAATGGGCCGGATCCGGCCCGCGGGCTGTAGTTTGCCCACGGCTGGGCTAGGATCAAACCTGAAACCTAGGTGTGTGCCCTGATGGGGAATTGGACCCACAGCCTTTTGGGGCATGGGACGATGCTTGCACCAACTGAGTCATCCAGCCAGGGCGAAGGTATTTTATTTTAAATAATTAATGGCAGTTAAGCTATATAGGGTGAATCAAAGAAAGAAATGCATCTTGTTCTAAGAAAGTAAATTTCCCCAAACAACAGAGTTGTGATTTGAGAGTGTGAAAGCACCAGAAATGCCAGGCTGGGTTAGATCAGCTCAAACTGGATGTATCCTGCTCAGTGGAACAGCTATGACAAGGATGCTCATGGCAATTGATGGGTAAGCGAGGGGTGGGTGCATCCTGCTGACAAGGTAAATAGCTCTCATTTCTACTCAGTGATATGTTGGAATCATCATCCTAGGTGATAGCTAAATCCTTCTTGGAACCTACTTATATTTTCAAGTCTCAGAATAAAGAGTTTCATGTTTGCCACATGCTGTGTAAAGTAGCACTCCTTTTATTTATTCTAAAGCTACCTTCTTCTGGCTTATAGGGCTGCCTCTAATTCTTATATCTCTGAATTTAGAGAATGAGCAGATTCTTAATTCTGTAACCCTCTATGTTTTAGTAATATTCGAGGCATCTTTAAATCAATACCAACTTCCTGTCTCTAGACTGAGTTAAAAAAAACACACACCACACACCTGATAGAACAAAGTAAATAAATCAGTATTCGTTTAAAATATTTTTCTCTTTCAGGAATTTATTCAAAACCCAATAGTGTATAGTATGAGGTTCTCAAATGAGTTTTAGGAGAAAAAATGATTTAGGGCATTGATTGGAAAAAGGAAATGCCAAAATGAATACCTGAGAACTTGCCATTTGTTTGCAAAGTAGATGAATGCGAAAATTCAATTCCACAAACACGCACTGAGCGTCTTACTATGTGCCAGTCACTTTTCAAGTCACTGGGAGGAAAGGTTAAATCCAACGTGGTTTCTTCCATGCCTAAAGGTATGCTCAAGGAATGAGATGGGAACTGGGGGGCGAGGCGGGGAAGGCTTTTCTGCTATGGGAAAGGCAGCCTTTGCAGAGTTAGTAATAGATGAGATGGGAAGAAAAAGACCTAGTGAGAAGGGACATCCTGTACAAAGCTTGGAACTTAACAAAGCAGGAGGCATTTTAAACCAGGAAATAATTTGGAGTAGCTGGAGTGTAATGTGCTTGGTGAGAACAAGAGCTAGACACGCTCTATTATTTTTCTGAGTTCCAGGGAATAATGCTCTTTGTAAAACTAGAAAGCTGGACTGTTAGAACGATGGGTTTCCTTCAAAGCTTTTCTCCAAATCCCAGCATAAGTTTCCTAGAGAACCAGGGTCATGAGCTGCTGCTGATCCCCTTGATTCTGTTTCTGGAACTCAGCTGCCCTTCAGGTAGCACTCAGAGGTGACTGGGCAGCCAAGTACTGTTCACAGTCCTGTTCCCCAGTCCCCTCGACTTGAACCTCTTCTCATCTGGCCTCCTCTGCACCACTGACTGACCTCAAATGCAAAGTCCGAAACTTGGATTTTTCTTCATGTGTATATTGGACTTCAATGACAAAGCAATCGTATTTTGTAAACTTAAAGAATTCTAGTGTTTAAAGTTTGCTTGTGCCCTAGTTGGTTTGGCTCAGTGGATGGAGCATCGGCCTGCTAGCTGAAGGTTCAATTCCGGTCTAGGGCACATGCCTGGGTGGCGGGCTCGATCCCCAGTGGGGGTGTGCAGGAGGCAGCCAATCAATGATTCTCTCTCATCATTGACGTTCCTATCTCTCTCTCCCTCTCCCTTCCTCTCTCTCCCTCTCCCTTCCTCTCTGAAATCAATAAAAATGTATTTTTTTAAAAAGTTTGCTTGTGCTCAGGCAATCAGTTATTTGTTACATCTAATTGAATTTACGTAACATTTCTGAGTAACTGCTTTGTGCCGGGAGCTGTGCTAGGTGCCGGTGACACTGCACCAGGGAAGGCAGTCAGGAGTCCAGACTTGCAGGAGGAAGGGACAGAAGTGGGCTCAGCCATCTTCCTAGTTCAGACTCACCAACTTCAGACTGCCTGACCGGACTGCGTGTCCCAATTAATTCGCTTTACCACATCCACAGTGACTGTTTCAAATCACCACACTCCTTCCCACCCTCAACAATAGACTTTCTACTGCTTCACAGAGAACGTCGAAGATAATCTGCCCAGAACCATCTCAAAGTCAGCCAAACCCCAAACCAGCCTACAGCCAAATCCACCTTTATGCTTTCCCTCCTGTTGTGGTGGCAAAGGTGTTCCTACTCTGAAAGTTCCAGCGGTCATCTAGATTTGACCTTCTCCCACATTCTCATAGTCCCTCTGCTATCAACTAAAAAAAAATGAATTTCTCTTTCTTTTACTGTGGTTCTGACTGCCTGGGTCTCCAGACTGGACTCGCACTAGCTTTGCATGACACTTGGGTTAAGTGTGACTTCTTGGCTGAGGAAGTGCTTCTGATGGTCATGAAATGTGCCTTTCCCGTGGACTATAAATAAAATGAGCCTCACACTTCATTAATGAATGTTTCCTTCCAGTATCCCAGGAGATCCAAATGCCAAAGATGCAGTATTTCACAGCAGGTGGTGCAAACTTGTATGTGCTATACCCTCTAAGTAAGTGGGCTATGGTCTTGTGATTAATGTGACCTGATGTTCACATTGAGAAAATGGAAGGTGTTAAACGCCTTAAGAAACCCAAGATCGTTAAGAAGATTTTTGTGATTCATGTTAATAAGATTGACTAATTTGTTATTCTACAAAGAGAATGCCTACAATTTTTAAAATCCTCACCCAAGGATATGTTTATTAATTTTAAAGAGAGGAAGAGAGAGAGAGAGAGAGAGAGAGAGAGAGAGAGAGAGAGACATATATATATATATAGAAACATCAATTGGCTGCTTCCTGTATGTACCCCTATTGGGATTGAACCTGAAACCTAGGTATGTGCCCTGACCAGGAATTGAACTTGCAACCTTTTGGTGTATGGGATGACCCTCCAACCAACTGAGTCACCTGGCCAGGGCTGGAATGTGTACAATTTAATTTTTGACTGACAAATGGTTCCAAACTGTTAAGTATCACCCAGCATTTGAACTCTAGTTCTATAAAACATGTCTGGAAAACAATTTAACTCATGGTTTTCCTCTTTGGAAAATTTCTTCAGGGATCTTTTAATTGTTTTCTCCAAGTGTCATCAGCTGTGCTTCCAACGTCAAGAAATGATTTCTGCCTCATAATACCTGTGTTCCTTTAAAAAAAAGAGCTCACTTGCAAAGGAAGTGAGCTCACTTGCAAAGCAAACTTGCAAAGGAAAAAGCCACCAAAGGACACGGTAGGGCCCACCTTCCCCTGGGATCAATGATTGATTACTGTGAGTTTGAATGTGCAGATAAACTGCAGTCAGATTGGACCCCAATGGAATTTACAATTCAGTTGGTCTTTCAAAGCAGAATCAAGTTGTTAATCAGATTGGTAGAATACCTTGTTATAGGTATTCACTCTTGATCATTTCTATATTTTAGGATAAACTGTATCCAGTGTTGTTTTCCCACTTAGCTACCTTCACCCACTCTGCTTTGTCTTATCACTTTTGCCCATTGTGGTCACCATCACCACCACCACCGTCACCTTTGTTGTAATTTGAATTTCTATACTGTGCCAGTGCTTTACCTCCATTGCCTCTTATTTATACTTACTTAACAAATGGAGAAAATGAAGTTTATAGAGGTTGATGAACTCATGCAATTTTACTCAGTAAGTGGTAAAACTTGCATGGCAACTTGGGCTTGAATGACTTAAAATAACTACTTTGTTCTCTCCTATTTCCTCCATGGGTCACGCCATTCTAACCTGTTCCTGTAGTTTCTATACTATATTTCTTCACTTTTCTCCTAAGGTGATGGAAGCGGGGGAGAGATAGCAGCTTCCCTTTTTTCAAGAATAAAAATAAACATGAAAATTCAACAATTAGCAAGTCAGAAATAGTGAGAGTAACGTAAAAGTGGCCTAGGAACATCCGATGTTAGAAGTTTTTTTTCTAACTGTAGAATTAAAAGGCTTCCATGCAAACGAGGAACTGATTAACCTTCAGAATGGAAGATACAATCTACATTTCCTACTGCCAAGAGAAGAGAAGGGTGGCATCTAGCTCTCTCAAGACCCCTCCGGGTTTGTTATCTGTAAACTAAATGGAAGCAGCTTTTCCTCCAGGTGCGTCCTAGGCTTCTCATCACACTGAAGAGCCAGTTCCCCGAGAGTCTTTGTAAATACACAGGCTCAACTTTTGAAATTCTCTATGTATATTTCTTAAAAGTCCATTAGAGAGCTATAAACTCAGAGACCCAAGGAATATGGGCTGACAATGATGATGAAGGACAGAAGTTGCAAGGTGATTGAACACCTTTCAGAAGATTACCTGATGTGTTTTTTGTTGAAAATGTTGTTGATGGCCCCTTAGTTTCATGTGGATTTTCACAACCTCCTGTAATTGTGTTTTGGGTGGTGTGTTTTTTTCTTTTCTGACTCAAGTAGATCCTGGGAGGAGATGTTAGTTCTTACCAAGATGCTGGTCATGGGGCATTTTCTGAAGGTGAGTGGTCTGTATACACAGGAGTGACCAGAACCCTTGGGTGATTGAGCTCACTGTAGAAGTGTGGAAGATATAATTTTCTTTAGGCAGGTCTGGGCTGGAGAAGAGTCTGGGGTAGCACATGCTCCAAGGACTTAAACAAACCCCCATCCAGGCAGAGAGACCTTCAGAGTATAATCTCTAGTGCTTCCACAATGACATATGACCTCCCACAAAGGGACCAGGTGGCCACACACTTAGCCATGCCAGCATTTGTTATTCCCCAGGGAAGGAAAAGTGCTTTATTTTTGCTAAAACCTGATGTCCGTTGTAATGTATAACAAATGCCAGCTGGGAAAGAGAAGAACCCACCCTGTGAAGGCAGCGTTTCATAATGCCAGGCTCCTTAAGCTCACTGAGATGCTGACCTTGTTTTGGAGGTAAGGTCTACCTATTCCAGACGTGAGTGTGTAGTAATATCTGGAGGGCTTTATCTTCATTTCTGGACTTTATGAAGGCCACCAAAGGGTTAACTGGGCTGATTGCGTTCACCCTATGTCATGAAAACCACAAGCACTTAACTCATCTGAACAGAAGGAGGCAGTAGAGCATGGAGGGTCAAGTGCAGGTCTGGGAGCCAGGCTGGTTTTAAGTTCTTTGTATGTCTTGGATTGAGGTTCACAACTTCTCTGGCTTTCAGATACCCCACCTGTGATATGGGATACCAATACTTGTTGTCTATTATAGTGGTGGTCAAATGAGGTGACAAAGAATGGAGTGCTTAGTCTAGTTTCTGGCACACCAGCGCTAGGTACAGAAGAGCCAGTGGGCTGAGATTTAAATTTGCAGTTCTTCCCCATTAAGACCTGGGCAGTCTACACTTTTGTCTTCTTTTCTGGCCTCGTTCTGGTGACTCCCAGCCCTGCTGGGCACTCCTGTGTACCTGTGTGCTCCCGTTCCACTAAGGACGCTCCCTGATTTCAGGGGCCTGCCCACCCCCTGGTCCCTGCTATTGCAAAGCCTCCAACGTTAAGTACCAATTCCTTATCAATTGTTTTCCAGGAGGTGGGTTGTCCTTTCTCATCTGAGCCCTCTGTTCTAGGTCTGTTTTCTTTCCTGTTTTACTGAGGCAACAAGAAGAGGATATTAAACTTCTTCCAAATTGATCGGTTTGATTGGACAAAAATAGAGACATCTGTGTTGACTGTTCTGTTACAGTCATTCAAGAGATATTCTTGGTAGATTTTTTTCATGTCTGGTACGGGAAAGTCAGTACTTCTCAAACTTACTGTGCATACAGATTGATGGAGGAGTCTTGTTGAAATGCAGATTCTGATTCAGTGTGTCTGGGGTGGGGCCTCCAGAAAGTTGCCAGGGTGCTGGTTCACAGACCATAGTCTGAGTAGCAAGTGGTGGCCACATTAATGTGTTGAACAGTTGAGTTCCAAGATAGGCAAGAGGAGACACATTATGTCTCAGAACAACAGAGCTGTCTGTGCTCCTCTGTTTGAATTTTCATTTGCTTAGCCACCATTTATTTATTTATTTAAAAAATATATTTTTATTCAGAGAGGAAGGGAGAGGGAGAGAGAGAGAGATGGAAACATCAATGATGAGAGAGAATCATTGATTGGCTGCCTCCTGCCCACCCCCGCCGACTGGGGATCGAGCCCACAACCCAGGCATGTGCCTTTGACTGGAATCAAACCTGGGACCCTTCAGTCCACAGGCTGACGCTCTATTCACTGAGCCAAACCAGTTAGGGCTGCTTAGCCACCTTTTAAAGCACCAATAACATGCAAAGCTCTGACATTCTTTGCACAAATAACATAAAAATATATGCTTGACATAAGTGAATAAGCGTTCAGGAATTACAGATAAAAGAAGAAAACAGCACAAGTAGATTGTGTGAGTTAATCTGGAAGAGGTGTTTTGAGCCCAGCTTGAAAGATCTGGCAATTGTAGATGAGAGGATATTGCAGATATGCTAAGTCAGTGCACTTGTAAGGGACAGAGGGTGGACTTTACCCCTAGAGACAGCCAACCAATGGTGGTGGGAGGGACTTGTTTAGAGCTGAGACCAAGAGAGAACTGCTGCTGATTTGTAGTTAATAGAATTAGCCAGTCAAGCTTGCATAGAACATTACAAGAAAGTTTGACAATGTGTATTAGGTAAAAGATCTCTTTAAAAAGTGTACCCTGTGGCAGAGGGCCTGTCTGAGGACCCTCATCCACAGCAGTAGGAAGTCAGCATCGTTACTCTCTGCACTTAAAAAATAATCTTTGTTGATCTCAGAGAGGAAGGGAGAGGGAGAGAGAGATAGAAACATCAATGATGAGACAGAATTATTGATCAGCTGCCTCCTACACATCCCCCATTGGGTATTGAGCCCGCAACCAAGGCATGTATGTGCCCTGACTGGTAAACAAACCATGACCTGGTTCATAGGTCGATGCTCAACCACTGAGCCACACCGGCCCGACTACTCTCTGCACGTTTGCCAAGCACTTCAACTCCAGCTTTGCCTGGTAGGAGAGGGGAAGGCCTTTAGGCCTCTTGGGAAATGTTGATGAACTCTGAGGGTTTCTGTGCACTGCCTAACCTTGACTCATTGGTCCATTCATCTGTGTGTGTGTTTTTTTAAAATTTAAATTCTTTATTGCTTAAAGTATTACATAAGTCTTCTTTTCCCCCTATTGACCTCTCCTCCGGCTGCCCCCACTCCCTAGCACATGCCCTGACCACCCCCTCCCTGTCTGTGTCCATTGGTTATGCTCATATGCATGCATACAAGTCCTTTGGTTGATCTCTTACCCCCTCACCCCACACCTTCCCTCATAGGTTGGACAGTCTGTTAAATGATTCTATGACTCTGGTTCTATTTTTGTTCATCAGTTTATGTTGTTCATTATATTCCACAAATGATCCATCCATTCTTATATTCAGTATTGGTGAATTGAGTGCCTAGTATATTTGAACTTCATGCTAGTAGTGTCTTAATTGCATGTTCACAATTAAATAACAATAGCATATGACAAAGTAGCATCTAACATAGAGGCACATGCTTTCCCATACCTGCCAAAGACGTTCTTACATTGCAGGTAGACAATGGTGTTAGGTGATTAGTTTCTGTTCCACTTTTATTTCTCCAAGCAACCCCCCCTCCCCTCTTAAACTGGAGACCCTTTTAGGCCATGGAAGTTTCTCACAAGAGATGTAGGGATTGCAGAGGTGCAGTGAGGTAGAGAGTTACGGTGCAATGAGTGATTCCAAAATTATATAATTGGGTGTTGAATAACTGGAGAACAGAGGGATGTTTTTGAATGAGAGAGGATTACTAGCCCTCGTTATGTCCTATTGGAACTGATACTTCTCTCTGGTGAAATATCAGGAAAATATAATTAGCATATTCAGTTCTAATCCTCTTGTTGAAAAGGCAGGGATTTCAGGAGATGATCTTCATGTCCCTTCAGAATTCTCAGCTGGGAAGAAACACTTTCACTGCCAAAGCTGGAATTCATTCTCCTCCCTCTCCCCTCTCTGGTCTGAGATTGTGGATGTCTCTGTCTCCTTGGTCTCCTGTCTTCCTGCGCCAGGAGACCCCCACTCTTTTATCGGAGGCTCCCTTGGCACTCAGAACAGCTGTAAGTCTTGTCAAGCTGTTCCTCGGACACCTGCGTGCACGTCCAAGGATTGCCTCACAAGAAGCCTTCAGTGACAGGGCGCCCCCACACAGCTTGCTGTCCCTCAGGCCCATCTATTACAGTTCAAAAGCAGTTAATGTAAAGCAGATTAAACAACAGGGAAGTAACTTCTTAACTTCAGGTATGACATTACATAAAGTGTTTGTCTCCCAGACACGCACTCTCTCTTTTTTTTTTCTTTCTAAAACATATTTTATTGATTTTAGAGAAAAAGGGAGAGGGAGAGAGAGATAGAAACATCAATGATGAGAGAGAATCATTGATTGGCTGCCTCCTGCACGCCCCCTACTGGGGATCGAGCCCACAACCCAGGCATGTGCCCTTGGCTGGAATTGAACCTGGGACCCTTCAGTCTGCAGGCTGACGCTCTATCCATTGAGCCAAACCAGCTAGGGCCAGACACGCTTTCTTGATGGTGCTTCAGGGCCCATCCTGGCACCCTCCCAAGCCCAGAGCACCATCTACCACCGAATGCCTCCTTTTTGTCAACAGCTCACTCTCTATCGGAGGCCAAAAATGTTTTTCAAGGTAAGTTTATCTTACAGACACTGCTCTTTTATAAGTAGGGTTGCCAGGTAAAATACAGAACACCAAGTTAAATTTAAATTTCAGATAAATAATGAACAATATTTAGTAGAAATATATGGCCCATGCAATCAATAGGAGACAAAAAACCAAAAAACTATCTATCTATCTATCTATCTATCTATCTATCTATCTATCAATCATCTACTTATCTATCATCTATCTGTCTATCTATCTATCTATCTATCTATCTATCTATCTATGCTAAATCTGGCAACCCTGAGAGCAAGGCTTATTTTGTTATATTGACAATTCAATGTTTGCTAATGTCTTAGCTAACATTTTTTTTTATGTTACTATAATCTGCTGCAAAGTGTTGAATGGCTCATATTTATTGTCAAAAATAAAATGAATTAAACCTACTTATTTTGCTTTGAGAAATAAATGCCACTTGGCCCAATTAATTACTGCTAGTGTGTTGCAAAACCAGGGGCAGATCTCACTGACTGATGGCAATATGAAAATTGGGTATCATGGACTAGGGTTGCCAAGCTTGGCAAAATGGTTTATCTGGATTTAACGACCAAGCATGAATCTTTAACTATGGAATATAGCCTTTAAATACATCAGCTCTATGTTTTTGCATAAGACATAAACAAATGCTTTGCAACATGTGATGATTATGTGACTATGCTGTTGTTTGCATACCACATAGAAAATAAGACTCATAACACTGAGAAACTTTATTGGGAAACTTACTTAGGGGTATGACATTATGATTCCCTAAGTGCCATAAAAGGGAGATATTTCTGATCATGGGTAGTTTGAGGTCACTGTTTTTTTTAAGGAGAAATATTTAAATCAGATTTAACAATAATTTCCATTAGGTTATTTACAGTTGAGAAAATTAATTATAATGTCATCTGTTTAATTATTGTTTATTTTCCTTAATTAAAATGTTAATTGAGTACATTAGTATGTGGAGCATATCTAACGTGTTGTTGAGTTTTTGACAAAGGAAATGGCAGTGTTTACTACTTTCTACATTCAAACTCTCAATTGTTCATGTGAATATTTTGGAGAGAAGACTAATATATTTAAGCCATGTAGGAGCAGAGCTTGAAAGATCGGTTTTCTGCTAGGGCTGTAGATAGCAGCAGATCTGCAGGAAATCATCGCTGTAATCAGCAGAAAGGTAATGTGCCAGAAGCATGCTTTTTGGTCTTGTATTTGAATATGAGAAAAAGGGACAAAAGTTAAGCAGCAGTAAAGGTCCATTTAGAATGACATTTTTAAATAGAGAAATTGATTATGAGGAGATGTACTTGCCTCACTAACAACAGAACAGGCTAAAAGGATGATGAAAACCTTTGCATTTTTTATATTGATGTACACTTGGCCTTTTCATAAACAATGTAAAGGCCTACGGGGTAAAATTGGTTTGAATTTTTTTTAATAACAATGGTTATGATTTCTCTTTCCCATGCAAACCTATGGTCCGGACCTCTGCTCAGTAAATAAACATGCCAGTTGTATTTTGCAATGCAAAGATGTCATATATCAGCATAAAAACAAAATGGGTTCCTTTTCAAATAATTTATGAAGTGTAATGCTTTCCAAAAACAGCGTCATTTAGGCAATAGCATCCACTGCGCACCAATCAGCAACCCAAGCAATTGGGGAATGAGGGACAGTGATAGAATAGATACAATTCTCTGTCTTTACAGAGATTTGACTTTAAAGATGTTTTTATTCCCCCAGAACTTACTCTTTTGTCTTTTGATAAACTCCAAGACTTTCAGGCTTGGTGGAATTAGGTAAGCTAGTACTTTTTAGGAAGTAATAATCATAAGGATAACAAATACCTCATGTTTATTTAGTGACCACATTGTTCTAAGTGCATTACTTATAATATCTCATTTAATCTTCAAAACAATCCTCTAAGTGCTACCATTCCCATTTTACAGATGAGGAAACTGAGGCAAAGCTTTCCCAAGGCCATACAGTTGATAAGCAGTAGGGCTGGGAGTTGAGAGCAGACATTCTTGGACCCAGAGTCTGTCCTCTTAGCCTCCTACTATCCTTACCAATATTAAATAAAGGGCTTCATGCAAGAAATATAAAAATATTTTGAGTGACCAGATATTTAAACTTATTGCATCAAAGGTAGGAGAAAGTACTTGTGTTGGCACTTCAGTTCTAAGCCTAATGGTTTATTTATAATCTTCCTGAACGACCATTAAAATATTAAAGAGTGATTAAGAGCCAACTATGGGAAGCATAGGCTTGTAATGTAAGTTTTCTAAGAGTTAATAATTTTCATACATAATAAATATTCTGCCCTTAATGGGATAGGATCAGTAATTTTGTGGAGCTACATGACATTTGCTAGAATTTCAACTCTGCTACTCACTAGTCAAATGATCATGGACAAATTATTTAACCTCTATAACAAAATGCAGCTAATAATTCCTCCTTCACAGGGTCGCTGTGAAGTCGAAAGACAAAGTACATAGCACAGTGTTGGGCTCATACTAGACATCCAGTGAATGTGAGCTACAGCTGCTACAAATTAAATATGCAAATCATTTTGTTGAGAAGTATTAAATTAAACATATTAGGATATCTCTGAAGAGATTTAGGAAGAATATATGTAGAATTGTTGTTTAACTGGCCTAAGAGAATAGGCTATTACAATTTCAATGATTTGCCTATTACTAGCAGTGAATATTTATTAAAAGTTAAAATGAAACTTCTCCATCTGTTATACTACCGGGGAATAACCACCAAGAGCTGGTTGACTTTGCTGTTTTCCTTCCCTGTCAACAACTTTATCTATAAGAACTGTAGGAAAGAGATGCAATTAAAGGGGAAGATGCAAAATAGAGGAATGAGAAGATGGCTTCAAGAAGCCATGCTAGACTTTGAAGGCAGGCTTGGAAGGGGAGAGGGGAGTAACTGGGACTATTCTTTCCACTTCACCCCTGACCAGGGCTTCCCAGTGTGGCAGGGCAATTATTGGATGGGTCTGCCCTTGTTGGAGTAATGGAGAGAATGCTTGGGCATCTCTGTACTGTAAATGGTGGCTTTCACTTTTAAAAGTTATCTCTAGCACACTGAAATACATTTACATTTCTATTTAGTCTGCTAGTATGTAAGCATCATGAGTGCAGGGGTTTGTATGTGCTGTGGTCACCGAAGTATCTTAAGTGTCTAGAAAAGTACCTGGTCCGTGGGAGGTGTTGACTATCTGTATCCATATCAATCAATAGATCTTCTATCTATCTAGGAAAAAAGTTTCTGGAACATTCTTACACTTACTATTTGCTTGCAGTGCATTCTGAAACTTTCTGTTCCATTCCATAAAAAGAAGAAAAAATGTAGCCAAAGACCTACTAAAATAATTTCAGTACATTCACTGGAGAGAGAACTTTAATAGGTCATTCTTTCTAGTCTTTTGGATTATGATCTACAATTTGAAAAGCACTGCTTATTATTGGGAAAAATTGAGTTTGTGTGTAAATTGGCTTATGTCATTGAGAATTATCTTTCTTGCTGTCACAATGCCTCATTTGGAGTGTATTTCCCCATTCTGTGGCTTGGGTACTCACCCTAACCATGCGGCGGGCTGGTAGAATAGTCAGCTAGTATTGAGGGCTCTGGGAAGTTCTGAAAATATTTGCCACACTCTCCTGGGTCTTGTTTTGATGAAGCCCCATGTAATTATTAATTGTTGGGTAGTGTGATAGCCTAACCAGGGTCTATATGCCTGCTTAGAACGGTTTGGATGCAGCTCTCCACAAAGGTAGAGGACTGGAAAGAGTGACCTATAAATGTTCCCTCTAAAATGAGCATCCGTATAGTCCATGTAGATGCTGAAGATAAAATTAATTACTTGGTGGATTTTGACACTTTTATTTTTTTTTATTTTTATTTTTATTTTTTTAAAATATATTTTATTGATTTTTTACAGAGAGGAAGGGAGAGAGATAGAGAGTTAGAAACATTGATGAGAGAGAAACATCGATCAGCTGCCTCCTGCACATCTCCTACTGGGGATGTGCCTGCAACCCAGGTACATGCCCTTGACCGGAATCGAACCTGGGACCCTTCAGTCCGCAAGCCGACGCTCTATCCACTGAGCCAAACCGGTTTTGGCAGACACTTTTAAAATCTTTATCTTTGTTTCTGATTTCTTCCTGAGTTATTGTACTTAAATTTTATATTCACCGGAGTTATGAAGAACGAAGGAGATGAGGTAGAGAGCTTAGATGCAATTAAGTGTTTTGATGGGAATGGGAAATGCAAAAGCCTTTCATTTCCTGAGAAAAATATGTGGGAGTAAAAAAGGATAATGCATTCAAATATTACATTCCTTGGGAAGGAGCACTGGAGAATCTGTTTCTAATGCTAGGCTTCTAATGTTCACCCCCTTTGGGATAATGCAACTAGAAAAACTATATTCTAGCTTAAGGTTTAAGTCACATTTAGGTAAGCTATCTTGAAGAGCTACTTGGATATTAGTTCTAGTGCCCACTCTAGGTCCGAGTGCCACAGACTACCTAAGGTACCCACAATGTCATGAGCAAAAACCTGGAGTTGGAAACCCCCAGTTGTGTGGGTGGAATGGACACTGGGCAGTTGGCAGGGTTACAGAATGAGACTGACAGGCTGAGGATGGCATCCAAAGAGGTTGCTGAAATAGCAGGTGGCAGCAGCTAATGCAGTCTTTGGCATCTTGTAGGTATAATAATGTCTAATGAGCATGTGTTGGCTGGTCATTGAATTTCAGTCATGGCCAACTCAGGAGGAGGTGATAGTTGGAATTGCAAGGAGCAGACAAAATAATATTGGGCTATTCCATCAGCCCTCAGTCACAAATTCTGTTAGGACTGGTCAGAAAATTTCAGAGTCCTGATCCTAGGGAATCATGGCTTCTGAAACTGCTTATTAAGTATAGCAACAAGACAGAACTTACATTGTCAACATCAAGTGGCAAGTGGGGAATTTTATTTCCTGTTCAAGGCACATGCCTGGGTCACAAGGATGTGGTTCAATGACAAACAGCTGGAGTAACCGAATATTGATAATGAGAACACTTGTATTGTCAAATCAAGATTGTTCCTTGAGAGATGAGGTTGGAGGTGAGTCTAAAGCTGGGTAGAGTTAAGGGTTCCAGGTGTTTGGAAAAGGAAGATGGGAAGATGGAAACAAGGCAGGGCCTGGCATGTCATCCAAGTAACAACACTAGTATAAGAAAGGCAGGGCACTTGATGCCCAAATAAGTCAGAGTCACAGAGACTCAAAGTATTGCGGGATATGAAATATCTTTTAAACAGTTGCATTATAGGACATAGAATTACATTTGCCTTTTAAAGACCATTGGTATGGGACGAATTGAGCAACTAGAGCAGTGATGGCGAACCTATGACACGCGTGTCAGAGGTGACACGCGAACTCATTTTTTTGGTTGATTTTTCTTTGTTAAATGGCATTTAAATAAAATAAATATCAAAAATATAAATCTTCGTTTTACTAGATTATCAAATATCAAAAAATTTCTATATGTGACACGGCACCAGAGTTAAGTTAGGGTTTTTCAAAATGCTGACACGCCGAGCTCAAACGGTTCGCCATCACTAAACTAGAGCCCTGATTCTTAACTAGTAGTGCTTTGCTCTCCATGGACACCGGCAGTGTCTGGAGACATTTTTTTTGGTTTTCATAACTTGGGAGGGGGTTTGCTATTGTTATCTAGTGATGCTACTAAACATCCTATTGTGCACAGGATTGCCCTTCACAACAAAGAATTATCCAGTCTAAAATGTCAATAGTGCCGAGACTGAGAAAACCTAAAATAAAGTAAGATCACTACTACATAGACTTGATTGAATATTGAATTTTTATGAACAATACAATATATTTTGGAGTGTTCCTAAATTAGTTCTAACTTTGTTTTTTGGCAAACCATGACTCTACCAGAGAGTAAGTATGAGTAGGAGTATGTTGCCCTTGAGGTGCAGAGCAGCCCACAGCTGGCGGGGTGGGGCCAGGGAGGTAGCATTTGAACATTAATTTATGTGCCTATGAGAGAACCTGTTTCCAGTATGAATGGCAAGCTGCCCCCCCCACCCCCCCCTTGTGGCCTGGCATCTATGTGATTTTGTGTCCTGTTTACTAGGGTTACTCAAACTTTCCAGCCACTCTGACTTTTGTCTTCTTTGTAACTGCTGATGATTAAGAATCTAAAGTTAGGCCCTGACCGGTTTGGCTCAGTGGATAGAGCGTCGGCCTGCGGGCTGAAAGATCCCAGGTTCGATTCCGGTCAAGGGCATGTACCTTGGTTGCGGGCACATCCCCAGTGGGAGGTGTGCAGGAGGCAGCTGGTCGATGTTTCTCTCTCATAGATGTTTCTAACTCTGTATTCCTCTCCCTTCCTCTCTGTAAAAAAATCAATAAAATATATTAAAAAGAAAAGAATCTAAAGTTAGAACTGACTCTCCCTCCCTCCTCTCACCCTTTTCCACCCCAGACACTTCTGCCCAGTGCTCCAACCTTGGTCTATTCTGACATGGACTTCCCATGAGCTACAGAGATTTAGTGCAGACAAGGGGAAAAATAATAGTGATGAAGCTCTTGCAATGGAGGGTGCTGATGGGGTTGATAATCCTCTCCAGAGAGTCTGGTAACTTTAAAACAAGCAGCTGATTCTTAAGCTGAAACCTACATTTGTTGTCCTGGAGTTAGTGAATATTTTAAAGAATATACCCAGGATTATTTCTTAATCAATGAGTCTATTTAGGCTTGATTATCAGGAGCTTGCTCACTACTATTTCCTTTCTGATATTGTTGTTTTCATGACTGCCTCCATTATTCAAGATGGTACCATATGGAAGTGACCATTGTGAGTTACAGTCATCTGATGGTCTCAGGTTACATTTTGCAATCTTTATCCTGAAGAAGGCAGAAAATGAGCCCCTCAATGAGCCAACAAACTTGGCATTCCAGCTGCAGAGTCCTGGTTCATGGGAGTGGTTTCTGGATAATTCACAATCGAGAAACTATGAGAACACATTCCTCTTCTACTTCCACCAAATCTGGGCTGATGGGCTGGAAACCAGCACAGAAACTTAATTGGCGTTTGTGGGCTCGGGCCAGACATGCCCAAGCTGGAGTCCTAGCCATTTCACTTAAGATCTCTAAGACCTTGGCCATGGCCTTACATCACGGTGACTCAATTTCCCTATCTGTGAAATGGGGGAAATTATTGTGAGGATTGAATAATATATGTGGTGGCTCATTTGACAGAGTGCCTGTGTCAGTAAGGACAAAATAAATGTTGATTATTTGTGATCACTGTTACTGTTAATTGTGTTGACCCATCCATACACTTGCTTCTGATTTTCTTATTGCTAAAGGTAGAGTGTGAGCGCTGAGGCTTGGCTTTTAGCTATGTGGGGCTGTTGGACACTCTTTAGTGCCTTTTCCACTAAAGATAGATAGACTTGATTGAATATTGAATTTTTATTTTTCCTTTGGGGTTTCCTTTAAATTGCCTTGGTATGTGTGAATGAGTTACACATAAAAATTGTAAATTTATTTCAAAATCCAAGAGACAAATGCTTTATTCAGTTATTATGAAATGGAAATGTGACTCCATTCAGAGTTGTGCTTAAACACTAAGTCATTCCAATCTTGGCCCTGAGATCAGGGACGGGGAGGGAGTCTTCAGCATGTTTATAACAAGGAAGAGCCATGGAGAAAGAGTGCCTGGCTGTGCTCAAGGTGAACAGCTGGAGCCGAGGTTCTCAGCCTTGACTGTGCATCGGAATCACCTGGAGGGCATGTGAACTCAGGTTCCTGGGCTCAGGCGGGGGATATAGCGGCTCTGCAGGTTGCTAACTGATTGGACTCGAACAGATACAGGACATAGGAAATATTCAAGCCTCTGGGTATATGGGATTAGTCATACAAAATTTAAAAATATTTGAAAAATATTTCAAAAGGAGAGTGGGTGTGTATGGGGGTGAGCATTGGACTACAGGGTTTATTTGTTTGGAAAAGGTAAATTGAAGAAGGGGCCTGGCAGCTCTGCACTGAAGGGATCAGGAAGGTTTAAATTTGGGTTGTGGAACTTCTTTGGCGCTACCTGTTATTGGCACATGTTATGGAGAGGAGACTGTAGTTGCTGCCTATATTTCTGATTGGGATTGGAGCACCAATTTGGAGGAAAAAGAGGGATGGTGGGGAGGGAGAGAGACATGGAAGAGGAGAGAGAGAGAGAGAGAGAGAGAGAGAGAGAGAGAGAGAGAGAGAGAGAGAGAGATCTGACTTATGCCAAATGGACTGCTGCAATCTTGGCAAGTTGTTAAACATTAGTATCTCATCTTTAGAAAGGAAATGATCTTGAGTGAATAGTATAAACTTCAATCTGTAAATTTCCTCTGGGTTTTCAAAATGGCAAGAAGTTATTATTATTATTGTTATTATTTTACTTTTTAACACATAGTTATAAACAGGAATATTGCCACTAGGTAGAAATCAGTTATTTAAAAATTTTACCCAGAAAATTTATTGCATTAAAATATATTTTTATTGATTTCAGAGAGGAGGGGAGAGGGAGCGATAGAAATATCATTGATGGGAGAATCATTGCACACCCCACACTGGGGATTGAGCCTGCAACCAGGCATGTGCCCTGACCGAGGATGTGGAGTAAAGAAAATGGACCATCGTGCACTGTTGGTGGGAATGTAGACTTGTACAGCCACTGTGGAAATAGTATGGATGGAGTTTCCTCAAAAAATTAAAAATAGAACTGCCTTTTGACCAGCAATCCTACTTCTGGGAATATATTCTAAGAATCCTGAAACACCAATCAGGAAGAATAAATGCACCCTTATGTTCATAGCAGCATTATTTACAATAGCCAAGATTGGCAACAGCCCAAATGCCCATCTGTAGATGAGTGGATAAAAAAAGCTGTGGTACATTTACACCGTGGAATACTATGTGGCTGTAAAAAAAGAAGGAAATCCTGTGACAGCACGGATGGAGCTGGAGAGTATTATGCTCAGTGAAATAATCCAGTCAGTCAGAGAAAGACAAACACCATATGATCTCACTTATATGTGGAATCTAATGAACAAAATGAACTGATGACAAAAGAGAAACAGAGGCATGGACACATAGAACAGACTGACAGCTGTCAGTGGGGAGAGGCAAGGGAAGGACTGGATGAAAGAAGGCGAAGAGGTTAAGCCAAAGATCATATATGCATAACCCATACACACAGACAGCAGTGTGGTGATGGCCAGAGGGAAGGGGGTATGAGAGCTGGGTAGAGGCGGGCAGAGAGGGGGAAAATGGGAATGTCTGTAATAGATTCAATAATAAAAATAAAGAAAAAAAATCCAGACCTTCCCACCAAAGATAGAGAGAGAGGGAGAAAGAGAGAGGAAGACTCACCTGATATTTAGGACCCACAATTCTGTTATTATTCTATTTAATATATCTCTTTATTGATTTCAGAGAGGAAGGGAGAGGGAGAGAGAGAGATAGAAACATCAGCGATGAGAGAGGAACATTGATTGGCTGCCTCCTGCACACCCCACACTGGGGATGGAGCCTGCAACCTGGTCATGTGCCCTGACCAGGAATTGAACCATGACCTCCTGGTTCGTAGGTCGATGCTCAACCACTGAGCCATGCAGGCCAGACACTGTTGTTATTATTATTTTTAATAACAAAGCACATTTAATTGTTGTAAAGGTACCCAGATTAACCCAAAGATACTAAAGCAATGCAGAAATTTAAAATTTCAAACTTTAAGTAGAAAAACAACAGCTGATTGTTTTCACCTACTTAAGTTTAACAAAATCAGAGGGAGAGAATCAATAGGTTAAGAATGAACACTCTTCATTTTCTGTTTGATTTACTTGATAAAATCTGTTAACATGTAGGAGAAACAAAATATAAGTAGCAGTTGATTGGTTTCTACTATATGCGAGGCGTGTGTTACATACAGAATTGAATATGACATAGCTTCTGCCTGTAATGGCTCCTAATGTAGGGAGGAGGAGAGAACATGAGCAGATAATGCTTCTGTAATGTGGGAAATGGGGCTGTGGAGATGTCCACACGTTATTATGCATGTATAGCTATAATTTATAGAGTGCCTGATCTGTGGGATTATGCTGGAGAATGACCTGTATGGTGTGTGTGTGTGTGTGTGTGTGTGTGTGTTTGTGTGTGTGCAAACTCCAACTTCCACAATAGTCCAAATTTTACCCCCATTTTCACAGGAAAGAATCAAGGCTTAGAATGATTAAGTTGTCTAAGATCATGTAGTTTTTATCTGAACTGAGATTTGGAGTTCTGAATGCCTTGGAAATCTCTGCCTTATTACTCTGATTTTTACCTGCTGATCGAATTCTTGTACACCTTCTGTCAAGGTAATATGAGATTATTCATTTTTCAGCTAGATCTGGAATCCTCTTTAGATTGCAGATATTTTAGAAATTGCTTACATACGATGGGGATTTTCCCAGGAGTGAAATATTAAAAAGGAGAGCTAGAATTCATGGCACTCTCAACTCGAGCTTTACTGCCTAGTACACATTTCTCTGGAGGAGGAAGTGTGACTGTCCATTACACTCTCAAATGCAGACACATCCTCCATGTTAAGTGAACAACAAATTTGTTCTTTGTAGAAATGTCCATTGTGTGTGCAGATATATGTTTACAGAAACAGTGTGTTGAGCCTCAGAAGTATACTTCTGGGGTTGACACTTTCCCCCACAGTCCTGGGTAAGTTTTGTAGCTGATCTCAGTTACTAGGATTTGAAAGATGTGAATCAAAAATACATCCCTTTAGTGGGAAGAGAGAAGTCTCCAATCTTCCACAACCTACTAAATTTATGTTTTAAATATCTTCACACTTTATGTTATAAAGGTTTTGCTGGGCTGTGCTTTATAGCACACGGTTGAATGCTACTATTATGGATGTTAGCTTTCTTCCTGGAGGTAGAATGAGTACAACATAATCCATTCTGCCATAACATGAGCTATTAGAAGTGATGCTTCTGGCTATTAGGGGGTAAATCATATCTGCGGAATGAATTAAGAGTTGGGCTGTTTGCAGCATATTGAATTTGCCCATTTCACAACTGCATTCATTAAATCCAAATTTGATGAAAGCTGTTCATATTAAATTTGATAACCCTAATCTAGCAACTTATACAAATTACAAAGCTCCTTTGGAAATTCTCTGACATGTGTGTTATTTTTGTCCTTTAATAATTAAGTCATTTTAAAATTAGGTACCTGTACTTAACCAGTATATTGGTGGAAGCACCTCATAATTTATGACTCTGATGGCATTAGTTCAGAATTCAGTGCTCTGGTCTAATTTTATCTCTATGCTTTGGCATTGAAGAATCTACTAGTAAGACGAGTGAATAATCTTAGTTTCAGTGGAATTCACTGAACTTTTGAGGGAGTCCTACGATGTGCAGAGCACTGTGCAAAATGTAGTTAGAGTAGGAAAAAGAATGAATCCTCTCTCTCTAGAAATTACTGCCTCCTGAGATAATAAGAGGCAAGAGTGCTGTATGGGGTTTCTCTTGTCATTTGCTGGAGAGGGGCAACCTCCTTCAAGCTAGTCAGGTGGGGAAAATGACATATCTTGTCATACTTAAATTCTCCTTGGGAATAAGTACAACAATTCTAGATGAATGTAAATAGAATCTCTTTATTCAACTACTTTAAAAGTATTATGCCTGCTTCATTTAAAAAATAAATTACCATTCATTATTTTCCAATTCTGACATTGGAAGTGAATTCTTCTCATCTATTCCCTGGCCCAGTCTCACCATGAACTGCAGAACAAAGCTGCCTCTAGAGAGAAGGGGGAGGAAAGCTCTGTTGGAATTAGTAAAAACCCTTTACTATGGATATTTTAGAAGTTAGTGTCATTATTTCATTATGTCTTTAATGAATAGCTAAACATTGATTTATAATTATTTTCAATAATATTCACATGTATTTATAAAGAAATTGACAAGCTTAGAGTCCTCAAAATAGTTTTTTTTCTTTTGAATGGGTTAAATACTATTTCCTAAAAATGTTTCCACCTTATTAATGTACTGAGTAAATTTCCCTTTTAAAAATGGATGCTAAAAACATACGCATCACCTCAACCCAACATTTTCTCTAATTGGAACCAGTGATTTTCTTTAATATAACAGGTAATACCATTGATGAGTCAAATATAAAAATCCCTGCTCTGGCTAGGTGGCTCAGTTGGTTGGATCATCATCCTGTACACCAAAAGGTTGCAGGCTTGATCCCTGATCAGGATGCATGTAGGAGGCAACCGATTGATGTTTCTCTCTCTTTGCTTCTCTCTCTCTCTCCCTTTCTTCTTCTTCTTCTTCTCTCTCTCTTTCTATCTCTCTCTCTCCCCCTTCCTCTCTCTAAAAATCAATAAAATCATATTCTCAGGTGAAGATTAAAAAATAATAAAAATAAAAAAATTTCCCTTGCCTATTAAATTTTTATCACAGTAAATTTCTCCATTAGTCATATGTTTAATATTAAAAATTATTTCTGAAGTTTGCAGAAATGTTGGACTATTATGAGGTCTTTGTGAATTAAATGGAATTAAAATTTTGAAATCTATGTTTAACAGACCAGAGGAAAGCTCACTGAAATTTGGATAGTCTCTTCACTTAGCTGAAATATTTTATATGTCTAAAAAAATACATATCTTATCTACATTTTATAGCTAAGAGCATAATGGTGGTTTTTTCATATGTAAGAAAATGCTTATCAGTTAACAGACAAGAAAATGTCATGAACATTGCTCTGACAGTTACAGTGTTTCAAAATACTATAGTAGAAAGCTGAACAATATTGCGTTTTATTTATTTTTTTCCTCTTTAAAATTATTTTGACTTTCTTATAATTTCAAATTCTATTTTGGCTATCTTTACATTTGGTAGCAAAATGTTATAGTTCCTTTTTGAAATAATCCTATCTGATTCTCACACTTCCTTCACTGAATTCATAGCAGGTTTTAAGGCTAAGTTGGGCCCATTGGAATTTATGTAATTGGTGGTTTATCAAGTGAGGTGGTATTTCATGGAGGTGAGATCTGTAGTAAGATGTGACTATGTTTTAAATTGATCTTTGAAGTATGGAACAACTTTATCTATTGTAACATTATCAATATTATCTCAGCCATTTTTTTTTCTCAGGAATTTCTGTCTTTTTTTTTTTTTCCTCAAGGAAAGAAACTTTCTGAGTACAAATGCACTAAGGGATGAGTTCTTGATTGCCTGCCAGTTAAATCATTAATAGAGTATCTGTATGCTAATAAAATGATATTATAATAACAGCAGCTAATACCCAGCCAGTACCTGGCTCTGTATTAAATGCTTTACATATTTTATTTCACTTATTGTTTATAGTTAAACCTCTTTTGGATGGGGAAGCTAAGGAAGGGGTAACCCTGTGAAGATGAATGGAGATAATTGCCAGGTCATATAAATAATAGGAGGTAGAAGGAGGCCATAGCCCAGACTTCCTGATGCCCAAATCCATGTGCTTAACAGTCACGTCTACTTCCTTCCTTAGCCAGCTAGAACTTTAGGAAGTAACTATGTCCTAATAAGCAACCCAACATAAACTGAAAAATGGCTCCAATCTTTGCAGCATTAGAAAATAACGCTTGCTTTTTGTCTGTATGGTTATTCATTAGCATACACATAAAAAAGAGTAAAGGAAAAAGCAAAACAAACGCAAAAACAAAATGTCAGTTTATTTGATGATTTCAAAGTTGGCAGAGATGAATGGAATTCTGAGTTTGAAATCTCTCGGCTACTCCAACAAGGTGTTCCTGGGGAATGTCGGGTCTGGGCACAAATCAGGCTGTGTGTTCCGACTTCTACAGTGAACCCCCAGGATTCAGCGGCCCATCTACCCACTGTGGCCACAGAGGGCTCAGACCGATCCTTCCTCAGGGCCTTTGCGCCAGCTCTTTCCTTCACTCAGAGCCCCTTCCTCTGGTACTTGCAAAGCCAGGCTCCTTCTTGTCCTTCAAATTCCAGCTTAAGTGCCAACTCCTCAGAAATGCCCTGTGGGACACCTGCCCCGACTCAGGTGGCACTGTCCTCATTATGATCTCCCGCACACCCTCTTTATTTCCTGTGCCAGCCTTTCATCAGCTGTTCTCGGTTTGTTCCCTGTGTCTGTCACTGGGTTCTAAGCTCCTCGAACCAAGTCTGTCCTTATATCATTGTGTCTCTAGCACTGAGCAGAATGGCATGTAAAAGGTGCTCACTGCATATTTTAGGACTGACTGAATGAATAGGAAATCTTTGAAGAAAAAAAGAGAAATACCGTAGTTGAAAGGAACAAAAATGCACTGAAAGTAACTTTTTAATTTAGAGCCTGAGCGGAGTGCATTGGGATGGGTAGCACCAGAGGGTGGTTGTGGGTAGGGGGGTTTTTCCTCAGTATATCAAGTATACACTTTCCTTTCCCCTTGGAAACAAGGGAGTCATAACTTGTCCTCTGAGAAACAGCCATGTCCCTGGTCAATTCTTTTTTTTTTTTTTTTTAATATATTTTACTGATTTTTTACAGAGAGGAAGGGAGAGGGATAGAGAGTTAGAAACATCAATGAGAGAGAAACATCGATTAGCCGCCTCCTGCACACCCCCCACTTGGGATGTGCCCACAACCTGGGTACATGCCCTTGACTGGAATCGAACCCGAGACCCCTCAGTCCACAGGCTGACGCTCTAGCCACTGAGCCAAACCGGCGAGGGCCCTGGTCAATTCTTTTAACAAGGCAAGACGCTGACTCCACATTCAGGCCTCAGATGTGCTGTATCCCAGAGAAGGCTAAGTATGTTCAGCACTAGATTATAGTTTGCCCCTATGTTGATTTTTCCAAGACTAAAGAATTCAAAGTAAATAGCATGTTTTAAAATAGCTCTCTTCATTTACAAAAAAATGTTATTATTCAAGTTAAAAATTAAGTTCACACTGTTGAGATCAGTCTTTTGCATTCAAGAGTTCAGAGCTGTATAGGTTTAGGGAGGAAAACATAATTACACATAAATAACAGGAAACAAGGGGTACAGGAGGAAATGTTAAATTATAACAGTAACATGAAAAGAAATAGTAGACATTTGACAAATCTCCTTTCACCATAAAATCACTGTGAATGTGACTAATCAATTCCATTTTTAAATCCCGGATGAAAAGACACAAAAATGAGAATTATGGTAAATTGAGTGCCTAAAAATATGTAAATCATATAATTATTTTAAGAATCTGATATAAGAAGAAAATTAGGAATTTGGGTGGTGAGATGCCTTAAACTAGATTCCTTAAACCAGTGTCCCCCTTGGCAGGTAGGCATTGAGAAAATGACATGAAGCCCTCATTAACTGAAGGTCCCTGGTCTGAAAAGTGGTCCTTCAGTGTGGATCTACTTATAATGGGAACCAACTTTTCAAGGTAAACAGTAAAACAGAGCAAAACAAAACACATGATTAGGGATTTATTTTAAAAATCAAAACAGAAATTATGAAGCAATTTCTTCTGAAACCTAGATTTGTCTGTACTTGTTACTCGGTCTAACTCTCCCAAAGGTCAGAGGCCAATGGATTAGTGAATATTTTCATATTATGAAACTTTGCTTTACTACACAATCCCTTTATCGCTCAGACAATTAATAACTCTTATAATTCACCTCCCAGACCCAAACCTTCTATCCTGCCACCTAATCCTATTGCTAAGAAGTGATTGGGAGATTCAAAATTATCCTGATTGGCTACCAGAGCATTTCAAATTCAGAGAACGGTTTGAGCCATGCGTTAGTTTGATAGGGCTGCCATACAAAGAACCTTAAACTAGGTGGTTTAAATAATAGTAATTAATTGCCTCACAGTTCTGGAGGCCAGAAGTCCGAGATCAAAGTGTCGGCAGGGCTGGTTCCTTCTGAGAGCTGTGAGGGAGAATCTGTCCCATCCTCTCTCCTTGGCTTGTGGTCATCTGTCCCTATGTGCACGTCTCTTCATATCAGCTTCCTTCTATGCATGTCTGTCTCTTTGTCTAAATTTCTCCTTTTTATAAGGACACCTGTCATGTTGGATTAGGGTTCACCCTAAGGACCTCATTTTAACT
This sequence comes from Myotis nattereri, assembly GCF_964212035.1. Lineage (NCBI taxonomy): Eukaryota > Metazoa > Chordata > Mammalia > Chiroptera > Vespertilionidae > Myotis > Myotis nattereri. The sequence continues at coordinate 19,587,338 of NC_138086.1, read as the reverse complement.
TGATTATCTTAATAAAGACCCTGTCTCCAAATACAATCACATGCTGAAGTCCTGGGGCTTGGGCCCTGGGAGTCAGGACACCAATATATCTTCTTTGGGAGGACACATTTCAAGCTATCATAATATACTACTCTTTTTTTTTCACTATATAAAGGCTGTGTCTGTAGAACTAAAAATCAACTTGAAAGGAGTTAAGTACAAAGGAACTGCTAATGTAATGATTCCTGAATAAAATTAATGCTACTGTTTTATATCACTCAGTTTTGGGGTGGTTTGTTATACAGCAATAGATAATTGATACCACAATCATGCTAAAGCTTGCTCCGGAGATTGCTCAGAGTTTAGAAGAAAGAGATCAATGTTTCTATGCTTATATATTACTAAGAAGGGGATTTTAAAAAGCAGTACTATTAAGGTACTAGAGGCCCGGTGCACGAAATTCGTGTATGGGGGAGGGGAATCCCTCAGCCCATCCTGCACCCTCTCCAATCCGGGACCCCTCAAGGGATATCTGACTGTGTGATCAGGCCTAAACTGGCAGTTGGACATCCCTCTCACAGTCCTGGACCACTGGCTCCTAATTGCTCATCTGCCTGCCTGCCTGGTCGCCCCTAACTGCCCCACCTGCTGGCCTGATTGCCCCTCACTGCCTCTGTGTGCCGGCCTGACCATCCCTAAATGTCCCCCCCCACCACCAGCCTGGTCACCCCTAACTGCACCCCCACTGCTGGCCAGGTTGCCCCCAACTGCCCTCTCTGCTGGACTGGTCACCCCTCAAAGCTCCCCCGCTGGCCTGGTCGCCCCACACAGCCTGTTGTTCAGTTGTTTGGTCCCTCACTAACCCCCCTTGCCAGCCTGGTCACTCCACGCAGCCTGTTTGTTCAGTCGTTTGGTCATCCCTCACGAACCCACCTGCCGGCCTGGTTGTAGGCAGCCATCTTGTGAGGGTGGGAGGGTTAATTTGCATATTACCTCTTTATTATGTAGGATAATTGATAGAACTGCACATATGTGCAATTTGATGAGTCTGGACATATATGAACACCATCACCATGATTAAGGGAATAGATATATCCATTATACTTTCTTACAAAAACAAAGAGACATAAGCAAAGAAGGGAACTTTCACAGGCTGAGTGGTAGCTCAGATGTTAGTCTTGCAGTCTTCCTCTCAGGTCATTGCTACTCTTCACTGTTTGGAGAAGCCTTGTTTTGAATAAGGTAAAGGGGTCTGGTTAGGGGCTTTGGAGAAGGGGATACCCTAGATTTAATGAAGGTGTAGCATGTTATCTTCTGTTTCCGGTCCCTTGGGTTTGAGCTGACAGAATGCAAAGATTTGTGTAAAACTTTGTAAGATAAGATTCCAGCTTTTCTTCCTGGTACCCCAAATGACACAGTGGCATCCTGAGTTGGTGTGGAACCTTGGGGCAGTGGTTTGGCAATATTAGGAGAACAGAGTCATGGGTTTTCTTGAGGTGGGTACCACTCCAGGGGAAGGAGTGGCGAGCATCCTTTTAATGGTTTCATGGGCAGTGGTGGATGTTCACAAGTGGGAGCCAGTGCAGAAGGGAAGATAGGGCAGTTGCCTTGGACTTACTCCAAAGACCAAATGGGTTGTGGGCATGCCTGAGACATTTCTCTGGGGATGTCTCAGAGTGTGGTGCAGAACCAGCAACATCAGCATCGCCTGGGAACTTGTTAAAATATAAATTCTCAGGACTTTCTCTAAAGTGAGGAGTGCATGCTCTAGGATAGACAGAGTCTGGGAGTGTGGGGGAGTCAGTGGCTTGGGGGCATTGACCTAACCAATGGGGTGAGAAATTGCCAAATAATTGTCTCGGAGTCCTATCTTTTAGAAGGACAATTCCAAGGTACATCTCATATAGTTCCTGCAGATCACTTGCAGAGCCTCAGGTTCTCACAGTGATAATCAGGTGATACATCCTTTAACGTCTCTGTCTCACCTTACCAACTCCCGCATTCCTGGAATCAGCTCTTGAAAAAACTATCTGTGCCTGAATCCTTGTGTCCAGCATGTGGGATAATAATAATCCAACAACAACAATAATAAGATACACTCGCATTACTCTATGAGAATATCCTGATTTGTGCTAAGCATTCCAAAAAGTATTTTTAGATTCTATGCCATACTGAGGAACTCCATGGGAGGGATGTCAATTTTCTGTGACTTTGGGGGATGTCCAGAGTGTTTGCTTATTTTGAATATTTAATTGACATGGTGTTGGAGCACGTGACTGCTGGTTGATTGGTGAGCTGGGCCCAGGCAGTCAGAGGCTCCTCACCCTCTCCCCTGTCCTTGAAGGGTACATTCTGCCCACCATTCCCACAGTAGCAGCTGCTTCAAGGACATAGTTTTGAGAGAGTAAGGCATTGTTGAGGCCGTCTGGATGGTGGCCTCTATATATATAAAAACTTTTAAGATTCTGATGTGGGTGTAGAGATCTACTCGTCTTGCAGACACCCCAGCCAGACAAGCCTCATATGTGAGTTCCCTTTCTTACTAACCCTGCCATCTACCTAGCTGGAGTGGGCTGCCTCTTTCTTCAGTCTTAGCCCTCCATGTACTGGGGCCAGTTTCAGATTTCACCCAGGGTTGTAAACCAACAATGAGTACAGTGGGGCCTTGACTTACGAGTTTAATTCGTTCCGTGACGAAGCTTGTAACTCAAATTACTCGTATGTCAAATCAAAAAGTGAATGAGTGAGACATGTGATGCTGGGCTGATGTTGTGGCGTTCACTGTGACGTTCGCTGCGCCATCTAGTGGTGGGGTATCTGAAGCTGGCTTGTAACCCGAATTTTAGCTCACAACTCAAAGCAAAAAATCGGCCGAGAAATGGCTCGTATCTCGAAAAACTCGTTAGTTGGAACACTCGTAAGTCAAGGCCCCACTGTATATGTATGTTTCAGTGCTAAAATTGTACTAAAGAACAGGGAGTTTGGGTTGATGCCCAGCAGTTTAGTTCCTCCAAAATATTGACTACTTCTGTTTTGATATGGGGGAAAGCAGTTCAGAGGAAATGAATATCTTTTTCATAAAGTCAGGCTATTCGCTAATTGCTGCAGCAGGGAATGGTCAATAAAAGTGTTGTCTTGTTTATGCTTCAACTGAAAGCATGATAATTTTTTGTTTATGCCTATGATTCTATAGATTTATTAAAGATGTCAGGACTTGAAAATGTTGCCTTTACATTTTTTCATTCAAGCCCCTGTTATGAAATGCATCATGCGTGAAATTCTGACATACTTCTGGACATTTACACATACCATTTATTTGTAGGAAGAAATAATTCCAATTAATTAGGTGAGATATGGTGAAAAAAGGAGTCATTTTGAAGTCATATGATTGATGTTGATAATACAGTTATTATAGGACCTTAATTCATGTGGGCTTTTTCTTTCATTTTTTTTCCTCCTTTCACTCAGACATGAGCTCTTGTTCAGCCCTTCCTGGGTCTTCTGCTGCGGCAGCTGCCATCCCCAAGCTGATCGGGAAGAACAAATTCTGAGTGTAAATATAAAGGAAGCAGTGCATATGGCAGGAAATCTATTTTCCTGCTTGTTCCTAGAGAAGTTACACTATAGTATCGTGGAAATAATGTGGTCTTTGGAATCCAACAGAGTCTAGCTTCAAATGTTATCCCTTTATTATCAGCTGTACATAGTCAAAGGACAGTTATTTAATTTTCTGTGTCTCAGTTTTCTTATCTATAAAATAGAGATAATACCTGCCTTACAACATTGTTTTAAAATTAGAGATAGTTCAGTGTGCCCAGAAAACTTAGGATAAATGGTAAATACTATTCCTGTTACTTTAATACACTGAAGAAAACTTTCAGCTAAAGACAGATCTCTTTGGTAAGAGTGAGTGAATAACCTTGTGCTTGGCGGGCCAGCATTGCGGCTGTACAGAAACAGCGGGATGAATAAAATGGTTCAGCTTAAAGGGCTTGGCAATGGGACTTTTCTCCAATGAGGCCTGTTGTCTTTACAGTATGACACCCCAAAACTGGATGACTTTTAGGGTGGTGGGAGGAGCTGCTTAGTGTCCTCGCAGAACAGAGAGTGTGAATTGTTTAAAGTTGCTTGGGCGAGTCTGATAACCAGCAGTTTTAGGAATCACTTCTTAGAAGTCGGGTCCAGCCCTAACTAGTTTGGCTCAGTGGATAGAGCATCGGCCTGTGGACTGAAGGGTCCCAGGTTCGATTCTGGTCAAGGGCATGTACCTTGGTTGTGGGCACATCCCCAGTAGGGGGTGTGCAGGAAGCAGCTGATCAATGTTTCTTTCTCATCGATGTTTCTAACTCTCTATCCCTCTCCCTTCCTCTCTGTAAAAAATCAATAAAATATATTTTTAAAAAAAGTCAGGTCCAGCTCTGCCAGACCAACTTGGGGCATCATTGGGTGAGTAGCTACACATTATTATTAAAACGTTTTATATTAAAAAAAACCCAAACCAAAACATTATGCCTTTCCACTCTGAAAAAAATTAACATAATTTTTATTTTTAAAAAAATATATTTTATTGATTTTTTTACAGAGAGGAAGGGAGAGGGGTAGAGAGTTAGAAACTTCGATCAGCTGCCTCCTGCATACCCCCTACTGGGGATATGCCTGCAACCAAGGTACATGCCCTTGACCGGAATCGAATCCAGGGCCCTTCAGTCCGCAGGCCGACGCTCTGTCCACTGAGCCAAGCCGGTCAGGGCAACATAGCTCCTTAACATCATCTAAAACCCATAAATATATAAATTGCCCAAATTGTCTTAAAAATGTCTTTTTACAGTAGGTTTGTTTGAATCTCTATCCAAACAAGGTCCACATATTGCTTTTGTTTGATATGCCCCTTAAATATCTTCTTTTTTTATATCACTGATTTGTTGGAGACACTGCATCATTCATACTGTAAAGTATTCCACAGTTTGGATTTGACCGAGTACTTTCTCCTGTGTCATTTAACTTGTTGCTCTGTCTTTGCATTTACTATAAACTGGTAATTTGATATAAAGGCTAGATTCAATTCAGATTAAATTTATTTTTGGATTATTGTATTTTGATGTGTTCTAATTCATTGCAGTTATTATTCTTTGTGATGAAAATTGTCCCATTTCAGGTCAGTGGAAACCCTTTTATATTGTCTCTGGTGTCCCTCTACACAAACCTATTAGTTATTGATAATGTCCTTGCTTTCTGGCACAAGATGTGCCAGGCTCATCTTGCTGTATATCTAGGATCAGTGATTCCTAGAAGGGGCCTTGCTTTACGTCACTGGGGAAAGGTGTTTAAAGACCACAATCTCAGTGTCAGGGGAGCTCATTGCTACTGTGTTGTTATTGTGTTTTGCCTTTTCAGGAGATAGGGTTAGGAAATACAAATTTAAAAATCAGTCATGACTGTAGACTAATGTTTCTGATTCAAGTTTAAACTTACGGAATTTTTATTGAATTGGCTTGATTTTATACTTTAAAGAGATTTTTATCTTTTTTGTCTTATGCTGGACATTTGAAGGCTAGCACTGTAATGTGCATAGTTGCGCTGGCCTTTGGTCTATCTGGTCTTACATGCATTCTTCACGCAGCCTCTGGTTTGCCCTGTACTAGGGGAGATTGACCCCAGCAGCCTGCATTTCCCTCGCTCCCCTGTCAGTTAGCTTCCCGTTGATCTTTTTTTTTTTTTCTGGGGGGCGGAGGGCGCACTGGAAGAAGACTGACATATGGGAAGGAGAGAGATTTCAAATTATTTCTCCCTTGCCCTGACCGGTTTGGCTCAGTGGATGGAGCGTCGGCCTGCGGACTGAAGGGTCCTGGGTTCGATTCCGGTCAAGGGCATGTGCCTTGATTCTGGGCACATCCCCAGTGGTGGTTGTGCAGGAGGCAGCTGATCGATGTTTCTCTCTCATCGATGTTTCTAACTCTCTATCCCTCTCCCTTCCTCTCTGTAAAAAATCAATAAAATATATTAAAAAAAATTATTTCACCCCTTCTATATGCCTTGAGAAAATTCTGGCAGTAGCTGTCTCCTCTGAAGCCTCAGCTGCCATTGTAGGTCTTGCCATCCTTTCAGATTTCATTGGGTGCCCCTGGCCCCTGGCTCTAGTGCCCACTTTCTCTCTGGCTTAGGCATGGTAGTAGCTTCCCCTTGGTGCTCATCTCTGGTTTGTCTCACTGTCCTCTGGGTTCTCATCTCTCCTATTACATGTGTAACTGATTTCCTATATCATAGTCTTTCTATTTTAAATGTTCAAGTAGTTTATATTACTTGGTTAGACTCTGATGTAATAGTGTTGCTTAATATTTAAAATTTTATTTTATCAACAGAATGCTGTGAATTTTGACAGCTTGGAGCTTGCAAACTGAATCCTGACAGCCATTATCATCATTATCACAAGTCATTTATTAATCATTTCATACATTTATGCTTTTCATTTTTAATCATGATTGTTAGCATTTGTCTAATTATATTTCCCCTCTGGCTTCTGAATCCACCATTCCCACTTCAGGCCATTCTGATAGCTCCGTAGATTATGCAATAACTTCACAACTCTCTCACCACCTTCGGTCCCTCCATTTTCCAGTCTATTTTAATACATGCTGTCAGATTTATTTTTATAAAACAGCCCTGATAATGTCACACCATCACTGAGAAAGAAAATCTGTGGCTCCCATCACCTATGAATTAAGCACAAACTCTTTGTGCTGCCCTTCAATATTCTCCACAGAATATCCCAAACTTAACTTTGTGTTGAGCCTCTCATCATACAAACCATCCCTGACTTTGCCTTGAGGGATGGGCTATTTGAAATGTGTTGTGGTGAGACCAAGTCAAATTAGGCTTAAAGTAGTAAACAAAGTTGGGGTCACCATCATGGAAATGATTTCTTCTGTACTTATTAGATGGAATTCTATAAAGCCTTTATCCTTATTCACTAGTTAATTACTCTGAAGTACTGAAAAGGCAAATTAAATATTACATTTTCTCCCCTGTTTGTTTTCAGTTTTCAGTGTAATGACTTGGTGCCCAAGCCTCTTCTAATCATGACCAATGAATGTTTAAATATTGTTATAAATTCATGCACTATTATATATTTACATTCATTTTAGTTATTATTAGTCTTGATGCACATTGTCCCCTCTCAGGTGATGAGTCCATCGTTTTAGATTTTACAGCATGGAGATTAAATGAATAATTAAATAAACCCTTAAACATAAAATGATATTCACCTTTTATAGGCTTGTTTATTCTACTCTGAGTTCTAGGTTCCTCTGGACTCATTTTAATAAATTCATTCATTAATTATTGAATTTATTGGGGTGCCTTTGATTAATAACATTATGTAAGTTTCCTGGGTACAATCCTATAATACATCAGCTGTATATTGTATTGTGTGTTCACTACCCCAAGTCAAGTTTCCTTTTGTCACCATTATTCCCCTTTACCTTCTTCCTGCCCCTACTCTCCTTTCTCTTTCTCTCTGGTAATCCCCATGCTGTTGACTGTCTATGAGGATGTTGTTGTTTGTTTTTTATGGTCAGTGATCAAAGAAGGTACTTACTCTCAGAGAAAGTCATTGTTGCCACTTTGTCATCACTGTGGACCCACTTGGTTATACGTTGTTCTTTGTTGTAGGCTATATTCATTCATTTATTCTTGTTGGTTGAACCTTTAAATACAAGGTACTGGGGATATGGTGGTGAATAAGATGGATAGGGCTGCTATTCTTTTGAAGCGTAAATTCTACGGGAGATTTAAACACTAAATAATAAATTACACAAATAATAATATAACTATTCCAATAGAAGTAGGTACTGTGGAGGAGCAATTCAGAGTGTCATGAGTGACTGTGTCAGGGTGCTCTGACCTGCTGGGGAAGGGGGATGGGAAGGCTTCCCCGAGGAAGTGATGTTGGAGCAGAAGTCTGAAGGATAAGTAAGGATTTAGGTGATGGGGGTATTTGAGCATAGAGCACAGTGAGTGAGAAGAAACATGGTGACTTTGAGGCCTGAAAGAAAGGCCACTGTGGCTACCCTATAAGATGACTAAAATAAGAACTAGTCCATTTGGGCTGATATAACAAAAATGCTAAAAACAGAGTGGTTTACAAACAACAACCATCTATTTGGTATAGTGCTGGAGGCTGGGGATTTCAGGATCTTGGCACTGGCAGATTTCGTGTCTGGGAGGACCTGCTTTTTAGATGGCAACCTCATCTGGTGGGAGTGATGAGCTAGCTCTCCGGGGTCTCTTTTAAAATCCCAACCATAATGGCTCTGTCTTTATGACCCAATTACCTTCCAATGGGCCCAGCTCCTAATGTCATCCTCTTGGAGTTAGGGTTTCAACAAGTGAAATTTGGGGAGACACAAACGTTCAGACCACAGCAAAGTCCAACTTCTTAATTTTTTTAGTGGAGTGTGCTTTTTGTGTTCTACCTGAACATCTTTGCTTAAACAAATTTTATGAAGATTTTCTCTTGTTTTCTTCTGGTAGTTTTATATTTTTGCCCTTCACATTTAGGCCTATTATCCACTTTTAGTTAATTTTTATGGACAGTATGAGAGTCAAGAATCGTTTTCCCCCATATGGATATTCAGTTGTTCTACCACTATTTGTTGAGTAGATTGTTTTCTCTTTTGGGTGTCTGCACCTTTGTAGAAACTCAAATCCACGATTTCTGGACTCTGTATTTAATTCCATTTATCTCTGTGTTTATCTTTATGCCAAGACTTCACTGTGTTGATTGTAGTTTTATAGTAAGTCTTGAAATCAGATAAGTTCTCCAAGTATGTTCTTATTTTTAAAAATTATTTTAACTATTGTTGATTTTTTGCATTTCCATATAAATTTTAGAAGCATCTTGTCAACTTCCCCAAGGATCTTAATTGAGATTGCATTGAACCTCTAGATCAATTTGGGAATAATTGATACTGCAAAAATATTGATTTACTGATCAATGAACATGTGTTTCTTCATTTACTTATATTTTCTTTAAATTTTCTCAGCAATATTTGTAGTTTGCAGTATATATGTTTTGTATGTTTTTTTGTTAATTTATCACTAAGTTATGTTTTCAATGCTGTCATAAATGATATTTAAACATTTCTTTTTTAATGTTGATAAATTTACCCTTTTATTAGCTGTGTTGTAGATTCTTTAAGTTTTCTTTGTGGATGATTATGTTGTCTGCATGTAAACATAGGTTTTACTTCTTCCCCTCTAACCTGTGCGCGCTCTCTCTCTCTCTCTCTCTCTCATTTCTGTCTCTCCCTCCTTTGCTTTTCCTGTTGTACTGGCTACATACACTCTAGCGTAATGTTGAATAGGAGTGGTGAAACAGACATCTTCGCCTTGTATATACACTTGTAGAGGAAAAACAGTGAGCCTCTCAGCACTAGATATGATGTTAGATGTGTTTTTTCCAATAGACATCCTTTATTATGTTGAGGAGCTTTCTATCTAGTCATAATTTGCTGAGAGTTTATTAATTATTTATTTAATAACATTTTAATATCATGAATCAGTGTTAAATTTTTTTAATTAAGTTATTACATATGTGTCCTTATCCCTACGTTACCCCCTATCCCCCCCACTCATGCCCTCACCCCCCTGTTGTCTGTGTCCATTGGTTAGGCCTATATGCTTGCATATAAGTCCTTTGTTTAATCTCTCCCCCTTACCCCCACCGTCCCCTACCTTTCCTCTGAGGTTTGATGGTCTGATTGATGCTTCTCTGTCTCTGGATCTATTTTTGTTCATCAGTTCATGTTGTTCATTATATTCCACAAATGAGTGAGATCATGTGGTATTTATCTTTCTCTGACTGGCTTATTTCACTGAGCATAATGCTCTCCAGTTCCATCCATGCTGTTGCAAATGGTAAGAACTCCTTCTTTTTTACCGCAGCATAGTATTCCATCGTGTAGATAAACTACAGTTTTTTAATCCACTCATCTACTGATGGGCACTTAGGCTGTTTCCAGATCTTAGCTATGGTAAATTGTGCTGCTATGAACATTGGGGTGCATATATCCTTTCTAATTGGTGTTTTTGGTTTCTTGGGATATATTCCTAGAAGTGGGATCACAGGGTCAAATGGGAGTTCCATTCTTAGTTTTTTGAGGAAACTCCATACTGTTCTTCACCAGTCTGCATTCCCACCAGCAGTGCATAAGGATTCCTTTTTCTCCACATCCTCGCCAGCATTTATCGTTTGTTGATTTGTTGATGATAACCATTCTGACAGGTGTGAGATGGTACCGCATTGTTGTTTTGTTTTGCCTCTCGGATGATTAGTGACTTTGAACATGTTTTCATATGTCTTTTGGCCTTTCTTCTGTCTTCTTTCGAAAAGTATCTATTTAGGTCCGTTGCCCATTTTCTGATTGGGTTGTTTATAGGTGTTAAATTTTAAGAATGCTTTTTCTACATCAATTAAGATGATCATATGGTTTTCTATTCATCTGTTAATATGGCGAATTGATTGTATTCTTGGGATAAACCTTGTTGGTCATTCTTTGTTGCTATTTTTATATATTTTTTGGATTTGATTTATTAATATTTTGTTAACGAATTTCTCACTGATATTTATAAAGACTATTAGTAGTTTTGGTTTTCTTGATGTCTTTGATTTGGTATCAAGATAATGCTGTCCTCGTAAAATAAGTACCTTCTCCCTCCATTTTCTTTGAAAGAATTTGTGTAGAATTGTTTTATTTATTTCTTAAATGCTTACAAAAATTTACCAATGAAGCATCTAGGTCTAAGTAGAAGAGGTGAGATAGACATATTTGCCTGTACACACTCTAGGGGAAAAGCTTTATTTATGGCAAAGTTTTAAATTACAACTTTAATTTCTTCAATATATGTTTTGCTATTCAAATTAAAAAAATAATTTGTCTCCTCAATATTTATTTATTATTCATTTATAACTGTGGGGTCTGTAATGATGTTCTTAATTCATTCCTGCTATTGGTAATTGATGTTTTAGTTTTTTCTTCTTGATGAGTATTGCTAGAGTTTATAAGTTTTATTGGGTTTTAAAAAGGAATAGTTTTTGATTTTATTGATTGTCTTTATTGTTTGGATTCTATGTTTCTACCCAAAGATATGATTTCTGCTCATATCTTTATTATTTAATTCTTTCTTCTTACTTTTCTATAGCAACATAAGGCCAAAACTTAATTGATTTGAGGTAGTTATTTTATTTTTTTCTAATGTAAGCATTTAAAGCTATAAATTCTTCTTAGCACTGCTGTATCTGCACCCCCAAAATTATGATCTGTTGTATTATTTTATTTAATTCAATTTTTTTTCTAATTTTCAATGATTTAGTCTTTGACCCATTGATTGTTTAAAGTGTGCATTTAAATATTGAATAATGTGAGGAATTTACCAGATATCTGCCATTATTAATTTCTAATTTAATATCATTGTGGTCAGACGACAGACTTGATATAGCATTAATTCTTTAAAACATTTTTAAACATATTTTATGGTCCAACATATGGTCTATCTTTGTCAATACTTTATATCCACTTCAAAAGAATGTGTATTCTGCTATTTTTGAGCAGAGCATTTTAATAATGTGAATTAAGTCAACTTGGTTGATAGTCTTGTTCAAATCTTCCATGTTAGGACTGATTTTCTATGTCTGGTTCCATTAATTCCTGGAATAGGAGTGGTAAAATCTCCAATTATAAGTATAGATTTATATGCTTCTCCTTTGAAGTTTGTCCAGTTTTGCCTCATGTATTTTTATATGCTATACTTGGTTTCAGACAAATGTAGGATTATGTTTTCTTATTATGTTTCTATCAGTATGAAATGTCTGTCTTTATTTCAGAAAGTATTCCTTGTTCTGAAGTCTCCTTTGTTTAGCTATAGCTATTTTAGCTTCCTTAAGATTAGTGTTTCTGTGGTATATATTTTTATCTTTTTACTTTTCACCTCTCTGTATTTTTCTATTCAGGTGAATTTCTTTTTTCAGCTTTACTGAGGTATAATGGACAAACAAAATTGTAATAAATTTAAAGTGTACAATGTACTTAGAACTTAGCAACAGAGTCCAGGGGAAGCCTCTGTAGGATCTGGGGCCCTTTCTCTGCATATTTTCCTCTTCTCTGGTCCTTCAACAAAGTCCTGTCACTTTAGCTTCTTTAAATTCTGTCTTCTTCCGTGGGCTCACCTTGTTCTGCTTGAGATGACCCTTCCTACTCCACAGTCCAAAGGTTCTTACATACAAAAATCCAGGACATCATAAGGCTCAGCTCAGATATCACAGTCCTGAACTACCTATTGTTTAAAAATAGTTATTCCGTATGTTTTGTCCAGGTTTCTAGTTGTTTATTGAGTGTCGGAGAAGTGCATCTAGTCCCATTTATTCCATCATAGCCCGAAGCATGAGTCTGTGTACAGACAGTCCTTGGGTTATGGTGTACGTTGTACATCGTGTCATGGTTATGTCACCATCTCCCATCTACACTAATAAAAGACAAACATGCAAATTGACTGTACCTTTGCTACATCATAAGCCACGCCCACCAGTGAATCAGAGCGACTATATGCAAATTAACCCAACCAAGATGGGGGCCCGCAGCCATGGAGCTGGAGCAAGCAGGAAGTTTGGTTGCCCCAGTGATGGAGGAAGCCAAGCTTCCCTCCTGCCGCACGGCTGGCTCTGAGCTCCACCCAAGGCAACAAAGTTTCAATTATAGAAGATAAATAAACCCCAGATACCTGCTTTCAGCTGGCCATAGCCATGGAGCTGGAGCGAGCAGGAGGCTTGGGTTGCCCCTGGCGATGGAGGCTTGGGTTGCCCCTGGCTGGCTCTGAGCTCCACTCAGGAGTACAAAGTTTCAATTATAGAAGGTAAATAAATCCCAGAATAAAAAAAAAAAGAAAGAAAGAAGAGGCTGGGAGCTTCCATCACCGGGGGGCTTGGCCAGCCTGCAAACAGCCATCAGCCCCTCACCCAGGCTGGCCAGGCACCCCAGTGGGGACCTCCACCCTGAAGGGGGTGTGACCAGCCTGCAAACTCCCATCAGCCCCTCACCCAGGCTGACAAGGTACTCCAGCAGGACCTCCACCCTGATCCGGGACACCCTTCAGGGCAAACCAGCCGGCCCCCACCCATGCACCAGGCCTCTATCCTATATAATAAAAGGGTAATATGCAAATTAACCCTAACAGCAGAATGACTGGGAATGACTGGTCACTATGACACACACTGACCACCGGGGGCAGATGCTCAATGCAGGAGCTTCCCCCTGGTGGTCAGTGCACTCCCACAGGGGGAGCTCTGCTCAGCCACAAGCCAGGCTGATGGCTGGCCAGCACAGCCTCTCCTGCCTCCTCAGCAGCACTAAGGATATCTGACTGCAGCTTAGGTCTGCTCCCTGCTGGTAAGTAGACATCCCCCGAGGGCTGCCGGGCTGCCAGAGGGATGTCTGACTGCCAGCTTGGGCCTGATCCCCCAGGGAGCAGGCCTAAGCCAGCAGGTGGACATCCTCCGAGGGGTCCTAGACTGCGAGAGGTCATAGGCCAGGCTGAGGGACCCTCCCCTCCCCCCCAAGTGCACAAATTTTTGTTCACCGGGCCTCTAGTTTATTTATATATATATAAAAAAAGTTCTGTCATTTCGACGTATGTACATATGTGCTTTATGGTTTTTATTATTTACTATATTTACCAGTAGTAAAGGTCAGGAATTTTTATCTTTCTTTTAAATGTTTTTTACTGTTTCCCTTCATTACTGCTGTGTATGTGCTCCATGTGAGTGACGTAGGTGCTTATGTAGGTGGGTTCTCACTTAGGGTGAAAATCGCATTACGTGGCGCTATAGGAACCAAGCTCTGATGCAACAGAGGACCTACTGTTTTTAGATTTGATCATATTGAATTTAAGGTAAGTTTGAAAATTCTAAATGGAGGTCCATTACCCTATTGGTGTTAGATTTGCCTTTTAGAGAAGAATTATGGGTTGAAGAGATAAATTTGGGAATTCTAGTATTATCGATGGTAATCAAAAGTTTTAGGCATGATTGGATGCTATCACCTTGTGAGAATGAAAGTAGTTGAAGAAATTTGGGCTTGGGGCTATGCTTTTAAATTCCAGGCAGAGAACAGTGAACCAGAGGAGATGACAAAGAAGGAACAGAGACAGGAAAAAAACAAAAAACAAAACAAAACCCAGAGAGCACGTTGCAGGAGCCTGGGAAAGAATTGTCAGGATTTTAATGATGTTGGTGAAGTGAAATGAGGACTGAAATTTGGCCGTTGGATTTGTGACTTGAAAAGTTTTGGTGGCCTTGCCTGGAACAGTTTCAGGAGAGCGTTGGGCCGGGAGCCATATTTAATGCCGAGGAGAGAGTGGGAGGTTAGACACGGGAGAGGGTAGATTTAGATGATTTTTAAAAAGTTTACTTGTGAACTGGAAGCTTGAGAGCAGAAGCTGGATGAGAGCTTTAGAAATAGTCTCCTTTCTTTTCCTTTTAGAAGTATTTTCTTTTTAAATAAGAGAGGCTTGTATACATAGAAATGCTGGCAGGAAGGACCCGGCTGAGAGTATGAGCGTAACGATTTGAGAGAGAGGTGAACACCTTTAGAGTCAAGAGGAGACAGGTGGCTGTGTGTATAAGTTGAGGCTTGATCTTAGAAAAACGATATATTTTCTTATAACAGAAAGAGAGGAGAGAGAATGGGTGCCCAGGAAGACAGGTTTGTCAGTTTGGTGGTGGGAAATTGAAAACTTTCTTTAACTGATGGTGTCTATTTCTTAGGGGGAATAAAACGATGCTTCTTACAAAATGTTTGAAAAATACTTGACCCATTGCTGCAAGAGGTAATCGAGATGTGAGTGACAGTTGACCCCAGAACCGGACTGGGCAGTGGGGGTCTCCTCAGCCCCACCCCCGTGCTTGGAAGGTACCTTCTCCCCACCATTTCCACAAAGGGAGCCACTTTCAAGGACACAGCCTTGAGGAAGCAGTGTGTTGCTGAGACCATCTGGACAGTATACGTGACTCTATAACTTTTAAGACTGGTGGGTGTGTGTGGAAAACTACTTGTTTCACGACTGCTCAAGACAAGCCTTATTATAAGTTCTCTTGTGTTTTAAAACTGCCACCTACCGATCTGGAGTGGTCTGCCTCTTTCTTTGGTTCCTCCACGCCCTTTGTGGATGGGGGACAGTTTCAGATTATACCCCGGAAAACTCCCCAGGAGGGTGAGAACTAACACTATGTTGACATAGAGCTGAAGAATTTTTAAAGAGAATTTGGTAAAGTTTAATCAGAAACTATGGACAGAATAAAGCAGTGAAGTTCCTGTAAGCCCAGACATGATTGATTATAACACCTGGCTGATGATTAGTCATGAAAGGACTCAGGGACCCAGGAGACTAGTAGGGGTGGGATGAGATCACCCTGAACAACATCTACCCCAGTCCAGAAAGATGGCTGGAGATGATTAGCAAGAGTGGAAAACTGGAGAGAAATCAGTAGTGTCTTGCCTGTTCTGTGCCCTGCTAAAGACGTTACTTCTCTCTCCTCTTTCCTGGTTTCTTTTCCTGTTTCTGATGTTCAATCCTCGAGCTCCGATCCTGTCTCCACTTATCGTCTTCTCAGCCTTTAGCCTTATTTCTTTCCCTGGTTTCTCACCCAGTACTTAACCTTCTTCTCACTCTTCAGGGCCCCTTTCCTGACAATGGTTTCTTCATTACTTGTTGAAAATCGTGCCCTTCCTGCCCCCTTGCCCTCCATTTTTCAGCATTTTCAATTCCTCCTATTACGTGTTTGTTCTTAAAAAAGCCACCTTGAATCTCCCTGTTGTCCCATTCTCTATTTGTCTACTAAAGAAAAAAACCTACATTTTCAGTATTATTCATCACAGTTTAAGGTAGATTCTATTAAATGCTATCTTGAGCTGCTTTAAACGGGCTCAAATTTCATTTCTTAGAATTAAAAAAAGTAAAGGGTATCTAAAGAGGGATGTCTCATCAAGTGGAAGTTTGAGATAGTATTTTTTGTTAAAGACAGGAGTGTCTGAAAGGGTTTTGCTTTGTTTTGTTTTTTGCTGCTTTGTTTTTAAAGAGGGCCCAATGATATTTGCATAGTCTCTGGAAAACCATTATGCAAACATTTACATATTTAGACTATTTAGAAAATTAGAGAGGATTGGAAAGACAATAAATGTCTTCATATATCTAAGTTATGGTCTATGAAAGAGGCGTTAGCTCTTCATAAAAAAATAAAGTATATTTTCATTTAAGCACCAAAAATGTGGGAAGCATTTGAGAAGCAGTTTTACCTGGTAGTCTGCAGATATTATAAGTCAGAAATTCTGAGTTGTTTTACTGTCACTAGGAGGCAGTTAATCAATAACACATATGGTCATGTATTGTATACAAAGTACTTTCCTGGCTTCTGCTAAAAAAGAGCAGTGTATCCCAGAGTCAGCTCTCAAGCCCACCCTCTGATAGGGAGTAGGTGTAAGGAATGAATTTGATCTTCAAAATTCGAGTGCAAGAAAATTTTTTCCTCTATATTAGATAACTCTGGCACTGAGCCACATTGACTAGAGCAGTGATGGCGAACCTATGACACACGTGTCAGAGGTGACATGCGAACTCATTTTTTTGGTTGATTTTTCTTTGTTAAATGGCATTTAAGTATATAAAATAAATATCAAAAATATAAGTCTTTGTTTTACTATGGTTGCAAATATCAAAAAATTTCTATATGTGACACGGCACCAGAGTTAAGTTAGGGTTTTTCAAAATACTGACACGCCGAGCTCGAAAGGTTCATCATCACTGAACTAGAATGTCAAGAAAGTCAATCATTGTTTCCAATGCTACAGAGATGTGCGCTGTAGAGATGCTCACTATAGGTGACTCCCTCCAATCCTTCAAAGGCAAGTGTAGGAAGAGGCTTATTTGATGAGGTTTCTGGATTCCTAGGCACTGGAAGGGAGCAAAATGAAGAGCTCCACCATTCCCAGTCCCTGATGGATCGCCGTTCTCTCTCCACTTCCATTTACAAGTCCTCCTCCTGAAACCTTGGGTGATCTTCCCTCTGTAGATAAGTCAGCTGTAGAGTGTCTGCAGGCTTCGGCTTTGCAATATGAGGACTGTTCATTCTCTGGGGCACACAAGCTTGATTGCTCTTGTGGAGGGTACACACACACACACACATATGCACACACATACACACACATACGCACACACACACACAAGAGAAAGAAGAAAAAATATTTTTCACAGGTTGCCTACAGCAGTAAGAATCAGATAAAAATGAATATCTCACTAAATTATCTTGCATATGAATACTATAGGAAATATATTAATGACAAGGTATATTGCATCTTATATTGATACTCAGTCATGCGGCCTTTGTCAAATTTTTATTTTCCAGAGAGTCATATATTATTTCCAAATAAGTAAGAAACATATTAAAAAAACCTCTTACTGACTCAACACAGTATGTGATATATTCACTAGTCATTTGCCATGACACTAAAAATAAACTTCATGTCAGCATTGGATGCCAAGAATTGAAACATAATACACTTAAAGTATGATTATAATTTTTGAGTCGTGGAATATTTTTGAAAAGAAATTTTCAGCTATCAGGAGATGTTGTTCACCTTAGGGGAAGTGAACATCATGTTCAAGGCACCAACTTCGTCAGAAAGTGAACTTGAAACTTTTCTATCTCCTCATGAGGACAACATCTAGACCGACCAGAATAATCCTTGCAATGAATGCACTGAAAGACTTTGTGCATGATTTGGAAACTTTTTAAAAGAAAATACAGGGCTCCTGAGGATGCATTCAATGCTTTCAAGACTAGTGCAGTGCTTCTCCAACTTTATTGTGCCCATGAATCACCTGGAGAACTTGTTAAAATGCAGATTCTCATTCAGTACATCCGGGCTGAGGTCCTGCCGGTCTAAGAGGCTCCCAGGGGATGCTGATGCTGTGGGTTTGCTGGCAACATTGAGCTGCAAGGTTGTAGAGAAAACTTCATTCCTACAGAAACTGTAGTCAATGCTGGTAAACTGATCTTTTGCAATATGAACCTATCTTTCATACCAAAACACATGGGTAATTATTTTCCTCTCAAGGAAACTTGGACCCAAATTTAATTTTTAGAAAGTCTCCATTTATTGTGGCTCACCTGGCCAATGAAAGATTAAGAAAGAGGAGGACCAGACAAGGCAGCCCGAAGTCATACAGCCGTGTATCACATAGGAGGAAAGCAAAGCACATTTTTTCATGCTTTAGTGCTGACATGCTTGGGGGAAAAATTGAACCACAGTTGTGATTGCACAGCAAGGAAATCAGCAGAAGAGAAAAATTAGATGCTAGGTGCTAGTTTGAAGTCAGCAGTGATGGGACTGAGTGGGCGAGAGAGTTAATATGTTAAGTGGCTTATTTAGCAAATGATGGTAAGAATGTGCCCCAGCATCATTTTGGTGTTTTTTTTCCTAATATAACAAATGGTAACTGATTATATTTTTGTACCCAAGTAAAAAAACGCACCAAAACCTCTTTATAGAAAAATTTGACTGTCCTAAGCAAATCATTGCAAGCTTTTTCCTATCTTAAGAAATACTTGGAGATAGATTTTATTTTGAAATCCCAAGCTGCTTAAAAACTTTCTTCAGAAGGTATCAAAGAAGTATCTTTATTCCAGAATGCAGTAGAATCCTGGCGGTAGTAGTTAGAAATAATAAAATCAGCGAATGACGTGCTCCTTGTCCCTCTGGGTTGCTGGATCACTGGGCAGGGTTTTTAGAGGTGGACAGATCCGTTTATTTCTCTCTCTTCCTGAGAGGTGCCGGAAATGTATATTATCTCATAAAAAGGGGGCCACATTATTCTTCTCCTGAGTTAATTCTAACCTGCTTCTCATGTCTTTTGAAATTGTATCTGAAGAAGCCTTCACAGCCTGAGTAAAAATGGAGAGCTTCCTTCTACTTTTCAATCACTTTTTACTTTCCTAGGGAAACAAC
This sequence comes from Myotis nattereri, assembly GCF_964212035.1. Taxonomy (NCBI): domain Eukaryota; kingdom Metazoa; phylum Chordata; class Mammalia; order Chiroptera; family Vespertilionidae; genus Myotis; species Myotis nattereri. The sequence continues at coordinate 19,568,307 of NC_138086.1, read as the reverse complement.
TAGCTTATAAGTAATATAAAGTCTACATTTATTTTTTGCTGGGTTCTTGCCTTAAAAGTTGTTTCTCTTCTATAGGCGTAGTTTCTGCTGGATTCATTCATTTTCTCATCCCCCACCTGTCCATTCGTTTGTTCATGTTTCCTGACCCTTACAAACCTCAGGACCTATGAGAACACGATGCAATTTCCTGCTGATAATTACCCAGTTGTTTTCTGAAATAGTTCCAATATGAGAACCCAAATTATGCATATACCACTTGAAAATGCTGTGGGTAAAAAGCGCGCAGGGAATGGTGGTCTTTGCTTTAATATTATTCTGAGCTGGGGCCAGTTTTTAAAAGGAAGGACCTGTCAGTCAATCACCCCTCCTCCTCACTTCTGCACTTTGGGCCGTTTACTCACCTGAAGGAAGTCTGAAGGGAGAGGCAATGTGTGGCTGGTGTGGGGTGTTCGTTCCCTTTTCTCCATTTTTCATGTGTTGGCTTAATGTTACTTCTCCAGGGAAGCCTCCCCAGCACCCCCAGATCAGATGAGTTACTTGGATGCTATCAGCCCACACTGCTCTTTCCCAGCAGTCATTACAACTGCTGTTACATGTTTATTTGGGTGATTGTGTACTGAATGCCTGTCTTTTCCATCTCACCATATGGATGGTGGGGGTGGGAGGACCATGTGTTTACTGCCCTATCCTCAGCGCCTGTCATGGTGTCTGGCACATAGTGGGAGCTAATGTGTTGAATGAATAAATCGAAAAGTCACCATTAAAAAGACATTACATTCAATTTAACCTCCAATCAGAAAAAGTGTGTGTATTGAATTAACCGTTTTAATTTGGTTGTAAGATTGCATAGGTACTGGTTATCATTTGCTAGAAATCACAGAGTTCTGAAATGCAAGGAAAGTACAAACAATAGTGTTCACTTTTTTTTTTTAAATAAGGAAAAATTGAAGATCAGGAGAAGCCATAAACTAAAGACACTATAGAATTAGTTGAAATATTGAAGTCTCTTTCTTACAAACTAAAGGTTTTAAACCCAAGTTGCTATTAGAACTTTTTAAAAATATATATATTTTATTGATTTTTTTTACAGAGAGGAAGGGAGAGGGATAGAGAGCTAGAAACATCGATGAGAGAGAAACATTGATCAGCTGCCTCCTGCACACTCCCTACTGGGTATGTGCCCACAACCAAGGTACATGCCCTTGACTGGAATCGAACCTGGGACCCTTGAGTCCGCAGGCCGACGCTCTATCCACTGAGCCAAACCAGTTAGGGCTGCTATTAGAACTTTTGAATAAATATATGCCGGGTAGTTAGGCTTAAAAATTCCCTCACTACTAGCAACCTGATCAATTATAACAGCTCTTTCCCTTAGGAGCTGCTGTGCTTTCTCATTGTAAAATGTAATTAGGAGATGTAAAAAAAAAAGGTTTATGAATCTTATTGGGTATAATTATGTTTGTTTACATGTAAATTCTTTCATGGTCACAGATTACTATTACTTGCCTTTCATTTTAAATAAACAGGTTAGAAGTCAAATATCATTACCAATTTGTTTAAAATCATTACATTCTTCAAAAAGAAAGGATATTATTTTATTTTCCAAAGAAATTCTAGTCAGTTGACCTAGTTTTAGGGGGAATTCCCATAACCAAACCAAAATGTCTTAGTGTAGATATTCTGCCAAAAGTATTGAGATCAAGTTATAAAAAAGCAACAGAATGTAGGAAACGAGATCTGTGCAGCCATTCATCAATGTATTTAAAGTGTCTCATGGTCAATCATAAATGAGATGCTGGACAGATAGTGTCTGTCTGCCCTCAAATCTACCTTCTCTCTTTTGCCTTTGGTTTGTGGCCCTGGGGGGCAACTAGCCAGACAACAGCAGGTTCCCTTGCCCCTTGGTCTCCAGTGGGTTTGGTCATAGGGAGAGCCAGCAGGAGGTCAGGGAGGGAGGAGAAGTCAGGATACAGGTTTTTTTGATTCCTCCCTGTGGGGTTGGCTCTGTCCCTCCAGGGTTGTTACCTAAGAGAAAGATGACTTCTGTTCAAGACCCCTTCTCCCATCTCCTTAGCACCCCTCTTACTTTTACTGGACTGTGGCTTTCTGCTGCCATTCCCTGTACTGTAATACTGCCACAATTTGAAAAGAGTCCCTTTCTGAGCCCTCCTTGAGTCATCCTGATTTGAGTGTACCATTTCCCTGACTCATACAATACCCTTGAAAAAGTTGTGAGAAATATGTCCTTTTACAATTCAGTAGAATATCTAAATGGACTATCTGAAACCAAGAAATGACTTCATAAATATAACATATTTATATACTGTACTTTCAGGCATACATATGTACAAAGACACACTCTTTAAGCTTTAAAATGTGCCTTCTATGACTTGATTTTCTTCATATTTGATGCAGAAATTTCAGATTCACCATCAGTAGCAAGCCATCTTTGATTTATTTACCTAGTGATGAGAATGAATTAACCTTGATTCTCCTCTCTCTGGTTGGCTTTGTTACTGGCTGTGCATTTGTTAGGAGGAAGGTTCTAGTGAGGGGTACAGTCTGCGTAATGGAATTAAACTTGTTACCTTAAACCTTCTAGCACTATGCTACACTCAGCTACAGCATAACCAACCAGAGGGCCATTTAGTGTGGGTATGAGAGTCAGCTTATTCTGGATGAGCTGATGTTGGGAAGAAGGATAACAACAAAGTACAAGGCTCAGTGGTTGAGCATTGACCTATGAACCAGGAGGTCATAGTTTGATTCTGGTTGAGGCACATGCCCAGTTTGTGGGCTTGATCCCCAGTGTGGGGCATGCAAGGGGCAGTGGATCAATGATTCTCTCTTATCATTGATGTTTCTCTCTCTCTCTCTCTCTCTCTCTCTCTCTCTCTCTCTCTCTCTCTCTTCCTCTCTGAAATAAAAAATAATATATTAAAAAAATACAGTACAAGGAAATCTCTATCTCTTTCTCCATGGCCTGCATGATTTCAATACCATATATCAAAATACAAAAATCTGTGTTCTTCCCTGAATCAACTGTGGGAATTCAACTGAGAAGATGAGAGGCAGGGACTGAATGTCACATTTGGAGCAGACAGGAAACCTACTACCTGTCCATTGTGCAGTTGGGATTGCTTTCAGCAGGTCTTGGTTCTGGAGGCAGGAGGTCCGACTCCTTATCCTTATCTAGTTTCTGATTACAACTCATGTTTTTCCACAAGCAACTAGTAGTTTTAATACCAGAGAGAAGTCAAGTCTGCAAGGACAAAGTTAGTGGCTGTAATCATTCTCTCTGGATGTAGCTCTAGTCTACAGCAACAACAAATCAATCCCAGGACCAGGTGGCAGGAAGCTATGGTAGTGATGGCTGCTGCTGCTAAGGCCAACAGCACTGAAGGAGTGCTCAGGCAAGCGCTACCCCCTGGGGAAAGAGCACAGCTTCCAGCTGATCTTTCGCTGGAGAAAACCAATGGTGTTATTGAGTAGCATGCCCATCCCACCCTGCCACCCTCCACCCTCCACCAGTAAGTTTTACAATCAATGGACAAGGTTGTTTGCAAAGATAAATGAAGCACAAAAACCTTTTGACAGGATTGATGTGTGTCACTCAGGTCTAAATTGTCTTCTGTCTGCAAACCTGTCTTCGGATGTGTGCAAGTTTCTTACAGGAAGTCTTACATTCACTCTGATTCTGAGGGGCTTCCTCTGAGATGTGCTTTAGGTGGTTCATTGATCATCAGGGGTGTCTTGACTTCTTAAAGATCATCGGCAAACCATAAACTGGGGGAAATGGATGCAAGATTGGCGCCATTTAGAGCAAACACAGAAAGTTTCAAACGTACCACAGTGTTTTAATGCAAAACAGGAGGAAGCCTTAGAAAGGCAGTTGGAGTGGAACCGGGACCTTCTTGGACACTGATTGAGTACTTATGGTGTCTTAAAGTCCCCCGCCTCCTCACATCTCAGTTACACTCCGTCTCATCCTCCCTGTCGAGTACAGTCACACTCTGGCAGCAAAAGAGAGAAACAGCCTGTGTAAGGGAGAGAGAACTTGCGGCCCTGTCTAGAATGTCCATTGCACAGATAAAGATGAAAGAATCTGTAACTTTGGTCTCCAGAGACAGACTGAAGGCCATGAGCTGTCAAAGTGTTTGGCAAGGTTGTCATGAAGTCTTCCTGGCCATGCTCAGCATTTCAAAGAGCTCCGTGGCAGCTGTGTGCTTCCCTGTGCTGTGTCTGCATGGATGTCACTGAATGTCCCTTACTTGATTTGGCCTGGAATTCTGTCACCTCAGCTTGGCAACAACAGATATCTCATGCTGATCAGAAGCTTTAGCAAATGGATAGCTTTTTTAATAATGCAGAAATGAGAAATGTGTGACTTTTTGCTTAAATAGTTTTATAGAAAAATATTTCCAAATTGCATTGCATGGAGGAAAATAATAAAAGGGGTCCTTGATTGATGGATGGACCAATTTTTTTCAATGAATATTTATTGAATCCCTACTATGTGTTAGAAGCCCATGTTACATTTGTAAACAACACAAAGAAGATCCCTGTAGAATCTCCATTTTAGTAGGGGAAACATGAGACACAAATTAACACAGGTTGTGATCAATGTAATGAAGGAAATAAGTAGGGTGATGAGTTACTAATGTGGGTGGGGAGACCGTGTTAGGTGGGGTAGTCAGGGAAGACCGGTTTGAAGAGTAGACATTTGAGGTGAGGATGAAGGATGAGAAGCCTGGAAGGATTTGGGAAAAACATGCACCAATAGGCATGAGGTGTGGAGGAGGAAAGGGGCGTGGCCGGATCAGGGAACTGGAAGGAAGCCAGGTGGCTGGCCCCGGTGAGTGAGGGGAAAGGCAGCCAGATGCCAAATACAAGGGCCCTGTGGCAAGAGGTGTGGGCTGTATTTTTTTTTTTTTTAAATATATTTTATTGATTTTTGACAGAGAGGAAGGGAGAGAGATAGAGAGATAGAAACATCGATGAGAGAGAAACATCGATCAGCTGCCTCCTGCACACCTCCCACTGGGGATATGCCCGCAACCCAGGTACATGCCCTTGACCGGAATCGAACCCGGGACCCTTCAGTCCGCAGGCCGACGCTCTATCCACTGAGCCAAACCGGTTTCGGCGTGGGCTGTATTTTAAGAGCACATTTCTCTACGTTAAGAGCAATGGAGAAATGAGTGAAGTGCTTTGAGCAAGATTTTGATATGAACTGATTTTTCTTTAATAAGATCAGTTCGGTTACTGGTGTAGAATGGAGCTGAGAGGGGCAAGACTGGAAACAGGAAGATCGATTAGGTGGTTGTAGAAATTCAGGTATCACAGTGCCTTCAACTGCAGTGTGGCGTTTTGCTCTGCCATCCCTGAGGCATGGCCTGCGATGGCTAACGGAACTATAGTCATGGCCTAGTTCTTGCCAGTGGGAAAGAGGGAGGGACTTGAGAAAGGCATGTCCTTTCCCTTTAGGGACACTTTTCAGAAGTTATACTCACCACCATGTTAATGACCATAGCTGCAAAGAAGGGCTGGGAAATGTAGTCTCCTCCTGCATGGCCAAGCCCTAGGTCAGTGATGGCGAACCTTTTGAGCTCGGCGTGTCAACATTTTGAAAAACCCTAACTTAACTCTGGTGCCGTGTCACATATGGAAATTGTTTGATATTTGCAACCATAGTAAAACAAAGATTTATATTTTTGATATTTATTTTATATATTTAAATGCCATTTAACAAAAAAAAATCAACCAAAAAAATGAGTTTGCGTGTCACCTCTGACATGTGTGTCATAGGTTCACCATCACTGCCCTAGGTAAAAGTCTAGGTTCTATCTCAGTGGTTCTCAACCTTGGCTGCACATTAGAATCACCTGGGAATCTTCTTAAAATCCTGATTTCTGGACCTCTTCCTCCGGAGTAATTCTAATGTGCAGCCAAGGTTGAGAACCACTGTTCTATCTAGAAGAATTAGAGAGCTTTAGAGGACATTAACTTCTATTAAAAATATATTTTCGTGGCAAATATATATATATTTATATACACACTATATATAGGTATATATACACTAATATATATGTATACATATATATATATTTTTAGAAGCCTATATTTGTACACACATATATTTATCAAAATACTTAAGTGGCTATAAATGAGTTTCTTTTCTTTGAAATGGAACTTCTGCTTCCTTGAGCTTCAAGTCAGACTTTTGGACTTTCTCAGAGTTTATAAGTCCAAGATTCACAGAATAACTAGCTCAGTGTGGATCAAGGAATTTGTTTTACTAGCAGCTAAGCAAAACTCCCAGACATGCGGCTGTCCGTTAAAGACTGTATTGGAAAGAATGTGTGGACTTGAGGTAAAAATGGTGCTTCCTACTCCCACATCATTACTCAGCCTCGGGGCCTGCTCTGCCTGCATGGAAAACTTGAAGTCCATTCATTCACCCCGTGACCAGGGCTTCAGGCCTCTCTCACACACCTGATTGTCAGTGGAATATGGAGATATGGAGAGGTGGGATACCTCCCTAACACGGAGGCCCTGCCTGGTCTTTCCCTGTAGAGAAAAGAAGCCTGGGGGGTGTGGTCAGCGCTCTTGCCCAATAAATGTAGAGCTCTGACCTCCCAGTTTCCCCTCCCCTTTGAGAAGAGTAAGCAAAATGTGGAGATCTAGGTAGAAAATACGCATTCTGGAACTCCCCAAGAAGGCTGAGGAATCCCCTCTTCTGTGGGCTGAAGTGAAAATGTAGTAAGAGAAAGAGAAGGAGTTTTTCATAATGAAGAAAATCAGAAAAGTAGAAGCTAAAGCAAAATTTTAAGGAGGGTATGGTGATGAGTATCTTGAGTTGGGCAATTAATTGCCTCAAAAATGCTTTATTTGGCTTATGGAAATATGGCTTTATTTTAAGCACACATCATATTATGAAACCTCAGCACAAGGAAGATAAGAAATGAGGGGAGGAAAAAAGCAGCCCTGGCCAGTGTGGCTCAGTTGGTTGGGTGTCGCCGGTGCACCGAGAGGCTGTCTGTTCAGTTCTCAGGGCACATGTCTGGGTTGTGGACTCCATCCCTGGTTGGGAATGTGCAGGAGGCAGCCGATTGATATTTCTCTCTCACTGATGTTTCTATCTCTCCCTTCCCCTCTCTCTAAAAAAATCAATAAAAATATCATTTAAAGAGAAAAAGAGCAAAATGTCAGGTGTTTTCAAATAATGCAAGTGGATGCCTTAATGTACTGAAAGAGAAAAGAAAGGAAAAACATCATGTAAGGACAGTGGCAGAGAAGGCTGGGTGGGACAGTGGATGGAGAAGGGCTAAGAGGGTAGGGCAAGTTTGAGGGTGGGGAAGGATGGCAACGATGTCCCTTCTACAGAAACCTGGAGGAGAGGGTATATTATTAGGCTTCTGGTACACTCAAGGGGTAATTCAAGGAACCTTAACAAAAGAACTATTTATGAGGTGTGGGCACAGTGCAGGGAACCAGCACAGGGTGAGGAAGCACTCAGGCACTAGCAGCAACGGCAGGACCTGAAGGGACAGGGTAGAGAGTGGTCCCCAGAACCTGGCAAGAGCTTTAGCTGCCGATGAGGGTTCAGGCAGAGAAACACTGGGTTAGTGGGGAAGGAGATGGGGAAGTCAATGCTCTGACTCCCGTCTCCTCCTTCTCTCCAGCCTCTCATTGTCTCCCACTGGCTGGACTCACCGAAAACCTGAGGCAAGGGACCCAGGTGCTATAGTCAGAGCACCTCCTAGGACACACAACAGGGCAAAGAAGGATCGAGAAGGACACAGAATACAGCCTGCGCAGTGTTTTGGTGGAATGCAGGGTAGGAGGTTGTGGGAAAGAGGCTGTACCAAAATTCCTGCCACACTTTAATTAATTAATTGCCTCCAAACAGTCATTGAGCATGTCCTCTGCCAGGTGCTGGGGATACCAAGGCAATTGACAGAGACTTTGTTCCTGAGAGGCTCATAAGCCATTGTGGTTCCTAATGTCACATGATGGAGGCTATGGGAGCCAGGCTGTCTGAGAGAGCTAGTGAAAGCTTCCCAGGGAGGTAGACATTGCTTTGTGCAGAAGATCTCCAAGCGAGGGAGAGAAGACAGTCAATACAGGGACTCGCAGGGGCAGGGTGCTGTCAGGGTGTGGCAGGGAAGACGTGAGGTTGGAATGAGGATGGGACAGAGTCTGATATCTGGACTCCATGAGCCAGGCTGGAGTTTGGATATTATCCTTTGAGTGGGCAAGTGGGAGTTAACGGAGTTTTATGTAGGATGTTACTTCTTCCAAAGGATGGGAGCGCTGATGCAGAATGCTTCCCCTAACACCTCCTCTTCTTTTCCCAATCATTCCCCTCTCTACTTCTAGTCACCACCCACCACCTTTTTAGTGTTGTTGCTTCTGGGAGAGGAAAGCTCCAGGGCGAAGGGATTAATCAGGATGGATTTAATGTAGGGAAAAGAAAAAGAAACATTCTAGGTTTATAAAAAAATTCCACTTGGGTTGCCAGCAGGGCGTTAATTCGAGGGAGGTGGAAATACTGGGGATGCTGGCACCAAGACTAAAGTGCAAAAGGAGCCAATGCTTCATGGTCAGCCACAATAAAATAAGAATGAGGTATGATTTCATGACAACTTGAAAAGTTGTCTTAAAATACTATCCACATACCCTGATGTCTATTATTGTAGATGGCAACACAGCAAATGTCGAACAAGTGGAAACACAGACACATACCCTCACACCACTTTTCCCACAAGATGATAGGCAAAGAGAAAACACTTTAAGAGTTTGGGGAGAAAGTCCTTTATCCAATTAGTCAAACAACCATCTTCTATCTGCACTTTTATTTTATACCCCCTTTACACCTGTTTAATTAATCCTAAACACGATGCTGACTGCTAATTAAACAGCCCTGAAAGTGACTGACTGAAGGTAGTAATTTGAGATAATTAGTTTTGGGTTCAAACACTCAATTTTCACACATTGTGCTCCTTTTTAGAAAGGGGTGGCTCATTATTATAGGCAGGGTGGGGGCTGTGTAAGGCGTTTCACTGATGGACTCTGAGTAGCTCCTTGGCTACTGGACTCTGACTAATCCTCTGTGAAAGGTAATTCACGGAAGGTTAACAAAAGAACGATTCTTAAGGTGTGGGCACAGTGAAAGGAACCACGTCAGGGTGAGGAAGCACTCAGGTACCAGCAGCAGTGGCAGGACCTGAAGGGACAGGGTAGAGAGTGGTCCCCGGAACCTGGCAAGAGCTTTAGCTGTGGATGAGGGTTTAGGTAGAGAAACACCAGGTTGGTGGGGAAGGAGATGGGGAAATCAGTGCTCTGACTCCTGTGGGACTCACCGAGAGCCTGAGGCAAGGAACCCAGGTGCTACAGTCCTAGAGCACTCCTAGGACATGCAGCAAGCAGGGCAGAAAAGGCATGGCAAGGAAAGATGCCATCTCATTTGCTATAGAATGCTCCCCTATGCACTTGTGCACACACACACACATGTACACACACATGCACACACACACATGCTACATTCATCTTCACAGAATCCCACCCAAAGTGAAGGTCAAGCTGCTGAATACGTTTCATTGGAACACAGAAATGCACATGCTCTTGATCTTTGGGAAAGTTTTACCTAGTGAAAGGTAGCTCTCACTGAGTCATCTATTGTCTACTTTCAAGGTCCTCTAGAAGCAAGCAAAAAAAAGGTGAAAAAGGCCAAGATTTGGTGTGTGGTTAGACATGTGGAGGTGTGTCCTTGCTGAGTAGTCATGTATTACAAAGGCACAAAAACTAATCAAGGGAATAGCCTGCCGAGAGGTGAACAATGTATCTGGCAGAGAAAGCAAAGGAGGCAGGTCAGACTCGTTTTTTTGTGGACCCACAGTGTTAACAAGCAAGTGAACTTGGTCCCATTAAGATATTAGGACCAGGAAGAATTGGGGGTTACATAGGCTAACTCATTGTTATAGTCAATATAGAGAGATACAGGTTGTACAGGAGCTGGATGGACCCTGCAGCACCCTGGAGAGCTCCAAGCACATTCTTTTACTTCTGCTTCCTTTGTAACTCGGGCTTTTTAAATCTTGAGAAGTTCAGTGTCACTTCACTGGCCACCATTATGGAGCAGGACTCTCTACATCAGGGGTCCTCAAACTTTTTAAACAGGGGGCCAGTTCACTGTCCCTCAGACCGTTGGAGGGCCGGACTAAAGTTTAAAAAAAAACTGTGAACAAATTCTTATGCACACTGCACATACCTTATTTTGAAGTAAAAAAACAAAATGGGAACAAATACAATATTTGTATTTTCATGTGGCCCGCGGGCTGTAGTTTGAGGACCCCTGCTCTAGATCAAAGGAAACCAGATGTTGAGAGCTTTACACAGATGTGAAGAGGAGAATCAAAACGTTTTATGGATTGGGAATCATTGGCCAGGGGGTGGTGGATGAGGGTTGGATCCTAGAGTGTGCAGGCCTGTATGGGAAGATGGAACTGCAGGCTCTCTGACATCAGGGCACTGATATTGGCTGTGGGATCTGGTGGAGAGCAAAGTTAATTGTTTTATGTATGAGCCAAACTTGCATCTTCAGTTAAGCACCCTGAGTTAGGGCACTTGTAGTCATTTTGGCCTCTGAACTTTCACACCGCAGCATGGTGGCAGAGGGGTGATGAGATACACAGTTGCACAGCTCCCCCTCCCAAATTTCCTCTCTCCTTTTACTCTTTATAGTTTTCTTGGGTGAGCACACACGTTAACTACCACCTCCACTGTGTTCCCCCCTATCTTCACCTTCAGTCCCAAAGACACTCAAACTCCAGATCCCCCAATATTATTGCCCACTATTTAGAGGCTTTCATTCATCTCACAAGAATCTCAAAAGAGGCAAATCAAAAGTTAAACTTATTTTTTTGTGTCTGACAAATCTCCTTTTTTAAAAAAAATCTGTCTTGGTAAACAGAAAATATCAGGGATCTTAGTGGCCAAAGTCGTACAACTGAGAGTCCTTCCACATTTATCCTCCCCACCTGCACCTTTCCTTGTCTTTCAGATACATATAGGTTCTACACCTTTCCTTTCCCCCCTTCATCACCCAGCTTCTATCCAGCTTGGCAGTTTTATTTCCTGACAGTCCTGCCCTCGTGCCCTACTTTCCTGCCATCTGAAAAGCTGCAGTCCCTGGGTCTGCCATGCCTTAGCCCATTCTGTGCCTTTGGAGATGCTGTTCCCGTGGCTGTGATGTCCTGTCCCGCCTTGTTGGCCAGATTCCCTGCATCTCCTGTACCCCGTCCAGCGACTTTATGTGCTTCCTTGTACTTCTTTAGCAACATGTTTTCTTCTGTGAGACTGAGAGTCCTCACTTGGATATATGTGAATGTTACATTTTAAAAGTTTTTTAGGGGGAGATTTGTGGCACGTGGTTAATTTGTTACTCCGTTTGAATATAGTGAGGAGAAACGACCTGGGATTTCTAGTTTTGAAAATCTTCTAGCAGTTCACCCCCTTTATATCATGAAGTCTGTTTTCTTAAAGAAATTATTGTATGGGTTTCTGTTTTGTAATGTTCTTTTGGGAAGTTGGAAAATTTTTTTATTAAAAGATACATGGTTGGCTATTCCCAAAACTTTTTGTGGTACTCAATCATTATATTAATAATCAGTGAATAGACTTGAAAAGCTACTTATTTAAAACTAGTGGCCCGGTGTATGAAATTCATGCAGGGGCGGGGGGGGGGGGAGGTTCCCTCAGCCCAGCCTGCACCCTCTCCAATCAGGGACCCCTTGGGGGATGTCCGACTGCTGGCAGTCAGACATCCCTCTCGCAATCTGGGACCGCTGGCTCCTAACCATTCATCTGCCTTCCTGCCTGATTGTCCCTAACCCCTCTGCCTGCTGCCGTATTGCCCCTACCTGCCTCTGCCTGCCTGCCTGATCACCCCAACTGCTCTCCCCTGCTGGCCTGCTTGCCCGCAACTGCCCTCCCCTGCCAGCCTGATCTTGCTCCCAACTGCTATCCCCTGCCGGCCTGCTCACCCTCAGCTGCCTTCCCCTGCTGGCCTGATATCGCCCCAGGCTGCCCTCCCCTGCTGGCCTGATATCGCCCCCAGCTGCCCTTCCCTGCCAGCCTGATCACCCTTAACTGTCTCTGCTTTCCTGATCACCCCTAATTGCCCTCCCCTGCTGGCCTGATTTCGCCCCCAACTGCCCTCCTCTGCTGGCCAATTTGGTTCTGATTGGTCGGTTTCTATGCCAGTCAGTTTCAAAAGTTCTGCCTCCTAGGCAGCCATTGGCTGCTCACAGTTGATCCAGATTTGGTTCTGATTGGTCGGTTTCTATGCCAGTCAGCGTCTCTGGGCCTATCAATGGGGCCTGATCAGAAAGGCAGCCCCAGTGGAGGCCTGGAGAGAAATGGAGGCGTGGCTGCTGGCCCAGCCTGGAGAGAAAGAGAGAGGCAAGTGCTAATCAACAGCTGCCACACAGGCTACAGATAAGACCCTGCTTCTGCTCTTCAGACCTCTCTCTGGGCCTGATTTGCAGCCCCCTCAGCAGTCAGTGCTGGGTCGGCATGGCAACCCAGCCCTGACTGCAGGACTGACTTCTGGTTGGTTGAGCCTCCGGTAGTGATGGACTCAGGGTTTTTATCTATTAGGATAATTTACCAAAAATGTAATCTTAAAACTGAAATAGTGAGTGTACAAAAATCTCATATTAAAATCTCTTTTCGTCATTGTGTAGCCTTTCTGTTCTAAAGCTAAAACAATGTCAGAGGTTGACTTTTCTGATGCATGTCTACACCTTCACTGCTGCCTCATTTCTGCACAGATCTTATCACAGACAGAACAAAAAAGCAACAACAACAACAATAACAAGCATAAATATTTTGCCTTGCTTTCAGAAACAGTGGAATCTGAAGCAAGACTACATTTTTTTCTTGTTATTTAGAAATGTTCTTTGAAAGAAAGTGAGCCTACAGACCAATGTAAAAGACTTTCTAATTACATTGTTGCTCATAAAACCTTACTTCAGCTTCAGATTGCTGTATCTAGGTTTCTGATATAGTTTTGGCTGTTCAGTCAATTGTGACAATCCATCATTCCGCACGATTCCTCACGGGTTGAAATGCCCTGTCCTTTGTTTTGCAGATACCTCAAATCAGCTATGCATCCACAGCCCCTGAGCTAAGTGACAACACCAGGTATGACTTCTTCTCTAGGGTGGTCCCGCCTGACTCCTACCAAGCACAAGCCATGGTGGACATTGTGACGGCCCTGGGGTGGAATTATGTGTCAACACTGGCTTCTGAGGGCAACTATGGAGAGAGCGGTGTGGAGGCGTTCACTCAGATTTCGAGGGAGATTGGTAAGCATTTATTTATCGGGTGATTGTATTTGGAGGTGACAGGTTGCGGGAGTCCTATCACCTCCAAGCACTTTGTGATCTGTATGGAGTAATGAGAGCTCCTACAGAGGCATGACCTGGGCTGTCCATTCGAGGGGGAAGCTGGGTTTATCATAAATGTTTGTGTTGTTCATGGCCCATGAAGGTGACACTTTGGTGCTAATTCAGGAAATAGAGCTTCTAACTCAGGCAGACATTTTTAAAAGTTGTCTGTTTTGACAAGGGAGTTTGCTGGCACATAAGAGACACTGTAAATTTGAATAAATGACATACTTTCTGATTGTTCTAGATGGAAGTTTACATTAGCAAGTCATTAATAAAAAAAAAAGGAGGTGGAATTTACATCGAACCCTAGAGGGATTAAGACTGGTAATCATTTTAAAACAATACTGAAGGAGCCCCCAAGGCTATGCTTCAGCGATATTCTGATTGTCATATTTAACTTCTTGCATTTTCAGTCTTACCTTAAACACTGAAGCTTACAGTGGGATGAAGGGCAAACTGTGAAAACGTGGGTTAGAACAAGGTGCTGATGAACTCCATTCTGGGTTTTTTCAAGGTGCTTCTCCAAATCCCTACAGGCGTCTCACCAGGTGCATGTTTACTTCTGAGGTTGTAAATCCATTCCACTGTGTAGGAAAGAAGCACAGCAACACAAAACCCACTTAGAGGACAAACCTTATTGCTGGTTGGTCAACAACACACCTTCGTCGATGAAGGGAGATATATTACTGTTACTTAACAAATACTCTTAAGAACTACTGAATAATATTTACCTATTTTTTCCTGTAAGCGTAATATTTTGTGGAAAAAGGAAAGTGCCCATTGGTGATTTTGAACTTGAGAGAGGAAACTATGTTGATGATTTCTTGTCTTTCTTGGAGACTTCAACTCAGGAAAAGATCATGGGAGTGATTTGGACTTATCCATAATTAGCAAGGACAAAGGGTTATTGGAATAATTTATTGGAATAAGGTCTTCTCTGGAAAGATTTGCAGATGCCTGGGATCTGTTTTGCATATAATAGGGCATGAAGATTTATTTCACACATTATTTGGTATGTCTATAATTTGTTCCAGTGCCGTGTTGCTGCATAAGAGCTAGAAGAGGCGAAAAGGCCTGGTGTTGCTGGACAGATTGGATTCACTGATTTAATCAGCCAACTATTCACACCTGTTGTTAAATGTCCACGATGCCATAATGTTTGCTCTTTGGAATTTAAACTTATATCATTATTGCTATAAAAATGATTCAAAACACTTTAAATGCTGGCAAGTTATATTACCTTCTTGGATAAGAATGCCAAGTTTGTCTTTAGAGGAAATGCTCACTAAAATGAAAATAATAGCTTCTGGAATTAGGATTAATGCATTATTTATGTAGCGGATGTCAGTTCTCACTAGAATGGTAATTCCACAAGAGAAAGGAAACTAATAGAGTATGTATTGAAATTCTAAGTCTTCTGTGGCGATCCTATGTACTCTTCAACTATAGGACACATTTTGTGTGCATGAAACAGATGACTATGAAAAATTAAATATGGGACACAATCACCCAATTGTTGGAGAATCTGATAGAATGCATTGTTCTAAAAGTTAAGTGAGATTGTAGTTTTATTCTTTTGACTAAAAAAAGCAATACTAGTTTCAGTTTTTATGGAGCATTGCTAACTTTGGTAACACTGTCACATCAAAGGACTCAGATGGTGCCATTCATTATTCGCATTTCTATCTTAGTCATTATTATAGGAGAAAACAATTTTAGTGCCTTGTGTATGCTCCTGATGAGTGCAATGTGTTTCTTCTATGTCGATCTTTTCAGTATTCTGAGACTTGATTGGCTGTCCATTCTATTTCCATTCTCACTTATCTGGGGATGGAGGAAGGCTGGATTGTCAATTAATATGCAGAATGCTGAAAAGGCCAAATTAGTATCACACTAGAGTATGTCATGGAATATATTAAATATCAAAATCATTCCTCATTTTAATGACAAAGATTTTATCTAGAACAGAAATAGCTGAAAATGAAACCTTTTACATGACAATGATATTAATGGGGTTGGCAAATGGTAGCAACTTAACCCATTCTGAAGTGAACTGATGGCTCTAATGAAAATTCATTAGTTCTGTAACATTTGCTTCTCTTACTATAATATCAGTGACATCTTTGTCACCATGTTAATAGTGTGTTTTCAAAAATTTTAGTATCTTGACTTAGGAGTCAAGTAATACATTTATTTTCTGGAGCGTCTGCCTATTAATAAAATTACGTATTTTCCCAACTCTTATAAATTTTCCTGTACTCTGTTCTGAATTTCTCCCTTCAGCAACATTCATTACTAAGAAATTTCAATGTAAATTGAGGCTTCCTATGTTTTAGCTCTGATTAATTTAGACAAATCATGGAATATAGTGAAATGAAAATCTGTTTAGTGATAAATTGCTTGTACGGTGTGATTAGAACATTTTTCATTTTGACACAACCTGAGACTTGGGCAGGGCATGGGTCTTTCCTGAATCTTGAACGAAGTTATGAGTAAGTGATGGTCATGAACGGAGACGCCAGTGACGGTTCTTCTCTAGTCAAGATCCTTCTGAGCGAGACAGGGACAGGAGCTATTTGACCAAATAAAGACAAATAGTTTCTTGGTACCCTAGCTGTTATAGTCTCCCTCCAATGCATCCTTTACTGTAGGATTTTCACTGAAGATGGCAACAAAATATATTTGAGATCAGCAAATAGCACAATTTGACTGAAGCATAGTTTGTGTAGTGAGGTATGGGAGACACAATAAGAAGGCTTGACATGGACACCTAGTTGAGTATTTCATCCCATAGGGTGGTAATTTTATCTTTTATGTGCCAGACGATGGAGGAAAATGCTGAGGAGCAAGGGGTCTATCAGGATGTGTATTTAAGATTGTGCAAATGAGAAGTGGAAGATAAGGGGACCAGTTGAGAGACCACTGCAATATCAGTCTCAATCTGCTAAGTAGGAGAAATGGGGAGATGCTGGGCAAAGCATATAAACTTTCAGTTATGTAGGAGATGTAATGTACAGAATTGTAACTAGAGTTAATTATTAAGAGAGTTGATTTAAGTATTCTCACCATGCACACACAAAATAGTAACTATGTGAGGTGATGGATATGTTAACTAGTTTGATTGTGGTAATCACTTCACAATGTTTATGTATATAAAAATTTCATGTTGTATACCTTATAGTATGCAGTATTTAATTGTCAATTATACTTCAACAAAGCTGGAAAAAATAAAATTGGTATAAATGAAAAAAATAAAAGAGGCATGGGAATAATGACCAAGCCTTAGCAATGGAAAGCTCAGAGGGTGGCAGAGCATTCTCTTCTCTTAAAAAAAATCCTCACCTGAGGATATTTTTTCCATTGATTTTATTTTGAGAGAGTATAAGGGAGGGTGGGTGGGTTAAAGGGTGAGAGAGAGAGCAAGAGAGTGAGAGAGTCATCATTGTAAGAGAGACACATCCATTGGTTGCCTTCCACATGAGCCCTGACAGAGGCTGGGGATCAAACCCTCGACTGAGGTACATGCCCTTGACCTGGAATCGAACCCTGGACACTCTAATTACTGAATCACACTGGCTAAGGCAAGTGTTTTTTTCTCTTGATGAGTTTATGGCCATGGGAGGGCCCTCAGTCCCCTTGAAAAATATTTTCATGATGGGAGATGGTAGGAGTTCTTGTGGAAAAATTCAAGGATACCAAGCAGATTTTCATAAGAGAACAGGAACTTTTATGAGCGGAATAGCTGAATGTGTGTGGTACAGAGGATAAAGTACTGTCCTTGTGAGGGGGTATATTCGTTCCCTAGTGCTGCCATAACAACATACCAAAACCCAACAGAAATGTATTGTCTTAGTGCTGGAGGCTAGAAATTTGAAGTCACAGTGTCAGCAAGGCCATGCTGCTTCTGAAAATTGTAGAGGAGAATTCTTCTTTGCCTCTTTTAGCTTCTGGTGTTTGCTATTAATACTTGGTATTTATTGGCTTGTAGACACATCACCCCAACCTCTGCCTATGTCATCACATTTCTCCCTTCTCCATGCTTATGTATTCTCTTCTTGTAAGGATGCTGGTCATGTTGGATTAAAGACCCATTCTACTCTAGCATGACCTCATGTTAACTAATTACATCTGTGGTGAACCTCTTTCCATATAAGGTCACATGCTGAGATACTGGGGTTAAGATATCAGCATATCTTGTTGGGAGAAGCACTTTAATACCCATTAACAGGGGGCAATAGTGAAGAAGGGTGTACTTAGGGAGATAATTTCCAGTGACAGGGGTGGGAGTTAGACCAGAAGGACAACAGACTAGCAATAAAGATGAGACCGAATTTTGTTAATGGAGAAGCCTGTAATAGAACCGGTTCTGAAGTTCCTTTGGCGTGTTACAGAATTCTACTCTCCCAATCCTGACTACGTGGGCAGACTGTGTTATCCAATGGATGATTCAGGGTTCCAGGCTGGGGAAAGTGGTGGGATCCTAGTGTCTGACTTTCCCAGGATCCTAGGTAGTCAGGAGGTTCCCAGTAGGAGCACAATGGGCACTTCCTGTATGGTGGTGCACTGGCTCTTCAAACCCCCTGTCTTGTGTAATTCCAAGATGCTGTGCTTTTTGATGACACTGGAAAATTATGGACATCCAGAGTTCTTTCTGGCCTAATTTATCTGTATGTGCCACTTCGGTTTCTTTTGGCTTGAGGGAAGGATAGAGCTTAGTTGCTGAGGGTTGTTAAGACTTAGCTATCACCCATCTTACACACCCTCAGTTGTGAGGACCATAGTCCAATATTTATGTCCGATTTTAATGATCTGGTGTGATGTTTTCCTTGGCATTGTCATAGAGAGGTTGGTAATATAGACTCATGCTTTTCCATCCTAAGCTCTGGGGCTCGTAGTTTGTGACTCAGGCAGTGACTTCCTTGAGTCTTTAGACAGGTTATTTCGCTTCTTTATCTTCCCTTATTATATTATTTTTTAAAAGAAGACAGGATAATAAATGTTAATACTACCACTGTCATTATAAGGGGCAAGGGAGCTAAAGCTTGAACTTTGAAGATAAAAGGAGTTTGTGAAAGCATTATATTTTTTTCAGTGTGGATTTGCACAGTGTGGCAACACCTCCTTTAATCAGTCATCACATTTATGAGAGATTTATTGAAGATGACAGGCCTGTAAGTCGTCATCACACTTTATGGGGGGCAGACTAGACCTGATTCTGTCAAATCTTCAACCATATGTGACTTTTTCTCCCTAATTTGCAAATGCTGGAAGCTTCTGACTATTGTCTGACACGTGTTCAGAATCTTAAAATCTCAGATTTGGAAGGGACCACAGAGGTCATGGAATTGGCATAGTCTGTTTGAAATGTTAATGCTATAGACCAATTTACTTAATTCATTTTTTTTGTATATAAAATTACACTTGCCAAAATGTTTAATAGTGAATTATTTTTGGTGAGGGTCAAACAATAACATGAGGAAAATTCATTCCTGTTATGCAACTGAAAAGTGCCCACTGATCATATTTTTAAACTACCTCAGTACTGTATTAAAAGAAAGCATTTTTCCCCTCTTGGGTTATAAACAAGAACTGTGTTTCTATGAACTGAAATGGATTCATTTCAAGATTAAAACAAAGTATTTTCAATGACACAGAGAAAGGAATACATAAAGAACAGCCTTTTCCTTCAGATGTGCAATGCTTTGGAAAAATGACTTCCAGCAGGCAAAAATCAATTTGACAGAAGTATTAATGTTGTAAAATACTGTGGATGAAAGGAAACATTTTAATTCAATTGAAAATTTTACTTTATATTTTTACAGCTGAGTTCCATTGATAACACCACATTTCAAGTTGCAAATTACATTTAATTAATATTAACACCAGGTAATTGGCAAGAAGAACTTCAAAGGAGGGCTGAGGAAGTTGCAAATTGGAACTGCAGGTGCCATGGTCATGCAGAAGCTTCACAGGGACCCAAAGAAAGTGTATATGATTTTAACAATTACTGCAGAACCTGATCAAATGGAGCCTCATTTCAAAGCTGTTCTTCACCCTCACCTTTCTTACTATTTAGGACTTAGCAACTGCTAAGTAGCAACAGCTGCTGTTCATGTAAAACAGCAAACAGCATTCAATACATGCTTTCAAACCTATGATCCTGATGCTGTCATTTAGTGTTTAGTCAACAATCACAGTTTGATGCCGTGGAACGTACTTTGGAGTCAAGAACTTCTTTAAATTCTTCTTCTTCAAGCAGGAGACTTTGAGGATTAATTTCCTTGTCTGTTAAATGGAAGGCCTCTGCTCAGTGACATCAACCGAAACAATATGTGTAAATGCTCTTCGTAAACTGGAATGTGCCATGTGATATCAGGTATTGCCAGTGTGAATATGGATTTTTTTCGCCCTCAGTGTGTGGCAAAGCTGTATGTTATTATGCAGGTCATAGAAGTACTGCCTGCTGCGTGGCATAAATAGCCAGAGGGCTTTGCTTGATTTGTTAACTACCTTCACTTTTGGTCATATTCTGTCTGAAAGGTCAGACTGGAGGATTGTGAGTGGCTCAACCACCTCTCTGTTCCCCTTACTAAGTTCTCCACAACCACTGTGGTAGGTCTCCCAGCCTGATTTATTCCTGTCATCCCTGCTCACCAAAATTACTTATCGTGTCACCTGACAGCTGTCCTTGCTCAGGTCTGATCATTCAGTGCCACGTGAAAGGGTTGAGATCAGGACAAGTGTGGGCTATCTTGACTTGTCCTTAGCGATATGCTCCTGTAAGTCCCCGGGCTGTGGCACCACTTGTCACTGTGATTGTAATGCCAATTTCTCTGTAGATGTCTTCCCCTCAGAATTTGTTTTTTTCAGTGGAAGGACCCCCAGTAGGCAGCAGAGTGTCCTCATGAACATCTGTTGAATGGCCATTGTCCCCAGATTCCTGGTTGTGCTGGTATCATGAGCTTGGAGGTCAGGCTTGCTGCGGCTCTGGGAACTGAAGGTCAGAGAGGTTTTCAGCAATGGCTTTTGCGTTTTCTTTGCTAATGTGTAGCCTATGTAGGAACTCAAGGGACATCCATACTGTTAAAATGCTTAGAATTCATTTAAAAAATTACTGGCAAACACCAAAGCCTGTAACCTGTAGGCTCATCCCACCCCTAATCCCTCAGGCCAGAGAATGCTGTGGAATGGTTAAGAGCATCTTACCGCTGAGTTTGAGTTCTAGATATGTCATATCCTAGCTATGAGACCTCAGGTGAACTACTTAATCTTCTGCCCCAATTTCCCTATCTGTAGGATGAGGATAACGACTGTATAAGAATTGAATGAAAGCATCATTACAAAGATGGCTCATGGCGAGTGCTCAACAACTTCTGACTCAGGTCTGTGTTAGAAGCCCATCTTCACCAGTGGAGACTGGATAATGGCCCTGAGCCTGTATCCAGTTTGCTCAGTGAGCAAATAAGAAGGCAGAGTGAGGCCTAAATAAGTGCTTAATTAAAGACAGACAACATCTCCATTCCTGAAACTTGCTTTGCACCTCCTAGCAGTAACAAATCCTATGCTATTTTTTTCTTAGCATGACTAATATACTACATGGGATAGTGTTGGCACCTATTTGAGTGCATGAAATAATTAAATACTAGTCAATGTTGGCTCACCAAATCTGCTAGCTCCTCTTCCTTTTTGAACCTTCTAAATATTAGCCAATTCAGCCAGCATTTACTGTGTACTACCATGCATCAGGTCACACTCGGCTAGGTTTTCAGGATACTAGCTGGCCACTGTGTATCAGAGGATGCAGAGATGCAAACAAATAATTACACATGGATGTGGCCCTTGCCTTAATGAAGGCATCATTGAGAGCATTGCCCGAGAACACCATGCCTGAGACAGGACCTTCTGCAGTTCACGTAACAAAAAGACCTGGCATAAGGCAGTGGAAGGTGGCAGGTGGACTTCAAGCTCCAATGGAGTATACCATGTGATGTGAAAGCAATTAATTTTGGTAACTTCAACAGAAACATTGCTTTTTGAAAAAAGAGGCAGCACCAAAAACTGAGTATAGGCTATGATGTCAACTTTGTAGTGTTGTGTATATTTGCGAAATGTTTAATATGTGTAATATATATAGTTTTTTGCCGGGAGCCGGTCCATCCTTGCTGTTTCAAGGGACCTGGCATATATGGCATACTGTTCTTAATATGTTTGCTCACCTTCTTGGCACTATGTGTTTTAACCAAGGTCACCTCTCTGAGAAAGGTTGTTTCCCCAGGTAGAGATTTTCCCCTGAAGTTAGGGAGGGAATAAAACCCCTTAACTAAGTGCCAGGTGGGTAATTTAATCACTTTAACTACGAACAATCATGCTTAAGCTACATAATCTTTACTCCCTGGAATGGAGATAAGAAACGCCCTAACCTTTGGACTAGAGATTGATAGGATTGGAATCAACTGGTATAAATACAGATGTAACAAGACAACAGCTCTACAGAACCTAGACAGAACCTAGACACAGAACCTAGACACAAAACCTAGATACAGAACCTAGACACAGAACCCACACAGAACCTAGAGACAGAAGAACTTCGCTGGAGAGAACATGGCAAAAGATCCTGGACAGAAACTGGAGATAGAACCTAGAGACAGAACCTAGCAAGAGAACATGGCAAAAGATCCTGGACAGAAACTGGCCACAGAACCTAGCAAGAGAACCTGGCTGAAGAACCTAGAGACAGAACCTGGCTACAGAACCTGGATAGAACATGGCAAGAGAACCTGACTAGAACCTGGTGACTGAACCTGGCTGGAGAACCTAGCGAGGGAACATGGCTACAGAACCTGGCTGGAGAACCTGGAGAACCTGGAGAACCTGGCTAGAGAACCTAGCAAGAGAACATGGACACAGAACCTGGCTGGAGATCCTAACCAGAACTTCACTGGAGATCCTGACCAGAACTTGGCTAGAGATCCTGGCTAGGCTGCTGATCAACTGAACGCTGTCTCCATGTCATTCCTTCTTCGCCGACTCCGTCCACACCTTTGGGGACCCCTGGACCTGCTGGGGTTGGACCCCAGCAGTTTTTGACAATTCTTTTTTCTCAGTCTACTGATGACCAGTCAGATGCGTCCACTTATAGACAGTGTGTGACGCCCTACAGTGTGTGACCCCTGTTCTCCCTGATCACTCTCACCCAGCATCACACTTGCCCTTCGAAGCAGCTTCAGTTTTGTTCAGTTTCTGAGTCAAGGCCAAGACCAATACTTTGTCCCCAACCTCCGCCCACACGTTTCTGAACTCTGGTTTTTGCCATGATGGACCCTGTCTCTGGGGGTTCCGGAGTGATCCTTGAACCCCTTTACAGTTTATTGCAAACTTACAGTGTTGTCCCACCCTTGACTTGCACTCTGGACCCCTGGGACTTTGGCTTCTGAGGTTTGGGCCATGACATACTGTCTCTTTCCGGTCAAGCCCTCAATTTGATGGGGGTGGGGGGGGGGTGGTGTCTGTCCTCTGCCAGTACCATCACCCAGCCGCTGAGGGCTGACTCTGCATGATGCCACTGAGCTGAGCCCAGCCTATCTATGGGGCCCCTAGTGTGTGCTGGGGCCAAGCCTGTCTTTGTTGTCTTTACATTTCTCATGTCTTTCTAGTATTATATCACTAGAATAAGGGAGTTCAGTCTGTCTCAGGTGATGCTCTGAGTTTCTCTCTCAGGGATTCCCATGCAAATACTTAGTAAGGCTAGGATCTGTCATACAAACAGTGTGGTCCCTGTTCTGAGCTATTTATTCCTGTTACCTATCTCTCATTGCCAAATGTATGTTTCCGAGGACTGCCATAACAAAGTACAACAAACTGGGTGCTTAAACAATATAGATCGGTTGTGTCATGATTCTGGAGGCTAGAAGTCCAATTTCAAGATGTCAGCAGGGTTGGTGCCTTCTGAGGGCGTGCAGGGGAATCTGGCCCATGCCTCTGCTCTCGTCTTTGGTGTTCCCTGGCATGTAGGCGCCTCGTTCTGATCTCCACCTCTATCCTCACATGGCATTGCTACTGTCGTGTGTGTGTGTGTGTGTGTGTGTGTGTGTGTGTGTCTGTCTATATCCAAATTTTTCCTTTTTATTAGGGCCCACTCTACCCCAATATCTCATATAAGATGAGTATGACCTCATCTTAATTAATCACATCTGTAATAACCCTTAATTGATTGCATTTGCAATGAAAATAAGGTACCATTCTGCCTGGCTTGTGTGTCTTAGTGGTTGAGTGTCGATTTATGAACGGTCATGGTTCAATTCCAAGTCAGTGCACATGCCCAGTTGCAGGCTTGATCCCCAGTGTGGGGCGTGCAGGAGGCAGCTTATCAATGATTCTCTCTCATCATTGATGTTTCTATCTCTCTCTTCCCATCTCTCCCTCTCTGAAATCAACAATAAAAATATATTTTAAAAAATAGGAGAAAATAAGGTACCATTCTGAACTACTGGGAGTTAGGACCTCCGCATATGAAATTTCGAGGGCAGAATTCAGCCTGTAACACCAGCCATAACTGTTGATTGAGCCCTGATTTATGGCGTTCTGTCTAAACAAAACCCACATTTGTCTTGGTCCTGGAGATAGATGTTAGGTCTCGATTGCCCGGTTTGTCTGTGGGATCAGTTTCTGTAACCAGGTGAGCCAGCCCCGTGCCCCTTTATCCTCGCCAGCTGCTCCGTGCACACCTCCCCACTGAACACCTGAGTCATGACAAGCGTGTGCTGTGCCTGCTGTGCCAGCCCCAAGAAAGTGCCCTCTTTTATTTCCCTTCCCAAAGTCATTTCCTCGTTAAAGCCATTCTGTTTGGAAACTCAAGAACTAGATGCGAGCTTTTCGGTGCAATCTGTACTTTACTGTGTTGACAGAGAACATAATGTACAAGCACCTTCTGCAGAAATGAAGCAACCTCAGGACCCATTTATGTCATTTCTGTGGGTCCTCAAAGAGTTGACCTGAGAATTCGTGTGTTTTCCTTCATAACTTAATCAACTAAAACCATAATTACAGTTTTCTTGAAAATATCGGGCTCAAAAAGAGTACAATCAGGAGGCTATCAGATGAACAGCTTATTGAAAGAGGTGCCGTTATTTCCAGGGTTATGTCCCGTGACAAAACCGGCTGCACAGTCTTTGTTCTCCAACATCTGCATGTTTGACAGATACTGGGCTTCTTTCGATGTTACCTGGAGAGAGCCATTTCGTGATTCATTGGGGGCCCCACAGGGAAGGCAGGGGAAAGGAGAGAAAGTGCAACTCAAGTCAGCACATTTTGTTTCTTGTTAACAGCTCTGGGAGGAGGTTTGCTCAGGAAAGAAATTTTAAGTAATGATTTAAACATATCTTCTGGCAGTTGTAGCGGTGAAAAAAAAAATAATGCCTCTCGCAGCAGCTCAGATGCACTTCGCAGGCAGTGGTACTCAGGGCCATGGGACTCTGGGGCCGCATTTGCATCTGTACCATGGCTGGCATGCACATACGAGGCTGTTAAGGGAAAGAGGGATGTACTGAGGACATTGCTAGCCTTGTGTGTCTGATGTTATGGAGGGCAAGCCCTGTGTTCCCCTTCAAAAGGACGCTTGATGTTATTGCCAGAAGGAATCCGATGTTAGATGGAACTGTTTGTGGAAGTTGATGTGACATTTCATTCAACAAAAATTTGAGCACCAACTGTGTGTTGGGGCCCCATTGGAGGAGGTTAGGGATTAGGAACTGAATGAGTCAGACCTGATGCCTGCCCCTGTAAGGATTTCCAGTTACTCTTCTTTCCTTACATTTCTTGTGTCCTTTTAGTTTGCTATCTCCAGGCTATGAGAATTCAACCTAAACCCACATGGTGAGATGCCTTGGACCAGGAGTCCACAAATATGGTAAGAGAGTGCCTAGATCTGTCCCATCAACCACTTGACCCCGTGGGTGATGTGAAGATGGCAGAGTTCTATTGAGGTACCCATAGGGTGCTGGGGAAGGGTCAGATACTTGAAGGAAAAAGTACAGGATGTCCGCCAAAAATGTATAAACACTTCAATAGCTGAAAGCTCAATTTTGAAAATGAAGTATATTTTAATAAATACTGCTTTATAATTATTCAAAGTGTGCGTATACATCTTTTGGGACATCGGGACTGAGGAAGCTCACCAGGTGCAGGTGTTTGGGAACACCCTTTCAGGTGGGGTGAGGAGCTCCATTTAGTGATGCAGAGCATGGATCAGAGATTATGGTAGTGGTGATAACCGGAATTGACTGCCATGTGGCAAGAGACTCACTTATCTTTCATCCTAGAATTCCTGCTCATCCCCCATGTTGGTGGGGTTAACATTTCCTTTGTTCTGAGATTTTTTCCAGGAAGCCTTCTCATCTCCACCCACTTCTCCTCCCAGAGAAACCTACGCTAGTTTTCTCTTCTGTGTGTTCTCTCACATAAGAACAAATCCAGACTACTCAGAAGAAAGACTATTGCAATAGAGAGAATACTGCCAGCTCGGACATCGCAAGCATTGCACAATCAAAGAGAAAAATGCTTTTCTTTTATATCTTTGGGAGGAGTAAACAAAGCTTAAAAGAAACTTTTCAAGGGAAGTTTGGGTAGCCAAAGGGGAAAGGACCAGTGGGGTCTCGCATGAAGGTGTCCTGCTGTGGTCAGCGGATTCCCAAAGGGACACGGTCCATCTTTCAGTGTTGCTCAGATTTGGGGGTAGACAGTGTTCAGAGGCATCTAGGAAGGAGAGAAGCCTGGTTAAAGTTTTGTCAAGACAAAGTGGAAGGTGAGATGAGGGCAACTGTGAACACGTGATCAGTTTCTGTGGTACCATGCAGCTATTGCACCACGTTGTGTTTTAATTCTCTCTCTTCCTTCAGAAGTGGGACACATGCCTTGCTTTACTTTGTGACATTTGTGATTTATAGGAAATAAACATCTGGAAATATATTTCCCATATGTCTTTAATCTTTGTCCACAGCTCCTGGTTCACAGCTCTTAAAACCTTGGAATTTCCTTAGGAATGAAAGCAGTAACTATGTCTTTTGTTATGTTAATAAGGTGATATTTGGAAAACACCTAAGGATGTGGATTGGTTGACAGCCAACCAAGATTAGAGGTTTCCAAATTTTAGTCCCATCCCCAACCTCCTGGGAGGGAAGAGGGACTGGAAATTGAACCAATTGCCAATGGCCAATGAGTTAATCAATCAAGCCTATGTAATGAAGCCTCCATAAAAAAGGGGGCTCAGAAAGTATCTGTGCTGTAAAAAAGAAGGAACTCTTACCATTTGCAGCGGCATGGATGGAACTGGAGAGCATTATGCTAAGTGAAATAAGCCAATCAATGAAGGAAAAATACCACATGATCTCACTCATTCATGGATAATAAAGACCATTATAAACTTTTGAACATTAATAGATACAGAGGCAGAGCTGCCTCAAACAAATTGTCAAACTGCAGCAGAAAGGCTGGGGAGCTTTGGGGGGCAGGAGAGAGGGGGGTAAGAGATCAACCGAAGGACTTGTATGCATGCATATAAGCATAACCAATGGGCATAAGACACTGGGGGTAGGGGAGGCCAGGGGATTGTCAAGGGTGGGGGGAAAAAAAGGACACATATGTAATACCCTTTGTAATATAAGCAATAAAAAAAAAAAGAACGCATCTGGGTTGGTGAACACATGGAGGTTTGGGGAGAATGACATACCTGGAGAGGGCATGGAAGCCCTTTTCACATACCTTGCCCTATACATCTCTTCTATATGGCTGTTCCTGAGTTATATCCTTGTATAATAAACCAGGAATCTAGTAAATAAATTGTTTTTCTGAGTATTGCAAGGTGCTGTAACAAATTGATTGAACCAAAGGGGGGTTGTGGGAACCTCTGATCTATAGTCAGTCAGTCAGAAGTACAGGTAACAACCTGTCCTTGCTACTGGTATCTGCATCCAGGGAGAGGACCATTGGGACCCTCAACCTATAGCCGGTCAATCAGCAGCACAGGGGATAATCAGGGCTTGCGATTGGCATCTGAAGTGTTGGGTAGGCATGCAGTCTTGTAGGACTGAGTCCTCAACCTGTGGAATCCGATGTTAGCTCTGGGTAGCTAGTGTCAGAATTAGTTGAATTGTAGGATACCTGCTCGTGCCCCCAGAATCCCCTGTTGTGGAGCCCACTCCACATATACACACATTGGAATGGTACCAGAACCAATTTAACCTTTGTATAGTGTTATAGTTGTAAGGTCTAGAAAGTGCTCTAAAAATGCTTGTTGAATGAGTGAATATATAAACACATGGCAGGTGAATATATCCTGGTGGTAGGACATCAGGTAGTTCGGAGGAGGAGGTAGGTAGATGGACAGGCTAGCAATCCACATGAAACTGTTCTGTGGAAGACATTGAAACAAAACTCCTTACCCAGCCCAGGGTAAGGATTCAGCATCACAGACTACCTGCTGGTGCTTGGGGGACATGGGGTCTGGGAGCATGGCTGGGTCTGCAACAGGAAGTTACATGGGAAAGAGGGGGAACCAAGAAATCAGAGTTCAGGGCCAGGTTTAAGTTGAAACAGAAGCAGTAGTATAAGTAGATGACACCAAGTTGGATGCCCAGATCGCTAAACTTGATTCTGAGAACCATAACCAGAAAGTGGATCTGCATTTCTGGTGGGGCAGAGGTTAAGGCCCAGAGCTCTGCCAGGTCTGACAAATAGGGTGGAAGCAAAATCAGAAAGTAGGTGAATATACTGAATGTATTATTCCTCTTTCAGCTGGTTTCGTGGGTTCCTGGAATAGAAGCGTGTGATGTCATTCATGACTGCAAGATGCCCTACAGGTGTAGGGCTTCTGATATGTAGACTTCTGAGTTCAGGCTCTGGGCAGCTTGTTTATTCATGACTCATTTGACAAGTGATTAGAGCCCATACAAAGTTCCAAGAACTGTGTTAGATGCTGGGAACTCACAGATCTGGTCTCTGGCTTCAAGGGGCTTAGATTCTAGTGGGGAGATTGATTTGAAAAGAAAACAAACCAGCAAACTGATAATTATACATTTACGCTAACAAGTATAAATCATTAGATATTAAGACAGAAACAAATACATGATTATGGTTTATTTGGGAGACAGCTGGGAAGCCAGTGTGGCTTGAAGCCAACCAGGGAGAGGGTGGCAGCATATGAGATGAGGAGCAGGGACTGACTAGTTTCCTGGGCCATGGCAGGAAGCACGGATTTTATTCTCAAGCAATGGAAAGCCCATGGTACGATTGAGACTTTAAGGAGATCATGTTCAGAAACTGGATTGTACTGGAAAGATGGTTTGGAAGTTTATTTCAGGGAAGGTGTGGGTGTAGTTTGGACCAAAGTGGTGTGTGATGTCAGTGTCACACAAGGCATAGAGGTGTGTGATCTGGTGCAGGCACAAGTAGAATCAAAGCTCAGGCTTGAGGGAATGAAGTGACTTTATGCTATGGGATCTAAGACATTGAAACAAAACTCCTTTAAGATTTGTTGGCCAATAGCCTTGCATTGGGATGGCTGTGTCCAAAATGACTATGTGACTCCCCTAAAAGGAGATTCAGAGGTGGGAAATTAAATGAGTTATTTCCTAGCAAAATTCACTCCATCTAGTGCTTCAGTGAAAAAGAGCTAAAAAGGTAAGTATCCCCCAGTTTACTGTTACTTTTTTTTTCTTCAACAAAACCATTTAGAGATCGTTATTGCTTGGGTTCTAGGAGTTCCTGAAATTTAGAGTTCTTGTTTATAGGTCTGAACATTTTCCTCTTAAGTCGTATTTCTGGCTTTTTCACTCTTGTGTTACTGATTCATTTTGAAGACTCGGTAAGCATTATGCAGTTTTATGACCATTTGTGTGCTCTTACAATATTGTGGTGCCCCTGCAAACACTCTGGGTCCACATCCTTAAGGGTCATCGAAATGGGTGCTTTGCCACTTTGGTATCTAAAAATTAGGTTTATTGCATCTTTCAGATACAGTATGTAAAATTATAATCTGGCCCAACTACTTTTGATGTATAAATCCCAATATGTACCCTATTTTATTAAATGTGAATATTGGCTAACTTCAATAAAGCTTCAATGGAAGATGGAGGCTGTTTTCTCTCTCTCTCTCACTGTCCTCAAGTCCAAGATTCTCCTCAGATCATTCATTGAAAGGAGAGGACCCTAATATTTATCAGTGCACTTACTTTACAAGTACCTTCTAACTGAGTTTTCACCATACCATGAGGCATGCACTATCCTTTTATACAGATGGGAAAACCAAGACTCAAAGTAGGAACAGCCCCAGATAACCTGATTAGTAAGTGATACAAACCCAGGGTTCTCTGATCAAAAGTTCATGTTTTTTACTACAACTTGTTATTTCTCTTTTGCGGTTGCAGACTTTGGTTTTTGCTGTCAGGATTCCCATTCTTGCCTTGCCAAGCTGCAGGGAGGACCAAGAGACAACACTCTTTTAACAGCCTAATTTCTTAGCTTTCCATTCTCCTCTCACTCACTGTGATCAGTGCCACATATTATAACCTGAGCCTTTTCCACTGTGCCTGTGTGGATCCTCCTCCATCTCCTGGGAAGGCTGCATCCCTAGTGTCTGCCTGAAGCTCTTTTCATTCTTTAACACCCGGTATTAAAGATGCCTCCCTAGAGAAGCTGTTCCGGGTTCCCTTGAGTAGCGTTAGTTGAGCTCTATTCTTGAATTGCAGTCCTTAGTACACATCTTTGGTTAAGAAAGCATTTATTTCTCTGTCTCAGGCCGGGCTTAAACTTAAGCCAATGAGGGAATTTGTGGTTCAGATATGTAAGAAGTCAAGCAGTGACTCTCACTTCAGTTGGGTTTAATTCCACATTTTAAAATGAAGTCAAGCACTGACCGGTTTGGCTCAGTGGATAGAGCGTCGGCCTGCAGACTGAAAGGTCCCAGGTTCGATTCTTGTCAAGGGCATGTACCTTGGTTGCGGGCACATCCCCAGTCAGGGGTGTGCAGGAGGCAGCTGGTTGATGTTTCTCTCTCATCGATGTTTCTAGCCCTCTGTTCCTCACCTTTCCTCTCTGTAAAAAATCAATAAAATATATTTTAAAAAGTACTTTTAAAATGAAGTCAATAGGATTGCATCTTGTTGCTGCTCTAGGCTTGGCTTTCCTGTGTATTGGCTTTATCCTTAGGTGTTTTCCACATGGTGGGAAAGTGGCCGCCAGCAGCCATGGGTTTGCTTACTGCCAGTTTAGCGACTGTATTAGTTTCCTAGGGCTGCTTTAGCAAATTACCACACACTGCGTGGCTTACAACAGCAGAAATGTATTCTTCCACAATTGTGGAGTCAGAAGTCCAAAATCAATGTGTTGGCAAGGTTGGCTCCTTCTGGAGAATGGAGGGATAATGCCTTCCATTCTCTCCTCGTGTTTGGTGGCTGCCAGCAATTCTGGGCATTCCTTGGCTTATGGCTGCATAACTCTAATCTCTGTCTCCACTGTCACACCGCCTTCCTCTCTGGGTGTTTGTGTTTTCTCCTTTTCTGTCTTATAAAGACACTGGTCATTGGATTTAGGGCCCATGCTAATCTAGAATGATCTTATTTTGAGGTTCCCCCCCCTTAATTTTCTTTGCAAAAACCCTTATTCTAAATAAGGTGACATTCTGAGGTTTCAGATGGACATATCTCCTGGGGGATACCATCCGACCCACTACAGCAATGTTAGTGGAAAGGGGGTGCTTTACTCCCTTTAGTTCCAGCAGAGATTCAGGCGTGGCCCCCCCATCTTGGGTTACAGTCCACCACTCAAGCAACCACTGTGGTCTAGGGAAGGCACTGTCCACTTAGGCTGGGCCTGGGTCACGCTGGAGCTGGGAGAGGAAGGTGGGATGAGCCCCACTTGAAACACATGGTTGAAGCCACAGGGAGTGGTCAATCCTTAAAGCTAAACTGGGATGCTCGTCTAGAACAAGAAGAAAAGGCTGCTGAGCAGATGAACCACACAGGTGTCCACTGCACACACAGTGTGGTATCAGCCTGTTGACATCTCTGCCGCCCCCCTAGACCATGACCTTGTGAGGAGTAGCAGCAACTTGTTCTTATTTATCGGCGCCTGGGGCATGATAGAGGTCTACCAACATACATTAAATTAAGTTGCAGTAGTTAAAGTTTTCCCCCAAAATAAGATTTAAATGTTACTGTGAATTGTAATATTTGTCAAAAATATGAGGTTGGTTTTTTTTTCCCTTGACTTTGCAAAGGATCTGCATATTGTCCTGCCTCTGTTAGCCTCTGTGTATTGGAAACTAAAGCAATGAGCCCAGGGGTTTCCTGCTTATTGACGGGAGCCATGTCTGTACCCCAGCAGTTGTCCTTGGCAAGATGTAGACTGCCTACCCCCACCACACAACAACCAAAGAGCTGCCCAAGAGGGCTTCTCAGCCATGGGCCAGTTCTGACCTTGAGCTAATTGGATAGCAATCAAAGGAGCCCAGGACAGAAGGCAAGAACTAGAACATTTTGTTTGGCTGTCATAAACATGGCTGAATCTTCTATTTTTAAAGAAGATATTTTAAATCTCTTTATGGTTTTCAAATCAATGACTTAAATTTCTTAATTAAAAAAATGGAATTCTGCCCTAACTGGTTTGGCTCAGTGGATAGAGTGTCGGCCTGTGGACTCAAGGGTCCCAGGTTCGATTCCGGTCAAGGGCATGCACCTTGGTTGTGGGCACATCCCAGTGGGGAGTGTGCAGGAGGCAGCTGATCGATGTTTCTCTCTCATCGATGTTTCTAACTCTCAATCCCTCCCCCTTCCTCTCTGTAAAAAATCAATAAAATATACATATATTAAAAAAAAAATAAAAATAAAAAAATGGAATTCTTGCCCTAGCTGGTTTGGCTCAGTGGATTGAGCATTGGCTTGCTGACTGAAACATC
This sequence comes from Myotis nattereri, assembly GCF_964212035.1. Classification (NCBI taxonomy): domain Eukaryota; kingdom Metazoa; phylum Chordata; class Mammalia; order Chiroptera; family Vespertilionidae; genus Myotis; species Myotis nattereri. Next base: position 19,535,904 of record NC_138086.1, on the reverse strand, counting down.
CTGAGTTCAATTCTGGTCAAGGACACATGCCTGGGTTGTGGGCTTGATCCCCAGTAGGGGGTGTGCAGGAGGCAGCCAATCAATGATTTTTTCTCATCATTGCTGTTTCTATCTTTCTCTCCCTCTCCCTTCCTCTCTGAAATCAATAAAAATATATTTTAAAAAAAATGGAATTCTCTGTGGGACCGTCTGGAAGCGTGGACGCTTTATGTGTTTTATGAGTACTGAAGAGTGAAGGCAGTCTGGGAAAGCCCAGTTATTAAGCTGATTTAAAACACATAAATATAACTGGCATGTTGAATGTTCTCTATTGTATCACATTCTGACTTTAAAATTGCAAGTCCTTTATTTTAAGCAACTTCTTTGTTTTTCTTCTTTCTGCTGATTCTTCAGTGTGATGACCCATTCCCCCCACTGCCCGCTCAGAAGGATTTCTTGGCCTTGCACTCTTAGTCCTCTAGTCACTTCTAAATATTTGGAAGTCTCATGTTAGTCATTAAGATCCCCGGTCCAATGGAATAAAACCTTTAAATTCAGACAAACTGAAAGATTCTTCCCTCCCGCCCCTTGGGCAGCTTGAGGCTGGAGGCCTGCAGTGGAGAAAGGGCTGGGCTATGGCTGGCTCTTCTCTCTGGCCCTCTGGCCCTGCCCCAGCCGCATGCTCTTGCTTGAACACCCTGCAGCAGTTATTGAAGCACTGGCCGAGGTATTCCTGGTGTGGCATAGCTACAGTACCTGTCCTCCATTGAGGGTGTTTTCTCCTCTTTCCCTATTTGTTTTTCCTTTGGAGAAACTTTGGTTTTTCTCCTTGGCTTTTGGCATTGGGCCCTCCATGTGGGCTGACATATGCTTCGGGTCTTGATCTCAACAGCATGAACTTGTGAGTTCAGCTTTTCTCTCCCTTGCTTGTAAACAAAAAGTTGGAGGTAGGAATTGATTAATGAAGGTGGAACAGGAGCAGACTTTAAACAAAAAATTTGTTTATGCCACTACAGGAGATGTCCCTCGGTCATACTGGAGAAGATGTATTGCACACTGGCTGTAGGCGCGGCACTGTGATAGGCACTGAGGAGGGACATAAAGATGGATGTGGAGCATTTGTGAGACTCTAAGAGCTTAGAGCCAAGATGAGAGCAAATATGCCGGAGAGAGGGACAGGTCATGAGCTGTGTGAGTGCAGAGGATGAGGTGACTGGTTGTAACCGGGGACTTGCAGGAGGGGTTTTCTGGAGGAGAAGCACTGGCCTAGGCACTGAAGGAAGAGGAGATGCACACGAGTGGAGATCAGACAAACAGATACTCGCATTTCAAACAATGTGTGCTTCCTAGAGTCAGACTTCCATTGCTAAATGCACAAAGTGCTTTGGAACTCTCAATCAGAAAAATTACTTTGCTTCTTCTGGCATACAGGCGTTTGTTTTTCTCCACCTCAATTTTAGGGTCCAGAAGGACCAGCTCCATCCACAGGATTTATGTTTCTGAGTTTCTGACATTCTCGGCATGCACTGTTTTATCCCATGACTTTACCATGTTTATGGTGGTAAAGATTTACTACGCTCTTCTCAGCCCGAAACATTCAGTGGTTTGAATGCCCCTGTCCTTGGAACTGTGGTGTTTCCTTCATTAGTCATCAGTAGCAGTGTTTCCTAAACAGGGACAAGGATGGGTGGATAAGTTAGCAAAGGGACCGAAACACTTTTTAATATCCTCAGGGTTGGCCCCAGTGATTGGGACCTGGAATCACTGTGTCCCTCAACAGTCACCTTCTGTAGACATGACACAATCATGTTATGGCTTTATTTTAATGACTTACAGGATCTAAGGATTATTACAACCTCATGTTCCCCAGATTATCGATGGATTGTGTTCATCAAGAACTGGAAAGCTAATCTCTTCTGTAATGGAGGTGGCTGTGGTTTCGTGCATTGTTCGCTATGACAAACATGGTTTCGAGTTGTCTGGTCCACTCCCACAGTTCCAGTACTCAGTGCATGGCTGCTGGAGACAGCAAGAAGACTATAGGCTAGCCTATCTCCTTAAAAGAATCTGCCCCCTAATTTGTTTTATATCTGAAGATTCTTGTGTTTGCAAGTTTGAAGAGCAGCCCAATCTGTCCTTTTTCACTGTTCTAGCAATTATGGCTTCCTCGGTTACCAATTCTCCTTAGAGTCTGGGAAATAATATTTTAGACTTTGAAAGACAAAATATATCTTATACTCCTTCTCAAGGAAAAGTGGGGCTACTTGCTATTTCTAGGTATCATCACTGATTTTTAAGCTCTGTATTATATTATGAGAATATAGGCACTTTTCCTTTACTAAGCAAAGGGGGAAACCACAAATGTGATCTCTAGAAGGTTGTATTTCTGCTAAGATCTCCAATCTATACTAATAAAAGGGTAATATGCTAATTATGGGAGACCTTTCAGGAGACTTCCAGACATCCTTCCGGACAAAGCCATGGTGGCAGGGCTGAGTGGTTAGGAGCTATCAGGCAGGCAGGCAGGTGAGCGGTTAGGAGCCAGCGTTCCCTGTGGGATCGGTCCTAAACCGGCAGTCGGACATCCCCCGAAGGGTCCCAGATTGGAGAGGGTGCAGGCTGGGCTGAGGGACACCCCCTTCCCCATGCATGAATTTTGTGCACCGGGCCACTAGTACATTTATAAAATGTACCTGGTTTCATATATCCAGATATTATGCTGTTAGGAGTTTGGGTTACGCAAATGACCAGCACACAGCACTGTCTCCAGGGTCTTACATTCTAGAGGGGGAGTTACTTACGATGGTTGTTTAAACAAGAGGCTCTGGGAGGGCAGGTATGAAAGTATTTTGCTCAGAAATCTTAGGAGACACTTTCACAAAATGTTTATGTGTGAACTGATTTGGATAGAAAGGGGGCTTGCATTTGAGGCAGAGGGGAACAACATTTGCAAAAGTTTAGAACTAAGGAAGGGCATGGCACTTTTAAAGGAGTGCAGATGTTTTTGTAAGGCAGGTACAAAGAGTATGGATTTTTTGGGGGGATGACAAGAGATGAAACTAAAATGAGGACAGGATTGTAAAGGACCTTTTCATCTAACTAAGGAGATATGGCTATTGAAGGATTTAAAACAGGGCAGCAGTATGACCAGATTTGTGTTTTATCAAGGTCCCTCTGACAGTAGGTTGAAAGATGGACAGAGAGATTCAATCTATCTGTTGGCAGCAAGATGAGTTAGTAGGTTATTGCAGTAGTCCAGGCAACAAGTGACAAGGCCTTAAATAAAGCTGTGGTAGTGAGGATGGAGATGAGGTGACAAATGGGGACACTGTTAGGAAATGGAATCAAAAGGTCTTTGCAAGCAACTGGATGTAGAGAGGGAGGGCGATGAAAGAGTCAGGGATAATTTTCAAACTTCTGGGTTGGACACCAATGTGGATAATTCTGTTATTACCCAAAATGAGAAAAATAAAAGGAAATGTTCTGGATTGCGCTAATAATTTAAAAATTATTATTGAATACTTCACTCTTAGTGTGCAGGTATGATAGTCAATTTTATGCCCTACCTTGGCTGGGTCATGGTGCCTCCATATAGAGTCAGACATTATTCTGAGTGTCTCTATGAGGGTTTTTGGAATGAAATTAACATTTAAATCAGTGAACTAGAGTAAAGCAGGTTGCTCTCCGTAATGTGAGTGAACCTCATCCAATCAGCTGAAGGCCTAAATAGAACAAAAGCTTGGCTTCCTCCAAACAAGAGGGGATTCTGTAGCAGAAAGTCTGTAGACCTGAACTGCACCATTAGCAGCTCTTCCATGGGTCTTCAGCCTGCTGGTCCACATGCAGATTTTGTTCCTGCCAACATGATTGAGGTAGAGCATGCATCCTCAGTGTGGCAGAGTGGCCGCCATGCAGGGGTTTAGGTCCTATCCTGCTGTTACAGTATCACAGACTTTGTGGCTTCACAACAACACACATTTGTTATCTTACAGTTCTGGAGGTCAGAAGCTCAAAGTGTGTCTCACTGGGCTATAGTGCAGGTGTTGGCAGGGCTGTGTTCCTGCTGGAGCCTCTAGGGAGGATTCCATTTTCTTGCCCTTTCCCTCCTCTAGAGGCTGCCTGCATTCCTTGGCTCATGGCCCCTTCCTCCATCTTCAAAGCCATCAATGACCAGTTGAGTCCTTCATTACGCCTTCTCTCCCTTTCTGATCTTCTGCCTCCCCTTTCCCCATGTAAGGCCCTTTGTGATTATGTTGGATCACCAGGATAATCTTCCACCTCAAATTCAGCAGAATAATAACCTTAATTCCACCTGCAACCGTGGTTCCCCTTTGCCACGTAACCTAACATGAGAAACCGGAAGCGTCGCTGATGTGACTCCTGTTCTCCACTTGAGCAGGACATTTGTTTATATTGCCTGAGCCAGACCAGCTCCTTGAATGCCAAACCCAGGTTTGAGATGATGAATATGGCCAAGCATGAAGCAAAGGGTCCCATTTCAGCCTGAGGTTTCAATCAGCCACCAGATCCCTGGAGACTCCTTAAAGGGCATTCAAATCTTGGTGTAGTCACAGGAGGGAGCAGGAGGAACAGAAGAAAAGAAGGTGAATACTTCTGCAGCACGTGCTAAACCACCTGAGCTGCTCCTGCCTCCTCTCAACCTTGTGGTATCTCTCTGTGATTTCTGCTTTCCTGGCCTTGAAGCTGCATCCCTTTTAGCATTTATTCCTTGTTAATAATGATGACTCACAGCTGACCTTCTCCTGATTCCCTGTTTGCTGTGCTTTCAAGATGGGTCTGAGCGTAGAACTGAAGTAGAGGGTTCCTTTTCCTGTCGTGTATTAAAACATTGAAAATCTATTTGTGCTCAGAGCACAGAGGCTATTTAGGACCGTAAAACCACTCTGTATGATGTTTTAATGATGGGTTCATGTCGTTATCCATTTGTCTAGAACCATAGAAAATACAACACTAAGAGTGAACCCTAATTTAAAGTATGGGCTTTGGGTGATGATATGTTAGTGTAGGTTCATCAGTTGTAACAAATGAACATTATTAATGAACATTAATATCACATTTCTGCTTTTAATGCAGCTGTCAGATGCTCAAACTGTCTGTTAGCCAATCTGGCTTTCTCCCAACCACCTTTTCCAAGCTTTTGCCTCTTAAATACAATATTTTTGACTAGACCAAATGTATCAAACAGACTTTTAACATTTTTAAAGCTTGGTATTTGCTGCCATACAATTCAGTTAAATAAATATCTTAGCACTTTCTCTGTGTAAGGTCTGCCAGGTGCTATTGGATTGTATAAGGATGAATAGGTGTTCTGCTACTCTTTTCAACTTGACTTCCAGTGGGAGTTTGGGAGGTAGGGGTCTGTGAGTCGATTATTTTTCTATTTGTTTTTCAGGATTATTTTTTAAAATTAAATTTATGGAAGCAACATTGGTTAATAAGACTATGTAGGTTTCAAGGGTACGTTTCTATGATACATGATCTGTATATTGCATCGTATGCCCGCCACTCAAAGTCAAATCATCTTCTTTCACTATATATTTGGCCTTCTTTACCAGTCACTACCCTCCATCCCCTTCCCTCTGGTAACTGCCATACTGTTGTCTGTGGCTATGAGTTTTAGTTTTGTATTCCCCATATGAGTGAAATCATATGGTTCTTCTGACTGACATATTTCATTTAGCACAATATTCTCAAGGTTTATCCATGTTGCAAGTATTTTATTTTTTCTTATGGCTGAGTAGTATTCCATAATATAAATGTATCACATCTTCTTTATGAGCAATGACCCAACCAGTTAGCCAGTACTGGCCATTCACATGCCCTTGCCTCCCTCCGCTAATAATGGGAAGAGTCCTTTTGGCAACTGCCTCAGTAATAGGACAGGACTATGTTCATAAACTAGATTCAACAAAATCTTGGCAGACTCCATAGGTCACTGCTCCCATCCTCCAACTTACTCCATCCAAAAACCAAGAAGTTACATTTATCGCATAGATAATGAGAAAAGTAACCCTGTTCATTTCTGACTTCTCTGTTTTTATCATAACATTTTTCATATTGCTTTCCAACAAAAACGATATGTGAATGCATTTATCAAATGAATATATTATTGTATTCTACCGATTTTATTTTAGTAAATTAATTTTATTTTATTAAACTGCAAACAACCACATTTTCTGCAGTGTAGCTATGCTATTGTGGGGAATATCTAAATCTAATGGACTTAAGGCTTAACTCCAAGTAATGTTATGTTTTACTGTGGAAAACAGTGTTTGTTGCCCATGATTTACCATATTAGGGATCCACAACCTGTAGATTGAGTTTAAAGCCTCACCTGGTGAAAATGTATGATGCTGGCTGCCACCACCGTGTCTCTCCCCTCCACACTTAGATCTTTACTAGGAACTTGACTTAGGGTGGCATTTCTTATCCCAGAAATCTTTGGGAAAATAAAATAAACCTTCATAGAGAATGGGTAGGAATTACTACATTAGGTGTGGCTATCTGAGTGCAAGGAATATACCCATAATGCTGAGAGTGAAATGAATTTGAAAAAAGACACAAGGTGAGGCTAGCCTTCTGATGGAACAACTCACCTGGGAAAGTATTTACAAATTGAACACCCAAAGAAGATCTAAAATTTCAGAATTTCCAGTCAAGAGATCAGGGTATAACCCTAGATAGAGCTTGACTCTACGGTGACCTAGACTGCCTGGCATAGACAATGTATTCAAAACTGTGGCAGAGTTGAAGGTACTAGCATTCAAGAGAATAAGGTGCCAACAGAAGATGGAATTAATGTAATGTTTAAAAGGAGGGAAGAGAGTGTGTAGGAGGCAGTTAGTGTATATTCAACACTATTAGGATAGAGGGCCAGTAATCTGGATGAATCTTATGATCCAATGGGCAAGGCAACTCGAACAATGGGAAAGGATGCTTTATGTTATTTCAAGAAGCACAACTCAAAATCATCTTATTTCCAATGATAGTGAAGTTTGTGAACTTTGGTTAGTGTGAATGAGCTCCCAGGTGTTTAACAAAGTTGCTGGATGTACAAAGCTGAGGATCGTCACCCAGAACAGGGCAAGTGGGGACATCCCAGAAGTTCTGTCCCCAGAGGTGGAGCAGCACTCTGCCTCATTCCCTCCAATGCACACGTCTGTGACCCTCTGCTGTCCTTGTCCTTTGCCCGTATTACACAATTTCATGCTCAGAGGTGATGTGTGAATGAGAATTGGAAATGTAAAAAGTGGACTCTATGGAATTAAATTTTCATAAATGGCATAAAAGCTGAGTTTTACATTGAAATTTCAGAACCTCCCCATCCCACTAATGCTGCCTGTATTCTGGATTATAATGAATCAGGACACTCTTTTATTGTTACCTTCTATTATTTAAAAAGTATGATATTGTTTGGCATATCAGATTAATTCATCATACTATTGTATTGCCATCTGGGCTTATCAGTAGCAACTACTGCCATTTCCATGTCTTATTAAACCAGACACATTACAGCAATTTGTATGTGAAACATTCTGGCATTGCTAAAATTTCTCTGATATTGAAAACACAAGTTGAATTAAAGCATACGCCTTGGGTTTGCTCAGGTTTTATTCATGTTACAGTCCCTATCTGCAGAGGAGTTTTCTTTTTAGGGACAAAAATGTGTAACAGAAACTTCACATTATTTAAGAGCTAGTGACTCATACTCAAGTGGATTTTCTGCCTAGTTAGAGGAGGGCAGCCTTATCATAGGCGTAGAAATGTGTGGGGGAGACTTTGGCTGTGCTCACAAATCTAGGTTGGGTCTTTCCTTGGGTCCCCGATGGGGTGGCTTGCCCCTTCTCGTGACAGCTGAGAGCCTGGGTGGCTCATTAAGCTTGAACTCAAATGACTTCATGCTGTTTCTACAAAAAACAATTTTTGCTGGGTCAGCTTTAATTTCTTAGACTTTGGGAAAAGCAGGCTATTCAGCCCAAGCAATCTGACAAAATAAGGTTTCTTGGCCCAGACTTCTGCCTCTCCTGAACGAGTCTGAAAACTTCTAAGCTAACAGCAACCTTTGAACCCCTTTGAAAGTGTTCATCTTCTCAAAACCCATTGCCATCATAAACATCCTGAACAGACGCCTACTGATGGGATGCAGACGTCTCTCTCTCTCTCTCTCTCTCTGCACTTGCTCATCTGCCCCCTTTGGAGTCCTGGTCCATTACTGCTTTCTTCCTGTTCCTATGGTCACACTGACCCAGAGGCATTTGGGATTGCACCATGAAGGCCTTTTGTGTGGCTGACCCTCTTCAGCTGTTAAGTGATTCCTCCCCTAATAGGTCCCTCCAGTCCCTAGAAGTTTGAATCTTTGCAAAGGTCTGCTCAGTGGCCTGGAATGCAATGATTTCTGTTCCTGCTTTCTGCGCAGGAAAAGCTGCCTTCCTTCAGCTGTGGCAGTGATGAATGACTGACTTCTCTCTCCTTCTATTCCCCCTTCACCTTCCCTCCTCTCCTCTAGGAGCCGGCTCTGTAGAATACTACTTTTTGAAGCATGAAGAAAAAAAGAAAGAAAAAAGAGAAAGTATGGCTTATTTGCCAGTTATTGGTGGGGTAGTTTCACCTTCCCTGGTCCCCTGCCAAAATAAAAGAAGGGAACTAGAACAGCATCTGACCTTATCTCATCTTCTTCAAGATCGGCCTAAAAATACTGTTTAAGATTGATCATGTGAGCTGGAAAAACACTGACAGCTCTCTACCCTAAATTGTACTTTTTACCTCTTTATGTACATTCTTTGTGTTTCTTTATGTTTGGAGGTAGCACATATATTCATTCATTCAATCTTGATGAATTAATAATTATTTGTTGGGTGCCTATGATATGTGTTGAGCCAGATGCCACAAAAGAAATATAAGGATTCAACATTTGGTTGTTGATAGCACAGACAAGAAACACATATAAAATCCTTATGAGACAGTGCAAGGAAATAAATAATTCAATTCAAGAAGAAATAATACAGATATAAATGCTAAAAAGATTCAGAAAGAAGGAGATCAATGTTATCTCGAGTGAGTGGGGGGAAAAAACCACACAGTGAGACTTTGGGAAGCCTCAAATGCCAGGCTCAGGGGATTGCACTTTATTCTATAGATAATGGGAACCTGTTTGGAGATATGTGAGCACTCTCTAAGCATCTTGTTGGATGAAATGAGCACAAAAGAACTCTTCGTGGCTGTGAAGAAAGTGGCTCAGTAGAACGTGAATTAAAAGCCTGTTCAAACAGACAGCTTTTTGAGACCTTCCAATGCAAGTGTGATGAAAATGAAGGAAGGAGAAATGCGTGCTTTGCTAAGACTAGAGCAGGGGTCCTCAAACTTTTTAAACAGGGGGCCAGTTCACTGTCCCTCAGACCGTTGGAGGGCCGGACTATAGTTTAAAAAAAAACTATGAACAAATTCCTATGCACACTGCACATATCTTATTTTGAAGTAAAAAACCAAAACGGGAACAAATACAATATTTGCATTTGCATGTGGCCCGTGGGCCGTAGTTTGAGGACCCCTGGACTAGAGGGTCGATTGGGTAGATGCAGATTGTACAGGGTGATGTTTGACGGAACCAGGCATTGAGCAGGGGAGCATGGGCAGGGAGGCACAAATACATTAGACAGAGTGGGAACAGCTGGGCAAAAGGCTGGAAACAGAGCATAATCCTCACTGAGTCTCAGTGGGTGGAGTGATCAAGTGGAATGCAGAGAAGCCCGTACATAAGTCCAGGAGGTATTCATCAGCAGCATCAGTGGCTTTTCATTCATGGCAGAGCTGGGCATTTCGGGACAGAAAGGGGGAATCCTGATACAGAAAGACAAGTATTTCTACTTTTATTACACTTATTTTCAGTTGGGGGGGGGAGTGTCTGAAATTCTATTCAAAAGATCTTGAACAGAGAAGAGGCCAATGTGATTTATTTCTGCCAAAGGAAGAAAAGTCTAGAAAAAGTCAACCATGAATTTCAACTGTCATTATATTTTTTAATTTAGGAATTTGATTTACATGCAGAGACAACATTTGCTTCTGAGTTACAATGTTTCCCATTATCTCTGAACTGACCTGCACAAATAAGAACAGGAGAGATGTCTGAGTGGCCAGTCAAGGTTATTTCCACCTTGCTTTTGATCTGTTCTAACTAATTAAGGCCCCATCAGGGGCTAATAAAGGAAGTTTGTTGTGGGTGATGCAGGGAAAATAGCTCTAAATGGTCTTAAATTAATATCTGTTCACCTTCATGCTTGATTTTGAGTGAGCCTAATGACATCAACGGGCAGAGAAGGCAGGATGAGATGGTCTTAAATTATTATTCGAAGACTGTAAGAAACAAGTCCAATTTTAATCTCATTAAGGGATATTTTGAATAGAACAGTGGTTCTCAACCTGTGGGTCGCCAACCTGTGGGTCGCGACCCTTTTGGGGGTCGAACGACCCTTTCACAGGGGTCGCCTAAGACCATCGGAAAACACATATATAATTACATATTGTTTTTGTGATTAATCACTATGCTTTAATTATGTTCAATTTGTAACAATGAAAATACTTCCTGCATATCAGATATTTACATTACGATTCGTAACAGTAGCAAAATTACAGTTATGAAGTAGCAACGAAAATAATTTTATGGTTGGGGGTTACCACAACATGAGGAACTGTATTAAAGAGTCGTGGCATTAGGAAGGTTGAGAACCACTGCTCTAGGACATCAATTTAACCATCACAAACCTTTGCAAGTTCAATTGAAAACAAGAACACTTTCCCAGGTCTTTGAGATTCCATTTTTGAAGTGAATAAACCCAGAGTTTTTTAGTTTCTTTACTCAGCCATAAGGAAGAACAACATTAAAGGACATTTGCTTAATTTGCTTACATCAAATCCAAGAACTTATTTTGGAGAAGGAACTTCTTTGGCAGTGATGTTATTTTCTGTAGGACAATGAACACGATCCAGAGCTGGAAACTCTTTAGAAAGGTCTACATATCCTAAAATATGGACAATTTGGAGGGTAAAACCAAGGTACCTAATATGGTACATCATTTAATGCTAGTAGGACCTTCAAATGAAATTACCTGGTTCAATAACATTCTACAATGTTAATGTTACCTAAAAGGAGAAAATTTTCCTTTATTCTCATATGCAGTTTCATGGCTAACGGGTATGGGCTTTGAAATTTGACACAGGTTCAAGCCCTACCTCTGCTGTCACCAGCTGAGACCTGGGACCATTTTTTTCATTTGTATCTTAGTCTCCACTGCGTAGAATTATTGTGAGTGTTGAACCAGTAATGCATATTATAAGTATATACATATAAAATAAGCATATATGGTAAATATAAGAATATGATATTAACGTGCTTGGGTTAGTCCCTGGCATGTGGTAATAACTCTTAATTTTTAGTAGTAATAAACATCAACATTAAGGAAAATGATCCCTGTGCTAGCTCCCTTCTTCCAGCAAGCTCCTGTGATGCATCCTGGTTTATAGTGACTTGGAAAGTCTTTGCATGACAAGGTATGGAAAGAATTATTGACTGTATTGACTTTTATACTTCATCACAGAAAGAACTCCTGAGTTTTATTATTGTTCAAAAACGGTGGTGAACTCTGTCGTCTTCGACTTGATGCATGTGTTGGTGACATAAGTAAACATCAACTTTAGAGGTTTTTAAGTGTAGTATTCACCATTTTGCCTAAAAATCTTAAGTTTACTTAGGGGACAATCAAATCCACTGAGGTGCTGAGAATGGAGCTTATCTATAAGAACCCTTGTGTAGAAACAAGCTTACTTAAAGATATAACACATACATAAGTGAGTAGATGAATTGATTGTCCAAGTGCATTATAGAACGTTTTAAGTGTAAATATTAGGTTGTCTCTACAAGATATCCATTTGTACTGACAAACAAGGTTTTAAGAAGACATTAAGATTTTGAAGTCTAAGATCAGTGTAAAAGACAAAGAAAATGAACTGAATTAGTGCCTATTATGCTTCGACTGAGATTGCTAATAAATGGTAATAATATTTTTTCCCCAAATTTGTGACCAATTTGTTCATTTGCAGACAGGCAAAAGGGAAAGGAGGATAATGACATTTGCTGATATCTGCGAGTGTCAGAGGTAGCATTCTACATTTGTTATCTTGTTCTCACAAAAGCCCTGCAAATTGTGAGCTGTACTGCCCATATTTCAGACGAGGAGAGCTTGTGTAGGAGAGGTTAAAGACAAACCAAGAGCCTGCATTTAACAATGGAATAAATGGGTGCTCCTCGTCATGACACTATAACACTACTCACTGGTGCAGGAGTGTTGTCATTTCCTTCAGTGAAATAAATCAGTACATTGAGTATCGCTAATGTTTAGTTCTGAGAGAGGAACCTTCTAGGGGAAGAGGTGAATATTGACTGTTCTACTTGTCCCTTGGGGTTTTCTCATCTACTTATCTGACTGTACAACCACTGCCTGAGCAGCCAGTCGTATTCTCAGGTTCCTGTCTTGACAACTTTCCTCTCCTCCCTCCCCCCAAAAGAGCATTTCCTAAACGCAAGGGGAAGGTTGCTTAATATTGATTACAACAGATACAGCAGTGTATCCTGGATGCCTGTGGAGAGAGTGGAAAAGAATGTTGGTTGCCTTCCAATGACAAGTGCTGCAGTGTAACAGAAACTCAAACTAAGCTCTAAATTTGTGGGCTTTGTTTTTAAATATATTTTTATTGATTTCAGAGAAGGAAGAGGGAGAGAGCGATAGAAGCATCAATGATGAGACAGAATCATTAATTGGCTGCTTCCTGCATGCCCCACAATGGGGATCGAGCCCGCAATCCAGGCATGTGCCCAGACAGGGAACCGAACCTGTGACCTCCTGGTTCATAGGTCGATGCTCATCCACTGAGCCACACTGGCTGGGCTAAGTTTGTGTTTTTAATAAAACACAAAAGCAGGGAAACCCTATAACTGTGGTGCAATCCTTACGTTAGTGTTGCTGGGGGAGCTCTAGTCTATCCACGTAAGTATAAACTGGTGCATCCTGATTTAAATGAAAGCAAGAAAACAGCTGGCCACCAGGGTAACCGAAGAGGCAAAGAAGCTGAGTGTGGTGGGTGGGGCTTCTGGATAGCTTCTTCCCACATTGCTCCAAGCTCCCTGTGTGGCCATCTGTGCCCAAATGCAGACTCAGCTGGTCTCCTGCACTGGGGCTAATCTTGTGCTCAGTTGGGTGACAATAAAAAGCTTTAGTTTATTGCTCCGGTGACATTGCATCAAGGCTTCTAGTCTAGCTCTGACCTTGTGTTCTGGCTCCTGCCATGCAGCTTTTGCCCTGTCCCTAGCAGCAAGTCCTCCTCCATATGTGCCCCAGTTCCCATTGGAGGTTTTTCCTTCAACCTGAATCTACGGAACAGAAATTGGTTTGTCTGGGACTGTCCCAGTGTTAGCCCCCAAAGTCCCATGTTCTGGAAAAATCTCATAGCCCCTGGGCTTCCCAGAATAATCCCTCAGCCTACAAGCCCCCATGTGGATGATGTCCCCGGAATCTCCTTGGCACTAGGCCTGGCGCTCTCATTGGCTTTGTCTAAGGTTGAATCCTCAGACTAAATTACTAAACTATTCTTCAGGTATTGCTGAGTGTGTTAATACATAGAATTTGGGATTTTGACAGCAAGTTCCCCTAAAGAGTGTGATTTTGATGAGCAAACCACTCACATCTTGATGTAAAGCAAAGCATAGGGAATATAGTCAATGATATTGTAATAAGTATGTATGGTGTCATGTGGGTACTAGACTTATCTGGGTAACGATTTTGTAAGTTATATAAATATCTAATCACTGTGTTGTATACCTGAAACTAATACAATATTCTATGTCAACTATAATGGAAAAATTGGAAAAAATCACATATGTCTTTTGAGCCTGAATTCTTGGTAGTTAAAATTTTAATTCAAGTCCTGGCCTGGTAGCTCAGTTGGAGTGTCCTCCCATGCACCAAAAGGTTGTGGGTCAGGGCGCATACCTAGGTTGCGGGTTTGATCAGGAAGCAACCTATCAATATCCTCTACCCCCATCACCCCCACTTCCCTTCCCCTCTCTCTCTAAAAAAGAAATCAATGAAAATATATCCTTGGGTGAGGGTAATTTTTTTTTTTAATTTATAAAAGAGTTTTGTTAATACCAGGTATTTTGAAAATTTGTCCTTGACCAATATGAGAAGGTGAAAGGGGCGGGGAAAACTCCAGGTGGACCATATTAGAGTAAATGCTTTATTTAGTGCGGAAGCATTCAGCTCTGTTGTTTGCTTTCACTGGTCTAATAGGATCAGGCACATATAGTTACTAAATATGTGCAATTATAGTCATATCTCCTCTTATTGTTGCTCCCCCTAAATCACAAACCACTTTGGCTAGAGATTCGAAAAGCATGTTTTATGTGGTCCTCAGAGTGTTGTTATACAAATAACACAAAAGTAAAAAAAAACACGATTGAGGTGAAAATAAAGATTCTTGTAACAAAATGATTTATGTTACTAGTTAAAGAAAGGGCTTGGCATATTACTCTAAGTTGGGTCGAGTTTACTTTTGCTATAAAAGAAATGCCAGTTTACCTAATGACACTTTTAATTGCTTACATCTATTGCAGGGTAATATTCTGTTAAGCAGTGGGGGGGCATTTCAGTATAATGAGGAACTCTCAAGAGCAGGTTGTAGAACTAAAGCATTGCTTTTCATCATAGGAAGGAGAGAGAGAGAGACAGACAGACAGACACTGACTGACTTAATGAAGAATATCCCAGACAGTTTCTTACTTCAAGATAAATACTGAATGGGTAAAACAAATTCTCACAAAATTAGCTTATAGGAAGACAAGTCTCCTTTAAGAATTTGAGTTATTCTTCATCTGGAAAAAAAAAAGACCCCGAATAGCTGCAGCAATCTTGAGAAAGAAGAACAAAGTTGAAGGGATCACAATACCAGATATCAACCTATACTACAAAGCCACTGTTCTCAAAACTGCCTGGTAACTGGCACAAGAACAGACATTTAGACCAGCGGAACAGAACAGAGAACCCAGAAGTAGACCCAAGCCATTATGCCCAATTAATATTTGCCAGAGGAGGCAAGAGCATACAACGGAGTCAAGAGAGTCTCTTCAATAAATGGTGTTGGGAAAATTGGACAGATACATGCAAAAAAATAAAACTAGATCACCAACTTACACCATACACAAAAATAAACTCAAAATGGATAAAGGACTTAAATGTAAGATGGGAAACCATAAAAATCTTAGAAGAAGCCATAGGCAGCAAAATAGCAGACATTTGTCATAGCAATATCTTTACCGATACAGCTCCAAAGGCAATTGAAACTAAGGAGAAGATAAACAAATGGGACTACATCAAAATAAAAAGCTTCTGCACAGCAAAAGAAACCATCAACAAAACAACAAGAAAGCCATTGCATGGGAGAACATATTTGCCAATGTCATCTCTGATAAGGGTTTAATCTCCAAAATTTATAAGGAGCTCATACAACTTAACAAAAAGAAGATAAACAATTCAATAAAAAAATGGGCAGAGGACCAAATAGACACTTTTTGAAAGAGGACATACAGAAGGTGAGAGACCTATGAAAACATGCTCAATGTCACTAATCATCTGAGAGATGCAAATCAAAACAACAATGAGGTACCATCTCATACCTGTCAGAATGGCTGTCATCAACAAATGACAAGTGCTGGAGAGGATGTGGAGAAAAAGGAACCCTCTTGCATTACTGGTGGGAATACAGACTGGTGCAATACTGTGGAAAACAGTATGGCGTTTCCTCAGAAAGTTAAAAATGGAACTCCCATTTGACCCAGTGATCCCACTTCTAGGAATATATCCCAAGAAGCCAGAAACACCAATCAGAAAGGATATATGCACCCCTATGTTCATAGCAGCACAATTCACCATAGCTAAGATTTGGAAACAGCCTAAGTGCCCATCAGCAGATGAGTGGATTAGAAAACTGTGGTACATCTACACAATGGAATACTACGCTGCTATAAAAAGGAAGGGATTCTTACCACTTGCAACGTCATGGATGGAACTGGAGAGCATTATGAGTGAAATAAGCCAGTCAGAGAAAGATACTAGTAAATATCACATGATCTCACTCATTTGTGGAATATAATGAACATCATAAACTGATGAACAAAAATAGATACAGAGACAAAGAAGCATCAAACAGACTGTCAAACTTCAGTGGGAAGGCAGGGGAGGGTTGGGCGAGTAAGAGTTCAACCAAAGGACTTGTACGCATGCAATAAGCATAACCAATAGACACAGACACTAGGGGGGTGAGGGCATGTGCTGGAGTGGGGGGTATGGGGGAGGCCGGGGAGAGGTCAATGGGGGAGAAAGGAGACATATGTACTACTATTTGTAATACTTTAAACAATTAAAAAAAGTAATTCTTGATTGAGTAGAATTCTGTTTGCTGTTTACATGAACTGTCATGTGGCAGGAGTCATTTTAAACAGAATAAATACAGTGCCTGGCACTATCAGATGTGTGACTTCCTTGGTTACAGAGAAGATGGGTATATATTGCAGAAATGCTTGCGTGTGACTTGATTCATGAGAAAATAAGTGGTTTTACCCTAGAAATGGTGGCATATGACGCTTCCCTAGCAGGAGTTCATGTGAGAGCCCTGATCACCAGTGGGAGGTGGCTAAGAAAGAGGGGAGCTCTGCCATAGCATGGGTGGGCTGCCGGAGCTGTGTGCAAAGGACAGAGCCTGCTTTAAAAAGACTGTTGGCATCAGTGCTTTCCACACCACAAGAGAATCTTGGGAAAGAAGACAGATCTTGGGGGGAGAATCTCAGCTCCACCACTCAATAGGTAGGCAGCCTTAGGCAAGTCAGTAGCCTCTCTCTGTGCCTTGTCTTCACCTCTAAGTAAGTCCGGCTAGTCATATTCTCTTACAGGGTTGTTTTGAGCATCAGATGAGATAATGTCTGAAAAAGTACTTTGTAAACTCTTAAATGCTACACAAAGGTTAACTATTTCCCCATAATGTGGTTTATAATTGCATGTGTTTAGCTATTCCATGAGTCACAGTGTTATCTCCGAAAGCTAAGGCCTGATATAAGTAATTCTGTGACACAGATATTAGTCCTTTCCCTGGGTAGAAGCATTACAAAAGGTTAGCACTATATTAAGTATTAGTTCTATTGCTCTATTAAATTATTAATGATTATATGATCGGCAAATGATCAGTTTGATTGAAATCATTGTCAGGTGTTCTCAGGGCCCTAGAGAGGAAGCTGATGAATGACATAAGGTTTCTCCAATGTAGTGACTTTTCAATTATTAAATGTTAAAAAAATCCAATTAATGGAATCTCTGTGAATAAAATGTCATCAAGTTACAGACTTGGAGTATTAAAGGAATTGTCCCTCTTTTGAAGTAATTTTTCTTTGAACAAATCAGAACTTTTCAGTAAAAGTTTCAGCCAGTGAATAATTTGAGCCATTTTTCAAAGAATAGTTTTAAGAAAGAGAAAAACCCATTTCTTTTTCACAAGGAAAGACTTGTTTTTAAATGAATGAATGAATGAATGGATTTGGTTTGTTTCGGCCAGGAATTTTAATTGTTGTTGAAAAGGTTTCTGTTGAGCCTCTTCTTGGGAAATAGGTGCCCCCCCACCCCCATCTCTATCCCTGATTTCTCCTGTGGGCTCTTGGAACCATGGAAGTGACAATCAACATGAGAATTCTACTTGGGTACCGTGTCATCTCAGACTGATGACATCTATGAAACTAATTTCCTCCTCACTATCTCTCCACCACAGCCCCTGACATCCCGTTTCTGTTAGTAGCCCAACATTCTTCCCCTTCTGCATGCTGAAATGTCTTGGGGTTATACCTGTCTTTCAATATGTTCACACGTACTGACTGTTGTCCTGCTGAAGGTGTCCCTGATTGGACCCACACTCCCCCATGTCCCCTGCCACCAGCTAGCCCCAGTTTAAATGCTTATGGTATCAGGGCAACTCTGACTCCAATGACTGCCTCTTCCACTTCCTTCTGGATCTTTCCATACACCACTGGGAACTTTCATTACAACATGACTTCTCATGTTAAGTAGCAATTGGCTCTGTATTGGGTGTTACATCAAATCACTCCCCAATGGTGTAGTTTTTTTTGGTCATGCATGTTTCACCAGATTCACTGGGGCTGGGCCCCTGCATGCCTGAGCTTAGCAGATCAGCCACTGCCTGTTCCCCCTTGCAGCTCTGATTAGCTATGGTTACTTAAGCTTCTTGGGCTTGGCCTTCCCCTGCAGGGACCTTGGGAAAGGCCAGAATCAGGGGGGCATGTAGGTGTTTCAAAACTGGAAGTTCACCAACCCCCAACTTCAATTTGTGCTTCTTCAGTTTGTCATAGTCTGGGACCCTCCCTCCCTATTGTGAAAAAGCAAGCACATCCTGTATGGCAGTGTAGGATGTACCTCCATTCTGGTGGGGAAAGTGTTCTCCCCAACACTGGTGTCTGCGGCCCCAGATCTCTGGGAGTGAGCAGGTGGGAGCCAAGATAGCCCTGATAAAGTCCATGTCGTCAGCAATGAGAGCAGAGAAATGGCAGTGAACACCCCACATGGGGTAGGTTTGGGGACACCACAGAACCTAAATGTCCATAGCTTTAGCAGGAGGAAGAAGGGTGTGGGGAGAGGAAGAGGGTGTGGGGGCTGAGCAGTCCACTAGAGGGGCTCCAAAGCCAGAGATTATTAATCAAATTGATAACTTAATCTGTGTCTACTCACTCAGAAGTTTCAGAAAACGATAATAAGTTGAGTTAATTTTAAAATAACAGTGGCCAGGTCATAGAGGAGCTTAAAAATATTTATCTATTGTTTAAAAATGATGAGCTATCAGTTTAATTCAAAAAGCCGAATTTTGTAGTTTGTATTGGTTGATAAGCATGTTCCTCTTCAAGATCATTAAAGATGTGGCTGAATTAAGTAACGCATGTAAAGCACCTAGCACAATTTCTAGTAGCTGTTAGGTCCTTAATAAACAGGAGTACTTCTACCCTTCCCTTTCCCGTAATTCAACAATTTAAAGAAAATTATTCACATAGGTAAATAAAATTTAAAAATCTCTCTGTGAGCTGTTTTGATCTAGTTCATGGGAATCTGAAAAGTTTTTAAGAAGTGGAAGAAAAGGTCTGGGGATAGGAAGAATGAGGATAGATGTTCGTTAGATCTGTCTCAGATGTAGGTATAGAATATACATCTCCACATAGGTGTGGCCTGGAGGCAGAAAAGTCCACATGAACCTCCCAATCCCCACTCCCAGGCCCAATCCACCACTAAATGACCGAGATGGATTTGAACAAATGAGTGCCAATTTGGGAAAGCTGGCATGTGGAACTCTAAATGTGTAAAACAGGCAAGTTAGGGGCGATATTCTACTACAAAAGATTCTTTGCTCTAAGATATAGATCAAGTAAGAAAATTTGCCACATGTCTCTGTTGAATGAAATGAATTTTATTTAGATGAACAGTACATGAATAACCATCTGAATAAATCTGCAAAATCAGAAATTTTTGATGTTGCTATTTTTGTTTTTCTTCTGGATTTGGAATTAAAAAATAAAGATGTACTTAAAATTCTTAAGGAAACAAGTCTTAAGAAGTTCACTAATGCCTACAGTTGTATGCCTTTGGGTTCCCATCTTCTTTGGATCTTCCCCCATATTCTCTATATTTTGTTTTCTACAATGAACCAGGTATTCAAGTAAATCTCTTATTATAGCTTGTTTCTTTACTATCCAATTCATGATCACATTTTGTATGTTTTATATGTAAAAGAGAATTGTTATTTGGAAATTATCTTCTCACCAATTATTACTAAAAACATGTCTTTGGGAATCTAAATGCTAATTTTCTCCTTTTTGCCATATTATAATGTACACATTTGAATAATTGCTTACTTCCAAAAGGACATGTGTCCATTTAGCTGGGAAATGATATTTTAGAAACTTGTTTAAAAACTTGCCTCTCCACATCATGTAATTCTCAGAAGAGGGAGCAAATCTTTTGGGGTTGAAATCCCCTAGAGTTTTATTCTTTTGTCCTGTATAGTTTTTAAACATCTCTTGATGATTATGGCAACAGCAGAAAATACTTACCAATGACACTATATACAATACAAATGACACTATATCATCACTTGCCATTGACTGGACTGTGGTGTTTCTTCCACGGTATATAGAAAACAAATACCCTTCAACGCCTATTTTAAAAAGATGAATCATCAGCAGGGAGTTTTGTACATAAAAATTTTTGATGTTGCTATTTTTGTTTTTCTTTATGTACATCCCAGAAAAGAAGTTACCACGATTGTTGTGGCTAGTCAAATGCTTTTAAGAAAACACAAGTAACTTTGACTTCCAATTTTTATTTGGTTATGAAGAGAGCATATTTAGCCTCATGGATAGAAAACTCTCCTGAAAGATAACTCTAGTGCATTGATGTGTTGTATTTAAGAGCCATTTAGAAGCTATCTGTAATTAAGACCAACGACTATGGCAATATTAGTGTGTGAGTGAGTACCCTTCAAAATAACATTTACCTGAACAAATAATTTTGTGAAAACATCTACAAAAAGATGAATTAGTCTAATACTTTGGAGTTTCCCAGATGTCCAGTTTTAAAAATTAGAATCTGGGATTTTTTTCTCTTCTGCCTATTCATTTTTCATAATTCAGAACCTTGCAGGATCCTTGTGGCAACTTCAGATACTTCTTTCCTTTCCTGAGTGTCCAGAATACTCTGTCTTAACATCAGTAGAGCCCTCCTCAGATTGTCTTGAAATCTGTTGCCTACCTGTCTCCCTTCCTGCTCTCAGTGAGCTCCTCAAAGTAACGCTCTATCTTCTGCTGAACCTGAGCCCTTGAACCTAGAACAGTGCCTGGTACATAGTGACTGACTTTATACAAGAAAGGCCATGTACTGACGTAAGTACAGACAGCATGTTACATTTAGTTGGCTGGGAACACCATCTTTTTGGAAGAATGTACAAGTAAGTTCAGATAACACTCAGATATCATTTGGATAACATTTGGATGAGATTTGTCTCATTGAAATGCCCATGTATATAATGGCTGCTAAGAGGGATCCTCTGCGTGACACCAAGGTGGTGATGGTGAAAGGTCCCTGTCACAGCTTTCATCATTCCCTCCGACCTTGCATACATGTTTCTAGTCAAAACTATTGACTGCATCTGCCTCCTGCCCTCTCATTGCTTGATATTTCAGAGTGTGGGGGAGAAAGAAAGAGAATTGGAGGGAGGTAAATGGTGAGGGCAAGAGATGAGGAGCCAAAGAACCAGGTTTCTTTCTTTTTTTTTTTTAATTAAATCTTTATTGTTCAGATTATTACATTTGTTCCTCACTCCCCCCCCCCCCATAATCCCCTCCTCCCAGTTCCCACCCCACCCTCCGCCCTCACTCCCCACCCACTGTCCTCATCCATAGGTGCACAATTTTTGTCCAGTCTCTTCCCGCATCTCCCACACCCCTTTCCCCCCCAAGAATAGTCAGTCCATTCCCTTTCTATGTCCCTGATTCTATTATAATCACCAGTTCATTCTGTTCATCAGATTATTTATTCACTAGATTCTTAGATTCACTTGTTGATAGATGCATATTTGTTGTTCATAATTTGTATCTTTACCTTTTTCTTCCTCTTCCTCTTCTTAAAGGATACCTTTCAGCATTTCATATAATCCTGGTTTGGTGGTGATGAACTCCTTTAGCTTTTCCTTATCTGTGAAGCTCTTTATCTGACCTTCAATTCTGAACGATAGCTTTGCTGGATAAAGTAATCTTGGTTGTAGGTTCTTGGTATTCATCACTTTGAATATTTCTTGCCACTCCCTTCTGGCCTGCAAAGTTTCTGTTGAGAAATCAGCTGACAGTCGTATGGGTATTCCCTTGTAGGTAACTGAGTTTCTTTCTCTTGCTGTTTTTAAGATTCTCTCTTTATCTTTTGCTCTTGGCATTTTAATGATGATGTGTCTTGGTGTGGTCCTCTTTGGATTCCTTTTGTTTGGGGTTCTCCGCGCTTCTTGGACCTGTAAGTCCATTTCTTTCACCAGGTGGGGGAAGTTTTCTGTCATTATTTCTTCAAATAGGTTTTCAATATCTTGCTCTCTTTCATCTTCTGGCACCCCTATAATTCTGATGTTGGTACGCTTGAAGCTGTCCCAGAGGCTCCTTCCACTATCCTCGCATTTTTGGATTCTTTTTTCATTTTGCTTTTCCGGTTGGGTGTTTTTTGCTTCCTCGCATTTCAAATCATTGACTTGATTCTTGTGCTCCTCTGGTCTGCTGTCGGGAGTCTGTATAATATTCGTTATTTCAGTCCATGTATGCTTAATTTCTAGTTGGTTCCCCAATATAACATCGAGGGTCTCATTAGTTTTCTTGTAGATCTCATTAAGTTTATCGGCGGCTTCTAAACAGTTCTTGAGAGACCTTAAAAGTGTGGTTCTGAACTCTATATCTTCCATTGACAATTTTGTCCTGTTTCTTTGTCTCTGCATTTTGTTATGCTTCCTTGGTGCACCCCCTAGTGGTCTTTGTGTGCAGTCTTATAGTTAAACCTTGATTTTTGTAGCTAATACCAGGGAAGGTTTGACCTCCAGGCCAAGTGGCTATGAGAATCAGCTGTTTCTGCAATGAGAGAACTTCTGTCCTCTAGGGAGGTGCTAATCTAGCCTTTGCCTGAGGCTATCCGGCAAATGCCTCTGTGCAGGGCTTGGGCGGGGCGGGTCGCACAGGATCAACAGGGTGGGCCGGAGAGAGCAGTTATGGCGGCTCTCAGTCCTGTCCCCAGGGGCTCTGCCTCTCTGAGTCCCAGCACCCGCTGCAAACCTCGGAGAGAAAGCTGCACTCTCTCTGACCGAAGCCAGACAGTCCCGCTTCTCCCGTTTGAGTCTGGGTCCCTAAAGACTCGCCTGTATCTGGAGCTCAGAGTCTGCGACTCCCTCCCGATTGAAAACGCCAACTGCACCCTCCGCCGCCAGCCCGCTCCGTGCACTCCGCACCTCAGAATTTGACTTCATCACTGCGCCTCCTCTGAGTGTCCGTATGAGTTTCTCTTTCCTCCTAGTTGTAGGACTTCCACTCAGCCAGCGTTCCTGTGGTTCTGGGTGATGTCCGTTTCGTTTTTTAGTTTCACTTTTGAAGTAGTTGTTCAAGGCAGCAAACTCCAGCGTTAACCTATGCCGCCATCTTGGTTCTCTCCTCAAGGTTTCTTTTTTATGAGCCCAAACACTATCCTATAATCTGACCTAAAAAGTAAAAAGGAGACCAATGTGTGTGAATTTGTCTCTAAAATGGGACTCAGGGGTTATTAGTTGTGGGACAAAGCAAATAACAACCCATGAAAACTATCCCCATAAACTCTCCCTTGTACTTTTCAAGTACCCCTAATTTGAGAGTCAGGAAATGATTTGTGAAGTCATGATCTGTGCCTACAGACCAGGAATGTTGACAAGAGCAAAGAAAGTCTTTTAATCTCCCTCACCCTGCTTGGGGCCAGGCTGAGGGAGAGCTGATGAATTTAATTTGATGCTATTATGCCATGATATTGTGTCAATATGCGATGATGTGTGTGATGGCACAGCGTCATCACATGGTGACGCAACATCATGACGTAAGATGTCACAACGCCAATTAAGGATGGGACTTCAGGAGGGTTTTTAAATTGAGCAAAAGATCTGCAATTATCTGATCAAGGGCTTCAAATGCAAGCTAGTGAGGTAACTGAACTGTGAATTATAGATTAGAAAATGTTCCTTTGCATGAATTATGGCTCTTTTTAAATTTGTATATGGGTCCTAACAGAAATTATAACCCCTGTCCTTGAAAGGCTCGTTTAGAAATCAATTTTATTAATTAGACTATTTCTATCACAGGTTGTCCATATATTAGTTTTCTTTTGTCTGTGAAATATGAGTCTGTGGTAAATTTAAATATAATTTCAGAATGAGTTTAAGAAAATGTAATCTTCTCTTAATTTACATATTTCTTAGAAATTATTTAGTATCTAATAATGCAGGTAAAATGATTTATAATTGAAATTACATTGTAACTAATATCTTTTGTAGGCAAACATTTCATAATAATAATCTCACCCTGTGATTCTAATAATATAAAAATATTAAAAAGTAGAAATAAATTGTAAAATATGGTTTACTCTTTCCCTCTATGTGGGGTGTGTGTGTGTGTGTGTGTGTGTGTGTGTGTGGAGGGGGGTATTCTTAGGCAAGCTTTTATCATTTTGTGCCACAGTGATACTATTTAAAAATGAGGCTAATGCACTTTTTCTGATTTTTATAGGGATAGTGTGTGCACAAATTACATGCTGTTTGTGAATTTTCTTTGTGCTCTTTGGAATAGATGTTGTCATCTTAACACTAGGGTACTATTAAACAACTTCTACAGAGCTACATAGACTCTATGAACTTGAAATCAAATAGGGAAGAATTTAAGTTAAAACTAAGATGGATTTTATGTTTGATACTTCATCTTGACTTTTTTTCCTGATGGTTTCATTTCTGGATTGATTTGTTCAGAAATGAACTAGATTCCAAAGTCAAGAAGATAGTGATATATGCAAGATTTTGTTTGTGATATTTAACGTTTCAGAAATACCTTCTGTCCTGCACATGTGGATTTAAAGGTGCATGCTTTTCACTGGTGAAAGGAGCTGTACAACTCACCTCAAGGAGAATATAGTTTGAACAAAGGTTCAAACTTCCCTCATTCACATGTGGCGTTGGTAGTTCACAATCCAGAGAATACTGTGAAAGCCCAAAGTGCTACAAGGGTTCCTGGCTACTTATAGTTTTCCATAATGAAGAGAGGAAATTGTTTGTGGTCTTAAAATTCATAGTTGTGCCCTGGCCAGTGTGGCTCAGTTAGTTGGGCGCATCCTGTGCATCAAGAGGTCACCGGTTCGATTCCTGGTCAGGACACATGTCCGGGTTGGATTTCAGGTTCGATCCCCAGTAGGGAACATGCAGGAGGCAGCCAATTGTTATTTCTCTCTTTCCCTCTCTCTTTCAAATCAATTTAAAAAGTTAAAAAAAATTCACACTCCTTCTGTAACTCCAGTAAAAATGTACCAAAATTTCGTGCCTTCTGAAAGTGGTACATGACTTTTTGATGGAGTTTGAAATGGTGGCTGATTACTTTTGAATACTCAAGCTCCACTGGTTGGCTGCTCACATCTGCAGCAGTGAAAGACAATTAGCAAATTTGTTAATTAGCTTTGGTTTACACATTAAACAAGCAACATAATTCTATGTAACTTTAACCAACAGGCTGTGTCTTGATTACAGGATATTGTTGCTCATTAATAAATGAAGGTATTTTTAGATTTTGCCAGTGTGTATGCATTTCATTTGCTTGCCTTTCGTAGCTCAGTCTCTAGGACCACCTACATAACCTGTAGGGCTCAGTGTTCCAACACTAAGGCATTCGAGACATTGAATTATGAATATTAAGCCGAGTGTGCAACCACTGTGAGTGCAGGGCCATTCTAAATCCAGGGCCCCGGGCGACTGCACGGGTGACATGTCCTCCTGGCCTTACCAGTGGTGCATCGACAGCATTGGGTCCTGTGTGCTGAATCAGAGTTTCTATAATTTATGGTCAATTTGTACGATCTCCAGCTTTGGTTGGATCCTTTAATATGTTTTGAACTACTTAAAAATACTTCTTTTATTTCTGTGTAAATTATAATTGCTTTGTTTTAGTTAATAATGATCTATCATTATTTCTTGCTTATCTGTAATCAGGGAGAATGTAAAGCAATGCAGCATCAAAAAAGTCCCTTAAATAACTTGAATGGGGCCTAATTTAAACTTGCAAAATGCTCAGTTCACACAAAAGCTGAATTCCTTAACAATAAAAAAATACTTTATTATTTCAAGTTTGTACAGTACTTGGAATAAGTGCTGCTAACAAGTACTTAAAACTGTTAAGTCCTACCTGATGCAGCGTAAAGAATTGGAAAGATTTCTTTGCATAGAAACCATAAGCTAATTTTTTAAAAAACTTGATTGTTGACACTATGGGAGATGCCCCCCACTTTTGCCCTCTTTGTCCTTTTCCACGCAGCCCCTGTCCCTCCTTCCTTGGCCCTCACTAAACTGTTGTCTGAGTCCATGGATATATGCATATATGTTCTTTACCTAATCCCTTCCCCTTCTTTCCTCCAGTCCCCCAACTCCCTTACCTTTGACAGCTGTCATTGTGTACCATGTATCCATGCCTCTGCTTCTATTTTGTCAGTTTATTTTGTTCATTAGACTCCACATATTAGTGAGATCTTACGGTATTTGTCTTTTTCTTATTGGCCTATTTTGCTTAGCATAATATTCTTCAAGACCATGCATGTTGTCACAAAAAGTAAGTGTTCCTTCTTTTTACAGCTGTGTAGAATTCCATTGTGTAAATCTACCACAGATTTTTTTAATGCACTCATCTATTGGTGGGCACTTGGGCTATTTTCAGATCCTGGCTATTGTAATTATTGCTGCTATGAACATATTGGTGTACATATTCATTCTGATTCATGTTTCGGGAATCGTAGGATATATACCTGGAAGTGAGATTGCTGGATCAAAAGGCGGTTTCTAAATTTTTTTGAGGAAATTCCATACTGTTTTCACAGTGGCTGTACCAGTCTGTATTCCTACCAACAGTGTACTAGGGTTCCCTTTTTTCCACATCCTTGCCAGTACTTGTTTGTTGGTTTGTTGATATTAGTAGCCATTCTGACAGGTGTGAGGTGGTACCTCATTGTTAATTTAATTTGCATCTCTCTGATGATTAGTGATTTTGAGCATCTATACTAATAAAAGGGTAATATGCTAATTAGACTGGATAGACGGGATGTCATTCCAGACATCCTTCCGGACAAAACCTCAGCGGCTGCGAGGGCCGAGGGCTGGCGGCACAGGAGAGGTGGTGGCATGGGCTGGTTCAGCACCATGGCCCCCTTTCGCAGAGGCAGCGTGGGAGAGGTGGAGCGGGGGAGAGTCCGTGGTGCTGGAGAGGCCATGGTGCAGGAGAGGCAGCTGCACCGGCTGGCCCAGCGCCGCACAGCCCTTTCTGCAGGGGCAGCGGGAGAGGGGGCTGCACAACCCCATTCCCAGTGCTGCCCCTTCTGCAGAGGCAGCCACAAAGGCAGCGGCGCTTGCCCGGGCCCAGTCCTGGCGCCATGCCTCCACAGAGGCTGGATGGGGTGCAACCTGCTGTGCCTCAACCTCCCCCAGCCGGCCTGGCCCCAGATCGCCCCCCCCACCCACCAGAGGATGGGGGCCTGGGCCAGAGCTAAGAAGCGAAAGCTGCGGCTGGCAGTGACAGCAGCAGTGGGGTGAGGGGGGCAGCACCTTCCCCTGATCGTCCTGATCCCTCCCAAAGGGAGCGGGCCTAAGCCATCAGTAGGAAATCCCCTGAGGGCTCCTGAACTATGAGAGGGGGCAGGCCTGGCTGAGGGACCCTCCCCCCAGGGCACAAATTTTCGTGCACTGGGCCTCTAGTCTTTTCATATGTCTGTTGACCATTTGTATATCCTCTTTGGAGAAGTGTCTACTTAGGTCCTTTACCCATTTTTTAATTGAATTGTTTGTCTTCCTGGTATTGAGTTGTATAAGTTCTTTATGTGTTTTGGAGATTAGCCCCTTGTCAGATGAATCATTGATGAATATGTTCTCCCATACAGTGGGTTCCCTTTTCATTTTGTTTATGGTTTCCTTTGCTGTACAGAAGCTTTTCAGTTTGATGAAGTCCCATTTGTTCATTTTTTCCTGTGTTTCCCTTGCCCTTGGAGTCATATCAGCAAAAATATTGCTCCAAGAGATGTCTGATATTTTATTGCCTATGTTTTCTCCTAGGATTTTTATAGTTTTGCCACTTACACTTAAGTCTTTTATTCATTTTTTAGTTTATTCTTTTGTGTGGCATAAGTTGGTGGTCTAGTTTCATTCTTTTCCATATGCCAGTCCAATTTTCCCAACACTGAGGAGACTTTTTATGCTCCATTGTTTGCTCTTGTCTCTTTTGTCACATATTAATTGACCATAAAAGTGTGATTTGATTTCTGGGATTTTTGTTCTGTTCCATTGATCTATATACTTGTTCTTGTGCCAGTATCAGGCTTTTACAGTGGCTTTGTGGTAATATAGTTTGATATCTGGTATTGTGATCCCTCCAACTTGGTTCTTCTTTCTCAAGATTACTGAGGCTATTTGGGGTCTTTATGGCTCCATCAAATTTTTGGAATATTGTTCTAGATCTGTGAAATAAGCCATTGGTATTTTAATAGAAATTGCATTGAATCTATTGTGTTGAGTAGTATGGACATTTTAATGATGTTAATTCTTCCAATCCATGAACATGGTATATGCTTCTACTTGTTTGCATCATCCTCTATTTCTTTCTTCAGTGTCTCATAGTTTTATGAATACAGGTCTTTCACCTCCTTGGTTAAGTTTATTCCTAGGTACCTTATTTTGTTGCTCTTATTGTTGCAATAGTAAATGGGATTGTTTTCTTAGTTTCTCTTTCTGAGACTTCATTATTGGTGTATAAAAATGCCACAGACTTCAGATATTAAATTTATATCTTTCTACTTTGCCAAATTCATTTATTAAATCTAGTAGTTTTGTGGGGGGGGGGAGTCTTTTGAGTTTTCTACTAGTATGTACAATATCATGTTATCTGTGAATAATGACAGTTTGACTTCTTTCTTTCCAATTTGGGTGCCTTTTATTTCTTCTTCTTTGATGACTGTGGCTAAGCCTTCTAGCTCTGGCTAGCCCTTCTTGTGACCCTGCCCTTCCTACCAGTCTGGAGGTGGTTTCTGCCCTTCCGTGTTTAAAAGCCTCCTCCTCAGCTAGGCTTCAGTTGGTAATTCAGGGAGAATGTTCCCCAATTTAGTTTTATTTTCAGTTTGGTTCTAGGAGGAGCTGCAAGAAAGATTCACCAACACTACCACTAGCTTGAAAACCTACAAGCTAATTACTTTTAATGGTGTGTTTTCTTGACTTTAGATAGAAGGCCAGGCTTTCTGCCCAGAATCTTGTTTATACTAACAATTTGCTTCACAAACATTTTTGCCTTAGAGATGGCAAACTTTGATCCTATTTGAATTATTAAAATTTCAAATAGTAGAATCTGAACTTAATGAGGCTTTGCTGGTTATTTTACCTTGACAAGAATCATATTATTATTATTATTATTATTATTATTATTATTATTATTATTTTAACATGTGTGTATGTATATGCATATTTAAGGAGTGGGTGAGTAACAGATTTAACTTTAAACCATATCTTGCTTTGACAATTAGTAGCATGAGTAAGTCTTTAATGTTACCTTTCTTTTAGGAAATTTGTAGGTTGTGAATTCATTTTTCTTCAGGTTTTAAAGGGAACCCAAAGTTCATGGAGACAACACTTCCACCGATGTGTTAATCCCCTGAAGCATATCTCTTCAACAGATTGTTCAGCCTGTTATCTCCCTTTCTAATGAGGGACTCACAATTTCATAATCTTATGTCATAAATCTCCTTGTTATGCTATACTGAAATCTGTTTTCTTTGAACCTATTGATTCTGATTTGACCTCTGTGGGTCCTTCACAGTAAGACTATTTTAATTCCACATAACCAATTCGAAAATGTTTAAAGATAGTTATGATATCCTTCTTTAGTCTTCTTTCCTCCACACTAAACATACATTTTTCTTAAAATGTTATTAATTTTAATGTCTTTTCATATGACACGGGACCCTTCTGATGTGGGAAATTGAATGTCCGGTTTGTCTACATCTTTAAGTTTCAACACCACTTTGTGTTTGCCTTTAAGGTTCAACACTAAGAACAAAATGCAATGTGGAAGTAAATCACCAGTGCCAAGTGAGGCCTATTGCCTCACTTCTATAAGATATTGCTTTTTGTTTTTGGAAAAGTTTCTTAATTTCGTTATTGCTAAAGGTAGTACCCGCTTTCAGGTAATCATACTGTATTGTTGATTCATATTAAATTTGATACCAACCAAAGTTCCTATGTCTCTTTAAAAGTGGATGACAAACCATTTATTTTAAACATTTAGCACTTAGGAAGTTTCTTTTTGAATTGTAAACTTTGTTAAATTTCAATGTGTTTGACTTGACTTATCTCTTCACTCTGTTAAGTCTATTTTAATTTCTATAATTCATTATCCCACTCAATTTTGTAAAAAATATGTTTTATTGATTTTTTTAGAGAGAGAGAAAGGGAGAGAGAGAGAGATAGAAACATTGATGAGAGAGAATATCGTTTGGCTGCTTCCTGCATGCCCCTCAGCAGGGATTAAGGCTCACAGCCGGCCATGTGCCCTGACCAGAGATCTCTTAGTGCATGGATTGACACTCAATCACTGAGCCATACCAGCTGGGCCCACTCAATTTTTTTTGGTCATCTTCACAGTTTAGGACATTACCATTTGTTTTCTAAGCCATTGATAATATTTGGATAAGAGAAGGTCAAGAACAGAACCCCATGGCACAATTCTTTATCCCTGTTGAGATTCTTTTCTTAATCAATAGGCTTTTGAGTACAGCTGTTCAAGTAATTACTGGTTGTCCTAGTATCTGTTGACATTTCTCCATCTTTTCCATTTGGGTATGAAAGGCCCTGTTTTGTTGTAATCCAATATTATTGACTGCACTTTCTGACCAGACTAATGGTCCCCTTAAAGGAAGTTATAAAGTTGATTTATGTAACATAATAATAGTTAAGAAGTTTGAAGATAAAATAAGTACCTCAGATAACTCACAAATAAATCATCCACAAGGTAGTAAAAGTCAACTATATTTATCCAAGGGAGAATAAGGTCTGGTTGGAGCCCACTGACTAATTCTCATTCTGAGCCACATAATTTTAACTTTGTTTTCTAGTCACCAGAGACACATATTATCATGGCAATGGATAATAGGAAATGTCACAGGAGTACTTAAGAAGAATAAAGTTGTAGGAAATGTTGAATGGAGACTGACTATATGTTGCTGGAGTGATACACAAGGGTGAATCTCTTATAAAGTTCATGTGTCTATCTTTGGGGTATTAATGTTGTCACTGAGATGTGCCAAGACAGTCTTAGAAACCTGACTGGTATTTAATAATATTGTGATCATACCAGGTAGGAAGTATCTGCCTCTTAGAGTTGCTTGTAAAGATTAAATGAGAAGTTGTAATAAGTATCCAGCATAGTCCCTGACATAATATGAACTTAATAATCCTATTAATTAATTCAGCAAGCATTAACTGTATGCTAATATATACCAGGTACAGGGCATTTATTTTGTATGATAACTGAGAAGCAATGTGTATTTTTCCTTCTGTTTTTATATATGTGTATACATATATAACTTAAATAAGTAAATATTACTAGCTGGAGTCCACATGACTCATTAATGAATTTATTATTTTTTCAACCAAAAATGTATAAATCTTAGACTGAGAGTACATATACAAGACCAGAACAATTTGTTTATTTGGCCATTCCATAAAAGCAAAGGATTTCTGAGATTGGATGGATCTTCTAAATAAAATGCAATTTTTATTTATCATATTAGGAAACTGACACTAAGAGAAGATTTTTTTAGTATGTCTTAGAGCTAAAACCAGATTTTCTTGTTTTTGACTCATATTCCTTACTCAGTCAACATTATATTTTCTACCATATCAAACTGAACAAATTCCTCCAAAGGGGGATATCACCCTTAAACTTGTGATATGGTGTCACAAACCACAGGGTAGAAAATGCCATCCTAACTTGGCCTATTGATTTGAATATGCAAATTAGAAAAACTTAAAAAGATGTGATAACTCTTGGTGGTGGGTATACTTTTTGTGTGCAGTTGAAAAATTTGGTATGAAATAATAAACTTGTCAAAACTGGCCACCCTTTGTAGGCATAGTTCATCGATATGATGATGCTCATGTTCTTGAATGACTGATCTCATTCAAAGGATCAACAAACAAACCTATTGGGAAGGGAATTGCCCATCTAAGGCATAACCTAAGGGAAGCTGAAAAGAATCAATGAAGAATAAGAAGCTAAACTTTTCTTCCTGGAAGGAATCAGCCAGTTAGTTGTGTTGAATCCTATCTGATGTGTAGGGGATAAGGAGGTGGCGGTGATGTCTGAAGAATAGGGATAAAGTAGTGAAAATTGCCATAATGTTGATTCAAAATTTTCTTCCACTTGGTGAAATCCATTGCTTAGGGGTGATTCTCCTTCAAGGGAAGGTTGCTTACAAATTCAAGGCCATTTTCTAAATCTCACACAGCTTACCATTGTGCCAACTTTTCTGCTTTTATTTTTATTCTTTTCACCTTAGATATATCTTAGAACACAGGTTCTATAATTCCTGCTTTGTGATATGATATTAGACGTGGTCCCAGTTGCCCAGGCTACTGTAAACACAGGGCTATTCGGGCGGACAGCTGGACAAGGAGTTAAGGGCTGAGGAGGCTGCAGCTTGTGTATGGACAGGGAAAGGGAAGGGCCTGGGACTTCCTATTTGAGCACAAAATAGATCACAGGGAGTGAAAGAGGCAGCTGGACTTCAGAGGTCATTGAATTCAACCTCTTCTGTTTTGCACATGAGGAAACTGATGCGCAGAGGGAGAAAATATTCTGCCTAACACCGGAGATCTATCGTCACAATTTGCCTTAAAACTCAGATAATTTGATAGCAGATTCCAACCAAAATACTTCAGTATACAAAAAATATGGAACATAACAGAAACACCTGTATTCTGTCCCCCTATGTCAAATCTTAATTTATTTTCAATGTCTATATTTTCTTTAGACATTTTTAAGAATCTCCTTTCCTCTGACCATCTTTCTCCAGAGCTAATTACAGCTCCATCGCCTGTGCATGGCTGTATAATTTTACTACATGTAGACATGCCCAAAACAATACCCAATATTGTTCATCATAAACAATATCAAGCTATGCATTCTTCAACAACTTTTTTTTTAAATTTGCTCAACTTGTTTTTGAAATTTCTCTGTGTTAAAGCATGTAGCTGCAATTAATTCATTTTAACTATGAATGGAATTCCAATGCAGAAACATACCCCAATTTATCCATTCTTCTCTGTGGATAGATATTCAGGTGAATCCCAATCTTTTGTGAATCCTGATCTTTTGTTATTAGAGACAAACCCACGTGGACATTTATATGCATTTCCTTTGGCTCTGGTGTGAGGGTCTCCAGGTTAGACTCTCCTGCTGGTGGGCTGTGAGAGGGGATAGTGAGCTGCGTGGGCCAGCACTACAGAACTGGGCCTAGGGTGGCGGAGCCCCTGGGATGGAGGCTTCAGGCCTCTGGCAGTCTCTTTCTCTCAATGTGAAGTGCTCCACAGATAACATCACTTTCTATTTTTGCCAAGGTGTGACTAGGTTGGGAAGCACTGTTCTAAGGTAGGGGTTCTCACACATTATCATGCATCAGAATCACCTAGAGGGCTATTGAAAAGATTGCTGGCTCCCATCTAGAATTTCTGATTCACTAGATCCCATGTATTTACATTCTAATGCATCCCAAGTGATGCTAAAGTTCTTGGTCTGGAGATTACATTTGAGAGCTACTAGGGCAGTGATGGCGAACCTATGACACGCGTGTCAGAGGTGACACGCGAACTCATTTTTTGGGTTGATTTTTCTGTTAAATGGCATTTAAATATATAAAATAAATATAAAAAATATAAATCTTTGTTTTACTATGGTTGCAAATATCAAAAAATTTCTATATGTGACATGGCACCAGAGTTAAGTTAGGGTTTTTCAAAATGCTGACACGCCGAGCTCAAAAGGTTCGCCATCACTGCACTAGGGTATATATGTAGGAGTTGACAAGGAAGTCATAAGAAGTCCCAATTGATTATTCAAATGCCTTTGTATTATTGCAAAATATTTCCTCATAATTAGTATATCATATAATCTACAATATAATTTTAAAGTAAAAATGATATGATTCTATAATTCAATAGCTTGGTATTTGAAGCTTTTGTGTAGAAGACAGAGAACATTTAATCATACTCAGAAACATCTGCATTCCGTTTTGAGCATTTGGACCCAGGAAGAGGGCTTTCTACCATGAAATAGCATGGGCTGTAAAAAAAGAAGGAACTCTTACCATTTGCAACAGCATGGATGGACTTGGAGAGTATTATACTAAGTAAAATAAGCCAGTAAGAAAAAGACAAGTATCACATGATCTCACTTATATGTGGAATTTAATGAACAAAATAAACTGATGAATAAAATAGATTAAGAGACATAGAAGCATGGAGCAGACTGTGGAATCTCAGAGGGAAGGAAGGGTGGGTGGATGAGTGGGGAGAGATTAACCAGGGAATTTATATGCATACTAGAGGCCCTGTGCACAGATTCATGTACCGGTGCGGGGGTCCCTCAGCTTGGCCTGTTTCCTCTCACAATCCGGGACCCCTTGGGGGATATAGTAGTGCGTGGTGAAGTGGCAGGCAGCTGGGGAGGAGCTGGAGCCTGAGCCCGAGCCCAGGTTGGGCACCGCCACTGCTGCTGTTCATCCCAGCCTTACTGAGCCTGCCGCCATCGCCTTTCGGGTAGCGCTGCCACAGAGGCAGGAGAGGCTTATGGGAGTGCATTGACCACCAGGGGGCAGCGCCGGTGTTGAGTGTCTGCCCCCTGGTGGTCAGTTTGTGTCATACGACCAGTCAAATGGTCAACCGTCGCTTAGGGTTTTATATATATAGATAGATATGTATAACCCATGGACACCAGACAATAGTGTGGTGAAGGCCTGGGAGGGGAGGGTGCAGGGTGGAGGGTGTCAATAGGAAAAAACACACGAAGGGGACATCTATAATACTTACAACAATAAAGATAAATAAATAACTAACTAAATGACAATTGAATGAGAAAAGCAGTTCTTCTTTCCTTGTCCTGTTATCTTTATGGTGTAATCAACAGGTACATCCCTGTTCACTAAGAAAGGAAAGCAAAAAGGGAAAGGTTATGATTAGAACATTATCAGCCCTCTGCAGAGTTGTAAAGTAATCAGGACGTTCCTCCCTGTGGGTCAGTGGTGTCTCCCATGATGTCTACTCTGGTTCCTGTTTTTCCCATTGCATCCCATGCAGTGCTGTCTTCTCTGGAAAGCTCTCCCTTCAGAACTTTCTCCCTCTTCCCCTGCCCTTCTCAAAAGGCATCTGTTTCTCTCCATGTGCAAAGACAACCCACTATTTATACCCTCAGGAAAAAAAGGACCAATGAAATAAAGCCCATTGCAATAAATAGTTCAGTTTTGAGGGAGAAGTGGTGCTGAAATGGACCTTCACCCCAAGCTCCACCTCTAACACCCTCTTGGTATGGGTTCATACCTGGTGTGAAGTAGCACCTCCTTCACGTTCCATGTCTGAGTGAATGACCCTAACATCCACCAGTCAGAAAACGAGAGCTCATCATTAACTCCTGGTTCTCATTCATGCCCACACCCAGTCCCTATTGAGTGGAATCTGTTCACCTTCCCCAGCCTCCACCTTCGCCCACATCCCCGCCCTGTGCGTCTGGATGACAACAGCCTCTCAAATGCTCTCCCTTCTTGGTCCCTTCTGCTCCATTCTTCACACAGAAGCCAGACTGACCTTTCAAAAATGGGAACTAGATGTGTCACTCTAATGTTAAAAATCTACCTCACCCCCTCAGTGGCTTCTCTTTGCTCTTAGAGCTAAAGCCAAACCTTTTAGTCCCACATGACCTGCTCTTCAGACAATCAGACCTCTCTCCCTTTCCAACCCCAAGGCGTTGGACTCACTCCTGCCTCAAGCCCTCTGCACGATTTCTTCTCTTTATTGAAAAGTTCTTTCTCTTCCTCCTTTTTGCTCTTCTCCTTGATACCTTGTACCTCCTTCAAGTCACCTGGAACATTACCTCCACAGGCCAGGCTTCTTGACAGTCCTCTTTCTACAGGCTGGGGTTGATCCCATGTGAGGAGCAGTCTTGTACCCTCTCTCCTCCTTCATGGCTCTCCTAATACTTCTAATCATGTGTTTATTGTCTGCTTTCCCTACTGGGCTGTAAGCTGAATGAGAGCAAGGTCCTGGCCCTTTTATTCTCAGCACTGAGTCCCCAGAGTTTGAGCTACTACTGCCTAGGGGCCACTCAAAAATACAATAAATGTCTGTGGCTCATTGATTTAAATTCTTGACTACGTTTCAAGATATTGATTATATACACACATATATATTTAAATTTCTCAACATCATTTACCTGTAAACCTGGGTCAATTTGTCTGGTTTAAAAACTTGACACCAATACTAGAGATCAAATTTGTATGACATGTTTATGTTGTTTATGGTTTATATTGAGTAGCTGAAGCTACCCAACTTGTCCCCAAAGTGTAACTAGAAACCTTTCATTAGCAAATCCTTCTCTATTACTATCTTTCCCATCAGCAATATTACAGAAGATGGCCTGTGCAGTGTGCAAGGTAAGACTTGAACCTGGGAATCTGCTATCAATCAGCAGATGTGGGGGAAAAAAAAGACTCGGCACCCAAGTAATGAAGTGAATTTAAAAAAAAATAATCTGAGAGTCTATAGGAGAATAGGAACATAATTCTGAGCTCTTAATTTCTGGAGCTAGAGTAAGGAAATCTCTAGGTCCATAGGTTTATTTGAATCAAACCTAATATTTAAAAATCTAGGTTTAATTTTTTTTTTTTTGGTAAAGTGATTCAAGAACAAAATCCAGGAGTCTGGATCTGTAGCATCCACATTGTTTTTATTAAAATGCAATATGATTTATCAAAACATCGATGAAATATAAAATAGATATCTAAGTAATCTAAAATTGTGAAATTCTTAAAATTATTATAATACCATACATTAAGTAAAGGTTTTTAATGAAGCTCTTTTAACATAGCAAACTTCAAGTTTGTCTGACTGCAGATATCACCCTTTGACCTTGGACAGATTCTGGGTTTGAACCAGCTCTGCTTTCTAGTAGCTGAGTGACCTGGCAAATTATTCTTCTGCAGTCTTAGTTTCCTCATCTATACAAAGGGCATTATGATAGTCTCTGTCTTATCCAGCTGTTGAGGATGAACTGACATAACTCTTCCCCAGAATGTCCTTGGAGCTTCTAAGACCTGTCCTCCCCATCAAAGGCAGAGCAATTCTTTTAAAATCTGCTCAAAACCCTTCAGTGGCTCCTCATTTTCCATCAGATTAAAGCCTATCAGGGCCGCCAAAATCTGACCCCTATAAACTCCCTAATCTTACCTCCTATTTTCTGAAAAACAGCATTTAAGATATAACTTTGGGTTATATCTCTTGTTGAAATGTGTATATAACTGTTGTCTCAACCACTGAAGGCACAATGCCCCTGTTACTTTTATTTGGCTGAATGACACTTTAAGAAAAAAAAATTTACACCATAAATGGAATGATACTGCCTGACAGAAGTTAAGTGCTGTATCTTGTGTGGCCACAAAAAGACCTGGATTATTAGATTTAAAGGAGGAAAGTCACACTACATATAGCAGATTGTCTCTCTTATTCCATTTTGCACAATTGGCATACATTTATTTTATCAGTCATTTTAATCTTTGCCTTAAAGAGTGTTAGGACATTAAAATGCTCAGTTTCATGGGCCTCCATAGATATGTTTTTCTTGACCACATACTAGATATTTCAGGGGTTTTGTAACCTTTTCATTTATTTCTGAGGTGTGTGTGTGTGTGTGTGTGTGTGTGCGCCTGTGTGTTCTTCTAACCACCAAGTGTTGGCATTTATGTTACTATTCATCTAATTTTATTGAATCTCAAATCAATAATGTTTTAAGCACCAAATGACTTGATCACAGAATTTGGGACAAGATAGCTTAGTGATGTTTTCTAAATAAACACAGAAAATACTGGACATATTTACCCCACTCATTCTCTAAGGACAAGCTGGATGGATGCCAATATTAAAGATTAGTTAGAATCACTAGAAGAGTAGAAATGTAAAATAGCAAAAACAAACAAAGAGGTGCTTAGAAATGAAGTAGTGTGCGGGAAGTCAGTAAATCACTAAACATAACAATGCAGGCAGGCTACAACAGAATTAATCAGCCAGAGCGCTGTAACAGAGATTGATGAGCTATTCTAAGTACTCTTTATGGTACATTGTTGACCTTCTTTTTGCCGGCTATTATCTAAGAGTTCTAAGGCTTCCAAATTAAAAACATGACCCTGGAACTGTGAAATCTCTATCCTCTATTATTTTCTTTATTACGAAGCCTATATCTCTTAAACATGGCTCTGAACTTCGTTTTAGAATGTTAGAAATTTCTATGGTGGAAATTAGAAACATCGAGTGTACTTCAAGAACTCTTGTTCACAGTAGCATCTGAAAGTAGATAATCTTAGTATAGAATCACAGTGGCATCATCTGAAAGTAGATAATCTTAGTATAGAACCACAGTGGCATCATGCAAAAATTTAATGTTATAAAGTTAGAAATAAAAAATGGTATTGAATCTAACCAAATAGAGAATCTATAGTTTACTTCAGCAAGAGAGAGATTTAATTTTCCTACATTTATATGCTTCATTTTCTCTATATGCTTGTGCAGGATCAAACCTGTAAATTTTAAGTCAAGTGATTTTTCAGTAGCAGTTGAAAATTTGAGATAAATAAAAGAACTATGCTGTTTGGTAGGGGAGCCATTACAAATTGCTTTGAGCATTTGTAGAATTAGTATGATATTTCAGATGCCCTATAAGTATAAAACACACACTGGATGTCATAACTTAGTAAGAAAAGAAATTGAAAATGTCTCAATAATTTTATATTGAACACTTGGGAAAAAAGTACATGTTTAAATAAAATATATTTTTAAAGTTAATATTGCCTTATTTTTCCTGTTTCAATGTGTCCATTAGAAAATTTAAACCTGCATATGTGGTTCACTTTTGTGTCCTGCTCTACATTTCTGTGGGGCAGGGCTGACCTACAGATCTGGGGAAGGCAGAGGTTTTAGGAGACTTACTCTCAGGTTTACTGGTTTGCAGTGGTGCCCAGAATGCATGTCTTCTTTGTCAGGAGTAGGTCAAACACAAAAGGAAAACATTACCCATATCCAGGAGATGCAAATTACTTCATTTAAAATCTCCATATGTAGATGCAAATTAGGCCTGGACGCCGTCATGGGTCACCACTGGACAGGAGGAGGTTGTGCATGCAGGTGAGGCCCAGAGCAGAGATGGAGAGACAGGGGGGCCAGCGAGTCATCGCGCCCTGGCTCCGGCCGGCCCCCTGGAGCCGAAGTGGACATGGACAAGGACAGGGACAGGGGTGGGGAGGGGGCTGGCCCGCAGCCTCCTTGGCCGAGCTCAGGCCCAGAGAGGAGAGGCAGGCCTGCCTCCCGCGGAAGCAGCAAGGCTCCCTCCTGCCTCCCGCAGAATCAGCGGGGGTCCCTCCCAGCTCCTGCAGAAGTGGCGTGGCTCCCATGGGCGCCGGAGGCTCGCTTCCACCTCCCACGGAAGCCGCACGGTTCCCGTGGAAGCAGCGCGGCTCCCGCAGTAGCTGCAGGCGGCCTACTGCGTGCGATATTGCGTGATGGGCTACTATTTTTAAATAAAATGTTCATTTGTTAATTTCCATCAACTTCCTCAGATAATTTCTCAAGGTGTGATATATATACACACACAAACTAGTCTTGTTTGTAAGTCAGTAGAAAAGTCAAATCACTGAAAGAATGCAGGCTTTTAAAAAGTGTATTTTATCCATAGAAAATATTAGCATTGTATTTCTCTTTCTTTTTACTTTTTTTTAAAAAATATATTTTATTGATTTTTTACAGAGAGGAAGGGAGAGAGATAGAGAGTTAGAAACATCGATGAGAGAGAAACATCGATCAGCTGCCTCCTGCACACTCCCACTGGGGATGTGCCCGCAACCCAGGTACATGCCCTTGACTGGAATTGAACCTGGGACCCCTCAGTCTGCAGGCTGATGCTCTATCCACTGAGCCAAACTGGTTTCGGCTCTCTTTCTTTTTAGTAATATTTCTAAATGCTTTGAAAACTACATGAGTCTTCTCTTTATCTTCATTTAAAAAAAATGAAATTTAAAGGAAAACAAAATTAATTTCTCCTTGTGGCAGCCTTGCTGCCTCTCACAGGGAATGTAATGGAAGTGGCTAAGATGGTGCTGCACACTCACCAGCACGCGTGTATTTTACATGGAGCATTTTCCAAAAAACTCAAAGGAGGCATGTTTCTATCACCTCAGAATAAAATTGATTTTGTTTTTATTTAAAAATTTGTCTTTAAAATTTGGAAAAAGAGTAGAATATCTATCATTTTCTTTTTAAAGATGAGGAATGCTGTTACCTATATTGACATCTCTAAGAGTATGGCTAAACAAACATGTTTACTTTGACGGGATCCTTAAAAACATAATATTAAAATGGACACCCAATGGTGAAAACAGGGGGAGAAGAAGTTTGTAGCAGGTGCATGGATTTGAATAAAAGTGGGTAAGGGAGTGGGGCAAGGGAGGAGTTGGCTGTTGACCCCCATAGCTAAGCTTTAGAAACGGAGCCACAGATGGTCTCTAAAATGCTTTCTGGTTGTTTTACAGATGCATTAGTTGCAGAGCCTCTGTCTGGTTTGGAGGAGGGTGGGGTCACAATGCTTAACTAGTCCAGGGAGAAGTCAGGGAAGTGAGGGAAGGAGAGAGCTGTCAGAGACCTGAGCCGCAAGGCCTGCAGGGGGTTTTGGAGAAGAGACTGTCTGGGGGGGTCTTACGGGGTGTGCTTGGGGGTGCCTGGGGCACTAAACTTGTTTGGGACTAGGAAAGAGCCTATCCTCAACTGCTGCCTCTCAGAATGTTTAATTTTCAAATAAATCATTTAAATGGAACATTAGCCAGAGCAAATTAAAAGTAAAAGCAAACTCTGCACATACTGAAAGAGTATAAATGCAAACTAACCTGACAGATAACACAAAATTCTTTGAAGCTTTTGAAAACATCTGTCTCCTATTTTTTCTAGTTCAACTGTATTAATTGTATTCATATGATTTCACTTATATGTGGAATCTAATGAACAAAATAAACTAACAAACAAGTAGAAACACACTCATAGATACAGAGAACAGATTCACAACTATTGGAGGGGAAGAGGGTTGGAGAGGGCTGGATGAAAAGGTGAAGGGATTAAGTAAAACAAAACAGAACAAAACTCATAGATACAGACAATAGTATGGTGATTAGCAGATGGTAAGGGGGGAGGAGGGAGGTAGAAGAGGGTAAAGGAGTATATGGTGATTGATTGAAAGAGACTTGACTTTGGATGGTGAACATACAATACAATATACTGATTATGTATTATAGAATGGCACATGTGAAACCTGTGTAATTTTATTTATCAACTAGAGGCCTGATGCACAAATTTTGTGCAAGGGGCTTGGCCCTCTCAGCCACAGCAGCTTGCCTCGGCCCTAGCAGCCCCTGCTTTATCTGGAAGGATGTCCGGTCTAATTAGCATATTATGCTTTTATTATTATAGATGTCACTTCAATAAATTCAATAACAATGAAAAAACAGAACAAAACAAAAAACTTACACCAAATCAAGAATGCAATGGGCCTTTCCTAATCCGATAATTACCTAACAACAAATTATGGAAACATAAATCTTGAAGGTGAATATATATTTTAAAGGGAGTAAGACAGGAATATTCCTTTTTCCTATTCCACTTATCGCGATATTCTGAGAGTTAGAGACTTTAGTACAGCCGTGGGCAAACTATGGCCCTCGGGCCGGATTCGGCCCATTTGAAATGAATAAAACTAAAAAAAAAAAAGACCGTACCCTTTTATGTAATGATGTTTACTTTGAATTTATATTAGTTCACACAAACACTCCATCCATGCTTTTGTTCCGGCCCTCCGGTCCAGTTTAAGAACCCATTGTGGCCCTCGAGTCAAAAAGTTTGCCCACCCCTGCTTTAGTAAGATAAGAAAGAGAAATATTTGTAGGTAAAAGAAGGAAGAAGGAAGAAACTAAGTTAATTTTTACTTACAGATTATGTCATTATTAAAAAGAAAATTTAAAAGAATCTACAAACTATTTGAACTAACAAGAGGTTGCCAGGCTGGTAGCTAGAAAATTAATTTATGCAAATTAATCTTATA